>NC_030678.2:104763471-107392221 GCF_000004195.4 Xenopus tropicalis | reverse complement strand
GCAAAACAGTTCACATATCAGGGGAGGGGACCATAACGAACCGGCAATTTAGAAAGGGCCTGGAATGAGGGAGCAGAATAGAAAGTCTACTTCTTGGACTTTTGTAGAAGAGTCATTTTTTTTTTTTGCAAAAGTAATATTTTGTCATAAATTAAGACCATGTGATTATATAGGATTATCCCATATAAACTTAGAAGAACTTTGAAAGTCTCCTTGGAGTTTTGTTAACTTTATAAAAGCCCTCTCTGTGGCCTCCCAGATAAGTTATAAGTAGCCCTTGTTGGAGGCAAAAGAATCATACTGGGTTTTTTTCATGTTTAAATAATTTTTAGTAGAATTAAAGTATGGAGATCACAATTACAGAAAGATCCCTTGTCTGTAAAAAGGATAAAAGGTCCCACACCTGTTTAATGAAAGGAATTCAGCCTCTGGAGGTATACTAATATCAATACTATACTACACTAATATACTTTAGATTGCAAGCTCTTGCAAGTCGGGCCTTCTGATCCTATTTTTTACTCAGAAACCCTTGTTTGTTAAATCATTGTAATACTGTTGCTAACAAATTTATGTAAAGCACTTGTGTGTGACTTGCTGGCACTATATAAATGATGGTGATGATAATGATAACATTTTTTTCCCTAAAGGCTCATTTTATCATCATCAGTGTAAGAAAACTATTTTAAATAAGGTAGAATTCAGGTTTAAGGACTTTTATCTAACATATTGCAAATTAACGTCACAATTGTAAACCCATCAGAGCTTAGAATTTGCAGACTGACAAAAACCCAATTTTGTACTTTTGTTATTTTAATATTCAGCACTCAAGCACATTATTCTGAAAAGCTTCTTGCTTGTGAGATCCAATACAAATTACTTTGACAAGAAATAACATCTAAATATACCAGTTGCCAAATTGTTATAAAAATAAAAAACGGCTGTATGCCATTCAGATGAAGCAACACTCAAAAATGGAAATTAATCAACAAGAAAATCCCTTCAAAACATAAATTGTTTTGCAAATGTGTATACTGCATGCAAGGCAGGATGGAAAGAGCAAAAATACAACACAATCAGACTTATTTTTTTGCACTTTGCACTCTGCCCTGCATGAAAGACAAACTGTTGCAGACTGCCTGCAGTCAGCATCATTGTATTCATGAAGGGTGGGCTGGAGGAGGCCTGTAGGTGTGTCCTACTGATAATGTTTTAGATGCCGTTATTCTTGCATGTTGGATTAATTTTACTAATATTATATTAAGACCATACTGCTTGCTTGGCAAGGACTGCTTCATACCCATAGTATAATTTTATCTCACTAACTGTATTTGTTTTGTATTTGTTGGATTTGTCATTACCTTTTTGTAAACCAAGTCCATTCAACTTTAATATTATGGTGATATTTACTGTCAATACTGCAGTTATAGTTTTTGTCTGGAAAATGTCAACAAGAAATGAAATCCAAACATATAATAGCTTTAAGAGAAGAAAGGATTGCTTTCAGAGCATAAAACATTAGCACTAAGAAATGAAAACAAAAGTTTTTATAAAGGAATAAGGTAGAGGAAAAGCCAGAAGGGACTAAATTCGTAGAAAAGAACAAACTGTCTGTAACATTTGATCATTATTTTTTAGAATATAATAAAAGATGTGGGAACATATATAAAAATATCACAGTGATATAATTCTACCACTGACATATAACTCTGTAAATAATGAATTCTGCTTGAATAAAATCCATGGCAACAGGCTATACAGCCACAATAAACTTGAATTTGTATGCAAATACAATGTCAAAACAGCATTTATATCAGAAAAACGGGGCCTAATATATTTATATAGAGGATAATGTAACCCTTAATGTAATTTATAAGGTTATTAAAAGTCACCAAGGAGTTCCATGGCCATATAAAGGCTCAAGGCTCACAGAACTCACAATGTTATTTGTAATAGCCATATATATGTTACTATGGAGTATATTACACTATCTAATCTGCACTAGTGACATGCCTGTCAGCAGTGTTTTTGGCAATACTGACTGAGCAACAAGCCAGTATGAATGGTGACAACATAGACCTACAGGTTTACAAGCATTTGGATCTCATGAACACTTATTCACAATCACCCGTGTGCAACTAAATTAGCTGCAACTCCATGCACTCTTCTGTAATTCCTCTATTATATTGATGCTATTATTCCCCAGTCACTGTACTTAAGTATAACCTCAATATTATGTCAGAGTTTCAGGGTGCAGATAGATGCACCTTAGTAAGTTGTCTACTAGGAGACTAGAGTCAACTAGGATAATCTAATGAATCTAAAGAGCTGAAACAAAAATGCACAAATGTAAAGAATAGACAGTCTAGAGATATTGGGGCCGATTCACTAAAGGTCAATAAAACGAGCGCTTATTACAGCATGCGTTAAAAATTTTATCAATTCTTAATTTTTGCGACTTAATGCTCAATTCACTAAAAGGACACATGTCATAATTAAGAAGCAATATTCTTTACGTTATTTAACTCATGATGACCGATTTTACGCAATATTTTAACGCATGCACGATCATTTCCGCCGCATGCCATGCACGCCATATTAGCTCACGCTATTACGCATGTAGCAGTAACTTTCTGAAAACTACTGTTCTGAAAATTACCATTTCCCTGAAAACTGGAGGATGCATCACTCTAGTCTAGGCCAACACAATCCCACTGCAAAGTCCATGTTGTGTTGCCAAAAGTTCACGTACTGCAATTTTCTTAAAGTACCGCCTACCCCAAGTAGGTGTTAATATTCACACAGATTAATGCGATATTTAGTGCGTTTAATGCTTGATTTGTGTTTGTGAATCATGTGTTAGTACTAATTAACGCAATGTGTTAGAAATAACGCAATGGTGCATTTTTTTCCGCATGCGATATGCGGATTAACACATGCAAAATTACTTTGATGAATCGGTACTTATTTATATCGTGCTTTTTAATGCAAAAAAGCATGTAATGAGCATTATCGACCTTTAGTGAATCAGCCTCATTATGTATGTTGTGTATTATGAATGTATTACACAGCAATTAATGTGTGACAGAGTATGTAGCAGGAATGAAACTGAGGAAAGGAATTCAGAATTTTAATTGCGATGGCTTCGAAGGCTGAGAATTTAGAAAAATCTAGCAAAGAAGGCAGGTTTGGAGGCCGAAATATTAAAGGTGGGCCCACAACAAGCTAGCTCAAGCAGTGGAGGAAAGGTGGGAAGTGGCAACAGGGGAAGAGCAGATTCTAGATTAGATTAGCTTTTGTTATGTTTAAAAATCTGTTACATATGTAGTTATTACATTTGGTGATAAAAAGATATAAATATACAAACTTTTTCCCATTTTACATTTGCATAATGCAAAACAGATTAGAATCAGGAAACATAATGTAAAACTGGGTTACACACAATCATTTCTAAATGATCTGAACAGCTGAGTAGATCCAAAAGGACCTGCAGATCATATAGGAGTTCTGTTCTAAACTGGGATTTTCCACTCAGTCCAGATGAGCCAAATCATATAAGTTTGAGTCAACAGGCAATGGTATCTTTGTAGGGGGAACCTTAAATGAACTCTGGTTTAATAACTATAATAAACAAGACGGGAATGTTCAAATTTCTATTGCTATAATAATACTGATAGCATTGTATATACAAATTTAGGGATAAACCTATGAATATTCCATTTTTTACAGATCTGTAAAAAATGCTGATATGTTCACATTTACAAACTTCATTTCTACACTTCATTGATCCAAAGCACTGTGGAAAATAAGTTTACTAAGTCAAAAGGTGGCCACAGGCTTGCATTAAGTTAAAAAACATGCAATGCTAATCTTTTTTGGATAAGCTTTCAATTCTTTAGAGTGTTATAGTTCAGTGCTGCTGCTGTTCTATAACAACCTATAGTAAAGACTGCTTAATGTAGTCAAAAGCATTTTTGTGAATAAGTCCAAGAAAATGCTTTGTTGCGTTGTTAAAATACTTTCCTGGTTGTCAGGAAGATGTTTCTGTTTATAAATTGCTAACATTTAAACTGTGAGGAATCCCTTGGGATCCCCCAGATTATTTTTAAATACATCTGCCCCATAAAGTGCGTATGTGTTGACTGATTTATGCATTTGGTATAAACAGAAGCATCAGAATTCAGATAATTAATTTTCAATGCTTTTAATGTTCTCAGTTCTTGTTGCTGTGTGACTGGATTCCTGCTGCGTGTCTGCTATTATTAATTAATGGTGTATTTAACATGCATAGTGATTGTTTTTGTCTTAAATGAAGGGACACTGTCACTTTCATTTCTTTTTCTTCATGCTTTTAAGAGTTAATTTAATTTATTATTTTTTCATCAAACACTAACTTGACAGATTGTTTCATTGTGCAAAGAACACTCTGCTAGAATCCTTTAGGGCTCATTCACAATGCCCCATGTAGTGTGCAAAATGCAAAAAAAGGATGTAACTGGGGCATTGTGCAAATAGCTTCAGACCTCTGCACTCTGTTAAGGTGGCCATACACATGGCGATTTGCGATCTTTCGTGTGACCATCGGTCGCGCGAAAGATCGTTCAATCAGCCACTAACCGTTCAGGGCTGAAACAGCAGATAAGGAGGTAGAAACAATAGGATTTCTACCTCCTTCTGCCGATTCAGCCCTGACGGCAGATTTTGCTCAGGCACCTTCTATGGCGCCCGATCAAAATCTTTTAACCTGGCTGATCGACGAGTCGACCGATATCAGCAGCCTCCTGTGATATCAGTCAACTCGCCGACTTGCCATACACGCACTGAATATCGTACGAAATGAGGTTTCGTACAATATTTTTGGGCTGGTGGGCTTGCTGTTTGTGGGTGAGTTGCTGTTTGGGCCTCTGTGTGCTTGAAATGCTAGGGCCTATTTTGAATCCCACTCCAAATCTGGCTGTTTCTACCGTGTGTATAATTCTGAGGTGCAGGGTAGGAGAGGATCTTGTCCTTACTGTTCTGATACTAAAGCTCTTTGCTGACCACTGGAGTACAGAGTGCAGTGTAGAGGGGGTGCAAGTGCTCCCTAGATCAGTGATCCCCAACCAGTGGCTCATGAGCAAAATGTTGCTCATCTCCCTCTTTGATGTTGCTCCCAGTGGCCTCAAAGTAGGTGCCCATTTTTAAATTGCAGGCTTGGAGGCAAATTTTGGAAGCACAGAGACCCAGTTTTACTCTATGTAGAGCCTCCTGCAGGCCAGCAGTCCACATCTAATTAGCCAATCACAATCCCAAAGAACTTTTTCATGCTTGTGTGGCTCACAAACATTTTCTTCATCTGAGTGTGGCTCACGAATAAAGAAGGTTGGGGATTCCTGCCTTAGATGAACCCTAAGGAACATGCTCTTTGTTGACCTCTGTGGTCATAAATGACCAATTGTGTCTTTTGTGGGAAGGCCACAAAATACTCACAACACAAAATACATTAACAAGCCCCATTCTGCCAAATGACAAGATTAGTTTTGCCCCAGATTTTTAGCTGCATAAAAAATATTTATTTGCCCAATGCTGGTAAAACAAATTTCAAACTGGTCAACAATATTGATTAAAATGGAACACACGGAGAGAATTATTTATTAAGGAAGTAATGAAAATGATTCCATAAAACCATTTGGTGGGTTGGTTTGTAAAGCTATCTGGGAGATTTTAAAGAAGAAAAAAAGCTGTTTTCAGCTACTCTAATATGTTCCTTAAATATAATTACCTAATTATTGCACCGACACAAGGATTGGCTTCTTTCAAGCGCCATTTTATATGTGACCATGTCACTTCCCTCTGCCTATGCTCTATACTGCGCATTCGCCTCCTAGTGACCCCACAACATCATCGCACTCACGCTCAGGAATGTCATGTGACCCGAGTGTCATCACTACAGCAGAGGACTGAATGCTGGCTACTGTGCATGCCTGGGGCTCCTTAACAAATGTCTGTGCATTGCACTAAAGGTTGAAACTTTTTTTTTTAGAAAACAAAGTAGCACCATGCAGAAACCACTGAACACTAGAATGAATCATTAAGGGCTCTAGCACACGGAGAGATTAGTTGCCCGAGACAAATCTCCCTGTTCGCGGGCGACTAATCTCCCCAAATTGCCATCCCACCGACGAAAATGTAAGTCGCCGGTGGGATGGCACACGCCACGCAGGCGATTTCGGCAAATCACCAGCGACTTACATTTTCGCGGGTGGGATGGCAGTTCGGGGAGATTAGTCGCCCGTGACAAGGGAGATTTGTCACGGGCGACTAATCTCCCCATGTGCCAGAGCCCTAACAGTAAGTAAACATACATCTAATTGCCACTAATTGGTGCTTTTATTTGCCTTAGTTGTCCTTTAATTATAGCTTGTTAATGGCTCAAAGCCACCTTGAAGCACCAGGCTCCTGGATACAATTCTAATCAGGGGATTAACACAAAGAATTTCTGAGTTTTTCTCCACCCTTCAAAGACATACAGGTTAATGGTCTCTTGATGAAACTGACCCACGTATGCCATGCAATTGCCATAGAGAACACAGGCTCCTAGGAGAAAGGAGTGATGTGAATGATGGACAATCCCTGAAAAGCATGATGATGTATAGCATTAACATAGATATGTTGCTTTGCTTGTTGATGATGTATGGGTAGTTCATACAACATTTTAAAAAATGAAAGAAAATCCAGCACATGGCTGATAACATAATGCTTACTTTAGTAATCTGTTTCCTTGGCAGTTACCTGCTATATGTACAGCCTTTATATGTACTGATGAAGCTGTAAATCTATGCAATCACTGAGGCCTTTCAGTTTCCATTTGAAACAGGAACCCATCAGCAGACTTAAGTTTTGTCTGACAGTTTTTTTCACATCACCAAAAAGTGTTGCAGCAGCAAGCGTAAGAGTAATGTGATACATCAAATACATATGTCTTTCCATGTTTCCTTTTTAGCACTTAATTAGTCTGAATCAAACAGTTTCCTGCATCATGTAAAAAATGCAATGGAAAACTGTTTTGCTTTCATATAGAACAGGTTAAATTATGTTATTTTCTATTCTTAAAACAACATTTTCATGGAAGCTTGGGGATTATTTGGTCTTATGTATGCTTACAGGCATTCTGGTCATTTTCACAATATATATTGTAAGTCCTTTATGGAATGCAAGTAGCTGCAACACT
Organism: Xenopus tropicalis; assembly: GCF_000004195.4. Taxonomy (NCBI): domain Eukaryota; kingdom Metazoa; phylum Chordata; class Amphibia; order Anura; family Pipidae; genus Xenopus; species Xenopus tropicalis. Next base: position 107,385,014 of record NC_030678.2, on the reverse strand, counting down.
GCTGATATTACCTTTTTGCTTAAGCAATTTTATGTTGCATTTATTGGAAAAAGTAATAAGAAAAACATTTCTAATAACGATGATGAAGAGATGTAGCTGTAAGAGTCATTTCTAATGGGGTGGGTGTTTGCCTTCTGTTAGACTTGGGCATAGAGTGATGTTCATATATTAAACCTGTGCAATGATTCAAAATAAAGAAGGAAGAGTACTGAAGGAAAGCAAGCAAGGTTCATGGTGGTGGCAATAAGAGCTATAATTGGCTACCTAAAAGCCCCTTTGTGGACTGGCAGCCTACAGAAGGCTCTGGTTGGCATTACACTTGGTTTTTATTCAACTAAACCTTGCCTCCTAACCAGAAATTCAAAAATTAGCACCTGCCTCAAGGCCACTGGGAGCAAAATCCAAAGGGGTTGGGGAGCAACATGTTTCTCAAAGGACACTGGTTGGGGAACACTGAATTAAATAGTGGCCACAAAAGTGATAAAACAATATGAACAATATTTAAAAATATAAATATCTGAAGAAATCACATAATTTGGGTTAAAACTTTTACTAAAAGTATTGCATACCTTTTCTTAGCAATATTTTAAACATAAAGCATTGAGGTATCATTCCAATCACAAGCAAAGCATTTTTTCTGTCTTTAGATAATGTGTATTTGAAGCCTATTATGACTATAATAACCCAATCATTATTGCTAGAGTTCTTTTCCATATACATTTATCAAGCGTTATTATAAAATGATAAATAATTTTTGATCAGGCACTATTGTGTGTCAGAATTGTACTGTCTACTCATTTGTGAAGTATTATGCAAGCAATGAGCCTGTCCACGCTCATTTTCAAGGTGTTTTGTTGCTGTCATGGGAGCTTTGTCAGATTATTATTCATGTTCTGAGCATGGACAGCAGGTAATTACTGTGGTGCTTTTAGTCATCTGTTAGCATAGGATGATGCTTGTTGAGTAAGTATGGACTTTGTACAGTCAAGCTATGACAATGTTACACTACTCAATCATTTTTAAGGATATTTGACCCTGCATTATACACATAAACATGTCATTTCAATGAAGATCTTACAAATAATAGTGTAGCGTTAAGAACTGATGATATAAGATTTCTCTCCACTGGCTGCATTATTTTGTATAGGGGTTTATGGTAATGATCATAGTAAAGTATAACATATATAAAAATACCTGTTAAACATATAAGTTGCAGTATGTTTGGCTAGAAGCTCTCTGCACTTCTATTTTTTACTGCACTCTATTCCCCCTTTACTGTCCACTCTTCTGTGACTATTCAGTTTATGTTGCCTGGAATTTGGCAATTTTGCTTCAAATTTAATTTTGAAAGCTCTAGTAAGTGTCACACAACTGCCAAATACAGAGCTACAAGGCAACACATGGAAGTACATATGTAAGGATCACTAGCACTTCCAAAGTGTTGATTTCCAGTTAATTTCCTTTTCTAAATAGTGGTAATCAGTATAAAAATCTACACAGGATTACTGATCAGAGGCACTGCTGCCATAAGTGGAAAAACCTGCCTCAGGCAGCAGCACCCCTGAAGTTACCAGGGGAAGCAAAAAGGTTTAGCGTACAGGTATATAATGCATAAACATTACAGCCTAATAAACAAGACAGGAATAGGCATTATTGGTTGCAATTCAGTGTAGTCTCACTTCATGTGGAAGACGTTAATGCATACTAGTGCCTTTCAAATAACTTGTTTTTGGGGTTTTGTTTTTGGTTATATTTCAAATAACACTTGGAAAAGCCACTAAACACTTTCTCAAAACAACCAGGACTGAGGACTATATTACAATGTTAATAGCAGACAAAAATGTTGTTAACTTTTTGTCTTTGTCCATTTTTAAGCCCTTGGGGACTTCAAAAGTTTTCCGGTAGTATGACTTTTGTAATTACAGCAAGGGCAATTAAAATGGTATGTGCCATCCTTAACAGTAAATTAAACTTTTTTCCCCAAATTAAAGTAAACGTGAATTTGTTGAATCTGAATGACAATTATAGTTTTGATCAAGGATAAACTTCCATAGTGTGTAATTAAATATGCTCATGCTGAAATAAAAAGAGAACAATATCTAGTCTTTTCATCTTTGTACCTGATCATTATGGCCCATTCTCAATTAACACAGTGTTAAGAGGCAATCACACATTTATACAACTAAAGGTCATTCTAATCAAAGTATCGAGGACTAGAGACACAAAAGACTTTTAATTAAAAATGTATTTACATGAAAAAGTGTATTTTGAATTATTTAACTTAGGCCCTTAATAATTAAGAAGTTACCAAACGCTCAGTATGTCCTTATCTAAGGACATGTATCTAGCTTGTTCTAGAAATGCAAAGAGCCAGACATGGTTGTTCAGTCAGTGATATAAGTGTGTGTTCACTATATCACCCAATCATAAGAACTGTTACATATGTGACAGTGGCTTACAGCCTATGAAACCTCTTGCTCTGCATCTAGTCAGAGGAATCAGATGAAATTGCTTCTATGTAAGATTCAGTCTAGTTGGACGGAGAACACATTTCTGTAACAGATCTTGAGTAAGTCTTGGAAACAAGCTCAAACCTCACAATGTGCATGTTTAGTTTATCTCTTGTTTCTTGAAAACTGAATGCATTCTTAGCAAAATAAATCTAATATTTAAAAATCTGTATATCTTATATGTAGTAATAAAACTGTACCTTGTACTTGATCATAACTAAGATATAATTCATCTTTAGTGGATGCAAAACAATTCTATTTGGTTTATTTAATGTTTAAATGATTGTTTGGTAGACTTAAGGTATGGGGATCCAAATTATGGATCCCAGGCACTCTGGATAACAGGTCCCATACCTGTAATCTAATTGCCCTACTACTTTTTCTACTTTAAAGCCGAAAAACTCTGCTTATAGTACTGAGATCAGGACTATTTATGGCTCGAGAGATTATATCAATACATTAAAGTCATAATCAATTAGAAGGTAACAAACCTGAGAGTGACCACATTTGCAGGTCAGAGGATAGGATTTGAGACAAACCACATGTACAGTTGTTATAAAGAGGTCATAAGGAGCAGAAAAACTGAGGAGACTGGTTATGGGTAGGTGAGGTGTTTTAATTGTTTTGCAATGGACAGAATGCAAAGTTTTAATTCATGCAAATAGCATGAACTGCTGTAGCCCAACTCCAAATACAGTAATCATGAAGTGAAGCTTTTTTATAATAATAACATTTTCGAAATGCATAAAACTAATATATCTGAAAGAAGAATGAGGGGATATACTTGTTATATGTTATTCCTGATCCATTCCCAGTATATAGAGAACAGACATCAGCTAGCAACCCCTAGTGGTTCACATGTGTATCCTTGAAGTGAAATAAGAAGCAAGCCACTTAAAACTGACAAATGTGAGATTTTCTGGGTCAGGAGAACTGAAGGTCTTTAGCAATCTAAATTAGAAGTGAAAGTAAGCCTAACATTGTAAGCTGCAATTTTATACAAAGGTATGCTAAAATCAATTGGCCATTTGTCATGTTAACAGGGATACCCCCCTGTGTATATTTGTACATGCAAGTTTCCATTTCATTCAGGCAACTGTTAGCTGTCTGGCCTTACCATTATAATGAAGGAATAACTACACCATGACTTTAAACACAAATAAATAAATTAATAAGAGAGAGATTTCTAAAGAGAAGATAGTTTGCCATATATGCAACCACACCAGCAAATTATAAAACCTGAATATGGGTCATGCATATTCTACTAGACTGCTAATGCTCTTCATAAATTAGCTGTTCTCATTTAGCTTTAATGAATGCTCAGTGGTATAAGAGGTAAAACTGGAAAATAAAAGTGCTTTATATTATACATTTGTGACAAAACTTCACAGTAATAATCATTCATAATGCACGCAGTTAAGAAAGCCGTGTTATGGTAGCAGCACCAATAAAATGTGCTGATCTGTACTTAAGAAGGTAAGCCAGGGAGGCCTGCCATCATTTAACTACTATTAACATGTATTTGTTCAGCTGCCAGCAGCAGAAACATTCACTGTGACACTATGATAACAACCTTTAAAAGCTTTATACTATGTAAAATAAGCCTTAATTAAACATTGCTTTTTTCGTAAAGTTTATTTCCATGGGGTCATCCGATTTAAATGCTTGCTAACATACAAGTGCTTGTAACCTGTGTGATTTTGCACTTGTTGCACTGGCATACTCCTACATTCACATTAATAGACAGTATTTTCATCTCTAATAATAATCACCTGTTGGGAAACAGCTTAAACCTACATTAAAAATGAGAGGATCTAAGCAATACACAATATACAGATTCAACAGACAACATGATAAACATCTTTTTGCTTTTCAAATCAGCAGGAGCTCGGCAAAGAAAGAGTCTTCCGCAAAAGATAATTTAGTCCTTGCTGTCAGATCTTATTAACAGCCTTCAAGTCTGTGTTTATTACAAGCTAATGCACAGAAATCAAGCACACTAATCAAGTGAGAAATGACAGAGCAGCTGGGTATACATCAAGTTGGCTAAACGTGAATACAGTTCAATAGCTAAAACAGATGCTGGAGTTGCTGGATAGCCCTGCAGGATATTAATGTGTGTTTTTTATGTATAACGGCACTCACTGACTAAATAAATGGCTGAATAAAGACAGAATGGATCACAAAGGAAGCCTTTTTCAATTATCTAAGATTGGAACATGTAAATAAAAGCAAAGTGGAAATTTTTGCCATAAATCACAAATGTAATAGCTTTAGTTTCAGATAACGTGATTGCAATCTGTTTCCATGTTTTTTTTTCTGTTTTGGTGCCTACAGTATCTAGCGTACAGTGGGGTTTCTGTTGACATTTGCTCCGTCTACCTGCAGCTTCACATAGAGTACTTTTAAAGCTTCACTTCTGAACTTGAAACATTAACCAGCATATAAGCAAACATACATAAATGGAGCCATGTAAGTTACAGACGGAATATACTAAAAATCACAATTATAATAAACACTGCTTTAAGAGTTTAAATGAGCTTCAATGACACATCATCTACTATCAACCTGCAGATCAGTCTCACATAGCCTTTGTCACGGTCAGCTCCTTATTACATTCACAACAGTATGATGAGTTTGCTAATCCTACCTTCCATGCCAGCTGCTTTTTGCTTGTCACTCCATCATGCCAATAAGTTGGCTGCTGTAACAAATCAAGATAGTGCAAAACAGCATCTTTTCCCTGCATCTGTCATCTTCCACAAAGCATTCTATTACTGTCGACTGCTGGGAACAAGAAAGTCTATTTGAATTCCAATAGCTCCCCTCACGCATGATTCAAGTTAGGTTAGGTGAGCATGCCTAACATGATTCTCACCGTCATTTATTATGCAGCTGATATACCGTCGGTGTGGCAACCAGTGACTTTATCTGATACGTCCGTCTTACGAGCCTAAACCTTGCTGCAAGCACACATAAGCAACAGAAACAGCCTGCTTTTAAGAAGCATTCTTCCTGTCGGAAACACACAGACAGTGCATCTGCAAATCTGTTTTAAATCCTAAGGTTCTTGCTGTTCTATTGGCTAGCATGACTAGATGCTGCTGATTTTTCATTGGAAGAAGGGCATTTTATATCATTCCTGCTTACAGACAGATATATGCTCCAAGCCCAAGTTAACTACACAGTGATAAAAACAGCCGTCATCAGGAATCATCAGGCTGTGTTTTTCTGTGCCTTCAGTGGTCACAGCATGATATTCCTCTTATTTGTGCTGAAATACTAGGTATTACTGGGGAGAGGGGTGCTAACTAGAATCAAAGGTTAATATTAATGGAGTCAGAACACATGGGTTTAGGCTTTTTGTGTGTTCATTTTAACACAGGGCTTATAAAACTTGTGCTATCCAGGTAATCAAATATATATGTGAGTAATATGTACTAGTGGTATGCTGTGAAAATGTATAATGAATGATTTGTTCAATAGTTATTCAAAATGTAAAGGTTTAAACCTATGTGCAATGCTAAGGCAATTCTGAAACCATAAGACTATGCCTCCTTTTACACAGAACTGTAAGCAGTTATTTTGAATTTCAGAATACAAAATGTTGTGCATGGTAGATCAAAGTTATTTTGCCGGTGGTGCTTTTTTCAACAAGTTGCCAATCTGTCGTGCCACACCAATGCCACATTTGGAATGTTATCTTATTGCTAGAACCCTGGTAATCAGAAATGATAATAATATTAACACTATATTTTAGATTCTATTTTGTATTTGTTTTATTTGGCCCATCTTCTTTTCATCTCCAGGTCGTCATTGCTTTCTTGAAACAGGAAGCAGTACCTTAGCAGCTAAGTAGCTGCAGAATAAATAAAAATGTCGAAAAAATAAATAGATAAAAAGAACTGATTCATATATTTTTCCTGTTAATCTTTTCTGCTGTTAACGTAGATATAATTATAAGAGGTTGCAACTATGACACCCTTAGGATGTTAAGAACTATATTTGTATGCTAACACAAGTCAGCGTAGTGTTTAGATTTCCATTCCCCCATTGTTGAAAAAATATTGTTAGGTTACAATATTATGTTAGTTGCAGAAAATGTTTCATTTTTTTGTTTAAGAGCAATTCAATATTTTTGCTATCACAGAGCAGTCGCTCAGATTGCTGGCTCACACAATGACCAGTCAGTATGCAGTAGGTGATTAAGTTAGAGGTGTATAATTGACAAGGTTTCTTTAATACAGTAAATGGAAAAATGGGGCCTTTGCCCTGGGGCCACCAGGTTAAGGAGGTCCGCTATCAACCATTTCATGTGCATTAACTTTATTCTTATCCCCCAGAAACAGCAAACCACCCATATGTATAAAATATGACCAGAGGTAAATAGACAGGACCACCATACGGGGTTTACCTTGACGTGGTATGGTGGCTTACCAATCTTATGATCATAATTTTGTAACTAAAAACCCCTGTTTTTTGTCAATATACTGTATACACTAGCATGAAACTAACAGACAATTTACTTATGAAACAGGGGACCCGGGAATGTGCATTGATCAATCCCTTTTTCTTTTTGTATGTTTGTAGTTAATTTGGCCAGATCAGTTGCACTTCCATTGTATTTGTATACTTTATTTAGCCTTGGAGTGCTCCCACAACCTCTTTTTGTGCACCCATATGTATAGCCAGCTATTTAATCAGCTAGATACATCCTACAATAAGGCATAAATTGTATTAAAAAGTTTTCATTTTATGTTTTTAAGGTTCTGCTGTCATCTACATGTAAAAATAAAGGAATTAAACAAGAAAAATATACTGATCCTGGTCATTTTGTTTTGTCATTTTGACCAGAATCAGGGACCACATGCTGTAAATTAAGTACAACCCTTTTTTGTTTTAATAGGGTGAGCACAGGACTTCTGCAACTTTGTTGGGGCACAGTGTTAGGAGGAGGGGGTACTATTGGCCTTAAAGCAACTCTGTCATGGTTGCTATTTTGTCTTTCATTTTATTATGTAGAGTCACAACTCAGTAGCTTTTAATAATTTAGCCAATATAATTTAGTAAAAGACATACACAATACACACCAGTGTATGGCACTCTATGTTTCCACACCTCTAAGATCTTATTATTCACAACTGACTTCACACAGTCCCAAAAGCTGAATCCCCAGAGCCCATTCACTAAGCACTTGGGCAGACAGGATTAGTGGTTAATCTGTGTTCTGCATTTGGCATTGGATTTAAACTGTAAAACAAGGTGCAGGTCTTCTTGGGCTCAAAGGTGTCCAGTAATTTAACAGCTTTTAAAGGCAGGTGTAGTACAGGGTGCCCCATTGCCTTGCAGCCCCTGATAAAATGTACAGAATACATCTTAAATCTAAGGGGATTAGGATTTTTCGTATCAAGCAGTAACCATGGACAATGTTTTATAAAAAAAAACCCAAAAGGATTTAATTCTACTAAAGATTATGTAGTAAAATAAGAACCTGTTTCTAGTGGTTCTTGCTAGTGAAAGCAAGAGAGTATCCCTTTAAAATTGTTGGACATAAGGGAAAGAAGCTTTTATTTCTGATCTGCATCTTGCTAGGATAGAACAAAAGTACTTTAGTACACTCATATCAAAGAGAACACTGCTATATAAAATAAGGGGCATATTTATTATAGTGTGTAAGTCGACATCATCAGTGATGTAGCCCATAGCAACCAATGAGATCTTTGCTTTGTTTTCTAATTTGTAGGTGACTATTTAAATTGCTGATTGGTAGTGATGAGCGAATCTGTTCTGTTTCGCTTCGCCGAAAAATTCGCGAATCTTTCAAAAGATCCGCGAAACGGCAAAAAAAATTGTCGCCTGCGGCTATTATTTTGTCGCACGGCTATTATTTTGTTGCACGGCTATTCTTTTGTCGCTAGCGGCTATTATTTCGTCGCGCGGCTATTATTTCGTCACCCACGGCAATTATTTCGTCGCATGGCTATTATTTAGTCGCCCGGCGATTCTTTTGACACCCGCGGCTATTCTTTTTTGACGACAATTTTTGGACGTGCAGCAAATTTTTTCGCGGCAAAATTTTTTCATCCGTTTCGCGAAACAATCCGCCAATGGCGAAATGCGGAAATTCGCCGTGAATCCATGCCCGGCAAAACATTTCGCCCATCACTACTGATTGGTTGCTATGGGCAGCAGCATTGGTAATGTTGGCTTACCCACTAAAATAAATATGCCCCTAAATGTGTATACACCTGGGAATTATCAGATGTAAGGATTGTATGCATTAGTTTGAAATGTGCATTTCATCCAGTAGTCTCAGTGCCCCTCAGAAGATAAAGAGCTGGAGTTTTCATGTTTTAGGGGGTGAGTTATTAATATTTAAGTTTGATTTTTCACAATTTGAGTTTTTTTGCACTAAAAAAACAAATTCTACTTATGGTTCAAAAACTCAAATGTCTGGTATTTATTACATGCAAAAACCCCCCCAAAGCTCGAACATAAAACTTTGCCATTTACCTACACCTTTAGAAAACAAAAGCAAAGATCTGACTGGTTGCTGTAAGCAATATTACTGGTAATGTTGGCTTACACACTATAATAAATATATCCTTAGGTGTTTCTCATCAGTGCATGTCCTCAAGTTTGTGGGGGTAATACCTTGGTAGTAAACCTTGGAGTAGCCATGTCTGTGTGTCTGTGTGCTAATATTAAAGTTGAAAGAATGAATCTGCTGTGTGACCTGTATTTGTGCAATCTTTGTAATAAACAACTACTTACTTATTAAGTATAGTGGGTGTGTGAATCTGTGAGGCATTATCAGGAGTCTTGGTCTGCCAAGGTTTTTTGGCCAGTGTTTTTTAGGCACTTAGGGGCTGATTTACTAAGACACGAATTCCGACCGAATTGGAAAAATTCCGATTGGAAAACGAACATTTTGCGACTTTTTCGTATTTTTTGCGATTTTTTCGGCGCCTTTACGACTTTTCGGAAATTATCGCGACTTTTTCGTTACCAATACGATTTGCGCGAAAAAACGCAAGTTTTTCGTAGCCATTCCGAAAGTTGTGATTTTTTCGTAGCGTTAAAACTTGCGCGAAAAGTTGCGCTTTTTTCGTAGCGTTAAAACTTAAAAATCGCAACTTTTTGCGCAAGTTTTAACGCTACGAAAAAATCGCAACTTTCGGAATGGCTACGAAAAACTCGCGTTTTTCCGCAAAAATCGTATTGGTAACGAAAAAGTCGCGATAATTTTCCGAAAAAATCGCAAAATACCGATCATTACGAAAAAAACGCAATCGGACGCATTCGGCCCATTCGTGAGTAAGTAAATGGGCCCCTTAGTGTACTGTTCTGTTACAAACTTATTAAATGAAAAAAGCTAAATGTCTTACTTTCCTACTTTTAGAAATTCTAAGCATGCTGATTGTTTTCGACACATTTTTTGGCAACTTTAGAAAGTTAACAAAATTGCATGGTATGGCCTGGGTATCCTTTAACTTGTTTTATTATGTCATTATCACACAGGGTCAGAGTTGGCCTGTGGGACACCACATAAAAACCTGGTGGGCCCGGACCTCATGGGCCATGCCGACCCTGACCCCTGTCTCATTGGAAATGATGGATGCCCCCCCGACCTCTGACTGATTGCGCCTGTAAAGGGTAATAAAAGTAAAAGGTGCACATGGGGCAGGGGAGGGAAATGGCACTGGGTACAGCATGTGGATGAACTCACAACTCAATTGGGGCCCCTATGGGGGTGTGGGGGCCCCTAAGGTGGCAGCCTCAGTGGGCCCTGAACACCCCAGTCTGACCCTGTTAGCACATAAAGAGTGACATGATAATTGCTCCTATGTAACAGTTTTTCTTAAGTACAGTTATGGGATCTGTTATCTGGAAACCCATTATCCAGAAAGCTCTGAATTACAGAAAGCCTGTCTCCAATAGACTCCATTTTAATCAAATAATTCAGATTTTTTAAATCGATTACGTTTTTCTCTGTGATAATAAAACAGTATGGTGTATTTGATCCCAACTAATATACAAACAATCCTTTTGGGTTTATTAAAGTTTTACTGATTTTTTAGTTGACTTAAGGTATGGAGATCCAAAATACGGAAAGACCCCTTATCCAGAATACCCTTGGTCCCGAGCATTCTGGATAAGGGGCCCTATACCTGTATATATTACTGTTTTACCCTTGTTGTGATTACATTATATATTGAAACATAAACATAAGTGAACAAAAGCATCTTAAAATGCCAAACCATTTAAAGAGATTCAGATTGTGCCAATAATACCAGATAATACCAGCCCAGGAAAACTAGTATTTAATTCAGAGAGCTTTCCATTGGAAGAACATACCTTAGTAAATATCAGCACAGTTATATTTTATATTCCCAGCTGCTTTGCTTTATAAAAAGAAAAACATATAAAACAATTTAGTGAGTCACATAATGCAAAATGTTATGTGCTCCAATTAATTACTATGATGCGAGCAAGGTTTTGTTAATTGGTAAGTCCTTATGAGAATATGTTTTATTTCCTCATAAAAAAAATGTGAATATATACATGGAAATGGTTACTTTGCTTTTGTGTCACCCAGGACCGCAATAAGCAGAACTGCCTTTTATAAGATAAGATTTGCTGAAGGGTATCATTATACCAAAATATTCAAGTTAGAACACATTTAAGAAATTTATCAGCAAATATAGTTTTATTTTTATTGCATAGAGAATAGCAATTTAAATCACAATTATAAATCCAGTTCAAGGCTTGTATTTCGCATGCTGGAAAGTAAATGATTTAGAGAAAGATTTGCTTAATCTACACACTTACCATAAAAAAAAACCTTCAGTCCTGGATACAGACAATGTAAAGTGCTCTGCCTCTGGGTTTTGTGTACTCTATGTGCATGTGCAGCACTACCGAGGGCTGTGCAGAATGCATGTATTTTGCATAGAAGCCCTGGAGAAGGAGGGCTACTTGAAGATAAGTTTCAGCTGTATTAGGGGCCCTACTACAATATAATGGCATAATGATGTTGATGCTTATGTCCTATTACTATAAATTACATATGAATAATAAATAAAGGAACAACCAAGACTTTGGTTGCATTGCACTTCTGCATTACTGACAATGTCAAGGGATCCAGATGACAATACAGGTACGGGACACAGAATGCTCAGGACGTGAGGTTCTCCAGATAAGATGTCATTTCATAATTTGCCTAAAGTCATTTAAACATTTAATAAACCCAATAGGATTGTTTTGTCCCCAATAAGGATTAATTATGTCCCTGTTTTTATCATTACAGAGAAAGAGATAATATGTTTTATATTTTTGAATCATTTGATTAAAATGGAGTCTATTAGAGATTACCTTCCCCTAATCCAAAACTTTTTGGATAAGGGGTTTACGAATAAAAGATCCCATACCTGTATTACAAAAAAGCATTGCAAATTAAAAAAAAATGATATTTAAATCGTATTATTGTTCCTTAGGGACATCCTAAGCTAACAGAAGGATTGGTGATATGAAATGTTATAGACTGTACTAAATGTGTTCATGTACAGAAGCCACATGACATTAAAGCATTGGCTTACCACTCTCTCTGTGCACTTTTCTACTTCAAAGATATATGAAGTAGATATATATATATGTGCTAATAAATGAACTAGGATGTGTCACCGAAAACACAAACAGAAAATATGGACAGAGCATTACTCTACAGACAGGCTGCTCTACTTGCTGGATTCTTTTGACAGGGGTATCTTCTATACTATTAACATTTCCTAAATTTAGCTTGTCTTATTGTACTTTGTTCCTGAAAATCACTAATTACAGTGAATTCATTAACTAGCGCTCATTTTACCGTAGCTGACAACACCTGATGACAGTTTCAACAGCTGCAACTTTTAATAGAGTTACAACTGTAAGGTACTTACAATGGGCACTACATAGGTTAATAGTTTCATTCTGCCAAATAAAAAGAATGGTGACACGTTTTAGTTCAATTCCTTTCCTTGATAAACTGCAGCACATATTTCTAATGGGATTGTTTTAACGTCCCTTCACAAGTTTTGACAAAGGCATTTGAAAAGCAATTGAAAATCCTATTATTCAGTGCCACACATAGCCAAGATTCACTTCGTAGTTCAGGTCAGATTCCCCGTTGTCTTGTTCATTTCCGTTTTGATTACTGAGGTGCAAATGTTGGAGGTGTTCAACATTGGTTTAGCAGTCAACCAATCACTTTTGGTTCAGTGAATTTGGCCAAATGCTTTTTCCTTTGCTTAGCAGATTTGTTGGGGATTCTTAATGAATACACCAGTTCCTTCTGTTCATGCTTTTATTTGATTTATGTCACCCTGGGCTACACTTTTCTCACAGAATATGAGAGGCTGATTCATATTGTTAGTGAAAGAACATCATCCCTTATGCATTACAGTGATTTTTGCAAAACAAACTGTTCTTTATACTAAGGCCAACAAAACAATAATAATAAAAAAAAAAGAAAAAATCATATATTGCTTATATATCATTAAACTGATATAGTGTCACATTTATATGCCATCTATTTACTTTACTCCTTGCACACTTTATACTGTACCAAGAAATGTTGAAATACTGGGAGACCCATATTTTAAGAGCTTAGATTGATAATGTCCATTCTCATTTACTTATTTGTGTTGGTAGTTGCTGGGAGTTGTAACAGTTGGAGGATAATGGCTTAAATATTAGGATTGTAGCTTAATAAAATGTGATATAATTTGAAGTGTGGAGACACACATCTCTCCTTCAGAATTCAGAGCTTAGAATGTTCACTATAATGTAATTCAATAAGAGATTCATAAAGGGAAAGTAAGTTGAAGAGACCATCAATTCATACTTCTAAATTCTTGTACCTAATTTAAAGGGTTTTTATAACATCAAGCTTATCAGGAAAGAAAGACAATAAAAGTACTAAATGTACATGGCTACATTGATTAATCTAAAGCAAAGCCAACAGGACTGTGTAAAATGTGTCCTCTGCCTTCTCTAAAAAAGGTTAATGTTTTACGAGACAGTTGTAATGGCTTTAGAGCTGAATTAAAGGCAGAGCTTTGGTATATTCCAAAACTTTTCTACTGGCTAGACACAATGGATTCTGTGAATTATATAATTACATAGTTACATAGGGTTGGAAAAGGACCAGATTCCATCAAGTTCAACCCTTCCAACCCAGCACCCATACAAACCTATACTGACCTACTGTAGCTATACACTCACATACATAAACCATATATAGTATACCAACATCAATACTAACTGTAGATTTTTGTATCACAATTGCCTTGGATTCTATGCTTGTTCAAGAAATCATCCAAGCATCCCTATATGGTCACACCCTCTTTGCACTCCAGCCGCAACACTCCAATTTAAAAATGTGTAGTGGTGAGTACAGCTCAAAAGATCCATAATATTTGAAACCTGCATTTTTCCATATATGGGGATTTGGAGCACCATTCTTTAATGATACAAAAACATTTAAATACAGTATAACAGTAAAACAAATAGTTTTTCCATAAATGAGAATTGATGCTATTTAGTTATCATTAAGTACAAGATTCAAAGAAAATCTATGAAAAGGGAAAATTGCTTCATTAAATAGGATTCTAATGCCTGTGCTATATATCTGAGTTTTCTGGATTTCTGGAATATAGACCACATACACATAAAGAGAGACATACACACTTTTTGCTGTATGTAGTGAGCTTTTAGATGCTCTTTCAGGATAAGAACCATCAGGAAATATGGCTTTATAAATGTATTTTCTACTTTTCTACTAATAAACTTTTCAGCATATTTACGAGAGGTACCAGAAAATGTCCTGTCATTGTTGGACATAGCAGTTATAGATGTTAGATGCATATGTAATCCACCATATGGAAGCTCCAGAAAACTGTACTGGCAGTAGGGAACAGCTCACTATCTTGTTTGCCATTACCCTGAGGCTTCACTTCAAAACTGAAGTCAAAAGAGATATAAAACATTTCACTAAGGCAGCATAATGTAACTACTCAGGATTTTGCAGAATTTGGTAATTGGTTCTGTGTATTTTATTACACTCATATCAGCAGTTTTATAAGATGGTAGCAAGCTTCCAGTACATCTATTCTCTGTCCCCTCTCAGCAACCCCCACTCCTTTTCATCTCTACTTTTTGTTCTTAACTTTTTCATTTCTTTTTACTTGTATGCTTCCATCTGGTTCATTTTTTTGACAGCTAAAATAAGTTCAGATTTTAGCAGTACTTGTAAAGTAAATGGAATGCCCACCCAAAAATAGTTTTTTTTATAATAAAGAAAGAAAAAGATGAAATTCTGACCAACTTCCCTTTTAACCTTAATAAATTGTAAGACATTTTTAATGTATTTGTAAATGTCATTGGCTTCCTATTCCCTCATTCTTCTCAGCTCTTCTCCCTTCATGACCCTTGTTCTGACAATGCATTGCATATTCTGTGATTTACAGATCAGCAAAGACAGAAGTTTGCAAGGTATTGTGGGAAATTGAGTCTTGGCTGAGGGCATGTTTAACACTAAAACTGTAATTTATATTTGGTCATTGGATCATTTGGGTACCAATTGGTTGGTGGAGGTACAGGTAGCTGTACAGGAGAATTTGATCTGGTTTTTGACTATTTGATCAAATTAGTTAAATTTGACTTCCCAAACAAGGCCAGCTTTTCGCTGCAAAGTGCAATGAGAGTCTGACATACAGTACAATAACATGCCTCAGCCTACTAGGGAATGTGTGACTGCTACAAATCGGATCTCAATGCACAATGCACTCACAAGTCATTAGATATAATTAGATTTGTATACATTAGTATAAACAGGAAATCAATACATTATAGTATCTGGAGAGTATTAAGGCTTAGCTTGGCTAGCTTGAATATATTGCAATATAAGACCAAACAATACCTGTTTTGTGCAATATTTTTTATTTTTTAGTAGATTAATGCACAAAATGGCTCATATTGATAATGGGAAAGTGCAGAGGATTGCTTGCCTATGTCTTAGATAAAAGCATAGATGAGCACAGCAGCAGCAGTTCATGGTAGACTGAACAGGAAACATGAGACAAAGTAAGGGACTGGATTTTGTGTTACCTTAAATAAAAAAAGTTTATATTTTGGGGGTGCTTTGTAAATTAAAAGACTTCTGGAAGATTACAGTTTTTGCCAATACTTGGTTATAATGATGAATATTATAATTTTTGTTTGGAATTATGCAATTCATGCCAATATATGTCTACCATCCCTCAAATCAAGCAAATACATATTTAAAACAATACAGTGAAGTATCAAACTAAAAGCTTTAAAATATTGCTGATGTTTCATTACAAAAAATACAATAGTAAAACTAACACAAGTTACCGGCCCAGATAACAGAACACCAGCATCGCAAACTAACAATGTGTAAAATGTACTTTTTCCCTTGAAGGACTCAGAAACTGCTCTTTTCATCAGTTGTTGTGCTTTTATATTGTAATAAAAATTGTGGCTATCATAATCAAACCTGTCAACGTAAGAGAAGATGGAACATTATGCTGGCAACTCTCCAATAAGCCTATTGGAACTAGAAAATATATTGACACTCTTTCATGCCAGGTGCAGTCTAGACACTCCAAATATTCTTCCCAGTACATAATATTACCATGTATTGATAATAAAGTAACATCTAGTTCTACTGCCTAACCATTCTCTCTTTTTCTTTCTTTCTTGTAGCTTAAATATGTACATATTACTGCCACGGAATTCTGCAAAGAACTAAAGGGATAATGTTTTTAGTTCATATATTTTAAAGCAAGGGGCACCAACAAACTGTTAATTCTTTTCTAGTTATTAACACTTAATCATATCTAGCCGAATGCAAGTTTGGCAAATAATTAAACTCCAACTTTTTAGGTGATTGGAACATATGGACATTGCTAGGTAATTTACAGTCTGATAGTGATGCATAAAGTATCATTGGATGCCTTCAACAGATTTATTTAATCAAGGGAGAAATCAGCAGCAGCAATCAGCCATTTTAACAAGACTAGTTATCATGGGAATTTCATCTTCTTCCTATTTTAAAATAAATTAATCCCATTGACTTTATTGCCATGGTTGGGCGGTTCAGAGTTTCTCTGAATTATTTTAAACTAGTAAGGTGTATGTTTTTTATGGAAAGTTTAGTAGTGATAAGTTTTAGACACACCAATGTCCTGGAGGAATCTGGAAGAATGACAATTAAATTAGCTCATTATATTGTGTATTAAATTAGCATAGGCATGCATTACATCAAGTACACTAAGTACACTAAGTACACAAGTAAAATAAATGAGCAATAGATAGATAGATAGATCGATAGATAGATAGACAGACAGATAGACACCATGCTAATTAGATATTATTAGAACTAGCTCCAAGCAGTAGCATAAATGATCTTAAGACTCATAACCATTATTCAACCACTATGAGTTTTAATGGATCCTGATACTAAGGAGTGTGTTAGTGCTAGCTTTCAGTGGGACTATGAGATTTGGGGCAGCAGTCCACAAAGGTCCTCATTTGTAATAATTTTTAATAATAATAATAACAACTACAATTCTGTGTTGATTGTCCTGCTCCTCAAAAAACTGGGGCCCCTCCAGTCTATTATGAATGCAGCTACCTGATTCATACGCCTCACTAGCTGCTCTCCTTCCTCTGCTCTTCACTCTGTCAGCCCTTACATGGACTTTATGATAAAATTGAAACTGCTGAACCCCAGATATTTTACTACTCTATTGCTCCAGTTATTTCTATGACACTATGGGGCACATTTACAAAAGCACGAACGCTCCGAGCGTATTTTCGCCAAATTTTTCGGGCGTCCGCGCGACTTTTTCGTACACCGCACAACTTTTTCGGGTGCTTGCACAAAAAAATCGGAAAGGTTTTACCGCTGTTTACAATGGTTTGATATGAAAATTTTGCCAATACAATATTATCGTGACTAATACGATTTTTTCATAAGCATTTTCGGGATTTGCGATCTTCAGAAATTTTCGTTTCCAAGATGAATTTTTCCCATTCGGATTCAAATTCGTGGATTAGTAAATCTGCCCCTATATGTTATTGCCAACTGCCAAGTGTAATACTCTTTCTTCTCCCACCAAGTTGTATCTCATAGGTCTTTCTTCTTTAAGATTTTAAGTAGTAATGAGCAGGGGCATCTTATTTTATTTTTATTTTTTTTTGTACAATGCTGCAGAATATGTTGGGGCTTTATAAATAAATGTTAATATTATAACTAATAATAATGCATTATTATTATAAGAATAATTTTTAAAGTTAGTCTCACTTTCAGTTTAAGCCAGATTAGTATCAAATCACTTTATTTGGATATAAAATAATGTATACAGCACAAACACACAAATATGTGAATACATAGACTGAAAATTGGATTTCTCCTGTTACTTATTTTATATGAGCTGTTACCAGAAATCACGTTTAATATGTGTGTATGTATGTATGTATATCTTTATTTATAAAGCGTTACGTATATACGCAGCGCTGTACAGTAGAATACATTAATACAAACAGGGGCTTATTAAGATAACAACAGATAAATACATAGTATAACAATATAAATACATAAATACAAATAAATACAAGATACAGTTGCAGTTGAGTCAAAGACACAAGAGGATGGAGGTCCCTGCCCTGCAGAGCTTACAATCTACAGTATATTATTTTATTAGTTTCTACAGGCTTTGTTCACTCCACTTAATTTTGTATGTGCCCCTGTATTACTCAAGATTCTAAAATGAATATATCAAAGGTTGATACTAGCAGCATATGGAAAACAGAATACAGATTGCCATGGAACCAGTCTTTTAAGGTCTCTTAAGTGCAACCTATAATTGCAAAGTATGCTTCAGATCTGATTACAGTTAAAGAAACACAGGTGCTAAAAGTCTTAAATATATCATAGAGCGTGTTGCACATTTAACTAAAAACTTCATTTTGATAACAAATTCATCTAAAAGGCCTTCTGCATAACAAAAGCCAACATTTCTAAAACATTAAAAATGTATAAATGTATGATTTTCAGCCCAATATAGCCCCCTTGTTGCCCCCATTGACTTTAAAGGACATGTAACGCCTACATTTGCCTACAATGTATATCAGTTGGGCACATCTCCCCCAAATGGCATCATTTGTACTGCATATATCCCCTCCGCTTGCTAGCACCATCACATTTTCCCAAGCAAATAGCAGCTTTCACCCGGTGGCCATTTTCCCTCTGATACATAATCAGATACATTTAAATCTGCAAACAGCATACACACACACAGACCCTTATTCAGCATACATTTCATCAAGAATACAGGCTCACACAGGCACAACTGTCCGATAAAAGTTCTGCTTTGTTTGAGCTGAGCTCAGTAGAAGAGGTTAGGAGAAAAAAATTGAAGCAGACAGCTAGAGCTGAGTTTCTATGGGAACCAGCAATGCCATCTCTTTACTGGCTGCTAGACTGGGGGCGTTTTTAGTAATCTGAGCTTAGAACAACTGAGCATGTCTGGCAAGCCAGGAATCAAAGCAAATTCCCGATGGGGGAGGGGGGCAAGTGGGTTACAGGAGGAGAAGGAAATCTAAGTGATTAAGGGGATGCTGCAGCCTTACTATTAACCTCTGGACTACCAGAGTGGCAGGTATTGAAAGATTTCAAAGAGGCTGTTCACTGATTACATTTTTGTATGTGGGGTTTACATGTCCTTTAATAGATACCACTTTCCAGCACCAAAAAACATTCACCATCACAGTGAAATATGTTGTGAATAAATACTATTACAATTATCCATAATTATTGTAAGTTAAAGGCGAACAATGATCCAAATTTTTTTCACCAGGCATAGATTCCCAGCGAATTTCCGCATTTTGCCATTGGCAAAACTTCCAGCAACATGGGTGCAGTCACGTAAAAAGTGAAACATGCGACAAAAAAGTCACACGACAAACAGGTCTAGCTGATTTATCGCTGATAAACTAGTACCATCAGGGCATACAAATAAAAAATATATTGCAGTGCAGCCTTACCTGGGAATGGAAAGAGTTAATAAAATAAACAGGAACTATTAGAATTATTATTGGTACATTTTAATTTCACCATACCAATAAACAGAAGATAGAAGTCGCTTTCATCTTATTTTTTGATTGCATTAAACGCATATATCATGCAAGGAATTGCATCCTGTCAAATGGTTTATGCTAGATTTTATTTTAAGTCATAAAATTTATTTCAGAAAATCAGTGGAATATAATTTATCAGAAGGCATTCAATTTCTCATTTATCTCTGCATGAAACTATGTGTGATAAATTCTCATCGTTCAGGGCCACCATACAGCTCTGATTTTAAAAAAAAAATAAAAAGACTTTCAACAGATAAATATATAAATATGATAAAAATATATGCAATCTACCTATCCATAGCCACCTGGTCTAAAGTAAAATGTTCTATGCAAACAATGCTAATAATATATGTTGTTGCTTGAATTGTATAATCTCAACATATTCCCCAACACATATCCTCTATACTTCTTTTTAAAGTTGTAAAGAAAAAGTAATTAGGTTTCCAGCAATACAGACATAACAATAACAGAGCACTGCAATCTATACATGAGAAGAATACCATGATTTCCCCAAACCATCCTACAGTTTAGGATGTTGTAGCTCTTACAGATACATAAAAAATAAATGTTTTAGTCAGTCCCCAGTTACTCACCCAGTCAGCCATGAGTTACTCTATTATCCTGGACTTATCCTTTATGCCCAGTCTACTAGAGCCATGTGACCAATACAATTATCCCTACACTACAGAACAGCATAAAGGAACAAAAGATGAAAGCCATAGTGACTCTTTTTCATTTCACAGTCAAGGACTGTCATCTATATTCAGTGGTAGATTTTACTTCTGGGGCACTAGCTGGAAAATATCCCAGATAGTGAAACAAGGAAACACTCAAAACGGCAGAAATTATGACTTTTGAATTAGCACAGCATGTGGTACTCTTGCCAAGTCTTGTTTTTTAATTCATATTCACTGTCTTGTGAAACTCAGAAAGCATGCTTTATTAACTGGACTAATCCCAAAAGTTTTTATTTCCCTATTTCCCAATTTTTAGATGGGTCACTGTTGCTTTATTTTGTACCTGCTGTGCATATATGGTCTGTTAAAGTAACTATCTTCCATTCTTGATCATACAACTGAGAGTATAAAATGGCATTTGTTTTGTGTGTAAGTTTAATTACCTGACATTCAGTGCAATGTTGCTAAGGCTTTCTTCTACTTGTACATTCAGCCTGAGATGCTGGAACATTTGGTAGGTGCATGCATTCAAAATTAATAGAACTGCTCTCACTTCTGTGGATCATAAAAAGATACGCTGGTGCTGAAAGAACCTAAGGCCTTGTTCTATTAATAATGTAGCATGTTTCCGAGTGCTTATAAAAAATATTTAACCACACAGTGTATTTCTTCCAGCTTTCCAGGTAACAACCTGACCAGATACATGAGAGAAAACTATTTTCTGCATAGGCTAACTATGGGCAAATCCATACATAAAAAATACATGCAGAGCCATCACTTTAAAGGAAAAATAAAGACAATTATATATATATATATATATATATATATATATATATATATATAAATTATATATAAAAATATAGGCAAGTAATTCTAGAATTTATATACTAAAGTTACTGTGCAGCACTATAACAGTATGTCATGTAATGTGAGTCTACATTTATTGCTAATTACTCAGCCTTGTATTGTTAATTTTATATTGCATATGTACAGTGTATTGTGGGTCGGTCCCTAAGCTCAGGTAACTGACAGCAACAAGAGCATGGGCAGTTGATAAGCCAAAAAGAAGATGGAGATCTACTAGGGCCTCTTCCTACGCAGATTTTCATTGCTACAGCGTCTCTAAATGGGCTCTAGTTGGTCTAAATCAGTATGTGTATCATTTCAAGCCTACTTCTTTGTTAAGCATTAGGGATGAGCGAATCTGTTTCGCTTCGCCGAAAAATTTGCGAATCTTTCAAAAGATCTGCAAAACAGCGAAAAATTTGCGGAACGGCGAAAATGTCGTGCGGCAAAAAAAATTGTTGCCCGTGGCTATTATTTTGTCGTGCGGCTAATATTTTGTCATGCATCACTGATGTTGTTGTTTAAAACCACATAGGTTAACTCGAATATCCAATTGGATTTTTTAAAAATAGAATTAGATCCCTTATGTCAGGTTTACACTCTTTTCCCTCTCCACCAGCCTTGGGATCACTACCCCTACCTTTTCTCAATTACCCAGGTTTGGGATCCAGACACCCAATAACCAGAAAGGTCTGAATAAAATAGAGTCCATATTAAGAAAAGAATTAAAGGAACAGTAACACCAAAAAATAAAAATGTTTTTAAGTTGCCCTGCACTGGTAAAATTTGCACATTTGCTTCAGAAACACTTTTATAGTTTATATAAATAAGCTGCTGTGTAGCCAGGGGGGCAGCCATTCAAGCTGGAAAAAGGAGAAAAGGCACAGGTTACATAGCAGATAACAGATAAAACACCATTGTATTCTACAGAACTTATCTGTTATCTGCTATGTAACCTGTGCCTTTTCTCTTTTAAATGGCTGTCCCCATGGCTACACAGCAGCTTCATTTACTAAACTATAGTAGTGTTTCTAAAGCAAATACACCAGTTGCACCAGTGCAGGGCAACATTACACATTATACTGTAGTTCCTTTTATACACTTTTATTTTTTGGTATTTTTTTTTTTAATTATTTCCTTTTCCATAAACAATACATTGTTTTTTATGGTAACTATGTTGCATAAATCCAAACTTGAAGCAAAACAATCCTATAGTGTTTAATTAAAGGTTTAAATGTTTTTTTAGAGGCTTAACATACTTAATGATGATCCAAATTATAGAAAGAAAAACTCTCATATGGAAAACCCCAGGTCCCTAGCATTTTAGGTAATAGATCACATTTATTCTGTACACCTCGGGAAGGTTATTGTAGAAAGTAAACAGGCAGGACCATTCATCCTACTAAATAATTCCAAATCCGTTTCTATTATGTTAGTTGAGCATAATAAACTTTAGTTACACTGTACAACTATTTACATTTTTACAGCAGGAATTTTGTGGACACTTATGAAGGCACAATTATAGACAGTAAGAAGGAAGGGAGAATGTATTTTGCAAGGGGCTTTTATTATACAGCTTTTTATATGTGGGTTACAGGTCCTCTTTGAACTAGGGAAAGAGTTTTATGTACAAATTTTTATTTTATATATAGCTAAATGTATATTATTCTGCTTTGCACATTTCAGCAGTCTCTTACACAACATCTTCTGACATTGTTCCAACTGATATAGGTCTTCAGGGCACTTTGTTTTAAGCATTAATCTTAACATTCAATGTACCAGATGGATATTCCAAAGAGCCGTTAACTATAGAAGGCAGATTTAGCCAGAGGCAAGTGCAGGTCCTGGAGTTAAACAAAAAGCTGCATACTCACAGATTCAGTACAAAAAACAGGCACATGATATTATTTCAAATATATTAATTTTTAAAATTAACTCTGTTCATTGTAGTGTGTAGTTGCTGTTATCATATGGCACACATGTGTGTGTTATGAGTTTCAACAGTACTGAATTATATGGTCTGATTGTGTGTTTTTGTTTTTTTTTAATTAACAACTTTTGCAGTTTTAATATTTTGTAGAGAAAGAAAACCAAAACTTAACTCCAAGGGGAGAAGAAAATGAATGTATAAGATCAAGAAGAAAAGGAGAATGGACGGAAGAGGAGTGAAGGAGAGGAAGAGTACAGAGGAGAGATGTCTGAGTGTGGAAATGTACATATATTGTATGAAAATATACTAGTACAGGTATAGGATCTGTTTTGGAAACCTGTTATACAGAAAGTTCAGAATTACAGAAAGGCCATCTTCTATAGACTCCAGTTTTAAAAAATGATTCTAATTTTTAGAAATGATTTCCTTTTTCTCTGTAATAATAAAACAGTACCTTGTTCTTGATCCCACCTAAGATTGTTATCATCCAATAAGATTCCTTATTGGATGATAACAATCCTATTGGGTTTATTTAATGTTTAAATGATTTTTTAGTAAACTTAAAGCATGGAGATCCAAACTACGGAAAGATCCCTTAACCGGAAGATCCCAAGTCCCGAGCATTCTGGATAACAGGTCCCATACCTGTATGCATATATTGTGAACATGATTTGTAAAATTCTGACATTATCAGTTCATTAAGATCAGCATTCAAATGCACTTATATATGGTTGGCAATGTGTTCATCACCCCTCCCCATAAACAATTTGAAATTCTATATCAAATCAGTCCAGGTATAATACTTTACTGTTAATTTGCTTGTTTGTTAGCTGGAAGATTAGCATACATTTTCTATATAGTCTATGTGTATATCTGTATGAGTATGTCATTTTTGAAGGCAAAAATACAATAAAGGGCTTCAGTTAATTAATGTGGGGTAAAACTAATTTACTCTTAAATGAGTTCACACTTTCCTTAAGGCCTATTGCACACATGGTATTATGAGTACTGCTCAAGTAGAGAATGATGTCTATCAAGAGCCCAATTTGCCTGTCTCTGCTTCTCATAGTGAATGATGGGAACAGTTAAGCCTATGTGTAACAATGTGCCCCAAATTTATGTTATAGTGTAATCACTGGCTGAATTAACCCTTAGGGTAAACACGACCATTACATACAGAAGGACTTGAGCATAATAAACTGGAAATCCACATGGCCTTGCAAATGAACACAGGAACAACTTTATTTACAGTCACCAGAATAGCTTCTTCACTAGTACAGATTCTCCAGGAAGAATTATTGCCTTACAGTTATCTACATTAAAACTGAACTGGGGTTTCAGGCCACTGGGTCTGCCGATTGCCTAATTCCATGCCTCTATCATCAGGCCAGGGGCTCTGTACTCAACAGACTACATGCTACATTCTACTTAACCGAGTTTTCTCTTTCTCTAGGTCCCTGTCTGGCCTCTTTTCTTACTCCTCATTGGAGTCTCAACTGTTTAACTAACTGGCCTACCACTATCTCTCACCACTTTTGTTCCCCTAAATTTTCGAATAGACTACAGGAACAGATTCTTAGTTAAACTGGGGTTGGGGCTGCAACTGGGCTACTGTAGGGCATTTAGCTATTTTGTTCTCCATCAAAAAAGTGATCCCTTTTTGTTTATTTTCATAAGACTTTACATACTGGACATTAAACTTTGCAGCAGATGCACTTAGCAAAATGAAAATTGCAAAATAGCTTTGCTTTTAAGTGGACGAAACCAGAAAGTGTTGTTGGGCCAGGCCTATTAAAACAGTGGGTGTGGCTTATAATTGTGGACGTGGCAATTTTTGCATACATGGCATCCCTCCAATTTTTCCAGCCCAATTCATGCACTGCTAATATAACAGCTCTCTAGGGATAATCCCTGTTCCACTGAGGGAAACCGGCTCTAGATCATACACAGTTGAGCTCCAAACATCTCCGGACACGTTATGCTGCTAAAACCAGGTCTTTATTATTCCATCTAAAAGCTAGACGCCTGACGCGTTTCGTGCGCGTGCGCACTTACTCATAGGCATATGCGTACGCGCACGAAACGCGTCCGTGTCCGGAGATGTTTGGAGCTCAACTGTGTATGATCTAGAGCAGGTTTCCCTCAGTGGAACAGGGATTATCCCTAGAGAGCTGTTATATTAGCAGTGCATGAATTGGGCTGGAAAAATTGGAGGGATGTTTGGAGCTCAACTGTGTATGATATAGATTCTCCCTCCAGCTACGGGTTCGGGGCCCTGAGCACCCGGACCATTTGTGGACTCTGGTGAGCTTTTTCTGATTCTGCATCATTTGCAAATTTTTATTTGGGGCCCCTCGGTGATTCCTTGCAATTACGCTAGGTCTGGGGTGTTCACACCTGGACCTTACTTATCCATTTGGTATGGGTTTTGATTTATTCGGGGCTTCAATTATTATTGTCTATATTTACTTTGTTATAAACATTATTTAGACTTTAGGCTTTATTATTTGTTTTCTTATTAAGTAAACCGGCTCTAGAACCTCCTCAGTGGGATCCCCTATCCAACAGCACTATCTAATGACTGAAATAACACGATTTACACAAATGAAATATTTCTACTCCTTACACTTCCACCTCCACCTTGTTACCATAGCAAAATACTAGTGGCTTAGTAGTGGTCATTACACTACCCTGTGGACCTAGGCTTAATGCAGTAGCTTGAAACATATGGTTATAGACCATATAGACCATATGTGCAGCAGATGAAAGTGGTAACCATGGGCAACAGTATTAAATAGATAGATGGAATGATAGATTGATAGATAGATAGATAGATAGATAGATGATAGATAAATAGATAGATAGATAGATAGAGACATGCTTTTATGATTGCAAGTACAAAAAACATTTAAATGAATCTTCAATTCAGTTCATAAACAAATTATGCAAGCAGACTACAAAAGATCTAATTTCAGAAAAGCTAATGAAGCATGTTTGGCTGTCAGCCCAAATGCTATGCTTGTTCTATTGTACTAACCTATGTATTTAATATTTCCTTTGCCATTTTAAAAATCCATAAGTAATAATTAGTTAGTTTTAGATGTTTTAAAATAAATAATTTTTAAGCTTAAAATGGGTGGCACCCATTTTTTAGTTTCATACATGTACCTTGGTCAAATAAAACATTTTTTAAAGTAATTAACACATGATATGATATGATATTTCTGTATAAGTACTTTTCCACATTCTTGTAGAATAATAGAGTAACAAATTTCCAAAAATTGATGTTAGTGGGGAGGCAGGAGTATTGTATTAGTGTTTCCTAATTTATATTAATTTCTACATATGAACCAGGGGATGGGGCTAGAGGTACAAAACCAACAGTTACACCGTCTTAAACCTCAGAATAGTAGTCTTATATACATTTGTACAAAATGTATTTCAAAGTCTGAGTTTGCTCTATACACAAATTGTTTGAACTCCAGCAGGAAAAACCTTGATTGAGGCATTTAATAGGCTTACAGATATAACTAGGTAAATGACCATGGGGTAGCATTGTAAGAACTGTTTCTGCTTTGCGCATTGCTTTGACTAAATTGGAAAACTGGGCTACAAATTGACAATGAGGCTCAGTGTTGATAAATGCCAGGTTATGCATTTTGGTAGAAATAAGATATGTGCTACTTATTTACTAAATGGTAGGGTGTCAAGAAGTGAGGAACAGAACATTCATTGAAGGAACACAAATGGGTCTGCACAGCAATGGCAGTAAAGCTAGTTGATGTTGCAATGACATATACATTCCATATTCAGGTATGGAACCTATTATCTAGCATGCTCAGGACCTGGCATTTCCAGATAAGGGGGTCATTCCATAATTTGGATCTCCATACCTTAAGGGGCTGATTTACTTACCCACGAACGGGTCGAATGGAGTCCGATTGCGTTTTTTTCGTAATGATCGGTACTTTGCGATTTTTTCGGATTCTTTACGAATTTTTCGGATCCAATACGATTTTTGCGTAAAAACGCGAGTTTTCCTATCCATTACGAAAGTTGCGTAAAAAGTTGCGCATTTTGCGTAGCGTTAAAACTTACGCGAAAAGTTGCGCATTTTTCGCGTAAGTTTTAATGCTACGCAAAATGCGCAACTTTTTACGCAACTTTCGTAATGGATACGAAAAACTCGCGTTTTTACGCAAAAATCGTATTGGATCCGAAAAATTCGTACAGAATCCGAAAAAATCGCAAAACATACGAAAAAGTCGCAAAATATTCGTTTTCAAGTCGGAACTTTTCCAATTCGGGTCGGATTCGTGGGTTAGTAAATCAGCCCCTAAGTCTACTAAAATATAAATTAAACATTAAATAAACCTAATAGGGTTGGTTTGCCTCCAATAAGGGTTAATTATGTGTTAATTGGGATTAAGTACAAGTTACTGTTTTATTATTACAGAGAAAAAGAAAATCATTTAAAAACAATAATTATTTGATTAAAAAGTATTTTTTTTTTAAATGTTTTTTTTAAGATGAAGAAGGGTTTTACCTATGAGCTGTTTATGCAATATATTTTTTATAGAGACCTACATTATTTGGGGTATAGTTTTCCTTTAGAGGGACCTAGTAAGGAATGTACAGAATCATAGATAGACAGTTGCAACATAAACAGATTTTCTGTATTGAACATAAACTTATATTCATCCATCTAACATATAAATATAAAGTGATTGGGTCATGGAGAAGTAGTTGGTAGATAGAGAAAGACAAAAATAGTTAAAAGTTAAGAGTTGTTAGCACAGGAACAAAACAGAAAAAAAAGAAAAAAGGTGAATCAATTACAGCAATGAGTCTTGAAAAGTAGATATACAGCACAGTATTGCAACTGGTGAGGCCATTGGGTAGTGGTAAGTGTGTGTCAATGGGTGCACCAAATGTCTGTATATCACATTCATTGCGTGTGTCACATTCATTCCATGTTCTAGGTCATGTCTTATTGTATGCTGGGACACCAGTCCAGTAAAATCAGTGCAGGCACACACCTGAAAGGGTATAGACGCATCTTGGCAATCTTAACCCCAGACCATGTTACCTTGGCTGCATTAAACTACCAATAATTAGTCATAATTAAAGCCACAAAAGTTGTTTCGAGTAATTAAACCCCATATCAATTACACCCATTAGAGGACACAGCAGAAGTCCATTTTATAACAATGAAAAGGCTGTAAATACTTTGACTCTTACTAACTTGCCATTGCTAACATGAAACACTCTAGAAATAGTATGAGTAAAACATTGAGTTGAATAATAAATGAGAAACTAAAAAGAGTACATACATGTATATCAGAGATGATAGAGGGGCAGGTCATTTATTGTTGCTGTTATCTTTTGTTATACATCCTATCAGAAAATAAACCTACAGAAAATGTTAACAATGGGAAAATACAGTTAAACTTAATTAATATTTGTATTTCAAGTATGTTAAACATGAATACATTTTAAAACATTGACTGATTTCACTGACATTATTTTAGATGATTTGGACATTTTCTGTTTTAGATTATATTGAAATAGTCACCTATCTCGCAACAGTAGCTGACAGGGAACAATTGTTCCGTCAGCAAAAGAAATGTGACAGGTTTGAGGTTCACTTACAAGCTAATTACTGTTCATTATCATGTTAAATTATCAAAATGTCAAATGTATTAAAAAGCAAATATGACATTGCCTTGGGCTTACTGCTAACTGTTATGAGCACAATGACCCTTTATAGCTGATTGTTCAAACAAACTGTAGTTATATCCTGGGAGAGACTTTCTGTTGTTTGTGTGAAAGGTTTCTAGCTATATATACAATAAGCACTAGCTATAAAAGTGCATGACCACATAAAAAATGATGGCAAAATACAGTGGCTGGCTGAAGGTAAAATGTGACCATCTATACAGAACTGATTGTATCTGATTTCTACAAAATTTACATTTTTACTAACTCTAAAATTGCAATTATAGCCTATTGCTCTTTGTAGTATAATAATTGTTATCTACGTTTTCTCAAAAAGCAGAATTATTTCATACATAACTATTTATATATAACCCATAATATTTAATATGAATTGCATGGCTTAAGATAAACAGTCTAAAGAATCACACTAAAAGGTAGACAGATGCCTATAGGAATAATTTACTATCTGAATGTCAGGGTGCAAAGTGCAAAAAAATCTGCCATGTTTTTTGCACTTTCTTCCACTTTGAGAGCACAGAAAACTGTGTTCGCCCCCATGAATACAGTGCTGTCTCTGTTCAGAAGCACTGTTTTCATGATGGGCATGTTTTTTACATAAACAAATTATACTGTGCATTTTCATTCATAATAACTGTGGAGGAGATAGATGGTTAGGGAGTTTAGATAGCAGCAAGTTGCACTTGTCTAGGTGGGAGAGGCAAATGTCTTGTGAAAGAAAGGCATGAAACTAGATACATCTAATGTTCTATGAGGACAACAGTGGTCAAAACTCTACATGTACAACAAACTGTATAGAAACCTTTGCAAATGGAAACAATTCTCTTAAACCAAATCCCTTAAAGTACATATAAACCCCCCACAAAAAATGTAATCATTGAACAGCCTCTTTGAAATATTTAAATACCTGCCACTCTGGGTGTTAGGTTAGTAGTAAGGCTATAACATCCCTTTAATCAATTAGGATTTCCTCTCCTCCTCTAACCCACTCAGCCCCTTCCTTCAGGAGTTTACTTACGCTCTTGGCTACTGAGCATGTTCAGTTCTTCTCTGGAACTGCTGGTTTTCCACAGAGACTCTGCTTTAGCTGTGCACTCATGACTGCCAGGTGAAAGCTGCTATTTGTTTTAGAAAAATGTGATGGTGCTCGTGAATGGAGGGGATATATGCATGTACAAATGATGCAGTTTGGGTGTCGGAGATGTGCCCAAACTTTATACACAGTAAGAGAAAGTAGGGTGTACATGTCCTTTAATTCTGAAGATATGCATGCATTGTCTGTGGAATACTTAGGACCTGGGGTTTTCTTGATAAGGGGTCTTTCATTAATTTGAATCTTTATACTTTAAAGGAGGACTAAACCCCCCACAAACAAATGCTCCCATTCACTGCCCTCCATTGCCCCCCACATTCTCCCTCCCTGAGGAGTCACATGTAAAAGTGTCCCTGTTTGTATACCTGACATACAGATGCAGAGTTCAATGGTGCCATCTTTTTTATCTTCAGGTCCCCTTCTTTCACCTCGCTGATGGACTGAGTGCATGCACAGTGGAGCAAATACTGGATGCACTCCAACTATGCATGTTCCAGAAAGCTCAGCTTCAGCAAGACAATTGAAGAAAGTCAGCAGATCCAGATGACGTCTTTAATCCCCTCTGCATCTGTATGTTAGGGAGCAATAGAGGGCAGTGGAGGGGAGCTCTTGTCTGTGGGGCGGGTAGTTCTCTTTTAAGTAAATTTAAAAAACATTTATACATTAAATAAACCCAATAGAATAGTTTTGCCACCAATATGGATTCATGCAGCTTCGTTACCCTCAAGTACAAGGTACTGTTTTATTATAACAGAGACAAGAAAAACATTTTTAAACAAATGTTAATTATTAACTTAAGTCTATGGGAACTGGTTTTCAGACAAGGGATCCCATACCATTACAAATATATTTAAAAAATGTAATTTGAATTCTGAAAGAAATGTGCAAGTATGTACCAAACTGCTTAACATTTATCTAACGGTACATAATTAACTCATCTTTCAGCTGACAAATATATAAAAACAATGTAATTTGAATTTGAAAAGGAAATATAATGCCAATATGTACCACAGTGATTAGACACTGGTCTATTTCTCTAGTGGGTACAAAGGTATAGAAAAGATTGCATACTATGGCACTAAGATTAAAAATGGATAATTGGATTTTAGAGCACAATATTGCTAGTCCACTATAATTTATCATTTAAGAATGTGTTTTAACAAGGCTCATCAATATGGGTTGCAAATAATGGCTATCCACTTATTTTGCAAAGAAATAGTCAATATTTATTTTAGTGAAACCAGAATGAAATACACAGATTACATTTTAAATCACTTTAATTTTATGGAAAGTAAAAAATCGTCATTAAGCGAAAAACTATTTTACAATTCCAGATTACGGTACTTTTACTAAGGTGCATACATGTACAAATGTAGTAAGACAACATATCAAATAAATGTCTGTAGCTTACATAACCAAAATTAATTTTTAACTATAATAGAAAGATTATCTGTAGTTGTGCACTTTTACTCCCTGTATATCATGAAAGGAAAGATTTCCTGCCATTTTTCAAAGCAAAGTAAAGCTTGTAAAATGCATTAAAAAAAGTATAGCAAGAAGGATCCTTTTAGCAGTTTTTATAACACACTTTACATTGCATTTCGACTTATAAAAATGATAGCTAGCTTTGCAGAAAGTTTCTTCTCTTTGCCAGATCCAGTGGTGCTCTGAGGATTGCTGCAGGGCCATTTGCCCAGGGCTTAATACAATATGCATGAGGTCTGTCCAGTCAGAAGCTTCCTGCACAGAGACTCCTTACAGCTATGTCACTTGACTCCTCTAGACTGTGGAGGAATGGATCAGCGTCCCCAAGAGCAGCACATAGTTTGGAGAGCTGCTGCAGATCTGACTCTCACTAGTGTATGGGAAACACTTACATTTAAATTATGTCTAAAAAAGGCAAAAATGCAGTAATCAGTAACAAATCCACTTTAATTCATGTGTTCTGCTCTAAATCTTTTCACCTCTTTGCCCTAACAGAGAACTGTCTCCCACAGAATGACAATGCTATTAAGGCAGCTCTCTCTTATGTCCGTCTCTTCATCTCTCTTTGTCACAAAGAAAATCTATTGCAATAACGATAAGAAAGTTCTTTGCTTATCCATGTCTTGCAGTTACAGTCAAGTTTATATCCAGTATGCTGCTGTTTGATTGAGCGGAAATGTTGACATTTTTATGTTTGTAAAGGTGTTGGATCTATTATCCAGAATGCGCAGGGGTTTTCTGATAAGGGATCTTTTCATAATTTGGATCATGACCAGGCCTTAAATCTGCAAAAAATCATCCAAACATTAAATAAAGCCCATAGGATTGTTTTGAAACTAATATGGATCCATGCAGCTTAGTTAACATCAAGTACACGGTACTTTTTTATAATTACAGAGAAAAAGAAAATAATTTTTAAAAATTATAATGTTTTACTTAAAATGGACCTTCCCATAATTCAGAGCTTTCTGGATAATGGGTTTCCAGATCCAGGAACTGTACTTATGTCCCATTACTGTGTATAAAAGGGCAAGTAACTTCTAGCTATGCCACAGCAGAGATACAAGCAGTACACTACATATAATCCATTTTTTCCTCTAAAGAGACAGAGGCCACATCATTTTACTAAATCCCTGGTGCTGCAAATTGTGGGTTTTTTTTTTTTTGGTTTGAGTAATATTGTAACTGATTAAAATTCAGGTAGTTTCTAGTTCATTTATTAAAGTTAATCGCATACTGAAAACTCATGCAATATGCAGTTGGAAATTGGGTTTTTGTGAGCTAACTTGGCATCCTGCATAACATGATAAAATGGGCAGAATTTTCCAAGCGACTATATAAATAGTATAAACTTGACAAAAAGAATATATATTGTACCCAGCACGTGCAATACAAGGCTCAAATAATGAGGAAAAAAAGAAATATTTTCCTTTTTCACTTACTAAGATAAAAGGGTGGCACGTGTGACCTTTATTTTATGTGTGCTGTCACAGTTGACTTACAGCATAAGCCAATTAATTTGACTAATCAGTACCAATGAGGCATTCATTTCCCACATTAAGATGTGATTTCTGCCTTGGTTTGAATAATAAAAACATATCTTATATAAATGATTTGTTTAGAAATTTGCAATGCTTTTGTTTTTCTGTAATTTTATTTTTAATTTTTAAATACATTTTTACTACTGTATTCTGCTACTATAAAAAATAAATCATGTATACTTTTTATTTAGTAAGAATAAACTGGCTGGCATTATCGCACTAAGGTTAATGGCTTAAGGGGAGTTTTGACTGTCTTCAGTGGAGAATAGCGGCACTCAGAATGTCCCACTTGCCTTTCAGCACTCATAAAGTTATGTTCATATATTTAAAATGTTGAAAACCATTAGAAACAGTGAAGGGGATATTTTGTCTGCCCCTGTCAACCAATGAAAAATACCAATAGACAGTGGCAGACAAAATGTCAATTGTCCCTGTCTTGTGGCTTTGGGTCCATTTCAGGACATATTTAATTAGTGGAATTCTTTAAGAGTTAGTTATTTGTAGATTATACACTTTCCCCAGCAATTTAGATTCTTGAACTTAGTAGGACTAAATATTACAGTTGCCCATGGCAACCAAAAAGATGTTTGCTTTTATTTTCCAACTGGTAGTTGCCAAAACTGATAACTAATTAGTTGCTATGGGCAACTTCAATGGTTCAAATTAGCACCTATGTTAATAAATGAACCCTAGTGAGTTTATTGACCAGAACAATTAATGAAATGCATAAGCTTCTTTACTACATTAGCAGGAAAAGCACAATTAATAGCACAATGAAGGGCCTATTTATAATGCTGTTTAAAAAAACATTAGCTACACCACACATCACTGTCTGGCAGACATCACAGTATTAAAAATTGCACATTTATCGCTTGATAATGCTGTATATAATGGTGTTGTCCATAACCGCTTTACACAGTTTTTATTTACTGGAGTTTACTTATGTGAGGTCTGAAGTGATGTGAAATAATGGTATAAAATAGAGCAATTGCAGGGCTGACTTTTTACCAATTTTCCTACTGTAAATCATTTTATATAATTTGCTAAAGAATCTTGTTACAACACTTTACTTCTCTTGGCAAGCGTAGCAAAAGAACAACTTCACAAACTATCAACATTAAGCATGCTTAGGCAGTGATCCCCAACCAGTGGCTCAGGAACAACATGTTGCTCACCACCCCATTTGATGATGTTCTCAGTGGCCTCAAAGTAGGTGTACATTTTTACATTTCTGGCCTGGCAGCAAGTTTTGAAAGCACAGAGACAGTTTTACTCCAAGCAGAGCCTCCTGCAGGCCAGCAGTCCACATGGGGCTAAACAGCCTATCACAGTCCATATTTGGCATCTCCAAATAACTTTTTGTCATGCTTGAGTGGCTCACTAACTCTTCTTACCTTCATGTGTGGCTTACAACTAATAAAGGTTGGGGATCCCTGTGCTTAGGGGAGCATTAGCACTGCATCATCATTTCCTAGGGACTACTATTTATCCAGTTCCTCAACCTTGTTGCACATTGTAGACCAGATTATCCAGTGACTACTTGGTTCAATAATGTCCATTTAGTTCCTCACTAAACTCTACATGTAAGATAGCAATGCTAACAATACTGTGTGCTACTATGCCTAGTGTTGCCATGTTCCTCTATATTGTTACTCTTTACACAGTTTTTATATGCTGGAATTTAGTCATGTGAGGTCTGAAGTGGTGTAAAATAATGGTATAAAATAGAGCAATCTGGGGGGGGATAAAATAAAAACACACACATATTCTACCCAATTTGTATTGGTCAGTATGGGTTTTTGAATGGGTTTGAAGTTAACTATGTAACTTCATCAACTATCAATATTAAACATGCTTCATTTCCCGGGGACTACTATTAATCCAAATCCAATTGGCTCACTAATGTCCATTTAGTTCCTCACTAAACTCTACATGTAAGGTAGTGGTGTTAATAATACAGTGTGCTTCTATGCCATGTTTCTCTATACTGGGAAACCACAACGAAGCAAAACAAAGCAAAAATAAAAAAAAATAATTAAGCAAAATTTAAAAAAAGATTTTCTATACCAGAAATGTCCAGTGACTCTTTACCTAGCTGGCCAAACACCTGAAATACACACCATGCCAACAACTTGCCACCTATTTAAACCTTCAACTCCTGAGGAAGCAAAAATCTTTTACAGTACCTGCAAGCATCTCCATCTGTGTTCTGACAAAAGTCGCTTTATATAAAATTAGCCCTAAAAGCATCAACAGTATAATTTAAAATCACATCATTTGATCTCTGTTGCAGAAGCCTTTCTTCTAGGCATAGTGATAATTGCTTTCCTCTAATTTCCTGAACCCCTCCTTTTTTGCTGTCCTAGTAACCCTAACAGGGCTGTGTACTATTCCAAAATATGTATTTGGGCACAATGATATCCTCTTGTCTTTTCACAATCTTTCAATAATCTAGGGGGGAAGGGTACAGGGGAACAAGTGCACAATTGTCACGTTCATTTTTTTCCTCAATGTATATCTTCTGTTTAAATGGAAAAAAGTCAATATTTCCAGAAAGCTTATGTCTATAACACAGATGGCAGATACAACAATGTTTCTCTATTGCTTTGTATTCATATTTCATAATAGTATATAGACATTTTGTAACAGAGCAAAATAATTGCTTTTCTGTACAAGTCCATAATAACACTGTAGAAAAAAACAATAATTAGAAGAAATTATAAAATAATGTAGATTCTCAAAGTAAAGTAATTTGCTTTTTATCTAGGCTGCCATTACAAATGACTATTTTGTGAAAAGGGGATTTTTCTTTCTTTAGTAAAGAGGCCAACTCGTAATTTAATATACACATATAACAAATGACCTTTCTCTAAATCCACAGGAACTTTACTTGGCTGAAGAAAGCTAATAAACATATCTAATCATTTGCCAGGCCTGTACTACTATATCTGCATGAATAATAAAAGAAACAGGCACGTAACTTTTAATTAAAGGGAAATTTGTTTTTAGCCTATGCAATGTGCATTATGTAGAGCCATTACGACACATTTAAAGGAAAACTGTACCCCCGAACAATGCAGGTCTCTATAAAAAAAATTTCATATAAAACAGCTCATATGTAAAACCCTACTTTATTTAAATAAACCATTTTCATAAATATAAACTTTTTTAGTAGTATGTGCCATTTGAGAATTCTAAAGAGAAAATTGCTATTTTAAGTACTAAGGGCTATCCCCCGGGATCATACAATTCATGGTGCACACAAACAAACCAAGAGCACACAATAAATACTTTTACTTCCACGCTTCTTTCTGTTACAGTTAGAGCTGCATTATTTCCTGTCAGGTGTTCTCTGAGGGAGCACACAGCCCATCACAAAATGGAAGCTCAGGGCAAAAGATGTAAAAGGGCAATATTTACTGATATTTATATTCCAGTTTGGGTCAAATTATTACATGTTGTGAACCAATTAATTCTTTTACAGCATTGTTGTGAACCAGAGTATATTAAAATGATGATGTCACAAAATGAAGTCTGTCAATCCCCAGAGCAGACTAAAGCTGGCCATACACGTGGCGATCTGACGATGTTTCGTGCGACCATCGGTCGCACGAAACATCGTCATATCCGCCACACACCATTCAAGGCTGAATCGGCAGGTAAGGAGGTAGAAACAATAGGATTTCTACCTCCTTCTGCCAATTCAGAGCTGAAGGGTGATTTTGGTCAGGCGCCTTCTATGGTGCCCAATCAAAATTTTCAAACTGGTCCGATCGGCAAGTCGGCCGATATAGGAAGCCCTGAAGCTATAAACGCAGGGGCTGCATGACAAGGGATTCGAATTACCAGCAGCCAGATTACACTGGTTTATGTTTAAAGATTGGAAAAATCAGATGCAGCTGTGATTGGGTGAGAAGCAGTAAGTTAAGGAGGGGGAAAGCTGGGCCGGGGGTGGAGAAGGATAGGGATGTGATGTCACAAAAGGAGTTCACTTCCTATCTTCTGAACAGGTAGAAACATCCCACCCACCCTCCCCTCTTTTTTGCATATTTTGTAAAATGCCAGGATATTTTCTTCTTTATGCTCTCATATTATCTATTAATAACAGAATGTGAATGTTTTCCTATATGCACTGTTATATTGTGGTTTCGGTAACACTATACAGTATGAATGTAAGAGTCTGCATGGTATTAATTTTGTTAAATAAAAGTCAAATCCTTGATCCAGGGAATTTTCCGATCGCCAGGTGGGGTCAGGAAGGAATTTTTTCCCTCTTGAGGCATAATTGGCACAGGCTTCAGGCTGGGTTTTTTGCCTTCCTCTGGATCAAAAACAGTGGATATATGTTAATGTATTTTAAGTTGTTTCTGTCACAGCAGCGGTAGGACCTTGCCAGAGTACTGCACAGGAAATTTTAGAAGAGGGAGCAATCTGCAATTAGATTTGAACAATCACCTACAAGTTAGAAAACAAAAGCAAAGATCTGATTGGTTGCTATGGGCAACATCACTAGTGATATGTATCTCCAATCTTAGTAAACATGCCCGTTAGGGCCATAAAAATCCTTATGAGGGCCACATCAGGCTCACTGGCCTCCAGCTAGACAGTCCTGCTTTAAACTATTTTAATACAATGGATAACTGCCTCAGTTTTCAGTTCTGGAGTTCAACAAATGTACAATGTGTACAGTAACTAAGGAGCCTTTCTACTTTCATATGTCATTGTTAGTTTTGACACACAGGGCTGTCTCATATACAGTATGCAGTTTTTACCAAAAATGTGACATTAAAGATGCTAAAACATGCCC
The DNA here is from genome assembly GCF_000004195.4 of Xenopus tropicalis. Lineage (NCBI taxonomy): Eukaryota > Metazoa > Chordata > Amphibia > Anura > Pipidae > Xenopus > Xenopus tropicalis. The sequence goes on along the minus strand of NC_030678.2, from coordinate 107,347,184 downwards.
CTCCCCCATCGGCCCTGTAGCATCAGGTTATAGGGCAGGCAAACCTCATTTTCTGCTTGATAATTTGTGACGACCCCTAAGAATCCTGATACTTCTACCAAAATCCAAGATGGTGATACCGTGCACACAATTTTGAAAGCTTGGTCAACTACTGTTATAAAAAGCCTGAAACTTTAGGCTGGTATATAAAATTCAGTATATTTCTGCCCATATTTTTTCTTTAAGTACAAAAAGCAGATTCCAAGGTGAAACAAATCATTAGACAGCTGATATATATTACAATTATTAAATAGTTTACAAGTAGGTACTAAGGCCATTAATTGATGGGGCTGCTAAATGCATATGTGTTGAGCATCAGCAATTATTCTTCTCTTGACATTCCCACTTGTAAAATGATTTGTGTATGCATTGAAAAGAAGGGATTTGTGCTCAAGCTGTAAACATGTCTCCAACCACAGTTCTAAAGTACAAAAAACTGTCTTGGATTGACAATTCTCAGCACCGACTGCTCTCAAATAAATAAATGGATCCCTACAGTCCCTTCATAGCATATGATTCTTTAAATTAAAGAAAGAATGTGATTTATTTACAATGCTCCAAAACAGCAGTCTCTTACTGGTGATTCTGTAATCTAGCATATTGAATAGATTCTTTGTTGTTTGTCTTATATTTATTTATACTGAGACAGTAATATGGATTTATTTACGTTTAAATATTGCTCAGTGGAAATAGATATTTAAATACTGTTAAGGACATTATAGTGTTAAGGTAAATTATTATTATTATTACTACTACTACTAATAATAATAACCCCAATAGGATTGTTTTTGCCTCCAATAAAGATTATTATATCTTAGTTAGGATCAAGGACAATGTACTGTTTTATTATTATAGAGAAAAAGTAAAAAATGTAAATTATTTAATTAAAATGGAGTTTATGGGAGATGTGCTTCCTGTATAATTTGGACCTTTCTGGATAACGGGTTTCCAGGTAATTAAGATAATACATACAGAAACATTTTTAGCAATATTTGTAAAACATTAAATTCCATTAATACCACTGCTGTTAGTTCTGTAAAAAAAACTTGCAGGATATTATTTCCATTTTGCACTTTATTCAGGTACAGTAGTTTCATTTTTATTTTCCATAAGAGATCCAGTTTTTAAAAAAATACATGCAGTACTGTTATTTTCTTGTTTTTGCATTTTTCTTTTTAGGCTTCTAAGTACTGCCCCAGATAGCAAATCATTTTCACCAACATTTCTATATCAGTCATTCCAACATTGGGACTGCACCCAGGCATAGATTGACTGATATACTTGAGTGCCTGCTTCCTTTTGCTTTATATATACATCATCAAGTTCAAGCCTTCCAAGTGAGCCCCAGGGCACACATATATGTAATTACTGTAGTGCTATAACATTGTGTTTATGAGATTTCAGGTATATATATATATACAGTATATATATATATATATATATGTAGGGACCCATAGGTTAATATGCCCCTATGGCTTTAAACCCTATAATTTCCTTATTCCTTGTTACTGTACAAAGACCTGTTTATCTATTTTGGTATTTACATCAGAGCCAGGCCAAGACGGCCTGGCGCCCTAAGCAACCCCACCAGATTGGCCCTCCCCCCTTCTCTGTTGGCCTGCACTGGCCGTGCACTTCTAAACGCACACGGGGGTTACTGGGATGCTGTAGGGGGGTAATGCGGTGGGAGGGAAAAGGGCACAGAACTAGGGGTAAGTGAAAGGAAAGGCACCTGCCTTGTGCCCCCCACCGTTGCACTCTAGGCAGGTGCCTCATCTGCCTACCGCTAGTTCCGGCCCTGATTTACATTGGCCCATAGGCTAGACCACACCCTACCACACTTTAATGTAGTGTTTGAAAAGGGGTGGTTCTTCCTTATTGGCCTACAACCTTTGATCTGTGTGGATGTGCTCCAGGAAGCCTGGGATCCACACCGGCCCATAAGTGAAACTTATGCCCATTAGTGAAGTCATGAAGCTGGGACTCCGTGAACGAGGTTTAGAAAGCATAGGTTAACTCTTTCATAGCACTTTCTAGGAAAGTGAGTGAGTTAGTATTTAGCTCCAACCAGGAGAGGAGATTTAAATCAGTAGTACCAGGGATATCAGGTTATTCTTTTCCCTGCCCACACTTACCTAAGTTGGGATAAACCGGTGGATGTTCCTGCTTGCTGTTTTGCGGTCTTTAGCCTACCCACACTCTGCTGAGCAGGGATAAAACAGTGGACACCATAACCTTATGTTTGATCTACAATATCATCATTTGTTCTGATGAGTAATTGCTATAACTCCTCAGAGTGTGAGTATTGTCAACCCTGCATTTGCATCATTTGTCTGGGACAAATAATCAGTTATTATTTTGTTTGCAAGGCCTCCTGGCATCCTAAATTTCTTTTACACATTATGTTAGCAGTGGGAGGTGTAGTTTTACAACACCCTCTGTTAAAATTACTTCAACCTTGCGAAAGCCCATCCTGGAAAAGGGGAGTCCTGTGTATCCCATGCTCTACCTATATCTGGATTTTTTCACTTAGAGCCTATGAGCAATTATGAACAATGTCACACAATATGTAAAGAATATCAACAAATTCACATAATATTCTCTCAGTGAATAGATGTCTTTGAAGACTGCAGCTGTCTAAAAAAGAGATAAGCAGATTTATAAGATGCGTGTGAAAGAAAGACAGGGCTTTAATGCAGAAGTCATGAAACACTGTCAGTCATCCACACAAGAATTCAGCCCTTGAGCTTTAAGTAGGAAAGTGAAGGCTGAGATCACAGTATCAAAGCGAGCAAAATGCATCTCATTAAAGAACCTCTTTAGGAAAAAAAATCTAAAATGTGAAATAAAACTAATTAGTTACAATATTATATATTTTTTAATCTACAGCTGTTCTCCTGCCCAAAATAATTATCACTGTAGTTGATATTCCCAACCCCAGATCCCTGAACTAAACTAAGTGCTAATTTTTAAATCTGTCTAATGTTTCTTTTCCCAAAACCATAAAATCACAAAAGCTGCTACAGAAACTTGTTTAGTGCCATACATGTGCTCTGGAACTCTCTTTATGAACCTACATTTTCAAGCATATAACCCAACCCCAAGAAGTAGACCCTGTCATCTAACCTTTGTATCACATTTCCCACTTACAAGTTCAACAAGTTGGAGATCTAACATACAATGGATCCAAAGAAATAGAGATATCTAATGCAACTCATGTCTTACTGCTTTCTCATTTAGCTTTTGTGAGCATTTTTCTCAGCCAGTGAACTCCTGGTTTGGGCGGCCATCCTGGTAGACAACCATGCAAATTAGGCTTAGTGACCCAGCTCGCAGATTTTTCCTGATAGGTGCCCTTTATAAGAGAAGGAAAGTTTCAATCACTGGATTGTACCAGCTGGTACCACTGGGTGTACCAGCCTGGGGTACTTGTGAGGAGCGATCCTCTCCCTTCTACTTCTTCATTCTTCAAATGGGTCCACATATGCAGCAGAGCGAAGATCTGAACTTCAACAAAAAATGGATTTTTCACTCTACTGCCCCAGGATTTTGAAGAAAGGAGAAAGATAATTGCTTTGTGGTACCCAGTTTTTGCACTGGCCCAAGAGCACCCCCTCAGTGATTGAAACTTTCCTTCATGACTCCAGACATGTATGTCCATATATCCTGGTTATCATTTTTGGCAGAGTATATATATTGCAATTTTTCACCTAATTTTTTTTTGGCGCGTGCATCTTCTTTTGTCACGTGTGTCTTTTTTTGCACCACCACGCCCAGTTTGACACGACCGCGACTTTGTTTGACATACAACAAATTTTTCACTGCAAATTTTCGTCTAAGTTTCACAAACTAATTCAACAATGGCAAAATACGAACATTCGCTGTGAATTCATGCCTGGCGAAAAATTCACTCATTACTAATTCTAAAGCCTTTATCAATCTACTGCATTTAGGGCAAATAGACGTTTCTTAGGTGTTAGTTCTTTAGAGGAGCAGTGTATAGGTATATATACCTTTGTTTAACATGATAACAACAAATCAAAATTAAAATGTAATGCTTTCATTAAAAATTCCATATTTTTACTCATTATACAGAGGCCTGCTCTGTGGACTGGTAATTTCTTTTATTATCTCTCTTCCTAAAATAATGACTCAACAGAACCATGACATGAGCAACGTCGGATCTTGACCCGCCATTCTCCCAACCAAAAACCCCCTTTTATCTCTTTTACTTATCATCCCCAATGAACACACGGACACCAATTCTTGGGATGAAAATGGCTGCATAACATTTATTTAATAACAATCAAAGTTTTAATTTAAAACATATCATAGAGAACAAATATGATACAAAACATCTCATAAACATAAACAAATGTTTTTATAACAAACAAACCAACTTTTGAAGAACCATACCGTAACAAGCCAATAACTGCGCAGCGCAACTGGCGCCGCCAGCTGCCCTTCTAGCCCGGAACCACCTACCCAACAAAACTCACCTCCTGATCCACTTACTTACCCCTGAGGTTCCAGGCATGCCAGCCCCGATTAACTATTAAACTCCCTTCCTAACCTAACCATTGTTTTTCCAAAACTCAATCACCCCGCCAACAACACTTCAGTACCTCCACCTCTGTAGGAAGGGAGGGTGGGCGTTTTACTATGCTGCCTAAAATGGATTAAGAAGCGGGAATGGTTTTTACTGTACTTATACCCCCTGCTTACGTTATCCCTGCAGCTATGAATCCACCAATCCCCTTCAACTGGGAGTGGCTATGGCAGCCCTACGTCTCTGTCATGCCCCTGCTTCCCTACATTTTACTACGGGTCATTGGGCTACTGGAAATTAGGCAGGGATTTGGAAAGTAAAAGTGGTTTCAATTTCTTGTTTAGTTTAAGAAATAAAACATGTAAATTAATTTAAACAAAAGCATGTCTAGCACAATTCCTATTCATTTAGCTCATGTAAAAAAAAACAACTTTCTAGTCTATTTAGCAAAACTTTGTGGGTATCAATACAAGTCTGTTTAGCTGCATTGCTAAACATCATTGCCTGCAATTTTCTAAAGTACAACCTTACTAAAATATAGGATGGAGAATCCTGGTGTAAATTTTTTAGTAGACCTGTTATCTAGAATGCTCAGGACCTGGGGTTTTCTGGCTAAGGGATCTCCATAACTTAAGTCTACTAAAAATCATTTAAATAAACCCAATAGGATTGTTTTGCCTCCAGTAATGATTAATTGTATCTCAGTTGGGATCAAGTACAAGGTACTGTTTTATTATTACAAAGAAAAAGGGAATCATTTTTAAAAATTACAATTATTTGCTTATAATGGAGTCAATGGGAAATGGCCTTTCCGTAATTCGGGTTTGGGATAACAGGTTTCCAGATAAGGGATCCCATACCTGTACTACTAATTTTATTAGAGAGAGCCTTAAGGAAATCTATGACAATCCATTGTCAGATTAGTTGACAACTTCAGTATCAGGCATCAGGCATTTTTTCTGTTTCCTTGCTTATTAAACAGTAAATGTTTGAAAAGCATGACGGTGCAATGACCTATATTACAGTTCAAATAATCTTTACCCCTTTTCATATTTTAGTTAAAACTACACATATGGTGTATCATTCATACAAAGGAGAATGATAACCTTGAGTATGTTTAAGAACCACATTTGAACTTCAATTTCTCTACTTAAATTTAAGCCGTCAAAACTACAATTGATTATGCCTGTGCAAACATATTAATAAGGACTGTTCAGATGAAATGCGTTGACTTTCAACTCTGAAGACACCAGCTTGGATTCCCTGAACTGCTCTGTAACCATGGATACCAGAGACCAGTAAAGCTGTCACTATCAATGCAAACTACTGTGTACAGAATTTGCTCAATTAATGAATAGTCCATAACTTAATATGCTGTTGAAAAATATATTTGTCTACAGCAAAAGATTATTTTTTCTGCTAAATTGAAATGGTTTATCATTTTAAGTATTCATATTTTAAAATATAAAAACTACTATATTATAGATCCTGATGCAATACATGGCTTTTTCTTTAAAACAATACAGTTTCCTCTCAGTGGCATGGTATGTCTTGGGTAAAATGGTTTGTAAAAATAGGGTTAATAACAGGGACAAAGGTAAGGGGCCATATTATTAAATTTAGAACAGGGAAATCCCAGAAGGGATGCAAGGCTTTATGTGGTGCAGGTAGAATGTAAATTAGTCAGCACTAGAACCTAATGGCAATGAACAGTATGTAAAGTAAAAAAGTATGAACCCTGAAGCCTGTCTACCTAGCAAAAAGTTTAGAGACTGATAACCAAAATGCAGAAAGTCCTACATGGAGCCCAGACAAGGGCAAAAGCAGGAGAGTAAGCTTTAAATAGTATTATATGCTGACACACAAAACACATAGTAGGGCCTGGTTATAGGGTATGGAGAGGGAATGGTAAGGGTAGGGTATTTTTTTTTATCTTTAAAGAGAAATGACCTACACAAACTATAAATAATACACAGCACAGCAAAAAAAAAAATACATGGTTTATAAATACTATTTAGTAGCTTTTTAGTCTTTCAGTAAGCTCTGGTCAGGCCAGAAGGCATTCTTTTTTTTTTTTTTCACAATTCTGTTTATTGAGAAACTTGCATTCAGTTTACATGCATTTTCATAAAGGAGTCTTTTGGTTGTACAGTTTTCTCATGGTTAATTTAATACAAAACTAAATAAACAATAAACATGACATTTTACAGTAAACCGTTGTTGTCTCGTGTTTATACCTTGTGTTCTTGTGCTACTGGGCATTGGGTTTCCCATTGGGTTGGGGGGGGGGGGTACCGCATGTCACCACTAGAGATCTTGTTTTTTAATCTACATCTTGTGCATCTATCCAGTTGCCCCAAACTTTTTGAAACTTTTCCAGACAGTTCCTCCTCATATAAGTTAGTTTGTACAGTGGTGCTGCCTTAGTAACTATATTTATCCAGAATGGTATTGTGGGTGCCAAATTTGATTTCCAGTGGAGGGCTACAGTTTTCAGAAGGCATTCTTGAAGATAAAGTATCCAATAGAGCTTTTTTTCAGTTTATATGTTAGCTTTTTTTTGTCTGAAGTAAAATGCTGAGTTTTTCTCTCTCACTTTTCCCATGTTGCTGCTTTTCAGTTACCTTATATATTGAGAAAATTCCTCCACATTGTAACAATTATGATCAAATATATAGTTAAGCCTTGTAGGCTAAACAATGTCCTCACATGTTCATTTGAAACATAAAATCTTGTGACCGTAGCCTTAGACAACATCACAGTGTCTGGTTGAGTAAGACTCTGCAATAGAGCTGAGAAATAGTATTGATTTGCAAGGGAAATCTATAGCAATTTCTAAACTACATTACTCGTGGCAATCATGTCATCTAAGGCCTCCACAGATAATATTTTCCTTTTGTCATTCATCCTTACATCCAGCCTCTACAGACAGAGAGCACGGTAGTGCAAGCAATTGATGGCATAGCATGTTTTCGCCTTTTGAAAATGAGATACATGTTGATTTTTTTGTTCCTGGAAATACTCTCTTGTAAATGTTATGTACTTGCCCTCCCCATTTTTATACATTTAGATAATTCATTGGTGTTTATGAATCACCTTTTTCCTTCCTGTATCATTTTATTCAGGTTAGAAAAAATGGGAATGAGAAGATTAAAGAAGAAAGGTTAAACCATGTGCAAAGTAGAATGATTTGTTTCTCATTTCTACATCTTGACTTTGACAAGTAGAAGGCAGCAAGGGTTGAATTATTCACTAGAGATGATTCCTAACTTATGTTGATTAAAGAGAAATTTTGGTCATTTATGCTTCATTTTTTGTTCTCAGCAATCATTTATCTTAGCAGAATCAGCATGCTGTTAAGTCCAAAGTAATTTGCTTTTCGATGCTTAAAATAGGCAAATTAGAGAGTAAATAAATGTAAAATATGTCAAATGAAGTGTTCTGCTGAATATGTTTAGACAAAATGTTCTTATTGTAAAATTTATGATACACAGTTACTTATTTCATGTTTGAAGAGCTCAAACTGAATTGCTTGCCATCAATATATTTAGCATGGTGTGAACTAGTTTTTTTTACTAGTTTACTAGTTTTTAATGCTGCTTCAACTAAAGGGTCAAACCTTAGAAAGAAACAAAAGTCTAGCTAGCAAATAGGACTTACTTTCTCCCACTAACAGTTTAGTTCATTATCCAGTTGCAAATGCATCTGAAAAGGCATCTGTCAGACCAAATTCACAAGCTTTCTGTCAGTTTTCATTGTGCAAAGACATTTATTAGTTTGCTTGCAGTTCACAGTGAATAAGGCTACTGTTATATAGTAACTGACATTAAAGCCAAAAAGGAAGCAAAATGATGAGACTGAGCAGTAAACCAGGAGCCGGTTAGCACTACAACCACAATGTTTACTGTCTCTATGGGATGTAATTCTATAGTAGCAGGTTAAAAAATATCTCAAGTAGTTTAAGGCCTGATTCACTAAAGGGCGATAAAACGTGCGCTATTTTTATTGTGCGCTAAAATTTTTACCGCGTCTTAATTTTGGCGATTTTTCGCACGATTCACTATAAGCATACTCGCGCTTTTTTACGCGCGATATTGCATGCGTTATTTAACTCGCAAAGACTATTTCAATGCGGTATTTGCTGGTACATGTGCTAAATTACGCCCGCGAATATGAATGGTAGCTTAGAAATAGTGTATAAAAATTGTCGCCGCATATAAATGGTGTATATAAATATTAGCCACATATAAATGGTAGCATATAAATGGTATCATATAAATAGTAGATGCTTATAAATAGTAGCCACTAGTGATGAGCAAATGTGTTCTGGTTATCTTTAGTGAAAAATTAGCAAATCTTTCGAAAGATCCACGAAACTGCAAAAATGTTGTGCGGGCAAAAAAATTGTTGCTGTGACTATTATTTTTTGACGCTTGTATCAATTTTTGTATGTGCGGTGAATTTTTGCATGGCGATTTTTTTCATGCGTTTTGCCATTGGCGGATTGTTTTGCGAAACGCATGAAAAAATCAGCCGCGAAAAAATTCAACGCACGTCCAAAAATTTGCTGCGAATCCATGCCTGGCGAAACATTTCATCACTTGTAGCCAAATATAAATAGTCGCGCTAATGAACGCACGCCATGTTAGCCATACACGCCAATACTTGCAGAAAATTACTGTTTTAAAAATGAACATTTCGCTGCAAACTGGCGGCTGCGTCACTCTAGGGGAAACACATACTTGAATAAATAACACTGTAAGTCCTTATTTTATTGCAAAAAATAATTTACTGTACTTTTGTATAATTTTTCGCCTGCCTGTAGTAGGTGTTAATTTTTGCATAGCCGAATGCGATATTTAGCGCGCAAAAGTTATAGTGAAACATGCGATCATATTCTTTTCAGCGCAGAAATTAACGCATACGGTAAAACTAGTGCGAGAAATAACCCATGCGAAAATGGCGATTTTTCGCACGCGATAATACTATGGTGAATCGCGCGCAAATTATTTTGCGTTTTTGAACGCAAAAAAGCGTGCGATAATTTTTATCGCCCTTTAGTGAATCAGGCCCTTAGTCTCTTTAATTTTTGGTGGTCACAATAACCTTCCCTGCTCACCAACTGAAGACATCAGAAGACTGCATTTTTTTTGTCTGGGCAAGCTAACTGCAACCATAAATGTCTGCAAAATCTTCTAATAAAACTGTCACCCAACATGTAGTTAGTACCACATAAATCAGTTCAAATTGAATGGATTATCTCACTTTGCTGCTATATGTTTAAAAAGCTGCAATCTATTTACTCATTAAAGGGCATGAACATTTTATGTTAGCTTCATCTAAGGGCAGTGACACAAAGGGAGATTAGTCGTCACGCGACAAATCTTTGTTGTCGCGGGCGACTAATCTCCCCCCAATGTCATCCCACCACCTAGAATGTAAATCGTTGGTGGGATGGCATATGCGGCACCGTGATTTGCCGAAGTCGCCCGAAGTTTCCTCACAAGGCAAATCGCAGCGCCGCGTATGCCATCCCACCAGCGGTTTACATTGTAGCCGGTGGGATAGCATTGCTGGGAGATTAGTCGCCTGCAACAACGGAAATTTGTCGTGGCGCGACTAATCTCCCCATGTATCCCTGCCCTTACTTAAATAAAAAAAAACTTTCTAACTATAATCAATTAAATATTCTGTACTGTTTAAGAAATAATCAAGTTATTCTTCAGTATCTCACTCTCAGCAACCTGTCATTCTTCATACTCTCTTCATGCTAAGGTCTGGGTCAGATATTGATTGACAGGTAGGTCTAATAGGATAGGTCTTTTAGGATATTGACTCAAGCACACACAAAAATAACTGACGCTAGCACACACTGTGCATGTAGACAAACAGGATTTCCATCAGAGTTATTTTAAAAGAGTGAGCTCTAATATATCTTCTAGGCAAAGGATGCAACTCCCTCAAAGGATGTATTAGATCTAACTGTCAGTCAAAAGCATACTCCACCTACTGCATGAAGTTAAAATAGAGAGAGAAAGATTGCTGAAATGGGACAATTGAAGAGCAACTTGATTATTTCATAATTGGTACAGAATTTCTAATTATATAAATATAAATAAATTATATTTAGAAAGTTTCTTATTTCGGTGAGATAAAGCTAAAATTACATTTTAATTTTCATGATAATGAAAATGAAGGTTGTTGCTGCCATTGAGATTCTGTGCACTTCAGAGGATGCCAGACATAGATGAGGCCTTTTGGCTGTGTACCCAACTGAAAGAAAACAAGTGCCAAATTCAAAAAAATAAAAAGTTGAAAACAGTACATTATGCCTTCACAGTTGATCTTTGTTTGCATAGGTACAAGGCCATTCATCACAATTGATTTTTTTGTCTTTCAGATTTTTTTTAGCACACTGATGCACTCTTTATAACACCTCGGACATTAACAGCTATTTTAAAGGGGATGTTTATCTTCATTACAGTTTTGAAAAACAAAGAGATATGGTCATTTAAATGACATCTGCAATTTGTTTTAATTTAAAAAAAGGATTGATTATAAAATATCTACCTGTATAAAGTCTTTTTGCTCTGCCAGCCAAGGGACTCGCATGACAGGCAACGCTTGCTACCGCACACGCCCCTTCTCTTGCCATTTCTGCAAGTCATTGATCCAATTGGCTGAATCGCATTAGCTAATCAGATCACAGAAATGAAAATGAATGGCACAGTAGCAATGCTCGTACCTTTCTCTTCTGGTAACATCAGAATAACATAGACAGGACATTACTCAGCCAGGGGGTTGACAATCCCCCTAGCTTGGGTATAGAGCAGAGACCTGTGCAGGATCTATGCAGCACAACCTTTGTAGGAAGATGTTTTTATTATTTTTTTTTCCAATTAAACCAAATTGCAAATATCATTTGAAAGACCATAGGGTTGATTCACTAAAGTGCGATAACGCTTATCGCATGCTTTTTTGCGTTAAAATTGATGTGAAAAAAACGCACGATTCACTAAAGTATTATCACATGCGTTAAGTCGCATATCGCATGCGTTAAATAGCGCGCAATAGCGTGTTAATTTTACCGCATTGCATTAATTCTCACGCAGAAATAATACTAATGCATAATTCACAAACAATTAGACGCGCTAAATATTGCATTAGTCTATGCGAAAATTAAAACCTACTTGGGGCAGGCGGTAATTATAGAAAAGTACAGTTCATTAGCTTTTGGCAACACAGTAAGCACTTTGCAGTGTGATTTATTCAAGTCTGTGTTGGCCCTAGAGTGATGTAGCCTCCAGTTTGCAGGGAAATGGTGATTTTCAAAAAAATAGTTTTACAAACGTTTTACAAATAGTTTTACAAACGTAATGGTGTGTATGGCTAATATGGCGTGCGCACGTGTGTTAATTAGCGCTCGGGACAAGTAGTGCACTGCATTATTTAGTACGCATTGCGTCAAATACTGCACGAAAATAGTCTTTGCGTCTAAATTAACGCAAATATCCTTTTAGTGAATCGTGCGTTAACACGCAAAAAATTGGACACAATAACATTTTTAACGCATGCTATAAATAGCGCTCGTTTTATTGGACTTAATATTTTTTATATATATTTATCAACCCTTATATCTTTTTATTTTTCAAACCTGCAATAAATTTACAAAAGCACACCTATACTTCTGATTGACCTATTTTTTTTGCCTGTAAATTTCCCTTGAAGATCTTAAATACCGTTCATTCCAGAACTCTTTGCCTAAACTAGAAGCACTAGCAATGGCTCAGTTATTTCATTACAAACTGCCTTGCAGGAAAAACTGCAGCATAACAAAAGGAAAAACATCATCACACTAAGCAAATAAATTAAACAAGTTCCCATCTGAATCTGTAGTGCCTCAAACCAGTGAAAACTGGCAGCTTTATCAGCATAACAGTGGTCTAATGTATTCACATCTACTTAATGCCAATAAAATTCCTCTTGTATTTATATTACCTGTTATATGTATGGAGCATGAGTTAATGTTTCATGCATATTCCTGTAGGTAAAAATGAATATTGAAAACCACACAGAAAAATGACTTTTAGAGTGAAGCTAGGACATTAGAAGAGAACAAAATTGGCTATATTTTTCTCTTCTCCATTTCTTTTTCTTTTTTTGTAACCATTCAGTACCCAAATGTCATTCTATTACCATTGTATCACACATGCTAATTATGAAATTCAAGGTTTGGGGATTGAGTTTAGACACATTTTGAGCCTGAATGTTGGAATTTTTTTGTTACATTTTTTGTCATTATATACCACCAAAATATGCTACTTTGTGCATTTAACTTGTTTTATTCATCATTATAATTTACCCATTCATGAATAATGCAATTTAATTTAGCTTCCCACTTAATAATTGAAATATATCATTTCCATGCATTGGAGCTAATTGTAAAGAAAAGTGGGTTCTGAATAAAATATGTTCTTCAATATAACTAAAGAAAGAGTTTTAAAATTCAGACTCTATTTCATAACATCTTGGGAACCTTAACGAGACAAGATAGTATGGGAAAAGTATCTCATTATCCTTAAAATTCAGCTACTAGAATCCCTCTACTGCCATCATATGTAGTTTTACAAATAGAGTAACAGAAAATATTAATAAACCTTTTAATTAGTATTGCGCCAATCTATCCCATTTTGTTTTCCTGGAAAATTCGAGAAACTTTGAAAAGATTTACAAAATGGTGAAAATTTCATGAAATGTCAAAAATGTCTCACGTGTTGCACGCGTAATTTTTTGATGCATGACAATTTTTTGACGCACGCATAAAAAAATGATGCATGTCCCTTTTTTGCAGCACGTCATTTTATTTACGTGCGCTCTGATTTTTTTTGACACGGACGACAATTTCTTTCATGTGCGCCAAATTTTTCTGTTGCAAATTTTGTCGCCCGTTTTGCGAAAATATCCGCCTGTGGCAAAATGCCTACCTAATTATTTCACCCATCACAAATTTTAATGTAATTAATAAAATTCCACTAAATATCCGAAGCTTGGTCACATGTACGGTTTTCAAACAAACTAGAGAAAAAGCCAGTACAGAAACATTAGTCATTTTTTCATTTACAAGCACAATTAGAACAACACTTAAGGCCGTAGACATCTGTTTTTCTAATTGATATTTTATTTATGACAGAATATAAATACTGTGTCATATAAGCAAGACTAACAGGAGCAAAATGTAATCCACCCCCCAACCTTTCTTCCAGTATAAATCACGTAAATTAATTGCTAATGCTAATATTCCACTTGATATTGCATGATTATGGGAACATTACTGCTGTGTCCCTTAGAGGTCAATGTACTGTAATATGCTTCTGCAGTTACACATATTATACTGAGCTATGTGGAATGTAGTTGGAGTGCTCTCAATGGCATGGGAAGCCTGATCAGAATAGGCTTGAGCTCATGTTTTGCATTACTGTGCGAGGGGTGACCGTAATCAGATAAATATAATCTCCTCTAGTTCAAAAGAGGGCTACTAATTTGCTGATCATGTTATTCCTTAGCTTATTTTCCTAAGAAATGATCATAAGAAAAATAATTTGCAAAAATTTTCAAGGGTGTTATTTTTAGTGATGATTGAATTTTTCCGCCAGGCATGGATCCTCAGCGAATTTCCACATTTCGCCATTGGTGAATTGTTTTGCAAAACTTCCACAAAAATTTGGCATGGAAAAATTAGTTGTGCCTCAAAAAAGTCGTCGTCGCAGAATAGGCATGGTTGCATAAAAACAGTTGCACGTTTCGTGAATTTTTACTGTTTTACAGATTTTCTGGTAGTTTCAGGAATTTTCTGGAGAAGCAAAACAGGACAGGTTCGCTCCTCACTAGTTATTTTTACATATTTGCTTTTTACTCATTTCCAGTCTCCATGCATATATTTTGTACATTCATGTTTTCATTTCAAGATATTACTTGAAACTTCTGCAGTATCAACCAGCAATTTTTGCAGGATTCTTTCATCTAAAAACTATTATTAATATTTTTTTACTATAGCACCCTTTTGTTCTTCTGCCTTTTGGGAGCCATGTGCTAGCTAAATAAAAAGATATGAAAATCAGTATGATCTTTTTGATTTATACTTTAAGCTTATACACTAAACAGGACAGTTTAGCACATCTACTAAAAAGTCAGAAGCATGTTATAACTGATATTTTTAAGGTTAAAAAAAGATATTTAGTATGTCAACTTTCCCTCACGGTTCGTGCCTGGTGCAACATAGCAGATATACTACAAACTACTAACTGACTTTCTTAGCTGAAACTGAGTAAAATGGATAGACTGCGCAAAATAAAAATGTTTTCAATATAGTCAGTTAGGCAAAAATGTAATCTATAAAGGTTGGAGTGAACTGATGTATAACATAGTGGCCAAAACACTACTATCTCCTTTACAGCTCTCTGCTGTTAGCAGTCGTAGCAAATCAGTGACTTGAGGGGGGGGGGGGGGCATGTGGGACATAACTGTTCAGTTAGTTTGCTTTTTAACCTTACATGTGTGCTTAGAACCTAATAGATATGTCCCATGTGGCCCCCTGTGCAGTCTATATCTTTTACCCAGTTTGATTTTACACTGAACTGTTTCTTTAAACTGTCAGTCTTATGGGTTCTGGTTAACCCTGCAAAAAAAAGTTGTCTGATTTGTCCAAATCCCCAAAAAACAGTTGCAGTAAAACTCTTGTCAAGTTTGTAGTTTTATAAACCAGAAATATTTATAAAATCTGCAAACTCTGACAATATCTCCCAACTTTGACACTTTAGGCTTCTCACTATCTACAATCATGTCATAAACTGTGAGCGTGAAAATATAACCTGGTCTTCAGTGTCTGTGTCAATAAACCCACCTGTACAAGATAACATTTTGACGGGGGGACACGACAATAGGAATAAAGAGCAGTCTCTTTGCCACAGTTACAAGTACAGTGGATCCGCAATATCAGGCTGGATTATCAACAGTGCCTCCAATTATGGCAACACTTATAGCAAAGTCTCCAGCTGTGTCTGGCTCTTGTAGTTCTAAAAGATGTTCCTAGACACCTGTCAGTCTGCTCCGTGCAATGAAAACAGCAGATGATCTAGACATTTCTTTGTTCAGATTTTGCATAATTTGTGAATAGAATCTTTCATCTTCCTCTAAAACAAATGAGTGTCTGTTGCCTCCCACGCTTTACCAGAGTGAAAATGAACTAAGTGATGATGATGAAACCTACCAGTCCAGAAAGCATTTCAACTACCTTCTCATATAAAAAGAAAGCATGCTGTGTGTCTGCATACCACATATATTCATTTTTCCAGGAGAGAAAGCAATGCAGCAATCGAAAATAAACATGCCTATCACAATAATAATTAGAATATACTTAGGACAGAATTCTGTGTTAGAGATCCCTTGTAAAAAATGTTGCTGAGTTCTTCTAATATTGGTTATTTTTTATAGGGTTGTTTATATATTGGTTATTTATTTATTGGTTGTTTATGAGGTTGAATCACTTCTGGGGGTGGAATCTGCTATTTCTGGGATATGCTTTATGCATTTGCGTTAAAGTATTTGTCATATGTCAATGTTATACTGTATATTCAACACAAATTACTTTTGGTATTGTTTTATTACAGTCCTATATTAAACTGCCATACCTTTCTATCACCCAAGAAAAAAAAAAACCCTTATTGAAATCACCATATTGATCTACAGAATGCATTTATTTTGATAGAAAACAATGCAAACTTTTTAAACAAATATACTGTAGGCACACTTGGATACTGTTTAGTATGAGACATAGCAGGGCACAAGTACAGCAACATCTGTTGCACATGAACCCTAAAACATGCAGACAAACCTAAAGCCTAAAACCTAAAGCGAAGATATCTTATCTTAACAAGGTATCAGCTTACTTAAAAAATGCAACATTCTTAGTTTAATCACAGCCTATAGTAAATGTGTTGCAACAGATACAAAATAATTTAGTGGCTACTATATTATATTAGATCTGGATCCAATGAGATAACCTCTGCATATGTTTGTGTTAGTACACCCAGAACTCTAATCCTTCTACTTTCCTTATAAGTGCATCAGGCTGCTCACTAAACATGCTGAACCTAGTTCTCACTTCTAGACCAAACTTTGAAAGCGACAACAAAGTTCCCCTTCTAGGCCAACCTCCACCTAGCCACCAGTCTTCTTCCACCTTCCTGCCTAGGGTATTTCAAGAAGAAAAAGTGTAACATTTACAGTAGGGAAGGATTGTGATTATTTTCTCATATATTATACAATATAAATATACCTGTACCACCATACATGCCTGTGGATGCAGTTTGGGGTGAAAGCACTTGTGCCTCCTCCTTGAATACAGTGCTGATTGTGTTTTACACCCATGCACTCACACACTACTCTCCAGTGGCTATACAGGAAAACTAGGCAAATAATAAACTCCTTTATTTGGGCCCTTCTGTGATTTAACACTATTGAAGAATGGTAAAAAAAGATGCCTGTAGAAACCACTTTGGCCTTATGGTGTAATTCATATACCAGTTATGCAGCATTTGCTATAACATAATCATTTTTAGCCTCTATATTTTAAGACAGTCACAGCTCTGTGACAAATTCTCATGAAACCTTAATTTGGCAAAGGATGTTTCATTCTTATCAGCTAATATATGCAAGAAGCATAATAAATGTTCCTTTATTTAAAAATGGCCTTTTTTCACAATGATGGATTCCTTGGTTTGAATCATGATATACTTAAAGTATAATGCAGTTCAACATATAATGCATTCTGTAAGACGGTTGTAAACTCTGAAGCAAGTAATTAATCTTTCTGTTTCCTTCAAGCTTTATAATCTTCTTTAAGGATTAAATCTTATCACTCATTCCAATTATGTGCATAGAAATTCATGAATTATCTGGACTTATATCCTTAGACACTACAACTGACCTGTAGCTATTTTATTTTATGTCTTGCTGCAGGGCCAAAAGCTGGTAACAGTTATCATGCAGTTCATAAAGCAATCAAGATACACATTAATAGCTATTATATTCATGGATGGGTTTCAGTGTTATGTCTCTAGCACATAAAACATGATAAAGGAGTCAGGGTACAGGCAAATAAAATAATATTGTCCGATTAGTTTTTATTGTACAAACCTCATAGACCATATGGCTGGCAGAAATATATCTAATTACAATCCACTCCTTAGTTAAAGATATGCTGCAACCTGGTGACCTTACCACATACACAAAGGTCAGATAAGGATTTCATTGTTAAGTTGATAGAAGTAATAGCAAAATGTGCTACACTGTGTATAAACAGGGCCTTTCATCATTCACTGTTTGCAATGAATACCAAACTGCACAGGTGGCATTTTATCTGTTATGAATAGAACTACCTTGCATATAAGCTGCCCTAAGGGCTCTGGCACACGGGGGAGCTTAGTCGCCCGCGACAAAACTCCCTGTTCGCGGGCGACTAATCTCCCCGAGTTGCCATGACCCGCCATCCCGACTCGCGAGTCTTTTCCGGCGATTTAGGGAAATCGCGCCGCCGCGTGTGCCATCCCGCCGGCGACTTACATGTTTGCCGGCGGAAGGCGGGTCATGGCAACTCGGGGAGATTAGTCGCCCGCGAACAGGGAGTTTTGTCGCGGGCGACTAATCTCCCCCGTGTGCCAGAGCCCTAACAGCCAGTTTTGTGGCTTGTGGCTGTGACTGATAGTCATGAGATAGTCATAGCAGCAGGGTTGGAGAAGGGGCTCAGCGTCACTAGGAAATGATAGCCTAGTTTAAGAAGATAAGAAGGGCTTAAGATTGGTGATGGGTGGAGGGGAAATAAAGTCAGGTTATAGGGTAGAGTAGTTACCCTCCAGTTTAGTTTGCTAGTTTGTCACTTGTGTGGCCTTGGAGGGTTGATGACTACACTAGTTATTTAGTTAGTTAGCTAGTTAGGTTTGGAGGAGGAAAGTACATTTGGTGGTTCAGTGGCTCCTTGTCAGTCTTCTTTTATGCCAGAGTATGTTGAGTGGTTGGAAAAAGGTGGGCAGTAGAGGGTCCAGATTTGCATCAGGCATACTCTGAGCTATGAGACTAGAAGATATTGCATCTTAGTGCTGTTGAAGGGCAGACTGACAGGAGTCTTGGGAGGCAGAGTTTTTTAACTGTATAGAGATGCCTACATGTAATATTAATATATTGTATTTCTTATTCATGTTCAATCCAAATATGTTGATGTTTGCACTATTGTGATTTAAAAAAAAATGTGGCGGCCATTATCATTCCAACAGTGCTTTTTCACACATTTTAATTTGTTTGTTAGGTGAACGATTGTTGGATGATGCATGGGTCATGTAGTCCACACACACTGCAATCTAATGTATAGATGTATATTGTATCTGATGAATTATTTATTACTGACAATCTATATATACAATTACAGAATAGATGTCCAATTGCCTTGTTTTGATCCCACTCCATTGCAACTCATTCAAAAAATCCATTTGCAATGTGACACTGAGGCACTTTCAAATTTCATCAAGTCGCACAATGCACAAAGCTCTACAACTACATACAGTTCTGCCAAAACATGGCAGTTATACATCTTATGTACTATAAGTTGACAATGGTGCATGATGAAAGGCCCATCTTTTGACCTTGTTTATACCAACACAGGGGTGTTACAGTAGTAAAAACAGTAGGCCCCTAGCAAGATGTCAGAATTGCCTTAAAACAAGTACATGTAGCAGAAGCCTGCAATAGAATACAGGTATGTGATTTTTCTATGGACAAGCAACATTTTCTCTTTTCATAAAAAGAGAAATTGAGACTATTACAAATATTAAAGTAACACTGTATATGTACATTTAAGAATCCCAACCTGCTGCTGGCTGAGGATGTGCAGGTTATAGTTCTACAACAGTTAAAGAGCTAAGGTTAGCGAATCTTGATGTAGATTATCAGGCTCTTCATTGTTTTCTGCATGTGCCTATTTAAAATGGAAAATAATTTATGCAGGCAGTACATCTGCTTAATTAAAAGTAGCTTGAAGTCAAAGAAAAGTTAATCACTTTGTCCTATCGAACCTCGCATATGTACGTATCAAAACAAACTGGCAAATCCCCAGTGGGAGATGTATGTGAGGAGGAAAATCACAAAATGCAAAGTGAGTTCCAGCTAAAGCCTGCTTAATATATTATTCTCTGTACAGAATGATCATATTTGTCTGTCACAGAATGCACTTCTACTGCTGTTTTGATGGTGAACAGGATGTTAATTATACAAATCTTTGTAACAATAACAAGAGGTATGTCAGGTTTTGGCAATGAAGCTAAACCTGCCGTAATTAACAACAAAAATGACAAGGCCTATGCTTTACACACATTAAATAGTCCTTAAACTTGTAATTGGTCCTCAGAATGACATTTAGATATCAGGCATAGAATTATGTCTTACTAATCTAGAAACTTTCAGCTTGCTATGTGGATTGTGTATTTTAGGTTTAAGCAAAGCTTTTCAACATCAATTATTACAGGTCATTTAGAAAGCCCTGGGCACAAGTTCAAGAACACTAAGGGGTGCAGGAGTCCAGGGGAGTGCTGCTTTTTGCACAGATCAAAAGTTTGGTGCTCCATGCAAAGAGTAGCGCCAGGAGGTGCCCCCCAGCCCTGTCCTTACTGTCTGCCTTAGATCAGACAGTATAAACAGGGCCCTGACGCAGCTTGTGCCTCTTGCTTTGCTTTTAATAACACTTAGGGGCACATTTACTAAAATGCATTTTTTTTCTGGCCTTGAAACGCAATATGGTATAAATTCAAAGTATAGCAATTGCGTTCCGAAAGTCACAAAATTTTTGGCCTGAAAAGTTTGTAAACGTCATGAAAACAGTCCTGGCTTTGAAGCCTTCCATAGGACTCAATGGCACTCAACAGATCTGCCCTTTTAGAATCTAGCTCTGACAAAAGCAGGCAACACTGAGTTCAAAAATCAGTCTGCAGGGCCATTTTGGAGCACAGAGGCCAGCAGCTATTTGCACAGTGCCCCATGCAGCAGGCATAGTGCAAAAAACTGGATGATTACAGCGGCATTGTGAATGTACTCTACTGAGTAAGATAACAGAGAGGGCGATTTATCAGAACTCAGCAAACTTTAATGTGCTTATTAAAAAAAATGTATATTAAAAAAATCTTAAAACTCGATCAAGTTAATATGTGAAAAAATCTGAATGCAAAGAGATCCAATTCAGCCAATCATTTTTAATTAGTCTGTGAAATTATGAATTAACTTTAAAAACTCAAATTAAAAATTAGCCTGAATTTTGCTTATATCACTCCCAGTTTCAAAAACTCAAGGCATGGATTTGCAGCGAATTTCCGCATTTCACCATTGGTGAATTCAGTGAAAATACGCTACGGAAAAAATTCAACGTGCGGATTTTTGGTTGTCACGTGGTCGTGTCTAAAAAGGGCATGGTCGTTTCAAATCGGGGCTTGGTCGCGTGAAATTGGGCGCGGTCATGTAAAAAAAGTAGCCGTGGGCGACAAATGCGTTTTGCAAATTTTCTTGCCGTTTCGCGAATTTTATGGCGAAACGAAATGGGACAGATTCGCTCATCACTAGTGCTAAAAAGTCAAATGTGGATGCTGAGAAATCTGTCCCTTAATATTAATTGTGTAATGCCATAAATAACAAAAACGATTAATGTTTCATAATTAAAATAGGCAAATTGTATGTCCAGCAAAACGCCTATTGATTGAGCTCAGGCTGAAAAGGGGTGCTTAAATGTCCAATATTCAAATTATTGTTCAAAAACTCTAATGTCCGATATTATTAAGTGCAAAAAAAACCCCAAAAACTTGAAATTAAAACATCTAACACCTTGCAAATTTATGTAGAAGTCAATGGGAGTTGTCCTAGGCACAGTCAAGCCATATTTGTAATTTTTGTTTTTTTCATTTTTTTGTGTGTAAACGTACAAATTTGAGGTATTCAAGTTTGTTTTATTCCAATAATGAGTTTTCTGTATTAATAAATAAGCAAACATTCCAACTTTTTTTAAAATGCAAGTTTATTTGAATTGGAAAAATGATCCAATTCACAAACTTGAAAAATCATAAATAAGCCCATAATATTACAGACAGTAAACCAGTGGGTGGTCTAGGTGGAGTATTGAGTTATATGAGTGGGCTGGCAGAGGAAAGTGGGTCAGGAAGTAATGTCAGAGCTACTCTTATGACCTACTGTACTCTAAGCACAGAAACTCCCCACCCTTGCTCCCTTGTTATGCGCATTGCATAGAGGTTGGTCTAGCAGTCAAATATTATACCAAGAGTGATGGAAACATAGAATATTTGTTACCTACATGGAGAGGATATACCATATAACTATGTTAATGTGTTTAGAAAAAGACACTGAACAGATACATATTAATTATGCTGGATAATACAGAAAATATGTGAAATCAGAATCATAAACGCACTTTCACCGAAACCTCCCTCTTGAATTGCTTAATTTACGGAGAAGAAGCAGCTGTTCATGCTTATCCTCTTCTTCCCTCCTCGTAACTGACTCTTTGTGGTGAAGTCACCAGACACCAAAAGAGCTCATACAGAAGTGTTGCTATTATTATAGTCAGTGGATTGGAAGACAGGATATAGTATCATTTGTGTGCCTTTCTGAAGGTGTCATTTTCCCAAGTAAGAAAATTAAGAATGCATATGGAATTGCAGGCAAATTTACACTGTGCTAAACCTGGCCGCCTTAGTATGGCTAGCTAGTGTCTTCCTGACACATTTAAGCAGACAGAAGCAGCAGACTCCCTTCGCTGCAGTTACTTAGAGCCCTATTACTGTCTAATGTACCAGACTGTATGTTAATTCTCAATGATTTGAATAGCAAGTGATTCGGAATTCAGAGCATAAATAGTCTTTTTCACTCTGCTGTTACTCAGTTAAACTTAATTTCATGTAAGTGAAGAGAGCTTGATAACACATTAAATCTGTGTTAGAATAAATCCAGCAGTAACGAGCAGTAACTAGTTAACCAAATAGGATCATTTATCAAATCTTCCTTACATCAGTATGGTAATGGGGTGGTTTTTTTACTGCACAGCTTTTCCCATACATTAAGTAATGTGCAACAGGCAAATATCATAAACATATACGTATGGAACATATATATGAAGGAAACAAAATACTGATTTTACTAAAATCATATGGAATTTTTATACTGCATTAAAGAGTCTGTTTACCGTTTACATTTAAAATAATGTGTCTTTTGGCCAATTACAGATGGTATCTGTATGTACCCATATTTATTCACATGAATAGGAAATACTGTCAGCATTGATAGGAATCAAAGTAAAGCTAACCAAATATGTCCAGATTTAATCAGGTAGTTTGGTCGATGTTAAAGGGGTTGTTCACCTTTGTACAACATTCACAAATCTAACAGTCCACATTAATAAACAATCTTGCAATACACATATAGGACTGTTGGCCAAGTGATCTCATTCTGTGGAAGGAATCATACACAAGTTTTTCTAACTATCTGAAGGTAGGTTTACACTCCACACATGAACACTCCAGGAGCCAAACTAAACTGACAAGGAGGGAACACTGGACTGGACTTAAAAACCTATGCTGGATGATAATTGGCCACAACACACACACAGACCCTTAACCCCAACCACACCATACAGCCTTAACAATTATATAGCAGAAGATTGTGATAGTCCTACCTAAGAGACTTGGGGAACTTTAACATATAAATGGTGCAATAATACAAAATGCATTTTATACAGAAGTGGTCCTCAACCTTTTTTGCACCATGGACCAGTTTCAAGCAAGGCAATTTTTCCAAGGACCGGGGTTGTGGGGTTGGCACAGCCAATGCATAGTATATAATTGAATTATTACATATATGATGTAAATGTAATTATTATTGCACTTTATTTTATTATTATTATTATATTATAAAATATAATACAGCTCATCATAATGCAAACTCAGTGGGGGACCTGAGCTTGTTTCCCTTCAACTAGATGCGCCCAGCACCCTTGCTTTTCTTACTCCCACCTAAGGGTTGACATCCTCTGATGCTTAGTATGGAACTTTAAGTACAGTACTTTGGCCCTTGTCGCAATCAGTAGAAAGCTTCCAGGGCTTCACATTGCTGTTGTCATGGCTGTGGAACACATTGGAGAATTGAGATATCAGGTATGTAGGACCAGAGGTGGCCCAGTTCAGCACAGCCCACGACCCAGCACTGGTTCCCGGCCCGGTGGTTGGGGACCCCTGTTATACAGTATAAGTACAGTGAAGTTCACCAAGATTTCTCAGTTTATTTTTGCTGATATCTGCTATTTGGCTTTCTGCATCTTTTAAAATATTTTGAATTAGATTGTCTACTTTTACAAACTGATCACACAAAATGTGCCCTTCTGTAATAAGAGCAACAATCTTTATAAATAGGGGATATATAGTATTCTACTTGTTGCCCCATAAATGTACAGTAAAATACAAGGGAAGTAACTTACCCTGTACATTAATATGTACAGGAATATTCCTCGTAAATATATGAATACATAAATTAACATTTCCACGTGTTCGCGCATGCGTGGGGGGGGCTTGGGGGGCACAGAATGGGGGTGGCCTCGGGGCGCCCCCATTAGAAATCCGGGGCTGAGCACAGAAAACTACTCCAGCTAGAGAAAAGGCAATGTATGACTGGAGGGGCACTCTTAAATGTGCCCTTTAACTGCTGCAATAGGGATTGTAACCTGTTTTCCATGTAGAATATTTTTTTATATCCATAATGATGTGCTTCCGTGTGTTGTTGAAACTCTGATCTATGCACCAGAAGTTAGTTTGAAACCTAATGTGTACCTTTTTTTTTGGACCAGGATCAATTAGTTTGATGATAGTTTGTTTGCAGCACTAAGGAGTATTGTTCATTTTCCCATTGTCCTCTAATGACTTCACAGATCCTGTGATTAACTTTGGGTGAATTAACATCAAAACAAAAGAATCTGATCCAGGCCAAATATTGATTTTGGACTGCAACATTGACTTTAAATTGTAACTTCACAAAACCCACTTTATTCACTCAGACACTTGTAGCTTTGATGAAATATCCCTGGAAGCCTCTTCAAAAACTACTGAGAGAATATGCTAATCTGTTCTGACAAAGAAAAGAGCCAAAAGCTGTCTAGTGAATTTAAACATATTACATTTATAAATATATATATATATATATATATATATATATATACAGGTATGGGACCTGTTATCCAGAATGCTCAGGACCTGGGGTTTTCCAGATAAGGGATCCTTCCATAATTTGGATCTCCATAACTTAAGTCTGCTAAAAATCATTTAAACATTAAATAACACTATAGGCTTGTTTTGCCACCAATAAGGGGTAATTATATCTTAGTTGGGATCAAGTACAAGGTACTGTTATATTATTACCGAGAAAAAGAAAATCATTTTTAAAAATTAAATATAATGTGGTTATAATGGAGTCTATAGGAGATGGCCTTTCCGTAATTGGGAACTTTATATATATATATATAGATGCAATTATGTAAAAATTCCGGCATATAGAATTAAATAATTGAAACTACACATGCAATTAAGGCCTCCTCTACATTCCATTACATGTCTTTATAAATTTATACTACTAGACTAGTCAAGAACCCTTCCTCTTTGCATTGATGTTTGCCCTGGTATACAGTCATTATGGGAAAAAGTAGGCATTCAATAAACCAAAAAATGATTAGCAATTAGTACATTACATTGGCATTTAACCAAGACACAGCTAATCACTCTGCATAGGATCATTCCAAATTATATACCTACATAGACAAATGCCAAACCAATTAGGAACACCCAAATGTGTAATGAATTTGAAGCGAAATGAATACCCCTGTGTACATTTACAGGGAACATATTATACAAAACATTTCCATATGGTCCCAACTCCCTATAGGGACCATTATGGAAATAATAATTCATTTGTCCTTCCCCTGGAACTCTTGTTTTTTTCAGTGGTAATCCCTGCATGTGGTAGCTACATCTATTATCATGAACAGTTAATACAACAAAACATACATATAATATAAGCCTTGATATGACAGTTCTACTGATTATGAAAATTATCATACCATTTAAGAAAAAACAGTTAAATATATTAAGAAGTTAAATGTGCAGTTGTTTTTGCACTCTTTCAACTGAGGCTTTTTGGCACACAGGGATGGTTGCCTGGGAAATGTTGCACTTTGTCTCTCGGTATGCTAAACTTTAATTGCACTCAAGCTTTCTCATGGGTAATTACCAAGACCATTAAGGGAAGCAATCCAAGACAATTCCTGATGTTTTGTATAATTATCCATAAAGCTGCAGCAACAAAACACCTGGGGAGTGGAGATTTTAGCACTCAATTACTAATATGGATGTTAAATTGATCCATTCCAATGCTGCCCAGAAATCTGCCATCGGTTGTACTGTACATTATATTCTTCCAAATGGAAGACCACATTGCATTCATTTCCCCATTTGACCACAGGTATACAGTCAGTTGTACAGTAGTTTGAACAGCAAAACAGAAATAAAGACATGAAGAGCAATCTTCATAAAGTTTATTCAATTGCTAGTTGGTTGCTATTGGTTTATTTTACAGGTGAAATAGAACACCTGTGTTTGTAAATAAGACTTTATGTGTGCCATAGGCCTAACAGTCTCATTTGGACTGTTAATACTAAATCATTATTTGATTTTCAGTTGCTGCAGATATAATAAATTACACCATAATATAGGCAATGGTTATAGCTTAAAATAACATTTTTTATTTTTCTATTTTCAAAAATTAGGTTATAAAGACCATTATAAATTATGTCATAGAACCCATCACTTAAACATAAAATACCACACGAAATTTAGAGCAGCTAATAAAAAACCCAAACAATCTTTTTGCAACACGTTTGTAGATCAATTTGAGGTCAGTAGGCCAGGACCACAAATCAGTATGTCACATAAATCATGGAAATTATAGTAAATCCATAAAAATGGATTAAATTGTTATTTACTAACTTCAAATTATAATGCTGTCTAAAGTATAGGAACAATAATTACATACAGTTTTGCACAATTCCTTTTTAATTGCTATTGCAACTCATTATTTCTATCTTTATAAGGTATAAGGAAAGCTCCAGAAATAGGGAGAAGAGAAGCACATAGTTTCAGTCTCAGTATTTTGATTGCTTTCTGGTACCTTAACAGTCACAGCATTGATATGTATAATGTTGTATCAGAATAAAGGATTTTTAGCCAAAAAATGACCATTGTAATGAAAGTCATAAACAGGAAAACAGAACTGTACAGACTATTACATGTGCAATCTATTTTCTATTGTTGGATCGGTCACTGAGATCTTTCATGGATTCATAAAAGCTGTACTAAATTTGCACAAGGGAAACATTGTTTGCACAATGGAAAATATTTCCATTGCACTCATTTTGCTGTGAATCCCTTTTATTATAGTCCCCCATAGGTGTCTTTATGGAAACATGAAAAAAGGAACCTACATTTAAATCTCCTAACAGTGTCTGAAGGTTTGTTTAGTAGTGCTATATACAGTTTATTTCTCTGTTTAATTCCCAAATATTATCAAGCATGTTATAGTACTATAGCTTTTTTTGCAAATGGACAATCCCACAACATATGGGATATTGTCCCAGTGGTGTTACATAGCAAATATGTCATAATACCATTTTGTTAACCTCACCAGGATCGGGTACTAGTGTAGCAAAACCTTAAATATAGTTTGAGTAAGGCATTAACCAACCACCTCAACAGTTGTGTATGTTTTTCTAGACCTGCTAATTATCCCAGCCATTCTGTACAAATTTCAGGAGTAAAATGGAGCCCTCTTATGCAGTATAAGTTCTTTAAATTGTGGCATACTGCCTATACATGTACATCAGCTTTGTGTGAGCATGAGAAGTACTTAGCAATAGCACCTAGCCGTTGAGGCAGTAGCACCATATTTTCTTCACACACCAGTTATGCACCTGTATTTTATTTTGCATGCAGAACAAACATAGAAGAGTGCATGCAACTGTGAACTCAGCTGCAGTGCAAATACCTGGTCACGGATAAAAATGAAATATGTCACTGCCAAGTCCTTATCACACACCAAACAAACTCACATTAACACTTTTTGTACAAGTACAATGCTACGCTATATACCAGATAAATCCCATGGAACAAGGGCATGACACATTTGGGTATTTCCTTTTCATGACCTTTTTACAATGCTGGACCTTTTCCTGCCAACAAATGCACCATAAGGATTTCAACTTTCTTTTTTAAGGTTAATATTACAATTACTGTCCTGGTCATATCCCAAATCCTGCCCAGGTGGGAGTCCAGATTGCTAACCCATCCGAGCAATGGTCTATAAGGTGAAATTACATTTCCATTTTAAATGTACATTTTAAAATTTACATTTAAATGCTAATATATCTAAAAATTTTAGCCACCTGAGATCTGGTAGGTTTCAGGATGCAAATAATTTTAAAATGAAATATTCCCTAGTTCACCTTCTAAAGTTACCCACTGGAAATGAGATGAGAAATGTGCTTCTTAGGCCACAAAGCTATGTTCAGACACTTCATTTTCTAATTGAATGTCACATGTTTTAGGGGTGCAGGTAACTTAGGTAGTCCTGCCAAAAAATCAAAAACAATCCATGTGTGGATTTACAAAAATCCAGTACTTGCACAGTGTTACATAGCCACACTGTATTTATAGTATGAAAGGATGCATAAATGACAGAAGTAAAACTTTTGACTGAAAATAAAAGATATTAAACCTACATAATGCAAACTACAATTCTAAAGTTAAATTGCAGTTTTGGCTTTTTAATAGTACATAACATAGTAACTGTGCAAGCTAGAAATGTGCAACGTATCACCATAAATCAAAATGTAAAACATTGCTTATATATTTCCTTCCATGAATGCCTACATTAGATCCTGAACTGGGCTGGGTGTGGTGAAGTCCTTCAAAAGCCTGGGTTACTAATGTAAACAGTACTCCACTCCAGCCTACTGAAGGATTTTGATTACCCAGGCACATCATGTACAGTAAGTGACTGACTCTCAATGCTTATGTTGGGCATCAGGGCTAGTTCCTACAATGCTTTGTGAATCTCTATCTTTGTGGGTCCGTTAATCACAGAGTGTGCAAGACATTGTAGGAATTGGTTTCACAGATGAAGGTGCTGACTACTGTAACATTGTTTCAATGATACATGTAGCAAGAATCGGACATGCAGAGAATAGCAAAAAAACAGCAAAATACAGCATTGAATAGTAAATATGCTTGACATAATTAAAAATGTGTCAGGATTGTGGAAAGTTTCTTAAAATTCAATTTGATTTAATTTGTGCAAAAAGTTATAGTTGCATTTACAACCCCTTTAAGTTTACTAGAACAGAAATCTAAGGCCAAATGTTTGCTATGTGCTATAGTTCAATCATGCACACGTAGCTGCATACTTTTCCTATTCCTCAGTTCCACTGCTAACATTAACCTTGTAGGTTTCCCTGTTCAAGATCTGATAAACAGGGTGTGGCTATGAAAGGCTGAATGCTGGCCAATATGTTTGCATTCCCCCAATTAATTGTCAGTACATCCTGTGTCTAAGCCAATTTTTGTTGTTGTTCATTCTGGATACAGTTTTCAATCTGAAATAGTTTTTATTTGAATTATATTTTTATACTCCTCCATATATATGTACAGCCTTTCAGTGAACATGTGCACTTTCCACCTATAAATCTCTGTTTTAAAATACCTCACACTCCCTGGGATTTATGTCAACTAAGTGTGAAAGCCACTGTTGAATAAACATCTGAACACATGTGAGTGTCAAATAGGCTGGTGAAGCGTGCTTATAATGTATTTAGTATATCTGTACCGTATATGTGATCCTACGAGATTTGGGACGTATTTCTAGCACTTACCATGCTATGCATTGCATGAACTTTATTCAAGTCACAAGTTCACAAGAGTAAAATGAGAGCGGTGTACTTGTAAGAGATTTACTCTTCCCCACAGCTGTTAATTTTTCTCCCCCTATTACAGTTCATCTGAATGCATTCACTATGTATGAGCAGTAAATTTAAGATAGCCATGAAAGTGCTATAGTACATTTTTCAGCCTTATATAGCATGCTTAGTGAACTTGTAAATAAACTAAACATTGAATGGTTTATAAATTACTATGCTGATCTACTTCCATAATGAAGCTGAGTGAGGCATGGCAGCTGAAACAGTATCTTATGGGAAAGCAATGCAGTCGCTTCCATTTACAGCTGTAATGACCTGCCCCATTACACAAATGGCATAAAGAGCTGTCAGAAAATTGGATACTACACAAAGGCATGGGAAGTCCCTTTTATAGTTATATATACAGCCAGCGTGTATTTTTTCTGCCGATAAAACACATTTTTTTATCAGCAGTTTATTTTTCTTATTATTACTTTTATTGTAAATATTTTTCAATCACAAATACTGTGATTTCTGGGCTGCACATAAAACCCAAAAGGCTTTAAAAGATCTTTAAATGATTACTGCAAATGTTGCTGCATTAGTAAGCGAAATGTCAGAATGACTTAAGTAGTATTGCACTACAGCAGACACTTGTAACTGGAAGCTTTGCTGCTAAATATCTTACACAGTTCATATCACAATAAAGCCAGATTTATTATTTTTAAGTTCCCACACTGAAGTAAAGAAACTAATATTGACATTACCGGATCTGTTCTTGATCATATCAGTGAACTCATCCGCAGCAGAATCTCCTCTGGGCTCCTCTTGATATCCACTTTCAGCCATAATGTACAGAAGCTCTCACTGACGGGCCTCAAAGCTGCAGAATAAACACCCAAAGTTTTTGGTAGTCTTACTTCTCTCTCAGCAAAGCAAGTTACTCTAGAGAGTTAGGTAACGTGTTATTCCCACTAAAGCAGACAGCCTTTTAAAACTGCAAATAGTGTCTGCATTGGAACAGGAGAATAAACTGTCAACCCCACAGATCAGAGAAAACAGGTGCTGATCTCTGTTCTTCCTTAAAATAGAACTAGCCCCGTATAAACTACAAGAACATGAATGTGGAGTAGTGAATATTAAACCTGACACACTATAAATCAGCATCAACTTGTTGATTCTTGAAACTGTTTCCGTAGCTTTGCACAATCAATACAAAGACCCATAAAATACCAAATTACCAAACTATACTCAGAGGGAAAACATAATTTAGTTATATCTCACTTAGTTGCTTGCAGCTGAAATATCATGAGTCTGTGTTCAATATATACTGTATTCCACAAGGGTGGAAAGGATGCCAAAAATGTCAATCTCTTTAGCCAATGCAGTTTGTTTTGCAGTTATGTCTAATAATGTGCAATCATTTTCTAGATGCAGAAAAGAAAAACAAAAAAACAGATCAAGTGCTGCTCAGTAATTAGTAAGGGTTGTTCCTTGCTTACATAAGTAGGGGCAGACCGTCACCTTCAAATGTTCAGTTGGAAACTTTTTTAAAGATCAAAAAGCTTAGATGTGTGTGCTGTTTTATTTTTAGCAGCCCATTGTACTGGAGACAGAAGAAAGGTTCAGTAGGGAAATTGCCTTCATTAATTGTATTGATGAAAAAAGTCCAAATACAGCGCAGCACTGGTCACTAGCAATAAGCAATTTTTTGCAGACGAATTTCCTCATTTTGCCTTTAGATAATACTTTGCAAAAGTACCGCAAATATTTGCAGCAAACATTTTTTTGCTGTGAAAAAGTCACCTTTTCTACACAGAAAAGTCACTGCGGAAAAACGCCACTAGACTCCAATGTTTTCTGCATGGAAAAAATAGCTGTGAAAAAGGTTGCAGCAAGAAATCCGTTTCATGAATTTTCTCATTAGTAGTGGTCTAGTTTTTTTTTTTAACTTGGTTTAGTCATAATTGAATATACTGTATCTGACAGACAATAGTCTCCCATGACACCCATTTTAGTGGCAGACAGCACCGTGGGTACAGTATGTTAAAGCTCTAGGCTTTTGCTAGATATGGTGAATATATACAAGGATAACAATGCAGAGTAACTCCTTTTTTCCAGCTTGTATAACTACTATTTACCTCTCCTTCTTCTCCTAAATATGCAGGAGATATAACATAATGCAGCACTCTGCAGAAGTTGTCATGTTCCAGAGACTGACGAAAAGGAATGAAAAGAATGAAAAAGAATTCACAGGAAGCTGATGTCATTATAAATCTAAAGGACTCAATGGAAAGCATTCTAGGCCTGATGCCATTTGATCCTGTGGAATGATACTATATAACCTTTGTAATTATGCTGATAAAAAGGTGATCTGGTAACAGTTTGGAGTAAATATTATATAGTCAGGGTTCCGTACAGAGAAAAAAACTTTAAACAAATAATTTCAAATATGTTTTTTAGAGTTAAGCATCTGCTTAGTACCTCTATGACTGTGCTACTTCCCTCAGCTTTTATTTGTATGTTCTTTTTTATTTATCTGTTTCACCTGTTTCTGCATACTTGCATGCTAATTTCTTTCCTGTCATTACTAATCTGGGCAATTAGTTGTTTACATTGCACATATAGCATATAATGTAATATACAGTGCTGGGAGGCAAGCAATAAAGCTACAAGAGGAGAAAGAGAGGAACAGCAATAATGGTTATTTTATTGTAGATTAAACCATGCATTATTCTATATTGCCCTTTGGGTAATAACCATATAATTTTAGTTTTTCCAAATAAGTTTAACTGCCATTGGTGTTTCAGTAGTGAGGAGCTGTTTGTATCTTAGGAATTGCACTACATTAGATTCTTTGCTTTCTTGCTCAGCATGGCTTTCTACTATAGGGCTTTCGCCTCAATTATCTCAACTTCTTTATTTATTTACCAAGGAAAATGTATTTCTTTTTAATTGAATAACTATTGTTCTAATGATGGTGCATTATTCTAGATGTTCAAATCAATTCCCTTCACAGCATTTTTATTTTCCTTCCTTCAGAAGTATGATAGACAAAGAAACATCTGTTATTTCACAGTCTCAATGGAGCCATTTGTGTCCAGCAAACAATTATTGTTTACACACATTATATGTTTACAGAAATACAGTACTAATGGCCTTTTAAACAGATTGTCAATGATTTGCCAGTTGAATATGATGTACCTATTTAAACTCCTTTTATAACTTTTTATACCAATCCTACCAAAAAAATCTGATCCAATTTAAATGAAGAAAGAAAAATTTTCCAAAAATGGAAGACATGGCATTAGGTGTTAATGCAATAAGCTTTCTATTAAAAATACTCAATTTGTCATGTGCAAAAACAGGCAAAAAATACCCCATTGTGGGTGCACAGCTAATAGGAAATATACCCCTGAACATTGCAGGTTGTGGTCAGCGGGTAATTTGATTGGCTGCGCCCCGTGTGTACACGTGACGTCAGTACGCACGGGGCGCGACCTTATAAAAGTGAGGATGCAGGTGTATAATGGGTGTTTAATGGGTGCCTGTATAGTGCCTGTACTGTATTAATAATAATAGTAATAAATGTGATTTAACAAATATAAAACTCATTTGTGTTCTGTGTAGTGTGTGCCATTTGTTAAAGAGACATTTTATTGCATAGGCTGCTTGGTAACTGATGGGAGGGGTCACTGGGGGAAGGGCCATTGGGGGGGCCCAGAAAATTTTGTTGTGAGGGGCCCCTTGATTTCTGACGGCGGCCCTGACTGCATTATTTCCTGTCAGGTGATCTCTGATGGAGCACACAGACCATCACTAAATGGTAAAAGGGAAAGGATAATATTTACAGAAATATATAAAAATTTTGTACAGTGTTTTAATTGGTCACTTTTTGTGATACAAATTGTCTCTTTGTTAAATATTTTTTTTTAAGTTAATTCTATTAACTGAATACACCACTTAAATTTGCTTTACAAAATACAATGCATCCATTATAATACACTTCTGGCAACAGGGAACCTTTTTTTTTATTTCTATTGTTTCTGTTGTTTTGGCAGGAGTTTCTATTGAAACTATTTGTTTTGACTCTCAGGCAGAGCCCAGCACTTTCTGATTCATTATGGGAACTTGCGATCCTTCAGTAGAAGTATGAAACCATTTGGATACATTTCTGCATAATAGTGGAATTATTGTACTTCTATTGCTAAACACTAATCTCTTTACAGCTTCTTAGGTGACAGCTGCAGTACTGTGAAGGAGAATCACAGCAGTTAAAAAACACATAATCAGCTGTTAGCACTTTCCATAGCAAAGTATGGGAGACACTCTTCTTATGTCAGACACAGGTAACCACCACTCCAAAGCACTCACTCATCTACCTTTGCTAGAGGAAGCATTAATATTTCAGATGTACAAATGCCATGGTTCTCTAGTGGATTGCAATGCACCCAACATCACCTGTGTGCCACAAGCCTTAATTACTGTATATTATTAGAACAATGCAAATATTTCAGAAGCTCTTAGTATAGTATATGGGATTCATTTTTATTTTTATTTCAAAATGAACCCTAGCCATAGCCCTAGCAGTGCCAGACACCAGGGATTAGATACTAATCCTACTGAACCACCTTAGGACTCATCCACTGAGCAATTGAGCATATAAAGTAGCCCAATGACCTGTAGGGAAACGTAGGGAAGCAGGGGCATGCAGTAGCAGTAGGACAGACATAGCCACTCCCAGTTTTTTATCTGATTGGTTGTTTCGTTTGGGGTATAAATAGCTGGAAAACGTTCCCGCTCCTCATCCATTTTAGGCAGCATAGGAAAACGCCCACCCTCCCTCCCTATAGAGATGGAGGCAACGAGTGGTGTTGGCGGGGTGATACAGTTGGGGGAAAACAATGGTTGGGTTAGGAAGGGAGTTTGTTAATTGTTTGGGGATGGCATGCCTGGAACCTCAGGGGTAAGTAAGTGGATTAGGAGGTGAGTTTTGTTGGGTAGGGGGTTCCGGGCTGGAAGGGCAGCTGGCAGCGCCAGTTGCGCTGCGCAGTTATTGGCTTGTTATGGTGTATGTTATGGTTTATGTTTATTCAAAGTTGGTTGTTTGTTATACAAACATTTGTATTGTGTTCATGAGTTGTTTTCTATCTTATTTGTTCTTATGATATGTTTTAAATTAAAACTCTAATTGTTATTAATAAATGTTCTGCGGCCATTTTATCCCAAGAATTGGTGTCCGTGTGTTTATTGGGGTTGGTAAGTAAAAACAGGCAAAGGGGTTAAGGTTGGGAGAAGGGCGGGTCAAGATCCAACGTTGCTCACGTCAGGATCAGAGCAAAGCCAAATATATTAGCACCAAAGACAATATTACTTGGCCTGTCCCCCCCCCACCCCCCAAGGCTCACTCCCCCAAGGCCCAAGCCCCTTCTCCTGCTGCTGCCACTGCTCACACCACTTTACCCCAACAACCTACCATGCTGGTATCACTTGAACTCTTTTTACATCTCCTGGTCATTTTTTTGACCTGGCAGCTGCACCCTAGGCATATTTCTCTACTGGCTGCCCCTAGTTCTGGTCCTGCATAGTATTTACTGTGAGATTAAAAATCCAAGACAAAGTGCTGATTCCATTGCTTTCAGAATCAATGGAATCAAGGGCAATTCTCTGCCCCTGGCTGCCTGAGGTGGAGTTTCTGGTGCTGCCCCCTCAAGCCTAGCATTAAGAACTTCAGTTTGATGGGGGGCTGCAGCACTAGTGCAGAGAGCGCAGTTTTGCTCTCTGCACTTGAATAGCTGAAATTCCAATTTAAAAACTAGAATTTGGGCTATTAAAGTTACCAGGAGCATTTTTTGCCACCCCTGGTGACAAAAAGCTGCTGCCTGAGGTGAGTTTCTCAACTGGTGTCATGGCAGAAGCACCCCTGAAGGGAATCCTGTACTAAAGGACACCTAATTGCTGCTCATTGCACACATAAAAATTCTGGTGGAGCTTCATTAATGATAAAGGCATAGACTTTTGTAGCACAAAGAACTATCTGAAGGTGCAACCATCTGGGAAAGGTATAAAGTAGTGTTAAACATTTGCAAAACTTTGCGAAATCCATTGGAGTCAACTTTGTTTTTACATGCAACAATTTTTTCTTATGCCCGAGACTTTTTTGTCTCACTCCTGCAGCGTGACTTTTTAGGTAACATGTGCATGGCTTTTTTAATGCATGCAGATTTTTTTCTCACTCCAAATACATTAAGATTACGTCAATAGCCATTTGTTTTTCTGTAAATTTTTTGTTGTGGTAAATTTTTGATGCAGTTTCACAAATGGTGAAATGAGGAATTTCACCCTGAATCCTGGTGAAAACATTTGCTCATCACTAGTGTAAAGTGCATTTAGTCTGCTTTCCACTATTGTTTCTTGTATTTTGCAACTTGCCCTGTCGTAGTCTGCAACTAGGCCTATTTCCCCTATATTTTTGTAGGATTTAACATTGCACTGTGTATAATGTTGAAAGTAAGTTAATTTTTGTTGCCCTTTCTACCAGCCATTTTACACAGTAAGCTGTATTGTTATTTATGTATATTATCTTTGTTTATTAAAGGATAGCAATATACAGGCACTTTATCTTGGATGACTCCAAATGCTGTATCACATCCATTTTAAAATAACTTGGTGCCAGTCTGCACAGGATATTAAAAGACAGAAGTAGGACAACTGTGGCACCGGAGTTTAGTTACTGCTAATAAATATTGACAGACATCTAGTTACTACAATAAATCTCAAAATATTTGGTTGGCATGGGCTGAATTAATCCAATATACAGGATGCACTAACATCACCATTAAAGTTTATACAACCATTCTAACATACATTACTCACATTAATATTACTACTTGTAAAGTTGCTGTGATTGGTGCCATCTGGTGATATTCTCTTTGACACCAAGGGAACTCTGGCATGATCACACTCTTACCACATTTTGATATTCACCATGACATAACAACAGGACAGGGCACTAAATTTAAAATAAAGTCATCTTGACCTGGGTTGCCGAAACTGTTGGCCTAATGCCAAATTTCTAGGTTCTTGGGTGCACTCAAAATTATCTGATATTCCATTACATTCTATGGGGCACATTTACGTATCCACGAACACTCCGAGTGTTTGTTCGACTTTTTCGTACCTTGCTCAACTTTTTCGGCGCTTTCGCAACTTTTTTCGTTTTTTTAGCGTGAAAAAATCGGATCGGTTTTGCCGCTGTTTACAATCATTCCGTACGAAAATTTCGGGACTTTCGGAAAGCCAATGCAATATTATCGTGACTGATACGATTTTTTCATAAGCATTTTCGTGATATTTGAGATCTTCAGAAATTTTCATTTCCAATCCGAATTTTTCCCATTCGGGATTCAAAATCATGTTTTGATAAATCTGCCCCTATGTCTTGCTACACAGCCCCTTTACACACAACACCATCAAAAGACTCCAGGTTAGTATTTTACTGGGAAATCCCAGAGAAAGCTTTACATACTGCACAGATATTAGCCAATCAGCTGCATACATTAGAAGATCACCTAACCGCCTCTATAGCTAAAACTGTACTTGCAACAGTGGCTGCAGCAATAAAGAAAATACAAGCAATTTGGGCAGAAC
Source organism: Xenopus tropicalis (assembly GCF_000004195.4). Lineage (NCBI taxonomy): Eukaryota > Metazoa > Chordata > Amphibia > Anura > Pipidae > Xenopus > Xenopus tropicalis. The sequence continues at coordinate 107,309,859 of NC_030678.2, read as the reverse complement.
TGGGTGACCACACAGATAATTTAGCACAACGTCAGATAAATGCATAAGAAGAATCAGTGGTGTAACTAGTGTGTACCAGTCTCCCCCCCCCCCCCCACAAAATAATCTTTGGAGGGGCCTGGTGCACAGCAATACATACACGAAACCACCCACTCCCTGCCCCCACTGTCTTTCGCCCCCACCTGCATCTTCTGACTAAATGAGTCTTCTCTACCCAGCAGTTCTACTACTTGGAAGCGGGGAAGGAAGACTTTACAACTATAGAGGAAGCAGATCCTGTGTTCTGGGACCCCCTGTTGCCAAGTCTGTTTCCTCTAAAGTTACACCACTAAAAAGAACTAACCTATTTTAGAGATAAAGTTTAGCAATTAAAAAACAACTGAAAAGAGGAGAACCAGAGGATGTAGGCAATCAAGAGTTACAAAAAAACAGCAATATTCCTCTATCTGCCCTGACATCTCAGAGAATGCGTGATATACGTGGATGCATGGATAGGGCAAATTGCTCCCTGGGTTCAGGACGCTTTTTTATGGGCCTCTCTCAGGATGTAGTGGTATATTTCTACTACTTTTATAGCAAGGAGGCACTGTTAGACATGTTCAATGACCACAACTATTGATAAGTTAATTTTTACGGCAGACATGGATTCTCTGCAAAATTCCACATTTCACCATCAGTGAATTTGTTTGCAAAACTACAGTATAAAAAAAAGTTTTTGTGGTAGAAGTAAGAAAAAATGCCCATTGACTTTAATGTATTTGGAGAAAAAAGTTTGCATGGTAGGAGTAAGAAGAAATGCCCATTGAGAAAAACATCCATTGAATTTAATGCATTTGAGTGAGAAAAATGCCCATTGACATCATCTATTATGTATTTGGAGTGAGTAAAAAAGTTGCACGCAAATTTTTCAATGTTTTGCAAATTTTTCAGCATTTTCGCAATTTCGAAACCAGACAGATTCTCTCAACACTAACCACAACTAAATTTCAGTCACAAAATTCAGCTATTTGCTGACCTCTCACCTATAACATTGGCAAAGAGTAAAGAAAGCAACAGCACAGGCATTAATGGATAATAAAATACCATATTTGATAATGTTCATAAACTATAAACCATGGCAAAGCTTGATTGACTCTTGTAGCACCAATAGACCAAGGAGGTTTGGGGATTCCACACATTTTCTAGAAATATTATGAAGCCACACACCTATTGCATAGGTCATAATGGGTCCCAAGCACAACTTGGAGACTTATTGAAAATCTCTTAAACAACATATTTCATATCAATATGCTTCTATGGTTTGCAAACAAAAAACCTTGTCTTTTAAATTCTCTTCTAAATGCAGCATTTAACCTCCTTTATTGATGGAAACACCCCATGGTGTCATTTGAAATAAACTATAAAATATATAAATATTTTTTACTTCCCCGCCTGAAGGTAAATTCCCTATCCATAAGTATACAGCTAAATGGAAGGATGCTATTAGGAGGCCTCTCGCAGCAGAATGAACATCAATTTGGGTAAACATAAAGAAAATATCTTGCTGCACTAGACAAAAAGAAAATGTGTATAAGGTATTAATGCATTGGTATTACACCAGACAGACTTCACAACAAGCTCTTACTAAATTACTCCAAAGTATGTTATGCATATCTTATGCATATCTGGTCGTGCCCCTCACCAAGCCTTTCAGGGATGAGATCTCCAACTTTCAAAGCAGAATATTTTGCAGAAACATATTCTTGTCTGGGTAAACTTACCATACAATCATACATACAGTAACTGCCACTATTCTGTCTGTACATTCTATCTGCTTTGTGTCCTTATCGTCATAGTGATTATTTTTTAAATGTATTTGTTATGGTGGAAGAGCCTATAGTATAAAGGTACTAATAGGTCAAAGACAGTTGGAACTTGGGTATTTTACAACCCAAATTTCTGTTTTGTTAACAAGCAATTTGTCTCTTTTAGTTTAAAATATAATTGCTCTCTCTACACCAGTGATCCCCAACCAGTGGCTTGTGAGCAACATGTTGCTCCCCAACCCCTTGGATGTTGCTCCCAGTGGCCTCAAAGTTGGTGCTAAATTTTGAATTTCTGGCTTAGAGGCAAGTTTTGGTTGAATAAAAACCCAGTGTAAAGCCAAACAGAGCTTTCTATAGGCTACCTGTGTACATAGGGGCTATTAAGTAGCCAATTATAGCCCTTATTTGCACCCCCAGGAACTTTTATTCATGCTTGTGTTGCTCCCCAACAGTTTTTCCATTTGAATGTGGCTCACAGGTATAAAAGGTTGGGGATCCCTGCTCTACACCAATAATTCCAACACTTTGTCCTGATCTGAGCTCCACAAGTTAGCATGGGGCAAGTGGCATAAGGTTTAATGCCTCTAGCAGAAGTAGGCTCAAAAGAATGTTGTAGCTGCATTTAAGTTTTTTGGGGGTTTTTTGCATTTCATTGTCTGTCAACACTATATGGCCAAAAGCCACTTGCCTGTCCAGCATCTTATTACAGAGCCAAATATTGGATATTGGTAATCTTTTACCATCTGCACTTCTGAGAAGGCTTTCCACCAAGTGATCTTGCCAATGATCACACATAATTCAGTGCAATCAGTCATTAATATAATTTAGTTTAAATTATGTTTTAGTAGACTTAAAGGAGAAAGAAAGGTAAAAACTAAGTAAGCTTTATCAGAAAGGTCTATGTAAATACAGCCATAAGCACTCACAGAAACGCTGTACTGACTTCTCTGTCAAAAGATTTTTTGTGTCCTCTGCCAGAGACACGCAGCTCTCTCCCCTCTCCTGCTCCCCCCTCCCTCCAGAATGCTAAGAACTCACTCCCCCCCCCTTAGAAATGTGGATCTGAGCCAATCAGCAGAAAGCTTCCTCATAAATTTACAAACTGAGCATGTACACCGGTCTGGGTCTCGGTGCAAGAGTGAGGCATTATGGGAACTTTCTTTACACAGCTCAGCGTTTTTTCTTCCTGTTTGGCTTCAGATCTTCTGAACAGGTGAAATATGGGGAGACTTAAGGGCACTTCAGAGACAACTGAAGGTATGCCTGCAGCCTGAGATTAACTCTTTACTAGCCTTTCCTTCTCTTGGAGATCCAAATTACAGAAAGACCCCTTATCCGTATAACAGGTCCCATACCTGTATTACCTACATTACAATAATATGAAGCTCATCATCTGAAATCAAATAAGTCACTGTCACATCAAAAAAAGTCGTCAGTAGCTGTACTTCACAATTTTTTCACTCATCATTATTTATATTTACATTTAAATTAATAATAATAATAATAATAATAATAATAATAATCTGTATCCTAAAAGTTTTTACATATACTGTATAATAAATACATTTTATTTAAAAATGATTGTAGATCAATACATAGTACTGTAGTATTTTCACAGTATTTTCACCCAAACTATAATTACCATTTTGTTGGTTTTGACATTTGCAGTGTATGGGTTGAAATTGTCATTGCATTCCAGTGTCGGGTTGGCTGCACTTCAGTAATTGCACATTTGTTCTTTTCCATCATATGTAAGCCAGAAAATATAAATGCTACATTGATTGATTTCAGATGTTGAGCTATTTAGGCAGTTGTGACAGATAAATTACATTTTGGTGACTGACAGAATTCTAGTTCTGATATCAGAATTCAAAATATGTTCATGAACAATTATTAATCATTTTACACAGAAATTATATTGTACGTGTGGTTGCGTAGATGTATAAGGGGATTGAGAGTAGAACAGAATCTGAAGCAGGCCCTACACCTGTAAACTACAACTCCCAGATGCTCCCAAAGGTTTTAGAAATGCCACATACTGCATGTTTCTTGTAAGCCACATATTCATTGCACCTTTTCTAAACGATTGTCAGGAACTCCCTGGTTTAGGCTGATGCCCCACATGGCATTTTTACGCTGCGTATTTTCTAATTCTCTCAGCGGCTGAAAAACGCACCATATCATCTTCCATAGAAATAACTTGAAAAGACTCGAAACAAACCATACAATGCGTAAATACGCCAGAAAACGCCTTAGCACGGATTTTTCAAGCGTTTGCCGAAATACGCCAGTATTTGCACAGCAAGCTATTCCTATGTATACACAAAGGCAGCTGCCAGACCTAGCGGAAATACGCAGCGTTTTTTACTATTTCGCACTATTAGCACCAATGAAACGGGATTTGCTACTTCACCAGTACTAGGCTGAAAAATGCCATAGTCAGGGGCTGTGTGGCTTGTGCGAAGTTTTTAGGCTGAGAAAATACGCAGTGTAAAAACGCCACGTGTGGCATCAGCCTTAGAGTCTTGGTGCATATTGGCTGCTGCTTCAGGTTAAGCCACAGGAGGAACTGTGACTGTAGCCTACCAGGTTATCTAAATATCTCTTCTCCTGTCTGTTTTGCCTGGCCTTGTCTACCCGTGATTCAGCTGCAGGCAACAGCCTAATTAAGGGGCTAATTAAGCCTGCTTCCTTCAACAACCAGTCCTGGATCATCAGCCTGATGCCACACTTAGGGGCACATTTACAAAAGCATGAACGCTCGGAGCATATTTTCGCCGAATTTTTCGGGCGTCCGCATGACTTTTTCGCACGCCGCACGACTTTTTCGTACGCTTGAGCAAAAAAATCGGAAAGGTTTTACCACTGTTTGCAATGGTTCGGTACGAACATTTCGTGACTTTCGGATCACCAATCCGAATTTTTCCCATTCGGGATTCGAATTCGTGGATTAGTAAATCTGCCCCTTAGCGTACTTAGCTACACTTAGCTGAAAATCTCTTGCCAAAAATACCGCCATACACTCCTACCTGTGCCTGCACCTGAAAGAATGAAATACGCTTGGGTGCAGGCACATGTAGCCAATATCTGCTGAAGATACAAAGTCTTGCGTTTTTTGGGTGATATTGGTTACATATGCCTGCACCTGAGGGTATTTCATTCATTTCGGTGCAGGCACAAGGTAGGGTAAATGTAGAGTAACGGGGCGTATTCTCGGCAAGAGTTTTCCGTATTCTCGGCAAGAGTTTTCTGTATTCTCGGAAGGCATCAGCCTTCCTTCTTTGTCCAAGCTGTCTTGAGTTCCTGACCATCCATAGGTATAGTAATCCAAACTATATAACACCAAGTAAATTTATAATTTTTTTTCAGGAATTCATCACAAAAAAAAAACAGGCAGAAAACTATTCCAAAGTACAGGCAGCGCAGGAACCAACTTACAGGACTTCAGTCAGTATATCTAGCTTTGATGTCCTCAAGTTCGAGTCCCTTTTTTTTTTTGAATGTCTGGTATTCCTACGTAAGAGGTTTCATTATATACCTGCACAATGTGCAAAAGTGTTACCTTCCCCTATAATTGTCCTATGTAATTGCCAGCACCCTAATAAATGATGTAACCCTTTCTTGGCACACTTCTGTAGAAATGATCACAATCACTTTTCTTGGCAGTTACCTATGTTTGGAACCCAGCAGCCCTAAACCTCTTTGCTTTAAAAGATAGTGGGGAACTGGGATTTACAGTACAGTGCCTCCACCTATTGGGCATTGAGGAGTACACCTCAGGGGAATTCCACTAGGAAAAATAAATGACACACAAATTGCAGTAACCAAGATAACTTAATATAAAGGATGACATAAGTATTAAACAGTATATATTATAAACAGAAATGTGCCACAGTCCCACACTCCACTCCGGTTGGATGAATCACTTTTTTCAATCTCCAGCAATATGTCCCTTCCCCAAGAGCTCTTTGGCACCCTAGTTAGTGCTACCTGCCCCAAAGTATCTCTCCCTTGGGATAAGGCAGTTGCTCCTTCTTAGCAGGCTCACAGTCAACACCTGTCCTCACCAGGGGAAACACAAGGATGGCAACAGGCAACTTTATATGAATGTTGAATGCTCTCTCTTTGTGGCCCCACAGCCCCTCTGGTAGCTCCTTTACTTTCTACGCTTCACTCTCACTCTCTCTGCTGCTTTATAACCTCTGCTGGTCCACTCCTTGGATTTGGCTCCAAAGCAAGACTTTCCCTAGGTCCTCCTCTTTTCCCAGAGGTGCACTGGGGCTCCCAGCCAATTGGGTTGATCTCCAGCCTAAAACAGTGCTGAAAGATGTTACAGACAGAATAACAGGGGGAAAGGGTTTTCTGATCCCCTACAATAACAAAAAAAATCTAATGTATTATAACTCTTTGATTAAACATAAGCTAAGGGGTTGCAGGAGCATTTTTTACAAGGTAGACTTATTGGATATGATCACAGGGTGCTGATAGGTTAGGTGGTGCCTTGAGTTACTAAAAAAAGAGTTTGTAGGGAGAACCCGGGTGACAACTTCTTAAAGGGACAGCGCCCTTACCTGTACTCGATAGGCCACACCAAAATCAAGGGAAGCACTCCAAGAAGTCATGCAACAAAAATCACTTTATTCCCTCGTCTTGTTTGGGAGTCACAGCATACAGGTCAAATCACATTGTTCAAACAGGCTTTTTTCCATAATTCAATACACATGTACCATGCCCGTGTCCAGAAGACATCAGCCTTACCAGGGGTAGCTACTTTTGGCTCTTCACCACTTTCCCCAGTCTCAGTGGGATCTCCTGTCCCCACCTGGCTCAGCAATCCGGCACTCCCTGCGGTGCCCCTTTGCTATTCCACCAGGAATTTTACTGGCAGACTCCTAGCCCGAAGCTCAACAAGCCCTCTTCTAGCCTACCCCTATCCGCTTGGGTCCCTATTCTGTGGATGATCCACTGGAAACACTGTTTCCCTCTACTCTCCTGGTTGGGGCAATAGGCGGCCCATGCTACATAACTCTAACTCAGACACCTAGTGCCTGCTCCACTTCAAACTGCCCTGTTCTATCCTTTCCTTACCCTATAGGTGGTTCTTCTTTTCCTCCAGCTGGCCTCTTCCGTGTTCTCCCATAAAGACCCTTAATTCTGGGTGTGGTCCCCTTTTTATACCTTCTGCCCCACACTGCCTCTAGTGGTAGGGGTGTGAACTACACTTATACAATCCCAATAAACATTAACTAAATTATGGTGCCACCTAGTGGTCATACCCAGTAACAACACTTTCCCCTTTCCCACATACAAATTAACACACAATTTTTCACCTTCTTACAAGTTGAGGAATAATAGAGGGCAGAAATGATAATGAAAAAAAAGAAATACATTATTTAAATGAAACTGATTGCAAACAGGGCCATTATGAGATTATGCTTAACTGCACTTAGGTACATGATATCATCGGGTTTCATTTTCTTACATTGAAGGTAGGAGGGCCAAAGATTGCTTATACCTCTAACTGACCTCTCCCAAATTGCCAGGTTATATTCAGTTGTCTTAAGGTTTGTAGTCTTTCAAAGAGTCCTCTCAGTGTTTACACACCAAGAACAATAACTTTGAAAGGGATTCTTAATAAATATGTAATTAGAATATGTCAGGGGTTAAAAAAGTAGTACAGGTATAGGACCCATTATCCAGAATGCTCTGAACCAAGGGTATTCTGGATTAGAGGTCTTTCCATAATTTGGATCTCCATATTTTAAGTCTACTAAAATCAATAAAACATTAATTAAACCCAATAGGATTATTTTGCATCCAATAATGATTAGTTATATCTTAGTTGGGATCAAATACAATGCTCTGTTTTATTAATACAGAGAAAAGGGAATCATTTTTAAAAATGTTAATTATTTGCTTATAATGGAGTTTTGCTATGGGAGATGGCCTATCTGTAATTCAGAGCTTTCTGGATAATGGGTTTCCGGGTAACGGGTCCTATACCTGTGTATATATATATATATATATATACAAAAGTTCAAAGGTAACAGGCACTCACATCTAGTAAGGTGTAAACTTGCCTGGGTGCAGTATTAGAAGGGATCTTTTACAGCATGTAGAACAAAAATGCCGCACTCACAGGTCTTAGTGAAGAAAAAGAATATTATTTATTTATTGCAACGTCAAACTAACGTTTCGGCTGCTACTGCAGCCTTTCTCAAAGTGAAAAGACACACACAAACAACAACTTATATATATATATATATATATATAATAAAGGAAGTCAATTTAAAAAAATCTGAATTATTTGATTAAAAAAGAGTCTATGGGAGACAGACTTTCCGTAATTCAGATCTTTCTGGATAACAGGTTTCCGGATAAGGGATCCCATGCCTGTAATACTTTTTATACTATTTGACTGAAAAGGCAATAACAATCTAAAATAGATAATGTGCCTGAAAGTCTACCAGCATTTTACATTCAAATCCTCTCCGCTCTTGTACCATCACCATGTATTACGATGTTATTAATTCAGTTGACACCTTTGTACAAAACCTTTGCTTGTTATATTAAGAACTTTATCACAGCAAAAGAACCAGAGTGTAATTTACATTGTACATCATTCACTGGGCACAATTCATCTGAATATGAGCTTTTGTAAAACATTTTGTAAGATAAGCCACTTAAGTAATATTGCTAGGCAATTCCCTGTGCAGAAAAAGATTGGCTACAAAACTACCAGCTCTTAAAACAATTCATTATTTCCTCAAAATAAGCCTATTAATATAGTGTGGCGCTGCATTTCAGCTTTTTGCATGTAGGGAGGCCGCTCACAGCTGTTGAGTGGGTTATAAGCCTCATCTGCAAAGCCACAAGGGTATAGATAAAAAAAATACAGTCACAAACATTTGTATCTACCTACCTACCTAACTATCTATGAAAACAGGGCTGCCATTAGGGGTTTACAAGGAAATGTGTCCTGTGGCAGAGGGGGCACCAAGGGAAGTAAATGTGGCTTTGGCTTGTGCATGGGCAGGGTATGGGCAGTGCATGGGCAGGGTATGGGCAGGGTATGGACAGGGTATGGGCAGTGCATGGGCAGGGTATGGGCAGTGCATGGGTAGGGTATGGGCAGTGCATAGGCAGGGTATGGGCAGTGCATGGGCAGGGTATGGACAGGGTATGGGCAGTGCATGGGCAGGGTATGGGCAGTGCATGGGCAGGGTATGGGCAGTGCATGGGCAGGGTATGGGCAGGGTATGGGCAGTGCATGGGCAGGGTATGGGCAGTGCATGGGCAGGGTATGGGCAGGGTATGGGCAGTGCATGGGCAGGGTATGGGCAGTGCATGGGCAAGGTATGGGCAGTGCATGGGAAGGGTATGGGCAGTGCATGGGCAGGATATGGGCAGTGCATGAGTAGGGTTGGGAAGGACATGGTCATAAAGGTGTGAGACTGATGCATAGCTGTTTTTGTGTGCTTAAAGCAAACAAAATATATGGTTTGGTCAATGTGGAGTAAAGGTCCCCATACATGTGAATAATTCTCAATTATTTGATTATAATGGAGTCTATGGGAGACAGGCTTTCTGTAATTCGGAGCTTTCTGGAAATTGGGTTTCCGGATAAATGATCCCATACCTGTACGCGCAAAAATGCATGCTGAGCATGTAAAAACACATATATTGCACTAATATTTGTGTTTTGCATGGGAACTAAATGAGGTTTTGGGAGTTCCAAACACAACCCTCTATTCTATTGTCTTATGAACACACTTCAAAACAAAAAAATGTGGCCTGTCGTTCATGCCCATACACGGTTAGGTAAGCTGCCAAATCGGTCTAAAGGACCATTACAGGTATAGGACCCATTATCCAGAATGCTCGGGACCAAGGGTATTCCGGATAAGGGGTCTTTCCGTAATTTGGATCTCAATACCTTAAGTCTACTAAAAAATCAATAAAACATTAATTAAACCCAATAGGATTGTTTTGCATCCAATAAGGATTAATTATATCTTAGTTGGGATCAATTACAAGGTTCTGTTTTATTTCTACATAGAAAAAGGAAATCAGTTTTAAAATTCTGAATTATTTGATTAAAATGGAGTCTATGGGAGTCGGGCATTCCGTAATTCGGAGCTTTCTGGATAACGGGTTTCCGGATAAGGGGTCCGATACCTGTATTACATAAAGAATTTGTTATCCTCACTTGTCCTGTGGGGTCCTGGCTTGAATATTTTTAAAAAATATTACATTTTTTTTATATGAGCTAACACATTCTCCATGTTTAAAAAAATAACTTGCCAATTGAGGTTAACTATGATTACTTATCAGACCTACAATAGAAAGATAAGCAGAACCCATGGCAAAAAACAAATGCAAAATAAAAATGTATATTTTATTTTTCTGTACTATCTAACATCTACATCTATCACGACCACTATGAACATATGTACTTACTCAATCTTAAAAATGGATACTGTACCGTTACCTTGATTCTATAATGTTTTTCCTTGTTTTTCTTTGAAAATAAATAAAAACATAGTTCAAAAAAAAAAAAATAACTTGCCAATATACCTTTACTATAAGAGTCTTGCACTATCTGCCTAATTGTCTGTCAATTTTGCACTTTTATTGACTATTTTTATTGTCCCTTCACTGTAACAGACCACTGTTTGGACAAAATTATTTTCAAACACCCATCCTTTTAGCCTTCCATTAAAATTTAAAAAGCGCATATTGCAGTTTGCTTGTTAATCTATTTATCCCTGTATCAGTTGTCACATTTTTTCTGCTAAGTTGCACTGTTTGTTGAAATATTAATATGTACATAAACAGGATAAAATGATATGTGTGAAAAGGATCAGCATAGTTTACCCTAGAGCTTCTTTTGGCAGTCATGTTGCTGAGAATTACTGGTAGTAAGTTTCTGTCTGGAGAATGCATGGTGTATATGTGATGGCTCAGAAACAAACAGCGCAATAAAAGCCTACACTTAACCGCTTATCTGCCACAGATCATAGAATTTACTTTGCTTGCTGTCAAGGACCTGACTGCCACGTGTCATTCATTCTACAGTTCTGGGTTCTTGTTTAGCCCTCTGTGAAAAGCACATTGCCTAGCTGGGATGAGGGCATGCTATTGTTGCTAAAGGCATAAAATATAGCAAGACCAATAAAGCACACTGCAACAAGCAACTAAAGCGTACAATATTTTATTTCGAGATTTTATTGAGATCTTAGCAAATGTTTCATGAAGAAGCCCCTTCTTCAAGTGCCCTTACATACTGATTATATGAGTAATTAAGTGATTTATTACTCTTATCACTTAATTGTGCTATTAGAGCATTCACTCAAGAAAAAGGGATACGTGCCTTTCTGTGGTATGTCTAAAAGGTAGCCTTTCTAACATAAGTATATCTGCCCAAACCAAATGGTTGCCTTGATTTTTGGTTCATTGATATCATAGTAAGGACTTTCTGTAAATAAATTTCCATATTCCTGGTCTTATAAAAATGTGAGTTTAGAGCTTTATACTAGTGAAGAGTGAATCTGTTCCATTTTGCTTTGCAGAAAAATTCTATTATGGAAAAATTAGAGAAACAGCAGAAAATTTGCGAAAAGCAAACTACTGTATATACTCGAGTATAAGCCTAGTTTTTCAGCACCCGAAATGTGCTGAAAAAGTCACCCTCGGCTTATACTCGAGTTGGGTGCCATGGGTCCCTCCAGACTAGCACCCTCTGTCCTTTGTGTGCAAATTAGGCCACCCGCAACCAGACCCTCCAGTGCCCTGGCCTGCTCCCAAATTCATCTTTATCCATCCTCACCTGTCCCATTCTGCACTAGACATTTCACTTTATATTCTATATAAACTATAAACAGTTTTGAAGGATTGAGCTAAGGGGTGTAGTACTTATCATTGTTGATACCATATTGTTTTTGTTGACCCTCTTCTCCACTTACAGAGCTAACTTACTGTTTTCTTTGAAATAAATATTTAAAAACATATACCCCACTGATGCCTCAATTAATGTAATTTTATTGGTATTTATTTTGATTATTGAAACTTAGCAGTAGCTGCTGCATTTCCCACCCTAGGCTTATACTCAAGTCAATATGTTTTTCCAGTTTTCTTAGGTAAAATTAGGTACCTCGGCTTATATTCGGATCGGCTTATACTCGAGTATATACGGTAGTCTTTTTTTACGTGACCAGCGACGGATTTCCCCCCAATGCCGTTTTATGGTTATGATAAAACTAGCAATTGCATCTAGTGCTCTGACAAAGGCTGGGAATCCTTGGGCTGAAGCCTTGGGTTTGTTCTCAAATAAATCACCTTTTGGATTCAAGTCCTGTAAGTGCAGATTTATTTCTGTGGTGTTCATTTGTTCCAAGCATGGACTGTACCCTGGCAAGCCTTCGCCTGGAGATGTAAATATTGACAATAGATACTGTAGATAGACAGACAAACAGACAGATAGATAGATGCACAGTATCATAGTACAGGTATAGGACCCGTTATTCAGAATGCTCGGGACCAAGGGTATTCCGGATAAGGGGTCTTTCCGTAATTTGGATCTCCATACCATAAGCCTACTAAAAAATCTATAAAACATTAATCAAACCCAATAGGATTGTTTTGCATCCAATAAGGATTTTTTATATCTTAGTTGTGATCAATTACAAGGTACTGTCTATTGGAGACAGGCTTTCCGTAATTCGGAGCTTTCTGGATAACGGGTTTCCCATACCTGTAGTTGTTCTCAAACACAGTAGAAAAGGCCTCTCCAAACTAAATTGTGACTTTGGGTTAATTTGGGTTTTTACTATTCTATCTTCTGCTCTTCGACTTTGTGTTCGCCTTCAGCAAAATACAAAATAATACAGCAAAGCTGATATTTAATTAAACATAGCAATTCATATTTTGCTGACTTAAAGGTTGTTAGTAGTAATAATAAAAAAGATTGCAGTCATCAAGTCAACCTTTGAAAACAACAAAGAATGAAATCAGAATAGGCAAGACAATTAAATGTAGTTGTCAGTAGAAAGCATATCAAGGTAGTGAGCAGTTATTTCTGTTAGTATGATTTTTGTATGAACATGTATGCATAAAAAAAGTATAATAAAGAATAACATTGCATATGTGTTTATATTGTGCTAGTAATCATCAGTATCATATATATATATATATATATATATATCATAAAGACTGTTAGCAATTAGTAAATAAACAAAAAAACAAGAGTAATTACGGAAACACCATAAAATTGGATAGCTTTAGATGTGCAAAACAAGGATGGTTAATGTGAATATAGTCGATATAGAAATTATCAGTGGGTCAGTATAAGCATTAAGGGCTAAACCAAACAAAGTAAAGAAAAGGAGAATGGAGAATGACATATATATATATTTACATATATAGGACCCGTTATCCGGAAACCCAAGCTCTGAATTACAGATAGGCCATCTCCCATAGCAAAACTCCATTATAAGCAAATAATTAACATTTTTTAATAATGAATAATAATAATAAAACAGTACCTTGTACTTGATCCCAACTAAGTTATAATTAATCCTTATTGGTGGCAAAACAAGCCTATTGGGTTCATTTAATGTTTAAATGATTTTTTAGTAGACTCAAGGTATGGAGATCCAAATTACGGAAAGACCCCTTTTCTGGAAAACCCCAGGTCCCATACCTGTATATATATATAATTACACTTTAATGCCTATGATTAGTGATGAGCGATTTTTTTTCAGCAGGCATGGATTCGCAGCACATTTCCATATTTTGGCATTGGCAAACTGTTTTGCAAAACTTCCGGAAAAAATTGCTGTGGAAAAATTCGCTGCACATCAAAAAAAAGTTGTGGTCATGTCAAAATTGGCACAGTCATATCACAATGGGTGTGGTTGCACCAAAATGGGCACAGTCTTGTCAAAATGGATGCAGTCATATCAGAAGGGGCACCATTGCGTAAAAGTCCCCCGTTTCGCAAATTTTTTGCCATTTCGCATGTTTTCTGTAGTTTTACAAATTTTTTGGTGAAGCAAAACATGACAGATTTGCTCATCACTACATGTAATATGCCAAAATGGAATGCTATCTGGTATCCATATTGATGCATCGCTCACAAGTTGTGGTGTTTGCACGGTGGTATGCATCTGAAAATTGCACTTTACACAATGTTCTGCAGCTAAGGCTTCATATGTATTAAATCTGCAGAGAAAAGGGTCATTACATTTGTAATACATGGTGTCCAGTGTGAAAGCCCAACACCTCTCTATCCCTCTGCACCCTGGTAGTAGAAAATGATGCCTGGCTGGACCCCCCTTCAGCCACAAGGTCTGTTTCTTCATTTGTTAAACTACTAATTTGAATCTTTGCATTATTTTTGTGATTATTTCATGGAAGCACAAAAACAACTTTCTGATCCTATAACTGAATTAGATATACTCTTACAAGAAGCTTTAACATTCAAAGTTATAGATGACAAACATCTCTTATTTTAAAGTTGAACAGCCTAAAACGGCTATATTTCACTATTTACCGAAAGTACACAAAAAAGAACGAACACCCCCAGGGCGCCCAATTATTGCAGGTATAGGATCACTTGGAGAGTATCTCTGTGAATATAAAGACTATCTCCTGCAACCCCTTGTTTTACGACTCCCTAGCTACCTAAGGGACAGTGGGCAACTACTACACGTATTAGATAATTTTCAATGGCAAAAAGAAACATTTAAATGGGCTTCTATTGATGTAACTTCCTTATACTCATGCATACCACACTCTCTAGGTCTCAAAGCCATAGAACATCACCTACTTCACTACAGCACATATGAACCCAACCAACATTTATTTTGAAATCTATTCAATACCTATTAACCCACAATTTCTTTTACTTCAATAAAAAATATTACTTACAATGCTGCGGCACGGCCATGGGTGCAAAATTTGACCCATCTTACGCCAACTTATTTTTGGGTTGGTGGGAAGAACTCCATCTGTATAACGAAGATAATATGCACTCCCACAATATTTTGGTCGCTTTATCGATGACATTATTCTCATTTGGTCTGGCACTGATGAGCAATTCACCAATTTTATCACTTACATCAACACTAACGATTACAACCTGAAATTTATGTCAGAAATCAATGCAAAATGTATTCATTTTCTTGATATCATATTATCTGCTGATGATAGACATATCACCACCACAATCTTTAGGAAAGACTGCTCAGCTAATACGGTGTTAAACGCACAATCCTGTCACCCTAAGCTCCTCATACCCAACATCCCTTACAGTCAATTTCTAAGACGCATTTGCTCTGAAGAAGCTGATTTCCTATCTAAATCTAAGGATCTCTTCTTAAGACTGAGGAACAGAGGTTATGCACAAAAAACTTTACAAAAAGCCTATAAAAGAGCCGCCACAACAGAGAGACTTAATCTCTTTAATAGATACCAAACTACCTGTATTGACACTTCCCCTCCTCCGCAAAAGAAATGGAACTAAAAGCAACCAAACCAAAGAAAAAGGAGATTGACAAAAGTAATACAAAACCTTTATCGTGTATTTTGACGTACAGTCCACAATACAACCAAATAAAACATATTATTAATAATAACTTGAATATCCTTAAAATTGACCCTATATTAAGACAGATTTTAAATAAGGGTTGTAGATTTGTGACAAGGAGAACTGAAACATTGAAAAATAAATTGTCTCCGAGTCTTATCCAACAAACTCCACCCGCCAATAACTGGTTGTCCACAAAGGGTATGTACAAGTGTGGCTCCCGACAATGCATCACATGTAACTTTGTAAAAAAAACTCAATCTTTCACTTCTTCCATCACAACAAAGACATATAAAATCAATCACTATATCAATTGCAACACGAAATATGTGATATACTTACTTACCTGCTTAAAGTGCAATATACAATATGTGGGTCAAACCAGCAGGAAACTGAAGGATAGAATTCACGAGCACATTTTAAACATCACAAATGAAAACTGAAAAACCACAGTAGCTAGACATTTTTCAGAATGTTGTAATAGATCACTATCATACCTATCGGTTGCAGGAATTGCCAAGGTTACTCCAAATTTTCGCGGAGGGGATATCACTCATGCCCTTGTTAAGAAAGAGACAAAATGGATATTTCACTTACAAACTAGACAACCCAATGGTCTCAACTATGAATATGACGTTTCTTGTTATGTTTGAAATACACTTTCTTGTTCGAGTATGAATAATACTTTTTATGAATTATGCCTAATGGAAGACCTTACTTTCTACTTGTCTATTTGTCTACTTTTCAACCTTTGATCCTACATAATATTTTTTGACTTTCCACAACCAATTGTCTATGCTAATGAGCTGTACAATGTGATTGGTCTGTTTGGATTTTTTACAACTGACTATTCAGTCAACGAGATGTATAATGTGATTGGCCCACTTTTAGAATCTTTCTATTGGCCGTTATGACTTTAAATAGTGTGTGTCCTCAGAGTGAAAAGCAGCCTATGATTAAGTGCCCCCCAGGCACGAAACGCGTAAGGCTTATATCTGTAATTTTATGTATGGATTAAAATAAAATGTACATAGTTACATAGTTACATAGGGTTGAAAAAAGACCAGAGTCTATCAAGTTCAACCCATCCAAGTAAACCCAGCACACACAACCCACACCTACCAATCTATACACTCACATACATAAACTATATATACAACCACTAATACTAACTGTAGATATTAGTAAACTTTTTATGAATACTACAAGCTGCTTCTTCTAACTTTTTAAGGATTTGTGGATACCAGAGTGCCTGCCTGCTGTCTCTTTTTTTGTTAAACCCTATATGGCTCCCTAAGCTGAAGGTCTGGGGCATGAGAACCTGGACCCACTCCTATTGGGGTAAGAATTCACTTTCATCATAACTACTGCTATTTCTGAGATTATTGTGTGTATCACTTTTTGGATGATTATTTTTGTGTATGTTGGATTTTTTTTTTTCTTGGATTTTCAATTAACATTCCAGATAACAACATAATGGTTTAGAAGAGTGCTGATATGAAAATAATGACTCAAAATCAACAACACTATCATCAATAAACAAAGGACAGAGAAAGACAACAGAACAAATAAACAAATTGTTCAGAAGATGATTTAGGAAAAAAGGAAAAACGAACTGTTATTTTTTGGAGAAATATTATGGCAAATTGAGATTAAAAGTGATCTGTCAGTCACAAACCATATTAAAGATCTACTCTCTCTTTGTGGAATTGATAGCATTAAAATAGACCAATTATTTTTAAATAATGTTATGAGTTTTGCATTCCTTGTTTTCATGCTGATGGCCTCTTGCCAACTCATCTGATTAAGGTAAGATATAACATCAGTTATATAAGGAACTTCTTTCAGAAAGAAATAAAAAGTTACAAAGAAAATTAACAAATTTTATTTTCCTTGATGATTTAATTCAAAAGATCTATTGCTAGTTAACAATCTCTTTACTTCCTCTACAGATGATGGATGTATAGACTTCCAGTTTCATTAAGCACAGGCCACTTTAGTTTGTGGGTTTACCGCAGAATAACTAAACTCATTTAACTCACTTATCCCATTTAACAAAGAGTTGCCTTATGTAAACTATGGTGCTCTTTGAAAGGTCAAATGTGCTAAATGAGTTTACATGACTTAAGGTAACACAGTTTATCCGATCAATGATCATGATGAATTTAACCACAAATCCAAGTGGTGGACTTGAGTATTTGGCATTGGTTTGCCTAGCAAAATTATTTTTTTTGCATTGGTCTATGTAGTAATCTGCTTAAAAGAGCTGCAACCTTGTCGCAAAGTGGTTGATTTATTAGGCAGAACCAGAAGATGTGGGGTAGGGTACCCGTGTACCCATGTTGCCACATCCCCTCCAACATAATAAAAAATAGTTAGGGAAGAGCATTTGGTCAAAGTATAACACCAAAACATTAGGATTTTATATATGTGTTCTCTTTGTCTAGTTCAGAACCATTTCCTTGCTT
Organism: Xenopus tropicalis; assembly: GCF_000004195.4. NCBI lineage: Eukaryota > Metazoa > Chordata > Amphibia > Anura > Pipidae > Xenopus > Xenopus tropicalis. Next base: position 107,291,998 of record NC_030678.2, on the reverse strand, counting down.
TTTCTCATATAGAACTCTAGTCCTTGTCATTTAAAGGTTGAGAAAGAGGTCTTGTCTGCTGATAGGGATCCTTTTCTCTGTGCAAGCAGAAAAAACAGATATGTTCCCTGCCCAATGCTCAACATAACCCTAAAGCAGATATGGAACAGCGCAGTACTAGTTTCATGGTAAAATTTTTACTAAATTGAGCATACACAGCAGGATATTTGCCTGATCTAAATGCAATTCAAGAGCCACATTTCACCAAACTATAATTATTTTAGTTATGTCTTCAGGGAAGGATAATTTAATTAAGTGTTAAACAACTGTTTGTTCTTGATGATCAACACGTTTAACCAGATAGCTTTCAAGCAATATATTTACATGTCACCCTTCTGTTTCAATAGAAATATGTATTTCGGAATTCATGTTAATAAACTATTACACTAGTGAGATCCTTGCTCCAGGCATTACAGGTTTTAGATTTTGTAATTTCCTGGGAGCAAACTGCAAGTATCTGTTTATTGATGTACAGGGAGTGATTAACTAATCACAATGATATTTTGAAAGTGCGGTATAGTAATGCAACCCTAAGGCTAAACAGCAAAGCTTATCTGCTAGCTCTAGCACCACCTATACACTCTCATAAACGAATGTAAATAAAAGCATCACAGGTAGTTTATGTAAAACATTGCAGGAACCTGTTATCTGAACTTTTTTTCTAAACTCTGCCTGACTGAAATTTCTAAAGAAATGAACTATTGAAAAGATAAATACTCACCCAACAAGATTTTGGGATTGAAGGTGTACTATACATTTTCTTCCATGATGATTTTTCTTATGGAACTAAGAATAAAAACCTGGAATAAAAGTCTGGAATAAAAAATTTAAAAATATTACTGACTGTGCTTGCTGTTAAAGCAGTGTATAAAGCTTCTGTTAACTTAATGACCCCCCTACTTGTCTAACATAGACTAATCATAGAAAAATAAGATGAGATTGATGATGACACATGTCTCTAAAAAGTCTATGAAAATGACCATCACATTAATTAAAATGACTACAGAGCAACTAAAGAGGTTGGCAAGTGTTCTGGTACTACAAGTTTTGTTTTCACTATTCAGCATAGAAGCCAACTCTTACCTTCCTTATAAATGAAAATAATGTATTGGCTGTTACAAAATTATAAGATATTTGAAGTTTTGTCATTATATATGGTCATACTGTAGAAATGAGGGGAAACTGGCCCATTGTGTTTGCAAAAATATTTATGAACCTGTGGAAAGAATTGACAACATTTTACCAAATGCATTGGGAAACTGAAATTAAATTACAGTCAAGGCATTTTTAAGCTCTGCATATACATTGCTCTACCTTGTTAGAGAAGATAACAACCGTTTTTCATAGGAAAAAAGGCTGCCATGTTGCCAGTTTCTCCCAACCATAGCACCTAGACAGGTCTTTAAATAGATTGGGGAGCTGGGGAAGGCTCCAATCCCATTGGTTTATATGGTAAACAAAACACATGGTAAAATGTTTGCCATTGGCCATGAATTTGTGCTGGCTGGAAAAGATCCCTCACCCCTAGTCATGGGACTCAATGACTTCTAATATTCTATTTCCCAATAAGTAGTATATTATTTCATATGTACTGTATATTAGTTTGCTATTTTTAAGGCAGTTTCATGACCTTTCACATGTAAAATGGGATCAACTCACAACTCATTACTTTGACACAATTAGTTTGATTTTCAAGGTATTACTATAGTTATAATTAACACATTTATAAAGCATAAACATATTCAACAGAGTTGTACATTTGATGGGTATCTACATCAAACATATAGATAACATAAAAGTAATGACTAATACAGGAGTTAAAGCCATGCTTATAGAGAAAATTTCTCTGCACTAAAAATCCCATTTAACCCAATTCTCTTTTCCCTTTTGTATAGTTGTGATGCCTTCCTCCTGCTTCTGTTCCAAATAAAGCACAGTTGCACTTATTGATAATGATGGGCGAAAAGTTTCGCCAGGCATGGATTCGCGGCGAATTTCCGCGTTTCGCCATTGGCGGATTGTTTCGCGAAACGGATGAAAAATTTCGCCGCACGTCCAAAAATTGTCGCCGGCGTCAAAAAAGAATAGTCGCGAGCGACAAAATAATAGCCGCCGGCGACGAAACAATAGCGCGCGACAAAATAATAGCCGCGGGTGACGAAACAAGAGCCGCGCGACGAAACAAGAGCCGCGGGCGACGAAACAATAGCCGCGGGCGACGAAACAAGAGCCGCACGACAAAACAATAGCCGCGGGCGACAAAACAATAGCCGTGCGACAAAATAATAGCCGCGGGCGACAAAATAATAGCGTGCGACAAAACAATAGCCGCGGGCGGCGAAACAATAGCGCGCGACAAAATAATAGCCGCGGGCGACTAAACAAGAGCCGCGCAACGAAACAAGAGCCGCGGGCGACGAAACAAGAGCCGCGCGACAAAACAATAGCCGCGGGCGACGAAACAATAGCCGTGCGACAAAATAATAGCCGCGGGCGACAAAATAATAGCGTGCGACAAAACAATAGCCGCGGGCGGCGAAACAATAGCCGCGCGACAAAATAATAGCCGCGGGCGACAATTTTTTTTTGTCGCACGACATTTTCGCCGTTTCGCGAATTTTTCGCCGTTTCGCGGATCTTTTCAAAGATTCGCAAATTTTTCGGCGAAGCGAAACGGAACAGATTCGCTCATCACTACTTATTGACAGAGGCCACAGTGGAAAACCTAAAGCTACCAACCTGCCCAACCAGACAGTAGCTCCATGGTTTCCACAGTCGCCTGCATTAAACACTAGCACAGCTGTGCCAAAAGAAAGGGGTACACACATTAATCTCATGCCAGAAATTATTCCAGCCATCAAAAAAAATTTGACGTAATTGAGTCTGATTTGCTTCAAAATGTAGATACACAGCCATTGCATTGGAAATTTGCACTTTGCACAGTGCGGTTCATAGAATCTAGTTGAGCTTTAGTTTTGCAAATGAAATACTTTATACATTACATTTATTCATTCCTCAGGCTTTTTATGTAAATATATGTCGACACAATTGCTTTTCCAACACATAAAATGTAGGCTTCAAGGAATCACTGTTTAAGAATCATTTTAAACCAGTTTTAAAGTATGCAAAGCTTTACCCTAAAGGTAGGCAGAGCTGTTTACCTTTCAATAAATTAAAGAATTCAGTTATTTTTGGGAAATGCATCTAATAAAATCTTTACAAAAATACATCTTATTTATATTCTTTTTATCAAATGTTTGCATAGACATCAAAATGAGGTAAGGTTAACATAACATGAAAATACACATGCTAAGGATTTGTGTGTAAGGGGAAACAATCATCCCCTAAAATATGCAGTAATATGGCAGTAGAATTGAATAAGGAAATGATCTGTAGGAAAATAAATCAGTCCCTGTTTTGTACTGAGTTTTATATAACACACTGTTGTGGCAACTGCAAAATCAAAGGGAAAATGATTCATTATTCTTAACAAGTACCATGATATATCAATGGCGATTCATGACTTAGTGATGTCTCCAAGGGTCAAATAACTCATGGTTCAGTTGCAAATACTTGGTTAGTTCCTAAACTAACAGAACTTTTTTTTAAACACCTGTTTGAATATAATTCTCTTCTAGAGACATATTACATGTTATTACATGGCCAAACCAGGCAGGCCCCAAACAAAATGTGTTTCATTTAGCCATTTTCCATTGTAAAACATAGAAAGCATGATTCTCACAAAACTTCTGGTTAGTCATGTAGGAGAAGAAGTATTTGGATTTGGTGTTAGAGTTGCCAAGATTTATTTTGTATAGAGGGCCACGCCAGCATTTCTTTTAAGGAAGAATTTTGTCACTGAACTTACTTGAGAATTTTTGAAGCTTAAAATGTTGCTTGTCATGCCATCTGCCAAAAAGTAGGCAGTGAGTTAGAGTTCTCTAACTTGTGTATATCCACCCTCCACTCATCTCCCTCCCCCACTGAACCCAGGCAATACTATATTCATGGGGGTGAATGTAGGTCTTTGGGCTCCGAAAAAGAGCAGTTTTGCTACCTTTTAACATAGTGAATTTCGCTGATTTGTTTTTTACTTTTAACCCTGCCATGCAGATAGTAAATTATCCTCATTGTTAACTGAATCAAATATTTCTATATAATGGAACTTCTATGGTTTAGTATAGTGTGAAGTGTTCTGCAATTACACATGAATATATAACACTTTAGGCAATGAGCGAATCTGTCCAGTTTTGTTTCACCCGAAAATTCACAAAGCTGCTGAAAAACTGTGAAAAATAAAAAAATGCACCTCCCACACAACTTTTTCATGCAACAGCAACTTATTTGACATGACCGCGACTTATTTGCTGCAACTGTGACTTATTTGAGGAGACTTATATGATGCAACCATAGCTTTTTTTTTTTTTTTTTTTGTCTCAGCAAAGTTTTGCGGCAGTTCCACAAAAAAAATTGCCAACAAAAATTTCACAACAACTCCACGCCTGGTGAAAATTTGGCTCATCACTACCTACAATTAGGGGCACATTCATTAAAGAACAAAAGATTGGAATACAAAAATATCGTATTTTTTCTAAAGTTTACAACTTTTGTGCATTCTCTGTGATATTTTTGTTAATGTGCCCCACTTTTTCGTAGTTTGCGACAACTTGCGGGCCAATTGTGCGTACTGTCGTAATGAGTACGAAAGTTTCGGATTCATTCAAGCTTCGTTATCGTGACTTTTCTTGGGCCAGGTTGGAGCTGCAGAGTGCCATTGAGTCCTATGGGAGACTTTCCTTGGGCCAGGTTGGAGCTGCAGAGTGCCATTGAGTCCTATGGGAGGCTTCCAAAATCATGCATTGAAGGATCAAAGTCAGAAAGGTTTTCCCGCTGTTTACGATCATTCGGATACGAAAATTTTGTGACTATCGGATCGTCATTCGCAAAAATTTCAGAACTTTCGGATCGTAAGTATGAAATTTTCATATTCAAACGAACGGAATTTTCGTGACTTTTGCAAACATCAGAAAATAATTTTGTGATTCGGATTAGTACTTTAATGAATCTGGCCCTATATCTTGCAATAAGATATTTTCGTTTTTGCAGACCAGACACACAGAGATATAAAGTAAACTTTATAACTTACTTTCTTTTTCTGGCATGCATGTTTAGTTATAATCTAGGTTCCTTGAAGAGGAACAAGAATTTCACAAACTCTTGCAAGCCTGATTAATTCATTGGAAGTGAGAGGTGGAAGTGCCTGTGCTAATTAGTACAAATGCAGTTCACTAATTACATTTAAAAATACTAATTATATTCATAAATTGAACTTATGAGCTTCATTTATTTGTCAGTTCCTCTGCTTCCTATTAAACATATGCATATGTCATGGACCAGAAAATGAAGTGAATCAGATTTGGCACATCATACAACTGAATTTAAATGATTTGCTGTTTTATAGGCTTGCAGTATTTTTCTTTTTTTATTTTATTGTAACCAGTGGTCAGCTGTTCTCTTATATTCTGCTAGCTATTCAGGAAAAGTTACTCACTCTCTTTGATACAGCTTCTTATTTCTTGCTTCATGCATGCTATTGGGTAATGTATACAGTGGATATGCTATAGGGACTTTTATATATATATGTGCATCTTAATATCTATAAAAACAAGTAGATCTACATAGTAGATACGTATGTACTAGAGTGTACAAGTGCTTCCCTTAATACAATATTTGCCAGGGGATGGGAGGGGGTTCAAAGCACATCTAGAGTAATAAAGGTTTCCGTTTTACTTTACATTTATATATGTTGGGGGGCACTTATTCAAGCTTAATTTTTTTTATTACAATTCAATTTTTTTTTTGCTCCAAAATATGATTTTGACACAGAATAAAACACCATTTTTTTTTGCTTTATTTAAATATTAAATTGAGTTTAAACAGATGTTCGTTTCCATGAATCCTTTTTATTTTTCCCAAACAGGAATTGCTCCAGCAGCCATTTCAGGAGCATTGGCACTCTTGGAAAACAATAATGTGTTTAAGTTCCCCTCAAAGCTGTGTGAAACTGAAAACAATAAGGGGATTAACTCATTCAAAACTGGCAAGGACAGACTATCACTGACCATTCCTCTACTGTTATAAGCCTCCATTGGACTCAATGGTATTCGACAGATCAAACCTGCTGAATTTTTTTTTTTTTTTAAAGTTAACTAAACATTAATAAATCACAAATTATGGGAGTTAATTTAGAAAAACTCAAATTTTTCGGGGAACAATAAACAATAAAAATTGAGGTCTGGCAAAAACCCATTCATGAATCTTGAAATTATCTAGCAGTAAAAAAAATCTGACTTTACCTCAAAATTGCTTGTTGTGGTAAGAACAAGCTATGCATGTTAATATAGAGTATAGATTCTATTTTTAATAATGATTAGGATGTTAAAGTGATATTGGAAAGTTTTTGTATAATATAGTATAACCTATATATCTTATATAAAAGAATAATCTGCTATTTGCACAGACCCTAATATAATTAAGGAAATCCAAAAAGAGAATTACGATGGATAATTATACCAGATGAATGTTACTTGCATAAAGCTAAGGAAAATGTAATCAGGTTATAGGTCTCATTTGCACTCTGGTTAAGAGAAAAGTCTTAGTAAATACAGTATGCGCCAGGGTCCTAGTGACTGCATGACCCAGCTGCACTGTGCTTAGGTGGGTTAGTAAAGGCATAAGTCGATCTTTGAACTCCTACCTCCCGGGACCAGTACCCAGGTAGGTTAAACCAAGCACCATTACACCAGGGGGTACTAGCTCCTGCATTCCCCACCAACCCCCAAGCTGTGACTTACCCAAAACCCCAGCAGGAGTAACCAAACTCCCAAATAGCACCAAACTCCCCTTTCCTCTTGCTAAACCATTTTAGGGTGCGTGGGTGGTGTGCTGTTCTCCATGCTGAAAACCGTGCACAAACTCGATCCTGCTGTGGTCACCTGGCAACCCAAGGTACTCATTCCCCCTCCTCCCTTCTTTAAACCCTTCGGGTCTGTGCAGCTCCAATCGTTTCATAAGCCATGATATAATAACACTTGAACACTAAAAAAAATGCTTGTTTTGTTCAAGACTTTTGAGCTAGTAATAAAATTAGTTGAAAGAGGGGATAAAATGAGCAGAATGTAGGAGGGTGATGGGTTTTTTTTTGGCAGTGAGAGAGGCAGGAACAGAAGTTTCTGGTAGGGGAGTTAGATCTGCAGGAGGAGGGGGAGCCCAAAGCAGTAACACAAGATGGTCAGAACACCCTGTTTTGTGAATTGTAAGCACTGAATAAAGAACAAAGTTGGTCTCACAACTGAGTCTTCCATGTGCATTCTTCAATTTTACAAGCAAGGTGCAGCCTTTCAACTGTTCAAGTACATTTGAATATTAAGTTGGTCTCAAGGGTAACTCCAAAGCTTTGTATCCACTTGTATAGGATTTTTTTTTTTGAGCTTGATAAAAGGCCACACCTGGCCTAAAACATTGCTGGAATGCCCTAAGATATATGCAATAAAGGCATTTTAAACAAGAAATACTAATGGTGCTGTCTAAGCTGTCTTTTATTAGGATTTTTAGGGGCATATTTATCAAAAGGTGATCCATGATGTAAAGTATAGTAGGAAGAATCATGGAGACAGTTTTATGTTGCAAAATGCAAATCATTTCTGCTTCACCACATGTCTTGGGCCTAGTAGCACTTTCTCAAGTTCCTGAAACATGTGGACAAATAGTACTCTCTTTCTAAATCTCTTTACTGTGTTTTTTGTTAGATCTGCAATGTACCCCTATAGTTTAAAAGGTTGTGCCTGGAAATATTCAATGTTCAGAGCTGCGTATAAAATCAGCATTTTTTATTTGAATGAGGTACAGGATGATGTTCAGTAGTCGATTTTAGTGGTTAGAATATTGCGAGAGCACTTCCCTTTTACAGGATGGTTAGTTACAGTAATACAAGCTCAGCGCGCTAATGGCATTCCTTACAACAGTTGATTTTAATTTAATACCTGACTATATTTATTTTGCATTTCCATCTTTTACCGCTGTGTGGTTTTATAAAACTTCATTTCTTCTCAGACACTATCCTTGGTAATGCTGCAATGTTTTATCTTCATAAGTGATACTAAAATAGCTTAAGCACTAGAAACATGTTTTACTCATTGTGTAAGCTATTAATCATTTTTATGCAAATAGCTTTAATGTGCATTTGCTGCCTGTAAGCTTAGCAAGGAGCACCACAAAATATAAATCTACGGTAATATTTACATAATACTATTACTGGAAAGTAAAAAGTTAAAGTATTGCTAGAGAAGTCATGAAAATCATAAGCTGGAGGAGCGTAAAGTGAGACAAACTAGATATAAAGATACTGGAATGTTATAATTGGAGAAAAATGTACATATATGACAGATAGAACACATTACAATTTAATATTACTGTAAACATCAAAATAGTTCACAAGACAGCAATTGCACAGTCAGCAAAGGGTTCGTCCTGGCCAGGACGCCACATTAAATCCCTTATTTAGCTTATATACTCAAGTCACGCCGAAAAACATTTTTACCGCTACTTCATTCAACTGAGAACCCCCTAAGGTCAAGATTATTTTTAAAACCATCTTAATTGAAGATATAAGGGCTTATTTACAACCACATCCACAGTTGGAGTCATGCTAAACTGCATATGAAAAGGATTGCATGCATTGGCACCAAATGGATCTTCTTTCACTTATATATAGTTGCATTTGCTGTCTGTCCAGGTTTTTAATCATATGCAAGTTCACCTATAGGGCATAGGGGAATTCTGAAGCTACCACCACCTTCAAGCTGACATTATTTCCAGGGTTCCCACTGCTACCTGGGTTCATTCAGTTTTTTAACTTTGCATCCTTCCCTGCACATAATAAATGACCCCTAAAGTATTTATAAACTAGAGCTTAGTGTTCCCCCCCCCCATATAGGTCTTGCATAGCATAGAAATATAGTGTAACATTTGCACCAAAAGTGCTGGCCACAGAGGTTGGCACAACAAAAAAAAACAAACATCTTAGGGATTCCATATAACTGATGTAACAAAGTGTTTTTTTACAGATACTTTAATTATTCTATGTAGCCCACTATATTTTGCTTCAGGTCCAGATTTTTCCATGCTATAGAAGACCCCTTTTTTAAAGGAGAAGAAAGGGTAAAAACTAAGTAAGCTCTATCAAAAAGATCTATGTAAATAAAGCCATAAACACTCACAGAAAAGCTCTATCCTCTAGCAAAAGAAACACAGGATTTATTTTCTTCTTTTGTGTACACATGTTCTTTCGTATCAGACTTCATTCTCTCTGAAAAATCCTTCAGGGTAGGGCACAAGTCTACACAACTTTCTCCTCTCCCCCTACCTTCTCTGTCCTTCCCCTACCATCTCTCCTCTATCCGTCTCCCCTCTGTGCTACCAGCAACATGAAAGTTACCATGCTAGGGCTGTTAAGGTATGGTAAAGCTTTCGACAGATTAAATATAGCATTCTAGCTTGCACTATTGTGACTAATCTATGGCCAATAAAATGCCTTTCCTTCTCTTTTAAGATTCCTAGGTTTTTGAGATCTGGTCCATCTTAACCATTCTCAGGAAGCAACCATAAACCACATTTCCAAGGATGTGCCAACCTAGCAGCCTTGTAGTATTTGAAAAAGTTCAGTAGTAGTGATGGGCGAAAAAATTTGCCAGGCATGGATTTGTGGCAAGACTTTTGCCTTGGAAAATTAGGTGCTGCTTAACAGGGAATATATTTTCTCTTTTTAGAGAAGTTAATAGCCTGGTATTAGCAGTCTTGTTATTTTCTGGTCTGGCCCCTTGCTCCTAAGCTCCTTGACTCCTGAGTTCATTGGTTCCAGAGTTTCCTAGTATCTTATCCTTTCCCTGCATACTTGATCTCCTTATTTTGGCCCCTGGCATGTTTATATGGACTTGGATTGTTTGCCGCCAACCCTGACCTTTGTCCTGATTACAGACCTGTTTTTCATATTGCTGCCAGCCCTGACCTTGTTTCTGTTATATATAGACTTGCCTTCAGCCTGTACTAATTTGTTTGTTCACTGTGTACAGATACCTTCCCCTGGTTATTCACAGCCCCTTAGCCTGTGTGCAAGGGGTATCTAATACATAGGTTCCTACTGTACCTGCCAGTCTCACATTTGTAGCTGAACGTGACAGCATGCATGTGACATTAACCTGAGGAAGGTGATGAAATACACTGAATATGCATGCACATATCTCGTGAGCTAGGAAACACCTCATTATCCACACGTGTAGTATCCCGTCATGGCCACCTATGACGGGATTCAATTCTTATGTACATTTTCTCCACACCTCTAATGGGGAAACAATTTTGCTTTAATAAGTGCCTTTTTAATGAGAAGTCTTTTTTTAGTATAGGCAACTGGTATTTCTAAAACAACTTTTTTGGGGAAGGTAACATAGGTCATATGGAAAAAATATATGAGCCACGCAAAAAGTAAATAAGCAGTACTAGTAAAAAACAGCAAGTTTCTTGACAGATAGGGCACTAACTCATAGCCTTTTGACACATATGATTGTCAAAAAGTAGCCTACATTACAACACTGTAATTTCTTATGGAGACAAGTCTAGATACTTTAGGCCTATTAAACATAATATATATAAACATGTATGTCCCAACTACTGTCTTATGAAATCACTTTTATACAGCATTGTTCCTGTATGGCTAATCTTCAAGTATTCCCAGCATTTCCTATATTACATAACAAATGCAAGATGAATTTGTTAATTAACACATCTTTAAAGCCAGAGGCTACAAAGACAAGAGTTAAGTAATAGCTCAATAAATCAATGTCATTGCTGAATCTTTGTTGTAAGGTTATATAAACACAATGTTATTAGTAATCTGAAAGTACTGTCAAGCCTAAAATAGAAACAAGACTTTTAATCGAGCAAGCTTAACGTAATGCGGGTGTTCAGCAATGAGCTCACCTCGCTATTCTTTTACTTTGGGCATACCACAACATTCAGACAAGGTGGCTACAAATCCAAGCCCAAGAGGAAAAAGCATATTTTATATAAGCTGTATTAATGATATTAAGTATATTTGGTAAAAAGGTTTTTCTTTATAGGGGACCTGCCTCAGGCATAGAGGCAGGGCAGACAATTACTTTCACTTTCCAATCTGCACTTCCTAGATGTCACTGCACTTCTCTTATTCCCCCTATCATATTCACTGAATATACTGTAACTGTGTAGTCTGTGCATGGGCATGGGTGTTCAGTCCCCCATTCTGACACATAAACAAGATTTTGGGATAATGCAAAGCTTGTCTGGAATTATTTCTTAGGGGTAACAGGTCCCCTTTAAAAAAGAAGAAAAAGTACAGTTTGAATTAATTCTTCAAGTCCCAGAAACTATTACTTCCTAATGAAGCAAGGCAGGGAGTCATTACATTACAGATTGGAGAACTGGTCTCTGCAGTGCCAGCTGACTACAATGGTTTTTATGGAATCAGGTATGTCTGTGTATAAATACAGTAATACTTATTTTTAGAAGTTCAGATAGTGTTAATGTGTCTTTTTTATAAAAGACCAATGGAATAAAATAATGTCAAAGATTAAAGATTTTAAGGCAAGGGAATATACTTTTATTCTCTTGTGTTTTGTTCTGGGTCCTAAATATGTTGGTTGTATAATAATAAAATAATGTATAGGTATAATATAAATATATAATTAAACAAGAAATAAGTACAGTTGTTTGAATACATATCTGGCTTGTTTTAGATATGCTTATTTATTGTCAAGTGATAATGGTAATCCTCATCAGTGCATAAGTCACTCTATAATTTGCAGTACATTGTAAGCCTCTTATTGGGTTTCCCTAAGCCTCTTATTGGGGTTCCCAATCACATCTCATTAATCTCACAGTATTTCATATTTACTTTTGTCATTAAATATTTTCACCTGATTCATACTATACATATATGATACAAGACAAAAAACAACTTTTATATCATAAGTAAATGACAAACATTTTTCTGTATTAAGTACAATAAATTACACGCACCACTGTCCCTCCCTTCCCCAACCAAACAATAGGTTGCCTTAGGTTTTAACATATATATTAAGAGAGGGGATTGATCAATGCACATTCCCTGGTTCCCTGTTTCATTGGTTATTTTGTATCTGTGCAAGTGCATATATTTCAGAAACAGGGGGTTTTAGTTACAAAGTTATGATCTCAAAATTATTAAGCCACCAAAACACATCATCAAGGCAAACCTCATATGGTGGCCCTTACTATTTACTTCTGGTAATATTTTACATAGGCTGGCACGTAAAGGTATAGTTGCATCTCTTGAGAAAACTGTATGGAGTCACAGAGCTTGATCCCTCCCATGCACATTAGAAGTTAAAAAAGTACTGTATATACATAAGCCACAGAAAATTCATCAATGACAATGAAGAATTAAAACTCCCATAAATAGTCCATTAAAGAAGAATTTAATTTTGAAAAACTCTAAAGGTTCTGCCTCCAACAGATGGTATATAGAGCAGGGTACTGCGCATGGACAGAGATAAAATATCCACTTGGGAGAAATTAGGATCTTGGTTATGCAGATACAGAGTTAGGAATACTGAAGCTTGTGATGCCAGGATCCACTGTTGCACTCTTATTGCCTCTGCTCTCTCAGACTACACAGAAACACAGCATGTCACAAATTTTATCTGTAATTGTGCCAGTGGTGGTGTAACGTCTCCTTGGGCAAGCAGTCCCAAGATGGAGCTATTATGGTTGCCCACGCTTACTTTCCCAGTTGGTGCTGGTGCTGTTGTGAGTAGCACATTGTGAGTCTTGGAATGTATCACCAAATATTGTATTTTATACTGATGTATTTTTACTTTATTATTATTATTATTATTATTATTTAACAGTTTTATACATTTCTTTTTGTTGGGTGGGGTAAAGTTAAAATGGTGGTTGTGGCATAAAAAAGAGGCTCTAATTTATAAAAAGGCTCCACAGTCAATCTACTGTAAGTGCACACAGGCTGTCATTGTAGTGCAGTGGTGAATAGTGATGAGCGAATCTGTTCCGTTTCACCATAAAATTCACAAAACAGCATAAAAATTTGCGAAACGGTGAAAAATTTGCGAAATGCATTTGTCGCATGATTTTTTTTTTACGTGGCCGCGCCTTTTTTTGACGCGACCGTGCCCGATTTGACGCAAGTCAAAATCCCTAGCACCTAAGCATACTGTATGAAAAAAAAAATTATTTTCACTGTACAATTTATAATAACTATACCCGTGTTTGTGCCTTGTAAAGCATTGCATACATGGCAAACTGTATAGTATAAGCACCTGAAACGAGTCAGCATATCAGTGCATTCCTTGTGTTTTACATTCCCCATGAATAGCACAGCAGAATGTAAATTAAAACTGTGCCCTGAAGTAAAGTATGGGCTAAAGTTTTCAATGTTAGCTGCTTCAGCTCCTTGAAAAACAAATGCATTCATTTTAATATCACACTGGGAAGGTGGATACTTTTCTTGAGTAGGTTGGGTGTTGGATTACAAAGTTATACGCCAAATAAACAAGGACAAACCCACTTGCAATAAATCCAGCTATTCTTATTTTAATAGAGAAACACTATCTGTTATGGATATATGCCATGCATAGAGTATTAAAATAAAATATCTTCTTTGTCTGGCTGAACTAAAAACAAAAAATGTTTTATTCATTTCTCCCTACTTCGTCATTCTTTACATTGCTGGGAGTTTTATCCACCCCCTAGGGTGACTCTGCTATGCTTGCTAGTTTATGGCTGCCGTCAACATAAGAAATACAAAAAGTCTGGTTGCTAAGCAGTAAGTGCTGTCAGGAATATTATGTCTTCCTCTTTCAAAAAGATTTCTAGCATTAGGCAGGTTTTACTGTTCTCCCAAATATAATCATGAAACTTTAGTCTATCCAGTCTGAGCCATACATCTCTCTGCATAATATTATGTGTTGTCTTGTTTTATTCTATTGCAGTCCATGAATTATGGATCATATTTCATCTTATATTTTAAATTTGCCTGTAACATTTTTAGCATTGCTGAATGTAAATTATTTGAGCGCATTAAATGACTGCAATTAATGAGATAACACAATACCATTAAAGTTTGTGTAGCAAAGTAAATGCAATTCTAAAAGATGAAATAAGAGCGGAAATAATTCTTAAAAGTTAAAAAAGGTAACACCGGTTCTGTATGTCCATGAAAATATTTACTTATCTCTACTCCTGAAGTGGAAGGCATTCTCTAGGAACCACACTCTACAAAAACCATCAATTTAGGTGAAATAGCATGATTGCGGAAAAATGTGTTTCTAGAACTACTTTTTTTTTTATTTTTCAGCACTAGTATATCTAAGAAAAAACAGAGAATAGTTACGGTTATGTTTTGTCATGGGAAGAAGTAAGGCAAACAAAAATCCCATTGTTCCATTCATCTTCAGTGAGGCAGAAATTTTTGACTGTATTAATAAACTGAAAAAAAAGAAATAAAATAAAGTTGTTCTTCAGGGACAATTTCCACTGACTGGTATAAAACTCAAAACCTTTTACTAGCAGGGTCTTTTTCAAGTTTTGCCATTTTATCGCGTTTATAAATTGCAATTATTCAATTTGTTGAAAAAATAGCCATTGACTTGTGGAGTGAAAAAAAAAGTTGTGTGATAGCTGCTAAAAATATATCTATTGACTTCAATGCATTTCCCAATTTTTCAAAAGTTTGGATAATTTTTCAGCAAAGAGAAACAGGACAGATTTGCTTATCACTATTTGAAAGCCAATACCCCATAACAACCTTAGAAACACGGGAATTTACTGCAGTGGTATTGAGAGATACTGAGAAACCTAATATGTAGTAAAGATAAAGAGCAGTTCCTCTACCTTTCCAGGACCCTGCAGTGCAGTATTTGTGTGGCTTTTCGCAAAAATTAAGTACAATTTGCAGAAATACTGCCCTTCTTTATACACTATGGCAAATTGTTTTTTTAAAATAACATTTCTTATTTTGTAACTTATTTTAGTATTCTAGAATCTATGCCCTGTGAAAATACCAGGATAAAGTTTTATTTATTTTTTTAATCTAAAGTAGCATTAGTGCCAGTTGGACATCTTTTTTCCAGCGATTTATCATGACAGAAAAACCCTTAATCTATCATCAATATCCCATTTTGTGCAAAGTCACATGGACCAGTGTTAGCTTCATTGCCACTACATTCTGACCATTTCCTACTGAAGATTTTTTTTTAATACAAGGTACCTACCTTCTGGCATAGTTTTAGTACCTATGTCCTGTGGAAAGGTACTTAATTGTAGTGAGAATGTATGTAAGGTCTCTCAGAGCAGGACACAGAGCAGGGCTACCTGTCTGTGTTAGGAACTCCCATAGGGGCTGGGGGTACTGCCTGTCACTGCAAGGAGCAGAGGGAGCCTTTGACCAAGCGACTGAGAGTCACAGAGGAATTAAGAAAAGTCAAGATGCTGCGCAATTTCCCAAAGGAGTATCATGAGTACAGGGGTGACCCCAAACATTTGTGGTTTTTCTTACTGGTAGTCCCCAAGAGTCCCCATTTAGTGAGGGTACTTATCAAATGTGTGAAGGTAGCGCCCAGTGGCAAGGAGTTACTTTTACGATTTGTCTTTTTCATGCCGACATGCTGTAGATGTCATATGATCTCATCCAGTTGTGTTGCACTCTATATCTGGTGCTTATCTGCTGCTAAATGTATATAGTTATCCTATCTGAAAACATGATTATTTTTCTATTAAGCAGATAAATGCGCAAATGTGGAATATGCTGACAATTCCCCAAGTAGACAAATGTAGTGACAGAATATAACAATCATAAACAACAGCTTGCTATAGTAGAGATGTAAGTTAATTTCTATAGAGATAAACACCAAAATAAAGGGAAAAAAGCTCTGCTTATTTAAACTGCTGTTTAATATTCATTGTTTACTTTATATCTTTGTGTCATTTAGAAAGTCGGCAGTCGAATATGCTGCGGATTTATATGTATCTGTCTGAAGAAGATGTAAAACAATTAAATGAGAGGTCAGTGAATCCATGAGTAATGAAAGATAAGTGTGTGTTTTTTTCCATTAAAAAAAAGAGTATAATTGGGAATCGTGAATAAACCATGCTCTGAATAGGAATGAGCATTGACATGTTCAACCTTGATCACCACCTAGTGGATATACATGAATATACAGCTAAGCAAAATTGCAATTGAATCTAAATCAACAAAATGGCAAATGATTCTTACAGTTATGCATTTGTGTGAAATTCCTTTTGTAAATGATGAGAAAATTACAGATTTGAAAGACTTGGAACACTGGACCTGCGTATAACAACAGACTTACAGGAAGATCTGTGAATCTGAGGCAGCCCCCAGCCCACTCTTTCTCTGTGGTGCTGTCAGTTACCTGAGCTTAAGCACAGACAATATACACTAATATATAGGATATAAAAGTCACAATACAAGACTGATTAGTTAAAATTCTTATTACATGCCAGCTCAGAGCCAGTGCAACTAGCATTAGAATTTAATAATCCTCCTTGTAGCAACAGTTTCCATGATATGTAAATCTCATTTTTTGCTTGATGATTTGTAATGACCCCCTAAGCTTAGCTTCTCTACAGTTGCCCAGACCACACTGAGCATGTACAGTGCCACTGACACGCCTTACAATTTTTTACATTAGATGACATTTCTCAGCAGCAGCTTAGACACTTACTGAGCATGTTTACCAAACTTTATAGAACTCGGTCACAAAGTTACATTGTGGCTTACAGTGCTGCCACTGGAAACACAAGAATTGGAAAAAATGCACTAATCCTTAGATCTATGGGGAACACATTTCCACCCCAGTGGCAACCTATGGACCTCTACTCAGTGGAACCAGTGTTCCTGATCAAAGGTGCTTTAGGTACCACATCCCAATGATTACTATGGCAAGCTGTGATATGTGGAGAGGGGTGTTTTTACAGTGTTTTTGCAGTTGTTTATTGTCAGATGGTGATACAGTCAAATCATCATTTGTTATTAGTCTAAAATAAATAGTAGAATTACAATAAAGAGAGCACAAATGAGGACCAATGTTCATCTTAAGTGGCGTAACTTGCGCTGGGGCCCCCCTGCATAAAAATCTTCTGAGGGGGCCTGAAGATTCCTCCCCTCCACCCCCTCTTCCAACCCACTTGCTCAGCACCTCCTGGGCCACATCATACCACTTTAAAATAAAAGGTAAGGAAAGGGCTGGGGAGGAGGGACTGCAATACAGCAGACCTTGCAGGGTCTGATGGAATTCTGTGGGGGAAAATGACATTTTCATGGACTATCTCATATGCTAATGCTTACCCACAGTGTTTTTTAAAGGGAAACTCTGGCTTCTAAACCAAAATTTGAAGAGATCCACACAACACAGAACCCATAATATACCTATTACTGTAAACTGTTCCATCAAAAATGTATGAATACATATTATTTTTATATGCTGCAATCCAGTGCACAACAGATCTTGTCTTTCTGCATCAGGATAGGAGGGACTAAAACACTGATGTTACAAATTGCAACAACTTCTCAACAGTTTACAGATAGCATGCAGGAACTATATAATCCACAAATCATTGCACTGCAATGTTCCCTTCCTTACTGATATCACATGTGCAGGGGATTGCGGGATTTGGAGAATGCAGGCTGAGAGCAGACTGAAGACAGTCAACTACATTTTTTTTTTTTAATCCCCTCTCTTTTGTGTGCTTGTAGTTTATTAGACCAGATCAGTCACACATTGTATTTGTATACTCTATTTAGTCTTGGAGTGCTCCCACAAGCCTCCTTTTTGTGTATTCAGTACTTTAGTTGAGTTATTCAGCAAAAAGAATGGCCAAACTTGTGACCTATGTGGTCGAAGAACCACAACATATGTCCCTTTAATGGTGGTTTTATGTCTTTAAAAGTGGGTTTTGGTCTTGGGGGTCTCTCCAAGCGGGGAAGGCTTAAACCTGTAAAACCAATGCTTTGGTCTTGTTAATATCTCCTATAAAAGCTAATGCTGAAGGTTCATCAAGCCTTTGACTGAAACCAATGCTCAGGTCAGGAGCCACTTTTTCTAAAAAATGTTACCCCTGTTTTTAAAAATGCATTTGCATTGATACTAAATACTTAATACTTTAACCAGGGAACCAGTGAATCTACATTGATCAACCCCCTCTCTTGTGTATGCTTGTAGCTAATTTGGCCAGATCAGCTGCATTTCCATGCACTAATATCATTTTTTTTAGCCTTGGAGTGCTCCCACAACCCCCACTTTTTTCTGATTAGAGACAAGAACGACTTTAGCCATTTAAGTGGGCAGTTTAGGGTAGGCTTATTGCAGTGATCACATAATTCCCCCACACTTGTGCAGGTTTATATACAGGTGTGGGACCTTTTATCCAGAATGCTCGCTCAGGACCGGATACGGGGTCTTTTTGTAATTTGGATCAACATGCTTTAAGTCTACTACAAATCACCATTTAAATATTAAATAAACCCAATAGGACTGTTTTGCCTCCAGCAAGGGTTTAATATATCTTAGTCAAGTACAAGGTATTGTTGTATTATTACTGAGAATGAATCATTTTTAAAAATTCTAATTATTTTAATATAATGGAGTCTATGCGATATAGCCTTTCCATAATTTGGAGCTTTCTGGATAATGGGTTTTGGAACAACAGGTACCATACCTATAATGTTTTTTTTTTTTTGTTTTTTTTTTGCTATGCTGAAGATATGTTGATATGATGATATACAAGAATTCAGTACAAATTCAGGCATGGGATCTGTTATCCAGAAACCCATTATCCAGAAAGCTCTGAGGAGGAGCCATCAAGAAAATAATTTCTAAATACACAAATCAATACAATTGAAATGAACCAATACCTCCATGATTCATCCTTTTCAAAATCCATGTGCTCAAATTATAAAATTATTAAATATCTTTTATGGTATTATGTATTGATACTCTCATATATATATAATGTATAATTGTACCTTTTCCAAGATTCTTCCATATTACAAGAGAACATCACCTTAGAGAACAAGCTCCTGATCAAGGTGTTACTGTAAATTCAAGGCATGTCCTGTAATGTTGCCTGGGGAGCAGATTTAACATTTTTTTTCATCTCTCAGTAGGCTTGAGGCTTTTTCTTAAGAAATCCTCCTGTATCCTTCACAACTGTGTTCCAAAAAGAATGAAGTTTTCAATGCAAGATATTGCATAAAAGCTATATAAAATATATATTATAAAACTTTATTTATAAAAAAGGTATTCAATCAACATTTGTATGCATAGCTACACCCTTATAAATGTAGAATTTAATTATTGCATTCCATAATGATTCTAGGACAGAATTTTATATTTTATTGTATGTTTGTACTTACATTCACATTCTCCTTATATTTAAGTAGCAACTGTGGCTATGTGTTTGTAGATTATTTTACGGTAAAGTAATTTATTGCTCCAGAAAATATACTGGCACTTTTTAGATGAGCATATTTACTGGAAAAAATTGTCTATTTGTCTTCAGTAAATACCCGCCGAAATATGCTACCCTTGTGCTACAGAATCTGATTATTTTCTTTGGGGAACATAGGTGTCAACTTCAGTGATTGATTCAGTATTAGTGCTGACTTTGTCTTAAATGTGCCAACCTGTATCATGTTACACTGGATACAAATTTAGAGTGTTTCAGATAAAATGTATTAACCTTTTCAAAATCCCTTTGCAAGCCCATATGGCCATGTTTGAAATCATTTTGCTTTTGTTTGAACATCTGAAATAACTGTCTCTTCATGTCTTTTTGGATTAATATTGTTTCAAATTCATACGCATTCACAATGTATCTTTTTCGTGAACAAGGGAATAGAAGTGTGAAGTGTGTGAAGACTGTGCCATTTGTATTTTTATATTCATTTGGCATTATATGTCGACCAATAAAAATGAAACTGCTAATAATAGATCAGCTAAGTGCAACATTAACTTTTTATCATCATTGCTGAAGCTATAAATTAGATATGTACAGCTTAAAAATGGATTCAGACAGGGGGTGTGGCTTACCATGCAACTGAGTAACAGCTCCTGACTTATAGCTCCCAGATCAAAAACTATAAAATACAACTTATATTTTAAGAATATAATCTACATTAAGAGTAGGCTAGAGTCTCATGGTACAGTGGTAATGTCTACTTCTTTAATTAGGTTGGGTGTTTTTGCATTATGTTAAATATTGTTGCTACCCTCATCCCCTGTATGTGCTACTTAGACCATCCAGAAATGCATGTACACATTGTTTTACTAAATTTCCTGTTGGGATTAACAAGTGCCTATCTAAGTAACCACTACCAACTTTTTTTACATTGCTAAAGGACTAAACAGTTCATACAAATGGTCCTCTTTATTGCAAAAAAAGAATAAAAACAAAAAGCAGATGTAATATTTATTCAAGAGGCCCACTTTACTGCACTTACAACTTGCATACTCAAAAATAATTTAGCTCTCTTAATAAACTCCCATATACATTTTTATATACATTGTGAATCAGGTGCATTCTTACACCTTATTATATATAATATGTGAACCAAACCAGAAACTATACAATCTTGCAGGGGCATTTCAGGTCCATAGTTTCCACTGAGGCAGCCGAGCCCCCACCCTTTCACTTAGTTTATCTGTGTCGGATCAGGGCAAGGAGTGGCAGCATCTCTATTGCAGAGAATGCAATATTGCTCTATATAAAATCCCAATATCTATAAATGTACCCACATCTAGTAACAGGTGGGACCTCTTTATGGTACAAAGTACAGCTTGATTCTCCTGCAGCGTTAACCATGTCCACCCCTACACTATTCTACAATGATGGGAGTAATGGGCTATATAGACAACACCAATATCTTGAGTCTATTCTGTTAGATAATGTAGTTTTTGGTGTAGATTACATATGGGATCTATTAACTGGAATTACTTTACTCAGAAAGCTTAGAATAACAAGAAGGCCATCTCCAATCTTTTTTAATCAAATAATTACAATTTTTGAAACTCCAGCTTGACCCTAAGTAAACTGCATGGCCAACAAGCCTATTGGGTTTATATAATATTTAAATGTTTTTAGACAAAGTTTGATCCAAATTATGGAAGAATCCTTTTTTTCCAGAAAATACCAGGTCTCAAGCATTCTGGATACCAGGTTGCATTTTTATTTTTATTTTTTTTGAGTTTTATTTGAGTTTTATTAATGGTGTGTGGGCAGCCATTTCATTCCTTTATACATTAATTTATACATTCAGAGGTACTTTGTCCCATTACTCTAAAGAAACTCCTTTTTTCTTTAGTATTTTTGGCTTACCATGAACTAACTTGTTTGCTTCAGGTCATTCCATGAAATTTCTTTATGGTGTCAAGGGCACATTTTTTTATTCTCTTGAAGCATAAAATATATTATTTAGGCACTATGTTGTACATTTACTAGTTTAAGATTGCTATACATGACTGTAACAGTACCTGGTGGTTTAGTGGGGTGGCGGGGATGCCTGCCACTCTCCAAGCGGGGACACCTGTCTCTTTGGCGTGTGCACTGATGTGTGCGTCCTCCTGTTCTGGCACACGAAAGTGCACAAGCGTCCTTTTAAAACTTTTGTTCTGGGTTTGGGATACCTTGCGTGACAATGACATTCTATAAATCTTCATCTTATGGATAGGTACAGTTTTTTTGATTTGTAAATTTACTGTGTGTAAATTTGGCCACAATCTCCAGATTTTTTCATTTCTCAGCAAAAATAATCTTCCAATATGAGCTGTGTGTCACTTTTTAACCTCATTGGCACTTGTGTTTTTTCCATTAAGCTGTGCCGTGTTGTAAAGAGCCTTTGCCTTATATGCCTTAGCCATTAATTGTGGGCATATTAATGAGGTTAAACAAAGAAAACAAATAGTGAAAGTCTGCACCCATTGAGTTGTGGCAAATTCTTTTACCCTACTTCCAGCAGAAACATGTCTGTGCACAGGACCTTATTATCTTAAATATGGCAGATGGAAATAAAAATGACATGATGCTTGAGCATGGACAGCAAAATAAATCTTTTTACTAATTTAAAAGTAATAAATGTAGAAAACACATGAAGATTATTAACACAACTAATCTAAAAGTCTACATTTTTCGTAAAAGGAACATCATTCCTTTCTTTTCAAATTCATTTTACATTCTCTATTATAGCACATGTAGTACTCTTGATTTTGCAGGGCTATGATTTCCCACAGCAATGCATTAACTAATGCTAAGAAATGGGATTCTGCAATGTCAAAATACTTTTTGTGTAATTTACAAATATATGTCTTCATGGACCTGCCTTACTTTTCCAAAAACTGACCTGTAGAATACGTTTTGCTGCACAATAAAAAATTTGAATACATTTAAGGGCACACTGAATTTTGTGCTGTATAATGTCTTTGTGTGTGGTGCATTGCCCTTTTCATTTGAAAACCTTCCTCGTGAGTGAATATGTAGAGAAAAATCCCACTTTTGGGTTGCTATAATAATGCTTGGCGTTACCAATGACCAGACTTAAAATTTTAACTATAATGCATGTTTGTTCATTCATCTACAGAAAAGTATAATTATTTTTTGAAGTGTTTGCTACACTTTTATTGTTTCTCTTATAGTATGCTTGCGATTATGCTTGTTATGGTGAGAGGCAGATAAAACAATTTGATTGCAAAAACCTGCCTTACGCAGTTATTCCTGTTTGATTAAACTACACTATTATTTCAGAGATGTAAAAAATAATTTTAGCAATTATTAGTCTAGCCTTGCATTTCTTTAATAAGATGTGCTGATACATAAAATAATATTCTGAGTAAAAATACAGCGCTTGCTAGAATTGATAATAAAATATTTATATTGTCTTAACTATTGTAAACAATGCTGTGCTTATGTTATACAATTATTTCATTCTGGACATTAGCCCTTATAATGTTCAGGTTTAAATAAGCCAAGAGGGCCCACGCTATTTGACAACAGGAAAACATCTCTCTGAAGATCCAATTATTTTAGTAAAACCAAAAGAAATCATAAAACAATTTCCTTCAGGGAAAAACTGAGGTCTACTTAGCCTTCAATTACCCAAGTAAACTATACTACAACATTGTCAGAAGTTATGTTGCAACGTTGTTGTTATATACTAGCAATGTCATTATTAATTATCATACAGTATACAGTATATTCACATCAAATGAAACTATAATAATTGTAAGGATTGTAAGAAGTGACCCCAACTAAACTTCCACATACAGTTACTGTATCTATTTTATACCCTTACTTAAAGGCATTATAAATTTGAGTTGTGATCATTTTTGAAGTTTCCTTTGCAAAAACACAAACTGGTGCATCAGCAGTAACAAAGTATAAATGCATAATAACCTATGACCAATAACTACATGTATATATTTGCAGTAAATATAACAAAATAAAATGAAAATTATTTCCTTTGTTTTGGAATGATTTCTGCAGTGTGCTTGATCAGGGTAGATGAAGTTGACAAAAGAAAAACGTCCATCAAGTTTAACCAATTCTTAAAATTAAACCTGCCTAAGTTTTCGTTATCCAGACAAAGGCAAAGAATCCACAAATGGCCTCAGAGGGAAAAAAAGCCCCTTCAAATGCATAATCATACTTATTCCTGGTTTGACTTTGAACTAAGAGACAAATTTAATAATCAAGGCCAGCTGTGGACACAAAAAATTGCACAAACTGCACCATTTATTGAAAAAATTTCAGCTCAGATGTACCAAAATGCTACAAAAGCCAATTAGAAGTGGATGTTCTAAATTTTGCTAGTGGATAATTTCATCTATTTATTTTTTTTATAAAAAGCAAAATCTTTGAAATGGCTTATATCTTGAGCCGGGCAGGGCAAAAGGGGAAATTGAAGTTACTCCATGTTTGGTCCTAACAAGGCAGATAATTACCAGTATACAATCCACTCCCTTTACCCTTTATGACTGGTAATCTAATTATCTACCTTGCAAGGACCAAACATGAAGGACATTTAGTTCCCATGTGTGCCCTGTGTTACTCAGTTACTCAATACTTCCCCTTTAAGCATGTTCTTTTTAATACTAACTCAGAGATTTATCATAGAGGCATCCCATATTTCCTTGAAACTCTTGTATCTGCTAGTAGAACTATTTTGGGTTCCTTATATATTTATACATAGTTATCATTTCCCTTCTAAATGTCTCTGCTTTATGGTAAACAATCTCATCATGGAAAGTCTTACTTCATAACTGAGACCTTCCATCACCCTCAAAAGCATAGCCCTCTTTCTCTAATTCACAAGTCTTTTCAGAGAACTACAGACCAACACTTATCTTAATATTCTAGATGGAGCCTCACCACTGCTTTGTGAAGGGAAATAATTTACCTTTCCCTTCTCGAATCAATTGCTTTCCGTGCTATTCAGATTAAACAGAAGTTGACTGTATACAAGTCCTTGTGTCACAGTATTTAGAACCCTAGTCCAATTATAAAAAAATACCATTCAAAAGTAACCTTGGTACAATATTTGTTTGTCACTATGACTAACATACATCAGCTTATGAGTAAATGTTTATGCAGCACTGTGTCAAAAAACTTTTTCAAAGTCCAAGTACTTGAGGGTATATTCCCTCAGGCTCCATAGTCTTGTTTGCTGGCAGCCACAGACAATGTGTTTAAATGAAGATGCCTGTGCTACTGCAGAGTGCATCCCATATGTCTGGCTCATCTGTTACACAATAAGGAAATGAACTGACTAAGCATATATGCTTTTTCAAGAGCTCATGTCACCAAAATATTTTTTGGACTATATTTTCAAATATATAACCATGAAGTGAAGTGCTTGGTAGAAATAAAATTGCTAGCTATTACCCTCTGTGGAAAGATTAGTTAAAGGAATGGTAGGCAAGCAGGTTTCCTATGCCAAGAAGAGAGGGGACACAAAGATGCGGGAAAAATAAGACTTCTGGAGGAATGTAATAAAAGTCGTAATTAGAAAAAAATGCGCACAAATAAGAATAAAAATTTGCATTGTGCAATGTGATATTATTCATTAGACTGTTTCAGGCTTGCTTGAAGGTGGCGTAACCTTTTAGAGCAAATGTAAAGTAAGTTTTATCACATAAACTGCAATCTGACGCAAACAATAAAAACTTTCTTCCACTGTCAGAAGTGGTCACTAAACCTAGTTTGCAAAGCCCATATTAAAAGTGTGCTGCATCAGTAGGTGTACCACACTTGTGCCAAACGAAAAGAGCTCACATGTCCCTCTCACGTGCACATAATGCCAAGCAGACATATTTGGCGCAACTGTTTCTGATTTGTGATGAAGTGCATGTGTCATTTTGGCTATTTGGACGTAACTGCATCCACAAATTGCCCATTTGAATTTCCAATGACACCAGAATTGTACGAAAAAATGGTGCATTGTGGAAACTGCTTGGAAACTGCACTTGCACAAAAGAAAACAACACACAGCACATCTGCATACAATTCTGAATTCATTTGTGGCCATATTGGCACAGCTTTCTATATAAAGGTAAACAAGTGTGCAAGTTAAAATTCTGTTGCTAATATATTTCGTAGTTCATAATGACTCGATCATGAATCTTGTAAGACATTTATGACCAGTTCATGACCTTAATTAACTTGTTAGTAAAATACTGTGCCAAGCAATTTGTGCAATACTGCTCTTATAAATATGATCAGCCTGTGTGGGATGTGAGGGATGTGCCCAGTAAAATAATGCAGAATAATAAATGCTAACTCAAAGACAGAAAAAATTGCATTTGTATACTGTATATGGTTATGGATTTGTACACCAACAAAATAAACAATTACAAT
Organism: Xenopus tropicalis; assembly: GCF_000004195.4. Taxonomy (NCBI): domain Eukaryota; kingdom Metazoa; phylum Chordata; class Amphibia; order Anura; family Pipidae; genus Xenopus; species Xenopus tropicalis. The sequence continues at coordinate 107,265,943 of NC_030678.2, read as the reverse complement.
GTATCAAGCACAGAAAAATATTGTATTTTTACTGATAATCAAGTTGTGAAATCAAGATTATAAATACAAATATTGATTGTGTATAATACATAATGTATATTTGCTTCATCAAAAAAATTGCATTAACCAATAGTCAAAAGGACAATTCCATTTTTTCGATACAATACAAGTCTTTTTCTAAAGGAAGGTTGGTTGTATCAGGACATGACTAAGGCAGCACTAAAAACACAGTAAGTACAAATAATTAAAAACAACTTTATTTGTGTTGAATATTGTGAGCCCTTAGGGGGCCATTAACTAACAGTTGGATTTTTGTTTCCAATTTGGATTTTTAGCACTAATAGAAAAAAGTTGCAACTTTTATGAGATTTACTATGGGGCAAAACAACAAAAAATCCAACATCCTAACAATTCACCGAGTTCACCGAGTTAGAGTTTTAGTAAATCTGCCCTTTAGAAAATAGGAACACATAGAGGCCAGCAGTTTTAAAGAAAGCAATTGTATTTATCCTTGAAATGTATTTTTCAGAAAATGTATTTAAAAAATCACTAAAAACTCTAAAAAGCTTGTGAGTTTCAATGGGGCTTATCCTAGGCAAAGTAAAACCATATTTGCCAATTTGAATTTTGCCAGTTCTTTGAGTTTTTAAACACATTTTCCTTATTACTAAATAAGCAAGCATTAAATATGTGAGTTTATTTGATTTAGAAAAATTGATAAATAAGCCCATAAATGTGTGTAGAATGTTTTCAGAAATTTGGGGACTTAAAATAATACCTTCTATCTTGACCATAGATGACAGATGTTTATTGTATTTTGGCATTATCTAAAAATTTCAGTTATCCAAATGTATCTGATATTTATCTTAAAATAACCTTCTCTTTATAAAGAACACAGGGACAGATCTATTAATGATCATTATGGTACTTTGAAATTGATCTCGTCAGAATACCAATTTCTGAATATATCAAATTTTATGGATCACCCAGGATTTGATCAAAACTGATGACTGAATTTATTGGGGGAAATTATTTTTTAAAAAACATTGTACATTGTTCATAGCTTCTATGGAATTTGAGTTTTATTTTAATATTTCTTATTTGGGGGGGTTTGAGATAACAATTTTCTGAATTTCTGATAAATAATCATTTTGATTAAATATATTGAATAGATTGAAATAGGCCAGTTTATTTTTAAAAAATTCCTATAAAGATGAAATGGCTAGGAAACCTACAAAATTCCCCATAAGATCTTCCCCATTGTGTTATTTTCAGTAACTAACTTTATTTTCCCACCATATTCAGAATATACAACAGAGGTCACCAACCTTTTTATACCTGTGAGCCACATTTAAATGGAAAAAGTGTTTCAACACAAGCATGAAAAATGTTCCTAGGGGTGCCAATAAGAGCTATAATTGGATACTTAATAGCCCCTATGTGGACTGGCAGCCTACAGAAGGCTCTGTTTGGCATTATGCTTTGTTTTTATGCAATCAACACTTGCCTCTTTACCAGAAATTTAAAAATAAGCACCTACTTTGAGGCCCCTGGGAACAACATCCAAGGAGTTGGGGAGCAACATGCTGCTCATTAGTCACTGGTTGGGGATCCCTGTTATACAATACCATAGGGCTACATATACTTATGCACATAGCAGCACTTTTAATATGCGTTTAAGATGTGCCATATTACAAAGCACATTAAACATGAGCCAGATAATGGCTTTTTGTTTATATGGATAGGGCAGGCCATATGATGAACACTATAAATCTATGGGTCTTTACCACTGGTGCTCTCCTTCTACACTTACTGTTACCAGGAACACTAAAGCTGAATGCTGCAGATCAGTAAAAAAGAATCACTTCACAGAATCATTGATTTCTTTTTTACTTGCCTTTTTACTTTAATTGTAATATTTATGTATTTATAAGGAAATCTGGAACAGCAGATTCTTTTGTAAAGGCTCGTTAATGAGTATGAAACGCGCCAAGCATATTTTTACCTTACAATATCTCCCTTGAGATATGAAGATTCAGAGAAGGTAATACATCTTGTAGCTGATGTAAATCCTTTGTGCTCATTGCTTTACAAAAAATGCTGGTGGTTTATTATTTACGGGATAATGTTTCCCTTATTTGCTTTACAGTCACATAGATTTAATGATATACAGGTATGGGATCCCTTATCCGAAACCTGTTATCCAGAAAGTTCCGAATTACAGAAAGGCCGTCTCCCATAGACTCCATTATAAGCAAATAATTCAAATTTTTAAAAATGATTTCCTTTTTATCTGTAATTATAAAACGGTACCTTGTACTTGATCCTAACTAAGATATAATTGATCCTTATTGGAGGCAAAACAATCCTATTGGGTTTATTTAATTGTTAAATGATTTTCAGCAGACTTAAGTTATGGAGATCCAAATTATGGAAAGATTCCTTATCTGGAAAACCCCAGTTTCCCAGCATTCTGGATAACAGGTCCCATACCTGTACTTTCAGTTTTCAGAGGTCTTGTATTTATTTCTCTCTGATGAGGGAACAGAAAGGGGGTAATTTATAAAGCTTGTGTAGCGCATATTTTTTTTTTTCACAGTGGTTGTTTTGCACATGTTTTTCTCCTAAATGCTTGCGAATTGTGCATGTGTATGAATATAGTGCTGGTTTTCACTTCCGAATATATATCCGCAATTTGCTAAATCAGTTTACCAAATATTTTTTCCACCACCAAAGTTGTGGCGTAACTTCGACGCAGAGTGTGCACATAAATGTAGGGACCCATAGGGTTAAAGCTCCCTATGGTCTTAGCCCTACACTTCCTTATCTGTTGTTACTGAGCAGAATGTTATGTTTCAACTTCAGCAATTACATATGTGCATTTATTGGCCCTTAGATGGAATGACGACTTCCTGCACACTGCAATATAGTGTTATGCAGGGTGTGGGCATTTCCTTTTTGGCCTTCCTCTCATCAGCAGAAGGTAGTGCACATTAAGCCTGGGACCCCAACTAGGCCCAGAAGCCTATGCCCTAGAGGAAGCCAATCCATCTAGAGATTCTAAGTCGGGAATCAGGGACCCCGTGAGTGAGGTGAAGTCATCTGCATGTTAGACTCTATCACTCATCTCACAAGGCTCAGCCTGCGTGTCAGAGTCCCATGTACCCGTGCTCATACCTAATAGCTGGAATTGGCAAATACTGGCCAAATTAGGGTTACAGAAATATTCACAATTTGTGAATATGCCATATTTAAAAAGCTTATAAGTACATTTGCGCTACAAATAAACATTCACAATTATGTTTGCATATAAATTGCACCAGTTTTGTCCAGCTTTATTAATATAAACTCAGGCACGGCAAATATGTCCACTGTGCATATTATTCTGTGCCACGCGAATTTGATAAATGACCCCTTGATATGTTTTTTTCTTATTTATTTACACATATATTTTTTGCAGATGTTTTGTAGTGTATTGTTCTATTCACTTTATTATTTTTCATTGTTCCATTTATAGAAGTAATCAGGTGCAGAGGGCAGTTAACCCTAGAGAGACCCTTGATTTTGTGGTTATCTGTATTTATTTGTATCTATTAACTTATATAGCACAACAAATGTAAGCAGGACTTTACAAGGCATAAACACAAAAAGGGTATAGTTATTATAAAATTAGACAGTTAGTAGGGATGAGTGAATCTGTCTGTTTTACTTTACTGAAAAATTTGCAAAACTGCAACCAGAAAAACTCACGAAACTCATCGAAGTCAACAGATGTTTTTTTGCAGCTACCACATGACATTTTTATGCATGCAACTTTTTTTTTACTACAAATGCAAAGTCGGTGGATGTTTATTCTGAAGTTTTTTCTCACTCAAAAAATGCATTGAAGTGAATGGGTGAATTTCTGGCAAATTTTTCCTGCAGTTTCACAAAAAAATCTCCAGTGGTGAAAGTGGAATTTCCCAAGTCCATTCCTGGCAAAAAAAAAATTTGCTTATCACCAATGAGAAAAAATAAATCTATGCTTAAGTGCTAGTGTTTCAATTGACCGTTGGGATGAGGTCCCTGCCCCAAAGAGCTTACAATCTGTTAGGGAGAGGAGACAGATAGAAACAAAATGGGGGGGATAACAAGTGCATAGTGCATCAAGGTTGTGTTACTGCAGAGAAAAACTAGTGAAGTGCTTCCTCTCTAGAAGGTTATTGTTAAGGTGCTTTGAGTAAAGTGTTAGTGTGGGGGCTTTTCTGATGCACGGTGGTAGAGTATTCCAGAGGCATGGTGCAATCAGTGAAAGGTTTTATGTGCTACTCAGCTGTTTCGGTGAACTGTTTTGTTAAGAGACAATGCAGTCCATGTATTGCAATCAGTAGGGACATGATCATAAGACTTTTTACTTTCAAGCAACCCTTGGAGGTCCTGCCTTTGATCAGGGCACCCCTTTGCTTATTTCGCAGTTAAATGCATAGGAAAGCATCAGTGTATCAGTCATGCAGTCATTGTTTCAAGAATATATAGGACAGCACTTAGGTCCATGGCAGACAGGGAGATTAGTCGCCGCGAAACAAATCTCCCTTGTTGCGGGCTACTAATCTCCCCGAAATGCCATCCCACCAGCAAGAATGTCAATCGCCGGTGGGATTGCATACACGGCTCCAAAAACGTCGAAGATGCCTTGAGAGGAAACTTCGTCGATTTCAGCGCCGCCTATGCGATCCCACCGGCGATTTACATTTTCGCCGGTAGGATGGCATTTTGGGGAGATTAGTCACCCGTGACAAGGGAGATTTGTTGCGGGTGACTAATATCCCCGTCTGCCACGGCCCTTAGGTTTTCAATCCAAATCTTATCCTAATTGTCCTTCAAGCTGCGCTGTTAGTTATATCTAGGAGGATCCCCTCTCCTACTACTGCTCCAACACTCACCCACCCGGGGGGGCAGCCCTAAAATTGGGGTCCCTGTGTCTTTGGGGAAAGCTGCAAATTGTAACTGCATTATAGCTACTGCATCTTGGTTTGGTTTTTTTTTTCTTTTTCTTTTTTCTAGTACATGCTGCCCTTTTATAAGATAACAAAGGTTTATTAACAAAGTGCCCCCAGAGATGTTTGCTTTTAAGAAATAATAAAATATACATGTATGGTGTTAATTAAGAATGAAACTGTTAACCCTCATTATGTACATATAAATATAGGCAGTAAAACTGCTGTGTGCAGTAATGTATCTGCAACACGCCATTAAACATAGTCAGTATCACAAAATGGATAATTTAAATAATACACATCTAGAACAAACAAAAGTATGCAGAAGAAACAGAGACAACCCACGCTATACCTTAGGCTGTTAAAGGTTAATGGGATTATGTGGACTAATTATTTATTGATTTTAATGAGGATGGCCTACACAGTCTACTTACTTCATCATTTATTTTCACACTGAGGATTGTTTAGATATATACCTGTTGACCTGTGTGGAATGGCTGTATAGATGAACGCATGTGAGTAGGTGCTTTAAAGATTGGTTTTTAACCAGTTTATGTCAGGGAGTCAGATTTGTGACCCATCTATAGTTATGGAATCAATTACGCACCTTAATTTTGTGACTGTTGCCTATTATAGCAATACGCTTCACTTTTTTAATGGTTATTATGGGATTTATTCCAAACAGCACAGGGACCCAATTTAGGGTCAGGGTTTAGGTCCGATGAGTGACAAATCTCTTCTAAGAGCAATCTTTCCATGTATATAAACAAACATTTGAGAAATAATTCCTAATACAGAAAATTAATGTTTATACTTTTCCATTTTGAAAGAAAGGTTTTTCGTATAACTATAAAAACTTGCACAGCACTATTTGTTAAGTACAAATCACAGCCCTTACTCTGCCACCAAACCCTGCACTACCTACCTAACAGTACCAAGTGTGGATCCCTCAAATCAGGCTGAGGGTGGTAGAACCATTTAAACAAAATCCAGCCTATTGGACTTCTGCACCTCCCCCAGCCCAATGTGATTAATGCTATATTCACAGAGGTGACACTGGGAAAGTGGCACAATGAAGTAGCAATGACCTGGCAGATAGTAAAGGTTACAATTTTGACAACAATTTTTTTTATAAAAAACATCATTGAACCACAGTATGAGCTGATTATATTGATCCTTGACAAGTAGTGCACTCCCTGACAAAAATCTTGCACCAAGAAGCATGCCTTAAAGGAACAGTAACACCAAAAAATGAAAGAGCTTTAAAGTAATAAAAATATAATGCAGTGTTGCCCTGCACTGGTAAAACTGGTGTGTTTGCTACAGGAACACTACTATAATTTATATAATAAGCTGCTGTGTAGCCACGGGGGCAGCCATTCAAGCTGGAAAAAGGAGAAAAGGCACAGGTTACATAGCAGATAACAGATACGTTCTGTAGAATACAATAGTGTTTTATCTGTAATCTGCTATGTGCCTGTGCCTTTTCTCCATTGAATGGCTGCCTCCATGGCTACATAGCAGCTTATTTATATAAATTATAGTAGACTTTCTGAAGTAAACACACAACTTTTACCAGTGCAGGGCAGCAGCACATTATATTTTAGTTACTTTTATACACTTTCATTTTTTGGTGTTACTGTTCCTTTAACATTTGCAGTATTTTTTTGCCTCCTCTCAAAGTGACAGGTGGTAGAGGGTAGAGTTTGTCTACATACAATGACTGGTGATTAATCCTTAGTTACAAATTAGATTGCAGCTGTCGGATAATGCTATACAGACATAATCTGAAACTGTGCTTTAGAAAAGTACACTTCATAATGCCCAGTCACATCATAAAGCATTTTGGAAAGTGTGTTCTTCCTTAAAAAAAAATATATATATATATATATATATACTGAATCAAGAAAACCACAGGGCAGAAAGCCAATGCATTAATGGATACATGTCCCTGCTTTGGGATTTATTTCTTTGGATCTTGGCATTAGTTTTGCTTTCGCTGTTGGACGAAAACGTTAAATGCCAATAGAAAAAGAATGTTGAGAAGATCTACGTTTGCTGTACAACACATTTACTGAATGCACTGCCAAAATCATTGCGATAATGTCCATAGTAGAAAAACAAAAAATAGTGTATGAAGTGAAGAATGGCACGGTAAAGAAACAAGTGCCGCAGGTTTTGTTAGAAATTTTTAAGCATGAATAGTGAGTCATTGTCACTTGCATGATTTGGTCAGTTATTTCCAGCCCATTTGATTTGCTCATATAATTCAGAGTCACGTCACAATAAAAAACAATTTTAACAAACGGTGGTGCCAACTACTTCAGAACTGTATCTCTCACATTATGCAGGAAAATTCATGCATGTAAGATAACAACATACCTTCCTTATAAAATATAAGACATATGAGACAGTCTACCTATTTTAAAGAAAGATATTTTAATCTACAGAAACATATATTTTAAGATCTTTCATTAATAAATGTAAAATAAGTTTGACTAACACTAGGGGGCATATTTATCAAAATGTGAGTTTAGAGTATAATACATAAAAATTCACCCACATTCTATTCATTCCTATGGGATTTTGAGAAGCATATTTATCAATGGGTTAAAGTTACAACTCACCAATTGATATATATGCTTCTAAAAATCCCATAGGAATGAATAGAATGTGGGTGAGTTTTTATGTATTAAGCTCTAAACTAACATGTTGATAAATCTGCCCCTAAGTGATTCTATAGAATTGAAAAAAAACTCAAATTCAAAACATCATAAATAAGCCTCCTATTATTAAGCACCTATGTTTCTGTGTTGTGTAATTTACTGGTGGATTTGGTGCCAATGCAAAGCAACAGTAGAGGCTTCTTTTGAACAATACCTTTGTGATGTTTCTTACCTTTCGTATAAGCTCTAAATCCCTCCTAAGGCTCGAGTTCTCCTATGTTGAAAGCCTGAATTCCAGCTGGTATATATTATAACATGAAAACACTGTAGACAATGATAGAGTAAGTATGTATTGTCAACAAAGTAGTTAATAATGTAGAAAACAGAAAAATGAATATAAGTACATTTGCTTCATGTTAAATATATATTACAATCTGGGCACTTTTTTTAAACTGCTGAATGTGCAAGTATTAAACTCTTTATTCGCAAATTGCCATAGACAGTGTGGCAGTTAAATGAATCGTGGGGCAGTGTAATGTAAAGCTGAAAACATCATTACCCATACGCACTATGGTAAAACTGAAAAAAATAAATGTGCAGTTCCCTATTACATATTACTTTTTTATTCCTGCAGAATGTCTTGGTGATAGACTCTTTTGTAAATAACAATTTTCAGTATGTGATTTTTAAATGACACGGAGAGTAAACAGTGGAGGTTTATTGTCTTAAAGTACACATTCAGCTGCAACGCTGCGATCTCAGCTTATTTGAAAGTGAATAATAAATATGACAAAAAAATGTTCTGCTCTCTGAAAACTTGCTGAAGTGCTTTTTCATTGGACATATATGCCATTAAATTAAAGACATTTGCTAAATGTGTTTTGCGGAGGATGCAAGTATAGAAAATATTAGTCAGCATAAAGACAAACCGTGTCCTCAAACTGTCATGTATACATTAAATGTGCAATATGGGAGCATGCAGCTTTAGAAGTGTGGAAATAGCAACCTATGTTATGTTCAAAGATGAAACTGAGTGAGCATGTGTGTACATTGCATAACAGCCACAATCACACACACAATCACATTATGCAAATGTTGTTGCTTTGCTATTTTGACATTGGCTGCTAAAATACAGCAAATGGTGCTAACTGCCAAATGGGCTGTGTGTGCTTTGTGGGTAAGGTATATGGATGTTTGAGAGATTGCCTGTGCTGTTTTGGGCATTGGCCAGATACAGTTTTGAGTTGGTGGTTTGATAAAATGTGATTTTGTTATACAGAGGTGATCATTGTAGAAATCTGCACATTTATAATGTTTCAATTTGTAAAATCTAGGAAATATAATAGTTCCTTGTTTGAATTTGTTTGAATTTGGCCCAGGTATAGTTCGGATATGTAAATATTCAACTATATCAAGATGTACATGTGTCTTATTTGTATCATTTTAAACATGGTTTGATATGTTTTAGAGCAGGGGTCCCCAACCACCGGGCCATGGACCAGTTCCGGGCCGTGGACGGCATGGCAGTGGGCCGCAGTGCACCCCCTGCCGCCCCCCGCCCCGCCCCCCTGCCCTCTGCCTCCGGTCCTACTGGCCGTGGTGCTAAAAAGGTTAGAGTACATTTTAGAGTACATCTAATCAAGTGTGTTCTTACTTTCTGTTACATGTGGTGAACCCCTGCAGTGTCGGACTGGGGTGCCAAGGGCCCACCAGAAAACCTTAGACTTTAGGCCCACTCTCCCCTTCTCTGTTCACTTGCTTTCTTTATTCTCTTAATTACTTCTTTTTACATACTATTATCTATCCTTTCCTCTATTTCTTCTGTTTCTTCTCATATAGAATTGAGTAATGGCCATGGTATAGGTATACAAGGCAAATGGTTGGGTGAGCAGGAGGGCCCACGGACACCTGGACCCACTGGGAGAAAGATCTTCAAGACCAACACTTATAATTTAAGACATAAAGGCTACTAGTAAAGGACAAGGAAAGGCTGATTCATTATAGCACCAATGGGGTTTGTATTTATTTTTTTAGGAAAATATGCAGTCACCTAGCAATGTAGCATCATGACACAATTTTCCTTAAATCCCAGACGTTCCTAGCACAGACTTAGGCATGCACTTGTACAGAAAATAAAAATAAAAATAATTAGATCTGCTGTACATGTACCAGTCTAAATCTGCCAAGGGATGACTGGGAAAGATAAAAAACATGGCAGAGTAGTGCTGCATTACTTTTTTTGCCCAGGCCAGTACATAGGAGTATACTTGCAACTGGATGCTTTGGTTGGATGTCTAACATCATGTCCACCCCCAGTCAGTCATATTTCCTTGTCATGTTAAGGTATGGATTTGGGGCTGCTATAAACACATGGAAGTTTGGTCTACATTCATGGAGAATAAGTTTTGTTTTTTAGCAGAATGCACTAATATATATAATATATATATCACGAGTTGTTGATTCATCTGTATTTGATAAATACAGCATATGCAACTTACATAGAAGTTACCGAAAATTAAAATACACACCCTGGAACAATGAAAAATGTAAATAAATATAGAATTTAAGTAAGAAGAAAAATTTACCGATAGACACAGTTTTATATGATTCATTTACAGTGCCCACATTTGCAATTACTTTGGCTTGAAAGTGTTTTCATAATTATTTCACATTAATTATGTTTTCTAACCCCAGACAGTTCCTGTCATAAATGAATTTTAAGTGAAAAATGAGCTGAACACTCTGTCAATCAATACAAGTTTGTCACGATTGTCCTTGGAGCTGCTGTGTCAGGGGATGATTATCATAAACAGGTGAAAATGTGAATGCTAGGGAAAAAACATGACAAGGTCTTTGTCGCATTAGTGCTGGGTATATGTTAGTTTAGGGAAGCACTGTTATAATACAAATCTCTTTGGGAAAATCTACCAGGATTGAATATACCCACTGGGCAACCCTAAATAGGAATGTCTGAGATCAGAAAGGGATTCCCAGACTTTGACAAGGTACTACAGCATCCATTTTTCTAATCACTGTGTTGTATTTCTTTTTACATGCTATAAAGCATAGTTACAATGCAAGTGTCATTTGCAAGCACAAGAATGAAAAAAAAATCACCATTTCACCCATAACGAAGTTCTATTCCCCAAAATTTCAGCAAAATAGTTGGCACCTGCAAATTAGTGTGTGTCACAATTTGCACATTTACCAATGAGGACACTTGGTCCATGTTGCATTCACATTTTGCTGGTGTCAGCATGAGCATTGATTACATTTAAAATTTCCTTTTTTTATGACAATATTTTTAACACTAGAAAGCCCCATTACAGGGGATTTATTAAGTAAAAATCAATTACACAAAAAAGAAAAATGGATACTTGTCAATAAAATCTCTTCAAGGCTGGTGTTAATTCCAGGGTTCCTTGCATCTCTGCACCCTGTATTTTGCACCTTATCCAGCAATGGTGATGCAATCAGTGTTGTGCACATTTTAACAGTTGCATTCATAAATGAGTCCTCAGAGGTCATTTACTAAGGCTCCGGGCTAAATGCAAGAACTCAAAGGGGCTGATTTACTTACCCACGAACGGGTCGAATGGAGTCCGATTGCGTTTTTTTCGTAATGATCGGTACTTTGCGATTTTTTCGTATGTTTTGCGATTTTTTCGGATTCTGTACGAATTTTTCGGATCCAATACGATTTTTGCGTAAAAACGCGAGTTTTCCTATCCATTACGAAAGTTGCGTAAAAAGTTGCGCATTTTGCGTAGCGTTAAAACTTACGCGAAAAGTTGCGCATTTTTCGTAGCGTTAAGTTTTAACGCTACGAAAAATGCGCAACTTTTCGCGTAAGTTTTAACGCTACGCAAAATGCGCAACTTTTTACGCAACTTTCGTAATGGATACGAAAAACTCGCGTTTTTACGCAAAAATCGTATTGGATCCGAAAAATTCGTACAGAATCCGAAAAATCGCAAAACATACGAAAAAGTCGCAAAATATTCGTTTTCAAGTCGGAACTTTTCCAATTCGGGTCGGATTCGTGGGTTAGTAAATCAGCCCCAAAGGGTTGCATAAACATGCCCCTAGTGCTCATATAGAAAACACAGCCAGACCATGGTCAGAATTACTCTCTGAATAAGTGGAGGGGCATGCTGTTAGTGTTCTTGCACTTATGACATGGGTCATATTAAGGACTCATTTTGTCTGCTCTGTCCATGGTCTGGCTGCCCTCAGCCCAGGCCAGCACTGTCCATACTGCCTGCCATAGGGTAGGTGGTACCTACAGGGGTCCGTTCTGTCCATGTCTGCTGCCTCCTAACCTGCATTTCTGAATTATGTTTAAGTTAGGGGATGGGTCGGGGGCAGAAGGGATGACAGATTATGAGTACAGCACTGCTGAATGTACTGTAGGCAGCGGTGCATTCATAGAGGCTTCTGCAGGTCTTGGTGCTCTTAAACTTGGTCACAGAGACCTACTGCAATACATATAGGCTAGAAGGCAAAAGTCTCAAAGAATCACATATTGCATTCATTTTTTCACCCTACCTTCTATGTCATAAATGAGCCTTCTTGTTCCTGTTGCAGACAAAATCCCTTTTTGTTCAAGCAAGATATGCCCTGTTGTTTCAGAATTATTTATAATCTATACAGTGAGTTTTAGATCACTACGAATATTGCAACAGGGCTCTCTTAGTACCAAAAAAGTGAAATCTGAATTCTAGCATCACTGGAAAACTATGCTGATTTTATCATCATTAGGATAATTATTTATATATATTATAGGCTTCCTATGACATGCTATATTAAACTCTGGGCTAAGCCCCATGTGATTCTGTACTATAGATTGCCTTTTAACATGCTTTAAGTTTTATACTTGGTAGCCAAATCCCTAGCATATGTATAATGTGTAGGTTCAGGGAACTATTAACATAGTGGAAGGTAGTTATGGTACTTGCCTCTTACTCACAGAACAGGAATTATCAGGGACTCATCCCCTCCTGACAGCACCAGCATCTGTGTTGTGTTTCTATTCAAACAAATGGGAAGTGGCTGCTGGCAGGGAAAGAATTTTTGGTCATAGGAGTCAAAAATTCAAAACCACCACCCCACCCCCCTATAAATATAAAGGTTAGTACTTTTTAATAAATGGTTTTAAGGATTTCAGTACATGGTATAAAAACACACAAAAGGAGGAAAATATGGATTTATAAACACAGCATTTACTTTTGACACCATTCTCCAGTGCAAATTATTTTACATGATTTTATGTATAGACATTTTCCCAGGGGCGCTTCTGCCATTAGGCAAGTTGAGAAACTCGCCTCAGGCGGCAGAAGCACCCCAGTTACCAGGGGCGGCAAAAAGCCGCTCCTGGTAACTTTAAGAGCCGAATTTCCGGTTTTTAAATTCGGCTCTTCTAGTGCAGAGAGCGCAATTGCGCTCTCTGCACTAGCGATCTCACCGCCCCCGGACCAGCTCCTGCGCTCAGAAGGTAAGCGAGGTAGCGGGGGGGGCGGCATCCAGGAGCCGCCTCAGGCAGCGATATGTCCAGAATCGCCCCTGCATTTTCCCATTGTGCATATACTCTTAGACAATAGTACAATGTTAAGTACAGGTATGGGATCTGTTATCCAGAATGCTCGGGACCTGGGGACTTCTGAATAAGGGATCTTTCCATAGTTTGGATCTCCACACTTTAAGTTTACTAAAAAATAATTTAAACATTAAATAAATCCAATAGGATTGTTTTCCACCCAATAAGGATTAATTATATCTTAGTTGAGATCAAGTACAAGGTACTGTTTTATACTACAGAGAAAAAGGAAATAATTTCTAAAAATTAAAATTATTTCTTTAAAATGGAGTCTATAGGAGATGGCCTTTCCGTAATTCGGAACTTTCTGGATAACTGGTTTCTGGATAAGGGATTTTATACCTGTACTATCCATCATGGGGTAAATCTACTCTACTCAATAGACAATAAAAATAAAATGTAACATTAAATTGATACAAAAATTTGATATTTACCGTACTTTCAGATGGGTAATGTAAGTTAAACTAGAAGGGTATTTTTTATGTACCGAGAACCTGTATATATTCTGTAACTGAGATATCAATGTTATTAAGAAAAGTAGATTAAAGAGATCAAAACTGCCTTAATCTGCTGAAAGATTTGGAAACCTCTTCAAGCTTATTTTATTAGATTTTTTTTCTATATAACTTTACATGTACTTTTGAAGGACAATTTACTATTCCATTTTATTGTGACTACTTTTAGAGATAACGTCAATACTGGTTCTGTCACCAACTGACAGCATGTAGTTTTTTTTTTACCTTGACATTTATATTGGTGATGCATTTAGGACATTGATATGTTCTTACCAGAATCCCAGTGGAACGAAAGGTTATATTGATTGATTAAGCTACTTGAATTCATGTTGAATTCTTATCCCCCTTATTTTTATCTACACTGCTCCTTTTTGCATCACCAACAGGCAGTCTAAAATACATTTAAGATATTTATCTTTTAGATTGATTATAGCTAATGCATCCTTGAAAACACTCATGTTTAGTAGGGAGTGCTACCTGGCAAAGCTGGGCATGAAAATGACTGATTTGAGAGTAATTATATACATTTTTAACCTCAGTGGCTCAAAAAAATGCACATTTTTGCAGTATCAATAAAATATATAAAATTGTTTTCTTTGGGGGTCAAGCTTCTGAGCATTGCTATAGTGTGTTTATTTATTCCCTGGTTGAAAATAGTTCTTTTTTTAATCTTTTGCACATACAGCAAATCTGGTTCATTTAGTTTTGCTTATAAGGGTTGTTATAACTCTATGAAACACAAGTTAAAGAATTTAAAAAAAAACTACCTGGTTGTTGGGGCCAGTGACCATAGTGATAAAAAAAAACATTTTGACCATAACAGTTACATTGCATTGTTATTTTTATCTTAAATGAATAATTTTTCGTTGTATGCCCTTTCTGACTTCCAAACTGGTGCCTGGTTTCTGAAACTACAAAGAAAAATGACAAAAAATTAAAATCTGTCTTTGAATAATGCTATTTACATCATACTAAAAGTTCATATTAAAGTGAACGACCACTAAAACAGCAGCTGCCTGGAAATCATATGCAGAGAGAAAAGGTGGGGGCAAGGCACAAAAATGGAAAATATATTTAATAGATCTCCTTAGCTTTTGTTTCACTTAAAGAAATAATGATTGCGAGGACTAGATAAGTATTTAATACTGCAAATATTCTGATAAATATTTACTTTTGCTTCTTGTGCTGCTTGACATCATTACATTTATATAAGACCTATGTGCTCTCTAATCCATCTGCTCATTGAGCACAAATTGAAACAGCATGCACAGCATATTTTGTGCAACGCTTATTTCATAAAATAATTCATATCCATGTTTAGAAAATATATTGGACAAACTCTAAACAAATCTGTTTGTTGTACTGATTTCCCTTACGGCACTGTTAGACCTGACATGGAGAGTATGAGTAAAGCACTGACTGACCCAGTTAGACCAAATATTCCCCAAAATTGTTCAAAAAGTTATTAAGTATACATTTAAGGGCACGTTTATGAGGCCTTCAGCTCGAGCATTTGTATCCCAAAACCACGCAAGAGTTCCCAGACTCTTGTGTGGTTTCTTCATCCAAATATCCCGATTCATGCAAATCGGGTTTTTCTTTTTCCTGACCAAAAAAAAAAAAGCTGTTTGGGAACTTTAACATGGTTTTGGGATACAAAGGCTCGAGCATTCATAAATGTGCTCGAGCCTTTGCGACAATTTGTGTGACGAAAGTTTCGGATTCATTCAAGCTTCGGTATTGTGACTTTCCTTGGGCCAGGTTGGAGCTGCAGAGTGCCATTGATTCCTATGGGAGACTTCCAAAAACATGCACAGAAGGAGCAAAGTCAGAAAGGTTTTTCCCGCCGTTTCTGATTGTTCGGATACGAAACTTTTTTGACTTTTGCATCGCCAATACGATATTATGGTGACTATTACCATTATTTCGTAAGCATATTGGTGACATTTCTGATCATCAGAAATTATTGTCTAATCCAAATTTTACCCATTTCGGGATTCAATAAATAAATACCCAAATAAAACCACATATATATTATATATATATATATATCTATATCTATATATATATATCTATGTGAATGGTGGTGAAGATGTATGGCAGTTAAAACAACTGTGCAATAATCAAGGGTAGTTTGTTCGAATTGTAAGGTTGGTTTCACCCAATCAGCTTTATAACCCGATAATAAGTATGCATATTCCCACAATTTTATGTAACTCTTTAATCTACCCAACGAAACAAGTATAATGCAAGTTTTTCTGTAGCTAGAACCAGTTGTTAAATGTAAATAATATTTGTTGATTATAATTATACCTAAAAAAAACATCTTTAGCACCTCTTTCCCTTCCCCTTTAGCATGAGCCTTCTGGTGCTCTCCTAATTATGAGCATTTTAAGTGCTAAAATTGCTAAAGTGGTAAATTTAAGTGCTAAAGACAGAAAATGAGCATGCATGAACACTATTTAGAGAGCTATTTGCATCGATTACATGATGTTTTGAAACCTTGGGGGGCACCAGTGCACCACTTTAGCTGGTCCACGCATTGAGGCAAGTGAACTCAGGAATCATTGTCCTGGCAGCCTGGCAGTAATTCCAGGGTTCTCCAAGCAGATTACATCAATAGCTGCAACTCCCATGCTTCCCTGTTCTTCTATTTCAGTGGACAGAATGTAGCATGCTCCTGCGTTTACACTGACATTCTTGGTAACACATTAAATTGTGGGTAAAAAAACAAGGCAAAATACACTTTGAACACTGTAGCATGTAAATTAGCTTTATGGCTTGCTTAGCATGGTTGTTGAGGAAGAAGTGCATTAAAGTTCTTGACTTAGAAAGGAAGGAACATTTAAAGATTCATAGAAACAACATAATGTCCCCAAAATCCTTAAATACATCAACAACAATATTGCTAAAGAAAATTTGGATTATACACTGTTGCAAATGTAAGTACTAGTATTAACAATGACAGGTATATATGTCAAAGTCTTTGCTACCCTAGTTTCTAATAAAAAAAACATATCAGCATGCTTCAAATAACACCTACGGCATCTACCAGACCCTAGATATAAAGACCTTAGATCATCTCTGCCCATAGGAAATGTTAGGCCATTGTAACAATGCCTTCAGGACCCACCTCATGAGGAAAAAAGTTGGGTCTATTTGCAAAAATTACATTTACAGAAAAAAAAAGCACTGAGCTTACTAAATCCCATATGTAATAAAAGGTACTAAGTTTGCCCCATAGAAACCAATAAGATGTTTGCTTTTAAACAGGTGACCAGTAAATTCTACCTGCTGAATGGTTGCTATGGGTTGCTGCTACTGGGCAATCTTAAGGCTCAGTAGCAGTAACCCATAGTAACCCCATAACATAACTCCATAAATGTACAAAGAGGTAAATGGTAAATTTAGTCTGTTTATTTTGATGACTGCTTGCATTAATTTTACACATGTTTATGAATATAATTTTTTTATTAAAATTCATGCTGTACATGTATATGCGTATCTTCTTGACTTATATCACCTGCATTAAATCAGTAATCAGAATAAATCATTTCTTTTGCAAAAATCGATTCTTTTAATATTGAATTATTAGTTTTTAACTTGCACACTATAAAACAGTAATACAGCTACAGTACTTTCAATACAAGTATTATGGGATTGGTTAAACACCCCTCAACTCCTCTCAAAAGTATTGTTTTGACTAGTTCATAATAAATTGCTTTTCTTCTAATTGCATTTGTAACACTGGAGATATTTTAGTATGCTCTAATAAATTCTAATAATAATTTGCTCACACCTTTACCTGCGATATCAGTCTCAACTCGGGGGAGTCATTGTATATATATATTCCTGATCACACAGGTTAGTTCTGCATAAACTCTCACAGACAAAAGCACAGAGCAAGTTCCTTAAATGTGATAGTCATACTTGGAGCTCCCTCTATGTAATGTTTTCTTTGTTCACAGCGCCATCATGTGGTAGATAATGCTAACTGTGTTTACAGATAATTTTAAAGTGCATTTTGCAAATAAAATGATACTCCTTGACAATGTTTTATTTATTAGTATGTACATGTATACCCCATCTGTTTGTTAGATGGGAGGCATATGTTACATCAAATTAATTTATATATGTTTGGAGCAGTAACTTTTACATTGCATATTTTATAATATTGGAATTTATACTCCAGCTCACAGGCAAACTGTCAAGTAAATAATCAAGACTCCAATCCATAATTAGCAAATTATACAAAGTGATAAATAGCACACAGATACGCTGTTGTATGGGAGAATACCCCAAAGTTTTAGACACAAGTCCTTTATTAAGGGGATTCTGATTGATTCTTGTAGATTGTAAGCTCTTTTGGGCAGGGCTCTCTTCACCTCTTGTATCGGTTATTGATTGCTTTATATGTTACTCTGTATGTCCAATGTATGAAACCCACTTATTGTACAGCGCTGCGGAATATGTTGGCGTTTTATAAATAAATGTTAATAATAATGGAAAAAATCCAAGAATTTAGTGAAAGTCCAGAAATGTTAAAATTCAGCATATTTGCCCAATAAAGTCTCATGATTATTTTGTGTACATTATCTGGCAGTGTATAGAACATTATATACAATACCTACACACACATTTCTTCTTATCAGAACCACCATGGTTTCTCAGATCTTTGGTCTCTGTAGACAGAGTCTGCTTACAACCACTGATATTCAGGCATCCATTTTTGGATTTTTGGTGTCTCTGAGGAAGTTTCGGTAATGAAATGCATCAGGTGTGACATCACTTCTGGTCATGAGTGGATAGAATGCATCTGAGTAGGGACACCAACAACTAAATTACTCTATAGCGAAATAAATTTGCACTGCACCCTGGGTTGAACCACACTGCTAAGTGACTTTTTAATGCACTCGCCACTTTTATATGTAAGTGCCCATAGGGTAAGTAGGGTAAGAGGAGTTAACAAGAGGTCCTCAGCGCTCACACATTATCAATATAGGACATTAAGGGGTAAATTTATCATGTTGTGTAAAAAGTGGAGTAAAACATTACCGGTGATGTTCCTCATAGAAGCCAATCAGATGCTTTGCTTTGAAATATAATTGCTGATTGGTTGCCTTGGGTAACATCACCGGTAATGTTTCACTCCACTCTTTATACAGCATGATAAATATACCCCTAAGACATTCCTAAGACATGTGCTTAAAGCTACCAACCCCCAAATGGTTGCCCTTTTATTGGCTTAACTAGAATCACCTGACTTTAGCTTGGAAAGGTGGGAGCTACAAAATGGAGCTGGCCACTGCTCCTGTATAAACTATAGCAAAAAAGGGTAAGTTGTGCTCACCAGGCGGGGGTGCAATGAGGCTGTGACCACAGAATTTACAGAAACAAGAGGTCCTCTGCACTCACCCACTTTCAGTCAGAGTTGTACTCATGTGCACTAAGCTTTGGAGACAGTATAGGAGCAGTGTTGGCAACTTATCAAATGCGCACGCCTTTTGAGAAGTTAAAAGAGCAGGACTGCAGCCAGGTGCCTGCCCACACACATAGGAGGGTGACCTTTTAGCCAAAGAGGAAGCAGGTAAAGGAGAAATCAATGCTGCTAGTACAGCGTGCAATTACTTATTTGCTCTCTGCCCTGACTGCGTATCTGCCAAAATGTTCTGCCAGCTGAGACGCACAAGCCGAGGAGTCAGAGTGAAAGCAGGTGGTAGGGAAAGTGCTTTTTACAGTTGAGTTCCCCTGCTACACGGACTGCCTGGTTGGGGCTGACTATAACTTCTGAACAAAATGCTGAATGACCTAGAAAGCAATGGAGGGCGCTGCACACTTGAGAACGGGACAGACCCTTCTTGTCTGTGTGTTGCACTCTGTCTGATCCAGGAGCTTAGATAAAACAAGCCAGAGAGAGAGAGAGGGTTAAGGTTTTAATTTGCCTTCTTTTTTCTGACTTTTTTCAAAAAATGTTGGGCATGTCAAAAAAATTGCGCGCGTCAAAATGGTTGCATGATAGCCACGTTTCACAATTTTTTCGCCGTTGCATGAATTTTTTAGCTAAGTAAATGGGACAGATTTGCTCATCGCTTAATGGTTAAGGCCTAATAATAATAATGCCTAATGGTTTGCTGTTAACTACTTGCAGTGTCAATAAAATACTGAAATATGACTGTTTTCCTCTGTTTTGTGCCTAAACTATTTACTAGAAATGTTGCCCTTCATTTCAGGCTTACATGGTGCACCAAATATAAGTGTGGTAACATAGTCTCAGGCTTGCCCACATGTAGTAACCAATCAGATGTTTGTTTCCAAACAACTGACCACTACTTTTTCATTGATTGCTACAGGTTACTAGCCAAGAAGCACGTAGGGCCTTTAATTACATTACCCCAGGTTTTTCTTCCAGTTTTAGACCTCTGAGTAAATTTTACTATGTTATTAAGTTCAGAGCGCAAAATGTCCATTTTGCATAAGGCCACACGAGTATATATATTTTAATTAAAAAGGGTTACCCTGTAACATTTTGACTGGCTAACATGGTACATCACCTTTTCCTGCATATATATATAGAGAGAGAGAGAGAGAGAGAGAGAGAGAGAGTGCAGATAGTGTCGAAATTCCCTCTCAGTCGGGTAATTAAGTGGCATCTTTGACCAGTCACTCTCCTTCTCTAACCATATTAATAACACTGCCACAACCTGACGTTTTTTCCTCCGCAATATTGCCAAGACACACCCCTTTCTTTCACAGCTAAAACACTAATCCATGCCCTTATCCTTTCCCACTTAGATTACTGCAATCTGTTACTAACCGGCCTCCCAGACTCCAACCTCTCTCCCCTGCAATAAATCTTTAACTCTGCTGCCAGGATCCTCCTGCTCTCTCCAAAGAGGGGACCTGTTCAGCCGCACTTAAGCTCTCTTACATGGTTACCTGTTAAGCAAAGGAAAGCAAAATCCCTCTGCTCACATTCAAAGCCCTTCACTCCTCTGCTCCTCACTACATTTCTTCACTGGTCTCCCTGTATGTTCCTGGTCGTCTCCTCCGCTCCTCTCAGAGCCTCCGTCTTTTTACACCATCCACACCCACTGCGCTCTCTCGTCTTAAACCTTTCTATCTCGCAGCTCCTTACTTCGGGAACTCTATCCCTGAATCCCTCCGTAGGGAAAACTCACCCACTCTCTTTAATAAAAATCTCAGCTGTTACCTTCTGGAGCACTAAGACATTATTTTGCCCAGTCCTGCGCTTAAGGGCAAATGCCCATACCTGGTGCACTCTTACCTTCCAGTTTGTGCCTGTATGTTACCCAACCACTTAGATTGTAAGCTCTACGGGGCAGGGACCTCCTTCCTACTGTGTCTCATACCACATGGCACTTATTTCCTGTGCATTTATATATATTTATTGTATTTATTTATTTATTATAACACTTGTCCTCCCTGTGTGTAATTTGTGGCACTTTATAAATAAAGTTATACATACATACATACATCTGAGAGAGGAACTGCCTGTAGAGGTCTAGTGTGACTATCAATTAATGACCCATGGGCCTTGTAGAATTCCACAAACTTGACATTCAGGACCCTCTCTCACAATCATTAAACAAACATGGTGCAGAATTATAGAGGTTTTACAGGTCTGTGGTAGAAACAAGAAATGTCTTTTATCCACTTGTGCTCTTACAAATCAGCATCAGTTCTAGGATGAGATTAATATAACTGGTGGTGGAGGAAATAGTATAATATGGGTATAAATGTAATTATTCATTGAATAACCATAATTTATCCATTACAGATGTAGCAGTAATGTAGTTAGGGGTGCCACCTATCTGATTTTGAACTGGACAGTTAGTTTAGAACTGGGCAATCCATAGATTTCAGAAGTCTGGAATCCAGACAGGACTCTGAACTGACTGGTCCAGCAGTCAGCCAATTACAGGCTCACACATAGCCCAGCCCCTGATGTTGCAAGCCCATTCCCTAAATGTCGAAAAAGAGTTCATTAACCCAAGCAAAGAATGCAAGGGTAATAAACAGAGCCTGGAATGCACACTCAATATTCAAATAGTAATTCAATTTTATTTGCATTAAAAATACACAATATTTATAGAACTGTATTCAGACTATAAAAGCTGCTCCTGGTAACTTAAAGAGGCAAAATTCCGAATTTCGGCTCTTCTATTGCATTCTCTGAACTAGCAATGTGGCTTCCCTCTGACACGAAAAAAACAAAGTGCATAGGAATGAGGGGGGCGACACCTACTTGCCCATTGCAGGGCAGAACTGAACGCTGAAATTGCACTAACTATATTTTAAAATCATTAAATCCACGTAAGGTTTCCCCATTATGTATATAAGCCCGCACATTATAATCTTCATAGTGCTACAATTCAGACACGGATAATCCGCAAAAACATAAGGACTGGAGTCGCAGTTTTTTCTCTCTCATGGCTGCATCCAGATGCAATCAATGTAAAAATGCTAAATGCGAAAATACCAGTCCCAAAGTACCAAGCACAATTTTTACATTAATATTATTATATTAAAGTGCAAACCTACTATAAGTTGTTTCAAATGTCATATATTCTGTAAATAACAGAACCAAGGAAACCATACTCAACATGTATCACCCTATGTGGGCCCCATCAAGAGTTATAGCATGCAATCACGTCCACAGTGTCCACGAAGGACAAAACCAAAAAGAACCAAATGCCATCACCCCGCCCCTGACATCATCAGCTCACAGCCCCACCTCTTACCATCAGGACTTTCAATGACACAATATGAATTGGCCCCAAGAAACATATTATTCTACTAGTTTCATATTGCTGAATCCTCTAGCGAACATGTACGGCATGATGTGCATATTAACCTAACAATGACTGAAGATCAATAAAAGGTCAATATGGAGACTGCTGTTGCAAAAGAAAAATATAAGCAACAAACTTTTCAAATAACATGAAACCACCTCAACCTTTACGACTGCTAAAATGTGATATTTTGAGTTGACTGTCTATTGATTTTTTTACAAAACAAAGATCTATGAAATTTCTGCAAAAACAACTTACATTTATCATCTATGTTCATTCGTTAGTAACAAACATATTGAAGGTCATTTACCATTGTCCATGTATACTATACTGATAAATGTAGGTTTTGTTTTGAGGTAATACTAAATCTTGTAATTAAAATTAAAATATAAAATACATTTTAACTAATTCTGATCAAAACAAGTATGAGTCCCAAAAAATATTTTTTAAGCCATCATTAAATTGTTTATGATTAGTAAATGGTTAGTAATCAATACTATAGTTTTACTTTTTATTACTGAAGTGGATTGTGAACAGAAAGCAATGAGTTTGCTTTTGCAGCTGGTGAAGAAAGCTAGAATCCATGACAGCACCCCCAGCAATAAACCAAAAGGACTGTCTATCATGAAAGTCCCTGGATCAGGAATTTGAACCGCAAATTATGCTGTTATTTAGTTATTTTATTGATTTGCTCAATTAGATTTGTTTTTTGTGATTTTTTTTTTTCTGCATTTTTTTATAAATGCATCAATAATGAGATTTTTTTTTGTGCAAATATGTGTCTCAGCCAAGAGGAAAAAAATGAAGCATATAGGGTGGTACAATGCAGCTTTAACATCAAGTGCGAAAAAAGGTAGCAAAAGTAAAAAGTTGTAAAGCAGGTAAGAAATACATGCATAATTGAGTGGCAGATGAGGCCCACTCCTCCAACAATGAGCAGGGAATGGGTGGTAATAAGAAGCCTGAGGAGAAAAACTTGTTGTTATGAAGAAATCAGATACCACCTGAATGATGCTGTGGTATGTGGTTTCCTGAGAACAGGGTAGGGTAAGTATCTAAGGAGCCCTGGGGACTGTAAGAACAGGATAAGTAACTCAAGGTTCCTTCAACCATAAATAAGCAGAGCATTAAGTGGGTATGGGTAAAGACAGAAGTACCCCTGAAAGGAGAACTCTCAAAGCAAGTGCCAAAAGAGGGGGTGCAATGGAAGGAAGAGATCAAGTGTTTTCTGAAAGATACATGGGGGAGAGAGCTTGTCCAACAATGCCAGGGGTGAATGGTAAGACACAAAACACATTTTTTGAAGAAGAGTGAGTAGGAGGTTGTTAATTTTATGGAACATGCAATCAATGCTATCCTATCAAGCCAAGCTAGTACAGTCTTAACCCACCCAAAGCCTAGCCACCCACTTGATGTCTCCTCATTCCTTTCTGCCCAGTAGGGATGTAGTGAACATCGCCAAAAATGTTCGCGGACCCGTTCGCGGACTTTCGGCAAAACTCGCGAATATTCGCGAACTTTGCGAACCCCATAGACTTCAATGGGAAGGCGAACTTTAAAACCTAGAAAAGCCATTTCTGGCCAGAAAACTGATTTTAAAGTTGTTTAAAGGGTGCCACGACCTGGACAGTGGCATGCAGGAGGGAGATCAAGCAAAAATTTCTCTGAAAAATACTTTGTAAAAAAAACACCAAAAAAAAAAAACGCCAAAAAATAACGAAAGAGAAAAAAAAAAACGCCCAAAAAAAAACGGCAAAAAATAACGAAAGAAAAAAAAAAACCGCCAAAAAAACCCGCGGCGAACCCAAAATGGCGAACATCGCCAAAAGTCCGCGAATTTGCGCGAACGCGAACGCCCGATGTTCGCGCGAATTAGTTCGCCGGCGAACAGTTCGCTACATCTCTACTGCCCAGCTCACTGAGTACTCCTTCTCTACTCACTTCTCCCATCTCAAGGCACCTCCTCCAAGTTCAGGCCACTCTTTCACTTCTTCAATCAGGGCCAGAACTAGGGGAAGGCAGAAGAGGCATGTGCCTAGGTGGCGGGGTTGGGTGAGGAAGCTTGCAGAGTTGCTTAGGGCACCCAGCCACCTTGGCCCACACTGTCTCCAACTCTACCTGTGCCCTCTCCATCACCTTAACATCCAAGCCAAGCCACCCCCCTGAGCACCTTTATGGTCTCTCCCATGAGCGACACCCACATAAGGCACTTTTACAATCCTTGGCTTCTCTAATGGTCTCCTCCAACAATCTATAATGGCGACTCTCCAAGCTAAGCCCCTTCTTTTTTCACTCACCTGTGTCCTAATGTGCCAATATTGCAAGTCTCTTTAGATGAATGACATGCCTATGGACGGAGGGGAACTCTGGATCTACTGCCACCTCAAAGATGTTGGTAGATTCAGGGTTTTCACGGTAGCGTTTGTCAACAAACACAGCATATCTTGCGAATGATATGCAGATGCAGACGGACAGTGTTGGAAATAATAATATCCTGACCAAAGAATTTCAGCACAATTTTGTCCAGATCACATTGCATGCATAATTGTGCACATTGCCACGTCACAGCTGCTATAAAGCTGGAATTCTGGGAGGAAATGCAACATTGTAGGTAAAAACATGATGACTTGCCCCTTGAAATTGAACTTTAAACACCTCACCTCAACACGCATAAAAGCCCTAGGATTTTGTTTTTTATTTATAAGAATTGTTTTATCTTTTTAAACTATTATTTAATTATTTTGTGTTTGAAATCTAGTTTAATGCAGAACCTGGTTCCAACTTATTCCCTCTTTCTGGACTTACCTAGCTAAATCTTGTGCTTTAAACTGCTAATAAACTGTGTCTCCTGTTTTGACATAGTTGGTGTTACTCTTGACCTGATTTGGCCTACTATGGCTCCTGATACATGTTCTTGGCAAGTCTTTTTGTTTTCTTATTGGCTCCTGTTGTTTATCAGCTCTGACAGCAACTTGTTTTTGATGCATTTCTGTATCCCATTGTCAATATAGACTCTTTCTTATTTCCATCACATGTTCTGGACAAGGATATCTCTAGCCATAGGAAATTCTGATGGGGAGCTACACTACTAAAGGGCTGTGGTGGCCTTGGGCTGGTAAAGTAGCCAGAAAATAAAAAAAAACTCTCTTTTATGCCAACTCTCTTGCATGTCTGTAGCCTGATTTGCATCTTGAATTGTTTATTAGCCCATTCATTACCTGATGTGACACTGGTATTTTTGGAAACTATTATACAACATCATTTTTATGATGTGATTAGCCATGCATGCAACTGGAAAGCATGAGTTTTTTCTCAGCTAAATTGTTAAATGTTATTCAATGGTTTATATTTCTTTTGACCACTAGATGGTAATCTTTGTCCACATTTGGAAGATTTTTTTAATCTTGGATAGTGTAGGGCTTATTTGCACAGTGCAACATTTCGATAGGAATAAAAATAAAATAAGCAGAAATAAGATAAAAATTGCATTGTGCATTGCAATAATATTCATTATGCAGTTTATTACATTGAAAACGTGTTCTGTCACAAGCAGCAAATCATAAAATCTTTTTCTGTTGTCATTTAAGTCGCAACATGTTCATAAAATATATCTTAACTGTGTGCAACGGTAATATGAGTCACATTGCATTACATTTTTACCCTCTAAAGCAAAGCAACTACAAATCTAGCAATTGCATGCAAGGCAACTCTGTGCATGATAAAAAGAAATACCCAAAAGGAGCCCTGCATGCAAGGTGAGTGTAAGGTAAGATTCCCTGGCACTTTAGTATGTTGGTGCAGTTGTTACCTGCTTTTAGTGCTGGGTTCTAGGTTCAGTTTTAGTCAGGTCACTATATTTACAGGGATTTTTATGAATTTTTTTTATGTTTGTGTGACATTCCTCTTTCCTCCTGTTTGCATAGAAGAATACTTGAAAAAAACAATATGAACTGTAAAATGAGTACAGTCGCTACAGCTCACAGGTGACAAGGGTATTAGAGATAGAAAATATTATATAGATGGTGGATAGTTTGTATAAATGGAGTATTATCATTAATTCCACAGACAAGTTCTCAGCTTAATTGCATCAGTTGGGGGGATATGAGCCCACCGCAATTGTGTCTAACTTGATTTGGACTCAAGTTGCTGGAGTCAGGATTGCGTCATTTCTGGTGGTCACAGTTTATTTGATGATTGTGGGTGATTCTGTAGATGACAGTGATAGTCTGCAGAGGGAACCACCATATTTAAGGGGTTCTGTTGTGTCATTAGGTGCACTTGCGTGTGATACATCGGAGCCGACTGGATTTGTGCATTGGAATTTGGTGCAAAAATGTGCCATGTATGCTGTACGTCTTCCAGTAGAGCATGACTTCAACTTTTACTGCTGAGTAGTCAAAAAAGGAGAAAAAGATTCCATTATCTATTTTGATGTTTGTTTTATATATATATAATTCATAACATAAAAGTTTTACTTGCAGCAGCCATCAGTGCAGACACAAAACTCTTTACTGGGAACCTTTCCAAAGATTTTCCATTCACAGTTCACATAATCGGCACATTTCAACTACTCCCTGGAGTTTCTGAATCTCACTCTCTCTTTTTAACCATTGCAGATAATCATATGCCTGCCACCCTGTACATTATAGATATTCAGTCATTATCTTTGCTAAAAATCTTCTCATATATCTCATACAGCACAAAAAGTCTAATTTCTGAATGCAGCCACGTGCATAGTCATGCTATGGATACAATTGCAAGTATTTTAGTGCTTTGGATGCAATTGTGGCAGACCCAATATGCATGCACTTAAAATTACACTGGAATTGTGAGGAACATGTTGTACTGTGGGTAGTTAAATATATGGGGGCTAATTCACAAAAGGAAAAAGCGAGTGTTTTTAGCATGCTTTAAAAATAGTATCACTTAGTATCACTCTATATTTTTAGAATTAATGATCGATTCCCTAAAAGGCCATTTGTCTGACTTAAGAAGCGATTTTATTGCCATTATTTTTCATGCAATGCCATATTTTAAACAATATTTTAAATCAGGCAATATGTTTATGTGTGATTTCATAGCATGTAATATTATTCAAGATATAAGAATCATGTGAGGAGCCTGGAAATTCTGAGACAATACGCATGATATTCATCTTACTGTCACACACAACTTGGATATTCAGAGAATGGTCATTTTTTGATTCCAGCTCTTTGTCTAGTGGCGGATTAAATGCCACATGGGACCAATCTATGGCACCTAGGACATTTGGGATGCCACTGACACAATAGAACTGTTCCAGTCATTTCTATTGATGGGAAACTTTATATAATTCCCAGACACTGAACGTATTGCATCCAGGAACTGACCAAGGCAACGTGAGAATGTGGGCTGTGACACTCCAACATATATCCCTCCAACTTTCTGAATACTTCCATTTCCGAAAAAATGAAGGGAGCACAGAAGTTTGACTATGCCAGGAACAGCATGGCTTCTGTGTGTTAGCGCCTGCAGATAAGGCTCCAGTACCTCATACAGGCTATAGATTGCTGTTATACTTAATCTATAGCGCCTCACTATTTCCTCCTCTGATAATCCCTCTAGAGTTGATCTTTCCCCAAAAACTCAAGGATGCATCACTCTAGGACTGCAAAAATCCGACTGCAAACTCCATCTTGTCACCACAAACGCTCACAAACCGTAATATTTTTTTAGTAACGCCTACTCCTAGGAGGTGTTAATATTCACAATAATTATCACCATATTTCATGCTTTAAATGCTTTAAATATGTCTCTGAATTATGTGTTAGGACTATTTCTATTTGATAATTATTGCAATGCGATGGAAATTACATTGATGAATCGTTACTTAATTAAACATCATTTTTTAATGCATAAAACAATGCGTTAAGTGATAACAACCTTTTGTGAATCAGCCCCATGGCATTGCATCTGTAATGCACTTTCAATTTGGTCAGAAATAACTTTTTTGATACAGTAACTCTTTGTAATACATTGAATGACAAGAGTGTGGCATGTGAGAACTATGAGGATTAGCAATGCAGATTATCCAAGCAAAGGCTGACTGAAATGGCTGAAATCTACAAGTTAATGCCAATGCCAGTATAGCTGGAGATGGCAAAAATGAAGGTGTTCTGCAAAGCATTGGTGGGAAGGGACTAGAAGGCAGATGTAGCTATAATAATCAGTTATTTCAGAGGGAGCTACAACACTATAAATGTACTTAGTTCCTTAGTGTCTGTTTTATTTAGCAATACATTTTGTGTATCATATACCTCACATATAAATCAGTAGAAAAGAGAAAATGTGACAAACTCTTGGGAGATGAAAGGTTTATGTGCTGCAATACTTTGTAGACAGCTGCATGTAAAACACCTAAGGAAAAAAGGCATTTTTTCCATTATTCGGCTGGATCATCCTATGTAATGTATTTTACGTATGGTTATCCAAATGTTAGTGAAAGGAAACTCAAACATTTATCGGGACGATAATTCCCCACATGTCCAAAAATGGTATGATTATATCAGTGCATGTATGGCCAGCTTAAGCCCAGATTTTGCTCTTTTGTGCATGGGCAATACCCAGGGCAGTAGCAAAGATCATAGGGACTGGAAGCAAGATGACAGACTGGAACTTTTTGCAATAGAACCCTGATTGGTGCAGTTTTTAACACAGAAGATCAATGACGCGAGGGTTAGCAATTTTAATCAGTGGGGGCAAGTTTAGTGGCTAAATCCTTTCAAATCAGCCACTATTGCAAATGGCATTGCCAGAAGCCCAGGTTCAAAGCATTTTAGATAACATATGCCATACCTGTATTTGCAAACTAGTACATGCTGTCAGGATGAGAATTGTTGCTTTTGGCTGCCACACATGACATGGACTGACAAAAAAGAAAATAAGAGTTGTATGTAATATTATACAGATTCCATTGAAGGAAAGAGAAATCACTAATTCTTATATCCTTCCTCAAAATGGATGTAAATAAATGTATTCAATTAATTTAATAAGAAAAAGCAGTGAAGCTACAGTACTAAGCCATATTATAGGCTGTAGCACATGCATTTGTTTTGTTTAGCGCCTGTAGGTAATCTTGTTGTATGTGCCGCCATCTGTTGCTCTGTTTGTCTGAAACAGAAAAATTATGCATAATGCTTGTTAAATATATTTCCTTCTCCCAGAAGCCAAACATAACAACACAACATATTATAGGAAAGATTTTCCACACCTTTTTGCTTCAAGTGATCTTGAAGCAAAATCAAACAAACTTTAGTTGTATCAAGAACTGAGGTAATCAACATATATCCCTCACTCTTGCATGAGCCTAATGGCACAGTCTTACTGTAAAAACTGTGAAGCCAGCAAGCAGATCACAGCTCAGGCTTTGTAAGCAATCTGTGAATTTTCCTCTTTACCCACACTTCAGCAAGCGGCATTAAATTGGTGCCATTTACTTCTTTCTTTAACCCAAAGGAATAAAAAATGGAATAAAAAAACATGGTGTATGCAGAGTATGCAGAGGTTTCTCCAATGAGATTAGTGGAAATATATTTGCAAACAGACAGACATATTCTGCAGTAAATATATAGTATGAGCTGAATAACATAGAAAATTATTAGACTCACTGATATAATGAGCTTTGGCAGCTTGTCAAATAAGAAAATGAACTGCACACTTATAAGGAAAAAAATAGGGTTCTTACGTG
The DNA here is from genome assembly GCF_000004195.4 of Xenopus tropicalis. Taxonomy (NCBI): domain Eukaryota; kingdom Metazoa; phylum Chordata; class Amphibia; order Anura; family Pipidae; genus Xenopus; species Xenopus tropicalis. The sequence goes on along the minus strand of NC_030678.2, from coordinate 107,235,651 downwards.
TTTTATGGTGACCCCGACTATTCTTCCCCAGACGATGAATGAGGCAATGGGAGTGGATAATCCAACACACTAAGGGGCAGATTTATCAAAGTACGAGTTTGAATGCAGAAATGAGAAAAATTTGGATTAAATACGATAATTTCTGATGATTGAAAATGTCACGAAAACGCTTACGAAAAAAATCGTAATAGTCACCATAATATCGTAATGGTGTTCCTCAGGTCACAAAATTTTCATATCTGAACGATCGTCAATGGCGGGTAAACCTTTCTGACTTAGATCCTTCTGTGCATGATTTTGGAAGCCTCCCATAGTACTCAATGGCACTCTGCAGCTCCAACCTGGCCTAAACAAAGCTTGAATGAATCCGAAACTTTCTTACTCGTTGCGATAAATAAGATTTTGTGGCACATATTGTCATGCAAATTGTTGCAAAGTACGATAAAGTAGCAAAAAATACGCATAGTACGAAAACTTGGAAAAAACACAATCGTACTTTGATGAATGTGCCCCTAAGTAACAATCGCAAAACACAGTGCAAGCATTTATTGCTGTATTGATAACCATACCTGGCTACAATCTATACATTTACTGATAAATATTAAAAGACTGTTACACCAGTGCTGTCAGCGGGGGCCTTCGGCACCCACGGGGAGGGTGAAGTCAGGATCAAGGAGGAAAGCCGCTTCCAGCGAGTCCGAGCGAAGTACAGATGCAGGGTAATCCAAAAACAAGGTCAGGTCCAGGCAAAGGTCACTTAAGGCAGGCAGCAAGGTACAAGGTCAGGAACAGGCAAATAAACAGCAACAGGAAGGCAGATGAGACAAATAGAGACCCAGGAACACAATAGGTAAATTGAGCTATACTCGGGCATTGAACCTGGGTCTCTGGCGTCCTTTTAAGTTTGAATTTGGCGCCATAGCGCGTGACATCATCGCGCCGGCGTCCTTGCGCCCACGTGGAGCCCTGGGCGCCGCCATCTTGGATTCGCCGCGCCGGGAGGAAGGACGCCGCCGCACAGGAGCAGATAGGGAGCGTCGCCGATCCATGACAGTACCCCCCCCCCACGGGGGGCCACTGGACCACTAGGCCGAGGCTTCTGAGGAAATTGATCATGGAATGCCTTCACAAGACGAGGAGCATGTACATCAGAGTCTTTCTCCCAGGAGCATTCCTCAGGGCCGAATCCCTTCCATTGGACGAGGTATTGGAGTGATCCCCTGGAGAGCCTAGAATCTAGAATCTTCTCAACTTCGTACTCTTGCTGACCATCCACGAGGACGGCAGAAGGAGGGGACTGAGCAGAGGAGAAGTGATTGAGCACCACTGGTTTCAACAGGGAGACGTGGAACACGTTAGGAATCCGCATCTCTGGGGGAAGTTGTAGCCGGAGTGCTACGGGATTGATCACCTCAGAGATGGAGAAGGGACCCAGGAACTTGGGACCCAGTTTCGGAGATGGTACCTTCAAGCGGATGTTCCTGGAAGAAAGCCAGACTTTTTCACCAACCTTGTATGGAGGGGAAGGCTTTCTCCGACGATCAGCGAAGGTCTTGTGTACCAAGGAACTCTTTTCCAAATTAGACTTGGTGGCAGCCCAGATAACAGACATGTGAGCCGCCAGGTCATCTGCAGCGGGAACTTCGGAGAGAAGCAAATCTTGAGGGAAGGCCAAAGGATGTTGACCATACACCGACAAGAAAGGAGATCTTCCAGTGGAGGAGTGACTGGCATTGTTGTGAGCGAACTCTGCCCACGGGAGTAAATCCGACCAGTCGTCTTGGCAAAGGGAAACATGGTTTCGCAGAAACTGTTCAAGAGCTTGGTTTACACGCTCTGCTGCCCCATTGGTCTGAGGATGATAGGCCGAGGAGAACTGAAGAGATACTCCCAGAGACTTGCACAAGGAGCGCCAAAATCTGGAAACAAACTGGGACCCTCTATCGGAGACAATTTCCACAGGGAAACCATGTAAACGAAAGATATGCTGTATGAAGAGATGAGCCAGTTCTACAGCCGAGGGGAGTTTCCTCAAGGGTATGAAGTGTGCCATCTTGCTGAAGCGGTCTATCACTACCCAGATGACAGTGTTACCACAGGAGGGCGGCAGCTCCACAATAAAGTCCATACCCAAATGCGTCCATGGGCGAGAGGGTATTGGCAATGGATGCAGAAGACCGCAGGGTCGAGAGTGGCTGGCTTTAGTGGTGGCACATACTGTACAAGCTGCGACAAAGTCTCGGACATCCTTGCGGATGGTCGGCCACCAAACTAGGCGTCGAAGAAGCTCAAGAGTTTTTTCAGAACCCGGGTGGCCAGCTTGTTTGGAGCTATGAGTCTGCTGGAGAATAGGAAGGCGTAACTCGGGAGGTACAAATGCCATTCCTATGGGAGTATCGGAAGGAGCGGCAGACTGGCTTAGCAAAATTTGTTCAGCAAATTGGGGCAATACAGAGGCAATGATCCTGAAAGGAGGAATGATAGGCTCTTGCTCTATAGGTAGACGATCTTCGGGGGAGAAACTTCGAGACAGAGCGTCTGCCTTCCGATTCTTGGTCCCAGGACGATACGTCAGGACAAAATTGAAACGGGAGAAGAACAGCGACCACCTCGCCTGACGGGGATTCTGTCTCTTGAGAGACTGAAGAAATTCTAGGTTCTTATGATCAGTATAGATCGTGACCGGATGAGATGCTCCCTCTAAGAGGTGTCGCCATTCCTCGAGGGCGAGTTTGACAGCCAAGAGTTCACGATTCCCAATGTCGTAATTCTGCTCGGCGGAGGAAAACTTCTTGGAGAAGTATGCACATGGATGGAGCTTACCATCAGCAGAATGTCTCTGGGAAAGGATAGCACCCGCTCCTACATCAGAGGCATCGACTTCAATAAAGAAGGGTAAATTAGGCTCAGGGTGTCGAAGAACAGAGGCCGAAATGAAGGCATCCTTCAGGGACTGGAAGGCTTCAAGGGCCACAGGAGGCCAACAATTGGGTCTCCCTCCTTTGCGGATAAGGGAAAGGATAGGAGAAATGCGGGAAGAAAAGCCTTTAATAAATTGGCGATAATAGTTCGCAAATCCTATAAACCTCTGGATTGCTTTAGTACTCTGGGGAAGTGGCCACATCTGGATAGCAGATACTTTGGCAGGATCCATTTCGAAGCCCCTAGACGAGATAATGTAGCCCAGGAAGGAGATCTTTGGTACTTCGAAAGTGCATTTCTCCAACTTGGCGAAAAGGAAATTTTCTCTAAGGCGAGAAAGGGTTTCTTTGACTTGGGAGCGATGGGTCTCCAAATCTTGAGAGAAGATAAGGATGTCATCCAGGTACACGACAACAGACTTCCCCAGGAGGTCCCGAAAAATATCGTTAACGAACTCTTGGAAGACGGCTGGAGCGTTGCAGAGGCCGAAAGGCATCACGAGGTACTCGTAATGCCCATCACGGGTATTGAAAGCCGTTTTCCACTCATCGCCCTCTCGGATCCTGATGAGATTATAGGCCCCGCGGAGATCCAACTTAGAGAAAATCTTGGCCCCTTTAAGTTGGTCAAAAAGTTCAGAAATAAGGGGTAATGGATATCTGTTCTTAACAGTTATTTTATTGAGACCCCGGTAGTCAATACAGGGGCGGAGTCCACCGTCCTTCTTTTCGACAAAAAAGAAGCCAGCTCCTGCTGGGGAGGTAGAAGGACGGATAAATCCACGCTGGAGATTCTCAGAGATATACTCCTTCATGGCAGCCGCCTCTGCAGGGGATAAAGGATAGGTCCGCCCACGGGGTGGCATGGTTCCAGGAAGGAGATCAATAGGGCAGTCATACTGCCGATGCGGGGGAAGAAACTCTGCTGACTTTTTACAAAAAACATCAGAGAAGTCCCTGTAGACGGAGGGTACAGCTGAAAAACTCGTAGAGGAGACTGTAACCCGCTGGAGTGGCTGAGGAATTAAACAATGTCTTTGGCAGTACTGACTCCAACGGGAGATTTGACCCGATGACCAGTCAATGGAGGGGTTATGGAGTCGTAGCCATGGCAACCCCAGCACAACAGGAGTCGAAGGACATGAGATGATCAGGAATGACATCTTTTCCAGATGTAGTGCTCCAATCTGGACAGATAGTTCACCGGTGGTTAAAGTGATGGTGTCCGTGGAGAGAGGTCTGTCATCGATGGCGAAGACCCGAATAGGAGGAGCCACTGGAAAGAGGGAAATGCCAACCTTTTTTGCGAATGCCAAGTCCATAAAGTTTCATGCAGCTCCGGAATCAAGGAAGGCTGAGACTGGTATTGCCTGGGAGGACAACCGGATCTGCACAGGAACATGAAATTGGTGAGATTGTTCCACTGATTTAGGAACAATACTACGAGCAAAAGAAACAACAGTCTTACTTGAAGCAGGAGTATTCCCCAGCTTGACAGGGCAGGAAACCGCTAAGTGGGATTGTCCGCCGCAGTACAGACATAGGCCGGAAAGGCGTCTCCGAAGCTTCTCTTGTGCGGATAGTCGAGCCTTCCCAAGTTGCATGGGTTCCTCCGAAGGGGAAGTGGTAAACTGCGGAGAAGACGGGGGTATCATAGGGTTCTGGAAGCGCGGAGCCAGGACTGGATGAGACTTTTTACTCCGCTCTTTATCAGCCTGATGTTCTTTAAGGCGAGTGTCCACCTTAATAGCGAGAGCAATCAAATCTTCAAGGGAGTCAGGTAGATCTCTGGATACCAGGTCATCCTTCAGACGGGACGATAGGCCTTGGTAGAAGACTGCCTTATACGCCTCCTCATTCCAGGAAGTTTCCGCCATGAGGGTTCTAAAGTCTATGGCATACTCACTGGCACCGAGACTGCCCTGTCGGATTTGCAGCAGGCGTGAAGAGGCAGTAGCGACCCGACCAGGGGCATCAAAGATGGTTCTGAACATCTGTAGAAATTCCTTCACATCAAATGTCAGGGGTGACTGGCTCTCCCAGAGAGAAGTTGCCCATTCCAGTGGTTTGCCCTCCAGACGAGACATAACGTAGCCCACCTTTGCTCGCTCACAGGAGAATTGGGAAGGTTGGAACTCAAACTGAATCTGGCATTGAGTCACGAATCCCCTGCAGGCCTGCGGATTGCCACTGTAGCGCGGAGGAGGAGGTATTCGTGGCTCACGAGCTGGTGACATTGCTGGCAGAGGAACCACCACAGCAGGAGGAATTTCCGCGACAGCGGGAGTAGCGGGCAAACGGGACAAAATGGAATCTAGTACTTGCCCAATTCTGACTTGCTGGGATTCATATGCCTCCATACGGGACGCCAGCCCGCGAAGGGCTCTTCCGACGTCCGGTACCACTTCCTCGGGATCCATGGCCCGAGTATAATGTCAGCGGGGGCCTTCGGCACCCACGGGGAGGGTGAAGTCAGGATCAAGGAGGAAAGCCGCTTCCAGCGAGTCCGAGCGAAGTACAGATGCAGGGTAATCCAAAAACAAGGTCAGGTCCAGGCAAAGGTCACTTAAGGCAGGCAGCAAGGTACAAGGTCAGGAACAGGCAAATAAACAGCAACAGGAAGGCAGATGAGACAAATAGAGACCCAGGAACACAATAGGTAAATTGAGCTATACTCGGGCATTGAACCTGGGTCTCTGGCGTCCTTTTAAGTTTGAATTTGGCGCCATAGCGCGTGACATCATCGCGCCGGCGTCCTTGCGCCCACGTGGAGCCCTGGGCGCCGCCGCACAGGAGCAGGTAGGGAGCGTCGCCGATCCATGACAAGTGCATTCAGCATTCTCATTATTTAACAAAATAATGTTACAGTGACACATGAGACATGTTAAAATAATGGTGTCCCTGATCCCCACGTGTAATTGAAGGTTTTAGCAGGTACTCCCTGGCTTATTAAATGTGTAGCCACATTCCATGTTTAATATTGTAAATTAAATTCACAAAGATAATCTAGTTTTCCCATGGCTCATTGGTCTGGGTCAACTTTTTTGTAGAAACTGATTGTAAACATTTTAAAGTCATTTCAGTGGCCCCCTAGGCACAGAGTGGGGGTTGAGCTGTGGGCCTTTTTATTTCCAGTTTCAAAAATGTATTTTTTTATGGCTTAATTTTTTATTGTTAGACCCAATGGAACAAATGCTATTTCAAGATATACCATATTAGAAACATTTTCATTGTATTCCTAGGTTAAACTGAGTAAGTATCCCAGAAGTATTCACTGCTTACTGAGCTACATTAATCAAATTAATACCTAAGGATAGAGCATAGAACATGTTTTCCAGTAATAACTATTTTGAGAAATAATTTGGTATTCCCAATGCTCCGTTTGTATAGAATTTACTTGTAATAGATTCATTATGAATCTGTTTTTTTTTCTGAGAGTTAAAGTAGGCAATTAAAATCTGTATCTGTCTCCATGTAATTACAATTGGTATTATTTAGTATTTATGTGTGGCACATCTACAGCTACAATGTAAGCCCATATTTTTCCTTTCAATTCACTGTAAAGTAAATTCCTACAGCATTGTGATATTTAGCAGCATATAGCATTATTATCTTGATTCAGTTTCTTTGTGGGACACAGGCTTGTCTCGCCTACAGTTTGAAACTTGTCTGCCTAAGGGATATTGTTAGCAGGCAGTTTTAGTGATTTATATGGAACATGGCTTTCCCCCATGTGACAGTCTGTCAGTTATAATATTTGGGGAGAGAGAACTTTTACATTAGCTATGACACTAACTCTGAACAAGCAAGTCTGGTTTCATTCTAATGCAGACTCTTTCTGACCTTAGACAAGTCCCTTGATCTCCCAGGGCACCAGACTGAATATAAAACTGAAGGCTCTGTGGAAAAGGTACTGTACATAATATTCTTTGCACTTCTCACATCTTATGTAAAATAGCACTATTGTATAAAAAAAAGGTTTTTTTGTAACATTTAAAGATGATTAATAAATATGTTACATATACACTGGTATCAATATGGATGTTAATGTTTTTTATAATTATTATTTATTTATTTATTTATTTTAAAGGAACACTCTCATCCAGTCTGTGAATAGAGGGAAGCAAACCTAAGCAGAACAGGTACTGATAACTACAACATAAAATACATACATTTGACTCCCAGTTGCAGCCTGCTGTGGCATATCATATGCAGAGTTCTTCTAGAGAGGCCACAAAATCCCATGGCAAATGTATTTTTCCCCCTTATTACAAAGTTTAATCTGCAAGCCTACAAATTTCACTTGCCCATGCTCTGGGCAGCAAATCCCTGATATTCACTTAACTAGCCTCAATTTTGTTAAGGCGACATGGTTGTTTATTTTTATATTTGTTTACTACTTAGGGGCACATAGGTGGGGAACAACAGAAATAAGAGATCAAAAATGTAACTCATCCCTTCATACCAATAATTCAGAGGGGATAGAGTTTCTATATTCTGACTCCCTCCAGGGTGTTTTGTTATTAGCTTTGGGATGCATTTTACCAGGGACAGCAAATAGTAGTACTGAATTTCTACCCTCTGCACTCTGCACAACCATGTGGCACCCTTAATTCACTCCAGCACAAAAGTGATTGCTTGGGGAAGTGATGGGGGAGGCATCTGGAGTTCTACCTTAGGCAGCAGCAGACCCAGGATTACCTCTGATTTCTCTGTCCCTCTTTATTATTTAAAGGCAATAGAGCAAAACAGAACAATTTTCAATATTCAGACTCAAGCAGCCCATTCTGTTGTTCATCATTATTGTATAAGCAGAGAGGAAATGAAATCTAATATTGGTACTTGCAGACCTGAAGAAAAAAAAATATCAGGCAGTAAGTTACAGTGTAGCTCAACCACAGAAGTGTTAATGCTTTCCAAATCACGTCACTTGTGTCTGTACAGTATATGGGAAAATTACTACTGGAGCATAAAATAATGTAAAATATTAATACTGTTCTCCATACCATCAAAAATATGGATAAAAATAAAAATAAGTATCCATATACTCTATAAGTGCCATGACCAAGTTTGCCCTATGAATACAGCACTGCCTGCATCCCCCCAGTGTCAGTGTGCTTTATTCATATCCTGCCTTATGGTTGTGCTCTGCACCTTGCACTAGACTTCTTTATTATATGCTACTAGGCATCAACCAAGATAATTTGCTCCTCTGCCTCGTTCAAGATGGGGTTCCAAAGCAAACAAAATTTGCATCTACAAATCTTCAAATACGTAACAATTTATCAAGAGTGCCAGTGGGTTTTTTTTCACCAAAAGTAACTTTACTACTGCTGGCAAACCTCCATTTTCAAGATACAGAAGACTCTTACTAGTCTTATTATGTACGTCATGCCCTCCATGTTAGTATCCCACATACAAGAACTAATTTGTCAGTATATTTTCCCCCATTTTAATTATATTTGCTGGAATAATTTCCAAAGTACACAAGCAAAATTTGGGCACATTATGCTTGCAATGGTGTAATTACAATCTTAATTAAATACACAATAAGCCGTAAAAAAACCTGACACTTTACGACAAGGCATTTTAAAGTGAACTCTGGTGGAGTTAGGCAAGGAGAAAATTCACACTTTAATGAATATGCCTATAGATGTTCAATGGGATGGCTAAAACAATGTGAAGGAGCAAGAAGTAAAGAAAAGAGGAACAATGTTGTATATGTTACTATGCACTGATCTTGCCCATATAAGTAGTAACCAGCAGAAATATTAAATGACAATTTAGCACAATTTTCATACATATTAATTCACTAGTGCATTGTGTTATTCCTACCATGTCTACTACTTTAGCTGTAACTTCAGATTTAGAATCTATTTCCAGCTGTTACTGTCAAATTTAGAATCTATTTCCCCCTGCCTCTTAAACTAGTAAATAAAATAAGAATCTCTATATCTGAAAATAATGAAACCTTTGTGGAAAAAAACAAATATAAAATGCATTGTAAATAAATGTAAATGTTCATTTAGCTATGCTGTTTCATAGCTATTCTTTGTAGAATGGCTTATTAAATATTGATAACAAGAAATATTCTTTGAGAAGCTTCATTTACAAAAGGGAGTCGGCAGAAAGAAAGAGATTACGTCAACATTAAATTTTCATTGAACATACAATTCATTAGATGGATGCCAACAATTGCTATTGCAGAAATTTGTCAACAATAAGGGGCATATTTAAAGAACTGTGTAAAATACATGACATATTTCTAAAGTTCTGTCATGGTTCTTACAGGTGAATTTATGTAGGCATTGTCATTACAGAAAAGAGATCCCTAATAATTCTAAAGCTGTGCATTTTCTTTCATGCAAGACAAACATCTAAAACGCAAAAAATAATGCCAATATTTGATACCACTCTTGACTTGGTTTAAGACATTTAGGTGAATACCACTAACTCATGCAGGGAAATATGTTGTGCACAATAGTGATACCACTACCCACAATAAATGTTTTACAGCAAACCTGTTGAAGCTTTTTTCCTATTTTTTGGATTTCCACAATAACATTTTTTTTATTTACACAGCTTTGTAAATATGTCATGAGTGATGTATTAAAATGTCTAAAGGTTGCTACTTGTCTAGTAATCCATAGCAATCATGCAGCAAGTTGCTTAAAAACACATACAGGTATCTGTTTGTTTGCTACTGTATGGGTTACTACATGAGGTCAAACTTTAAAACATATTATGATGTAACTGTATACCATGATGTTTAAGTAGCTATGTAAATTCTAATGTAAGATGTGTTTTAAATATGCCTAAAGTATTTAAAATCCACAAACAGATTTTCAAGCTCTCCGAAAAAGTCCAAACTATAATTCTCTATGTAATAAGAGGCATCAACAGGTAGCATTTACTGGCCCTGTTTGAAATAAAAAATGTGCTTGGCAATGAGTAACAAGACCTGGGGGCACATTTACTAACCCACGAACGGGCCGAATGCGTCCGATTGCGTTTTTTTCGTAATGATCGGTAATTTTGCGATTTTTTTTCGGCGTCTTTACGATTTTTGCGTAAAAACGCGAGTTTTTCGGCGTCTTTACGATTTTTGCGTAAAAACGTGAGTTTTTCGTAGTCATTACGAAAGTTGCGCAAAGTCGCGTTTTTTTCGTAGCGTTAAGTTTTAACGCTACGAAAAAGGCGCGACTTTGCGCGCAAGTGTTAACGCTACGAAAAAATCGCGACTTTGCGCAACTTTCGTAATGGCTACGAAAAACTCGCGTTTTTACGCAAAAATCGTAAAGACGCCGAAAAACTTGCGTTTTTACGCAAAAATCGTAAAGACGCCGAAAAAATCGCCAAAAATACGAAAAAATCGCAAAATGTTTGTTTCCAATCGGAATTTTTCCAATTCGGATTCGAAATCGTGTCTTAGTAAATCAGCCCCCTGGTGTAGCTATTTTTTACTAGTTGATTGCTATGGGTAACAGATCTACAGATTTTTTATTTTATTTCTGTTTCATTATTTAATCTTTTTAATATTTAGTTCTAGATCACTTTAAACTGGCTTAATTCTAGACAGAATGCAACGTTGCATTTCAGATTTTAATAGGCTCTCCGTGCACTCTGCTATTGTGCAATAGTGTTGGCGAGCGAATAGTGGAAACTGGGACTAGGGGACAAGTCAAATTGCATAAACTTTCACCAGAACTAAAAAATGTTGGCATATTAACCTTGCATTGACATCTTTTTGCCATGAGTGATTGCAAAATTGGAAAATTTTAAATATCTCATTATGTACCAGTAAGTCATATTCTCCATGTGTAGTGATGAGCTAATCTGTCCCATTTAGCTTTGGCATAAAATTTGGGAAATGGCAAGAAAATTTACGAAACGGTGAAAAATTTGAGAAACGCATTTGTCGTGTGATTTTTTGGTCGCCTGCGTCTTTTTTGTGGCCCGCAGGTTTTTTTTACACGACCATGGCCAATTTGACGCGCAACAAAAAACATTCCAGGCAACAAATTTTTCTACAGCGAATTTTCATGGAAGTTTCGCGAAACAGTATCTCACATATGATATGCCATTGCATTAGAAAATGAATTTGCCAGTGTCCCCATTACAATTCTGTGGGGTAAACATGCTGATATGGCAACACAATTTTGACACATTATGCTTGCAGTGGTCTTATTACAATTTTAAAGAAATGTTACCACAATGTTACCACAAAAAAAGCCTGTTAGCCTTAAGTTAACTTTGCTGGGGTTGGACAAGAAGAAATTCACACTTTAATGAATATGCCTCTTGATGTTCAGTGGGATGAGTGAAACAGAATATGAAGGAGTAAGGAGGAGAGAGTTACTATGCATTGATTATCCATATAGAAGTAGTAATCAGCAAAACAATTGAATTACATTTCATCACCAAATCTAGTAATCATATTTTTATTTGAATATACCTGCAGTGTTTCTAGTTGTTCTTTTAAGGGCAATTCATAAGTATGTATGTATTATTATGTAGGTATAATCAGACATTCCATTCAATGTAATAGTCTGTTTGGGCTTTGCTTAGATAACATTTAAAACATGTCTAAACACTGATAATGAACATGCTGATATAGGAAGCATAACTTCCAATTGAAAGAAAATATTTGTATATGTACAGGAATCAATTAATAGAATGCAATGTCATAATAATGTCCATTTTATATGTTGCTGGTTCTAAAATGGTATTTTTCAAGGTGTCCAGCCTAAAAATGATAGTAAGTATAAGATGAAATCACTTGTAACGAGCATCAAGTCCCTATTAATATTTATTATTGTACTAGTACTATAGATATTGTAAAGCTGAAAATTACCAAAATTATACTATATATTGTTGGCATTTGCTGAGCAACGTGTAAGGTTAACAAAAAGAAAGTGCAAAATTGCAGCAACACCAATAAATGGTCTCCATTGTCTTTATTTTTGCAAACCCGCTGTACAGTCACTGACTTGACAACTAAGTGACATGAAGAGTCCAAATATCTACACGGATGGCTTACTGCATTAGAGTAACAGCTAATACTACTGTGTCTGAAGAGGATCATATTCAAATGAATATTTCATTTCTGAAAGGCACAGAGTTATTGTGCCTTGCGGCCCTGGCTGTGCGTCTCAAGTTAATTATATGACTTTTTCTGATGTCCTTATTTAGCTTATCGACATAGATATATTGCAGGTTACATACAGCATTGTACTGTAAGATTGTACTATTTTTAAGTTTCTCTCCTAAAAAAATTCTTATACAGTATATGGAGAACATTTGCTATGGTTTTGTTATAAAAGAAAAAAGGTGACATTGGAGGTTCACAAATACATTGTATTCGAAAACAATGTGACATACTTGTCTCTTGTGCCAATTACCAAGCTGACATCCCTTTCTAAGGCCCAGTAATGTCCCCAGTGCTCATCTGAGGTGTTTAACATCCGTAAAAACATGAAGTGTCCATGTACTGTATGTATAATGTCTCTTGAGGCTTAAACCTCATTTGCTTTTACACAACAGTATTTTTCATTTAGTGTTATTAGGCGAATGAAGATCTACTGAGCTTTTGGATTAATGAGATGACCTAGAGATGAGGTTATCCCAGGTCTGAAAGTAAAAAAAAAAAAGAACTTCAGAACTACAGTAATACAGTTTATCTTGTTAAAAAAGAATTTAAACCTACTTTAAAGTTAAATTGCTAGATTAAATTAAAATAAATTGAAGCAAGATCATATGTAAGGCAGTAACTAAAGAACTGTTTGGGGGGGAAATATGTTTCTCTCAGGCTTTTCTCTTATCCCCTGGTGTACAGGAGCACTTGAAAGGGTTAATTCCAGGAAGGTGCACTCCTGGGATATTAGTGGCCAGTTAGTATCTTGCTGGCTTACTGTGAAAAAGGAGGACATGGAAGAAAGAGGGCAGAGAATCCGTAGCCAAGTGGAAATTTAAGGGGCAAGCAAAGTGCAATTTACTGTGGGTGGCTTTGGCATTTTACTCTAAACCACCTGTGAGGAGCCAGTTTTATTTATATTAGCCTGACTAAAAAAGTAAGTTCCTGAATTCACTTGGATTTTCATTACGTTATTGCTCTGGTTGCTACTAAATAAAATAAAAAACAGAGCAGATGTAGGGAATAATAGGGGCTGTGTTTACTCAGGCTGAAAGGTAATAGCTGGTTCTGGAATTAGTCATAACCTGAGATAAATGGGTGGGACTAGGAGTAAACTCATTGTCCAGAAAGTAGAAACCAGGATATGAGGGATGACCCCATAAAGTTTGACAGTGTTAAAGTGGAAAGAATGTGAGTTAAATATCTGTAGTTTTCCTGGATTAATTATGGCTGGGGTACATAAGCAAACTGCCAGTGGACAAGTCTTTTGTGGTCTTATAAGAATGAACTTTAATTTGTTTGTTTTTCTGTTGTGTAAGAAGTAAACATGCCTTGGTTTGTGGAAATCCATGCTGTGAATTAAAAAAAACACACAAATATCTGATTAAAGTTACTCTGTGTGTTATAGGGGTCATTTACTTATACTCCTTGCAAATGTGCAGGAGCACTAAGGGATGTAAATGCTTACCCCTTAGTGCTCATTGACTAATGGATGCAATGGCTGTGCTGTGCACCATGCACCACATACTGTAAAAGATCTGGGTACAGGCCAGCAACAGGCCAAATATAGGATCCCTTAGTCAGAAAGTCCATTTTAAGCAAATAATTCTAATTTTTAAAAATGATTTCCATTTTCTCTGTAATCATAAAACAGTATCTTATACTTGAACCTAACCTAAGCTACATAAATCCATATTGGTGGCAAAACAATTGAGTTTATTGAGGTTAAATTATTTTAGCAGACTTAAGATATGGTGATCCAAATTATGAAAACATCCCTTATCCAAGAAATCCCAGGTCCCAAATATTCTATTTGATAGATCCTATACCTGTACCATTTCTGCCATTTGGGTGAACTCCCATTAAACCCAAAAGTTTTAACCAAAAGTTATTGCTGCAAAGGCTTTTTTACAGAATTGTAAAATGTGAGTATTGAATACATTCACATAAAACAATATCACAATAATAAGTAATTTTGACTTTTTTCTTAGATAAGCAAAGTGGTCAAGGGCAATGGGTCTGAATAATCTGACTGAGCCATTTGCAAAATGAAATCCAGGGACCTTTGGCGTGTAGCTTGTATATATCACACCCCCTTTTTGGCCACTCCCCCATTGCTGTATACCCATACATTTTAGTATTTCCCTAGAAAAGCTCAAATAATTTTACCAGACCTAAAACCATAATGCAAGCAATAGTTACAAAGTTTTGGACTGAAGTATCCAGCAGTAAGAGCCAATGATCACAGCTGTGTCAGGCAGCGTTTATTGTGTAGATCGCTTGATGTAGTGGGGCAGAGCAAGAAAGTGCAATGGAGAGTGAAGCTTCCTTCTGCAACAGAAATGCTGGTGCGGAAGTTTGGAGGACATGGGAGGAGGAAAGGGGTTAGGTGACAGAAGATCACTCCTTCCTTCCTCCTGTCCTGGAATAGCAACAGTTGGCTGAAGGGTGGCTCTGGTGCCACAGGGACAGCTGGGGACAACTTTCGGGGTTGAGGACGTTGAGAACTAATGGTAACCTTATTTTTGTTGTACTCACTACACTCTAAATACTGGTATGGGAACCGTTATCTGGAAACCCAGTATCCGGAATGTTCTGAATTATGGGCAGTGTGACAAATAAGTGTTAAGATATAAGAAGTTATATAAACTGCAATACTACATCAGTTGTATACCTGCTTACCTGCACAAGATGTTTAAAGCAATATATTGGCTGTACCACCAGACCACTAAAGGAGAGAGCTAGGGAATATATAAACCTAATAAAATCAAGAAGTGAAACAACAACAGTCTCTAGGCACTTTAGTGAGTGCAGTAATGGTAATGTAGGGTACAGATGAAGCGCTGGGTTTCCCAAAACGTAACTAGTTACAAACAGGATAGCCTGTGTTATCTTGTGTTCTTGTGCCATCTCCCTGCTGTGTCAGGGGAAAAAAAGCCTTCTTAGGCTGTAATTCTGTTTTCAGACAGCAGGTGGTGCCTGGAAAGGGAACATGCACAGTAGGGGGTCCACTTTGACGCCAGGCTTCATTTGTTTGTCTCTGGAATGTGGGACGTGCTAAGAGTGATTAAGATTACCCCCTGGTAAAAACAAATAGAGCACTAGTCTCTGCTGTGGGTAATTACAGACTGGGATGTTTCTGGTCAAATCCAGTTGGTACAACGTATATATATATGGTTAAATGATTCCCCTTTCTCTGTAATAATAAAACAGTACCTGTACTTGATCCCAACTAAGATATAATTACCCCTTAGTGGGGCAGAACAGCCCTATTGGGTTTATTTAATGGTTAAATGATTCCCTTTTCTCTGTAATAATAAAACAGTACCTGTACTTTTTACTTTGTGGTTAGGCTGGTTTTGGGAGAGGGCCTTTTGTTGCCATGTGCAGCACTGATATCTGAGAGCTGACTGTACTGCCATATATATACTGTTTTTGAATACTTCAGCTTTTTGTTTAGCAGCTTAAATTAGATGAATACATTCTGTAAATCATAGGGAACATCTCTAGTATATGAGTGGCATCTCTTGACCAAAGCCTTTGACACAATACTAATGCTGATCCACCCCCTTTCAATAATGTAACAGTTCATCCTAGGGATGGCACTTTATTATTTTTTTCAAATAATACATTATTGATGCTAAAGCAGCCTAAACTTACAAACTGCAAGCAACCCATATTAGTAACTAGGGGGTACTGCTTAAAATACTCTGAGGTTGTCTGAGGTCATTTCTTTGATGAAATGTGCAGAATGTGGATTGGGCAAAATGTTGCTGCTTTCTTGAATATAAGATACTGAGCAATGGCACTGGAAAGAGAACAGAACAAATGGTTCTTATTTATAATTTCTCTGCAGTATAACTGAACACATTACAAGCTCAAAATGAAAGAGAGGTCATGGTGTGTGGCAGATGATATCCCTCTTCAGATGCTGCCTTGGGGCCACATCAAGGGCAGATGCAGCAGTGTCTTCTTAAATTTAAGTACTATACAGTGGGGATATATGATGAGGGCAGCTGTCACATCAACTAAAATAAAAATCTTTATGATGAAGTAGCCAGCAGTGATGATAAAGAACCAAACTGTTAATGAATTACACATTGGATTACACAGTGGAAAACAGTGCGTAACATATTTGAAGTACTAAGAAGGTAATGAAGTGAACATTTTGCTGAGCAGTACAGACAGAACTCTGTAATGCTGGCTGATGAAATTCCAAAGTTTTAAATATTTCTTGCACGTGTTTTAGCTGATTATTGTAATTATTATTATTATTATTATTATTATTATTATTATTATTAAAAGTACCTTTTAAAATCAAGGGGTTTAAAGATATAAATGTATTTTTCTTTCCAAGATAATTCTATAGTTAGAGGATAGACTAATTTCACTTACCGCCACCAGAACAAGCTTCTTTGCTTGCCATGAAATAAAGTTGGGATAACTTAGGAAAGTACTCTTCAACTCAACACACACATTACTGAATGGGCTTTTAGAGCTAAATGCTTTGCCAGACTAGAGTAAGTGCTAAACAGTTATATAATCAAGGAAAGGTTAAAAACTATTGACACTTTAGTCATCACTGGGTCATTAACATAGAGAGAATAATAGCTGGCACTCAATGGAGGAACATCGAAAGAGGAATGAAAGCACACAGCATACTAATGAGAAGCAGTCAGGGGCTGATCAGAACATTAATTAATTGTATGATCTAAAAGAATCTGGGTGTGAAAAATAGTAATGTTCATTGCCCATGAAAACATTAGAAGTCTCTGTAAGTAAAGCCTCATTTATTATTAATTAGTATTATGAAATTAACATGATTGTTAAACTGAAAGCTATATTGGGAGGTAGGAGCTTATCCTTATTAAGATGTCAGATTACACTTAGCTATAGAACTGCCATATTCATTTCTAAGCTTTGATAAACTGTGAACTGTTTTCACGTCTCTGTGTACCCCCCTTTTTTAACATTAGTTCAATGAATAGGGCTTGTGCTGAACATCCTTTCCCCATATTTTTCACTAAGAAATATGATTTTTGTTCCTAAACAGAGCAAAATTTGAAATGGAAAGTAAAGTCACAATCTACTTCCAGCTCATCTTAGCACAATCAAAACAAATTACCTGTCTACTGTGAAGTCCGCTGTATAAATAAACCCTTCCTCCATTTACAGCCTGCTAAAGGAGCAGCTCATTATATAGATGGCTTTTCAGGGGACTGTTGATTCTTTTGATTGTGCTCAGATAGCCTGGAAGCAGAATGTGTCATCACCTTAAATTCCAGATTTTCCCTTGTTTAGGGGCAGAAATAACAAGAACCATAGATATTTCTTGGTTAAAAAAGTAATGAGAATGTTCAGAACAAGCCTTATTCATTAAATTGATGTTGAATTTAGTTCATATAACACTTTATTAACACCCATTGCTCATTTAATAATAACTGCTGCAATCAATATGTGAAACTCTTACATTCATTTATATGTCATTCATTCAAAACATTATTTGCTCTTTTTTTTTTCTGTACTGAAACTGTTAACTTACCTCTTATAACTTTGCATAAGCTTATTTTCTTTATTATACTCTGTATCTGAGTTGATATCTTAATTTACAGAATGTTATACATCTGCATTCTACAGATAAATGATTAAAAAAAACGCAATGAGCAGATTTATATTTATCATTAAATGGCATACAATGAAAAATTACTTCTGCTAACATAATATCTGAAGTAATAGATTTCGCTGAACAAAAGGTGAAAAAGTGTCAGCAAGCTGTAAAGTTAATAAATTGTCCAGTAAATGGATATAGGCATTTTACAGTCTATCCACCTACTGTTTCCTTTGCGCAATGTCGGCCTTTGCTCGGTTGTGTAATGTCAGCATTAACAGATCATCATTAACATACATAATAGGAGTCATGAATAGTCTGATTTGACCCCTCTGTTATTAATGTTCTGCTTTGATATATTTTATGAAAATTTTCTTTTTCATAATTTGCTTCTAAGTTTTTGTTTCCGTTATCTTGAATTACAGGATGGGCCATCTCCCGTAAGCTCCGTTTTAACCAAATCAGATTTTTAAAATTGATTTCCCTTTTCTCTGTAATAATAAAACAGTCCTTTGTACTAACTAAGATATAATTAATCCTTGTTGGAGTCAAACCAATCCTATTGAGTTTATTTACTGTTTATGATTTTTTTAGTAAGCTTAAGGTATGGAGATCCAAATTATGGCAAAACCCCAGGTCCTGAGCATTCTGTATAACGGGTCCTAGACCTGTAATATTAAAGCAGTGCCTTGTATTTAGTCCCAAATAAGATAAATAATTCTTATTGGTGGCAAAACAATCATATTAGGTTTAATTATTGTTTAATGCTTTTTTAATAGACTTAAAGGCCAAGGAAAGCCTGCTGAAATGGCTCATTTCAATAGTCCTATTCCTTGCTCCTAGATCGCTACCTTTTTTTCAGTCTGTAAAGGGAATAATCCCTCCGTGTATATATTCGCTCTATTGAAAGGTTGTGCTCGACATCTTTACCAGGATCGCGTCAATGTGCGCATGCACTGAACCGGAATAATAGCTATTACGCCTGCGTCTCGGTCTTGGTCTTGAGAGCAGTGCGGTGACTTCTGGGTAGCACTTGTTCCTTTCTTCCAGCTTTGGGGAAGTAAACAGCTAAGGATCTTTTAAACAGGAGCACGCTTTAGCAAAATTACTACACTGACAGCCTGTAATGAGGTATGCCTTTCCCTGAACTTCTTATTATACTTAGCCTTTCCTTGTCCTAAGGACAAGGACATGTAAAGCCCCCACAAAAATTTAAAGCATTGCAAGTATAAGTTCACATGTGTAAAAACGATTCACACAAATTAAGATTCTAAATCATTTTCGGGATATTCAGAATAGGATTTTTATGAATTTCTTTCAGTTAAATGAATGTAATGCCTTCAGTCAGTAACAGTGATTCATAGAGTTATCTTTGCACAATTGTGCCATTGGGTTATTCAGATTCATCCAGCAATAATTTATTATAAAAATGTAAAAAAGGAAAAAGGGGACTTGAGGCTTCTATAAAATTACTTACATTTTAGCATTATTGTGTGGTTACATATAATTACTATAATGTCTAAATGCTAAACAGTATTTTATCCTGTTTTTTTTTAATAAAAAAACATTTCTGTTGACAGCCTGTCCTCCCAGTGCTGTGCTTTGCATCAGTTTATAAAACCACTTATTGTTCATTTATTTTGTGCTAATAGTTCATTAAGGCTGTACAGACCATCATGCCTATCTAATTTGTGAACTGGATATATTCGTTTTGGGATATTTAGAAGTTCAGTTATTCTGAGCCATTTAATTTAATTAACACCTCAAAATCAATAGCCTAACAACAGAATTCAAACGCAACTTTGAGATAATGCAGCTGGGTTAAGAATTATTATTTAAAATGAATATTTTGCCATTACTATTTTAAGTAATAGCTGTATGGATGGGTGACAAAAATACTTGGAAACTGTCCCCATTATTTGAATGGATTTGGATTAATGGTACACTCATATGGCAACTGCAACCGAAACAAAGCAGTTGGAATTTCTGGGGGACATCAGCTGGTGTGAATGCGCCACTATTAAAATCAGTGGGAAATTATTCCAATTTTGCCACCTGCCCATGGAGCTGATTTATCAATGTTTACGGCTGGCCATCACTGCAAAATCAGTATGGAAGAGTGGAAATCGTGAAAAAACATACTGAGATGATAAAACTCAATGGTAAGTGTATCTTTGTGGGGCTTTTTTTCTAAGAAAATTCAACAATCATGGCTGCTTACAGACAGGTTCCTGGAGACAGGTCCTGTGAGTGCTGCGTCTATGTAATGGATGTGCTTGTTGAACAACTACCCAGCACCCAGGCAGATTTTATCATTACTTGGAGCCTGCCCTTTGTTGCTATAGCATATACATGTATATATAAAATAATATATATGTTTTATATATGAGAACCTTCATCAGTGCATGATAGTGAATATTTAAAACAAAAAAGTTAATTAATGTGATATCATTAACATGCAACCATCTGTGAGTGGAAGTTATGAACATAAAATGAAATATAAATAAAAAAATGTGTATAGACTAACAATAGTCTCAGTTATTTACACCAAAGAAAAATGGGTGTAAATGACTGAGACCATTGCTAGTCTATATACACTACTGGTGGTTTATTTTCGTTTGTTTATGTTCATGATGGTATGATGAGGGGGCATGATGATGACATTGCATGAATAAACTTTAGTGGCAATTTTTATTTAAATGTTCACTATCATTCACTAGATAGGGTTTCCTAATAAAACGCTCTCTTATGAGCCAAAAGATTAAATAAAACCTCCTTTTATTTTCTTATTTTTTTAAAGTAAGACCTGCGAGTGCAGGCACACAGTTTGTACTGCATATAGCCCCACCATGTGCGCTGTCAATCAAGAATGCAGGCTTACAAAGGCAGCATTTACTTTAATTAAAAGTCCTACTTGGATTGAGCACTGTAATGGTTAAGCTGAACGCAGAAGAGGGGGCGCAGACAGCTAGAGCAGAGTTTCTATAGAAACCAGAAATGCCATCTCTTCATTGGCTGCTAGGCTGGATTTTGTGTTTACTAACCTCGGTTAAGAAGAACTGAGCATGCCCAGTAGCCAATAGTCAAAATAAATTCCCAAGGGAGGGGACCAGAAGGAATCCTAAGTGATTAACTGGATGCTGCAGCCTTACTATTAACCTTCTAACAACCAGAGTGGCGGGTATTTAAAGATTTTAAAGAGGCTGTTCACTGACTAAATGATTTTGTGGGGGTTTACATGTCCTTTACAGCCTATGTCTTATTCCAAAGCACATGGCTGGTGTAACTGTTGGATTTAGGGCTTTTTTTCCCAATTAACTGTTACTATGTTGACAATAAAAGGAAGTGTATTTAGGAAAGCCGGCAGTTATATTAAGATACATATTCCCATCCAACATGTACTACTATCGTTTAATATCCTAATTTAATATCAGTCTAAGCTAATAGTATATCTTAATATTTTTATTAATATCTTGATATGTTGGATATATTGTTTACAATATTTACCATTATTTAAAAAAGAAAGTTTGTTTACCATTTAAATTATTAAAAGTATAGCAAATGTACATATTGTGTGTAGGTGTATTTTGTATGTAGGCTTGTTTTATTCTACATGGCATGGTACTTATTTTTATTTTTAACTAAGAGTCATGAAACATATCCTGTTCTTTGTTAGTTTTTAAGTTTTTTTTATCATTGAGAGATTTCAAATTTAGAGAAATAATTACTTGTATTCTGTTTAAATTAAAATAATTAAAAATAAAATATGATGTAAGTCATAAAGAGACCTCAGGCTATATCTCAACATGTGCCAATTACTGCTAACAATCTGTTAAGTGACATATCATGTTCTTTGTTAGTTTTAAAGTATTTTTTTTATCATTTGAAGATTTCAAATTTAGAAAAATAATTACTTGTATTCTGTTTAAATTAAAATAATTAAAAATTAAATATGATGTAAGTCATAAAAAGACATAAGGCTATACCTCAACATGTACCAATTACTGCTAACAATCTATTAAATGACAAGTAATATAATTAATATCACTGGTGGCATAACTAGAGTTTAGTGGACCCCCTTGTATGTGCATAAGCTGTGTTATGTTGTAGCCTTGGTAAATAGCAGAAGAAGACTGGGAAGATAGTCTCTGTGTGTAAGGAATAAAGATGGTCAACTGTTAACAACCTGCCTGCCTTACTGTCCAGCATCACTGATATAACAATGGCGATGAGAACATCTGAACCCTCAGTGCAACCCCCTGACAAGTGTTTGCAGCACCCTGGGAAGCCTGCAGTGCCCTGGTATCTCTGGTATGAACAGTTTTCTATCTACTTACTGGCATCTGGCCTGAACGGGACTTCCCCTAAGAGGAAAAGGGCCCTGTTACTTAACTCCCTGGGCTCTGAAGCGTATCACATTTTCACAACTCTGGGAGCAGATTCCTCATACACTGCTACAGTACAGGCCCTGGCCCGCTGTCAGAGTGAAGGGAACTTATATCACTATGTTGCTGAGCTGCGACAGCTAGCAGTCCCCTGCAAATGTGAGCCCTTGCAAGATGAAATGATTAGAGACCAACTTAATGAAAAAATAACAAACCCTAAACTCAGAGAAATATTGCTTATGGAACCAGATACACTTACTCTCTGGAGTAACAATTTATCTGGGTTACATACAGTACTTATCCATGCACCCTCTCTGGAGGAACACAATGCAATCCTTAATCAGGTGTTCCACAGGCTGATGGACTATAACCTCACCTTGAATGAAGCAAAATGTGTTTTCACACAATCTGAAATTGACTTTGTCAGTCATAGATTATCATCACTGGGAATTCAACCCTTACAATCCAATGTTGAGGCCATACATCAATTGCCTGAACCAAAAGACAGAGCAGAACTTCTTTTTTGGGATCTACAAATTATTATTTACTTTTTGTAGCTGACCACCCTTGTTAAAAAAAAAGATGTACAGTGGGAGTGGACACCAGCTTGTTCCCAAGCAGTCTGTATTGCTCTTGCACCAACCCATGCACATTTTTCCCAAAATGCACGTACATTTATCTCTTGTAATGCTTCAGCTGTTGCCATAGGTGCAGTCAGATGGAAATCATTTATTATATACTAGTTTTCATTCAAGGTCACAGTTAAAATCATTACATTACATAGCTTTCCAACAAGGAACAATGTGATATAAGATTGGATGAGATGTCTTTGTAGAGAGGGGGTATCCAAGAAGGTAATTACAGTATAGTTTGGCAATAGATAAGGGTGCTACTATTAAACAACTTAGAACACCGCCAGATATTGAGACTAAGGAGAACGGTTGACATTTTTGAGCTAATTTTCAGTAGCTAGTGAACATGTGGGTAGCATTCTCAGGAAACACTGGCAGGAGTTACAATTGGATATATATACAATGAATGAATTTGCTATACCACCCCTGATGGCTTATAAATGGAAAAAGAATTTGAAAGACCTTTTGGTCAGAGCTAATATAGGTTCACAAAAGAAACATATCTAACGGTTTTTGGGTACTCCTAAAATGGAAAGGATCTGATGGGCCTGAACCCATCATTGCTCTTACCTCCGACCCTCCAACTAACACACACTATTAGGCTGCAGTGTGCAGTAGATCTCAAATGCATTGGGCATTTCTGTACTGTGAAGAAAAAGAGATTATTGTGTAAAAGATCTTTTGCGGGTCATGGAGGATGGACACAGTCAAACTATACTAAAGACGAATGATGGCATTCAGCATATAAATGGTAAGTCTCAATACTCCCTGTTGGTCTCTGTTAAGATGGGGAATAGTAATGGAGACTATTCTTTGCAGGTAACAGAAAGGAAACCTCAGGTAAGTACCACACGGGAGGTAAGTTCTAGGGAGGTCTATACTATAATTCAGTAATTCAGTGATCATTGGCAGAATTAAAAAAAAAGAATGAATCAGAACTTAAATCAGGAGTGCAGAGACTTGAAGTTAGCCAGGGTCAAAGCAGGAGTCACGGGAAGGTCATAGAACCAAAATAGAAGCCAAGGTGTAGTTTATTACACAGGCCGAGGTCAACTTTAAAGGAAGCAGGGAGAAGAAATGTAATCCAATTTACAGGCAAGGTCAAGCCAGGAGATCAGTCCAGAGAGCTAGGGGTTAACTAAAGTGGGACAGTTTGACAGTAGAGAACTGAGAAGACTGAGGGGTATATTTATCATGCTGTGTAAAAAGTGGAGTGAAGCATTACTGGTGATGTTGCCCAGGGCAACCAATCCGCAATTTGATTTCAACTGTTAGAAAACCAAATCAAAGCATCTGATTGGCTGCTATGAGCAACATCACCGGTGATGTTTTACTCCACTTCTTACGCAGCATGATAAATATACCCCTCAGTGTCAAAACTGCAGACTGGAGAAGGAAAGCAAAGAGATGTGTAACCAAAAAGGGCTCAGATGTGTGACAGGATGGACCAGATATGGGAACAAAATAACTACACAATGTTTTAGGTGTGCGTGGATAACATCCAGCCCAGAGTGTGACAATTTCTCTCTAAATTTACAATTTGCACTTTTTGCTTAGAAATAATTCAAATTCAAAAAGTGAAATTTAAAAAGAAACAGTTTTTGTATAAAGTTCCCCTTTTAAGCAAAAATATATAGTTTTAGTGAATCAACCCTCATGTGTGTTGTAATTGAGGAGAAGGAAGCAAACTCAGGCATTAATATACCATTGTACCACTACATACAGTTACACGTCTGCTTCCCATGCACTCCCCCAGAGCTCCAAACTGCCACTCTCTTAGGAAAGAAAAGAGGAAAAAAGCCTTACTAAAGACAGGTTTAGTAGAAATGCTGTCTTTTATATTCTACACTTACTATACCAGTCCAGAGATTCAGCTGCCCTATAACAGCAGTTTTGAAAGCCTTTAGAGCAGGGGTCCCCAACCTTTTTATACCTGTGAGCAACATTCAAATGGAAAAAGTGTTGGGGAGCAACACAAGCATGAAAAAAGTTCTGGGGGGGTGCCAAATAAGAACTATGATTGGCTATTTGGTAGCCTCTCATGTCGATTGGCAGCCTACAGGAGGCTCTGTTTGGCAGTACACCTGGTTTTTATGCAACCAAAACTTGCCTCCAACCCAGGAATTCCAAAATAAGCACCTGCTTAGAGGCCACTGGGAGCAACAACTAATGGGTTAGTGAGCAACATGTAGCTCGCAAACCACTGGTTGGGGGGTCACTGCTTTAGAGCAAACCCCCAATCTTCTGATCTTTTCAGGCCATCTTGTTTGCTTTAGTAGCACTGCACATGCTAAGTGTTCTCTGAGTTGCTGTTGAACAGCTAAGCTTATGGGTTGGGAAATTATCAAATAAACAACAGAAAGTGATGTCACATCTGTCTTAGAAGCTGAAGCTACATGACTGATAATGAATCAATGTTGCTAAAGACTGCATCGATTTCTATGCGGTGACATAATTGGGCACTACATTAACTACTAATCAGCATCATATTATTAATACTTGTATTAATGTATATATATACTGTAAGGTTTGAATTGGTCTCTAAGCCTCAAGTAAAGGTGGCCATACATGGGAAGATTTGCTCGCTTGAAGAGGATCTTTTCCAGATATTGGGCTATTTTGATCATTTGGCCCTAAGGGCCAAACGATCAAATTACAATGGTAGACATAGGCGCCTTTGGATCGGGGACCATTTCAACAAGCCGATGCAGTCCCCAATTGGATGGAAAATCAAACCTGCCCAATCGTGAGTGTATGGCAACCTTAAGTGACAGCAGCCCAGAGCATGTGCCGTGGATCAACAGAAAAGACAATGGGGAGCTAAGGAACCTCTGCCTATTTAGCTGTTCAACTTCAGATTAATCAAGAACATGAATCAAGCCAAACAAAGTGGCCCAGTGACCCAAGTTCTTCCCTCTGTTGGTAACTGTGTTATTAGATGGAACCTGGAAGCCGGGGGGGGGCAATGTGCCTTAATATAACTTCCCACTGACTTGCTGTTCTACTACTTTATGAAGGATCTGCCATGTAGCACTGTAACATCAACATAGTGTTACTCTGCACCTATAGGGAACATCATCATTTGTATTTCTATATCACAGACACATTTACACTGCGTTGTACATCCATTCCCCTCAGTCAATGCCCCAACAGAGCTTACTATCTAATGTCCCTACACACACTCCAACCTGCCAAGCAGCATCCATGAGCACCTCTCACTCTGTACCTCAGAACAGCTGATATAAATATATCTTAACATCTTTTATTACCTATTGCCAGTTTGTATGTAGATTTGTATGTTCAATGTTTATACCCATTTATTGTACAACACTGCAGAATATATTGGCACTTCATAAATAGCTGATAACAATAATAATAGCTAGTAAGGGAAGCTTGAGAACAAACTTCATGTTGGTTTGAAAAACATGGCAAGTCACTGAATAAAATCTGATTGGCTGTTTTTGGCTCCAAAAATTTTGGGGACCTTGGTTTTAATTGTGTCAGAATGGCAGCAATCTAAGTTTCTCCACTGAAAGTCAATGAGTGATATCTGATTGATGGTTGGTGGCTCCACCTTCTTTTTCTAACCCTGAACTGTAGTTACCCAGTGACCAAAGTTTAGGGACCCTGGTATTAATATTTAAAGAAAGGCAATGGCTTAAATTTAAACAAATAAAAGTCAATGAAATCTTATTGACGATTGTTGGTTCCACCAACTTGTACTAACCTTGAACTTCAGTCCATGACAAGCTCTGCAAAGTGTGGGCACCCTGCCATTAATGCTGTGAGAAAGACATCAGTTTAAATATAAACTAAGGAAATTTAATGGGTGAAATCTGATTTGCTGTTAGTGGTTCCACCCACTTTTCCTAACCTTTATCATTAGTCCCCCAGTGACCAACTGTAAAAAGTTTGGGGACACTGGCATTAAGTAACCGCAGTTACTCAGTGTTAGGTTCTGGTGGATAAATACCCAGTGACTAGCTCTGCAATTTAAATGTAAACCTATAAAAGTCTATCTGTGAAATCTAATTGACTGCTGTTGGCTCCGCCCAATTTTCTAAGCTTGAAATGTAATCACCCAGTGACAAAGTTTGGTGCAAGAATGGCAGCAGTTACAATTTCCCCACTGAAATCAATGAAAGAAATGGGATTGGCTGTTGGTGGCTCCAACATACCAACATAATAAATTTTAAGGTTATACAGTTAAAGGGAAAGCCCACTTTTTTTACTACTTTTCTGCACAGACCCATGCCCCTCCTTTAACCAAACAGCAAAAAACATTTTCCATTCTTCACTTCTGACCTTTGCATTTGTCACTTTCTGCTCCAGGCCAGGCAGTACTGGACAAGCAGTATGTGCTCTCTTTCAATGTAGGAGAAATGGGAATTTTTAATGTTTTCACATTGGGTATGCTAGCTACGTTAAACTTTTTATGGATGTTGTGCCATATACACACAGCAATACATTTGTCTTATTATGATAATTGATGATGTGCACTGATTGGGTAACATTGGTATTTACTGAAGTGTCTCACTTCCTGTCACTATCCTGACGACGATCCTGTGGCGATCGAAATGCATAGATATGGGTATGGAATAAAGTACTATACTTTACAGACCTGATGCCTTGAGTGCTTTCTGTAGATACAGTATATATATATATATATATAGACTGAGGACACAGAATGGGTATGAGGCCCACTTTTTATCTCTAAGTAGATCAATATGAACCATTTTACTGGCAAAGGAAGTAAAAACTAGGACTTTATTGTGGTTGAACAAGAAAAAGTACTAATACTACAGAATAGAATTAAGAACAATTCTATCCAGCTAACCAAGTACATATAACAGTTAAGTCATGTGCACTTCTAGGTTCTTAAGAAAGAGATGTAAGGCATCAACAGTACAAGCATTACACTGTACACTGTACATCTAAGTTCTCCAGTTAAGCCAGTAACATATTACTATTGCAAAAATGAAAATACAATCAATCCAAAGGTAAACAGCCCAATTGGGGTTGACTGAGGCATGCCATGACCATCCTGAATACTTACAGTAGTTCATAGCAATGTGCTTTTATCAAGTCTAGTTTGTTTTTGGCTGTTACAGCAGATGGTGCTGGAAATGAAAATAATACGCTTTGTTGAGTTCATACAATATTACAAGTTAATTTTAGTCAATGAATATAGACATTTCCAAAATGCCATATATGCACTAAAGTAAATCAAAACACACAGTTTCAAATATATTTTATTTTGTAGACAGAAATTCTCTAGGCACAGTATTAGGCATTAAAGATAACACAGAGGCAAATTTTAGTGTGCACTGTTCTGTACAAAAATACAGTATGAATAAATTACACTGCTAGCTATAAGTTTGGACTTCACTTACCAGTCAGTTCATTGCATGTTTAATATGATACAGACACATGCTATTTCATATATATATCAATTTTATTTCAAACACATATTTCTCTCTATAATTACTCAGGTTTTTTTTATATTGAAGTTACAAAAAAATAATATACTTGTGCAAGATATTTAAGCAGGATACTTGACATTGGCAGTTAAACATGTTTTGCCATGGAAATGTGAATAACTAATGTTGAGATCAGCAATTTAGATCCTAGACCAATGCATTCCCAATCAAATTACCAGATTCATGAACTCACAGTACAAATTGCGGTTTCTGGCTTGATAATCACCCGAGCTCATTAAGAATCATGATTGCTATAACTAAATTCATTCATTTCTACCTGATGGCATCCTTGCGATATCATTAGTATAAAAAAATAAAATAGATACAGATATGTTGCAACATTAAAATTATTGTCTGTGGGTCAAATTGAAGCTCAAAGACTGATGAGGATTTGAAGCTATTCTGAAATAAAACTAATAAAATGCAATCAATCCCAAAAGAGAAGGTAAAAATAGAAGAAGCCAAATTCATTTTTTCCGCCATTCTATTTTTTTTTTTTTTTAGCTTAAACTCTTGAATTTGAATACCTCTGGCCTGATAATCAACAGGGTGGGAGAGTAAATAATCTGTGACTCTTCTGTTTTCTGTTTGGTTTTCAAATGTTCAAATCAACGCACCAGAGGTCACCCCTTTAGATTAGAGGAACGGAGCTTCCATTTGAAGCAGCGTAGGTGGTTTTTCACGGTGAGGGCAGTGAGGTTGTGGAATGCCCTTCCTAGAGATGTGGTAATGGCAGATTCTGGCAGATTCTGTTAATGCCTTTAAGAGGGGCCTAGATGAGTTCTTGAACAATCAGAATATCCAAGGCTATTGTGATACTAATATCTACAGTTAGTATTAGTGGTTGTATATATAGTGTATGTATGTGAGTGTATAGATTGGTAGGTGTGGGTTAGGTGTGCTGGGTTTACTTGGATGGGTTGAACTTGATGGACACTGGTCTTTTTTCAACCCTATGTAACTATGTAACTATGAATAATGGTTTAAAAACTTGAATAATCTATATTTATTAGGCACAAAAATATTTGAAAAACTTAAATGTAAAACTTCTACAAGATTTATGAAGAAGTCAATGGGAGTTGTCCTAGGCAAAATGTAAGCAATTTTTTTAATTCAAGATTTTCAAAAAAATTTTAAAAGACTTCTTTACTCATGGAAAATGATAAGTATAATACGAATTAGATGCACTTGAGCTTATTTTCCTAGGTTTGTTCAATCAAGTTTTTTTTAGATTCAAATTTTTTAATAAATAAGCAAACATTTGAGTTTGGTAAAATTTCACATTTTTTGAACTCAAGAAAAAACTCAAAAATTCACAAATTCAAATTTTGATAAATAAGCTTCTTAGTGCCACCCAAATTTTGCATATTAATCTAGGCACCATTATTTCTAACTAACTGGATAAACTTTAAAAATTAATACATATTCCTTGTGTCTTTCTATACTATATAACAAACACACTTCTAAAAAAAAGCTTTTAACCAATGGTTGAGCTATAAAAAGAATAAATACACTAATACTATTGAACTATTAAATATGTATAAAAAACATTTTGTAGCTATGTTTGTGTTACAAATGTGCTACGATATTAAACATCATATTTTGCATTTTCGTATATTTTATGAGACTCAGTAAGTGGCTCAGAAGAATAATAACTCATTAAAACAAAGTAAATGGTTATTTGGATAAACAGTTGACAAAAACAAAACCAAAAAGGTAAAACATTTTGAACATTTTCCAAACTACAGTATTTAGCAACAATGCCTGTAAAGATATGAAAATATACATTTATAGAAACAAAACTGCTAAATATAATATGAAGGGCAAATGATGTAATAAATGTAAAAGTAAATAAAGCACAGAATACATAAGAAGCTTCACAGTCACTTTAAATGTAACCTTCCATCTTGCTTACCTAATTTATTTTCATCATAATTCTGTTTTTATGAACTATTGCTGCCATCTGGATAATATACCTCCCAACAAAATACCTGTACTTTGTCATAGATGTTTCAGATAAACAAATAAAACCTATTTTTACTTCCCTCTGCAAATATGTTCATCTTCAGTAAAGTGCATACAGTGATAGAACTCATTCCTCATATTTTTTGTTTTTCTTTATAATTCTAAGCCACCAAAATGTAGTCTTTATTTTAAGTTTGGGTTTTGTAAACTATTGGGAAAATGTAATGAAACAATGTTAGCACTTATAATTATTTCTTTTAATTATTTAATATGTAAAATTTGTAACAACCCACTGCTGCAATAACACAAAAAGTACACACATGACCACATGTATTTCTGCTGGATAACAGGGGCATAAGTCATTTGTACTTGATTAGGATGGATCCTGCTAGCTGATAATTTGACATGACCAACAGGGATGAAAAACTGATAAAGTAACACGATGAAAAATAACACACAAACTTCTGCTTGGATTTTGTGGGGTCATTTTGTATGCAGGAGTAATTTTAATGAGCTTGTAAATGAATAAAAATACATACACCAACATATTTTTCCTTTATGCCATTGTTGCTATTGTCAGAAACATGTACAAAAATAGGAGTTAAATAGGAATAATTATTTAATCTAAATTTACATATTGTTATTAGCTTCATCTTCATTTAATTCTACAAGAAAATATACTGTAATAAAACATATTAAAATATTATGTTCTTCATTGCTTGCCCATTATATGAGTTAAGCCAAACACCAAAGAGTAGCTAGGATTTTGGGGAAAAAAAGAAGTAACTTATAGAGTACTATCCTCAACTGATTATATCTTATTTGTACTATTTAAATTTACTTTTGTACATTTACATATTTATTAACCCAAGACATGAGTTATAAATAATATTATTTATTAATACAGCCTCCACTCTCCGGTAGATGGAACAAACAACAGAAAAATATTTCTGTAAAAATTATTGTAAAACTGCATTGCTACAAAGGCTCCAGCAATCACCACCGAAACCAGACTTCTCATCATGCTTGCCTTCTGTAAAAACTACATTGGAGCAGACTGTCTAAGTGAGACCTGTTGGAGCCTATAGCAAGAGAATGAAGAAAAGAGAGTCTTGGCTGGAGATAGACCACAGCCCTTCTATTCAGAGCTGTACTGGGGTGTCTGGGGCCCACCAACACCACCTCGTCCAGTCCAACCCAGCTTCTATTCTCATTATCTAGAAATTGAAAATGTGGTCTGGTTGTTGGACTCACTGGTAACCAAACATCACGTAGAGCCCTTCATTTTGTTGTTATTCGTATTTTTCATTCTTTTTAAACCCTCTCCTATTTACATTCTAATTTAAATTCATACCTGCTGCCTGGTTATTACTAATTAAACTCTAGATACCAGATATCAGTTAAAATTCCAAGGCTGAGAGCTGCAGAACAAAAAAAAAAGAAAAATTATTTATAAACCACAAAAAAAGACATTAGCACAATGCAAATCCAAGTATACTGCTGTCAAATGCAAGCTAAAATAAATATTAACTTGAATTAAACTTAAAAATCAAAATCAGAAGTTCAGAGTTCCCATCACCGCTACACCTCTTGTAAGTTCTTGGTACATTAAGTTAATAATAACAGGAAACTACTTTTTAACTAAAGGGTAGAAATCTAAATATGCAGCAGCATCTGACCCAGTATCTTATTTGTTCCCTGAAACAAAAGAAGAGAGTGCTTTGCATTTGCATCTTAATGTGTAAAGAGGAATTAGTGATAAGGGTATAAGTCTGAGTTTTGGTTAACGTTTTTTTTCCACTGCTTCCTCCTGGAGTGCCCAAATAATTAAGATATATATACGAGAGAAAAACAGTACAACTGGGCAAGTAAAAGGTTAAACCATAAATGGCTTCAAATATGAAAGCTAAGTTTGTGCAGTGTCAGTGTTTGGAGCAGGTTCAAACTTACTGATATCAACCTCAGTCAAAACAGTAGCTATTACAAATTACAAACGAAATAAAGCAAATTACTTTAATCATTAACATCAACTATGGTTTGTAAGGGCACAACTATATGAGTCTGATTGCAAAAGGATAGATTTGCTTTCCAAGGTTAGGGGGAAAAAGCAAAACTAAGTACCAGCATACTCAATAAATGACTATTTTTTTTCTAAAGCACAGTAATTCCTGATTGTTTCATTTACAAATTTTGATAGTTCAGTACTTTAGTTGAAGTACCATCATTATTTTACAGATTAGAGTAAGCTTGCTTACAAATGGAAGGATAGTCATGGCATATTGTTTTAAATGGTTTCTTAAAATGAACATCTTAAGAAAAAGACTTAAATTCAATTATGGTAAATGATTACTAAACTCTATAACTGAGCTCTTCATGTAATATAATTAATGCAGAAATCACTGATGTTAGGTTACTAACAATTCAATCTTTTTTCATACTATTCTGTTTGGGTTAAAAACCATGAAAAACATATTTATGCCAGATTTTTCCTCTTACTTTTACTGTTTAAAATGTGTTCTTCAGATGATGACTTTAGATGACTTTAGTATATGATTCAATTCCTAGATTAATTTAGAGTGGTATTATTTTCTGAACTGTACTATTTTTAACAAAAGAAGGTATTTGCCTTGAATCAATAAAATAATGTGAAT
The DNA here is from genome assembly GCF_000004195.4 of Xenopus tropicalis. Lineage (NCBI taxonomy): Eukaryota > Metazoa > Chordata > Amphibia > Anura > Pipidae > Xenopus > Xenopus tropicalis. The sequence continues at coordinate 107,202,876 of NC_030678.2, read as the reverse complement.
TAAAAAAATACATTTTTAAACAAAAATCATGATCTCTCCAATCAGCAGCTGTTTTGGCACCAAACCACAGCCAGTGTTAGTACTATTTCCCCAACCCAGAGAGAGTTGTGGGGGGGGAAGTATTTCGGGGGGTGATAACTAACGTACAGATGCAAATTTATGAACCATCTCTATTTATTATCTAGTAGTAATTATGGTAACCATTCAAAAGATCCTAATCGATTTACTTTTACTAAACCTTTTATTTTGGCTAAACATGAATTTCATAAAATGTTAACTTGAGCTGTGAAGAAAAGCACAAAACATTGGTTAATATTAAAATACAAGTAAAACTTGAGTACACCCATCCACAAAGTGAGAGACAGCACATAACTATTCTGTGTTAGCATTATGTTTGCTTGGCAGCAGATTTAGCTATTTTTGGGGGGAAAGAGCAAAAGGCATTAAAAATAGTATCAAATACAGCATAAGTATATTCTTTGCACTAAACCCATAGCAAGTCCTTTACATTAAAATATCTAATAATATATCTTATAGCAAGAGGATATTTGCAATACCTCATGCACCATCTAAGCCTCAAATGCAGATTACAGTTTAAAAGCATTTCAAAAGGTACATGCCCAGATTTTAAGCATGGCGTCTTCTAAAACTGTGGTGGGAATTATGACCTATGGAAGGGCTTCTCTAATTAAAATGAAGCATCCAGAATATGATGAAATATGTCTTAATGGATGGGATTGTTTATTTGTGTTGGCATTTCCCTATCATTCCAATTCTAAATGTCACCTGCCTAATTACCATGTTTAATGTTCTGCCATCCTTAGTGTTTTATTTAATGACCGCAAACAGAATTTTATTAGGCAATAATTTCTGTTAATATACATGTTATCAGTGGTGTAACTAGATGTCACTGGGCCCCTGCAGCAAATTTATTGTAGGGCCCCAAAGCATTGGTAAGTTCTCAAGGGTGTATTTAGGTCTGTTGCAGCCCTAGGCACCGTACCTAAATACGGCCCGACATCACTTCCATAGAGCGCCAGGACCCCCAACCCTCTCAGCTCCATCCTATGGAAATCTGCGGCAGAGCCTGGGGGATTTTTTTTTTTCTTTAAACAAAAAAAGGAATACCTTCCGAACTTGTCACAAATAACTAAATTTGAAAAAGTTATTATCCAGCCTACACGTGACATATACTTAGTCATACAAGTATTCTAGATATGATTGATTTCATGAACACGGATTTCTTTAGTGCTGAGAAATATTTTATGATTCTTTGCACTGATTTGCTTATCTTTAAGATTAAATCACATATTTATGTTATCCTTAGAGGTTCTGCTCTATAGATTTTCCAGGGAATGGATGTTGGGTTCTATTTGCCTACCTCAGTGTAAAATGAGAGGCTGCTTTTTGTGACTCTATACTCTAGCGACAGATGTATGGAACATATATGAATATGAATATGTTTACTGTCTTTCTCTTTTTTGCATCAGCACAGTACATTAAACAAAAAAGTTTAAACATGAATAGTGCACTTAATTTTTGGTCATGTCACTCTGCTACAATCTAGAATAAAATTCCCAGGGATTTATAATTCCAAACATTCAAACACACCATGACATATATATTTTTTCTTTAAAAATAGTAGTTTTTAGGCAAGTGAATAGCTAAACTATCATTAATCCCTTCAAATATACAGAAGCCTAAATGTAGATTAATGCTAAACAGGCTTCTCTAGGAGTAAAGCAGGTATTTGTTCTCACCCTTGCTTGGAAAACAACAGAAATAGAACTCCATTTAAAAATCTGCTCAGTAATAGACACCTTTATCTTTTTTTTCCTTTAATGGCTCATGCCAAAAACATAATCTCTATGCTGTAAAAACTGCAAGCAGAGTCCCTTAGAATGTGGGTTTAATTTTGTATATTTAGTGGATTAATGCTATGCAGATATTCTGAAGTGCCCTTTTTGTTCTTTCTGTTTTTTTTGTTTGAAGAACAAGCATTATTAAGCTTTCTATTCACCAGAATCCAATCTCTGCAGCACACTATTGAGCAAAACTCAGCAGCACAATGCAGTGGTAAGATTTTATACAGATCTTGGCGGCAGATGCATTTGGTGGTTATTGTCATTTTATTTGCAATTAACTATTTATACCATGATTATGTTTGTGTAGTCTGTTAAGATAGCAACAGATTTCAGCAGTCACCTATGCAGTTATCCGCGGATTCCTTTTCCCACTCTTTGCTTTATGTTCGGCAGTTTTTGAAAGTGGATGTAAAGCTGGTTATATTATTGGCAGCCGAAAGGCAAAAGTGATTAAATCAACTGTGCAGATTGCTTTATGCTCCATATGTGTTCTAGAAAACGGAGATAGAAAAAAAAGTTGAATAGTCCTGTTTTTCATTTCTTCATTTACAGCCCAGGTTTAGTAGTAATCCTCATAATTCTTAGGATTCAGGCAGTAAAGTATGGCACCTCCAAAAGAAAAAATAGTTGCACCCCAGGCCAGTCCATATCCCCAGTTGAATTCATGGTATATCTTTAAAGTGACTGTTTCGATGAATTTGATTGGGTACAATACGAGACCGCAGACCTGGAGAACAACTGAAAAATATGAAAAATAACATGTTAATGTTTTTCAATTGTTGAGAGTTAAAATCTATATATATATACATACACACACACATATATGTATATATGTATCAACGCTGTTCTTTTTATATTTTGATAATCAGTATTAACTAGTATATTTTGTTTTTTGTAAAATAATGGCACAATATTCAGAGTTTATAAAATTATGCCATTGAATAACTGACCAAAAACATTTAAATCCTTAAAAAATATGAAGGGGTCTCTAAAATGATAAGTTCTACCGGTCTAATTTGGTGTCACAGTAAAATTAGTGGTACGGTGGCGTAATAACTGGATGCCAGGCCTCCCATCCCCCCGCAAAAAAATCTTCAGAGGGGCCCGGTGTTCATAGTGACCCCAACTGGCCCTGACCCCCCACAGGTAGGAGAGCAGCTGTGGAGAGAGGATTTGTTTACAATTATAATGGAAGCATGGGACCCCCTATGTCCTGGGCCCCACTGTGACTATGGGCTCTTCTTCTTTTATAGTTAGGAGAGTGTATTTGTGGCAGAGCGCCACTAACCTTTGAAAGGAAGGGACAAATAAGAGAAATGCACCCTTCTGCCCATAATATAATAAGCAAATATTAAATCAAATATTTCTTTGGAGATAGGCAAAAAGAAAAAAAAAATATTATAAAACCTTGTTGTTATAAATTTATTTTTTTATTTAGACTAATGATTTGCTTAAGCCAGAAAAGCTGAATGGATTAAGACTGATAAGTACAAGAAATCTGGAATGTTGACATATAATATTAATGCAATATGGTTTTCCAATAAGTAGCCTTCGTAAGTATTAGCTTTAGCTAAAGCTGCTTATTGAAGATATTGGTTGAAGAATAAAATAAAGTTTAAAAGCAGTTTAGGTTTCACCTCTGACTGCCAACTAATCCCTGCAAAAGTCACTTGCTTGATTTGACAATCAAATCTTACTTCTCCACACTTGGACAACCTGCTTTTTAAGTACCAACAACATTCCAAATGTAAAAATAATGATTTGGGGATAAAATACTGACTTTAAATCTTATTATTTCACAGATCTAAATTTGCTGCACTTCTCCATAGTTGCAAGAGAGGGCAGTAAACACATATCTATTTTATTTTGACAGTTATTTGTTTGTTACAGGTTTAGAGCTTTAGTTATATTGGGATTGTATTTTATATTATTTTGTATTTCTTTTCTGTTAAATTAAAGACCATTAACTTTCCAAGGTGTTTGTTTTAAAAAATAATATATATGCATTTTATAGTGAATCCTGCACATCACAGACTGCATTTGCATGGGAGGAAGACCACTTACATGAGTAGAATTCATTGTCACTTTTGCAACCATCATTTGCATCAGGATGGCTAGTTCTGTTGAACAGACTGACTGACTAATATCAATCAGTATGTATGAGTACATTTTGCTTAGTTACTAACAAAAAATGAATAACACAAACTTATATTGGCTAGGAGCATTACATTCCTTTTGAAAACTTTGGAGATGTGGCAATTTTCTTACACTGGGGTTTCTAGCAGTCTGTTTGACATCAAGGGATTAGCAACTAATGCAAACAAGCATGAGTTGTGAATGGCCAGTTTGACCTCAAGGATGGATAAGTTACAAGTGAACATGCTATGACATAACCAGGGCTGTATGTATAGGCACCCGAGAACTGTCCCTCTTCAGTTTCTACCTTAGGCATGAGCCCTCAGGTGCCTATATAAAAACAGAACCCTAGATATTACAGTAAAAGACCCATCGTATTGAGGAACTTCTCTTTTTCTTATTCTTCGCTCCATTTGCAACTTTTGATTCCTTACAGCCCTGCATTTGTATATAAAATGTTCAATGAAATGAATCACTGTGGAACATTTCTCCATAGAAACTGCAAGTTCTGCCATGGCACTCCATTCTGTTTCTTCCTTGTCTGCATTTCAAATTATCTTTTTTATAAACTTAGCAACTAAACTGGCAATAACTGAAGAAAGTGACAAGGACCCATTATACACAACAACTAAACAGCAAGGATTTGGCTTAAGTACAAGCCCTTTATTGGACTGGGATTTTGTCAAATTGTAGGGGGCAAAACACTTTATTAGTGCATTGCAGCTAAAGGTGCCACCAGAGAAACAGGATTGATTAAAGCATGCAACAGGCTCAAATATAGTTTGCATTAACAATAGATTTAGTTCAGCATAAAAAATATATGCCACCAATTCACCAAATAAATTTATTTCCAAGAACACCCTTGCTACATTTTCCATAAATAAATATATCAAGGGTGAAATAAAAACAGTTTGACTGTTAAGCATTCATCACTAATAATGGGTTAATACCCCAATAAAATAAGATTGTAGATCACTAGGATTCCATTAAACTACTAACATCAAATAAAAGTTCAGGGCTCAGAAAAGAGATCCCTAAATAGCTTAAATATGCTAAAAAGAAAATTACTAAAAACGTGCCTGCAATACTTAGCATGTGGTCCCAATAACTATGGACCATCCAGCACCATTATAATATGTGTGTCCAGAACAATGAATTCCCCTTATATACATGTAACTGGAGGGATATGCAACTATTGTATTGATGAATGCACATGCAAAATGGTTATCTTGCTGGGAGAAAATATAAAAGGGCGGGGTTGCCCCCAGGGGAGTTAACATTCTGGCATCTACTTTTAATGTGCTTCTGCACAGGCATACATCTATATGATCTATTGATACCCTTTGCTACATGCGACTAAATCAACATTATGGCCGTCCACAAGACATTTGCTAGGGTGGCGTCAAACTCAGCTATTGTGCAATTTAGTCAAACATCCACACATAGAAACAGCCACATTAGTGTTATCCAACAAATCGTTCCACTGTGCAGAACTGTCATCCAATGGATCATCATTATTGAGCAAGCTTTCCCATTTGCCTGATCTGCCAAACAGTCATTCAGGGACAATGAATTTAATCATACAAATCAGTGTCACATGACTGCTATCGGAGCAGCTATAGGGGGACAGTCAAATTTGAGGTTTTAATATTTCCTGTAAACTATTTTGCCAGGGTCTGATAACCAGTATATCTATATTTGGCCCATAATTAGGAGCTAAAAAATATACATCCTGCATAATTTGCAGATTTTCAACACATTTTCATTTACATAAATATTTATGTGCAATAATGTATATGTAATGTGCAATATGCAATTATAATAAAGAAATAACATCAGACTAGATTTTAACCTAGGGAAGACACAATAACCATTCAAATGCAGTTTCCAAACAGGCTTTTTCTCTATTATTATCTTCCTTTTTAAATCCTGTTTATAGAGCCTATGCTAGGCACAATATATATTACATACAATGTGATTAATACATTAAAACCAAGATAGTTAAAAAAAAATTGTTCAATTAATTAAATGATAAATAATAGAATCTTATTAGTTAAAGGCATAGGCAGAATGCATATGTGCAAAATGCAAATTGAATGGAGCTAACTGCTATTTATTTGTGCACAGTAAGGCAAAGGTTTATAAAGCTAACATTTCTATGTCTAGTTTAATTTTATATGTACTGGTTATATTAATGTTAAAATTAATATTTTGCACCTAATTTTCCTGGTACAGCATGTATTCGTTGAGTCAAATGTCACCAAGTTTCTTAAGACCTGAGATATGTTAAGAAGTACACAACAAAATTATTTTTGTATAACCAATTGCACTGGAAAAATATATTATTATGATGGCAAGAAAATCCATAGTCTTGAAACATATATGAATATAATGCTGTCAGCTAAGACAAACTCTGATTATGCAACAGCAAATGAAGAATATGCAGATTTTTGCAAATTTCTTTTTGATACAAATATAGGTTATTTAGGTGGTTATTTAATATGGAAAAGGATGTTTCCATGAGGACTAAACCTGTCTGCCACTGGTTGTACACTAAGAAGCCATATCTTCTGCTTTTTCTGTGCAGATAGGGAATGCTTGATAGGGAATGTTTTCATTAGCTTTTTATATCCCTGTGAAGTTTAAAAGCAAGCACTGCAGTGTTTATCTGTGCTGAATGAAATCATTGGCTCAGCAGCGACTTAAATTACCTGCTGCGAAAAGCATCACTGCCACCGGTCTGTAGAACCGCCTACGGGATCCCACGCAGATGGAGATCAGGCCCACAAGGAAGGCGATTAGTATGATAGCAGCGCCGCCTAAAAGTAAGGCAAGAGTAGCAATCTGCCAGTCTGAAAACAAAAGCAAGAGAAGCAAACAATGACTGGGGGCCTCAAGAATCATCTTTTGACTTGAAGCAAGACACATTTAAGGGCACTAACATAGGTTCTCAACTGCACAAGTGCTAACTGTCAGCATTTATTATTGATCACTCAGCTTCAAAGTCAACAGATGGAATATAGATCTTATTTGGTAGAAAAGTTGGGTCCAAGGTACATTTTTTAAGGACTGGAGTAATTTGTGCTTCTTTGAATAAGGTCAGAGAAGTGCCAACAGAAAATGAATGGATGATTAAGTGATTAAGTACAGGGCAAAGAGTATTAGAAATTGTGTGGAGGAGGTTAGGTGGTACAGTGTCAGGGGAGCATCTTGTTGAGTGCAGAAGAACAGAAGTTAAAGGTAGATATATCTGTGTTTTGGTCTGTGATTCTGTATTTTTTTGTAGAAATCAGGGCCACTGGGAAATTTAAACAATGATATTAAAGTCTTTATGCAGAGGTATTAAATTCCCCTTGTAGAAGAGGAAGAGTTGTAGAACTAACTGATCAGCAATACCGTTCCTGCCTAATTACAATGCTACTTGAACACATTGCATAAAAACACCATATCCACTTTTCCACTGCATTCCTCTAGCCGAAATCAGTTCTGATTATTATGCATCATGCTAAATAATTTACAAAATGCCCTACTTTTCTGCACACATGTAAACAAAAGAATTCCATTTGCAGTGCTTGCCTCTTAACAATAATACAGATACAAAAAGTGTACAAAAAAGAGAGAAAGGGAGAAAAAGGTGTTATACAATCCCCTTGATAAATAATACATTTAACTAGCTGACTGTATAATTGCAAATCCTTTTATATGATTTACAGCAGGGCTGTCCAACTGGCGGCCCACGGGCCGACCCCCCTCTGTGTGGCCCCCCACCTGTCTGGCTGCTTTGATGGCTTACCTTTGTGTATTACCTTTAAATGCATCAGTACTGTTTTGTACTGTATTGTTTAATCACCCTGTAATCCTTATGATCCCCCTGAGTCACCCTCAGGCTCTTGCTGTAATACCACTTGTTCCTGTTCACACTCAGACACTCAAAACAGGTTTTGAGCTGTGTTAATAGGGGGCATAGTATGCACACAAGCGGAGTGGGCATAAGAATAAATGGCACATTAGGAGGGTGGGTCAGAAAGGGCAACTAAGCAAGGGTATGGAAAGGCACAGTTATAGAGGGACCACAAGTTGGCCACATAGGAAGGGGCAACAGTCATGATCACATAGAACAGGGCAGGCAGGCAGAGGGCACCCACTAGAAGAGGGAAGTAAATACCAGCTGCTCTGTGTTCCCTCTGCCTGTTTTCCATACTCGCCTTTATTGGCCTGGATGGCCATTCCCTCTTGTACATCATCCAGTGATTGCCATCATTGTGCCCTCTGACTGTGAAGGTATGGGGTTTGTTGCTGGATCAATTGGTAGTTTAGGCTAGGTGTGGGCAGGAATAGTATGGCACACTAGGCAGGAGGGCAGCCTGTATGGTCATGGCAGGAGGGTCAAACATAGTATGGCACGCATGAGGGGCAGGCAATAGGCAACATAGGCAGGGTGGCAGGCATAGTATGGCACACATAGGTGGAGCAGGCATAGTATGGCACACAAGCAGGGGGGCAAGCATAGTATGGCACACATAGGAGGGGGGCAAGCATAGTATGGCACACATTGGCAGGGGAGGGCAAGCATAGTATGGTACACATAGGCAGGGGAGGGCAAGCATAGTATGGCACACATAGGAAGGGGAGGGCAAGCATAGTATGGCACACATAGGCAGGGGAGGGCAGGCAGAGTATGGCACACACAGGAGGGGTAGGGCAAGAAGTACTCTGCCTGCTCTATGCCTCCCCTATGCTGCCTGTGTGTGCCATACTCTGCCTTCCCTATGCTGCCTGTGTGTGCCATACTCTGCCTTTCCTATGCTGCATGTGTGTGCCATACTCTCCCTGCCCTATGCTGCCTGTGGAAGGTGAACCTGGCAGGGGTTTGTTCCTGGAGTTTGGCATTTGGAAATAGTCATTATATGGCCCCCAAGGGGTGTAATTATATGCTGGGGGTTGCTGTGCTATCCACAGAAGAGGAGGAGGCATATCGATTTAAGTGTATGACATAATATAATTCTTTCATATATAAATGAAGGGTGATATCCCTTCAGTGAGCACCAACCATTGGGTTTTTGCTGTGTTGCCACCATTAATGTGGGGATGGTCTTAAAAGCTCTTGTGATAGCATGGGAATAGTTTGAAGTGGGTGTGGTTTAAAAAAGGGGAGTGCTCAAAACTGGCTTCCATTAACGGCCCTCCACCATGTAGGCAAGAAAAATTCCGGCCCTCAGTACCACAGAAGTTGGACAGCACTGATTTACAGGGATTATTTCCTGTTGGGCTTATGTTATTCCCAGTGAAGTGGGTTTACAGCATTACACCCCTGAATATAAAACCCTCCTGAGCACAACTTCTTTGGCGCCAAATGTACTTTGCATGCACTCAGCTTGAGTAGGAGGATGAAAAGCTGATAAAACATCAGCAGTTTCCATCAATGGGTATGTCTATGCCTCCCTTAAAAAGTGCACATTTTGAAAATGTATTCACTCAGGGGGTAGAAGGCAATTACATTTACTAATGCAAGACTATAATTCGGGCACATTTGTTTCCAAATTCTGCTAAATAACACAATTACTGACATCACTCCTGGAGCTTTTGTAGAAAGAAAGTGGAGGTGGTAGGAGATTAAACTTGTAGTTTTTTTAAGAAATTGCTTGAACTATATGCTCTTCAAAACATTAAACTAAATTAGGGATAAAACAATTTATATTACATTTTAGATTTAACAATTTTGGAAAAAAGTTGGCCAAAAATTAGAACCCCTTGTGAATTCTACGAAGTATTAATGATTCAGAGGGATGTTAACACGCCATTGAACAGAATGGTGATTGACGGATCAAATTCTAAAAACTTAAAATGGGGATTCTACTGTAAAAATTCAGAGAGCCTAAATGCATCTTGCCAGACCACTACAGAATAAAGTAGTTAACTTTCTTTCATTTGTTAACTGGGCTTTTAAAGGCATAATATGCCTTTATTTAGTAAGAGTTCCATCCTAGTATGTTACATTTATCAGAAAATGCATTCAGTGGAAAAATATATTTATACTGAAAAATGGCTCACAAAGTATGACTTTTTGCAAGACAAAAATATTTAAAATGTATGAGCCATAAATTGTACATATAAACAGCACCACATAGAGAGAGATAGAGGCATATTTTATAGCTTGCTTTTCCTTTGCTTTCCATTGCTTATTTTGCTTAAAAAACTGATGATGCATGAACTGACAAAGCTGATCACATCTATAATTGCACTCGCTAAGTCCTGTGTCATCTAGTGACATCTTTTTTTAGCTGTAAATGGACAGCACATTTATCTCAGCAGGACTTTTGCCTGATCAGTATTGTTGAAAAGCAGAAGATAATAAAGAAAGTTTCATTCACAGCTGGGGCAGGGACACCACTTTAGAAAATTAGAGCAAGAAAAAAACATAAAGAGATCAAGTAAAATCTACTGTTTTAGTATTAATATTTTTATGCTAGGATTACATGACTGCAAGGGAAATTTTAAAGATTTGCTTTCATTTATTTAGTGCTTAAAAATCTCCTGTTTTTTGCACTTTGCAGGTTTCCTGCATAGGCACTTTGGGCAATAGTGAACAAGCTCTTAAGTCTATTTTTGTTGAAACAGATGTAGCAATTTAAAGAGCCTATTTGTGTGAGATGGCAGTGTTGCTAGGAGTCAAACATTTGTTACATTGTCTCCTGAGATATTTAATTTGAGGGCACAAAATGCCAACCTAGTGAGACTAGAAAAACATATCAAGCATATATCCTGACTCTGAATTCTAAGAAGATTGTCTAACTTACAATAAATCACCATTATGTTTCTTGGACCAATGTGTCAAATTTTGCACAAAAAAAGGTTAGGTTAGCAGACTCTAAAAAGGAAATAGCTAGATATAGCTAGGCTATGCTTTGTAGATCAGAGATATGGTTTAAAAAGCCTGATTTTCTATTTGAAATATTGAATAAGTTCAAGGCATACATTTCTAAAATTGCTGCCATGTCATCTTCAAGACCAGGTTTCTTGAAAATGGTACTTTATTAATTGCCAGAGACTAAGGCCTAAAAGTTTGAAGGGTGTGTGTAGATTTGTGTTAATATGAATTTAACTATGTCATTCTCTTCTGATTTTGTCCCAACATGATTAAGTTCATGCTTCAAGAAAATCCACATCTATGTTGTATCAGTAATTAACACATACTAGATGAACCAGTATGAGATCTAGGCTTGCCAGCTGTCTGGCACAGTATTTCATCCGGTTTCAGCATTGTGAAATCCAGAAAAAAAATCTGTACATGTCATGTAATAGCCTCACCCATAACACCATGACCCAAGAACATCACCAGTCTGCCTCTTGATATCAATGTTCTACCCCTACATCGTTACCCTGCCCCCTTTGTCTGACGGAAAAGCTAACATTTATTATACTTGGCAGTTAAAATAACATCACTAATTTGTCTATAAGGCAACTGTCATTTTTGGGTAAAGCCAACTTAATCCAGATAATAGATCACAGTTTTTCCAGCTAGCAGACTCTGAAAAGAAAATAGCCTTTACTATACAGAGATACAGGCATACAGAGAATTCTAAGGTTTTTATGTCATCCACAAGGCCAGGTATCCCTGTGATGTTTTTTTCTTTTAATTGCCTGAGTCCTTTCTTTGATGATTTTTGGACTTGGTTTGCTGTCCTGCTATATATTTTGCAACATTTGGATGAATACAGAAATTACAGATTTGGTGCATTCCTAGATAACATCAATGTTTCAGCCATTTAATTATAGTTCCAAGCATATTTATAACAACAAATAAATGTTGAACCCCATATCTTAGTCTAACTGACCTTCATGTTGTGCTTGCAGGAATATTTAAGGGAGCAAATAGGTATTCTACTCAAATCTCTTCCTTAAGGCTCTGAGCCCCTTTTTCATCTATCCCCACAGATTGGGAATTATCGCTTTACAGCAACTCAAGCACAAGCCTTTTGACATTTTAATGAGTTTGTCCATGTTAAGGACAACTGGATCATTTTCTGAACCCAGAGGGGCACCTATGGGAGTATCCAGAACTGGGAGCGTGTGCTGAATTTATAGCAAAAGACAAATAATCTGACCACAATAAAGGGCAGCCTGTTTAGGTTTTGTATGCATGTGTTTTCATTTCATATTTTTTACAAACATGGAAACAAACTGAATGAGGATAGAAAGATAATGAGTATTAAAATGCAACTGTGATATACAGAAGGAGAATGACTATAGGTTGTACTGAATACAATTTGCTATGGTTTCCTGATGTTTAAAGGCAATGAAAAGTTTAATTAAAGAAGTTGTCAATTAGTCAGGAAGCTCTCAGTGGTTATTATCACTAACCTCAAATACCGAGCAAGTGCTACCTTGTGGTTGGCCTGAGCCATGTACATGCAAAATAGATTAGAAATTCAGCTTTAGCCTATAGCAGCCACAGGGCATCCCTTCTCACGAGAATAGCACGCTAAGACATGTTTTTTAGCAATGAGAAGCACTAGCTTGGACTTATAATATAATATAGCTATTAAAATAACAGATTATTTTTATGGGTGCTGAGCCAAGTACAGTGGATATGGCAATGCAGAGGGACTAGCTGTTAAACAATGTAAAAACAGCCACTGAAGAGTTACAAGTGGACTAGGAAAACAGAGTACAGAGTAAACTAGAAGTAGTTGGCATGGGATCCAGATCGATGATATTGGTGTTCCACACAGGGTTATGGTAAGTAAGAAACTCATAAAAAGGTCTGAACAAATAGAAACAGTGATCTATATGGGTACAGTGTGGCCCATTTTCTGCTCTATTAATGTAATGATATCTTGGATTATATAAGGCAGGGCTGTACAACTGGAGGCCTGCGGCCCCCCTCTGTGTGGCCTCCCACCTGTCTGGCTGCTGTGCTGTGGCACACACAGGCAGCATAGGGCAGGCAGAGTATGGCGCACACACAAGCAGCATAAGGCAGGCAGAGTATGGCACACATAGACAGCATAAGGCAGGCAGAGTATAGAACACACAGGCAGCATATGGCAGGGAGAGTATGACACACACAGGCAAGGTAGGGCAGGCAAAATATGGCACACACAGGCAAGGTAGGGCAGTCAGAGTATGGAGCACACAGGCAAGGTAGGGCATGCAGAGTATAGCACACACAGGCAGCATAAGGCAGGCATAGTATGGCACACACAGGCAGGGTAGGGCAGGAAGAGTATGGCACACACATGCAGGGTAGGGCAGGGAGAGTATTGCACACAGGCAGTACTCTGTCTGCCCTATGATGCCTGTGTATGCCATACTCTGGCCCTCCGGCCCTCGGTACCACAGAAGCTGGACAGCACTGATATAAGGTATAATCCGTAAACCCATTATCCAGAAAGTTCCGAAATACAGTGATCTCCCATAGACTCCATTTGAAACAAAATAATTCTATTTTTTAAAAATGATTTCCTTTATATCTTTAATAATAAAACGGTACCTTGACCTTGATCCCAGCTAAGATAAGAATTTTTATTAATGTTTAAATAATTTTTAGTAGGCTTGAAGTATTGAGATCCAAATTACAGAAAAAAACCCTCATACCCCAGGTCCAGAGCATTCTGGGCAACAGGTACCATACCTGTATATGAGAAAAGATGCAGCCTATTTTTGAGTTCACAAATCTACAACTTGCAAGGCAATGACAAAATTGCAAGTGCCTGCACACAGACTGCTTGATATACAGTTGCCTCACCATGATTTCTTGATTTTGAGTCATGTGGTTTTTCAAGGGGCTGTCAACATTTTGACAACTGGGCAGAACTCAACTCAGTTACACAGTGACACAACAACCCTGCTCCCAATGCTGTGGCTCTCTCTATTATTATCTATATAATATTTTGCGAGACAAGTGCTGTTTTCCACACATTACTCCGTGTAGGGTACTCAAAGACACAGATCTTTGCACTTGTCATTGCACTGGATGGATGATTTATTAATTTTAGAATTTGATTATACATTTTTATTTTTACTCAAAAAATTCTCTTTCTTTATAATGATAAATCTCACAAAATTGTCACAAGAATAGTTGCAATTTATTCAAACTGTGGTGGAGAAAAACCATCTTTAAGAGCCCCATTTTTGGACCACTTAGTGCTCTTGAATTTGCATCAGAGGCAATAATGAATTTAAATCCTCAGGCTATAGGGTGCCAGGGGCCGCAAGGTGCAGTAGAGCCCTGCACACAAACGAAGAGAGCTCCAAACACTCCGAACTTGGGAATTGTTCACTAAGAACAAATGTTTATTGATCCATTAAAAATCAAGCGCCTAACACGTTTCGTGCGCATGCGCACTTAATCATAGGCTCTATGATCAAGTGAGGTTAGGTTCGGGGTTTATACACCCGGACCTTAATGATTCATTTGGTACGAACCATTACAATCAGAACCCTTTTTCAATGCTTTTTATATATGTTCTTGATTGAATATAATTTAGATATATAATATTGTTGCTTTAGCGTTTAGTGCAGTAGAGCCCTGCACTTAGTACAGGTATAGGACCTATTATCCAGAATGCTCGGGACCAAGGGTATTCCGGATAAGGGGTCTTTCTGTAATTTGGATCTCCATACCTTAAGTCTACTAAAAAATCAACAAAATATTAATTAAACCCAACAGGATTGTTTTGAATTCAATAAGGATTAATTATATCTTAATTGGGATCAATTCTAAGGTACTGTTTTCTTACTACAGAGAAAAAGGAAATCAGTTTTAAAATTCTGAATTATTTGATTAAAATGGAGTCTATGGGAGACAGGCTTTCTGTAATTCGGAGCTTTCTGGATAACGGGTTTCCGGATAAGGGGTCCGATACCTGTACCTGCAGGACTGCCTCATTGCTGACAGCATCACGCTCTGCCCTGGGTTTGCCACTTTGCACAGCACATCCATTTCCCTAGTTGAAACTGCCCTGTGTGTTGCAATATACCGTATTTTGAAAATATAAATGTCACAATACAAGGCTAATTTTTTAATATACATCACATGCCACATGAGAACCAGTGCAATCTGCTTTAGAATTTAATAGTCAGTCCTGAAGCATCAGCTTCTATGACTGATGATTTTCTGCTTGATAATTTTTGTGACATTTAATATACTGTATTTATTGTTTGTTTTAACAGGACGGATACCTTTCCTCCTACTGTTGTCTTGAAATTTGTTTAGGTGATTTAGAGCTTAGATTAGTATATAGTGATGCATTAGGTTTCCTCTGTTTAGGTAAGGTCTCCACTGAGCATTTTTGTTTGTAATTTATGAACAGTGTATGTCATTTTAACAGGGGTAAAGGTAAAAATAAATTTCTATCCAATCTCACGGGAATTTTTTTCCTAAACAAATTCACTTGAATTGCTTAAATCCTGTCTTGTCTAAGATTTATAAGCAGAACAAGCCATTACATCCACCCTGTAAAAATATTTGCTAAACATCTGTTCCTGGGTTGAATGATGCTTAAATTTAATTTTGTTCAGTCACAATACCTGTCCTATTGTTACCTGGATGCTTCAAAGAATAAAAATTTCCCATGAGAATATATGTACATGACTGCGCACATTTGTATAGAATAATCATATATCCTTGAAAGTGCCTCTTTTCTAGGTCAAAGAATATATTTTTCATAAAAGATTTAGCCAAATGAATTAAATATACCATGCCTTTCTTTTTTGTTTTGTACAATTTATGGCATAAACCTGCACTTTACTATCATTTTGGACCTTGTGTTTAGGATCACAGTTTTATTAATAGATGAACTTTCCATCAAAATTTAAGATTCCTTCTGTTTTAGCCCAGTCCCTGCAAATAAAAAGCATCCCCATAGCATGAAACTATATCACTGTACCTCACTGTAGGTATGAGTCAGCCATACCGAAAGCCATTCTTTCTGTGCATCTTTTTTCATCTATGCTTTCTCAGTTTGGATCTTTTGATAAATGACTGACATTCGCAGAAATGAGTGTAGTGGTGGTTTCAAAAATGCTAAAACCACTAATATCCAAATGTTGATAAATGCTCCCCTTACAGTGAAGTATCTGGTGACTAACATTGACACTGCAAATGTAGCCTTAGAATCGGTCCTACATTTAGTAGGTTAGTCCTCATTTTTTATAATTGCTGTACTTATTATTATATATTATTCATTAAATATAATTAAATATATATTTATTATAATACACAGGTATCAGTGAGTCACGTTATAAAAATGGCTTCACTATGCACCCATTATAACTGATGACATCACTAAGCACCCATTATAACTGATGACTATAATTACTACGCACCTTTTATAGGTATATATATCATATATATATATATATATATCCGTGCCTATTGTGTAACATATAAGAATATATTTAGAGAGAGAGGGATTTATGCATGGTCTGCACGTCAGCTCTTTTGAAGAATTATTCTATATATATATAGAATATATATGTTACACAATAGCCGCGGATATCCTGTAAATGATATCCTAATTAATGGTGCTTAGCAATGTCATCGGTTCTACTCATTGCTTTTTTATCTAATTTGTATTACTAGAACTCTAAAACTTTGTATTATAATATATAATGTACTGTCTGTATAAAATATGAGGGTATTAGATGTTACCTTGGGGTTCTGTGACCCATATAAAAGCATATATGGGTATGTAACTCCTTGGTTATATACTTATTTTCTCTATATATCCAGTGCAGTACAAAATGTACTTATTATAAACTGATATAATTCACAATTTAAAGGAATGCTGCTTTTACTTAAATTCATGCTCTTGCTAAAACATATTATATAAGATACCATAAATATATATATGTATACATGCACATATTCTCCAGTGCAAATCAATATGAATTGAAATTATTCTCAATTAAAAGCAGCCAAGTAATCTTTTACACTGACTCAAGCTATTGCTAAAACTACTGCAAAACAGTATAACCTCAGGATATTTATGATCTCAAACTAGGTGAGATTGGTAAAATAGATGTCACGCAGAACCTTTTACACAGTGCAAGTGCAGAAATTACATTTTAATAATAAATTCTTACAGTTAAGGGCAAATTCAACAAAGTGTAAAACAACATCCTTTTTTCACATGACTGTAAATCATAATGTATTTCCACAAAGCAGAAAAAAAGATTTATTATTATAAAAATCATAAAGTTGGTTAACACAAAAGGTCTAAATTACTGTAGAGTGTATACCATCATTTGATCTCTCTCCATTGATTTAATGGTCTTGCTCAATGCTAATTTTTTTTATTTAATTATTGGCCTTAATAATAACATGGGGACTCTTTAATTGACCCTTTGCCTTGAGGCACCCCACTGAACCCCCTTGTTACATACCTAAATGAAACACCAGGAAACAGAGATGGGGTAAAATTGCCACAGCATTTATTCACATTTTATCAAATAAATAGTATGTTGTCAGCTTTACCCAAGGCAATATTCTAAAGCCAGAATTCCATAAGAGATCACTACTATGCTTTGCCTTCCCTCACTGAAGGCATGATTTACTTCCATAGTTGCCCTTTGAGATTAGCACTATGTCATTATATCCGCCACTGAGTATTAGGTTGCCTCTACCTATAGAGAGGATGGCCCCAAACTCTGCTACCAGCAGGAGCTGCATCACCAACCACAAGAGAAGTTCAGCAACTCTGCTGCCGGGCTGAATCTGCAGTGTCTCGATGATAGGAACTCCAAGCAGGCTGTCACCTAGCACAAGCAATAGTAGCATCCATATCTATCAATCCACTTTTCTTTCTCTGCTAAACTCTGCTGCTTACTTTGGCAAGGTCCTACCTCTGCTGTAACAAATAAA
Source organism: Xenopus tropicalis (assembly GCF_000004195.4). NCBI lineage: Eukaryota > Metazoa > Chordata > Amphibia > Anura > Pipidae > Xenopus > Xenopus tropicalis. The sequence continues at coordinate 107,185,008 of NC_030678.2, read as the reverse complement.
ACTTAAATTACAGTATCATATATCCACTGTTTTGATCCAGAGGATGGCAAATAAAAAACCCAACCTGAAGCAAGTGGCGATCAGAAACATCCCTTGGATCGAGCCATCGTAGTTATGATGAATTAATACAATGATGACTCTCAAGTTTATACTGTATAAAGCTACAGAAACCACAATATAACAATGCATTCGGGAAAACATCCATGTTCAGTTATTAATAGATAATTTGGGAACATAAAGAAAAAAACTCCTGTCATTTTTGCAAAATATGCAAAAAGGGGGAGGGTGGGTAGTGAGTGCTTCCTTTCCTGACATTGCGTCCCTCTCTTTCTCAACCCAAGCCCAGCTTCCTCCTGCCTTAACTCCTTCCTTTTCATCTAATCATGGGTCCACCCAATTAGCTCTAGTACCCAGGTAGCGTTACCTGCCCCAAAGTACCTCTCCCTTGGGCACGACAGTTGCTCTCACATTGAAGGCACATGATAAACACCCATTCTCATACTGGAGCCTTCCAATACCTTCCCCTAAATGTATTACTCACTGAGGACTCACATGGTGGTAAAGGCATCCAACAGCAGCTAAGCAGAACTCCCTCTTTATATGGGGTTCAGTGCTTCTCCCAAGCAGAGCACCCACAGCCATTTCACAGAAGGCAGATTAACAAGCAGCTCCTTTACTCTCTCTGCTGCCTCTCTCTCTGCTTTCCGTATCTGGGTTTCTGCCTGGCTGCTGCATTAGGTGGCCCTTTATAACCTCCTTTATAAGTGGTGTATATCACAGGTCCACCTGATTCTGCCAGTCTCTAAATCTAAACCAGTGTAAACTGGCTGCTGGTCATTCGGATCCCTTGTCATGCAGCCCCAGCGCTTATAGCTCCAGTTTTTCCTTGATCTTTGTCTATATATTATATATACTGTTGAAGAACACAAGGTAAAGTCTGCACACATTCTCAATACAATCAATGGACATTGGCACTGTGCTCACCACTTTATGGAAAATACAAAGATCCAATTTCCCTCTCTGGAATGAAAGGCATCAACATTGATTACTCTCCATTAATATAATCCATGAAAGACAAAAGATTGCAGCATTAATGCTGATCTGACTGATCACATTGCTTGATTAAAGAGACAAATGAAAGCAGATCTTGGAAATGGGTACAGTAAGGGGCCCTATATATTATGCTGTGTAAAAAACCCAACAAAATTTGCCACACATCGCAGGCTTTGCCACAATAAGTACTAGTTAGTGACAGTTCCAGTTGGTTCTAATATTCTTCTCTTTAAATATTTATGTCCTGATAAAAAAGCAATTTCTCAAATTATAATTATACATTTACAGAGAAATGTATCATTTATAATTTTTCTAAAATATCACTCTAAAATAGTTGTACACACTTTAAACATAGGATTAATAATTCAACCAGCAAGTAAGGAAGGCTTTATTAAGGTATACACTTTACAAAGCATATCCCAGGTTGACAATACTACAGAATGAAAAATTATAGCTGCTTGTCATTTCCAATCTATACAAAAGTGAATCTTGAATTGAAAAATCACTGCCAAGACAAGAAGGCTGACTTCTTCAACTAGATATGAATTTCCTTTGCTATAAGCATACATTATCCCATGGTGATTGAGCAATCACCCACTCCACCTAGTGGGCATTGAGAAGTACACCTCAGGGGAATTCAACTAGGACAATAAATTACACACAGAATCGTGTGTCTAATTTGTATAAGGTTTGAGCCAAATCACCCATTGCCTAACCTTCCTGCCCCCAGATGCTGGTCCAACATCTGACAACCAACCTCAAGCCAAGCCCAATTCTGCCACCACTGATTGTTCACAAAAAATGCATTGCATACTCGAGGTTAGCAAAATGAACAAGAAAATATAATAAACATAACTCATAATAGTCATGCCAGCCAAAAATACCCAGTTTATGGACAACCAATTAACCCACCTAGTCCCTTGGCCAAATGTCCTAATGAAGAAGTGACAGTCTATAAAGACTATAAAGATTTCAGTTAATGCCCTTTTATGCAAGCCAACAATTTATTTGCTTTTATAGCCCCTGAATGACATTGGCTTGAGTTACACAGTTTGCTATCCACAAAAATTCCCAATTTTTCTCAGTTAATGGAATACTGTCATAGGAAAACATACCGTATATACTCGAGTATAAGCCGATCCGAGTATAAGCCGAGGTACCTAATTTTACCTAAGAAAACTGGAAAAACTTATTGACTCGAGTATAAGCCTAGGGTGGGAAATGCAGCCGTTACTGCTAAGTTTCAATAATCAAATTATTTAATAAAAGGACACTCACAAGTGCTTACATGACTACCATATTAATAAACACAAGGTGTGGGCTGGAAAATGAGGCGCATCCAACATAAGATAACCATATGCAAGGTTGTATGGGTTAATATCTCATTTAATTTTACATACATATTGAAATTTTGATGTGTAAATTTGTTATTTAATTCTTATATAGTTCTGTATACTTTTTGGGGTGAGTGATGTAGAATCGCAAGTTTAAGTTTATCTAGAAACTCCGGCTCCATAGCTGCAGCTTGAAAGGGAAACAAAATGTACTTCCTTGCAGCTAGAGCATGCAAATTCAGGGAAATATATATATATATATACATTCACATGTATAGTTGTTATTCCAAAATTGTATGTGCAGTATTCTGAATGTCTCTAATGTGGCAGTAAAAGACATAGCACATAAAAGGATTAAACTGAACCTGTACTGGGCTCTGAAATGGCAGTGAAAGGGAAGGTGATAGGTTAAGATTGTAAGCTCCTTCCAACATGCATCATAACAATATAGCAACTGGAGCCCACTGTGCCTCAGGAGTCTATGAAAGAGAATAATAGTATGACAGCTCCCTTAACCATAAATAAACACAAACCTACAGACAAACAGCTTTCTACAATTTAATAAATATAAGAGGGACCAGTAACCCCACCCCCAAGCAGTGATATTCAAATGCGAGCCAAAACAGCAACCATAGCACAACAATGAGCTCCTTATAGTTATTATGCGACCAATGTGTAACTTACTGTTTTCCTCTCCTGTGTCTTCGCCAAAAAGGCACTTCCAGCGCTTGACAGCTCCTTCGCTTCCTGCTCCCTGACACGCTGGACCCCATGTGCGCCGTAAGTTTAAGCGTCGCGTTACTATGGTTACCGTTGGCTCTGGTGTGTTACGCTGCTGAAAGCGCTCCCTGCGCTTTAGATTAGACAAAATGCACACGGGGCGGCGGAGGGGGTTGGCGCGCGTCTTCCAGAATGAACGTCCACACACGTCCAGGAGCGCAGAACGTAAACTACCGTATATACTCGAGTATAAGTCGAGGGGCCCTTTTTCAGCACATTATTGGTACTGAAAATCTCGGCTTATACTCGAGTATATACGGTACTTTTTTCCAAAATGCATCAGTTATTAGAGCTTCTCCAACAGAATCCTGCATTGAAATCCATTTTTCAAAAACACAAACAGATTTTTTTATATTTAATTTTGAAATTTCACATGGGGCTAGCCATATTCTTCATTTCCCAGGGTGCCAAAGCCATGTGACCTGTGTTTTGTTAAACTTCCATTACAATTTACTTTGAAAAATTTTCAACTCCTGTGTTTATTTGGCATAAAGTCACATGACTTTAAGGATTCGACCGAATCTATGCCTCTGGCCGAACTGAATCAAAATCCTTAAAATCAATTTGTGCTGCTGAAAAAGGGCGAATCTTGGCTGAAGCTTGAACCGAACCCTGGATTTGGTGCATCCCTAATAAACATAGATGATTTAGGGGTGTGTTTACTAAGAATGGAGATAAATATCACCGGTGATGTTGCCTGTAGCAACCAATCAGGTCTTTGCTTTGATTTCTAACTTGTAGGTGACTGTTTAAATCTTATTGCTGATCGGTTGCTATGGGCAACATCACCAGAGGTATTTATCTCCAATCTTAGTAAACACGCCCCTTAATATCATTTATCTGAAAAAAAACAGACACTGGTTTGTAAGTTTATAGACATTAGCACAATAGTGACCATAGGCTCAGTCAATATGGTCTTTCCATATACAATGCACATTGATGTGAGGGATACCATTGCAATTGGAGGAGGCCTCACAACTAGGTCAAGTTGTTATTATGGGGGACTTTAATTATCCAGACATTGACTGGAGTAATGGTGTGGCCAAGTCAGAAAAAGCTAGCAGGTTTGTAAATATGCTAAATTGCAATATTTTTTTCAGGCAGTTCAAGAACCTACTAGGAAAGATTCTCTTTTGGACTCTCATTTGTGTGGGTGAGCATTTAGGGAATAGTGATCATAACATTGTCTATTTTGAGATAATGTTGCAGACAGCTCTATAAGGGATAAACTAAAACACAAAATTTTAGATATGCAGACTTTGCCAGTATAAGGGCATCTCTGCAATGTATCAACTGGGAAAGGCTTTTCACAGGGTTAAAAAAGTAGTTACATGGAATATATTTAAAATGTTGCTTAACAAGTATACAGGTCAGTATATTCCCCTTGTAAGCAAGGAAACCTTTAAAAAAGTGTTAGTGTCAAGGTTAGTAAGAAAAAATGGCCTCAAGTTAGCTGGGGCAGGGGTATTGCAGTAAGGAGTAAAACAAATCCAAAATTATTTTTAAATATGTAAATAGTAAAAAAATGAAGCAAGGAGGCATGGAACCCTTATTATCACGGGGGGGGGGGCACTTTGTTCATGAGAACAGGGAAAAAGCAGAAATTCTGAATTCTTATTTTTCATTGGTTTACACAACTGAGGAGTCAGCTAATCAAGGCTTCCATTTTAATAGACCCAATTCTAGTAGTATAACAACTGATGCATGGATCACTTAGGAGTAAATTAAAACAAAGGTCCGGGACTGGATGGTATTCATCCCAGGGTATTAAACAAGGTTATCTCAGTGATTGCCAAACTTTTTCACTTAATTTTTCAGGATTGATTGAGGTCTGGTATAATGCCAAGGGACTAGCGAATTGCTAACATGGTTCCGTTATTCCAAAAGGAATACTGTTTTCAGCCTGAAAACTATAGGCCTGTTAGTCTGACATTAGTGGTAGGAAAGCTTTTGAAAGGGCTAATAAGGGATAGGATATTCGAATACATGCAAATCATAATACAATAAATTTGTGCCAGCGTGTTTTTATGTGTAACAGATTAATTGCTTATTGTGAGGAGGTAAGCAGGAACCTCAATGCTGGAATGGCAGTGGATGTGATCTACTTGGACTTTGCTAAAGCATTTGATCCTATATGGGAGGTATATCCTATGGGAGGTACAAGCCCCTTGCCAAATCTGTAACTTTATTTGGTAAGCAATATTATGAAATATCAAAAATGTAAGTATAAATACAGTGGTGTGAAAAACTATTTCCTGATTTCTTATTCTTTTGCATGTTTGTGACACTTAAATGTTTCTGCTCATCAAAAACCGTTAACTATTAGTCAAAGATAACATAATTGAACACAAAATGCAGTTTTTAAATGAAGGTTTACGTTATTAAGGGAGAAAAAAAACTCCAAATCTACATGGCCCTGTGTGAAAAAGTGATTGCCCCCCTTGTTAAAAAATAACATAACTGTGGTTTATCAATTTCAATTTTCAATTTCAATATCAATTTCTGTAGTCACCCCCAGGCCTGATTACTGCCACACCTGTTTCAATCAAGAAATCACTTAAATAGGAGCTACCTGACACAGAGAAGTAGCCCAAAAGCACCTCAAAAGCTACACATCATGCCAAGATCCAAAGAAATTCAGGAACAAATGAGAACAAAAGTAATTGAGATCTATCAGTCTGGTAAAGGTTATAAAGCCATTTCTAAAGCTTTGGGACTCCAGCGAACCACAGTGAGAGCCATTATCCACAAATGGCAAAAACATGGAACAGTGGTGAACCTTCCCAGGAGTGGCCGGCCGACCAAAATTACCCCAAGAGCGCAGAGACAACTCATCCGAGAGGCCACAAAAGACCCCAGGACAACATCTAAAGAACTGCAGGCCTCACTTGCCTCAATTAAGGTCAGTGTTCACGACTCCACCATAAGAAAGAGACTGGGCAAAAACGGCCTGCATGGCAGATTTCCAAGGCGCAAACCACTTTTAAGCAAAAAGAACATTAAGGCTCGTCTCAATTTTGCTAAAAAACATCTCAATGATTGCCAAGACTTTTGGGAAAATACCTTGTGGACCGACGAGACAAAAGTTGAACTTTTTGGAAGGTGCGTGTCCTGTTACATCTGGCGTAAAAGTAACACAGCATTTCAGAAAAAGAACATCATACCAACAGTAAAATATGGTGGTGGTAGTGTGATGGTCTGGGGTTGTTTTGCTGCTTCAGGACCTGGAAGGCTTGCTGTGATAGATGGAACCATGAATTCTACTGTCTACCAAAAAATCCTGAAGGAGAATGTCCGGCCATCTGTTCGTCAACTCAAGCTGAAGCGATCTTGGGTGCTGCAGTCTAAATGGCTGAAGAAAAACAAAATGAAGACTTTGGAGTGGCCTAGTCAAAGTCCTGACCTGAATCCTATTGAGATGTTGTGGCATGACCTTAAAAAGGCGGTTCATGCTAGAAAACCCTCAAATAAAGCTGAATTACAACAATTCTGCAAAGATGAGTGGGCCAAAATTCCTCCAGAGCGCTGTAAAAGACTCGTTGCAAGTTATCGCAAACGCTTGATTGCAGTTATTGCTGCTAAGGGTGGCCCAACCAGTTATTAGGTTCAGGGGGCAATTACTTTTTCACACAGGGCCATGTAGGTTTGGATTTTTTTTCTCCCTAAATAATAAAAACCCTCATTTAAAAACTGCATTTTGTGTTTACTTGTGTTATCTTTGACTAATAGTTACATGTGTTTGATGATCAGAAACATTTTGTGTGACAAACATGCAAAAGAATAAGAAATCAGGAAGGGGGCAAATAGTTTTTCACACCACTGTATAAAACGTCATAAGATTTAAAAAAAAAGGTGGTCTTACTGTACAGTTAAAGCACATCTGCATTGGATTATTAAATGTTTTTTTCTTTCTGAGCCACTTTTCTGATGCATTTATGTCAGTTGTTTCAATCATTAAAAATGATGTTTCACAAGAATATATGTGAGTTTAAATGCACAAGATACAAGAGTCAATTATTAAGTTATTTTATATATTTTTTTTTTTATAAATGTACTTGTTAGAAAAATGTGAACGGTAATGTCTGTTTTTCTGTTAACACATACCACTGAACCTGCTAAGCAGAATATCAAATATCAACCTACCTTCACATTCTACCGATCTAACAAAAGCATATTTATATTATAAAGCAAAAACATAACTTGCTAATAATTAGCTGAGTTTGTTCAACCAGTGATATATAAAGTACCCCTCACTTCACTTTGACTGTTTTGGTTTACAGACAAGAAGTCCATTATGCAGTGGAATTATCGCAGTGCAACCTCATGAGAATAAAAACATGGAGTAGCTTATATATATACACATTCAATGGAAATGTCTCTCATCCTACAATTCAAAAGACAAGTTTGAGTGCACGAGACCTGGTTGAACTATATACATCTAGACTGTCTCAGCACTCCTAACATACAAAATGGTAAAAACACATGCACGAAAAAAGTGAATTAACAACCACCGAGGGAAAATACCTGCACTCAATTGAAAACAGGACACATTTGGTCACAGTGTTTGTACAAACATGCATAAGCCGATGTGCCCCATCAAGGCAGTGCCCATCGCATCAGTCCTAAACTAGTTTAAAAGCGATGTATCCACACTTTGCTATTTAACCCTCTTAAATGCTGAGCTATTGGGCAGTCCTTAAGGGGGTGGGAATAATGGGAGAGCTGACATATAGTACATATACCTCCATATACTATATACACATTCAATGGTAATGTCGCTCATCCTGCATCTGCACACTTATACATATATATATACACTGTATATCAAGTAAGAATAAAACAAGGAATATCCTGAGACCTTGCACACTAATTACAGTACATGCAAAATACTGACAAGCTATGCAAAAATGCATTTGATTGATCTTATAACGTCCAGCTATAAAAAAAAAGTAAAAAATGGATCATAACAGCATAACAAAATTTCACGTAATAAAGACATTTAACTAAAATTAAAGCTTAAAATGAGTGCAAAACTCTCTTTTTAATTATCAAGCTCCATGAAATTACTGTTTTACCCACAAGATCATTTAACACACTTAGTCAGTCTTACTTATTTCAAACATGGGTGAGCAGTGAATGCAGTGTCCTTGCTAATTCCGCACTGTAGAGCTATGCATGAATTTTCATTTTCTCCCTTTAATTGAGGGTTATTTTGTTATGCATAAATAAGCATCTGTGAATTGGATTAAAAGTGACTTAAGCCTGCAAACATTTTACTATAAATGGGCTTCCCAGCACAAGAACAGTAGCCCATGGTGCTGTCAGCGCCAGCATCTCCCCCTTTCAGAATTGCTCAACCACGTGAGGTGCCTGGACAAGCACTAAACTGGGCACCCAATGAGCTAGCACCTGAAAGTTACGTGGGAGGAGACTAGGGGATCTGCACTGCACCAATATCAACAAAACATTTGGAAACCTATGCTTGATAAGCAGGCAAGCACTGCACATACCATATGCTAACAATTTTCCAGGAAGGTATAAACCTCTTTTTCTGGATACCCAGTGCAACATCTTACACACACACATTAACATCCCAAGGTCAACAAAAGCTGATTTGTTGGATAGTAAATAGAATTCAACCATTCATCTACAGTATAAAGGTGTAATCTACCCACCCACTTAAACTGAAATTATAGGAGTACCGTAATGAATGAAGATCAAGGCTAAAAAGCTATTCAAATAAACAGTAAAATACAGAGGCAATTATAGCTGCTTTTAAATCAATTATTGCACTGTATGCATTTGTATTGTGCACTAAAATATAGTTAAATATATATAAACATGGAAATATCAAATACTTGCTTGTTAGCCATTACTAAGATAGCTACTTCATTCAAATGTAAGGCTTGCATAGATCTCAGGATCATTCCCCTTTACAATTCCAAGTCCCAGTATCCTGACAATTGTTTTTTGTGCATGCTAAAACATCTTGGTTTTGTTGCAAGTGTCCTAATTTTTTAAAAAAAACAACAAATAAAATTTTTATCTTAAAATAAAATTATTAGAACTATCGCCAGGCCCCCAGTACCCATATCTCTGATAGTGATGTGTGGGCCGGCCCGATACCCACGGGTCATGTGCAGGTTTGGGTTGACCTCTTCCGCTCACCCCCAATCGCAACCTAACACTGCTGGCTGCCTCTTTCAGCTTCTGTATTCATTGGCGTGCCCCCACCAAGATAACAAGTAATACAGCTGCTGATGTTTATGATTTTGAGGGGTATCCTTTTGTTTTGCCTCTCTATCCCCAGGAATTGTTGCTCTGGGAATCTCATTGTTTTAAAAATTACACAGAAGCATGTCCACCTTCCTATGCCAAGAAATATATTCAGAGTCTCTGCAGTTGGTTAATGCTAAGCTTAGCTGCTCAACAGCTGTCTAAAGCACACAGAGCTTGTGCAGTGCCACAGCCATTACTAACAAAATCAAAGATGGGCGGCTCCTGTGACAACTTTGAAGAACTGGATCATTGCTGTTAAAGGGATACTGAAATCTTAGTCTAGCACATTAAGTTTAGTATGTAAAATATGGAATATTCCTTTTAGGGTTTAGTGTTTAGGGATTTTAGAGTTTAGTTCTCTAAATTTAGGGTTTAGGCCTTTAAATGCATCTCTACATGAAGGTTTGAGTTTTCAGATTTATAGCTGAAAATACTCTGGTGAAAAGAAATGAGAAACATTTATAAAAAGGGTTTGTTTTTTAAATAAATCTTTTGTATTGAAGCTTTTTTAACATTTCTCATCTTGATAATAATAAATAGGCCCGATATCCACCTTCATATACATGAACAAAATATTCTTAAAGATTTTTAAAAAATGTACATAAAGTCCACTGCAACCTGAAAGTGATGACAATGTTGCATTGTATTAACTTTTGCAAAAGAATCAATGTAGATTTTCGCCAAAAGTTATTTTGACAGTTCCAGCATAGCATCAATAGAAACAGTAACAATTCTCAAAGGACATTTTTTTCAGCACTGGCAACAAAATATGTGTTTACTCTGACACCAGTACAAGAGCCCTAAAGACTTGATTTAATCAAACCAAGGCATTTCCTCAGTCACATTAAGTTTTTACAAGACATTTGAACTAGCACTCGTTTGCAGCTCATGCTAAAATGCTCTCTCGTAAATTGCTGCTGGTGCTGCTGTTTATCCCAACCAGTACATAAGTGAACCAATTTCCTTTCATTACCTGTCCTTTCATAACACTGCTCCTCGCTCCTGAAAGAATCCCTTGTCTTCTGCAAGGCATAGATATGCTACAGCAAATCTTGTAATAGTTTCCTGAAGTTACCATATATAGTTCTTTTAAATTCTTCACTTCTAAATGAAAAATAGAAAGCATTTTGGTACTATTTTTCTGGAATTTAATCTGCAGAAAATATAATGCATAAAATGTTATCCAGTTTTTACAAAAAAACAGTTTTTCACTATTTCATTTATCAACGCAGTTGATTCTTTCCTTTGACCCTCTTTCAATAGTGCAAATTGAACATTCAACAGTTTTATTTTTTACTCATTCCACAAATCCTACGAATGCTTGCTATCCATGTCTGCTGTTAATTGCCATCTGGCTTCATTTGTTTGTCATTTGTTTGTGTTGTCAACACCAAGCCATGCCCATACTGCTTTACTGCATACATAATGTTGATCTACAAACTACAGAATCTGCAGGTATGTAATGCAATCTTTTTAGCTCATTGGCTGAAACTATATTAAAAGCCCCTGTTAAGGACATTTAACATTAGGCAACCCCCCCTTCCCACCAAAAAAATGTAATGATCTATTTCATTGCCTAACATTTTGGCACCCCCCCCAGTTAAATAAAATTTGCATGTCCTTTAATGTAACTTTCCTTTTTTATATGCTCCTGTGTTATTTATATGATTTTATTTATTCCATAATTGTCATAATTTACACAAAAATCGCTACAGTGGAGATTTGTCTGCAATAAGTTACATCAACTTTCTTGCAGAAGAACCTCAGTGCTCTAACATTTTTCACTGCAGACTAATCTGATGAACACAACATGGCTACACAGAAAACAGCAGTGAGTATAATGCAGCAAAGAGTATTTTAAATGTTTAAATTTGGCCTGCAAATTGTCTCAGTATAGCACACTCTACATCAAACTAAAACTTAATTTAAAGGTGAACAACCCCTTTAATGCCCTATAAATTATAACTATATATAGGTCTGGGGCCTGTTATCCAAAATGCTCAAGACCAGTGGTCTTTTGAATAAAGGGGTTTTTCCTTAATTTGGATATCCATACTTTAAGTCTACTAAAAATTTATATAGACATTAAATAAATCCAAGGGGTTTGTTTTGCCTCCAGTAAGGATTAATTATAATTTGTTTGGGATGAAATACAAGGTACAGTAATTTTATTACAGAGAAAAAGAAAACATGTTTTAAAAAAAAAACTTGGTTTCCAGATAAGGGATCCAATAACTGTATATATAGATAGACAGACTGAGAGCTGCAGGGTAAGCTGAATTATATGAATAAGGAAATGCATTGTTAAAAAGGAAATGCACTATGCATTATATATTGGTGAATCCACAAAAAAGGTGTAAAATGCAGAAAAACTTAAATTTAGGCTATGTAAAAGGTTACAAATCTAGGTAGGTAATATCAACAAAGAGTGCTTTGAGATGTAATTTAACATAAGCATAATCAGAAATGTCAGACAAAACCCAGACTACATTAAGCTGAGGCATGTACAAAGATGCTGTTGTGCCTGTCATTTGTACTATATTAAACAGTCAGGCCCTACAACTCCATCATGGAACCACACTGCCATACTCTCTTGTTTCACAGCCATTAACTATTAGCCTGTTTGTTCTGGCCCCCTGCTGTACTGCAGAAATAAACAGTATGCACACACTCCCTAATATTGCTGCAGCTACATATACAGATAATATCATTAATCCTGCAGATAAATACATTATCTTGTAATTACAGGCACATGCAAGCATAATTCACAATTCTCCTGAAGACACATATGAACAATGCAATGCTTGCTGCAGAAACATTTATACATAACTCCAGGGAATCGTGCAGAAAGCCTGTGGCAGGAATTCCTTCAAAGAAAAGGGGCTGACCCAGGCTTTTGACTTGGCCTCTCTATGACAAAATTACTGCAATCAAAAATAATATATGGCTACGTTTTTGACCAGATATCTATTGCCCCTGTTTGAAAATCACAGCAAATAGGTGCCCATACACATGAAGATCCGCTCGCTTGGTGAGCAGGCCCGGATTTGTGGCGAGGCCACAAAGGCCCGGGCCTAGGGCGGCAAATACACAGGGGCGGCATGCCGCCCCGCCGCAAGCAAATGTTAACATTTTGCTCCCATACGGAGTAATGGGGACATCTCCCCACTGCTCCGTATGGGAGTTCTAAGTTAGGCGCTTGCGCATGCGCATTAGCGATAGGGGGTTGTTCGCGCATGCGCAAGTTAGGCGCATGCGCATTTGCGTTTACGCGGCGGGGGTGGGGGGGCGCCCCAAGTAGAAATCCGGCCCTGTTGGTGAGAAAAGCGTTCATTCCCTCCATTGACGTCCAGGGCTGAATCGTCAGATATAGAGGTAGACACAATAGGGATTCTACCTCCACCTGACGATTCAGCCCTAAATGCAGATATTACTTGGGTTCCTTCAACAGTGCCCGATCAAAATCTTTTGATCTATGATATGACTGATATCCGAAGCTTTTGTGATATCGGTCGTCTCGTCGCACCCAATATCGTACCAAACTAGATTTCATAAGATACTATCGTACGTGTATGGCCAGCTTTACTTGAGTTGCCAAATTGGGAAATGATATGTTTGTTTGCTGAGATCTTTTCATATAAAGTCAGTATATCACTTTAGTATCAAGTCTGATACAGTGATATTACACTGTATCAAATAAGGCATTAATAAAGAATTGTTTGTTTTTCATGAGGTTTCTGGATATATGGTGTCCGCAAAATAATCCATAGCTACTTTACCCATAATAACATTATTTAATTTTTATTTATAACTTAATGTAATCAAAAGAACAAAATGACCAAAACATATGCCTTAATAAAGACCTTCACATTACTGTTACTATTCTTTTTGAAATGCTCTGTTGCACATAGCTGCTTTTCAAGTAAATTTAATACTAAAAGCTGCTTTCAGTGCAAATACTTGCTTGTCCTCTTATCAAAAGGAAGAGATACAGAACAAAGAATACTGTAGAAAGCTATATTAAGAATTTCAGCATTTAACAGCACATATAAACAGCAGCATAAATATGGCAAAAGGCATTGTTCAGTAAGGAGTACATTGTCATATAAATGAAAACTGATATGTCACAGGTATAGAACCTGTTATACAGAATGCTGGGACCTTGGGTTTTCCGGATAAGGGGTCTTTACATAATTTTGATCTCCATACCTTAATAATTAAAACAATAAATAAACCCTATATGATTGATTTGCCTCCAATAAGGAACCAAGTACAAGGTACTGTTTTATTATTACAGAGAGAAATTGTTTGAAAAATTATGAAATATTTGACTGAAATGGAGTCTACAGTATGAGAGACAGCCTTCCCGTAATTTAGAGCTCTCAGCATAACGGATCCCAGATTTTATCAAATTTAGCCCCACCAAATGAACAGCATATATATATATACTGGTCTTTTTTGTATGATGTATTATGTTTTTACCGTGCACTTGGGTTTATAATTAAGACGGTGTGCCACCCCTCTGGTAATATATATATTCTGCAAACACAACAAAGCAAGGCATTCTACAACCTCAGTACCCTCACAGTAAAGAAACACAAGCTGCTAAGCTGCTACAAATTAAAATTCAGTTATTCAAGTCTAAAAGGATGCCCCTGGTTCTTTGTTCTTTTCTATGTGAAAAGCTGCCCTGGTATCTGTCTATAATATCCATCACCACTCAAGTTAATGGCCCTTTTTATGCAATTTATTTGCTTTAGTAGCCACTGAGAGACTCTGTCTAGAATTATACAGATTGTTATTCACAAAAATCCCCAAATACTTCTCAATTAAGGATACTGTCATTAAAATGAACAAATGTATGCCCAAACACTAGAGAAACACATTGTATCATTCTAGCCCTTTATATTTGTAAAGTCCAATTACATCACACAGCACCAAATTCTTCTAAGGAAGTAACATAAAAAGGCAGTTCCAAAGTCCCACAGAAGTATAGTCATAGTCTGAAAAAAACAATGACCGAAGAGTCATCACCACTCAAGTTAATGGCCCTTTTTATGCAATTTATTTGCTTTAGTAGCCACTGAGAGACTCTGTCTAGAATTATACAGATTGTTATTCACAAAAATCCCCAAATACTTCTCAATTAAGGATACTGTCATTAAAATGAACAAATGTATGCCCAAACACTAGAGAAACACATTGTATCATTCTAGCCCTTTATATTTGTAAAGTCCAATTACATCACACAGCACCAAATTCTTCTAAGGAAGTAACATAAAAAGGCAGTTCCAAAGTCCCACAGAAGTATAGTCATAGTCTGAAAAAAACAATGACCGAAGAGTAACTGAAGTGGTTGATCCAAAGTGCAGGAGTCCTTTCCTCTCTCTCTCTCTCTCTCTCTCTCTCTCTCTCTCTCTCTCTCTCTCTCTCTCTCTCTCTCTCTAAAGACGGACTCCCAAGCTATTTTTGGGGCTCTTTTTATGCCCCTGTCGGCTCATTCTCTCAGCAAGTCCAAACTGTTATTAAGTAGGGATGTGAAGACGGGTTAACTGGAGTATTTTCCCCTGCTGGCTCTTCCTATTTTTTTCATGGAAGCAGGCGCAGACATGCTAGAGCCACTGGGGATATTACCCTATATACTCGAGTATAAGCCGAGTTTTTCAGCACCAAAAATGTGCTGAAAAAGTCACCCTCGGCTTATACTCGAGTATATACACAATTTGAAGATGTAACTCGCTGGCGTTCGTTGCGCACTCCCCATCCCCCCTTCCCCCGTGGACGTGCTAGCAAGCGTGTGTGCGTGAACGAACGCCTTGATACGATGGGTGCGCACACAGCAGGCGCACACACGCACACCTTGATACATTGGGAGGGGACACAGCTGGGGCACGCATGCACGCCTTGAATCCAAGGGCGGTGCACACAGCAGGATGATGGGAGCACACACAGCAGGCAGCAGGATGGGATACGATGGGAGCTCACACAGCAGGATGGCAAGTACTTGATACTTAGTATGGCAGCTTCGATGGGAGCACACACAGCAGGATGGCATAAACTTAAACCAGAGAACTCCTATTACAGTAGCTGTTAGCAGTAGCTGTTGCATTTCCCCCCCAGGCTTATACTCGAGTCAATACATTTTCCAGTTTTCTTAGGTAAAATTAGGTACCTTGGCTTATATTCGGATCGGCTTATACTTGAGTATATACGGTAATACTTATCTGGTTCCTATTGTCTTTACAGACACACCTTGGAGGAGTCCTTAATCCTATTTTAGAGGGAAATCAAAATATTATTAGATTTCCCATATCCATCACAGATACCTCTAACACAATACTACCAATAATTGTAAAAGTAACAGTTCAAAGTGACAGCATCCTTCATGGAACTTATAGTTCCATTTAGTATCATCAGCAAAAAGACAATACTGACTATTCCAACCTCAAGGTCACTGATAAACAAATTTAAAAGCAATACAAATGAGTTCAGGTATGATTCTCATGAAATGTTTGTTGGGGGCTAACACAGTATATTGTTTGTAAATACAACTGTCCTTTAGGTAACCTTGGGTTACTGCAAGAATGATTCTGGGCAACAGATCAATAGAATAAGCAAGGTCAGAAAGACTTCTACATAGGTACTTGAAATATATCATTAAATATTAAACCCTTTTGGTTATACTAATCAATATGTGAGGCATTACACATTCAACTTAAGAATAAACTGTAACTGCCAATGGCAAAAAAAATGCTCCAGAAATGTGTTCTTTCTACTTTGAGGTTTTATTTCAGATGAAATACAGTAAATGCATCTCTGCATAGTAAATAAAAAAGTGGCACTTTATTTTAATTAGCATAGCTTACCTTCAATCAATAACAAACATTAACACATTAAAGAGAAAGAAATGGGAATGATTTTCCTTAAAATAGCAATCTCTTAACTATGATTCATCATGCTTTTTTATACTTATTCTAAAAAAAAAAAAATCACAAGATTTCTTTAACAATCATTTAATAATTTAACAAACTTCAAAAGCTAATTGTCCAAATCTGCTGTACTGCCTACCTCAAAAGGTCCAAAGCAGCAAATGGGGGTGGGGTGGCCATTTATCTATAAACCTTTTACAAGACTAAAAACTAAAACAACAGTTGACAAGTACAACACAGTCACATTTCAGTATACTATTGTGCAGTGTCTCAGAAGCCAAACTGTAGCAAGTGATTTTTAAAGGTGCCAGATGAGTAACCAGTACATTTAGCGAGAATGCTCATGCCTTCCATGCGTCATGCAAGTAGTGATATTGCATTTAATCTGCATGTTTTTTCTTTACAAAGAGAAATTAGAGTGTACAGCGTGCCAGCTAAATAATCCTGATCATCAACTGATCCTTTAATCTCTATCATGATACAAGCACTTGTTAAATGATGGCAAATCAATGAAGCACTATACATTCAATATCTTCTCATCTTCTCAAGTTCACCTCAAATTATTTTGCCTTTAGGGGCATTTCTGAATTATATCCATCTGAAACAGAAACACGGGGGCTTAACTAAGTGGGTCTGGCCCCCTGTGGGAGAAAAAATTTAGGCCCCCACTGCTAAAATGATGGGAACAAATCGCGGGTCACTCCCAACAAACCTCTCTGCCACTGGACCCCACCCTGCACAAAATCATTGGTGACTTGCATTGCAAACAAAATCACAAGTCACCAGCGATTTTGCTGGTCGCCTGTGAACCCCCCGCACCATGCCCCAGTACACCAAGACAGTGTGCTGTCTCAATAGTTAAGCCACTGTAGCCACCCCAATTTAACCCATGACTGCATTGCTAGTGCATGGACCAGACCTGCATTTTCTGGACTAGAAGCAACAAATTTCCAATAAAAAAAAGAATATCACTTCTTTAAGTCACCAGGGACAGCTTTTTGCCGCCACTTATAACTTGCTGCCTCCTGAGGCAAGGTTTAATTTTCAAGGCTGTGAAACTAAATGAAACTAAACACAAGTTATCCACTGATATAAGCTTTGTTATTTAAATGGACTTATACTGCATTAAACAAAATATTATTTGAGCAAGACTAATGCATTGTTCTAAATTGTATT
The DNA here is from genome assembly GCF_000004195.4 of Xenopus tropicalis. Taxonomy (NCBI): domain Eukaryota; kingdom Metazoa; phylum Chordata; class Amphibia; order Anura; family Pipidae; genus Xenopus; species Xenopus tropicalis. The sequence goes on along the minus strand of NC_030678.2, from coordinate 107,167,457 downwards.
TTTCGGAAATGTTAATTTCAAAATAATCTACAAATAACACTTTCTTCTAAACCTCTTACTGAATGGAAATTTGCCTTTTCAATTATTGCACCAAAATATTACTTCTTACCAACAATAAGAATTTATTTCTTTCCAAAATAAAAGTAGGAATCGTTTATATAAAAGTTGAGATTTTTATCCTAGCTATGATAAATGTATAGATCTCTGCAGTAACCCTGGTCCTGGGCCTAGGTGCAAAAGAAATGTAATTAATTACATTGAAAAGTACTTTGTTTTCCAGTTTTTTGCAGTTCTCTGTAATGGAGAACACTGGGAAATAATATGTTTAGGATAATGTTGGAATTATTCTGGCTAAAATATACTGCAAGAGCAAACTGTTTCATGTTGTGATGTCCTCCCAGTTCCCTCAAATTACTTTTAGAAAGTAACTGCAAAGTAATTACTGAGGCTGAAAAAAGACAACCCTTCACATTCATAATTTATATTCAGCTCAATCTAATACAGTTAAGAAATTCAACACTCAGCAATCATGCCTCAAAACATTTCAGATATAAAAAGAAGGTCATTTTAGCCCACAATTACAATCAACCAAGGGCCCCATTATGCCTCATAATGATAAGTTATGCCCACTCAGACTCCAAACCCAGTGTTGGACTAGGGTACATGGGGCCCAACAGAGAATGTGACCTCAAGCGCCCCTCTGAATACTCACAATAGCTCAGTTCTGTTCTGTTCTATTCCACAACTGTCCAAGGTCAGGAGGCAGAAAGCCAACTACTGCTTGAAAACATATTACAATGCTGCTTCCCATTCAGTAGTTCACTTAAAGTGATTCTGTCATAATTTTTATGGTATACTTTTTATTTCTAAATTACATTGTTTACATAGCAAATAATTTACTCTACTATTTAAAATTTTATTCTTGAACCAACAAATTTATTTTTTAGTTATAATTTTGCTGTGTAAGCAGCCATCTCTGTGCATTGTGCCTGATTCTGAGCTTTCAGAAGGAGCCAGCACTACACATTAGAACTGCTTTAAAATTAAAACTGCTTTCTCCAATTTCCATGTAACTGGAGGAGTCCCAAGCCAGACTTGGATTTCTTACTATAGAGTGCTATTTTGATATCTACCGGAAGCTGCTACCTTGCTACCTTCCCACCTTCCCATTGTTCTTCTGATCGCCTGCTGGGAGGGGGTGATATCACTCCAACTTGGAGCTCAGCAGTTAAGTGTGGCTAAAGTTTATCAGAGCACAGGTCACATGACTGTGGCAACCCTGGAAAATGAAGAATATGGTTAGCCCCATGTGAAATTTCTAATTTAAATTAAAAAAATTTGTTTGTGTTTTTGAAAAAGAATTTCAGTCGAGGATTCTGCTGAAAAATCTCTGTAAACTGATGTGTTTTGAAAAATCATGTTTTCCCATGACAGTGTTCCATTAAGAAAGGTGTGTATGCACACAAAAGCAACAGGTTTCGTTCTGCATTTTCTACACAACCATACACCACTTTTTCAAATGAAATAATGTTTCCTTAAAGCAAATTAGGATTTGCTATGTCTCAAACTTGGGTATCCAAGTGTCAAGGAGATTACAAACAATTTGAAAGCACAAACAAAAGTAAAATATAAAAGGCAGCTGATGGGTCATACCAAAGAAGGAAGCAGTTTTTTTGCAGGAAACACTCGGATGAATTTAATTACAAGATTTCGACTAGAATCCAACTTAAAAAACCTGAAGGCTCTGAATACCACCACATTAAGTCTTTTTTTTTTAAAAAAATCGGTAACAAACATGTCTGTGTTTCCTTACAAAAGCATTTAGAGGGCTTCATCATTTTCTTGTTGGACACAGTGATGTTTACTTTAAAAGTAACATGGACATGTTTTCTAAAATAACCAGAGTATTTTAAGCTGCTTACTTAAGTAAAATTATGTTTAAAAAAACAGATTGGACAATCCCACAACAGTTCTTTTGTAGGCTGATAGAAAGCCCCAGATGTCAAACATAAAGGACCTGTTCATGCATAATTATTCATTTACTCAAGGAATAGCCTGTGAAACTGGGGGCTGTGCGGTGACCTTGAAATTCTAATTTTTCCCCCCTTTTCTTAAAGATAAATAAGGAGAACTCACTGAACACGTTCACTAAAGCAAGTCACCCACTGAAAGGGATGGAATCGAAATGTAGAACAGCAAAGCAAGAGGTGTGAAAATCACATCTGTTTCTCATAGAACATAGCTTACTGTGTGAAAAAGAGAAGTGCATTTCACATAGTCTGACTATACTATTGTTTCCTAATTCACAAAGCAGACGGCTGTCAGGCACTGAGCCATTGGAATGAGGGTTAGTTACCTCATCTGATTTTCACTAGCATTGTTCTGGAATGTATTTAAAAACAAGCTCAAGTACCAAGGTATGTAAAATATGCATCTAAGGAAAGAATTGCCAGCAACTCAGAAATATAAACGATTCTCACTGTTTCCCCTCTTCTGAATATTTCTTCCCGAAACCATGGTTATTATAATGAGGGGATAATGGATTGTGGTTGCTAAGGATACTGCTTTTAGACAGGCAGCCTTCCATGCATTTCCACTTTGGGGTTGTTGGCCACAAGCTTGTTGCTGAAAAGAAACTTTGTTGAAAAGAGTTTCGTGTAAGGAAATGGAAACTGATACCTGCATTTTAGCCAAAGCTCCTAATATAAACATATATGCAGACGTGGGTCTGTGTGTTTTTGTTTAATGAGTGTATTTTTTGTGCAGCCCAACTTTAATGGCAATATTTTCAAAGATAACATCTTGCTTTAAAAAATATATAGGGAATAATGCTTCACTTATAATGAAATATTGCATATCAGAAGTCATCAATGAGTTTCATGTAAAGGCACAAAGACGAAGGCCAAATACATTATACAGGTCATGGAACTTTGATTTAGCTTCTAATATCCTCATATTTTACGACACAACCTGCATAAAAACACTTCACCTGTCTCTCTGTATTCATATAGCACGAGTTTGGGCACTATCTGCAACATGTTTGTATGTTTTCTCCTTGTCTGCATGGGTTTTCAATGGGTACTCTGATTTCCTCCCACACTCCAAAAAACATAAACCTCTGTCAATTGGTCCCTCATTAAACTGGCACTACGGTGTGATAGGGGTCTTAGAAGGTAAGCTCCACTGTGCGTGAATTACATATTTGGAATCTCTGTGAAGCTCTGTGGGGATTGGTACTGTATAAATAACAGCTAGTAAATAAATAGGTGTGCACACATCTGAAATAATGCAACAAGAGCAAAAAAAGGTAAAATGCAATACATTAAAATTCACAAGAGCAAGGAGGTCCCTGCCCTGTGGAGCATACATATAATCATAGTGAAGATTCATGATTTACTTGAACAATCATTATAAATGTTATTACAGCTTCATTCTAGCTAGTCACACAAACCTTATTTAATATATAGAGATAAATGAGCAGACTATGAAAAATATGTTACCAAGAAGTATATTACAGAGTCCTGTAATTTGCATGCATAGTGCTTCTGCTACTTATAGAAGAGGCCTACACAACAAGATATTCTGTAAATTGTAAAGTTTCAGTTGCAAATATAAAGGAAGACTTTTGGAATGCAAAGTATATCCACACCTAGAAGTATAACAGCATGGGGCCATTCTCAATATCAAAATACTGAGATATAAAAGAAAGCCAGCAAATGTCTTCAAATTTAACCCACACACAAAGCAGTACTTAAGAAGTCTTTTTCCGGTGGAATAACACCTTAGAACAAAGTAAGAATGACAAAAAATTAAACCAAAGAGCTCACAATCTAGCTGGAAACATTTAAAAAAACAGTCAACAGCTTAAAATTTTCTGAGAAGGACAAAGCAATACAATGGCCTGGTTGCTTTAGTTACACCTGTCTCACAGGGTCTAAAAAACATATTGCTTCCCTACAATGTGCTTTTAAACAGCTCACTGCAAAAACAGACAGTTTTACTTTGTTCACCAGAAGTAGTCAACCGTTGGGCCTTCTGATATTGTTGAACTGCATCTCTAAGCACCTCTCAACAGTTTTAATGAGATGATAGGAGTTGTAGTTCTACATCTGTTAAAGGGGTGGTTCATCTTAGAGTTAGCCTTTTGCATATCATCAGCGCCGGATTTCCCTTCCCCCTTAAGGATAGCGTGCATGCGCATCCTTGTAGCTCTCATAAGGAGCACTGAGGACAGGACGCGCTAATGTTTTCTGTGCGGGATGTTCCCAGTGCTCAGTATGTGAGGTGCAGCTGGGCAGTATGCCACCCTAAAATTTATGCCGTCCTAGGCCCGGGCCTTTGTGGCCTCACCACAAATCGGGGCCTGCATGTTATAGAATGGCCAATGCTAAGCAACTTTTAAATTCGTATTCGTTATTTATTTGTTATAGTTTTTTTTAAATTATTTTCCTTCGTTTTCTATTTTCAACTTTCATATGGGGGTCACTGACCCCAGCAGCCAAAAAACTATTGCTGCGTGAGGCTACAATTTAATTGTTATTGTTACTTTTATGAGGTTTTTTTTCAGGTCCTCTCCTATTCATATATCTATCTCTCATTAAATCCTGATGAATTTGAACCCTAGCAACCAGTTGCTAAACAAAATGTGAAAACATTAAAATAAACACAAATAATAAAAAATTGACACCAGTTGCAGATCATGTTAAACTATTACGCTCTACATCACAAATTTTTGCCAATTAAAAGCACGATTAGGAAAAATTCAGAGCAACCACAATAATTTTGATGTGCAAAAATTCTTTTCTTGATCATACGAAAATATTGTGGTTGCGATCCAAAAGTCCCTAAATTTTCGTATCCGAACGATTGTAAACAGCATGAAAACTTTTCTGGCTTTGAAACTTAAATGCATGATTTTGGAAGCCTTCCATAGGATTCAATGACACTCTACAGCTCCAACCTGGCCAAAAGATAGCCACGATAACAAAGCTTGAATGTATTCCGAAATGGTTGTAATCTTTGCAAAAATATGAAAACCACGAAAAAGTCATACTATTTTAACGACGCCCTTACAAGTTAATTGTTAGATTAACAACCGCTTTATACCCTTCAGACTGCTCTTATAAATTACTAGCAAATACTTTTTGCTCATAGTTAATCAGATGGTAATGCCATTACTAACAAATACTAATTGTTCCAACTCAAATAATGGGAAATTGCAGGGTTTGCAACTTGCGTGTGATTTAACAAAATCGTCAATATTGGTTCATTGTTGTGCGAATTGTGATTCTATTAAAAATTAATTTTGGGGAAAATACACAGCATTAAGGGTAAAACGTATGCCAGTTTACAACTGAACTTTGCAATTTGCACTTGCATTGTAAATATGTCCTTTTAAATGTATTGTAATCTGGTATAAGAATGTGTGCTATTTTGGATAGTTGTTCCAAATCTATAAATAAACTGTGGAGCACTCAGCTAAGGAATGCACCCATTAACACTCTACACACAATTCAGTAAGTCTGAGACCAAGTGCACAATTTTTGTTAGTACAAATGATGCACAGACCAGCAAGCTGGGAAGAAAGATGAACTCTTGGGAAAATATATATGAAGGAATGCAGGAATATATGCAAATTTATGATTAACCTAATGCCATGCTTTTTTTTCGAAAATATGTTACAAAATTCCTACAACTTCAACAAATTTTAAAAATCAAGGCATATTGGCTTTAATTACCACTAACACAGAATGCTGCAGGTTTTTCCTTAGTCTGCAGCACTTCAGTAGATTGGGGTCTTTTAATAACTGAATAGGATGCAGTAACAGCAGAAGAAACAATGCAGAGGGGTAACAAGAAACACTTTAAGAGAATGCGAACCCTTTAGGATCCCATGACTGATTACCATACTTGGAGCTGTAGGTAATGTTGCTAATAATAAATGTAAAAAGGAAGGGGAAGCAGCTAGCAGGAACACAGTAGTTTGTAAGAGAGATAGAAGGAAGATACTAGCAGTTAGGAAAGGTAAACTGCCTGTAAGTAAATGCCAGAAGGGAGCCAACCAGCAGGCAGATACTTGTATTTTAAAAGGTGAGGCAAACATCATGCAAATACATGTAGTAAGGAAGGGGAGGTAGTCAACAGGCAGATACTAGCAGCTAAGAAGGGGACGCAGCCAGCAGACAGATAGTAGCAGTTAGGAAGTTAAAGCCACAAACAGGCAGATTCTAGTAGTTAAGTGCAGAAGTAAAGGCAGGCATCATGATACCTGTAGGTAGGAAATAGGCCAGCCAGTGGGCAGATATTAGTAATTATGAAGGGAGGATGTTAGCAGGTATGTATTAGTAGTTAAGAAGGGGAGACAGCCAGCTGACAGACAGTAGTAGTTAAGAAGGGGATGCAGCCAGCTGACAGATAGTATTAGTTAAGGAAGGGAGGCAGCCAGCTGACCTATAGTAGCAGTTAGGAAGAGGAGGAAGCCATCAGGTAGACACTAGTAGTTAAGAAGGGGAGGCAGCCAGCTGACAGATAGTCGCAGCTGGAAAGTGGAGAAAGCAAGCAGGTAGATACAAGTATTCAGAAGGGGAGGCAGCCATCAGGCAGACAGTAGCAGTTATGAAGAGGAGCAAGTCAGCAGTCAGATACTAGTAGTAAAGAAGGGAAGTAAGAAGGGGAGACAGCCAGCGGACACATAGTAGCAGTTAGAAAGGATAGTAGGACACCAGCAGGTAGATAGTAGTAGTTAAGAAAGGGGTGAAATCAGCAGGTAAATACTAGTAGTTAAGAAAGGGGTGAAATCAGCAGGTAAATACTAGTAGTTAAGAAGGGGAGACAGACAGCTGCCAGTAGCAGTTGGAAAGGGGAGGAAGCACGCAGGTAAATACTAATAGTTAAGGGGAGTAAGAAGGGAGGCAGACAGCTGACATTTAGTAGTAGTTGGAAAGGGGAGGAAGCCAGCGGGTAAATAACTAATATTGAGAAGGGGAGGGAGCCAGCTAACATAGTAGCAGTTAAGAAGGGAAGGCAGCCAGAAGACTTGCTGTTGGGGCAGCTGTGCTCTCTCACCGCTCTCCAGGGTAGAATCGCATATCCAGAGGTTTTCAGCTTTCTTGCAAGACTCCCATAATGACAGATAGTATTGGTTGTCCGCCGTCACCCAGGCTGGGCTCAGAACGGCTCCGATATCCAGACATAGTGCCAGGAAGATGCAGACCAGTCCCACCAGCTTTAGAGGGGTCAAAACAGAAGAACGAACCTCCTCCATCCCGCTGGCTGAAGAAGCCATGGTCCCCACCCCTGATCAGCAGCAACACAAGACAAGAAGGGTGAGCTTGAAGGAAAGGGGAAGCCAAAGGGCTACTTGGTTTGTTACTATGCTGAGAGAAGAGTGAGGGCAATGGACTTAACCTGTATGAGGCAAAGTGAGCTGACAAGTGAAGTGAGAAGGTAGGAGGTGGTGGGAGGATTATATTCCTTTTGCAGGTAATGCTGCCGAACTGTGTTGCTACTAGGGGACTCCAGTGCCTTCTTTTTGCCTGCCACTTCTTTTCTTTGGAGCAGATGCTAGCGGCAGCTCCTTGTTCCCGGACAGAAGAGAACTGTTAACCAGAAGCCTCCGTCTTCGCATAACTCCCTCCCTCCCTCCTCTCCTTCTTTCTGTAGCCCTTTCCTTCCCCGCTCCCTCTCTCTCTCCTCCTGCTCCTCCTGCTGGCTGCAAGGGGCACCGGCCAAGCGGCTGACGTCACGGCCCTGAGAGACACACCGAGATGGAGGGAGGGAGGCTAATAGAGGAGGGACAGTCGGGGGAGCGGGGAATGAAATGCATCAACACTGAGAAGGGAAGGCGCACATCTCAGGAGTCAGGGGAGAAAGGCGAGCACAATAGTGCTGCTGCTTTTAACCTTGAGCAAATGTATTGTGTAGACAGCCCATATCCCTGCATTGTGCCGTGGCTGAAAACATTCCCTTTCCCTCATTAGACGGGAAGTTCCAACTTCAGCAAACGTTTGCCTTTTTAGACATTTTTCTTTGCCCACGCATGGCAAACAATAGGTTAAACCGTTATGGGCTTAATCGGTATAGAGTGATGGCAGAATTTCATTATAACAGAATGTTACATGTAGATAGCGTTACTTTTAGAATTAGAGTGCCTTAATATTTTATTTGTTACTGTATTTTTCTACAAATGGCTACACTTTTCATAATTCCCTCACTGGCTGCTCAGTATAAACTGGAACACTGTTCAGCGGTTTGTACTTCCCCTGCACTAATTCACTTCTATTTGCCTATTAGTGGATTTCACTGTATTCCCCAGCCCTGGCCTCATCCTCTTTTATTTGTATAACTACAGAGTTGAGAGTTGGTGTAGTTGCATTCACAGGAATAGATCAGACTTCTATTACTCCAAAGGCAACTGGCAGCTGATACAAGAAAAGGAAAAAAAAACACCTCTAACTAAAGCTGCCCATACACTTTCAGATTTTAGTCCCTTTTCAACAAATATCCGGATATAGATTGTACATTTTAATGCAACTTTAATGCATCTAAAACTAACATTCAAACTGAAATTGTAGAATTAAAGTTCTAAAAATAAGAAATCGGAGGATTTTCTGACCATTAATAATTACCAGGCAACAATCATACCAAAGTGTTGTCCCAGAAACACATTTTAGCTCACCCATATGGATATCGTTAGACAGACAATACATGCACAGATACTAACGTTATCCAACAGAAATTTTCTAACCTGTCCTATAAACTAAATGACTGATTACAAAAATTATTTTGTATGATTACATTATGCGTGTATGGTTAGCTTAAAGTACAGAGTAGTGGATACATTAACAGAGCTTATTGTGTCCTCTGGGTCTTTGCCCATTGGGGCGGCTGCAATGCAATGTCAAATGCTGCACAACAGTGTTACAGACTTTTACACACTGGTTTCATTTCCTGTTACTAAATTTGTGCTCGGTATTTAGAGGGATAGGCACCTCTGTCACTGCAATTCAAACAACCCCTTGCGATTTATTGTGTTAAAAGCAAAAGCATGGATACACAAAGTTTCAGGGGTGTGCCACCTCACCAGGTAATACAAGGTTCCAAAAACCACCACACGATTAGTTTTGTCAGGTTAATAATCATGGCACATAAGGTGTTTGGGATCTCTGAACTCTTCTCAGGTAAAATCACAAAGCTGAGAGGTAGGTGCTTCTCCTTCACTGGAATGGAAAATATGCTGTTTATAATAAAGGCTTCTGCGGGAAAGTGGGTTTTACACAGGAATGTGAAAGTTATTGTCCTTTAACGTGAATGGTATCAAGTTGGAGTCATTTTTGGTGTTTGGTATGTTGAGTGTGACATGTGTGTCCAATTCTTTAAACAAGTGTGCTGTGCCGATTGACACAGGGTGCAGAGGGAACTCTCGTGCTACCATCTGTTCTGGTGGTGGCAGTAGCTCCTGGGTTCCTCTGTGTTAGTAGCCACAGCAGCTCTTGGTTCAGAATGGAAGGCAGGAGGGCAGAGGCTGTGAGCACAAGGACATACATAGTGACACAATTACCTTTAATTAATGGAGTTTTATGTCCAAAAAATTTGCAGGGAATTTTGCACAAATACTAATGTGAGCTGGGCACATTCCTCTTCTGCCTGAATTCTACTAGTTTTGGCCTGTCTCATGCCTAACTGTGGTAGCAAGCTGACTGTAGTTCCAAAGAATGTAGTGTGCTTGTTATGGTCTATTGTAGAAGGGGGGTGGATTGGAGATACCTGCCCCTTCCTAAATCATAATGTATGGCACAACTCCAGGAGTAAATGGTACTATTTTTTTGCATTTATAGTTGTGCAGCAGGGTTATGAGATGTCATTTTTGAGCATGACACATTTGCACATTTGATTTTAGGCTCCCTAGCACTCATGGCGGACTCAAGGTGGCCAAAGATGGCAATTGCCAATCTTGCTGCAGAATTCTGCATTAAGAAAATATATACCGAGAAACCCTGGGGCTCATATAAAAGGGTTTTTTTTAGTGTCTTAGGGTTATATTTTATTATATATTATTATTATTGTTTAAACTGCTATCACATATTGGTATGCAACCATACTGCAGCTGGAGGCTGCAGGAACATGCACTATACAATATATAGGTCAACATTGCCAAACCCGTTGCCAAACAACATAATGTAGTCCAGAAGTAGATGCAGTCAACTGATAAATGTCCAAAGTGATTGCCAGTTTAGATATGTTCTTCACATACGTCTGCCATATTGAATGTGACAATAGCACAGTTATGGAACTGTTTCCCCAATCCATTGATGTTCTCAAAGCTCACAATTTCCTAAAGAAGGTGAAGGGTTTTTCAGTATTATTATTTTAATAATATTATTATATATATTATATTATTAATATAGCGATTGCTTGGTGTTTTGTGGTAAAAAATACTAATTTTGCATCCAAAAAAACCTTAGCAGTTCCTATTACAGCAGACTGGCAGCATCCTTGCTAAGCACAAGATGTGTCAGTAAAGCTGGCCATACATGCACCGATATTATCGCACAAAACCTCATTGGCTGATCAACGAGGCAGCCCATATCGCAAAAGCTTTGGATATTGCCCGTTTTGTTGATTAGGCTGGAAAAAAAAATTGAGCCGGGAACCGTTGAAGGCGCCCAAGCAAAATCTGCGTTTAGGGCATTTAGCCCTGGATATCAATGGAGGGAGGGAACAATCTTTCCTGCGACAACTATAGAGGATCCGTGTAGTAAGATGCATATAGTGCAATTATTGGGCATACCTAGTGAATAAATGATTCCATGCTTATACAATTATTTCTGTAGAAATTTACTAACACATACAATAAAAAATGCATGGTTTGTAAATTGTAAGAAAGCTGCAGTCATCTGAAAACCAATGCTGCAGGGCCAATGTCTCATATGATGATGAAAGGATCCAACACTTCTTATCTGTGAAATATTGCACACGTACTATGCATAATTATTATAACCGCATTCTGTTTTAAGTAAATCCTTTTAGTAGGTACTGTATTGTTTAAAGTGAGACCTCAGACACTATGGGAATAAAATTGGATTGGTATTTGGTCTACTGCCTCCATCACACAAAAGCAAATATTGTTCACAGGTTTTTCTAACTCATAAGGAATACTAATATGGACTTTATGTGGACTTATGTTTTAATTTATACAAAAACTTGTTAAAGGTGTAGTATACCCTCTCATTCACTATCAGTTCAGTAAATTGGCTTATGCTGAACATACTTTCATCAGTCGCACAAAAGATCGTTAAATCCGCCACTAACGTTCAGGGCTGAAACGGCAGATAGAAAAATAGGATTTCTACCTCCTTCTGCCGATTCAGCCCTGCCGGCAGATTTTGCTCAGGCTCCTTCTATGGCGCCCGATCAAAATCTTTTAACCTGTCTGATCGGCAAGTCAACCAATATCAGCAGCCTCCTTTGATATCAGCTGACTCGCTGACTTGCCATACACGCACCGAATATCGTACGAAACGAGGTAGCTTCTGGTTATCTGTAAACTGTGAATTATCAAGAACCAAACATGGAGTTGCTTCAGTTTCCCGACTTGCCCTTTTTAACTCAAGAAATATCAATGATCATAGTTTTTAGTAATGAAAGGAATGGGCAAAAATAATTTTAATTGTAATCCCTATTCATTAGATTTATGAACATGGAGGTATATTGCCGCTTTAACAAAAGCAAATTTAGACATGTTTAAAGCTTTACATATTCAGGTATGGGTTTGCTACAGCTTTTTTTATAAATTGCTACAAAGTCCATTTGTGTTTATTAGTCTTGACTCCACAAGAGTTACATTAATAAAGGCTCGGCCTCATGAGTGTTTCACTCTGCATTTTCCTGTGGTGGAACGCACCTGTGTCTCACCACAGGGAAGTGCAGGGCAAAATGCAATTTATTCTTCCTAATGTGCTTCTCCTCACACAGGCACATGTAAGCGCGGAACACAGGATTACGTAGGGCAAAATGCCCATGAGGCAAGCCCTAAAATGCACAAGGTATGTTCAAGGTTTAATAGCTCATAGCAGCCAAGAGAATGTTTGCATTCACACTGCAGACTCCTAAATGCCACATGCTGGTAGTTCTTATGGGTTTTTGGAACTGGTGTAAAATGTAGAAGAATGCGATTATTTCAGGACAAGTGAAGTTTGCCTATAATCCACGTAAAGGAAAACAATCAGTATGATGCTGAATATTGTAGTTCAACCAAATCATAATGTTCCTCCAGTTTCAAATAATAAAACCTGACCTAATTTTGTAAGTAACATTTTAAGGATATTAAGCAATAGGTGATTCATGCAATATTTTACAATGGGACAAATGTAGCATTTACACCATTCATTTTAGGGCACATGTGCATTCACAAGTGTAGTGAGCAAAGTGCAATTTTAAACACATTCACAGTGTTTATTTTGCCCCCAACATTGACACAAATGCTCATGCGCTTAGTGGCAAATTAGCTGTTTCGGTCTGTGTGCGCAACTAAGCTGCAGTGATTGACGAAGTGCACTGAGGGAACCCTTTAGCTACTGCCTGGTCCAGAGGTGGCAGTAACACAAGGGGTCCCCTGCGTCAATGGTTTCAGCAACTCACAATTCAGAATGAAAGGAGTGCATTTTGATGCAAGTACCTTTAAGGAAATAGGTTTTATATGCAACTGTAGTAAAAGTGTGGTGACCGCAACTGCACTTATGGACTTAAACGTCCCCTCATAATATCTACTCAAACTACATCTACCTTAATTAAAAAGAGTGAACAATTATAAATATTACTACTACAAAATTATTACTATAACTATCTCTATTTTATTTAAAACTACTACTCTATGTCAACAGGAAAAATTGGGTGACACAAGAGCAACCTATAGCTTTTGCCAGTAGTCTTAGATCACTAGTCAAGGTCATGGTTGATCCCAGGCTACTGTCATACATGACTCTTTTTCAGCCTTCATATAAACACAGGTTCAAGAAACAGCTGATCTGCCCACATATAGTTAGGCAGTGTAGCCAATTTCAACCTGATTTCCCTGACCATATGGAAATATAAGTCAGGGGGATATTCGGACAGATGATCCTGTGAAAATTACCACTGGTCCGCTGAATGGACGTGGGGTCACAGCTTCTTTTCACTTCCCACTGTTGCTCTTGTTCTGGCTGTCAGCCCAAATGAACAGAACAATAGCAAAGTGGCCAAACGTGTATGAATCACATACAGGTTGGGCTGAGCATGGTTAACTCTAGAATAGCTTGGAATCCAAACAATCATATTTATGTGGAATCTTTTAGAAATATACTATCATCTCGAAAAAAGAGTCTGAAAAGGACAATTGCTAAGTATAAGATCTTTGGTTTGAGCCCAAACAAGTCAGAACACAGTAGACATGGCACATGGTAACCCAGCTACTTGCAAGCTCATTTATATTTTTGCATAAAAGATACAGACCCCTTATGCTTTTATACAGAAGCTAATCTGAGTACATTAAGTTGCAATTTTACCATCCCTCTGAATTTTCTGGTGGCCATTTTCTTTTTATCTTGCTGCTTATTTTTCTATAAAATAAGAGTACAGGCATTACATAAAATTGACTTTTTCCTTAGACTTCACAATAGATCCTCAAATAATTATAATGAAATAATCCACACTTAAGCCTCAAGCAGTACATTCCTTCTAAGAGCAATTCTGCTTTTCTTATTATAAAATAGCCACAGCAAGGAAAATTGTTTTTCTAGGGCACAAAACAAGCAAAACAAAATATACTAAGAATCTAAAAGATATGCAGAAAACAACATTCATTTCAAATGATAGCTGTAAAGGTTATAGAAAAAATAGAGAAATATAAAATGAAAAACTTATACCTGGTAGTAATCGGATCTACAAACACAGTTACATAGTAACCTTCAAGATATCACAGTCATTCTAGGTGTCCTTAGAGAAGTTTTTTAAGTACCACTATGCTCCAAAAGCTTTATCCTGCCAGGTCCCTCTTGCTCTTTACACCCACAGGCTCTGGTTCGCTTTGTCAACTTTCCAGGCTCCACTTTAGCAAACTCACTACTTCATCGGGCTAGTCACTTGACTCTCTTACACTCTAGAGAGGTTCATAGACAACAAGTGATGAGCGAATTTCTTTGCCAGGTATGGATTCGCAGCAAATTTCTGCATTTCGCTATTGGCGAATTGTTTTGCAAAACATCTGTGAAAGTGTGCAGTGGAAAAATTCGTTGCACAGAATTTTTTATGTTGCACGTCAAATTGGGCACAGTTGCGTCAAAAAAGGATGCGGTCGCGTAAAAAAAGGTGCGGCGCATCAAAAAAAGGTTGCGACGCGTCAAATTGGGTGCAGTCGCATCAAAATTGGGCATGTCATTTAGTCGTGTCAAAAAAGCATGGGCGACAACAAAATACATGCGGGCGACAAAAAATAGATGTGGGTGACAAAAAATAGATGCGGACGACAAAAAAATTGCGTGACAAATGCATTTCCCAAATTTCTCACTGTTTTGCAAGTTTTCTTGCCGTTTCACGAATTTTATGGTGAAGCGAAATGGGACAGATTCGCTCATCACTATAGACAACCACCATGGGAAATATGGTGGCACCCATCAAGAACAGAAAGTGCCATCATATAGTGGGGAACCAAAACAGAAAAGAGATAATGCAAATAATCTCTACTGCTACTATTTTAATTGATTCTTTAAAGGAGAATGCAAGTCAAAATTTAAAAAGCATACTGCCCAATAGTCCTCCTATTGTTTAGTAAAAACGCCACACTTTTGGCTCACCTAATCAAATATTTACTCACTTACTTCACATTTTCTAGAACAGGCAACCATCTCTAAAAAGGTATTCTCCCTTCCTTTCCCTCCTTGCTTCATACTGCACATGGGTTTCATTCCCTCCCCCCCTCCCCTCTGGCACATCCGCTTCTGATTGGGTGGTGGGCATGTGTAGCTCAGAACAGGAGACAGGATCAAGTTACACACATGCTCAGAGAATAGGAAGGCTGCCGCTGGCAGCCTACAGGAAGGGAAGAGAGATTTCAGTGATGTCACTGTAGTCTTCACACTGCTGTAGGCTGCCAGCACCATATCTTAGAGAAGCAATTTAGATATGCAGTAAGTACTTAAAAACAATGCCTTTAGACTTACTTTTAATTTATATTAACCTTTCGTTGTCCTTTAAAATACAACGTGTAGAAGCTATAGGCATATAGGCATAATGTTTCTCTGCCACAACCCAGATTAGATAACCTTATTGCAGAAAATACATTTGAATGGAAAGGGTTACGGCACTGTCTATAAGAGTCCTAATAAAGACATTACATTTAATGCCTAAAAGGGTTTTTTTTTTTTTTCGTTTCTGTGAACGGCCAAAACTAGACATGGAGCCTTACCCTTGACTTTTTTTTGGCTTTTGCTGCTTGCATTTGAAAAGGCTTAGTAGTACATTTAAATTTTCTGCCTCCCTTAAGTCTGAAATCTCTCTTTCAGTAGCTCTAATGTATAGAATTCAGGGTTTGAACCAGCTGTAGTCTTGGATCTGAAAAAATACTATATGTCACGTAAGTACAGAATTCCATTTATGAGATCTAACAGATGATGGTCAAGTGGATGTAAAAAGTCTCTATTGGTATCAATGCCCATTGTCTAGTGAGCCCAATATTTCTCCCATAACTATAATCTGTTATAATTCATGTTTAAGGTCAAATCTAATAGATCGGAAAGTAAGCCCAATTATTAAAAAACATAGGTAGTGTACTCTGACTAGCTGTTTGGAACCTAGTGCTGTCTACAAAAAAACATGTATAATCACTTATGAAATTATTAAGAGATCGGCTGCTAGAATAGAATAAGCACATATTCACTGTCCCAGCAGGTATTTAGGACATACTCCCAATCATCTCATAGGGATGTGTTCTGTGGAAAAAGTGAAATAGAGAATTTAAAAAGGTTCCATTAAATACCATTACAGAAAATAAGTAACAATAAGTGAATAAAGCATTTCTCTTTTAGCATTTTGAAAATCCAAGTGATGATGATTATAGATACTTAAATATACAAATTTTTTCTTGTATGATTTATTGAAGCTGTATTTTATAGATTTGACTTTGAAATAATTGTGCTAATGGCTTTACTTAGCACATAATGCTGCTGTAGTATACTCTATGGAAAATGAACAACTGAGCTATCTATAATTCATTACAATGTCCTCAAATAATGTAAGTAAGCTATCGATCATCTGTAATTCTATGCCTTCACATAAGATTCCTGCTCCAGCATAGAGTTCTGTTTAAAGTTATTTAGATTGTAGGGAAGGATAGCTACATAAAAGAACACCTGTCTATAAAAGAAAATAGAACACTTGCCTGAAATAGGATAATGCAATGGATAATTTGTATCAGATAGGAAAAGCATTTAATGATTTGTGTACCTTTCCTGTCCTTCTAGTAAGACTTTTTAATTTAAAAAGACATTTTCAGACGCTTTTGGAAGATATGTACATTACATGGTGTGGGGCTTGTTTACTGTATGTTGATTGTGAGGTTAATGTGTTTCCACAAAGAAAGGATTCAAACTTAGAAGAGTCCGGAGGTTTAAAAAACATTGTAAATACTAGAAATTTACTGTTGCGAGTGAAACTTTTAAATTGAAGATATTTAATATTTTAATACAGATCGTTATCACGTGCAATGCCAAATATAGAATAAGAAGACAATAAGCTTTTTTCGGAAGGCATAGGTTGATATTTCAACTAAAAGTGTTATATCTTCTATACTAATGGCCAGTCTCACATAAGATATTTCACATGGTATTGTTGGGTTTTCTTAGTCTTGAATTCATGCTTGTTGCTAAAACAGATCTGGCATTTAAGAATGTGTCAGGGAAGTGAGTGAGGGAAGGTTAGTGCTGAGAAGAAAATATTCTGCAAAAATTATTTTGCTTTTCCCCATTTTATTGTGTTTGGCAAGATTGCTGTGCAAATCAATAAATACTCCACTAATATTATTATTGGAATAAACAGTGTGAATTGAATGAAAAATACAGTAGCTATGAGACTGTGTATCCTCACCTGAACCTAGATATGCATATTTCTCACACTAATACGATATATTATTCATTTATTTAAAATAATGTATACATACGGTATATATACAATTTCAGTGAAATTGTAAAGTGAAGCACTCTTTGGTGGCTCTGGTATATAAATGATGTAACAGAGATTTTTAACCAAGGGTTGGGACCCTTAATTGGGCTCCATATTGTTATTATAGTTAATAACCATGAACTAAGGCGCATAATTCATTCTAAACCAATTTTTTGTGCCGTGAAGCTGAATCCAAAGCTAAATTTGGGTCTCCTGAGAAAAAGAAACCCTATGATATAATTAACTTTTTCCAATATGTACAAAAGTTCAGAACAACATTTGGAAACTTTTCATGACTATTCTTCACAATAAAAAAAAAAAATGAATAATTGGGTCATCAAAGAATTTCCCCACTATCCATATATTTTCAGTTTTAAAGTTTTTTCATGCAAAATGCATTGAGACAACAATGTTTTTCTCCCATGCAATTGAATTGAAGTCAATATCTATTTTGTTTATGCCAAATGCATTGACGACAATGAGATTTTTTTTCCACTCCAAATGCAATGAAGTGAAGAGGAGTTTTTTTTGCAGCAAATTTTTGTTGCAGTTTCACAAGAAAATTCACTGATGGAGAAAAGCGGAATTTTGTTGCAAATTCATGCCTGCTGATAATATTTGCTCATCACTAAGAATAAAGGATACATTTGTGAAAATCTCCTAATTAAAATGTTTTCACTGGTGATAAAATGTATTCTCCTTGTCTATCTGGTATACATTACCATACCAACATCCAGAGAACATAATTCCATAATTTTAACAAAGCACCCTTAACATTAAAACAACCAATACAAACTTCTCAAAGACCCTCAGCTACCAAGTGTTCCTTTTCCTCATTTTCTCTTTTTAACAATTTTTATTAAACTTTTCAAATATTCATGTATTGTGAATACTCAATGAAAAAAATTTAGAGCAACTTTATGAGTGTCGCCAGCACTACATTCCTATGCAATTTGAGAGATGTTTTTTTAACCAAGCTATTATCAGCTTTAAATGATCAATATATCTACCTGCAGACAAAGTTTTAATATGAACTCTATTTTCTGTAGCTTCTGTCAGCAACTACGAAAGTGTATATTAAATTTTAAAGGAATTGTCAACCTAAAGAAATGTTGACAGACTTTTCTATTAAAGTTCAAGTATGTTCTGTGAAACTGCACATTAAAAATTAAGAGAATTATCAGCTTTAAAATTTGCATGTTGTTAGGAAAATCTGTTTTGGAAAAGATCACATTAAAAATTAAAAAAATAATTATTTAAAGACATATCTTCAGACACACTTGCCTATAATTGTTAAGGTGGATTATTTGTGTAACTTCTTTTTAAGTTGTGGCTACTTTACCAGGTATAGTGAAGTAGTGAATATGCAAAACCTTTGCATGTAACTTGTGAGTTAAGCTAGCGTTAAAGGCAAACTGCAAACCCTAAGCAGTAACACCTTTCATAAAAATATATCAGATAAACCAGCTCCACACAGGAACATGAGCAGTTGAAGTCGATACAGTCCTGGCTTTAACTTTTTATGCTCAGTGCTTGTGATCAGAGGACCTAAATGAGGGCAAGATGGAATTCGCCAACACCCCTGCCCTACTCTGCTTTTTGTAACCAGGTACAGCAAACAGGAAAGTTTTAAGGAGTCCCCAGTAGTGAGGTATATAAGGCAGGGAAGGAGGGCCCTGGAGGGGCAAGCTTATTAACAAAACCCTTCTTAAATTAAATTTAGTCAGCTAGTCATTTAAATTCTGTATCCTACAAGGTGTTTCTCATGGAAGATCCAGATAGCAATATATTGACAATTATCTAATTCATACATTATTACAATACCTCACATACCTCCCTATGTAATAAAAGGCACAACACTTGCATAGGTGCAGTAAAAAGGTGCCCAGCAAATGCTACCTGCTTAATGGTTACTATAGGTGACTAGAACTGTAGCAAACCTACATAAAGTCATGAGACATAGGCAGTTTAATTTGCAGTCTAGTTGGCAGAGCTGACTATATAAAAAGTTACATCTTCATTTATATTCTGAGCCTCAGCAGATATATACAACAGCAAAATGCGAAGGCAGAAATAATTACTATGAAACTATCATTCACAATCCCCATGCGAGTCTGACAAATACAAGTTATTGGCTGTTGTTAGTGATTGTTAAATGGAATTTATAAATAGCAAGGTCCCAGTACGTTTGTGAGAAAGGTTATTTATTATTAACATGAAGACCATTTTTAGTCACTGCATCTATGGATTTGTCATAATATTCAGTTCTTGCTAACATAACAACAATACTAGTTTTCTGCAGGATGGGAAATGTCCTGAGTCATGACTACCTGAGTCACCTGAAACAGTATTATTCTGGGGAATTCAATCACTGAAGCTTTACAGATAAGTTTATTAAAATATTATTGGTCTTGTATAATTAGGGGAAAACAATGGTGTTCTTATACGCTAAAATTTCTTATAGTTCTAACAATAATAATTCTTGTTTTTGTTTAAGAGAGATTTTTGCCCAGATATCAATCAGGGAGGCCCGTTGGGGGGCCCTATACACAGTCAGATAAGCTTCCGAATCGGTCTAAAGGACTCAAATCAGCAGCTTATATCTGTCTGTGTATGGCCACCTTAAAATTCTCACAATAGTAGAAATCTACTTTTACTGTGTTTACTTATCAATTGTGAAGCAAAAGAAAGTAATGCTAATAGAACTAAGCTGTATCATTATATAAAGGATAATGCCAAGAAATAGCAATTTGCCTAATGGGAATTAACCTTATTAAGTGACAAATGAAATAATAAAACACATTCATCACATTAGTAGCTTAACACTAAACTCAATAAAATAACATGCTGCCTTCAAAATAGATTTATCAGTCAGTTGTGATAACCTGACATTGCAAATCTTCAGATCAATATTTCTTTCGTGGGCAAAATAAAAGCCAATAACCATCCCTTTGAATAGTTTTGTTTACTGAATTTATTTCTAAAGGGCAGTGATTTGGTTATGAAGAAATAACTAGCTGTTTAACTGTATTATTTTCATTATCTACTTACATTTTAAGTGAGAATTTGAAGTGATTGACAACGATAGGTAATAAACACTGAGGAAAAAAACTTCAGTGGTTCTAATACTGGAGAAACAGTCATCAGTAATACAATTACAGATAAAATTAAAATGTCAGAATCAAGGGGTTTCAAGAGGGCTTTCTTGATTATATTAATTAAGGAAGTTCTTCTACTGAGGTGTTGCAAAAACTACTGAAATGCATATTTTTTACTACACTGCTGACTACCATTGCTTTTGCAATATACATTATTTCTATTTTTTTTATTTAGCGTGCTGGATATTTTAAAGAGGAATAGGGAGAAAACCACCAATAGCATTAATGTTCTTGATTATCCAGAAAGTTCCAAATTACGGGAGGGCCATCTCCATTTTAATAAAATAATTCTTTTTTTTGTTTTGTTTTTCTCTGTAATAGTAAAAAAGTATTATATCATAGTTAAGATCAAGTACAAGGGTACTAAGATATAATACTACAATATTATACAATACAGGAGGCACAGCAGAAGGTGCCTAACATAAGTTTAAACTACAAGCAAGGAAGCTAGATATCAGTTTGAAGTACAGTACAGGTATAGAAGATAGTGGAACAGGGAAATTAGCCACTTTGATGTCTGGAAAATAAATAAAACCACAGACACAGAAGCCGCATAAGCTATATGCCATTGGGTCCCATTTAAAAACAACCTTTGACAAAGAAACACATTTTTCTAATTTCCATCTTACTGTTGTATTATGAGAAGGTTCCTCAAAATAAGCTGTGGCAACAGGCTGAAGGAACTTTTTTTTTACAGGAGCTCAGGCACATACAGAAGCCTTTCTCCATGGGGGTGCAGACATACAGTAGGCTTCTGCAGAGGCTCTCCTTGTTGGACAGGAACAGACAGCAGATAAGCATACAGCATACAGAGGAGAAGGTTGTCTTTTCCTCTTTAAGGCTTTTCAACAGGCTGTAAACTCCATTCTGGCGGCAAACTCTTAAGAGCTTGAAGAAAATTTCCCCCGACAACACACAAAGGGCCTGCTTCACTAAAGGGCGATTAAAATGTGCGCTATTTTTATTGTGCGCTAAAATTTTTACCGCGGCTTAATTTTGGCGATTTTTCGCACGATTCACTATAAGCATACTCGCGCTTTTTCACGCGCGATATTGCATGCGTTATTTAACTTGCGAAGACTATTTCAATGCGGTATTTGCTGGTACATGTGCTAAATTACGCCCGCGAATAGTCACCGCATATGAATGGTAGCTTAGAAATAGTGTATAAAAATTGTCGCCGCATATAAATGGTGTATATAAATATTAGCCACATATAAATGGTAGCATATAAATGGTATCATATAAATAGTAGATGCTTATAAATAGTAGCCACTAGTGATGAGCAAATGTGTTCTGGTTATCTTTAGTGAAAAATTAGCAAATCTTTCGAAAGATCCACGAAACGGCAAAAATGTTGTGCGGGCAAAAAAATTGTTGCTGTAACTATTATTTTTTAACGCTTGTATAAATTTTTGTATGTGCGGTGAATTTTTGTGTGGCAAATTTTTTCATGCGTTTTGCCATTGGCGGATTGTTTAGCGAAACGCATGAAAAAATCCGCCGCAAAAAAAATTCAACGCACGTCCAAAAATTTGCTGCGAATCCATGCCTGGCGAAACATTTCATCACTTGTAGCCAAATATAAATAGTCGCGCAAATGAACGCACGCCATGTTAGCCATACACGCCAATACTTGCAGAAAATTACTGTATTAAAAATGACCATTTCGCTGCAAACTGGCGGCTGCGTCACTCTAGGGGAAACACATACTTGAATAAATAACACTGTAAGTCCATATTTTATTGCAAAAAATCATTTACTGTACTTTTGTATAATTTTTCGCCTGCCTGTAGTAGGTGTTAATTTTCGCATAGCTGAATGCGATATTTAGCGTGCAAAAGTTATAGTGAATCATGCGATCGTATTCTTTTCAGCGCGGAAATTAACGCATGCGGTAAAACTAGTGCGAGAAATAACCCATGCGAAAATGGCGATTTTTCGCACGCGATAATACTATGGTGAATCGTGCGCAAATTATTTTGCGTTTTTTAACACAAAAAAGCGTGCGATAATTTTTATCGCCCTTTAGTGAATTAGGCCCAAAGCATCTTATGACTTCACCATAGTGTTTTACTGCAGAGATTTTATACGTTACATGTTTCTGCCCTACCAGCTTTCCTCAGGTGCAGGTAGAGCAGGAGACAGCTAGCAGACTGTTGGACTGTCTCTAGAGTTAAAAAGCTATATTTTAGGGGTCTGAGAAATTGATTATTTTGTTGGATCTGTCTCTAAACAATACTTAAAATACTGCAGTACTCTGCAGTAGAAGCGTGTTGCTTTGTTGGGGGCAGGGTTTTTTTCCCAGTTACCGTGCAAATGACCTTAAATAAGAATAATTATTGGTAAACATTTAGATTTAGATGCTAAGGGTCATTTATAAAATAAGCTCTCAGCTCAGCCTTTGTACTTAAAACTTGTATGCTTCTCCATGTAACCCTGCAGAATGCTGACAGTCTTCCAGATTTGCTTGCTACCTAGGGATTTATATGTTTCCTTCACTAATACAGACACTTTCTTACAGAAGACTTGACATATTCCACTCCCTTGTGTGTATTTCTGCTAACGCTGACCACTGATTTGACATCAACATGCAGTGCTGCCTCCCCCACTGCAATGCAAAGGCCACACTTACCAGCTACTTTTGGAGTCTTGCTTTCCATGGAATACAATAGTAATATTATACTTTAAATTTCCTGAAAGGATAATGCACTATATATGTCTTTTTATAGTGACTAAGGTTGATGTTTGTACTTAATTCTTTTCCTGTGGGAAAAAGAATTGGATGTCTAGGCATATTTTATATCTTATTTTTTACAGGAAACAATACATGTGTTTACTGTGTGTTTGACTAATATCCTAATATCCTA
The DNA here is from genome assembly GCF_000004195.4 of Xenopus tropicalis. Lineage (NCBI taxonomy): Eukaryota > Metazoa > Chordata > Amphibia > Anura > Pipidae > Xenopus > Xenopus tropicalis. The sequence continues at coordinate 107,144,239 of NC_030678.2, read as the reverse complement.
CATTTTTTTTAATTATTTTATTTATTTTCCTTTGTACTTTGAATTTTTTTTATAGTTTTTTTTCTACAGCTCTCCTGTTTGTAATAAGAATATTATTTGATTACCTTAGTAACCAGGGCCAGAACATTCGTGGCCAATTGGAAGACAAATAGGAGAGGGTCTAAATGAAAAAGATAAATAATGATAAAAAATGTAACAATAAAACTATTGCCTCCAGATTAAATTCTGCATATCAAATTCCAAGGCAGGAGAAAAAGAAAAGGAGTAAAAAGGCAAAATAGTTCCATAACCACAAAAAATAAAGCATGAAGGTAAATTGTCTCTCATTATAAAATGTATTTAATTAATTTTTAAAGACCACCATTAAAATGTTTATCTTAATCTTTTTAATCAGTTATATGTAGTTTAGTAATACAGGTTCTGACAAAGGAGCAGATTTATGAAAACTGAAGAAATTTTACAAAATGTTTACTAAATTGCCTTAAGTTACTTACAATGGCGCTGGCATGTATGCAGCTACACTGAGCACATTTTAGTGTGAAAGTGCATGCTTTCATGTTTTTGCACCAAAATTCATTCAGTTAATCTCCACCCGTGCAACGCCATGCCTGTAAGTGGAGCTACATAAAGGAGTAGTTCATCTGCCCTGTGCACCCTGAGTCTAAAAGCCAAATATTTAATTTCACACTTATCAGTGTGTCTAACTCTTTCCTTGACAGAGTTTCTGAAGATTAAGCTTGCTTTTTAGTTTAGCAAGTGCAGTTACCAGAAGAACTTTCTTCACACACAACTTCATTGCAGAAGCAGCCCTTTCTCTAATCAATGTTTCATTTGTAAGGATTTTAAGCAGTTCTTTAAGTAAACTTTTGTTTATGTTTGTTCAATAAATTGGCATGTTTCATGTCAGAGTAAGAAAGCTTATAGTGATGAGGAGGCTGCCGACACACCAATATTACAACTAGAAAATAAATACATTTGTTGGTTGAAGAACAAAATTGTAAATGGTAGAGTGAAGTATTTGCTATGTAAACAGTGTAATTTAAAAATAAGAAGTACACCATAAAAATCATGACAGCATCCCTTTAAGTACATTGTTTCAGAAACTCCAAGAGATATAGAAATATGCTTTTACTGTGAGCAGTTACTACAACTCCTGTGCTCAATATTGGATTCACTTTATGAGGATTGACTTATGGTCACAGCACAGGAAAACTTGTACAGCTGTCATAACTAGACCTATATGCCATGGTTAAACTAGCTGCCTGACCCTCCAATTACTCAACAAATGAGCTCCAGACCATACAGGTCTGTAACCTTCAATTCGGCAACTTTTATTCATAATATACATTTTTAATAAACATGTGTTGTATAAGCAGTCACAAAACAATACAAAACTGTAAAACAATCAACAACTTTTATACAAAGCATAATATAATTTAAATTAGCAACAAGACAATGCAAACAAAAACAGCATTTTCTGTAAGCTAAATGTACAGGTTAAAGATGTTTTTCTGTGCAGCAGTGCTAGTAACAGCTTGACAAGCTCCAACTAATGATAGATTTTGCTTTCTAGATTCTAAAATATTTTGACTAATGAACAGTCTGTGTACCATAAATCTGTTGCCATTTTAGTTCCTACTGTGACTTTTTTTAAAAATATAAAATATAGAACAAAATAGTTAGTTTGAGATGTTATCAAATTGGTAATGGGGATAATGGGGGACTCTGGCACTTTAATGTGTAAATGTTACCAAAACTTAATTTTAATTTCTGATATCTATTCTAACATCTCTGGCAAAATTCTGAAACCCAGAATTGTACTTGGCTAATAATTGTAATAATGAATCTCACAAATCCACTGTTAGAATTAAATGTTTTAAGGTAACCCTTTTTTTTATTCAGTTATCTTTTTATTCATACCCTCTTCTGCATTTACAGTATAGAAGCAATTACTATAGATTATTTAGATTCAATTCTGTTAACATATTTACTTTTGCATTACATTTTCTCTCCTAGTGTTACTTTTGGTGGTAAAATGAAAGGTTGAAAGCGACTGTTCTTGACTCTATAAAAGGCTTTAGGCATAATTTACAAACACAAGTGCAAAGCACCAGTGTGCACCTAAAATTAACTGTGCATTGGCACTATTAACAAAAGGTACTTGGGCAATACATGCCCCTATCAACCTGCATTCAATACACAAATGGATTCAAGTGAACCCTGAAAGCCTGAAAACTATAGGCCTGTTAGTCTGACATCAGTAGGCCTGTTAGTCTGACATCAGTAGTAGGAAAACTTTTGGAAGGGGTAATAAGGGATAGGGTACTTGAATACATTGCAGTTCACAATACTATTAGTTTGTGCCAGCATGGTTTTATGCGTAACAGATCTTGCCAGACTAATTTAGTCGCCTTTTATGAGGAGGTGAGCAGGAACCTCGATGCTGGAATGGCAGTTGATGTCATCTACTTGGACTTTGCTAAAGCGTTTGATACAGTACCTCACAGAAGGTTAATGATCAAATTAAGGAATATTGGCCTAGAACATAATATTTGTAATTGGATAGAGAACTGGCTGAAGGATAGATTACAAAGAGTGGTTGTAAATGGAACATTTTCTAATTGGACCAGTGTGGTTAGTGGAGTACCGCAGGGGTCAGTCCTTGGGCCTTTGCTTTTTAACTTGTTTATTAATGACCTGGAGGTGGGCATAGACAGTACTGTTTCTATTTTTGCTGATGACACTAAATTGTGCAAAACTATAAGTTCCATGCAGGATGCTGCCGCTTTGCAGAGCGATTTGACAAAATTAGATAACTGGGCAGCAAACTGGAAAATGAGGTTCAATGTTGATAAGTGCAAAGTTATGCACTTTGGTAGAAATAATATAAACGCAAACTATCTACTGAATGGTAGTGTGTTGGGGGTTTCCTTAATGGAGAAGGATCTAGGGGTTTTTGTTGATAACAAGTTGTCTAATTCCAGGCAGTGTCATTCTGTGGCTACTAAAACAAATAAAGTGCTGTCTTGTATAAAAAAGGGCATTGACTCAAGGGATGAGAACATAATTTTGCCCCTTTATAGGTCCCTGGTAAGGCCTCACCTTGAGTATGCAGTGCAGTTTTGGGCTCCAGTCCTTAAGAAGGATATTAATGAGCTGGAGAGAGTGCAGAGACGTGCAACTAAACTGGTTAAGGGGATGGAAGATTTAAACTATGAGGTGAGACTGTCAAGGTTGGGGTTGTTTTCTCTGGAAAAGAGGCGCTTGCGAGGGGACATGATTACTCTGTACAAGTACATTAGAGGGGATTATAGGCAGTTGGGGGATGTTCTTTTTTCCCATAAAAACAATCAGCGCACCAGAGGTCACCCCTTTAGATTAGAGGAAAGGAGCTTCCATTTGAAGCAGCGTAGGTGGTTTTTCACGGTGAGGGCAGTGAGGTTATGGAATGCCCTTCCTAGTGATGTGGTAATGGCAGATTCTGTTAATGCCTTTAAGAGGGGCCTGGATGAGTTCTTGATCAATCAGAATATCCAAGGCTATTGTGATACTAATATCTACAGTTAGTACTAGTGGTTGTATATATAGTTTATGTATGTGAGTGTATAGATTGGTAGGTGTGGGTTAAGTGTGCTGGGTTTACTTGGATGGGTTGAACTTGATGGACACTGGTCTTTTTTCAACCCTATGTAACTATGTAACTATGTAACTATGTAACTATGTAACTATATGTAACCCTGGAACTACCACCAATCTGGATATAGTGGTAACTATGTCCATCGATGCAACCCACTAGCACCCCCTGATATGCCCTGAATAGGGTACTAGTGCTGATAATGATTACTTTGAATTGGCTCTGCCAAATGGGCCCTAAGCTTGAAACAAATCTGGCAAAACAGATGCTAAATTGCATTCATTTTGACCATATGGGTGCAAGTTGCAGCCCCTGTAACTTACTAGGTGCCCTTAATGATTTCATAGCATTCTGGGCAAATATGCTATGTTGGTTAAAACATACTGATTTGTATCCAAAAAGTGCATCTTCCTAAATGAGTTGCATTAGATAGGCGATTCTCATGTTTATTGTTTGGATAAGTCACTACATAGACTTAATAAACCAGAAACTGAAGCATGCTTTATGTCCTGACATGAACTCCTAAATGGCTTACATATTCAGCCAGACAGGCTCTGTTCAGTGAGCTCAAAGCTTACCCAGAAGATGTGAATGTCTTTGTATTTATCTGTACCTCACACTTTTCATCTTGTACTTGTATCTGTGTGCCTCTGGTCTATTTTATTTGGCTCTACTCATTTGTTGCTATGCTTAAAAGCTTTTACTGTATATTGTCTCATTCTCTCTCTACATTTTTTCTGTGCTATAAGGAAAGTAAGTGTATTGCTGTAGAAATTTTTGACATTTATCCATTCTATGTAGTTGGCTGATTATCCACTATACAAAATGTTCTGGGGTCGGATTGTAATAAAATTGGTGTCACACAAGTAAGTAAATGGCACAAGCTGGGGGCTAGTGAAGAGTGAATCTGTCCCGATTCACTTCACCGAATAATTAGCAAAATTATGAAACATACGCAAAATGTGGCTACTGTGCAAATTTTTGAGTTTTTATTTATGCCCCCACAGCTTTTTTTGACGCAACCGCAATGTATTTCACACGACCATGACTTTTTTGACGCTACTTTTTCCTCACTCTGTGATTTTTATATATATATACAGTATATATATACAGGGCTGTGTGAAACAGCAAACTCCTCTATAAATCAATCAGTTATTAAATAAATGAAACTACATAAGACAGCTACGACTGTGAGAACAGGTAATATCCCGTGAAAGGCAAATCAATACCTTAATGGATTCCGGTAACTTCACTAAATGCTTGCAAAATGAAAACTCAAGCAGAATTAAATTGCACCGGATGAAAATGTTTCTTTGGAACTAAATAAAAAACAAGGTAGGAAATTGCAGAGACTGCATCATGTAAACATTTTTTGCAGAAGTTTTAATGTTTTCAGTACTTTACTTGCAGTTGAATAAAAGCATGCTATTATAACATGATGTAGGACTAAAGTCTTTTTTAACAGTGGAATTCTGGTACATTTTAACTCTTACTCCCATTATTCTGCTCATTTTATGGTGACTTTAAATATAGGCATGAGCATTAAAGTCAATACAGCATTATGTTAGGAAAAGCTGCCAATAATGATGCGTTTTATTTATAAACAGTGGGCAAATTTGCACCTGGGCAGTAACCCTTATCAACCAGTAAGTATTTAGCTTTTTTCAGCCAGCTGCTGGTAGAACAATAAAAATAAACATGTAATTGTTTGCCATGGATTATTGCCCAGGTGCAAATTTGCCCAGTGGTTAGAAATTACCCATATCGGATCAGCATTATATGTATTAGGGCTTATTTTTAAACACTGCGTAAATTTGCACATGGGCAGTAATCATAGTAACCAATTCAGTGATTGTCTTTTTTCACTAGCTGCAGGCTGTATAATGAAAGCAAACAATTAATAAGCTGCCATGGGTAATTGCCCAGTTTTTATAGTTTAAGCATATGTTCGCCATTGATATTATAAAGAAGTCAGACTCTTTGACCCTTATATATTGGGTGATACATATCTCTGCAGTAAAGGTAAACTCCTTTTTAGTGTCAGGCAAGTGCTTTGAGCTGTGCTGGATTGATGCAATGCTGTCTGTAATGCTGACCAGTTTTAATATACTGGAGCTCATTTATAAACACATGTGCACATGGGCAGTAACCCATACCAACCAAACAGTGATTTACTTTTAGCTAGCTGCAGGTAGAACAATAAAAACAAACATTTGATTAGTTTCCATAGTTTACTGCCCAGGTGGCAATTTGCGCAGTGTTTATAAATGAACCCCACTTGTGGCCCTTTAGAATGATATCTGTCTTGATTATTGACTGCTACCTACATTTTATTCAGCATATCTACTCTGGAAAATGCACTACATCTTGCTGGTGGTAGGAACATGGTGGTAGGCTGTTGCCATTTGTGTTGCAGTCAGGAATCAGTAAGCTGGGGGAATTGTGTACCAATTGTTAAGTCTATGTGCCTGTCTCCCCTGACAATGGGGAAATGGTCTGGGGTCTGTATTGATTCTCAAAAGCAGATAGTCATGCTGGTTGATACAGGCTAGGATTTCCTTTATCTTATATAACAGTGGGATATATAGCCAGGCCCGGATTTGTGGAGAGGCCACAAAGGCCCGGGCCTAGGGCGGCAGAAACCTGGGGGCGGCATGCCGGCCAGCCGTACAATAATCTCAAAATTTCTGCTCCCATACGGAGCAATGGCCCACGGCGCATGCGCGCCTGCTTGCCCCCACAAGGGGGGGGGGCGTGGGACCGGGGGCGGCCTGGGGGCGGTGAGTTTTGAAATCCGGCCCTGTATATAGCATCTGTAAAAAGCTGTAATTAAAGGGAAATTAATTAGTTGTAAACAAGATTGTGATTCTGGGGCAGATTCACAGACTAACAACTGCATACACAGGAGGCAAAGCTTCTTGCTGCTTAATATATGTCCAAGTATGGTTTTGCAGATATCTTTTTAATTTCTCACAGTTTTCCCACATTGTATTGCTATAGCATGAGAAAGTGATGTTTCCCCATGAGTTCACAGTTGGCTTCATGTAATCCTTTTATCCTATTTGTCTGCTTTTATCTTACATGCCTGCTATAACCAGACAATTATCCAAGGCCTTTGATTTTCATATGACAGGAGGATTAGAAAAATCTGGTATTAATCCCAGTTTACAACTAAACATAGACTAGAGGGTTTTTTTTTACATTCAACACTTTTCAGAAGTTAAAATTATTTTTTCAATTCTTAGACCAAAATCTAATTTGCTTTCCAATCCTTATGTTTCTATTTTTTATTGTGTTTAAAGGTCCTTTTTGTTATATACAGTAATTAATACAAACCTCTCTGAAGTAACAATTATGAAAATGCAGCATCCTTCTAAAATTAGATGCAACAAATCTGTACCATTGAGTATCTTTACTGTAGCCTCACCTGTGTGCCAGCCCTGCACCATTCACTATGGCAGTGATCCCCTCCCAGTGGCTCGTGAGCAACATGTTGCTCCCCAGCCCCTTGGATGTTGCTCTCAGTAGCCTCAAAACAGGTTCTTATTTTTGAATTCTTGGCTTGTAGGAAAGTTTTGGTTGCATAAAAACCAGGTTTACTGCCAAACAGAACCTCCTGCAGGCTGCCAGTCCACTAAGGACTCTGGCACACAGGGAGATTATTCGCCCGCGACAAAACTACCTGTTCGCGGGCGACTAATCTCCCTGAGTTGCCTTCACCTGCCATCCCACCGGCGAAAATGTAAGTCGCCGGTTGGATGGCACACGCGGCGGCGCGATTTTGTGCAAATCGCCGAAAAAGCCTCGCGAGGCAACTTCGGGCGACTAATCCCCCCGTGTGCCAGAGCCCTAAGAGGCTGCCAAATAGCCATTTACAGTCCATATTTGGCAACTCCTTAAATGGCTTTATCCTTGTGTTGCTCCCAACACTTTTTACTTTTAAATGTGGCTCAAGGGAAAAAAAAAAAGGTTGGGGATCTCTGCACTATGGATTGCACTGTATACAACACAGCCCCTCTCCTTCTTTTCAATAACCAGAAGTGCTGAGGAGGGATGCCGATTTCTCCTGCAGAGTTAATGTGAGTCATTGGGATTGAAACCCTAGTTTTTTTTTATAGTATGAAGTTAGCATTACTGTCTTCTTTTTCCTCCGTTACAGGGAAAATTATCTCCCAATTTGACATGAGCTCATTCAGGTGTTCCTATGTAAAAAGGTGCATAGACACATGAACTTTTACAAAAATAAATATACATTTTGTACAAACATACATGATTCAAAGGACTGAAAGTAAAAGCATGATAGTCTATCTCCAACTTGTACCATTTTGAATAATTTCCTAACCCTCAAAGGATCATGCAATCTCTTCCTCCCTTTGTTCCATTGTGAGGACTTAAAGTCCCAGAATCCATAATTTTATAATGAAACAAGGTGAGATAGGGGGTGCATGACTCTGTAAGCCTGTGAGGGTTTGGTAAATAGTTCTGAGACCTCTTTTATTTAGCCACACAAGCAGTGTACATTAAATGGAAATTTGGAGTATGTTTTAATGTAGGACGGACATTGAGAACATAGACAACTATATGGCCCAATGGCATAATACATATCAGATTTTACTTATCGTTAATTTTAAATATTCATTTAAATGTATATTAATTTAGCATTTGCATAATTTTTACACTGTTTATAACAAGCTACAATACATCACAGCATTATTCTAACAATTTTCTCTTGAAGATGAATAGCCTTATAGAACAACTTGTGATGACTACATTTAAACATTTAAACTTTATAAACAAGTCTTATGAAAAACTGTTTCCTTAAGTCTAATTGCATTTTTACACATAATGTGATTAGGATTATGTATGATAACAGCTATAAACACATATATTTTAAACAGGCTCATTCATCATGTCATATCTTTGGATGAAGCCAGGATACTTCCAATTAGAAAGTTTTTCAGCAAGAGGGAAATTTGCTGCAGCCTTGTCAATTTAATTTCAAGTGGTTGAGAGCATGTGCTTTTCAATGTTCCCTGGAGCATGTGGCCAGATTGAAATTGACTTGTCCATAGCTGCAGGATAAATAAAGAATGGCGTATGCACAATTCCTTTGTTGTTCTGCACTTGTCTTGCAAGGTAGAAACAAACCACAAAATTATTATCCCTAATAGACAGGGAAGAAAGCCATCAATAAGATTTTTGTTGAACGTTGATTAAACTGTAGCTTGTGCCATGTGGATTTTATTTAAAGTGCATTCATATGGTCTTTTTAAACATCAGAAGTAAACAACCTTTAAGAGTTATTTTTTTTTTATTCAGTTTATAAATTCTGTGACAAACAAATATCTCTAAGGATTAGATCTAGGGAGAGAATGCCAGAGGCAGCAGTGGTTCCATCCCCTTGGTAACTTTATCCAATTCTTTATATATGTATAAGAAGAAAGCAAAAGCATGTTTGGACTTATGAAGATCCAGACTTTAGGAAGCATATAAATGTAACATCACCAACATATTTTATATATGATCTGCACTTCCACCCTTAGCTATAGAACAAGGTATTCCCACCTGTATAAGACTGGGCAGGAAATCTTTGTGTCTTTTTAAAACTCACCAGCTTTACAGAATAATTTAATCATTATGCGTGAGAGCTGAAACTCAATAAAGACTAAGGTGTCTGTTTATTAAAGTTTGTAAAGATTGTCTAAAAACCATGGCCTGTTACCACTGAAAATATTCCCATGTTTGCTAAAGTGCAATGAGACAGATTTGTCTTGCGATAAGTGACGGATATGTGCGTGTGTAGCAGTTAGATTCTGCCATTACACAATGAGCATGTGCAGTCACTTATACTCAAAAATATCTGTTATAGGACTGCTAGAGTAAGTTCAGTATATAAAGTACAGTATTTTTGGATAGGCTTTAGCTTTCCTTCAAAGTCAAACAAACGTATTCAGCGTCTGTTCTTAGTTTATCACCTATGGATAGTTAAACAAAGTTCTTATAAAACAATTGCATTAATATAAGCATGACCTTAATGCCTGTTAGGTAGGTAGGTGTGGCACATCATTCTTCCATTTTGTGAAATTGTAAAACAAAGACCCTGTAACGAAGTGTTTCTGGAAACTATTTTCAAATGGTGATAACAGTTAGTGAGAAAAAAGTCTTATTAACAGTACACACATAATTAAATTTATTCAGTAGCAGGTTCAGCATCTGTTTTATAGATTACTCTGAATCTTAATGAGTAGGTACTTTGTCAAATGACTAAGGATTTGCTACAACAGCAGAAGAATTAATACATTTAGTTGTTGTTAGCTTTAATTTTGCAGTAGTGTGCAAACATGGAGGAAATCAGAAGGGATGTATAATGCATTTCAGTAAAATCAAACATACTTAGGTTTAACATTAAAAGTAACTACAGTAAACCCCCCCCCTCTCCTATGGGAGCTCCCATATTTCTTTGGAATATTTAGAGGTGTATTTATCAATGGGTGAATGTAAGAGTTCATCATTTGATAAATGCACCTCTAAAAATTCTATAGGAATGAATAAAGATGGGGGTGGGGAATCTGCCCCTTAGATATACAGCTACAATTTGCTTTAAAAGGGACCGTAAACCTATTATAATACAGAGGTTCATCACATGTCGCACTTTCAGAGTCTTGAGAGTGGCCTCTCTAGTTTATTCATGATATTAGTAGAGAAAGAGGAAAACAATATGCTGCCTAGCAAAAATTCTAAGGGGCTGATTCATCAAAGTATGAGTTCGAATCCCGAAATGGGATTCGGATTAGATACGATAATTTCTGATGATCGGAAATATCACGAAAATGCTTACGAAAAAAATCGTATTAGTCACGATAATATCGTATTGGCGATCCGAAAGTCACAAAATTTTCGCATCCCAATGATCATAAACGCTGGGAGAACCTTTCTGACTTTTATTCTTCTGTGCATGTTTTGGAAGCCTCCCATAGGACTCAATGGCACTCTGCAGCTCCAACCTGGGCAAAGGAAAGTCACGATACCGAAGCTTGAATGAATCCGAAACTTTCGTACTTTCGTTTTTGTACAAATATGATTTTGTGGCACAAACTGTTGCGCTTTGATGCAAAAGGTTGTGCAAATTAACGAAAAAGTCACAAAAAATACGCAAAGCACGAAAATAAAAAATACGATTTTTTGTATTTGATAAATGGGCCCCTTTGTGTAGGAAAAACAGGGACATTTCAAGTGCAGTAGCAATGGACAAAGGCAAGGAAAAGGCATAATTTTAAAGTATTTCAAAGTAATTATTAAACTTACCTTTAGTGATTGGTAGCAATATGTATACTCTATATATAACAGAAATTAATTTTGCCATTCTGTAAAATGGCTAGAACACACCTAAAATACAATATATAGGTATAATATTCACCACAGTGCAGATTTATTTTCCATCTGAGCACAGTAATGCACTTTCTAAACATTGAATGTAACCCATGGGCCCTTATTTGCTAACAGTCTGCACAAGACTGATCTAAGCTACTTTCTTTTGTTAGCTTGTTAGTTAGTACACAAATGCAAACCTTTGTTTTTAAGCGAGAACCATTATGTATTTTTTCCAACCTCCGTTTTATGATGTTTCTGTGTAATAAATATTACTGTTCATGTAGATGCCCCAATATGTCATGGTTTATTCTTTAGCCTGCTGCTGGCTTGATAACAAGAAAGCGATTAGTAGAGTAGCGAGTAGCTGCTTGGAATGTTATGAAAAGCAAATCACAATATAGCAATGCTCACACACTATAATAAATCATTAAGAATAAAAACAAAGGCAGTAGTGAATTCCCAAACAAAAGCACATTTCCAGCTAATAAAAATAAGTTCTGTGCAAGGATGAAAATACAGGTCTTAAAGATAATAATCAAAGGCAATTGTACAGATCTGCAAAAATATGTGTCTTGATTTGTGCTTCTCCTTGGGGCTTTCCATTGCATGTAAAATAAACAGCAGATTGTTTACTGTGCTTTTTTAACATATACATATCACATTCACAGGCGAAAATGAAAAAAGTAGCCTTTAAAATCTGTATAGCTTAGGAAAGGAGATAGGGTTTCTGTGTATATTGTCTGTCAGTGCTTTAGGAGGCATATTTAAGGCTCCCAGCCAAGCTTGTCCCCATTTTGGCTCTTACAGAGGGCACTAATGTAGCTGAAAAAGCATAAAACATTGTCTGCAGCATTCCCTCTTTCAAGTACATTAGCATCTGAAATCCCCAAAGAAAGACACAACAAACAAGCCAAATTACGTATTTTATGTGAGCTATTAGTAATATAACCAAGTATTTTTAGTACCAACACATTCTGCAGCACTGATCAAAAGAAGAGTGTTTACATGAGACAAATTACATGCAATTACTGACAAATACAAGAGGTAAAGAGAGTCCCATTAGAGCTTACCACCTAAAAGATTATTTAGCATCCTAATGGAATACTACTGTTTGAAAAGATGTTTTGCTACAACTGATATTTTTACTCAATTACTTAATATTTTTATTCAATATTTAAGATAAAAAATGGCATTACAAATTATGATAAGTGAATCCCATGGTACATGGAAATGATAATGAAAGTGTGACTTTTCTAACCAAAATCATTTCACAATGGTAATGATCAATGATCACTGTTGGACCAGTAATGAATTCTATGCAAGTGCAAACAATTCAAAGATTTTTGTTAGGTCACTTTATGATTATTAACTTGTAACTTAATACCCTTTTCTTTGAAAGAGTAAGAGGGTCACAAGGAATGTACATTAGTCAAATGTTCAAGCAATTTTAGACAAATCAATTTAAACCTCTCTTATGGGGGGGATTGCCTTTATTCAAATGATTTATTGAGAAAGAAAAAAATGTCATAACATTACAACTGGTGTAAGGCACAGGAAAAGCTGCTAACATATCAATCATACTACAGCAATTGAATATAACAGCTGGATAAATTACAAATAGCTAGTGTTTTATTAGACTGTACGTCTTTAAGAAAGATGGGGTTCGAGGGTAAATGGAGAGTTAAGGGAAAAAAGAGAGGGGAGGGTAACACAGCAAGAAGGAAGTTGATACAGTAGAAAGAAGAAGAGTTGCAGAGAGCTGTTAAGGTCCTGGCCTTTCACTGTAATGCTTAAAAGTTATATGTCTCTTTAAAGAGCCATCATAGCCAAGTTGCTGTGTGGTGAATTGTTCTAGTGTTTCAGCTGTTACTTCATCTGATCTACATAATTTAGTGAGTTGGTGAAGCCAGTAATTTCCAGTTTAAAGGGATCAATAGTTTTCAATTAGTTGCAGAATTGAACAAGTGAGGTTCTATGCTAGACAGGAAAAGGGATATTGTATGAGAACTACGGAACAAAAGTACATATGTTGGGTCTTTCAGTACTCACACAATTCCCTTTGTATACTGTATTTTAGCAATTACTGTATTAGCAAGAAGAGATGCCTAACCTTTGTATGGTTGTAGTAACCTCATACCATTCCTTTAATGACTTTAAAAATTAGTGTTGGTCGTGCAGACTTCTTCTGTACAAAAAGACCAAGTGGGATTGATTAGCCTATGAGATCAGGTGATACTTTTTCCAAGATATTGCAACTATGCAGGAGTGTGTGTAGCATATGAAAATATGACCAAAAGTAGTTAGCTAGGACTACCATATGTGGTTTAAAGGAGAAAGAAAGGTAAAAACTAAGTAAGCTTTAGCAGAAAGGTCTATGTAAATACAGCAATAAGCACTCACAGAAACACTGCACAAAGTCCTCTATCAAAAGAAACACAGGATTTATTGTCTCTTTTTGTGAACATGTTCTTTGAGTATCTGACTTCCTCTCTCAGAAAAATCCTTCATTCCCAGGGCCAGAGTCTGTGCAGTTCTCTCTTCCCCACTCCCTTAGGAATGTGTGATCTGAGCTATAATGGCTAGACTGCAAACAGGAAGCTACTTAAAATGGCAGCTTCTGTATTAAGCAAATGGAGAAAGCTTCTAGAGCTTTCTTTCTAATGCTTTCTGCAGAATAAATATATTGTTGTAGGTGGCATTAATGTAGCAAATCTATTGGCAGTAAAATGCCAAAATGACTTTCCTTCTTCTTTAACTCAACGTGGTTTGATGGCTTAGCAATAAACATAACTTTGTAAGGAAAAATGATTAGTATCAGATGATAGACAGGAATAGCATACATCAATATACCAATTTAGGGGGATTAACCATCTTTTTTAGAAACTAGAATACTGAACACAGTTTTTTTGGGTGTAACAACTCTCAGGATTACAGTAAATACAACAAGCTGACATTTATAAATTAGTTACACAAGACTTCATGCAAAGGTAATGGTTAGAATGCAAAATCTTACATGATAGTCTTTATTATAAATTCAGTATGTTATAGATGACCTATCCTTAGGAATTGTTTTTTTTATAATTTTTAAACTATAAATATATATTTTTGCCCTTTTCCAGCTTTCAAAAGGGGTCACTGACCCCACCCACTCCACCCCAAACAGCTTTCTTTATTGCAGTACATGCCTTTCACTGTATCACTTTGTTGTTGTGAACACAGCCGCCATCTTGAATATGGCTACATCATTCACCTTTTGCATGTGCCTTTAATGCCACTCTTAAAAAAAAATGCTTTCCGTAACAGCTGCTGGGTTGGTTTTTAAGACAGAACAATGAACATTGTGTTTAAAAGTATGAATTTGTTTAGAATTGGTTGTTATAATAGATCATTTTTGCATTTCAACTTTTCTTGTCTTTTAAATTGTGGAAGCACATTAAAATGGTCAAAAAGGCACATCCTATATTTTAAACAAATTCAATTCCAGTTGTGTTGATTACCCATCACCCAGTTGTGCTATTCCCCAGCTGGTGATACATTTGGAGAAAATAAGCATTATTATACTATTATTAAAAGTAGCAATTACATTTCCAGTTTTTATTTAATGCTTTTGGTTTCAGTTTACCTGATCATTGTATCCAAGATCTTTCTAATAAAAAAATGTTTTTTTTTAATATACATGACCCATACTCATACTAATATATGCCAACAGATATGAGATGTGTTATGTTACTGCTTAAAATGCCAGGAAAACATATTTCACTTTTATGCTTAGAAATTACCTTAAATCAACTTGTCCAGACTTCTCCAGACAGGCAGTGTTCATTTAAATTTATTCTAACCTGTCTAGAGGTTTGGCCTACATACAGAAGGACATTTAAGGCAATAGATGACATTGCAAGTTGAACACAGGACAAAGGCACACTTTTGTTAGTTTTTACAGAATGCATACAAAATACCACTGGAAAAATATCACCACAATAACTGCAATTCACTCTTCAATAACAACTAGATGGATGATATTATTTCTCCCTTGCAAAACTATTTGATGTGAAAAGTAAGCCCATAAATTCTCTAGCAGTGCTGTAACTACAGAGAAAGCAGACTCTGTGGCTGAAGGGGGCCCAGTAGGAATTGGGGAGGGGTTGCAAGTTACCTGCACACCTACAAAATCATGGGTTACCTGAGATTTTGTGCAGGTCAGCATGCGGGTCACAGGTAACTTGTGATTTTGTTTGAGGGGGGGCCTGGATTTTTTTATCAACCCCCCTCCCCCAAAGTTACAACCCTGGTGTCTAGTATTGGTGATGCCAGGGAGTCAAGCAAACCTAGAAGGCACCTAGTGGGATTAAGGGCCTGTTCTATTTCAACAAAATGCATCACTTCATGCCTAAAGTCTTGCCCATTAGGACAGTCCCACAGGAGATGCAGTTATGTGAGTCAATTTTAGCCATAGAGCATAAGTGGTGTTAGGTACATTTAGTGGATTATTTTAAATTGTACTAACTTGGTATGGTAAAATAAATTATCTATGTCTTCACAGTCATCTGGATCTAGTATGATCCCAGTGGGCATCCTCATATATCATAGGGCATACAGTATCTTTTTAAAACACTAAATATATAATAAATACATACTGAAAAGTAACTGATGCTTTGTAGGCTACCAAATGATGTGTTCTAATGTGTGATAAATTCTTGGTAGATTTAACTGGAATTGTACTGAAGATATCTAAGGACTGATGGGTTGGATGGAGAACAAAATTAGTGTAGTATATGGTGTCCATTCTGTAAAGAGGTGCTGCTTCCTCAGGAGAACATGTGAGAAGCATGTTGAGGCTAAAGGGGGAGGGGAAGCAGTCTGATGAATGCTTATGTATAATTTAATTATTCGGAACAAAGATATATTTAGTATACATTTTCCTATAGTGTTTCATCAGATTCACTTTTTTTGTAAATGAAATTAGTCTCTAATTTTTTTACCTCTCTGTGTAAAAAAACTCCTTTGGACCCCTCTCCCCCAACCTTCATTCCTTCTAATTGGGATGCCCTGGATCATATGGGATTAATTAGAAAATAAGGCTTCAGAGAATGTATTAAATGGCCCTGTATACGTTTATGCATAAGAATAATTCCCCGTATCCATAGAACCTCTTCTCAAGAGTAAACAAACCCTTTATCAGCTTAGTCTTTTCTGGACATTCTCTGTTTCAGTAATACCTCTTTTAAGTACTGAAATGGGCAAAATTAGCAGGGACAAAAATCTGACGAGTGAGGAAAATGTCACAGTCATGTTGCATCAAAAAAGTTGCGCATGCCAAAAAAGTCATGCGATAGCCGCGTTTTGCAGATTTTTGGAGGAAGCAAAACGGGACAGATTTGCTCATCACTACTACTCAATTTAAATACATTCTTATAAACTGACACATTGGTATTACTTTAAAATACTTGTGAAATGTTGAGCCCAACTGAGGTTGTAAATAGCCTGCACATTTCACATTCCAAGTGCATAAGCTTACATATGTCAACAGTGAATCTCATCTACCACTTAACCACCCAGCATAACAACAGTTTGTCCAGATCCCCATACATACAATACAATCTTATACATACAATAAGATCATTCATGTTGGATGGATTTAATTTTACTATTTAGCTGTGTGCTATCAGCAAACAGATAAGTTGCTTTCAGTGTCCTCCGATTAATTAATGAACAGAGATGTGCACACAATGCGGGGGAAAAATACCAACATTAGTAAATGGCCCCCTTGGTGTATGTTTAGTATTGTGATCAGTATTATCAAGGTATAATCTTGACATCTTGTTCTGGGTTATTGAAAAATATAGATCCAATATAGCATCATTTCTAATTGGGTTCTCTATTACAATTATCATTCAGCAAATTTAAATATTTGCTTCTGCTGAAATATCTATGAAATATCCTGGCACTATTGCTGCAGTCAATATCAAGGTAATTTAAATCCCCCATTATTGAGGCTTGCTCCAACCTTGCAGCCTTTTCTGTTTGCAAGAGGAGTCACTTTCTCTTCATTAACATGAGGGGTCTGTAGTGTACTTCTACATTAATCTTGCCTGTTGCCTTACAAGTTTTGAAAAATGGCTTTACCATTACCATTAATTCCCAACAGAAATGCTTCTATTATACTGGATTTCACATCTTGCTTAACATGCAAACATACCCCAACTTTACTTTTTTTTTCTATTTACCCTGTGTTTTCAAAACTAGAAATAGCCTTTCATTTTTGCTTTTATGTTTCTGCTGTTTTCTGTTTCTGTTTTCTTATTCAGCCAGGTTTCAGCAATACTGGTGCGATCATATTTGTACTCAGTGCCTTTAAAGTAACCAACACCAGATTTCAATGTTGATGCCATACCCATGTGGGTCAATGTAGGTGTCCACAGCAATTATAGCTGGCAGTCAGGCCTGTATTTTCATGCTTTTTCAGTTATAAAAGTTATAGTTGATACAGAAGATGAGCAATTGGGCCACATTGCTCCTTTTTCCAACTAACAGTGTAAAATCCCTTCTTAATCCCTTATCCTTTACTTAAAAAAGGGAAATTTCCTATCATATTTACCGTAAATTTATTTTCCTGGCCACTACTCATGTCAGCATTACTACGGGTATTTACCCCGCCCCCAATACCCTGTTAGCCCTGTCCCTCCCCCACCAAAGTAATAAATGAACCACACCCCCTTACCACCTTGTCTCATAATTTAGTCCAAAGAGGGTGGGTCTGCTGACATGATTAGTGGCCAGGAAAAGAAATTTACGGTAAGTATGATAGGAAATTTCCCTTTTTCCTGGCCACCTCATGTCAGCATTACTACGGGATGTACCCAAGCAATAAGACACATGAGGGAGGGAACAAGAATTTAATCAACAGAAACAGACCGCTAAACTGCGGAAGCAAAATTAGACTGCGAAGAATTCTTTACATTCAAACGATAGAACTTAAAGAAAGTACGTGCGGATGACCATGCTGCTGCATCACAAATCATCGATTCTGGAACATTTGCCTCCGCTGCCCAGGAGGTGGCTACAGCCCTTGTCGAGTGAGCCTTAAAGGAACAGTAACACCAAAAAATGAAAGTGTATAAAAATAATTAATATATTATGTACTATTGGCCTGCACTGGTAAAAGTTGTGTGTTTGCTTCTTAAACACTACTACAGTTTATATAAATACCCTGCTGTGTAGCCATGGGGGCAGCCATTTAAATTGAAAAAAGGAGAAAAGGCACAGGTTACTAAGAAGATAACAGATAACTGTGTAGAATACAATTTGAATCTGCTACTTATCTGTTATCTGCTTAGTAACCTGTGCCTTTTCTCCTTTTTTCAATTTAAATGGCTGCCCCCATGGCTACACAACAGCTATTTCTATTAACTACAGTAGTCTTTCTGAAGCAAACACACAACTTTTACCAGTGCAGGGCAACAGTACATTATATTTTAATTATTTTAAAACATTTTTATTTTTTAGTGTTACTGTTCCTTTAAGCCCTGCCGGTGCTTGCTTGCCCTGGAGGTTATAGGCTTTTTGGATAAGGATTACAATCCATCTTGCAATCGTAGACTTGGCCGGAGGTTCCCCTTCTCGTGGGCCCCCCGGAATAACAAATAATTTGTCAGTCTTTCTTGAAGACTGCGTCATTGTTAGGTAATGTTTAAGCATTCTGACTGGGTCTAGATTCTTAAGTTTCTCAGGCATGTCGGGACTCTCCGGCAACACCGGTATTACGGTCTCCCGTGTAAGGTGAAAAGTAGAAACCACCTTTGGCAGAAAGGAATCTACTGGCTTCAGAACTACTTTATCTGGCCAGAAAACAATGTCTTGATCTTTCATAGACAAAGCATGTAGAAGGCTGACCCTTGCTGCCGACACTATTGCCACCAAAAACAATGTCTTTAGTGTGACCATCCACAATGATGCCTCTTGCAAAGGCTCAAAGGGGGGTTCGCAGAGAGCTTTTAGGACCAGAGGGAGATCCCAGACTGGAGACAAAGTCCTCTTTGGAGGACAGATTTTAATAATGGCCGAGAAGAAACGTTTCACAATCGGATCCTCTGCCCATTTAATTCCTGTCATCGCCGACAGAGCTGCTACATGAACTTTTAGAGTTCTGTACTGCAAGCCTTTGCTTAATCCCTCCTGCAGAAAGTCCAGAATTTGTGACAAAGGAGGAGGAAAAGCACTGATCTCAGACTGCCTCTGCCACACAAGAAATCTTTCCCAGATTTTGTAATAAACATTTGAAGTAGACTGCTTTCGTGCTTTAAGCAGGGTCGCTACCACCGAGTGGGACAGACCCAAATCTAGGAGCCTCTTGCGCTCAGTCTCCATGCCATCAGAGATAGAGCCCCTGGGTCCGGATGAACTACTGGACCTTGAGACAGTAGACTTTCTGTCACTGGAAGAGGCCACGGATCCGCTATCGCTAATCTCCTCAGCAGCGGAAACCATGGGCGCCGAGGCCAATGAGGGGCTAGCAGAACCACTTCTGCCCTCTCCTGAATGATCTTCAAAAGAACTTGCAGAAGTAGAGGGATTGGAGGGAAAATATAGGCCAGACGAAAATTCCATGTCTGAAGGAGAGCGTCCGTTCCCATGGCTAACGGACTGTACCTTCTTGTATAAAAAAACTGGCAACTGGGCATTCTCTGGGGTTGCCATAAGGTCTACCTCTGGAAGACCCCATCTTTCCACCAGTATGTGAAAAACTTCTGGATGCAGTTTCCACTCGTGCTTTGACAAGGCTATTCGACTGAGATAGTCCGCCTGTTGATTGTGAATGCCCGGAACATGAACCGCTGTCAGAAGTTCCAGATTCTGCTCCGCCCAGGATAGGATTGGTTGGACCGTCTTCCATAGGGAGCGGCTTTTGGTTCCTCCCTGTCTCTTCACATACGAGACTGCCGAGGAGTTGTCTATCTTTAGTTTTACTGCCATTCCCTTCAAGTCTGGGGCAAATGCCAACAGCGCCTGAAAAACTGCATTCAGTTCTAGAATATTCGATTGTGTGCTCTGCATCGGGAATTCCCATACCCCTTGTGCCACACTGTTCTCTAGGAGAGCTCCCCAGCCCTGAGAGGAAGCATCCGTTGACAGAATTTTCCAATTGACTGGAGTAAGGGGAAACCCCTTGGACAAATTCTCTGGGTCTAGCCACCATTGAAGGCTGGCCTTGAGCTGAGGAGATAGGAAGATTAACTGATTCCAGTCTTTTTCCCACCGATCCCAATGGGCTAGAAAATAGAGTTGGGCCTCCCTCATATGGAACCTGGCCCATCTGGTCATTGGAATGGAGGCTGCTAGCCGACCCAGGAGTGACATGAACTGCCTTGCTGACACTGAACTTTGTTGACAGAAGCACTTTACTTCTTGTAAAATGCGAAGTATCTTTTGCTGTGGCAAATTGACTACATTGTCTGCCGTATTGAACTGAGCCCCCAGGTAGATTAGGGATTGAGATGGCTGTAACTGACTTTTTTCCCAGTTTATTAGCCATCCGTGAGACTGAAGAAAAGAGATGGCCACATCCCTGTGTGCCAACAAAACTTCTGGAGACTTTGCGGATAGAAGAATGTCGTCCAAATAATGCCAGATAGCCAGACCTTGCTTTCGTAACTCTGCTATTAATGTGACAAGGACCTTGGTGAACGTCCTGGGAGAGGTTGAGAGGCCGAACGGTAGAGCCTGAAACTGAAAATGCCTTTGACCAACTGCAAAGCGTAAAAAATGCTGGTGTTGTTCTGCTATCGGGAGGTGGAGGTAGGCGTCCTTTAAATCGATTGACAAAAGCCAATCTCCTTCCTGCACAGCTGCAATGATGGTGTTGATCGACTCCATTTTGAATTTCTGCACCCGTACAAAGACATTCACTTTCTTTAAATCCAACACTGGTCTCCACCCTCCCGAGGTCTTCCGGACTAAAAAGAGAAGGGAATAAATGCCTCTTCCCCTCTCCCCAACCGGAACTGGGACTACGACTTCCTGATCCAGAAGCATCTGAACATATGTCTCCATAACTTCCCTTTTCTCCCTGGAACGAGGGATTGGAGACACAAAAAAAACGCTCTGAGTCGGTATTGACAAAAACTGGATGCGGTATCCTCTTCTTAATACGGCTAAGACCCATTCGTCTGTAATTGAGCGCTCCCAGACTGGATAAAATTTTGAAAGTCTGGCACCGACTCGAGAGTCCTTGGGGAACTGATAGTCAGGAGGACTTCTTAGCTGTCGGGGAAGACTTGATCTTCCCTCCTCTGAGGATTGTGGACTGACCTCCTCTCCAAGAGGATTGTCTGGAGCTGTCTCTGAAGAAATATCTAGATCCAGAAGAGGGGCCTCTCGCCCTACCTGAGCCCCAAAAAAGAAACCCCCTGAACGGTTGGGATTTCGACTTCTTTTTCTCTTGTGGGAGAAAGGAGCTCTTGCCCCCTGTGGCTTTCGAAATGACTTCATCCAACTTTGGACCAAAGAGACTACCTCCCACATAAGGCAGATTGCAGAGGCTTACTTTAGACGCTGTATCTGCCCCCCAGGCCCTCAACCAGAGAGCCCTTCTAGCCGAAACTGACACTGCCATGGATCTGGAGGCCAAACGAGTCATGTCTACGGCCGCTTCAGACATAAAGGCCACCGCCATCTTCAGTTCTGATAAGCCGGCACTAATATCCGCTGCATCTGTACCGTCGGACACTGCCTTATCTAAGCTGTCAATCCACAAGGAGACAGCTTTTGCGACTGACACAAGCGCTACTGCCGGCTTACATGAGGCTCCAGCCACCTGATAGACCTTGCGCAATTCAGTCTCGACTCTTCTGTCCATCGGATCTTTCAAGACAGATGAATCATCGATGGGTAGAGTTGTCTTCTTAGACACATGGATAACCGCTGGATCAACCGCCGGAGGTGAGTCCCAATCTTTAGTCTCCTGTTCCTTAAATGGATATAACTTTGAGAATCTCGTAGCCAAAGTATTAAAGGAAATTTTCTTTGCTGCCTTACTGCACTCTGAAGAGATAAGCTCAGACACTTCAGGAAATAGGGGAAAAAACTCCTTCGATCTTGAAGAGGAAGGAAGAACTTTTGCCTTTTGTGACTCGATCGTGTCTTCGACTCCAAGCACGAGTTTCACCGCCTTAATCAAGGGGTACACCAAAGATAAGTCAAAAGCCGTAGACTCCTCCTCCTCCTCCTCATCCGAAAATAGATCACAAGTTGAAGCCCCCCTGAAGCTCTCGACTTCTGAAGAGGATGAAGAAGCTAAATCTTCCCGGGACATTGAAGCTCCGGACCCCAAAGGTACTCCGCTACTTGAGCCTGCGTTTTCCAGCAGTAAACCAAAACAAGACTTGCAAAATTTCTTCCCCTGCAGAGGTGGATCGAAACAGCCAGCACACTCCAGAGGTGAAGCACTGGACTTCCTTCTCTTCCTTTGCGCCGGCTCCGCCATGAAGAGGGCAGGATAAGCTGAAGCGATAAGCAGAGAAGAGAAGAGGAAGAAAACATTAATACTGGGTTCCAAAAAAAAACCCCTGAAAAAACGACAGGAACCCCCAGAACAAGAGGGACCTACCAAGCAAGAGGGCAGCTGTAAATTGAGGCTGTAGGACCACAGATTGAACTCCTTCTTTCTCCTGGTATACTACAGGGACAAAGGTATATAGGAATTAACATCCCCTAGACACCTTCTATAAACAAGCTTCACAAGCCCAAAGAATACCTGAACGCCACACGAGCAATGGCAACAGCAAAAACCGCATTTCAAAATGGCGCCTGCATATTTAAAGAGTACCAGAAGCGTTTGCGTCAATTGCGCGAGCGTCGCGGCACCTGCGCGCAAAAAAACGCGCGTTCGCGGCAAAAGTGCGCGCGCAAAAAACGCGTTCGCGGCAAACGTGCGCGCAAAAAAATGCACGTTCGCGGCAAACGTGCGCGCGAAAAAACGCGCGTTCGCGGCAAACGTGCGCGAAAAAACGCGCGTTCGCGGCAAACGTGCGCGCGAAAAAACGCGCGGTCGCGCCAAACGTGCGCGTGAAAAAACGCGTGTTCGCAAACACGGAATGCGGGTGTGCGTACACATATGCGCCTGTGTGAACACACGCGCGATCAACAAATGCGCCCATGCCAAACGCCATCAGTTGGATGCTGGCACACGCCAAACCTCTGCTAGGCAAACCTCCAGCAGGGCTTCGTGGTCCTACATGCCCAGAAGCAGCCTCTTAGACCACTAACCTGGACAGCCTCGATTCTGGAACTGCACGTCCCAGCTGAGGGGGCTTCATACAACAGTTGCCCTGAATGAATAGCCCTCAGAATCCACCAACCTTTTCAAGCGTCGGCATACGGAAACAGCTGCCCTGACTAACAGATCTGAGGACAAAGCAAAAAAGACAAGGTGGTAAGGGGGTGTGGTTCATTTATTACTTTGGTGGGGGAGGGACAGGGCTAACAGGGTATTGGGGGCGGGGTAAATACCCGTAGTAATGCTGACATGAGGTGGCCAGGAAATATAAATTTCTGACCTAATAAAAATGCAGTAACAAACAAGTGACGCACTTTGGGGAAAGCATTAGGCCTGCTGTCATACAGAAGGATTTTTATCTGATTGCTGACTAGTAGTGATTAGCAAAATTATTTACCAAGCATGGATTTGCGGCAAATTTCCACGGTTCGCCATTGACGGATTTATTCACGAAACGTGTGAAAAAAGTTGCAACGGAAAAATTTGATGCACGGGCAAAATTTCATCCCATTGGCGAAAAAAAATTGTTGCATGCGTTGAAACGACATCATTTTGGAAAGTGAAACAGGACAGATTCGCCCATCACTACTGACTAGTGATGAGCGAATCTGTCCTGTTTCTCTTCTCCCAAAAATTTGTGAATCTTTGAAAAGATTCATGACATGGCAAAAAATTCGGGAAACAGAGAAAAAATCACTTCAAAAATATTGTTGCATGCGTATGCATGCCAAATTATTTCGCCCATCACTATGGCAACAACTATAATATACAGTATATTACAATATACAGTAATAGCAATGCAAAGGAAATTGTGCAATGTACTAGAAACTGGGCGTGATTTACAAACATAGCTGCTAAACTGATCCAGTACAGTTACCTACAGAAATCAATCAGATTTAAGTTTTTATTTTCTATTTTGTAATTAGTGATAAGCAAAATTTTGACTGGTTTTGCTGCAGAAAAATACCCATAGACTTCAATGGGTGCCTAAAAAAGTTGCGAGGTAAAAAGTTGCACACTATGGGAAAGTGAAAAAAACATGTAGTTTCCTAAATAGATGTATCTAAACTAATTTCTGGTACACATTTGCCAAATATCAGTATCCCTCATTAAGCTTTATTGAGAGTACTTAACCCTTTGTGATGATGAAAAAAGCAATTGCCAACACTGTCCAACATAGTTACATAGGGTTGAAAAAAGACCAGAGTCCATCAAGTTCAACCCATCCAAGTAAACCCAGCACACACAACCCGCACCTACCAATCTATACACTCACATACATAAACTATATATACAACCACTAATACTAACTGTAGATATTAGTATCACAATAGCCTTGGATATTTTGATTGTTCAAGAACTCATCCAGGCCCCTCTTAAAGGCATTAACAGAATCTGCCATTACACACATCTCTAGGAAGGGCATTCCCCAACCTTACTGCCCACACCGTGAAAAACCACCTATGCTGCTTCAAATGGAAGCTCCGTTCCTCTAATCTAAAGGGGTGACCTCTGGTGCATTGATTGTTTTTATGGGAAAAAAGAACATCCCCTATCTGCCTATAATCCTCTCTAATGTACTTGTACAGAGTAATCATGTCCCCTCGCAAGCGCCTTTTTTCCAGAGAAAACAACCCCAACCTCGACAGTCTCACCTCATAGTTTAAATCTTCCATCCCCTTAACCAGTTTAGTTGCACGTCTCTGCACTCTCTCCAGCTCATTAATATCCTTCTTAAGGACTGGAGCCCAAAACTGCACTGCATACTCAAGGTGAGGCCTTACCAGAGACCTATAAAGGGGCAAAATTATGTTCTCATCCCTTGAGTCAATGCCCTTTTTTTATACAAGACAGCACTTTATTTGCTTTAGTAGCCACAGAATGACACTGCCTGGAATTAGACAACTTGTTATCTACAAAAACCCCTAGATCCTTCTCCATTAAGGATACCCCCAACAAACTACCATTCAGTAGATAGTTTGCGTTTATAGTATTTCTACCAAAATGCATAACTTTGCACTTATCAACATTGAACATCATTTTCCAGTTTGCTGCCCAGTTTTCCAATTTTTTCAAATCACTCTGCAAAGTGGCAGCATCCTGCATGAAACTTATAGTTTTGCACAATTTAGTGTAATCAGCAAAAATAGAAACAGTACTGTCTATGCCCACCTCCAGGTCATTAATAAACAAGTTAAAAAGCAAAGGCCCAAGGACTGACCCCTGCGGTACTCCACTAACCACACTGGCCCAATTAGAAAATGTTCCATTTACCACCACTCTTTGTAATCTATCCTTGGATCTCTATCCAATTACAAATATTATGTTCTAGGCCAATATTCCTCAATTTGATCATTAACCTTCTGTGAGGTACTGTATCAAACGCTTTAGCAAAGTCCAAGTAGATGACATCAACTGCCATTCCAGCATCGAGGTTCCTACTCACCTCCTCATAAAAGGCGACTAAATTAGTCTGGCAAGATCTGTTACGCATAAAACCATGCTGGCACAAACTAATAGTATTGTGAACTGCAATGTATTCAAGTACCCTATCCCTTATTACCCCTTCCAAAAGTTTTCCTACTACTGATGTCAGGCCTATAGTTTTCAGGCTGAGAATGGGAAAGCATTACATACTGTATATACAGGTAACAATCTAGTGTTTTACTCTTTTTCCATTTTTAAGTTAGTTTTTTAAAATTAAAAGTTTGGAATAAATTATACAATGAAGCAATATTCACCAGGACTTGCAAAGTGGTCATGAGTACATTGTACAGTATATTAAAATACACTAATAAAGAAAATAATAGTTGTAATAATACAATTACACCTGGAGAATTCTTATTAAATACACCATACTACATTTTAAAAAACAAATAAGATTATAAATAAAAACATGGGTTTTCATTAACTTGAAAAGCAAGGATGTGAAAGTAAAAATTCCAACTTTGAAATACACTATTGGGCAGATTTATCCAAATTTGAGATTAGAGCTCACCACAGAAAAATGCACCCATTTTCTAATTATTCCTATGTTCTAGTGTAACTCTAAATCTTCCCCTATGTACGGTATATACTTCCTTGAGGCCAGGGGGAAATGTGCAATTAAAAATTCACAAAAACTACAGAGTATATGCAGAAAAGTGACAGGTGCAGGAAGGGTCTAAGCCATCTCCTTGTGAGTGATTTCATCTTTTTGATTCACAACAGAGTGCTAAGCAGTTTGCTGAAAATCCTGCTGGGAAATCTCCTCCGTTGAGATTTGAAACAGTTTACGTGCCAAAGATTTCTCAGAGGTCACAGCTGCATTGTACATTCCTGGCATTCAGAAGTTACAGAGAAGCTATATGAGTCTGTATTTGGACAAAAAGTCCAATTTATTTATTTTTATTGTTCTATATCATAACAACAAAAGAAAACACAGAATTCACTTGTACATAAAGTACTTAGCCAATCAGCTACCCCACTACAATTCCATTCTGATATGCTACATCCTTATTGTCACACAATACATAAGAGATATATATAGCATTGCACATATTGTCTTAAGTATGTTTCCCCCTACTACCCATTATTTATTAAAGGTCTGCAGTTTTCCTCTTGCTGTATAATAAAGTTGTTCATGAAACTTTTTCTCTATTGAGTCTTTATTTTGTTTCTTCTGTGTGGGGTGGACTAGATTGTTTCCTATTAGTGGAAATGAAAAACTTGCTATTAATACATAAGATTCCACTAACTGAAATTTGGTAGGTATGAAATGCATACCTAGGTACGGCGATTCTAAAGCAGGTGATAAAATAATGTCACATCCTGTGATTGCCCAAATCATCGTATTTATATCCTACCAAAAGGAGGTTATTTTTGTACATAACCATCAAGAATGAATCAGATTAGCATTGGGCTCACTGCATCTCCAACAGTTAGAGCATGCTGTTTTGGATAACTAAACAGTCGTTAAATGCCATCTTATCATTCATTTCCTTGCCTGTTTCACATGGTTTTTGCATTTAGTAGTTTTGTTAGGCCACGTAAGAACCTTTTTCTATTGGACTTGATCAAATTCCTTCTATAAATCTTTTTCCCATTTAACCATAAATGCAGGGAAGTAAACTTTAAATTAACTTTTAGTATATCATCATAGATGGACCTTTTCTAAGCAACTTTGTAGTTGGTCTTCTTGTTTATTGCCATACTTCTTTTTAGGCCTTTTCCTATCCATATTTTTTTCCAACCTGTGGATCATTTCCTAGGGTAAATAAGTACAAAAATGCACAGAAAATTGCAAATTCTTTTAGAATACTGATGTCTGTATCATATCAAAAGTTAATTTTAAAGAGATACTGACACCAGAAATTATTTTTTTTTACATCTATCATAACATTGTCTTTGCATGCTGTTTATATTTTTGCCTTATAAGTATTTGCCTGATGCTTTTACATTGCCTGTCTCATCCCCCATGTTCCTCTATGAGGAGGCTGCCATATTTGTGCAGCAGTAGTCTGTTAGCATTAGAAACTTTAACTGATAGGCTGAGAAGGGACAGTCAGGTTTAGTAACTTCAAGGAAGAATTACTTACAAAAGCAGCCCTATCAGCAAAGAATGGTCAACATGACCTATTGGTAACTTTTTACGGTATGTACATTCATATTTTGAAAAGTTGTTTTTCGTGTCAATATCACTTTAAGGTGCACTACCCATTTAAAAAAGGGTTGTTTGATTTGCACATTAACAAAAAAGATTACTGAAATTGATGAGGTTTTATGAGCAATAGGGACTAATATTGTTACCATAGAGTTCTAGAGAAAAGGCATTTTTTTTAAAGGAAAGTACTACTCCTAAATAGAATATTGCCATTTTAAGAATTAAGGGCCGCCTCCAGGGATCATAGGATTCACAGTGCACACAAACAAGCCAAGGCACACATACATGCTAGGCCTAATCAGCCAATTAATGGACAGAATTCTGCCTTTTGCTTCCACACTTCTACCTGTTACAGTTAGAGCTGAATTATTTCTGGTCATGTGCTCTCTGAGGGAGCACACAGCCCATCACTAAATGGTGGATCAAGGGAAATAATGTAAAAGGGCAATATTTATCCAGAAACCCGTTATCCAGAAAGCTCCGAATTACAGAATGCCCGTCTCCCATAGACTCCATTTTAATCAAATAATTCAGAATTTTAAAACTGATTTCCTTTTTCTATGTAGAAATAAAACAGAACCTTGTAATTGATTCCAACTAAGATATAAATAATCCTTATTGGATGCAAAACAATCCTATTGGGTTTAATTAATGTTTTATTGATTTTTTAGTAGACTTAAGGTATTGAGATCCAAATTACGGAAAGACCTCTTATCCGGAATACCCTTGGTCCCGAGCATTCTGTATAATGGGTCCTATACCTGTATATATATATATTCCAGTTTGGAAAGATTCTTTACTAGGTCACTTAACATAATATAAAATATCTGTTGGTTAAGTATTCATTCTGGGGGGTATAGTTTTCCTTTAAATATTTTTTGATGTTTGTGAACAGTAAAAAAATAAATAAAAAAAGTCTGTTATATATTTCCTTTCTGATGAAATATATTATGATCCAGTTATAGTATATTAAGGCAAGCTGAACAGAATAAGCTGAAATGTAGCACCATGGGTTGGTCCTATACTGCCCATGCTGCCATAATTCCTGCAGTGTATTTACATGAGCTACAAATCAGGATATTATAATTGATCACCTAAAAGTTATGTAGATATCACTGAGGCAGTTTGGAGAGAAACGCCCAGTGGGAAAAACAACATTTGTTTAAATTGATTTTCACACGTTCACTAAATGAGCAGAATAGGTGCAAATGTAAGAAATCATACTTATTATACTGCCCCAATTTTTGCCATATATTGTGTCACTTTACTGATGTCCTTGTATATACTGTACCTAGTGGTTTATGTAGTAACAGGGAAAAAACATTTTGTTACTCTAACTTCACTGTGGCAGTAAAAACTAATGCCTGGTTGATGCAGGTTACTGGACTGGTAAAAATGTTGCTCCTATATGAAGATTTGATTTGGATAAAGCCCATAAAATAGACAAACTTATGGCACAGTGCACTATTACAGTGACAAAAAGTTGGATGTTTAAAGAGAATAATCAGATAATGTATGCCTTTTCCTGCTCCAAATCATTCTCTTAATGCTGTATTTCTAATATTTCTAAATTTATTAATCTGCTTTCTGTAGATATTAGTTACACTGACTGTTCACTCTTACATGTGTACTTTTGTAAAATCGCTAATATATTTGCTGTAAGCTAGGTAATCGTGTGTTCTCTTGGTGAAGTTTAGCAAGCAGATGACTGCAATTTATTTTTGTAATGTACACTTTGAAGACAGGTGTCCCATAGGATTGCATGATGGAAAGGCTATTCTGTTACAACAGCAAATACTATCAAACTGAAGTACATGGCAGCTGTAGACTGTGATTGAATACCTTGCTCATCAGCTGTGTCCTTATTTTTGTGAAAAAAAAGATTACTTTTAATTTGCTTAGTGAAACTTTACTGTTTGGATTTTATAAAAGGATAGAAATGACAAGTTTGAGCTACAGTGCCATATTCCAGGTTTGAGTCTTATTTCTAAGCAAATCATTTCACCTCTATAGTGAGAGTAAATGTAGTTTTATTCACAATTCACATTCATGTCTGTTGTGTATATTTTGTTTCCTATGAAACAACAGTGAATGGTACACCTGGCATTTTGAATGACAGGTTATTTGTCATTCGCAATGAGTTGTCTTAATGCCACTACCCATCTCAGATTTCCTCCCTCTAGCTTTTATAAGAACCACAAGAACTTGCTCACATGTGAGGTATAAGAGAGATTTTCATCTGAAACAGCAGGCGCTCCTTTTTTTGTTCTCTATTCCAGTCATATGATCTACAGTATATTCTATATGATAAATGGTACTAATAAAAATCTCTTATTATTACTATACAAACCTGCAGCCTAGGGAGATAAGAAAAGCAGGAGGGTTAATTCTGAACCCCTTCATGATGCCCTTTGTCCTACAGCTCTGCTGATTATATACTGTGATTAGAAAGTTTCACCTTCAGACGGGGCACCCAGGCCTCGGGCGGCACAAACATAGCCACATTTGCCGCAGGCAAATTTAAAAATTTTGCTCCCATATGGAGCAATGAGGACCTCTCCCCACTGCTCCGTATGGGAGTTTTAACGTTGGCGCATGCGCGTTCACGTGCGCGCGGGGGGGGGCGGTGTTCACGCTGCGCGGGGGGGGCGAGATAGGGGGCGCCAAATGGGCAGCCTCGGGGTGCCCCCAGTAGAAATCTGGCACTGGGGGCACCCCTTTAAATATAACTTATAAATGGAGGGCACACTAATTCATCCACATTTATATGTTATTGGAAAAAACTACATAGCTCTTGGGGTGCTAGATATATATCAGCTTACCTAATAATAAGGGTTTACAGTATGAAGTAAATACAATATAAACTCTGCACACCCTTACAATAATTAGACAAGAGGAGGTATGATTATTGCAAAAAAATTACTGAAGATTCAAATGCTTACAATAATGCAAGTTGTTTAACCTTAAATTACAATCAATAAGCAGTATTAAACATAATACATAGTATTAAAAATAGTATGTGGCTGGTTGGTATGTATTATGTTCAATACTGCTGTATTATTGCTTGTAATTTGAGACTGAAAAATGTACTTTATGGTATTATTTGAATCTTCAGTAATATTGTTTGTGATAACCATACCTCCTCTTGCATAATTATTTTATATTCACTTGGACCCTCTTTCAACCCTAGGGGGACAGTCCTATAGTTTGGGTGCAGCTTCTCCAAGAGATGCTACACATTTCTGCTGATGTGTTTGAAGGCTGCTGTAGAAGTGGCACTGCTGTAGGAGGGTTGTGTATTTCTTCATAGCTATCAGCAGTTATGCAC
Organism: Xenopus tropicalis; assembly: GCF_000004195.4. NCBI lineage: Eukaryota > Metazoa > Chordata > Amphibia > Anura > Pipidae > Xenopus > Xenopus tropicalis. The sequence goes on along the minus strand of NC_030678.2, from coordinate 107,112,993 downwards.
ACTCATCAGTCACAACTATAGGGGAACAATTAGTATAGTTGGATTAGGATCCACATCATTCACACTATAGGGGAACATCTAAGACATTAGACTTAGGAGCCACATAATAATCTTTATAGACTGAGTTTTAGATTTAGCCATTATAGAATGCTCTTAAACACAAATTATACCTACAAATGTTAATTTAAGGAGGCATAAAAGCACAAATAATTGACAGAACAAGATGGGGGGCACACAGAATACATTTTGGCACCTTGCCAGGATGGCATATTTTACAGCTCTTGGTATGTAGAGAACTTTAGAAACCAAATTCAAACATTCCTTTTGAGCTGAGCAGTATTGTTAGAAGGACATACTCAGAATGTTGCCATCCCAGTCTAGTAATTTTAGTATAGAACTAAATGGGCTTTAATGTAGATCTTTAGTTTGAGTAACTGGTTTGTGAATTGTTGAATTGAGTAATTAACAAACCCATTTAAATAGCTTTCTACCTGTGCTAAGTTTATTGGCAGAAATTTAGATCTGAGCAACTACCAGTGTAGTTGGCATCATCACATCTGACATTTAAAAAACAAAAAAACTATTAAACTTTCTTTTACAGAGGCTTAAATTGCATTGTGTAGCGCTCTGTTACATAAGGAACTCATCCAGCATGAAATTAATTATTTTAGAAGTACTGCTTTGTTTTAATTCATTACAGCCTTTCCGATGAAGAATAATTGGTCTTGCTGCACTTTTTGTGACTCATGCCTTTCTGAAATTATATTTCTAAAGTATGAGTTTATTTAAAAAGAAGAAGAAGAAGAAGAAGAGAAGGAAAAGTAACAAGACTATCAGGAAATAACTCACATAAGTGTAATAGAACTAAGAATTGAATCTAGAATAAGACATTAAAATAATTCATATGTCACCATAAGAGACAGAATTTTTTGAGACTAATGACCTACAATAGCTCCATAATACAATGAAACAAATGCACCAATGTGGGGATGTGTGTGCATGTGTGCATGTATGTGTTCAAAATGTAGAACTCCACTGCACAACTTTCAAAAATCCTGAATAAGTAAATACAGCACTCACAGGACTTCATGCAAAGAGACAAAGCACCTACTGTATATGTCAGGAATTACATCTTCAAAATACTTTAGCTTCCTGTTTATTTTTCAAATGGTCATCCTTAGTATATAACAATCTAACAATGTATCACTGTCCCCACTATTACTGTCTTAACAAGCTAGCCAGCTTCCTCATAAAATGTTGCATGAAAAATATATACTATTCTGAGACTTGGACCCCTAGCAGGGTAGGTTTACACAATTCAGATTCATACTATCTCTTCTTCAATAACCTTTTCCTAAAATAACCTTTTTAAATATAAAAAAAATCCATGACATAGAAAGCAGGGTTAGAAATTAACCTTGCCTCTTTGTGCTAGGTATTCATTGTTTAGGTGGTGGAGCAGAAGGCCTGAGTTGTGAGCTACAAGGCTATAGCACAGAAGCCCACAGGGAGGCCCACAAGGTAGGTTTGAAAGGTAGGTTGGAACCAATTAATATTTTGTGATGTTAAGGTTTTATCAAGGTCTGTGTATGGTGGGGATCTTGTGGTGATAGATTTGGAAAATAATTGATGCTTTCTCAGTCATGGATTAGTGGAGTTGTACAAAACATCCCACAACACTGGCTTCCTAACCATCGCAAGTGCCAAAGTGATAAACTCAAGTGTCTAAATATAAAAATCATTAATGTCTTATCTTGCCGCTAAACTTCCCGCTCTTATTTTTTTTTAATTCTTTTTAAAAAAAAGTGTTAAGTATAGAAGAAAATCTCTCACATATGGTAAAAGCAATCTTAAACTGACATATGTTTATATGTATATGACATCAACGTATCTCAAGACTGGTCAGCTCTGTATTTTACAGAGTAGATTCATATAAGGATATCTATTTGTGTTAACTGGCATATTCTTACATTTTTCGACATCTGCTAATTTATATCGCCTATTCATTTAATTTCTACTACTGTATATGCTAAAAAAAGAATTGCTCTGCATAGACAACTGATACAGCATCCCTATTAAAGGGAAATAATCCCCCCCAACTACTGCCCAAACTACATGCATATGTATTTTCATAGTTGACTAGGAAAAGCCGTATGCATGCAGTCTGGCTGCTGTTACATTTTTCCACTATATCGCATGTATATAACTAGAGTGACAGCAGAAGATTAAATATAGCTGTTTCCCCAAGCATAACATTGCAAGGAAATGTACCTACAAACAGTACTTCATATTACAAGCAGCTTTGTTCTGTTTTCCAGCATTCAACGTGAACATGCAGAAACAAAATATTTCCTTGACATAAATAAAATGAAGGATTATCATTGATGGACAATTACATCATTTTCACTTCCATATAAAGTTATAATTTTAACTGGAAAGGCAACCCAGGTCTGCCAGTCCTCAAGCAGAATGACAAGTACTGCATAGAAATTAGAAAGACATGCATACGTTTGTGTTTGTTTGACTAATACCGACAGCAATTGGCAAAGGCTGAACTTATTCCATTTCAGCAGGGTAGGAATGATTACAACATTCAAAAATATTTATGACAGATAAAAAGAAGCATGCACATGATACAGAACTTAATGTACAGACAGCTTTTTAGCTCTTTACACAGCTTAGTTAAAATATTATTAATATAAAGTAAAAGTAAGGCGACAATATTCCTATGCTCTTTTGTTAATATTTGTTAATAAAAATTCAACAGCATACCGACACCCTATCGTTTAACGTGGTTTCTTCCCCTCTGTATCCTATCATTTTGGGGTTTCCGTGGTTAAAGACTCATAACCCTCTCATCAATTGGGACTCGAATCAAATAACATTTCCCTCCGATCATTGTCCTTGTTTTGAGGTGGCTCCTGGGAGATTACTGGTTGTGACCCCTGATCCCCGACTCAAACTGGTTCCAGAACCCTACCACGAATTCTTAGATGTCTTTGATGAGAAAGGGGCGGATGTGCTTCCTCCACATCGGATATATGATTGCCCGGTGGATCTTCTTCCCGGAGCAGCGATTCCATTCGGACGGATCTACCCTCTATCCGAACCTGAACTTAAAGTGCTCAAAACCTACATTGAGGAAAATCTTAGGAAAGGATTTATCCGTCCGTCTACCTCTCCTGCTGGGGCAGGTATTTTCTTCGTTGAGAAGAAGGACCATTCCTTACGCCCCTGTATAGACTATCGAGACTTGAACATCTCGGAACTGTTTATAAGATTACGTTCAGCACGTGTGTTCACAAAACTAGATCTTCGGGGGGCATACAATTTGGTCCGCATTCGACAAGGAGATGAGTGGAAGACAGCTTTTCGCACCCGATATGGGCACTATGAATACCTAGTGATGCCCTTCGGGCTATGCAACGCCCCAGCGACGTTTCAACACTTTGCAAATGATATTTTCAGAGACTTTTTGGATCTTTTCGTTATTATTTATCTCGATGATATCTTAATATTTTCATCTTCCTTGGAGGAACACCGACATCACGTCAGACAAGTCTTCTCTCGGTTACGAGCATATAAACTTTTCGCCAAACTGGAGAAGTGTGAGTTCGAAAAGTCCTCTATAGAGTTCCTAGGTTTTATCATTTCTTCAGACGGGATATCTATGGACTCTCGCAAAGTCTCTGCGGTGTTAGACTGGCCGGTTCCCAACAGTCGTAAGGCTGTACAAAGATTTGTGGGCTTCGCCAACTTTTACCGAAAGTTCATCAAGAATTTCTCTAAGATAATCGCCCCTATCACTGCTCTTACCAGCTCGGCAAAAAGATTCTGCTGGACTTCTGAGGCTCAGCGGGCTTTTTTGGATCTCAAGAATCGTTTTACCTCCGCTCCCATTCTAAAACATCCAGATCCTACACGGCCATTTGTTCTAGAGGTGGATGCCTCAGAGTATGCCATCGGAGCTGTGCTGTCGCAAAGAAACGATGTACAGAGCCTACTTCATCCTATTGCATTCTTCTCTAAAAAGTTATCTTCCTCTGAGCAAAATTACGATGTGGGAGACAGAGAGCTACTTGCGATTAAATCTGCATTTCAGGAATGGCGACACCTGTTGGAGGGGGCATCTCACCCTATTTTAGTTTTTTCTGATCACAAGAATTTGCAATATTTACGCTCAGCAAAGAGACTCCGACCTCGTCAGGCCAGATGGGCACTCTTCTTTTCTAGATTTAACTTCCACGTTACCTTTAGACCGGGTTCCAAAAATGGCAAAGCGGATGCGTTGTCCCGTCTGTTTTCTGCACCCGAGAATGATTCTACCGCCAGCACTGTCCTTCATGCCTCCAATTTTCTCCTTCTTCAATCCGATCTGCTTGACAAGATCCAGAACGCCTCCAAATCTGTAGACAATTTACCTACACATATTGATCGTCGCGGTAATTACCTCATGTCTCATAATAAAATTTTTGTCCCTGAAGGCCTGCGCCTCGAGGTACTCAGATTTGTCCATGATCATCCTGTTTCCGGCCATCTGGGGGTTCGCAAGACACTAGAACTTGCTAATAGAAATTTTTTTTGGCCCGGCATGTCAAGGGATTGCATGAAATATGTTACCTCCTGTCAAACATGTGCCAGATTCAAGGATACACACTCCCGACCAATGGGGTTACTTCAGCCTCTCCCGGTACCTGAGAAACCCTGGGAGAGAATTTCCATGGACTTTATTGTGGATCTGCCCAAGTCGGGGGGTTTTAACACAATCATGGTAGTGGTTGACGGATTTACCAAGATGGCTCACTTTATACCTTTGGTGGGGTTACCATCTGCAGCCACAACGGCAGAAGTATTTATTAAAGAGATCTTTCGGCTCCACGGCTTACCCAGGGAGATAGTGTCTGATCGGGGGTCGCAGTTTACGTCTCGCTTCTGGAGGGCGTTATGCCAGGGACTCCATATTGAGCTCGCCCTGTCCTCTGCTTTTCATCCTCAGACGAATGGGCAGACAGAACGTACTAATCAGACTTTGGAGCAATATATTAGATGTTTTTCCTCTTATTCTCAGGAAGATTGGTCGGCGCTCCTACCCTTAGCGGAGTTTTCTTACAATAATGCGGTACATAGCTCCTCCAAACAGACTCCTTTTTTCTCTAATTATGGATTTCATATTACCGCTCTGCCAGGCCTAGCAGAGGTTACGGTTCCTGCAGCTCAGGATAGACTTTCGTTCTTAAGGCATAATTTCGAGTTGCTCCAGCAGACTTTACGGGAGGCTCAAAGGAATTACAAAGGATATGCCGATAAGAGACGGAGAAAGAGTCCTGAATTCAAGCTGGGGGATCTCGTTTGGTTATCCACTCGCAACCTCAGGTTATCGTGTCCCTCCAAGAAGTTGGGCCAAAGGTTTATGGGTCCCTTCCCAATTTTGGAGCAAATTAACTCTGTTACCTTTAAATTGAAGTTGCCTGCTAATCTTCGAATCCATCCTGTGTTCCACGTCTCTCTTCTAAAGAAAGTGGTGGAGAATCCGTTTCCGGGTCGTATTGGGGCACCTCCGGAGCCAGTGACAGTACAGGGTGTTGAAGAATTCGAAGTCCAAGCTATTCTCGATTCCAGATATCGAAGAGGTTGCTTGCAGTATTTGGTCCAGTGGAAGGGCTATACGCCTGAGGACAATTCCTGGGAATCTTCAACCAATGTTCATGCTCCTCAACTGATTCGGGCCTTCCATAAGAAATTTCCAGGGAAACCTGCGTCTGGGCGCATCCGGAGGCCGCGCCTTGGGAGGGGGCAATGTCAGGTACCTGGTCGTTCGCCTAAGGTAGGCGCGCGCCCGATCGCCAGCGCACGTTCCGACGGGCACGCACGCTCCGTCGCGCGCGCACGTATTAACGCCGGCGTGCGTCTTGACGCCCGCGCGCGCATTAACGCCGGCGCGCGTCATGTCGCCGGCGTGCGTCCCGACGCCGGCGCATGCGCATTGCGCTCAAAAGGACGCCAAAGGCCTACTAGCATTGCGAAGTGATCGTTTCCTTGTGAAAGACGCCAAGCTTGTTTCCTGTGATTGCCTATTTTGATTCTCTGACCCGGCCTGACTCTCGATCTTGAAACCTGCTGCCTGTACCGACTTCCGCCTGTCCGACCTCGCTTTTGCCTGCCGATTTGCTCTGACGTTCCGGTTCGGCACTCCTGCCACTCCTCCACTTGGTTTAAGTCCTGTTTCATCCTCAGTGGCTGTGATCCTTAGTGGGAGGTGTAGGAGAGGTCCTTCCTCTACGAGTTCTTCCAGTGACGCGCCTGGCTAGTCCTGACACTCTTTGACACAGGAAGGGCACAGAAGAGGGGTAGGCAGCCTGAAGCAGTACATGTGTAGAGCCTCCCCTTTCCCAGTGTTACCCCCTAGGCATGTGCCTCTTCTGCCTATTCCTAGTTCCAGCCCTGACACTGTGCCAACATTATATGGCTAATGAGTCTTGATAAGTCTATTTGTAACTTATAAAAGGGTTTTCTGCAAAGTCTTTGATTAGAACAGTCTTAAAATGTTTCTCAGGGTTTAAACCCCTAATTCCAGGTGCCTACCAAGACTAACAGGTAAACTAAGACAATAGGTAGCCAAGAATACAAGCAATATCAAAGTCACTAAAATAACTGAGAGATTGTTTTCAGAACAAGGGAGTGTCTGGGAACAAGTAGTTTGTCACTCCATAATAGAAATTTGTAGTCCATTCTAATTGAACAGAGAATGCAAGCTGAAAATAATATATATATATATGATAGAGCAATACAGGTCTGCAAGATGACAGAATTGGCACAGGCTTAACACAGAAACTTGAAAAGGATAGCAGGGCTCATTGTAAATCCGGAAGGAGCTGGCACATACAAGAGAAGATGACAGGTCTGGACAAATAGTAAAGAAATGTCATCGAATCTGTTTCAAAGCGGATAATTGGTAAAATGTGATACAAGCTGTAAACAGAAAACAAATTTCCATAAATAAGAACAAAAATATGAATTTTACAATGTTACACTCCCCAGTAGACAATTGTTAAATCACAGATTTGACCTGCACATAGCACAATTATAAGCACATAACACAATTATAAAGATAGTTTTTTTGGCTAAAACAAATGTGATTTTTTCAGCTTTATTACATAAACTGCACACTGATGCAAACAATAAAATGTGCTGCCTTTTTTCCACTGGTGCAGGTGCCATTAAATATTTCCAGGGGTTTTCAACAGCTTTATTACATTTACGCAACAGAACTATGGTCTGCACAAAGAAAAAATTATTTGCATTACACAAATTTTTCAGCAGTCAACAATATACATATACTGCAGTACATAGGCAGCACATTTTATTGTTTGCATCAGTGTTCAACTATATACTGTATATATAAAACAGTTCCTGTTAAGAGTTTGCAGTGTTTAACCAGATACCTTAAACTATAATAAACATTTTAGGTATATGATAACCCAGAAGCAGTACTACTAATTCAAATGTTGTATAAAATAAAAAAAAACCTGTAATAGGAATCCTTATGCTAACATAGCAGCTACTGCTTCTTAGCCTCCAGCGGCAGTCAAATTATACATAGCTTATATGTAATACACCTAAGCACATCAATAGAAATACGATGCTAAAAAGCCTACACCATGAACAAACAAGGGAATTAAGAGAAATGAAAAAAGGCAGGCATTCTGTATATCTTTTCAGGTTAATTATATATTTAAAATGTAAATATCTTTAAATTATCAAAGTGCTTTTGATTAATGACCCAGACTATCTTTTGGAATCCTTTGCTAATATATACTTATATTAATAACTATATTAGGTCTTTGTTATCTGTGTCAACATATAAACACATGTAAAATATCAAATACTGTACCTTTTTTTTTACATAACAAGGGTATTATTCACTATGACATACTTAATGGGGTCCTTAAAGAATGATTCATATATTTTCCCAATCTAAAGTAGATGTCCAACTCATACATATGTTCCAAGCTGACACTGCAGTCCCAGTTTGAAACTGCCATAACACATGATTCGTCCCAGTGTTCTGTCACTGTGCCAGGGAACAGAGGAATTTAAGCGGGCATGTGCCAAACCTCATTGAAGTAAAAACCAAATGAAGTATTTCATATCAGCATTTATTGTGTCCCTGTTTTGCTTTATAAGGGTAACAAACAACCGCAATAACAGTATGCAAACAGCCTCTTTGTAGCATTTATCACATAAAGAACTACTGACCTTGGCTCTAAGAACTGTATTATCTGGCAAGGATCCTTTACTCAAATTACTCTAGTTTTGTTACAGTATATTCTTTATAATTTACTAAATAGTTATGCTAATGTAATGCTTATGTATATTGAAACACATGCATTGTGTTTAGTGTTTAGTACATTACAAGTGTAGTCACTTTATTGTATGGATACAGGAAATTCCCATTTAATATCCCCATGAGTTAAATTGTTCCACTTCAACAGACTTTTTCAGCAAAAGCCCCAACCCTTTAAAGTCCAACATTTGTAAAACCCTCCTTAGCTCATATAAAAGTAACTGATATATAAAACATTTACAGTAACAGTCATAGAAGCATATTTCCAAGAATATCTAGTCCATCAAATGTTTGTTCATCCCAAAATGTCATCGGGTCAGAACCCTTATTCTAATAAAGGCCTCTAAAGAAGAAATTCAGGCTTAGCCCCAGCCACTTCTCCATGTTTCACCTTGGGGGCTGTCCCCACAGTTATGAATGATGTCCCAGAGGTATTGTGGGAAAGTAGTCAGTGATAGGTTTTGGGAGCAATCAAGGAAGAACCCCTTGCAATAAGCATATAAATTATGATGTTCTAGGCAAAGACCCATGTATCAGTTTTGAGTTCATATGTGTGATTATTGGTTAACAGGGAGACCACTCCCTTGGCACTCTGATATAGTGCTTAGCAGGGGGTGGGTCTGTCTCTTTGGCTGCCTGTGTTCACAGGGGAAGCAGCACTGTGCTGGAGGCAAGGAACTAGGCCCCCAGTAAAGCCATGTGCCCCAGATAACGCAGAGGAAATGGTTGATAAAATGTTACCATATGGATGAAGTGTCAATGCTGCCTGCCTGTTGTCAGCTACTGTTACAGTAGGGGAAGTTAAAAGAAATTTTGTTTGAATAACTGGTGCATGGACAAGTATATGTATGAAGATCCTAGCATCACAGGGCACAAAATTTTACTATTAACATCAATGGGAAATTCATGTTGTTAGTTCAAACATGTGGTGCTAAATGCTGTCACTTCTGTTAAGAGACTTCATATGAGGGTTGATATATAGACTTTCCCATTAAATTAGTGCTTTACTACCATCAGAATCAGTGACATATATGTAGCAAACTTTAGTGGAGCATGTAGCACCACAGAGCACAATGTACCACTTGCTTCAAATGGAAATTCAAGTTGCTTTTAATCATGTTGTACCAGATTCTTATTTTAAGTAATCTGTAAATCTGACGTTTTTTTTCTACAAATTTTACCCCTGCATTGTATGATTTGGTGGTCAAGCCTAAAATTATCTGACCCAGTGGTCAAGCCTGTGAGTTTTATGAAGCCAAATAAACACATAAAAGAAAAGCTTTATACATAGTTTTTAGCTAATGAACCAAACTATACATATTCAGATTTTTAAGCCAGCCACACCAAAACAAAAATGAGAATGCAACATATCAATGCTCCATCCCGATTTTAAAATTCCCTACTGAGAACACCACTTAATACAACTCTTATCTTTGTTACAATATAAAGCCCGAAGTGGGGAGCTATATGTTCAACCTGTAGTACAATTACCCACATAGGGAACCCCATGGTCAGAGAGCAGTGAGTTAGTTAATCCTTCCCATTCAGCCACATAGTGAATGGGGCTAGTTCAGCAGACCTGAGTTATTGTTAGGGAAGTTTTCCCTGTAGGATAGTTAGGACTTGAGTCCTGTAGTGAGTTGCTAGCATGTACACTGGATCTGGATTGTGGATTACCCATCAGACTCTGTGGCACCTGCAGCGGATCTCCTTAAATTATCAGTAAAGCCTTTCTCTACTTCAGCACTTTACACTCAGCATGGATTAAAGCTGACAGACTGCTTTCTGCTTTTGCTTTGCCTCACAAGATTTTTTTCCTTTCACTGTCACTTGGAGTAGATGAGACACTTTGCTTTTACACACCATAGGGTGCTTCAATAACTCTGCTCACATTACCTTGGTACCAATAGTAAATCCTCACAGACTCATACTGTGCAGCATTCTTAAAGGGACCTTGGACATTTTTCATCCAAGGGTTGACCTATGTTATGCTGACAATGTTATTTTACTGTTATAATTGAATTGCTTACATATTTTCTTACTAATATATTACAGTTTGCTACCTATACATATGATGTGGTTTATTATCTATTACACTGGATATAGTAGTCACTGTTGCTGCAGTCCTAGGAACTTGTTTGCCCACAGTACCTGGTTTAGCCCTCATGGGGGTGCTTAGCCCCAATGTGGCTCTGGATATTAGTACCAAAAAAGTGTTACGAAAGCACTTTCTGAAATGGTTACAATAAACAATGTTTATCAAGTTTTACCAAAAATCTGCCTTGCTTTGTGCCATGACCAATTCCACTATTGTTGACTTTGCCTTTTGAAGTAGATACTAATACTACCTGTGTCTGTATCTTTGAATTTACTGTGGACCTTATAAAGTCTATGTAAAATATTCAAAGTATTGGTATACCTTTGCAACTCTTTCCCAGTCAATCAGTTATTGAACAGTTTTATTTTTAATATGCTTTCAGAATTAGATTAATAGATATCACAGTATCACGCTGCTTTCCTGTATATAATAAGGAACATTAAGAAAAGAAGATTGTAGTGATAAAGAAGAAAGCCATTCCAAACCATGTTATTTAAATGAAATAGCTTATTTTTATTCCTTAGAGATACAGTGTAAAGTCAAAAATGAAGTTAGTAAGAAGGATCTGTGTAGAAAATATAATTAAAGAGGAAGATGACAGAATAGCCTGGATTTCATCAATGTAAATACAATAATTGAAGCTAACATCTACTAACAATCATAATTAGCTTTGTCATCCATCAACTACAGCTGAAATATCTCCAAAGGCATAATTCATGGCAAGCTGAAAATGTTTCACAGTCCCTCTTTATTTTATTAGATGAAAAGTTTCTTTATTCATAGTAATATAATATTATAAAGTTATACATACTTAGTTTGTCTTCAACAATACTAATTGAATTTATCTTAAAGAGATACTGACAGCAGAAATGAAATCTTTTTTACATCTGTCATAACATTGTCTTTGCATGCTATTCATAATTTTGCCATAAAAGTATTTGTCCAAGCTTTTACATTCCCTATCTGATCCCCCATGTTCCTCTATGAGGGAGCTGCCATATTTGTGCAGCATTAGGCCATTAGCATTAGAAGCTATAACTGACAGGCTGAGAAGGGACAGTCAGGTTGGCAAAACAGTCAGGTTTTGGGATTTCAAGTAACAATTACTTACAAAAGCAGCCATATCCGCAAAAAATGATCAACATGACCTATAGGGAACTTTTTATGTAGATTCATATTTTAAAAAGTTGTTTTTTTCGTGTCAGTATCACTTTAAGGTACTCTGTGGGCAGGAGTTTTGTTTATTACCTTTTGTAACTTAAATACTTGTAACAATTAATTTGCCAATCTGTCTCTCTGTAATAATAATGTACAGGTACGGGATCCCTTATCCGGATCCCGTTATTCAGAAAGTTCAGAATAACGGAAAGGTAATTTCCCATAGACTCAGATTATAAGCAAATAATTCTAATTTTTAAAAATGATTTCATTTTTTTTTTGTAATAATAAAACAGTACCTTGTACTTGATCCCAACTAAGATATATTAATCCTTATTGAAGGCAACCAGATAGGTGCTGAATTTCCAAACTGGAGACCAAAACACACTTCCCTACCTGCTTCCTATTCAAATGAAAACACTTTGTTTGTAGCACACATTAACAATGTCATTTTGGGACTGCCCTACTTGAAAGGAAATGAGAGTTGGCGGGGATAGACATTTTGACTGCCACAGTTCTGCTGCAAGAACACCTTGGAGCACATCTAGAGGGCTAGAAATGATTTGATCTAGATAGAAATTCTGGTGGAGCTCCAGTTTAACTCTTTGATACATATACCCCCCCCTGTGTAAGAGCATAAATATATAGCTAGATTTTGCAACAGCCTAATGACTGAAAATCCGATGCCAAAAGCAGCATTACAATAGATTTTGTCACAGTAATTAAAGGTTGCCTCCAAATATGGCTTAATTTATAATAAGCCCAGTGGAAAGAAGAACCAAGGTAAACAGCCTTTGCAGTTAGCATTTTCCATGTACGTAATGGATTTCTTCATAACTGTCTCACTGTTGGCTGTCAAATGAACAATACAAAGAACTCTGTCTATTTTATTCTCTCCCTGTGATAATGAGTAATGTTTCCTAATTACTGATAATTGTTTGATAACCTTTCCTTTACACAAAATATCACCTCCTAAAGTTAAGCTCTTAATTAGAACTGGACCATTTCCCTAAAGAATGTAGTTTTTGACTGATGCAGATGAATATACTGTTATAAATGTATTTAGACGAGGCTCTCTAATAATGAGGCAGAATAATTGACCCAGACAGCAAATACTCCCAAATCCAAGTCTAGCAATTATTGCTGACTAGTGCATATGACCTGTATTGGACAAAATTGAACTTTTCAAACAGCCTAAGGCATAAAAAAATGTATTTTATAAAAGCATCTTTGACACTGCTATTACACCAGTACCTTGGAGAAACCATAAAAAACAATCTGAAAATATAATTTCATAATCAATCTGTTTTTAGAGGCCTATTTACTAATTTTTCATGTTAAGAAAAAAGAAACTGTGATCATGTAAGAAACAATCAACTTTTTTCCTTGACCACTATTTTCCCTAAAGCTATTACTTGTTGCAGAAAAATGCAACTGAATATTTGCAGTTGTGTTTTTTTTTTTTTTTCAAAGAAAAATATACAAGAGAATCAAATAGTTCCATTCAGTTTCAATAAGGCTGAACATCTTAAAGGAAAACTATGCCCCCAGAATGAATACTTAGCCAACAGATAGTTTATATTATGTTAAGTGACCTATTTAAGAATCTTGCCAAACTGAAATATATATATCAGTAAATATTGCCCTTTTACATCCTTTCCCTTGATCCACTGATCCAGTAATGGGCTGTGTGCTCCCTCAGAGATCACATGACCAGAAATAATGCAGCTTTAACTCTGTCCATTAATTGGCTGATGGGGCCTAGCATGTATGTGTGCCTTGGCTTGTTTGTGTGCACTGTAAATCCTATGATCCCAGGAGGCGGCCTTTAATTCTTAAAATGGCAATTTTCTATTAAGGAGTACCCAATAGCTCATACTACTAAAAAGTTTATTTTTTATTTTTACATATGAGCTTTCTGTGAGTGCTTATGGCTTTGCAATTTGCGATACGGCAAAAAAATAAACAATTCAAACATTTTTGGTGGATGCAACTTTTTTTTCGATGCGCGTCATTTTTTTACGTGCGCAACAATTTTTTTTTTTTATGCAGCCCACAATTTTTCGACGTGCATTGAATTTTTCCACTGTGAATTTTGTTGCCTCTTTCACCAAAAAATCCGTCAATGGTGAAACGTGGAGATTTGCCGCAAATCCATGCCTGGCGAATTATTTTGCCATCACTATCCAACTCTACTGCACTCATGAAACCAAATAAAAATAAGAAAATATTACAGTTAACCGATTTATCATTCCTGCCCTATGTTTAAGACCCTTTGTCAATTAGACATAGTAAGATATTTGCAATTGTTTAGATTCAATAATATGGTTCATTTTCTGTAGTCTAAACAGTTTGTCAGTTAAGTGAAAAATATCCTGAGAACAGCCTGCATATTTCCAAGCTCAATGTACTGTAACAATCAATATTTTTTTATTCTATATTCTGCATCCATCTTTACCATTCTTCAAATCCTTAGCCAGCTGCCATTGCCCAAAGTATTGGTATAGCAAATATTATTTCTATATGCCTGAACTGTAAAGCAATTTAGGCTCCCAGACCATCATTCTTATTCAGGCAGCACATAAGCCTTATTTATTAGAGTAATGCTTAGTGACTGCACTGCAGTAATGTTACTAGATGAGGGCAGGCTGTACATTTATGGGTTTTTATTTTTTTCTATTTTCACCAATCCAACACAGTAACAGTTTTGTTGTACTAGTGATGCAGTTGAACCCTGATTTTATTTATGTAAGTGGAATATTAAGAAGGCCAGGCAAGCATTAAGAATGTTCCACACTATGAAGGTGCATTGTGCTGCTAAGTTCTGTCCACATTTTTTTCTATATTAAGAACAATATATTCTATATTAAGTATATATATATATATATATATATATATATATATATATATATATATATACAAAAACAGAAAGGAGCACACCCTTCAAACAAAAACAAATGCCCTCGGTGCTGGTCAAACAATTCAATAGACAAGCAGAGTACCGCACACATAGGGACTTTATGAAAACAAAAAAGGTTTATTGAAAAAAATCCGACGTTTCGAGCACCAAACTGTGCTCTTCCTCAGGGACAAACCACAGTGGTTTGTCCCTGAGGAAGAGCACAGTTTGGTGCTCGAAACGTCGGATTTTTTTCAATAAACCTTTTTTGTTTTCATAAAGTCCCTATGTGTGCGGTACTCTGCTTGTCTATATATATATATATATATATATATATATATATACAGTGGAGGAAATAATTATTTGACCCCTCACTGATTTTGTAAGTTTGTCCAATGACAAAGAAATGAAAAGTCTCAGAACAGTATCATTTCAATGGTAGGTTTATTTTAACAGTGGCAGATAGCACATCAAAAGGAAAATCGAAAAAATAACTTTAAATAAAAGATAGCAACTGATTTGCATTTCATTGAGTGAAATAAGTTTTTGAACCCTCTAACAAAAAAAGACTTAATACTTAGTGGAAAAACCCTTGTTTGCAAGCACAGAGGTCAAACGTTTCTTGTAATTGATGACCAAGTTTGCGCACATTTTAGGAGGAATGTTGGTCCACTCCTCTTTGCAGATCATCTCTAAATCCCTAAGGTTTCGAGGCTGTCTCTGTGCAACTCTGAGCTTGAGCTCCCTCCATAGGTTTTCTATTGGATTAAGGTCAGGAGACTGACTAGGCCACTCCATGACCTTAATGTGCTTCTTCTTGAGCCACTCCTTTGTTGCCTTTGCTGTATGTTTTGGGTCATTGTCGTGCTGGAACACCCATCCACGACCCATTTTCAGTTTCCTGGCAGAGGGAAGGAGGTTGTCGTTCAGGATTTCACGATACATGGCTCCGTCCATTTTCCCGTTAATGCGAATAAGTTGTCCTGTGCCCTTAGCAGAAAAACACCCCCAAAGCAAAATGTTTCCGCCTCCATGCTTGACGGTGGGGACGGTGTTTTGGGGGTCATAGGCCAAACACAGCGAGTTGAGTTGATGCCAAAGAGCTCTATTTTGGTCTCATCAGACCACAGCACCTTCTCCCAGTCACTCACAGAATCATTCAGGTGTTCATTAGCAAACTTCAGACGGGCCTGCACATGTGCCTTCTTGAGCAGGGGAACCTTGCGAGCCCTGCAGGATTTTAATCCATTGCGGTGTAATGTGTTTCCAATGGTTTTCTTGGTGACTGTGGTCCCTGCTAATTTGAGGTCATTAACTAACTCCTCCCGTGTAGTTCTAGGATGCTTTTTCACCTTTCTCAGAATCATTGACACCCCACGAGGTGAGATCTTGCGTGGAGCCCCAGAGCGAGGTCGATTGATGGTCATTTTGTGCTCCTTCCATTTTCGAACAATCGCACCAACAGTTGTCACCTTCTCTCCCAGCTTCTTGCTAATGGTTTTGTAGCCCATTCCAGCCTTGTGCAGGTCTACAATTTTGTCTCTGACATCCTTGGACAGCTCTTTGGTCTTTCCCATGTTGGAGAGTTTGGAGTCTGCTTGATTGATTGATTCTGTAGACAGGTGTCTTTTATACAGGTGACTAGTTAAGACAGGTGTCCTTAATGAGGTTGACTAATTGAGTAGAAGTGTCTAACCACTCTGTGGGAGCCAGAACTCTTAATGGTTGGTAGGGGTTCAAAAACTTATTTCACTCAATGAAATGCAAATCAGTTGCTATCTTTTATTTAAAGTTATTTTTTCGATTTTCCTTTTGATGTGCTATCTGCCACTGTTAAAATAAACCTACCATTGAAATGATACTGTTCTGAGACTTTTCATTTCTTTGTCATTGGACAAACTTACAAAATCATATATATACATATATATATATATATACAAACTGTTGCAGATAGGCACTCTCGAAAATCAAAGCCATTGTTTGCCTGGGTGCAGTCCAAAAATAGATGCAAAATAAACTTCGGAATGAGGACCGCTTCACACAGGACTTATGCAAGAAAAAAATTTATTTATAGTAACATAGCGAAGCCTGACGTTTCGGCTGGATAACCAGCCTTTCTCAAAGTTACCAAACAAATTGTGGGACAGACCTAAAAACAAACAGTGGCGGGAACTCTTCCCAATGACGTAAGTATGTGACGTAAGTGCACTTTACACAGATACATTGTAA
This sequence comes from Xenopus tropicalis, assembly GCF_000004195.4. Lineage (NCBI taxonomy): Eukaryota > Metazoa > Chordata > Amphibia > Anura > Pipidae > Xenopus > Xenopus tropicalis. The sequence goes on along the minus strand of NC_030678.2, from coordinate 107,096,265 downwards.
TAAAAAAAGTACATAAAGTATCACATATATCAAACTTCACAAATAAAGGATGTGTAAACAAAGGATGTGTAAACAATATCCGTAGTGAACTTAGTATCAGCCTGAATGTCTCTAAACAACGTACCACTCACTTGGCAGTACAGCATAGTCTGAAGCCGCTATGTAGTAGTTACGCGCGGCGTCCATGGCAACCTTACTGAATAAACTAAGTTTCGTCACGAACATATTTTAAGTTGTATTGGAAAGTGTAATAGAAGGGAAATAAGTGTAACACAAAGCAAAAAGAGATACAGTGTAACGAAAAACACAAAACGCTAGGGACAGTATGAAGATAACATTCACAGAGTGTCACTACGTGCGGCTTACCTAAGCAAGGCGCGTTGGTGTGTCGGTGTCAGCTGGTATCGACTAAAGTAACTCAAGCCATAATCGGACCTTATTACAATTTCTCTCTTTATCGGCCGACTCCTCTTAGTGCAGCCAGAAGTATCCAAGGGAGCAGTTACTCAAGGCTAGTCTGTCTTTAAGTCCTATATAATGAGAGATGCAAACCTAGGCACAGTATATTCGTGGGGCTTCAATGAAATTGCAGCTGGTTCAAAGCAGTTATACTCCTATGTTCCGCTGCTCCATCATGTCCCGTGTTCTTTAGACTCATATTAGTAGTGCCTGTGGTATTTCTTCCCTCATGGACTTGGTATCGGGATAGTGCCTACGCGGCATTGTGTAGAGACTTAATTAGTCGGGCAGATATATGGCCACCGTATAGGGGCACATGTGTCTATCCCAACTGTAAGTTAAGTCATTTGGCCAACGTCTATTAAGGTAGGTGGAGGGATAGACATAGCACTTCGTATACGGGGCTCTTGTTGTCCTTCGCACATAATCCATCAGCATTGCTCGGTAAATGTAGTAGAAAGTGTGCACACATGGGAGTCTAGGCCTTTGTTCAATTCAAAGTTATACCTGCCGCAACCGGAACCAACTGTCCCGAACGAGTGACACAACAGTTGTGTGTGGGTAAATATGTGTGCCTAGGGAAAAGACTCATTGTGTCAGGACTCAGTGGCCAAGAGAAACATAGTGAAAGATTAACGTGAAGGTGGTTATACAATACCCAGAAAGACATATGAAATAACACGTGTACATAGAGAAAAAGCCAAAGGGAGAAGCAGCTAGACAGTAGCCCCCAAGGTGGGAAGGATAGCGGTATATATATATATATATATATAACAAAAGGGCACAAGCCGGCACTCACGTCTAGAAAAAACAATTAATGCCTGGGTGCCGAGTCAGAATTGTAAGATTATTCACAGTACGAAAGAAACTGCAGGTCTTAAATAGCAAAAAAGTGTGTTTATTGCAGAGTGGACTAACGTTTTGGCTAACAATCTAGCCTTTTCCGTAGTGACCTCATACAGAGGAGACCAGAAAAACCCTAAGTGGCGGGAAAGTGAGGGGAGTGACACCATAGGGAGTCATTACAGTGAGCCAAACACAAAAAATGCAAACATTATATACACAAAGTAATATATAAAAATGGGGGGAAAGAAACAACAAACTAAGGTGCAGTCAGAACAAACTTCACAGTCCAAGGTGTATCAAATGATTAGAAACATAATGACAAGTTCAACTGCTGTCTGATACATGATACCATTGTAGCAAAGTTACCGATGCCAATAAAGAAAAGGAAACAGTATATGTACTGTAGCAATATTGTGTGCCTCTGTGTTCAAGCTGGAGACCCATCTAGAGAACAAACTAAACAAACTACTTTCATAAAAATTGTATGTTATAGGTTTTGATGATGTGCTCGCAGGAAGGTACCTACTACAGTTCCTGCATAAATAAATAGTGCAGCTTATAGTAATAAATTAAATACCTACAGTGACTTGTATTCTTGTAGGAATAGTTATGGACAACACTGTTCATGTCAGGTCCTTATCAGTCAGGAGCAGTAAAGGTGGCCATACACGCACCGATAATATCGTACGAAACCTCGTTTCGTACGATATTCGGTGCGTGTATGGTATGTCGGCGAGTCGACCGATATCGCAGGAAGCTGCTGATATCAGCCGACTCGCCGATCGGACCAGTTTGAAAATTTTGATCGGGCGCCATAGAAGGCACCTGACCAAAATCTCCCTTCAGAGCTGAATCGGCAGAAGGAGGTAGAAATCCTATTGTTTCTACCTCCTTACCTGCCGATTCAGCCCTGAATGGTGTGTGGCGGATCTTACGATGTTTCGTGCGACCGATGGTCGCACGAAACATCATCAGATCACCACGTGTATGGCCAGCTTTACTCTTGCAGGGACATTGTGCATATTTAAATTGACTCGCGTTGGGGAACTACAGTGCAGTGCCTTGGCAACGTCTAAGTTAGTGCGTTGCTATGGAAAAACAAAGTGCCCAAATGGGAGTAAAATGCTAGGGCATATTAATGGTAAGACCACATGTGGGGTCATAGTGGAAATTTTGATCGCTAGAGCATGAGATGCAGCCATATGTCTAAAGCCAGGTTGTGTAGAGGAAGGAAATGTGTGGAGCAGGAAAAAGAAACTGACAGGCCTAAGAGAGGGTCAAGAAATAGTCAGGTCAGTGCAGAGATCTCAGTGTAGAGCATTGATATTAGAGTTACTGTCACAAGAGGCTTGTCGGTGGATACATACACATGTTAAATGGAGGTACTGTAAGGCTCAGTCAGCAGGCACAAATTGGTTAGGCACTAAAGGTACATGGTTAGAAGGCCGCAAAATTATATTATCAGTATGTCGATTCCAAGGTAGATCATTATTCATCAAGGTTTGGAACAAGCAAGTATTAGTACCACAACTGGCATTAAGTTAGAGCTGAGCTCCAATACCAGCTCAATGCTGTAGGTGGTACATATGGGACGTAATTCCCAGTAGTAAGATCAGGGGAGACATTGGATACTAGGTGGGGTCAACCACCTGTCCGGTATTAGAAATGAATTCAGCCGGTTACCAGGAGTTAGCGACACACCACCCATCCGATCATACTTTCTACAGGGTTATCTGATAGCTGCTGTGCAAAACCTACCCATAGGCCCAGGGAACCTGCGTTCCGCTATGAAGTAGTGCTGAATATTTAAGTGGTAACTGAATGTCTGAATATATATATAATGGAATTAGACATGTTCAATCAAAAAAAAGAGGATTGGAGGATTCCACTTTTGAGATTTTATGTCCATATATATTTTCACCCACTACAAAAAATTATCCATAAGTTAATTGTCGTTTGTAGGCTATACGATTGGTTTTCCTTTCCTGTAAGTCTGTTCAGTGAACCTATCCAGTAGAATCACACAGCTCTAAAAATGAACATTTGTAGATAGCTGTGGAGATAAACTAAGCCTGATGCTAAATCGAGGAGAGGACCTTGATCTTACAAAGAACTGGAATCGATCAATTATGTTACTGTTAGAAGTGCATTTTGCATCAACATCATTCTTCTCTATTATTTGTACTCGTTGGTATGAATGCAATAGAACAGTCTGGAAAATACTTCAACTACAGCCGAATGTAAAACTAATTTTAAAGATGGCAAAAATACACTTTATTTCATCTCTGCTTGATTTGTTGAGCTGCTGGAGCACAATTTATTAACAGATGACTGAACGTTCCAGTTGATAAGTATTACCTCTACTGTAAGATTTATACATATGAACTGTATGACGATGCCGTATTTCATTGTCAGGTTTACAAATGCTAACATTAATTAGGACTTTAGCTGTCTAAAGAGAAATACCATTCAGCGTGACCATAAAAGGTCTAATTTATGATCTTGATAGCTAACGGGTTGCCATAATTTCATGCCAACTGATCACTGATTTATAAATTTGATGTTTTAAATTCTTCCCATATATCAGAGAGATTAGGTGCACAAAATACTTTCTCTGTTCTAAGCTACAGCATAGCAAACTGCATTTTAACTGTTCTGTCTGTTTGGAAAATAACTGCTGCAATATATTTGCCAGTTTTACTGGAATGTGAAACAACCCAGAAATATTCATAGCTTTATTGTTTTTTTACTTTATGGAATATGAAATATATAAATATTTCAAGGATACTGTATTCATGCAGATATGTATCTCCATACCTCCATACCGTCTATTAACAAATCATTTAAACATTAATTAAAAAAAGGTTATTTTGCTTGCAGTAAGGATTTATTATATCTTAGTTGGGATCAAGTACAAAGTACTGTTTTATTATTATGGAGAAAAAGGAAACCATTTAAAAAAAAAATAATAATAATTATTTGATTGAAATGGGTTCTATGGTAGATACAAAGAATTTTGGCCAGCATAACAGGTACAGTGCAAGTGGGGCTTACCCCTGCAGGCCCGGATTTGTGGAGAGGCCACAAAGGCGCGGGCCTAGGGCGGCAGAAGTTTAGGGGCGGCATGCCGCCCCGCCGCAAGAAAATTTTAAAATTTGGCTCCCATACGGAGCAGTCGGGACCTCTCCCCACTGCTCCGTATGGGAGTTTAAAGGAGCGTTTGCGCATGTGCACTGGGGAGAGGGCGCGTTCGCACATGCGCCTGGGTTCGCGTTCGTGCATGTGCACTGGGGGGCGCGTTTGCGCATGCGCAGAGGGGGACACCCACAGGGGCGGCCTCGGGGTGCCTCAGAGTGTGTTTATTTCAGGTGAAGCAACTTTTCGGGGGCAGACCACTTTGTCAGCCATACAGACCAACGTAGTGTGAGATCATATACAGTATAGGTACATTATTAGCATATTCATTAATTGAAACAATGGAAAAAAAAACACCCAACCCTGTGTTCCAAATAATGTTCAAGTTCAAAGGAAAAAATCCTTATAAAGAATCCAAACGATATAAAGTCCAGTAATTGAAACACCTTAGAGCAAAAATATCCCAATAAAGAAAATCTTTACCTTGTTAAGCTACAAATAATAACAGTGTTTCCAATTCCAAAGTGAAACATTATATGGGCTTAAAAGATAGCAGCTATCTAGTCTTACCAGAAGAAAGAACATTTTACCTGTCCCTGGAGTTTTAAAAAAAAAAAATCATACTTTATATCTGTAGAAGCAAAGGGATAGAATTAGAAAAAAAAATTAAAAAACAAAACATATTAAAATCTTCATTTAGTCCTTGAGGAAATTTTGTTTTTAAAAACTATATCCAATAACATTCTCTTTGTAAGAGAAATCACCTTACATCTTGCTTCTCTGTTACCTTTGGCTGTTCAAGCACTTGCCATCTAAGCTGTCCTATATATCCTGTCTAGGTGCATTGCACCTGGTCATTAAAATAAGATGTACGGTTGTGCTGGCGGAACTCTTCTATTTCTATGGGAGTTGGCCTTCCCATCATTTCGAGCTTTCTGGATAACGTGTTTCCAGATAAGGGGTCCTATACCTGTATTCATACAAATTCATTCTTATTTAACTTCAAAGTACTATATGTACTTTGAGGTTAAATAAGAATGAATCTGTATGAATCTAAATGTTGATTTGACACAAGAAAGTTAGTAATTTCTAAATTGCCAAGACGAGACTACTGCAATATCATCCAAATAATTTTGTACTGATTTTATTTAAAAAATTCCTGATTTATTATCTACATCAGTGCTGTCCAACTGGCGGCCCGCGACCCCCCTCTGTGTGGCCCCCAACCTGTCTGTCTGCTTTGATGGCTTACATTTGTGTAAGCTTTAAATGGCATCAGTACTGCCCCCCTGCATTGTTAACACCTCAGATTCAGGCTGTAAACCCCCTGTATTGTTTAAAAATGTAATCCCCTGTGTTGTTCACACCTTTTAATCCCTGCATTGTTCACACCTCAGGCTCAGACTGTAATCACCCACATTCTTCGACTGTTCACACCTCAGAGGAGCAGTAGAAACCCACAAATAAACCCTACACACTATAAAAAAACATATACTGTGGTGGTACTGCAATTAAAAAGGTTTCTAATATATAGTTATTGTGCAGACTGTAGGAGCAGTGCCAGCATTGTGTCACTGTAGGCTGCCTGTGTGTGCCATACTCTGCCTGCCCTATGCTGCCTGTATGTGCCATACACACAGGCAGCATAGGACAGGCATAGTAGGGCACACACAGGCAGGGTAGGACAGGCAGTGTATGACAGGCAGAGTATGGCACACACAGGATGGGTAGGGAAGGCAGAGTATGGCAGGTTTTTGCTGTACTACCACCATTAATATGGCTATGGTCATGCGATATCATGGCTGTGGTTTCAAGTGGGTGTGGTTTTAAAAAGGGGAGTGGTCAAAACTAGCTTCCATTATCAGCCCTCCACCATGGAGGCCGGAAAAATTCCGGCCCTCGGTACCACAGAAGTTGGACAGCACTGATCTACATAATAGATATCACAAATATTATTTGAATAATCATCCCTACCTCACAGAACAACTTACATAACTATTTTTAGGAGAATCCTTTCCCTTCCATTTTTACATGGCACTTTATTCTAAGGATTCATGCATTCAAAGCCAGACATGGAAAGCATCAAAGCCAGAAAGGTTTTCATGGCTTAACGAACTTTTTGGCACAAAAATTTTGTGACTTTCGGAATGCAATTCCTATATTTTCGTACGACCAATAAAAGACATTTTAGAACATCAGAAATTATCATGTTTACTCCGATTTTTTACCATATCGTGATTTAAGCCCACAAAACATTGGGTTTTAGTAAATGTGCCCCCTAGTGTGTGAGACAATTTCTTTATTTTTTTATGTAGGATTACCTATTTACAGTACTTACAGCATACAAATCACTTGTAATGTTTGTATATAGTGAGGGGATTCTTCTGACCTTATTAACAAATGCCTCATTCACTATTCATCACAGCAGGACATAATATATAAAGAGAAAAGCAGCATATAGTGCAAATATATGTTCCCTGCCCATACGGCTACTTATAGTGTGGATCACAATACATATGCGTATCAAACAAAACCCTTTACTTTACTCTTTACATTTTTTGTTTTTGAAAAGAAGAAACCATTCTATACAGGCTCATGGGGCTTTTCAGTCAATCTCCCTTAACTAAGCATTGTATAATTAAACTGTGTAATGGGACTCATATAGAGAATGCCTCAATACATATTTAACCTGTTAATCCTGGGTTATCATAGTGGCGAACTATAGATTTAGTTAATTCAGTATAGGGATTTGTCTGTTTAGATTCACAATGGGACAATTCCCTGCATTTATTTAAAGAGGGTAAGATGGGTGAAGAACACATTTTGGACAGTTCTCTTTCGTGAAATTCAAAAATTCTTTTCCAAGCTGCATAATCACTGCTAAGCTATTTTCCAACAATAAAAAAAATAAAGAAAAATATTATCCATAAGAACATGTATAGTAAATGTTAGCCTATTCTGTATATAGCTGTATTTTTATTGCCATCGAAATCTGTTCTTTTGGAAACAATATTGGTTAAATGGGCCTTCACTTGACACATTATATGTGTTCTGTTTGAAGTTCTGGAAAAAAAAAATTAAAAAGGCATGTTGAAGTTGCTGCTAAGTCTACTACAAAATGTCTCAAGTTGAAATCCTTTTGTGATATAGCCATTAATAAAAAAAAAGGCAGCTGCTATTACTTGGGACACATTTTTGCCCAGGGCTACAGAGTACAAGACTATAAATGTTTCTGGCAGATGTACAAGCTAGAGTATATTGTAACCACTTAGAAGATTCAGTTTTGCTCCAATAGAAAACAGACGTTGTTGGCAGAGTATAAGAAAGCACATAACTTACATTCTTCAGTGACATAGGCATATGTTTTATATAAAAACATAACAGAACCATATTAGGATCCCGTACTAACAGCCTTAAACCTTTTTTACAATTTGAATTTTTCTGCACTAAAACTCCAATTTTTCACGAAAAAAAAGTAACAACTTTTCTGAGATTAATTACGTGACAAAACCTAAAACCTGTTGAGACCATGTGGAAGTCAATGGGAGATATCCTCTTTTACAATTGGAAGATCTTTCTTTGCTTTTAATTTTTAGAGGTTTTCGGATTTTTGATGTTGGCAACAATACAAAAAAGTCTTGCTTATTATGCAACAAGGAAAAAAATCAGATTTTTCACAACATATCCGCTACTTTCTGCTACTTTCCACTACTTTCCACTACTTTTTTCCTGCACATACTTTTTCAGTTTAGATTTTATGATAAATGTCTGACATTCGTGGAAATTTTGGTGTGTTTAGGGCTAAAGAATAGGCAAATTTAAAACAAAAGCATGGTCAATCAAGACCTAGGGCCCACTGGCACATTTCTTTTCCATTTCTCAAATACAATACAGTAAAAGTCTCAACTATAGATCTCAGGATGCAGGCTCGTTAATGTATGCTTTTGTGCTAAAAACTGACCGATATAACTGAAGCCTCTCTCAGAACTGGCCTGCAAATTTGTAGACTCTCATTATTCTGGAATGTGATTAGACAGTGCAAGGGGGAAATTCAGATTAAATAACCAGATCATGTAAAGAACTGAGGGTACTACTAAAACATTCAGCTAAGGGGCTGCAGTGATTGCATTTCATGTCAATGCAATCCATTTGTAATAACCACATCCCAGATACTCACAGATATTAGAAGTGACACTAACCTGTTAGCTTCTGGCAAGAGCAAGAGCAATGTCCTGTTTTACATCAGCAAAAAATTCATGAAATGCATTGAATTCAATGGACTTTTTTACAATGGCTTTTTCCAAGCAGCACAACTTTTTTTTCATTGTTTTCTGTGGTGAAACTGGAGAAGAATTTGGCCCATCCCTAATTCATAGACAAAATAGCCAATAGGGTAGCTCACTTTGATCTTAAATAGGGAATCCCTGTGCTGGCACAATTTTATATTATGTCTCTATACATATGTGGAATTGTATTTCTCACCAGCTATGAATTTACAGCAAAAGTTAGCACATTTTGAGAAACAATCCGCCGATGGCAAAACGTGGAAATATGCCACAAATCAATGCCTGCAGAGAAGAGCAACTAAGCTGGTAAAGGATATGGAAAGTCTCAGTCATGGCGAAAGACTGGCCAAGTTGGGGTTATTTACACTGGTGAAGAGGCGCTTATGGGGTGATATTATAACTATGTTTAAATATAAAAGGGGATCATATAATAATCTCTCTAATGCTGTATTTTCTTGTAGGTCCTTCCAGGAGACATAAAGACATCTGTTCCGATTAGAAGAAAGGAGGTTCTGTCTAAATATTCAGAAAGGGTTTTTTACTGTGAGAGCTGTGAAGTTATGAATTCCCTCCCTGAATCAGTCATACTGACTGATACATTAGATACACTGTAGCTTCAGGAAGGGTTTGGATGTCTTTTTAGCAAGTGAGGGAATACAGGGTTATGGGAGATAGCTCTCAGTACAAGTGAGGGAATACAGGGTTATGGGAGATAGTTCTTAGTACAAGTGAGGGAATACAGGGGTATGGGAGATAGTTCTTAGTACAAGTGAGGGAATACAGGGGTAGGGGAGATAGCTCTCAGTACAAGTGAGGGAATACAGGGTTATGGGAGATAGCTCTCAGTACAAGTGAGGGAATACAGGGTTATGGGAGATAGTTCTTAGTACAAGTTGATCCAGGGACTGGTCCAATTGTCATCTTGGAGTCAGGAAGTTATTTTTTTCCTCTCTGAGGCACATTTGAGAGGCTTCAGATGGGGTTTTTTGCCTTCTGCTGGATCAACTAGCAGTTAGGCAGGTTATATATATATAGGCATAAAAGGTTGAACTTGATGAATGTGTGTCTTTTTTCAACCTAACTTAGTCATTAGTTGTTATTGTTGCAGTCACAACTGTAACAAATTTGTGTATGCTAAGTATTTTGTAGCCATTTTTGCACCTGTCTGCCATCAAATTCTTGAAATTCATTGTCTGAAATGGACGTTAATGCAAGACTCAGCTTTTAATAAAATCTAACCTTGCAACTAGTGTCTAAGGTTGTTAAGCATCTGCTTGAGCTTCCAATTTCATGGAAAACAGATGTACTGCTGGGTTTAAGTTTACCCAGCTTAAACTTTCTTGAGGAGTTATTCTCAGTGTAAATAAACTATAAAATCAATAGCTGCAGAAAGAATTGGTATAGGACACAAGTTCGTGGAGTTCATCTTGTGTTCCTCATTCTGTTGATCTAGTGGAACAGTATCCCTTTGGAATGCAGTGGAATTTTTCCAGTCAATTGGAACGACATGCTCCGTTCTCTAAAACTATTTCCTAGTAGTGATGTTTCTATCATGTCCACAGATAACTGTTATTAAAATATGTTTTGTTTTGCAGTTTTAATTATCTTAGAATATTTTGTATGTACCCTGTCTTTTTATGCAATTTATCAAAGTAATAGTAACACAATTTACTGCATTAAAATCTATTATTTTTTTAGTTTACAAAGATTCATCTTATTTTGCAATTTTTGGAGGAATGCTTTAATATGTATTGACACAAGTGCGCTGATTGGGCTGCCTTTGTAAGTAACTGTTACTTCCCAAACCTAACTGTTTTGCCAACCTGACTGTCCCTTCTCAACCTGTCAGTTCAAATTTCTAATCAAATACCACTTCAAGTCAATACAATAAATGGAATCTTACCGAGGGAGCCTTAGGGCTCTGGCACACGAGGGAGATTAGTCGCCCATGAAGATGTAGATCGCCGGTGGGATGGCAAAGTTGCCTCTCGATTTCCGCAAATCACGCTGCCGCGTATGCCCTCCCACCGGCAATTTACATTTTCGTGGGTGGGATGTCATATCGCGGGCAACGTATCTCCCTTGTGTGCCAGAGCCCTTAAGGACTAGTATCGGGAAATGAAGACCACAATTTCAGAGCTGCAGTTGAGCAGTACCTAGGGCCAATGAGTAACAGATTTGGAGTACTACTGAAATGGGTTATCTTATGGTACTAACAGTGGACACAATGGCACCAGTGCCGTAAAGCAACCAATAACAATTTGCAGGTAGAAAATTGAAAGTAGACATACAGTATGCTTGATTGACAGATACTAAGTGATATTTGTATCAGTTATGGTCATTATTAGTATTCCAGCCCTGACACAGATTTCTGGATATACTAACAGTTATACTCCTTACTAGCAATACTCCTTCAGTGTTTACAAAAAATACATATTTACAAACTTTAATAAGTTAGGTCTTACCCATAATTAAATAAAACAAATATTTAATAAAACATTTAATAAAACAAATATATATATATATGATATATACTATAACAGTGTGCTATAGTATAAAAGGCTTAACAGCCACATGTTCAGGGTCCATTTTGATAGATCTCCACCTAAAACAGGCAGGTGGACAGAAGTGGGACCTGTGTTTGAGTATAGCCCAGATAGGTCAGCCATAGTTCTGTTATAGGTTGCACTAGTGGTGAAAGATATGGCAGCTTTGGCTCGGATAAGGATTATAAATGGATTAATATCCCAAATGTACTGTAGGTACCAGTAGGGTGCCAATGTACAGACTCAGGGCTAGATAGAGAATTGCCTGGGTTCCACATGGGAGAGGGCTAACTCGAACGCTGAGAGTAACCCATGGTTGCTCTGCAGGAATAGAGTCAATGTGACCAATGTACTGTGAGTATGTGCCTGACTTGTATCATCCCTAAACCCTGCATTGCTATTTGTTAATACAGGTATGGGATCCATTATCTGGAAACCTGTTATCCAGAAAGCTCCGAATTACGGAAAGCCTCTCTCCCATAGACTCCATTTTAAACAAATAATTCAGATTTTTAAAATGGGTTTCCTTTTTCTCTGTAATAATAAAACAGTACCTTTTATTTGATCCAAACTAATATATAATTAATCCTTATTGGATGCAAAATAATCCTATTGAGTTTAATTACTGTTTTATTGATTTTTTAGTAGACTTAAGATATGGAGATCCAAATTAAAGAAAGACCCCTTATCCGGAATACCCTTGGTCCCGAGCATTCTGGATAACAGGTCCAATGTACTACTATGTGGATCAGTTCAATAAATACTGTAGTTCTTGTTTGAGTTAAATCAAACTGGATCACTGGAGCTCTTCCTTTTGTTAGTTGCAGTTGCACAACACCCTGTCCTCTGACATATGCGACGGTTCACGCCTGAGAGAAAAGTCTGATCCTGGGTGAAGTATCTTATGGTTTTACAAGTAACTAATTTACCATAAGATTACAGTATTATATTTCTTGATGTTATAATGCCATTTTGCACAAATGCAACAAATATTTTCAAAGAAAAAAGTTTCCATATTACCTGATTATTGTCTCAAATGTATTTAAAATTAAAAAGATACAGCTTATCAGCAATAAGATATACATTTTATACATTAGTGCATTTTTTTCCAATATTGCTATATCTACAATAAAATACCATAGTGTTTAAAGTGTTTTTTAAATTATTTCCTGTTCCTAAATGTGATGTATTCTTCACTTATATAATTCATCTTCAAATGACTTTTGCTAATGAAACAATGTCAAACACTATGAAACATGCTCCTTATTCTAATTTTAATAAGCATTAACACAGTAGGCATTTGTTTTTAAGGATGGGACTGTGATTTATGTAATTAATTCTAGAAAACACAGAACAAATATTAAGAACGTTCATGTGTATATATGATTTTATTTTTGTTTTATATTGTTTTGTCTGCAAGGCTGTTGAACGCACTATTTATGAGCAATTTCTCATCTATTAACAGAATCCCTTTTGGAAAAATAATCATGTAAATGTATAATGCAAACAGGACAGACCATGAATCTGTTTATGCAGAATATGTAGTTTGTGGCCTTAAAAATGTTAAGACTTTTTACTTCTTTTTACAATTTTTTTCTAACTTTCTGCAAAAAATGCAGTTTTAGTGGATTTTTTAGATAAAGTCGCTTTGCCTTATAGTTATATGTATATATATATATATATAGTCTAGTTATAGGTAGCACACCATGCAATAAGGGTTGAGACCTGGGTGCCTGTGCAAATCAGTAAAATATAAATGCCGGCATTCACAAGGTTTCACATAACAGGTGCAGTGTCGAGCCTGCAACCCTTACCCCTTCCCCTAGTTAAACCCACACCTCTAACCCTTTCTCACACACATGGACACTGTAGCTGGAAGAGAAGGCTGCAGTTATTTATTTTTTAATATAAAAACTTAACATCAGTTAACATTTTGCAACAGTAACTTGTAACAAAACCGTTTGTATAACAAACATTTACAGTAACCAACAATCCTTACTCGCCTCCAAGGGACTGACCCTGAGCCCAAATGTAACGCCTGGTTCCTGCCTCCTTTTTCCCCCGACCTAAACCGAGGCTAACTGCCTTCCGATCAGGACCCCAGGCCTACCGGGCTACACTCTCCTTGTCAAATACCCCCCCCAAAACTTCCCCCTGGGGGCACAGTGTAAGGTACCCTCCGCCGCAGGCATGCCTGCTTGACTCCTCAAGCACGCCATGACCGGCCAAGCAACTGCCCTAGGGCCCTCTCAATTCCCTCGCTCAGTGCCAAGTTGAACAAGTCGGTCCCCACTTCTGACAAGTGGACCCCACCCTTCCAGTAATAACCAGGCAATCTCCCCTCCAGGACCTTATGCCTTACCACCACCCCTTGGAACTTTCTTAAATAAGCGGCCAACAATTTGTTCACCTTGCCCCTGCTTCTCTCAATCCTCTGCCTATCTCTGGCATACCTCCATTCTAACCGTGGCACCATCTCTGGCCAGACAATCACTATATCCGGAAACATTTACCGCATCTTATCCAAATCATTTTTCATAGCCGCCACCAACTCCTTCTGAGGAACTAACCCCATATCATTCCCTCCTGCATGTATTACCAAAATGTACGGGCACCTCCCGGCCTTCACCTTTTGAAGCAGGGTGGACCAAACCCCAGGCCACCACATACCTCGAACGCCAAACCAGTTCACACCCACCTTGCCTTCAGGAAAGCCCAGCTGCATCCCAGGTTTTTTAACTGCAGCTCTCCTTCTGGCTCGATAGATGAAGGAATGACCAATCTGCCAAACTGTGATCCTGCCACCTGTTGAAGGAAAACCAAACATGAACACAAAACACTATAGCATATGGTACATGGTATTCCCCATATACCAAGCGACATCATTTTTTTTTTAAATGAACTGTACCACCCATCAAACCAGCAGTGCTGGCCGTACGTAGGTCTTAAACCGCCTGGACTCCCACCCACCGATTCTCATCACTGTATCATCACCCAACCCCTAACCACGCTCCTTCGGTTGCTGAACCTATGCAGAATGAGTGAGTGCCAAAGTCAGCCGGCTGCACTCCTATCTCCAGCAAACCCTTCCGCATGGATGAACAAAAAGTCCCCAACTTGGGCCGTATCTCCAGGTATCTCCCCATGCACCCCACAGGACATACCACACTGCCATCCAATCGATACAAGGTGATGTCCACACCTTTTCCCCACACATACGTTTTGGACCTTCGAAGCCGTACCTGTACTTCAGACTCCAGCACCGTCACGTCCTCTGTCCTTAGACCCCCTGGTGCCTTTTTGCTGGCGCTTACCAACTCACCCACCCGGAACACCCCAAGGAAGGCTAATACAAAAACTGCCTGGAACAGCAAAACCTTAAACTCGGATTTACAACACTGAGGTAGCACTGTCTGTAAATTCCACAATAGCTCAAAGGAAATAGGATGTCTAGTGTCCAGTGATACCTTCCCCTTTTTGAGGCCCTGTAAAGCCTGCCTGATAATAAATTCCTTTTTCAGGTCCTCCATCCCGCCCCAATTTAAAGAAAAAGGCCAAACCCACCATCCGCTTTTCAATCACTGCCACTGACTTACCCCCTTCGGCTAGCCACACATACCATATCAATCCGTCCCTCCGGTCTGTGTTGTTCCTGAAACCCCCAGCCCAAAGCTCCAACTGCTTCACTCCTCCCATACTTTATTGTACGCCACCCAAGTTGTTTTGGCCACTGACTTTTCCACCAGCTCCTTTAACTTCCATTCCCCAGCTGCCATAGATGATGCGGGAAAGGGCAAGCCCTCCTTCTCTGCCTCTGGCGCCACCTGCCGAAACCGCTCCCATTAAGAGCGAGAAAGCGCATCAGACATTTTTAACTCCCTCCACGTGCCGTGCCCTACACCGGATGTTCAGCCTGAAGCAGTGTCCTGGGACTCACAGCAATCACAGCACTGGTGGGGATGAGGCAGACCAGTTGTTAATCTCTTGTACAACACTCAAATTGTCTGCAATAAAAACTATGCTTCTGTCCTGCAGCTCCTTCTCCCACACAAACATGGCTACCACTATCGGGAATAACTCCAAAAAGGCCAGGTTCTTGACCAAGCCAGACTTCCCCCACTCCGGGGGCCACTTTTCCGCACACCATTGATCTGCCAAATACGCGCCAAAACCTACGTTACCTGCCGCAACTGTGAAGAGCTGAATCTCCTGCATCGTTGCCTCTGGTGCCTGGAACAGGACCTCGCTGTTAAAATCACGCAAGAACACCTCCCACACCCTCAAATCAGCCCTCACCTCGTGGCCCAACCGCACGTGGTGATGCGGTGCAGTAGCACCCACTGTTGCACGAGCCAACCTTCTACTAAACACCCTACCTGCGGGGATGACCCTGCACTCAAAATTGACTGCACTTGCCATAAAGTGGGTTTTTTTAGTCTGTTTCATCCTCCTGACCTCTCCCCTCAAATCCGTGACCTTGTTAACTGGGAGTCGGCATTGCCCCTTCACTGAGTCCACCTCCAAACCTAAGAACTGAATTGTGGTCACAGGGCTCTCAGTCTTATCTGCCGCAAGGGGAACCCCAAAATCCTCAGCAACCTCCAGAAGGGTATCAAGAATGTGAAAACTGAAGCGGCTGGCCCTACGCAAATGAAGTCATCTAGATAATGGACCACTGAGCTGTACCCTGCCTTCCTCCTGACCACCCATTCTAGAAAAGTGCTAAACGCCTCGAAATAGGCGCAGGAAATTGAACGACCCATAGGTAGGCATAGGTCCACAAAAATGCTCCCTCAAACCAGAAACCCAACAGGTGATGACAATCAGGGTGGATAGGCAGCAAGCGGAAAGCCGATTCGATAGCCTTTGCCATTACCGCCCCCTGTCCCGCTTTCTTGACTACAGCCACTGCTTGGTTGAAGGAGGTATATGACATGAGCACAGCTCCTTACAGGTATCTATGTTGACTGATCCACCCTTGGGATAAGACAAGTGGTGGATCAGTCTGAACTTGCCGGGTTCCTTCTTTGGGACCACCCCCAAAGGCGAAACGCTCAAGTTCCACATGGGAAAGGAATCGAAGGGGCCCGCCCAGTTCGATTTCCTTTCCCAATTTCTGCTGTACCACCTCGGGGTATTGGTAGCTGACTTTAAATTGCGTAGAACCAGCTCCCCCCCCCCTTTCTTTAAACGGAATCCTAAACCCCTCACTTAAACTTGTCTCAATCAGAGCTGCCTCCTCCCGCCTAACATAACGGTCTAGCCACGGCTGCATCACGTTTACCCTCACTGGCGTCCTCCCCCTTGGAAGCCTCACCAGCTTGCCTGACCCCTTTCCCTTCCTGAAGCAATGAAGGTATGAATTTGCACACCCCCCCCCCACATCTGGAGCATTCGTGCTTGCACTTGTACGATGAGCCCCACTTGCATTGGCTAACGTTGAAAAGCCAGCAGTATCTGAGCTTGGCAGAGGCCGCGGTGCCAATCTGTTGTGGCCCCCCTCTGAAAGGGGTTCACCTTTTGTGCCATCATGAGTTTGAGCTGGAGGGTGATGTCCATCTGGTCCCACCTCATTGACGTGTTGAATGCTTCTCAGATCCCGTCCACATAACAAAACAATGACGAGCATCTATCGGGGTGTTTCTCTCCAGTAATGCTTGCCAGCATACAGAAGGCCCTGAGCCAATTACCAAAGGTCTTTGGCAGCTTCCTGTACCTCTTTTTCTTTTCCTTCTCCTCTTTTTTGCTATCCTTCTTCTCATCCTCTTTTGACTCAATAGTCTCATCTAGGGGGAGGAGGGAAAACAATTCCACATACTCCCCCTTCCATATTTTTTCCTTTACTTCCTGCTTAACATGTACACCTAAGGGACCAGCAAATGCTATGTAGGAATTTTGTCTGGCTGACTCTGCTATGCCGCTTACCAAGACCTTCCTCTCCTTTCCGACTTACCCTCATTGTCCAACCCTGTCCCGGTAGTCACGCTCTCCTTGCCCACTGCGCTCGCCGAACCCGCCACCACCGCGGCGGACTGTGGTGTTGGGTCAGCACCTGTTGCTCCTGCCCCACCTTTACCCACACCTGGGATGGCCCCCTCGCTGTGCCATGCCCTTGGCCCTCCCAACCTGCCAGGAACTGTTTTAGCCCTGCCAGCAATCCTGCCGTATCTGCCACCTGGTCTGCCCTTTGTGATGGATCCCTTTGCGGCTCACCTCCTGGTCCCCTGGCTGTAGAAGCCCCTGGGGCCATCTCTACACTGGCGAGGTGCTCCAAAGTGTCTTGTTCCCGTCCTGCCTCGTCTCTGGCCATGCGATGCTGCTCCCTCCGATCCCACAGCCGTGCCACTCCTCCAGCTCTCCCGGGTACAGGGCCGACTCCTGGCCTGTGACCCCCATCTCCTACCCCTCCAGGGGAACCTGCTGCCTGATAGGCTCCTCCTGGTTTACCTGGGCCTGGACCTGCTGTCTCTCTGCGTGCTCCCCCTAAACGATGTCTGGCTGGTGCCTGGATCCAAACATGGGGTTCTGGCAGCGCCCTCTGGGCCCACCCTGTACCCTGATGCCTGTTCTGGGCCGTGGTTCCCTATTCCCTCTGACCACCAGTCAAAACTGTGGCCCTGGACACTGCCCCTGCAGCCCTCTCCTGCCTCCCACTGGGGTCCTGGCTGCTGGCAGGCCCTTTTCTCTTATCTGGGGCTTCACTGGAAGGGCCTGCTGTATGTCCAGGAGTCGCTCTGAAAGTGGAGGGCACTTTCCGGGTCTGTTTCCTCCCTGTGCCCTGTACTGGCGCTCTATCTAGGGCCGTGTTAGCTCATCCCCCTGCAACCTGCTGTGTGCCTCTGCCTGCCCGCTCCTTCGTCAACCAGCTGCTGTGCTGGGCATTCCCCTGTCACCCTTGCTGCTGGGTCCCCGCTCCCTCTCTCCTGCTGCTCGGCTCTGCCCCCTCTTGTTTGCTCGCTCTGCCCCCTCTCGCCCGCTCAACTCCGCCCCCTGTCGCATGTGGTACTGGCCTGCTGGCTCCTGGCGCTGGATCCTCTGGGTCCCCACGCTGCATTCTAGCTCCTCTCCTCTGCCATTGCTGGTCCTCTCCTGTGAAGTCCTGCTGCGCCGTCTGGTCTTGTCGGGTCTTCCTCGTGGGTCTGGGCTGCCTTCCGGTAAAGAGATCTTTCAGCTGGTCCTGGATCCATGCAGGTCCCTGCCGTCTCGCCGCCTCCCGGAATTCCTTCACCAGCTGGTCCTAGCTCACTGTTTCCTTGGTCCCACACTGCGAGCTGCTGACTCTCCCTACGTCTGGATCCAACTGAGGTAAGATGGCGTCCATTGTTAGACCATCCCCTTTGCCCGGAAATCTTCCTGATCACCCATTGGCTCACCGTCTGAAACAGTAAAAGGGGGGGGGGAGGAAAGGGGAATGGGCTGCCCTCCTTGCCCTGTCATGCCCTGCTTCTCTATGCTGTGCTTTGGGTCATTGGGCCCCATGATCAGAGTTCAACAAATAAAAGTAGCAGAAAGTTTCTGCTACTTTGATTTGTTGAACTCTGATCATGTTAAACCCTGTGAGTGCCGTCATTTTTTGCATTTATATATATATATATTTATTTATTTAAATACTTAAATTACCAATTTTTGTATTATTTGTAATTTTATATGTGTGAGAATTTAATATTTAGTGCTGGCAACAAGATGACATTGGTCTGTAGGGTATAAATGAGACCTTGTTTGATGCCGGTATGACTTAAAAATTGGCCTGGTTAAAGGAGAAGGAAAGTTATTTTGGCATTTTACTGCCAATAGAGTCACTACATTAGTGCCACCTAGAACACTATATTTATTCTGCAGAAAGCATTACCATACCTGAGTAAACAGCCCTACAAGCTTTCTCTGTTTGTTTAAAATAACAGCTGATATTTTAGCTTGGTCTTAAAAGCTTCCTGCTTGCAATCTAGCTGTTATAGCTCAGAATACACATTCCTAAGGCTTGGGTGATTTTCATGAATTGGGGCGCAGGAGAGGGCAGACTCTGGCCCCAGGAATGAAGGATTTTTCTGATAGAGGAAGTCAGATACCCTAAGAACATGTTTACAAAAAAAAGGGCAAGAGATCCTGTGTTTATTTTGATAGAGGACTGTGCAGTGTTTCTGTGAGTGCTTATGGCTGTATTTACATAGACCTTTCTGATAAAAGCTTACTTTCTGATAAAGCTTAGTTTTTAATTTCCTTCTCCTTTAAGCCTATAACGTTGCACTTATTATGTGTAGTGTTTAATAACGAGCATGCTGGGATATCATGATACTTTTCCAAGAGGCAATCAAAAGAACAAAAGGCTGCAGTGTAAGTAAATAAAATTCCATTTAAAAGAGATAGTTAAAAGAACCCAAACTCTAATGCACTGCACAATTTCGCAACCCTTTTTTTTCCAAGTGCTCATAGAATTGCACCAAAGGCCATAGCAAATGACCCCAGGTGTCTTGTTTATAAAAATAAAAAACTTTTTCATAAAAGCAGCAATGAGCGACAAATGTCAAAGTCAGTTCTGTGGCTATTTCTCATACACAGCTTGTTAGAGATGAGATGATTTTAGCTGTGAATTGTATTAAATTACATTTAAAAAGTGTTCTGCTAAAATTGAAAATGTTCTGATGAAGATTTCAACAAGGCAAGAGCCCTTTCTGGCCACAAAACAAGCTTCATTTATCAAGGTTAAATGCTGTTTTGTACCTCTGTTAGTAACCAATTGTTGTTTAAAGTAAAGCATGAATAGCAATTTACAATCCATTTTCCAGAGGACTTCTGTCAGTGAAGTGGTGTTAGGATTCTAACATCTTCCATCTTCTGAAAGAAAATTTGGAATTGCCTCTAATTCTCTGCATTGTTCTATAATGGTGTCAGATTTTCCTGATATCTTCCTCCCTGTCTTATTCTTTCATAACCATTAAATCTCTATACCTCATGATTAGGAGCTGTTAGTGGCTCTGCTTTTATATGACTCCATACATATCATTGTTACTTGCAACTGTTAATTTGCCAGTACCATTATAATCTTCCAATTTTTACATTAGCTGGTTATTCTTTAAGCACACTATACTATTGAAATGTTTTGCTGTTACTTGCTAAGGGAAACAACTTACTGTATATTTAATAATATGTAGCTATCATCTACCTATTTATTTGACTCTTTTGTAATTATAATAGCTATTTAGATGTACGTATTATTTACAATATAATGCCATCTATGCCAAGCAATTTCTAAAGGTAGTCTAATATTGTGTTATTCATTCTAGTTTAAGCTTGCCATCCTTCCCTGTTCTATGGTGACAGCCCCTGTTTCAGGATTTCGGTCCCTAAATGCGATTCTTTGGGCAATTGTACATGAAATTACCACTGCATTCATTTATATATTTACTGGGGGTGTATCTGTAAAATGGGGAGTGGTTTATTGGGGACATGTGTCCCAAAGCAGACATATTTTAAAAATCCCCCTCCCCCAGATTTCACTCTAAAAATCTGCTCACCTTATTCTAATTATTCTAGAACATTTGCATCCGTGTCATGATATTATGAATAATGTTAATGCAGTAAAATGTTGATAATTCTTAATTCCAGTTTAGTCCACATAATTATTAGTCTGTAAGGGTTTACAACTGGAACAATGAATGAATTTCAAAGGTTATTAGGATCACATAATTACTTCAATTTCTTATAATACTATTTTACTTTTGCAAAAGATTTAATAGTGCTTTGTTAATTTTAGTCAGTTTCAATTTTTATATATTTAGATAGTTTTTAAGTTAATTGCCTCTGTTTGCTCTTGCTACAGCTAAAATAAATAAAATAAATACAGCTTAAATAAATTTAAGTGTATATGAATCCCTTTCATTATTTAGCACTACTAGTCACTACAATTGTAGACAAAAATTATAGCAACTAAAATAAAATTAATTCAACTTTTAATAACCTCTAAAGCATATTATGTGATCCTGAAAAGGTAAACTGAACTATGAGTGATACATTTTACTAACACATATTTCCCACTGTCCATATTAACAATTTACTTTCCCTATTTCTTTACTGATGCGTTGGGATTAATAGTCTTAATAGTAATAGTCTATGAAATAGTCTTAATATTAATAGTCTATGAAATCTCCACCCATGTTTATAACCTTACCAACCTTACCATATGTTAGGGGCACCAATGCTTATCTTATTACCTTCTATACCAACAGACTGAGGATATTGGTTTTATCCTACTGATTGTCATTTGTTACCCCAATGCAGATTAATAGGTAACTACTGCAGGCCTTATTTCTTTACCCCACTCACATCCCTCACTCGTAGCAAAGATATTATTTGTCTGGGGCCAACAGCATTATAGGATAGTCATTGGGTGAAAATATTGATCAAAGCACAAAAAATAGTTTGGTACTTTCAGTTTATAGTTTAGGGATGTCTAAGCTTTAGTTCTACATTTTTGTTGTAATGCAACTTCCAGGATCCCACTGTCAGCCCAATGCTGTAAGGAGAATTGAGCAAGAGCTGAAGAGCTGCAGTTTAGACATTCCTTAATGTCTAAGGGGCTGATTTACTAAGACACGAATTCCGACCGAATTGGAAAAATTCCGATTGGAAAACGAACATTTTGCGACTTTTTCGTATTTTTTGCGATTTTTTTCGGCGCCTTTACGACTTTTCGGAAATTATCGCGACTTTTTCGTTACCAATACGATTTGCGCGAAAAAACGCGAGTTTTTCGTAGCCATTCCGAAAGTTGCGATTTTTTCGTAGCGTTAAAACTTGCGCGAAAAGTTACGCTTTTTTCGTAGCGTTAAAACTTAAAAGGCGCGATGTTTTGCGCAAGTTTTAACACTACGAAAAAATCGCAACTTTTTGCGCAAGTTTTAACGCTACGAAAAAATCGCAACTTTCGGAATGGCTACGAAAAACTCGCGTTTTTCCGCAAAAATCGTATTGGCAACGAAAAAGTTGCGATAATTTTCCGAAAAAATCGCAAAATACCGATCATTACGAAAAAAACGCAATCGGACGCATTCGGCCCGTTCGTGAGTAAGTAAATGGGCCCCTAAGCCTTTCTATAATTCCCAGGTCCGCCACCCTTTTATACCACCAGCCTTGTTTGTTAGATGTCTAGGCACAAGTCAGCATTAAAAGGACAGAGAAGTAAAGAAAACTGACATCAAAATACAGTAGTTTCCAATGTAAATATTACATGTCAATGGGTTACTTAACAAGTGTGTGTATTCATTTTATAGTACAGGTATAGGATCCATTATCCAGAATGCTCGGGACCTAGGGCATTCCGGATAAGGGGTCTTTCCGTAATTTGGATCTCCATACCTTAAGTCTACTAAAAAATCAATAAAACATTATTTAAACCCAACAGGATTATTTTGCATCCAATAAGGATTATTTATATCTTAGTTGGGATCAATTACAAGGAACTGTTTTATTACTACAGAGAAAAAGGAAATCAGTTTTAAAATTCTCAATTATTTGATTATAATGGAGTCTATGGGAGACAGGCTTTCCGTAATTCGGAGCTTTCTGGATAATGGGTTTCCGGATAAGGGATCCCATACCTGTATTACATGGTAAGTATGAAGTTTAAAGAGAGCAATAAAACAATTTCTAAACAAGGTCCAGCATGTACAGTTTAATTGATATGAAATTAGAAGTCATGAAACAAATAGAAGCACTGTAAGTCACTCCAATAACATATATTTTTTAAAAAAAGAATAGAAATACAGAACCAAGTATGTAGGTAGGGAGTACAGTGCATCTGCTCAATGCTACCAAATGCTTTCTTTAAATAGTAGTTCTTAGGACAATGATTAGTCTGCTATTGGCATCACTCCATTGTGTAACCTGGAAACGACTCCACCCTGAGTATTTATTTCAATTTCAAAATGTTTTGGTTTTGCCATATATTGCATCATTATTTAATTGTAATCCTTATATGCAGAGATGCAGACCCATATACATTTCACTCTCAGGTTAACATTATCATGTCATTACTGTCAATATAACCGTGCTTACTTTGTTGATGCAGGATATTTTTTTTTGTACACTGTAATATTTTGCCAGCTATAAACTTAAAGAGCAAAATTGAGATTTTGACAATTTTGACACCCACTCCATCACAATTACTTGACATATTTGCTAGCATATTACTGTTTTTCTTTCAATTTATGAACAGAAATGTGAATATTGGTTTTACAAGTGTACAGCTGTGTATGTTTTTCATCTTATATAACCTTAGTGTAATATGAACAGCAAATTATTTTGGAAAGACATATGGATATTAAATAAAAAAATCTAATCTAAAAAAATCTAAATTAACAGGTGAAATGTGTCAAAGTGATGTTGTTAACATTCAGTTATTGTTGCTTAATATATTTAGAGATATTTTCCTGTTTTGACTATTTTTAAATGTATACAGTGAGTGTGTTTATTATTTTAAAAGGGTGGTCATGCAAAAAACTATAATACTAACAACAAAACAAAGAGGTGATGTACTGGGTTGAAAATAAGAGACAATGAGCAGAGGTAGGACAGGTGGGTTTAAAATGGAATGAAAGGGACTACAGCAGAATAGGACAGGATTAAAGGGGAACTGGCAGTAAAACATGGTTAAAGCACTTTAATAACCCCCCATATTAGCAATGTTAGTAAGTTACTTTTACTTATAATAACAGTCATTTGTACATTATTGTTCTACCAAGATCTGAGAAGTTTTCTAGTCTAGTTTTCTATGACTGACTTGCTCTGTATTCAAATATTATATAATTTGCTCAAAATAAATAAACAAACCTTGATTTTGAAACTGAGGGGAACTTCTGGGGAAATATTACTATTCTCACCTTTTGGATTTCTGTATTCCTGTATATCTGTTTTGTTCTATCATTTCATGCTAAATTTCTACAAGGGTATGTTGCTGCCCCCTGCATATTTTCCCCATACTTATATGCTGCACAGAGTCATAATCTGAATGGTTTTACATGCTTTGTTAATCTGTTTTTGGATTCTCTGGTCGCCTATGTATCCATAGTAACAGCATTTGCTATACAGATCTCAGCCGTTTATCATTCCATTTGTTATACACTGGCATTTCTTTCAGCTTCCTTTTATTTATGTAGGGCAAAATATCCAGAATTTAAAGTAGTCTGTAATAAAGTAGCCATGTGGTATTTTATATGGTTATGTGTTGTGCATTGGTTATTCATGCTCATAAACAAACTTTAAGATGTGCACCTGTCAGTAGATCTGTCTGAAATTATTACTTGAAAACTAAAACTGGTAAAGCATCAAGGTCTGATGCACTTAGTTCACACAAAGTATCAAAGTAGTTATCTACACCAAGATCTACATGCCTAAAAGAAATGAGTTAATTTCCAATATTTGATCTAATATTGATCTAATTATTTAGATATGTATGTTAAAATGTGATCAAAGTTTTTAGTGACACAAAAAATACTAATGAATGCTAAAACAAATTTGCTACTCATTTAGCTAATCTGCATAGGCAAAGCCTTAGGGCTCTGGCACATGGGGAGATTAGTCGCCCGCTACAAAACTCCCTGTTCGCGGGCGACTAATCTCCCCGAGTTGCCATGACCCGCCATCCCACCGGCGAACATGTAAGTCACCGGCGGGATGGCACACGCGGCGGTGCGATTTCCCGAAACGAATCTCCCCGTGTGCCAGAGCCCTTAACTGTTAAGTACTAAAGCTCTATCGTAATGTCTATTTCTTATGCCAAAGCTGCCATTTCTGTCTGTCTGGTTTGCTTTTACTGATAAATTTGCTAAAAGAAATACAATTTGGAATATCAACAGTGGATCAGATACACACGAAAGGCTAATAGGGGTCATTAACTATGTACCACCTAATCTAATTTGGCAAATTACAGGTGCAATCAGGTTACTGTAGTTTTAATGCATCAGCCACAATCTTCGGCTACTGCAATTATGCTGAAATCATGGGAAAAAAACACTGAATTCTGGAAGAAAAAGGTGGCAATTACGCTCAACACTGAGTTTAGCCCATTAAGGTCGGTATGTAAATGGCCCCTAATAACTAGTACTAAAATTGCTATATTTGGTGGAATGTTTCTTCAATGCGTATTTGGTCAAATTCTTAGTAGATAATAAACAGCAACATGTGGCACAAAGGGGCCGATTCACTAAAGGGCGATAACACTTATCGCATGCTTTTTTTGCGTTAAAAAGAATGCTTTAATTAAGTCCCGTTTCATTAAAGTCATTTCGCATGCGTTAAGACGCATATCGCATGCTCATAAAAATGCGTTATTTACCTCGCATTGCGTTAATTAACGAATAGAAATACTAACGCATGATTCACAAACACATATGAAGCGTTAAACATGCTAAATATCGCATTAGTCTGTGTGAATATTAACACCTTGGGGTAGGCGGTACTTAAAGAAAATTGTGGTTTCTGAGCTTTTGGCAACACAACATGGACTTTTTTCAAGTATGTGTTGGCCCTAGAGTAATGCATCCTCCAGTTTTCAGGGAAATGGTAATTTTAGAAAAGTATTTTTCTGAAAGTAATGGTTACATGCGTAAAATCATGCACTAATATAGCACACAACGAAATATATCACGCGCAGTGGGAAATAACGCAAGAAAAATGCTCATCGCAAATCAAATAAAGCAAAGAACATCGCATCTTAATTATGACGCCTGTCCTTTTTAGTGAATTGAGCGTTAAGTCGCAAAAAATAAGAAGGGATAAAATTTTTAACGCATGCTATAACTAGAGCTCGTTTTATCGACCTTTAGTGAATCGGCCCCAAAGAGTATCAAAGATGAATGAATTTTGTAATTAGTGAATTATACATTGACGAATTAAGAACAATTCAGGTTAGTAAAACTTTGTTTCTTTCTTGTCTAGCAACCTTTTTTTAATTTCCAGTTGTAAAAAAGATACTGGTTCAGTTTAATGCCTCATCTCCTAAACTCAAGTTAATGTACGTTGTTGGTATAGTATCACTGATGAGTCTGTACTGTACAATAATCAATACTAAAAACTGGGCATAAGCTTCTGTCATTTGACCTGCCTGCAGAATAGTCAGATTTCTGATTAAGGTTTTATAGATCCAGTTGTCTAGCAGTTGGTTACATGATTACATCACAAAGGACCATATGTTATAAGATCTTCAGAGTCTATGACTGCATGCAAGTTGGACTTAGCTCATAGACTTACCTCACATACTGTATGTAATAAATGATAACATTCTCTTTGCTGTGTTTGTTTTCTATTTTAATCATTTATCTTGGCATATAGTGCCTGTCATCCTCTGGCATTTTGTTAAAAATGCAACACTATGCTCATATTCATATTTTCAAAACAGTAGGTAATTGTAGCCAAAACTAATACGCGGGTATGCCGAACGTTAAAAGATGCAATTAAATTGTAATATAGAAAATATAGCCCATCTGTGAGGAGCATCCTTGCCTGGATCTAGTTAGTATGAATAATTGTTTCCATTAGTTATTTTGCCTGGCATATTTTCATAAAACTGTTATTATGATCAATTGGCAAACTGAGTCATGTAACAAATTTCCATCTATGTAAAAAAAATTGTAATTTCCCAGTAAACCTAAGGAAAGGCAATTTAGCATTTTTTTAGCTGATATATAGCATTAACATGGCTAAATCACTTAATGAGACATTATTTAAACAACATTTTGTTAAAGCACATACTTTTTTGTACTTTTTACTACCACACTGTAAAAAAATCTAGTGAACAAACTGTGCACTTAATTGAAGATGCTAAGCATATTTTATAATGCCTACTAAAACAGAACACAAATTAATGCAAATAAAGCTTTGGCTGTATTCATAATTATATATGTATAGTATACACATGACAAGGGGACTCCTCAACTGACCCTTCGCCCTGAGCCAACCCACTGACCCCCTTGTTACATATGTTAATGAAACAGAAGGAGACAGAGATGGAGTAAAATGGCCACAGCATTTATTCACATTTTATTAAATAAATAGAACCATGCCAGCCTATGCAAAAGTCAATGACCCGGAGAGCACTCAGTATCATAAATTTCATACCAGTGTGGAGACATCAAAGCACTACATGTTTTGGCTTAACAGCCTTCTTCAGGTGCATACACAAGTGACACAAGCAAAACAGGTTATATACCCCAGCAACCTGCTCCAAAGTGTGACCACTTCCAAAGAAAATATCCTGAAACAAAGGTGTGTTTCCTTTTTTTCGGGGTCACAAGCTGTTATAGAGTATTTATGTTCCCCTTTCCAAACTTTGACAGGTCTGGCTGTTTGACCTATACACATTTTCCCACATTGATATTTCAGTGCATATACCACAGATTCTGAGTTATATGTGTGGTATCCCTTAATTGGTATCTTATGTCCTTATAGGGAGGCATAATAGAATCACCTTTAATGACAGAATTATAATTGCTGTACCCTAGACAGGGAAAGGGCACCATGTTTGGAGGGCCAAAGAAGTGAGTTCCCTTCTCTGTAATCTGTAAATCCGATTTGACCAGTTTGTCTGCCAGATTAATAGAGAAAAGTGATGGAGATTTACAAATGTTCGATCATTTTTAGAATGGATCAGTGATGTAAAACCAACTTTTCCAATTTCTTACTTAATGGGACATACTGTCAGAAAAAGGGGATTCTCTGTTCGAGTTTTTTTACAGTTTTGTTTATGAGCAAACCCTCTTTTCAGTGCTTCATCTTTTAATTTACACAAATCCATCACATCACATTGGGTATCCCCTTAATGGTGTTATGTGTATGGTAACTTTCTGGTCCAAGAATATTGTTTCTTTCTGTGGGTTTAGAAAACAAATCAGTGACAATACACCCATCCTTATTGATCACCTGCACATCAAGATAATGTATGCTATCTTTGCTATATTCTGCTGTAAATTTTACAGAATTATGTTGGGAGTCAATAAATTTAATAAATTCCAGCAATTAATTTCACCTGATTTTCAGATTATGAGGATAGCATCCACATATCTGAAATAACAGTGAATGAAGTCTCCCATATAGTGGAATCTGGAGTATTAATTTACATCCCAGACCTACCTCAATATTCCAAGTCAGAATTCCATAAGAGATCATTACTATGCTCTGTCGTTCCTCTGTGAAGACTTGAAGTTTATTTCCATAGTTGCAATTTAAGATCAGTACTGTGTCATTATATCTGCCACTCAGTATTAGACTGAGTATTAGGCTGCCTCTACCTACAGCGAAGATGGCCCCAAACTCTGCTACTAGCTGAGCGGCATCACCAACCATGAGAGAAGTTCAGCAGCCCTGCAGCCGGGGCTGAATCTACAGTGTCTCGATGATAGGAAATCCAAGCAGGCTGTCACCTAGCACAAGCAGTAGTAGTGTCTGTATCCAACAATCCACTGTGCTAAAATTACCTGTGCAGTACTTTGAAAGGGCCTACTGCCACATTGAGCCCAACTGAAAACTTTCAGTTGGGCTCATCCCGTCCATACCTTTATAATTATTGCTTAT
Source organism: Xenopus tropicalis (assembly GCF_000004195.4). Lineage (NCBI taxonomy): Eukaryota > Metazoa > Chordata > Amphibia > Anura > Pipidae > Xenopus > Xenopus tropicalis. The sequence continues at coordinate 107,067,431 of NC_030678.2, read as the reverse complement.
TAGATAATAAAACATGGAAAATGAATTACATAAATAGTCATAAAACACAAAAACATTTTCTATGTATCAAACATACTGTACCACAAGATGGAATAAAATTGGCCATTAGCCATATGATACAATGTTTTAAATATTATATGTATGCAAAAAACATAAATAGATTCCTTTATTGAAATACATTTTAAATAATCGATGACCATGTTAACTGGATGAGTACAAAAAAAAAACAAAGCAACTAGAATATTTCATTGGCCAAAAATTTTTTTTTTTTAGGAAGGAACTTGACCTGGAAAATCGTAGTATTATCTTACTAGAAATTACCATTTACTCTGCCCATGTGGTAAACTAGGATGCTTACACAAGGCAATTTGATTCCATCGGATAACAAATTTACCTTTCTTTTTATAATAATGGAGTGCAAGCCAACCTGCCCATTTGCTCTGGGGGGCCTCAGCTGAACATGCCCACCTCAGGGGGTAAAGTCACTCAACCACCTTGCTATGCTGCTTCCTTAGCAGCCCCTCCACTCTGTAGAGACCTCCCTCCAGCCACAGGTACCTAGCTCAGATGGCACAGCATAGAGGAAAAGGTCAACCCACCACTTTGCCATGCTGCTTCCTTAGCAGTCCATTTACTATGTAGAGACCTCCCTCCAGCTGCAGGTGCCTAGCTCAGAAGGCCAAGTATAGAGGTCAACTAACCACTTTGTCATACTGCTTCCTTAGCAGTCCATCCACTCTGTAGACCTTCCTCCAGCCACACATTCCCAGTTCTGAGGGCCAAGCATAGATGGTAACATCAACTAACCACTTCACAGTGCAAAAATTCATGCAACAAAAAAACGCAACAAAAAAATTACGCACAGCAAAAACAATTGTCTTGTTGACTTGCTATGGCTCCCCATTTTCATGATAGGTCTCTTGGTAGAATACTACAGCATTGATTTATGATCCAAAAAAACGCAAATGCAGTGTTTAAAGTTCAATATTGACTTTTTTACCCACAATGCATTAAGTGAGTTTTTTCCCTAACTGCAACATAATAGCAGGCAAAAGAGGGGTGATGTGTCTAATGCAGTTGCGGCTAATGTGGTAAAATATGCACAATTGCACATTGATGCAGTTTAGACACCGTTGCACTGCAAATCTTTAGTGTTAGGATTTCATCACCTCCATTGTCAAATAGACATCTATGTCTGATCCTTTAGACACAAGTTATCCAGGCCACTTGGGAATCGGGGAGCTGCCACCACCTTTAAAGGTAGCGATAGCTCCAGGCTTGTAGTGCATCAACAGGTGAGATGCATGTGCCACACAAAACAATAAAAACTGTTGACATTATTTGATGCCAATTTATTTTTTTTGTCCTGTTTAAGTACTGAACTCCGGTTCTTTCTATTGTTCTATTCTCATTCCCTGAAAAAAAGCTCAATAGCTTTTGTATTGCAATTTCAGGTTAGATGCTTGGTGGGAAGCATTGGGATGTTGAGAAATGTGATTGTGGTGAGGAACGTGCTCACTGTCTTGATGTAGTTATGCTCCAAGCAGTTAATGGTCTTGTTCTAGTGGGCAGAGACTGTGTTGAGGGAGAATTTTCCCAATCCACGAATGACTAGTTTTTTGAGGAAATGTGTGCCCATTTTGGAGCAATGTAATATATATTGCTGCCCATTTTAGTAGCTATGAAAAGAAATGGATAACACCATCTACAAGGAATATTTCTGTCCCTGAGTCTTTGTGTAACTGACCGTAATGCATTCCTTTTAGCAAGTGTCACTGTTGGTCAGTCATTATAAAGCTATATTTTATGTTCTTGAAAGTAAAGTCTGGCTGGTTAGGTAAGTATGCTTTTATTGATGTTTTGCTCTTAAAATAATGTAGTCTATAGATTATGTATTTAAGAGAGTTATTCCTATGGGGCTCTGTGTGCCCCTGTCCATTTGACTAGCCTCTGGGGGTAGGTAGGGTAAATTGTGGAGAACAAATCTCTTACATATGTCCTTATTTTGGTTTGTCAGCATGCTTTCGTACTGATTATATCCTTTCACAAGTCTATTTGTTTTGCCGCCTTTCCAAATGTTTACCTACTGCAGCTCTGTAATGGCGATTAAATAAGTATTAGTGCTTCCCATTAATCTTGTGTTGCATTCTCTGCATAGTGATCTCCTCAAGTTTCTCACCTGCAGTCTGATGTAACAGAGCACAAGAGTGAATTACTTGCACTCTTGTCCTATTTACCATTGGTTTGCTTCAACTCAATCCCGCAGTCAGTCTGTCTCTGAAATAAAGAAAGAGTGTCATTTGGATCCTTCTGCTTTCTTCCCATACTTTCTGAGGTCAGTGGGAGTTTCATTGCCAGTGTGGGTTTGGACAGCTTTTGTTAATAAAATAAGATAAGTAGCTTTTACTATGGGGCATGCCTTCAAAGATCTAGAGAGGGACAACTATCTTGTTCAAAAGTGCATCCCAACCCTTCTTTTTCCTATTTTGCTTTAGGGAAACAAATATGATATACATTAGTGATGTGCGAATCTGTCCTGTTTCACTGCGCTGAAAAATGCACACGCAAAAAAATTCTTGTAACGGTGAAAACAGGTGTTACAAATATTACTTTAAATACAGTTTATATGATTAACAGACTTTCTGCTTGTGCCATCTAATTATTTCTATTTAGGGAAAAGGTGTGCACCTTCATGGAAAGAACCAAAGTTGATTTCTAAATTAAGAGGAGAAAATCAAGCCTAAACATTATTATTAGTTCAAGTATGGTATTATTATCTGGAATGATTGCTACCTGGGAGTTTTCCGGATCAGGGTTCATTCAGTATTGGGTAACATCTTGCCATAAGGCTACTAAAAACAATAGCATCTACAGTGGAGGAAATAATTATTTGACCCCTCACTGATTTTGTAAGTTTGTCCAATGACAAAGAAATGAAAAGTCTCAGAACAGTATCATTTCAATGGTAGGTTTATTTTAACAGTGGCAGATAGCACATCAAAAGGAAAATCGAAAAAATAACTTTAAATAAAAGATAGCAACTGATTTGCATTTCATTGAGTGAAATAAGTTTTTGAACCCCTACCAACCATTAAGAGTTCTGGCTCCCACAGAGTGGTTAGACACTTCTACTCAATTAGTCAACCTCATTAAGGACACCTGTCTTAACTAGTCACCTGTATAAAAGACACCTGTCCACAGAATCAATCAATCAAGCAGACTCCAAACTCTCCAACATGGGAAAGACCAAAGAGCTGTCCAAGGATGTCAGAGACAAAATTGTAGACCTGCACAAGGCTGGAATGGGCTACAAAACCATTAGCAAGAAGCTGGGAGAGAAGGTGACAACTGTTGGTGCGATTGTTCGAAAATGGAAGGAGCACAAAATGACCATCAATCGACCTCGCTCTGGGGCTCCACGCAAAATCTCACCTCGTGGGGTGTCAATGATTCTGAGAAAGGTGAAAAAGCATCCTAGAACTACACGGGAGGAGTTAGTTAATGACCTCAAATTAGCAGGGACCACAGTCACCAAGAAAACCATTGGAAACACATTACACCGCAATGGATTAAAATCCTGCAGGGCTCGCAAGGTCCCCCTGCACAAGAAGGCACATGTGCAGGCCCGTCTGAAGTTTGCCAATGAACACCTGAATGATTCTGTGAGTGACTGGGAGAAGGTGCTGTGGTCTGATGAGACCAAAATAGAGCTCTTTGGCATTAACTCAACTCGCTGTGTTTGGAGGAAGAAAAATGCTGCCTATGACCCCCAAAACACCGTCCCCACCGTCAAGCATGGGGGTGGAAACATTTTGCTTTGGGGGTGTTTTTCTGCTAAGGGCACAGGACAACTTATTCGCATTAACGGGAAAATGGACGGAGCCATGTATCGTGAAATCCTGAACGACAACCTCCTTCCCTCTGCCAGGAAACTGAAAATGGGTCGTGGATGGGTGTTCCAGCACGACAATGACCCAAAACATACAGCAAAGGCAACAAAGGAGTGGCTCAAGAAGAAGCACATTAAGGTCATGGAGTGGCCTAGTCAGTCTCCGGACCTTAATCCAATAGAAAACCTATGGAGGGAACTCAAGCTCAGAGTTGCACAGAGACAGCCTCGAAACCTTAGGGATTTAGAGAGGATCTGCAAAGAGGAGTGGACCAACATTCCTCCTAAAATGTGCGCAAACTTGGTCATCAATTACAAGAAACGTTTGACCTCTGTGCTTGCAAACAAGGGTTTTTCCACTAAGTATTAAGTCTTTTTTTGTTAGAGGGTTCAAAAACTTATTTCACTCAATGAAATGCAAATCAGTTGCTATCTTTTATTTAAAGTTATTTTTTTCGATTTTCCTTTTGATGTGCTATCTGCCACTGTTAAAATAAACCTACCATTGAAATGATACTGTTCTGAGACTTTTCATTTCTTTGTCATTGGACAAACTTACAAAATCAGTGAGGGGTCAAATAATTATTTCCTCCACTGTATTTATGCTTAATATTAAAATACATATTAATATTAAATACAAGAGGGTTGATTCACTAAGGTGCGTTAAAACGTGCACTATTTATAGCATGCGTTAAACATTTTATTGCGTCTTATTTTTCGCGTCTTAACACGTTAATTTAGACGCGATGCTGTTTGCGTTATTTAAGTCGCAAATACTATTTTCGTGCGGTATTTGATGCAACGCGCGCACAAATTGTCACCGCGTGCAAAAAAACGCACGTCATATTAGCCATACACACATTAACGCACGCGATATGCGACTTAACGCATGCGATAATACTAAAGCGAATCTTGCTTTTTTTTAGTGTCTACAGTATTTTAAAGCAAAAAAATGCAATGCATGCAATATGCATTATCACACTTTAGTGAATCAGCCCTAAGGTGTTGTATTACAAAGATCTAGTTATGAATGAAGAATTAGTTTAAACAGGATAGTATAGGAAATGGTATTTTGAGCACTTTATAGGCAAATGATTTACAGATAATAGATCCTAATGTTGCTTATCTATTACTCTTCTCTGCTGTCTCTGAGATGCTCTTATGCCAATACCCTGTGTTTTTTTACACGGCAGTAAGTACCATGATGCCATGTTTTCATAAGGGGTCATTTATGAGCACAAGTGCCTGCAGTGTTACTAAATATATTCTTTTCTTTGGAAATTAACAATCTCGGTAAAACTATAGAATATTTGACTCCCTTGCCTCTCTGATCATGCAGCATCAATAGGGCAGACATGTAACAAATACTACTACCCCTGCCCCCCTTACTTCAAAATCTATCCACAGAGGCAGTGCTGAGGTGCAGGTTGTGATGAAACACAGCTTTTATTAACATAGATACATATATGCATTTCCATTACAAGAAAATACAGCAATATAGTAAAAAATATATTTATAGTGTTGAAGTGTTTAAGGATAGTGTTGAATATATATATTTATATATATTCAACACTATCCTTGGCAACCATATGCAACCCTGGGGTCTAGCGCCTCACCCATTCCAAGCATTCTTCCACAAACTGTAACAAGGTAATCCGAAACACTTCTTAATCTCATTCCAACTGCAGTGGTGAGTGGGAAACTTCTCCCTAGCTGTGGGTGTCCTGCACCCACAATCCTTCTTGTTTCATGCCTGTCCCATTGCGGATACAGTCAAGGTTACTCTGTCTAAAAGAGCTGGAGCCCTTTTTAACTTACAGCTGTCATTTTCCTAGGAAACTCAAGGAGATTCCCCAAGGCAATATAAGTACAGATTTTCTTAACTAGCTTTCTCCTAACGACTCTACTCTAAAATGTACTTATAATTATATATTCACAATGGCGTCATTGCATAAACTTATTTTATTAGATAAAAAATAAAATATAACCATAACAACATGATAGAAAATAAATAGAATACAAAGCATTTTATTACATTTTGGCTAATTAGTTCATGCTATAAATGATTATTTTGTTGCTGGGAGATACTCCCACAAATGATTTCTATTATTTATTAAAGGTGCCCTGTTGCAGAAATGTAAATATGTTCACATAAACCAAATCCCTAAAACCGGTTTTATTTAATCTCCCAAAAATTGGTCCAGTTACAGTTTCTAAAGAAACACCTCCAATAGATTTATGTATATTATGCACTTTTCACAGAATCTTTATGAGGCAAGAGATCTTAATTAAGATAAATGCTACCCAAAGCAATAATTATGAAAAAGTACATACTGCGAAGGGACAACACTTTACTTCAATAATTAATTAGAAATATGTACATCCTGAGTAATGAGTGCAGCAAGCCATTGTAATGATAACTTGAATTTCTTTTATATAAAAATGTTATTTCTTCAAATATTTTAAAGAAACACCAGCTTTAAACCAAGAAGTGATCTAAGTTAAAGGCTACATTATTGTGAAAAAAAATCATCTTTTGTGCATTGCCTTTATCTAAATGAATACATAGGGAATCCTACTAAGAATCTATTATTTTGGAAACTTGATATAAAAAAAGCTCCAAATTATGCAAAGGCCATTTCCCATAGAGTCAGTTTTAGGGAAATAATTCTAATGTTTTTTTTTTGTTTTGTTTTTTTAAATGAATTTCTTTTCTATGTTAAAATAAAACAGTACCTTGTACTTGATCCTAACATACCTGCATGAATCCATATTGATGGCAAAACAATCCTATTGTAGGCTAAATGTATGGTGAACCTAATTATAGAAAATCCCATACCTAGAAAACCCCAGGTCCCATGTATTTCTGATAAAAGATCCCATACCTATAATATATCATGGATTTAGCTACAACAACAGATGAGATAATGTATATGGAACATATGAACAAAAGTGTTTAACGTAGAGTGGAGCCTGTAGAAAGGATTAGTTGTATAAAGTAAGTTGCAGTTAGAAATAGCAAAAGAGTGGATAACTGTTTGGATTGTTCCTAAGTTAAGGAAAGTTAGGAAAGAGCAAATTAAAAACTCCTGGCAATGACTTGTGTTAATAAATACAAGGTGGGTTCTTTACCTGTGGGTAAAAAGTGTGAGTTTAGGTAGGACTGTGATATCCAGCAGGAGTTAAGGTAATCTGTAGGGATGTAGCGAACCCGCGCAAAAATGTTCGCGAACCCGTTCGCGGACTTTCGCCAAAACTCGCGAATATTCGCGAACTTTGCGAACCCCATAGACTTCAATGGGAAGGCGAACTTTAAAACCTAGAAAAGCCATTTCTGGCCAGAAAACTGATTTTAAAGTTGTTTAAAGGGTGCCACCACCTGGACAGTGGCATGCAGGAGGGGGATCAAGGGCAAAAACTTCTCTGAAAAATACTTGTAAAAAAAACGCCAAAAAAAGCGCCAAAAAAAATGCCAAAAAATAACGCAAAAAAAAAAAAACGCCAAAAAATAACGCCAAAAAAAAAACCGCAAGCTATTCCTATGTATATGCATAGGCGATAAAACGAAGCGAAAAAACGCAGCGGAAAAACCAAGGCGAAAAAACGCGGCGCCAAAAAAAAACCGCGGCGAACACAAAGTGCCGAACATCGGCAAAAGTCCGCGAATTTGCGCGAACGCGAACACCCGATGTTCGCGCGAATTAGTTCGCTACATCTCTAGTAATCTGTGCCAGTTACAGAAGGAGAGAGGTCTGGTGTAAACAGAACACAATGGGAAACCAAGGTGAGTACCTAAAATGGATAGTTGAAGACCCACAACAGAGAAAGGGAGTGAGAAGCATGTAAAAAAACAAATGCAGCTTTGAAAGTATCCTTGATTTCCTTGGAAGAGAATCTTTTCTCTTAAAAAATTAACTCAACGACTACCTCTTGGGACTCATGCATAACTGTTGACCTAGTTTTATTGCAGTGTCAACCATTGCAAACTGCAGCACTTAATATCCTTCTATTTGTGTCTCTAAATTAAACATCCAGTTACCCACCCACTCCACAGGGCATGGACCCCCCTTATCTTGCCTTTTTTACACTTAATCTTTAATGTAATTGTACCTTGTATTTATTATTTTTATGACCCCATTTGTCCTATTAATTGATTGTTCTGCTGTACAGTGCAGCGCACACATCTTTCGGTCAAGTTCAGTTAATAAGGAGAATCTTAGGTACAACAAATAGGTATTCAACCGCACAGCCCTTAGATCAGGCTTGATGCATCAATCCTCGCAAGACACACCGCTGAGCCATTCAATACAATCCAAATATAGAGGAGAGCACCATAAAGCAGATTTCTGCTAAAATGCTATTTATTTCAGACCAAAAAACACAACATGTTTCGGGCAGTGTGACGCCCTTTATCAAGTGTCTTGATAAAGGGCGTCACACTGCCCGAAACATGTTGTGTTTTTTGGTCTGAAATAAATAGCATTTTAGCAGAAATCTTAGGTACAAGTTGAGCTAATGTACCAAGACAGGGGGCAGACCTGATAAGGGGGGTATGAACTGTCATATCCAGAAGATATAGGCAATCATGTGCTCTCAGTTTTGGTTGGGTCCCTAGCCTTATGAAGGGCTTTTTGATTGATTAATCAGTTTAGAATAATCCAGAAGGATTCCTAGCAATTTTTTACCAAGGGTTGATAAATCAAGGAAATCATGTATTTTTAACTATGCCAACTATGTAGCTGTCCACGTTTTTTATGGTATATAGACATTTAGGGGAAGACCTACAGAGGGGGCATAAGGTTCTGTAGTGTAAGGAATACAGGAATGTAGTCTAATATGTAGAAAGGCCTATTTAAACAAGCAATCCTTTATTTTTGACAAATATGCTTTTTTCTTTGTAATATTACAATCCTTATTTAAGCTAGCAAGTGCAAGTATGGTGCTCTAAAATGGTGACAAATGTGTGCGTGTATTAACACTATTCATTTAGTTGTGTCACGTTAGTAGTGCGTTGCATCAAGAGCCACTAGAGAAATGTGCCCTGTAAATTATATGGTTCTGTTTCAGAAAGACTTATGCCTGGAATTCTGGGGAAAAACTGCTGGAATGTGGGGGGAAACACCAAAAATATCACTGTGATCATAAATGAGGCTTTAAGTCTTTACCTTTTAATTGATGTTAACTAGGCTACCGTAGCCCATGATAATAACAAAACAATCCTTCTGGGTTTTATATTGTTTTAGTGCCAGAATTATAGAAAAATTGTTTATCTAAAAACCCCAGAACCCAAGCATTCTCGATTATAGATAATACCTGTATAGCAAATGAGCTGTTAAATTTCTGTTTTTTTGCTTAAAATAATCACTATAACACTCCACGAGGAGCAATAAAAAGTGTTTTAAACTTGATTAATGCTTAATTATTCAGAGATTATTTTTAGCCACCAGTGCTTTCACAAAATTCAGCATTTTGTTCTAAAATAATAAACTTATTTCCATTATCACTTTTGAAAAAAATATATAAAAGAAATTCAAAGCTTTAAATCATTGATATTCCTTCTCCTACAAGCGCTGAGAAGCAGCCAAGGGAGTTTGGGAAAGAACACAAAGAGCTAAGTGAGAGAAGCGTATTGATTCAGTATGACATCAATCCCTGTGTTGTAAAAGTCTGCTTTAAGGCTTAGCCACAAGGTATGTACCAACCCTATCATACAGTGTCCTCAGTATGTCATCAAAGCAATGGATTGTGGGTGTAGACTTGCATTATGTTTTTTAGTTACTTTTTTATCTGTTGTTCTAGCCAGTACAAACGCTGTACTGTAAAGAAAGTGTAATTTGCATACTTACTGAAACATGAAAGCCCTGTAGCTCTGTGATGCACAGTGCCTTTTATTTTTCTTTAAGTTATTTTAGCCTGCATATGTCTAAGCACAAAGAAGAAAGAGAAGCCTCTTTCTATCCACTGTTGTCTGCTCCATGTTGTGTGTGCATTGAGGCATCATGGTATCTACCTGTCAGGCAATACATGGTGCAGATTTTGGCACAGAAATGTAAAAGTATGCAATTTTGTGTCATTTTCCACTTTGTGCGTGCCCTGATAAATGCATGTTGCGCTTTTTGACAAAGGTATGTCTAGTCTTCAAAACTATATTTGCAATATATTTACAATATGGTGGGTAACCCTATTTTGGCTAGTATCTTGCCAATGCCCAGCTGGAGGGTATAAGCACGGGCACATATGACTCAACAGCATGCAGGGGGGACGAAAAAGTGAGGAAATGCGCTTATGAAATTTTAACTGCGTAACTGCAACTCTCTACTGTCAAAGGTATGAATGCTGAAATTAGGACGCCAGAAGTTCCTTGCATTAACTAGAACTTGGTTTATTTGTGCAATACAAAGCGTATGCAGGGTGAATACTCCCAGCAAAGAGGTATATTATGTGGTGCAGTTTAAAGGATAGAGTGTTGTAGCACCACTGTGGAGACTGTTGTGGGAAAGTAGACTGAGGTCCCAAGGGTGTCCAGCTTAAATGGCCTGGATTCCTACAGCCGATGGTGGTTCAGGGATAAGAACTAACCTGAGTCCTGTATCTTAACTGCCGTCCCTACAATAAGGCAGCAGAGCCTTGGGTGTACTAAACCTACTAAATTCTCCTTTGTTGGAGCACACAGCTGCTCTTGCTAAATAAACTTGAACTACTTCACAATCCTAGAGGTAGCTATTATAGAGGTCTAACCTGCACACTGACTTACCCTCATTCACGGGGTCCCTGCTCCCCGACTTATATCACTAGAAGGGTGGCTTCCTCTAGGGCTCAAGGATTCTGGGCCTAGTTGGTCCAGGCTCCCTTGAACACAACCTTCTGCTGGTAAGAGGAAAGCCAAAGAGGAAGTGCCCACACCCTGCATAACACTATATTACAGTGTGCAGGAAGTGTTCATCCTATCTAAGGGCCAATAAATGCACAGATGCAAATATCAAAAGTGCCAACATATTATTCTGCATGGAAACTAGGAAGTGTGGGGGATAAGGCCATAGGGTGCTTTATAAATGTTGTAAAGGGGTAGTTTATCTTCAAGTTAACTTTCAGTATGTTATAGAATGGCCAATTCTTAGTAACTTTTCAATTGGTCAGCTATAGCTCTTGAATTATTTGCTTTCTACTCCATCAAGCTTTCAAATAGAGGTCACTGACACGGCAGCCCATTAACAATTGCTCTGTGAGATTTCATTGTTTTTTTATTTTTTTACTACTTATCTTTTTTATTCAATTCCTGTCCTATTTATATTCTAGTCTCTAATTCAAACAACTGCCTGGTTGCTAGGATAATTTGGACTGGTAACAGGCCAAAGGGATGGTGGCTTCCTTCGCAATTCAGGCAACAAGAAAGATCTGCAGAAAAGGCACCACAAGGACAGAAAAGAGCTTCAGCAGGGTAAGGATACCAGTGGCAGCTTGAGCAAATGGCAGCAATGTAAACCCTAATTTACAGAAGGTTTGATGCAACAACAACCACAGGTTGCACAATATGATCTGTGTGTTCTAAAGAACTGCACCTACAGAAGCGAGCGCTTATTGCTACCCCTTTCCAGCAGCATTTTTCATGTATAATTTGAAGAAAAGTCTTCCCCCCCCACAAGTTATATTAAATTTAAAATAAATACATATATAGTTCAGTAAGAGGAAATATGTAAATTATCTTCAATATGCATTTTGATGTCATACTGTAGACTTGAATTTCAGTTTCTTAGGTCAGTAATGTGCTGATCTGGCAGATTTCTCCATTGTAACCTTGAATGTTTGATAAAATATGGTGCAGAAAACAAAAGAGATAAGAAAACATAGATGACATAATGGTAAAACAAGGAATTCTCAAACAGACAATAAAGAATATTTTTTTTTACTCAGTATTAAAGTAGCAACACAAAGGGAGGGCATTTCTCAACATTCAGATTTTCGTGTCTTAGCTATGTCATGTAATAAATTCCCAAAAAATGTGTGTTTTTTTCCATGACAAAATCGTATTTTGGTGCAAAAAAAAAACGAATCACAAAAAATCGAACATTAGTAAATGCCCCCTAGAGTGTTAGGCTTCCATCTCAGACTCCTTCATTTGTGGCAGATTAGAAACACTGGCAACTGGTGAAAAGTCCATTTTGTTCAAAATTAAACTAAACTATGCAGTCCAGATACTGTTGGGGCTGTTGGTTCATTTTACACTCTGCTTTTTGGGGCTGCCTTTTGAAATACTGCCTTAGATTTGTTTAAGATCTTATTCTGGGGTGATAGGAGGCCACATAGTTGCACCACATCCTTCTTGACACTTGAATAGTTGATGCACTACTGCAGCCATATGGTGGCCCATGGCTATACATATTGATTGCTTTTTTGTTATGTGTTCCTTGCCTATACTATTAGGGGCATCTTTATATAGCTGAGTAAGTAACATTGCAGAAATGACATATCTGCATGTAAGTTCTTCTTCAATTCTACTAACTATATTGGTTATTATTCAAATTAACCAGACGTATGCTGTTGTATTCCCATATACTTTACCAAACCCATCAAATTTTCTATTTTTGTCAAAAAAAATCTTGCCATTACTAGCCCACCCAGATCCTTTACATGCAGAATTTACATCAAATGCCAGCTTGACGCTGAACTCTTTACTTTAATATCAATATACCTAATATACAAGCATTTCATTTTACACTAAATAAAATTCACTTTTTTAATAAACTGAACTGCACACTACCTGCAGTGAGAAGCAAATGGATTGCATTTGCCACAAAAAAGGTCAAGGTCTTCCTGCCTATCCAAGACACTAAGCTCGGTTTATAGAATGAACTGATAGGGATAACTGGATGTACAGTAGAACAACCAAAAAAATAGAAGTAGGAAAAAACATAAATAAATAAAAAAGCAGAAAAGGAAGAGGAACAATAGAAGAAAAGAATGACATAAGCAAGTGAAAATATAACTGGTAAAAAAGAAATGCAGAGACAAGTGCAAGGACAGAAGGATTACAGAATGTGTGCGGTTTAACAATCATACTGTTCAGGTTCTAACTAGAAATATTTTCATCATTTGTAGAGAAATGGCAGAATGTAACCTACTAAAAATAGTATACTTGTAATAAAAAGATAAAATTGGGACTTAACCGGAATACCCCAGAAACAATCTCATTTTTCCAGTGAAATGGTAACTTTACAAAACAATATACTGTAGGTCCCAGTTTTGCAGACCCTGAGCTTACAGCAATGAGAGTCAAAAAAGTCCTTATCTCTGAATTTGTTAGTGATGTTTTCCTGTTTGTGCCAACCAACATTGGTCTCCTACTTCCCCAATATCTTATGTGGCCCCTAGATAACTACCTTTTCTACCCAAGTAGGGGAATGTAATAAAAGTCGCTTACGAAAAATATTCGCAATGTGAAAAGTGTTCCTTTGTGCAAAGATTTTTTCTTTTGCACACATTAGGGGGCATTTACTAATGTGCGATTTCTTTTTGATTTTTTATGCAATAAAACCAAGACAAATCCTTATGTAGAAGTCAATGGCAGATGTACTTTTTAAAACTGGAAGATCTTTCTTTGCTTCGTGGTTTTAGTGGTTCGTGGTTCTGTGCAGCAATACGAAAAAGTCATGGTATTCATGTGACAAACCAAAAAAGTTGCGGTTTTTATGTTTTTTCCACAACTTTTTTTTTGTTCATGCTTTTTTTAGTTCGGAACTATTGAAAAATGACTGCCATTCATGGAAATGGGTTTATTTGTGGCTTCAAAAAACTATAAAACCATGAAAATCTGAATGTAAGTAAATGCCTCCGTTAACATAGCCTTTGTGAACCCAGAAAACTGTTTGGTGACCACATGTGCCGGTGAAAGAAACACCAGTGTTTTTAACTTCTTAGTGAAAAAGTTGTTTTTGTGCCCTCTAAAGGGGAAATAAATAGAAAAATAATGTGTTCAAATAATAAAGAATAAAAATCTGAAACCGGACAGTTTTACTACTTTGCTGCAATGTTCATAGTTAGCTGATAACAAGTGGATCAGCTACGACTCAAAATGTACATAAGCTAAATTACAATTACAATTTTTAATGGCTGTGAAGTTCAATTGTATGCTAATAAAATGTTGTGACACGTGAAGCATGTTATGAAATGTAAAAATGAAGAACATAAAGAAACATAAACCTGCAGTGAACCCCATTTCACCTTCATTTTAAATGGCAAAATGCCCAAGCATCAGTACACGGTTGAGGCTGGTAATTTGAGCTCGAGGCTGCTTTTATTCTGAGCAGCATTTTCATTCCTTCAAAGGTCCTGTTCAGTGCCTTGCACAGTAATGTATTTCATTTTACGCCTCTAATTTTCAACTCATGGAGTGTTTTCATAGTTTGTTCACATGTTTACTGATCTTTCATTTCTACAGCTGGCAGATTTAATAGAAATAAACATTAGCCTGAAGGAGATCAACTGTCAGTCAAAGGGTGTATTACACTGCCTGCTGGGAGGTAGCAAAAGATGTCATCCAAAGTTAAAGAATAAAAACGCTTCCTGAATATGATGAAATGTTATAAGGACAATATTGTGTGTGAGTAATATGAGTGCACTCTTTAAAACCATGATTTTTGGGATGTAATTTTATTTTGAGAAAACTGAAGTAAGACAAAACAATACTATAATGAAGGCAAGCTCCACAAGCCACAATAGGGTTAATTTATGAGGGGTTATTGCAGTAAAATATTCAATGTGCTGCAAGATGTACCAGAGGCATTCCATGACCAAAGGCTATGTATCTTCAAGGTGACATCTAATATACTGATATTTTTCACCATAGAATGTATCATTTTTTATAAGCAACGGGTAATGAGACAAGTGACATCACTAAGAACAGTGATAATATCTCTGAGCTTCATGGGCTGGGGGAGGAGTTGATTTTGATTAATAGCTGTCAATTTTCAGTCCAGTTTTACCATTTTACTATGCATGGGCGATGCACGGGGCTGCTAGGAGCAGATTTATCATAAATGTGGGATTAGAGCTCGCCACAGAAAAATTCATACAATTCCTAGTCATTTCTAAGGGATTTTTAGAAGCATATTTATCAGTGGGTGAAAGTTATTATTCAACATTCAACCCCAAAAATAATGTTTTGCCTAATAAAAGAAAAAAGAATTCTAAGCAACTTTGCAATGTATATTCATTACATATTTGTACAGGTTTTTGAGTTATTTGCATATATAACTGCTATTAGAAGTAGTATTTGCCTGGCAGCTCTGGCGTTTGAAACAATGTAACACAAGGCAGCAGACTGACCGACCTGTCTAGCTGGAGGAGACTGGCCTTTGCAACATTGTTTAAAAAGTAACAACCAGGAGTTCAGCAAATGTTGTTTCTATAGTAATTACATTTACAAATAACTTTTAAAGCACTAAAAATAAATTCATATAGTTCCTTAGAATTATGCTTTCTTTTATTAGCCAAAAACTTATTTTTGGGGTTAAAATGTCCATTAAGGGGACCATTAATAAATGGCCAGCTTCTTTTTCTGATTTGGATTTATTAGTGCTAAAAGTGGCAAAAAAAAAAGTCTACGTCAAGATTTACTATGCATCAAAAACTACTAAAAATCTGAATCTGACAATTCGCCAGCTAAAACCTGCTGAGACCATGTAGAAGTCAATGGCAGATATCCCTTCTTTTCTCTGGAGGATGCTTCTTTTTCTTTTTTGCTTCAAACTGTAAGGGATGACTTTGACGTAATGAGGACCGAAACGTTGGTTTTTAAACAATGAGTTTTCAATAAAAAATTTTTTTTTGAATTTTAAGGGTGTGCCGGCCATGGATTATTTCATGCTAAATACTCAGATTTTGGCTGTGCACCCCACAGAATACTAAAGCCTTGGAGTGCAGACACCATCAGCACTGAAATATATATATATATATATATATATATATACTGTATGTAATGGGTGAGTGCACCCCACCCCTCTGCACCCTATGCACCCCATCCCTTGCAGAATTTTTTTTACCATCCATGTGTCTCTTTTCCTGTTTGTCTTTTTAGTTGTCTGTTCTCCAAACAATGTCTGTGTGTTTACAGCATTCATTTCTGCAGTCTCTTCAGTATTTAGTTTCTCTCTTTATTTGTATTCATATTAGGGTCACATTCAGTGCCGGATTTCAATTCCGGGCGCGATTGTGCGACCCCCCCCCTCCGTGAGTGCGCATGCGTAACCATTGCGCATGCGCAATCGCACATTTAAACTCCCATACAGAGCAGTGGGGAGAGGTCCCGACTGCTCCGTATGGAAGCCAAATTTTAAAATTCTGTTGCGGCGGGGTGGCATGCCGCCCCTAAACTTGTGCCGCCCTAGGCCTCTCCACAAATCTGGGCCTGGTTACATTTACTAAAAATCTATTTTTTTAGAAATTATAAAATCAAACAAACTTGTATCCATGAATGTCTTATATTTACTAAAGAGCCTGAACTGAAAGTCCACATGAAAAGTTTCAGAAACGGTAAGAGAATCCTGACTTTTTCGAATTGTCGCACAAAGAAGCTCCTCCAGGGAAGAGAATGGGATATCTGCCTTTGACTTCTATATGATTTCGGCAAGTTTTAGCTGGCGAATTGTCGGATTCGGATTTTTAGCTGTTTGGACACCTAGCAAATCTAGGAAAAATCACAATGTTTTTTTCAGCGACTTTAACCACTAAAAATTTTAATAAAAACATGTTTTACTATGAAATATAATCATATTACAAGTTGTACTGAGGTCTGGAACTTTTATGAAGGCATTTGGCCAATATACAGAATTGACGTATCCCCCTTATGCTGCATATACTATGGTACTGTATGTACACAGCAGTCTGCTATAGCACCTGATTCACTGATTATACTTGTTTTTGTCGACAGTGAGTGCCACTTATCTTTTCATGGTGCTGTACTTAAAGGAACAGTAACACCAAAAAATGAAAGTGTATAAAAGTAATTACAATATAATGTACTGTTGCCCTGCATTGCTACAACTGGTGTGTTTGCCTCAGAAAGACTACTATAGTTTATATAAGTAAGCTGCTGTGTAGCCATGGGGGCAGCCATTCAAAGGAGAAAAGGCACAGGTTACTTAGCAGATAACAGATAAACAGGTCACTATGCACTGGCTATTTTTGTTCTATTTTACTTGTTTCAGCAAAACTGTTGCCATGTGAGATACATATCAGTCTTTCTGCAGGAAAATTGAGGGATGTACGCTTACCGTACTTTTTGTTTCCTATAACCATTATATTTTATTGTGATTGTAAAGAGTTATAACACAATAGATGAAAGCAGAAGAATAAAATGATGAGAGGCTCTTGGGAACATATCAATAATAATGTACTGTAATGCATTTCAACGGACAGTTTTCAGATAATGCAGTTAAAATGGCATCATAACTAAGAAAACTAAAAACATATTTTGTGTGATATGAAAGAATTATACATTTTAATTAATTAGGTATCTGATACTGGCAGACAATAGACCAAATACTGTGAGAATGTTGTATCTGATGATGTTAATACAAAACCAACATATGTTGCTTTATTTACTCAAATACTACTGATATGAATAGGAAAAACAACATCTGACCTTTTAAAATTGTAAACTGTTTTCTGACCTATTATCTATTATCTTTTTGTTCAAGAGGAAAAAATTGTGCATATGAAAAAAATGATTCATTGGAATTTCTGCCAAATCTTTTCAACACATCATTGTTGGTGTTGTTTCTCAAATAACCTTACAAAAATGTTATTTCTAGGAGTTTGTATAGGTTATATTTCCTACATGAATGTGCCTTTTACTTCCTTAACCCCACCTCTCATTAGAGTTGTAGTTTTCAGTGATAACAAAGGATCATATAAAGCAAGTGGTTATTGGCATAACTAACTGCTTACATAGAGGTGACAAAAAATTACCAATAATTATGTAGGGTTTACAAAGGACTCACATTTTCATGACTGCATTTGGATTTTAGCAACTGACATTTTTGTCTTTATTTAAAAGTGCTGAACAGATCAATTATACATAGTGAGAGTAGGTAAAGACTATACGAAACTGGTGGAAATTAAAAACTGTGCAAAAGGACATCCACCTCCATTTTATGGTGCCCAAAAGAATAACAGCTTGAAGAAATCACATCATATATCTGTAGGGCTATAACTACATGTGAAACAAACTCAATGGATTTGCATATAGCTGCCACACCCAAGCTAAAAAAATGGTACTTAATGGAATCCTGGAGATGGTAATAATTATATTATCTACAAACATCAACAATTTTAAAGGAGACAAAGAGAGACCTAACAAAATCTAATGTATCATGTGGAAGAGACCCTGTACCCCCCATATTTTCTCTACACTATAGGGGCATATTTATTATGCTGTGTAAAAAACGGCGAGAAAATTCGCCACACATCGCCAGGCATCGGCGTATAAAAATGGCGTAAAATCGGCGTAATTGTTTTAAGTGTTTTTTCTTCCACCGGAACTTATGGAAAATAACGGCGTAATATCCGGCGTTCAGATAGTGATCTTTTCCATTTATTTTACACAGCTTTTTACTCTGTTTTTTCCGCGAATTAGTTTTACACAGCATAATAAATACACCCCTATATAACCTATTGTTAGAAAGGCTTACTTTTCTTAACTGCTGCATGTGAGTAAGAACTGGAGATGCACCTAGAAAGAAAAGTGTGGGAAATATTTAAAATATGATGCTGTATTAACTGCCCTTAATCCTCAGATAATTTTCTGCCCGGACCCCCCCTCCCTCCCTTCTTCTTTTCCCTAGTTAAAAAACAAACTCAATCCAGCAACCAAATACCCTGACAACGGACAGACCTTTTACTTTATCTTTTTTATTAAGAATTGTATAATGCCATGTTGATATGGGAACATTGTGACTACAATCTGTAATATGATATGACATGTTTTTCTATTTCTGTAAACTTTGCCATGATATCATATTGATACAAATGTTGGATTGTTATAAAACCCACTAAAAATCTAAAAATTAAAAAAAAAAAAAATATGATGCTGTATTATCAATAAGTACCAGTAATACGTATATAGCAAAGTACTGGCCAGAATGAAGATGCCAAAAAGACCAGGCTACTTTATCCAAATTTGGTTAACATGCCCAGGGATTCATGTAGATATGTTAAGAGAGAACAAGGAATCAATACATAATAGATATATGGAAACTACTCACAGACTTTGCTTCCATAGAGCTTTTAAAGTAGAAAACAAAAACTAAATAGATAGGTAAGTACATAAGCCTCCAAAAGAAACAAAAAGAGTATTAAGCACAACTTAGACAATAAGATTAAATATTATTCAATATATTTTTTCAGCCTCTCAAAACCTACCCTTCCTCCCCTCGTGAGTCACACTCATTAGTTTGTTGAATGTTTTTCTTATTAGCAGTGTATTGCCATATTCACAGGATGTCTATGCAATACTTAAAATACTAAAAGCTGATTCCAGGGAAACATACTGTATGTGAAGAAACTGAGCTGAATGGTAATTTTTTAACAATAAAAAGGTTTTAACCCAACAAGACAATAAAAGGTTGCTGAGTTTACAAAAAATCCCTGAGAGAGTGGATTCCTTCTTTTGCCTGTAGATATATTTAAAAAGTGCCTTGAAATAGCAGTTCCATCTACCCATTAGTAACACAAGCCTGCATAAACAGTGCATGTCCAGGCAGGGCAATTAAATGTAATCCTAGCATTTGGTTTTATTAATTTTACTGTCTGAGAATTCATCATGCATATTCAGTTTACTCAGGGGAGCACAAAAAGTACAGAAAGGTTGTAGCAGATATTTGGTGTTTTGCCAGTCCATTAATGAATACAGTAGTGGGGTAGCTCCCCTTCCTCACATACACTGTGTGTACACCAAACCCAATATTCTGGCATCACTCTTTTTGCACTGTATATCTTGTGTATAATACATTTCCTTTGGTACAGCGAGTTTTGTTTTGGGATCTATTATTCCCAGTGCAAAAATGGGTTGCTAAGCAACATGATCCAATGCAGTTTTTACCTGACCAACTTTTTTCTCTAGACATAATAAGGAATAACCTATAAGGCTGCAAAAAGATGCTGTATCATTTGGGAAATGATTCTTTTGGTCCCTTGCTCATGAAAATTCCCTGCCAGTATGGTCAAAAATACATAAATACGGGTATAGGATCCCAGAATGCTTGGGACCTGGCAATATATAGATAAGGGATTGGTTTATAATTTGGATTTCCATACCTTTAAGTCTGCTAATGATCATTTAAACATTAAATAAAGCCAATAGGATTGTTTTGCTGCTAATATAAATTCATGCAGCTTTGTTACCATCAAGTACAGGTACTGATTTATTACAGAGGAAAAGGGAATCATTTTTAAAAATTAGTTTATGAGTGATACTCAGTGCTATAGGTGTCCTCGTGCTTAATTACTTTCAGTCATCAATGTAGACAATAAATGTAGTGCTCAAATATCCTGCTGCTTCCTTCAAAGAAAATACCCCTCTTGAATGGGTATTAAATTAGGTCTGCACATTTTTAAAAATTAGAATTATTGCTTTGAGTCTATAAAATACAGCATCCTGTAATTCGGAGCTTTCGGGATAATGGGTTTCCCATACCTTTATCTGTCAATACATGTTTGTGCATTGGTACAGTACCTATGATACACCATTATTTAATAGTGTACACAGTTTAAATTATATTAGTGAACAATAGAAAACCCTTTATTTCATATATGTGTCCAACATATGGCATTTCTACATTTAGGGGCACATTTACTAATCCACGAACATCTGAAAAGCGTCCGAATGCGTTTTTTCGTAATGATCGGTATTTCGCGATTTTTTCATAAATTGTCGCGACTTTTTCGTAAATTGTCACAACTTTTTCATAGCGTTACGACTTGCGCGAATAGTCGCGACTTTTTCGTAGCCTTTGCGCCGAGTATGAAGTTTCAGATTCATTCAAGCTTCAGTATCGTGACTTTTCTTGGGCCAGGTTGGAGCTGCAGAGTGCCATTGAGTCCTATGGGAGGCTTCCAAAATCATGCTAAGTCTGAAAGTTTTGCCCGCCGTTTACGAGCGCTCAATAGGAAAAAGTCGCGACAATATACGAGCAAATCGTAATGGCTACGAAAAAGTCGCGACAATTCGCGCAAGTCATAACGGCTACGAAAAAGTCGCGACAATTTAAGAAAAAGTCGTAACGGAGACTAAATAAATCGCACAAAATACGAAAAAGCCGAAAAATGTTTGTTTCCAATCCGAATTTTTCCCATTCGGATTCGTGGATTAGTAAATGTGCCCCTTAGAGTGAGGTGCATTTCTTTCTTCTATATTCTTGTGTAAGAGTGCAACCTGTGGGCAAGCTGCATAAATCCAAAGAACATTTTTTCACTTTGTGCCATGCCCAAAGCTTCATAAATGAAGTCTAGTTAGAATTATAGCACTGCTTCCTATCTGAAACATGCTTTATGTGACTGAAGCTAGTTAGTGGTTACAAGTTCAGAATAATAATGATGACTGTGACATTAGTTACAATAATATCAATAATTATACTTTTTGGCATCTCAAGGAATGTAAAAAGGCCATTTGTATTCAGCTGAATCAGCTACCACAACTGTTAAACCACAGGGCCCCCTGAGACCTGATAACAAGGCTTTTAGAGTCTCAAGACCGCCAACTTTCACACACTGTGGGTATAAGAAATAAAGTGTTGTCAAAGTCAGAAGGTAATGCAGGGGATGTTGCAGGGAAGTTCTCTGATTTATTTTTGCTATCTAGATCTCCTACTAGATATTCTTAGCATCACATTAAGACTTAATTGCTTGAGAAAAACCTGTAAAAATAAAGTTTTCCTGTTACTTTTATTGGCACTTGGAAATAGCCGTGTGGGAAATAATTTACACAGTGGAAAAGTGCATGTCAGCTTTTGTTTAGAAGTCTTTTACAGTTACAGAATGACTCCTATCACTCTGTGTACACTTCATCTGATATTTCTCTAGACAAATAGGCATCAAATACAGTTTATTTAAAGACAATGAACATACTTCTATTAAAATTCCCAGACTCAGTAATACAGTATATCATTACTACCTGCTAAATTATAGGATGTCACTTGAAGAAAATACCGCTATGAACACTTTGCTTTAACATTAATAGGCATTGATTATATTGATGTACAGCTTTATACTGGAATTAAGGGCTATGATCTTTTATACCACAGATTTTAATTTTACCACAAACATTCGTTTCCCATTAATGTTTCCTCAACAATATTATTTAACCAGTTTGATTTAACTTTCACGAGGATCAAAGCTGATGGCCATTTAAAATAACAGACAAAGCCAACAATAACTTATAACATATATAACATATATAATATGTAATAACATATGCTAAGCAAAGTTGAGCCCTTGTGTCTATGGGGGAAAGGGTATGCTTAACCAATAGGCTGACATTAGCCTAAAGTGAGATTTTTCAATACTAAGGGGCTGATTTACTAAGACACAAATTCGAATCCGAATTGGAAAAATTCAGATTGGAAAACGAACATTTTGCTTCTTTTTCGTATTTTTTGCGATTTTTTTCGGCGCCATTACGACTTTTCGGAAATTGTCGCGACTTTTTCGTTACCAATACGATTTTCGCGAAAAAACGTGAGATTTTCGTAGCCATTACGATTCGCTCGTATCTTGTCGCGACTTTTTCGTATTGAGCACTCGTAAGCGGGGGCCGAATTTTTCAGACTTAGCATGATTTTGGAAGCCTCCCATAGGACTCAATGGCACCCTGCAGCTCCAACCTGGCCCAAGTAAAGTCACCATACTGAAGCTTGAATGAATCCGAACGCTACGAAAAAATCGCAACATTTTGCGCAACTTTCGGAATGGCTACGAAAAAGGCGCGACTTTTCGTGGAAGTTTTAACGCTATGAAAAGATCGCCAGATTTTACGCAACATTCGGATGGCAATGAAAAAGTCACGATAATTTTCCGAAAAAATCGCCAAATACCGATCATTACGAAAAAAACACAATCGGACGCATTCGGCCGGTTCGTGAGTAAGTAAATGGGCCCCTAAGCATACAAATCTGTGTAGAACAGTGCCCATCAAAACACCATACACATACATCTATTCCTTTAATAGTGGTCTTGTGCAATTAAAAATGGTTGTTGGGATGTGGGATGGCTCAGCATGTGAAGCTAATGCTTTGCCAAGATAAAATCTATGAAAAATATCACCTTTGATAAATATAACTGTGTAATTCTTTGGTTTCAAAATTCACACAAACTTGTAATAAACAGTGATGAGCAAATCGGTCCCGTTTCGCCACAAAATTTGCGAAACAGTGAAAAATTTGTGAAACGCAAAAGTTTGGCGAAACAATTCGCTTTAAATCCATGCCTGGTGAAAAAATTTGCTCATCAGTAGTAATAAATGACTTACTAGAACAAAGCCCAAGCAATGCATATTGCTGTTTACACAGACATTCATTGTTCAACAGATTGCCAGGAAACCATGATTGCCTCTCTCTAAATTATACAAATCATTTCTCAACCCTACTCAGGTTTATGGTGTCATGCAATCCCACCCTTACCATGTTCCACTGTAAAATGAGGGATGGGTTGCTTTATTTTCCCTGGCAGATCGGGCAAAACATCCAAAGATACCTTTCTACTGGTATTAATGTAACTCACCGGTGGGAATACATTTGCAGCACATATGCATTGCATGGCAGCCCGGAGAGGCAACTTGTTTTCCCACCAGTGATTTGCATTAATGTCAGTAGGAAGGTAATTTCAGATGCTTTGTCCCCCGCTGCTGGAGTTAAAGAATTGGCAACAAGATCTCCTGTCAGCCATGGTCCTTAATCAAAGAAGGATGATTGTAGAAATAATTAGGCTTAACCTCTTTAAAACACAATTTTTTGTCTTTCTATAAAAGATGGAAAACTGAAATATGGAGCCTGATAAATACATATTTAAAATGTAATATTATACTTATTTTAAGCAACTAAAAAAGCTGTAGAGCTTTGTATTGATTGTAAAAATAAGCTGTATAATAGTTTCCCAAACATATATAATGGAAGCCCAATGTAGTACAGAGAATCAGGCCAGGTTTAAGAAAGTTTATTTGTTCCAGATACTGTAAACTGTATCACAGTGAAAACAGACAGAAAGCAAACAAGTGCACTTGTGTTATGTAGTTCATGATAACAGGAATGCCTACATTGCGTAATGCATTTTTTTGCAGCTACCGCGTGGCTATTTTTATCCAAGAGACAATTTTTTGGTGCTCAAGACAGTTTTGTATGAGTGCAACTTTTTTCTCACTCCAAAAACCTTAAAGTCAACCAGCATTTTTTTTTAAAAGTCGCAGCAAATTTTTGCCACAGTTTCGTGAAATCAGTCCCTTGCGAAAAAAATCACTCATCACTACTATCCAGGCAACAAGTATTAGCAAAATGAAGAACTGATCCATTTCAGGAACTTATAGCATACCCTTATTGAGTCTGATGTCTGACACATGCTGAGTGGATGCTGGAGTATTTGTGACTGTCTACTCTATTTCCTGAGCTCTTTTCTATCAAAATAACCTGTGTCTGCTCTTTTTTTTTTATTATTTAAACAAGAAGGCTAGTTAAAGACACCTTTAATGATAGAAGCAGTATCTTGCCAGACACTTCCAAACTCTTCTCCTATGCACTGTAATCTTGTTTACTGGTTGAGAATATAGAATTAAACACAAGTTTCTACAACCATTCAGGCCACACACACTTCACTTTCTGCCCCTGTTGGTGGTCCCTGTAATGAATGGAGCAGAGTAGAGTGGGCCCTCTATTCTGTAGTCCATTGAGTGTTGAGTCAGACCAGAGGCTGGTGAGCCAATCTCCCTGAAGGTGAGAGGCCCATAATGTTCCAGAGTGTGAAAGTTACCTTGTATGGTAAGAGTCCCAGAGAGGGGACAAATTTTGAATAAGTTTTGGTGAAATGTATAGAACTTTGTGCCTGTGACCTTTATGTTGAGAAGATTTTGCCCAAAATAAACCTGTGTTTTATCCAAAGACATGGTGTTCCAGATCCTACCATAGATAACTTCCTGCTTTTCTCTTTATATGGCATGACCTATTCCAAAGAAACCATTCAGTGATTTAGATTATAAACACCTTCTTAACTGCAAGGCTATCCTTAAAGGGGCGGGGTTGGGAGAGCAAGTATTCAATTAGGGAATATATATATATTGTCTTCTGGGTATACCAGTTCCCTCCCACACTCCAAAAATCTAAAAATTGGTCCTTCTATGTGTGAATGTGGTAGGAACATTAGACTGTTAGCTCGGCAGGAGCAGGGACTGATGTGGATGACGTACAATGTCTATAAAGCCCTTCAGAATATATTAACACTATATAAATAAAGAACACAAATAATAATGAAATTCAGATATATTTATTTTTAGTAAGTATAAGTAATGTTGTGTTTTGTAGTGTTTCCATTCCCTTACCTTGTAAAGCACTGAAGAAAGAATGATTCTATGTAAATACTGTTAATAAGAATTGTAAGGATAACAATAATAATATGGACTAGCATAACTGATTAGTTACTTGCTTCATCTACTATTGGAATGACCTTGAGGACCAGTGATCTTATTTGCCTTCCCGCTATATAATAGAGAAAGGCAAGTGGTTGCTACTATTTGTGTCAGCAATCAGAATATTGTCCTGCATGGTAATTTCCTTTAAAATGGGCATTAATGTACTTTGTTTACTCCTGCATTAAGACTAATACAAGAATACACAAAGTTAACTACTATAAATCTCTTTCCTGCAAAAAAAGATTAATATTGACAAAACGAATTCTATATTGTAAAACTTGTAATATCTGACATACAGTAGTATAAATGCAATAAAACCTCCTGTGAGTGAATATCAGAAATGCTGCCCTTGTGCTTGAGATATTAGAAATGCATCATCACCCATGAAAAGGTGGGGGGAAAAAAAGAAATGAAATTTGAACTTCAGCATTCTGACAATTTCCAGTTACAGCTTTGAAACGAATACCCAGAATGTAGAACAAAAACATGATGATTTATTTATATCAAGGCATTAAAGTTGAATGATGCCCTTCAAGAAATAAAATTGTTCAGCATAGGAAAGAAAACATCTCCAAACTTTCTAGGAATCTCTAATAATGCATTTCTGTAGCTGAAAAATAACTAGATATACCTCTCTTGAGATCAAGCTTATTTATAGTAGGTTCACGCAAAACTGCCTTATTCTAAAAATGGTGTTTTCTTATTGTTTTCCAACGATGGATTGTACAGTATTGCATTTACAACTACTAATTAATCAATGCATTTTTAATGTGTAAATCAGGCGACTGGTTAATAATACATAAGCAATGAGTGGTTTCATTAAAATGAAACACATTAGAAGCAGCTATGAAATGACACTACATATAACCCCATAGTCATTTAAATGTTATTGTTTCTATAACAATGGTCTCAAGTCTATGGATGTAGAAATGGCTAATGTATCGATGACAATTGACTGCTGTCAACGCTTGTGTTGATCCTGATGAGTGGTGAATGGTCCATTGCAGTTATTAGTTCCACCCATGCTTCCTGCCTGCCTGGATTATGGCAGAATACAGGATCTTTCTATCACTTATGTAAGTACTACTACATCAAAAAAGAGCAACATTAGTTTCAAGTTAGCATAGTTTAGCTATGCTTTTGTTTTGTTCTAAAAACACAAAAAGGTCACCTTTTCTGACAGATCTAAAAACATGAAAAACTCATACATAGTGAAATTGCATTCTACTCAACCAACTTTCCAACTTTTCCATAAAAAAATCTGATTGTAAAATGTGCTAACATTTTGCCTAGGACAACTTTTCTGAAAGAAAAGGAGTTTCTTTAGTACCGTTCACTTACCCTACAGGAAACACCTTAAACAGCATTTAAAAGTAGGTCAAAGAACAGCAGAATTTTTTAATACTTACTTAGAGGTAGATTTATCAAAATGTGAGTTTAGAGCTTAATACATAAAAACTCATCCATGTTCTATTCATTCCTATGGGATTTTTAGAAGCATATTTATCAAATGGTGAGTTCTAACTTTCACTCATTGATAAATACACTTCTAACATCCTCATAGGAATGTATAGAACATGGGTGAGTTGCCCTTAGAGTCGAGGAAACAAATTTAAAGATGCATTTATTTGCCATAATTAAATCAAGCTAAAACGTGATCTTCAGTTATAATACATTTTACCCAGGGCAGGGAGGCTTATTAATCAAAATTTGGATTTATGAAATTTTGAATTTTTTTCTAATTCAAATAAATGTGAAATTTTACAAAACTCAAGCATTTGCTTACTTATCAAAAATCAGAATAAAATAGTGAAAGACAAATCGGAATTTGCATTCTCATCATTTTCAACGGGTCTACAAACATCGAACATAAAAAAATTTGAAAAACTCGAAAATTTTTAATTGAAAAAAATTGCTAATTGTTAGCTTAGGACGACTCCCATTGACTTGTACATGAACTAGCAAGCTTTAAGATGCTGGTTTACATTCAAGTTTTCTGTACTTAATAAATAGCGAACATTGATGTTTTTCTAACGCTGATAAATCAATATTGACTGAGATGTTCATGAATCTGTCTATATTTTCTCATGTTGTTGCTAAAACTATAGTTTTGTTGCTTTTGGTATACTCATTTTTGTCTTTCTGTCACACTGGCAGGTTTATGTAGGGCACCATGCCATTTATCACACGACAGTATGAAGTTGGTAACAATTTGGAGCATGTGGTACAAAGTTCCATTTGTCTTTTATTAGTTTCTTTTTTTTGTGTGTGTGTGTGTGTTTGCTTTCCTTTTATGAGTAAAGGATAGTTTGTGGCTCATATTACTTTAAAAGGCATGAAAGCAACATTTTATATTTTCAGTTATCTGACTTCAAATAATCAGTTATTGTCTCCGCAATCAAGGGCACATATTATATATTCCAGGAATTATTGTATGCTTAGCAGCAAAAAACAATAGGTGATCTGATCTAGTCCCTGTAGAGTTTAACTGTGTCTAAAGGTGGCCATACACGTGGCGATCTGACGATGTTTCATACGACCATCGGTCGCACGAAACATCGCAAGATCCGCCACACACCATTCAGGGCTGAATCGGCAGGTAAGGAGGTAGAAACAATAGGATTTCTACCTCCTTCTGCCGATTCAGCTCTGAAGGGAGAATTTTGGTCAGGCGCCCGATCAAAATTTTCAAACTGGTCCGATCGGCGAGTCGTCCGATATCAGCAGCTTCCTGCGATATCGGTCGACTCGCCGACATGCCATACACGCACCGATTATCGTACGAAACGAGGTTTCATACGATAATATCGGTGCGTGTATGGCCACCTTAAGTTTAATCATTATACATTTAAAGAAGAGGGTGGTTTACATATTTTTGCAGCCTTACTCTTGGTTCATAACAGTTTAACGGCCAACAAAAGCAAATGACAAGCCAGCTGAAGAAAATGCACAATACTAAATGATTATCATTTAGATTTTATACTTGCGGTTAACGCATCAAACATACATTAATGTAGGTGCCGCTGGCAGGATATAAGTCCAACTGAGCAGAACACAATTTCATATTCTATTAATATTCAGTCATTTTAATTAGCCCCATAATGCTGCTGTGGCAGAGTGTATTAAGCAGTGGTTTGTTTTAATTAATGTTCCCCCTTGAGATAAGGAGCACATAAAAGTAGAATAAATTTCCAATAAAAAGGCAGATCAATATTCAGATTATTCATATTGAAAGAAGTTAAATGTTACCTGAAACAAAATTACCACCATGGGCAGATTTATCAGACCTTATGTACAGTGACATTTTCCTTGTTATAGCCGATATAGCAGGAGTCTGAGAGACAACTTTTGTACAGGTATCGGACCCCTTATCCGGAAACCCGTTATCCAGAAAGCTCCAAATTACGGAAAGCCCGTCTCCCATAGACTCCATTTTAATCAAATAATTCAGAATTTTAAAACTGATTTTCTTTTTCTCTGTAATGATAAAACAGTACCTTGTAATTGATCCCAACTAAGATATAATCAATCCTTATTGGATGAAAAACAATCCTATTGGGTTTAATTAATGTTTTATAGATTTTTTAGCAGACTTAAGGTATGGCGATCCAAATTACGGAAAGACCCCTTATACGGAATACCCTTGGTCCCGAGCATTCTGGATAACGGGTCCTATACCTGTACTTAGAAATGTGTTATGGTGTAAAGGGGGCAACATGGTTACTTTTGTAAATGTAATAAATGTACTGTAGACAATCTGGAGCAAAGTTTAATGCTAAAATTGGGGAGGGGGCTGTTTCCTTTCTTCATGATATGTATATATTTTACAGGTAAACAAAGCTAGAGGAAATAATAACGACCACATTTTTTTGTAAACATTAACATAATTTATAAGGTTATCAATTAATTCCTTTAAAAGCAGAACTTTGGGATTTTCCTATGCTGCTTTACTAGTCTACAGTTAACCACTTCAGTACAAAAATTAGTGGCCTACACACAAAAAGTAAAAGGTGCTAAACCCATGTACAATGAATTGTTTCGCAAAACTTCTGTGAAAATTCGCACAGAATTTTTTTTTGTCACGCTTCAAACTGGTCACGGTCAAGTCAAAAACGGCACGGTCATGTAAAAAAAGGGCGCAGTCGCGTCCAATCGTGCACTGTCGCTTCAAAAAAAGACGTCAAAAAAGCGTGGGTGACAAAAAAATAGACACAGGCAACAAAAAAGACACGGGCGAAAAAAAATATTGTACGACAAAATGCGTTTCGTGAGTTTTTTGCCATTTTGCAAATTTTCTTGCCATTTTGCAAATTTTATGGTGAAGTGAAACGGGACAGATTCGCTCATCACTACTTTTAACCCTTGGCTCATGGGTAAAAAAAGTTGGGGACCCCTGCCATAGAGGATCAGCCAGTGTAAGACTACCATGATACAGTGACAAGGTTAATTGAAATCCGTTTTTCAAAAGCACAAACAGATTTTTTTAGATTTCATTTTGAAATTTCACACTTTGCTGCTGAACTGCAAGTTGGAGTGATATCACCCCCTCTTCCAGCAGCCGATCAGCAGAACAATGAGAAGGTAGCAAGATATCAGCTCCCAGTAGATATCAGAATAGCACTCAATGGTAAGAAATCCAAGTCCGGCTTGGGACTCCTCCAGTTACATGGGAATAGGAGAAAGCAATTCTAATGTGTAGTGCTCGCTCTTTCTGAAAGCTCAGATGGTAGAGTGAATTATTGCTTTTTTAAACAGTGCAGAAATAAATTTAGAAATAAAAAGTATGCCATAAAAATCATGACATCCCTTTAAAGACTTGAAAAAAATGTCCAAATTGCAAAGGAGGATTTTTCAAATGTCTTCAATGGAAGCCTTTCACAGTGTTTAGATTACTTTAATCAAGACATTTCACAGTGTGCCTACATCACCAACATGAAATGCTTCTCAATAAACTTCTTTATATTTAAAGAATATATCAACCAGCTTCCCATCCATTGGATTTCTTAAAGAAATAAAAGTAAAATATATTTCCACACAGATGTACCCCTAACTCAGCAGCTCTGTCTACAAATATCCTATTTCATTCATTCCATAACTCAATCCCAGCATCTCGCCCCTGCTATGGCTATACTGTGAGCTCTAAACTACATCTTTTCTAGATTATTTTACACAGTAGTTCACCATATTATTTTTGTAACTAGAACTGCACTAGCCAAAGGATAAAACCCCACAAATATATCAAATCTGATTTATCTGGTAAATCTTGATACAAATTCAATTCAGAGAAAAAGAAACTTGCCCATCCATCTTGGAACTCTTATAACTTCATATGATTGTAGTATTGTTATGGCACTAATATTATTTTTCATGTGGCTGATGACACAGTTTATGTAAGTGCTTTCTGCAGAGCTACAATGACCTTAATTGTGGCTTGAAGTGAATTTGCTGTTTTAGCATGCAATGTTCCAAAAAAAACAAACTACATTCTTCAGCATGTGGCATAGAATATTCTGACCAGACTTTGAAAAGACATTTATAAAAGAAACGATCTATTATTTATTTTGTCTTTCAAGTTTTCTTGAATAATATTTAGCTAAGTATATGTGGAATGATTCTGTAAGAATATGTGGGCATCTGTGGTGGTCTTAAGCAGCGTCAGTCAACACATGATAGCAGCCACTTCCCTTACAATGTTTGTTGGGTGTCTTAAAGGAAAACTATACCTCCATAATGAATACTTAACCAACAGATAGTTTATATTATGTTCAGTGACCTATTAAAGAATCTCACCAAACTGAAATATATATACAGGTATCGGACCCCTTATCCGGAAACCCGTTATCCAGAAAGCTCCGAATTACGGAAAGCCCGTCTCCCATAGACTCCATTTTAATCAAATAATTCAGAATTTTAAAACTGATTTCCTTTTTCTCTGTAGAAATAAAACAGTACCTTGTAATTGATCCCAACTAAGATATAAATAATCCTTATTGGATGCAAAACAATCCTATTGGGTTTAATTAATGTTTTATTGATTTTTTAGTAGACTTTTTGAGATCCAAATTACGGAAAGACCCCTTATCTGGAATACCCTTGGTCCCGAGCATTGTGGATAATGGGTCCTATACCTGTATCAGTAAATGTTGCCCTTTTACATCCTTTCCCTTGATCCACCATTTGGTGATAGGGCTGTGTGCTCCGCAGAGATCACATGACAAATGCAACAGGAAGTAGTGTGGGAACAAAAGACAGAACTCTGTCCATTAATTGGCTGATGGGGCCTAGCATGTATGTGTGTCTTGGCTTGTTTGTGTGCACTGTGAATCCTATGATCCCAGGAGGCAGCCGTTAATTCTCAAAATAGCAATTTTCTATTTAGGAGTACCCAATGGCACATATTACTAAAAAAGTATATTTTTATGAAAATGGTTTATTTATATGAAGCAGGGTTTTACATATGAGCTTGTTTATGCAATATATTTTTATAGAGATATACATTGTTCGGGGGTATAGTTTCCATTTAAGCCTCTTCCTACACTGAAACCATTCATTTTCCCTCTAAACATCTATTTAGTGCAAGTTTTAAAGACCCCTGTATTTAAGACTTGACACTTGTTGCTGTCTGGAGAACCACAACTAAACCAGTTAATGTATAAAATTGTAGCAAATTTGAATGGTATTTTTTAAAAAGTTAGAATCTAAATAAGTCAATTAAATTAAACCATGAAACAAATCTTAAATGCTTTAACTTCTTATGTTACTCCTTATTTTCAGTGGGTCTGCAAACTCTCCAAAATGCTGGTGACTGCACCAGCATTTAGTTTTTTAGCCCAAAAGTGCTCTGCTTAGCATTTCTGTGCCAAAAAATGGCTGCAGCTAAAATAGTTCTGGGAGCTTCTTGCTAGCTCAAATACAGTAGTGAAGACATGCTCTATGTGCTAGCACACATTAACTAATAATAACCAACAAACACATGCACTGAATGGTTTAGACAGTTCACTTCATATATATATATATATATTATGTAGATGCAATTTATGAATGATTGCAGGTCCAAAAATATTTTCTAGGTACCGACCTTTATTAATTGAATCAATGAACTGACTTAAAGAGGAATTAATATTGCTTTATAAATCAGCCACAGTCCATGGATTATTAAATTGTGGGTAGGCAGTCAATACTTATGGTTTTGATGCTTTCAAGCTGAAGTACATAACATTACCCCCATTAACATAGGGTAAATGTGTAAAGTCATTCAATTCTTTTCCTAACTGTTAGGAAAGTTTGCTTATAGTCAGAAAAGTGTTGATAAATAAGTCAAACCTAGAACTACTGGAAATCCCTCAGGATTCCCCAGGATATATGGGATGTTTAAAATAATAATAAAAAAACAACAAAACACAAATACAAGAGTATTGTAGAAATGATAACCACCCAGTCTGAGGAAAATGATTGTTAGAAGTGCTCTTCCCCAAACAACTACAGCAGGTACATTTCCCTGCAACAGCAAAAGATGTGAGACTTGCAAATACATCCTGTGCAAAGATCAAATTGCAATACCGAATACACAAAAAGTCTACACCATTCGGGACTGCTATTCATGTGCTTCCTCCAATGTGGTGTACTTGATCATATGTACTAAGTGCCCTACAGGAGGAATGTACATTGGATAAACAGGGCAAAAACTACGCACAAGGATGAACCATCACAGACATAAGATCAAGACCAAAGCGTGTGATACACCAGTGGGACAACACTTCTGCAATCAGGACCACAGGCTTCAGGACATGAAGGTGTTAATTCTAAAAGGGAACTTTGGATCTGAACGAGAAAGGAAGATCTACGAATTCAAATGTATGGAGTTATTCAACACATTAAGACAGGGCCTTAATTTGGGGTCAGGTTTCATGTCACACTATCTGATCTGACTGAATCCAGACCCCTGGACTATTTACAACCCACCCTAATAAACCTTAATTACTTTTACTATCTTCACAAGTTATCTCTATCTATCTGTAACTTCCTAATTTATTGCTTGTGAACACTTCTCTCTGATCTATCAGTATAAATGTTGTGCCATTCCAGTTCTCATTTGTATTTTGCCTGATGAAGGGGCCTTAGAGCTCCGAAAGCTTGCAATGTATTTTTATTGTTAGCCAATATAGGTATCATTTCTACAATACTCTTGTATTTGTGTTTTGTTGTTTTATTATTATTATTTTTGACACTGGCTAACACGGTACTACAGTTTTTGTTTTGGGATGTTTAATAAATCTGCCCTATAATATCTTTACATTGAATACAAGTTCCTCAGAAAATTATCAGAACGCAGCTATCAAAAATAGTCGGAAGTAATTAAAGTGGATGTTGCCTTATAAGTAAGACAATTTTACACTAAATGATAAATGAAACCAGGAGTTAGACTGAATTTTGCTATTGGTAACACTTTGTGCCCAGCTGCCCATTTTTTAGCTGACTCCTTTCTCCTAGTCTGGTTCCTCATAATGTTACTGTGTTAGTTTAAATTGTGTTTACTGGCTAATGTAGCACTTTATATTCACAATGGCAGAATATTTTTACTGAGCAGTCAGGCTCATCAATAACTTGTTGATATTTAATATAATATGTGTTGTGTTCAACATTATAGGGAAAGGGCTTACGATGTAGTGGACAACAATCAAATTCTCTAGAGTTGTCCCTTCTGCTTGATGATTTACCAAGATGTATAATTTGTTGGTGTGATTGGTGGTAAGTAATGGATGCAACCACAGGCTTTAAAAAAGAATAAAAAATACTGACCCTACATTTTGATCATCTGGTCAGACTATATAATTATTGTTCCATGTGTGGATCTCTAAGCAAGAAATTTGTCATTAAAATATGAAATTATTAAGACTATTAAAAACACTACATGCTTGGGGGTCAGCTGATGACCTAGAAGTACATGGATGAACCTTTCCATGTAATCTGCCCAGTTAACTGGTGCAGTGGAAACTGAGTTATGTGTGTGTAACCAGGCTATAGAAATACCCAGCCTGTGGGTGTGTGGCAAAGTTATGGTGTTAGAACACTTGAATATAATGACATCACCAAATTATTAAGTTAAAAATGAAGTTAACATAAATAAATGATGATGACGTGACATTATCTGGCAGATGTTATTTTACATCAAGATGGTTACAGCTTAATGTTTTTTTATAAATATTATTTGGGTGTCTTATGGGCTAGATCACATAATCCTTGACTTCACTATAGTATCTGGGAATTAGCTCTAGTTTATAGGCAAAGGGAATTAAATAATCGTTGATTGTTTTTCAGCCTTAATTCTGTTCAATCTTGGGTGAATGTAAACATTTTATCAAAAGTCCTTGTGCATCCTCTATGATCATTGAAGTGTAAACCTCTCTTACATACAACATACTTTCCTGACCTTCAGTGTATTAGTGTGTGATCTCATTGCCCCAAGGGAATCACCTTAAATGCTTCCACGTAGATGATTTTTTCCTTGCTTAGTGACTATGGGACCTTACTGTTACTGACTAAATTAATCTTATATAAGTAAGATGTGCACGATATTTACTGAAGTCAATCATTTTTTTTCAAACCCTCTCAGAAAAATGTTTAAAACACTAATGGTGATATGTAATAAAATGCATAAAGGGAATTATAAGTGTTTGAGTTGTTGTTTGTGAAGAGTCTCTTAATTGTGTGAAATGGAAAATGTATTTGTCCCTAATTATTGTGCTTTTGACACTTTGCTTCCCAGCATACTGTGTGTGACCAGTTGTGGCGGGAAACAGTGTGTATTGGTGCAGCTTGCCAGGCAGCATGGTGTCTCATTGGGCAGAAATTCTCCTTTCTCCAGCAATGAGATCCTGAGTTAGA
Organism: Xenopus tropicalis; assembly: GCF_000004195.4. Taxonomy (NCBI): domain Eukaryota; kingdom Metazoa; phylum Chordata; class Amphibia; order Anura; family Pipidae; genus Xenopus; species Xenopus tropicalis. Next base: position 107,031,993 of record NC_030678.2, on the reverse strand, counting down.
GTCCTGCTTGTGCTTTCTGCAAGAAGTTTGTATGCGCAAATAAGAAACAAAACAAAACATACAGATTACCTACTGGCCCTTTGTGTGAAGAACTTAGACCAGTGATCCCCAACCAGTGGCTCGGAAGCAACATGTTGCTCACCAAACCTTTGGATCTTGCTCCCAGTGGCCTCAAAGCAGGTGCTTATTTTTGAATTCTTGGATTGGAGGTAAGTTTTGGGTGCATAAAAACCAGGTGTACTGCCAAACAGAGCCTTCGATAGGCTGCCAGTCCCCATAGGAGCTACCAAAAGGCCAGTCAGAGACCTTATTTGTCACCTCCAAGTACATTTTGCATGCTTGTGTTGCTCTCCAACTCTTTCTATATTTGAATGGGGCTAACAGGTAAAAAGGTTGAGCTTCACTGGAGAAAAGGATGATGTATAATCTCTGTTCTATGTTAATGTGTTGGAGCCATATAAATAACAGTAGTGATGGGCAAAATAATTCACCAGACATGGATTTGCAGCAAAATTCTGCATTTCGCCATTTGCGGATTGTTTCACAAAAAAGGGCGACAAAACAACAAAACAAAAACAACAAAAAATTGACGCGCGCGTAAAAAAAATGATGTTCGTCATTTTCGCTGTTTCACAAATCTTTTGAAGGATTCGCAAATTTTTCAGAAAAGCAAAACTGGACAGATTCGCTCATCACGAAATAACAGATAACAAATTAATAAATACCAGACTGTGTTAGCAGTGTCTTATACAATATATACAATGTATACAATACATTATACACTTGGCATATATTTCCATTTTTTTCTAATAATACCAATGATACTACCAATGAGATGTATAATTACCAACTGCCATAAAGTCTATATAAGAAGAAAGAGACAAAGAAACATGGATGGAAATAAGTGAGAAAAAAAGAGAAATAACACAATTTAAAAAACATTTATCTTCAGTGAAGGCTGCAGGGCATATCTAGAAATAATAATTATTCTATAATTGTTCTTATGTTATCCAGTACTATGTCCAGCACTTCTCAAACAATAAGTCCTTGATCCTTATGGCATATAATCTAATTTTAGTTCCCTGAAACACATTGAGCTGACACAGGATAATAAGGTATTTTATCACTAATGAAACTTGGTGGTTAATTTATCACATTAAATATTAGTTATGTCTGTTGACTACAGATTTGTGTTGCATATTCTTTAATAGCACTTTTGGATAAGTAAATGGTGATTAGAAAAATATATTCTTGAACATAATGAATGTATTATCACAGTAGGTGAATTCTCAAACACAGTAAAATGTTTGTACAGCACAATCGTGCTCATTTAAGCATACAGGGCAAACCTGCACCTGGGCACTAACCAATATCAGCCAGTAGGTGGTCTACATTTTCCAGCCAGCTGCAAGTAGAAAAATACATAATAAAGTTAATTTTGGTTTGGAAAAGTCAACACCTCTGAATGACCCCTAGGGGCACATTTACTAATCCACGAATCCAAATCACGAATGGGAAAAAATCGTATTGGAAACGAAAATTTCGTAAGATCGCAAATATCACGAAAATGCTTACGAAAAAATCGTATTAGTCACGATAATATCGTATTGGCGATCCGAAAGTCACAAAATTTTCGTACCAAACAATTGTAAACAGCGGTAAAACCTTTCCGATTTTTTCGTGCAAACGTCCAAAAAAGTCGTGCGCTGTACGAAAAAGTCGTGCGGACGCCCGAAAAAATCGTCGAAAATAAGCTCGGAGCATTCGCATGAACGCTCGTGCATTCATGCTTTTGTAAATGTGCCCCCTAGTGTGTATGTATGGATGTATGTATGTATGTATATATACACACTCACATATACCTATACGTACCAATTCATATACTCTCATATATAAAACTATAAATACACATACCTATCCAAGCCAAGACTATCTTAATGGCATTAAAATAATCTGCCACCACAACATCATCCGGCAGGGTATTCCACAACCTCTGTTCTTGAGTCAAAATTGGTGGCTTTTAGTTCTTTGTGCGTAATCCCCTCTAATGTACTTGCACATCAATCATGTCCCCTCCCAAGTGCCTTTTCTCCAGAGAAAATAACCCCAACAGTGTTAGTCATTTCTCTATTCATTTTACTAGTTTGGTTACATGTCTCTGCAGCTTATTAAAATCTTTCTTAAGGATTGAGGCCCAAAACTGAACTACACACCAAAGGGACCTATAAAGAGGCACATTTTTTTCATCAACCCTGATGGGACAACATACCTGTATAACAAACTGATATGGCATAAAAAGTTTTTATTATACTTTTTAACATGAAAGTCTCCCTTTTACAGGGGTGGAGAGTAAAGGGAGGAGGCAAAGATAATGGAAAATGAGTAATGTTTGAGAAAAAGCATTGGGGAAAAATAGGAAAAATGGTTGATAAAAAGAGCAGTAGTACTAAGGATCAGAAGATGAATAGGATTCTAATTCTTGGTTGTTAACTGGGAAAAAAGATTAAAGGAGCACTAAAACATTTTTTCTGATAAAGTTGATCCATTAAGAGCTGATATGAGAATATTACTTTCTCAGATTGCAGATTTAGCATTGCCTAAGCAGCCATTGTGTTACTGGTAGGATAACACCAAGGACTTTAAAGGGTACCTATCACCCTAAGGGCGAAGACACACAGAGCAACTAGTAGCAGCTACTTGTAGTGACAGTTCTGCTAGAAGCTTTAAAAGTATATTGCCCTTTAAACCAATCCTTTAAAGAAAAAGGCTTTTGTCCAAAATAGGTCAACCTTTGGAAACAACCTCTAAGCTAAGAAAGGAAAACAAATAATGAATATCAGCTTTTAAATAATTAACCATTGCAGAAACATTAACTACGTATTTTATTCTTCATTTTGTTATTAAATCTCTCATTTGTTAATTATTTTCCTTCTCCAGGCAGGAAGGGTATTGTGCGAGTGCTGGATAGAATTCTTCAGAAATAAAATCCGCTTGTTACTCTATATCAGTAATTACTTTATTTTCATTGCCAAAAAGGTTCTTTTTTGGTTGGTTTGTACGTTTAATGGGCACAAACACTAATATATTATTTGTAGAAAAAGTCTGGGATATTTTTCAAAAGCTGGCCTTTTGGGAACCTAAGTGAATAGCCATCTGTATGCAAAGCTGAATCCTGCCGATCAGGAATTAAAGGTCATGGAACAATGTCTGTCCATCTATTGTTTGTTTCTCTTTGGTAGAAATGCGATTCCTCTGCCAAAGGTTTTAAAGGAAAGATAGAAGAGTTTCACAAATACACTATCAGCTATGCTATCCTATTTTAAGAATCCTTTCCAAGGAACAAAGGCCCTGAAATTACAGCTTCACAGTCCCTTGAAAAACAGATCAAGAACTGCTGCAAGCTCTTGATTTTCTCCCCTTCCTCTGTCACTCATTTCTTTCATGATGCACAAGCTGTAAAAGGTTGACTTTCTACTTTCCATTTCTCAGCTCAACAATTTAACATTTAAATAGCTGGAGCAGCAAAAGTCGAAATGAGAAAAATAACTTTCATTTCATTCTTTTCCCATAAAGATTTTGCAAATGAAACTCCCACATTGACTGGTTATATCCATAAAATGAATAAAATAAAAACCAAATATATTTAATATGTTAATAATAAGTCAGATGCAAAAGTTAGGTGCAACTATCCTTACCAATGTAAGCATTTCTTTTCCACACTGGAACAATTTGTTATAGCATGGAGAAAACAATAATCCCCACTATAATTTGCACTAATCCCCACTTTCATTAATTCTTTGGTAAGTGTGAGGAACTTAAAGTGGTACTGACAGGAAAAAAAACTTTTCAAAATATTAATCTACATAAAAAGTTCCCTTTAGGTCATGTTGATTGATTTTCGCTGATGGGGCTGCTTTTGTAAGTAATTGTTACTTGAAGTTCCTAAACCTGATTGTTTTGCCAACCTGACTGTCCCTTCTCAGCCTGTCAGTTATAGCTTCTAATGCGGACTCCTACTGCACAAATATGGCAGCCCCCTTATAGGGGAACATGTGGGTCAGATAGGTAATGTAAAAGCATCAGGAAATGATTTAAGACAAAACAGTAAAGCTCATGCAATGTTATGATATATTTAAAAAAATGTTTCATTTCAGGTGTCAGTATCAGTGATCCAAATTACAGTAAGATCCCTTGTCCGGAAAACCCCGGGTCCCAAGGATTCTGGATAATAGATTTATAGATCCCACAAACACAAACAGAGAGAATCAAAAAGTATAAAGTTTAAGCATAAAAATAAACTTTTGTTGGTAGGTAATACAACTTCTATCTACAGGGTTCATAATGTGATCAAATGAATGGTAATCTAAAAAGTATCTGGAAAACCCAGGTCCCAAAGATTTTGGCTAAGAGACCCCATGTATTTAGGTATGGGATTTATTATTCTGAACCCTTGGTGCCTAGGTTAAATATATATATATGAGACAAATGTCTCAAGGAAGGCCAAAACACTGGAATAACAAGGGCTCTGCTTTATATGCCATTCTACATTATTTTGTTTTCAATAAGTATATATACAGTGTATATATATATATATATATATGGCACATCTATAAACAGGTAAAAAAAATAAGATATAAGCATACAAATAAACTTTGGCTTATACTGTATATGCTGTTAAGTACAACAACTTCAGGGTTCTACAATTCTACAGGGCTCATAATGTGACTAAAAGGCATATTTAGTGCAAGCCTAGTAATGCTTAGTATAAATCAGTACTGCAGTAGATTCAGTTTGCTCCTACTATCTTCTGTTTGTAAACTGAGTTGTGCACAACCAAATACGTCAACCGCACAAGTGAATTATTTCAAGAAATTCCCAAGACAATCTTTGCTACAAAGTGCAAGGAAAATACAATACGCACAGTGCCATTAGTCTCACAAACAAAATGAAATGCAACTCATAGCACTCTCTGTCAAACAGCCCAGGGACTAACAAATTATCAAGTGACCTTTTCATTTATTAAACAGCTCCTGGTGTTATGACAGGTGCACATATCTTTTTCCATCTTTAGAAATGTACAGCATATAACAAAGGCAAGGACACGACACTTATGGCTGCACAGCACTTGGTGGTAAAAATGTAATTCATATTTCAATATAGTGAAATGGCACCAAGAGGGTGTTGCCTTATTGCTCAGCGTTTTATTTCGGAATCATAAAATTCCAATGATGCAAAAAAAAAACGATATTCATTTTTTAGCAGTAGACATAACATTTTAAAATGTTTCTTTTTATTATTTTATTATTTGAAGATTAAATCATGTACTTGTTAATAGCAATCAGCTAAAAGAATAAAAACAATTCAACCAGAAATACCTGAAAATGAATTGCTCCTTGTTTTGTGTTGTTTATTTATCAGGAGAGGGACTCTATCATTCCATACCCTCATATTTTATTTTGCCTGAATTACATGGTTTTTAAAAAGTAAAAGCAAAGGGGGCAAAGGATTTGATATTTAATATAATTAGTGCTGAATAAATCTATGTGTGCAAAACTGAAACACCAAGGGGGCCATTTACTGAAGTTCATATTTTTTCCACAAAACATGTTTTTTTTTTTGCGCTAAAACTTGAGTTATTACAAGTCCCAAAAAAACGCAAATGTAAAAATGTGCCATCTAAAAGCTGTTGAGGTCATGTTACAACTGTAACAATCTTTATTTAATTCATGGCTTTAGAATTTGTTGGTTCCACCAAAATTCTTACAAACATGTAAAAAAAACTTAGGATTTTGTGTTCTTTTCATTTTCTTTCAGCATTTTAATTAGTTTGTGCTTTTTCAATTCGGATCTTTAAAGCAGAAGGAAAGTCATTTTGGCATTTTACTGCCAATAGATTCACCACATTAGTGCCACCTAGAATGTTATATTTATTCTGCAGAAAGCATTACCATACCTGAGTAAACAGCTCTAGAAGGTCCCTCTGTTTGTTTGTCTTCCTCACTTCCTGCTGCAGCTCTAGAGGCTGGTAGCTCAGATTACACATTCCTAAGGGTGGGGGGAGGGAGTTTTATGAATTCTTATGGGAAGGGGGAGCAGGAAGGGAGAGAGGAGAGAACTGTGCAGACTTGTGCCCCGGGAATGAAGGATTTTTCTGAGAGAGGAAGTCAGATGCCAAAGAACTTGTTTACAAAAAGGGAGACAAGAAATCTTGTGTTTCTTTTGATAGAGGACTGTAAGTGCTTATGGCTGTATTTACATGGACCTTTCTGATAAAGCTTACTTAGTTTTTACCTTTCCTTCTCCTTTAAATAAATCACTAGACATTCGTCATTTTAGTAGAAATGAGTTTATTTGTGGTTTCAAAAAAACAATAAAATCACAATGTTGATAAATCTGCCTCTAACTGTTTGTATTTAAATCATCCCTACAATAGTTTGATGTTTCTTTTATGTTCAAAAAATGGTGGTAATGAAATGTAAATTTAACTTCAATGTAAAATAAGAAAATTTCGAGAAAAAAATCTAAATGTCAGAACAGAGGTTTGTAAGATGTTGTCTAAAGAGATGTTTTTATCTGTTTGATTGCAGAATATATCATCCTGGAAAAGAGGAAATAAAAATACTGACGCAAGTGTCCAATGGCAAAATGAATGAAGTTAACATATTGTTATGGTCAAGGTTATAAATACATATTGGCAGGAAAAGATTTACTGTGTATACATTTTAGATCTACATAAATAGTTCAATGAAAATGAGGTTTTGGGTGCCATGTATTAAAAAGCACAAAGTGCAAACCTGTTTCCCCTTTGCCATCTGTCCCTTTGTTCCTAGATGTAAATGACAAGGACACAAGTAAATAATAAGCTAATTGCTATAGTTAGCATAGTCACCCTCTAACAGACTTTAGTTTTTACAAAGGTGAGAGATACTTCAAAAACATTCAGAGCAACTGCGCCTGATTTGCAATAAAGTGCACACGCAGTTGGGTCCACGATTGCAGTAGGCATAGTACAACTGTGTTTGGCACAGGGAAATTGCGTCAAGCCAATCGGCCATTTGCATCTGCAATGATGCTGGAATTCTGGGGGTAAATTCTTCATTATGGGAGAGTAACATGGTCATTGGGCTTTGCTCACTGCACTTGCAGATGTAAATGAGCCTTATGGCCTTGCAGCTTATGCATATATCAGAGAAAAATCTCTCCCATGAAACCCCACAAGCTAAACTGTCCTACTCAAAGCCCTCTTCCACCAGTTACAAAATGAACTGCATTTGCTTCAAATGTAACTGACCTTACCAGTCTTCTGTGACCACAGGCTCATGCTGACTTCCCACTTCTTAACTCTTTTTAAGAGTTTCTCCATTCCCTCTCATTTTTTTACTCATTTTCTCTCCCATCTTCTGTAACCTTCACATCCCCTTTCTCTCTCTTTCTTTAACTCCCCTCTCATTTTCTACCTCAGCTTTCCCATAGCCTATGTGACTGTTTTCTCTCTTATTGTGTTTTTATATTCTAAGCTTTAGCTTTATTTCCCACCCAATTCTTAACCAGCTCTCTTTCTGTTTTTCCCTGTCAACATGTCTATTACTATTTACCAACCTTCTCAGTTCATAAATTGCAATCCCATGGTGCATTGCAAGTTCCTATTGAGTGTATTAGGAAGTTTTTAATATGGCTTTTCTGTGTTAGTGCTCTACATAAATTTATGTTGATAACAAAGACCAATTTTAGTTATAGCCAATAAAAGTAAAGGATAGCGTTAATGATACTTTCTTGAAAGCCATTTGCTAATAGCCAGTAACTAATTTGTTAATGGTTTATTTGAAACTTATATTTACAAATGCTGGAAAAGCACATTAGTATACAGTACAGTAAACATTAGGCTGGGCATCTTGCACATTTATCTTATGTTTTTCATTATCTTACAGTGCATCGAGTAATTGAATTTAGTTTGAGTATAGAGCACTTCATTCTTATCTCTTTTCATTATCCTGAAACTGTACCCTTGTTATGGCAGGCTAATGCTCAAGACTTACAAAATCAAAGTTAACTAGAGGTAATAGCATTTTTTTCAAAAACTGCTATATTCAAGCCATTGATTTCTCTCTAAAAATAAAATAAATAACATCTAGCAGTAACATCTCAATACGGGTTTTCTTTTTTGCTTTAAACATTGGGAAAACAGTTTCCATTCTATAAATGCACTTCAGCTGATCCTTGTCACAGATTATTGTCCGCCAAGGTGTGCAAAGGACAAAAAGGGTGATGCCAAGCTAACAAGAGCACATTTGTATTGTGTCTGCTCCATTTATCAATGATTATATCCCCCACTGATCAAAAGCACTTCAGTAATGTGATAACATCTTAAAGACATAGAAGAAGCCAGTCTGAAATGACAGAAATAGTGAAATAGAAAATACGCACAGGGTACATTTTTGTAATTTCTTTTTCCTGATTTAAGGGCAAATTTATTTTTTTCTGGTTTCTATCATGTCATTTTGCCAGCCTTATTTTAAATGAACAGGCTTAGCAGCTTGTGTTTGAACTGAAATATTCCTATCGCTAGCCAATAAAAGTTGTATGCTCTCGTATGGTGACCGCCAATCAACCTGCCCAAACTGGGCAGGTTTGAAAACCCATAGCCACAGATTGCCACAGACTGGCAGGTAAGAGCTTATGTGCTCAATGACCTGGTGTACACCCTTTAATGACTAGATTAAGACAGCAAGCAATGGTACTATGGCAACAATGATGTAATAAATAAGAACAGAAACAGCATGAGGTGTAAAACTGGGGAATAAGTCCAACACTCGCCAATGTTTTAGGCTACCGGCAGTCCAGTCCAGTAATAGGCAGGGGGTCAGGGCTGGCAGAAGACAGCAGAGCCCAAAAGACAGGCTGAGGTCTGGGCAGGAAGCAAACAAGCAGAGTCGGGAAACAAAAAAAGCATATTCATACTGCTTGCCTGAAAGTGAATCTCATGCTTCCCAAAGTAGCTCACACCCGCCATTCCTAATGAAAGATTTATTTCTTCATGTTTCAGACTGGTCAAGTTATTACGTGCAAGCATAATAGCAGTTAATTGATATCACTTTATTTGAGCATCACAGTTGCTAAATTGTAGTCCCAGCCAAACTGCTGAGACTGCTTTCAAATAGCAGCCCATCTATGCACATTTTGTAACATTCAGAAAAAACCATGACATAAATATTTATAATGTAATAAATCATTTTATTTTAAGAAAGGTAGTAGGAGTGGGATGCCAACGATGTTTGCAACTTGTATTTGGTTCAACTGATATCCTGTATATTCATGACCCCTGGTCAATGATTGGCATTTCTGCTTGTAGTTACGGTTGCTTGTATACAATGCTAATTTACATGGATGATTATTTATATTTAGATGCTTTTACACAGGTACAGCCAATTGCCCTAAGCTTCCCTCACACGAATAGCTGCTCATTTTTTAAGTACATGTCATTAACTACAATGCCACAAGTGTTTGTGAAAGGATGAGCAACTGTGGATTTTTAAAACAGGTCAAGATTACATTTGTTCAAGAGTTTCTAACAGGTTGATTAAAGCCAATCTTGGGAAGATAATATAAGTACTTACCACATGTGCATCATTACTGCATTGGATACTTCTGCAGACGAGGCGTCCTGCACACGAGGCGTAGGGCGGATATTTTCGGCAATCGCTTTTCCGCCCTACGCCTCCTACTTGTGCCTGCACCAGAATGAATGAGATCATTGAATGAGCTTGGGTGCAGGCACATGTAGCCGATATACACATAAAAATGCCAGAGAATGCAAAGTCGGCGTAGGAGGCGTAGGGCGGAATTTTCAGCAAACGCTTTTAAGCTTGCCGAAAAAATCCGCCCTACGCCTCGTCTGGCATTAGCCTAAACGTTTTCATCACAACCTATACAATACAGGGCTGGTCTTCTCCCCTTGTATCTAAAAAACTGTCACTTTCAATTAATGTTTTGGGGGAATGAGGGTCTAATTTGTAATGTGGTAACAAAGTGCAAAAACAGGTGCAAAATTCAATTTTTTATTCAACAATGCATCTGCCTCACGGGAATAGGGTTTCTCACTAACATTTAAAACTAGTTATGGATTCCTAGCGAATTTCCGCATTTTGCCATTGGCGGATATTCTGTGCGGAACATGCACGATGTATGCAACATTTTTTTAACGCGGGAATAAATGATTTTTTTTGGCATTCGTCATTTGTTTGGACGTGTGCCGAAATTTTGCAGGAGAGAATTTTTGTGCCAGTTTTGCAAAAAAATCTGCCAATGTAGAAACATGGAAATTCACTGCAAATACATCCTGGAGTAAAATTTTGCTCATTACTATACAAAAGTATTCCAAGACATTCTCTCGCCTATATATAAATCCATACTTCCATATGTTACATTGCAAGATCTTGTGACAATGGCCCCATTCTTATTGTTTCTCCTTGTATTTGTTATATTGTTTAGTAACTGGAATAATACAAATAATAGTGCCAAAGGAGACAATGGTGCTATGTCATAATAACAGTCTGTCCAATGTTTAACTTGCTTTTTACATAAATACATTTCCTGTACATACAATTATTAAGCCAACTGTCACTTCATCAGGCATGTTCTTCTCAAATAGCCAGACACCACAACAAACTATTAGCTTTTAAATCCTAGTTTTATCATTCAAAACTTTCCCAAAAACATTCTATTCAAAATTCCAAAAGTTTTATCTGCTACAGGCCTGAAAGGTCATCTGTTTCTCTGAAGTCGAGGAATGGACAAACCAATTGAATGAACACATTCTCATAGAGTTTATAGAGTGGATGTTTTTCTTTTAAGCGCAAGGGTTGTTTTCTCTTTTCAGCGTTAGTGCCTCTAGGGTAGTGTATGTGTGCCTGCTGTTATGTGATAGGTAATTTGTTGTAGCAAGGCATTGGCACAGACATTTAATCAAGTGTGTAGCTGATGCCGTTCAGAATATTTCTTTAGCTACTCATTCACATAGAAAATTGAGGAAAAGAAATGCTGTTTATTTGGAAAAAAGAAGCCTAGCTTCTGTCTTTTGTCTGAATGCCATTCCACATTAGTTTGATCTGTATATATGTGAGCACCCAAGGCTCCAAACGCTGAGATGATAACAGTAATAAAACTGAATCTGTATAAGGAACACAATGATCCATAACACTGCGGAATTTAACTATTTGCCATTTATCTTATTCTTTTTTCATATTCCTCCAATGTAACATCCATCAGTTACCTGATGTATGATATTTCATCTATAAGCTTATAAGCCTTGAGTCTTATTTTCCTATTTATTAATATTCGCACCCATGGTATTAGTGAAATGCACTCAGAATGGCATAAGCTTCCTGTCCTTATTATTTCATGCAGCTAAATAGCATGTATTCTATCAATAGATTTCATCCTTGAAGTGTGATTGACATCAAACGATTGGAATTCACGTAAGAGTGGATATATTTCATTTTCCATTTCATATAAGAATTCCTTCAGTGCAGGAATATAAATAACATGTCCTCTCTGTTTATTGTTATTAAAGTCCTTGATATTAAAACACTATGCACAACACTACATTTTCTTCACAAAGAATAGGAAATGTACCTATGTTGTGGGTTCACTTATACATTCAGTCACATAAGCGACAGCAATTCTCTTTTATCCCTTTTACTCCATGTAAAAAATATGTGAAAATATAAAGAGGCGTACAGACCTTAATGCATCCTTAAAGGAGACTAAGGGGCAGATTTATCAAAATGTGAGTTTAGAGCTTAATACATAAAAACTCACCCACATTCTATTCATTCCTAAGACAGTTTTAGAAGTGTATTTATCAATGGGTGAAAGTTAGAACTCACCATTTGATAAAAGCGCTTCTAAGAATCCCACAGGAATAAATGGAACATGGGTGAGTTTTTATGTATTAAGCTCTAAACTCGCATTTTGATAAATCTGCCCCTAAATAATGGAGTAAGTTCATGAACACAATGTATAAAGCTAAACCCTCATTAGCAATTTTTAACCAGACCCCATGTGATAACTGAAAATAAGAATCATTTTAAAGCCTATACTAAAGACCAAACAACCCTAGACAGTGACAGCAAAAGCTGTGCTCAACTACATCATGAGATGCGGTGCACATGACTAAACATCAGTGAAATACATATACAGGTATAGGACCCGTTATACAGAATGCTCGGGACCAATGGTATTCCGGATAAGGGGTCTTTCTGTAATTTGGATCTCCATACCTTGTCTACTAAAAAATCAATAAAACATTAATTAAACCCAATAGGATTGTTTTGCATCCAATGAGGATTATTTATATCTTAGTTGGGATCAAGTACAAGGTACTGTTTTATTATTAAAAATGAAATCAGTTTTAAAATTCTGAATAATTTGATTCAAATGGAGTCTATGGGAGACAGGCTGTCCATAATTCGGAGCTTTCTGGATAATGGGTTTCCGGGTAAGGGGTCCGATACCTGTACATGCAGCAGTGGTGTCCCTCCAGGAAGCTTCACCATATGTGAAAGCTAAGAACACTACCCTCAGTAAAAGGGAATGTATATCGCATCATCTACAGCCGGAAAAGTGCAGCACCACATACAGTGCACCTATTGGGTTATTAATCATTTAAAAGAACAAAGAATAAAACTGTATCAAAGTCATTAATATATAATGTACTGTTGTCCTGTTGTGTGTTTGCCTCAGAAACACTACTATAGTTTATATATAAACAAAGCTGTTGTGTAGCCACGGGGGTTGCCATTCAAACGAAAATATTGGCTACATAGCACAGGTTCCATAGCAGACAACAGATAAACTCTGTAAAACAATTGTATTCTACCAAGTATATTTGTTATTTTGTCATGCATTTGTTATTTTGTTATTTGTATTTGTCATGTAACCTGTGCCTTTTCTCCTTTCTTCTAGGTTGAATGGCTGCCCCCATGGCTACACAGCAGCTTTGTTTATATAAACTGTTTTACCAGTGCAGGGCAACAGTACATTATATATTAATTACATTCTAACAATTATTTTTTTGAATTTGATTAGAATCATTCCTATTTTGCCAATTTCATATCCTTCTGTACTGAATAGGCATTTCTTGAACACCAGGTAAGGTATGTGTTGCCTTCACAAACAGCAAATGTCTCAGTCTGAATGTTTTTCATTGATTTCTTACAATATCTAACTGAGACTGGTATATAAAGGAATTCCGTCCTTGTCTTTGTGACCCTGGATACAATGATGAACTGCCTTTCTGAAATGCTTTGAGATCTAGATTTCTGCTGAGTGTTCACCTTTGCTGCGATATCTTGCCAATACGTATAAATGAGAACTGGTGTTTTCACTAATATTATATTTTTAAGGCAACTTCTGTAAGCTGCCTGCTGTCCATGATGCTGTTAAACACAAGCAAGAAATACAAGAATACCGTACCTCTGCAACGTGCATTTAGCAGGCTATAGTAACGAAATCTATCAAATGCAATCTGTCAATTATTTCCCAAGCTATTGCACTTTGAAAGGCATGCTCGATGGCAGATTGTGTTAATCAGGATGTTTTCTTTTTACCATTAAACTGCTTTGTAAATACAAGTAAAAAGAAATGTAAAGGTAAACACTGAAGGAATCTAAGAGTAAAATCTCTTTAATGCCTATGCCAAGCCATATTTGTCTTCCTGGGATTGTTAACAGCCCTGTAATTACAGCATTTTGGTCTTTTCATTTGATGAACTCGTTCTTCTAATGTTGATGTGAGCTTGTCCTGGTGTGAATCTAAATAATAAGATGATAATAAAATGATCAGCTTCATGCCAAAAAGGAGCTGTGTGATGGAAGCCTATGGGGAGGAAGAATGCCTAAAGTGACGAATTCTCACCAGATAGCATCAAACTGCATTGTGCTTGGCTGCATATGAAATCTGCCAATGTTAAATCTGCTTTGAAAATAAACTTTCAAATCACATCTTTGAGATGCACTAAAAAGAGTCCCTAGTGATTATGTATTAACATATTGACTTTAATAAAGTATCTGGCCTTGGAGTCCATAACAACTCGTATCTTTCATTTACACACAGCAAAATTTGATTTCATTTTTATTTATTTATTTATTTATTTATTTTGCTAAACCTTCACCATTTCATATAGAGCAAAATTCTGGGTATATGTTAAGCTTCGTAAATAAGGAATGCTACTATAAAAATTACATTTATTTTATTATTTAAGGGCTATTGCTCGCAGAGCAATGTCAAACATTTGGCCTGCACACAGTGAGATGGTGCATTAGCCTGAAAGGATGTCTTTGTGGAGTTTTTCTTTGAAATCCATTGGAAAAAATAGAGATTTGCTTTCTAAAAGCAAATTATCTCAGGAAGTGCATTTTGCAGTTGAATTCATTAACAGATATTGCAGGGTGTTTATAGGATAGAACTGCGGTTGAAAGACTGAATTTTTTTTTTTACCTCTACAGTTTCAGATTTGGATTGTTTGTTGTCATTGTTCTTTCTGGGTCAACTAGAATGTCATTTAAACCTTACAGTGAAAAGGTTACTTTTGATTGACTTCTGTTTCTTAGTTTAGCATTCATTTAATAGAAAAATACATATAATATATAATGAAAGTTTTAACTACAATGCCTCAGATTTTAATGGTAAACAATTATGGGCCATATTTAAAGAAACAGGAGAAGCACAGCACAAGCAACAGATATGTTACTAATAAAGGGAGTTCATATAAATGTTTATTTTCAATAGAGGGGAAATGGCAGTAAGGTACTTCACTGAGTTTTTAAATACATTATTTTATCAAAAGCTCTGTGCACTTAAAAGGAAGTGAGTTTGTCCTTTCCTTTGATGTACTGTATATCTGCTCAGACTCAGTGGTTGGTAATAATGTGGTTGTACAATCAATGGATACAGTCCCTGTAGCAGAGAGAAGTAAATATACCCTAACTGTGCTGCCTACAATTCCTGCCAAGGATTTAGAGAACAGATAAGCATTTCACACTTCATCTAGTATTGTACACAGTAGTGTGTCTATCTCTCATCTAATATTTACCCCTTGAAATAAATGTAGAAAACACCATAAACCAACTGAAAATGCAGTATTACTTGTCACTAATTTGTGTATATTCACATGTAAAAATATTTATTGTCACAAAATGGTGCCAAAAGCTGCTGTCTCTACAGTATGTTTACACCATGAATGCTATTGTTGATGGACCTACTCCATTAGAAAAAGAAGCTATTCTTTATTTATTTATATGCTGGAGTCAAAAGTGGTTTAAGTTGCTGTATAATTTTACACTCAGCTAAACAAATTTGTTTATAGCATTATATATATATATATATATATATATATATACATACAGTATATATATATATATATAACCACTGGGCCAGGGAGGCAGGCAAAGAGGATCCTAGTGAATATCGTCTTTTAAACTTACTTCCCCATAGTGTTTGCTACAGCCCAGCAGCTTTATTGGCTAATTAGAGTTAGCGTATCTAATTATGTGCCCTATTTACACCATTCTCCAACATTATTATTTTTGGTCTGAGCTTCATTGCTGGTGATTTGCTGTTAGCTCTTTACATCTCCTGGCTCTGCCTTGGTCTTGTTTCCCTTCCTGTCCTGCTTGTAGCTTGTAGCTCCATCCCTCTGTAGTCTGTCCTGCTTCTTTGCCCACTCCTCCTTGTCTAGACCCATAGGGGCATATTTATTATGCTGTGTAAAAAACGTTGAGAAAATTCGCCACACATCGTCAGTCTTCACTGTGTAAAACCGGTGTAAAATCGGCATCATTTTTTCACACGGAACTTGTGTAAAATCTAGCCTTCAGATTCCGATCTTCCAGATTCATTTATTTTACACAGCTTTTTATGCCTTTTTTTTTGGCAAATTCATTTTACACAGCATAATAAATATGCCCCTTATTGATCCCCTGTTCATCTCCAACTGCTACTTACCTGGTAAACTCAACACCCACCTTTTGCATTTTTCTGAATCCTTTCTTCCTGTATATAGTTTGCCTCACGGAACAAGGATTCACATGAATGATAGTTGTATTGCACAGAAATATTTTAATTTTGCCATTTAAATACATAGGGCCTGATTCACTAAAGTGTGATAAAAATTATCGCACGCTTTTTTGCGGTAAAAAAGACGCGATAATTTGCACGCCATTTTCGCATGCGGTATTTCTCGCGCTAGTTTTACCACATGCGTTAATTTCCGCGCTGAAAAGAATATGATCGCATGATTCACTATAACTTTTGCGCGCTAAATATTGCATTTGGTTATGCGAAAATTAACTCCTATTACAGGCAGGCGAAAAATTATAGAAAAGTACAGTAAATGATTTTTTTGCAATAAAATATGGACTTACAGTGTTATTTATTCAAGTATGTGTCTTTTTACTCAATTTTACTCAAAATTAACACCTACTACAGGCAGGCGATAATTATAGAAAAGTACAGTAAATGATTTTTTTGCAATACAATATGGACTTTGCAGTGTTATTTATTGAAGTCTGTGTTTCCCCTAGAGTGACGCAGCCGCCAGTTTGCAGCGAAATGTTCATTTTTAATACAGTAATTTTCCGCAAGTATTGGCGTGTATGGCTAACATGGCGTGCGTTCATTTGCGCGACTATTTATATTTTTTGGACGTGCGTTGAATTTTTTCGCGGCGGATTTTTTCATGCGTTTCGCAAAACAATCCGCCAATGGCAAAACGCATGAAAAAATTCGCCACGCAAAAATTCAACGCACATCCAAAAATTTATACAAGCGTCAAAAAATAATAGTCACAGCAACAATTTTTTTGCCCGCACAACATTTTTGCCGTTTCGTGGATCTTTCGAAAGATTTGCTAATTTTCACTAAAGATAACCAGAACACATTTGCTCATCACTAGTGGCTACTATTTATAAGCATCTACTATTTATATGATACCATTTATATGCTACCATTTATATGTGGCTAATATTTATATACACCATTTATATGTGGCGACAATTTTTATACACTATTTCTATGCTACCATTCATATGCGGCGACTATTCGCGTGCGTAATTTAGCGCATGTACCGGCAAATACCGCATTGAAATAGTCTTTGCGAGTTAAATAACGCATGCAATATCGCGCGTAAAAAAGCGCAAGTATGCTTATAGTGAATCGTGCCAAAAATCGCCAAAATTAAGACGCGGTAAATTTATAGCGCACACTAAAAATAGCGCACATTTTATCGCACTTTAGTGAATCAGGCCCATAGTTTTTTTACGTTTTTACAGAAATCATTTTTGTTACAGTTCCTTGATATGATTACCTGCATACTACACAATATAAATAAGGAACATAAATCAATCTATTTGTCATATTTGCCAAACATTTCTTATATCTGGAAGGTTAGGTGAAAAATAGTGGCTGGAATAGTACCTCCATGGTTAGAATGAATGTTTTGCTGTGCAGGGGTGTAGACACTATTGCATGGAGTTTGCAAGCTGTCCCTGTGCCTGGGTGGAAATAATAAAACCGTTTGTAACACATGCTGGCGGGTATTTGGTATCAGATACCCTTCTGCACTGAAATCCATATAATACAGAGATACTGTAGCATGTAAGGACTACAGGGGCAGGGACTTGTGTCAGAGATATGCATTGTGTAACATCAGTGCTCTATGAGTTACAGGGTTATAATAATACTATTTGATGCTATTTGATACAGAACAAGCCAGATATTTTATCATTTCCCTGCAGACACTCATCAACACAATTTCTCTATTCCCATTCCTTATTTTTGCTGTTAAAATCAGGTGAATTGAATTCACAACTGTCTATGAGGCCTGGAAGCTTTCAATTTAGTGTATATTCCTGTTGCAGGGATTACTTCTACAAAGCTCTAACTTTGCTAGAGATTTCACCTTGTGTGACAGATACAGTTTAGCTGCTATGCGCCATACACTGGGGGTGTGTAATGTGGGTATAACAAGTATATAACGAAATCATAGCATCTGCAGATATATTTTTACAAATAGCCATAAAGTACATCTCCAGCAATCTATGATCCAGATCACACGGTTTATGGCATAAAAACCTTTACATGTAATTGCCAGTGTATCCGAAGGATGAAGAAGCAGGGCACTAAAATCCCCATAGCCTGACAGTACTGCGGGTTGGTATTTGTAGGACATTCGAATCAAAATGGATTTTCAGACAAATTCTACAACGTTCAATTATTCTTGAGTGAAAGTTAATATTGTTCCTGTACCAAGGTGAGCGAACTATTGAACTACTGAATGAAAAGGCAGCCCTTTATAATGCATTTTCTCCAGACAGGCTTTGTTTGACCGGATATCATTGCCTTTCAGCTATGTTGAATCTCTTCTAATTTACCTGGATCTTTTATTTCTTTTACTAACCCTATTCCTTTCATATCCATATACCTTCCACACAGATGTCCATTTCTGCACTTCTTTCCTTTGATGCACCCAGTATATATTTTATTTTCAACATGCTAAAACACAATGCTGCAGAAATCCTCTCATGTTGTGCCTTGCTTTCAAATGATTATCTCTGCTCTGTACTCCCACCTACAAAACTCTCAAAACTGTATATTTGTCTGACCCAGTTTCTTAGGTTGAATTATTTACTTGATCTTCTGCTCCTTCAAGCTAATTTTTTTATTTCAATAGAAACTTACTTACCACTAAGTCAAGGTTTAATATTACTCGACAATTCCACTACATTAAACATATGGTAATGTTTTTATCTCTCTAAAGGTTCCTACCTTTCTCTCTCTCTCTTCATCTTCCCAGGAAATCTCAATTCTACCATCACTCAACCATATTATTGGGGTCATTTATGGACCCCTCTTACCTCTCATCTTAAAAACATTGGGTCTGGCTACGCTCTGCATCTGAATGATAAGCAAGTTAGGTAATGAGCAGGAGGTGGGTGAGGGGATACCTACTTCCCCCCCCCCCAGCCTGCCCCTCATGAATGCAGTGGTGCCAAATGCAGGTCGTGCTGTATGCAGGGGGCAGACAGAGGTCTCTATTTTTCACAGTCTTTGCTTGTGCGGGGTAAGGACCAAAGTGCAAAAACAAGGTAAATTGCACCTGTGTTTTGCAGTTTGCACCCACCCCTGCAAGTAATAAATATTACTATTATTTGTTCCATTTGGTCTAATTTTTCTGCTGTTGTAAATCACCAAGGTACCTGGGTCACATGTTCTGGTTACATGAAGATCAGATCTATGGGAGAAGAGTCCACTAAATGAAAGACCACTTTGCTGTATATCTGCACAGTTCTCCCTGGATGATGATGCTCAGGACACACCAACAGGCTGACAGGATTCCATGATTGATAGGGAGATACAAGTGGCACAGCCACACAATAAGCAAAAGCAAAACAACATAGTAGGGGTGTACCAAATCATGGATTGGTTTATGATTTTTCCATTTATTGCAGGATTTCTATTTGGCCCAATCCTTGTTCTTGGCATAGTATAATCTGTATAATAAGAATAATCTGAGCCCTAAATATCAGGAAACTTAAGACTATGTGACAACTGAAGATAAACAGTAGTTTTTCTCATTTTGCAATTATTATTATTATATGGGGGAGATTTTGTTAATTTAAATATGCAAATTAGGAATTAGCTTTGGTTTAGATGCAGATTCAAATGATCTTGTGGATTCACTATTCGACTGAATCCTAAAATTAAGTGTATTCCTACAACAGAGCAGCACCTCTGGGCTAAGGTACTTGTCAAACTTGCAGAGCTGAGTGCATTGCTAACAGGCGCTGCGATGGGCACACAGTGCTGACAGGTGCTGCTATGGGCACACAGTGCTAACAGGTGCTGCTTATCAGGGCACACAGCGCTGACAGGCGCTGCTATGGGCACACAGTGCTGACAGAAGCTGCTATTGGTGCTGCTGGGACTGCACAGCCAAATATGTATCTGTCACTGCTGCTATCACTTAGTTTTATAAATGGAGCATTCTGAAACAAGGCCATGCACAGTTAATGGTCCATCTTGTATATAATATATCATTTACTAAAAAACAGTCATACCCTTAAGGTTGCAGCTATTAAACATTAAACACATTCTAACTGAAGATTATTTCCAGCAGAGATTAGTAGAAATCTGCCTTTGTATTACTATTAAAACACTTCCTGTGGTGCCACACTCCTGAGTTTCATTCCAGCATTACTTAAAAAACTCAATTCCTGATGGCTACATGTAAGTAATCCGGGTTTCACTGCTGTACGTGTAACCTGATCATTTTATTGATCTCTAATCATTTTTATGAAGGACCTGCATTGTTCAATAATTGCTTGATACACCTGCAATAAGATGAAGAAAATGATACCCTGCTGGAAGGGAGATAACAGAACTCAGTTTCTCTCTTTGAGAAAACATCTTACAGGGAATCCTGTCATCAAAGTCCTGTGTGCTGTTTGCAATGTGACAGTTACAGTACCTGAAGACCTGAAGACCAGGACACCTCTGCAAGAAAGTTCAATTGCTAATTCCTCTTTGAGTCCTTTATACAAAGTTCCCTGCTGTTAGGGGCCTTGAAAACTTGAGAAAATGGTAACCTATCAGACTTTGCCTTGCTGTTCTGAGCTTTAACAGGCCTTTTTATGTCTGCCATGCTGGGTGCTTATTTGACTCTCCTAAAGAAAGTTGTTTTTTGATGTGCCAAATGTCTATGGTGCTGCACCCTGCCCCTGTCACTATTCAAGTTTTTTTATTCTGGCCTTTCTGGTTCTCAGCAGCACAAAAATACCGGCACAACAGGACTTAATTTAATTGAAATTAAGTCCTGTTGTGCCGGTATTTTTGTGTTGTTTGGATCGTGGTGGAGAGTGCCAAAGTCTCTCCTAATACTGTGCACAAGGCGGAACAGACTGGAAAGGCCAGGGTGTGCTGGTGAGTGTGGATTGGCTTTCTGGTTCTCAGCCTTGTTTTATTACTACTTGCCATTCCCATTTTCTTTGTCTGTCTTTGAGTTGTCTATCCTGTGCTGGCATGTATCCACGCCTTGAACCTCATGCAAGGTCCTAGTGGCACCTTAGTAAAGCAGTGTCTCCATTTGGCTGTTACAGGCAGAATTGTGTTCTGAGATGTTCAGACACTGGGTTTTGGTAGGGCCCCCTATTGGAAAAAGGTGAACATGGCCCTGAAATTCAGAATGTGAAAGTTATATTCGCTGTGTAAGCCTCTTGGCTGGGAGGAAGATGGTGCTGAGGATGAAGCCTGTTTGCTGGTGAGTCCCATCAGTTATTCTTCAGTGCAGGGTGGTTTACAAGATCACAAGATGCAACAAGATTTTTTAATCTTTGTTATTTTTTAACAATTAAAAAGTGTGTGACTAGACAGCCTGCGGGAGAAATGGCTGTTATGAAGCAGGTGGAATGCCATCAGTGAAACAAGCAAATCTTTTGGAGTGTAGGACTGGTAAAGGTTTTTTAATCATGATTTGGGCACATATATTGTACAAATTGGCATGAAGTGAGAACACTTCCCTCATCTCACCAGTAATACAATGCATCCATTCCTGACCCCCGCCTTGTTAAAATTCAAGGGTGGAACTACACAAGAGATTTTGTTGGGTGTAGTTCAGCAACAGGTAGGGAACTTTTCTAAACATTTTTTATGAAATGAACACAAATTAGTGCATTGCACTTGGCACATTATTATTAGTGATGAGCAAATCTGTCCTGTTTCACTTTGCCGAAAAATTAGCAAAACTGAAAAAATTTGCAAAACAGCAAACATGATGTGTGCGACTTTTTTGATGCAACCAACTTTTCTGACACAACTTTTTCCTCACTCCATGGAGTTTTGTGAAATATGCGGAAAAATTTGAGTGAGAAAAAAAAGTCGCGGTTGCAGCAAAAAATCGAGTACGCCAAAAAAGTAGCACAATAGAGGCTATATATCGGCAAAGTGAAACGGAACAGATTGGCTCATCACTATTTATTATAATTAACGGTTCTGCACTATAGTATCCATTCTGTAGTTCTGGGTTTTTTTGTACTGGAGGTTCCAGTGGGGTGGACCAGTGAACGGCTGGAAACGGGAACACATAATATCCACTGAAGATTCCGCTATGTTTCACATTTATTTTAGGGACTCAATCACTGAAACATATATTACTAAACATTTATAATGTGTAAAAAAAAGCTCTAAAATATACATGTGCATCCATATATGACCCTAACACCATGCAACAGTGATCAGCTTGCTCTGATGAATTGCAGGCAAGAAGCACAAATAAAGGGAGCCCTGGAATTAATGGAATGACTTGTGGTGCATGTTATTTTGAGAACATGCCGTTATACTTGTATTCTGGGCAATAAATTGCATTTTGCAATTTTTCATTTTGCACTTCTGTTAGTAAATGGGCCCTCTAAACACATATTGTACAAACTAGATGTGGCTTTTGCTAATCTTTATATCTCGAGAATTTGAGTTTACCACATTGAAATATTAAGTACACTGTAGAAGAATATAATGGAGGGAAGTGAATCCGTTTTTTACACACACATCTGTTGCCATAGTAATTGGAATCTCCAAAACTCAGGGGAACATAGAGGCAAACTCTTTTAAAAAGCGTTGCTCTGGTAAAATAGCAAGTGTCTGATAGCAATGTGCACAATTTATTGCAGTGATTCCATTCTTTTGCATAAGCTCTCCTGCCACCCTCTCAGCTGCTCCAGGCACACAGGTTTAGCTAGGTGCCAATAGGAGGCTGATCCTCTGACCAGTCTGTAATTGAAATAGTAGCACCACCAATTATAAATCCCAGTCTGCACTAAGGGGCTATTTATGAAGTTGCAGAAAAGTTACTGGCAAGTGGCATAAAAGCCTAGAAATATTTTTCCTAATGAAAGACAATGTGACATTTGGTGTGTTACCAATAAATACCCCAGGGATGAGTGAAAACATCAGATTTACAAAGGGGCACCAAGTGTTTCTTGTTAAATAGAAAAGGTTGCATTATCATTGACACTAAATCAAGGGAGCACAAATTCTAATTCTAAAATGATAACATCTCTTCATTATTTGGCTGTTTTGTTATATAGTTCATGTATGGGATCTGTTATATGGAAACCCATTATTCAGAAAGCTCCAGACTAAGGGATTTCGTTTTTCTCTATAATAATAAAGCCGTACCTTGTAATTTATCCCAGCTAAGATATAATTCAAACGTACTGGAGTTATAACAATACTGATGGGTTTAATTAATGTTTACATGATTTTTTAGACTTTGAGTGATTGTGATTAGTGATTGGGTGATTAGTGATTGGGTGATTAGTGATTGGGTGATTAGTCGCCCGCAGTTAATCTTGGCTACCATGGCTGACTATTCTCCACAAAATGTCTTTCCACGACAAATTAAGTGAATCACTGGTGAAAAGCCATAAGCGTTGCTTCGTTTTCTAAGGTTGCTCCTGGAGGAAAATTTGTGCGACTTTGGAAAACGAAGTGGTGTGTATGCGTTCTCCCCGGCGATTTACTTCATTGCCAGTAAAAAGGCATTTTGAAAAGTAGTCGGCCATGATAGCTGCAGGTATCTAGTTTCCCCATGGGATATTAATTACCCTTAAGGTATGGAGATCCAAATTACAGAAAACCCTCCTTATTTTGAAAACCCCCAGGTCCCAAGCATTTTGGCTGAAGGGTCCTATAACTGTTGCAGTGTCCGCTATGATGTCTGTCCACTATCCAGATTAACATTAGATTGTGGCCACTTATCCACATGAATGGAATTCTGCAGTTATACCATTACGCATTGAAACCACAAATGTATTACACAAGCACAGAGAAAAAAAATGCTAGTACTTAATACAGTAACATGCAGCAGTATTATTATTGTGTGTACTTTACTCATTGCTGCAATAGTGCCTAAGCACATTACTATAAACATGAGCAACAAGAGAAGATTTCTATGGATGAATCCATTGGAGGTAGCTTAGGGCTCTTATACACAGGCGTTTACACTTGTTCCCATGATGTGGCTTTTGTATGAATTCCATGAATTTTATGAATTATAACACATGAATTAATGGACAGCATTTTCCCCTGTTGCCTGTACCCACACTGTTGCACATACAGTAGGTGATTTGCAGCATACACTGGTTTGCACTTGATAGACAAAAGTACTGCTCTAGTCCAGGTGTGGGACCTGTTATCCAGAATGCTTAGGACCTGGGATTTTCTGCATAAGGAGTCTTTCCTTAATTTGGTTCTTTTTACTTTGTGCACTAAAACAAATTTAAACATCAAATAAACCCAATAGGATTGTTTTACCTCCAAAAAGGATTAAACATATTTTAGTTGGGATCAAGTACAAGGTACTGTTTTATTATGACAGAGGAAAAGATTCATTTGATTAAAAAGGAGGCTATGAGAGATGGACCATAATTCAGAGCTTACTGGATAACAGGTTTCCGGATAACAGATCCCATATCTGTACAACTAACTTTTCTTGCACATCAATAAGCCGACATTTTAAGAAATTCACCTCTACCTCCAAGCCTTGGAAACCCTCCCCTTCCAGGGGAGACCTTCCCTAGATTATCAACCTTACACCAATGTGGTGGAGATTTACATGAAAGGAAACTGCCAATAACATGCCATTTTCAGCTTGAAATGTTGAAATGTGCGTTTTTGGGAACATTAAAGTGATGACAGGAGGCACAGAATAGTATGGGGCATTTCTGAAATACACCTTCAGGGCAACAGTATCACAAATCCATGACATTTAATACAAAGAAGCAGAATGAATTTTCTATGGCAGGATCACTTATCTGGTATGTTTACAACTCAGTAGTCAGTAGTGTATTGCCTTTTAATTAAATGCATGTCAGCACACACAGGGCATATTTATGCAGCATTTCTTTGAAACTTACTGTTTCTGAACATTAGTCAAGTCTCAAGTCTCCAGACATAATACACATGATTTAGACAGGATGTACTTGTGCCAAAAAGCTGTTAAAGCTTGTACTAACTATGGGATATAAAGATCAAGATACATGTATTTATGGTGCCCTGTTACCAGGAGACAGGCTGGGTGCAAAATGCCCTGTACAAGAGCAAGTAAGAAATGCAATGTATATGCCAATCTTAGGACCATAGTTTTACAGCTCCTACACCTAAATTTAGCCTTTGGAAAATGAGCCCATGCACTGTTTAATGTAAATAAATCATCATGCATTAACTTTAAAGGGGACCCGGCACCCTAAGAAATAGTGCCAAACCTGATTGTTTTGTATTTGTCGAGCAAAATAAACCTTACTTACACTATATAATAATATCAATCTTGTTTCTTTCAGTCTTGGAATTACACAATCACAGCAAGCAGGCAGGTGTCATTTTGTAGACACTGTTGTTAAGCCAAGCTTTGCATCCTGCCAAAATCTTGTTACTGTGCCAGACTGGGGGACCTGCTGCCCATACCCATGCACTGACTGCAGAATTACATGGTGAGGAGGGAGGGGTAAGAGGTGAATGGAAAGTGAAAGTAGTTGTCTGTCCCGCCTCTATGCCTGGGGAAGCTAATAAATGATTGACAGTTGGGATATTTAACTGTATTTATAATGGGTATGGATTTGTTAATAAAAGGTAATAATAAAGGTTTTCATGTTTAATTTGAAAAGGGCTTTTATTATATAGCTTGTTATGTCAGGCTTAAGTTTAAATTTACAGATATGGGAAAGGGAAAAGGGAATTTAATCTGTTCCTTCAGAATAAATAAAATAAAATAACCACCATTTTATCTGCTAAAATCTAGCTGCATTATTTCTTTGAAATTATGTTTTCTTTTCAAAAAGCTTAAGTTGTGTTTGGATGGAGTTCCCCTGTAAGCAAAAAACATTACCCACAAAGCTCTGAAATACAAGAATGCAGTTTTCCATAGAGTCCCATTTAAACAAAAACCCATATAACAATAAGACTATATCACAACTTGTACTTGATGGTAACTAAGCTAACAATTTAATGGCAAAACAATCCTATTGATTTTCTTAACAGTTCAGTGTTTTCAGTGGCCTTAAGACATGTTGCTCCAGCTTTATTGAAATATTCCTTATATGGAAAAATCATAGGTCCCACGTTTTCTGGATAATCAGTCTTCTGCCTGAATACTAGAGTGGCCATGTACCTGGTGTGACTGCTTTTATATAATGGGATTTAATACTGATCATACAAGTGGAGCAGCTGTAGTCTTTCTGCTTTGGACCATGGCACGTAGAGACAATATTGTTTTTGGAAGATGTTTCTTTTCTGTTCATTATAAAACACAATTTGGAAAACCAACCAGTCAGCAAATGGTGAAAAACTGGCCACGCTCTGCCAAATCTGTGGGCTAGGCATGCTATTAGTTTCCCCATATGATATTATAGCTCATGTCCACTACAAAGTTAATGAAACAGTGTCTATTACAAAACCTCTGACACATATAATTAAGTTCATGGGGTAAGATAAATACATAAATCTGTACCACAAGTATGTCTAGAAATTATTCATTTGTAGGTTGGGCTAAATGTTCAGGGGAGAAAAACACATAAATACATAAAGTGAACAGAACGTGCTGAGCTCACTGTGTGACCTGGAATCCTTGAGGTTTTATTTTGTTCTGTTTCATTTCTGGCTGGTGTCCCTGTTTTGTTTGAGCTCATTGAAAGCTCTTATATTGAAGAAAGTGAAGCTTTCTCGTGCGTCATATTCTACCAGAGATCACTACATGTTTAAAAGACTGACGCATTCTACAAACTAAACCAGTAACAGCAATAGAAATAGTGCCAACCTTTGTATTTCCTACTAACTACACCACAGTTTACTTAAAATTAGATTTAAAGTGACACAAAGGGATGATTTTTTTTAGATATCTATCAATTTTTCTCGCAGGTATTTTTTCAATGTGAAAAAATAATAAATAGCTCAAAAATCTCATCTATACAGTATATATATTTATATATGAGAACATTTGCATGCTGATAATCTTCTAAAATATTTGCATTACAATCAATGTGCGCTTCTATTTATGAGAGAGAGCACAAGATGTTGATTCCCAACTACCACACAAAGACCAAATAACACACACAGACACAAGCCGGAGCTTGAGGAAAAGGCAACAGCTTTAATTTGACCCGGTTTTAATTGATGCCAATCAGTAACTTTCAAGCATTTCATACCTGGTAACATAACAAAATTATATATATGATACATTGTTGCCTCCACCTTAAAAACTCCCAGAAGTCAATTGTCAAATTACATAAATGAATTCTTACTGATATTTCCATTTATTCCTCCAAAAGCTTGAACAATTTTCTTTTTAGGATGGGTTGGAGGGATTGAGAGTTTCCTCTCTGCATCCAGTTCCCCAAGCTATGCCACCCTGCTCCCGGAATGCCCCAAGGCCCACTTTTCTACAGGTAAGCATACACCTGAGCCAGGTAATTATCCCCCCCCCCCCCCCCCCCCCCGCACGTAACCAGGCCAATATCAGCAAATAAACTAAGCTTTAAACATTCACCTGCACTATTGCTTCATAATGCAACAAATACAAACCAATGGCAGCCAGTTATTATTGGGGCCCCTTTACAGCTGCAGAGTTAAAAATTAACATTTAACCATTTGCTTGCTGAAAACTATCCCATGTGCACCTGTACCTGTTCCTGACACCAGGTGCCAGAACTTCTCTAGTCCATAGTATTGTTTCTCAGACATTATACAGTCAGGCTTGGTGGATTCAGGCAAATTTGGAACCTATCTGTTCAAAGCCAAGCAAATGGTTGTGTCATTTTATAAATCTTAGTAAAGCCGACTGTTTAGATCTACCGTTTACATGGATATAGGGTTTTCTCGCCCTTTACCAATACAGCAGCCCAGAACTACATTTTATGAAATATATATATGGACATTTCAGTTGATATTTGTAAGGCATTTGCCTAAGAGAGACTGCATTTCTTTAGAGACTTACACTGAAAATGTCTTTATAATAAGCCATTAGTGGTATTACATCCATGCCATTTTGGCTGCTGCTTTGCCTGAGTGCACAAGCTTTTACTTTTGCAGATAGTAGGCACATGTTAGAATTAAAATATTTAAGTAATAAAGCCAAAGAGATGTTGTGCAAGCCATCTGAAATTTAAACGTTACAGGATTTTAAGAAGGAAAAATACCATTTCTTTTCCCTTTTCCTTTTATATCTATCAGTGTTAAGCTACCACCTAGGAACTGCATTCCTGCTGTCATGGTAACCAACAGAATTCTTAGTTCTTATTAGAACACTTTGGTATCCAGGAAACTTGTGAGCATTATTTATATTGGTCAAACACAGATGCTGAATTTAAACTTCTGCTGCTTATGTAGTGAATAATGCCTTACGTTAAAAAAGCAGCCTTAAAGCTATTAGTAGGTACATGAGGCATTCCGTGACCATATAAAGACATGAGGTGACAGGAGTAGGTGTTGCATTATTTTGTATTACATACCTGCATCAAGGGGTCATGTGACAAAAGTGACATCAATGAGTTCCTTTTGTAATGGCGTGTTTTATAGAATATTCATGGCTCTTGATAGGGATATAATCCTTACCTTGCTGGACCTTGGTCATGCTCTGTTGACTCTGGGTGTAACCTGTTGGCCAGGGACATGAGGTGGATTCGTTAAAATCAGGTGGTCCTAAAGTTCAGACCCTTTGGACTCCTCTTGCTGGAGTGGGTGGATGTTGCTGAAAAGCCTCAAGGTTGCTTGTGTGAGGATTAGTTCTGTTACAACTCACTCTAGGAGTGAAAGATAGGATTATAGCTGCTAATTGAGCTGCTACAGGCTCCACCAAGGATTGATAGGATGGGCTAAGGATAGAAATATATAAAGAAGAGCACAACTGTTCTTTTGGTCTGAATACCTGTTAAGTAAGTACTACTACTACTATCACTACTGCTGGCTGTAACTTATACCCTCCCTGTGCCCTTGTCATCAGGGAAGTAGCAGCTTTGAGATATCTCATGAATGGGTTTTATGAAGTAAATATATAGTGTAAGTTGCATAACTGAAAACTGAGAATCCGTTGATAAGTGGCTGTGAGGAGATCCAGTGTTATAGAAGTTAACTGTGTTTTTAAGAAGCACTAATGCCCAAGTTACTAATGATCTGGGAAATGTGAATATTACAGTGTGGGCCTATCTGAGAGAGCTGTGGGTAATGCATGCACTACTGGGAGTTGCAGGGGGTTGCAGAGCTTTGACCATTAAGGGGTAAACAGCAGCACACTTGGAAAGATGCCCTGAGCAGCTAAGTACCCAGTCTCCTAAATAACTGTACATATAAAACTATTCTTGTCGTTTTGCTACAAAGAAAATGCAGAGCCCAAGTCGCGAATAAAAAAATAATGGATGCCCTTTACTTCTAGTTCCAAGTCATAATTATTCCATGTACATCCACATCATTGTTCTATTATCTACACTTTTTAGTGCCTAGATACAACAGTTTCATTTCCAGCTCTTCAGCCCTTAGCAATGGCGCCGTAAAATTAATTTATAGCTTTAATGTGATGGCACGGCTGTCAACAAGATGTCTTAATTCTCTAGAGATTCCTGATTACATTTCAAAAGATCATTTTATTTTCGAGAAAGATGAAGAGTAAAATTGAATGTGGGACACAACACAGAATCTCTGAAGCTACTCTTTTCTAACTGTTACAACATAAATAACTATTGATCTTGTTCAGTTTGCAATTTTTCCTGCATCCGTACGGTTTAAATCATTCTGAAGTGCATTTCGATGGAGCTCTGCAAGCAATTGTATGAAATTAAAGCCTCTTGAAATGACAGTGATATTTGTCATAAAAGGCAAATCAATTGCGAGTCATTCTTCTGACAATCAAAAGGGCTCAGCAATCATGAACACTCACAGCTGCCGATGGATTCCGCTTCCTAAGTACTCCTATGGAACATTAGCTCTGATCCACGGGATCAAAAGCAGCTTATGGGAGGCTAAGGATAAGAGGTTATTTTTTATTGTTGTGACATATTAAGTTATCATTATTTCAGGTGTTCATGTACTTGCTCTTTTTGCAAATCTCTGACTTTTTTGCTGCAGTAGGACCACACCTTAATTACACTTTTTACTCCTTTTTCTGCAACTTTTATATAAATAGCTGCACATTTATACTGGGTGGGGGGCATATAGCCTTCTTTAAAGGTCTCATATCCTCTGGTATCAGTAAGACTTGTAGACTTCTAAACCCTGCTCCATCAACAGTTGACTTTTTCCCCATTCAAGTTTAGCTGACATTTCCCCTACGTTCAGCTTTAAGAAAAGCTGAGCTGATTGCAATTATTTAATTAAAAATAACTCATAGGACTGAGGTATCCAAAATTGTGACGTTTGCCCAGAATTCTTATTTGCCAAAATTCTTTTTGTGCCGTGGCTACATAGCATCTTCATTATTTAAATTTCTATAAGGTTTGAAGACAAACACCCAAGTTTTAGCACTGTAAGATGCATTTGCCTACCCTTCACATTAAAGGGATCTCTTACTTCAAAACCAGCCCCACACAACACAGAAACCCCTAATATTTCTATCACTGTAGTCTGTTTCTTTCAAAACTGTGAACAAATACTATTTTTATATGCTGAAATCCAGCTGCAAAACAGTTCTTCTCTTTTTGCATCATTTGAAGGCGCTAAAGGAGGAGGAGGGACTAAAACATTGATGTTACAAATTATAACAACTTCTCCACACTTTACAGACAGCAAGCAGGAACTACATAACCCACAATGCATTGCACTGTTATGTCCCTTTCCTTACTGATATCAGGTGTGCAGGGAATTGTGGGATTTGGAAGATGCAGGCAGAGTGTTGAGATGCAAGCGTCGACTACTGTTACATTTTTTTTTTGAGTCAGCCAGATCAGCAGGAAAACAGGGGCCAGACTTAGGTAACTGTTTCAAACCATATTGTTACATTTTAAATCTTGAAAAGGCTGTGTTTTTAATTGATGTATATTGCAAAGTTACTTAAAATTATGCTTTCTTTTCAAAAAACTTAAGTTGTGTTTGGGTGGAGTTCCCCTTTAAAACATCTGTCTTAGGAATCACCTTTATAGCAAGAGCAGACTGGGAGGAAAAGCAATGAAATATGTGTTTATTTTAACACTCTGCAGTATAAATTAATTTGTAAGGAAATAATTCTACAGGCAGCTGAGTTGTTCAGACATTAAATGTATCCCCTACAGTCTTCCAACTGCACCTCACAGACACAATCTCTTAAACAGATTGCTCTTGTCTACTAAAAGCTCTTTAGAGATGATCAGCAAATCCTAAATAGTACTCAATGGGCTTCCATGCAATGATGCATGAGTAGCGCTTCACTATTAATGCTCTAAAATGGTATGCTGTTGTTTTCTTTCATTTATCTTAACAAAACAGTAATTGTTTCATTTGTTTTTTCATCAATGCAGTTTTCGGAATTGTCCAAATTATACTGCGCCAATGAGGGAAGTGTTTTCATTAGTTCAAATTACCCAAGAAAAAGGTGGAGACATGGAGAGAGGGGTAAAAAAAGAGGGAAAACAACACACAAATAGCTTTAAAGGGTGTTATTAATTGTAGGTAGAAGATCCATGACCAGGTTCCCTGCCACCTACCTGCATTCCTTTCAGCCAACCAGTTCCTGTTCCTTAGCTTTCTCTGCCTTACTGCCGCTCCCAGAGAGAAAGGGAAGAGAGCAGGGAAAACACTGCATCTGGTTATGTTCTGCACAATGTAATTGCTTTATCTGACACTGTGTGCAGGTCTTGGATCACCAATTTGGAAACCCATTATACAGAAAGCTGCAAATTACAGGAAGGCCATCTCCCATAGACTCCATTTTAAGCAAAAATTCTAATTTTTAAAAATGATTTCCTTTTACTCTGTAATATTACCTTGGTTTCCTAACGAACTTATTACCAGTAAGGTGCAGGGTTCTTTGGTGCCCTTAGTGATACACAGGTTCTTTAACAATTGCCATGGAAACGACCCAGGATGCGACTGTACCATCTGTAATACAGTAGCTATTTAAAATAGCAGAGAGTGAATGTGTATTTATCAGTGGTATTTAGTTTTTTTGCAATTAATTTTTTTATCTAATCTCAAATCCTTTCTTCCTTTCTCTGCTAAGACCAGATATATTGTATAGGGATTTTTTCAGCTGTCAGGTGTTAAAATGGGTCAGTGCTAAGTGATTACTCTATTTGGGAAGCTGCTGTTCACTATAGTTAGATACAGGGACATATTTATTGAGGGGTAAATATCTGGTACAACAGTTTCAGTGCATTTTGCAATGAATTTTGTATTATATTATATGTGCTACTCTATATATATTCTATATGGTAGTGTACGGAGTTGTAAAATACAGTAGGAAACTTTGTATTCACACTGCTCTATCCAAAATGCTCCATCGCATAAACACATTTGTTTCAATGGAAAAGGTACTTTTAATGATGGGCCAATGTATAGTTTGCTCCATTTGTTGTTGTTTATGGGGCAGACATATGACCAGGAATGATAATTAGTGCTCATAAAACAAAATACCCAGAAGTTATGCTCTACAAATTTATACTGTTAAAGGGACCTGTCACCCCAAGAAATAATTTCAATTCTTTTTCTATCCTATTAGTGAGCAAAATGAACTTTACTTACACTCAGGAAATTTAAAATCCCAGCAAGCAGGCAGGTACCATTTTGAGGACACTGCCACAACAATTTGCAGAGTGAGGAAAAAGTTGCGGTCACGTCAAAAAAATTGCGTTGCATCAAATAAGCCAAGATCATGTAAAAAATCTGACGCGTTTTGCACATCAAAAAGTCACGCGGTAGCTGCTTTTTGCAGAAAACTGAAATTGGAGAGATTCTCTCATCACTAATTTCAGTTCCTCAGGAAAGATGGAATAGTACCCTGGAGCGTTAGTGATATTAACTGGGGGGTCGGGGTGCACCCCCAGTAACTAATACTTTGGTTGTCCATGTTTTTCAGTTAGAGCAAATCTATAATAATACCCTCTGTTTTTAACACATTTTCTACCTTGTTGCTTTCTGTAACAATAACTGGTAAACATCTGCATTATTTAGCAACAGCATCTCTTTTAAATCCTCATTAAGTTGCTGCAGATTGCTTTAAATAACACTGTAATTACCAGTCTAGTGAAAATCTTCTCACAGTTGACACAATTAAAAAAAAAAGGTGTATGGTAAGTAATCCTGTTTGTTATCAATTAGCCAAATCAGACATTTAAATGAGTCACATAAAGTGGTATCCTGGTATGTTAAGCCTTGACAAATAAGATAATGACATGTTAGAATTTAGCAGCTGATGCTTTTCTGAATGTAGATGATTTGGATGGGTTTTTAATTCAGTCTCACCCAAATGCATCTGGACATATTGCAACTGATCTACACAAGTACCGTGTCCATGTCTATGCATTGGGAGGGGCATTTCCCACAGGGAAGTGCTGCCAAGGCAGCCATTAAAGCAGCTTTCCTTTCCAGTAGTTCTACTGTTAAATGATAAATTCACACAGTATTGTATTAATGATAATAAACCTCTGTCAGTCATTTGTTAGAAGATGTTGTAATCTTTGAATTTTCAATAAAATACAAAAATAGCCACTTGTCTGTCTGTTTAACAGGCAAATGTATTTCTTATGCCATAATAATACTAAACTGAGTTTCAGCTCAGGGTCAGAGCCTGTATTACAAATGTATGTTAATATACTCGCCGATAAATGTTTAAGGGTGGCAGCCATACCTTTAAATCCCTCTCTTCCCTGACCCTCTACATGGCCGATCACTAGGCATAGCCCTGAAACAGTTTTTGTAATATTATACATCCCCACACTTCTGATATACTGCCAGGATTTATATCCCTTTGTGCCCAACCTCACAATTTCTGCAATACACATTTCTCCTACAAATCTCAGAAAAAAAGTGTTGATCTAAGGGCCCATTTTATTACAAAAATAATACATGAGCCCTAGTGAATTAAGTTAAGAGGAAGACAGCATAAGAGATATGCAGGGACCTTTTTCTTTTTTTTTTTTAAAAGAGACAATAGTGAGACTAGCTGGGAAGATTAAAGAAAAGGGAAGGTAAAGAGAAAGGAAGATCAATTAAAGAGAAAGAAATAACACAGAATAAGATGGCTGCAGAGTTTAATTTGGATCCTTTTGTGTAAGAGACTAAAAGATAATGACCTAGTTATTAATTTGTCCTTACAGTCCCTTACTGAACTGGATAGGCACCGTGTGAATAAGGTTTAAGCATTCTGTCCTGCTACACATTGTTCTGTTCCATTCTATACAAGTCATGATTTCAACAGAATTTTAAGAACATTGGCTTTGAAACTGTTTATAAAAGAAGGAAATGGGAATAGCAGTTCAGTACCAAATGAGAATATGCATTTTGTTAACTCAAGATGTTTGGAAATGATTGATTATTAGGGTTTGATTTTATCAACTAGTTACTAGTATATACAAATGTAAATAGTTTGTCAAAAACATATTAAAGGGTGTTTTTGTTAGGAAAAGTAACAGTCTCTTGATAGAGTATCTTATAACATGAATATGTCAAAGCCTAAAAGATACAAATATCAAATGCTGTTTCTACTGCTTCAATATACGTTTAACAAAAGGACTGAGTTTTACCTGCAACTTACTTGCTTGCTTTTAAGGTTAAACCCACCCAAATGGTTGCCCTTTTATTGGTTCCACAAGTTGCAGGTAAACCTCAGTCCAGGTGAAATATGGGGAGACTTAAGGGCAGTATTGAGAGAACTGAAAGTATGCCTGCAGCTTGAGATTAACTCTTTATTAGCCTTTCCTTCTGCTTTAATGTCCTGTATATATTGATAATGGGTGAGTGCAGAGGATCTCTTGTTGCTGTCAAGGTGAAATTTACTAATTTTACATTTGGTATCTGGTTTCTCCTATGGGAAAAACATACACAGCAACATGCAGTCACTTCCTGCTAAAAGGTAAAAATAAAGGAAATATTTAGGCTTGGTTTGCATTGTTTTTTTCCATTTTTTCAATTTTTTTTATAGTCTTTTTTTAATGCTCTTCAACTGTCCTTTTTATATTTACTAATAATATGCTCTGTTTGCTGTTGAAAAGCAAGACAAAAGGCTAAGGTTAACCAAAGAGAGGACACAAATACTGCCACTTGCAAACAACTACTTTCCTATAGCACTGTACTTTTGAAAATATAAATGTTAAGTCAGACAGGAAACATATTCTGCTGGCAGGTGTCTAAATAATAAATCTCCAAATACCTGCTACCTTTCCACCGACATGTTCATGAAAGCTGCTTGCTGTATTGGCATATTTATAAATATTTATTGTTCAAGCAAAACACAAAACAAATGTGTGCACAGCCAATTAAATGACATAGCTAAGCTGCAACAAACAATTTTTTTTTCATTGAATTGTTTAATTCCACCTGATTAGCTGGTGAAAAACATACTATCCTCAAAGACATGCCTGTGCATTTAAACAACCATGATAGTATATCTGTTTGTGAACATCACATGTGTTGGTATATAATATTTATGCAGATGTTTTTGTGATCATAATAGAACAATCCATTATATTTTGCATAAATATATTCCCAAGGTTTGTTGTTGTTTGTGTAGTTCTGGGTTACCCATGGGAGTTTATATCTGTATTGATTCTGGTTACAAAGAGATCTGTCTAACAGTAACTATAGACTGAGCTCTCCAACGAATAATGTAAATATCAGACCAAAAAATAGTAATCTTTGCTGTCTGCTTGCAAATGAATAAAGCTTCTCAGGCAAAATGGGAGAGCTAGAGTTGTTGTACTGAAAATGATAATATCACTGGTATTACCAAGACCTGGTGGGATGAAACGTAGATGGGCTGTGAATTTAGTAAAAAGAGGCATTGAAAGGGTGGAGCAGTCTGCTTTCAAGCAAAGTCAGGATTAAAGCTGTGCATTTAAGAAATTATATAACAACGTATGGCTTGTTGGGTGCAGAGGTGTGCAACTAGAGTGCTTTTAAGTGTAGAGGCATGGAACTAAACTGGTGAAAGAAAAGGAACAATGAAACTATGAGGAAAGAATACCAAGGTTGGGGTTGTTTTCTCTGTAAAAAAGGCACCTGTGAGGGGGCATGATTACTCTTTAGAAGTATATTAAAAGACATATATTTTCATATAGAAAAGAACCACAGATGACACCTGTAGGGGCTCATTTTTGAAAGTATGATCGCTTCTGAATACAAAAGAAATCATTTTTTTTTTAAAGTTTTTGTACTGTGTGTATTTTTTGCGACTTTTTCAACATTCAAAATTGTGACTTTTGGATCGCCAATATGATATTATCGTGACTTATACGATTTTTTCGGAAGCTTTTTCGTGACATTTGCGATCATCGGAAATTATCTTATCTAATTCGAATTTTACCCATTTTGGGATTCAAACTCGTACTTTGATGAATCAGCCCCTGAGACTTGAGGAACAGAACTTTCATTTGAAGCAGCATAATGTTGTGATGGCAGATTGTAAGAGTGGCTTGAATAATAGCCAAGGCTATTGTAATCTTAAAAGGCACCTATCAGGGCCAAATTGTTCCCCCCCACCAGAGGTGCAGGCTAGGAAACACATCACAGGCAAGTGAATAGCCACGGAGGCTCTGTCATTAAAGGGGAAGGAAGGGCTAATTCACTTAGGGGTGCCAAAATATTAGGCACCCCCCCCCCAGTGACTTTAATCGCTTACCTTTTACCCCAGGCTCCTGTTAGGAGAAAACTGCACCAGCCTGGGGTACCTGGCAGTGAGCGTCTCCTCTTCCCTTTGCCGTCTTTGTGCGCTTGTGCATGCACAGTAGAGTGAAAAGCCGAACTTTAACAAAAAAATGTTGTCTTTTTCACTCTACTGCGCATGTGCTGGCCCTGAGATTCCAAAGACAGAAGAAATAAGGAAGAGGAAACACTCCCTTCTCCTTTAAGTGCATGTATGTAAGGAAACATAACCGGCCGCATTGGGTGCTCCCTCCCAGTGCAAATGGCATATCACTGGTGAGGGACATTTTTTTTTAAATGTATTGTTTTCCCCAGCCACAATGTTTATTGGCCCACACTTCTGAAGTTAACTAAAGATCTAGAGTAAGTATCAAGCAATACCAAAATCTCCCTGACCCGATATAGGCCAATTAGATGGATCATTTTTAGTGATGAGCAAATCTGACCCGTTTGGCTTCAGAAAAAAGAAGATTCGCAAAGCGGCAAAAAATGTTTTTTGACACAGACGCACCCAATTTTGACATAACCACACCCAATCTTGACACAACTGCACCCAATTTGACGTGTCCGCACCCAATTGTGACGTGACCACACCCAATTTTGATGTGCGACAAAATTTTACGCACAATTAATTTTTCGCAAAACAATTCACCAATGGAGAAATGCGGAAATTCGCTACAAATCCATGCCTGGAAGAAAAAAATTGCTCATCACTAATCATTTTGTGAAAGTGTGGGTACATGCAGTTATGGAACCAGCATCCAATTACAATCAAGGACAAACACTGATTGGGATCATCGAGCAATTGTGTTTTCTATGGAGGTTTGTCAACTATAGTTACATAGCATCAGAGGTTAAATTCCTAAAAAGGAGGGCCTACACACACACCATCCATCAAATATCAAATAAGATCATTTGAAATAATACTCACTGACAACTATTATTCTTAGAGCCAATGCACAGGCTGCATTACAAATCGTAATGCAAATATATTAAATTTATTAAAATAGAATTTGTGGCTGTTAGTTTGCCTATAAACTAAAGAGAAATTTCTATAATTATGCTTATAAAACACAGTCACAAAAACATAAGCGCAAAATAATATATTCAAGTAGATTTACTGGCTCAGTGTTGCTCTGCTTTGTTTCACCAAAAAATCGCTCATTTAAAATATATTTTCAGCTCCTGAAATACTTTCATAAACTCTAAACTCATTTACCCCCTGGATCTGACGGCTTCATGTTGAGAGTTAAATAACCCATTTCAGAAAACATGCACAAAATAAAAAGGTAATTAATCATTGTCATTGGTGACATATATATATAATTAGCATTTGATTACAAATGTTTTATTCTAACAGCTAATGTGAAATCTCTTAACTCTGGGTATGCATCCAAAGAAATTCGTAAATGTACATTTCTTGTGATTTTGTTGGATTGTTTTAAATTGGCGACAGAGTTTTTCTGACATATGCACACTTGTCACGGAACAGAAGGGAGGGCACACTGTGTTGTTACACTTCAGAATGTACAGTAATCAGTAGCGGCTGGACTTGCAAGGAAGTCTCAAATGACTTAAATATTTCACATTGTTTAGAGGTTCCAAACCCACAATTAATGATTAGAGTTGTTGGGATCTCTAAAAAGCAGTGGTTGTAGTGAAACATTGAATGTCAGTAGTAGTGAACATTTTACTTGTCAGCACTTGGAACCGACAAGGCCTGTGCATAAAACTGCCGACACAAAGGAACATAATAAATGCACAATGTCAGTTTATCCTTATCAAGGCCACATGCCATCTTGTAGTGTATATTTATCAACTAAGAACCATAATGCAGAAATGCAAACTAATTCAAACATTTACAACCTGTAATTTTCCCATTGCTGCAAACCATATTTAACATCATTCTGTGACATGCATTTGTAATGAGTAATTGGGAGTTAAGACAGACCATGCCTGGCACAAAATCATGACTATTCCAACAGTTTTATCATTTAATTGCCTTAAAATGTTGAATTTAATGTTGATTAAGCAGTTGGATATTTAAAGTACAGTACATTAAGTGAGGGAAAATAGAAAAAATAAATAAAGTCCTTTTTTTTTTATTCTGCTTATGCAGTAAACAGAAGTTAACACATTTTTTTTACAAATTGGCAAGCACCAGAGAATTATACAAATATGTAGCACACATCAATAAACAGAATTGCTCTGTATTCCTACAGGATCCTGTAAGAATGATTTATAATTAATATATTTTTCATGAACAGTTTGTGATATTCAAGATTTTTCTATTTATAAATGTCTTCTTCCATGAAAAATAAATGCAAAATTGGCTTTATACTTTTCCAAGTACCTGTTGTCCTGTGTTACACTGCAGGAGTAAAATACCACCAACAGAAAAGGCAACAGTAAAATAACAGTCTGGGAGTATAACCCATAATAACATCAAGTAAAATATAAGGAAAGAAACCTTAGCTTTAAAACAGCTTCTGCCCATGAACAGCAAATACCTCATGCACAATAATATCATAAGTAAAACAGCCATATTGAGAAGTTCTTGATGACTCTGCTCTTGCTTAGCAATGACCAGTAGTGATGGTTTCTGGTGTACATACAAGTCTGTCTGGGTTGTCACAGAGAAATAAGACAAACTATATGCTAGTCCTAGGAAAGTAAATGCTAAAATGTTTAGGAATCAATTTCTAGAGGTATAAGAATGCTATGTACATTTATATTTAGAACACAAAAACAATATTGTAACTAAATTGTTGGTATTTATTTTGTTTTTAAAAACAGAGATGAACCTTTGATGGGAGATGATACGCCTGTTGTAGTAAGCTTTAGGTTCTCCCTAATAAAGTTTCGCTGCTGTCCGGTGGTTGGTTGTTTAATCCACATAGAAGATATTTTGGGTGAGATATTTGTTAAAGGTGTTGGTTTTGGGGTAAGTCCATTGATTTCATACGTCCACTGCATTGCTGATGTCTAGGGAAATAAAAAAAAAAAAAAGAAAACGAGGCTAAGAATTAAACAAGAACATTAGAAAACAACACCCTAGCACCCATCTCTTTGACAGGGAAGTGTGTTGGCTTTTGGGGGCTAAAGAGACCATAATATTGCGGGACAATATGGCAGATAAGTTAACTTAGTGAGGTATTTCGAGGAACTTTGGTTTATTTTATAGCTTTGGTGGCAAGGGGTGGTCAATGTAAAAATTAAACAATTGAGGGTCAATGATTCACCCCACATATTTATTAACAAGCTATATATTGCATCTCTTGTAACTACCATAATAATATTATATTTTATTTTTAAACAAAAGCAATGTTTAATCGGACTAGAAAACTATGGGTCAATTCATTGTTTAACCCTTTCCCTGCCAACGACATAGCTCCTACATGCTGCCAAAGGAGCTATGTTTTCTTTATCTTCCCCTATATCCCCCTCACTTCCCGTACCGCCCACACATGAACCGGACTGCTGCTGTGCCTGTGATCTTCTGTGTCTCTCCTGCAGATCTCCAGCTTTTTGACTCCAGATTAATGCCAGATACATACACAAACACACAATCACACACTTATTACACTAATACACATTTATACTTATACACACACACATACATTTTGGGGGGGTTGGGGAGTTTCACACATTCACAGCACTTACAGCACTCACACTTACTTGCACACTCACACACATGCACACAAAACACATTTTGCTATGTGTACACACACACTTACACAATTTTGTATTTTTTTTTTATTGCATCATTTTTTTTCTTGCCTGAAAAAAATGTTTTATTGTCATTGCGGATAGCGTATTCCCTAACCGCACTGTACAATACTTTTGTATATTATTTTTGGTATTTTTATTACATTTTCTGTGATTTTGGTGCAATTTTAGTCATTTTATTGCATTTTTAGCCATTTTATTGCATTTTCAGTTATGCATAGTTGTTGTTCGCTTTACTTTGTCTGTAAAACTAATTTGCCCAAGCCAAAATACTCAAACTGTGATTCTCACTGCAGATATCACTAGGGAAAAAAAACCCCATTGATTTTAGGTTTTTTTTTTTTTGTTTCTAGCAATTTTACTGCATTTCACATTGTTCTTTGTTACTTGTCTTTGCACATGGACATTTTGTCTGCTGTATTTCAATTTTGCTTCCTCTTTACACCACACAGTTTGGTAAATCCATGCATATAGGGCATCAAACTGGTCTGTAGAACCATGGTGTTCATATTTAGAGTGTACTTTATGAAATGTGGTGTACATAATGGGGCAAAATGCAAGCTTTGTGACGATTTTCAGAAATGTTATACAAACTGTTCTGTTTAGCATAGCTTTGTAGTTTGGTAGTTTGCACTAGAAAGATGTAATTTTGCATTTTTGTTTTGTCAGAATATGTATTTTTTTAAAGGGTCTCCATACTGTTAGGGGGTCTTATGGCACATACTACACATACTGGGTGCAAAAACTGCACAAGCCGGAGCGTCATTTGTGAAAATTCATATGCATTATTCCCATGCATATTTTTTTTGGGTGCCCCTGTACGCCACATAGTTTGGTAAATCTATGCATATAGGGCAGCAAACCGTTCAGTAGACCCCTGGGTTCATATTTAGGGTGTTTTATCTTGGTACCTAATGACCTATAGAAAATAAGATGCTGCATATTGGAAGTTTTAGATTTTGGGAAATGTGTACTTTCCAAAAATATATGACTTTCTGGGGTGAATGTACTTTTTACTAGAGTTATCCTAAACAAAATGATGAAAATGTGTTGATTTTACAGAAGCTGAAATGATAGAAATGGCAGATCATATGTATGTATGTATGTATAACTTTATTTATAAAGCGCCTCAAGGGTACGCAGCGCTGTACAGTCTTACAGAATACAAAATTACACACAGGGAGGACGAGTGATATAATAAATAAATACAATAAATACATATATGTATGTATATATATATATATATATATATAAGTGCCATGTGGTATGAGACACAGTAGGAAGGAGGTCCCTGCCCCGTAGAGCTTACAACCTGAGTGGTTGGGTAACATACAGGCACAAATTGGAAGGTAAGAGTGCATCAGGTATGGGCATTTGCCCTTAAGCGCAGGACTGGGCAAAATAATGTCTTAGTGCTCCAGAAGGTAACAGCTGAGCTTTTTCTTAAAGAGAGTGGGTGAGTTTTCCCCACATTGGGGCCCCTACATGCCGCATACTTAGGTAAACCTATACAAATTGGGCATCAAACTGTTCAGTGGACCCCTGGCGTTCATATCTAGGGTGTTTTCTCTGAGATTTGTTTTCTC
The DNA here is from genome assembly GCF_000004195.4 of Xenopus tropicalis. Lineage (NCBI taxonomy): Eukaryota > Metazoa > Chordata > Amphibia > Anura > Pipidae > Xenopus > Xenopus tropicalis. The sequence goes on along the minus strand of NC_030678.2, from coordinate 106,989,817 downwards.
TTGGTACCTAATGATATGTGGGAGATAAGATACTATAGACTGGAAGTTCTGAAGCGATTTTTAAGAAATTTTACAAATTTTGATAAAATCAAAAACAAATAAATAAAATAAAAAAACAATAACTTTAGGAAAGCATTGCAACTTTGTAGTTTGGAGTAGATAGACAGTTATGGATTCCCCAGAATCTGTTTTTTATAAAAATATATAATTTTCTGGGATAAACCTTCTGTTGGTGGAATTTTTGGCCTTGAAATCTAAAGTATGCAGCTTTCTGGAGCAGTGCTTTGGAAATTTGGTAGTGTACTGCCGGGAGTTTTTGACCTATACAAGTGAGAAATCTTCATAAAACTATATATATTTGGTATTGACACATTCAGGTGACATGGGACTTTCCAAATCAGTTGTATTTTCATGCATAAAATAATTTTTTTTTCTGGTGTATGTGTTTATATTATGGAAAATATTATTTGTTTTCATTTTTTAGACATTTAGAAACCTATGTCTTGTTACAGAATTGGAATTACACAAAAATTCCACCATATTTTGAAAGCTTAGGTTGTCCTGAAAAAAATGATATATAGTTTTCCTGGGTAAACTAAAAGCCCCCCCGAGGAAAGGCCCCTAAAGTGAAACAGTGCAAAATGTTCAAAAACTGTCTGGCAGTAGAAGTTACACTTTGTCCAAAATGGCTGGCAGTGAAAGGGTTAAAATATAAAAAATATGTTTATATTATAAATGCTAAGCCCACAAGGCAAGCTGTATATTATTTCAATATCTATTCACTTTCATGTACACTATTAAATATTCCAGTGAACTGTATAGAGTGTACTAATTAATCAGTAACCTCAGGTACAGTTTGTGTATTTTCAAAAGGTCCATTATTATGGTTTAAAGCAAGAGAATAATTATTCCATTTCCAAATTCAATAACAATAACTCTTTCATGAAGGGAGTGATGATAGCAGAAGCTAATAACAAACAAGCGATCAGTGCCAAAAATGTATTTAAGTGCTGACGTGTGTACTAAAGTTTTGCAAAGAACAGACCACCAAAAAATGTTTGACTGAGCTTAAATGTTGCTTGCTGCATAGATTTTTGCCCATAAGATTTGCAGCCTAATTTTAAAAGTAAGTCATTTGGAGCAGTTACTTTGAAATAGAATGACATAAAGCGAAAGCAACTCAGCATTTTCATATGAGCCTTGAAATTAGCACAAAGAACAATAAACAAAAAGTTAAATTTAGAATTCATGGAAAAGATACTTTTGTGCAACTGTTTGTATAATGCAGAGATCTTGTCTTATACTGGATTCATAGGAACACTGAACTGGACATAAGAAATATTTTTCTATAGTTGTGGTAACAAGGATTTGATAGAACTGACTTTATTAAGTGAAGTGGTGTCTTACCTGTACAACTAGAGTAGCTTTGTGTTTCTTGCTGTACATGGTAGGTTTGAATCCAACAGTAATAAGGGTGCCTGTAGAACCAAGAGGGAGCAGCTCTCCTGCCTGTGGTAACACAGAAAATGCTGTATCGCTGCCTGGTAGAAAGTATGCATTGAAGGGCTCTGGGTGCCTAGTGATAAAAAGTAAAAAGATTACATTTAAGATTACCCATGAGATAAACAGCATTTAAATGTAACCCTAGTCAAATAGAAACGTAAAGCCCCTTTTTACTTCCTACTGTTCCGATCAGTTGGGCTGGTCACAACCAAAATAAAAACAATAGAAAGTTGATCACACAGTGTATGGTCCCATGTATGGCATTAATCTATCTGGCCCATAGGTTGATCAGTTAGATACCATATGGGATCAGCTCATTAAACCTGGTGAAATCTGTTAGCGACTTAGGGATGAGTGTGTTGTTTGTGGCAAAAAAAGAATTATTGGTTTATATATAAACAAGGTAAAGAATCTAAAACTGAAGTTACAAACTGGCAATCTAACCAATATATTGTATATGTATTAGTGATGAGTGAATCTGTCCTGTTTCGCTTTGCTGAAAAATTAGCAAAATGGCGAAAAAGCTAAACGTTTTTCTGACTTTTTTGCCGCATGTTAAATTTTCCAGCAGTGAATTTTCACAGAAGTTTTGCAAAAAAATTTGCCAATGGGGAAATGCGGAAATTCACTGTATATCCATGCCTGGCCAAAAAATTTGTTCATCACTAATATGTATATTATTTGCATCATAAAAATGCTTACTGAACAACATTCTCAAGGAATAGCTCTGTCTTTTACAACTACACTCCTTCCTGTTACAATTAAAATAGATAACCTGACAGGGAAGCTAAGAGGGAATGTACAGACTATGCACAGACCATCACAGAATGGTGGCTCAAGGTAAACTATGGTTTAAAAAAAAATTATATATATTTTATATATAAACGTATATACATATGCTAATTTATTAATATTCTTTAGCAGGCCAATTTTCCTTTAAAAATGTCTTATACAAAAACTTTTCTACTCAGTCAACAGCAAGCTCAAACTAAATTGTACAACAATAAAGCAGCAGGGGTAATATCAGCATTTATCTAAATGACTTAATGATGGTTTGCAAAAATAGGATTTGTTTACAATTTAATTGTTGCTTTTGACCTCTAAAAGCTTGTCAGTGGTAAGCACAGAAATCCAAATGCAACACAACATAAATACTGCTAAAGCTACAACTATTTAATGTTCTAACAACACTCTAATCCTCTCTGAAATTAATCATTCAAATAACCTACACATTAACATAACCTTAGAAAACTTTCAGTAGTAATAAAACATACTTCCTACAGTAAATAACAGATTGATTATACAGTCATATATATATATATAGCTTATTAAATCATACCTGTAAAAAGAAAAACAGAAAATGTTAATGTTAATAAATGCAATTTTTTTTTATTTGAAATGTTCCTCCTCTTGTGAGAGACATGCATTTTAAAGAATAACTGATTTTAAAAAGAAACATGGAAATTAAATGAGAAAATAAAAGTACATAAAACTGTGCTAAACATATATATATATCTGGGCCCCTATCAGATATTCTGAAATATTTTTAGTACTGCAATCCACTATTAGCTATCTATACAGAAATAGAAGTTATTACTCTTCTGCAACTGTTAAGTAGATAGGTTTGCCATATCCACACTTATGTATAATATGTTACTGGATAACTGTTCTACACTATCTAGGTAGAGAAATCCATGCATTCACAAGAGAGTTGTAGATTAAATATACTTATCATAGACTGTGCTGTACTAACATATGGTCATTTATAATGAGCCCTTTGTAGTTTGTAGAGGACCATTTATTATCATTCTGATTTTAGTGGTTTTAGAGGTTTTGAAACCACAAAACACTCATTTCCACGAAAACCACAAATGTCTAGTAATTTATTAACAGGTCCAAACTGAGAGAACTTATGTGTGCTTACAACCCAAAACCACAAATTAAATAAAGATTGTTACACTTTGCCTAGGACAATTTCCATTGACTTCTACATGATCTTGAGAACTTTTACTTTTGTCACTCTTTATAGTGGAATAATACCCCCTCCACCCAGAAATCTATGCCTCTTTTAATATAGCTCAAAGTAGAGAATGTACAATTAATAACCACCCTCTGTACCTAATCCTGTAACCAGCTGTCAGGTACTAGATGAAATAAAACTCTGGACTGTGTCTTGAGCTGCACCTGTTATCTGGTCTCAATATCTTTCTCTTGCAAAATATACCCACCTCGTTTGATACATCTGGCTTGTTAATCCTTGCCTGACCCCTGCCTGATTTCCTGCCTGTTCCTGTTCCTGAGTCCTTTCTTTGTTCCTCAGCCCTTGTCCAGTTCCATGCCTGCTTGTGTTTGATCTTCTGGTATTGACCTTGGCCTGTTTTCTGGATGTTTCCTTTGTCTTCAGCCTGCCCTGACTTTGGATTGTTCATCTGGCTCATCTTGCTCTCTGCCCACCAAGACATCGGACAAGTCTCTGCTAGCCATTTGTCTCTGACAACTGGCCTGTTATTTTGCTCTGTATCCACTGAGTTGTTCATTATTATTCTTATTAAAGCATTCTTGCTTCATCATGTCTACCGCCTGCTATCAAGCTAACTTTGTTTACTACCCGGTTTATACAACAAATAGGCTCCTACCCGTTAGCCACTCAAATGATACCAGTTTCCTATCCATGCACAAATTACTTCACTAAGACCAACAGACCATAGTTTAGAAAGCAGTAATTTGTGGGGCACTGTATCAACCCACTGTCCAGCTTCTTACTAACCTCATCATAAAAAGCAATTACTACTCATTATGCCATTTTCCTGAACATAATTTTGAATGTGATCCCTTAACCTTAAGCCTTCATAGTTACATAATTACAGAGTTGGGTTGAAAAAACAGCAAAGTCCATCAAGTTTAACCTTCCAAGTGAACCAAACACACATTAACCTATACTGACCTATTTATACATATCCACATACATAAACCATATATACCAACATCATTACTAATTGTAGATTTTAGTATCACAGTAGGCTTGGATATTGTTCTTGTTCAAGAAATCATCCAAGCCCCTCTTGGCATTAACAGAATCTGCCATCACAACATCACTCGAAAAGGGTATTCAACAATCTCACTACTCTTACCATGAAAACCCCCCCTACGCTGCTTCAAATTACTTGCCCGCTTACCATGAAAAACCACCTACTCTGCTTCAAATAACTTGCCCACCATTGATGTCAAACTTACTGACCTAAAAACTGCCAGGCTGAGATCATAATCCCTTTTAAATATAGGAATTACATCAGCTTTCCTCTAATCCATTGGTACCATTCCAGATGAAAGTGGGTCTGAGAATATCAGAAATAGAGGCCTGGCTAGAACTAAACTAAGCTCTCTCAATACCCGAGGGTGTATTTCATCTGGCCCTGGTGCCTTCTTCACATTAATTTTGAGAAACCCTTTATGTATCATATCCTGACTAGACTGAGCTGAGCCAACAGTGCAACTATTGCGTGTGTCTTGGAGCTCCGGCTACTCTATTGTATACAATGTAGAAAAGAACTGATTTAGCACATTTGCCTTTTCTGTATCAGTTATAACCATATTGTTACCATACTTCAATGGAGTAACACTCTCAACCTGCATCCTTTTACTATTAATATACTTAAAAAACTTTTTTGGGGTTAGTCTTAGCCTCTTCCACAATGTGCTCCTCATTTTCTATCTTTCCCTTCCTGATTTCAGTTTTACAACGCTTGTTATAGTGTTTACATTCCTTAAATGCAGCTTAAGTGCTACAATTTTTCCCCCTTAGAGTCTCCAATTCAGATTCCAAGAGGAAAACACACCTGAATCTCTCAAAAGCAAATGCTACATGGACCTGCTGCTCCAAGATCACATACTGTAAGTGTGTCAAGATACACACTAAGGGGCACATTTACTAATTTTCGGCGACTTTTTCGTATTTTTTGCAACTTTTTGTACTTTGCAACAAAATTTGTGCAACAAAATCGTATTGTCGCACCGAGTACGAAAGTTTCGGATTCATTCAAGCTTCGGTATCGTGACTTTCCTTGGGCCAGGTTGGAGCTGTAGAGTGCCATTGATTCCTATGGGAGGCTTCCAAAATCATGCACAGAAGGATCAGAGTTGGAAAGGTTTTCCTGCATTTTACAATCGTTCGGATAAGAAAATTTTGCGACTTTCGGATCGCCAATACATTATTATCGTGACGAATACGATTTTTTCGTAAGCATATTCGTGATATTTGCGATCTTCAGAAATTATCGTATCCAATCCAAATTTATCCCATTCGGGAATCGAACTCGCGTTTTCATGAAAGTGCCCCTAAGTAACACTAGCAAACCTACTGGAACTCATATTGGTGCTGGGTACTTACAGTCTCCCAAGTACATTTCTTCCAATAACACCTTTCTTTCAAGTTAAATGGTTCCTGCACAGCATGTTGGCACTATATATATAAAAAAGGCTTACACTAATAGCAGCTATTGATAAAAAAAAACAATAGTATATAAAATTACAGATTTGTCTGCCTAAAAAGAAAAATGAATACAAATAAATAAATTAAATATGCTTTCCAGTCTTGCTGAAAAAATACATAATATTTCAGATTCTTTTGGATGTACAAAGATTCATTTATAGAAGTATAGGATCCATTATCCGCAATGTTTGGGACCTGGGTTGTTTCCAGATAAGGGGTCCATCTGTAATTTGGATCACCATATCTTAAGTCTCCTAAAACACACATTTAATAAACCAAAATGGGATTATGTATTTATGGGAATATGTATTTATGCAGCTAAGTTAGAATCAAGTACAAGCTGCTGTTTTACTATTACTGCGAAAAAAATATTTTTTTAAAAATTAGAATTTTCTTAAAATGGACATTATGGGAGATGGACTTCCTGTAATTTAGAGATCTCTGAATAATGGATTTCCCATACCTGTATGGTGATAAGGGATCCCATACCTGTATTTTATATGTATTAGTGTTACATGTCGCTTTTTTCCTTTCCAGGCCCCATGGAAAGGTACCAATGTTTTAAGATACTCTTGTTTGCGTTGTGGGATTTATTACTGTTACTTGGACATGAGAGATCCTTCAAAAGGTAGATTTAATTCTGGAAACTAGGGCACTAGATAGAACTTTTACAAATGATTACTGTGGCGGTATGACATATGAAATATATCAACCAATGTACTAAGCAATGTAAGCAGTAGCGATATACAATGTATCACCATTTAATTTAATTGTGCAAGGAGTTTATTCCAAGGAAACATCTGTAACCATTATATCAGAAAAAGTGTTTCTTGCTCGTTTGCTTTTCAGACAGATTGTCTTTTTACTTTTTCAATAAAAACGATATGTGAAAAGGAAAGCATTTATTCTCATCTAGGCTTACTGGTAATTATGCCAGCGGCAATGTTTAGCCTCATAGGGACATTTTTATTTCATACCTTTTTCAGAATAATGCTAAATGAATTAATATTTAACCATCAAGTCCTGGGTTAGAAATCTACCACAAACTATTGTTGCACAGTGGGGAATAAGATTTTTGTTCAGCATGTATTAAGCACCAGTGAGTAGTTCCATCAATTACACCACAGTGACCAAGAAATACTATCATCTATAGGTAAACGCAATGAAGAGTTTTGCCTAATCTTGTGCTTTTCAGGAATTGTTTTTCCACATACTGCAATATATTCAAGCTGGCCAACTACATCAATGTCATCCCCAGTGTGGCCAGACGTATACTTGATTTTGATTTATTGTATACCTTTATTTGATTTATTAAGAATTCGACTGCTTCATTATACATTATACATTTTATACAAGGACTGAGTTTTAACTGCAACTTACTTGCTTTCAAGCTTAATGCACAAAATGTCTTTAGCATATTTATAATAGGTGAGTGCAGAGGATCTAATGTATTTGTCTGTATGAATTTTGTTGTCACAGCCTCATTGCACCCGCCTAATGGTTTAAAATTTAGTAGTGAGCACAGCTTTCCTTTTCTTGCTATTGCAAAATGCCCTACACCAGTATATTTTACAGGATACAATGTTTACAGCCTTTTTTTATGTATTTTTTTATTATTATAGTTATTATAGTTATGTATATATCTTGTGTATTGCACCGTTTTGATCCAGGAGGAAGATATTTCATCCCACTGTGTACTTGTAAGTATATTGTTGGGAAGACAATAAAACTCTACTTACTTACTTAAAAAAAGGTATATTATCTCTTTAACATTGGCATCTTAGTATAAAAACAACATAATATATTGAAAATGATAATTACCTTGTCTGACTTGTAAGTCTAAAGCCAACAACCGATTCCTTGTTTAATCCAATGGCCTCAATCTGAATAACATCATCCACGGTTGGTTTAGTGGCAACCAAATTAATTGGGAATTTCCAGACTCCTCCTGTGGCACACTGTACCACTAATGTGACAGTATGTCTGCAACATACAGTTTTAATGGAAGTACATTAAAGAAAGCACACTTGTTTTAAACAAAAGGAACAATTATGTTTCATATACTCTACACAAGTGACCCAGTTTTACATGCATCATATTAATTCATTTACTTTCTGGTAATTAATTTAATTAATTTATAATCCAGTTCTGGCTGTGCTATGGATTGTTCTGTAAATTTCAGACTTTGGGGCATATTTATCAAAATGAGACTTTAGAGCTTAATACATTAAAACTCACCCATGTTCTATTCATTTCTATGGGATTTTTAGAAGTGTATTTATCAAGTGGTGAGTTCTAACTTTCACTCATTGATAAATCCACTTCTTAAATCCCATAGGAATGAATAGAACATGGGCGAGTTGTTATGTATTTAGCTCTTAACTTGCATTTTGATAAATCTGCCCCTTAATCATTCAAAATGTGCATAAAGTAGCATTATGCACTCTTAATTGCACAACAGTACTTAAACAGAATCATAGATGATATACAACCCTAAACTTAGATGCTTATCCAATTCCTGACCAACTCACAGATTGACAGAATGAAGCAAATAATTGATTGTTTTGAAGCTTTTCTAATCACTGTTAATCATAACAGTGCATTCACCAATTACTTCTGCATTTATTAAAAAAAGTTTTCCAACACCCATATCACCTAGATGACAAAGTGGCCAGCACCGAAACAGTGTAACTGTTTATCCTCCGAATAATGCCACATAAAAATATATATATATCTTACTGTGTATGTAAAGTTTCGGAACATGACATTTCTACATTCTCCTTATGTAGTCAATATCTAAGATTAAACAGAGCATTTATGAATCTCCATCGAGAGCCCCCAATAGACAAATAGGTTGGCACAGCTTGAGTGTTACCTGAGAAATGCAGCCACTGCCAATGTTTGCCACCACATTTACTTTCTTGTGTACCCAAGCTTAGTATTGATCTGCAAGTTTTAGGAAGTGTTTAGGAAGTGGTTAAGTCTCCTTTCTATCTAAAACTTTTATCTCAGTCAAGCAGGGCCGGAACTAGGGGTAGGCAGAAGAGCAGAAGAGGCAGCTGCCTCGGGCGCAACGATTAGGGGGCACCAGGCAGGAGCCTCTCCTGCCTACCCCTAGTCCTCCTCCTTTGTCATTGCCTCTACCGCTTGTCATTAGCAGTGGGGGCAATGACCCATCGCGGCGCCTGGTTGGCTTGGCCCACCCCTGCAGCAAACCTTTATGGCTGAGATTCCAGCTATATTTAAGGCAGAGTATTTTGTTACAGGAGTCACAAAGTATCTCTGCTTTTTCATTAGTGCAGGATTTAGAGTTTTAACCAGATTAATTAGCAGATTTATGGAGAAAACAAAGCTTAACACTGCACTGAAAACAAATCCACAACAATTTATAAATTGAAATAGATTTAGTAACATAACATTTCCCAGCATTTGCACTAACTGGGAACAGATTATGTTTCTTTAACTAATTGCAAGGCGAGGAACTTTAAAGCATGGCCTTTGTCAAAGTTCTATATTTCTGCTATGCAAGTTGTTCTTTTGTGCACTTTGTTTCTCTTAGGCATCCACAAAGCTACAGATTCATAATATTTCTTATTTTGTTTGCCTACATACCAAATCCTCCATCAAAGATTTGAAGAAATACCTAACCAAATCTAAACACTAATATGAATATTGAAATTTGATTAAAATTGAACCTTAGCTGCCACAGTGTTTAAAATCAATTGACTTTTAAAGTTCTGAAATTTTTGTATTTGGTCCTATTTAAGACCACTCTGTTTATAACACTTAAAAACTGAGCAACAACTCATCCCCCATAACATACATTCAGTCACCCGACACCTGTTAAAAGAAAGTGCTAACAAAATGATGTCTATAGTATTAATTAGGTGTGCATAAAGCAATATTTTGATTTTATCATTTTCATTTGGCAAATGGATTGTTTGTTTGGTACTAAATAAACAAACGGAAATTTTGAGTACTTGAGTGTCTTTCTTACCGCATAGATTTATTGGGTGCAAAAATGATATTGAAAATTAAAGTAACAATCCCTGAAGTTGCATCTCGTTCTTTCCTTACAAGTTCAATAGCCACAGATGGTTCAAGTTGGGCTTTTACTTCGTCAGATTCATACTTAATTTCATATAAAAACTCTTCTGTTGTACTTAAACCTTTGAGATGACAAAAACAAATACAATTTTCTGTTACACAGAGACATTGCCAGTGCTTGGTTAAATCCATTTTGTAGCATTAACCAGTTGCTAGAACCATTTTAAGCCTGCATTCTAAAGTTACAGCTACTATAGGCATTATACAGCTATTTTGTTTGATAAAAGCAAAGAGGGGAGAAAATAACAGACCAGGACCAAGGGTCCTTTTTTTAGAATATGTTTGACAAGTGCATGTTTTTGGAGAAAGAAAGAGATTCAATATATGAGCAGTGCGCAGCTGGCAGAGAAAACTGAAGCTATCTATTCCTTATCAATCAAAGACAATAGTGACAGTGTACAATGATTAAAGCTGGGGTGCGTTTGTGTGAGAGATGAGGTTTAGGCGCTGGCATTGAATTGGAGTTGAACGTTTGGAATAGGCGTTTTGATTTGGATGATTGTGAGGACTGTACGAATACTAATGTCTGCTTGGCAAGAAAGAGAGAAAAACTGTAAGATGAAAGTATGTATAGTGTAGGAAATCTGTTGTTTGATGTTCTCCATTAACAGTTTGCAATTATAAAGCACCTCTGGAAAAGCCAAGTCAGGTGTGTGTATGTATGGTCTGAGGCCTAGGTCATCTGTGGTTAGTTGTGAGAGGTGCTATTTGTTGTGTGTTGGATAGTGTAGTCATATATTGTTTAAATGCTGTATTTACGCAGGAATGAGATAACATTTCAGACAGTGATGGAGGCAGAGAATTAACAGATCGATAGATCACAATGGTGGAATTCCTTTACAGTTCAAGGCAATTGGCTTTTGGTGGCTGTGGGATACGAGAATGCAATGTGTTAAAAGAGATTTAATCATGATCAGAAAGAGAAAAGGCAGAGCAGGAAAAGTGAGAAATATTACTGTGGCGAGTGAATAACGAGTCCAGACCGTGTCCGTCACAGTGCATTGGAGAATGAGCCCACTGAATATCCTGCTATACGGTTATGATTGTCAGTAGGGATAGTGGAGTCTCCTAGAATAACAGACGGCATATCCAAGGAAAAAACATATGGAAGCTTAGTTGTAACGCTATCCAAAGGTTAAGTTACAGGTCCTGGAGTACAATATATTATATATTGTGAAGATCTCAAATACTCAATTTCCTAGATCTGCTTATTTTCGTAATACACGTAACCTGAATTTTTCAGCAACCTTTCAATATTACTCCAAAATTATATGTTTATTTTTGGAAACTGAAAGCAGTGAGGCAGATGGTGTGGTGATGTCCACTACAAACAAAGATGAATACTTGATAACATTCAGGTAAATATTACGTATGATGACCACAATGCTCTTTTATTTTTATGCAATTCTACCCTAGCCGTCATATATAAATTAAGTTGTGTTCGGCTTTGAATTCTGCACTAGTGGGCGCAAGTTGCACCCAACATACAAGCGGTGGCACAATGAAGGATAATAGGTATCCCTTTCAGATGCTGAATTTTTAAATTTGCATTTGCATAATAAATTTTGAAAAATTGTGCTTTTTCAAATTCATGATTATTAGTGCAAAAAAAATACACACATTGATAAATAACCCCCTAATTCTAAACAATACAAAATGTTTTCCGTAGTGTAGAATTTATTATTATTATTATTGTATTTTTTTTTTAATTCTGTAATAAAAAAAGAAACATTTTATTTTCAATATTTTCAAGTTTTCGTTTTAGTTCTGGGTAACCACACCTTTATATGCAAATGGTGTAATTGTGCCTTAATATTTTGATTACACATTAGAATAAAGTATTGCAGCTAGTAATTGTTCTTTCCAAGAGAACCTTGGGGCCTGTCTGTAATGTTTGTATCAAAAGTGTTATACAAATTAGCCCCAAGCTATACAACAAAAAATGATGCTGTGTTTCTTAACTCTATTCAGGCTGACAAAATGCATATGAAACACAGTGGCGTAGGTAGCCATGCATATTTACTTCTTTTATCAGTCCATTTATTTATCTCAGTTACACAAGAATGATGAGATTGAATAGGTTTGGTACTTTGCCCCCCAGATCAGACCACAGCAGCCAACTCAGGTCAGCCGCTTATCTTACGCTTTCAATAGAATTGTTCAATCTTCTTTATTTTGCATTAAAAGTAATCAGATTGCATTACGGCAGTTCAGAATGATTTTTGGGCAGTCGCATTTTGTTATGATCAGATCATTTGTAGAAAATGATTAAATGGACAAAGCATGTGACCAGCTTAATATTGCTGCTCATTTTAGCAAACTGTCCTACTGGGACACAGCGATTTTATATAATATGACACAGCAGATATCTGAGCAATTTGCAATTGGTTTTAATTTTTTAGTTTTTTGTGTTTTTTTTGGTGGCTTTTTGTTCAGCAGATCTTTAGTTTGGTATTTCAGCAGCTATTTGGCCGCTGTCTTATTTACGCAAACAACCAGCCAGTGGTTTGAATAAGAGACTGAAAGTTGCTGAGATTAGGCCACTCTATACTTAGGGGCAGATTTACCAAATTTAGAGTTTGTGAAAAATATCGTGGATGCAACATTTTTTCTCGAATATTAGCTTAATTAAGAAAAAGAAGTGTGACAGAATATTCCCATGCTCGTTTTGAAAAACGTCACACACTGGTGAGAATCACATTGTTCCATTCATTTCCAATAAGGCTAAAAACAGACAATTCTTATTAACTTCTATTACTTGCAGAGTTTTTCTTGTGATATTTCAAGGATTTTTTCGTTAATAAATACAGCCTATTCAGGATCCTTAAGAATATTCTCAAGTATATTTGCATTTGTGTTTTTTCTCGAATTGAAAAATGCAAACTTGAATTTTGATAAATCAGTCCCTAAAAGTTAACAAAGGTGAACTACTCCTTAAAGGAACAACTGCATTTTATTTCAACTGATTTCTATTACTGTAACAATATAGGGGGGTTTTCTATGCTATGGAAAGTGTAACTTATAGCCCTTTCTGGCTGACGACAATCATTGTACTACAATGCCATAACAGTGGCTACAAGGACACTCCTGCTGGCTTTGTGTCATATTATTATAAAACAACAGGAACCTGCCAGTGAGACAATTACTGCTCAGGCAGCTGCAATCTGATCCATAAAGACTCTGAAAGAGCCTGTGGGAAACAGGGGAAAACACTGAATAAATATTTATATATATATTTCCCATTTGTTTATTAATATTATGCAAATCCATTGAGAAAATAGAAAGTTATGGTGTATTTAACACTGAGTAGAAAAGAGCACTGGTAGGTAATCCAGGGCTGAAGTACAATATGTGAGAAGCCAAAGTAGAATTATTTGATACTCATATGGATAGTATGAAAGTTAGCAGCCCATCAAGCTCTAACCTTCAGTGTATTACCTTCTACCACTGACCCACGTATATTTGTCAGCACTAGTATTATTTATAAAAAGAAAGAAGGTACTGCATAAAAGCCCTCACAGGTTTTATGAAAAAACAGTATTAACTAAAGAATCAACGTTTCGGTCTGTGTTCAGATATATGCCCTAACGCCACTTTAATACTATACTTGTAGCTAATTTGTTACATTCATTTTACTAGTTTCATTGCTTGTCTATGGGACCACTGGACTCTGAAGTGATAAATGGAATTTTAATTGCATTTTGACAGCAAAGTCTTGCTAGGAGGACATACCTGCCGAAATGCATAATGCCAAAAGTAAACTTTGGTGGAAAAAATACTCTGGGGGTTTTTTACCAACAGTTTGAGCTCCCTGGTTTCATTGAAAACAAACCTTTAGGATGCAAGGTACAGTAATCTTGAATATTCCATGCTTCCAATATTTTGGGTAAGACTCTTCATTTTCAGCACACTAATTCCCCATGCACAAATGGGTTGGCTAAGATTCTGCAAAGAGTCTTGACCTCAACCTTACTGTAGCCCTGTGGAATGAATTGGCAGACTGATTGCAAGCAATGTCTGATACTCAACATCAGTACCCAACTGCATGAAATCAAATCCCACCAATAATGTTCCAAAATGTAATGGTCAGCCTTTCTAGAAGAGCAGACTTAGTTAAGACAGCAAGGGAGTACCACTGCCATATTAATGCATAGCTTGCACACTGCAAAGCATATACATGGTTAGCTGTACAGAAGACCTGTGTCAACCCCTAATAGTTGTTTCAGAGTTACAAACTGTGTTCACTCCATATAGAGAGCAAGAATATTTCTCAGTCACTATATACATGTTTGATAGAATAGCAAGCCTACCAGTGGAAATAATGTACATATTCTACCTTTAAATTTGATATTAGCCCATTTTTGTGACATTAAACTCAATCTCCTATTATTTGTGTTACTAAGGGGTAAATGTACAATACTTGCAGCTGCCTGTCCTAGATCAGATAGTAGTTTCATAACAACCACCCCTAGCACTTACCTAATCAAGTAATCTGTATAACAAACATTAGCATGTGCATGAAATTTCAGTAAATAGATTTAAGAATCTGCATTTGCCTGTCAGCATATAATTTCACAGATTTATGTCCATTTAATTAGTTGGCAGTGTTTATTCTCCTACCAAAGTTTGACAAGCTAGATATTATCAAATATTTCTCAAAGGGCTCATTCTTGGCTATAATGCCAGAATTTTAAAACACAGATGTGTCTTTTATGAATAAATCACTTATTAATTGTAACTGCATATTCACTAACCGGAAAATGATCTTATTCAATGAACTGAACTTAAATATTAATATAATTTTGTTGTCATGTAACAAAATATAATAATATTAAAATGCTATAATGGGTAAGGTGCTGGAAAACTGAAGATAAGAGAGAGGGAAAAGAAATAGAGCGGGTAAAATAACTTTATCATGACACAGCTGGCAATATGTTCTACTGTGTTATTCTACTTCAGAATAATTCAGCTAAAATATAAATCTGTTTAAGCAGATTAATTAGGAAGAAAATTAGATACAGTATGTCAAAAGCAACAGGGTTTTATATATCCAATGTACCATTAGTGACTTGGACTTCATCCTGTATATTGTTAGTCTTTTCTGTAGGTCTGATGCCAGCACTTGCTGCCATTCTAGTTGGACCTGGAACAGCCCCAGTCAATAATACTTCAACCCTTTCTTCAGTCCGACTTCTTGCAGGACAGCATACGACAGCTGAAACAAATGAATAACAACATATAGATCAAACACAATATTTACAGCTACCAGTTTTGTTGTGCACTTCTATGTATATATTCACAGGAAAAAAATGATTAGATGAACACAATATACTGTATTTGTGTTTTGCATTCTTTTTTTAAAAAAATGTATTTCTTTTTTATATAGTACACACTCTCTGCAGCACTTTATGTAGATGATACATCATTCACATGAGCCACTGCCCCAGAGAAGCTTACAATCTAACTTCCCTTTCATATTCATACACATTATAGTCAATTTTACTCAGAAACCACTGTATGTTTTGGAGTGTGGAGTAAACCGTAGTACCAGAAAGAAACCCACACAGACACACACAGGGAGAACATAACTCCCTTGGCTGGGATTGAAAAGGCATATGAGGGCAAAAAGATAAAAAGCATGAGGTGAAAAAGATATAAAAAGGGTGACATAGGGGCCCAAAGTACGATGACCACGATTGCGAAAAATTTATATTTTTTTAAAGTTTAGAACTTTACGTACTGTTAACGATAATATCATTAAAAAACTATGACCTTTTGGTGATACGTTCGTCATTCCACAAAAAACGAAAATTTCGCAATTAATTCAAGCTTTGGTATCGTGACTATCTTTTGGCCAGGTTGAAGCTGCAGAGTGCCATTGAGTCCTATGGAAGGCTTCCAAAATCATGCATTGAAGTTTCAAAGTCAGAAAGATTTTGTGCCGCTTGCGATCGTTCGGATACGAAAATTTCGTAGCTTTTGGATCGCAACCACAATATTTTCATACAACCATGACACAAATTTTTGCACAATTTACGCACTTCAGAAATTAGTTATGGTTAGTACGAATGTTTTCCAATCATGTTTTCCAATCATACAGAACAATCCAAAATTCGTACTTTAATGAAGAGGCCCCATAATGAAAGATCTTTTATCCCATAGCAAATTAGATGTTACTTTTTGAACTTGTGAGTAGTAAATGTTACCTGCAGTGGGTTACTAAACAAACTTTTATTAAAGTAGTAAAATGCAAACCACATCAACAGAAATCAAGAAGGAATATTTGATTTGGGAAACATTTAACCTCTAATCAATTTTTCCCCATTGTATTTACTTAATAAGCAGATTCATGCAGTTTTAAAGATGTAGTTTAACAAATCAAGGATAAGCTCCTAAAATGTAAATTACATTTCCATATTTTGCAGTCTCCTAAAAGTGGCTGGGCCCCAGTGTACTTGATAGGGATTTTATCCCCTCTAATTATAGTAAGTAAAATAAGCAGGACATAATTTCTTTTGATATCCACTAAACTATATTAGCAACCATGTCATCTACTGAGTGGTTAAGTTCAAGTGAATAGCAGTGAATGAATAAAATTTGATTTTCAATAGCTCATTATACCCAGATGTGTGCTACATTCGGATCTAACACTGGTAAGTGCTATGGCTTTACATTGTAATTATTACTGTTAATATTATTAGAAATACATTCTGATTTTTCTACATGCATATGAAACACACAACTTTGAAAAACATAACAACATAACAACAGAGGTAATAATTTTTATGTTATGCAGTTATTTTAGGTGAAAGTATGAGGCAGAAACACCGTTTTTAAAGGAGAAAGAATGCCATTTTGGCATTTTACTGCCAATAGATTTACCACATTAGTGCCACCTAGAACACTATATTTATTCTGCAGAAAGCTTTATCATACCTGAGTAAAGAACTCTAGAAGCATTCTCTGTTTATTTAAGACAGCAGCTGCCATTTTAGCTTGGTCTTCATGGCTTCCTGCTACAGCTCTAGCCGTTACAGCTCAGATTACACATTCCTAAGGGTGGGTGGGGGGGAGGGAGTCTTATGAATTCTTATGGGAGGGGGGAGCAGCAGAAGAGAAAGAGAAGAGAGCTGTGCAGACTCTAGCCCCGGGGATAAAGGATTTTTTTGAGAGAGGAAGTCAGATACTGAAGTACATGTGTACACAAAAAAAGACATCCTGTGTTTCTTTCACAGCTTTTCTATGAGTGCTTATAACTGTATTTACAAAGACCTTTCTGATAAAGCTTAATTAGTTTTTACCTTTCCTTTTCCGTTAGTTAATGTCTTTTTGATTATTTGCATGTTCATTAAACATACTTAAAAATGATCAAAACAGTGCTTCCTCTCTATCTCATACACAGATTCATGTAAAACAGAATATGCTAAATACTGCCAATGCAATTGATGGTCAGTGACATGTGCTCCTTCCAGGACTGTATATTCTAACTATAGCTATAACTATTGTAGGATTTACTTGTCCTTTATATCAAACCAAAGATGACTGTTCGCCCAGGGTTCAGTTTTTCTTTAGAAAATCCACACATCTTTTTTACTACCAAGACCAATCCCAGTTGATATAAACCAGCTTTACAGATTCATGCTACCACCTCAACAAGGTACCATGGATCAACTATACCTACAGGTCTGTATAAAATCCTCCTCTTTGGGCGGGGGGCAGTGCTACAACATAATCAAGAAAATCCATGTGAACATAACATCTGCAGTTGTCTAAAAACCATAAGAAAGTCCCAGTTGCAATATGGGAAAAGGTTCAAAGCAAAATGTGTGGGATAAATATAACACAGCCCACATCTCAAAAACACCAAACCTTTACAGTGCAAAACTGCTCTTTATCAGTAAACATTTTAAGAATGATAAGAATGGGGGTACATAAGCCACATGGGAGTGAAGAGGCGCTTTATTGGGGTACTTTATTTAACATCAAAGACAATTATTCCATTCCCCTCCTGACACATGATTTAGTTAACATGACCCCAGCTTCTAAATGTTTGAATGGTGAGACTTTTGATCATTTCATCACCTGTTCTTATAATTTTAATTTTCATGTAGGTTATGCTTTTATTGTTTTATCTTCTTTTTCTTTCCTTTTTTTCTTTTGTATAAATTAAAACCCAATAAAAAGACAATGTAAAAAAAGACCCATCATTGCCATTATGACAGCATGGATGTTGCTACATATAGTAAAATACTGCAGAAACGGCCTTTCATTCTACTAAAAAAGTTAATGTTTCAGCATGACAAGGATGCCAACATGCAGCAGAGATAATCTACAAGCTAATTTACCTGGTAATGTCAATACCCTGCTGAGAACAAGCTGAGAAATAGATGATAATATTCTGCAATATCTCTGCTAGTTATAACTTAAAAAACAAAATCTGTTGAAATCTCTAATTAATGTCACATTGCTAATGTCTTCAGAATGAAGGCTTCAGGAACTTTAAATATCATTAACATAAATAATTTCACCATAACATTGCAGCTAATAAACTGGCATTTGGAGAAAAATTAAAGTAGTAGTTTACCTTTAAATAAACTTTTAGCATGACGTAGACATTGGTATTTGGAGAAAATTGTCTTCATTTTAAATTTTTTTGTTTTTTATTTAAATTATTTATCTATTTGTTCAATAGTTGTTCAATATGGTTAACATTAACCTTAGCAACCAGCCTGTTTAAATGAGACACTGGAATATGAATAGGTGATGACTTGAAAAGGAGGATAAGTAATAAAAAGTAACAATAACAGGTAAATTAAAGCCTACAGATCAATAGTTTTGTGATTGAAAAGAGGCAGAAGACAACTATTCAAAAACTATAAGAATGAAAAATTAAGATACACTGAAAAGTTGCCAGGAAAAGATATTCTATATCATTCTAGAGAGTAGATTTATTATCAATTCATTGTCTGGTGCATGTGAATTGATGTAAGAAAATGAAAATGAGTTCTTTACCTTGCTCAGATCACCCTAACCTCCCCCCCCCCTCACCTTGTCGACTGCAGTTATAGCCCAGCCACTTTTTTTACTTACCCAAAAGCCAAACATACATTGAAACATACCCTAAATCCTCCAAAATAGCAAGTTGGGGGCATTGTCCCAGAAATTTAGATGTGGCTTGAGCTAAAATGAGAATAGCTAAGACAACTTGGTTTATAATACAGCTGGGTTGGTGTGTCTGGGGAATATAAATATAAAACTCAGCCTTAACACTTTAAAGAAACCAGTGGTCGGTACTAAAACTGTGGAGGAACAGAAAAATGCTTTGATATCCCATCAGAAAATTCTACTTGCAATGAAGTTAGAGTACGCCTAAAGATTTACCTTAGTCCTCTGCCCCTAAATTTAGGGAGCGTTGTGTAATTCTAAACATCGGAAAAATAAATATTCTAACATCTTAAAATTGTAAACAACAAAAAAATATTTTACAAAGATAATCTTTGAGAATTCACAAAGTATGATAGGGGCACCTAACAAATAATTCTAATGAGGCAAATAAAACACACTAAAAAACAAACTTACAAACAAGCCTTATACAAACACAGCATATATAGTCAGCTTCTATTAAAGTTGACTGCATGGATTTAAGGCCTTAGGCAATGATCCATTAGTATCCCTAATTGGTCAGATTATTAATAGAGCAGAAACAAAATCTGACAAAAATATCACAAGTATTAAGCTAGAGAGAGTATTGTGCTCAGTTCGTTAACACATGACTGCAGTATGGGCTAAAACGTTTACACTGTATTCCCTATAATTTTGCATTGTTGCTACAGGCAATAGCAACCTAAATACATTTTTTTATTACACATTGCATGTGATGTTTGGTTGTGCAATAAAACTATAGTAACTAAATGAGTTATTGGGAAACATGACAATTATCATAACCATATTTCAGTTATTAAAAAATGAATATAAATGTATATTCATTTCAGAGCCATGCTAAAGGTGCAATATACCCCCTTGTTCAACAGGTGTTCAATAAACAGGACTTGTGCTAAACATATTCTATGCCTATTCTTTTAGCCATGACAAATCCTTAGTTTTTATTATATATTGAACAGGAAAATTAAAGCTACTCCATGTTTGGTCCTTGCAAGGTGGATAATTAGATTACTAGTGCACAAATAAACAACCTGCATAATGGACTCCTTCAAAAACAAAACAGAACAGTCACAACAAACTAGTAATCTAAATATTTTCCTTGAAAATACCTAACAGAATAGCTTCAATTTCCCTGCTTAACTAATAACAAAAAAACATAGTTTTTTTGTTGTTTGATTAAAACAATAGGCAAAAATATGTTCAGAACAAGCCCTACTTATTGAACAAGGGGGTATACTGCCTCTTGCTAGTGATGAGCAAATCTGTCCCAATTACCGGAAAGATTTGCATAACGCAGAAAAATTAAACGAAGTGGCGAAATTTACACAAGCAAATTATTTCACCCCTCACTACCTCTTACAGGTACCAGTATGTCCACGGCAAAGCTCTTGTTGGTGGATTATTACAGATGCCCCAAGAAATTTGTAGTAGTACAGGTATGGGAACCGCTGTCCAGAAACCTGGACAGCGGTTGAGTCCCATAGACTCAATTTTAATCAAATAATTTGAATTTAAAGGAACAGTAACACCAAAAAATTCAAGTGTATAAAAGAAATTCCAATATAATGTACTGTTGCCCTGCACTGGTACAACTGGTGTATTTGCCTCAGAAACACTACTATGGTTTATATAAAGAATGCAGCTGTGTAGCCATGGGAGCAGCCATTCAAAGCAGAAAAGGCACAGGCACTTAGCAGATAACAGATAAAACACTATTGTATTCTACAGAGCTTATCCGTTATCTGCTATGTAACCTGTGCCCTTTCTCCTTTTTTCCAGCTTGAATGGCTGCCCCCATGGCTACACAGCAGCTTATTTATATAAACTATAGTAGTGTTACTGTAGCAAACACACAACTTTTACCAATGCAGGGCAACAGCACATTATATTTCTTTTACTTTACAACTCTTTAATTTTTTGGTGTTACTGTTCCTTTAAGAAATAAAGTTCCATTTTCTTTGTAATAATAAAGGGATCTGCCTTTTCTGGGAAATACTTTAGTCATAGGTTACAGTAGATGAAATGTCTGATGGTGGGCGCCTCGCCCTGATGGGCTTTGGGCCAAGCTATTAAAGGCCCAGCTAAATGTAATATTGTATAGATCACTCATTGTGGAGACATATAAAATTCCAAACCACACAATGCTTCATTTCATTATTAGTTTTGAAGTTACTGATAATAATAATGTAAAATAATCAATCAAAGACTTGTCCTCTACCACTTTTTAACATCGCTTTTCTTTCTTCATGGAAATATAAATCCACCAAAGAGGATTTTTGGAGATTAAACTGACAGAAATCTATAACTGCAACTAGAGACATTCAACTGGGGTATGTAAAGGGGTATGTAGCTCTATTCTCCACATATAACATCCTGATAAACAACACTGATGACAAAACAGCATGCACTGTAATGTAAAAGATCATTATACTATAGCCGGATATTTGCTTTGCTCTTTTTTTGATAGCTTTCGTTTTACATTATGCAAATATGTAAGTATTAATCATGACATTTCTCCCTGGTACTACAATATCCTCGAATTTAATTTCTTGACACTTCATGAAAAATGAGGCTATGTAGCTGACATGGAAAAGGAATAATTAGGGATGCTAGACCTTTGCTATTTTACTAATGAGCTCTAGCTAATATAAAGATAAACAAAAACAAAATTGTTCATTATCGCAGTAATATTTGAATCATGTATTTGGCATGCCAATTACCACTTCTTATTAAAAAGGAAAATGTGACCTGCGAAATGTAAAACTATAATTAAAGTGATACTAACAGCTCCCAAAAATCCCCTTTTAAAATATATTATTTCATTTTATTACACCTTTAATTAGTGCTAGAAGGCTACTAATTTTATCCAGTTTTTATAAAATGACAGAATTAAGGCTGCTGTCCAGTCATTTACTTTGCCAGGTTTTTTTAATTAATCCTGTAACAATCCATTAAAAAGCAGGAATTATGGTTCAAAAAATATAACAATACATTTAAATCTACAAAGCTCATTTACACACTGAGTTTTTCCAAATCTGTAAGTCCCCCCTTTAAAGGAGAAGTAAAGCCATTTTGGCATTTTACTGCCAATAGATTCACCACATTAGTGCCCCCTAGAGCACTATATTTATTCTGCAGTAAGCATAACCATACCTCAATAAAGAGCCCTAGAAGTTCCCTCTGATAGCAGCTGCCATTTTAGCTTGGTCTTTCTAGCTTCCTATTTGCAGTCTAGCCGTTATAGCTCAGATTATACATTCCTAAGGGAGGGGGGAGTTAGTTTTATAAATTCTTATGTGAGGGGGAGCAGGAGAGGGGAGAGAACTGTATAGACTCACGCCCTGGCAATGAAGGATTTTTCTGAGAGAGGAAGTCAGATACTCTAAGAACATGTTTACAAAAAAGGAGACAAGAAATCCTGTGTTTCTTTTGATAAAGGACCCAGTACAGTGTTTCTGTGAGTGCTTATGGCTGTATTTAGCTTTCTGATAAAGCTTACTTAGTTTTTGCCTTTCCTTCTCCTTTAATTTGCATTACATTCATTTTACGTTCATGACTATCACTTTCCTGAGGCTTAACGATTCAGTAGTGATGTTAGGGTTTAGCAATAGAGTTCCAACACCTTACAGAACAGAATGGAGTGTGAATGCTAAAAACAGTCAAACATATTCTGACAAAGTGATGAATAATCAAAAGCTGTACATGCCAACTCCTTCAAAAGAATTTTCTGACAAAGAGAAATTTAATAAATGTTATTCAAAGTTCAAATTGCTTGGAATCTTCCACCAAGTTGTTATATTCACACAGCTGGTGCTAGGTTTTATTTGTATACAATAAAGCATTGGAAACACAAAAGAAACAGTTTAGAGATTGATGTATATATACCTGGTGCTGATTTGGATGGCGGTGCCTCTGGAATTCCATGAATAGGGTAAATCCACCGTATACCAGAAATGTTTCCTTCCTCTGTCCTTGTTATACTGTTTATAAAATAGTTCATTATTTTATTGTAATAAACTAGTATAGATGTTTACAGTGGCAACAGGAAATAGTTATTTCACATATGCAGTAAATAATAAAATGAGTAGGGATGTTAGTCAACATGATCTGCAAAATCTGTAGTAAACAAGAAAGTAAACCACATGTTTATGTATGGATGAAAAGAGAAGTCGTCACAATGTTTAAAAAAAAACGCAAAAGTTTATGATAATAAATTGGACATAACAGTATTTTTCATGGAGACATTTGTGGAGAATTGCTTTTTTTTTAACCCTTTGATTAATACTTTCCATATGTCATAATTTACATTTTTATGAGCTTGTTTTTATAACTTTTTGGTTTGTTAATCGAGTTTGTTTTTCTAAATTGAATAAACTCACATGTCGAATGCTCGCTTATTTATAAATGTGGTAAACTTGTGTGATTAAAAAATATCAAATACCTTAAACTACTATTAATTTCTATAGAAACTCCAAGCTTTTAGATGGCATTACATTGCAGTTTTCAGGTTTTTTGCACTATTAATACCAAACATTCCAGTTTGTGCAACATAACTTAAATTGTGCGAGTTTAATTTTGATAAATCTCCCCCTTAAAGTGATACTAATACTAAAAAAACTACTCTTCAAAATAATAATATACATTAAGGGCACATTTACAATTTTTTTTTTTTTCTTGCTTTGAAAGTCATCTAAAATCGACATGGTATACTGTAAATTCAAATAAAACTCGATCTTTGCTATATTTATAAAATGTCCCCTTGAACTGGGTGAAACTGAAAACAATGAGGGGATTAACTTTGTCCTTGGAGGACAGGCTGTCACTGATTATTCTCCTCTACTATTCTAAGCCTCCATAGGACTCAATGGTACTTGACAGATCAAACCTGTCAAATTTTCATTTTACAAAAAAAAGTTAACTAAACATTAATAAATCACGAATGGGAGTTATTTTTGAAAAAAAAACTCAATTTTTTTCAGGGAATAATAACGTTATTGTGTTATGGTGAAAACCCACTCAAAATTATCTAGAAGTAAGAAAAAATCAGAGTGTATCTCATAATTGCGTAGTAAATGTGCCCCTAAATGTTACCTTTAGGTCTTCTTGATCATTTTTTGTAATAAAAACATGTTAAAATAAATACTATATAGTTATCTTAAAATTACCTTTTGAGCTCTGTGCTTATTTTATCCAAATTATCATGTGCCCAGCAGTCCCCATTGGCTTTTGTCATGTGTATTACAACCAAGGCTTCATAAAGTTTCATTGTGTCTGGAGCAAATAATACAGGAATATCCAGTTTTTCCTTGGGAGCTAAATGAATACCTAAAACATATAGACATAACAAAATATTAAACACATATGCAGAACAACATATTAGATACAAGCTGTATGCACAAAAATACGTCTACATGCCTTTACCTTGAGCAAGAAGATCTATGGTTCTAATTTATTCCTCAGACACTGCTGATTTGCTGTAGCTTGCGACATATGAATAATGTCCTTTCATTGTTCTGAGGAATTACATTTATCCAGCGTGGGAATGCATTTCATCATTCTTTATATTTATGTCACCATTATATGGGGATATAGAATGACCTATGTAGAACATGTGACTCCATCATGCTGTTACCTTTATGTTTTTGCCTTCTTGCTCTCTCTTCCCTTTTTCAAGTAGAGAGACAAGCTATCTATATATTTAATATAAATGTAATATGATACTTCTGCTGCATGAATCAGTAGCCTTATATCAGAGCCACCTAAATAATTCTTTAAACTGCAAAATATAGGCTTTTCAGTATTAAGGTTGAGATGGGTGCAGGGATGCTGCAGATTGAGTCATGGTGATTAATTATTTGAATCAAGAGATTTGGGGTCCACTTATATTTGCACTTTTAATTTACCTTAATTATACAAAACACACACATTTGTCCATCCCTACTAAAAATAAAAATAACTGTTTCATTACAAGGAAGTCAATATTCCTTTTTTTTCCTTGAAAACAACTATTTGAATCTCTGTTTGCTGAAATACTTTTGGTTTAAAGGTTTTTATCATTAACTTTTTATACAACAGTTAAGAAAATACACTTAACACCATGCTACTGTACTGTAGATTCAGCAAGCAGATGTTTGGACTAAAATATAAATGCATAATATTTACATTATGACTCTTTTCTTGGAAGAAAAAAACACAT
Source organism: Xenopus tropicalis (assembly GCF_000004195.4). Lineage (NCBI taxonomy): Eukaryota > Metazoa > Chordata > Amphibia > Anura > Pipidae > Xenopus > Xenopus tropicalis. Next base: position 106,964,360 of record NC_030678.2, on the reverse strand, counting down.
CTAGACAACCAATCTGTGCATAACTGCTTGTTGTAATGGGAACATTTCATCATGGGTCTATAATAACATTAGCATGATAGCCAATTTGGATATTATTCCACAACCTCTACCAAATAAACCCATTCATTACGAAAGATTTTCTTCCTACTAAAATGAGGCCATATATCTACCCACTGCTCATATTACAGAACTTTTATCATTGTTTTTCTTTAAATAAATGATCTCTAGAAAATTAAATCCTGCCAACCCTTCATTGAATGATAAGCTGCAATTCCTTGCTGCTAGTTGTTGAAAATTTTAATAAATATGGAGGTCTTGAATAACAGAGCAGAAGTTTGTTCACCAAAATGCCACAACATTATACTAATGATGTGTTTTCACAATATTTAGGCTTATGGCACACAGGGTGTCATGACATTAAGAATGCCATTTCATTCAGTGGAATCCATATGCCACTGGCAGTGAGATAAGGATTTTGACCATAAACTGCTCTGTTTGCCATAGGTATCTTTGGCAGAAAAGTGCCAGTACTATAATGGCAGCCCCAATGAGCCATCAGCCTTAAAGGAGAAGCAAAGTCATTTTGGCATTTTACTGGCATTTACTGGCATTTGGCATTTTACTAGATTTGCCACATTAGTGTCACCTAGAACACTATATTTATTCTTAAGAAACCATTAACATACCTGGGTAAACAGCTTTAGAAGCTTTCTCCCTTTGCCTAAGATAGCAGCTACCATTTTAAGTTGCTTCCTGCTACAGCTCTAGCTATTATAGCTGAGATCATACATTCCTAAGGGAGGGAGTTCTTAGCATTCTGGTGGGAGGGGGAGCAGGAGAGGGAAGAGAGGAGAGAACTACGAAGACTCTGGCCACTGGAATTAAGGATGTTTTTGAGAGTGGAAGTCAGACACTGGAACATCATGTTTACAAAAAAAGAGACAAAAAATCCTGTGTTTCTTTTGATAGCGGACTCAGTGCAGTGTTTCTGTGAGTGCTTATGGCTGTATTTACATAGACCTTTCTGATAAAGCTTACTTAGTTTTTACCTTTCCTTCTTCTTTAAGGGCAAAATTTTAATATGTGTTCCCCATTTCATAGGACAAAATGCCCTATGATATGAAAAAGTGGCATAACTATAGAGGAAACAGACTTCAGAGTGCTTCTCCAGCTGCTCACCTTCCTAAAAGCGAGTGGGTGGCAGGCAGCCAAATACAAAGGGTGGGTTGCTGTTGCCAGGTCCCTCTACAGATTTTTTTTCACAGGGGGCCCAGTGTGGGGTTGTTACATCCCTGCCCAAGTAAGAGCAACTTATTAGCAAAAGCAATCAGTTCTACTTTTTCTATTGGCCTGACCTGCATATTTATAGTAAGAATCAAAGTGTCTCTAAAAAAACTGAAAACAGCATTTAAAAATAAAATATTAAAATACTCATACGCATATATTATTTAAGAATAAAAAATAAAACAAAGAACTATAGCTCTCCTTTAAGAAAATCCTTAAATAATGTTTGATGTTGTAACATGTATCCCAAGTACATAATGCAGCTGTATAGCTCCTCAACTAAATTGTTATATTATGTAAAAAAGATGCTTCAGTTTCACCCAAGGGAAAACTACAGCTTTACAAAGAATAAAAATATATATCAGCATACACCATTATTGCAACTTTTTATCTGTTTCATTAATCTTGTTTTTATGAGCAAGCATACGGCAGAACATTTCTGACAATGAGGAAATGAAATTGCCTTTGTTTCAGGTATAATTGAATTTTTGACGTGTTTGAGCTATGTTTGATCAGGTTTGATAGATAATTTGTATTTTTCTATATAATGCTATTTCTATTCACTTTGCAGCGAGGCTGTGATTCTCATTATTAATACATATCAAATCATTCACTGCCAAAAGTGCCTTGTATTGTAAAGTTCTTATTTTCATTGTTATTAAAAAGGAAAACATCTATTCCAGACATATATATTTTTAGCAAATGCAGAGAAATGTTTATGAAATAAAAGCATCTACAGATGTGCATTCACCAGCTGTAACACAGTAGGGTTTTTTTGAGTGGGCCCTTTAGGCTATCATAAAAAAAAAAGTTTATGGGGGTCATTTATGTAGACCCTGGGGAAAACTGCAAGAACCCTAAGGGGCACATAGCACTTTGCAGACATCATATTTGCCCAGGGTCGGGCTGTGCTCTGCAAAACAACAGAATAAAGTGCAGACTGCAGAATTGGTGGGCACAGGTAAGCCCTGACCTTAATGCCTGCTGTAGGGTAGATGTAATCACAAGGGCCCCATTGTGACCTGCAAGCTTTGCTACTCTCTAACTTGTGTTTCTGAACTATGCAGAAGTTAGGGGATGGAATTTTGTTTTTTTATTTTTACATGTGAGTAAGAAGTATCCATCCATGAAAATGCAAATACTTATGCTCCATTATTGGAAACACTTTTTCCAGGAGAAGAAATACAAAAGACCAGTGGAAACTACAAGTCAAGTCAATAGATACCTTGTGTATTATAAAGAAATGTAAGGACATTTTTATAAAGCTTATAAAATATTTTACACCTAAAAAAGGTGGACAAAGTGGTGTTTATGGCATGTTAGATTCTTTAAAGCTTTATTAATGCCATTGCGACTATGGGAATCATCTATAAGATAGAGGAAATCACGGTATTTATAAAGGTGCGAGTTGCTCTAAACTCTAAAACAACAATGATTTTTTTACCACCTCAGACTCAGTACAAATTCTAATGGCAAAGGATTTCTGGTGAAGCACTAAACAGTTTTATGGGCCCTTTTAATCTGGAAAGCCGTTATCCAGAAAGGCCATCTCCCACAGATTCCATTATAAGCAAATAATTCTAGTTTTTAAAAATGGCTTCCTTTTTCTCTGTCAAAATACAACAGTTTTCTCTCAACATTAACCAAGTTTTTCTGGAGCATAAATTCTTCCAGAGCATCATTAAATTTGGTATAGTTATTTTTTAATGCCAATCACTATCCATTTATTAAAATGCCACTGCACAGAGGACAGCTATTATTTATTCTTCAGAGGAACAGAAACTCCTCATTACATGCCTCTTAATTCCAATTTATCATTAAAGACAGATTTTAACTATTTACATTCTTCCAGATTACAAGTGTAGTGGGGATGACTGAAATGCTTTATGAAACTCTCCTTTAGTTAACCTGCCTAAAAGATAAATGAAGCAATAACAGTTGGTTGAAAGACTGCCTTCAAATATTAGAAGACATTTTGTTTAACTATTACGTAACTCAACACATACATACAAATATATTAGCTACAGTCTAAAGAGGGTAGAACATTTTTCTACCTTCCCATGACCTTCCTGCTCAGTGACCAAATAAATGATAAAATAGAATCTCTAATAATGTAGAAATAATTTATATTTTAAGATCTTCAAACAGCAGCATTAAAAAACACTTGGAAATTCACAAAATCAGTTTCAGCCAAAGCTGATTAGACTCAGTCCAATTCACTCAGAATTCATGTATAGTGTTATAGTACAAGAATATATGTTGGGAGAAAATAAAGTGCACATCACTGAATTATATAATTGCTACTTTTCATAATTATAATCTTCATGTAATTTTCATGAAATAATGCAATTGGTGAAAAGGTCAAACTTTTAGGTCTATTTACAGTTCATTACAAAAGAAGCCATATTTTGTTAGAGAGTGGCAGACATCCAAAAACATCTAAGAAATATTTATTTATTCATAGTAAACCCTATACTGATGCATTTATATGACAATGGACTCTCAAATAATGAAATAACTGCAACATTCTCCTGAAAAAAGGTTAAACAGTGAAAAAATAGTACGCAGAAAGAAAGTCACAGCGCATTTGTATGGGAATGACTAAGAGGAAGGAGTAAAACAAATACCTTGGGTTTGCTTCAGCGGCAGACAGAAAGCTGGCTCTCTATTTATAGAATGGCGCAGAACAGACGCACTGAGCCGATGCATGGTTTGTTCTTGATCTAAAAATAAATAACAGACATGGAAAAGGCTTCAATACTTCAGTGTCAAATTCAAGGAAATAAATTCACTGATGGTTGAAATGTGATCAAAGGCTCATTCTAATGAAAATACTTCATGGATGAATGTTCTTCAAAGTATACTCTTAAATAGAAGGTGACAGCATTTCCCTTCACTTTCTTTTCTTTTTGCATTTTTAATCACTTGCTGCCAATGAGTGAGATTATTTTAAGCTTTAACCTGGGGATAATAATATCAGTATTCTAACTTTTGTGGCCAAAAATACTATCAAATGTATGCTAAAAAGGAAATTTAAAAAAATCCATTAACTATTAAAATAGCAGAATTAATAGAAAATAAGATATACTAAACATCTATCACAGACTCAAATATATTTAGCATTAAGACTTTAATAAAATCTTTTAACGACAATGGTACTTTTGATAGACTGCATTGCACCTCATGCCAACATCCACATTCACATCTACACCTACATTCTAACTTGAAAAATACAATTTTATGGCAAGGGATGTGGTTGTGCCTTAACTTTTTTGTGGTATTTAAAATCAAATCAAATGATCCCTGTGCTCACTTTGGAGCAAATTTAAATCATTTTAACCAATTCAGTTCCCTACTGATGATGCACTTCCACAGCTGTTAACATTATTAGCCCAATGTAGTGTTTCTTGTGTAGCTACATTGAGAAAGGGAGTCGGAGGCCCCCCCCAATGTTTGTACATTGTTTCCTTACCTATTGCTCCAAAACTATTGCTAATCCTAAACCCTTTGTGCCAATATATTTATGCCTGACAAAGGGAAGTGTAGACCCCGTGAAATGTTGTTGCAAAACTGGGTTAATAAATAACAAATGCTTTTCATTTATAGAGCATTTGTTGAGCATTATCTGGTTGGAGAAGCATTTGAGGTGAGGTTGGTAGCAGTGTGTTATTGAGACCACTTGTCTGAGAATACTTGTGAACACAGAAGAGTGGCATCAAGCAGAGGATGTTGTGACCTTATGCTGTGACTTTGTTTATCCAAATTGACAAATCGGTTGGAAAACTAACCATTTCGAGCATGGTGCCAATCACATAATGACTTATAACATGCTGAGAGACAATTTGTTATATTTATAAACCAAAGTAAAAAGGAATACACAGTACAGACCTTTACCTGGGTACTCCATATAGGGGCAGATTTATCATAAGCAAGATTCAAATTCAACTTTTTACAGAGAAAACTCAAAATGAAAATTTTGCTTCAAAAAGCTGCTTATAACCGATGACTTGGTATGTTTAGGTATAAGGATTATTTGATTTAAGTTAAACAATTTTGTTTCTGTGTTTAAGCAATTCATCCCAGTACAGAACATAAAGTCTGAACTATTAATCCATCACTTTTCTGACCAAAGTGCTTAGAATACTTCTTAAATCAGTTAAATCTTTAATAAACTTGTCCTTTATTCACATTAGGTTTTGTATGAAGTATGCTGTACTAGTTACTAGTATGTAATGAATATAACATCAGCAAATCAGGAAACAAGATGAATGTCATTAAGGGGCGGATTTATCAAAATGTGAGTTTAGAACTTAATACATAAAAACTCACCTATGTTCTATTCATTCCTATGGGATTTTTAGAAGCATATTTATCAATAAGTGAAAGTTAGAACTAACAATTTTATAAATACACTTCTAAAAATCCCATAGGAATGAATTTAATATTCTTTAGTAAAAGAGGCTGTATTACAGGTATAGTACCAGATCCTATTATTTATCCACATGAAAAAAAATATTCTATGCTATAATGTTTGGTTCTATGGCTCAAAAGATTCAAACATTCGAAGACTGTAAATGTTAAATGAAGAGGTAGTGGATGAACTTTACAAATTATAATTTTATTGACTGTTTACAAGTAGTTCCCCAGTAATTGCACTAAGCTTTAAATGATTAGTAAAAGCACGGGTATATTTGGTCTTTCAAAAGAGTAATTGGGTGTTAGGTCTACTTTAACATATAACTACTGTACTGATTACAAATTCAAGATTCTTAATATTTTTCTATCCACACTGTCAGCTGCTCACTTAACTAACAAGGCTTTTAATTCTTTTTATGTAGAATGAAAAAATGTGTTAGCAGATGTTACTTACAATAAGTAAATGATAAAACTATACTGGTGCTTTGTAACTCAAGCCCCAGGACTTCCTGCTAGAGAAATTAGTTCACGGTTGTTTGACACATATCTTTGTAGAAGCTAAAAAGAATTTAAATTCAATTAAACTGCTAGGTGAAAAGTTCATGCCTTGATTTAACCCCAATTACATTTTACAGTAAAAAGCAGCTTGAAGAGTATAATGTAAATAAGTTTAGGTTTGATAATGTCAAGAAAAAATAAGACCATATTTTGGAGGAAGTTAAAATTTCTCCAAAATCTGTGTGTATAGAGCCCTTCTAAATTCAAACAACAAATTAAATTCTAGTCATATACTGAATGTATTATTGCAAGCTGCAATTCTGAAGAATTTTATCCTCTTGCAAATATCTACTTTTCATAAACTGTTATTAGTATTGCCTTAATATCTTGCCAAATCACATGGAGGATTCGCAAAGGAATACAGATAATATCAATATATGTCACTCATGTCTGGTTCTGACCAACTGACAACTATCAATTGTTAAACAAGGGCAGTAGGCCTGAAAGAACAGAACAAAAGAAAGCTGACTATGCTATGTATGGCCGCCCATAAGTTATGGGCCCATTTAAGGCATGGGCTGATCAAGGTATGGCTTGGACATGCTGAGATTTTGCTTAAGGACCATAATCTCTTCTCCTTATATTCCCTGGCTGGTCCTTGCTGATAGTGTTCTTGTACTGACCACAAAACTGTAACTCAACTATTGTCCCATGCTTTTGCCTACAGCCACATTTAAAGAAGAAGGAAAGGTGAAACCACTGGAGGGGGTGCCACATATTAAGCAGTCCTCCAGTGTTTATAATCATATACCTGATACCCTGGGCCAGTGCTACTTTTAACAGAAAACTGCACTTGCCCAGGGTACTGTTGAGTGGGCACCACAGAGCGTTCTTGTAGAATGTGGGTTTTTCACTCTACTGTGCACATGCTGGCCCAGGGCCATTGAAGAATGAAGAAGCAGAAAAAGTTGATCACACCGCAGTGCGCGCCCAGAAGTACCCCAGGCCAGTGTAGTATTCTGCTAAAAGAAGCACTAGTCTGGGGTATCACATAAGTTATTATAATTATGGGGGTGCCTAACATGCAGTGAAGGAACAGAAGGCTTTTTTTGTTATTGCTCTTCAGTGGATGCATCTATCTATCTATCTATCTATCTATCTATCTATCTATCTATCTATCTAAGTTTAACGAAGGTATCATAAGGTAGCATAGAAGACAGCCATGTACCAGCTGGGAAAAAGGCATTGTTATGACTGGGTGAGCACTCTGAACTGTGCCCTGTAACTGCTGCAGCAGGGATAGTTGCCTGTTTTCCATGTGCAACAGCAGGGCTCTCACACTATTGGGCATGTGCAGGCCCAGGGCCAAAGTGGAAGAAGACGATAATTCTGTAGTGCTTATCCGGAAGTACTGCAGGCTGGTTCAGTTTTCTGCTAATGGGATTACAGGCCCAGGGTATCAGGTAATTGATTATAATCACTGAGGTGTCAAACACCCCTTTCCCCAGTGATTTTACCTTTTCTTCTCCTTTAAGGTCAAACATTTCATGTAGTTGTAAACTTGCTAAACTGTTTTTACAATGCCTTACTATGTAAAACGGTGCAATTACATCTTTTATAATGTTACAAAACCATTGTTAGAGTTTATGACTTTTTCTTGAGGTAAGATCTGGTGATAAGTTGGGAGAGTTAAAGCACATATAATGAACTGAGGATGACTTACCCCTTACAGCACCACAGTGGTGATGCACACCAGATTTATGAACTGCAGGCACAACTAGGCACGGTTTGCGACAAAAAAAAGACACACATGAAACTGGACAGATTCACTCATCACTTGTAGGAAACACAAAAAGGAGTCGCAATGACAACAATTCATAAGGACCTAGATGGAACTGAACCTGTGCTATCTGCTATGTCAAGTTCCACAGACTCTAACCTGTCACTAGCTGGCCAAGCTATCAAAGATGGTGGTTGACATTGGCTCTAACTTGGCATTTGATTTGGAGTTGGTATCCTCATAAATTATCCTAACTCCACCACTAGAATCTAGTGACCTAAATAAATCTTTATTAAAACTTCATTTAATCAAATAATATGCTATTAACCCCTTTTACAGACAATATAATAATTTTCCAAAGCAAAGTTGTAAAACACAAGGTATAAATAATATTTAAATTTGAAGCCTTTAATTGATCTGGGAAACAAGACAGTACTTGGGCAACGTATAACTTCATATATTTTGTTCTTCTCAAATGGTATGAAAAATATCACTGTTTTTAATGACATTTTTTAGTAGAATTTCAAACTTTGTTCCTAATTTCTTTGCATTACTGGGTTATCTTTATACTATTCAAATAACAAAGTCATGTCCCAGTGTGGCAGAAGAAGGCATTTGTTCTTGTTGTACATTCTTTTGATTTATGCATTTCTAATAAGGACTGAGAGAAAATGCCTTGATTTTCTTCCTTAGGTAATGACTTAGTTCTTTGCAGGGAAGGATAAGATTAATGCATAACTGTATGTGCTCAGATAGCAAGAGGATTATGGCTTGCAGATGAGCCAAAACCATATGACTGATCCCATAAAAAGACAGGAACATGACAAAAGACAAGTATATACAGTATTACAGTATTATCAGCTCTGTTTAAACAAACCCTTTGAACTGTATGCTTCTGGGACTAATTCAAGACTAGGATTTTTAGAAGAACATAAAGAGAAAATTTTCAATGTGGTATCTGTTACATATAAAGGTCATTGAGCTAATATACAAAACTACTGAATACCTGAGATGAATCTCAGCCCAACTTGATACACATTCCTAAATATAAATGCTTTCAGTGCAAACACGATAGATTGTTGGTTCTGCAGAGAAATCTCAAAAGCTTATTCCCAAACAGGGCAACACCAGGTATTTAATACAAAAATAAAACTTTCACAATTAAAGGAAATGTAATTCTAAGCAAATTGATATTCAAAATTTGCAGATATAGTTATTGAAAGCAATATCTATCACCTAATAGTACTGCTTGTCCTGACTATACATACTATGTACAGTACTCAGTTCTTCGTGAGTCAAGACTCCAAGACTTCTAATTGCTTAGATTTACATTTGCTAACATATTATTATGTGGAGTTCCCCATTAACCATTTGTAATGGCATGGTATAATCACACAGAGCTCAGTCCTCTTTGAATCTTACAAAACCATATTTGCAATAACAGAATCTGCAAAAAGGTCTATTCATTCAGCAAAGTGACATATAGGGCCCGATTCACTAAAGTCCGAAATAAGGAGTGCTATTTATAGCATGCGTTAAAAATCTTATCACTTCTTATTTTTCACTTGATTCACTAAAAGGACACTTGCAGAGCGCAATATATTATGCACGTAACCATTACTTTATGAAAACCACCATTTCCCTGAAAACTGGAGGATGCATCACTCTAGGGCCAACATATACTTGAAAAAATACGACTGCAAACTCCATGTTGTGTTGCCAATAGCTCACGAACCGCAATTTCCTTTAAGTACCGCCTGCCCCAAGTAGGGTTAATATTCACACAGATTAACACGATATTTTGCACGTTTAACGCTTCATATGTGTTTGTGAATCATGCGTTAGTACTATTTCTATTCGCTAATTAACGCAATGCGTTTTTTTAGTGCATGCGATATGCGGATTAACACATGCGAAATGACTTTGATGAATCGGTACTTAATTATCGTATGCTTTTTAATGAAAAAAACTATGCGATAAGCGTTATTGACCTTTAGTGAATCGGCCCCTATAACGCTTATCGCATAGTTTTTTTCATTAAAATATGTCATTGTAAGATAAATAACGCCAAGAACATCGCTTCTTAATTATGACAAGTGTCCTTTTAGTGAATCGAGCGAAAAATAAGAAGTGATGAGATTTTTAACGCATGCTATAAATAGCACTCCTTATTTCAGACTTTAGTGAATCGGGCCCATAATGTTGAAGAACAAAACTAACCCAACGGTTGTTAAGTACCAGTGACCTGTGCCCTATCCTAGCAATGTACATAAATTAATTATTTTCTGTTGCTTGAAGCAAGTACAGACTGCTTATATAGCGCTGAAACATCATCAATCCACCTGCGATTACCTAACTGCCTCTCCTTTATGTATACTTAGTCTAACACAAATGGACTACTTTGCTATGAATAGATAATAGTCTTATGGTATTTTTAAAAAAAATAAAAAAAAAATTAAAACTACATATAAAAATGAATGTTTGAGTTAGTTGGTGATTATATCCCCATATCTCTCTCAATTTAATTAGATCACACCCTTTTCTACTAAAATAAATGTGAAAATACAGTGTGCCATGTGTAATGTGCAATTTGCATGTCACAAGGAAGTTAGGTAACAGTATAAGTTTGGGAGCATGTCACATATACACATTATTTTCCTTATGTTGCCATGTCTCTATCGTTTCAATGCTGAACAACAAGGAATGTATAGCTAAAGGTTGATAGCTAATTCTACAAAATTGTACCAAAAATAAAATGAGCAAATCAAATTTTTCTTATGTTTCTGAGATTTTGCTTGTATCCAAAATGCTTAAAGAAAATGAATGAGATATTCATCATTTTTTTTATATGACCTTCTGATATTAAAGCAGCATATACCAGCCATTGTCAAAATATTACCTGTTAGAATTGCGTCTATCAAGACATATTCATCTGTAGGGTTTCTGAAGGAAATTATGATTGAGGATACGCTGCCAACACGAGCACTTATGCTTGCTGGTTCCATGGGTTGGGGTATGAGACCAACTCCAGACATGTGGAATATCCATTCCTCTATCTATTAGAAATATTTAAAAAAATGTACATCAAAACAATGAAAATCCAAAACTGATAAAACCACGAAATTATATATTCATAAAAAATTAAAATATATATTGTATTTAAACAATTTCTAGCACAGGAGTATTTTCTTAGAACTAGTACACCTGAAACAAGTTATTTCATAAGGAACAGGAAATTCCCATCATAAATAATAAATCCACTGACATTAATAACAAGCAGGTACAACTGTAAGGAATTATATAACTACATGGACTATATAAAAGACCTCTCATCATTATTGCTGAGTTGTTGAGCTAGTGTTGCTCAAGTATTGCAATTTAGGAAGTCCTGGAACAATGGATCTATTTCTAAGGAAATTCTAAGATTTCTAAATTCTAAGAAAATTTGGCATCTATAAATTGTTATAAAATTATTTTCTACTACCATGAAGGTGATTTGAAAGCTTATTATCTAACAGGGTTATGGTAAGGTTCTGTCTGAACCCATACACCTATCTTTTTACTGGAAGTTTTTATAGTTTTATCCAGCTTTTTCACAACAGAGTTGAAATATACTCCACACCAATATACACTTTACACAGAACACGTTTCCCAAAGTTTCTAATTAGTTCTGAGTTGAAACATAAAGGCTCATTTATAACTTGCGGTGTAGGGTGCAACGGACAAATTACAAGTATAAACCATTTTTTTCACTTTATACTCAGCACCCCACCTACAGTAGCAGCCACAGGAGTAGGTATTTGCACTCCAAAATGCAAAAGAATATAAAGAATTACCTGTGTTTGGCAGTGCTGTTTTCATTAATGGTGGGTTATGGGGTGGAATATAGGCACCTCCAATCCCCAGTTTGTGTTTTATTCAGACACACAAGTAAATAAATGCAGGTGTTAAGTACAGGGTTGCATTATGCGCACAGAACTGCACCTAGTGCTGAATTCAGTGCAAGGTGCAGTTTGCAGGGAAATTCCCTGCTACAAGTGTTCTATATCTGAGCACTACTTGTACATATTGGTGCTTTAGCATTTGCAGCAAGGCATTTATAACCTTTTGGTGTTATGAAATCTAGCTAACATTTTTTAAACATTTTTTTTGTCTGAATGAAATTAAATGCTTATTTTTACTACTATCACTTCCTGTTAGTTATTTAAACAGGGTACACTCATAGGGGCCGATTCACTAAAGTCCGAAAAAATGAGTGATATTTATAGCATGGGTTAAAAATATTATCACTTCTTATATTTTGAGAATTAACGATCGATTCACTAAAAGGACACTTGTCTGTATTAAGAAGCGATGTTATTGTCGTTATTTATCTGGCGATGACATATTTTTAAGCGTTATTTTAAACCATGCAATATATTTATGTGTTATTTCATAGCACCCGATTTTAGCGCACCCTATTACGCATGTAACCATTACTTTCTGAAAACTACTGTTATGAAAATTACCATTTCCCTGAAAACTGGAGGATGCATCACTCTAAAAAATGTAAATAAAAAAAGACTTGAAAAAATCCCACTGCAAACTCCATCTTGTCACCACAGACAATCACCAGCTGAAATTTTGTTTAGTAACTCCTGGAAGGCGTTAAGTTTCACAGTAATTATCACCACATTTTATGCTTTTAAAGCTTCAAATATGTTTGAGAATTATGCGTTAGTATTATTTCTATTCGATAATTACCTCTATGGGATGGAAATAACGCTTTGCGATTATCAGGATTTTTGCGAGTATGAGTAGTAACGCATTCAAAATTACTTTGATACATTGGTACTTAATTATTGAACACTTTTTAATGCATAAAACTATGCGTTAAGCGTTAAAGACCTTTAGTGAATCAGCCCCATAGTGTTTACCTAAACAGAACACTAACTCATTAAATAAATTATTTAGTGCTTAGGTTGACTCAGTATCAATAGTATTACAGAATATAAAACAGAATATAAAAGATGACTGGAAAAGATATGTGTTAAACCAAGAGCTCAGAGGAAAGAATTCACTATATAAAAATATTCCCTTTTACACTAGCTCTGCCTGTTAACTTTACTCCTCTATCTGTTCTGGGAGTCACTTGGCACAAAGCTGGCATCAATTTTATTTTCCCAGCACACAGACTATAATTTTACCTGCAGCTCTTTTTTTTCACCACAATCCCTTCAAGAAAGCAAGATCTCTTCTTATGTAACTGATCCTAGGGCTTCAACAAAAAGCTTTATCCTTACAACTCAGCCTAGAATTTTCTAAAAAGCATATTTTTATTTAAAAAGTTATCTACGTGCACAGTGATGTACATGTATATGTACACAGTGGTTTAATAGCACAAATAGGCAATAATACCATAACAGAACATAACTGCGAAAATACAGTTGCAACCAACAAGAGTATTTTCAGTCTAACCCTGAAATGCTAATTGTGATTGCTTTAGGACAGGAATCTCCTTTCTCTTATCTCTATCTTATTAAGCACTTAATAAAGGTTCATTGACCAATCAGAAATTTTTGCATCACACATTAAGCATAATATCAGTTTATGTAATGTCAACACTGTGTATGTTTTATATGTTTTAGAAAGAAAGTGATAAGATGCACTCAACATACAAGAATAAAATATACACATATGGGAACTATTATGCAGAATACTTGGCACCTGGGGTTTTCCTGACTAGGGGTTTTAAATATTACATAAAATCATTAGGATTCATGCAGTTTAGTTACCACCAAGTAACAAGTTGATGTTTTATTACAAAGAAAAAGGAAATCCCTCCACTCACATTCAAGACTTTGCAAGGGCTGCCCCCTTCTCTGGAATTCGCTCCGACAATCTGTCAGACTTTCTCCCAATCTCTCTGCCTTCAAGAGATCTCTAAAAATGCATTTATTTAGAGAAGCTTACCCTAATCTAGTTTAACATAACCTCAGTGTGCTGCTAAAAGCAATAACCTGTGCCACACCTCTCACAACTCTGGTCATGCCCATTCCCACACCTTGTGTCTCAACCCTTTCTCCTTGTAGATTGTAAGCTCTTTTGGGCAGGGCCCTCCTCACCTCTTGTATCGGTTATTGATTGCTTTTATATGTTACTCTGTATGTCCAATGTATGAAACCCACTTGTTGTACAGCGCTGCGGGAATATGTTGGCGCTTTATAAATAAAAGTTAATAATAATAATTATAATAATCATTTAAAAGAAAAAAAAACTATAATTTAATGAAATGGACTCTAGGGCCTCTATTTCAGAGCTTTCTGGATATGTTTCAATAACTCCTTAACTCAATGATAAAGCTGCATTCTGTATTCACTGCATTCCTAGGGTAATTGGCTAGCCCTCTCGGCCTTGAAGAAGACGACAAGACACACAGAAGCTAAACAGTATATAATTCCATATGTATGTGTGTCTCTTCAACATCTCGTATTGATGCAGAGTATAAGATAGTATTGTATATTTGGCCTCTCCATTAACAAACAATATCTGTAACATGTCATGATTGAAAGTAATGTTATAAACCTACTTCTGGGGGGTGGATAATGGCTTCTGAATAAATTAGAAAAATGCAAGACATGTATTCATTAATTCTGACACTGACCATTAGCCTGCCTAATAGACGTTTCTGGTGTAATGGGATAAAAAAGAGCAAAATAAATGTAACATTCAAGATATATGTTTAAGATCCATATTCATGTGTGCTGTCACACTGACTCATTTTAAAAGATATTGTTTTGTAATGTTAGAATAATCCTAGACTCTCATTGCAAGCACCTCTCATATGGTTTTAAAATAGAAGCAAATGAAGCATTTAATAACTGAACAGTTTCTTTCAATTCAGCAAACATGCCCAATCAGAAACTGTTAAAGCTTAGAAGAGAAGCACTGTCATTAGTTGATTTTAGATTACTCAGCTATCCAGCTATGAGAACGCTTAAATTGCTAGAACTGTCGGTTCAGATACATTTAATCAGTGAAATCAAGAGAGGAAAATCAATGACATTTTTTTCCCTAAGGTTAAAAGTTGCTTCAGAAGATTCAGACAGTAAACCCAATCCCTGGGTCACAATTAAATATATTTTACCTTTAGCAGTTAAATACATACATAACATTTCAATTTTCATATAATTAGCTGACCATTGAGGATCGGTGTCAATGCAATAAAGCAAAGGCAAATTACTGGAGCTACATTCTAAAGGTTAAAGCCTTGCATTAAAGATCAGAACAAACAACAGAATATATCACATAAAGGTGAAAAGAACGTTAACATTTGCCATGGTATAGAAGAGATTGGCATTCACATTGCAAAATGTGTTTACATGTCAAAAAGAGTGACATATTATTCTGGATTTTATAAAGCAATGTACATTCTCATTTCAGGAGTTGATAAATAGAAACATTGAAGACTGAATGCTAAGTTCTAATGGTCCTTACACATGGACCTTTGTTCCTGCATCCCCAGCCCATGTGCAAGGGCCTTGATTTTAGTAATCTGCAAATAAGTTTTATATACATTGCTGTGTGCTGTCACAGAAAGACAAAGAGGTATATAGATTCAGCCCAAGCAAATGGCAAAAACACAATACAACACATAAATATAGTGGATGCGTGTCAGCACATATACATTAGGCAACACTAGATGTTTCTCCAAGGAAATAAATACTTTATACTAAGTATTACTTCCAGCTATTTCATGGAACTTATCACCTCAGCTGCCAAGTTTCTAATGAGCAATTTATTAGCCCTGTCATATCTAAGAGTGCTATTAGTTTTAGGTTGGACACAGAGATGTAACCAGGCCATCTAGTTGATCACTGTGCCATATAAGAAGGACATAAATACTAATCTTAATTGCATCAGATATCATGACTACATAGGAATAGTCTTTTCTGCTAGTGTGCTTATATTATCAGTCTACAATAAGATGGCAAGTGTATTTATTATATGTCCTGTGCTTGTTCTAGGCCTAATGACCCAATGCATGTGGAAAAAACTAGACTTGATCTAAATGTATTGTTCTAATTTACCGAACCACACAATGATCCTCCCTGTGTGTGGGGATCTTCATATTTTATTTACTTAGATGAGCAGACTAATACAGGCAAAGTGGGAAATGCTATCATAGCAGATATCACTGTTTTTTGAAGAGCAGGCACTCACTGGGCAAATCTTCAGGCAGAATTCTTGATTAAAAAGTAACTTTATTGGAGTACCACCTTACATGTTTCGATTTATCAAAATATGAGTTTAGAGCTTAATACATAAAAACTCACACCCATTTGATAAAATCCCATAGGAATGAATGTAATGTGAGTTTTCATGTATTAAGTTCTAAACTCACATTTTGATAAATCTGCCCCATAATCATGGGCAAGATACATGTATCATAGCAATTATTACTGTTGTTAAGTATGCTAAATTTATAGTGCTCAAGGGGTAGTTTAATTTTAAATGGCACACCTCTGCCATACTTTGAAATAACCTCTTAAAAATTAGTGCCAATCTTCCATTGCTATGGAATCTTTGTGACCTCAGTAACAAATACTACCTGGCAGTGCTACACAACAGATTGGTTATACGGGTTAAACCAAAAAGTAAAGAAAAAAATGAGAGATTTATGATTAAATAAAGTTCATTTTAGAACACAGTGCAAAGCACAAAGGCAGGAGCTACTTTGTATGCACCTAAAGAAACAGTTCAGTGTAAAAATGAAACTTGGTAAAATAGATAGACTGCGCAAAATAAAAAATATTTCTAATATAGTGATCTATACAGTATGTGATCTATAAAGGCTAGAGTGAGCAGATGTCTAACATAATAGCCAAAACACTACTTCCAGCTCTCTAACCTCTTAGTCAGTGACTTTAGGGGGGGGCATGGAACATAATTGTTAAGTTAGTTTGTGAGCACGCAGGTCAGATTAAAAAGAAATCTAACTGTTACGGCCCATATGGCCTCCCCTCAAGTCACTGATTGGCTACTGACTGCTAACAACTTAGAGAGCTATAAAGGAGGAAGTAGCATTCTGGCTATTATGTTAGACAACCATTCACTTAAGCCTTTAAAGATTACATTTTTGCCCAACTAATTATATTTAAAACAGTATTTATTTTGCACAGCCTATCCATTTTACCATGGTTCATTTTTTCACTGAACTGTTACTTTAAATGCTGTAAACGAAGGTACGTACTTACCACATGTGTATGGTGCCTGCATAGTCTTGTCTGATTAATTGCACACAGCTGCACATATGTACTTGTTCCCATACACACTCCTTAAACCAGTTCAGTCTGCTCTAATTAACTTCTAAACCTCATCAGAAATCACAGGGCACACAAACACATAGGAGCTCTAGAATTAACACTTGGGGGGCATTTACTAAAGGTTTTTTTTGTTCTTTTTACAATTTGTATTTTTTTTCATAAAAATTATTTTTTTTCATGGAAAAAAAAACACGTTTTTTTCACCATGCGAAACTGCAAGCAATCCTAACGCAAAAATACAGCATCTAAAACCTGTCGCTATCATGTAGAAGTCAATGGCAGATGTTCTTTTTATAACTGAAAGATCTTTGCTTCGTGATTTTAGAGGTTTTGGGGTTTTTTACGCTTTTATTTGCGAGACAGTACAAAAAACATTTTAAAAACATTTTACTTTTTCTCTGTAATAATAAAACAGAACCTTGTACTTGATTCCAACTAAGATATATTTACAGTTAGGTGTATTTTACATTTATGATCCTTTATTTAAAAAAAAAAAAAATGGCTACAAACCTACCTGTGGGTTTTTAAATATGACAGATCCTTTATGGTTCCCTTTCCCAAGGGTAGACGGGTAGAACTGGACAGTGACATCAGTAGTTGTGTTTGGTGGTAATATTAGCTATTTAAGACAAAAGAAAAAAAAACAACAGTATAATCAATATTTTTATTTGTAATTAGAAGTTGTTTTGTTATGTTGTTGATTAATGTGTTCCGCTGTGTGCTTTTTCCACTTTAGGCATTCATGGTCTGCTAGAATTGATAAAGTAAACAACTGAAAATGCTTTTTAATGGCAGTCACAGTAACTTGGTTATTAACATCATGTGCCAGGCTGCAAAAGAAATAAACTAATCTATATTCTACAAAAGCTCAGACGATACAAGTATAGTGTTCAGAAATGAATTTAGATTAAAAAAATACCACTGGAGAAACCTAAATAATTCATATAGTTCATTGCTATTTTATTACAGTTTTCATTTCATTTCGGGGGCTCATTTCCATTCCCCATCTTTAATTTCAAAACAAACATTCAAAAAAATCTTCCTAATAATCAAAAGATATGAAACAAACAAAAATCATAAAAGAATAAAAAAAGACAAGACACATGATATATCATATCAGCAATCATAACCAAACCCTAAGGATAGCCCTCCTGGGGGCGGGGGTAGAAAGCAATTTAACTGCACAATCAAGGAATATTTTTATGACAGGAATTGTGTGTTGCCAGTGTCCTTTAATTTATTTGTCTTTGCAAAAGCTAGCTTTTGCTTTTTAGCAAAGGCTAAAAAAATAACCAAAGACCAATAACGAATGTTTAATACATCTGCCTCACAAAGTCTTCATTATAAATTTTATCATTGAATTGTGAGCTTCTATAACAGACAGTTCTTACTAGCAGCATGCATACATACTGCGGGGCTTACCGATTTATTTTTTTTATTTCTTTAATTTTTCTATAATCATTATATTGGTAATGTGAGAATTTAGTCAAAGAATTTATAGAAGAAAATACCCTGCCATAGACAATACTGAGGATTGCCTCTGCTAAAACACATGTAGAAACAATTACCAGTAAAAGATCAGCATTGTCTATTTTAGTAGCCATGACAAGTAGCTCAAGTAGCTGCTACTAGTAGCTCCATGTGTCTTCACCCTTAAATGTGTATGGGCAAGTTATTCTTAGCCCAGAGTGCCCTCAATGATATTTGATCTGACCAATCCAATTAGGCCATACTCTAATAGACTCTCAACCAAAACTATTGAGCAAGGGGACAACGCCACCAGACATGGCCCACTGTACCCTCTTTTTCACACTTTATAAAAATGTAAATTCTATGCAACCATACAGGAACTAGGTACCAACAAGTCAACACTTTGTAGGAAGTTTCTACCTGGCCCAAAATTAATGGAGCACTTGTTTGTTTCTTCCCATATACTCTGCCAGGCTTTAGGTTCTATTGTTTGGGTTAATTCCTGTTCCCAGAATTCTAGGTTAGAAGGAGGAGTGCTATCTAAGAAGTGGCTTACAGATTCTAATTATGTTTGCCATAGAGGGCTGATGACGTCAGGAGATTAAAGCAGTAACAGCAGATATATGGTTTGTGTGGATTGGAGACCATTTTTGTCCAGTTTCTGAACTCTGAAACTAGTTAAGATAATACTGCATCGGTCAGCACTGTGAAAACTGGGCTGTCTAGCTTACAACCAGACAGATAGCAAACCTAATTTTAATTGGCCAACTAGCAGATCCCTGTATGACTGAATAATTTGCAAATCACAACAGACGAAGTTGTTTTCATCAGCAAAAAATAGTTGGAAAAGAGGAAAGAGGAGAAAATGTTTCCTTCTCAACTGAATGTCACTGACAATAGATGACTATATTAGTGACTGTTTAATTATTATGTGATTTGGATACAAAGCTTGCTACAACCCATAGAGGTTCTGGTGCCATTCTGTGTGCTGGAACTAACACCTTTCAATATTGCTTAAATGAAAGCTTAAAGCTTCATCCCTATATGTATTACTGTATGTATACATGTACTGTATAGTAGTGATGTGCGGGCCAGACTGATACCCACGGGACCTGGGGGTCAGACGTTTTCAGGCCAACCTCAGCATATTATAATAAACAGAAGGAACCGGAGTGTTCACATCCCAATCAGCAAACTAAGTAGGATGATGTGGGAAATAGTTGGGCATTATTCCCAGATATCAGTACCAACTGCATGGGACACTACTATGTTTTAAAATGTCCAGTATTTCTTGTTTGTGTTTTCTGTTTTCTCAGATCTGTGTAAATTATTTACATACACTCATAGGCGGAGGGTGACTTTTTTGTTTGGGGAGGCTAAAGATCAGCCATACTAAAATAGACTGATCAAAAGCTAATGTGAGATTAGCTGCTGGAGTAAAAATGAACCCCCCCAACTACCTCTGGTGGTTCCCACTGACTTCCAGGGATATTGTGCAAAAGTATTCATACATGCACTTCTGTGAGGGGTTCTCAATCCATTTGTGTTTGGGATCAGTTAGCTTAAATGAGTTTTAGTTTTATAGAGAGAAAGGCAGTGGGTACTGACCCCCCAGGCACATTATATACAGTCAAATGCATTCTATATTTACACAACCAACACATTATATGCCGTGAGAAGCAGTGGGTACTGATGGCAGATAATCAGGTATACATAATCACTGATACATAACATTATTTTGTTTCCCAGCTATGCAGTCTCATGAGGGTTCCACTGTAACTAACTAGAAATTAACAAATCAGTGACAAAAGTAAAAAAAAGTAAGTGTAAAAACAACAACAAATATAGAAAAGCACAATTATCTTTTTCAGGGGATAGATTTAATTTCAGCTATTGACTTAACCTTTAGAACATATACAGTTTAGTACCAGTGCAATGAAATCTGCAGCAAATGTTCAGAGTTGGTGAGGTTCTTAGGTAAAGCTTACAGCCTGCAGATTCTTCTTATAAGTCTTCATTTCTGCACTGTCTTTAGTTTGTAATATCTCCCATTCCTGCCTACATTTGTGCCCTGATTGGTCAATTTTACTGTCTGTCAAGAGAGATGTGCTCTGATTGGAGAAGCCACAAGAAAAAAGATCCAATCAGAGCTTGCAAGAATGCAACAAGATCTCCCGATGTTAAAGGTTCTAGACCAGTGCAGAAATGGAGTGAGTTTTTTTTTTAAGGTGCCAAGCAGGTTTGGGGAGGCTTAGCCTCCCCTAACCTTATTGCAAATTTGTCTATGCATACACTCTAACTCAATATCAGTTAAATTATACTTTATCTGCCCATAGCAAAGTTGTTTTAACAATTAGAGTTAATTGAAAATATATCTAAAAATTAATCACATTTATTCGCTCCAAAACAAAGCCACAAAGTGCTCATTTTCTTTGTTAGCAAAATCAACTAATTATATTGCAAACATAATCGCTATATTTAGCCTGTGAAAAAAATAAAAAATATAAATGAATGGTGCTGGTTTCAAAGGGCATTTTCAATGTACTGTACGTATGCTGCTGATGACATTTAAGCCAGCGTTAATGAACTAGACAAACCAGACTGCGCTGGGGATATTTTTAACTCTCTGGACAGTTCACGTGCAATCTGCTGAAGTTTGAAGTCGAGATAATTAATTCAAGCCCATTTCTATGTTAATGGATTTTGAAACAAAAGTGAACTCTAAGCATTATACTGTAAAATGTACAGCAAGAAAAGTCAAATTATGAAGTCCATTCACAAGTTTAAATAATCTATTATCTGTTGCAAAGAAAAGACATTTGTGCCACAGTTACTACTTTCTTGTTCCCATTACAAATAACATAGGTCATTCTGGATTCTAGAAATGTAAAATGAGTGTTCTTGCATTTTTTAATGCTGTTATGCAACAATGCAATGACATTGAACTAATATATATCTTTTAAATAACGTTTCCTTTTATGGCACACTGGACGATTCTGGGAGCTTTGAACTTGAGCTTTTGAAACATTTTTCAATATTATGAGCCTAAATACACTCTCATTGATATCTGTGCACGTGCTTGTCAAGTGACTGCCCCAAAAACACTTTAAAAGTAAAACCTACTTGACCCATATTCCCTTAAAATGTCAGTTTAATCAAGCAAGGGAACTTAGGTCAGGATATAATTTATATTTATTGTATGTGGAAATCAGCATATGGTGGTGCCATTTTAAGAATAGGTAGATAGGAGGTAGTGCCACCAACTGGCAGGATTTAACAAGATTTAACAGTCCTACAGAGAATCCATGTCTAGCTAAGCTATAGATAGGCTTGATGTTGCAGTCCTACACTTAAACCTAGGTTAGACTGATGATTTAGTTACTTAGTTCACTGAGTACCTAGGTCATTGATGGAAGTAATGTTGGTCCCTGTGCCTTCCTTCAGTAGTAAAATTTTTATAATTTTACTTTACAGGGTCCTTAATCCATAAGCTGTTCTTTTGCATAATAAAAATAAATTAGAAGCAACTTAGCTTTATGTATTCATTAAAGATTTTGAGTGGTTTTAAAGTTAAAGGTAAAATCAGCCCCTTGGCCACCCAAGATCCTACTCTTATACCGGGACTTACCATTATATAGCCATTTTGCTTATCTTTCACCTTGAGTAACAGGTTTGATGCATAGCTAGTAATTTAACTATAAAAGCAAATAATTTTTATTCACAATTCTGCTAATGATAGCTTGATAGTTGTGTTTTTATCTAGAATAATGATATCCTTTTCACTTTACAACCCTTGCCTCCCACACTATATTAAACATTTTATCAGTTAGTATATTATATATATAGCTGTATATATATAGCTGTATCATGGCTTCCTCTTAATCTGTGGAATCATGTATGTGAGTGTATAAAATTATTTACTGAATGTCGCACAGAGTTTATACTAAAATCCCAACTGAATTAGTTCATGTCAAAAAGGGGGTATATTTTCTCTAAGCCCAACTATGCATGTGGTGCACCCTCAAACCCCAACCCCTTCTAGGTTAGAAGGAGGAGTGCTTTTTAATCAGCCAAATGAAACCATCCCAGTGAAACATAACAATGCTGTATTATCAGTTCATAAAAGCATTTAATTTATGGAAACTTATGGGCTGATTTAACATAAATAATTACTTTTTCACCTTACAGTTTTGTTGGCATTTAAATATTTTTATTGGCTCTTGGTTAGAATAGTGTTTACTTTCTGAGCCTTGGTGAAAAATTTTGTTGCGCTAATCGAAATATGCCTCAGTAAATAGGGCAAAACTATAATTCTGATGCTGGTAAAAACCGCCATGCAATGCAATAATGTTTATGACATTTAATGAATATGAAAAAATTGACCTGCAGAAAAGAACATGAGTTATAATTAAAAACAAGAAGTAAACTTTTCATAAATCTTCCTCTGATATTGATATCTGATATTTTTTTTTTGTTCCATCTGAGAAAGAGGATAATAATATAATCCTAAATATATAAACATAAATGTTTTTTGACATGTAGCTTACTGGCTTATTAGGCTCCACTTCTACCAAGAAATGCTCAGGGTTATTGTTCACAGTTTGTAAATCCATTATTTCATGAGTAGGATTTCGCAATGATATACAAAGTCGTGTCCACCTGAAACGGAAGACAAAAAGAATGTCATTATCAGGGATAAAAAAAAATGGAAGGGTATAGAAAGGGTATAAAAATTATGAAAGCATTTACATAATAATGATTTAACATTAGTCATAAAAACATAATGTTTACAGGCTTTCTGGGTGGAGTTCATAATAAAACAAGAATGACTTATTTGTTAAAGGAAAAATATACCCCCAAACAATGTATATCTCTATAAAAATATATTGCATAAACAAGCTCATATGTAAAGCCCTGCTTCATGTAAATAAACCATTTTCATGAAAATATATTTTTCCTAACAGAATGTGCCATTGGATAATCCTAAATAGGAAACTGCAATTTTAAGGTTTGAGGGCTGCGGCCTGGCTTGTACAATTCACAGGGCACACAAACAAACCAAGGGCACACATATAAATGCTAGGGTCCATCAGCCAATAAATGGTCTTTTAGTGAAAGTTCTTTTACTTTAACACTTAATTAGAGCTGCATTATTTCTGCTCATGTGGTCTCTGAGGGAGCACACAGCCCATTACTAAATAGTAAATTGGCAATATTGGTAAACCAATATATACAAATTTGGAAAAAAATTTATAGGAAAAGGAAAACTATACCTTCGGAATTACTTAAAGGCGATCTATCACCCAGACATAAAAAGCTATAACATTTATTTATTTAGTTTATTTAAGATCTGTTGTCACTTTTTTCAGTGTTTCATACATCCCCTTATTGTAGAATACCAAGAATTCAGAATGGTTTGTATATTGAGTGATAACTAGGCTGCGAAGTACTTGTAGTGTTTCCTGTTAAAGTATGTAAGTGACAAGATTCTTGAAGCTGGTACTTAGTAGTGGTGAATGAAATTGCCTGTTCGTCATAGCTCTCATACCACATGATTTGAGCAGGTTCAAGTTAGAGAGTTAATACTATAAACCTGTAAATCCAGTGAAGAGATATGTATAAAGAACGTAGATGTGCTTCACTGTCACAAGAACAGCTACCGGGAAGTATATCATTTTAATATACAATCTATATTTTCATGTTGGCTTACGTGTCTTTTCGTAATTATATATATATATATATATATATAGGATTTGCTAAATTAGTCTTCCATAGATTTATTTTGCTTAACATTTCGGTTCTCCACAAGACTGTGACTCCAGATGAAGGGTCCTGTGGTGAATCAAAAAGTTATTAGAAAGATATATATTCTAAATTAATTATCACTTTTTTGTTTTTGCAAAAAGAACTGAGTGCTGGATTTTTTACTTGGTGTAAATGGATATGTAATATTGTTCCTAATAAGACAATACTTAAATAGACTTGTTGTCTAGGATTACTTAGATAGGTCACAAGACACATGCATGGTTTCAAAAACATACTAACTTTCCAAGTTCACAGTGTACTTCAGGGAGTGTAGTAGCAGATGGTTTCTCAGATAATAGCTGTAATTCATACCAAAATTCACCAAATACATCGGACTGGAAAATCACACTACAGGCAAAACAATAAAGAGAAAACATGAGTTATTAACATAATGTAATATTAATTTTTCTGGCACCCAGGCAAGCTCTCATGCCCTCTCATGCTTGCATGTTATAATTGGAGGGGGGGAGGTAGTGCCTTGAAAAAAGTATTCAATGAGTTCTATCATTTTACTGAAATATAAGTGCAAAAAACCTGAAAACTCGAATGTAAAACTTTGATATCTAAATCTTGTGAGATTGTAGAGAAGTCAATGGGTGTTGTCCTAGGCAAAATCAAGCCATATGTTCAACTCGAGTTTACCACTTTAATAATTAACAAGTGTTCAATATGCAAGTTTAATCTATTTAGAAAAACAAACTTGATAAATAAGCTCATTACACTCATAAAAATTACTCATATTAACCTCAAGAAATAAATTATGTAAGACATCATTGCTGTACCACCCCATACTTTCAGAGAATAATCGGTTTTTACTGCTTGACTAAACAGAAAGCCAACTTTAAAATGTCAGTCTTTTCACTATCAGCCCGGTTGAGTGACACAGTAAAGGTTGACATGAAATTTAACTAACATTTCTTTAAAAATGACAAATATAATCATACTATACATCATTCTGTAACCCGTTTGTTAATCATATTATTTTAACATGACGTATGTATGTATGTATATTTTCATTACGTGATTCATAACTCTTACTATATAAATAAATTGATGTTTGGCCTGTGTCGTTTGCTTCTGAGTCAAACAAATATCCTAGAAATAAGCAAGACTTACTTTACATGATCCGAAGATATAGGATATATATAATTTATAGAAGTATACTGTATAGCCATTTAATGATGGAAAATCTTATTGGCCTCTGATGCACTGCATTTTTGTAATAAAACTATAATTAATGTTCTATTTAGAAGTCACAGAATAGATTAGTTGGCGTTGCATTTCATCTATACAGTGTTACAAGAAATCGCTCTAAAATCAAATTACATACATGAATAAAACAATCTTTTAGTTATGCCCTTGCTTAGAACTAAATTAAGTTTAGGAGCTAGATCACAGGTCTTTCAGTAATGTACCTTCTCAGATTAAAATACTCAAATCCAACATCATACTGTAACATAACAAAAAAACCCTACTACTTACACCATAAAAATTGTAAGTAGTAGTATTTCTTTTTTACAATTTTTAGCTCTAGACTGGCATCTTATGCGATTCCCATGAGCAGGGATGATTTCGGCACAGATTTATCAAAATTTGAGATTAAAAAATCCCATAGGAATGAATAGCAATCGGGTGAGTTTTTCTATTTTTTTGTTTTTTAAATAACAGTCTGTTTTCTCTTTACCTTCCTGTAGAAACACCTGTTCTCGTTGGGAAAAATGTTAACGTATAAGGAAACGTTTCTTTAGCTTGCAGGGTAAAATCTGCCTCTCCTGTCAGTCCAGAACCATTCACCAATACATGGAAATGTTGCACTTCAGATGTTGGGTTGCTGATAGGAATATCTATACAAACATTTTCCTAGAATAAAATACATGAAAGAGCTTAAAATCATAACATATGGCATTCCATTCTCTGTTTTTTTGGATGTCAGTGTTGTTCATAGAGAAAAACGATATTAGAGTAAGTAAAAGCATTATTTTTTCCAGAAGAACCCTACCCTTAAATGACCCAGTGTGGTCAACAGCTTTGCTTGTTTTTGACCAAATTCAGTGAAAAAATTAGTTACAAAAATTGATGGCTTAGCCCATAAATTCAGAACTCTTATGTAACCAAAACGTTATTTTTTGCTGTTTATTTGATGACTGCATTATTTTACATTAAAAATAACTCCAGAAACTGGTGGCAAGATGTCAACAAGAAAACAAAAGTTGAACCTCAACCAATATGCAGCTTGTGTAAAAATAACTTCAGTGTATGAAAACAATTAAAGCATAATACAAAATAACAAATATACTGCATGAAAATATTGTGGGAAAATGTGTTTCTCGTAGATATTGAGGTCATTTACTAAAAATTGTAATTTTATTTCGCCTCCACATTTGACTTATTGCCAGATTTTTTTAACAGATTTACTTTAAACTTTTATTTAGAGTTAAGTAAAGAAAAACACCATTTAGAGTCGCTGGCAGAGCAGGGAGTCTATCATTCTTTGATGTAATATAAAGTGAGGTGGCATAGCCTTATGAATGATGATAATATCAACAAATTACTAAGAGGCTCTTACTCAGCCAAGGAACATTTCTGATTGTCAAAATCCACATAAAACCTATATTGAGGAATATAATAACATGCACAGCATTTGCCCAAGTGCAGTAAACCACAGAAACCATAAAAAATGTTTGCTGTTAACCAGCTGACAAGTAAATGCTACATGCTAATTGGTTGCTATAGATGACTAGCTCTGCCGTAAAATATGCACCTTTTATTAAATAAACCCTCTAATGTACAGGATAACATCATTTTTTATTAATGTACTGAACTCAACCCGAGAGGTCACAATCTTAAAAAACTGATTTATGAGTTCACTATGGGGCACATTTACTAACCCACGAACGGGCCGAATGCGTCCGATTGCGTTTTTTTCGTAATGATCGGTAATTTTGCGATTTTTTCGGCGTCTTTACGATTTTTGCGTAAAAACGCGAGCTTTTCGGCGTCTTTACGATTTGTGCGTAAAACCGCGAGTTTTTCGGCGTCTTTACGATTTTTGCGTAAAAACGCGAGTTTTCGTAGCCATTACGAAAGTTGCGCAAAGTCGCGATTTTTTCGTAGCGTTAAAACTTGCGCGAAACGTTGCGCCTTTTAAGTTTTAACGCTACGAAAAAGGCGCGACTTTGCGCGCAAGTGTTAACTCTACGAAAAAATCGCGACTTTGCGCAACTTTCGTAATGGCTACGAAAAACTTGCGTTTTTACGCAAAAATCGTAAAGACGCCGAAAAACTCGCGTTTTTACGCTAAAATCGTAAAGACGCCGAAAAAAACGCAAAAAAAAAGAAAAAGTCGCAAAATGTTCGTTTCCAATCGGAATTTTTCCAATTCGGATTCGAAATCGTGTCTTAGTAAATCAGCCCCTATGAGTTCAAAGTGTGATATTTGTATTGAAAAGGGACTGATTTGATTGTTGATGTTTCTGTATGTGAAAGCTGGTTGTTTTGGCAGTTATGTTCTGATGTAATGATGTGATGCTAACATATTAAGCACATGCTTAAACATTTATAAAACTGCAGCTACAAAGGAGCTTACTTCTAAAGGGACCACTTTTGTACAACTACCACAGCTACACACAAATAAACATTACTAGTGATGAGCGAATTTTTTCGCCAGGCATGGATTTGCAGTGAATTTCTGCATTTCGCCATTGGCATTTCGCGAAACTTCTGTGAAAATTCGCTGCAAAAAAGTTTGTTGACGCGCATCAAAATTGGGCATGGTCATGTCAAAATTGGGCGTGGTCGCGTAAAAAAACGCAGGAGACAAAAAAAATGCGCAACAAATGCGTTTCGTTCATTTTCTTGCCGTTTCGCAAATTTTATTGCAAACTGAAACGGGACAGATTTGATCATCGCTAAACATTACCAACTAATGCTAGCTGATTAATTTGTACCCCTTAATGGCTTACTCTTCAAAGACACCAGACATGTTATTTTCAAAGCTGGACCTTCAGATAGATTTGGAAGATGTGTGTTATATCTACGCTTCACCAATAATTTTTAAAGGAAAGTTATGGAAGTTATATAAATTACGCTAGAAATGGCAATAAAACAAATAAATCAGCATGGAGGAAAGAGAGATAATAGGTGGGTTACTCCTACAGTTTGCAGTACTTGAGATATTTTATCACAGGGTATGGTTCTTCAACACTTTTATCCATAAAAAGTTTGTTCTATTTATACAGCACCCTCCTGTATGACTATTCTGCATTAGGAGGTTAAATGATATTCTGTAATGCCACCAAACTAAAGAATCAAATTGCAATATTGAAAAAAACCTGCAACAATGTTGCAATGACACAGTATTGTGACCTTAGAAAATGAGCCACAGAATCTTCAATTGAAATGTGAGCTTTAATACCAAAAATGATGGCAGTTATGTAACATAAATAACCCATGTCCTACTTTATTAAGTAAAACAATTTCTGGATTTTCCTTCTTTACTGGTAACATATAATAAATCAAGTTAAAAAAAGTAACTCAGATATTATATATCAGTTTTACATTCAGCAAAAAAGCCAAAAAGTTACAAGGGTACAAATGATCTATCATATACTCTTATCAAATGACAAGTGCTTAAATATCAACTCTGGTCAAGCAGAGTAAGGCTGATGGATTTAACTGTGTCATACAAAGACCTGATGCCTTTGAGTATGAAAAAAAGAAGCATGATAACTTTTAGACTGGCATACTAGCTTCAAGCCTGTTAGTTGGCTCCTTCGGTACAAGATGTAAAATGGTAATCATGACTGAATATGTACGTGGCAGGAATAATTGATAAGAGAGCCTGTATAAAAACAACACATCTAAAAGAAAATTGTGCGTCCAGAACAGGCTGCATTTTCATGAAGGGTAAATAATAAATTGGATTTGTATAAATATCCTAAGTAATAATGGTTTGAGTTACACCAACTTAATTGCTGTTTCATGCATGCAATGACTACATAAAAGTTACTTATCACATACTGTAGATATCAAATGTTGATTATAATGTTGGGTTTGATATTTGATACAAATAAAAACCAAATATAAATATTATTTAGTACCATTTTAAAGATGCTACCATTTTTGCAGCTCTGTTACAATTCAGAAACAAAATCAGTATTGCATATTATTTTGTTTGTTAAATAAGGTAGTTTAACGAAAACATTTAATATGGGAATAAGTGAAGGGAGATCCAATAGAGTAAATTGTAACATTAAAAATAGAAGAGCTTGAACTGGGTTTAGCAGTAATGAGGTTAAGGTTCAACATGGTGAAGTGGAAAAGTAAAGACATTCTAGTAGTTATGAGTAAATTTATCACTGGCGACTAATCTCCCCGTGTGCCAGAGCCCTAAAGGGGCTGGAGAAAAACTGACTTTTGTTACATTGTTCTAAGAGTTACAGTTTCTACAGAACAGAAAGGGGCGAACAGACAATCCTTTTGACTGCAAATGTATTTACAATTAGCCTTAAAACTATTAGAAATATGTAACAAATATAAATTTGAAAGCTATTTAAATGATATTTATTTTTATTAGGCAAAAATCCCTTAGTAAAGTAAAAACAGAAAGGATTTAAAATGACTATGCGCCCTTCTGTATCATGGCCAGAATCAGAAGAGATGGGAGACTTAACTGAGAAGGGTATCTCAAATGCAGTAGGAGTAGCAACATCACTTTGCTTATCTTTATTGCACAGGTCTGAAAAATGAGTGGGGAAATTGCTTTACTTATCTTTTACTTTACAACACTGCTGCAGTGGCAGACAAACGCATCATATATACTGGGTCAATACATTATAATGAATCAAATAAATCCTTATGAAATATATTGTTCTTCTAAGACCTTATCATACATTGTACATATCTCTTACACTTTTTCTACCTCTCTTTCTTTTAAGTGGCAAAAGTAGTATAAGAGTGGAATCCAATACTCGCAAATCTAAATTATAAACTGTATAGAGCCTAAGAGATTACAGGTACAGGGCTATAAATAGTACTTCTATACAAGAAAAATAGAAATAACAATTTATTCTGTTCCTATTGAGCAAAAGTATAGTATTTTTAATGCTTATTAAGTGTTGGGAAATGCATATTAGTGACTGCTGCCATTGATTCCTTAGGAAAATATGTAATATCTTTAAAATGTGGCATTATGCCACCCAGTTCTAAAATGGCTAAAGCTCAAAAAAATCATTTTGACAACCCTATTTAATATCTCAAAGCAGAAAAGCCTCTATATTTATTGTAAGGGTTCAGTATACTTCCCTACTCTACAACTGTTCATATTATACAGGCACCGCAAAATTATGTGAGTTGCGTGTGCCATGTAATGGTAAAAGTGATAGCTGGAAGCCACATGATGAAACGATGGATGACATTAAAGGGTCATACTTTGGACTGTAGGTCTAGTCATTTGTGATTTTAAGTTAAACTCTTTAGAGAGTGCTGAAATGCTTAATGAGAGCGCGGAGGGACTGTGGAGCCAAGCAACTACTCAATTCCCGCCGTGCATAAAAGGGTTAACTCACCCAAGCTCTGTCAGTGCCACTGGGATGGTGAAAATGCCTAACTCCTATGGGCACATTTACTTATCCACGAACGCTCCGAGCATTCGTTCTATCGGTCCAATCATATTTTCTGCGATTTTTTTGTACCTTGTGCGACTTTTTCGTATTTTTAGAGCGAAAAAATCGGATCGGTTTTGCCGCTGTTTACAATAGTTCGGTACGAAAATTTTGTGACTTTCGGATCGCCAATACGATACTATCTTGACATACAATTTTTTCATAAGTATTTTCGTGATAATTGTGATCTTCAGAAATTTTCGTTTCCAATCCAAATTTTTCCCGTTCGGGATTCGAACTTGTGTTTTGATAAATCTGCCCCCTAATCTAAAGCTTAATGACCTTTAAGGGCAGCCCTTAACCCAAAAAGAGGAGTTGCTGTTATTAGTGGAACACTTATGAAAAAGGAGTGCACAACGTATTCTCCAAAACAGATCTTTATAATACAACAAGCTTGGAATTTTATCATATATTATACTCTATATTAAATTTTAAATATTAATTTACAGTAAGAAATATGTAGCTCTACCTAAGTAAAACTATACATACATACTTGGAAAATAAGGAAAATGAATAGGGACCTTCCCTTTCTAATAAAAATAATTTATCATGATTTACTGTGAAGAGAAAAAAATGGTCCCCAGTATAACTGGGGAGATATTGTATTGTTGGATTCTCTGGGGATTTTTTGATTCTCGGCTTTGGCCACAAAGAGGAGGTATTTTCAGTCCTCGAGGTTTTTGCTGCACAACCATATACACAGAGGAGAAACAGCTAAAGTCAAGCTTCTAAGCAGCATATTATATATTTTTACATATTGTTTAATTTTCCTAATTGGAGGTCAAGTGACCTCTACCATTAGTGGGGTATATAAATTGTAGGTATTTTTAAATAGCATGGTGGCTGTTCTTCTGTACTTCACTTTACTGCATCCAAATTCAGAACTTTTAGACAAATTCTGCATGTATATAAAGGAATACTTTCATGGGAAAACATGTTTTTTTTTTTCAAAACACATCAGTTAAAAGAGCTTCTCCAGCAGGATCCTGCACTGAAATCTGTTTTTCAAAAGTGTAAACATATTTTTTTATATTTAATTTTGAAATTTCACATGGGGCTAGCTATATTCTTCATTTCCCAGCGTGCCACAGCCATGTGACTTGTGCTCTGATAAACTTCAGTCACACTGAGTTTTAGAATATGGCTTGACTTTGCCTATGACAACTCCCATTGAATTCTATAGAAACTCGCAAGCATTTACATGGCAAACTTTCATTTTTTAGAGTTCAGGTTTTTTACACTTAATAAATACCAGACATTTGAGTTTTTGAAACATAACTTAAATTCGAGTTTTTTTAAGCGCAAGAAAACTGGAATCTAGAATAAAAATGAATCCTGCATTGAAATCCATTTTATATTTAATTTTAAAATTTCACATAGGGCATGTTACTCATTTACTAGGGTGTCACAGCCATGTGACTGGTGCTCTGATAAACTCTTTAATGCTGTGCTTCAAGTTGGGGAGATATCACCCTCTCCCCACCCCCCCAGCAGCTGATCAGCAGAACAATGGGAAGGTAGCAAGATAGCAGCTCCCAGTAGATATGAGAATAGCACTCAATAGTAAGAAATCAAAGTGCAGCTTGGGACTTCTCCAGTTACATGAAAGTAGGAGAAACAATAGGTTATCTGAAAGCAGTTCTAATGTGTAGTGTTGGCCTCTTATTGAATGCTCAGACTCAGGCACAATGCACTGAGATGGCTGCCTACCTATCAATATTACAACTTAAAAAATACATTTGTTGGTTCAAGAATACAATTTTAAAATGGTGGAGTGAATTATTTGCTAAGTAAACAGTGTAATTTAGAAATAAAAAGTACACCATTAAAATCATGACAGAATCCCTTTAAGTGATGCCCCTTGGCATTATATACATTACAAATAAAATACTCCAACAAATTTCTGTATCAATCCTTTAATGGAAACTGCA
Source organism: Xenopus tropicalis (assembly GCF_000004195.4). Classification (NCBI taxonomy): domain Eukaryota; kingdom Metazoa; phylum Chordata; class Amphibia; order Anura; family Pipidae; genus Xenopus; species Xenopus tropicalis. Next base: position 106,931,209 of record NC_030678.2, on the reverse strand, counting down.
AGTTCACTCTTAATATACCTATTCTGTCAAGCTTGTTTTTAACACTGTGCACATTTGAACTTGGCCACAAACCCAAAACAAACAATTAGTGATTATCTTTGTTCAAACAGCTGCAGGAACAGCAATGGGAGTAAATATCTGATTGGCAGAATGGATTACTGCAGTAAATGAGCCCACAGAAGACAGATATTAAAGTATCTACACATTCAAAATAACGTTTGAATCCTCCTTTCATCACTAGAGCAGGTGTAGAAGTTGAGGTCGCCATTACTACAAGACAAATGGCATCTTTGATTAATAGCAAGTATTCAATGTTAAACAGTAACTACTTAAAAATGGACACATAAAATGTGTTTTTAGTTCTGTAACACTTATGGGTATCCCTGTTTCTACATAAGGAGGGCAGAAACCCAAGTGTACTTTGGAATCACTACGTTCATTTCACAGCAGGAGTTTCATTAATAAAAGAAGAATCAACCCCAAATTGACACCTTATTGAAAGATATGTTCTCTTACATCTCCGATAATAGGGAAAGTTACACATTTAAGCGTGAAAGGTCAGTGTGGTTTTTTTTTTCTTGTGGGATTTAACATTTTGAAATGTCACACTTTACACGGTGCTTTCATATTTAAGACACAAGAACTCTTAAAAAGAGGTAAGACATCTAATTAAAAGATAGCCATTCTATCATACAAAATATTCTCTTAGATTGTGTACCTTCTGCTTTTGCTGATGTAAAGGTCAACAAGAAATGTAAGCAGTTTTAAATGAAGATACCTCAAACTTTAAAATTAAGAATTTTTATCTATACCCCTTAACTAAGGCAGGTGGAAATTTCTACCTTTCTTTAATATACAGTTGTATATACAGGAATATACAGAAACAGCTTTTGTAGCCTGTTTTGTTGAATATTTTTAATGATTAAATATTTTTTTTAAACTACTGAGCATAATTTACAACTTTATACATACATCTTAAAGGAAATGTATACTCTCAAAAAATGTAGGTCTCTATAGAAATATATTGCATAAAAAGCCCATATGTAAAACCCTACTTCATCTAAATAAACTTTTTCCATAAAATTATAATAGTTTATTAGTATTTGCCACTCGGTAATCCTAAATAGAAAATTGCCATTTTAAGTTACTAATGGCCGTCCCCTTGGATCATATGATTCATGGTGCACACACACAAACCTAGGGCAAACATACATGCTAGGCCACATCAGTCCATTAATAGGCAAAGTTCTATATTTTGCTCCCACACTACTTCCTGTTACAGTTAAAGCTGCATTATTTCTGGTCATGTGATCTCTGAGGGAGCATACAACCCATCACTAAATGGTGGATTAAGGGAAAAGATATAAAAGGGTAATATTTACTAATATATATATAATCCAGTTTGGTAAGGTACTTTAATAGGCCACTTAATATGATATAAATAATCTGTTGGTTAAGTATTCATAGTGGGGGAATAGTTTTCAATAAGTACAGTATAAACTGTCATTTATGTATTAAAAACTTTACATTTACTTTGGATCAACAGGTAGCAGGTGGTCTGCAGGCCATTTCATCAATGGAAAACAATCTGGGGCAGATTTATCAAATATCAAGTTTGTGAGAAAAAAATAGTATATGTGAAAAAAATAACCTGACAAAATGTGCAACAAAAGTTTTTATTCTGGTGACTTTTTGAGGATCTTTTCTTTAATAAATTTTTTATTCAATAAATACTGACTATTTGTGTTTTTTCTTGAGTCAAGTAATCACTTATCAAGTAATTTGTGCTGTGAGCCTAGCAAGTCCCATTTTCTACTGAGATAATTTTTAGGTTTTGTCACTGCTTATTCTGTAAGAAGCAAATTAAGAGACAAAATGCATATGTGCCCTTAGACGCTGATTTTAAAAAGTACTTTTGCCAGACTTGATCTCTCTACTGTATATCATATGCTGCCATAATAAATCTGCCTTTAAATAAAGATTTGTCTCCCTGTTCTACCTAGTGGCTTATTATAATGAAAAAAAAGCAAAGGCAAATTTAAGAACAGTTTGTTAAATTAAAATTCATAGACCTTTCTAATAAAGAGAGGCTCCAAATTAAGCTCTGCATTTTTATTACAAAGCTGCTGATATAGTCTTTTTTATAAAGCATTATTTTGCAACTTCATTTTTCTTTTTTGGATACATGCTGAGCTGGTGCTGTAAATGTATTTTGAAAAAACTAAAATGTTTTGCATATATGATATTAGAAGACTGCTTTCTTCATTCATTCAAGAACACGCACATTCCATTAATTTTAGCCTAGCTATTACAGATCATGATGCACAGATTCACAACAGCATGTGTTTAACAGACCAATGTGATTAATAATGTACTACTACAACAATCTAATTGTAATGTAGTGAGTCAACTGTACTAAAGCAGACCAAATCTAAATGAAATATGATGGCAGTGTTCATAGTCTAAGTAAAGAACAAAATGTCATTCATGGCATAAAGAAGATATTAAAGAAAGTAATGACTTGCTTAAAGAAGTCAGCAATCTCAGATGTCACAGGCAGAGTGTCACAATGTGGCAGGGTCTCTGTATCTCTTTTGCACCTCATGTTACTTTTATAAGGGAATTATCAATATACTTATGAACAAGATGGTGTCTGTTTTTGACCACTGCTACTCAGGGGTGTATTTAGGTTTGGTGCTGCCCTAGGCACCAGACCTAAATATGCCCCTAAGTCGTGCACACTTCCACAGAGCCTGCAACCCCCTGTTTATTTGTATTTTTGAAAAACGGATTTCAGTGCAGAATTCTGCAGGAGAAGCTCTATTAACTGATTTGTTTAAAAAAACATATTTTCCCATGACAATCTTTTGTTTTTCACTGCCTGGTGAAACTGTAGTAGGAATGCAAAGTAATCCAATCACTTCTTGGTAACTGTATGGTAACCTATCTTGGTAACCTATCTTTATAACTTTTCTGACACTACAGGAGTTCTGGTTAAGTTAAGAGCTAGGGTGTAATTGGCTAAACTCTATTCTACTGTATTATCATGCATTCTTCAAGTCCATGGAACAGTAAATAACAACATTGGTAATACAATTGCTTTTGAGATGCTAGTTTATAGTAGGGATGTCCAAACTTTTTCACCCAGTACCATTTTGCAGTTCATGTTTTCGTCACATACAGTATGTAAATGTTTGCAAATCTGCACTACAATTTTACAATCCATGTTAGCAAAAACCACATGGGATTTTGCCCTGGAATATGTATTTGTTGCCTTCAGCATTAAACAACTGATTTGGATTCCCCCCCATCTGTCTAGGAAGCTGTCTGGGTGCTGTGTTTGGAAAAAATTGCCAACATAGAACCCTTTTCTATGAAGTACAGCTGTGGCATAGTGAAAGAGAGCTTTCTAACAAAGTAGGGCAATGTATATGATATTGAAGAGCTGAAAATGTCTTAACCGCAATGTAATTTTGCATTCCCATTAACTCCATTGCATTTGTTGTGATTTTGGTGAAATTTAGCCATTTTAGCTGCAGTTTCATGAATTTTAGAACAAAGCTAAACAAACCAGTTTCATTCAATAGACCTTTCTTTGCACAGTCCCAGTAATGCATCAAATGACTGTATTAGATATCTGTTTGAATATAAATTAATTTCTATACTGAATTTTCCTTCATTATGGGGTCATGGTTCAGGTACTGTAAAGTTATACGGTGGTGCTAAGACAAGTACGATAGCACTTAACAACTTAAAAGCTGCTCTGTGTTTTTGCTCTTTGAGGTTTAGGTTTATGAGCAAATTTTTTTGGCAGGTATGGATTTGCAGCAAAACTCTGCATATCGCCATTTTCACAAAAATTTGCTGAGTGACGCAAAAGTCAGAGTTGCGTCAAAAAAGTTATGTGGTACCCTCATTTCACAAAATTTTCACCTTTTAACAAAATTTCCAGCAGTTTAGCAAAATTTTTGCTGAAGCAAAACGGGACAGATTCGCACATCACTAGTTAATGATGTAAGCACTGTATACTCTACAAAACAAAGACAATAACCAGCATGTTACTGGTCCTAATATGACCACTACTAGTTAATAAAAAATAAAAATTAATTCATTTAAGCTCAATATGTTGTCTCAACTATTTAATAATTAATAATGTAATAATGAATTAATATATGATAAAACTGTAGTACTACTAGCATTTGTTGGAAGTGTACTTACCAAAACAGAGCCACTGATTTCTATGCTTTTGTCTGGAGGTGCTGGATTACTCTGGATTTCTAATGAAAACCATACTTTATATGGGGCAGATGCTTTACCTGTGAAAGTAAATAGCAACATTATGTATCAAAAACATATTTTTTTATTGCATAAAATTTAATTTTTAAGAAGTTTCTTTGTTTCTATTGTGGGGCCAATTCACTAGAGGCGGAAAAAATGAGTGATATTTATAGCATGGGTTAAAAATATTATCACTTCTTATATTTTAAGAATTAACCATCCATTCACTAAAAGGACACTTGTCTAGATTAAGAAGTGATGTATTGTCATTATTTATCTGGTGATGACATATTTTTACGCTGTATTTTAAACCATGCAATATATTTATGCGTAATCAGCTTTTACATGACAAACTTTTACATTCACGTTTTTAAGTTTGCACTTAAAAAATACCAGACATTTGAGTTTTTGAAACATTACTCGAATTCCAGTTTTTTCAGTGCAACAAAACAAACTCAGAACAAAGAATCAAACTCGAACGTTGATAAATCACCCCCTTAGTTTAAATAAACTGTTGCTTAGTGTATATAAAACAAATATTTAACCATTTTTTCATGGCAATAAGCCAACTGAGTCCTGTGTAAAGGTTTGCATCACCTTAAGTTGGCCATACATTTGGGTCCTTCCGTTTTGCTAGCTTATCTGTCACCACCGACGGGCCTACCGAACCAATATCTGGCAAAATTGATCAGATCTCGCTTAGGCAGGTTTGATTTTCCCATTGGACTGAGAACCACTTGTTGTTATGGTCCTCAGTCCAACAGCCCATATACCCGCTGTTTTATATCGATCAAATGGCCCTGGGGCCAAACTACTGAGTTAGCCTGTTATCCCCCACTGTAGGTGGGAATATTGGGAGATGATCCGTTCATTTGAGACCTTGCCAAATGAGCTAGATCTTAACCTCTTTTAGCTGATTTATAGATAGAATATGCTAAGTCTGACAGAAAAGCTATTTTAGGTACATGTACTGAAAAATAATTTTACATGTTAATAGGTTCAGTACCACATTAACAAGTTCTGGTAAAAAGTCAATTTTTCCCACTGTGTTACAAGAGAACAAAGCCTGACAGAGTCTCTTTATATTGCATAATATAGCTGTCTGGAATGAAACAACTTTTGATACAAAGATTTATCCAGAAATGACTCAAATTGAGGAGCACTAAAATATATCTACAAAAAAGAAGGTAATGTGGGTGGGCCCACATCTGTTTAAAAGTCACAGTAAGTTCTTGCACAAAAACATTAATTCAACACTACTTTTAGAATGGTAACAACCAAAATGAACTTTTAGAAAGAATGATGAAATTGCATGCTAAGTTTTATTTTACAAAGTTAATTTTTAAGTCTTCCAGTGTATCTCAATAGATACTATTTTTAACAAGAAAAGTATTGGGGTCTGGCGCTTCACATACTTTGAGGGTTATGCAACTCCAGACATCAGCTCAGACAGCCATTATGATGCAGCCATTGGCTATAAAGTGAGGTCATTTTGGTGGACATCCCAAAATACTTCTCATTTATTAAAAGGGAAATCTCAACCAATTCTGGCATCAAAACATGTTCACCACAATAAAGCCCAATACCTCAAAACAAACACAACTGTGTTTATTTACTAAGCACATTTTGAAGCTAAAATCTTTGTAGTGTGGAAGGCGTCACATTCACAGTTCAGTATTAAAATACTGAACTGCTAAAATACTTTCACAAGCTAAAGTACTTTTGGTCTGTGCACCTATCAACCAGGGGACCATTGAATTACTGCCAAATTCAGGGTGGCATTAGCTCAAGGGCTTCCTTGAATCAATAAGTACACTTACAAATTATCTCTGTAACAAACGAACAGGCACTCAGCACAACAATCTCTTATAATCCTTATCTGATGTGTTTGTTGCATCCCCATTCTAAATAAATATTTAAAGATAAGCAAATTCTTAAAAGCATAAGTAAACATTTTTTAATCTATAATTTGCAGCTCATTTCAGCTACTTCCTGACCATCTTCATGGTCAAAAAAAAGAAGAAGAGTTCAGAAAATATAGGGGGTGTGGCTTCACACTACATTAAGTGGCTAAAATGGGCTGCAGTTTTCAGCTGGTGATTTAGAGATGACATGAGACTGAGTGTACATTATTCTGGGGCTATTTAGAGTCTTTACAGAGATTTTAAAATAAAAAGACATACTTGTGCTTGAAAGCCATTAAACTATACTATACTAAGACAGAAAATGCAAAAGATGATCTACTCAATAAGTGCAATAGTAATAATTACAACAGGATTTTCTGAAATAAATAAAATTAATAAATTGAGCCAAGGAATATAGTTACTGGGGTAACTAGCAGTGACTGCAGATACTACTGGAGGGTTGCTGAATGTAGCAGAATTAACATACAAGCCATTGAATACAGTTTGGTTTTAAATGAACTATAACCAAAAACACCCGTTTCATGAAACTGGATTTTTAGAGACAGGAAACTGAATCTAGAGAATAAAGTCTAATAGAGGACATTCGGACCCACTAGTTACAAAAATGAAGAATTAAAAAGGTTTTCTAAATCGATCTGAAAAAAAGAAAAGAGGCTAGCTGCTTGAGCTACATAAACAGATGACTTGCATTTCATAACGTGAAAGCTTTGCAACTTCAATTTCTGAACAAACAAAAATTGTCCCATTCAGTGCAATAAGTTGTGTGAAAGCAAGAAGGCATGTTTAATAATGCAAAAGCCATGACTGCACTTAGATTGTTTTGTGAATATTAATACGTAAAGGCATTTGCCAACTGGATACAAGCTTTGAATACTAAGACATTTCTGTAAGCGCAGTTCAAATATGCAGTTTTGTTTTCAGTTGAATAAACTATACAATGAATACTGAAGACTTTAGCCCCAAAAGTGAAAGCATAAAGTGCACTGCTCACAATGGCAGCTGATACATATAGAAATGCAGGACATATTTATTAAATAACTAAACAATGTTACTGGTGCAGTATTTAAAGGAGAAGGAAAGGTATAATCACTGGGGGTTCCAAAATGTTAGGCACCAACCAGTGATTGTAATAACTTACCTGATACCCCAGGTCGGTGCTCTTGTTAGCAAAAAAAAGGCACCAGCAGGGGGTAGCTGTTAGTAAGTGATCCTCTTCCCTTTTCTGTCTTTGTGCCACTTGGGAATGCACAGTAGAGTGAAAAGCCAAACCTTAAAGGAGAACTATACCCCTGGGCGCTAAAAGCCCCCTTAACTATCACTGCCTTGACCCCCCCTCCTCTCCCTTATCACATAGTTCCTAAGTTTAAACACTGTCTCTATCGTTAACCCCTAGCTAAAAATGCAGCATAGCACTGCAGCGTACCTGGCCGACATCTGCTTAGCAACTGAAGACTCGGGTCTCACCGCCGACACAGACCCTGCTTGCGCATGTGCAGTTGAAGCGTATTTCCTGCTACTTCCAACTGCGCATGCGCAAGCAAGGTCTGTGTTGGCGGTGAGACCCGAGGTGTCTTCAGTCGGTAAGAAGATGTCGACCAGGTACGCTGCTGCTCTACTCTGCATTTTTACTTCTACATTTTTCTTTTTTAATCTTTTGCAGACTCTTCAAATATGAGAAGTAGAATGCAAATGCACTGCATTTGAGTTGTTTTTTTTACACATTTTTATTCAATCAAGTTTTATGTATTTAAGTTTTTCTTATAAATAAGCATACACTGGAATACGGTAAAATTTCAAATGTAAAAAACTTGGAAAGACAGATTTATCAGCATTTTGGTTTTCATGGTTTTAGAGGTTTTTGAAACCACAAATAAACTTATTTCCACTAAAACCACAAATGTCTAGTCATTTATTAAAAGTAATCGCAAGAATTTCGGGGACTTACAAATGAAAAAAAACCCTCAAAAACCTCTAAAACCACAAATTAAATAAAGATTGTTACAATTTGCCTAGGAAAACTCCCATGATATATGACCTTGAAAGATTTCAGATGGTGTATTTTTATATTTGTGTTTTTTTGTGGTTTTGACGGATAATAAATGGCAAAAAATTTTAATTTTTGTTTTTACATTAAAAACAAAAAACACAAAATACGAGCATTAGTAAATCTGCCCCAAAAATTTACAAACTCAAGGCTTTAAAAATTTGTAAATACACTTCTAAGGGGGACATTTACTGATCCACGAACGCTCCGTGCGTATTTTCTGCGACGTTTTCGTACTTTTCGCGGCTTTTTCGTATCGCGCCGAGTATGAAAGTTTCAGAATCATTCAAGCTTCGTTATCGTGACTTTCCTTGTGCCAGGTTGGAGCTGCAGAGTGCCATTGATTCCTATGGGAGGCTTCCAAAATCATGCACAGAAGGATCAAAGTCGGACAGGTTTTCGCACTGTTTACAATCTTTCGGTACGAAATTTCGCATCGCCAATATGATATTATCGTGACTAATACGATTATTTCGTAGGCATTTTCGTGATATTTGCGATCTTCAGAAAATTATCGTATCCAATCAGAAATTTTTTTGCGGCAAAATAGGCGCGGTTGTGTAAAAATAAGACATGCGCATCATATGTGTTTCGCTGTTTTACCCAAGCGAAACGGGACAGATTCGCTCATCACTAATACAGAGCCCACAACGGCCCCCTGGAACTCAACTAGGAGCACTGGCCAGAGTTCTATAATGTCCTGATTATTTTTATTGTTCTCCTAATTTAATTCATTGCAGTAAATCTGTGTTTAGATTATCATGTACTTAAACTGTTAATTATGAAACATTCATGGAAGTAATCTAAGTTTAGTGAAACTAGTCCATCTGTTTCTCTACAGAAACAATACCAGTTGGTAAAACTCCAAGCTTATTTTGATTACATTTTATGATTTGTTTCTCCACAGTTGAGATGGTGCTGGAGAAATACCTGTTCCAGTCTGCTAAAGGTTCACATTTCAAGGGGCAATGATTTCAAGCCCAAAGCTAACAATGGAGTGACTCAGAAAAAATAAATGACTGTCCTTGAATGACCCGAATTGATTCCAATAGAGAATTTTTGGCAGGATTTAAAGACTGCAGACCAAACATTTTTTCCCAGCCACCTTGAATAAGCTTAAGCTATATTGATTATCTTAAAAGAATGGGACATATTATCCTACTGTGTATATATGTCATCCTACCCCAACTATAATTGTTATTCTGCAGACATTGATTCCTTAAAATATATGTCAATCTTTTATATATATATACAATAAGTTCAAGAATGGACAGCACACACTTTAAAGTGCAAAAGGTATATTAAAAGATCAAATTCATACTGTACACAAAAAGCATTTTGTGTACAGTATGAATTTGATCTTTTAATATACCTTTTGCACTTTAAAGTGTGTGCTGTCCATTCTTGAACTTATTGTATATGCAAGGATATCGGAACCTGTTGGGGACGTGCACCACGTTTTGTTCTATTGCAGGGTGCTGTACTATTGCATTAAATAAGTGTTTATATATATATATTTTTTTTTTTTACTCATTCTCTGACTGGGGGGAGGGATTAAATATGGCATTGCTTTTTCAATTGTTTGTGAATCACGGTGAGGCAAATATTGGCAAATGGCTCACAAATGAGATGGGTTTTTGTGTGTGCGGCCACTGTATGTGGTCATTGTGAATAAATATAGAGTTGAAAAGAATTTTGTGAATATACAAGCACAGTTAGCAAAAAGAGTTTAGTGCATGTTCTTCTCTGCTGCCAAAGTTTTGGTGTAACTAGAACGCAGAGAAATGCCTAAATGACCCCCATGTGCTGGTCATGGAAACACATGTTAATGTATTTGAAATTATCAGAAAGCCAGCTAAAAGTTTATCAGGGACCTTTTCATTAAAACATGTCCCATTTTGTTAGAACTTTTTCACCAGATAAAACTAATGCAATTCCTTTGTTTCCTATAAGCAGAAATCCTGAAAGTTTGTGCTGAATCCTAACACCTAAATGATTTATAAAAATAGCATAATGTTAACACAATGCAAGTCAAGAGTCAACTTTGAGAATTCCTTTCCCAGTTTTTGTGATTACAAAATTATGTGACAATAAATTAATTTAGACCAGATCTTGTTACTGCTTGTTAAAAAAAAAAGTAAGGAGCTATGATAAATCTAATTCTCACTGTTTGTGCTATCTGATTTTCAGTTGTGATTAGGAAAAAGGGGCTGGAGTATGAAACTTTTCTAACACTTTTCTACTAAAATACATTTTATTCCCTGGAGAGTACAGAACACAAACACATAATGGGTAATTTACTAATGTTTCAGACATATATGTACAATCACTTAGAGCTGCAAATTGTGCCCCTTAGTGCTGCACTTTAGTCTGGACTTTTGATGCACTCGGCATCTTAAAAACAGATAACAAATGTATTGCAAGATGCAGAGTAAAGCACAGCCTCTTTCTGTTGTGGTCCTCTGGGCTCTGTTTTCCCTGTGTATTTCTTTCCTTGGCAAATGAATCAACCCTCTTTATGCTGATGATACTCAAACTTATCTCATCTCTCCTGATCTAGGCCCAGAGCTCTTGACAAGTGTTTTGTCTTGCTTGAGAGCTATATCTAACTGGATGCCCCAATGCTACCTTAAATTAAATCACCCCAAAACAGGAGTGGTTCTCTTCCCAAATCCAACACCCATAACACCCCAGAAGAGTCTATCACAGTTAACAACTACATTATCACCCCAGACACAGTTCCTTGGGCTTATCATTGTCAATCTCATCTCATATCCAGTCATTTATTACATAATGTCACTTTCATCTAAGGACAATTTCCAAAATATCAACCAAGAATGTCACCAAAACTTAATTCACTTTCTCATCATATCCCTCATTGACAACTGAACTCTCTAGTAACTGTCCTTTACCTGCAGAGACTGTCATATCTCCAGTCCCTATTGAATTAGGCAGTTCACAATTCTACCCCACTCTATTAAACTCTTTTGAACTTATCTCCAGGTTCTCAACAAACCATTTATGCTCCTCTACTGGCCTAATTCTTAAGTTCTGCACTCCTTCTCTGGATTTCTGCACTCCTTCTCTGGCATTCTCTCCCACATCCTCCCTGACTTTCTTACCCTTATCTTTTTTAGCAATGCTGCTAAATGCCAAATACTAAGGGGCACATTCATGAAATCACGAGTTCAAATCCAGAATGGGTAAAATTCGGATTGGATACGATCATTTCTGAAGATCGCAAATATCACGAAAAAATCGTATTAGTCAAGGTAATATCATATTGGCGATCCGAAATTTTCATACCGAACGATTGTAAACAGCGGGAAAACCTTTCCGACTTTGATCCTTCTGTGCATGATTTTGGAAGCCTCCCATAGAAATCAATGGCACTCTGCAACTCCAACCTGGCCCAAGGAAAGTCACGATAACGAAGCTTGAATGATTCTGAAACTTTCATACTCGGTGCGACAATACGATTTTGTCGCACAAATTTTGACGCAAGTACTAAAAAGTCGCGCAAGGTACAAAGAGGTCGCCAGAGTGTTTGAACGATCCCTATGTCATGTCTCATACCCCTTCTCCCCTTCTGTTTAGATTGTAGGCTTCTTCATTGCTTCTTGTATTGGTTACTGGTTGTTTTTGTATTTAAAACTGCATGTTCAATGTATACAGCCATTTATTGTACAATGTTGCAGATATAATACATGTTAATTATAAAAATTACACTAGAGTTAGAAGTCGTTCCAAGATTGACTTGGTGGAATAGGTGACATCAGAAACTCACAGCATGAGTGTGTTGTTGAGAAAGCCATAAATAAATACCAAATAATCATAACAATTGTAAATACCAATTACACTTTTTTTTTACAATAATACCAGTTCCCTTTTATCTATAGACTATAGAAAAACCTAGCATAGTTGTGCAGTTTAGCCAGCGATGTGGAAAATTGTGCAGGTAAATCAAATACTTTATCTGGAATGATTAGGACCCGGGATTTTCTAAAGAAGATTGTTTTCTGTGGTCAGAAGTGTAATACCTAAAATCTATTAAAACATTTTAGAATTAAAAAATGCATTTTGTCATCTATATGGATATATACTGTTTTCGTGAACATAAGTGACATATCTTAAGGGGTGGCTCACATTCAAGTTAGTATTCACATTTAGTATGTGGAATGGCATATTCTTAGCAAGTTTTCAACTGGTCTTAATTTTTTTTTCTATAGCTTTTCAGTTATTTGCCTTCCTCTTCTAACTCATTCCAGCTTTCAAAATGGGGGTCACTGACCTCACCACACAAAAAAAACTATTCTTCTGTGAGGCTACAGTTTTATTGTTGTTTTACTTACTTTATATTACTTATCTTTTCATTTAGACCCTTCTCTATTCATACTCCTGTCTCTCTTTCAAACCACTGCCTGGTTGCTACATTCAATGTAACCCTAGCAACCAGATAGCTGCTGAATTTTTGAACTGGAGAGCTGCTGGACAAAAAGCTAAATAATTTAAAAACCCCAAATATTTAAAAAAATTAAGACCAATTGCAAACTGTCTCAAAATAGCAGTCTCTACATCATACTAACAGTTAATGTGAATGCTACAGAGATACAGCAAGTCAATAGGGAGAATAAGTTAACAAAGCTGCTATTTTAAACAATTCCTGATAGGAAAAAGCACTGCCAGTTTTCAGAGCATTCTGAATAACAGGTTCCCAAAAATAGAGCCCATACCTAAATGTGCATTCCTATCTGAAAAAACTTCATTCATAATCTACTTTATATTCCCTTATTTAACGAGTGGAAAATATGACCTTATCATAATTCTAAACTAGGAACAGACATAAAACAATGTGATTTTATATGTACCAACAACATATGAATATGATTAATGCAGTAAATAAATCAACTGCATTTTCTCTGTTACACAACATCTAATCCAATTTGGATTTTTTGTCATCTGAAAATTCTGAGATATTATTAGGAGTGCTCTGTAATACCATTGCCATAAACCTGTTTTTGAAAGGCTGTTAGCAATAACACCATCTCATGTATATGCAGGTAAACAACCTACTGATCTATTTATTTTTGCTGCTAAGATTATTGCTGTAATACATTACATAAACATTTAATGCTGCTATCCTAGGCATAATAATATAGCACAAACACTGTCTATATTTCAGAGAACCAGTAAATAACTATTAGTAAACTTTAGCGCATTGCGAGACTAGAGCAGTATCTTACAGGATGAATTTTTTTAGGTGCACAAAATAAGAATAACAGATTATGAGACTGTAAAGGGAAAATTTACAATATGTTTTCTTTCCTGTCATGGTTAGTGAGCAAAAGCAGACAAACCAATGTAGTTTAATGGACAATTTTAAATGGTTTATCTTGTACTATAGTTTCACATGTTACCGCTTTAGATACAAATATAAAACATGCAGCTACAAATGCCACTATTTATCTAATTAAAATTCAAGCCTAGAGCACCTTTAGCTGCAAAGACTATACATGGGTTGAAATCAGGAACATCTTTAGAAAGCATTCATTTGGAGAAAAGGTGATGCTTTAAAAGGGAGTATAGGGGAGGAAAGTCAAAATCTTAACTCAGTATTTATATAGATAAATTGTGATCTGGGGAGATCACTTAACTGCATCTAAGTTTCATCCCAATGGGGTATGCATAAGGGAGCTTAGGGCAATGTAATTTTAAAATTACCATATTGTTGTGATGGTTAAGGTCTAACAAGATGACTTAAATAAGGGGTAATTTATGCAGTGTGCAAAGTTTGGACGCAATCTGCCATGTTTTTCAACCCCAATGTCAAACAGAACACTTGCAAACAATATCAATAGGGTTTGGGTGGATGCAGTGGTACTAAGCCATAATATGGTAGTACATGGAGCGGCTTTAGAATGCTGTCAATCTGCAAAATGTCTATTGCAGTTTGAGTCCTGATAAGCTGACCAGAGGATGTTGGGAGGAAATAAGTTTAATTATGGGAAACAATGACAATACAATAAACATTTATAATAAATTCTGAATCAGTAAACAAAGTTATCACCATTTTTATAAGAATATTACTATATCATAATCCCAATGTGTTTGGTGCAATGTGATATGGCATTGACATAATAAGCAAATTAATTGCTATTATAAAGAACCAATTCAAGCACCCACATTGGGTTATGGCAGGGCAGTCTTCAGAAGGACTGTGCTGCCACAAAAGCATTGTGACTAGAGGAAATGGTTCTACTTGCTCAATAATGTCAGGATTTCTGGAATTGTAAGTATAACATACACTAAAAGGCCCATTTACAAGGCACAGCAAATAGGTAAACACTTGCCTAGAGCAGGTGGTCATTCATGGGGTCCTTTTCTTTAGCAACATTGCTGTAACTGTGCCAAATAACACAGGTGCCTCACACACCTCTTGAGCAAACATTTATACTGGAATGCTGGGTAAACACTAGCAGAAAATAGCATTTTTTTTTGGCTTTACAAGCAGTGCCATTTTTATTATTATCTTTATTTATCTTCATACAATTATATGTAGCGTTGCACCCACACAAGTCCATCTATGCTTACACCAAAGACATCTCACAAATCCCAGCCAGGCCTCTGTGGGTCAGACCTCAGTAATATAACCCCTAGGTCACTCTCTTTCCCCATTTCCATGTTTTGAATTATGTTGATTTTAAAATATAATTAAAGTCTGCTTGCTTTTCCTTATAAGATGTTGTATAGTATTTAGTTGTACAATCTCTTCTAAGCTAAGAAATTTTATAAAGGTGTCTGCTAATGACAATGTCAAACAGCAGATGAACAAAATAATTGCATCTTTCTGAGCAGCATTACCTTGTGGCATTTTAATAGGAAGGCACTTTTTCCACCTTACTAATGCCGGATTATCCCATAATAAGTACTTAAGCAACAAAGGCTGTCATTTATGTTAAAAACTTTGAGCAGAGGCATTTACTGATTTTTCTCTGGTTTTTAAATAAATTAGCTTTTTTGATTCATTAAGAAGCATTGAAAGTTGTGAACACTCTTAGATTAGCGTGTAATATATTTTATCACAAACTTGCCTCAGGAGGCAGCAGCCCACAAGTAACCAAGGGCAGAAAAAAGCCACTCCTAGAAAATTATGGAAAAACTATACCCCGAGAATGAATACTTAACCAACAGATAGTTGATATTATGTTAAGTGACCAAACTTGAATATATAAATATTTGTGAATATTGCCCTTTTACATCCTTTCCCTTAATCTACCATTTAGTGATGGGCTGTGTGCTCCCTCAGAGATCACATGACCAGAAATAATGCAGCTCTAACTGTTACAGGAAATTTACAGTAATTGGCTAATGGGGCCTAGCATGTATGTGTGCCTTGGCTTGTTTGTGTGCACTGTGAATCCTATGATCCCAAGAGGCAGCCCTTAATTCTTAAAATGGAAATGTTCTATTTAGGAGTACCCAATAGCACACACTACTAAAAAAGTATATTTTTATGAAAATGGTTTATTTAGATAAAGCAGGGTTTTACATGTGAGTGTATGCAATAGAGACCTTTTAATAGAGACCTATGTTGTTTGGGAGTATAGTTTTTTTTTTTTAGCCCCTCTCTGAAGCTAGAAAATGTAAGTGCGGGGTCGGAGGGAGGGGGCTGCATCGCAAGGCTGCCTCAGGGGGCCAGAAACACCCTTGTATCACAATCCATTATAAACTACTTTAAGGTAATCAGTTTAGAGATAAATTCATTTTACAAATGGCATATAATACAGCTATTGAAACATAGCTGTCAAGCTCTGCTAACAAGATTCAATTTTCACCAGAGAAGCTTGTTTTGGACAAAGTTGAACTTCTGTGACCCATGCAATTGTTTTGGCACTTCTCTGAGCAAGTAATAATGGTGTTAGCAGCTGGCTTTTCAGTCTGCCACCTCCCAGAACTCAATTTTTTAGTGTGATACTGATCCTATACTTATTTTACTCCCTATGATCATGTCTTGATAGTGTGAATAATATGCGTAGTCATCATTATGTACTGAAAAACAGAATAACATTGTACAATATTAGTTATGAGTAAAAACTATGCACCCTTTTTCTTTACAACATCAGAGAACATTATTTCTGAGCATGTCTACAGTGTCTAGGCTATGTCTAGTGTTATATTCATTACTCCTTTGTATAAGTGGCCTACTCATAACAATCAAACTAATTGCAGTTTGCAACAATGAACAAAACATATGACAAGCATAAGCATACAAATTCTATATTTTAAAAATACATTTAGAAAAAAGTCACAAATACATATATAGATATTTAGGGGCCCTTTCATTAAAGCACACATTTCACTGGTTAAAAGCATGATTGGAAAAACTTCAGAGTAACCAAAATAATTTCTGATGTTCGAAAATGTCACGAAAATTCTTTTCTTGGTTGTAAGAAAATATTGTGGTTGCAATCCAAAAGTCCCAAAATGGTCGGATCCAAACCTTCGTAAACGGCACCAAAACTTTTCTGGCTTTGAAAAAAAGATTGTGGCCAAAGCTTGAATGAATTCTGAAATGTTCATAGTCATTGTGAAAAATACAACTTTATTGTGAAATTAAACAAAAACCACGAAAAATTATAACAGAGACTTGATTATAATGGAATCTATGGGAGATGGCTTCCCATATTTCTGAGCTTTCCAGAAAAAAGATCTTATATCTGCACTCTGCTATCACTCACATTACTATGAATTGCCCATATGATATTAATTATAAAAGTAGAAAGGATGGTAATGAAAAGAGGGTTACACACTACTGAGAAAATGGAAAATGAGGTAAATTATTAAGTAGTGAATGATCAATTAAATCATTTCTGTTTAACTGATTGTCCATGGGTTGCATCCACAACCTGCTCTAAGCATGGTTTATTCATTCCATATTTATATTTGGCAGCATCTAATTCATATGTCATCCTTAAAGGAGACATATTAAGTGAAAATTAAGAATGTGCCAGTACATTATACTTCTCTAAATATAGAAGGAATGCATAAAAGGAGTGCATTGTGTTTTGATTTATTACAAATTTACTGCAAAAAACCCACTAGTCCCACCCATCTGTTTCACTTCCTGCTGCCTCCTTTCCCAGGCTGTACAGGGGGGCCGGCGGCACTCAGCACACTGCACTGTAAGATAGGAACCAATCAGCAGCTAGGCTGACCTGATAGGGAACTGAAGTTTGTCTGCAGGGCTATCCTTCTCCTACCGTGCTTCTGGCAGGGACCGTTAGGACACGCTAACCACTCATTTGAAACATGGACAGGGACCATAGTAGATCTAAAGGGAACTCCAATAGACAGTCTTTTTTTAAAGATAATGTTAATTTTTGGCACAAAGAAAAACCAGCACCATATATTATTGCCTACAAGATTAGAGGGGTTTTTAACCTATATGTCTCCTTTAAACACGTGCAAAGACAGACAAGAAGGTTTGTAGAAATTCAAGAAGTGGCCAGAACAATAAAGAACCCACAATAAAAGGGGATTCACTTTCTGTACTTGGCATAGAAGAAATCATTACACATTGTTAAGGTATGTGATGTATATGAAAGCACCCAGCAAGCCAAAGACTGGATATATGTACAATATTCACATCTATAATCTGGATTTGCTGTTTTTAGGATGAAACTTTTGGGCATTATAGGAAGTTATTATAGGATGTCTTCCTAGACTTCCTAATGAGATAAGGGAAAACAAGGTACCAAAGTTTACTAGCATAATAACTCTATTTACTAGCATAATGACTCAACGTAATTTTCCATCATAGCCCAGTGCCTGCACTTCATTGTATATATTGTATTGCTATTGGACTAGATTGCATTGCAGAATGGAATTGCTTCATTACAGGAAATGTCGACACTAAACAGTCAACTTTTAATATAAAAAACTGAATCACAGAGCTAACCACAGGCAGATCACTAAAGAGCATCTGTGCAGCAGGTTAACAGCTAATTAAAGGAAGGGAAAATAGGGACAAGTAATTAGAAAAAAAGAAATCTAATCTGTTGAGCAGCTTGGAGCAGTCATTTAACTTAGATAGCATTGCCCCCCAGAAAAATCTGAACGCACATAGAATATATTTATGCCAGTGATACATTATTAAAAACAAACAAAACAAGCCAAAGAAAATTGGAACATTATAGAACAATGACATGACTGGTTACATTTTCTGATAGTTTCCAGCTAGAAAAGAATCATCACCATATAAAGACTTTAAGCACTGTAAATTGTGTCCAACAGACAGCATACTATTACCTTCTGAATGCAGAACAGAGCTTATGTCAAGTAGCTGACTTAAGAGGCTGGCATGTTCAAGTGAGGGATTTGCCTTTGTAAATACATGTTTTAGTCTAATACCATGTCGTCATTGCTTCT
This sequence comes from Xenopus tropicalis, assembly GCF_000004195.4. Classification (NCBI taxonomy): domain Eukaryota; kingdom Metazoa; phylum Chordata; class Amphibia; order Anura; family Pipidae; genus Xenopus; species Xenopus tropicalis. Next base: position 106,912,534 of record NC_030678.2, on the reverse strand, counting down.
GCAATAAACAATTTTTTCCTAACCATAACCAAGCACAACTTAGGATAGATGTGAGCTTGCAGAAAAAAAATGAACATAAATCGACATAAAATCACAACCCTAACACACATTGTTAATAGATGTGCAGGGCAGATACCATTGTTAATTAAATGCATTCAGACCTTTGATTTTTCCAATAGCTACTGTATTCATGTATTGAAAACATTAATAGGCTTAATGTTAACTTTAAATAGAGATACTTATGAAAATGCATATTAAATAGCTCCAATGGTATAGAAAACATGCCAGCAAATAATTTTATAAGCAACCCTTGTTTAAGGAGTTACTAAAGTGTTCTATTGGAGCCCAACATAAAGTATATTGCCATCCAACATGATAGGCCAGTGGGAGTAAGAGAAGGGGTGAGACCTGAAATAAGAAAAAAACATGTAAACTGTACTACTGCCTTTAATCTGACTGTGTTCAGTGTGGAGGCATATTTAAAACAGACAGTCTTAGCATGCCCAGCTGTACTAAATTGCATAATGTAAGGTTTCCATCAGTCCCCATTTCAGGGGAACTGACCTTGTATAAGATGCCCTGTCCCTCTGGAAAACTGACCTTAACAAGCATCACTGCTGTGAAGTCCCCGGCTGTCCCCGTGGCAACAGTTCCACCCCTCAGCTAATCAGTGTTCCAGAACTGGAGGAAGGAGGGAGTGATCTTCTGTCACCTGACTCCCTTCCCTCCTCCTATAACCTCCAAACCTTGACAGCTTTCTGAAGGAATATGCATATAATGATCTTGGAGACTTTCTAGGGAAATATATTAAGATTAAAATATGTGACCGTGATGTTAAGTGGGTGCACAGCAATAGGGGAATGTCCAAAAGTGGGCATGGCATATAAAAATTGTTGCATGGTGCACTGTGTACACTGCAGCCCCTTCCTGTCCCCAAATTTCACATTGGAAATCTGGTAACCTTAGCATAGTGTCAAATCCTACACATGTAGTACCTCATTATTGCGAGGTGTTTAACAAGGAAATCCCTGCTGTTCATCAAGTGCCACAAGTTGTAGTATACAGCTTTAATGCATAAAAGTGATGGCATAATATTTGGAAACACAAATTTGAAATACACAAAAATAAATTAAAATAATTAATAAAAAAATAAAATAAACGTTTCTCAAGTCAAATTGTTTCCAAGTTGAATTTAGCAAGAAAGGGTCATTAAAATGATAAAATAATGATACTGCCACTGCATTAATGTTAAAGGAACACATTTAGGGACCACATGCCACCCAGCCGCACTGAAATTTTGCTCACATACGGAGCAATGGTGGGGACACACAGAAACTTTAGCACATCCTCTCCCCACTGCTCCATATGAAAGTTAAGTGGCGCACGGGGGGGGGGTTCGAGGGGGAGGGAGGTCGAAAAGGGACAGCCTCGGGGGCGCCCTATTCTGAAATCCGGCTGTCACGACCTAAAACTCAGAACAGGCTCTAAGGGTCCAGTCTCGGCTCACGCTTCCGCCTATAACAACCGCCTTTCACGTCGGGAGGAGCCCTTCGCTACTCGGATGCCGCCAGGTCTTATTGTGAGAGACCCAAGGAGAGAGTTCTGAGCAAGCACAGGCCGGGGTCAGCAACAGTCAGGCAGCGCAGCACAGAATAAGAATCCAAGAGAATAGTCAGGCAGGCAAAGGTCGGTTCAGGCAGCAGACAAGGAAGTTCAAGAACGGGCAAAAGGTCAATACAGGCAGCAAGCGAGAGAAGTCAGATACAGGCAAGGTCAGGAACACAGAAGAACAGCAGATAATCGCACCCAGGAAGTCACCAAGGAAAACCTACGTTGGGAAACGAATACAGTACAGTGAGCGCTTTAAATATTTGAATTTCGCGCCGAAATGGCGTCACGCACGCACCGGCGACAAACGCGAGTGCGTATGCGCACGCATCAAGAGCGCACATGCGCATAAGGGGCAGAGTGAGGTGCGTGCGCGCCTAGATGATGACGGTGGGCGTCCCCGCCGCCCCACTAGACCACCAGGTATTGTTACACCGGCCCTGTGAAGGCAGTCAGCTAATGAACCCCATAGACATGGAAAGCTATACTTTTTTATATAACACAAAGGGCGCCATTTACTAACAGTTTTATTTTTTTTTCTGATTCAGAGTCAGCAAAAAAAAGTCTTGACTTAAGACTCAAGATTTACTATGCTACAAAACTACTAAATATCTGTCAAATCACCCGCTAAAACTTGTTGAGATGATTTAGAAATCAATGGCAGATGTCCTTTCCCATGCCTGGAGGGTCCTTTTTTGCTTTGAAACTTTAGAGGTTTTCGGATTTTTTACGCTGTTTTTTTTGTGCAACAATTCTCAAAAGAGTAGAGACTTTTTAGTAAATGCCCCACATTCATGAAAATGAGTTTATTTGAATTTTTAAACAGAAAAAAAGTGAAAACTTTTAGTAAATCTGCCCCTAAATTGAGATTAATATTAAATCTCTCTTTGGCAGTCTATGCAGAACACGGATACATAGTTTTTCCTCTACTGAGTTCTGGCCTTGTCCCCAGATATGATGTCATCAGGAAAAGACCAGTAATAACTAACTTTGTTTAGGAAAGTACCACTTAATCTAGCTGCGGGTGCTGACTGCACATACAGCTTGCATCTGAGTAAAGAGATTAACTTTTGGACAGATAAGTGAGATGAAGAGATGTATAGAGTATCGAGAATGTCTTTAGTTGACTTGAATGAGACATAATTCATGCATAAAATGTTGCTATTGTAGCCAGAAGAGCACAGATAAATTGTTAATGGAATGTCAAGTGATCCCATCTGGGTCTTGATATAAAAGCTTTCACAGGATAAAAACTATTGGAAAATAGCTAACAGTTACTATAAAGTGTTAGCAGAAGGATATAAAAACTAAATATTCTGTCCATAAGTGCCATGAAAAAAATATTTGGAATAAAAATTGTTTAGAATGCGATAAACATTTTAGGGCTAGTTTATGACATTGAAGGCAGGGTGCAAAGCACCGTTTGTACCCTGACTTTGGGACTAAAAAGTCTACTACAGGTGTCTGTGCTCCATTTCAGAGCACAGAGACCTCTGCATGAGCACTTTGGAGCATGGTCTTGCAATTCTGCCTGGGATCATATTAAATGTCCTATAGCGTACAGTTTCCCAGAATATTCATCATAATACAACATTATAGGCGTAGCTGATGCAGCTGCTGCATTTCAAGATGAAGTATAATCAATATGGCAATACAATAATAAAGCATGAGAAAATACAACATGACTACCACAACTGATTCACTGATGCTCAGTATTATATTATGTCAATTATATAAAAAGGCTACACCAAAGATTTTAAAATTAAAGTGGATGTACATCCAAAAACAGCTTTTTAACAGTTAGAGAAAATAAAATGTGAATTTAATGCATTGGAAGAACCTAGCAATGACGTTAAGCTGGCCACACATGCCATAGCTAAATCTGACCACATTGCTTGACCATCTGAACATGCATGTTCTGGTTGGAACTTCAACAGATCATCCTGCAATCCTGTCATTTTGCAGATGATTTAATGTTTAAAAATTTAATTCACCAATGTACAATGGTAAAGTTCATGTACTGTACATTGGCAAATACAGAATTAAACAGAAGCCACGGCTCCTCTTGGCTTCTTGCAGTTGTGATATACAAGTATGGCCACTTGTAAGGTATCTGTCCATTTAGCCCTTAGGTCAATCATTCAGATACCAGTGAGTATCATACAGCATATTGCCACTTTGGGCTTAGAAAGGACCTCAAAGCAAATACCCAGCAGAATCCCAACATGGATATCTCTTGCATTCCAGAAAATATTTTCATTGCCAGGAACTAGTGTTGCCACCTGACCAATATTATGCCAGCCTAGTCTCTTACCTTTTCAGCAATATGGATGCCCTTGCTGGCTGGACCAGACTTCAGATACTTCTCCTCCCCCCTTCTCTATGTACTTTATCACTGCTAAATTGAATAGGTATCACATAATCACTGTTTTTATGTGAGCTAAATAGGGAAATCAAAGCTACTCCAGGTTTGGTCCTTGCATGGTATGATAATTAGATTACCTGAGCAGAGACATGATTGTTTTGGAAAGAGCTGTTGCTAATTTATCCACTTTTTATGCACCTTAGATATCATATATGTATATGACTTATTAAAAGAGGCAAAACATGAGTTTTCCATTAATTGATCTAATTGATATAGTATACTACACCAGTATTTGGCTACTTATGATCTAGTGAAAATATTACACATGTTGAGGTTCTGCAATGAATACGCTCGAAGACACCAATTTAAAGGTAAATGTACAGATAACCTCTGTTTCACCTACCATTATTTGTTGTTTTGGCAGCGCCTGTTTCCAATCTCTGTATAAATTGTTCATCATCTGCACACTCTGATAAGATGCCATGTTGAAAGTTTTGTTCTTCTCCAATGTCCGCAACAAATGAAATTACTCCTAAGAAATGAAGGTACCAGATGCTTTACATTCGTTTTAGAAAGACTGCTGGATTAATGGCACATTAACCGTGAACTAACACACAGGAAAATTACACATGATATGCAGGTGTCGGTGCTCTAATTTAATAGCACGGTAAAAAGCTGCCAGAAATCACAAGATGTTCTACAAGAATTAAAATTTCCAACTTAGAATGCCTTAGCACTAGAAAGTAACAAAAAATGTGTCACTTGAAAAATACATTATTTCTAAAGCAGATCCATGGTAATTAAGGAAATTGCTTTAGTAACATGGTAATTCACTTTTGCGAGCTTATAAACTAGGGAGGCATAATGGGATACCATATTGCTGTATGAAAGAATTATGTATTGAAGACTACAACAAAAATAAAAAAAGAATCATTAGTATGAATGCTTCTGTGCACTGAACCATATTATACAGTAGCTACATAAAAAACATATCTTTAGAGAAAAAAACATTTCTAATAAAAAATGCTTAAGTGAAAGTTTTAATTTCAGATATAACTTAAAATAAAATCCCTTAGTACAGTTACCCCTTAAAATTCCTTTTTTTTGTTAAAGGCCCCTTGCTACTGAATGCATTACTGTTACACTGCAACATGCTACCATTGAACTAGTTATGCAGACCAGAGAACAAGAGGTTCTCTGCTTTCACCCTTTATCAATATACATTAAGCTACTAAAAATGCCCTCTCCTTTAAACAAAACAGGGATTGTTCGTCCATATATTGCAATATATTCAAGCTGGCCAACAGCATCAAAGTCAACCCTGGTCTGGCAAGTACTACATTCACTTTCATCTGATTCCTTATTGTATAATGAAGCATAAGAATTTTGATGATACATATGAAAGTGAGTGTAGGACCGGCCAGACTGGGGGTGACTATGACGCAGTTGGTCAGCTTGAATATATTGCAATATATGGACAAACAATCCCTGTTTTATTTAAAGGGAAGTTCAAGGGATAAGATGTCACCCATTGCAGTCCTAGAATAATGGAATTTACAATCCGTGTTTTTGACCACTAAAACAAAAATACCGATGTCATTTACACTGTCCCTTTAAAAGATCCCCAGAAAAGGAGCTGGCATGTATCCAGACATAATGAAAGGGGGATATGAAACAGCCAGCTATTACACAAATAATAATAAAAGACGGAAGAGGAAACACCACACAGGTGGTCCTGATCAAGACTTCAAATTACTGCACCATTAACCCAATTAGTATCAGGTAGATCAAATAGTCCATTAAACTGAAATGATAAAACTTAACCTTTATTGCTAATCATTAAAAAAGGAAAAAAATAGAAAGATGTGTGTCATTGCTCAAATCCCCATTAAAATTCGCAAAGGTGATTATCAGATATAAAATCTGCTATGAGATGTGGTAGGGCCGCTGTTATCTAGCCTTTCAGGTGCACAGGATTATATAGTATCAAAAAAAAAAAAAGGTGATACAATGAATATCAAGGCTCAATTATTACACAAATAATATATGGATTTTAAGTGAAAGAGCTTATTTCCTTCAACATATATCATTAAATGTTTGCTACAAAGAGAGACTAGAAAATACTGAGCAAAGAGAAACTGATAAGCCTCCTGTAATATCCTGCATTTCCATACACTTCATAATGTACATACAGTACATTAACACTGTACAACAATTACACTTAACCTGTTTGTGTTAAGCCAATTCCAAAGCTTTTCAGACCTGAGGGAACCTTGTTTCTATTTTATTTTTATGCATATGTACTCATTATATTGCTTTCGTTTAAAAAGCACAATTTTCCACATAAAATCAGAAGCAAATCTGCTCCCATGCTGCCCTGAGACGGCCTTCCTGATGCCGCCTACCCTCTCAATCCATATGCATACTTTATTTTATTTGTACAGGGGTGAGAAGGGGCTGCAAGTGCAGAGAGTGCATTTAAATACTAAATACACAAAGTTTATATTGTTTTCACCCATTCTTCTATAAAAATCAGTTTTCCACAGGCAAACAGATACACAGAAAAAGCTTAACATTGTCCAAGGAAGTGGTACATTTCTTCATTACATTTACTTGCATGCTAAGTTCATAGAGCCAATGCAAATGATATGTAATTAAGATGGCCTATATCACTAGTCAGTTTCATTCAAAAAGCCACAACAGTAATAATTTTGGATCATCCATAATTTGATCTCTAGAAAGGCTAACTATATAAGATTATGGGTCAGATTTCTCAAAATGTGAGATTAGGGCTCACCTTCAATTCACTTCCTATTAATTTCTATGGGATTTTTAAAAGACTATTTATCAAATAGTGAACTCTGACTTTCACCTATTGATAAATACTAAAAAAATACTCTAAAAAATCCAATAGGAATGAACAGAAAGTGGGTGAATTATTCTGTGGTGAAATCTAATCTCACATTTGTATAAATCTGCCCCTTAATATTGAATGTACAATTTATTTAGTTCATGTGAATGTTAAAAATATAATCTCACATGCACATCATGGCTGCAATGACTGTGTTGTCGCAAATGCTGAGCAAGTGTGGAATCTAGTCAGTAATAAATGAATCCGGCATGCTGCTACACTTCATTACACTTTATTTCATACTCTTACAATGTTAATGTACATAGACATGGCAATGCATATTTAATGCTGCACATAAAAACATATGTGCAACAAGCTATAATAAAGGTCCATTGCTTTTGCAATTTACAGCTTGAAAAGTGTCCTACTTTATTACAGCTTTAAGTAGTCACAGGATATAAATAAGCTCTAATGCAGTGCAATACATTTGTTGTTTCTTTGCTTAATACCTTTGAATGAACCACGTTTCCATGGAGATACATCCAGTGTATAGGGAGCTGATGTGCCAGGTTTAACAGTTATGGTTTGGGCTCCACCAATAATAGAAATATCTGATGCCACCTGTAAAATAGAAAAGTATCTTTTTTAAAACTAATTACAGAAACCTTATAAAATGTTTACAAGCTCTTGGTGGATTTTGCAAAAAATCTGGATTCAACAGATTGCATCACCTGTAACATTTACATTGTTTAAATGTTGATTTGGCAGTAATGAATGTTCCTAAAGGGAAAGGCAAAGTGTTTATAATTTTCCTAGATAATGCTGTGGCTGGCTGTTCTCATCTTTTGGTTGAGGTAGTAGTAACCCACACTAAATAACTTTTCTACTATAAGGGTGCAAATCCTACAGCATCTCAATATCATTGGCCCATACATCATCTTTTGGCCCTACAGATCAATAATATCTCTCTTTCTACCCTTTTACACTCTAAATAATTCTCATTTAGCTTCCCATTATTCACAACTCTGTGTTGCCTCTTTTTGCTGTACGATCAAAGCTATCCACTAAATGTTCTGTACTACCCATTGCCATCATTAATATACTGTATAAACCTTATGGGCATTTTAATACTTTCAGATTTACTCCGCAGTATGCGCAGTAAAGCCCATCCATAAATACTGTAACTGAATAGGCAGAAACTGTGTTTGCGCAACAATAACTTGTATATATCATTAGTATGAAAGCTAGTATACTCTAATAAGCCATCAGATGTGTCTCACACAGTGGGGCCCAATACGTTTAGTTGGCAAAAGACAGGCCCTGCAAGTGAAGCAGGAGTTAAAGATATACAACAACCAACTTTTCTTTTGGATAGCCATACACAAAAGACAATTTATATTCAAAAGGCACAATGGATAATACTCACTTTGAATGTCAATATGCTGTTTGTGTAATTAGGTACCAGAAGAACCTTCTGTGCGATTTGCCTTACTTGGCAATTTATTATGATATGGTCTAATGCAAGAGATTCTTGTCCAGTGCCTCGAAGGCCAAATATATGTTCAGTTCCATCTGTTTCATTTTGAAGCAGTAGTCTACCCTGTTAAAAATTAAAAATAGCTATTCTATGAGGCTGTAAACATGTCCATTGGGATGATGATATTTCCTAGCCAAATGAAAACATATTTTGAAAACAAATAATTTGCTATGTTATTTCAAAGGGGTTGCACTACTTTAGATGCAAGCGTGCTGCACTTATTGATGCAGGGAAGCCTGGAGCTACAACTTGGTTGGAGGCCACCAGACACAGCAGCACAAATGGGGCATTGTGCAAATACGTACGTTGTGCAAAATACGTACATTGTGCAAATTGTACGTGGGGCATTGTGCAAATAGCTGCAGGCTAGATATCATTAGATCAGGTAGATATCATTACTATGAATTAGTATATAAGGGGACCATACAATTCTGATGCTTTATTAACCAGTACCTTCTTTTCAAGGCAGCCCTTCAGATAAGAGGAAATTAAGCCACACTTTAAGATGTTTTTTTACAGAGCTGTCAAGTTACCAATATTAGCAATTTACTGACATTTTCCTAGGAGCATGACTTCAAATAAAATTTACAAAATTTTTCTTAACATTCAGGATTTATTTTTAAAGATCCCTCTGCCTTTCATTTCCACTCTTAGCCATTCAGTTGTATGACATGCTTAAAATTTGAATAGTAAACGTATAATCTTTAAATATGACTAATGCAAAAACCTAAGCATAGAATGCCAAACACAAATTAAAAACAAGAGCATAATTCCAAACACACTGAATACTGTACATGACAGTACTTCTTTTCTGTCTCTAAAACAGGCATAAACAGGCATAAACATTTATACAGATTTCTTTTGCTTATGTGTGCTCCTTTAAGGATATAGTATACGGTTTGGTCCACTGATTTAGTATCATATAAATCAGATTTGTTTATAGCATACTTACAAAACTTAAACACTGTGAAATTGGCTTAAACATCAGAGAGTACTGAGCTGTTTCTCCTGCAGGTATAAATAAGAATGGTGGCCCATAAAAGTAGTCCCCTTCCAATACAGCTTGCATTTTCCAGTCTTGCTTACTCGAATTTTGCTGTGGTACAAGGAAACATAATTTTCATTATCTACTAAGAAACTAGAAATTGAACATAAAACTATGAACATGCTTGCACATCATACCAGAGCTTTAAAATCCTTAATATGATAATCAGTTCATAAGAATGAAAAATATGGACCTTATGCAAAAGGTCACTTTCAACCATCAGCACTAAATCTCACAAAGCAATTCACAAACCCTTATATATAAGACATCACTGACAACTGGTGTATTTAGGAGATTTTAGACATCTTTAATAATAGCCAAGTATACAAATACTTCCCAGCCATTAACTTTGGTGAGTTGCAAGACAGCCCTCTGAAGAGCTTAAAGCTTTATTAAAACCAAAAGAACAAAGATGTACTGTAATATAACTAGGTTCAAAGTCAAAGCAAGATTTGGAGGACATGATAATAAATAAGTTGAAGCTAATAGAAACAAATATGCTGGAGCTATACCACTTTTTCATTTAACAAACTGATAATTTAATATATTACACATTTGCTGGATACATTGAAATTATTACATTTTAAAAATTAAGTATATAGTTAATTGAAGACATAGAGAACTCATGGACAGGCTGGGAGTCATAAAAAATCCCCTGAAAAGGGCACATTTAGAAAAAAGTCTCTGCTTTGGACAGCTGTGCCCAGCACTTACTATAGGAATGTCTTGAATTACTGCTTCACATGCAGGAGTAATAAATTCAAGTTCTCTTTCTGTCCTGGTTGGGTTGACTACACATTCAATCATGTATACACGCACATCGTGAGAAGATCTTAGCAAAATCTGGCAAAGATAGCGGCCATGTCCATTGGGTTTAAACTGCAGTGGAAGTAAAATGCTGTTTTCTGTATTTAGATGAAAAGATTAAAATAAATAGTTAGCCATGGTCTGAGGCAGAGGTGAGCAGTGGGTAGAATTTCAACATAAATCTATGAAAAAAGACACATTTTCCCTGCTACATTATATATTATGCATTTATTGTCAAATCTCTATTTCAAAAATGAAGGTATATAGCAAATATAACATGAAACTGATAAAAAAAAACAGAATGTGTGTTATTATGCAAATGGAAATCATCACATCTAGCTCAAAATTTTGCATGGATACAAGAAAACCTATTCACTTGCCAGCATCTTGTTCTCACATGGAACAGAAAGGCTTAGCACATTTGTGATGCTGAACACTGTCAATGTTGATTATTGTCTCTTGAGATTTGCTTGTTGAACTCCAGCACATAATTATTATCTTCCTTCATAAGTCAGCAACCTGATACCTGTATAATTTGCTTCTGCACTCTTAACCTAACAAATTCACTAATTAAAGTCTACAGCAATACAAAGTACATACAGTCATGTTTGTGTGGGCAAGGAACAGGCATGTTGCACTGTTATTCTCCCTATCGAGGTTTTGACTTCAATATTGGTATTTTTTCTAACCCAACATGCCTTGTCACAAAACAAGACTCTGAGACAATGTTCTCTCAGAAAGGCTGAGTTATTTATTAGTCAGACAAAATACAAGAAATCAAATTTTTGGGGGTATTACTGCATGCTGAAACTATAAACATGATTCTTAATTTGGCTTTTTGTACCATATTCTTTAAGGCAATTGTTTCGAGATAAATAATTAAGGTTGATTCTCTGTGAAGTCAGATAATTAAATGCATGGGATAACATCTTATTGAGTTTTGTTTAAAGCTCAGTTTTAGGTAACTAAACGTGTCAGCTTCTGATCTAATAAAAATCATTTTGGTCACGCATTCTCAAGAGACTAATAGTTGTCAAATTAGTAAAGTCAGCTTTAAACTAACAACAAGTCATCCAGCAACAAAACAGTGATTTATAATTAGAAGCCATTATACAGGCAGTATTGAATAGCCCCATACAAAAACACACCAAATAAGTTAGGAATTTTGTGTGAGGTTGATTTAATACAGGGATACTTTGCTTTAATGCCATAGCTTATCTGTAATTAAGCCTATTTCTAACAATGACTGGCAAAATACATGTTCTATTTCTCTATTCAAACATATCTAGGAGGGTTTCTTAAAGTTGTCTTAAATTACAGATGTTTTTCAGGGTTGATGTTTAGGGGCAATTTTAATTTTTTGTGGTTTCCAAATTATTTGGCTTTTTTTTAGCAGCTTTCCAGTTTGGAATCTCCAGTTCACCCTAGCAACCAGGTAGTACTTTGAAAGACTGGAAGATGAATAAGAGCCCAAACAAAAAGATAAGTAATAAAATTGGAAAAAGGCAGAAGAGAGGCAAGTAATTCAAAATGATATATATAATAAAAATGAGTACCAATTAAAATAAACAAGACACTCTAAACATACCAAAATGTAACCTAAAGGACATGTAAAGCCTGCATTTACCTACAATGTATATCAGTTGGGCAGGTCCCCCCACCCAAATGGCATCATTTGTACTGCATATATCCCCTCCTCTTGCTAGCACCATCACATTTTCCTAAAGCAAATAGCAGCTTTCACCTGGTGGCCATTTTTACTCTGATACATAATCAGATACATTTAAATCTGCAAACAGCATACACACACACAGACCCTTATTCGGCATACATTCCATCAAGAATGCAGCTCACACAGGCACAACTGTCTCTGATAAAAGTTTTGCTTTGTTTGAGCTGAGCTCAGGAGAGGAGGTTAGGAGAAAAAAATTGAAGCAGACAGCTAGAGCTGAGTTTCTATGGGAACCAGCAATGCCATCTCTACATTGGCTGCTAGACTAGAGGACGTGTTTAGTAATCTGAGCTGGGAAGAACTGAGCATGCCCAGGAGCCGACAGCCAAAGCAAAATCCAGAGGGAAGGGGCTGAGTGGTTTAGAGAAGGAGAAGGAAATCTAAGTGATAGAGGGGACACTGCAGCCTAACTATTACCTCTGGACAACCAGAGTGGCAGCTATTGAAAGATTTCAAGGAGGCTGTTCACTGATTAAATTTTTGGGTGTGGGGTTTACATCTCCTTTAAAAGTGAACTACCCTTTTATCTCTTTGCCTGACAACGACATGTGCTACATTGCCAACAAGGGAAAGCCTATCAACAACGTAGCATGTTTTAAGGTTGTGCTATGGGAAAAGCGTGTCTTCTAGCCGTGTGTTCCTCACAAAGTATTCTTATGTATTGATTTATTAAGTGTTTAGGCAATATATATAATACATATAAAAACATATTTTAACTACTTATTTAACTACAATATTTTCTACTTTTAATAAGTAAGAGTAGTGATTAGTCTCCCATCTTGGTGCCGGAGGTTAACCCACCACATGTTGGAGGTGTATGTTCTTTTATTTAAATTTTACATTATAATGTAGCTGAAGTATTAATAACTGCATACTATTTTAATTATGTAGTCATGTGATCTATTATCAGAATGCTGAGGAACAAAAATGAAGAATTGTTTTGTTAAACAATATACATGTTTTAGTTTTAGAAAATGAGACCTTATATGAGTTTTTGCTAAGGTTTGATGCAGCTACCTTTTGACATCATTTTTAATAAAGTAGTTGTTGCTTAAAACCCTGCAGCTACCACATGTTAAGATTACTTCTACCTAAGCACAGGTAGTCTACCAGAAGTCTGCCAGGAAAGGAATCTGTTTGCTCTTAAAGGGCAACAGAACCAACAAATGCAAATCTGATAAGCTATGTCTGACAATGTTATGCAGAATTCAGCAAGAATAGTGAACATTGGCATTTCTAAAGTAACATGAGCTTGTTCAACATTTAAGCAATATACATACAGTACAACCCATTTGATCCATTAGAGTATTTCCTGTCTTTGAAGACGTTGACAGAAAGGGCACAGTATGATTTGTTGTTTCTTTATGCAGTATGAACAGTATTAATGGACATCTATTATATGGATTATACCATTAAGGTATGACATTATGAAACAAAATGTTAATGTCATAGAAAGCTTACATGGAGAATGCATCATTGAAAAAATTATATACAAATGATTTACATCTATAAAGTATTCACCTAGGATATCCGCTGCATCAGATACTCCCATTGGAGAGCCCTTAACTCGACTTTTTCCTGTCACTGGTAGAGAAATGTTCTTTGGAACTGTAAAGCACTCCGGCATGCTTATTTCCACATCATAGTCGATTGACGTAAGCTTTTTGGAGAAAGGTGAAGCACTGAATAATGATTTGGTCTATGAAGAGCAAAGAGAAAAAGGAAAATGTAATACTGCTTTTTTAAATAGTATCCTATATCCTACAACAACTCTTTTCTGATTTACATTAATTTAAAAAAATTGTATTTATTTTATTAGGAGAGGAAACCTAATGTGGAATGAAATACCAAACTGGATTTCTACACTTATTCAACACTCATAAAATCACCTTAATATGGGAAGTAGGTAAAAAAAAAATCACATTGTATAGTATCATTGTAGTCTGGTTGTTGTGTTGAATGAAAATAACATCTCACAGAATGATACATATATTAATATTATGGGTGGTGCTGGTATATTGCATGAAAGGTTATAGAAGGTTGTGTCTGCTATACAGAAAATACACAATACTGTATTGTTGTAGCAATGGACACGGGAGGCTGATTTAAGGCAAAGAAAAATCTTGATCAAGACTTTTTGCAAATGCATTTTTTTCCGTAAGAACTTAAATTGGAAAGCTCAATTCTGTTATGTCATGGAGAAACTCAATTACAAAGTACATTCTTTTTCAATAAGCCTATAAAGATTTTGGTTGTTTTAAAAATCACAAAAATAAAATTGCTTGAATTTTGAAAATACTCATTCTTATGGATTTCAACAGAAGCTTGAAAGATTTTTTCTGCCAAAACTTTTCTTCAATTCATAAATATTGAAAATCTAAATTTGGAAAATTCAAATTCAATAAAATTAGAGATTGTATTTTTTTTCATGATTTCCTAGATTCACAGATAAGACGTGTTCTTGAATTTAAAAATATTTATCATATAATATTATAAATTGTATGCCAGTTTGGTATACCATACCAAGTTGAACAGTTTCATGGCACATGCAGTTACATTTGTACCACATGGCTAGAAGGGATGCACCAGACTTAGTTTACAGATATGGACAAAAGCTAATCACTTTGTGCAGGAGTCAGATTTGGCTGATTCTAATCGTACAGGCATGGGATCCGTTATCCAGAAACCCGTTATCCAGAAAGCTCTGAATTACAGAATGCCTTTCTCCCATAGACTCCATTCTAATTAAATAATTCAGATGGGTCCTATCTGTACAGCATATCTGAACTTTAAAGCTTTAGACAAATATATTTTGTTAAAAATTATCTATTTTTCTAAAATTTGAATAGGTAAATTAGAATTCAGATTCAGTTCCATAACTGGCGAATTCTTTTGTGGTAAACACTGCATTCAGCAAAATCCATCAATTATGGATTCAGAACATTTCTAGTGCAAACTTTTCTTAAAAGTGTCCATGTGGTCTGGTGTCATGCACTGTTCTGTTGATATTTAAAATCATTCAAAAAATATCTTATACTTATATATATCCAGCTTCCATTCTTATGTGACTGAATAAATATTTGATTGACTTCTTCTAATGCAAGTTTTAATAGTGCCATATCACACGATTTACAACTAGCAATAAAATCCAGCCCTATGTTTGCAGAAGGCTTGATGCCTGAACTTTCTCAAAATCTTAATTTTACAGAGGGACTTTGGAAATGGCAAGGGCACAATTCAAGGTTGTTTGACTTAAACAAAAGTGTTCATCACCAGAACTTGCAAATGAAGGATAACACTGGCAGCTAAATTTTGAGATCATCTAATATGCCCCTTGATAAAAACAAATAGCTGAGATTCAGTGCCAGTTTGCAGCTGACAATACAGGTAATCTGAAATAAAAGCTGGAGTTGAAAAGAGGATTTTTTTTTTTTTATAGCTGGCACTAAAAGCTTATATACGTTTCACATAAAATGTCTTGTTTTGACAGCAGATGCCTGTGCTATATAGAAATAAAGACACTGCAGTGAAAGAGATCAAAGCAATATGTGTAATTATAGCTTCTAAAATCCAAAGTTTTAAACACACTGGCTTTTATTGTAATAAGAAAAACATAGAGTTCTATCTGCATAGTGGTTATTTTTTAAAAAGGATTGACAGATTTAATTAGAGTGGACCCATGATGGGGATTGTTAAATGCCTGCTAAATAAAATTAAGTCACAAAGTAAGTAACTAGTACAAGACTAAAAAGGCTTTTCACCTTTAACATTAGTGGGCGAAAAGAAAAGTGGTCTATTTGCTTACTATTTACTACTACTACTATTTACTTACTTTTATTTACACTGAGTTAGTGATGTAGTATTGGGGGTGCAGTGTGATGCATTGTGTGACAAGGCTGCCACCCATTGGGCATAGAGAAAAGTAAAAGGGAGGTACATGAAAATGTGTGTTTTTATACTGTATGTAGGTTTTTATGCATATCTTTTGAGTAGAGTTAAGAAATTCTAGAAGAATATCTAAAAATAAGCAAGTTTCCAAAATACAAACATTATTTTAGAAATATAGTAACAAAATGCAAAATAAGAATATCATGTTCAGATTCTAGAATGATCTGTGAGTTGCAGGGTTTCAGTGGGATATCACAATGTTTTCCACTTCTATGTTTGATTGGCCTGCACTGTTCATAAAATAGTATTGAATATTTATAATACACAGTTTCAAAACAACTGTAATAGATTGAATTTTCTTAAGAGTCTATTGAAAATGTACTTTTTTTTAATTAATATTATTACTATAAATAAGCATTGGGATACACACCACTTACTTATAGCATATTACAGTTTTCTAAAGTGGAATGACAGCAGACCAATAGATCCTAAGGTGAATGTTTAACAAGACTATGCTTACCTGAACCCTACTCATGTTTTGGGTAACCACTGCAACTCTCACACTGCTGCTCTGCAGTGTTCCTGTGATCTTTCTACGTTTATACTCCAAATCAGTCATCTGCATCTGTGCTGCCAGACCCAGAGCCCTTTCTCTTGCTTCGTTGACCAATGGAATGATTAGATTTTCTTCAAGAATTTCATCTGGGCGGCATTTGAACAATAAGCTTTTTTGTACATTCTTGTGACCTAAAATAACCAAATATGGGGATCAGTGGCTTTCATATATTAGGAATTGTAACATATCTATTATATATAATGTCTGTAACATTTCCCCTCCCATAATAAATTTGAGAAATATATATTAAAATAAATACACAGTGCCTAGTACTATAACATTTACAGAAAAGCCAATTAATAATTGGCCTTAAAGTCTTTCCTCCTGTCAGTTTCATAAGTGGCAAGATTCGGGGAGTTGTAGTTTCTCAGTTGTCTGCTTCAAAGGGAATTGTAGATGCACTACTTATAGCCTCTTCTAATTCCTAAAGTATTTGTTTGAAGTATTTTTGTATGCTTCCATTTATTTATTTCTTAACTACATGACATATAATATGAATGCCAAACTCTTAACTCTGCCTTAAACGTTTGTCAAAATCAGTTGCCCATTTTTTTCTTCATACACTGCAGTCTTCTCTTCATTTGGAGTGGAAGTTGATAACAGCTGTTCAATGTTCTGATTGTATGGGTTTTCCCTAACGACATACAGAGATCAAAACACTGTGTCCTATTGTCCTGATAAGTCTAATCAATTAAATAATGCTACATTTTAATACATTTGTGTCAATATAATTATGTTAATACAGTATATTGTTTAACAAATGTGTTTATTGACATAGCAAGAGAAAAAGTTTCTTGACCAATGTGATCACTTTTTCCAGTAAAACATTTGGTAAAAGGAAGAGTAAAAAAAAAATAGAAAGGCTCTGGAGGGCTTTGCTCTGCTTCCAACTCCTGCTTTAAGGACTGCATGTTACAGTAAAGATACAGGTCAGTCCGGAACTGAATGTACTGCTAGTTAGTCTGCCAGTGCTTCAATAGTTTTACAATCATTCAAAAATGTTGTCTAATTCAAAGCTTTAAAAAGCAAAGCAAGCTCTAAGTAAGCTATTCATACTGTGGAATCTGTTGAGAACCGAAAATTCTGTGTCCTAATAATCTATATGGTTAACTGTTAATTTGGCAAGATAATATTTAATAATATTTGGTAGAGTTACATAAAAATTAAGGTTGAAAAAAGAGACATTTATAAAATTCAAACTTTTGTCCTAGTATATTTAACCTAACTTTTACTTCAAACAGAGGAAGGTAAAACACATATTAAATTCCAATTGACCCTAGAAGGGGAACACATTCCTTACTGATATCAGAAAGGGAAAGCAGACCAGCCCCTAGATCAAAACTGCACCATCCCAATCTATGCAATGGAGTAATTAATTTAAAGTGCGAATGTGATTGTGTAATTTTTCTATAGAATATAACCAACCTAGACTGCTACAGCCTGCTACTAATTAGGCATTTTATCTCCCAACCTCTTCCCTTCAGTAAGTCTTTAACTAGAATTGCTAGAATGCTCTTTTTCTCAAACTCAAAGGCTATTTCCCTGAACACTGGAATAACAGCTAATTCAGTTTTTAACTTATGAGGCAATGCCCCAAACACTATAAATTGAAGCACATTTTCTACTCTAATTTGCTTCAGCAAATTACCTATCCACTTAAATTGTAAAGTGATATTTTTTTAAAAAAAATGTCCTATTACTTGCATATTTGTGTCTATTTGTTAAATCATTTACTGCCAGTAAAAAATGTATGACAATCAGGAAAGTCTGAAAAAATTGTAAGTGTTTAAAGTTTAGTAAATATACCCCTAATTGCCTTTTGTTGCACATAGTTAGATATAATTTTGTTATGTGCAGGATTACAAAACCAAGTAAGGAGACCCATCTTAAGGCACTTTATATGAAAAGTGTTGCGTGAAGATGGGTACAGATTTTGAGCAAAACTGCGGCAGGGACTAGTAATGAAAAACCTGTTTTAAATTCCTAATACATATGTTAGTGCTGTATAAATAAAGGATAATAGTAATCTCTGAAAGGTATTTTTATATAAAAAAAAACTATATATCAGCAGGAGAAGCTGCACACAGCCATTTCTTATCATGAGACCAGATGTTCTGACCTTGGGTGAGGAGCAAAGATCTAAAAGAAACACTTCTCAGAGTGGTAGAAGTAAACTTCTGTTCTTCTGTTACCAGCTAGGCTTAATGTTTAAATGCCAGCTGGGTTTTTGTGTTACTTAATATAAATAAAATATTTTGCTTGCAGAGTTACAGAAGCTTAACTAATGTGCTACTGCAGCCCCACAATCAGCCCACATTTATTGCCAAGAATCGTAAGACTAACCGCTTTGGAAACATTAACTGTCTTTACTATAAATGTTTCCTTTCATTTTGTAGTAGTCACTTAGTGCAAGAATGCATCCCCTGGGTTGTTCTGAAAAAAACCCTCAGTTTTTCTTTGCCATACTCCTGTATGACAGTGCTGTACAATACAAGGCATGTTCAGCATCTGCTGTACTACAGATGTGCAAAAGAAGGAATAGCAATGAACACTTTGATTGAGAAAATAGTTCACCTTTATCTCTCACATAGAGCATAATAGAAAGAAAGTATATAAATGTTCAGTGTTAGCAGCCCTTAACTTTTTAAGAAAATAACTTACTTTAAGGTAACATTTTCTGCATTTTTTCTGCTACTGCAACTTATGAACCAAGTAGGCCACCACTGAACCAATTACATACAAAAAAAATACATTTTTCAAAAGCTCAGCTTTTCAAAACCTGATCTAACAGATTTCCCTAGGGAATAATATATGGGGGGTTGCCACCTATGTTAAATCACTTGCGACAAACTGTTGAAAATGCAGTGTCATTGACTGCAGTGAAAAGAACTGCTACTGGTAAATTACACAAATCACGTTTACATTGCGAGAAATGACACAGCATTTTGGACACTTTGCTGCTTAGAATTTAACATGTCATTGCCCTACGGCAAACAAAGCATTAGTGTGTATTAGATAAAAATAGTACAAATATTAATAAAACAGTGTTTTACCTGGAGTGGATTTGGAAGTCTGCAAAACATTCTGGATCTTCAGAGAAGCGGTAGCTGAAGGCAAAGGATAAATGCCTGTCCCCTCTATTTGATAAACAAAATCTCCAATCTGAAAGGAAATCATACAAAGTATAAATGTTTGGCAGCCACTACAGAATTCTGCTTCTTAAATACTGAATGGGTATAACAAAATGTGAGGGTGTTACGTTAAAGAAGAATGCAGGGATGCTTGTTTATCACTGATCACTAACTGAAAGGACTACATGGAAATTGGGACCTCAGACAAGTGTTATCACTAGGCCACATCCATGGCACTAAGAAATTACTTTGAGCTTTATATCCACCAGGTATTCCATCTATACTTCTTGCCACTACTTTAAAGGGACATTATCAATTAATTAAGTTTTAATATTTGTCTTTATACTAATAAGAATTATCTTTATTATCTTTATTTTTATTTAATAAAATGTAAATGAAAAATAAGAAAATAAAAGCAACTACATAATACTGCCTTCTTTTTAGGGATGGTCAAGCTTGTGTAATTGATTTTCTAGAAAAAAGGCTCACTTTTAGCTGATATACTGTATTATTCCTTGTTTTTGCTTGGTTTATGATTTGTTTGACTTACGTTAAAAAATAAATATTTAATGCTTCATGAATGTTATTTTACTTATTAAAAATAAAGTAAACTCTAGGCCAGAAAAGCCTCCTCTTGTGAGGTAAATAAATATTCTGTAGTATCTAAAATTTAAACCTACAAAAATCTGCATTACCAGAATTGCTGAGGGTAGCATTTCTGTCAGGGGCAAAACAAGAAGCTGGCTAGTACCTCATTACAGGGAGCTGTATCACTAGGGATACTACAGGTGCCCATATGCCAAAAGCCTTTGTCATTGTATTCTAAATCTCTGTTTAAAGAAAAATCAACATGCTGTTCATTTACCTCCAAATTGCTGTCTTCACAGTGAGTTTTAAGCAGGTAAAGATAGAAGAGAATCAATAACAAAACATTTATATTCTCAACTTACAAATTAAGTTTAGCTTTATAAGTTTTAAATAAAGTAAATTTTTACTCAAATGCAAATAATTTTTACCAGAACTACAGGTTCCTACATTCCCCATTGGTGAAACAAGGAATCATATTCTATAAAGACAAAGCTAGGGGACAATTCTATATAAATCTGAGATTGGTTACTATAAAATTAAGTAAATTTAAAATATATTCGTTTGTGTTTTTTAAAAAAAAAATGTTTGAGAATTATCAAACTAAAAAAAAGTCAAAAATTCGAATGAAAAACACCTCCCCCACCTCTGTCGTGGTTCTATAGTTGTAAGTCAATGGGAGTGTTCTGATGCATCCAAGACATGGACATGGACACAAAGATTCCATTAACTAGTGTAGATATATTTAAATATAGAGCTCCAGTGCACAGCACTCAAAAGTAGGCAAATTGGAGCAGGGTGCTCATGTCCAGTATTTGCAAGCCCTATGTGTGTGACATTTTATTAAGTGAGTATTGCACCTATTTTCTTTCACTTAACTCTGAACAAGTTTAGTTTCATCGAATATCATCTATAAAACTGCAAGCAATGTATATTAAAATAGAATAAAACAAATATATATTGTAATCTGAACTACATAGAATGTAAGTTGCTCACACACATAAACCATATTCTAAATGGATATACCATTTCATTGCTCAAAATAATGGTGCAGAATCTCTTTCCAAGGTCAAATGGAATATAATTAATATGCAGTGATGCTGAGCTGCCTTCCTTTAGCAAAATGGACTTCACTGGGCAGAAGAACTGGCATAATGAACGTGGATGGTATACTGTAGAGACAAATATGTATAGTTAATTATTAAAACAAAATGTTAGGCCTCAGTTATCATACTTATTTGTTGAAATCCTGAGTTTCTATTTATCCCTTATAGTGATATCACTGTAAAATGATTTTAAATATGGAAATGATTTTAAATATGTAAATCTCTCAAACCAAGTGTTGATCCCCCCCACACTCCCAACTGACTCCAAGCAACCCTGTAAATGATATGCACTCCCAACCCTGTACAGTATAATAGTAAGGGGTCTTATTGGCTCTCTGCTTTAAGTTCAGTTTTCCCTTATCCATATTTAAAAAGGAAAAGCAATAAGGGCAGTCAATGTCACTAACCAATGGTGCCTCTTAAATGAAATAGGGCAATGCAGGGCAGAATCCACTATGCGACAATCGATTGATCCTAGCCCGACTTCTTCCTATACAGAAGGAAGGCTAGGATCGTTCAATCAATCATTGCATAGTGGATCCTGCCCTGCATCGCCATATTGCCCTATTTCAAATGACCGGAAGCCAAGTTTTAGCAGGTTTTTTTCTAATAAAGCATTCAAATTAATAAATGGTGTGCAGGATAGGGCAATTATTGGGGCAGGGTATAATAGATATTTTAGTTAAAAAATTTTAGTGTTACTTTTACTTTTAAGTTACCAGAGGTGGCTTTTTGCCACCCCTGGTGAGTGGTCGCTAACTGCTACCTGTAGCAAGGTTTTCACCTTGCCCAATGGTAGAAGCAGCCCTGATTGAATTAAAAGAAAAATCAAGCTTTTGTAAACTTGTATTGATAATATATCTACAATTACTAATTGCCAATGTGCTAATTTATGTAATATTTTTTACCTGTCTAAACAAACTATAATACATCTCACAGGTCAGATGTTTAGGGCTCTGGTACACGGGGAGATTAGTCGCCCGCGACAAAACTCCCTGTTCGCGGGTGACTAATCTCCCCAGATTGCCATCCCCCGAAAATGTAAATCGCCGGTGGGATGGCAAACACGGCAGTGCGATTTCAGTGAAATTGCGCAAGTTGCCTCGAGAGGAAACTTGCGTGATTTCATTGAAATCGCGCCGCCGCGTATGCCATCCCACCGGCAATTTACATTTTCGCCGGTGGGATGGCATTTTGGGGAGATTAGTCGCCCGAGACATAGGAGATTTGTCGCGGGCGACTAATCTCCTCGTGTGCCAGAGCCCTTAAGTGTTAAACTAGGAGAGATATTCTGTTAGCAGTGTAACTATTGCATTTTGTTTACTGTGTCCTATGCTATATAAATAAAGTGAGGTCTTTGAAGGGGAATCATTTAAAAGACACTGATGCTCATTTTTATGGCAGCCTATAAAATCTGCCCATTAAATGCTAATACTTTTAGCAACCAACCTTTGGCAGATTTAGTATATCTTCTCTAGTTTCAGTCTTTTTTATTTGCTTATAACAATTTTTTCACATAACAAATATAAATAAAACTTAAGCATCTCTATCCTAAGTTTAATAATGGATGTAGTGTTCCTCTAAATAGCTGTAAATGCAACAATACCTTGGTTATTAGAGTTTTCTTCATTATATGTTTCCCCAATTACTTTTGTAGATGCCTTTTCTAGTACACTATTAGGAAACAAAAACATTTAAATTAATAAAATACTGCAAAAGAATAAAATATATTCCTATTTTTTACTGTTTGCACATAAATCTGCAATGATAGCTAGGGTCAGTTACAGAAAAAAGTCCTCTACATTTTTATAGTTAACAATCATAGACTGGAATAGAGTCTGTTATTAGAGATCACAGTATTTAAATTAAAAATACATGTATAGTTTTGCATAACTTTCTTGCCTAAGCTAATACCATATATTACCTAAAGTTCCAATTAAAACAGATTTTAGGTGGAGTTTTGGGTTTGACGTAACAAGTGGCAGATTTATCAAAATGTGAGTTTAGAGCTTAATACACAAAAACTCACCAACATTCTATTCATTCATAAGGGATTTTTAGAAGCATATTTATCATTTGGTGAAAGTTAGAACTCACCATTTGATAAATACACTTCTAAAAATCCCATAGGAATGAACAGAACATTGGTGAGTTTTTATGTATTAAGCTCTAAACTCACATTTTGATAAATCTGCCCCTAAAAAAAACAGACACTGATTTGTCAAATTACAGGTATGGGATTTGTTATACGGAAACCCGCTATCCAGAAAGTTCCCTATTACAGAAAGGCCATCTCCCGTAGACTTCATTATAAGCAAATGATTAATATTTTTAAAAATGATTTCCTATTTCTGTGTAAAAATAAAACAATACCTTGTACTTGATCCTGACTTAATAATATATATTGATATATAATGAATCCTTATTGGCAGCAAAGCAATCCCACTGAGATGATATCATGTTTATTTTTTAGTATCAGCTATAGATAAATGTTTTATTGTGTAATTTGTCAGAGTACTTAGTGAAAAAAACTAAATCTGGAAATAACAGTGCAGTAGATCAAAAGGCTTTTATACAACAACCTTAGGCTACCCATAAACATTCTTCAGAAGACCAAGTTCATCATGCAGTAGAGTCTTGCTATTTTTTTAAAAAAAAACTGGTGTTTTCAAATTACTATTAGCAATAAACTGTCCAGCTGAAAAGAAAATAAATGTGTATATACCCAAGCTTTATTGCTTTATTTAAATGTTAAGTCACTTCAGGCATTTATTCTATTTTTTTTTAGGGTTTACACAAAGAACATTTTTTTCACCACTTCCGAATGCATTTTTCACACTTCATTAACACATTTTGAGCTGAAAGAATGAACATACATAAGTACAGAGTATTTAAAATATACACATCTGTCACCAATGTGCTGCATCCTATATACTTTGAATATTATAAAGCACCAAGTACACTTATGTGTCTATCAATGTAAAAACTGTTTTAATAGGTGTAATAGATTTGTAATTTTTAATAGCATATAATATATGGTAATGGCACAAGTCAGACAGTCAAGAAGATTCCAAGAGAATCAAGCAAACTGGACCTTTTCCTCCCAACATCCAAACAGTTTCAGCACAGTTCTAAAAGTTTTGAAAATACTTTTTGGATTTCTTTATATATGATTGGTGTGCTTTCATACCAGTTATATTTATAAGCCAAAGACTTCTCCTTTAGGCATAGACATAAGTGTCAGTTCTTTTCTCATTCCCATACTGCGCTATTTATAAACATCCACATGGGAAAATCCTTCAGTCACCTTGCATTGTGTTGAATCAAACTTATTCAGTTGCCATGAAAGCTGGTTTAATAGATGATACAAATTTGGTGGGCTTACTCATTGTAGCATTTTCACTGGATCCTCACTCCTGCAGTGCTATATTAACAACACACCATTGGCATTAACAATTTCTATCATATTTCACTGCTCCTTTTATATTTTAAAGCTCCGGACTGCATATCAAACAGTGCACAATAACATATTATTGCATTTCCCAAGCAACTGCTAAAGTTTTTTTCATCATTACTAGGCTTTCAGAAGACATTGGTTATGTCACTTTTTCTTCTCAATCTGTTTTGAAGCCCAGTGTCTGGTGAAATAGAATTAGATATTTTTGACTTTTTCCATTTTTTGTAGGCCATTAATTTGTGAGCTATACTAAGGGGGACATTTACTAATCCACGAACGCTCCGAGCGTTCGTTCGAATGCTCTTGTGCGACATTTTCGTACCTTGCGTGACTCTTTCATACTTTGCGATAAAATTTGTGCAGAGTACAAAAGTTTTGGATTCATTCGAGCTTCGTTATCGTGACTTTCCTTGGGCCCAGTTGGAACTGCAGAGTGCCATTGATTCCTATGGGAGGCTTCCAAAATCATGCACAGAAGGATCAAAGTCGGAAATGTTTTCCCGCTGTTTACAATCATTCAGTACGAAAATTTCGGATCGCTAATACGATATTAACGTGACTAATACGATTTTTTCATAAGCATTTTCGTGATATTTGCGATCTTAAGAAATTATTGTATCCAATCCGAATTTATCCCATTCTGGATTCGAACTTGTGATTTCATGAATGTGCCCCTAAGTAGCAAATTAAAGGGTTATTGCCACTGATATGTGCCACCGACACATGTGGCATTCTCTTTGTAGTAGTAATTACAAACTGTTGAATATGACATTTATGTTCAGCGAAACTGAATGCTATGCCAATATCAATGATATCTTCCACTATAACATTTGACTCATCAGACTCTGGGATAGATGAAAATAAACATTAAGATAATCAGGATTTTGTTCTACCATGCCACCTGGCAAATTTACATAAGTAAAGGGTCTTCACCTCTCTGCCCAAAATCATCTTGCAAAAAATGTTTAAAGTTATGCAAATGATAATGTGGTTGAAAATGTTTTAGAGTCCTTATTAGCTAAAGGCGAAGTATTTGCTGAACAAGAAGTAGGTTTTTCATCTGTGAAGAACAAATCAACCTATACGCAAGTGTTGAGGGAAAGCTAGCCTGGTGAATACAATAGTGTAAAGTGAGGCACTGTTTGAAACCCAACCAAAGCTCCACCACATCTGTATTTGGTATTAAAAAAAATGAAGAAGGACAAGTATAGCCCGGAGTGCACACATAAGGGTGCTTTTTGCTTTGTTGCATACATTTGTATTTTAACATAGTGCACCAATGTGGATTTGCACAATACTGTGTCTGATATCCTGTTAATGAATTGTTAATGTTGTGCAGGCTGAAATAGTATGAGTTACTTTTAATGTTAGTTTTTTTACAATGTTTATTCAAATAAAAGGTATGATACAATCTGCAAAGCAATGATTTTAATTCATTTTAAGTACCAGGTAAAAAACCAGGTTTAACCAGGTTAAACACCACATGTCATGAGACTGTAATTATCTGTAGGAAGATGGCACTGCATACGACTCAGGGATAGATGCTAGAAGCTGTGTCCATAACTAATGAATTTTCTTCTTACCTACTTCAGTTTCATATGTTGTTTGTACAGTACTTATTTGTTCTTTTAACTAACTCTACTAGCTGGTTGATATCACCTAGTTCTAGCAGAGTTTCCAGTGTAGCTAGGATATTTTAATGTTTTTCTCACTAGACTCAACGCGCAGCCATCTTTTGGCACAATACATACAATTGAGACACTAGAGGTTTAATTTACCACCCAAGTGCAAAGATCTAAAATGGACAAAATATGGACAAAAATTGACAAAACTGTACTCAGAACTGTACTTAAACTGTGCATTATAGTTCTTGTTCATAAATAAGGATTTAGATTTAAATACTTGTACAGGGTCAAAAAATGCTGACACTATGATTTGAATAATATGCCATAGTCATTTCACTATAAGCCAACTACACCTACCATCAACTGATTGTAAACATAAATTAAATAATCTTTATAAAATGTGGTGTAACAGTTACAGTATGATATACACACTGTATTTAAGGAAAAAAACTCTAGTTTATCTCTAAAATGTTATAAATGTGAAGAGAAATTGCAACATTTATCTCCAGAGAAAGAGGCAGAGAGATAGAGAGAGCATAAGCCTAAACATTGTGATCTTTAAAAGATCATCTAAAATAACACTGACAAATGCAGAAACATATACGTTTAAAATGTGCTAAAATAACAAAAACTGAATTGGATTCAACACAAGCCAAGAGGCTTTTTTCTCATATCTATTTTAAGCACTGACTTGGGACAGATGCAGAATGAGTGCAGTTACATTACTGTTCTCTGTATAACACTTCAAGCGGTATCTTCCATGAACAACAATGATTTTCTTTAGAATTACAATGGCAATAAAATCATGATACCCCTGTTACAAGCTCCACATTTCAGATGCAGAACCCTTTGTTTGGCTCTCCAACACAACTGTATACATAGGAATGCAGTAGCTGCCAACAAGATATTCATAACAGCAATCGCTTCACTAATAAAAAATGTGGCTCAGTTGTGAAGTCTATTAGTGTTTCAGAAAAATACAAAGCAGTTAAGCTATTTTTTATTTGTCTAACTTAGCCAGGTAAGTATGGAAAACAATGGTATTTTTATTTATGTACATTAAAAAAGCATAGTTTTACATGAATACAATAAACATTTATTAAAACACAGAGCATACTATACTTTGCCCAAGCTGCATCAAATATTCTCACCTACCTCCTCAGAATGTCACAGATATCATACTGAAAACACCACATGAATACATATGGTATGGGATTACTCAGCTTTAACCACATACTGGGCTAAGGTTTAGAGTTAGAACTCCCAAGAACACAAGTACATGCCTGTTAAGTGTGGTTCTAAAGAATGGCACACGCAATTCCAAAGGTTATTTGCTAGCAAATATTTATTTTAAGCTAAGAAATTAATAACATGAAAATGGAAAGGATTACTACCTCCCAAGTACACACAATGGTTTTCTGAAGTTAATCACCTATGTACACTAGAAAGCTTAATATAGTTACATAGTTACATTGGGCTGAAAAAAGACCAGAGTCCATCAAGTTCAACCCTTCCAAGTAAACACAGCATACACAAACCTATACTGACCTATCTATACACTCACATACATAAACCATATATACCAACATCAGTACTAACTGTATATTTTCGTATCACAATAGCCTTGGATACTATGCTTGTTCAAGAACTCATCCAAACCCCTCTTAAAGGCATTAACAGAATCTGCCATTACAACATCACTAGGACGGGCATTCCACAACCTCATTGCCCTCACCATGAGAAACCACCTACGTTGCTTCAAATGGAAGCTGTGTTCCTCTAATCTAGGAACCTTTGGTGCGCTGATACATAAACCTATTTTAAGTAATTATTGTTTATTATTTATTTTATATTATTTCTTAATTATTAGCATTTGTATTCTGCCCCAGGCTATCAAGGTTCTCCTTGAGGTGAGCAATATCGAACTGATCCAAATCATTCAGCCCTTGGATCACATTGACATGATTTTTAAATCTGTCTGATCGACATCTGGCCAATTTTTATCAGATAGATAAGATAACGGTCGGCCAGACTTATCTCAATGCCCCATACAAAGTACCACATCAATTTTAGGCCAGATGTTTGTCAGGTAGGCCCATTGGGAGTGCCCATACATGGGCAGATAAGCTGCAAAATTGGTCTGAAGGAGCAATGTATGACCATCTTATTTCCCCACATCCTAAGGCTCAGAGTTTAATGCAAGCCCTACCTCATCTTGATGTCTGTTTTCTATAGTGGGTGATGTACTGATCCTCTGGAAAGCAGATAATTGTCAGAATTCATTATTTCACCATGTGGAGGGAAAGGCTGTACCCCTGCATAAGCCTAAGGGCAGCTGGGGAACTGGTCCCTGCAGCATGGAGAAGCTATTGTGACTTTCTTTCATTCTGTGGAATCAGAATGTCTTTATAAAACAACATACATTTATTTTTATTTCTTAAAAGGTGTTCATGACAAGAGGGCTGCTAAAACTGAAGATGATATCTATTTTCTGGATATTTACACAGCAAGGCCTGATATGAAGCAATATATTATACACTAAATATTTTTATAATTCAATAGTAACCAATAATGATTTTATAAGGAGAACACTTTTTACATAAAAAATCATACCTGTGAGCCTGTTCCTGCTTTAGATGGTTGATTTCATTCAGGTGATCAGGAAAAGATAAATGACTTGTAGATTCTACTAAAATAACCCTGGCAGGAAATGAAAATGAACATTTTAGAAATCTCAAAAAGTCTATTTTGATAAATTGCTTCTTTTATAACTTTTTTATAACATAGAAAGTAATAATTTAAAAGCCATGTGGATGAGAAAGGAAATATATGGCACTGAAAAATATGAAAAAATATGAATATGAAGAAAGCAACAAAGAAGCATTATGTAAGATCTCTCTCTACCAGGAATAATGCATCAGAAGAGGGGACTATAAATGGATTAGAGACAGAGAGAGTGACAAAGAAGAAGGATGCTTAAAAAATACATATGTTCAGTCTCAGTATTTTATTTATGTTTGTTTAGAAAAGTATACAGGAAAGCTGCATATTTTTAATTGTCTACATGTTTTCTACAGTGTAAAACCAAGCAAATCTGAGTCAAATTATTTTATCTCAGTAGCTATTGAACTATAAATGTTAAAATGTTTTGATCTTCTTACAAAATGGTTACTGGTATAAACTGTTCTGCTGCCATACTTTTATACTACTCAGTTGTGTACATTGTCGATAGGTTAGATATTAGAAAAGGTTTATCACAAAACACAATAAAGATAATTGGTAAATGTAGCTTGGATGCAGCCAACCTTTGACAATTTGATTATAAGGAAATGTAACTTCCACATGGTATGAAAAATGCTGGCAGTTTAAAATTAGAAAATTAGGAGATATGTTCTTGAAGTATTGTTGAAGGCTGATGTTTCTGGCAGACTTTAATATTGCAGAAAGGGTCTTGCTTGTTAGAAAAAAAATTAAGCTTGCCGAAAATAACAGCCCTACGCCTCGTCTGGCATTAGCCTTAAATGGCACCCAAAGAGCTGCACTTCACTTTAAATACAATGATGCTATGCCATGATGGCTGTCACATGGGGCACCAGGGCCACAAGAAGCTATAAAGCTCAGTGTTTATCTGCCTAAGGCAAAGCTCTGTTGTGTTGGATGGTGCATTGCTCTGCACCTTGCTAAGTGCATGTGTAGCTTGCACAACAAATCTCACAGACACATAGGCTCCCTAGATAGGCCCTAAGAGTGCAAAACTGCAACCCTAAAAGCTCTAACACTGGCACCAGAAGGTCTTATAAATGATCATCTACTTCTCTTAATAAGATTAGGAGAGTTCCAGAAATGGGCTTCAGTGTAAATAATAACAGGATCACAAAAAAGTATAAAGAGCAGTTAGGATATTTAAGGTTACATATTTTGGGGACAACACTTTTAAACAAAGTCACAGTTATGTTACCTGAACTTGCCACGAGTTTTAATTGGGGCTTGAACTGCTAAATCAATCGTTTTCAGCTCATACAATGGTGATTCGTGCTTATACAGCCCCTTAAATTAAAGGAAATTGTATTTTTAAAACAAAAATGTATTTATGTTGCACCACAAACAATACTTGTTAATTGGCCTATTTTTAGCAGCTATCTAAAACAGCTGGATTCATTCCTTTTTAAACAGTAAACCACAATTACACTCTGCCCTGTAAAAGCACTTCCTAAATGTGAAAGGCCATTAAGCTCTTTTTTACTGTCATGGTAGTATCATGGTAGTTTCAATAAGCAAAGCAGCAGAAGGCCAAAGAAATAGCACCTGTCAAGATATTGATTTTTAGCATATTTTACTGATGACAAGTAATGAATTCAAGTTCCTCTCATCAGAACGCTTCATACTTTATCTCTACATTCATTTTTCTCATGCACAATGTGATTGCATTTTTATGGAATTGTAGTTATCACCACTTGCTAAATGAGGTCCAACTGATCGGATCTGTGAACTACAGAATACATCCATTTACTTCAGGTGGAATTTGATGCATTTCCTCAGTAAGCAACTGAATCCAGTCTCATTCAGCCAGGTTACAGATTTGATGATATGTTCCACAGACTGAGTTTAAAAATGACAAAAGACAATACAGATGTGGTTTTTCTGTATAAGGGGTATTTCTGTAATATGGATCACCATACCTTAAGTCTACTTAAAAGTAATTTAAACATTAGATAAACCCATAAGGATTGAGTAGCATGTTATCGTGTTGGAAGTCTAATAAGTTGGACAGATATGGCCACTAACTCAACTCATGTTAAATTGAAAGCCCCTCCATCCCATAACACAATGCCAAGCAGAAAGCACCCTGCATAGAGCAGTGTACGATTTTTTTTTTTAATTTCACTGCAAAACCTAATGGAATTTTTGTTTAAGGAATACAATAGTTCCCTTACATTAGAAGTGCCAATATCTTATGGTTTAATAAGAGGGGTCATTTATGACTAGGAGGCAGTGTGCAAAAAATGTTCAATCCACTATTTTTTGCACTTTGCCTCTCTACTTGAATGCTGCAAGTATCTTTGCTCTGTTTCAAAGCTCAGAGACCGGGGCCACCCCCATGAATATAGTGCTGTCTGCTTTCGGCAGACAGAAAGTGGAGGTATGTAGGCGTTTCCCTCCTACCTTCTAACTTACATGGTGACAGATGCAGGCCACAATAGGGCCCTATACTTACAGCCTGCCCTATGGCAGACAATAAGGGCAGGGCTGACTTGCACCTGCCAAATGCTGTACTTTACGCTGGATTTTTATATTCAGCAAGAGGTGAAAAGCTCAGCATTTGCCAATGTTGCCAAACATGAGGGGCAGTAAATGGGCATCCCCTATCCTGCCCTTAACTTAGTTTGGCAAATAACCTGCAGCAGCTGTAACGTAAAGGTCTACTGATGCACTTAAACAACTTTTTAATTTGATGTAAGATATAGAATGCATCCTATGTGAATGAGTACTAAGGGGTGTGATTTTGCACCATTTAGTGGTCTTGCAGTAGCATTGGGGCTGTAATAAATGAGCCCCATGGCCATTACATTCAAATACTTAAAACAATTATTTTATAACTTCCCATAATATACTATATTTCTTACTACACCAACAAAATACTTACTGTAGGAACAACACCAGTTATATGTGGCTGAAGTGAAAATGCCATTGTTGTTCCATTAATGCCATTAGCAGAACTGGAAACCAGTATTAGAGTTGCTTCTGCAGGATCTAAGTACCGACTTTTGTACTCAAGAGTTAGTGTTACTTGGTTCCTGTGGGAAAAAAGGTATAAATTATGTTGCAGACATATTGTTTCCAAGCACCTGCACAATGATTATGCAGTCAATCACCCTGGCAGTGAAAAGCTGCTTTTGTACTAGAATCACAAATCATTAAACAAAAAAAATGACATAATTCAAAATTCCTGGACTCATTATTTGCTACAATTTATCACTTAATTACTTGACTACATCACAACATTATTTAAAAAGAAAGAGGAGCACAACCTGATTATGACTGATCATTATGATTCATTCTAAAGGAGTAGTGTAAGACTGAACTTTCTAATATATTATGTTTTATTTTTAGGTTCAATCCCAAGTTAAATGACTTAGTTGCAACCTCCCACTCTCTTGGGGAGAGGAGCAGTGCTAAGAACATTCCAGTTGAAAACAAAACTACCAACCCACCCCACTGTCCCTGTGCTGTGTTCTATTTTTTTGTTTTGTTTTGTTTAATAGTGTCTATTTAATTCAGGAGTGAGGATTACTGTGCATTGGCTACAGGAAACACGGATTAGATATTACTTAAAAATTATTTTATCCACTCCAGATCTGGGCCACATTATGAAATTAAAAAAGCAAAAGCAATATTTGTGTGTGAACGTGTGTTGTCAGAGGCTTCAGCTGAACAGTATAGTACAGTAAAAGACATCTCGAACAGAAGAAGGACAATGTAACAAATAAAAACTAAAAAAAAATATGTATCAAGAAATGTACTTTATTAAAAGTAAACATGACTTTTAAAAGTATATTTTAAACATCTAGCTCAGCGTTTTTCAACCACTGTTCCGCGGCACACTAGTGTGCCGCGAGATGTTGCCTGGTGTGCCGTAGGTGAAGACAAGACTCCCCCGGTCCCCTCTGGGACACCTTCCACTTCCTGGCTCCCTGATGCCCGGAAATCGTCACTCCGGCATCGGATCCAGGAGGGCGGAGCAACCAGAGAGGAGAGGCAGCACTATCCTCCCCTGGCACAACCCGACCGGGGGGAGCAACTGCCCAGGCCCTGCCCCGACAGACCAGATCCACCAGGGGCCAGGCCCATGCACAGCCACCCTACTCCCCACCGGAGGACAATCCCGGGACACCCATGGATGCCGCAGCCTGACATGTAAGAAAACAATTAATAATAATATATATATAATATAAAATTTTTGTGTGTATAAAAAAAAAAAAAAAAATCAGTGGGGGGGTGGGTTTGTGGAGAAAATGTCCCGGAAAATACTTTCTTTGTGTTTATTTGATTCCTATTCAAGAGAATTACTTTATATATAGTCAATATAGGCACAGAGTTAAATTTTTTAACATTTTCTAATGGTGGTGTGCCTCGTGATTTTTTTCATGAAACAAGTGTGCCTTTGCCCAAAAAAGGTTGAAAAACACTGATCTAGCTTGTCTTTTAACAAACTCTGTAATTTAAAAAGTAACGTGTGTCGATATACTTTCCAATCAATATACCTAAAGGCATTCTGAGGAGATGTCATGTGTTTATACAGTATCTTGAGTGTATAGGACATTGCTTCATTCATTCAGTCAAGGATAGAGTGAAATAAGTGTAAAGAGTCAAATCACTGATTCTGTAATCTGAAATTTAATGGGGCACTGAAGCCAATTTCAAATGTTTTGCTTCTGTCCTGCTGGAAACTAACCAAATGGAAATTCTGAACATCAAAAAGCAGTTAACAGTAATAAAGGGCTTGCAATGCAACAATTCTGCATGCACCAGAAACATTTCACCTAATTTTTCTACCATTTATTCGGCTATATTAGCAATGGCTTTCTGTAATGACAGTTACATTTATAATAGGTTTTCTTCCAAAAGAAAATTATACTTGGCAAGTTTCAAGGCCAAAAAATAAACAGAACAAACTTACAGGGTTGGGGTGGCAACTGTTATTTTAAATTACTTAATTAATAGTCCAATGATCTAAGCCACTCCTGCACCTTTATCATGTACCTTATGGAATGCACATTTAGTTTGCAACAAACTACCTACTGTGCATGAATATCCAGGGGCTTCCTGTTTCTAGGCATCACCAAAACATTAATCACCCCTACCAAAACAGTTGTGGCCCTTTCCTTAGTGGCCTTCAGTTCATCCACACCCCCAGATCTGGCAACAGACAAGGGGGAGGAGTTGGTATTTTACTATAGCACTGTTTATTTCAGCCCATTGATCAAATACCTTCCCTCACCTTTTATTCTTTTGAGGTCCTGCAATTAGGCTCTACTCCCCTTTTGCTCTATGGGCTGCAGTTATTTATCACCCTCCAGGACCTGCATCCCAAACTGTAGATGATTTTTCAGCTTGGCTCCTACCCTTCCTCTCTTTAGATATCACTGCTATCATTATAGGTGACTTCAATATCACCACTGACAGTGAAGGGTCACCTACCTCTAAGCTACTCAATCTTACCTCATCCTATGGGCTCAAACAATGAGTCTCTTCCCCCACGCACCAGGATGTCCAAACTCTTGACATCATCTTTACTCACCTCTGCTCTCTAACTAACCTCTTAAATGCTGCTTTCTGTCTCTCTGATCACCATCGCCTTACACTCAAACTCCACCTCTCACATACATTCCTCCATCCCACCACCAGATGCAAGAACCTTCATCACATTAGTCTTCAACACTTCTCGTCCACTCTACAGCCTTCACTTTCCCTTTGCTTTCCTTTTACAATGACATTGTCAGGTGCAGCCACAGGTGGGTGGCTGGCACGTAGGTATGATGAGAGATGATTTATTATAGGGAGTGAATAAAGCAATAAACAAATATGAAAGTCCTTACAACAGGCCAGGCAGAAACAACACAAGTCCATATAGCAGGCAGAGGGTCTGGACTGGCAGCGAGCAAAGAGATTCCGATAAACAGGCTGTGGTCAGGTGCAGGCTGAAGACAGAGAGAAATCAAATACGCAGTCCAAGGTCAATACCAGGAGATCCAACCGAGGTCAGGAGCAGTAGCAGAGGAACAAGGTAAAGAACACGGAACCAGGCAGGAACACAGGCAGGAATCAAGCAGGAAACATGGGCAGGAACAAACCACAGGTACAGGTGCTGGATCAAGCTATAAGGCTTTAGGCTAATGCCAGACGAGGCGTATGAAAATCGCTTGCCGAAAATTTCGCCCTACGCCTCCTACATGTGCCTGCACCGGAATGAATGGAATACGCTCGGGTGCAGTCACATGTAGCTGGTGTACGCATAAAAACGCAAGAGAATGCAAAGTCTCGTGTTTTTATGCGTATATTGGCTACATGTGTCTGCACCCGAGCATATCTCATTTATTCTGGTGCAGGCACATGTAGGAGGCGTAGGGCGGAATTTTCAGCAAGCGCCAAAAATATTCGCCCTACGCCTCGTCTGGCATTAGCCTTAAGGCTGATACCACACGAGGCGTAGGGCTGATATTTTCGGCAAGTGGAAAAACGCTTGGCGAAAATTCAGCCCTACGCCTGCTACTTGTGCCTGCACCCGAATGAATGGAATACGCTCGGGTGCAGGCACATGTAGCCAATATACGCATGAAAACTCGAGACTTTGCATTCTCTCGCGTTTTCATGCGTATATCGGCTACATGTGCCTGCACCCGAGTGTATTCCATTCATTCATCCAACAAGGAGTTGCTTGTAACAAGCTTAGAAAAACCCATTGATTGCCAGATTGCAAACACCTGGGCTTACTGAGGGAGGAGGAGGTGAGCATGAACAAATAGCAACTAAAGAGTATTTAACAATATGTGTAGGATTGGATCCCCAAGGTCTGCAGTGGCTCAACAAGGCAATGCAGGACCAATCTGACGTACAATCCAGAGTTTAAGCACAGGCAGGTCCTGACAGACACAATCACTGCTGTTTTGGACACCTCTCTGCACACCACCTATATTGTGCCAATAAGCAACCCTGGCACAATAAACACACAAAACAACTCTGAATGCAGTCCCAAAGGCTTAAACAATGTTGGAGAAAAAGACAAATCCAACACTAACTTCCACCATTACAAAAATGCATTAAATAAACTTCAGGAATGCTTTATCCTCTGCAAAGCAGATCTACTTCTCCACTCCCATATCCAAACAGTCTCACAATCCCAAGTCACTTCTGAGGACTTTGCCAGTTATTTTCTAGACAAAATTAAAAAAAAAATCTGAACTCAAGGTACAGTACTCTAACATCCATTCCCTCAGCTGATGCTTCTGTTACATCCTTTTTCCACACTAACAGAGGAGACAGTCCCTTTTCTCCTGTGTAAATTTCATCTTAACACCTGCTCTCTTGATTCTATTCCTTCTCATCTCATTCCTCCTCTTTCACCTATATTCACTCTGACTCTCACTTTTCTCTTTCTCTTTCCAATGGCACATTCCAACACTCATTCAAACACATGCTCATTAAACCGTACCTGGATCCTGCACACTCCTCCAGCTATCTGCCAATCACTCTCCTTCCTTTTTCCACAAAACTACTATAACAGCACATACACAATAAACTCTCACACTATCTAAAATCTAATTCCTTTACTCCCACTACAATCTGGCTTCCACTTCCACTGACTTACTTGCTGCTAAATCAAATGCCCACTATTCTCTCCTAATTTTGCTTAACCTGCAAGCTTTTGACACTTTTGGTCATTCTCTCTTCCTCCATATTCTATCCTAACTGGGGATTCAAGAAACTGCTCTATCTTGAATCTCTTCCTATCTTTCTAATAGTTCCTTTGTGTCTCCCATACACCCTCCACCCCTTCATTCAAGCATATAACTTAAGCTCTTAGCAACCTGAACACCAACCAACCCCCCCCCCCCCCACTCTCTGCTCACGTACTCTCTAACTATTCATCTCTTACTCCACTTACCATCATCACTAACCAGAAGAAACTGTACAGCTGGTCACACTGGTTACCCTCACTGTATGTCTCACTTCCTTTCCCTCTTAGTATGTAAGCTCTCACAAGCAAGGGCCTCCTCTTCTGTCTCCTAACAATATCTAAATGTAGCTGTAAATAATTTTTGAAATAATGATTGTCTGTATATGTTAACTGCTTGGTTCTGTATTTGTATCCTTTCACTTTGTAAAGCACTGCGTGAAATGATGTGATAATAATAATAATAACAATTTATACTATTTTTATATTTAGACCATAATTAGAATAAATTAATAAGTAACACTATAGTAGCTTCAGTCTGGGCATTTGAGTTTCAACATTTTTACATCTGAGTGTTACTTTCGGTATTTAAAAGAAGGAACAATAGGAGTTAGGGTGAAGAGGGAACAACAACATATTACAAAAATTAAATGCAGTATAGCATTCTTGTAACAGAAGGTAATGCTTCACACTATGCACATTGCCAAGTGACACTTTCTTTTAAGGAATTATGGCTGAGCAAATGCATTCAAGCACCACTGGTGCCAGATTATTACTTTTCTTTTTGGCTTCAGTGTTAGTGCAAAACGACTTTGTAAACAGATGCATCAACATGATGTCAAGTACATTCACTGCATCTCTCGGATCATAGAATTAGGGTTCCAAAGATTAGATTATCCTATTTACATTCAATTAACAAAAACCATGCTATTTGTGTAATAAATGTGTATATAAAAACAGCTTCCCTGTTTAGGTAGGTACTGCCCAGGACTTTAGCAGAAAAAAAACTCTCTTTCGGTATTCAGATTGTGAGTACAGCACTGCAAAGCAGCTGAACCCATGTATGTATGTATACTCATATACCATGCAGCTGAAGAAGTAAACACCACAATGTGGAGCACAGCCATGGGGCATTTGGTAGTTAAATGGCCCTATGCAAACAAACTTTGAAGGTACAAAATATACAAAGGGGCTAGGCAAGAAAACCTTGTTAATTGAATTATAGTTTTAAAACTTGTACATGGCTAGATCTATTAGAGTTTGCAATGCACAATACAAAGCTATCTACACATACATTTTTTTTTTTTCTATACATTGCACCAAGTGGAAAAGTACTGGTTTAGTCTGCTCTGATGAACTAAGCTCAACTGTGAGTAACCTGCAAAGTACAGGGTACCCAAATACAGGGGGAACTAATGGTGTTGCTTCCAGAGTCACATTAGCCGATTCTACCTAAACATGTAACTGGCTTGGGTCCAGTTAAACTTAAAGTGATACTAACACAAAAAAACTACTTTTCAAAATATTAGTACATAAAAAGTTACGTATAGGTAATGTTGG
Source organism: Xenopus tropicalis (assembly GCF_000004195.4). NCBI lineage: Eukaryota > Metazoa > Chordata > Amphibia > Anura > Pipidae > Xenopus > Xenopus tropicalis. The sequence goes on along the minus strand of NC_030678.2, from coordinate 106,874,168 downwards.
TCTGCTTTTGTAAGTAGTTGTTTCTTAAAGTTCCTAAACCTGACTGTTTTGCCAACTGACTGTCCCTTCTCAGCCTGTCAGTTATAGTTTTTAATGCTATTGGCCTACTGTTGCACAAATATGGCAGCCTCCTCCGAGGATCAAGGGGGACCAGATAGGTAATGTAAAAACATCTGGCAATGCCTTTATGGCCTTTATATATGCCTTTATATGTGAAAATTATAGGTTTAACTGTCCCAGAGAAAAACTATAAAATCAGAGAAAGACACAGTCAGCAGATGAGGCCTGTGTAGAAAGACAAATAATTACCCATGAGAAGATTTTTATAGCCCGCTACTTAGCCTCAATTCAAAGCTCTATCTACACTGTGACCTTGGGTTGCAAGAAGCATTGGAAAAGCATGATGGGTCAATGTATTATCTTTCCTTAAAGTCAGGGGCGTTTGGGCCCCTCTTGCCGCCTCCTGGATGCCGCCCCCCCCCCCCCGCTCCCCAGCGCTTACCTCTCCAGCGCAGGAGCGGGTCCGGGGGCGGTCTTATCGCTAGTGCAGAGAGCGCAATTGTTAAAGTTACCAGGAGCAGCTTTTTGCCGCCCTTTGTAACTGGGGCGCTTCTGCAGAAGCGCCCCTGCTTAAAGTGATATATTATATCTCTGTACTGGCAAATCTAAAGCCAGGATCAGATAAAGATGCCCTATTTGAAGTTGTCTGAAACAGGCACTGAGAGAAGAGGTAGGCATATTGCATTTTCAAGACAAATAAAGCCCCTGTAACTCAAAAGATATTACCAGTCTGAAGTAGAAAGACTGTAAAGGTGACCATACATTGAAAGATCCCTTCATTTGGTGCAGAGCACATTCACAGCACTTCACAAGTTCAGTTATGAGTAGATCTTATAAAATTTCTGTTTATGCTAATTGTAACACAAGCTGTGGAATTTATTATGTGGGTTGAACTATGGGACCACTTAAGAATTATATGCAAGAGCACTTTACTTTATTGTATCAGGGATTGAAGACTCATCTGTATCTTACCCCATATGTAATAAAAGGCACTAAGTTTGTCCAGAAGCAGTAACCCATGACAACCAATAAGATGTTTCCTTTTAAACAGGTGAGCAGTATTGGTTACTGTATCTGGGCAAACTGAGTATTTTATTACATAATCATTAAACAATGTTGCAATAGTAATATGTCCTTTTTAAGAATACAAGTTATAGATAGAATTTTGCCATCTAAGAAAGGAGGTGATACAAAAGAGTCCTAAGATCTGAAGGGGATCTTTACATTATAAACATGACAACTATTAGGTTTAATATCAAATGTTGCTCTGTATAATTTTAATGATGGTGTTTATAATTTTGGCTAAATCTGTCCATTTGTTTAATGAATGTTATTGATTAAATTAATCTAACAAAACATGTGAATCATTTGATGTCACTTCTGTTTCCTTCCCTTTATAGTTTGAAATGTGTATTTTTTAAAATTAAGCTTCTAAGTGCCAAACACACAAAATACCTAAGGCAATGAATTGTATCTTTTAAATGGCTTTATAAAATTTAGTTTAAATTAAAATGTAAGTCTTTCATTTAGAGTTCAAAGGTTTACTGTATTGTGCTTCTAACGTTTGGCCTTCAGGCAATTGCTGCTATACAGGCCTTTAGACTGAAAACCACATCAGCAAAAAGGCAATTGTAAAAATAGCCCTATAAATAATGGGCTGATAAGTTGCCGACCCAACCCATCTGCAACTTTTATCAGCCTGTGTATGGCCACCTTTAGAGCTTTCCAGGATATGGTGTTATTGGGAATAACAAGTACCCAGTGGCAATATGTGTTCCAGTATGATTGCCGGTGTTACTCAGTGTGGATCTTGTCACGTGTATGTGATCCTGGAGCAGCAGTTCCATGCAGAATATACTTGTGAGAGATGCAGGTGGGTTTTCCTCTTGGAATCTGAAGTGCAGAATCTAAGGGGGGAACTGGCAGCACTGAGGACAGCTGCAAACATGGGGGAGAACAGGAGGCTCACTGAGCAACCACTGGCAGGGACCAGTGTAGTGGGGGGGAGAAGGGTCAGTGGAGGTTAATGAGAGAGACAAGTTTGTGACAGTCAAGAGGGGAAGTAGGGGACAGAAGGGTAGGGGGGCTGGTCCACAGCTTGTACAAACCAACAGATTTGCTGTTTAGGTGAAGAGCAGGCTGACTCTCAGAGCACCCTGGGAACCAGCACCTCTAAAAGAAGTGGGGGGAGTAGTTCTAGGAAGGGAAGGCAGGCTATAAATGTATTAGAAAGGTGGATAGGGTAATTTGTTGCAAAGACCCTACATGCCGAACTGTGTGTTGCTTGCCTGGTGCTAGGGTTCGGCATGTGGTGGACCGAGTGGACAAATTATTGGGAGGGGCTGGGCAAGACCCGGCGGTCTTGGTACACATAGGTACCAATGAAAAAAACAGCAATCCGGAAGGCAAAGATAGAAAATGAGGAGCGCAACGCGGCAGAGGCCAAGACTAACCCCAAAAAGTTTTTTAAGTATATTAATAGTAAAAAGATGCAGGTTGAGGGTGTGGCCCCATTGAGTTATAGTAACAATATGGTTACAGCGGATACAGAAAAGGCAGATGTGCTAAACCAGTTCTTTTCTTCTGTGTATACAGTAGAGGAGCCAGTCAGTGGTTGACACAGGATATGGTGCTTAAAGGTTTGCACAAGATTAATGTGAACAAGGCACCAGGGCCAGATGGAATACACCCTCGGGTACTGAGAGAGCTATGGTCAGTTTTACAGTGGTCACTGTTTCTGATATTCTCGGACTTGCTTTCATCTGGTATGGTACCTAGGGATTGGAAGAAGGCGAATGTAATTCCTATATTTAAAAAGGGAGTAAGATCTCAGCCTGGCAATTATAGGCCAGTAAGTTTGACATCCATGGTAGGCGAGTTATTTGAAGGCTTGTTAAGGGATCACATTCAAAATTATGTAGTGGAGAATGGCATTATGAGCAGTAATCAGCATGGCTTTATGAAGGACTGGTCATGTCAGACCAATTTAATTGCTCTTTATGATGAGGTTAGTAAGAAGCTGGACAGTGGGGATGCAGTAGATATAATCTATTTGGATTTTGCCAAAGCATTTGATACCGTTCCCCACAAACGACTGCTTTCTTAACTAAGGTCTATTGGTCTTAGTGAAGTAGTTTGCATGTGGATAGAAAACTGCCTACAGGATCGGGTACAGAGGGTGGTTGTTAATGGTACATTCTCTACTTGGAGTAAGGTTCTCAGTGGGGTCCCTCAGGGTTCTGCACTGTGTCCACTTTTGTTTAACTTGTTCATAAATGACTTAGGGGAGGGTATTATGAGTAATGTATCAGTGTTTGCTGCAGACCACTCAATTCTATCCAGGATGTGGCATCCTTGCAGCAAGATCTTGACAAACTGGCAATTTGGGTGGCTAAGTGGCAGCTGAGATTTAATGTGGATAAATGTAAGGTCATGCACCTGGGATGTAATAATATGCAAGCCACTTATACCCTTAATGGGACTGCACTAGGCAAATCCATAATGGAGAAGCACCCTGGAGTCCTTGTATATAATAAACTAGCAATGCCAGGCAGCAACTGCTAGGGCAAACAAGGTTTTGAGCTGTATTAACCCTTTTACTGCCAGCCGTTTTGGTCAAAGCGGAACTTGTATTGCCAGACAGTTTTTGAACATTTTGCACTGTTTCACTTTAGGGGCCTTTCCTCGGGGGGACTTTTAGTTTACCCAGGAAAACAATATATCGTTTTTTTCAGAACAACCTAAGCTTTCAAAATATGGTAGAATTTTGTGTAATTCCAATTCTGTAACAAGATATAGGCTTCTAAATGTCACACATACTAGAAACAAAAATTATTTTATGCACTAATATACAACTGATTTGGAAAGTCCCATGTCTCCTGAACGTGCCAATACCAAATATATATAGTTTTATGGAGATTTCTCACTTGTATAGGTCAAAAACTCCCAGCAGTACACTACCAAATTTCCAAAGCACTGCTCCAGAAAGCTGCATACTTCAGATTTCAAGGCCAAAAATTCCACTAACAGAAGGTTTATCCCAGAAAATTGTACATTTTTGAAAAGAACAGATTCTGGGGAATCCAGAATAGGCACAACTGTCTGTCTACTCTAGTTATTGGTTTTTATCAAAATTTTTGATTTTTTTAAAAAATCGCTTCAAAGCTTCCAGTCTATGGTATCTTATCTCCTACAGGTCATAAAGTAACCAAATAAAACACCCTAAATATGAACGCCAGGGGTCCACTGAACAGTTTGATGCCCAATATGTATAGGTTTACTTAAGTATGTGGCATGTACGGGCCCCAATGTGAACATACCCCCATATGATCTATCATTTCTGTCATTTCAGCTCCAGCAAAATCAACACATTTACATCATTTATGTGGGATAAAGCTAGTAAAAAGTACGCTCACCCCAGAAAGTCATATATTTTTGGAATTACACATTCCCCCGAATCTAAAATGGGTACCTATGTCTTTCTACTCCAAAGTACCAAGCCGCACAGCTTTTATAAAGTTAGCAATTTTGATGACATTTCCAAAAATCCCCTCACAGCTTCCACTTTGCAGCATCTTATCTCCCACATTGTGTTAGGTATCAAGATAAAACACCCTAATTTGAACGCCAGGGGTCCACTGAGCAGTTTGATGCCTAATATTTATAGGTTTACCTAAGTATGTGGCATGTAGGGGACCCAATGGGAACATACCCCCATATGATCTATCATTTCAGCTCCTGCAAAATCAACACATTTACATCCTTTATGTGGGATAATGCTACAAAAAAAGTACACTCACCCCAGAAAGCCATATATTTTTGGAAAATTACACATCCCCCCGAATCTATAATGGGTAAACATTTCTTTTTGCTCCAAAGTACCAAGCTGTAAAGCTTTCCTAAGTTTGCAGATTTATATGACATTTAGAAAATCGCACAAAAATGTTGCAATTTGCCGCATTTATCTCTCACAATTTCATGATAAAGATCAGATAAAGGCAAATCACCCCAAATAGGAACACCTAAGGGCTACTGAACAGTTTGATGCCCAATATGCATAGATATACCAAAGTCTGCGGTATGTACTGAACCTAAAATGAAAATAGCGCATAAGGATTTCTCGCCTGCCAGCTCAGCTTTTGCATTATTATGCAAAAGCTGAAACTTAACTATACAGAAACTTCCCCTAACTATACAGAGACCCCCACAAAACCATATATTTTTGGAAAGTACACATTCTGACAAATCCAACATGGGTAAAGAGTCCTTTTTACACCAAAGTACCAATCTGCAGATGTCAGGAACTATAGGGATTCGATCCCTGGACTGTGTGTGGAACTGGAGGTGCACTTGCTTGGTGAGCCACAGGAGGCTCCATGAGCTCCATGGGATCAGTCGCCCTTATGTGCCTTCTGCATTTCCACCAGTTTTGCTTATGTCGCAACAGATATCGTTTATCACATGTGTGGCTGCTTCTCTAATTACCCGCCTATATAAACCCTCTTCGGGCAACACCCAGTTGCTCGATCATCGTTCCTTCTGAGCTTTGTCTTGCCACTTCTGATTCCTGTTCCCTGCCTTTGCCCTGCCTGATCTCTGTTTGGTTCCCCGATTTGACCTCTGCCTGATTATTGGATTTGCTTGAACTCTGCCTGGACTGACCTCTGCCTGATTATTGGATTTGCTTGAACTCTGCCTGCTCACGGATTTGCATATTGCCGGACTCTGCACCTTACCTTACCACAGGCTTGTACTTTACTTTTATTTTTGTGTTCATTAAACTACCTATTTTTATCTCACTTGGCTGTCTGGCCCTTTAAGGGAGTTCTGGGGGTTATCTATACAAAGGCTCCTACCTGCTGGTCTCTCGCCAGAGGCCAGGCCTGACAGCAGAGCTTTCCTAAAGTTATTGGTTTTTATGACATTTCAGAAACTCGCCTAAAAATGTTGCAATTTGCAATTTATCTCACACAATTTCTTGCGTACAAAGGCAAGTCACCCCAAATAGGAAAACCTAAGGTCTACTGAACAGTTTGATGTCCAATATGCATAGATATACCAAAGTCTGTGGTAAGTACTGACCCCAACATGAAAATAGCGCATATGGATTTCTCGCCTGCCAACTCAGCTTTTGCACACAGAGCCCCCTGACAGCGTATTATGAGCAGTACCCCCCCCCCCAACAATACAGAGACCCCAGAAAACCATATATTTTTGAAAAGTACACATTCTGATGAATTCAAAACAGGTAAAGTTATTTTTGTACACCAAAGTTACACCTGGCAAAGCTATGCTAAAAACAGATTAGGAACACTTATACAGGGATAAAATGCGATAAAACCACAAAAATCGTGCAAATCAGTGAAACAACAAAATAAGTCACATGACAGTGTAATTAGTGGTCAGAATATCTGATCCAATAGTCAGGCTGTCAAAATAAACAGTTTTTAGGTAAAAGAAACTAAAAACAAAGTGGTAAAATGAAAAAAAATAAATAAAAAAAGTGTTTGTGTATACTGTACATGTGTAATGTGTAATAACACACAAAAAAGAAAAGAATTTGTGCATTTTACATACACATATGTCCATTCTAAAGAGAGGTAAAAGGGTTACTTACTTTGGTGCAATCGTTATTGTGTTTCCTTTAGGTAAAAAGAAATTGTCAGACTCTCGACCTACAATTGTAGCATTGTACACTAGTGGTTTGCTGCTTGGATTTTTCAGGCGCACCTATTCCAGCAATATAAAATGGAAAGGTCAGACTATTGATGACTGTGATTGAACAAAAAAAGCAAAAAAAAGCAGAATAGTCATGCTTGAAAGTGTATTGTTAAAGTCATTTAAGGTTAAGGAAGAATTCTAAATTGTTAATCAAAGCCTTTATATGGAGTAAAGAAGGATATATGGTAACATAATACAGTTTCTAGGCTGCATTTCAATAATACATATGGATTTTATTGTTCTAGATATGAAAGGTCTACTAGGCATTACAGTTTAAACAAACTCTCGAAATATTCTGTGTACAAAGGTCTGGTTTTTGCATTTTGTGTTAGTTTCTATGCTTCGGAATTTTACTGTAAATGCCAAGTATGCTAAAAGCAGCATCTTTTCCTTTTCCTAATATTACACAATATTTTTTTAAAATATTTGTAGTTACTGTTATCTATTTTATTTTACTTTTAATACTGATTCATTTATTGTGCATTTAGTTACAAGGTGGAAAATGCAGTGAAAACTAAAAAGAAAGATCTCTGCAAAAATCTTTGAAAAATGGAATTACTACAAAGAAATCAATGAAGATAGAACTCTTGGCATTCTTTTCACTCTTTTAAAATAACCTGCAATACTTTGGAACAGATTGCCTCCACAGATTTCTTAAGCTCAAAATCTGACCTAAAGGTTATATGGCAAGCAAATGCAGATAAGAGAGACATAACTGTTGTGCTTTACAGATAGCTAGACTAATTAATTCTACCCTTCAGACAACAAAAATATAGCTTGTTATCAGAATAAGGGAGACTTTATTTTGTTGCATTACATGAAGGGCCATTAAAGACAGTAGAGGTGATTGTTTCTTGTTGATTAGTGTATAGGGGCACAGGAATACTCACTTCTCTGGGGACAACTTCATGAAGTGCCCCATCAAACATCACTGTCTTCTTTGGAACATATTGTGGCAATTTTTCATGCAGGTAGACGCATAACATGAGCATCATGACTGGGTTTGGGTCACATATGTCAGTGGCCTTAATGAATAAAAAGAAAACCATCAGTGCTATTTTTTAAAATGTGTTCTCAAGTTAAGTATTCACTAGATTTGTTACGCATTTAGTACTAACTATAATTAATTTTTCAAAGGGTTCAAAATTCCATAGCTATAATTGAAAAGGGGCATGTCAAATTCAAATGTTGTCTACCTATTCTACCTAATGTCCGATATGCCTCAGAAATTGGAAGAAAAAATACTTGCTCCAAATAGGTAACTGGAACACTTCCTCAATCAATTCTACAAAGATTATAACCCTATAAATTCTGACTTTGCAAAGTGAAAGATGCAGTCCATCCTTGCAAAAAATACAGCAGACAGAAAAATTCTCAGTTCACTAAAAATGTTAAACCCTCTTACCTACATCATATTTTAGTCATATATTTGTCTACCCAAGCTTCACCACCTTAATATGGTGTATGAAATAGGTACTATCTTTGAGCTACGTTCCCAGAAAGTACTTCAGCTATTCGAGTAATTTTCTAATCATTTCAAGATGATTTACATAGGTTCCTAATTCAAAATATGTTGACATTTTAGTATCATTGTTTAACTTACTTTTCTTTGATAGTCTAGCGCATATGTGTACCTTCGCTAACAAGTCTAGTCCAATGCCCAACCTACATGCCTACAAACTTGCCAACAGCAGATGCAGATTCCCCGTTCAGCCCCCCGACTTGGATAAATTCTGTTCTCAAGCTAGCCTTGGTTAGTACTACCCTGGCCTTGAGGGCAGAGCCACCTGTTTGGCTTTAAGAGCAGTTCTTTGTTTATCTGTGCTGTGGAGCAATATCTCTAAGCTCTCCCACCAGTAACTCCCATCAGTAACTCCCATAACATTTCCATGTAAAAAAAAGTCTATAAAAAGCCTATGATCTATTTTTTCTGAGTTCTGACTCTTGAAAGTGCAGAACCCATGCAACTTATGTTTAATTTATTTAAATAATTAATAAATACTATTTATCTTTTCATCTTAAGTGGTCTTCGGTAATAGAATTTCCCCAACACCTTGATTTACATTAAAACTGAGATTAACATTGGTGAAAACATGGGGCAGTATTTACTTTTCTACCTCTTATTACTTTAGCTTATATAAACTGATTTAAGGGTAACATGCCAAACCCCCCAATCAGAAATGCTCTCTTCTCATTGCCTGATGTTTTTTCCTCAACCACATTTTGGCTTACCAAAGTCACATTTAAAGAATGAAAAACAAAAGCATTTATTCTAAAATTTTATTTAAAAAAATAAAAAGCCACCATGTTATCATTCATATATAGGCAGTGTTTGGACCTGAAAATAAATGGTGTTGTAGGATTACAATTTATATACAGAAAAGTAGAGTTTCTTTTAAGGCTATTGCCAAGTAGCTTTAGGGTAGAAGGATTTTAATGGATAAGTTTTGCTAAAAAAATCTAATATGTTACAGCATAGGTCTCATAGGTGTTATTAAAGTGTCCATAAATAAGAAAGGGCACTGGAGGGCCCTGCAACATATGTAAATACCAGAATTTACAGCATAGTATCAACTCTTTATTTGTTATAATTTACTAGTTTTTCTAGATTCTGCTATTATGGTTGAAAAAAAAATTGTCCTTTGCAGAACCGCTTTTAAAATGTTTTGCCATCACCATCACAAACATTTTGCTTTCAAAGTAACAAAAAATTTGAGAATATCTGGTGCAACTTAAACCATGCACAGATTGTGCTCGAAACGTTGGAATTTTTTCAATAAAACCACTTTTTCTTTTGTATCAAGTCCCTATGTGTGCGGCACTCTATTATATTTTTGTTTTTGACCTGCACCAAGGGCATTTGGACTTGTATAGGGTGTGCTCCTCCCTGTATACTATATATATATATATATATATATATATATATATATATATATATAGTAGGAAGCCCTTTTATTACACATGCATTAAGTAAAGAATGCCATGAGCCGTTTGCTTTATGCAGTTTTATACAAAAATGCTGCCATCTATGGGTGATCAGAGCTGATCAGAATTTTCTGTTCTGAACAAAAATTCTAATCTGGCATCCCCTCGATGGTATGGTTGTTGGAAGGCCTGTTTGGGTATGTTTATAATGAAGTAGTTATCAGGGCTTGGCCAATCAAAATACCTGCATACTTACTGATCTACTTGTCTTGCCCAAGGGCCAACCAAACCTGATCTTTGCAATATGGTTATCTACATGCCCAGCTATATTAATCCAGGTTTGCATGCAAAGCTTCCAGAACAGAAAATAAGCTCTGATTGTGTATAGTGATAGCTAAGTAATGTCATTTTAGTTATGTGGGCATAATGTTAGGTTAAACTTTATAAATATGACCTTTTAGCTCTTGACAGATATTGAACTGACAATTTTTAGTTTGTAAATTAAATGTGACGAGTCAAAGCATTGAAACATATTTTTCTAAAATAAACCAATACAATATTTATATAGGAATTGTAAAAACAAAAATATCAATGGCTTTTAATATGTGTATCTGCATCCTCTTTTATAGTCCAGTGTTGATATTTACCTGTACATCTATGTCAAGGTTAATTAATCGGAATGCACTAACAAGAATAAGGCAATTGTGTAAGCACTCTTCTGGGCTTTCAGGGTTTGTGTACATGAATGTAAAATGAGTAGAAATCTGAAAGAGAAATCATTGTATATTACATATACATAACCTGGATGAGGAAAACGATATACCCAGTATTTAAGAGTACACAAAGGAAAACAGTCAACAAATCAGTCAACCATATCGCGTTACGAGACAAAAAAAAATGCATTTTAGTAAATGTGCCCCTTATTCTCTCTTATTTTTACTAAAAGCATGCAAAAATGTATTTAAACAAAAAATATCAAAAGTAGCATTCAGATCTTGAAGAGGCAGATAGTTCCCTTTTTTATAAAAGAAAGATGAAATGGTAATATTGTAGAAGACTTTGTACTCACTAAAAATGGACAGTATGATGCCATCTGGGCAGCTAACACAAGACCATCTAATAGGTCCCTGTCAAAGTTTATTATCCATCTTGTTGGAGGAATGTCACCTAAAAAATAATAATAAGTGCATTTAAATGCAAAACACGTTGAAAGCAAGCTAGGACAACAGGCAAGACCAAAGACAGAACTCAGACCTGTAACACACCATCATTATGGAGGAATCACCCAGATTCATATATCAGGGGAAAACAAGGCCACATGAAGTAAAGCATGTTTCCAAAAACAACTTTACGTATTACATTATGTTCAGCCAGAAATATACAGTTATATTTTGATGGCACTTGAGTGTTCTAAGGGAAGGGAGCTATCAGTCATAATTGCCATATTAGTCTGTAAAGCAGACATCATATTATGTAAACTAGTTTTACTTAGGTAGCATCCGGAAAAGAAATATTTCATACAATTGGCGTCAATTTACTAATTGTCAGTTTTTTTCCCCAATTCAGATTTTTAGCACTAAAAGTAACCAAAAAAGGTTTTTCAATATTTTTCAAAATGTACTATGCGACAAAACTGCAACAACTCTGAATCCAAAAATACTCTGGCTAAAAATTCTTGAGATCATGTAGAAGTCCCTTCCCTTTCCCTGATGATCTTTCTTTGCTCCGAATTGTTAGTGGTTTCTGGATTTTTTATGCTAGTAGAGGTTATTGTGCAAAAATTCTAAAAACTCACAGTTTTAGCAACTTTTCCCCGCACTTACTTTTTCAGTTCAAACTGTTTAGTAAATATCAGACATTCATGGAAATTAATTTATTTAAATTTTAATAACAAAAAAAGGAGAAAATTAGAGTTTTAGTAAATCTGCCCCAATTTAGTCAAATTTATCTGTGTTAACAGGAAAAAAGAAAATATATTACAATATAGTTCACATTAATGAAGGCATTCATTTTCTGCTTTTTCAATTATCTTTTCATAGCAAATGCGGTACTTTAGTATCTGGCTTATACTGAATATAAAGTTTTATAATTCCTTGGCCTGCATCCTGCTGCATGAGAATAGCAATTTTTAGAAGAATGTAACTCAAATTAGCTGAACAGAAACTGTGCTGAATTATTTCCTAATATTTTTTTTCCAAAATAATTTTTTGCAGTAAATCATGTTTGACCTTTACACCATTGACATTTCAGGAAATAAACATTTTTCAAAAATGCTAAATTTAACCATGGTTACCAAATGCGACTGAATTCTGAATACAGTTCTGTTTTTAGGGGAAAATGAATCCTATCTGTCATTACTCTTAATATTACATTATATTTAATTTATGTTTCTTTGCATATAATATAAATATAAGGAAGACACATAATTATTTCCTGTAGCAGTAACTACAGGGTAACTATTGCTTTTATTAAAAAAAAAAAAAATACACTAAACTTTCTAGTCTATTTAACTATTCATTTGTGAGATGCTCAACCTAAGATTTCTTTTCAATTAAAAGGATACTGACAATTATTTTATTTCATCCCCAAAAACACAGAGCCTGATATAGATCACCAGAGGTGAGGCAGCTGGGTGTTTTTCTCTGCAGGAACGTGCAGCAGCCTAACTTCATAAAGGCTTGGGGCAGGAAGGGGCACATCTAAGTGCCTCCTCTGTCCTTCCTTCTTGAAATGAGTGCTGTTTAACACAGGTAGAGCTCTATTCAAGGAACATTCCACAGGTCTCTGTGGCTATTTGCACAATGCCCCATGATGTGGGCTTTTTTTTCCACTTTGCACACTGCATGGGGTATTGTAACCATGTATTGAGCCCTGCAGTATAAGGTGTGTGTTTCAGTAATACCCCTGTGTTGTCACAGAAGGTAAATTGCTCCATATGCCAAAAGCCTAAAACAGATATTAATGCATTCAAATCAGATACATTTTTAATACATTTAAATCAAACATTTATACTGCATATAAAAAGCTTTCTCTGAACTGGATTGTGAAATTATGTGGTTATACTGTTTTTCAGATACCTTTTTGACAATCCTTCCATACAGTTTTTCTCATTTTCTCATAATTTATGTTGAGCCAAGAAAGTAATATTCTTTCTGAAGGTGAGTATATATTGCTTGACAATGGTTCAGAATTAATTTTTGGCATAGTCTCACTAACATAATCAGCATCACTTTTCTTTTGTGAGACACGAGAGAGAATCAATACCTTGAAAATAAAAGTATATCAGATCAATTATAAAAATGTCATATACCCAAAATGCATCATTTGTTGCTTAACAACCCCCTCTGAAGAACAATATTCCAGAGCTGTATGTGATATGACATGCTTAATTTCATCTAGTAATAAACATAAATAATGTGGAAATACTGCAGTGCATGAAAAGGCAAAGAACACTTTTTTTTAGCAAGTTGGCAGACAGAAATGAAAAATAAGTATACTTAGTTCATAAGTACTAATACAGTTGAAATGATTATAAAGATTAGAAAGATTAAACACAAAAAATAAAGATCCACAAGCAACAGGTACAGGACTTTGCAGCATTTAAAATGGTAAAATGATGAGAAATGGTATACTTCAATTTACTTTGGTAAGAATTGTCAGTAATTCTATCTCTGCACACTTATAATTTATAGAAATGAAACCTGATAATTTCATTAGGGTTTAACGGCATACAGTGGTTAAGAGGGACCTGTACCTTATTCTAGAATACCCATGATAGTTATGACATGCTGCAGTACAGTTTAGAGATGAAAAGCAGCATAAATGATTTCTATTGACATCTTCCATGCATTGGCTTCCTCAACCTGGATTTACTAATCTCCAATGAGCCTCAAGATTATGGTAACTATGGGGTCTTTAATGCTGCTGAATTACATAATTAATTGCTGCTTTTCACTATAAAGTACTGTAAGTATATGGAAAAGTGATCAAGGTGATCTTTTAAGTAAAGGCTAACTATATGCTTTTAATAGAACAGGAACTATTTAAATCGGCTTTGATGATTAAGAAGATTAAAACCTCATTATCTAGACACTGCCAAGTGGCTTGGGAGGATTACCTGCAGTGTAAAGACAGCTAAATAGGGAGGGCTGCAGTGTAAGTTGACAGAGCTGGGTCCCCTATGATTAAGTCTAGACATGCACCCCCCTCCCGGCTGAAGGGGCCAAGAACCTTAAACCATACAGCAGACCCTGTAATAGCCCAGGCCTCCCACAATCAGGGATCTTCTGTAAGGTAGTTACACCACTGAGGCAACATTATCTTTTACTAACTAATCATGGCTGGCAACATGATTGACAGGTAGAGCAAAAGCGCTCTTTACATATATAAACGCATTCCCTTTACTTGCATAGAGTAGATGTATTGCACCCCACAGGACCACAATAGTATTTGTTATCAACTCACCTACAAGGGGACTGAGGAAAGAATGAAAAATGGTATATAAATTGTATATTCCTATTATACTACCTCATGGTACATTTAAATTGGTTAATTATATATCATAATAATTACCCTTTAACATAAAGAACTCTAAAAACTCATATAAAATAACTCATTGATGAAATTAAAAAATTAAAAAATAATTAAGGGATCAATGAGGAAATTATGCAGGAACACTGCAAAGCTGGCAGCCTAAGGGGATCATTCCTTGTACAGGAAACCTCTCTAATATGAAGCCTCAACCCTCTGAAGGGCAGCACTTGTGTTTCTATAGTGCTAGCCAGAGCATAAGACTACCTTAAATGTATTCAAAATTTGCAGTCCAAGGAATATTGCTGCATAATGTGAATATGAAATGCCACACATGCCCAGGTGTTTAAGGTATTTAAGCATGGCAACAACCTGCTACACAAAGGGACAGATTTATCAATATTTGATAAAAAATCCCATAGGAATGAATAGAACGTGGGTCAGTTTTTATGCATTAAGCTCTAACTCACATTTTGATAAATCTGCTCCATAATATTTCTTGTCTGGAATTTATTGTCTGTTATTCAGATTCCATTTTCTTTTACATAAACATAACAAAGCAATGAATCTTTCACTTGAGTAGGTTCTGTCACATGTGTTACATAAGATTTCAACCAAGTAACATCACTGCTTTGATCTTTATTGTATTTGGAATAAAGCACCTTCTACAGCCTGTGCTAGGATTCAGCTTTTAATGTTGCTATGCATTCTTTTTAAAGTGCAAACTTGTTGAATCCTTCTCAGAAGTTAAATGCAGGTTTCTCTGAACTAAACCATACTAGTTGAAATCTGTTTAGAAATTCCATTATAATTTAAAGGCAGCACTTGCAGTACTCACCTTGTATATTTGGAGCAATATATCAATCCAAACACGCTTACTTAAAGAATGAAAAGTAGTACTATTTATTTCAAGCAAATTGTTTTCTGCATGTTTGTCCACATTCTTTTTGTTTAGGTTCTGCATTTCTTTAAGCTGTTCCTAAAAATGAATAATCATGATAACAATTATTATAAGAATAACGATCGCTGCAAATAAGAGCACAAGGGTTACACACGGTTTGGTCACCTTCCTAATGTTCTGATTATACATTCAAAGAGCATAAATAATTAGGATAGCAGCAAGTGAAGAGGTGGTGTGGCCCCTCCTCACTTCTTCATTACCAGTGCACTATGAACTGGCAAACACGGTGCATCAGTAGACAGAATTTAAAAAAAAAAATATATATATACAGTATATATATATATATATATATATATATATATATATATAAAAGCAAAACATTTATAATGCCTTTAATATGTAAATAGTAAGGAAAATTAAGCACAAGAATCAGTGGGAGGTCATTGGCATATTAGAGCAGGGAAAAAGCCTATATACGTAATAGATCTTGATAGACAAATTTGTCTTTTATTAGAAGCTGAGCAGAAGCATGGATGTTGGGGTGGCAGTGGATGTAATCTACTTAGATTTTGCTCCAGTATCTGATATGCACCACACAAAAGATTACAGATAAAATTAAGGAAAATTGGTCTGGAACATGATATTAGTACCTGGATAGAAAGTAGGCTGAAGAATAAATTAAAAAATATTTCATTCATCCAGGTATATCTGTACACAAAACACAGAAAAATCCCCAGCACTTGGTCTAACCCACGCTGTGGCATTGACCAGCTGCTAGAAACACCCTTGTGCCAGTGCGCGGTCTAACCCACATTCTGGAGTTGACCAGCCACTAGAAGCTATAAGGAGCCATTATTTGTACACAAAAAGAAAAATTGCCAGCGCACAGTTTACCTTTACAAATAATATTTACAAAAAATTAGGTGTTAGTACCACACTTTGGCCAAAATATGTAAGCAGGTTCACCAATTTTCAAGCACCACTGTATGTAACTATGTAACTGTTGCATACAGAGCTATAAGAAATTTCCTTAATTGTAAAAGTTATAGCAAGTACAAAAGTCATATGTTCTTTAGCTGCTCTTTAATTAGTCCCCATATTGAAAATACTATGAATATAGCTTATACAGACCAGATAGTCTTTATTTTAAAGTTTGTTCTCTTATGTGAAAAAAGTTTTTGGGCATAACTATAACTTAATCATATGCTTTTCTCTTCAACAATATTCTGCAAGATGTTATGGAAGGTCATAGTGACTCAGTCTTTTCTTTTGTTAAAGTTAGCTGTACGCTGCAGATAATGAAGCCTGTGTACAGACCTGCAAAAATTACTATTATCATCATCATGGCTGTTTTATTTTATTTGAGGATTATGACCTTCTTGAAAATCACTGTGTTCTAAAACAGTGAAAACGAACGGAATAGCCACAGTTTCAAAATAGTATGATACTTTTTGGAAGAAAAAACTGAATTACCCTGGACAGGAACAAGCTCTGCCTTGCTACATAGCAACAATCTGTTTGAAAAGATCTAACAATCTCTTCAAATGCAATTATTTTAATGCTTGCCATTAGAAATGAACAAGGTTGCTGGAATCCTATTCCTAAGTGGTTTTTAAAGACATTATTAAGAAGCAATTATTGGATTTTTTTAAAATCCTGCTTCAGTATCTTTTCTGTAAAATATAATAGCCCATCCCTTCACTATCTTTATAATGATCAAATATATTTGAGGGGCAATAATGTACAATTTTAAGATTATAAAATGACTACAATCAGAACAAAGAAATATCTTATTTTCTGTCTGTTAGTCACACTGTAATATAAAACTCAGTTTAGCCCTACCGATGGAGTATACTTTATTATGACTTCTGGCACATAACCTGCTGCTCCCTTTAAAAAATACTGTAAAGAGCTAATTTAGTAACCATCTATAATTTTTTCAGAGCATTAACAATAGTTACTGCTGGGTAAACATTACCAGTGGTTTTAGATTTAACAGTAAACCCTTTCTCTCCACATGAGAATTGCATTAGGAAACACAGATTTTGACTGATGCCCAGTGTTGCTGCTGAGCAGTACCAAGCACTAGAACCAAAAAAAAAATAATACAAAAAAATACAAAAATAATTGTCCACTCCACATTCTACATTACACATGCAGTATGTAGGAAAATGTCATTAAGTCAGTAACATCGCATCAGATCTAGTACAGGTATGGAACCTGTTATCCAGAATTGTAATCTGTTCTCTGGGTTTTCTGGATAAGGGATCATTCCGTAATTTGGATCTCCACAGCTTAAGTCTGCTAAAAATCATTTACATATTTAATAAACCCAATAGGCTTGTTTTGCCTCCAATAAGGAGTAATTATATCTTAGTTGTGATCAAGTACAGGTACTGTTTTATTATTACAGAGAAAAATGAAATCATTTTTAAAAATCCTATGGGAGATGGCCTTTCCGTAATTCAGAACTTTCTGGATAACGGGTTTCCAGATAAGGGAACCCATACCTGTACCATAGTAATTAGTAAGCAATTACAGGTTACCTGTTTTAATTTTAAAAAAATCTTGATTGCCTGATATAGGTACAGGACCTGGTGCAAATTTTGAGATTTTATTATATTAATCCTATATGTTTACATGAAAAATATATAAGATGGTTTGTTAGCTTTTTACCCATACCTGCACTTGCAGCCACCTTTCATAATCAAGAGGTTCAAATAGGAATTCTGGCTTGATATACGGAAGAGAGGCTCCTTGGTTTCTGCAAGAGTGACAAACAATACACATGATGGTATTAATAATGTAATTTGTGATGAGGCCACCTCGAATATCCTGTTGCACAGAAAATGTTGGATTATTTAAATTACTGAAATCCCATAATATAATGTTAATTCCTCAAATTCTGTATTTACTATCTTTCAGCCATATTATAGAATTTCTCTTTAGACATTTTCTTAGTGAAGAGCAAATCTGTCCCGTTTTGTAGAAAAATTCTCAAAATGTTGAAAATGACGCACGTCAAAAAAAATTGTCACTGGGGAGTGCCTAACATCTTGGCATCACACAGTGATTTTACTTTTCCTTCTCCTTTAAATGCTAAATAACAAAATTCTAAGGATGAAGATGGCTAAAGCCTTACAAACATTCTACATAATTCAGCCACAAATATGTAGCTGAATGACCAGAAAAGAAGAGTACTGAAGAACTAAGATCTAAAGTTTAAAAAAATAATAAATCTGTTTTTGAAATGATAAAAAAAAAAGAGAAAAGCAGTGTGGCGAGGCATTTTTTTGGGCAGCATGATAGTAATTCATCAAGTTTGATAGTATTAGGTATTGACAAGGTTCAGTGGTGTAATTAGATGTTAGTGGGCCCCACAGCAAATTCGGTTTAGGGCCCAAAAATATTGGTAGGTTGACCTATTGTATCAAGATACTGTATATTGAAATTACTGATTTATTAGGACCTCGCTGGCCCTCCTACCTTCCTGGGCCCCCCTGCAACTGCACAGTTGTGAGTAGCCCGTCAATTGGTGAAACGCACTTTGGCACTGTAGAGGCATTTTAGGCACATCACTAAAAACCAATGTGAAGGACACCACTTTCATATTCAGTTAACTCTCAGATATTATCTAAAAACTCTTATATTAGCAGTATAATACTGCTTAAAACAGCTTTAAACAAAATTAAACAAAAAAATTACTTTTTTTTCTTAGAAAAGTACATAAGGAAGCATAATTAATAACTTTCTTTCTCATTAGATGCCCTTTAAAATTGCCTTTTCCTTTTTCTAAAGGTCTTCTTGATAATGTGTCGTGTATTTAAGGGTCATTAAATGTTTACTGCATATAACTTCTACTTAATTAATGACAATTAGCCTGTATAATTGATGTAGCAAGGGTTTCTGTTGAGAACCATGGTACTTGTCTGATTTAATTAATTTCTCAAAATCTTAATGATTACTGTCAACACAAACATGTCCCTTACACTTATGCAATAAAATGTAGAAAACTTTCATCCTGTTTTTCACCCGCTTAATTAGCTTTTGAAGAAGTGGGAGAGAGAAAATAAATATAGCTTTATTTTAATTTGCATTGAAAAATGTTCTATGGAAAGGTGTGGCTTATTTATGTAAATACATACATACCACCATATGTATAAAAAAAGCACTAAGATTGCACAGGTGCAGTAACCCTATAGCAACCAATAAGATATTTGCTCAGATGCAGTAGCCCATAGCATCCAATAAGATAATGTTGCTATATGTGATTAAATCTCTAACATACTTTGCACATTTTATTACATAACCCAATAGACTGCTAGGAAACCGTTGAAGTTGGCATGTGTATCACCTTTATGCCTCATATGTCTCTGTGCAAAGCTGTTATCATTTAGTTTTATGAGACTCTGTACAAGTCTCTGTACAAGACGAGAATGTAGGCCCATTTTGACACACAGCAGTACTACACATTAGGGGGCACATTTACTAACCCACGAATCCAAATTGAAAAAATTCCGATTGGAAAACGAACATTTTGTGACTTTTTCGTATTTTTTGCGATTTTTTCGGCGCCTTTACGACTTTTCGGAAATTGTCGCGACTTTTTCTTTACCAATACAATTTGCGCGAAAAAACACGAGTTTTTCGTAGCCATTACGACTTGCGCGAAAAAACACAAGTTTTTCGTAGCCATTACAATTCGCTCGTATATCTTGTTGCGACTTTTTCGTATTGAGCGCTCGTAAGCGGCGGGCGAAACTTTCAGACTTAGCATGATTTTGGAAGCCTCCCATAGGACTCAATGGCACCCTGCAGCTCCAACCTGGCCCAAGGAAAGTCACCATACTGAAGCTTGAATGAATCCGAATGTTTCGTACTTGGCGCGAAAGCTGCGAAAAAGTCGCGACTTTTCGCGCAAGTTTTAATGCTACGAAAAAATCGCAACATTTTGCGCAACTTTCGGAATGGCTACGAAAAAGGCGCAACTTTTCACGCAAGTTTTAACACTACGAAAAAATCGCCAGATTTTGCGCAACTTTCGGAATGGCTACGAAAAAGTTGCGACAATTTTCCGAGAAATCACAAAATACCGATCATTACGAAAAAAACGCAATCGGACGCATTCGGCCCGTTCGTGAGTAAGTAAATGTGCCCCTAGGAGTCACCTACTTACCACAAGTTGGGGTCATGAAAGTTTTCCACAGTTGCACAAAAAATTTCATGCATTAAAAGCACTTGTGCCCAAGGTCACTTTTTGCACTTATGTGCTCAGTACTGCTGCCCTTGTATTGTGCCTATTATAAATTTTACGTATGTGGATCCATTGATGCAGGAGGACCCTTGCAAAGGTGGTGGTAGCTCCAGGGTTCCTACAGTGGTCTGTAATAATTTACACAGCAAACAGCCAAACGTGCCAAAAGAATCAGATGCATGTCATGATTGGCATGAAGGTGCGCGCACATATTTTGACACACCACCAAAAATGCATCAGGCACATCTCCCTTTTGTGGATATAACAATGCTGGAATTATAGGGGAGGAGATGCATTATGGGAAAAGTGGGTAATAAACATGCAAATTTTGTCTGAATTTTCATTTTGCACACTCTGGATTGGTAAGTAAATTACCCCAATCCCTTTAAAAGTTTCCTTAACCTGGAGGGGGCAGAAACTGTAACCAATATTCATAATTAGCATAGCTTAGGCAACTCATCATTATACTATGGCAGTATTAACCTATGTTAGACATAATTGGCATGTTCATTACCCACTTTTCCCATAATGCATCTCCTCCCCCATAATTCCAGCGTCATTATTTTTCATTCACTGCATTATGCACAGTATATTACACATGCTGAACACTACCAAGCACTTACTAGTACAAACTGTTCAAGGTATCATTTTGCGTAGGTTTTCAATGAGTATAAAACAATTCAGTACATTTAAATGCTTACCTGAGAAAAGTAAGAAATGTAGCATGTTGCCAGTGGAGTTGTAGAACTCTTTCTGTGGGATTAGAGGGCAATGACTGGCTTGCAGTAATTCCAGGTAACATCTGTCCACTTAAGTATAACAGCATGTCATATATGGTTTTTGTCTGCTTGCCCAAATTTATGGTTTTTGCTACCTTTCCTTCAGACTTTTTCATGTGCATTTTGCAAACACTGCTAAAAATACAAACTCAGATTAGATTTCCTGAGTAATAGATGTTTGTCCTAATTATATATGTGTAAGTATACATCACAAAGACACAGATGTAGCCACGGTCCTTTACCAACACAGGGAAAGAAAATACCAAAATTTCCAACCAGGTGCCGCATGCTATATGATGTTTTCTATTGTGCTTTGCTGGCAAGTCTTTGCACTATAGCACCATCTAGAGACAGGATTTAACACTTAAAAAATGGTGTCTGGATATGGTGAGACAATATGTGAAAACTTGCTGGCTGCTTCTCTATGTTCCCCTCCATCCAGAAAGCTGTTTTTTTCTATATCTGCTTCCTTAAACTGGTTTTAAAGTTTTACATCACCGCATTTGAGTGTGGCACTTGTTGTTTAGAAAAGACATGAAGCAATCTTATAAATACATTTTCTTCTCTTCTGCAAGCAGTTGCTAAGAATCAATACATTTGGAATTGCCAATTTACTGTGGCAATTTTTATTTAGATTAATTGAAATGCACCATTTGACACTTACAATTGCTTCCTTTACAAATTCATATACAAACCGCTTTCCAGAAATATTGCTGCCTGCAGATGCACAGAGCTCAAAATATCCTCTTGTAAGAAATCAGTGTTTATAAAGAAACATTCGCAAAGCGAAATATACAAAACAGGCTGCAAACAAACCAAAATACACAAGAAAGGCAGCAGACTTCTACTTTCTTTTTCCCCCTTCTACAAGAAGGAAAATTAGATCTTGATACCATTAAACAGAGTGATGAATATGATATCATTATAGACCTTTGGGTTAGATATACATTAGATATACCTCCACATAGACTGGGGAATCGTGATGGGATTACAACCGCTTGGCCACCCAAAAAGACTAAACCATGTTCTAACTGAAGACATAACATTCTGGAAAAATAGCCATTCATCAGTTTCTTCTTCAGGATACAGTGATAATTCAAACTTATCCTTGTTCCTTCCATATGCACCCTCTCTGTCATCGCTCAATAATCTTTCATTAGATAATGTATTTTCTTCTTCTGAAAAATGAAAAAAACAAAATTACTTTGTACATTTGTTTGGATATTTTTTAAATTTTTACTTTAAAAATTCTTTACGCAATCTTAAAAAATTCCACTTCAATGCCCAATGTTACTTTTTAAGTCTTATTTACAATTCTCTACACAGTGTGCAAAGTGCAAAAAAGTAAATTTTTTTGCACTTTGACCACTAAATAATTAACTGTGCAAACAGCTGTAGGTATCTGCACTCCATTTTGCATGCACCTTGAATCAGGACCTGCCTATATTAGGCACACTGAAGTGCATGCTCTTGTGCCTCGTAAACCTCTCACACTTGCATTCCTGTGGGTCATTAATGAAGATTTTTGACTGCCATTTTGACTGCCAGATGAAGATGTTGATTAAAAGTATTGATAAAAGTATTAACATTTTAGCTGATTCACTTTACAAATAATAGGATTAAGGCCTCCTTCTAACAATAACAACTATAAGGGGTTGAGTTATCAAAATTCGAGTTTGCGTTTTTTTTCACGATTCAAGAAAAAATGCGGTGAAAATGTGAATACAAATAAACTCAAGAATATTCTTAAGAACCACAAATAGTCAGTTTTTAATGAAAAATCTGCTAAAAGTGGCCAAAGAAAGCTAGCATGGTTCAATAAAAGTCAATGGGAATTATCTCTAACAATTTTATTTTCCCAATTTACTAAAACATTCAAGTTTTTTAGCCTCATTGAACATTAATGAAACAATGTGATTCTCATCAACATGCAACTTTTTTCTGAGACAAAATGGAAATATTGTGTTTTTCCTTAAATAAGCTAGTGTTTCAGTTGAAAAGTTGCATGAGTTTTGTTGCAGTTATTTTTTTCACATCCACATTTTTAGAAAGTGTATCAAAGTAATTAATTTATTATGTTCTTTCCCCCTAGACTGCTAAAAGTTGTGTGTTTGCTTTTTAAACACTACTATAGTTTAAATAAGTAAGCTGCTACAGGAGCAACCATTTAAGCTTGGAAAAAAGGAGAAAAGGCACAGGTTAGATAGCAGATAAGCTGTGTTTTCCATTGAATTCTATAGGGCTTATCTGTTATTAGAGATGTAGCGAACCTCGCAAAAAAGTGCGAACGTTCGCGAACTTTGCGAACCCCATAGACTTCAATAGGAAGGCGAACTTTAAAACCTTTAAAACCTAGAAAAGCTATTTCTGGCCAGAAAACTGATTTTAAAGTTGTTTAAAGGGTGCCACGACCTGGACAGTGGCATGCAGGAGGGGGATCAAGGGCAAAAATTTCTCTGAAAAATACGTTGTTGACATAGCGTTGCGTCTTGTGCTGTAAAGGGCAGAAATCACACTACATTTCTAAACTTGTGTAATAAACTGCTTTTAAAATGTCCGGCGTCTACATGCCAATCAAGTCGTGTAAAGGTTACTAGCCGGTTCACACACAAAGACAAAACGCTGCGTTTACTGCAACGAAAAAAAACGCAATAAGCTTTAATGATACCGTCAAGTGAGCGAATAATAGTTTTTACTAGTTGCTTGTCACCTCCAGGACGTTCGTCCTGTCTGAAAAATTAGGTTTTTTTGTCGCAGCCACTAAAGCACAGAGACCAGAAAAAATATGTTAGATAAATTTTGAAAATATTCATTTTTTTTTGTTGTGGCAGCCACTGAAGCACAGAGGACAGAAAAAATATGTTAGATAAATGTTGAAAATATTCATTTTTTTTTGTTGTGGAAGCCACTGAAGCACATTTTGCTCTGCAAACTCTTTCCAAAAACTAATATAGCGTACCAAGCACTGATCAACCATGTTTTAACAGCGACTCGAATTTTGATAGCTGCACATTGGAAAACTCCAACGCCAGCCTGACTGTCCCTTCTCAGCCTGTCAGTTACAACTTCTAATGCTAACAGACATCTACTGCACAAATATGGCCGCCCCCTCATAGAGGGACATGGGGGATCAGATAGGGAATGTAAAAGCTTGGACAAATATATGTTAGATAAATGTTGAAATCTTTGTTTTTTTGTTGTGGAAGCCACTGAAGCACAGAGGCCATAAAAACTCAGGATTTACCTGTTCAAAAAGGAGGACGCTAAAGGACAGCTGTGTGTGGAGTCATGCGGCGTGCAGAGAAGGACAGCTGCATGGGGAGTCAGAACAAGTCTTCCGGCGTGCAGTAACCCTCCGAGATCCATGCCTCATTCATTTTAATAAAGGTCAGGTAATCCACACTTTTGTGACCTAGGCGAGTTCTCTTCTCAGTTACAATCCCTCCTGCTGCACTGAAGGTCCTTTCTGAGAGGACACTTGAGGCGGGGCAAGACAAGAGGTTTATGGCAAATTGTGACAGCTCTGGCCACAGATCAAGCCTGCGCACCCAGTAGTCCAGGGGTTCATCGCTCCTCAGAGTGTCGATATCTGCAGTTAATGCCAGGTAGTCCGCTACCTGCCGGTCGAGGCGTTCTCTGAGGGTGGATCCAGAAGGGTTCTGGCGCTGCCTTGGACTGAAAAAACTTTGCATGTCTGATGTTACAGAGTGGCCAAAGTGCATTGTCCTTGCAGGTGTGCTCGTGGGAGGATTACTGGCAGCTCTGCCCCTGGAATGTGGAGTGACATCACCCTTAAAAGCATTGTACAACATGTTTTGCAGGCTGGTTTGGAAATGCAGCATCCTTTCGGACTTGTGGTACGTTGGTAACATTTCTGCCACTTTATGCTTGTAACGAGGGTCTAGTAGTGTTGCCACCCAGTACAGGTCCTTCTCCTTAAGCCTCTTGATACGGGGGTCCTTCAACAGGCATGACAGCATGAAAGACCCCATTCTCACAAGGTTGGATGCAGAGGTATCCATCTCCCCTTCCTCGTTATCAAGGACTACGTCCTCATCCACCACGGTCTCCTCCCCCCAGCCACGTACAAGACCAGGGGTCCCCAAAAGCTGACCACAAGCCCCCTGGGAAGCCTGCTCCTGTTGGTCTTCCTCCTCCACAAAGCCACCTTCCTCCTCTGACTCCACTTCTGACACCTCTCCCTGCATTGCAGCAGGTGCCTGGGCTCGTTCTGGTGATTCCGCCCACAAATCGTACTATTCCTGCTCCTGGTCACGCTGGTCTACGGCCTCATCTGTCACTCGTCGAACGGCACGCTCCAGGAAGAACACAAAGGGTATTAAGTCGCTGATGGTGCCTTCGGTGCGACTAACCATATTTGTGACCTCGTCAAAAGGGCGCATGAGCCTGCAGGAATCGCGCATAAGCACCCAGTAACGGGGGAAAAAAATCCCCAGCTCTGCAGATCCAGTCCTACCACCCAATTCAAACAGGTATTCATTGACGGCTCTTTGTTGTTGCAGCAGACGTTCAAACATGAGGAGCGTTGAATCCCAGCGAGTCTGGCTGTCGCAAATTAAACCTCTGACTGGCAAGTTGTGCCGCCGCTGAATGTCAGCAAGGCGTGCCATGGCTGTGTAGGAACGTCTGAAATGGCCAGACACCTTCCTGGACTGCCTGAGAATGTCCTGCAATCCTGGGTACTTCGAGACAAACCGTTGGACTATTAAATTTAGAACATGTGCCATGCAGGGCACATGTGTTAAATTGCCCAGTCTAAGTGCTGCCAACAGATTGCTTCCGTTGTCACACACCACTTTTCCGATCTTCAGTTGGTGTGGGGTCAGCCACCGATCGGCCTGTGAGTGCAGAGATGACAGGAGTGCAGATCCAGTATGGTTTTTGCTTTCCAGGCACATCATGCCCAAGACAGCATGACAACGGCGTACCTGGCACATCGAATAGCCTATGGGGAGCTGGGGGTGCACAGGTGTGGAGGAGGACACAGCAGTAGAGGAGGAACAAGCCAAGTTAGAAGACGAGTTAGAGAGCGAAGGAGGAGTAGAGGTGGTGGCAGACCCGCATGCAACCCGTGGCGGTGACACCAACTCCACTGTTGTTGAACCACGCATTCCCTGCTTCCCAGCCATAACCAGATTCACCCAGTGGGCAGTGTAGGTGACATACCTGCCCTGACCATGCTTGGAGGACCATGTGTCAGTAGTCATATGGACCTTTGCCCCAACACTAAATGACAGAGATGCAGTGACTTGGCTCTGCACATGCTGGTACAGGTGTGGTATTCCCTTCTGGGGAAAAAAATTGCGGCTGGGTACCTTCCACTGCGGTGTCCCAATTGCTACAAATTTGTGGAAGGCCTCAGAGTCCACCAGCTGGTATGGTAAAAGCTGGCGGGCTAAGAGCGCAGACAAGCCAGCTGCCAGACGCCGGGCAAGGGGGTGACTCGGAGGCATTGGTTTCTTATGCTCAAACATGGCCCTCACAGAAACTTGGCTGGGGGCAGATGAGCAGGAACTGGTGGTCAAGGTGGAAGGCGGAGTGGAAGGTGGTTGAGACGGGTCAAGGACAGCAGAGGCAGAGCAGTAAGATGCTGGACCAAAAGGAGGGTGGCTTTGAGTTTGGCTGCTGCCTTTGAGGTGTTGCTCCCATAGTGCTTTGTGTTTGGCGTTCATGTGCCTTCGCATAGCAGTTGTACCTATGTGGGTGTTGGGCTTCCCAAGACTCAGTTTCTGACTGCACTCATTGCAAATTACAGCGCTTTTGTCAGAGGCACAAACATTAAAAAAATGCCACACTGCTGAGCCTTTTGATGCGGGCTTTCTAGCGGTAACAGTAGAAGCTGGCGGGTGCGTTGGCTGGCTGACCACAGGTGCCGATTCATGTTGTTGCCCTACTGTTCCCTGCGAGCTGTCCCTGCTTCTTCTAAGTCTTATTCTCCTCCTGACTCTCCGTCTCTCCATCTGAACTATCCTCCTCTTGCTCTCTTCTTCTGGGCACCCACAAAACATCAATCTCCTCATCATCATTCTCCTCAGATGCATCAATTTCTTCTGACAGCTCACAGAAGGCAGCAGCAGCGGGGACCTCATCACACCTTATGTCCATCTCTGTTGTGTTGCCTGCCTGAGTTATGATATCTGGTGTAACGTCCTCATCTCCTTCATCTTCTTCTGGCAATAATGGTTGTGCATCACTCAGTTCAACAAACTCATGAGTAAATAACTCCTCTGACTCCAGTGAAGAAGGGGCGGCGGTGGTGGAGGAAGTGGTAGGTGGGTTGTCCATAGCAGAGGAGGATGAGGATGTTGTGGCAAAGTTAGAAACGGTAGAGGATGGGGTGTGCTGTGTAAGCCAGTCAACTACCTCTTCAGCATTTTGGGAGTTCAGGGTAAGTGCCTTCGGAAAACTGGGCAATTTCCTAGGGCCACAGGATATCATAGCAGCACGGCCCCTAGTGCCTCTGCGTGGCGGCCTGCCTTTGCCTGGCATTTTTTTTATTTTTACAAAACAACAACAACTTGGGTGATGTTTCTGGACACGGAATTATTATTGTTATTTAGACAGAATGTGAAAAAGCTCACACAGCTAGGTGGCACTTGGTTGAAGACACCGGGCAACAAGGCCTGCAAGGGCAACGTATACAGTAGTGGATACGGAATATATTATTGCTGGTGGAAAACCGTCATTCAGGTGATGTTTCTGGACACGGAATTATTATTGTTATTTAGACAAATTGTGAAAAAGCTCACACAGCTAGGTGGCACTTGGTTGAAGACACCGGGCAACAAGGCCTCCAAGGGCAACGTATACAGTAGTGGATACGGAATATATTATTGCAGGTGAAAACCGTCACTCAGGTGATGTTTCTGGACACGGAATTATTATTGTTATTTAAACAAATTGTGAAAAAGCTCACACAGCTAGGTGGCACTTGGTTGAAGACACCGGGCAACAAAGCCTGCAAGGGCAACGTATACAGTAGTGGATACGGAATATATTATTGCTGGTGGAAAACCGTCACTCAGGTGATGTTTCTGGACACGGAATTATTATTGTTATTTAGACAAATTGTGAAAAAGCTCACACAGCTAGGTGGCACTTGGTTGAAGACACCGGGCAACAAGGCCTGCAAGGGCAACGTATACAGTAGTGGATACGGAATATATTATTGCTGGTGGAAAAACGTAACTCAGGTGATTTTATTGCGATGCAATGTCACTACTATGTGTAACGTGTTTGGTGCACTACTATGAGCAGCACGCCTGTCTCCAACACACACAGACGGAGCTGCAGCAGTCAGCAGATGAGATCAGCAGGACAGCTGCCCACAGCAGCTACATACAGAGCAGTATAAAGTAGATTACTAGCCAGAAAACCTACTTAAACTGTCCCTCAAATCACTGCACAGCTTCTCTCCCTACACAAATACAGAGCAGTAGAAAGTAGATTACTAGCCAGAAAACCTACTTAAACTGTCCCTCAAATCACTGCAGAGCTTCTCTCCCTACACAAATACAGAGCAGTAGAAAGTAGATTACTAGCCAGAAAACCTACTTAAACTCTCCCTCAAATCACTGCACAGCTTCTCTCCCTACACAAATACAGAGCAGTAGAAAGTAGATTACTAGCCAGAAAACCTACTTAAACTCTCCCTCAAATCACTGCACAGCTTCTCTCCCTACACTAGCTCTTCAAGCACACACAGGCAGAATGTAAAATGGCTGCTGGGCTTCGGTTTATATATGGAAGGGAGTGGTCCGGGGGGGGGGTCCAGGAGGTAGAGCTGCCTGATTGGCTGCCATGTATCTGCTGGTCTGGGGTGAGAGGTCAAAATTTGGCGCCAGCTAAGGCGAACCCAAATTGCGAACATCGCTGAAAGTTCGCGAACTTGCGAACACCCGATGTTCGCGCGAATTAGTTCGCCGGCGAACAGTTCGCTACATCCCTATATGTTATCTGCTAGGTAACCTGTGCCTTTTCTCCTTTTTTCCAGCATAAATAGATGCCCCAATGCACCTATTAGTAGCTTATTACAGTTTTTGTTATGTGTGAAAAAAAATATTTATTTACAGTAACTCTACTGATCTGACATGAGAATAAGCACTTTGTTTTTATTTACAGGGGCCAAGTAATTGATGAAGACAGTTTTGCATTATTGGCAGTAGATATATAAAATTACTCAAAAGGCATCAGGTAACAAGAAAGGAACGTTTTTTAAAACTGCACCTCTCTTTTAGAAAATAACTACCAATGACCAGCAAGCAAGGAATTCACCTCACTCACACAGCAGGCCAGAGCCACACAACTGTAACCTTTAGCAACAGCCTTACCCTGTAACCTTTAGCAACAGTCCCACCCTGTAACCTTTAGCAACAGTCCCACCCTGTGACATTTAGCAACAGCCCCATCCTGTGACCTTTAACAACAGCCCCATCCTGTAATCTTTAGCAACAGCCCCATTCTGTAACCTTCAGCAACAGCCCCACCCTGTAACCATTAGCAACAGTCCCACCCTGTAACCTTTAGCAACAGCCCCACCCTTTAATCTTTAGCAACAGCCCCACCCTGTAATCTTTAGCAACAGTTCTGCCCTGTAACCTTTAACAGTTTGGGTTCCAAGTGCATACATCAGCCGAATGTAACTGTATCCTTTCATTTATAGAGTAAATTTAAAAAATGTTAAGTGGCTAAATGCAACTATTTTTGACCTGTAAAAGTATGTTATTAACTATGCTAATCCAATAGTTCCAGACTAAACTGCAACTCACAGATGAGTGAAAAAAAAATGATACATTATATCAAAAGAACAATATACAAGAATATGCTTTTATCCTCCAAACCATAAGCCCAGTACACATAATTATCATACATCATGACTTAAAATCATATCAATATATCAGTAAGGAGATATTTCACTTAACAACAACTTCAGAATAACAGCAACATAATTCATAGAACATTATAACTGTATTAACATGCTTTTGGATGTAGTAAGTTTAGAGAAGTTATAAAAAGCCTTGTAAGGGTAAGGGCTGCAAGACAATATTTTTTTTGTTTAGTAGGCAAGAAACGAAAAATGTCAGCTGTAAGCAGAATACTTTATGGGTTCCTTTTGTAAGTTACATAAATCCAGTCCTAAACCCATTTCTTTCAATGTAGCTTTAGATGTGTGAATATCATGGAATGTGACAGGCATAGGAAAATACCTGAGATAGATTCTTCATATGTTGAGCTAGTAGCTGCTCCAAGAGAGCTGGATGATACACTTTGAGATGGTGTTTCTGGAATGTAGCAAGGACGCAAAATTGCCTCTCCCGTGCAATAACCCTTTTCTCCATTACCATTGTGTGCTAAAATACATATAAAAATTGAATTTAAACTCTAGATTTCTTAGTTCAAGCCGGAAAAACATGATTGGCAAAAAAAAACCTAAGGCAAAACTTTTTTTTTGTTCTACTGTAACATTTTTTCTACTGTAACATTTTGTTTTCTCGAGCACTAAAAAAAACTCCAGAAGCCAGAATGAACTTGGCCAAAAAAAAAAAAATAATAACATTGTTCAATGTATTGGCAATGAGATTGAAAATCTTCACTGTTTCAACTGGGAAAAATAGCCAAATAAAATAACTTGAAATTAATTAACATTAATTTCTATAATACTTTGCAGCTTTTACATGCAAAGCTTTTTCATGCACATTTTTTGGCATTTTTTTGTTTTTATAAATTAGAACTATATGAATTTTCCAAAAAAATCTGTGCTTATTATATGACTTCATTATGTTCCTAACGTACAAGTAGACTTTTGTGTAAAAGTTTGGAAGTTTGGACACTTTTCCACTGATAAAATACACAATTAGATTTATATAGTTTATAAACCAAAACTTAAATCCATTTTCACAAAATAACTTAAAGGAAAATGTAATTCTTTTTAAAACTATAGGACCCCACTAGAGGCCTTCCCTTCCCCTCCCAATCAGCAAAAATGAAAGACCCTTTGCTGGATACACAAGGCATTTAAAAGGTGTCATCTTTGCCAAAAGGAGTGCTACTAAGTACTGACTGACTAGGGCTTTCAAGCCTGCGCTACAACTTTGGAGCTACAAAGCCATAGATAAATACAGCTAGAAATCTATACTTAAGGGGTTTACAATTTGAAAACAAAATTGTTTGGAATTGTCGAAAAGTTATTGGTATTCAAATTGTACTCATTTTTTCAGCACTATACCGCTTTGCAGAATATAACCTCTGACACTGTCCTATTGCAGCCTACAAAATAACATTTGTTTTCACAGTGAACAGTGAAACTAATATGTAGTGGAAAAAACATGGGTAAAGAACATTTCTCAGAAATTGCAGAACACCTATCTCAGTCATTTGGATAAGCTTTATAACAATTATGTTTTCCAAGGAACAAAACATTTTAGGACAGTGCTTATATTTTAGCTACATCTTGCCATGAAATATGCATTACTGGACTACAGAAAAGGACTGCAAAAGGTACAATATTCAATATATAGTTTAGGCATAACCAAAGGGACATCATACCCAAAA
The DNA here is from genome assembly GCF_000004195.4 of Xenopus tropicalis. Lineage (NCBI taxonomy): Eukaryota > Metazoa > Chordata > Amphibia > Anura > Pipidae > Xenopus > Xenopus tropicalis. The sequence continues at coordinate 106,842,427 of NC_030678.2, read as the reverse complement.
TTGACAATAATTTTTATTAATAAGTATGACTATTGTGACTGGGTTTTTGCTGGCTTTCTTAAAATAATTATACAATAATTACCACTTCTTAGGATAACTTGCTGATCTGTGCGATGGTATGCGAGGTAAGGATATACAGTGAGAATGCAGTTCTCAGCTACTGCTGACACTTGAAGAGGAAACCTAGAAATAAGAAATCACGAGACATCAAGCAGTTTGAAAATGTCTTGTTCATTATTTGACCTGTCTTTCACTTAATAAAAAATATTTGAATATGGATCTGATTTGCATCTTGTCTATCAGTAAACAATGTACTGATCCCATATTTTTTATATTGGATCTATAAACTACAGACTTTGATTCCATATGGAATAAAATGTGAGATTTTGTAAAAGTTTAAATTAGAGGTGTGCCTTCATTTACTTTTATATACTATTTATGTATAGTTTTATGTATTGCTTATATAATTCTGTTTGACAAACATGGGTCATATTTATTTGCCCTTTACTGGTATCACAGTTCTGCCTGTGGATCATTTTGGGTTCACAAGGTTCCCTGAGTGCCATCTAACCTGTTGGTTGGTAACTCTCCATTTAGCTTTATTTTCCTTAGCAACAGTGGGTGTCGCAAGGAAGTGGCATTCAAGCGCCCATTTTACACTTCTCAACCTTAACACACTTTTAATATTTTAAATGACAAGTAAAACTTAATTCACTGAGGGGTGCGAAAATGTTGTGTCACATGTAAATTAGTTTCTTCACCGGGCCAGTGCTTTTGGAAAGAAACTTGCAAACTGCATGTGCAGGTACAGTTTTTCCAAAAAGGAGCACTCGTTCAAACGAAAATTAGTAAGCTCTTCATTAGGCTTTCATTCACAGTGTAAAAAATTGCTGCTGAAATGATGCATAATACCCTGCACATCTTCATCTTGCGAAAAAAAAGGGAAGTGCATTTGTTTTCTGTTACCCATTAAGCATTCTGCTGCTTGCATACTTATTTCCCTAATGTGCACTTGCAAAGAAGTTACAGAAAATAAGCAATAGTCATTAAATATATTATGTGAATCCACATTTGCAACCTGCTGCTAGCCAAAAAAAGCTCAAGTTCTAACTGTGAATTCAGAAAAAAGGAAGAAAAACTCATAAGACCTGAATGCTGGTTTTCATTAAACAGTCCCTGAGAAAAAATCTGTTTTGCATCAGAACATAGTTTTTGTTTCAGTCTTGGCTATTATAATCTATGTTTCCAATCCTATTATAGCATTTTGGTCAAAGAATACAATGACATGCAGAATCAATCTGTAAGATTAGAAGTAGGTTAATTCATAATAGTTGAAAATAATGTTAAAACTAGGCTATAAAAATTGATTATGGCTTTTATTCTATGATTTTTTACTGTACCTCCTAACCGGGAATTCTGCCAAATGAAGCATACCTTCTTATCATGTCTAGATCCTAATCTTAAGTATTATACAATGGAAAAAATAAATGCATTTAAAGCATAGTTATGAAATATAGAACTTCATTGCTGTGTTATAATTATCTCTAGTTATGCAGAACAGCTGCGGCATTAACAAAACTAAGTGATCTGCAAAACAATGGAGCAGTAACATTAAAAGTAGACTGTAGCTGGAAGAAACAAAGGGATATAAAAACTCCTGCAAAGTACAGTAAGTGGCCAGATTCATTATGAATCGGAAATTACTGTACCGCTTTAGTAAAAGCAAATACGACCTAGAAATTTCTTTAAGCTGGCCCAAGAATTGAAAGGTGAAATGGGCTCATAAAATAAAATTGCAAATTGAAACTATGTTGAGAGTTGCATGGTCACACAAAACTAACATAAGTCAATCCATTACAAAAGAATAGACAGCCTACCTGAGACATAGTAAAGCATGGTGTGAAATAAATGGTGTATTTATATAATTTTATACTGTGCATAGCAATACCTAAAATCCTCCATTAAAAAAAACTAGTCATTGGTGTTATAGTCACACATATGCATCTCTGAATGAGCTAATTTATTATTTTAATTTATTGTTTATAATTTATTTTACCACCACAGACCTGTTGTATAACCCATTCAATGGGAAAAAATGTATGTGGCAGGAAAATGCCAACAAAGACAGGGAAAGGTTGGTCTTGGGCCCGTTGCCATTGCACCTCACTTGCTTTGCACCCCTTAGTGCTCCTGCACTTGTGTTTGGAATCTGCAAATGACCCCAATGTTTTGCATCAGCTAAGCCTTCTTATAATTATAGTATGAGTTCTCTTTGCTTTCTTATAATGAAACAAATAATTCATTAAGCACTTTTGCTGTTCCAAGTTATGTCTGGTTTTAATGGACTCACTCATTTAAAGCCATTTATTTTTACAGCTGTTATACTTGCTGCTTTACAACACTGACAGGCAGTGTTATTCATATGAATGACAGCAGGCACTTGTATTGGACATTCAAGTTATATGCCAACACAATGTTAATGTAAAAATTTCACATAAATGCAGCAATGACGAAACACTGCAGGGAAAGGGGCTATCCCAAAAGCTGTGTGATATTCTTTCTGAAATAGTATATTATAATAGTATTTGTTTTTTCTTACTAGTTTTACTTCTTTACTGCTATAAAGTCATTTTTTGCTACCTTGCTAGAATGGCAAAATCCATTTACTGGTAATTATGACTAATTCTGTTTACCTTCTGGCAAACAGCAGAAGTCCTATCTTCCTTTATGACAGAAATCCAAACCTCTATCCCACGAGAAAATTTAGGATCAATTACCCTTTATCTGAATGGGTTTTTTTAACATTTAGCACAGTGTTTCTTGAAATGCATGTGGCTGGCTTACCAACTAGAATAAAAGAGACTGTGCAATGTAAATGGATGTCAAATACAATGACAGTATCCCTTAAACATCTATGGCATGCTACTGATAACAGAATAATACATATTTTAATAAAAATGAAAACTTACTGGTTATTGTACTCATCAGTAAATAATAGATTGACCAAGCAAGAGACTGGACTGGAAGATTTAAAACTGATTTGGCAAATAAGCTCTTCACTACTGTCCCCAGCGCTTGAAACAGTCTGTCCATTTGGGAATTCAATAGAAAATGGCCTTGTCTGGTCACCACTGTCCATTTCCACTTCTGGGCATTTAACGCTTAACTGTGTTTTCCTTTGTAGAAACGTAAAAGTAATAATAAAGGTTATATGAGAAGCAAAATGAATGATCTGTGACAGTAAGAAGCAAACAGAGCTTGAAATAAAACCTGCATTTTAGCAAAAGTGAACAATTAAATGGTAGACTTTTGGATTTGAAAAACATTGCCCTGTGATACTAAAACATTCTGATACACCATATAGCAAAAGTGTCAGGACTCCTGCCTCTCCACATGTAATTTCCAAACCAAGGTTATAAATACAAAGTTGGTCCTGCATTTGCAGCCTCATGTTTCCTGAGAAAATTTTACTAAATTTTGGAATGCTATTGATGGGACTTTTTTCCATTTAATTGCATGAGAGAAGTTGGACACTAATGGTGAAGGTCCGGCCTAGTAAATCCAATTTTGTATAGCCATTGTATTGTAATAAGGCATTATTGCTCTAAACTAGGAAAGAGCCCTTAATAAACTCTTACCCCTTAAAAAGGAATCAAGGAACTGTCAATAATGTCAATAATGTATGTACAGCCTTAAGGTTTGCTTTCAGTGGAAGCAGGGGCCCTAGCTCAAACCATTAATAACAACCCCACAGCATTATTACTCTTCTACCAAAGTTGAATATCAGCTTTATGCATTCAGGTAGGTACTGAGGCATCTACTAAACCCAAACTTTTCCATCAGTCAGGTGTTGAAATGCCATTTATTTCTCCATATAATAGGGCCGATTCACTAGAGGCTGAAAAAATATTATCACTTCTTATATTTGGACAATTAACAATCGATTCACAAAAAAGTCACTTGTCTGAATTATGAAGCTATTTTATTGTCGTTATTTATGTTGCAATGACATATTTTTAATCAATATTTTAAACCTTGCAATATATTTATGTTTTATGCTGTAGCACGTGATATTAGCGCACGCTATTACGCACGTAACTGCTACTTTCTGAAAACTACCGTTCTGAAAATTACCATTTCCCTGAAAACTGGAGGATGCATCACTCTAGGGCCAACACATACTGATACATATCAGAACACATATTGATTTTCTTCTTAAGATTCCATAAAAAATCCGACTGCAAACTCCATCTTGTCACCACAGACAATCACCATCTGCAATGTTGTTTAGAAACGCCTACTCCTGGGAAGCGTTATGTTTCACAGTAATTATCGCCACATTTTATGCTTTCAACGCTTAAAATATGTCTGTGAATTATGCGTTAATATTGTTATGTTAGATAATTACCGCAATGTGATGGAAATAACGTTATGCAATAATTGGGGTTACCGCGCATGCGATATGTGTAGTAACGCATGCAAAATTACTTTCACGAATCTGTACCTAATTAACAGACACTTTTTAACGCATAAAATCTTGCGTTAAGCGTTAACCACCTTAAGTGAATCGGCCCCAATGTGTTTACACTGCTCCAGATTCCACTAGCAGTGACCATTACATAACTCCATACAAAACATGATGATTTTAGGTTTGTTTGCCTTTGATCACTCATAAAAAGCCAACACTTCCTACTTTTATTATTCTTTATTTAAATAACTCTGACATACTCCACTTAGCTATACAGAGATTATACATTTATTCAGATCAGTTTCTATGCCATTAGAGTTTACAATCTAGATACCTTTCCTAGTCACACACAAACTGTGGTCAGTTTTATAAGGAGCCAATAAACCTACCTTAATCTTTTTTATGGGGTGTGGGAAGAAACCAGAGAAACTGGAGAAACACAGGGAGAACATACAAACCCCTTGCAGAAAGTGCCCTGGCTGGCAGTTTGGATATGAGTGTTCCAACTGAGATCATGTCATTTTAGGCAGGGTGTCCTAATACTTTTAGCTAAAAATGTATCTAAATACATTAGGCTAATTCATTTACAGTATATTAAATATATTTATTTTTATATAAAACTACATCATAATATATAAAATATTGAATGTTATATATAAGAAACTTAGATATGCACAAATTAGTCGATCTTGACTGAACTATTTGGCACATGCTAACACTCCATTTTACCACTGGAATGAATGGTGTGATGTGGACATTTACCATATGAGCCAATTGTGCTCTCTCTCTGCAGCAGACATTTCTGTATAAAAAAAAAATTAAACCATTTTTTTACCTTGAAAAATCTATAGCAGTTATATTAACAATTGCTTGTGTCTCTGTATCCAAGGGGACTGGAGTAAGAATCACTAATGGAGGACTGAACAACAGCCTTGGTTTTCTGACAATTCCATGCAGATGTAGAAGAGTATAATGGCTATCGGGATTGTTGTTCAGGATCACTGGGATTTCAGCACAATAATCCCCTGGAACAGCTGTTAGGGTATTGGAAATCACAAAATGAATGTATATACAGATGGCACAAATTTGAGACACCATTTTTACTAAAATCTGGTCCTAAGTTGCATGAAAAAAATGCATTAACTTAGGTCTGACTTAAGCATTTTTTGAAATATTGTATTAATCAGTCTGCTAAGCTGCTTTATCATCATCTTTGCATTTGCTACAAGTCGGTTTTAGAATTGTGCAGATGACTGCTGCTTTTTATTTCTGTAAGGTTACTGCATGCTAAGGCTCTTCCCCTCATAAAGTTACAGTAAGAAAGACAAGTACTTAACAAATATAATGAAATAAACAATGTTTAGTCAATGTTATTGTCTGCTCGTGCAGAGCTGTCAACTTGACAGCTTTGATAACTGGGGAGAATGCAGCGAAAAAATCGTGACAATGCAAGCATAGTATCCAAGCCTATTGTGATACTAATAATAAATACAGTTAGTATTCATGTTAGTATATACAGTTTATGTATGTAAGTGTATAGATAGGTCAGTATAGGTTTGTGTGTGCTGGGTTTACTTGTAAGGGTTGAACTTGATGGACTCTGGTCTTTTTTCAACCCTATGTAACTATGTAATGCTGCTGGGGGACTAGAGAACAGGAGGAGAGCCTCCAAATTCGGGTAACTTCTGAAGAAATAGGGGGGGGCTGACAGCTCTGTCTTGTGTCCCCTGTAGAGGACAAAAATGCCCTTACCAGTTGGAACACCAATTACCACAATGTCTGCTGTTTGCAGTTTACATGAATATTCTATTCTTAGCAGTTTATGAGATATTTACATTTTAAAACTACTACTAATAAACAGCATACAGGATGTGCATGGATGTGAATGGAAATTTAGTGTTGACACTCTGGGGCTTCAAGAGCTGTTAAGTCTAAAACTGCTAATATCTCAGATACCACCAAAATAGAAAATGATTTTTAATTGCAAAAGTGTCCAGAGGATCACTCCTTTTTTTGTGTTAAGATCACCTTAATCGGTCAGTAACAGGCCCCTTTAGGAAAATTTTAATTTTGTTTGCCTTCTGTGAAAACAAAGCTTTAAAGAAGAATTGGCAACGAAAAATGAATATGGTTACAAATACTGTATTTTATATATATACTAATCTTTATGTTGCAGCAAAGAGATTCAGCAGCCCTATAAGCATACGATTTTCAGTGGCACTCTCAATGCTCAGTGTGCTCTGGGCAGCTGTTGAGAAGCAAATCTCAAGAAACCATCAAGCAGAAAATAAGGTTTATCTGTCTAAAATGTCTAAAGCTACATGGCTGATTATTCAATTCTGATGCAGAACGCACTGGTTCCTGAGTTGCTATGTAATGAAAATTGAATTAATTAGTAATTGTGTGTGATCCCCCAAGATCAGGTATCTGACAACATCACAGAGCATATGCTAAAAAGAGTAGAAAAGAAGACAGAGAGCAACTGGCAGCATTTTCAGAGGTACAGTTGTTGGCTAGGCACATGGGTGCCTTAGCCTAGTTTGCAGCATTTCTAGCTTTATTCTTTGTTAAGCTTTATCCTTTAATTCTTCAGCATAAAAATAAGAATATTTTACAGGTTTCTTACTAGGACAGAAGTTGACAGTGAGGCTTTTTTTCTGGCCTGGTTCAAGTGTGCCTGAACGTTTGCTGAACTTGAAAATCCCATCATCTATCTTTTTTTCAGCCCGATCAAGATTTAACTTCCATGTCACGTTTTTCTTTGAGATGTTGGTTAGTTCAATCTCCTGTGCACAAAAAAGGGTAAACGTAAGGTTACATGAATCTTAAAAACAGACATTATTGTCTTTGTAAAAGTAAAGTGCACTGTTCTAATATGCTGAGAAAATGGATATAGTAACACTGCACTGTGTTCCCTGACAACAGGGCACACACTTTCTTTCTAACTGTACATCTAAAAGACATAAGGAAATAGTTCCAGGATTTATAAAAGCTTTTAGAAACAACATTTATATATCCTGTCTTACTCAGTGATGAATCACAATCAAATCTTGAGGTTTTACAGAATGTTTCCTTTTGTATTATTTATAGCTACTGGACTGGAAAGTGGCTATGCACTACCTTTCAAAAGTAAAGAAATATTTCTTATTTGTGTGAGTGTTATATATTACTACACCTGTGGTGAGGAAAAGTTACGGAAGAAAGGTATTTACAGGTATGGAATCTCTTTTCCACAAACATGATATCCAGAAAGCTCCAAATTACAGAAAGGCCATCTCCCACAGACATTTTAGTCAAATAATTAAAATTTTTATAATGATTTCCTTTTTTTCTGTAATAAAACAGTACCTTGCACTTGATCCTAACTAAGCTGCATAAGTCCTTTTTAGTGGCAAAACAATCCTATTCAGTTTGTTAAATGATTTTTAGTGGACTTGAGGTATGAAGATCAAAATTTCAGGAAACAAACCCTTTATTGGGAAAATCCTAGATCCCAAAAATTCTGTTTAATAGATCTTATACCTGTACTAACAAGGTTGTTGGCATATATCTGGTAAACCCTATGTTAAAGTCAGGTTCCGACTTCTGGCCACTTATAAGTAAGGTTAACATGTTGCCGCCCATTAAAGAACAAGTAAACCTTTTTCTTTTCTATCTTTAAATTACTCTAAACAACCCCCAGAATAACATACCTTAGTCCCTGCATTCAGTCTGATCTAGTTTCTGATTTATAAGTTGAAATCTCCAGCTCCTTTCCTGTTCGTCCTGGTACAGTGTGAAGCCCCGCCCCCTCTTACTGTTCCACTCTCCTCATCTCTTCGACTACAGGGTAGTCGAGGAGGATAGCCTTCTGTGCATGCCTGATAGAGAAGAAGCTTTCTGGAAATGCACAGAGAAGGAACCAATGTTTTTTTCTATGCCCATAAATAACTTCCTGACTCACTGTGCATTCCCAGAAGGCTTCTTCTCAGTCAGGCATGCACAGAAGGCTCTCCTCTTTGACTACAGAAGAGATGAGGAGAGCTGAACAGGAAGAGGGGATGGGGCTTCATGCTGTACCAGGAAGAAGAGGAAAGGAGCTGGAGATTTCAACTTATAAATCAGAAACCAGATCAGACTGAATGCAGGGACTAAGGTATATTATTATGGGGGTTGTTTAGAGTAATTTTAAAGATAGGTGGAAAAGGTTTACTTCTTCTTTAAAGGGGGTAATAAGTTCAACTTTGTGTAGTGTATATCCAAGACTGGAGGGGTCATTAATATCTGCAAGCACAGTTCCCACAAATTTCCTCTCAAAGAGTTGAGGTTAAAACACCATTCATTAGAGGAACTTGCACTTGCATTTTACACTTGCATTTGGTCCCAGTCGGTCCTTCCTGCCTCCTCAAATTTCAAATTAAGGGTAGGTTCACCTATCGATGCAAGGCAACCCTGGAGCTACCACCACCTCCAGACCAGTTGATAACTACAGTGGTGTGAAAAACTATTTGCCCCCTTCCTGATTTCTTATTCTTTTGCATGTTTGTCACACAAAATGTTTCTGATCATCAAACACATTTAACTATTAGTCAAAGATAACACAAGTAAACACAAAATGCAGTTTTTAAATGAGGGTTTTTATTATTTAGGGAGAAAAAAAATCCAAACCTACATGGCCCTGTGTGAAAAACCTAATAACTGGTTGGGCCACCCTTAGCAGCAATAACTGCAATCAAGCATTTGCGATAACTTGCAACGAGTCTTTTACAGTGCTCTGGAGGAATTTTGGCCCACTCATCTTTGCAGAATTGTTGTAATTCAGCTTTATTTGAGGGTTTTCTAGCATGAACCGCCTTTTTAAGGTCATGCCACAACATCTCAATAGGATTCAGGTCAGGACTTTGACTAGGCCACTCCAAAGTCTTCATTTTGTTTTTCTTCAGCCATTCAGAGGTGGATTTGCCGGTGTGTTTTGGGTCATTGTCCTGCTGCAGCACCCAAGATCGCTTCAGCTTGAGTTGACAAACAGATGGACGGACATTCTCCTTCAGGATTTTTTGGTAGACAGTAGAATTCATGGTTCCATCTATCACAGCAAGCCTTCCAGGTCCTGAAGCAGCAAAACAACCCCAGACCATCACACTACCACCACCATATTTTACTGTTGGTATGATGTTCTTTTTCTGAAATGCTGTGTTACTTTTACGCCAGATGTAACGGGACACGCACCTTCCAAAAAGTGCAACTTTTGTCTCGTCGGTCCACAAGGTATTTTCCCAAAAGTCTTGGCAATCATTGAGATGTTTTCTAGCAAAATTGAGACGAGCCATAATGTTCTTTTTGCTTAAAAGTGGTTTGCTCCTTGAAAATCTGCCATGCAGGCCGTTTTTGCCCAGTCTCTTTCTTATGGTGGAGTCGTGAACACTGACCTTAATTGAGGCAAGTGAGGCCTCCAGTTCTTTAGATGTTGTCCTGGGGTCTTTTGTGGCCTCTCGGATGAGTTGTCTCTGCGCTCTTGGGGTAATTTTGGTCGGCCGGCCACTCCTGGGAAGGTTCACCACTGTTCCATGTTTTTGCCATTTGTGGATAATGGCTCTCACTGTGGTTCGCTGGAGTCCCAAAGCTTTAGAAATGGCTTTATAACCTTTACCAGACTGATAAATCTCAATTACTTTTGTTCTCATTTGTTCCTGAATTTCTTTGGATCTTGGCATGATGTCTAGCTTTTGAGGTGCTTTTGGTCTACTTCTCTGTGTCAGGTAGCTCAAATTTAAGGGATTTCTTGATTGAAACAGGTGTGGCAGTAATCAGGCCTGGGGGTGACTACAGAAATTGAACTCAGGTGTGATAAACCACAGTTAAGTTATTTTTTAACAAGGGGGGCAATCACTTTTTCACACAGGGCCATGTAGATTTGGAGTTTTTTTTCTCCCTTAATAACGTAAACCTTCATTTAAAAACTGCATTTTGTGTTCAATTATGTTATCTTTGACTAATAGTTAACGGTTTTTGATGAGCAGAAACATTTAAGTGTGACAAACATGCAAAAGAATAAGAAATCAGGAAGGGGGCAAATGTATGTGGTTACCCGAGCACCCTGTGTCAATCTGCGAAGAGAACTTACACTTAAAGAATATGGCACACATGGCACTCATGCGCTGAACACCAAAAATGGCATCAAACAGGTGCAACATACTACAGCACTGAAATCCTGCGGAAAACACTGCATTATAGTAAGAAAAACATAGTGATTGCGATCTAAATTGCACTTTGCTCACTGCACTTGCAGTTTTAGATGACCCCTTGTGAGTGAACAAGATGTTTAACTATTCTGAGGTTCAGTTGGTTCTGGGTTTGGCCCTTAACTTGTGATTATGAAGCCTATTGTTACTTAGTGCCAGGCTGGCAATGGCTTAACTTGTAGTTTGCATGTATTTTTCCTGTTTAATGCAAAGCTGACTAGAGTCAACTATTGCTAAAGTGCAAACTTCTATTTTCTTTACCTACAGAAAAAGTGTTACCCTTTCTCAAAGAAAAGGCTACCCCCAAACTCCTCTAATACAACTATATTTATATTCCACTTATGTAACTGAGCCTCTTGTTCTGAGAGTGTTGTAAAACAGACAGAGGGAAAAGGTGCCAAGCGTTCTTGTACTTTTACACTCACTTGGCTAACAGATTGCAGAGAAACACCACAGATGTGAGTCAAGTAGTTTTGAATGGCTAACAAAACAAAGCATTAACAGGAACTGCTTTGCACATAGTAATAGTTTAAGTGAAAAAATACCGTAAAAGAGAATAAATACTATATAATACAAACTGCACAAACCATATGGCAAGTTTAGGCTATTGCTTTAAGTGTTTATTGTTACTCTATGAAGGTTGCAATGTAATTCTCTATTGCTTATACAGGGAAGTGTAGCCAAATTATATATAAGCATGTTCAAATAACCTCTTAAATTATGTAGTTTGACAAATCAATAGAGCTGACACAGAAGTACCAGCACACTAGACCTTTAAATTCTATGTTTATGTGTACTTTTTTAGTGCCCTGTGGGAACGTTATTGAAGACAAAATGTGGTGCCAGTTGCAGTGGCTGCAGCCAGCTCTAAAAGGTGCCATGTGCCAGCCTGAGGAAATCCACACACGGATGATGAATTCATGGCGCAGAGGGAATGTTACTGAAAGTTCAAATGAGTTCGGACTGCAGAGTTTATGTGAGTTTTGCTAAGGTGTGAGAAACTACTGCAAGCTCTTATATGTTGAAGTCTGCATGACCTAAACCAACACGTAAAAAAACATTAACAAGGGGCAATGAAACATGAAGCATGTAGCCTTTTGAACTGTTACCTGCTGTCTCGTCACATTGCCTTACTTTAAAGTGGTTTTAAACCCAAAAATTAATTTGTTAACATAATCAGAGTGAAAAATCACTGATTCAGTTCCTACCACTGCAATTATGTGTGCAGTCATGCAATCTACCAGTCCCTGTGCACACCACTTATTTAGCTTGCTAACATTCCAATTATGTGTACAGTGACAGGAATGCCTTTCACATGTCCTTGTCCTAGGACAGAGCTTTGAGGAAATAGGTAAGAGAGCAGATGATACTCCATTGTAGAAGACGCAGAAAAGCTATTTAAAAGGTAAGACTTTGATGTACACACATATACTTTTCAGCTGTGTGCAATTCTAGTGGTGCAACAACAAGCATGTTTAGCTGTGTGCAATTCTTCTCCAATTATTTTCATCTAGTGATAATAAATGAGCTGCTATGTTTTTCCCCTCTGACTCACATGCAAACATTGCCTTAAACCCTAATGGATTTTATGTAAGATATTTAATAATTGATCTCTGATTTACTGAGAAATCTTTATCCAGTTATTAAAGCCACAATTGTCAAACATTTATAAACGCAGCCCCAAAAATGATGGGATTTAAAGTTCGTAATAACCCAGCAACCACATGAGTATATGCTCTTGCTTTTAATACACATCATATGGTTCCTTTATTGGAAGTTGCAGGTGGCACAACATTTGTACTATAATATATTGTCACAGATACTATTTTTGCAAATAATAATATTAAAGATCTGCTTCTTAAATATTGGTGGATATTTAAAGCTTTGCTTTTATAATAAACATACCTTACCCATTAAACAAGTCTCACCTGAGTGCACCAAGATTCATCTGCAATGCCCAAGTCAAAAAATCCTGATGACAGGTCAAATTCTAGCTTTGTAGTAGAGAAACTGAGCAGTGGAAGCAAAACTGAAAAATATATATTAAGAAGTGATATAGATTAGCACTAATTTTATATCATTTTACAGAGCAGTACACTTGCTCTCAACTTTTGATTATTATTAGATGCAGAGTGTATTATGTCTCAAGATAAACCAGCAAAAAATGCTTTCATTTCAATTCAACACATTTTTAAATCAATTTTTTAACCAACAGGTGTCTTAGTTTTACCTTGTACATAATAAACTTTACACAACAGAAAATGGAAATGCATTGACAGAATTAAGTAACTGAATGACAGAGATCAGTGTACACAAACAAATTCTAGCTTTTACACCAGGGCTGTCCAACTTTTGCCCGAAGACTGGATTTGGCTCTCCAGGTGATTTTTAGGGTTCCCAGAATACTTAATTAAACTAAGCACTCCTCTAATTCCAGAATACTAAAGTCAAAATGATTGCCTTTCATCAAAATTGAGAGCAATTTCCATCAAATGAATTCCTCAAATGAATGAATGAATGTGTGTTAATGGGACATGAGAGATATATAATTGTAACATATTAAAGTAAACAAATGTCAGTAAGAACTCTTGTAGCAATACATATTGGAAAGATGTGTAAAAATGATGTGTAAAAGCTTATAATAATGAACATGTGAAGATAAAAATGCCATAAATAAAGAATCCATCTGCAGTGATATGAAATTCAGCAAAACTATTTCTCATGTCCAACCAAAAATCAGATATGACATATTCAATATTACATTCCCTTTATCACAGCTTGCACAGGCTACAGTTCATCAGGTTTGCTGTCATAGCATATACAATATATTTTTATGTATAATTTTGAATGTAAGTGGAATAGAAAGAATAAAAGTTTAAGGTGCTTTAAAGATGCTCTGCCTTCAATTTTCCTCTTTTCTTTGTACCTGTAAGCTTATCAAAGGGTTTGGTTTGCTTTTCAAAAAGCTTGGTTATCAGTACTGGGACAAGTTCTCCTGGTGCCCAAGGCAGTTCTCAGCCACGCTGCTCACAAAACAGTCTTCCCCCCCACCCTTGTCTTCATCGCCCTGTCTACAACCCCTCCAGGTTATGCCCTCTCACCATGAAGCAACCTAGGCAGCCACCCACTGTATGCTACGTCTGACCTGTCAGATTATAGATGTCTACAAAACACATTTTTAACAAAAATAAACTAATGCCAGACTAATGCTAGATTTCAACAGCCAGGTTAGCGGTACACAAAGTTTAACAAACTGAATTAAATTTCAAGTAAACGTATTCTTTATAGAGCTGTAAGAGGTGCAATATGCATTGAAACACTTTCTTAATCTTTTAAGTCTCCAATGGGAAATCTTTTTGTGCTTTTGCCAAGAAGACATTTTTTGTTTACATACCAGTTGCATTAACTCTACATTTTGGAGTGACCACATTTACTATTTGAGGTCTGGGAACAACAAGATGCTTCTCAGAGTTGGTAGGAGTCACAGGCAAAGAGCTTCCAGCATTTAAGTCTCCAGTGAAATTTATATTGACAGGGAGCTGGAAGTCATATGCTGCCACCTGCATTACAAAGAAGAAAAAAAGTCATTTTATTACCTTCTTTGGCATTCACAAAAGTGACATAATGTAAATATACACATGTAAAATAATTTCTGTAAGAATGGATAAATTACTTAGCTATGACACATATATATGCCTATATACATTTACCGAAGGCAGCACACTTTAATTAGTGTTCAAAACTTGCACTTGGAACAATTAAAGAGCACAAAAATGATAATCTAGTCAATATGTGTATACAGAATTGCTGCAGCTTATTTCAGAAAATAATTTTTCAGAGGCACAGATCAATAGCTAAAACAAACAATAACATTTTGGCTTAAGGAAAATATTTATAAGATAAGACCTATGTGCACACAGAATTTGAAAGAACACCTTTCACTTATCTGGACTGTCTCTCAAGATAATTTCATCATTTTCCTCCTACTGCAAGGAGGCAAACAACCCCAGGAAAAAATAAAAACATAACCATAAAATCCTCCCAGCACAACACTTCCCTGTTGTGCTGGGAGAATTATGCAGTTTGAAAAGGCATCTGAAAAATGTATTGTAAACACTGCGGCTTGTGATGCAATGCTTCCCATCATCCATCAGCACAATTACACCATAGTGCCAAGCATTAACAGCCTTTGGCATAACCACTCTGCTCAGCTTTTATGTTTGTTTGTTTTTTTTAGTGCACCAGAAGTATCTTTCTATCACTACAGATTATGGAATGTATTTCCTTTCATTAGACTGTATACAGACAGATTGTATACATGTTAAAGACCACGTGAAAAGAGGTATTACAGGAGCATTTCCAACCCTACTCAAATTGTAGTAACCAAAATGGCAGGACCGGAGCAAAACAAGCAGCATGATATTTTCTCAGAAGATGGAAAAAGCATGGATTACATGGGGAAGCAATGGTCAAAACAGGAAATAGATAAAGGTAAATTTGAGTGAGGGTTGGTGAAAAATAAACTATTAACAGCATAAACAGGAGGTAGAAGTAGATAAATTGGGGGCAGAGCTAGAGATGGAGACAAATTATTAATAAGTGACTGACTTTTTGGGGACATAGAGGATTAAGAAGAGGGTAATTGGCAGCTAACAGATGATAACAGGATGACTGACGAAAGATGAATAGAGTGGTGAAATGAAGTACTAGCAAGTGTTAGAGACACATAATTAACTGTAGGAAAATACTGAATATGAACTGTGAAAATAGAGGAAGGATGAAGTTTATTGTGAATTGAGGGAAGAGATGCTGCTAAAAGAAAGGAAATAGTAATATAGGAGGGAAGCAGATATATGGAAAAGGTGATCTTAGGAGACAGAAGCAGAACTGGTCAATAGTGAGGATGAACTTTAAGGACATGCAAAGTCTATTTTACTAGGGGGTGCCTAGGCACCCACAAGTGAAGTAGATGTTTGTTTTTTCCCAAGGTCGGTGTTCCGGTTAGGAGAAAACTGCACCAGCCTGCGGAAAAACTTTATCAGCTCTGCACCGCCATTCTACTTACCTTCCGACCACTGTCCCAGGCATCCCTTGCAACAATCCCTGTTCATTCACACATGCTCAGCAAAGTAAACCTGCACAATCTATGCTACAACAGAAGTGCAGAAAGCCAAAGGGATGAAGATCTCAGGTATGGAGAAGCCGGTGCAGCAATTAGGTAGGTTTTTCATGGGCCAGTGCAGTGTTCTAACCGGAACCACTGGCCCAAAGAAAAGCTTAGCAATCTATTTAAAATGGGGGCTGCCTAAGATTTTGACACCATACAGAAGATTCAGTTCAGGATTTGGACAAGACAGAAAACGAACTTAGGTATTAACTGGAGTAAAATATAGTAGGTGAACTTAAAGGATATGTAAGCCTTTTAACATAATCTATACAGCCCCCAGAATAGCATACCTTTCTCCCTGCACTCGGTTTCATGTAGATTTTGTTCTGTTCGTGTAGATTCTGTTCAACTCTCTCAGCTACATCCTAGCCTAGCATGAAGCTCCTCTCCATTTTCTTTGCTAAACTCTTCTTCTCTCTCTAACTGTGAAAATGGTAAAAGAGGTGTCTACTGTGTATGATTGCTGTCTCTGTTCCAATGGAAATCTACCAGGTATGTGCAGCAGACCACTTCAACCATCTTTATAAGTCAGAGAGAAAAGGAGAGCTCAGCAAAAAAAGGGGGGCAGAGCTTCACAATAGACTAAGAAGTAGCTGAGAGAACTGAAGTTGAGCTGTGGTACAGAATCTAGATGAAACTGATGTATCAAGCTCTAAACTCCCATTTTGATAAATCTACCCCTTAATGTTTGCTCCTTATATACATTTCTGTTCAGGTCATTGTGGTTGTTTTTCATTATTAAACCTTTTGTTGATATAAGCAGTATGTGTCAAGCCTCAGAAGGTTTGGTACTAGCAGCACATTAACTCCGCACCAGTTTATCCAGCCATTCTTACAGTTTGTGATTATATTATGACCTCAAATGTGTAAATAATGTAGCAGAATTATTGTGAGCCAATATTTTTACTGAGCAGTAATGATGGTTTAGAATACCCCATTTTGATATTTGATCATTCTGTCCAATATATTACTTCTTAGATTGCCCACACAAGAGAGGTAGAGGGAAATAAGAATAAACTGGAGTAAGAAACTGAAGAAACAGATCATAAAACAGAAGCATAATTAATTGACCATAATGATAGGAGAATTAGTGGGAGATGTAGATGATGAGCTGGGAGAGAGAAGATGAACTGCAGATGAGAGATGGGTATGCACTGGAGTAAGACAGATGATAAAAATTGGAAGAATTCCACACAGCAGCTTGCCGAGAAGCAAATGAGTTACAAGTAAATATATATCTTAATTTAAAGATTAATTGCAGTTTTACTTGAAGCATGTTTGTGCAATGCAAAACCTTACAGTGTTCATTGTTCTAGCTTGATTCTAGCCTGAAATGACTGACCCCTTTTTACTTTCTGACATTCTGACAACTATACATTTAGGACACATTTTTCTAATGCATAATATAATTTTGCTGAGCATGAGGGACTAAACTGCTCAAAACGGTCTGTTATGAGCAGGAGACAAAGAATTGCTACAAAGGGTGACAGCTTAAAAGAAATAAAGACATAGTAGGTATGTAAATACAGTTAGTTTTACACTTTCACATGCATTAAGCAAATAAAAAATCTGCGCAGCTCATATAGCCTGTCATAGTTGCGACACATTGCAGAGTAGAAAGCACAATCTCTTAGGAAAAGGGCCAGACATGTGCTAAGAATAAGTACATTGGAAAAAAAGCCTCAGAAACTGCCATAAGTTAAAAAGTGTCAGTTCCACTTTATGTAAAGCTTTATATTTATTTCAACTCTTTGCTGATAAACACCTCTCATCACAAATGTGCTTTGGTTTAATGAGCAAGTTTTTCTTGTTTATCCTGGAAGAGGCGCTTACTCTCCACATTAACATTTAATCTTTGCTAATTGTGCCGTATCAATAAAACAAAAATACTGTAGTAGGAAATCTGCAGATAAAAACACTACTTATAAGTACTAATGAGACAGTAATATATACTACTTTATCTATTATAGTACGTCTTCCTACAGCTCCCATGGTTCATTATAGCTAAATTAGACATTCTGCTGGGGTGAACTAGACAATGAAGCACATGGAAAAATATGAAAAGCCTAGTAGTAATGTGTTACTTTTAATATTTAAACTGTTTATAAGAAGAATCAGTGTTTCTCTGAAGCAGATTGTGATTTGTCTTTGAAGAACGTTTCTTTTCCTGCTGCTTTTTTTTATTTTTGTGTTCCAGTATAAAGGGAACAGTGCTTCAGTTACCCTAGGCAGGCTTCTAGACAACACACAGTGACAGCTTAACAAACAGCATGGAAGGACCACAGGACATATCACTAAAACACTTCAGAGTGTATCACTGAAATGAAAACAGTGCAGAGTAAGTGGTATAAAATATCACAATAACTGGCAATGTTCTATTCCTATTCCCTGACATTTCTACGCAATGATGCTTGCATTTTCTTTATTTGATTTACAGGTGACCTCATACGCATAAAATAAAGGTATAAGCTAAAATGAAATACTGCGCGAGAGGAAGCTACAAGGTATATCTGGCCCATTTTTAATGAAGCCTATCTCTATGTTCTTCTAGTAATAACAAATTCCCTGTGAAGTATTCGTACAAAGCTATTAAAATTGAATGTATCATAAATCATGCATTTCTTGAACTTAATTAAATTTAAATCAAACAGTTTCTGATAAAATACCTATACCCTGTTTTAAAAAAACTATATAGAATTGTTGTATAATCTGAAATGACCAGAAGATTATCTTTTTTCCTGTACTGGTATAAGACAACTACATTATAGCAATAACCTTATATGACATGCAACCCTCCAACACTCTATTTGTAAAGTGAAAAAGGAAGATTTTAACTGAAGCACTTTTAAAAATAATCCATATTGAAATCCAACACAACTTTGGCACATAATGAAGCAATACAGCAATGTGAATATTAAATCCCCCAGACAGAGCTTAGTTCTGATCCACTGAGCATTTTTTCCCTGTGGATTGACTGCACTGGATAAAAACATCTGGCCTTAGGTGCCCAGTGCACCCCCAGGAGGCACAGGCGGTAATGTAACAAGGCACCAGACCCCTCCGCAAATAAAATCCTCAGAAGGGCCACACTATCCACTCTCCGCCAGCTGGGGAGGGGGGATTTTCTAGGCTACAGAGGAAGCAGATCCCATGTTCTATGCATTTCTGTTCTCTCTATAGTCCCACCTTGTCCTTATCAACTCCATAGAGCAGGTCATAAGGGCAGGGCCCTGTTGCACCCTACATCCTCCTCTTCCACTAACTATGCATCTGTATGATGCACAAGCTAGGAAATGTATATGGCATTGTTGCAGAGAAGCCAAAGTGCAAAAAAATTAAGCACAGCAACCTGCAGCAATTATACAGAAGAGAAAGACAATGTGCAATGCTGTGTACGTTCGCAGGGAATCACCAAATAAATCTTGCTACCCGAAAGCAATTCTCACTGTAACCTGTATGAGCCCTATATACGAATTACAAAATTTTGCTGACCAACTCAACAATGGACTTTGACAAGATTCTTCTTGGGTTCGAAATTAACTACAGATTCTCTTAGTTTGCTAAAGCAATTTCTTTACTTTGCCATGGAAAATAATTGGATTTGCTAGGTTTGGCAAAGTAG
Source organism: Xenopus tropicalis (assembly GCF_000004195.4). Lineage (NCBI taxonomy): Eukaryota > Metazoa > Chordata > Amphibia > Anura > Pipidae > Xenopus > Xenopus tropicalis. Next base: position 106,822,949 of record NC_030678.2, on the reverse strand, counting down.
CGCTATTTTGTTCAAAAAGAATGTTGAAGTTCTTTACAAACAGGGTGAAGTGAATAGAAAAAAAACAAAGAAGCAATGTAGGACACATTTCTTTAAAAATAGCAAACCTTAGAATAGTGGCAACTACAGACGGAGACAGAAGTATATATATACATACACACACACATGAAAAAATGTGTGAAATTTCTTGAATATTTAGAAATCTTCCATGTATAGTTTGTTTCAACAAAGTCAAGTATATGACACCATAAACACCATGATCATATAACACCTGCAAAGACGCAGAATAAATCTGTAGTCCTTAGGGTAAATAGCAGTCTCTTCATGGGAACAATACAATAGTCCCTTAATAAGGCAGCTGTTGGCAGTGCAACAATATATAATAATATATTCAGCAGCTCAGTATGAAAAGTAATTATGTAAAAAGAAGAAGAAAATGCAGTAGTTATTTATTCCATTATCCATGAGAATACACACACACTATAGCATATTAACTACATAACTTATGACTCTCAAATGTACATAAGAGAAATAAAACTACCGTACAATACAAATTAGGTGACAGCTTATTGGTCTGTATAATTTTTTTTATAAGATAACTATGTAGCAATGAATAATACAATACACATACAGTACACATTTAGTTCATTACTAACAAACTCCTATCTAGCTATTTATTACTGTGATGTAACATTTCTAATATTGTAAAAAAACAAAATGATCACATTTACATAAAACAGACCTTGCAACCTGAAAATGTAGTATATACAAAGTAGTAGGGGTCTTTTATGTCTACATTCTTGCACCTTACTAATGCTGACTAACGCAGTCAGTTCTGTATTATTGAAGGAAGCTGCATGTGTCTGTGCTCCAAAGCACAGATAACAAATATAAATCAGTACATATACACCCATTTATTGCATGGGGCTGTGGAATATGTTGGTGCTTTATAAATACATATTGTTAACTAGAAAGGGAAGTTTGAGAACAAACTTCATGTTGGGTTGAAAAACATGAAGTCACTGAATGGGCTCTGCCCACTTTCTCTAACCTTGGACCTTGGTTATACAGTAAAAACCACTGTGCAAAGTTTTGGGACCCTGGTTTTAATAGTGTCTGCATGGCAGCAACTTAAATTTCCCCACTGAAAGTCAACGACATCTGATTGGCGGTAGTGGCGGTGGTAACTCCACCCCCTTTTTCTAACCTGGAACTGCAGTTACCCAGTGACTAATTCTGCGAAATTTAGGGGCCCTAGGATTAATAGTTAAAGAACGGCACCAATTAACCAATTAAAATTTAAACCAATAAAAGTCAATAGGTGAATTGTGATTGGTGGTTCCGCCCACTTTTTCTAACCTTGAGTCAAAGTCACCCAGTGGCAAACAGTGGGCACCCTGGCATAAATAGTTTGAGAATGACAGCATTTTAAATTTAAACCAATAAAATTCAATGGATGAAATCTGATTGGCTGTTAGTGGCCCAACTCACTTTTCCTATTTTTGAACTGCAGTCCCCCAGTGACCAACATTGCAAATTTTGGGGACTCAGGCATTCATTGTGAGACTGACAGCATTTTACACTTCACCATTGAAAGTAAATAGGTGAAATGTTATTGGCTGTTGGTGGCTCCGCCCACTTTTTTCTAACTTTGAATGGAAAATACCCAGTGACTAACTCTGGAAACTTTAACAACCCTGGAATTAATATTTAAATAACAGCATCAGTTTAAATATAAACCAATGAAATATAATGGGTGGAAATGGATTGGCTGTTGGTGGCTCCTCCCACTTGTTTGGGAACCCTGACATAAATAGTGTGAGCAAAGCAACATTTTAAATATAAACCAAAACAATTCAATAGGTAAAGTCTGATTGGCTGTTGGTGGCTCCACCCACTTTTCTCAACTTGGAACATAGTCACCTAGTGACAAACTGTGCAAAGTTTGGGGACCCTGACATTAAACATGTGAAAATGTCAGCAGTTAAAATTTCCCCACTGAAAACAATGAAAGAAATGTGATTGGCTTTTGGCGGCCCCGCCCACTTTTTCTAACCTTGAGTACAAAGTCCCGCAGTGACTGACTGTGCAAAGTTTGCGAACTCTGGCATCAAACCAATAAAATTCAATAGGTGAAATCTGATTGGCTGTTGGTGGCCCCGCCCACTTTTTCAAAACTAAAACTGTAGTACTCTAGCGACCAACTGGGGACCCTGGTGTTAATACTGTGAGAATGGCAGCAGGTTGAATTTCCCCATTTAGAGTCAATAGGTAAAATCTGATTGGCTGTTGGTGGCTCCACCCACTTACAAAAATACAAAAAACCTTAAATGCGTAGTCACCCAGTGTCTGACGGTGGAAAGCATAGTCTTGGTTGGAAGGGAGCTGGCTACTGCAACATTGCTTCAAGAATCAGTAAGAATCAAACAGAAGCTGCTTTCACTGGTAAATTTGAATTTTAATAACTTCATTTTGAAATGTACTATGAACGCACATTAATTAAATAACAAAAATCATATTAATATGATTAAATAATAAAACATTAATGCGAAAATCATAAATTCTTATTTGTCCTAATACAAGTACTAAAAAAGATCTGTTTTTAGTAGCACAGTAAGACATTCCTTATGTAGTGGTTATAGCTAGTATTGCTTCAGATTGGGGTTCTGTGCAGACCTCTCAGAAGTGAACTGTATGCACAGCCTAATGCACTCCCTGTTGAGAACAGAAAAATGTATGGTTTATAAAGCCTAATTCACTGTTTCTAACCAGACATCTAATCACTATAGGAATATAAACAGAGCTTTAGCTGTGAAATTACCTGTGAATGGTCCAGACTTGAAGGCACTGGCATTTCAAGGCTTTTATTTGTATAAACACAAACAATTTTACTTTATTTTTAATTAAAGTTGCACAGCTTTTCACTTTGGGTTAGCTTTTTCTAGATCTAGGACACAATCATTGTCCTAATTTGCAAAAAGGGAAGCAGCAACCAAGAGACTAATTATTGCTTGACTTTTAGAGTAACCATCTGGACTAACCAATACTAATGATCACTAATATCCATTTTCTACACTTCTAATGTTCTCTTTCATTGAATAAGGTGTACCCCATTGTGTATATATATATATATATATATATATATGTATAGTATAGCAATTATAATCCGCACTCACAGGACTTAAGAAAACAAAAAATATTTTATTTGGCAAGCGACTAACGTTTCGGCTGACACAGCAGCCTTTCTCAAAGTGGATGTGAAACAAACAGATTCCCCAAATAAACCCGAAAATGGCGCCAAAAGACCAGTGTGACGTCATACACAGGGGGGTGTGTTTAACATATATGTGTAAATAGAGCAACAACTGTTATATGTTTAAACATAAAATCATTACTAAGTGGTAATAGCAAGTAAAGTAGTAGAAAGTGAAGCGATAAGTAGGACACCCAGTGTGGTTAAGGATATGTAATAAATGAAACAAAAAGAGCTTGTGCATACTTGTACCGAACTGCAACTCGCACCATTTGTAAGTAGAGACATGTTGTGCCGAGTAGGATACGCGGCATAGGGGACTTGAGGGTAAAGGTTGTCACTTACTAGATTATCGGCGATGCCTGCCATAACAGGGCTGGACTGATTGTGAGTAGCGTAAGCTGAACTCTACTGCGCTCATCCGTGCGTCATAGGACAAATGATCGCGCGGGGAGATACGAGACAGCCGTCACGGTCCATAGTTAAGGATCTGAGGGAGATACAGCTCCCTTACAGTAGCGCTAGTCAGCGCGTAACTGGATTTTAGCCGAAAGGCATTGAAAGTAGCGGTCAGGATAGCTAGTGACACGTATGAACTTGGAATCCCTGTTGTTTGGGAGGACCCAGTATATCAATACAGTGCACATATTCATACCATCCAGAGACCAATGTAGGGCCTGCTTGTGGAGTTAATAAAGAGTTCATTGGTCGATATCGGTTGTTCACAGCAGGAGAGGGTATGCCAAGGATGGACTGGTAGAGTGTTGGTGTTCGTGCCCGGCAAAGGGTGAACCGCCATACACTGTACTCAAGTACGTGTGTCATGGGCAAAATAAAAGGCGATGTATAGGTAATAAAAATGAGTAAAGTGGGCTGGTAGAGTGTTGGTGTTCAAGAACCGCCATACACTGTACTCAAGTACAAGGCAAACTAGTGTGACAAGGGCAAAATAGAAGACAATGTACAGGTAATAGAAATGATTATGCAATGTACGGTACATGAGAGCACAAGCTGGTGCAAGGAGAGCGAGAAGTGAATTAAAAGCAAAATGGTAAGAGAAGCCGCTGAAAAGAGTATGCAGAGTAAAAAACAAGCTATAAGTAGGAGTTAAATAAAGTCAAGAAATGACAGAGACCCGGGAGATAGCTTACAAGCTGACACATAGTTACTGAAATAGTTCACAAAGGGCAAATTTCAAAGTCCGCAACAATATATCTAAACAATAGGTTAAATGTATCTACACAATAAGTTAAATGTCCATATATATATGTATATATATATACCAAATCAAACACAACCAGCACCAAGGGTCTTGTGGTTCAAACAAATATTAGTGTATTATAATTGCATGTACAACCGACGTTTCGGTCCCTTTTGGGACCTTTTTCAAGGTATATATATATATATATATATATATATATAGAATACAGAATGTCGGCACTCACAGGATTTCCACGAAGATAATCACTGGCAGTCAATCATGTTTAAAGGTGCAATCAGGTGGAGTTTATTGATCCAACGTTTCAGTTCCCTACTGGAACCTTCGTCAGGGAAGCAAGTGTGTACACAGAGCCAAAGTTTAAATACATTATTTGGCGCCAAAAGAAGCGTTGCTAGGCAACCATACAGTGTAAACAAACAACAAAAGGTGAGATAGTGAAGAAAGAATAAAGGAATTTATTTACAAACCATTGCTTGGTGTCATATACTTAAGCCCAGAGTAGCGATAATCGTTTGCAGGGGATCGTGCGTGTATAAGCATTCTGCTGAGAGCCGCGCTGTCCATCAGGTTAAGGCACCTCCCTCGTAACCCCCTGCTGCTTCTCCTTAGCAACAATACTTATAACCTGGCGCAAGGTATTCTGGTGTGCAGTGCCCTTCCGCCGTGGCTCGCATGGAGAGCCGGTGCGACAAATTCGCTGCCCATGCTGGGCACAGTGGCATACAGTGGGTGCCGGCTGCGGTCTGACATCGCTGGTTTCAGCCAGAGGTGTCGACCAGCCGCACCGCAACCACATCGGAGTATGAGAGGGCTTATGGAGGCATAATAGGGAGCGCCCAGGTCGCACAGTAACCCCCGTAGGGGATTTAAGAGTTTGTGGAGGCACATAGAGGGAGCGCACAGGGAGCGTAGTTGTAGAGGGTAATTCTGTGCCCCACGCGGGGCCTGTCAGAGGGAGTAGGTGCATATATCGGAGCGAGCTTCTCACACAGAGTTCAGTGCTCATAGTAGCACAATCTCATAGAATGGTGGGGTACACCTGCTACCCCGTTCAGAAAGAACAGCGTCGGGTACACCTGCTACCCAGTTGCTGTGCCAACGTAGTGTGGGCAAGGATAGTATCCTGGCAAATGAACACCCCGGGCAAAGAGGTTTGAAAGGAGACAGGGAAAGTGTAAAGAAAGGAATATGTGCAAATATATATAGTATAGTTAAAGACAGAAATATGGATAAATGTAGCCACTTTAGGTGGAAACCCTAAATGTCAAAGAAGTTACACATGTAGTGTCAAGTTACTAGCAAAATTAAAGATACATGTTGCCAGATATCGCCAAAACATTAGTGTGTAAAAACATGGATCAAACAGTCCAGAAACAGAGAGTCACACAGGGAGCAATGTACACATCCAGTAGCCAGGTGGCCAAGACCTGTTAGTGTCCCCGGAACACACACTATCACAGGAGAAAAACCTTATAGAGCATGGAACGAGGAACAATGTCTAAATAAAGCAGCCAAGTGGCAGAGTCTCATTAAGGCCCCTAGGGGTCACACAATCGAGTTTATGAATCCACCTTGATTCCCTTCGTAGGAGAGCTTGGTCCCTGTTGCCTCCCCTTAGGAGGGTTGGTTGAAAGTCGATTGCCATGCATCTAAAGGTTGGGAGTGAGTGTTTCATCTTAAGGAAATGTCTAGCAACCGGCTGGTCTGCTTTGCCTTCCTTGAGGGCCCTGCTTATTGCTGAGCGGTGGTTCCCTATACGTTCCCGTAATGTGGTAATGGTTTTGCCCACATAGTAGAGGCCACACGGGCAGGAGATAATGTATACCACATAGTCCGAAGTGCATGTTAGTCTGATTGATTTTGAAACGTTTACCCGTGTGTGGGTGAGGGAAGTTTGGTCCCGTCAGTAGGCATCTACATGTGACACAATCGGGGCACTTGAAACACCCCAGTTTCCTCTGTGAGGTTAGCCAATTAGTAGGGGAGGTGGAGTGACCCTTGAAGTCAGTCCTGACGAGAAGGTTCCGCAAGCTGCTATTCCTTTTATATCCCATCATTGGTCTCCTAGCTTGATACAGGGACAGAGTCTCGTCTTGGCTAATCATTGGCCAATTATTCTGGATGCTTCGAGATAAATGTGTTGAAGTGGAGTTGTACGTTGTTGTGAAAATCAAAGGGGTCGACTGAGTCTTGTTCTTAGTAGTCTTTTGTAGTAGTCCATCTTGTGTGTGGAGAAGTGCTTTTTGGAGTTGTGGGTCTAGTTGGCTTTCTGTGTACCCCCGTTCCAAGAATCTCTCATACATTTCTCTTAGTTGGATCCTAGCCGTGTCAGATGAGCTGTTATTCCTAATAACCCGTAGAAACTGAGAAAAGGGAATACCCCTAATTGTAGCTGGAGGGTGGTGACTGGACGCATGTAAAATAGAGTTACGGTCAGTAGGTTTTCTAAAAAGTCTTGTGCCCAAGCCTGAGTCTGTTTTGAAGATATTTAAATCTAAAAAGTTCGTGTGGAATAATGGTATACAGGCTTTTCACGTCCATTGTTACAAGGATACTATTGGGAGGGATGTCACCCAAGTCCTTTAGTCTTTGGATCACATGTGTGGAGTCCCGTGTATATGATAACATGGATTTGACTAGGGGTTGTAAGTGTGAATCAATAAAGGTCGAAACTGACTGGTAAAGGGAACCCACAGCCGAGATGATGGGTCTCCCAGGAGGTGATGACAGGGATTTATGGACCTTTGGTAGAGTATAGATGATAGGGATACGAGGATACTCCGTAATCATAAACTGAGATGAATCCTCGGTAAGCCACCCAACATTAAGGGCAGAAAGTAAGATCCCATCTAATTCTTTTTTGAAACTCAGAGTCGGGTCACCGGAGAGGGCTCTATAAGTCTCCGTGTCCGCAAGCTGTCCCTATAACACGTCCCTATAGTAGGAGTAGTCCAATAAAAGGATAGAACCCCCCTTATCAGCAACAGGGACCAAGCTCTCCTACAAAGGGAATCAAGGTGGATTCATAAACTCGATTGTGTGACCCCTAGGGGTCTTAATGAGACTCTGCCACTTGGCTGCTTTATTTAGACATTGTTCCTCGTTCCATGCTCTATAAGGTTTTTCTCCTGTGATAGTGTGTGTTCCGGGGACACTAACAGGTCTTGGCCACCTGGCTACTGGATGTGTACATTGCTCCCTGCGTGACTCTCTGTTTCTGGACTGTTTGATCCATGTTTTTACACACTAATGTTTTGGCGATATCTGGCAACATGTATCTTTAATTTTGCTAGTAACTTGACACTACATGTGTAACTTCTTTGACATTTAGGGTTTCCACCTAAAGTGGCTACATGTATCCATATTTCTGTCATTAACTATACTATATATATTTGCACATATTCCTTTCTTTACACTTTCCCTGTCTCCTTTCAAACCTCTATGCCCGGGGTGTTCATTTGCCAGGATACAATCCTTGCCCACACTACGTTGGCACAGCAACTGGGTAGCAGGTGTACCCGACGCTGTTCTTTCTGAACGGGGTAGCAGGTGTACCCCACCATTCTATGAGATTGTGCTACTACGAGCACTGAACTCTGTGTGAGAAGCTCGCTCCGATATATGCACCTACTCCCTCTGACAGGCCCCGCGTGGGGTACAGAATTACCCTCTACAACTACGCTCCCTGTGCGCTCCCTCTATGTGCCTCCACAAACTCTTAAATCCCCTACTGGGGTTACTGTGCGACCTGGGCGCTCCCTATTATGCCTCCATAAGCCCTCTCATACTCCGATGTGGTTGCGGTGCGGCTGTCGACACCTCTGGCTGAAACCAGCGATGTCAGACCGCAGCCGGCACCCACTGTATGCCACTGTGCCCAGCATGGGCAGCGAATTTGTCGCACCGGCTCTCCATGCGAGCCATGGCGGAAAGGCACTGCACACCAGAATACCTTGCGCCAGGTTATAAGTATTGTTGCTAAGGAGAAGCAGCAGGGGGTTACGAGAGAGGTGCCTTAACCTGATGGACAGCGCGGCTCTCAGCAGAATGCTTATACACGCACGATCCCCTGCAAACGATTATCACTTCTCTGGGCTTAAGTAATATCCGGCACAATAATGACACCAAGCAATGGTTTGTAAATAAATTCCTTTATTCTTTCTTCACTATCTCACCTTTTGTTGTTTGTTTACACTGTATGGTTGCCTAGCAACACTTCTTTTGGCGCCAAATAATGTATTTAAACTTTGGCTCTGTGTACACACTTGCTTCCCTGACGAAGGTTCCAGTAGGGAACTGAAACGTTGGATCAATAAACTCCACCTGATTGCACCTTTAAACATGACTGACTGCCAGTGATTATCTTCGTGGAAATCCTGTGAGTGCCGACATTCTGTATTCTCTATTTTAATTCTGCTGCTCTGGCACCCAGGTAGTGCATTTAAACTTTGGTGTGCTCTTCATCCTGCATTTTGTATATATATATATATATATATATATAGTCCACTTCACTTCCTTTTTGGAAAAGTCAGTTGGACAAGGACTGCTCGTTAAAAACAAATATATATATATTCAATGGGGTAAACCTTATTCAATCTATATCTGACCAAGCCTGGTCCATATATAGATCAGGAAAGCTGACATTTTGGCCAGATGTAGGCCCCTCCTGTCATGAGTTAAGATGAGGACTTTGCCTCAGATTAATTTCCATTCTTCTAAATGTACAGAATGTTCTCTTCAAAGTGCCTCTAGCCACATATACAGGCTAATTTGCTATAAACTCAATCAAAACTACAGGCCACACAGTTTTGTAATCCTATACATACTGGATATACAACTGATAAGCAGACCCTGGCATTCATATTCAAGATGTATTATCTTAGCACCTAATGACATGTCAAAGGTAAGATGCTGTAACATTTAAGCTTTGACAGTTTCAGAAATTTCACAGAAAACACTAACTCTATCAATGTTTTTGATAGTCTGAAGCAGAAAGTTATATTTAATCATTCGGAGTTTGTCAGTATGTGTAATTTACAATACATGGTTTTTAGAGGTCAACTTACATTTATAGTGCCTTTACCTCAAATAAAATGCAGGCAATGGGTTGAATATGCAATAGGTGATATGACAGCCATAACAATTATTATCCACTATTTTAGCTTTGGGGTCTCTACATGCCACATATTTTGGCAATCCTATGCATATCAGGCAGGCTGTTCAAAAGACTTTTGTTTTTAACATTGGTAGGTATGGAAGAACAGTGAGGGGTTGGTTAGAATACAATTCTCCATATGTCTTATAAGGCTTATCCTGGTCACGTAGAGTAAACAGAATTTCTTAATTTTACACATTCTACTGTAAACATCATATAATGTACATATACACAGAATAGATTTATATGGGTCGCTAAATTATGAAATCATGTTTATATATGAAAATAATATCTGTGATACAAAATATCTATTTATCCACAAAACTGATTTTCAAGAGGTTTTAGTAATTGTATTAATTTCTATTACAAAATACAATATATGTGTCCTAGTTAAAGAAACATTATAAAGTTTCAAAAACATGAAAATGACTTTATCCACTTAAGTAATCTTAAAGATTTATCATGCAGTGAGCAATAGTAATCACTGACAAATGTAATGTGCTTCAAGGCTTCTGCCAGTAAATAAGTAGCATTCCCTTTACTTAAGCTGTATTAAAATGTATAGTGTACGTTAAAGTAAGTTTTCAGAATAGATTTACAAACTTTAAGCATTTTAAATATTAAGAGATAATTATGAGAATACATTTAAGTTTCTGCATTTCTTGGGAAATACAGGTATAATGAATTGCATCTAATTATCATGCATTCTTCATAAAACTGTGTATATTCTATAATTACAAGCCAATCTAACATCTGTAAAAATATGTATAAAGTAATTTATCATTTTAAAAATTAACATTCCACAGGGATGACCAACAGGATGTAACAACTGTGCATCCTTAATGGGTTACATGGTTGAGCTTCTTTGTGTGTATGGACAGCAAGTCTCCAGTTATGCATCACAAAATCACTAATATTTTGTATTAAGTGTGAAAATATTAGAAACTAACAGCCATGCTTGAAGGGAATTAACATGCTCCACAGGCACAGGAAGGGTAATTATTTTATTTTTCTATGAGCCTGGGTTTAATTTGTGACTTGATCCCCCCTCTCTATATCCAGATGTATGAAGAGGTAAGCAACTGAGCATTGAGATCCATTTAGTAATGCAATAAATATCATGAGCCTTATGGAATGGGTGCATACGGATGTGATACTGTGCCTAGATGGCATTTATTTCTGTAATGTAAAGTTACATGCACACATAACATTCCCTTTGACTGAAATATCTAAGCATATACAAAATACCCATACTTACTTCTTTGGGATTAAAATGAAGAGAGCATTCAAGGGATTCTTTCTCTTCTAACTCCACAATATACAGAAGAGGATATAATGGGTCAGTTTCAACTGCTAAAACAAGCACACAAATACCTATTAGTTTACCAAAACTGAAATTCTAAAAAAAAAAGTGCCACTTTGCAAAAGTTGTCTTAACCCATAGCAATTAATCATATGTAAGCTTATAAATAGGTGACCAGTAAATGCCAATGATTGCTTACTATTGGCTATCAGACCCGGATAAAAATTATTTTCACATAATATGCAAAATTGTGAGTAGGCTTGTTAACAATAAATAGGGACTGATTTTTCCACCTTATGCATAAACATTTTAAAATTTAACATTGTAAATAATTAATCTGCATCAAGAACACATTTTTCTGAATTAATATAATTCTTAGTAAACAGAAAAGCTTCCAGTCCATGAATATCAATCAAATCATTAGGCTCACTGTGAAGTGTTACCAATGAGAAGCATTATGGCTCAGATGAAACATGCCAGCACACCAAATAGCCAGTGTGCCATCAGCATTACAATTTATTGGTTGAGCCTGAGCTAGCCACATGGCTGGAAGATCTATGTGCATCAGGAAATATATAATATTCTCTCATGAACTTAATGGGATACATTTGTTTTAGGCTAAAAAAAACAAAAACATCTCTTGACGTCTCTTTTAAGGGCCATTAGAGTTTCCTTAAGAGTTTTTATTAGACTAAATTCAGTGTGCCAGCAACAAAAAAGTACTATACAATATGGCCAACATTGTGCAAAAACACTACAAATTATGAAGTAGATGTTTTCCCCCATACCTTGATGATTCTAATTTCAAAAGGTTTTCTTGAATGCTACAATTAATTACATTTAAGTTCAAGTACCTGATCCATCTTTAAATGTCATGGAAAAGTCTTGGTATTTGCTAAGGTCAAACTCTACTTTTGCGTGCGCAGCACTTTTATTCTGAAGCATAAACGGTATAACCTGAGTAGAATTTACATACACCCCAGGAAACAGGAAAGAGCTCTGGAACAAGAGAAAACAATGTTAAAATATTTACTAATAAATCTACTGCCAATAACTAGACAGGAGTGGTAATAAACTGAGAACAGATTTTAATTTTTCTAGAAAAAAAAAATAAAGAAAAAGTGAACGTGGACCTCTTCTAAAATAAATGCAGCCTGAAAGGTTTTGAAACCAAATCAGTCATGTCTCTTACATCATTTTAAAGATGTAACATTTTCTCGAATCACAGCAAAATGCAATTTTGAATTTTAATAAATCATCTCACTTGTTTCTGTGATTTGAGAAGATCGCTGCAAAAATGCAGTTTTATCTGTATTTGCAAAGAAGTTTTTAAAACTCGGAGAAATGTATTAAATAAACACAAAGGCTCGACAGGCAAACACCACCAAAAAACCTGCTGAGATACCCTATAAATCAATGGGAAAGCGATATTCTACTTTATTCTTACTTTATTTTATGCCATTTTCAGCCTCATCTGCAAAATTTTCCTGACAGTCAGGAAAGGGTTGATAAATAGAGCAAACACTGTCTGTAATATTACAATAGGCACTGTATGGGTGCACCACAGGGACCAGAACATAATTTTTGACCTGTGAAAATTGCATCTTATTTAGAATAAGTGTTAGAATTAATGTATTGCCTTAGAGTTTCTTATTTTGCTTGCTTTCATGTTTAGATATTTGAGGTAATTTTTTTTTGTTTTGCTTATGTTATTTAAATAATGATCTTAATAATACTTGTTTTCTGCCTTGCAGTGTTATTTGATTAAGGACAGAGCAGATATCGGAAGCTTAAGATGCTGCCAGCATTGAGTTCTGTACTCTCATCAACCTGATGCAACAAGCCACGCGTTGCCCTTCTAATCTGACATGTTATTTAGAAGTTAATGATTCTGTCCTGTTTCATTTTGTGAAGCACTCCTGATATGTATGGCTTTTCTAGTAAGCCAAGGTTATGCATGAAAAATAGTCACTATTTCACCTAAATCCCAAAGCAAAAATATTTTAAGGTTATTTTTTAAAGCAACCAGAGTGTAAGCCATTTATAATATACATTTATTTTCATTTAGTTTTATTAAACACACAGGACATTTGGCTTAGTTTATCATGTTCACCGAAAAAGTGTACTTTCTACATATACATTTCCACAGTGTGCTAGTTTATTTGGTAAGTATTTTACATGTCGCCTGTACACACACACACGGCACTAACATGAAAATAAAATTAAATCTGCATACAATGATGATTTCTGTTATCCAAAGGGTTTTAAACCTGTAATAACACAGGTGGGCTAATGAGCTGGCACTTATGGATTTTTAAAATTGTTAATCTTGTAAAGTAGTGAATTAAGCAACAGAAAGATCTGCATCTCACCCCCAATTAAATGTGGGTATTCAAAAGGTAAAGTGTTTGCCAAAAAGGGCACATAAACAATAACCCACATTCCCAGGGTAATCACGTTCAGTAAAAACTAATGAGCAGCTCCCCAGAATGTAGGCTATGCATGCTTTATTATTCAGAGAAAAGTTAAAGAAAAACTATAGCCCATGCAGGTCTCTTTAAAAATATTTAGCATTAAATAGTTCATATGTAAAACTTCATCTAAATATACCTTTTTTATAAAAATATACCTTAATAGCAGTATGTGCCATTGGGTTCTCCTAAATTGAAAATTGCCATTTTAAGTACTAAGGGCCACCCCCTGGGATTATATGATTTATAGAGTACACAAACAGACCAAGGGCACACATACATGTTAGGTAACATCAGCCAATTAATAGACTAAGTTCTCTCTTTGAATCTCACACTTCTTCCCGTTAAAGTAAGAGCTGCATTATTTCCTGTTAAGTGATCTCTGAGGAAGCACACAGACCATCACAAAAGATATAAACTATCTTTTGCTTAAAGGAGAAGGAAAGTCATTTTGTCATTTTACTGCCAATAGATTTGCTGCATTAGTGCCACCTAAAACAATATATTTATCCTGTAGAAAGCATTGCCATACCTGAGTAAAGAGCCTTAGAAGCTTTCTCTGTTTGCTTAAGATTGCAGCTGCCATTTTAAATAGCTTCCTGCTCCAGCTCTAGTGTTAGAGCTGAGATCACACATTCCTAAGGGTGGGGGGGGGGGGAATTCTTAGCAATCTTATGAGGGGGGGGAGGAGAGGAAAGAGCTGGGCAGACTCTGGCCACGGGAATTAAGGATGTTTCTGAGAGAGGAAGTCACACAGTCACACAACATGTTTACAAAAATGGAGACAAGACATCCTGTGTTTCTTTTGATAGAGGGTTCAGTGCAGAATTGACTGTATTTACATAGACCTTTCTGATAAAGCTTACTTAGTTTTTACCTTTCCTTCTCGTTTAAGTATTCATTTTGGGGGTATAGTTTTCCTTTAAGCCAAAGTGTGATGGTCCCTAGGGGAAGGTGTGTAGGAGTAAATGGAGGTAATAACTTAAACAAATAAGACTGCTATTTGTAGCAACATGTACAACACCACCCCAGTTCTTAAATGAAAAAAACAATAACCACTCACGCTAACTTAGGTTTTGGGTTAAAGTTGCACTGTACTCAAACATAATAAAGTTGGAGAAAACCGTTAGGCAAAATTCAGTTTACTGTGGTAAAGCTGATACTCACAACAGAAATTTCTATTTGTGGAGGTATAACAAATCCTCCAATTCTCAACTCCAAAGGCTTTGTGTTACGCACCGACACCTAAATAAATTAAACAGAGAATATATTAATAATTGTAGTTATAACACCTACAGTCTTAATACACAGTTTAAAGGACATGTAAACCCTACATTTATGCTTTTTGTGCCAGCTTAGAGGGATTCTGGTCCTATTCTCTAATATATTTCCACCACCAGAGGTAGTTAGAACCATCATATGAGGTTTACCTTCACATGGGATGGTGGCTTGGCAATTTTATGATCATCAACTAAACTGTTTTAAAAATTGCACTTGCACAGAATAACTTCCTAATGAGACAAGAAGGCCTGGGATGCAGTGATAAATCTTTTTTTGCTTTTCTTTTGCTTGTTTGTAGTAAATTTGCCTAAACTTCCATATTTTTGTTTTCATTTTTATAAGCCTGGAATGCTCACACAACACTCTTTGCATCCCCTTACCTCCCCTTACTGGTTACCAGTGCAACAAGGTTTGGCAGCTGCCATGAACACTGGGACGAGACCACTGGTAGGTTTCCTGTGCACATGTGCCTGCTACCAAAATGTGTTGTCAAAACTTGGAAAGAAAGTATTTGGTCTGCTTACCTCAAGTCTGGTGTCAAACTTCATTACAGCTTCTGGGGTGAAAAAGATTTGGAGAGTGGTATATCCACCAGTGGGTACAACTCCTTGAGATGGTGTTACAGTCATGCCAGGCAATGGATTTACATCCTCAACCTGCAAAAACAAAATATAGAAATAAATAGGTATTGAGCTACAATTTTTTTCAAAAACTTGTTGAATAATGGTTTGCAAAAATAAAAAGTACCAAATGCCAAATGTTTAAAATGTTGTTTTTATGGAATTATAAATGGAAATGCAAACTGATCAATTGTTTTATGATTTTTTTGTTTTTTGTGGCTATTTAGTGATTGTATTCCTCGTGGCATGCAATGCGGCCTACTGGCCGTAATTAATTAATTAAACCATTTAATGAAGAAAATGGTATTCTGAAGTAATGAACCAGATGCAATTCAATATGAAAATGATCCACTGAAGTCTACAGTGTGATCTAAATATGAATAACAAGATATGTCACAGAATGTTTTACAATTGCTCTTGACAATAAATTTTGCTGTAACTACTACTAAACAGCCACTTGAAAAAGGGTTTTAAAAAAAGGGCACTGTGCATCTAGTGTTCTGGCATACCTTCATGAGTCCTGGGAAAAACAAAGTCATAACAGGTATAGCACTAGTGGGAAACAGGCTTCATGCTGATTGACATCTGGCTCTCACTAGTGGCGCAGTCACAATAACCTGGATTCTAAACAACTAAACCCCACTCGGGACTCATACAGCATGTAAAAAAGTAAAAGTGCCCTCAGGGGTCCTGGGAGACCCACAGGACTCTACTTTTAAAGGGGTTTGTACTCAGCGATGTACTGTGTTCAAAATATGTTAAAATAAAACTTAACTTAAACTTAACATTAGGTAAACATTAGGATGTATCCAAGCAAATTGTCCATAAGCAGGCAGTGTTGGACTTGGGTGCCAAAGGCCCCCCAGAAAACCCTTGGACGGTAGGCCCCCTTACTTTCTTTAGTCTCTTAATTACTTATTTTTGCACAGTATTATCTATCCTTTCCTCCATTTTTTCTGTTTCTTCTCATATAGTATTGAGTAATGGCCATGGTATAGGTATACAAGGCAAATGGTTGGGTGAGCAGGACAGCCCACAGACACCTGGGCCCACCGGGAGTTTTCCTGGTATCCTGGTGGCCCAGTCCGACAATGTAAGCAGGTATATACTTAAACATGCTATTTAAGTAACAGTTCAGTACAGGTTTCAGTCATCATTTCCTTGTTCCTATGCTGTTATTATAATACCCACCAGTTTCTGAAATAAAGGATCAAACAGCAAGACTTTATTCTATTTACCTGAAAGTATGCATGATTTGGCCCTGTGTTCTGAAGAATGGCTGTCTTGTGAGTAGTGAGTCCAAGTGGAGCCTCAGCAAAAAGTACCCTTTGTTCCGTGAACTGGACGCTAGTGGATCCAAGCTGTAAATGTTAGAAGTGGTTTTAGAAAGCCTTATACAGACAGGTTCTTTGAGGAATACAATCTAGAGCAAGAAAGGATCTCTTAGTGATTCAACCATTCCAAACGAGTTTATATCATTCATTTTTTATTATTGTAAACATTCTAAGTTTTAAGGAAAAGGTGTCCTAAATAAAAAATGTAATTTCTAGCAAACTTCACGTTTCTCCTTAACACATTAGGGGCCCAGAAGACAGAATGAAAAGTCAATATTTTCAAACGGAACACCTTCAATGCACAGGCAGTAAATCTGGAACTAGAAATACCAGAACTCCATGTTATATTTATATGGTATTGAAGCATGTGGCATCACAAGATAGATAGATAAATGAAAAGCAAATTTAAGAATCAACACAAGATGCATGTATCCACTCGAGGCTGAGAACTGTGATGCTTTACTTTTTATTTTACACATTTAGAACATTTTCTTTTATTGAGTGGTTTATAGAATAAAATATACTATAATCATAATAATAAAAACTAACAGCATTTACAAATTAAAGGATATATTTTAATTGCTTTCAGTTTCTTTCCCTGCTGTTAACAAAAAAATGACTTACTATAAAGCTTGTGTGAATTTAATTTTGCATACAAAATTCTCCCTGATTGTTTGAAAATATACTGTGTATTTATATATATATATTTAACACAGATAACTAGTTCCTTTTATACTTTTCCATATTATCTATTTAAAAGACAAATTGCATAGGGGTGACAATTTTACTCACCCTCCAGTTATTTTAATCAAAACATGCCCAGACTTTGTCACCCTGTGATCTACTCTTGCCGCCTGGCCACCATGATGAGATCTACCATAATAAAAATAGCACGCCATCTATTGTATGTAGTAGTAGTGATGTGCAGTAGTGACAGCTGCTAGTGCTGTGCTGTGCATGCATGCTGTGCTAGCACTTGCAGCTGTCAGTATCTCATCTACCCGGCAAGTAGTCTTGTAAGTGTGTGTGTATGGTTGTGGAGCATTGGAGTGCAAGTTTTCACTACTGCACATCACTACAATACAACACGTTTCACTTTTAATTGGCATGCTGTACAAATGTAACTGCTGCTCAATGCAAGGAGTGTTAAACTGTTCAGTAATAGTGGGGTTTGCTACCAACATTATAACTTGACAGGGATTATCCCAGGCCAAATTTATTTTACATCAGGGCAGGGCAAGTAAGTTGTGCTGCTACTTTCTGTGTGTAGCAGCACAGTTCTATGTGCACTTCTCCTCTAGGCGCGCATTCTCAGATGCAACTTACAATGCGTACGTTGCATCTGGGAATACTGACCCAGAGGAAAAGATGTGCCGTACATACGCATTCTCCTCTTTGAGCCACACATTGTGCAGTTAAATTATGCAGCTTGCGGTCTACCAGAACTTCAAGGGAATTGACTGGTAGACTGCGGTCGACGTATTGGCCACCCCTGTTCTAATCCCTACAATTTCTATCATAAGGGATTGCTGGGAAAATAAAAGATGGTGACCCACCACTCTAATAAAAAGTGCCTCAGGCTGGTCATTTTTTTAGAAAATAGGTGTGCCAGTCTGAGTTGTGCCTAATAAATTAGACATATATAACTAAGAGGTTTATTGTACCATATGACTTACGCCTTACAGAAGTACTGAAATAAAATTGTTCTTTTTAAACATCTTTAACTAGCTAATGATGGTGGCTCCAATACTTATATTAGGAAATGGTGCTAGGCTACCTACTAGCTTAGAGTGTACCTTTAAAAATATTTTTCCATTTTACATGAAACCCTTGCTAGTTCTGCGAGAGGAGAGTAAGGAGCCTAGTTTAAAATAAGGAAAACAAAGATGCACTTAGCCAGGGTCAGTTCAGATTTTCTGAGCATGTACATTCTAAACTGGTGTTTGAGGGAAAACTATATGGACAAACACTATAGCTCTAGTGAAACATATTAAAATATCAAAACAAATCTGTTACATAAATGAATCCCACTTTGCAAGGAAGGCTTTACTCTATTATATTTCAACATTTCTATTTCTTTTAAAGGAAAACATTTTTTTACATTTCCCTTTTCCCTAAGAATGAATATTCCACTTAAAAATTAAAACCTGTTAAATGACAATAAAATATAACTAATGTCTACAATATAATTACCTCTGCAGTACACTTCAACTTTAGTGTATTCCCCTGTAGCACACAAAGATTAAATTCGCCAATGTGCGGGGAGCTGAATCCTGGATGCCACACAACTTCACATTCAAGGTCTTTATATGCATCAACTGTGCCTAGTTATGGTTAGTCAAAGAGGGCAGTATTAGACTCCATCAAACTTATTTCCCTGCAAAAGGTTTTCATACATTTTAAATGTATCATTATGTGGAATAAGTAAACTACATTTAATATGTGTAACATGTACACATTAAGCTAAGATACATAAAGGTTAGTACTCCTAAAGCAACTTGGTCACGTCAAAAAAAGTGCGGTAGCCGCATTTTGCAATTTTTTTTTTGCCATAGCATAGCCAATAGCAACTGACTATTAAAAGTAATTTAAAGTACAGGTATTAAAACTGCACCCTGGTTTTAGTGACCTATAAATAATTATTTAATTGAAATAATGTTAACAATTGTAATTATGTTATAAAACATTACCTCTGGCAGGACGTATAGAAAATGCTATTCCTTTATCAGTAATGACTGGCTTCCAGTTAAATTCAGCTGGATGATTCCTGCGATTGTATAATCTTACTGAAGATCGAAATCCTTTTTCAGCTAAGAAATTTGAGTTGGGCGTCAGAACAATTTCATTCGATGACAATTCAAGGGCAACAGGAACTGCTTTTGCAGTTATAAGAATATGCCCAGAGTGTTTTCCATTGATAGTGTAGGTAACTGACCTGCAGAAAAGTATTTTTTTCCATTATTATGCTTAACTATGTAAAATGGGCTAAAATATTAATTTGATTTCAATACTAGGCACATATATACTTTCTTTTATGTCAAGTTACTGAACTATGTCATAAGTTGGTATTCATACTTTAACACTCTATGGCTGTATAGGAATGACATTATCATTTACTCTGGTAATTACTACAAAGTCTTAATATAAAAAAAACAACCAAACTATGAAGACAAAAAGTAAAACTGCATTTTTAAAAGTAAAAGCAAAATATTGCATCTAAGGCATGTACAGGATAAAACATTACAGTCTGACTAATATCAAAGCATTAAGTTCTTATGCAGTCCACCATACCTAATAATATGCTGAATAAAGCTAAAGGTTATTGACTCATTACAAGTCTCTGAAAGAAGATGTTTAACAACTTTTAATGGTCTTTCACACCTTATTAAAAAACTGCTGAACACGACTGTCACATAATACATCTTTTAATACTATCAGCTTACTTTTCAGTACACACAAGGCTATTAGTTTCAGATATGCTAAGCATCATTTAGCTGATGACTGTAATTCTAACCTAAGAGCACATCATCTTAATGGTAAGGAACTTGACTTATTAACCTGGTTTTACTAAACAAAACCATTACAGGTATACAAGTGAGTTTGCATTTCCATAATCACAAAATTCAGTTAAGGTCAAGGGTGGAGAACAATGTATGCCATTAAAGCTCTGAATTTTAAGGGAATTGCAAAGGAAGAACTGCGCCTATAAAAACTGTCAACAAATATCTCTGTTAGATTACTGTTAACATTTATTAGAAAACATGGAAAGAATTAGCCATTCCTGTTAAGAGGTAGTGTGTCTGAAAATACTCAGCAATGAAGCTGATTCTACATTCATAAAAGGCAGCCATATATACCTCTTTCATTGAAGTCAGTTGTGTCATTTGTGTACTTGTGGCTAGTACATGGTAAAATTGGATTGTTTTCTAGACTCTGATTGCATGCTGCACGTCAAAACCATTTTTCCTTGAATTTGGTTTCACCTAAAAGCTCTTTTGTCTTGCCTACCCTTATATCATTTTTCATATATAAGAAATCACGTATTATAAAGAAAGATGATGACACATTGAACCCGAACAAGGATCAGTTCCATATTTGCTCAAAAACTGTGCTTTTTGTGTATGTGCATGCTTAAGAAGGGCCTAAAACTGTTCAGTAATACTAGAAAAGTATGTAATTAGTCAATGTAATACATATTCAAAATGATTTACCTTCAGTTTCTATGCATCTCTGGAAAGAGAGAAAGTGTGAGGGACAGGGAGAGATGTAAAGAAGAATAAACATACTTTTTAAATTTTCCAAGTGTATTGGTCTCCAGTACTACAGGGACCTCAGTCTTTGACATAGGTGGAACAACATGAGAAATGGGGCCAGTTTGTTGCAGCTCATCACAGTCTATTTGTAGTTGAACCCATATGTAAGCATGCAGACTGTTAATGATTTGGAGTTCCTGAACAGATGTGGAACGGACACAAACTTCTCCAAAGTCTATTGTTGAAGGTCCTGTTAAAAAACATTAAAAAAAACATTGAATGACACAAAAGCGAAGAATACAAAAAATCATCGATTTCATTAAAAATAGATTTATCATTTTTTCTCTATACTTGAACTTTAAAAAAATTCAAGAATTAAGAATCTTACATATGAACATTATTAATAAAATAAATAAAAAGAAAATTATATGTTCGGAAAAGGAATTTAATTTCTCCAACCCTCCATATCAAGATTTTACTTATAATCAGTTCTATAGCTCAAGACTTACCAATAATTACATGAATGAGTTGCTGAGGAGTGAGAGTAAGGCTGCAGTCTTCCTTTTCTGTTGAAGTACATGGTGTTGCATTAATGCCATCACTGGTCTACAGAAAAACAGTACATTATTACCAGGAGAAAAACAGATCAAGCTCTTAAACAAGGCTTTGGAAAGTTGCGGTGGATAAGACTTTATTGCCATCACTGGAAAGTACTGTTGGGTAAAAGGAATACAACAAAACAAAGCAAAAATGCCTAGCAGGAAAAGACATATTATAGTTATTTAGAACTGTCATGAGAAAACTCAAAAGCAGAAAGTGGTGCACAGGCTACACCTGAGGTAGAGGTATAACAGAATGACCATTGCATACTTACTGTAATCGAAGGTCTAAGGATCACAGAACACCAAAATCACATCCGAAAAAGATTACACAACATATATCGATATCATTTTCAAGTGTTAAGATCCATTTAAATAACACATCTGCAGCATGTGTTTGAATTACTTCAAATACTTGACTCAAGAATTGTTGAAACTTTTATGGGCTGATTTATCATTAAAGGTTATGGCTTGCCAATGCAATCTTGGCCAATTTTAAGCTTACAAAATAGTAATTGTTAAAGGAGAAAGAAAGGTAAAAACTAAGTAAGCTTTATCAGAAAGGTCTATGTAAATACAGCCATAAGCACTCACAGAAACGCTGCACTGACTTCTCTGAAGAAAGATTAGTTGTGTCTGTAATTCCTGTGCCAGAGACACACAGCTTTCTGTTCTCTGCTCTTTCCTGCTCCCCCCTCCCTCAAGAATGCTAAGAACACTCCCCCCTCTTAGGAATGTGGATCTGAGCCAATCATAGTTGGCTAACTCATAGTCTAACTAACTGAGTATGTTCAGTTTGGTCTGCATGTCTGTGCAGGAGTGAGGCATTATGGGAACTTTCTTTACACAGCTCAGCGTTTTTTCTTCCTGTTTGGCTTCAGATCTTCTGAACAGGTGAAATACGGGGAGACTTAAGGGCACTATTGAGAGAACTGAAGGTATGCCTGCAGCTTGAGATTAACTCTTTATTAGCCTTTCCTTCTCCTTTAAATATATGAGAACAAAAAATTGAGATGTTGGAGAAAATTGAAAAGCATTTGGGAATTTTGATAAATCTCTTCTTATTATGTGTACACAGTTATTTTCTAGCATGCTAAAATTATACACACATACCCAATAAAATGCCAAATGGTTTATAACAAAATCCACATAGATACAGTAGGGTTGATTCACTAAAGTGCGATAAGTGGTATCACATTATTTTTTTATTAAAATTGACGCAAAAAATAACGCTTGATTTGCGTGTGTTAAGCCGCATATTGCATGCGCTAAATAAAGCATGATCGCAAGGCGTTAATTTTAACGCATTGCGTTAATTCTCGCATAGAAATAATATTAACGCATGATTCACAAACACATAAGAAGCGTTAGACGCACTAAATATCGCAAAAGTCTGTGCGAAAATTAACACCTACTTGGGGCAGGCAGTACTTAAAGAAAATTGTGAGCTTTTGGCAATACATTTTTTGCAGTGGAATTTTTCAAGTATGTGTTTGCCCTAGAGTGATGCATCCTCCAGTTTTCAGGGAAATGGTCATTTGCAGAATAGTAGTTTTACAAACGTAATGGTTACGTGCGTTAAATCGTGCGTTAAATCATGTGCTAACATAGCAAGTGGCGAAATATATCGCGTGCAGCGGGAATTAACGCACACGCGGAAAATAATGCAAAAAAAACGCTCATCGTGACTTAAATACCGCAAACAACATCGCGCCTTAATTAGCGCAGGTATCCTATAGTGAATTGTGCGTTAAGTCACAAAAAATAAGAAGCAATAAAATTTTTAGCGCATGTTATAAATAGCGCTCGAAATATCAACCTTTAGTGAATCAACCCTATTGTGTGTAAAATTCATAATAAACAGTTCACCAGTTAATTTAAAGTAGAAAAAAATGTATTACTTCATAGGTCTCTTTTACTATGGATGACGGATAGGTATGTGGGTAGTGAAGAGCAAAATTTTTCACCAGGTTTCACTGTGAAAAAACACACAATAGATGCAAAAAATAAATTGTGCTGTAAAAAGGCCAGAAATCCACCCACTGACTTCAAGTTACAAGTCCTCCCATATATAACCTATATAAATCTGGTGCAATGGATTATTACCTGACAGTATACTCCATATAGTGTGGATCTATGCTTTTCACCACATTTCACTATTACAGCATATGTGCCTTCTTTCTGACTTTGGTTATGGATTTTTCATTCGATATATTTATACTTAACACTTGTAATACATGCGTTATGTAATACACCTAATGGATAATCAGGACAAAAACATTTTTCAGAATTAAAAAATGTGAATCCATGAAAAATGGTGTTTGACAATTTAGAGTAAAATTAGTCATTGTATTTTCTTTGTTTATATCCATAGGCCTTTCTTAGCCTTTTGCTTTCATCCAACAGTGGCACTGCACTCCTTGCAGTGCTACCTTGTTTCAAAAGTAAGTAAAAGGATAAATATACTTACTTCTCTTGATAAAGATCTAGATTCTCCAGCAGCTAGCTGGCCAGTGGTCAAAATATGGCCATTAAGTGAAGAACATGTTTTCAGCTTTTGTGGTTCATTAAAGCACTCGACAATTGAGGGACTTGGAGATACCAATCCTGCTGCTGGTGTAATGCCAATATCTGTAGGATTATTCACATCTTCAAATTCCCTAAAGAAAGAATTGTGGTTTATTATGATAACACAAAAATGCTACAAGCCCTTTGGAATCAATTATGCATTTACATGTACAGTTAAATTGTTACCTTTCCTTTTCTCTTTTCAATCGTTCCTCCCTTATGCTTTGGATATAATTAATATAGTAGTCCTTGTGAGATTTCCTTAACTTTTCTTCCTCCTCTGTGTAAGCATAATCTGGATCAACATAATTGTATCTTTCAACTTTAGTAAAGAGTGTCCTTAAATGAAAAAAAGGCACTGTAAAACACACTATTTCAGTGTTGGTTTAAATGTTAATGTTCCTGCATAATACAGGCTTGTTTAGCTTTACAGTTAAAATTCCTATCCTACAACATCCATAACAAACTGGTTTACTTTATTTTTACTTCATATTTTGATTTAATCTGGAAATGTAAATAAACTGCCAATCTCTTTCAAGGCCTATAATGTTTATGTTTGTGATAGGGATATCATAGATTTTTGGCAAAGTTAAAGTTTTTCCGTGATTGTTCTGTTACTGAAAACATATGTCTTTATTATGTTATCCAGTATAACAATCTTCTGGTAACGTTTCTATGTCTGAAAATGTATAATGATGCAAAAAAAAATAGTTGTAAGCCATGCACTGTATAAATATTCAGCAAAAATGGAATTGGGTATTTCAGAAGTTTTTTATTTAGCACATTTTAAAGTCCCCTTTGCTAGTCTTACACAAAGGGTGCTATTTATTATGCTGTGTAAAAAAAATGGCAACAAAATTCAGCACACATTGGCAGGCTTCACTGTGTAAAAAAACGGCATAACTTTTTATGCGTTTTTTCTTCTGCTGTAACTAAAAATAACAGTGTAAAATCTGACAATTGGATAGTGAAATTTGCATTTATTTCAAACAGCTTTTTACAACATTTTTTTTCAGCGAATTTTGTTTTACACAGCAAAATGGATAGGCCCCTAAACCGCCTTCCACTATATTTACCACCACATCGTGCACACACACAGTGTGAGCATAAGGGTTATTACACTTGGAGACCTCTATTTACTTGCTTGTTTGGGTAAAGTATATGTGGGAGCTGACTTATTTACAGACCATATAATTGTTTGACTGCATCTTTTAGACAATATCACTGTTTTGTGTTAAAACACAGGTTGTAAAAACAGTGTTTGAGTGTCAAACTATAGTATATCTACTGTAATGTTTTCATACATAAATGGTAAATCTTGTTTTTCTCTTTACAAATTACATTTATGTTAAACTTTGCCATTTAAGGGCTCTGGCACACGGGGAGATTAGTTGCTTGCGACAAATCTCCCTTGTCACGGGCGACTAATCTCCCCGAACTACCATCCCACCGGCGAAAATGTAAGTCGCCGGTGGGATGGCTCACGCTGAGCAGGCGATTTCGGCAAATCGGCAAAGTTGCCTCGCGAGGCATTTTCTGCAATTTCCAGAAATCGCCTGCGCAGCATGTGCCATCCCACCGGGGAGATTAGTCGCCCGTGACAAGGGAGATTTGTCACGGGCGACTAATCTCCCCGTTTGCCAGAGCCCTAAGTCCTAACAGTTACTGTTTTGTATGCAAACCCTTTGTCTATTTAATGTTCATGCCTTTATGAAGTAAATAAACAATAAAAGGCTAATTACCTGTACTTTGTTGAACTGTCACTAGGCCGTATGCTTGCAGCTCGATCATTAGGAAATGCTACCAGTTCCTCATTGTCATCTTTTTTTTGATGATTGTGTATATGGGTTTTATTTGAACTTAAAGCAGCCACAGATGTATGTCCAATATACATTGCTGTCTCTTGAGCTGCAGCCAGAAACTGTCCAGTGGCATTAGAAACCTTGGGGGTAATACCTGTGTGTACACAATCAATCAATCACACAATCAATCATTGAATGTAATAAGTTTTTATACAACAGCTCATTAAATGTAAGATACGGCAGTAATCATGAGAAGAAATAATTATTCCAAATAATTATTCCCAAAGCCAGAGTTCAATTCATGTCATAAACCCTAATGATTAAATTCTGAAAGAACTTATGTGTCTCAGGCATCAAAATATAGTTCTGTGGGGCAGGAATGTACTTTTCCCATATTTGTCAAAGGCTGAATTGCATATAGCCCACAGGAGAGCTATGCTGACTTTGTAAACCTTATCTGTAGGTACACAGAATGATAAACCTTCAGTGAATGAATGTCAGCTGGGCCCATGTTCATGTATGAGTGGATGAGCTGAATGTGTAGCCATGAGCAGCCAAAGGATACTTAATCTCACCTCAGAGAGTAGCTTGTATGTTACCTCTTTGTTACTTTATCCAGTCATTTCTTTGGTCTAGTAACTAAATCTAAGAAAGGAATAACCACACGCCA
The DNA here is from genome assembly GCF_000004195.4 of Xenopus tropicalis. Classification (NCBI taxonomy): domain Eukaryota; kingdom Metazoa; phylum Chordata; class Amphibia; order Anura; family Pipidae; genus Xenopus; species Xenopus tropicalis. The sequence continues at coordinate 106,796,418 of NC_030678.2, read as the reverse complement.
CCTCAGCAAATCCAAAAGATGAACAATCTACTTGCAGACACATACAAACACAATTTGGCAGATAACATACATTCTTTTCAATCCAAAACCTTCCTCTTTTACAAAAATAGTGATAAATATCTCTTAAAGGATTAGTAACAACAGTAAATTAAAAATGATTCATAAATACTGTATATATTGTATGTACAGATATGTTATGTTTTTCTTAAAAACATCCAAGAATTCAGTCTCACTGCCACATTTACAGTTGAGTTTACAGCATTTGATGTGCAAAACTGCCCTAATAAGCAAAAGGCCACTGCCTTTTATTGTCCTGCAGAATTGAACTCGCTACAGGGGAATACTTGTGATGGCATGATTTGATAGTACATAAAAAATCCGATGTGAGGTGCAGAGTGTTGTATCTGCAGGTGCAGGCAGCCCTGTTCTTACCCTAACTTATACATCTGAATTATGTGCAAGTTAAAGGGAAATGCGAGAAATGCGATTCAAGCAACAAGGGAAGAAGTTTTTATGGACTTTACACCCAGGCTTTTTCAGACATAAATGTCTCATTCTATGTTTTGAATCTAATGCCCCCTTTGAGGTACAAGTTACAATGTGTCTATAAATAAAAACAACTCAATTTAGTTAATAAATCTAGCAGTCTGGCAAAACACAAGCCACAACAACAGTTCTGATGGGAACTGCAATGGGAATATAATACATAGTAGACCTTTAAAAAAATCCAAGGAATTGAAAGGAATTTATAAGGGAGTGATTTGTACTGTGGGCCAGCCATTTATTAAGCTTTCTCCAAATAGGCCAAACTGGGTGAATGGTTTATGGGTACAATTGTAATACACCCCATTAGGGATTTCTACATTTACAATAATTCCTCCTTAAAGTGATACTGACACTTAAAAACTACTCTTCAAAATATTAATTAACTACTCTTCAAAATATTAATTAATTAATATTAAATTAATGTACATAAAAGCTCCCTTTAGGTCATGTTGATTGTTTTTCACTGATAGGGCTGCTTTTGTATGTAATTGTTACTTGAAGTTCCAAAACCTGACTGTTTTGCCAACCTGACTGTCCCTTCTCAGCCTGTAAGTTATACCTTCTGTGGGGGTTCACTCGCTGGTAGGCTGCAAATGAGGCAACTTCACACACCAAGACCGGTGTAAGGGCTTCCTGCCCACGTTTATTTTTCAGCGGTTGCAGAAGTTTCCCCTCGCAGGGGGTATAAAACAACAGTTGGAACAGAAATATCAAGCCTCCTGGCTAACACAAAAATAAATGCTTCTCTTTCTCCTGAAGCTGAGCAAATCCAGCAGCGTGTCTCTCTCTCACACACACACACAGGCTCATCAGCTCCCCTGCACAGCTTCAGGTGTACTACAAATAGGCCTAGGGCCTCCTGAAAAACCTGGCCTATGGATTTGGGAATCCACCCACCCTGCTCTTGCGGATTCCCAGTAAGACCAGCCCCGGATCAACAATTTAAAAAACTGCAGAGAAACAAAGTGTTTCTATGCCCCAAAACACTGCTGGTCTCACCTCAGTAAAAATGTCTGAGAATCCGTGGCCCATCATACATGTTGTCAATCACTTTTCCCCAGGAAACCGGGGACCTTTTTGTCACCATACCACACTTCTAATACTAATGGACTCCTGCTGCACAAATATGGCAGCCCTCTCATAGCGGAAGATGAGGGATCACAGGTAATGAAAAAGCATCAGGCAAATAATTATGGCAACATTATTAATAGCATGCAAAGATAATGTTATGATAGATGTAACAAAAGGTTTAATTTATGGTGACAGTATCTCTTTAAGTCTTACACAAGTACCAGCCTTTACAAATTTACTAAGAGCATACTGAGCTTGTGTGCCTTGTATATTAACAATACTGTATGTTGGAAAAATGTACTTACCACAAGTAAAGAAATAGTACAGTCAACATATATTACCTGGGTTTATTTTCATCACAATTCTCTTAGATACAGGATTGCACACTGCATGAAAAATAAGTGTTTTTTGATGAAAGACGTTCGTTTTTAAAGCTGGTAAATTATCTTCAGTAGTGGGACCCAAAATATCTACTACTTGCTTCACTCTAAAGGTTCCCACTTGATGTGGAGAAAATGTAAGCATCACATCCTAGAGAAATAAATGGACAGTGCAGTTGGACAGGACACTCCAGAGACACATTAATATTGTTATATGATTTCTACTATTCATTGCATTTAGGGAAAATGTTTTCAATTTTCTGCCTTTTAGCTATAGACAGACAAAAATGTTTGCTGCCTTAAATGCAGAGAAAATAAAACCATAATTTTTTGCATTTCCCTGAAGTTGAAAAACTACCATTTACAGTGTAATACTCTTGAAGATTGTGGCTGTAAATCTTGCTGCTTCTTTATCCCAGCAGCTAAGAAATCTTCAGAATAATATAATATCCACCCGCTGAGACTGGTTTCATTTTAATATTAATTTAAGTTGATTGTGTTCACTAAAAGTCGCTGAAGCTAGAGATTTTGCTTTACACTACACTAAACTTAAAAATAATGAATGATGATGTGTCTGCTTACATAGGAATTGATATGATTCTACATAATTCATTTATGGTGGATTTTTCTTTAAGCTTTCTTTCTTATGGTAAAAATAAAGTATAACAGACAAATATTCAAATAATATTTTCCATTATACAAAGTGAAACAAAATACCACTAGTATAGTAAGTAAGTTAAATTCTTTAAAGACAAATAGGTCTTCTACAGTTTGTACATTCGGAAAGATCATCAATTTCTAGATGCTTATCAAGATGCCTTAGTAAGGTCACCCTCATTCCCTGCTTTCTACCTTCTTACTTTTCTCATAAATCAGTAAACATTACTTATCTTCTAATGTGCACTAACTAGTATTACAACACAATCATAAAAGTAGAATTATAAGCATACAGGCGTACACCACTACTTAAAGGGGTGGTAACCCCAGAATGTGAACTTTTTTTTAATATTAACAGGGAAGTTTACTTTCAAGGAACTGGCTCCTAGTAAAATATCAGAAATAAAAGGGTTAATTTACAGAGATCAGGGAGGAGAAGAGCTAGAGTACACATCATTGTACTTATTTGGGTCACATGTCTTCACCAAGTTTTGCTAGGTAACGAATGGGTAAGCACGCCTACATTCCTCCCCCCTCCTGACCCTTATAGATACAGTGCTGACCAATGCAGGCAGCATTGTATTTATCAGGCAGCTTTCTGCACTGTTTAAGAGGGGTCACTGCTGATTATGTATACTGCATATGTATGCAGTGCCCCCAAAATCCTACTATATAGTTATATAGTTAGAATAGGGGTGCAATGGTTTTGTCAGTATGAAAAACCACACCTCTTTTCACACAGAAAATGGCAGAATTCTCAGGAGAGTTTTTCATGTATATATATGGAGGGCTAAAATATAGGAAAAATCAAAGTGTGGAGTACTGTATATAGGTAAAAAATACTGTTCCAACATGTCTCCTAGCAGACAGCTGAGAAAAAGGCATTCTATATTTCCATGGTCTCCTTATAAACATTTATAAAGCATATAGCATTGTATTCACTTTCCAGCATAGAGGACAATTAAATTAAAATGCAGCTGCCTAAAACAGTGCAGAAATAGTACCTGAGAATGTCCCGGTTCTATCTTTCCTTTAGCTGGAGATATATAGAAATGTGAAATCTTGCAGAAACTAAACACCACAGGAAGACACAGAGATTTATTCTGTAATGAGCAGAGAATATCGACCTGTTCTCCAATGAAGCACTCTTTAAAATTGTATAATGTTCCAGGATTGAAAGACAATGCAACAGGCACACCGGAGCCTGTTACTGCTAACTCTACATGTTGTTTCTTAGTTTCTATAACAATAAAAACAGAAAATTAAGAGTAGAAAATAAGCAAATGGAATGTTTTACAACATAACACTATGGAAGAATATGGCTCCTCTTTGACTCCTGAGAATTATTATCCCTCACCAGGAAGCTTTCCCATTCACTTACTCACAAGCTTTCTACCTAAACGAAGCACCTCCAACCTCATCCTTCAGTGGCTCTTTGTATCTCCCTGCAGTGATTGACTGATTTATTTGGTCACTGCTACACCTGTCAGTCCTTTACGTCCTACCATCTACTTCTTTCTTGGGGAATCACTACTGCCCTCTCCTAAGAGAGTGAGGGTGCCATACGAATAAAAAGTCAGTGTTGAATGAGGTGAAATTAGGATGAGGGTCTTATTCTTGCCTTAATACAGAATTGACTCTGACTAAGGATGACTGTTCTGAATCAGGAAATATTAGATTTTACTGATATCAACCTCATTCTTACAATTCAGTTCAGCCATATTATTCACCTCTAAAGGAAAGAATACATTCAGCGAGTTAGTTGCCCGCAATAGATCTCTGCTATTGCGGGTGACAAACCACTCCGAAAATGCTTTCCACCAGCACCAGCAGAAGTCGCCGGTGGAAAGCCCTTCGCATTGCTTCGTTTTCCTAAGTCACACACAGTTGCCTGCAGGTGGAAACGTTGTGCAACTTCGGATTACCAAAGCACTCCACTCAAATGACTGCTAGTAGATTATTATCACCATGATAACAATGGTTTCGTTGACAACTTCTGATGCAAACTTTTGGCTGCACATTTGTCTGCAGCCTTCTACTGAGTGACTGGGCAGAAAAGTAGCAAAATCAGTGAAAGCAATTAGGTAATTAGAAATATTTGTCTGTTTGTCAACTAGAACTTGTGAAGTAACAGGACAAAACTAATGAAAGAAAATAAATATTTATTTGTATCCTTTATTTTTATTCCCTTCCCAAGCACATGTATTAGTGCTAACTCAAATAACTGATCCCAACACATATCCTGCATGTAGAGAGATACAGGATTTCTGGTGATTTTAAAAGAGTGAGCTCTAAATCGTCTACTTGATAAAAGGTGTATTGGATTTAACTGTAATTCAAAATCAGACTCACAGTTTTTAATTGATTATATTTTGAATGTTTCGTATTTCAGTATGATGAAGCTTATATAAAATTTTCATTTTTGTGATAGTTCCCCTTTAAGGTTTTGTTTATCAAAATTATCTTTTCTTTACCATACAATATGAATAATATGACATTGGAAACATTGTACATTTTATAATTAGAAGTAATTTGTATTCAAGAATCACTACATGAAATTTGCTTTACCTTTATTAACATTATGATAAGACTGTGATTGAAGAAATCTATCTTTACTTCCGGTGGGTTCAAATCTTATAAACAAAGCGTAGTCCTGTTGTGGTGGGAACTGATCGTAAAAGTTGTCTTCATTAAACTGTCTGTAAATAATACATATATGCATATTTTAGTGTCAAATCATTTTCTGAGAGCTGTTTATTTATATTTGAAATAACTGCCAATAAACATTATATGAAGCAAAAGCATACGGCCATTTTTTTACACAATAAAATAAGAATTAGCAAATCATATTCTAGGGACTGACAATTGTAAATATTGCTCTTACTCTACAAGACAAACGATATCACCCCCCCCCCCCCAACTCCAATTGAACTATTCACTTTGCAATGTCAATAATGCAACCTGTTGTGTCATGCCTGCTAGTCCCCCTGGATTGTTCCTCTCCTATGCTTTCTCTAAACCAAAATTATGGTGCTCCACTACAGCTGGTCTGCCAGATAGCCCAATACACATGTGCAAGCAGAGAATGTTCAGGTCCAACATTTGCACTCGGTAACATGTATCACTATGTTGAGTTTAGGCAAGGGGGGAATGAGCAAGGCGTGGAACAACACAAAATATAGTACTTTTAATTCATACTATACTACTCACTTTGGGGTAAAATATATAGTGACATTGGTTTTCTGAAAAGGTAGCAAAACTCCTTGATTGGGTAAACACGAAATCATGTCTGTGGCCTGGGTCTTTTCTGCTTTGCTTCTGTAGTCTAGCTTTTGCAAAGCAGCATCAGTGCTTTCCTCAAAATCTGTGCCCTGTATAAAAAAAGAAATCCAAATATTAACATACAAATATCTTCTTACATGCTTGCAGATGTATGCCACATCTGATAAAAAATATATATATCTATATATATTCCGAATTAGGGAAAGGCCATCTCCTATTTTAATCCATTTTAATCAAATTTAACTCCATTTTAATCAAATAATTCAAATGTTTAAAAATGGTTTCCTTTTTCTCTCTAATAATAAAACAATACCTTGTACTTGATCTGAAGATATAATTAATCCTTATTTGAGCCAAAACAATCCTATTGGGTTTAATTACTGTTTAAAGAATTTTTTTGCAGACTTAAGGTAGGAGATACGAATTACAGAAAGATCCCTTATCCGGAAAACCCCAGGTCCCAACCATTTTGGGTAACGGGTCCCATACCTGTATAATGTTATCATAACCTATTGTAGACTTAAACTGCAAATGCCATAAACTGCTATGTACTGTACCTATATCAGCCCAATAAAACAGCATGACCCTTAAGTTTCAATGATATATCAGCTACTGCTTTCCCACAGCATAATTGTGTCTGAACTTAATTGCTAGCCCTGAATTCAGTTTTAGTTTGTTAATGAAATGTTTCTGTGAACATATAGCAGCATGAATAATAACTGCAGTGTCTGTCTATTTAATCATCTTAAAAACTATAATAAGTATGAAGTAGTTTTCTTACTATAGGAGAAGCAAAACATATGCAAAGTATTTAATGACTAGATGTTTCAGTCCAGTTTTGTGAATAATGAATACCAGTGGGAGATACTAATAAGATTCATGCCTTACCATTTCAACTCCAAGGGCATCGTCATCTAGGACAGATACCCAGTGCATTGTCTCAGGGCTATCGTTGTAAATTACTGCTTGACGAGTTGCTGATGTCCCAAAATAGACTGATCCAAAATGAAGGCACTCTAATGATTTGCCAGATACATCAAGTAATCTCAACACTTGATAGACAACATTTCCTTTTATTTTCACAAGTATTTCGTCACGGCCCTGCAGTTTAACCCTGATAAATGAACAAAGTAAATAAGTATAGGTAACCCTGTATATTAATTATATTATTATTAAGTAATTATATTAATTACTGGTACTGGCTAGAAATATTAGGTATCATTAATATCCTTTATATGTATTTTACAAAGATATAGTACAGTAACAGATGCTATAGGATCCACTGATCTTCTATCTCTGCAGTATGCTTTTCCCAGATGTCTTTTTTCTTTTACTCACTTTGCAACTTCTTCAAATAAAGTAGGTTTATCAGTGCAAATTTCCACTCGAATGAGCTGCTGGGTTTTAGGTTCCACTGTTCCGCTGCTTGGGGCGATAGTAATTGGCAGTTGTCCAGTGTACTTTATTTTGAAGGTACCTGCAACAAAATATATATAAGATAACTGTACATGCTGCTGACCATCTAAATAGCTAGTTAGCTATTTAGCTAATAGCTAGAAATTTATTTCTTAGAACAAAACCAAGGCTCAGCTTCAAGCATGAATATTATAAAGTTATTAACACAGCAATTTAAATAAAATATTGAAACAATGTTTAAAGAATGGTAATGAGCAAATTTTCTTGCCATTGGCAAATGTTTTTGCAAAGCTGCAGCATAAAATTGCTGGAAAAAAAAACCATTGACTTTAATATAAGTTGCGATTTCAAAAAAGTTGTGGTTCTGAAAAAAAAGTTGCTCATGTAAAAAAAGTCACGCAGTAGCTGCATTTGACAAATGTTTCAGCAGTTTCACAGATTTTTCAGTGAATCAAAATGGGACAGATTTGCTCATCATTATTAAAGAAAACGTATACTTCAAATGGTATTGGTTAGTGTATAGCCAACAAGTTAAAACATGATAACTAAAAACAATTAGTCTGGTAGAAACGAGTAGAAGCTCAATACATCTGCATAATAATCTTCTTGTGTGAGGGGCTAAAGAGTAATGATGAGCCCCCAGGGAATGATGAAACTTTACTATCCCAAAATAATCTAGGTGAAATGTAAATAGGTTGCTTTTCAGAACAAATAAATTTAATTTGACCTGATTTGGCCCTACAGGACTTATAACGACCGTCATATAAATAGATCCTTATAAAAAGGATTATTCGGGACAATTAATCAACACTTGCCTCAGAACAGTTTAATATACTATATCAGTGCTGTCTAACTGGCGGCCCCTCTCTGTGTGGCCCCCCACCTGTCTGGCTGCTTTGATGACTTAACTTTGTGTAAGCTTTAAATGGTATCAGTACTGATCTTAACTGGCCCCCTGCATGGTTCTTCACCTCAGATTCAGGCTGTAATCCCCCTGTTTTGTTTAAAAATGTAATCCCCTGTACTGTTCACACCTTTTAATCTCTGCATTGTTTACCCCCTGCAGTGTCCACACCTCAGGCTGTAATCACCCATATTGTTCTCCTGTTCACACCTCAGACATTGTATGTACTGCCTGGCCTATGTTGCCTGTGTGTAGGCAGCATAAGGTAGGCAGAGTATGGCACATAGGCAGCATAGGGCAGGGAGGTAATGGCACACACAGGCAGCATAGGTCAGGGAGGATATGGCACACACAGGCAGGGTAGGGCAGGGAGAGTATGGCACACACTGGCAGCATAGGTCAGGGAGGATAGGGCAAACACAGGCAGGGTAGGGCAGGCAGAGTATGGCACATACAGGCAGCATAGGACAGACAGAGTATGGCACACACAGACAGCTACCCAGCTTCTGTTAGATTTAGCAGATAGCAGGATAGCAAAGCATTGAAAGTTCAAACTAGAGCCCATTAAAATACATTTTAAAAGAGTTAAAGTAGTAATATGGGCAGATAGTCACAAACTACATGCAGAAATCGGCTCCAATTTAGCCTCTAGTTTCGAATAGAGCTGATATCTATTACTCTTTCTGCAAGAGTGAAGAGAATAGTAAAGTACAGACATATACAGCTTTATTATATTGAAAAATAACTAAACACAAATATTTATTCATTGTATATTGGAAAGATGGAAATTGGGGAAAATTTTAGAGTCAGATTTTGTATTCTGACAAATTCATTAGTTATACATTCCCTATATTCCTAGTTGTAGAAATAATTGTATCAATCTGTGTTAATCAATCATTCTCAGTCTTTTATGAAATCTACACATGAATGTACAGTAAATAACTGAATTAAGTGTGTAGGGTACTTGTGGAATTTTCTTGACTTCCCTGCAGACTACTCAGCAGACATACTGGCTAAATTGTATCCCCAGAAGTTACTTCTAGTGAATAAATGAAGCACAAAAAGGTGTAAAGGACAAGTTAGTTGTCACAAAGCAATTATGTGTACTTGCTTCATTGACACACTATTCTTTTTACAGACTTTGCTGTACATATGTATTTCTTAAGGTATCACTGCAGTGTTCTGTTTTATCTTGTTATGTTGTAACATTTTTTGACACTTTATACCCTTTTGTTAGAAGCTCTATCTAGGCATAAATATTATTCATTCCATGCAGGAAGTTGCTATTTGCTGTGCTCTTATAATATTTCTTTAAACCACTACCTCCAATGTGTGTCAGTATTGTGTAGGATGCAATTGCCATTTCTCATAAAAATATATTCAAGATTTTTTAGGTATAACTTGAAAAATAGCATAAAGCTTGAGAGCTTCTTTTGTATATTACATTTTATTAAGTGCAATTTTAAATTCTTTTCTGTTGTATTGTCTGACATTAGAAACAGGACCTGGGGGAAGAAAAAAGTTCACTGCTTTCATTTTAATCAAAGTGTATTTTTGGACCCAGAATTATCACCTTGAACTGTTCTGTAGTCAGTTCTTACTGCATTTTCCAAGCATGATTAGCTGCTTTAATAAAGCAAATTTTGAGAGTTAATTTCATAGTAGATATAACACTGCCACCTAGTGGATATGTGTAAGAATGTTTTATAACAACCTAAACACAGCAATGCATAGCTTAATCTATGCAACACAGTAATAGATTTTTTTATCTTTGTGTGTGTGTTTTGTTTTTTTCCTGGGATATTAAATAAAAAGAGCCCCACAAAGTAAAGGCAATATTGCTAACACAAAACTGTGCAAAACTGCAAAAGATCTATATCTGTGTGTTTTTTTTACTGGAATATTTTAACAAAGTAAAGGCACTGTGTTAGCAATATTTTATTGCTTATTCTGATATTTAATGTTACTGCCAAGTCTACAAATAAATGCTTTTTCTGATGTCCGGTATGTCCCAAGAAAAAATAAAGCACCAGAGTTGTTATAATCCACCATAAATCCACATTAACACAAGTATGATTTTAAGGGTATAACACAAACTAAACTCCAGACACTGCCCTGTTTCACATAAACCCTAAAAAGTAAAAAAAATATAGAGGGAAAAATAAAGGGGTCTTTTTCCATTATAAATGTCTTTTGGCAAAATTATTCCTGCCCTTTTCTGGTCACTTACACCATTGTATATTGCAGTGTTGTTGAAAAAAACACAAACATTACCAAAAGAAGATTTTTTTAGTTATATGTGAGACGATAGAAGGTAAATGACACAGTCATGAATGCTGGTTTCTTGGTCTAGAAAGTCTCAAATGCTCATGTAGTGCCCTGCATGTAAATATATAGAGGGTTTTAATACACACACATAGCAGCTGAGTGGTAAAAGATGGGTATTGGGAGTTAACGCAGAGAGCTTGTTTTTATAATTAAGCAGGCTTATTTTTTACAAAGTCTCTTAAACATTGCCGCATTTATTACTATGTTTCATAATACAAACTGTTTAAAGTGTGCTGTAGTGGAGTTGAGTGATGATATTTATTGCAAAATCAATTTTTAGCATTGTTATGATTAAAACAAAACAATATGAAAGCACAGTCTGGCACATATTGGTTGATTATCTGTCTCCAAAGCACCAACCCCTGCATGATTTATTGTTTCTGCATTTCCTAATAAATGCCTATAGGTCAGTTACCTGGAGAAGAACCATGGTTCCTAATGGCAATCTCTTTATGTATCATTTTACTGCTTGCAACTATGTTTCCAAAATTCACTTCAGAATCAACTTCTAAATAGCAGGATGGTGTAAATCTGAAAAACAAAAGACAGCTATTTATTACTTTATTATGAAACATTTTACTGATATTACTAAATCATTAAAAATTCGTACTAAAAGAACAATTGTCTGTAAATGTAAAAATCTTTATATTAGCTGTTGTAAACCAAATAAAATGCAGATTCCAATCTGGTCACAAAAGGACCTTGCTTAGGTCTGCTATTGTGTTTCCTTTAAATCAATTTGATTTATAATGCTGTCTGGTGCCACTTAAATGAAGGTCAGTGTTGGCAATAATTCACAGGGAAAAAAATGCTATGTGCAGAATACAGCTAACAATTGTACTTTGAAGGCAATACAAGGTGCTTCTAGGGTCTTGCACACACTAGCATTTTTTTCTGCACTCCCCTGCAGTGGTGTTTTCCTGCGTTCCACAGCAGAGGAGTGCAGGAAAAACACAACCCATTCTTCTTTATGGGGCTGTCCTAACTAAGGCACATGTAAGTGCCGAACACAGGTGAAACGCAGTTGCAGGGGAAAGTAGGAAAAAATGCTAGTGAGTACAAGCCCTAAGCTTTTTGTTACCCAAGCAATTAACACTCAAAAGGTAGACGTTAAAAGTAGCCGTATTGCGCTCATTTACAAAATTGATCTATGAGCTATGTCTCAATTCATGTTTTCACACTTGCTGCACTTCCACTAGATATATTCATGTGCATGCAATACAAGCAAGCATTTACTGCCCTTGACTATGTACTGTGTATGCTCACTGGCAAAAGACAGCAGTACTCAAGTGTGTAACACTAGGCAGAACAAAATAGGTACACACAGACAGACAAGTAGGGTAAGTAAAAAATAGACATTTTTTGCTGTAATTGTAGCACACATACTGGTTTTTAGTTGCGAAACACGTCAAAATGTAGGAGCAAAACTGAGTACACATACATGACAACCAAAGAATGGTTTAAACTGATTGCTGTGCAGTGTGTGATGCATTTCTATGTGTTCAACCACACAACTACATAGAATAACATGTGTACCCCCAAGAAATGGAGATAATGTTAAATAACATAAATATTGAGCAAGACAAGTATTTTATTGCATTTAGTACATAGGGAACCATGAAATCAAATGATCCCTTTGTTGCACTGAAGTGAAATAAATATAACAAACATTGTAACTATGTTTAAAAATCATCTTGTAAGAACAAGTTAAAAATGGATTAAAAAAGATATACACAATTCTAAGGATTGTGGATTAATGGTGTGTTTGATAACAATTATATTTATGGCTTGAATGGATGTGTGAAAACAGTGTGATATAGCCTACCCTAGCAATGGAACATTTATGACATCTTGGTCAACAAAAACTAATAGTCTGTCACGAATGTCTTCTTTTTTGGTTGGTCGATATTCAACAGTTCCTGTTACTTGAAGCCCACATGCAATAGGTTTCTCTGGATTCTGAACAGTAAAGGTAAACTGAAAAGAAGAAACAACACATATTACATTATTTAAACAGGTTTTAGATGGACATACACTGCATTGATGTCTGCTACGTACAGTTCTCCAGGTGTTGCTAAAAAGAAACATCCACCAACCCACAAGGTGGGAGCTGTATTTCAGTATAGGCTGGAGAGCCACACATTACTTTATATGTTTTTCAACCTGTAGAGATCTACTTTATACAGTTTTACATGGCAAATATGTCACAGAGATATGTGAAAGTGGTTATTAGGCTCCCAAACACTTTTTCATTTCAGCTGATATCAGATAGTACGCCAGAAATGACTTTTTTCAATTGCTTTCATTTTTTTGGATAGCTTTTCTAAAATTGAAATTTAAAGTTTCATATTTCACCTTCACCTCATTTCTCCCTAGAGGTGAGGTTGGTCACTCTTTTAATTTGAAACATTATAACAATAGATATATTTCTTATTATTGGCCTTGCTGAGTATAATCCCTGAGCGAGTTGCTATAATTGATACAATAGTTGCTAACATTCCACTGAAGGTGCTAACAATGTATTAAATAATGTAGCAAACTATAATGGTATGGACACCCAATGAGATATTTATCGCCCACGATAAATATTTGCTACCGCAAGTGACTAATCTCCCCAAAATGATTTCCCACCAACAATAATGTTTCCTCGTGAGACAACTTCAGAAAAACAAAATGCTGTGTATGTTTTCCCACTGGTGATTTACATTATTGCTGATGGGAAATCGTTTCAGGGAGACAAGTTGCCCATGGTAGCGAAGATTTATCACAGGCGACTAATCTCCTTGTGTGCAAGTATCCTAATGGTTCAGAATACGCAGCTGAATGACTGAACTACCAGACTTAAACACCACAGAGATAAACAGCTAAATGTAAAATTTAATCTTACAGGTAAAAGTAAAAAAATTGAAAATGGTGTCTATTTCTATTTCAGTTCTATCAGAAAACAAATAAGCTAAAAAGAAAGTGTTTGGCTCGTGACCAACCCCTTTAATCATGAGACATGTCCAGTCCAACTGGACCCATACAAATCATTGTTATTAATATAAATAATGCCTATTGTTGCAACAGTGTTGTTGGTTTACATCAGGGATCCTCAAACTTTTTTACTTGTGAGCCACATTCAAATGTTAAAGAACTGGGGAGCAACACAAGCATGAAAAGTATTTTTGGGTTGCCAAATATGGGCTGTGATTGGCTATTTAGTAGCCCTTGAGTGGACATAGCCATAAAGTAATTAGAGGGAACATTGTCTATGTCTGCCCTTAACTAGAATAAAGAGAAATACATGAGCTTATTAAAACAGATACTTGATCAGACATTGGTCCCAAATTAGATAAAAAATAAATGATGATGTAGTATTGCTAATCAGCCTCTTTAGCAACCAATTTGTCCTTAGTGATTGTAAATACTGATGCAGACATAAATTATACCAGATCATTTAGAAGCTGACTGAACTGCCAACAACATGTAGTTTGTGATTTCTATACAACATGAATCTATTTTTGACCTCTAATGAAAATTTTGTAACAACAGTTTACAATGTTATTTGTTTTGAACATTTAAACCAGATAGGTGGCACAGAGATTTAGAAGGCAAGTGTAAGTTTGAAATAATGCTAAAGTTAAAAGTACAATATATAAAAGGGTTTACTTACTTTTGGCATGGGCATAAATATTAGTGCACTTGCACCCCATGGCACAATGAGTTACTTATGTGGGGTTTCCTTTATGATTGCTCGAGCCGATAAATATTTGGACGTAGTATTGTATCCCCCATCTCCAAGTATCATTTCAGTTTCTTATTTAATAAACATTCCATGCTGGCTACTGTATGCCCCTACTCAAGCTGACATTTAAGATATAAAGGCCAATCACTTAATCATTTATCTTACAATGACAGTCTGCATTTTCAAATCCTTTGGCTTTATTTATCCTACTTTAATGTCCCTTTCCAAATTTGTCACTCTTTTCTAAAAATTGTAAGGCATAAATTCCTCAACTATATTTCTGTGTAAGCTCCTGGAACTACAAAAGAACAGTGACTGTTAGGTCAATGCCAGACAAGCTACTATAGCTTGTCACAAATTGGATATGAATCTCCTGCTGGCAACAAAGTGTCTAAAAAAAACCCTTGTTAATGCAAATGAATCATGCATTTAATCATGGGAAAATGAGGAAGAAGGCATTTAAGTGTTTTTCATGCACTGATTCCCATTCTTCTGGATTACAACATGAATGGAAAAATATTTCTATGAAAATTAACAGAAAAAACATACCGTACTTTGCATCTTTTTTTTAAAGAGTCATTATTATTATTTATATACTGTATATGAATTAGAGAAAATATTTAGTCGTCCCTGTCAAAGTGCATTTTACATTTAATTTTCCTAAGAACAGCACTGTTTTCCTGAGCAGCCAGAGAAAAGCCATTTAAACAAGGGACAGCATAAAATCTCCAGTCAAACAGAATCCATGCCCCATTGCTATAAAGCAGGAATTCCAACCCAATTCATCATCTGAAAGCTCTAAAGGTGGCCATACACGGGCCAATTGTAGCTGCCGATATCGGTCCCTTGGACCGATTCGGCAGCTTATCGGTCCATGTAGGGGCAGAAACGATGGCCATACCTTACCGATATCTGGCCTGAAATTGGCCAGATATCGATCAGGCAGGTTAAAAGATTCATTTAGAACATGCGCCCCGCGACCCCCCTCTGTGTGGCCCCCCACCTGTCTGGCTGCTTTGATGTCTTACTCTTGTGTAAGCTTTAAATGGTATCAGTACTGTGATTAACTGCCCCCCCGCATGGTTCTCACCTCAGATTCAGGCTGTAATCAAGCTGTGTTGTTTAAATATGTAATCCCCTGTACTGTTCACACCTTTTAATCTCTGCATTGTTCACCCCCTGCAGTGTTCACACCTTAGGGTCAGGCTGTAATCACCCCCATTGTTCCCCTGTTCACACACAGGCAGAGTAGGGCAGGCAGAGTATGGCACACACAGGCCAAGTTTGACACAAACCAGCCAAGAATGGCACACACAGTGAAAGTATGGCACACGCAGGCAGGGTAGGGAAGGCAGAGTATGGCACACACAGGCAGGGTAGGGAAGGCAGAGTATGGCACACACAGGCAGGGTAGGGCAGGCAGAGTATGGCACACACAGGCCAAGTATGGCACAAACCAGCCAAGAATGGCACACACAGTGAAAGTATGGCACGCAGGCAGGGTAGGGCAGGCAGAGTATGGCACACACAGGCAGGGTAGGGAAGGCAGAGTATGGCACACACAAAGGCAGGGTAGGGCAGGCAGAGTATGGCACACAGGCAGGGTAGGGCAGGCAGAGTATGGCAGGTTTTTGCTGTACTACAACCATTAATATGGGTATGGTCATGTGATAACATGGGTGTGGTTTCAAGTGGGTGCAGTTTCAAAAAGGGGAGTGGTCAAAACTGGCTTCCATTATCGGCCCTCCACCACATAGGTCGGAAAAATTCCGGCCCTCGGTACAACAGAAGTTGGACAGCACTGATTTAGAAGCACAGATTTAATCATGCAAAAAAATATATTTTTTAGGACTCTCTTATCAGTACAAAGAACTTTACCTGTGGATCTTCAGGTCCTTGAATTTTGATGGTTTTACTGTGAGGACTGATGTTCTGTACAGTAATACTGGCTTTATAACTCTCCCCTACCACTGTGTCCATAAAGTGAAGCAAAGATGGAGACACTCTCACTCCTAGTACATTATCCAGCAGATCCTCCATGGCTCTGCAAAGAACAGCAATATGGAAATACACAAAAAGATGTTAGTTCTACCTAGTAAGATAGGTAAGTGTACATGATGTGTTAACATACGCATTATTCTTAACATTATGTTTATGTAGCTCTTCTATATCAAAGTTATCTAACCTGCAGCAATGTGGTTATAGATATGTGTGAGACAAGACTACTCAATCTCAAGCCAAGTGCAGCTCCCCCTAAAAGCCTACAGCTGGCAGATGTTGAAGGCATTTGTAGTTCAAGCACATAAAGAGGGCGGCATTCCTGTTCTATATCCTTCAGAGATCAACATAGCCTGCAGGGCATGATTAATATAGTCTACTTATAAAAACTGCAATATATCCAAAAACGTTGAAACAAGCAACATAAAACACACTTAAAGGAACAATTCAGTGTAAAAATGAAACTGGGTACAATTGATAGACTGCGCAAAATAAAAAATAATTCTAATATAGTTAGTTAGGCAAAAATGTAATCTATACAGGTTGGAGTGAGCAGATGTCTAACATAATAGCCAGACCACTACTTCCTGCTTTCAGATCTCTAATATGTTAGTTAGTCAGTGACTTTGTGGGGGGGGGGATATGGGACATAACTGTTCAGTTAGTTTGTGAGCACACATGTCATATTCAATAGCAAACTAAATGAACAGTTATGTCCTATATGGCCCCCCCTCAAGTTACTAATTGGTTACTGACAACTAACAGCTTAGAGAGCTATAAAGGAGGCCATTATGTTAGACATCGACTCACTCCAGCCTTTATAGATTACATCAGGGCCGGAACTAGGGGTAGGCAGAAGAAGCAGCTGCCTAGGAAGCAACGATTGGGGGGCGCCAGGCAGCAGTGTCCGACTGGGATCTCAGGGGCCCACCAGAAAACCTTAGACCATAGGCCCTCTCTCCAAACTATTTTTCCTCCTTTCCTCACCCAACCTTTTTATTCTCCTAGTCTCTTTTATTTATATGCTAACATCTATTCTTCCATCTATTTTTCCTCTTTTTTCCCATTCAGAAACAGAGAATGATCATGAAGCAGACCAAATGGTCAGGAGCAGGAGGGCCCACTGACACCTTGGCCCACCGGGGTTTTCCTGGTATCCTGGTGGACCAGTCCGACACTGCCAGACAGGACCTCTCTTGCCTACCCCTAGTCCGTGCTCCCTTGTCATCCCTTGTCATTGCCCCTGCCGCTTGTCATTACGCAGTGGGGGCAATGACCCCCGCAGCACAGGCGGGGGGGAAGTGGCCGACCGGGTAGCCTAGGGCGCCCGGTCGGCTTGTCCCGCCCCTGGATTACATTTTTGGCAAACTAGCTATATTGAAAACATTTTTTATTTTGCACAGTCTATCTATTTAACCCAGTTTCATTTTTACACTCAACTATTCCTTTAATAGTTAAAGTCTATGATTAACTGCTTTGTGCACAAAATGTGTAAGGCTATGTTTCCTGCCTGCTTTAAATAAAGTTCCCATTTAATTTACATGTGTCTGTTCATGGGATCCATGACTGCCTGCTGCTTAGTACTTGGTAGGGCACATTTGCCCAAACTGTGAAGCAATAAAGAAACTGCTTTACTGGATAGTTGTGGGACTAAGCATTAGGCATATGCAGACTTTCTAAAGGGGATACGTTTATAATATATAGTTCATGGGTTATAGCTTGTCTAATAAAAATGCAATGAGACATTCACGTTACCCTTGTATCCCTTACAAATTGTTTGCTACCAAGTGCTATAAGTAATGAAAGTAAGCATTGTGCAGATAGGGACGTACCTGTTTATGTGTATTTCAGTATGTGGAACTGAGCACGCTGTGCAACTCTTCACCGCTCTGCTGTTTCCAGGGCAACGCTGAATAAACTGAGAATTTGATTACGTAGACAGCGTCTTTTTCGTTGCATAGGAACACGAAGCAAGGGCGGAGTCAAGAAATAAATAAGGCGGGACATATAACGCGGAACAGTAATGATGGCCAATGAGAGCTTTGCGGTGGATAACGTCACGTAGCGCCGCGAATCAAAACTTCCACTTTGTGGAGAAAGCTGAAAAGGAATAGAGTAGTTCGTAGTGTCGCTATTGCTGTAGGCAAAACAGTAAAACTCGTTTGTATTGACGAAACAGACCCTCTGTATGAATACATACACAAAAATGGATATAGCTGATGGCAATAACCAAAAATGTGCGTGGTTACAGTGATAATGCTAGAGTAAGTTAAAAGGCATAAAGTAATAGTATCACGTAATGTTGTAGGGGTAAGACTCTTGAAAATATTATAGCCAGTGATAAGAAATCGGACTAACTTTCCAGTATACAATAATTAGAAATGTTCAATGATTTTAAAGTTATTTGTAAATATAATTGCTATTGAAAACTGTTCTTCCTTGTGCTTTGCTGTGTTCTGAGTATTGACAATGTAATACAAGTTTGGTGATTAAAGTCCTATAAGAAGGCATGCAAGGCATTGTGGGAACTGTAGTCTTTTCAGGAGGATGGACGCTACACTTTTTTAAGAGAAAGCACCTAATGTTATATTTTGACAATTGTATTATGCCACTAGATGGTGCTACTAAAATTAAAACAAGTATATTTTCAGACTGGTCTGCTGTAACTGTTCTCTATACTGTCATGTTTATTTAAAATAAAGTTCCCAGAATAAAACACAGACCTTCTTTGCCTTCATGGAGTATTTTGGTATACTTAAGCCTTACATAGGTTAATATTTTAGGGAGCTGCTAGGGCTCATTTATCATACCTCCCAACATTTGAAAAATGAAAAGAGGGACAAAAAGACTTGGCGTGGGCAGCGTGGCAAATTCTTTGACCATGCCCACTTTTGTGGCCACACCCGAATTACCACACCCCATCCATTTTTTTTTTCAAAAAATACTCCTTTTATATAGTTGAAATGGTGGGATCAGACGCAAAATGTGCTATACCCTCATACTGTACTATCTAAGGAAAACAATATAGCAACTCCTACATAAAAAATACAAATATAGAGAGAAGGCAGTCAGTTATAAGTGTGTTATAACTATGTACCACCTTTGCCCCCCCCATAAACAGTACCCACAATGGCCCAATAGACAGTACCCCCATACACAGTGCCCCCATACACAATGCCCCCATAGAAAGTGCCCCCAATTTCCCCCATACACAGTGCCCCCAATTGCCCCCATAGAAAGTGCCCCCATAGACAGTAACCCCCATAGAAAGTGCCCCCATAGACAGTACCTGTCAGAGAACACGAAGTGGAGAATTTCTTGTGGAGACAATTGACTCTCCCCTACAGCTTCCACTACCCGTACCCCTGAAAATGAACACAGGGGAGGGTTAGGAGAAAAGGCAGGGAGGCCGTAAACGTAAGGCAGGCTCAAGGTCACAAACAGGCAGAGGTCATGGGCAGGCGGCAGGCAGAATCGAAGTCAGTAGGCAGGCAAAAGGTTCTTTAGGCAGGCAGCAGACAAGGCAGAATCAGAATCAGGCGATAAGGGTCTTGGGCTGGCAGCAGACAGGAGCACGGAACCAAAATCAGTAAGCGGAAGGTCAGCAACAGGAAATCCAAAACAGCAAGAAGCAGGCTAGTTAACCAGGCAAAGCCGCAGACAACACAGCACTGGAGGGAGCGTTTGGCGGCTTGAAATACCCGCCCAGCGTACGCCGAATTCGCG
The DNA here is from genome assembly GCF_000004195.4 of Xenopus tropicalis. Classification (NCBI taxonomy): domain Eukaryota; kingdom Metazoa; phylum Chordata; class Amphibia; order Anura; family Pipidae; genus Xenopus; species Xenopus tropicalis. The sequence goes on along the minus strand of NC_030678.2, from coordinate 106,776,383 downwards.
CCATCAGTGCGTCGCAGACGTGCGTGCGCATTGACGCGCACGCACGCTTTGACGTATGGGTGCGTTTTGACGCATGCGCGTCTTTGGGCGCGTATACGCGACTTGGTGCCCGCGCGTCTTGGCGCACGCGCGCAACGTCCTGCGGACAACGGGACGCGCGCGCACACGCCGGGGAACGCGCGAGACCGGGCCACACGGGTGAGTACCCTGACAGTACCCCCCATACACATTGCCCCCAATTGAGACAGTGCCCCCTCCATACACAGTGCTTCCTTCTTCTTTAGCGGCTCCTCTGCTTATGCGGCTCCTTTCATGGTGGTGATAGGCCCTTTTATAAGGTTGTGCCCCGTTCGTACGTGTGACGTCAATACGCACGGGGCGCAACCTTATAAAAGGGCCTGTCACCGCCACGAAAGGAGCCGCATACGCAGAGGAGCCGCTGAAGAAGAAGGAGTGCCAGCGCATTGCGCTGTCCCAGATACTTCAATGAATGTTTTTCGCATTTCCGTAATCTATTACGGAAATGCAGGACATTCATGGAACTATCCGGGACAGCGGGATGTGCTATCAAAACCGGGACTGTCCCGCGGAAAGCGGGACAGTTAGGGGGTATGCATTTATGAACATCAATGTTACATTGCATCAGTGTAGGTTGCCATCTCGCTGGTAAAAATGATGCTGCTTGGTACCCATGTAACTATTAGGCCGAAAAGATAAAAATATAGAAAGCACAGAAATGGTGGCATCCCTACACTGGTGCTGTTGCCAGTTGCAACCAATTAGCGTGTAGCCTACAACAGGTTAAAAAATGAAAGTAAAGGCCTAATTGGTTGCCATGGGTAATTGCACTGTTGTGTTGAAAGGGGCAGATTTCATAGTAGTGGACTCCTATTGCCTTTCCTCACACCTCTCTCCTGTCACAAACCCTTACCACCCCCACCCCCCCACACACAAATCTCCCACCAAGCCAGTCCCCAGATTAGGGTTGCCACCTGTTCGGTTTTGACCCGGACAACACGGTTTTTGGAAGGGCTTCCCAGGTCAAAACCTCTTGCCTGGTTTCCCAAATTAGGAAAATCAGGCAGGACTCAGTAACCAATTGGCGCATCATAACCCTGCCCCTGTGATGTTGCACCCCGCATCCCCGCCCCACAATGTCACAGCCCCGCCTCCTTTGAAACAAACTGAGGAGAGTAGATTAGAAGAGCATGAAATCAGGCTTATACAACATTTAGCAGCTGCAATACAAAACAATCCTGATATTTAGGGTGTTCTATTCTAGACATCCCCCCAATAGCCCCCTTCACAGATATTGTTATTTTAACATTGACCAATCCTTTAATATCATTACCTAAATTATACAAGACAGTACAAGACGTCAGTGTGTTTTTTAGACAAACACAAACTTAATCTGTCTAAATCTGAGGCACTTCTCTTTAATATCCCCTAAAAGAACCTTGCTGATTCCCTTGTTTTTCCTTGACCAGAAGTAAGCAACTGAATTGGGCTTAGTATACAATTTCCTGGTTTGACAGGATAGTGGTAGCTAAAATGGGCATTTTGCCAAAATATCATTACCTTCTTGAGACCTTACGCGTCATGACACCATTAAAATGGTGAAAGATATACAAAACTTTGTTTCACAGCTATATATGGGATACTTCCAACTTCCTAAAGCCTTATGCTGCTGCCGCAAATTTGAACTCAGCAAGTGCCTTTGAAAACTTAGCCAGGTATGGAATTTTGCAAAAATGGCATGTCTCTAGAATTTATAAACTTCTCACTAAGCCCACAGCCTTCGAGATCTTTGGCATCCTTACGAGACTAAATGTGACAGGCTTTTGCAACACCCTATATATCTCCATGACTGGGCAGAGATTTAGAAAAATGGCAGGCAAATGGGTAACTTGCTTTAGACAAAACATATTTATAAAATATCGATATTCTGGTCTAACACATACTCTATGGACTACGTAAGCTCTTTCCAGATCACACTCATTTATGCTGGAGAAATTATGGAATGCCAGGCTCTTTACTGCATATTTTCTGTGATTGTCCTTTAGGACAGAAAAGAATCATCTTATAGACATATGATAGCCCACCATGTCCCATGAACATTTCCACCTTCCTGTTGGGCTAAACACAATCAGGCATTGGTTAATACAGATCCTGATGGATATACATCTGATGATAGACCTCTTCAAAAATCCTAAAACCATCCTTGTACTCCTCGCATCTGTAAAAACTTTCTGTGAATACCTGAAAAATCTGTATTGCGCCTCATTAGTTATGTGTGGACGTAACTGTGCCATTTAATGTTAATGGTCAATGCCATATGACACTGTACATTAATTGCCATTTAATGTTGGCCAGTCAGTGAAATAAGATGCTGGAAGTTACTTTGCCATTAATGTTGGCCAGTCAGTGCAATATAATTCAGGACTTTACTTACATATAAGGATGGCCGGTCAGTACAATATACCAATGGAATTTACTTTGCTGTTTAATGTTGAGCAGTCAGTCTCTTGCAGTTTGGCCTTAAAGCTGGGTGTGGTAACATGGGCATGGCTTTAAGTGAGTGTGGTTTAAAAACTGGACATGGACAACACTTGCTTCTATTATCGGCCCTGTACCACACAGGTCAGAATAATTCTTGCCCTTGGAACCACAGAAGTTGGACAGCACTGATATAAAGGTATGGTCAGTGTGGGAGCTGAGAGGATATGCATCAACAAACTTTGCTACACTTTATTAGCCTGTACTTAGAAATCAATATCAAATCATCATGTCTGAGTCTTGCTCTTAGTTGCATGTTTTGTGTTTGTGGTATCCCATTACATATCTGTAAGCTGTAACATGTAGCTTTTGTTAAGAACCAGTTTGGAATATAAACTCCATTGTTCTGTACATAGATTTGCCCTTTATGCAGTTCTTCTTTAAAATCTTACTGTTTCTTGATCTTAATGTATAAGTGTCTCTTTACCACTACTGCTTCTACATGCCTCATATTATGTTCAGTATACGCTTGTTATTTCCTTTCCTCTTTTCTCTATTTTTTTGTTTTATGCTCTATTGTATATGATAAAACGTCAATAAGATATAGGAAAAAAAGTACAGGAAGAACAGAATTGTCTTAACCCAAAATGTGCCCAGAGTGGCAATATGATCTTTGTTCAGTCTTTGCCACATGCCACACTAACTAGATTATCCCGTTGCATACATTTCCAGTGACATGCAACATTTGTCAAGCACCCCTGTATTTCAGATTCATTAGAACAGCGGTTTTCAACCTGGGGGTCGCGACCCCTTTGGGGGTCGAATGACCCTTTCTCAGGGGTCGTGACAGTCCCGGTTTTTACAGCGTGCCCCGCTGTCCCGGATTAAACAATCCAGGCCAGCGGGACGCGCTGGCTGCAGCCGACCGCTCCGGCATCGTCTGTTCTTGGGCTCCTGCTTCTTATTTGGCTCCTCGTACGTCGGTGACAGGTCCTTTTATAAGGTTGCGCTCGTGCGTACGTGTGACGTCACACATACGCACGGGCGCAACCTTATAAAAGGACCTGTCGCCGCCTTACGAGGAGCCGAATAAGGAGCAGGAGCTGCAAAAAGTCTGTGGAGGAATTTTCTATTGCAGGTACTCTCTATGGGGGCAATTGGGGGGCTCTGTGTATGGGGGGGTACTGTGTATGGGGGCACTGTATGGGGGGACACTGTAAGGAGGGCTACTGTGTATGGGGGGACACTGTAAGGAGGGCTACTGTGTATGGGGGGGCTTTGTGTATGGGGGGTACTGTGTATGGGGGGGCACTGATATGGGGGGGCACTGTGTATGGGGGCACTGTGTATGGGGGCTACTGTGTATGGGGGCACTGTGTATGGGGGGGACACTGTAAGTAGGGCTACTGTGTATGGGGGGGCTTTGTGTATGGGGGGGTACTGTGTATGGGGGGGCACTGTGTATGGGGGGGCACTGTGTATGGGGGGCTACTGTGTATGGGGGCACTGTGTATGGGGGGCACTGTGTATGGGGGGCACTGTATGGGGGTGCTGTCTATTGGGCCATCGTGGGTACTATTTTAAAAATGGGGTGTGGCAATTGGGGCGTGGCCACAAAGTGGGCATGGTCAGGTCTTTTTGTGGGGGTCACCACAACATGAGGAAATGTATTAAAGGGTCGCGGCATTAGGAAGGTTGAGAACCACTGCATTAGAAGATTGAAACAGAGAAGCTAACCAGCTTCAAAAGACTTTTGTTGAGTTTCAGTCATCCAGTTGAGGTTATCATCACAGAAATCTTTTCCCAGTCTGAAATGGGGCTGCAATTTAAATAGTGTCTGAATGGCAGCAATTTAAATTTCCCCACTGAAAGCCAAGGAGTGACATCTGACTGGCGGTTGGTGGCTCCACCCCCAGTTTTCTAACCTGAAACTGCAGTTACCCAGTGACTAACTCTGCAAAGTTTCGTGACCCTAGGATTAATAGTTAAGGAACGGCAGCAGTTAAAATTTAAACCAATAAAAGTCAATAAGTGAATTGTGATTGGTGGTTGTGACCCCGCCCCCTTTTTTTAACCTTGAGTCAAAGTCACCCAGTGACAAACAGTGGGCACTCTGGCATAAATTGTGTGAGAATGACAGCATTTTAAATTTAAACCAATAAAATTCAATGGATGAAATCTGATTGGCTGTTAGTGGCCAAAACCACTTTTCCTATTTTTGAACTGCAGTCCCCCAGTGACCAACTTTGCAAATTTTGGGGACTTAAACTTCACCATTGAAATTAAATAGGTGAAATGTGATTGCCTGTTGGTGGCTCCACCCACTTTTTTCTAACTTTGAACGGAAAAAAAAACCCTGTGACAAACTCTGGAAAGTTTAACAACCCTGGAATTAATATTTAAATAATGGCATCAGTTTAAATATAAACCAATGAAATCTAATGGGTGGAAATGGATTGGCTGTTGGTGGCTCCTCCCACTTGTTCTAACCCTTAATATGTAGTCAGCCAGTGACTGACTGTGCAAAGTTTGGGAACCCTGGCATCAAACCAATAAAAATCAATAGGTGAAATATGATTGGCTGTTGGTGGCTCCGCCCACTTTTCAAAACAAAAACTGCAGTCCCCTAGTGACCAAGTGTAAAATGGTTGGGGACCCCGACGTTATTACTGTGAGAATGGCAGCAGGTTGAATTTCCGCCAAATCAATAGATAAAATCTGATTGGCTGTTCACAGCTCCGCCCACTTTTGGGCATCCAACAATCATCATATTTTCATTCAGGCTGAGCCCATGACTATGTGATTCAAGTTTGGGGAGTGTAGCCTCAAAGCTGTAAGATTGGCAGCAGTTTCAATTTTCCCATGAAAGTCAATGGGTGAAACTTGATTGGCTGTTGTTGGCCCTTCCCACTTTGGGGTCATCCAACAAATGTCGCTGTTTCATTCGGGGTGACCCCATGATTATATTATTCAAGTTTGGGGGCTGTAGCTTCAAAGCTGTAAGAATGGCAGCAGTTTGAAAATCTTCCCTGTCAAAGTCAATGGGAAAATTGGGGGGTTCGGAGCGGCGCCACAAAAAGACGGGGTGCGGGATTGCTTAGAAAAGCACAAGCAACCTGCTCTGCTATAGGGTGAAGAAGTGTGGGGAGTTTGGGTGCTGTACCCCTAAAACTGTAGGAGGAGTAGCGTTTAGAAAATGGGGGTGCTAAGAATAAGAAGTGGAAGAATAAGCCAAAGTGGAAGAACAGTCTGGGGTTTTCAACCCAACACAATAACTATTAAAGCTCTAACAAATTGTTTAACAAATTGATATTGGAAAGTTGCCTTGAATTATGTTTTCTTTTATGAGGCAAAAAAATATTTTTGGGGTTGACATGTCCTTTATGAAAATATATGAATGTAAATTTTTCAAAAAAAGTATTATATGAACTCCAAAAATATAGATAAATTAGGTACATTTTGTTGCATGTTGAAATTTCATATTGCAAAACAACCCATATGATAAAAAGGGCCCATTGACTTCAATGTATCTTTTTGGGGGAAAACAAATGTTTTGCAAAACATTCACTCGAGCCAGTATAGTCCTCCACGACCATGGAGATTATTCATACTGGCTCCCATTCACTCAAGCCAGTATAGTCCTCCACGACCATGGAGATTATTCATACTGGCTTATCACTCACTCACACATTCACACACTAAGGGTAGGGGGATCCTATCTGTATGTTTTTGGAGTGTGGGAGGAAACCGGAGAACCCGGAGGAAACCCACGCAGCGACGGGGAGAACATACACTTAAACTCCTTACAGACGGTGCCCTGGCCAGCAGTGCTACTCACTGCGCCACCGTGCTGCCCAGTTAACTGACTGCCCATATAGTAATCTTGTCTTTTCCAGCTCATGATGTCATCAGTGCAGCTGTCAGATAGGGCTACTTGTTCTATGGAGTAACACTGGGGCTGACAGTATCCCAAAATGCAGCATTTTCTCCTAGTATCATATTCCCCCTTCCTTTAACTGTATAATGTCAAATATACAATTGGTTTACAATGTGTTTTACTGTTTTAATGAGGGCTGGGCAAGTCCTTTCCCTCTCCCACAAGAAACAGTCATAACTGTAAGTGACAAACAGAACTGTGCAGTAGCAGCAGCCCAAGTGTGTGTTTAGTGGCGCTGCCCCAAACTGGAAGGTTATACTGTGCCCCAATATCAGCAGTTGTCTCATTCCCAGCACTTTTATTTCCACGCAGCTTCTACTGTGTAACAGTCTCCATTAAAGCACTAGCTGTTGGATACTATGGTACGGCCCTCCTCCTGCCAGCAACTCCCTTCAACCTTATATTATACATTGGGGGGGGGAAAACATGACGATTCCTGTCCCAATGCGTCTTGCCCTTTGCAAGATGCCCCCTAAGACCTGATAGTGCCAGACATGATGGGTCTCATCAAAGGCTATTATAATGTGAAGGTTATTTGATCAAATATCCCTGGGTGGTCAGACTGATGTTAGAGGGGTTTCAGCCTTTTCCAGATCTCTATAATAACTAAAAACACTGAGACTGTTTGCCAGTGATATGAAGGTGGAGGGAACAATGAAATCTCTTTAATTGTCACCTTGTGCCAAGTTAAGATGGGCAACATATGTTCTGTTCACATGAGCAGGTGGAAAGGGGCTGCATCTGGGCAAACTGATGGGCTGTAGTTACGATTAAACTAAATAAGAGGAGTTTGTTCTGTTTGCCTCATTTTTTTTTTTATTTGTCCACAACCAGCAGATGTGTTTCCTGCGACAAGCAAATATTTCATTCTGCGCTTATCTGCACTCTTGCACTTTTTTTGACAACTTTTCTACCCCCTACAGATCTGGCAAATTACTTTTCTTCTTGAAGTCATTGGCCCATCTAGTCATTGGTTGGTCAATGTATGTAAAATACTTATCATACCCTGGACATCTGTGTACAATATAAAATAAATGGAAGGATGCCACATATGTAAAAAAAGCACTGTTTGCCCAGTAGCAGTAACACATAGCAACCACTAAGATGTTTGCTTTTAAATAGGTGACCAGCAAATTCTAAATGCTGATTGGTTGCTATGGGTGATTGCTCCTGGGCAAACTTAGTCACTTTTTTTTACATAGCTCCCAGTGTTCTGTCTATTAATGCTCTAAATCAAAATCATCCTCAGCTTCTAATCCATGCTGCGTGGTGCATTTGCCCTGAAGCATTACCTTGCAAACACTAATAATCTTTGTGGCATAGCAAGTTCTTAGTTGATTTATTGTAGAGGATTTAATAAGAAAGTGAGGGGCTCTAGTGCAATACTGTAGTAGGTAGAACGGTAGTTTTTAAGGGAATCTGGCATGGGAAAACACACAGATTTCAATGCAGGATTCTGCAGGAGAAGCTCTATTAACTGATGCATTTTTGAAACACATATTAAGCATGTTGAACTGGCCAGTGGGTTAGTGTGTAACCAGTTAAACACTTCTGTGGACTTTGCCAGTTGTTATTCATAAAGCATGGCCATCAAACTGGGGAGAGAAAGAAACCATATTTTCTTTTCTGAAGCCAGAACTTAGAAGCAGATTCAAAAAGCAATGCAGCCTAGTTCTTCTCTTTGTAATGGCTGCTACATTGCTATTTGATACAAGTCTCTCTAGTTAGAAAGTATTTGCTGCCCCTTACCCTGACCCTTTGTCTCCACTGTACTTTGAGGACAGTGTTTCTGGCTGTTGGGTTTGACATCTAGAAACAGACATTACTTTTCATGGATTGTTACTAATGCACTTTAAAACACATTGTAGTGGGCACCCAGCAAGCTACAGTACAGGAGTATACATCTCTACTCAATAGATGCAATTAGAGACTAAGCTCCTGGGGCATCATTCATGGGCGTGGCCTAATGTCTGTTTGTGCAAAGATATAACATAAATATGTCTTGTAGATTGTAAGCTCTTTTGGGAAGGGCTCTCTTCACCTCTTGTATCGGTTATTGATTGCTTTATATGTCACTCTGTATGTCCAATGTATGTAACCCACTTATTGTACAGCGCTGCGGAATATGTTGGCGCTTTATAAATGCCAGTTTGGGGACCCTGGTTTTAATAGTGTCTGAATGGCAGCAACTTAAATTTCCCCACTGAAAATCAACAAGTGACATCTGATTGGCGGTTGGTGGCTCCACCCCCTTTTTCTAACCTGGAACTGCAGTTACCCAGTGACTAACTCTGCAAAGTTTCGTGACCCTAGGATTAATAGTAAAAGAATGGCAGCAGTTAAAATTTAAACCAATAAAAATCAATAGGTGAATTGTGATTGGTGGTTGGTGGCTCTGCCCACTTTTTCTAACCTTGAGTCGAAGTCACCCAGTGAAAAACAGTGAGTACCCTGGCATAAATAGTGTAAGAATGACAGCATTTTAAATTTAAACCAATAAAATTCAATGGATAAAATCTGATTGGCTGTTAGTGGCCCAACCCACTTTTCCTGTTTTTGAACTGCAGTCCCCCAGTGACCAACTTTGCAAATTTTGGGGACTTAGGCATAAAAATTGTGAGACTGACAGCATTTTACACTTCACCATTGAAAGTAAATAGGTGAAATGTTATTGGCTGTTTATTGGCTCCGCCACTTTTTTCTAACTTGGAACGGCAAATACCCAGTGACTGACTGTGCAAAGTTTGGGAACCCTGGCATCTAACCAATAAAATTCAATAGGTGAAATCTGATTGCCTGTTGGTGGCCCCGCCCACTTTTTCAAAACTAAAACTGCAGTCCCCTAGTGACCAACTGTGAAAAGTTTGGGGACCCTGGTGTTAATTCTGTGAGAATGGCAGCAGGTTGGTTTTCCACCAAGTCAATAGGTAAAATCTGATTGGCTGTTCACAGTTCCACCCACTTTTGGGCATCCAACAATCATCGTATTTTCATTCAGGCTTGAATACGTAGTCACCCAGTGTCTGACTATGCAAAGTTTGGGAATTCTGGGCATCAAACCAATAAAAATCAATAGTTGAAATTTGACTGGCTGTTGGTGGCTCCGCCCACTTTTCAAAACTAAAACTGCAGTCCCCTAGTGACCAAGTGTAAAAGGTTTGGGGACCCTGGTGTTATTACTGTGAGAATGGCATTTTACACTTCACCATTGAAAGTAAATAGGTGAAATGTGATTGGCTGTTTATTGGCTCCGCCACTTTTTTCTAACTTGGAACGGCAAATACCCAGTGACTGACTGTGCAAAGTTTGGGAACCCTGGCATCTAACCAATAAAATTCAATAGGTGAAATCTGATTGCCTGTTGGTGGCCCCGCCCACTTTTTCAAAACTAAAACTGCAGTCCCCTAGTGACCAACTGTGAAAAGTTTGGGGACCCTGGTGTTAATTCTGTGAGAATGGCAGCAGGTTGAATTTCCTTCAAATCAATAGGTAAAATCTGATTGGCTGCTCACAGCTCCGCCCACTTTTAGGCATCTAGCAATCATCATATTTTCATTCAGGCTGACCCCATGACCATGTGATTCAAGTTTGGGGAGTGTAGCCTCAAAGCTGTAAGATTGGCAGCAGTTTCAATTTCCCCATTAAAGTCAACAGGTGAAATTTGATTGGCTGTTGTTGGCCCCTCTCACTTTGGGGTCATCCAACAAATGTCGCTGTTTCGGGGTGACCCCATGATTATGTTATTCAAGTTTGGGGGCTGAAGCTTCAATGCTGTAAGTGTGGCAGCAGTTTGAAAATCTTCCCTGTCAAAGTCAATGGGAAAATTGGGGGGTTCCGAAGGGCGCCACAAAAAGACGGGGGGCGGGATCGCTTAGAAAAGCACAAGCAACCTGCTCCGCTATAGGGTGAAGAAGTGTAGAGAGTTTGGGTGCTGTACCCCTAAAACTGTAGGAGGAGTAGCGTTTAGAAAATGGGGGCGCTAAGAATAAGAAGAAGCGGAAGAATAAGCCAAAGTCGAAGAACAGTCTGTGGGGTTTTCAACCCAACATAATAACCTTTAAAGCACTAAAACTTTGTAATTAAATCATATTGCAAAGTTGCTTAGAATGATGTCTTCTTTTATTAGGCAAAATATTTTTTAAATTGATGTGTTTTTTAAAGCATACATCTCTCCATCTGATTTGTATAATGTAAAAAAAATCTAACTTTGCAAAACTTTCCATTGTGTGTGGCATTTCTATTGAAACAGTATTTCAATTCTTTGGCTCTGACTCTTGAAACAACATTGCAGAAGTCAGTCCCCCCAGGCCTATTATCCAGCTTGTTTTTGTTACATTATTTCAAGAGTCAGAACCAACAGAACCTACAATATAAATAGCCAGGCAGATTCTACCTGTGTCTTTTGTTTGATGTTAGGAGCAGATTTATCAAAATGTGAGTTTACACTAACTCACCCATGTTTTATTTATTCCTATGGGATTTTTTAGATGCCTATTTATCAATAGGCGAAAGTGAGAACTCACCATTTGATATACTTTTAAAAATCCCATAGGAATAAATAGAGCGTAGGTGAGTTTTGTATGTATTAAGCTCTAAACTCCCATTTTGATAAATCTGCCTCTAAGTTTCATTATGTCAAATGGTTTTGTCTATTTGGGTTATGCACGAAAGGACAGGTGGGGGACAGCCAGCTTTATAGATAGGCACACACATTTTATACACAATACTCTCCTTTATTAAGCTTGACGATTTTAAAGGTATAGTGGATATCTGCAAAGATGTGAGCATCATTTAATGCACCTATGTACAGCCACAGACTGACAGATATAGCTTTTAATACTTGTAAAAGTACTGATGATTTTTTGTAACACAGATTCCCTGGCACTAACCAAAAGTATTTATGGATTCCGCCACTGAAAGGGCTTGAAGTAAAACTGCCCAGCAATATACCACAAGCTTGTGCAGCAGTGACTGTTACATCGTTATATATTTTAAGCAGTGAAAATATTGTTCATACACCTGTATCACTCATGAAAACATAAGAATTCCAACACAAATATAAATTAATCCTGGAAGAGAACAACAGTTTCCAAAACTAATGACCTAGTAAAGCTTCAGCATTGACACTGTAGCATAAGGAGAAGTCCAGAGAGCAGGCAACTTGCAATTACAGAATATTGATGGTGGAGAAATACATCTCAGCTTAAACACCCACCGAAGCTCAGATTCATTATAGATACAGCGCACAAATTACCACAAAGAGACAAACGCTCCTTTATTTTGTATACCGTATATATACAACTGGCTCTGCTATTACAACTGCTTATCATTCTACTTGAATTGCTAAACCCCTTTCTTAGTCACCCCACGCTAGTAAAAGATGGAAATTGCAAATAAGCCTTTGTCAGCAAATATCTCATTAATGCACCCACATGTTAAAGAAGCAGCAATGCACAAAACAATTGTCTGCTATATGAATGGCCTAGTGTAATGTATACTGGATCATGCAGATCATTTAGCACATGCTGTAATATCCTGGGAATCATTAATGTGCGTATGGTCATGAGACAGCACACAGAAGTGGTGAGTAAACCTTCCTATAAACTGCAGTAGGGTATACATCAGACATTTAATACATACCTTCTATTTTAGAGACCAGTTTGAATTATGAATATTAATTATTTTCTCACAGTGAAAGCAAAAGAAAGATACAATCACTGGGGGTGCCAAGTTGCTAGATATCCCCAGTACTGAAATACTTGTACTCTGCACTGGCACTACTCTTCTTACTGGCTCAAAGTACATTCTGATAAGCACTGCACCGCCATATACTTTCACCTTCCTAGACATTCTCTGCTCTGCCCTGGAGGAACTCTTATGCGGAACTTCTTCTGTATTGTTCATGTACCTAGTTTAAATGGCTGCACAGAATGTCTGGGAATAAAGTAGATGGTGGCTACAAGCTCTACTATAAACTACCACAGGCTAAAGCATTTCTTGAAGAAGGGGAACGCCAGCCTTTTGTAACAGGTTTTCTAAAATTGGAACCCCCTCCAGTGATTTTAACCTTAGTTTTCCTTTATGGTGCAAGATAACACATTTCATAGAAGGCTATGGGCAATATTGATAGAATCGATAGAATCCACCTAGGTGCGCCAAAGTATTTGATTCATCAAAAAAGTAATTATAGTTTCACTGTTTTTATTAGTGCAAGAAATATATTAATAATAGAATTAAGGTCCCTTCCAACTGATGCATGTAATGATCTTACAACAGTGAGAGGTAATTATAAATAATATAAGCAGCTATACTGCATTATTTCAGATGTTCAGATATGTAGATTTTTAACCCCCTTTTTGTGGCTGAACAAATTGGTCAGCACACAATTTGATTCAGCTCCAGATTACAAATGTATAAAGCCTTTGTTTGCCACTGCAGTTTCATGACAGTATAAAGGCAAGTACTCCATACTATTTGAACTTGCACTGATTCAAAATGGGGGTCACTGACCCCCAGCAGCCAAAAAACTATTGATCTGTGAGGCGACAATTTATTACTTTTTATTACTTATCTTGCTATTCAGACCCTCTACTATTCCTAATTCCATCTCTCACTGCAACTCTACCTTAGCAAGTCACATAGAAGTCAGCAGGGGTGCTCTTGTGCTGCATGTTTGGACTACTTGAAAGATTCAGAACCCTCCCCCCGTTTGCCATTACCTTACATTAAACTTGTAGCTAATCCTACCTTTGTGAAGCCTGTGACTTTTATATCTTTATAGAATGGCATCTGCGATCATTGAGCCTAATAGTTGCATCAGCTATACCAAAGCATGTAGAATTGAGCAAAATCATCTTAGGGTGAAGAATAACGCACTGTATCACTGTTTTGTACATTGCATCAAACAAGAATAATACCTATGCGCTGATGTAACACTGTAATATAGAGAAGCGTATCTGATGAGCCTACAATAGATACCCAATTATAAATACTGTACACTTTAAAAAGATGTGATAGGATTCAGGTCACAAAAAAGCTGGGCAAACTCTATTAAATGCACAGGGCTTGTGGTTGTACATCCACTTTACTAAAATGCATTCTCTTGATTTTACACTAGATTAGCAAATTCTTACAATTTTACAGGAATGAGGCAGATAAAGCCACTCTTGCCACAAAAGGGCCTCAGGCTGTGTTTAATATACTCACTCCAATTACATCTAGGAATGCAGCCTAGCAATCATATGGCTAAAAGTTCACTGCCTGGGACAACCCAAAACATCACTTTGGGATGACATGGGCTACACGTAGTATAGCAGCCTTGAGGTTACAACTCTTTTTTGACCTTATAGGGTCATTAAAAGCTAAGTAATTTGTTATGAAGTAACTTCATAATACTGTGCTCTGCTAGAAAAAAAAAATTATATATATATATATATATATATAAATATATACAAATATACATACATACAGGGAAAGACATGAACATACCTAATATACAGCATTATTTTTCTTAATTCATACAGATTTAGTCTGCAAATTCTTGTCTTGTTCAAGAAAGCAACACTGTATATGTGAAGCAAATATGATTTTATGACATTGAGCACTTTAAAAGGGCAGTCATAAAAAAAAATAAAGATATTTCTTCTTTGTTACAGAAAAATCTTACAATCTAAGATACTTTAAATCGACTTGATCGTGATACTACGATATTCCATAAACAGCCAGTCCCCATACTACAAGTCTGACAAAATATTCATTGGCAACTCACATTTCACCTTGAAGCTGACCGTACATGTACACTGTCATTCATTACCATTCTTTGGCACTTTTGTTTAATTTTTAGACTATCCATAGCAATAAAAATGAAACTGAAGTGAGCCGTATAAAAAAATATATGCGTGCATTTTTTGTAACAGCAAGCTCTTTAAAGGGAAAGAATAAAGCAAAAGTAAGTTTAATTTATCCAAAAGAGGAAAATTGAATAACACACCTGAGTAAAATTTTCCTCACCGCCATAATATTGTACAAAGGTGTAGAGGAAGTGATACTCTCATTGTCTAACTAAGTAGATTATAAAATGCAAGCTTTTAGTAACTTAGCTCTTTGCTCCAGGCAATGCCAAAGGTCACAGTCACACGTGGAGTACAGATCTACTCACATCTACAGCTCTGTGTAGTTGTAATGACAGGCACAGCATAAGTCTAAGTCATAGGTGAAGCTACACAGAGCCTGCCCGCTTTAGTGTTTTTCAGGGCTGAAAGCTTGCATTCTGTAATCTTATAAATCAGCCAATAATATATGCCCCTTATCACTACATTTTCCGGTTTTCATCACTGGCTAACATGGTACAACACTCTGCTACTATTATATCGTAGATCTGTAACATTGTTATCCCATATTTTAAATTTTACATGTATTCTGAAGGGATATTCTGACTTTTTGTATGAATTACATATTCAACAAATATTGTGAACAATATTTGCTTGCAAATTGTTTTACCCGTGCCGCACAAGACTTATCCAATAGCAAAGGTGGAATTGCAGAGGTAAAATCATGCCTGATGAAAACTATATCTGGGCAGCTATGGTTAGGTTTCTGACCTGTTTGCAACTGCACTCTGCACCAGGTGCACAAACAGTGGTGCAAGGGGACAAAATAAGAAGAGCAAGCATTGCACTGCACCATCTGTAGGCTAAATGCAAAGTGAATGCCACACAACTGCTTCCCATAGTACCTGTGCCCACTCAACGGTAATTGAGTCAGTTGGGGCTCATTTATCAATACTTGGCAAATTTCCAAATAGGCAGTATCCCACAGCAACCAATCAATAATTCACTTTTTTCCACCAGTAGTAGGTACAATGACAAAATGTAGTCATCATGTTACTGCCAGGTGCAAATTTGCCATGTGATAATAAATAAGCCTTTATTAAAGCTATATTTAAATATTTATTAATGCCTAAGTTTTGTAAGTTTGGTCCATTTAGACATATTTCCTACAAGTGTAAAGCTCTGGGACCCGCACATAGGGGCGTATTTATTATGCTGTGTAAAACTAATTCGCCGAAAAAACGGAGTAAAAAGCTGTGTAAAATAAATGGAAAAGATCACCATCTGAACACCGGATATTACGCTGTTATTTCCATAAGTTCCGGTGGAAGAAAAAACGCGTGAAACAATTACGCCGATTTTACGCCATTTTTACACGGCGAAGCCTGGCGATGTGTGGCGAATTTTCTCGCCGTTTTTTACACAGCATAATAAATATGCCCCATAGTGTAGCCTCTAAAGAAACAAGATTGCACAAGTAAGACAAGATGGCACTGTGTCGCTTCATATCACTATTACCCTCATTGGCCCCTCATTTGCACTTCAGAAACCACCAACAGCTAAACAGGCATAGTTGTGGATATTTTATGAAAAGGACATAAAGTCTATGTGCATTGGTGGGGCATTCTATCTGAAGAGTGAATTGGGTTGCCCATTTATTGTGAAGTATGCAAGTAACCCTGTATTAACCATCTAATCAGAAGATACATGGCCCTGTGCACCAAATCAGGAAATCTTTTAATGACCTTGATACAGAAAAATATATGTCCATTATTTGCTGTCCTGAAATTGGTCTCCCCGGAATATGGAAGGTATTATAGAAATAATCAGAACAACAAAGTACTTTACTCAGCCTGTATTGCCAGGTTGAAAAAAAAGTAAAGCAAGGTGCTTTGATGCCACAATTAAATACCTTATTTGACCCTCTGAGATTCCAGTTAATTGCTGGAAAACAATATAGGATAATATAGGATATAAATATATTAAAGTATACAGTATATATATATGTATGTATAAATTATGATGTATACAATAGCTGTGCCTAGCACTTGCAGTCCTGAAAGGCAAAGTTAAAAGGAAGACGTGTAGACTGCTCGTGAGACTCTTAAGCTGGCCATAAATGTTAAGATTTATACTCATATAATCATACACGTTAAGTTTATCTTTTCATTATCGTAGGACCAAGCTTATCCTGAAACGATCGTTTAAAATTACGATTTGTTCATCAACGAAAATAACCATTTTAAGCAATATCATCTGGTTGAATCTAGGATAACTGCCTGCTTGGCCCTGCAAACAACTGGACAATGGGCAAATTTAATATCTAACGATGAAAATGTTAAGATCTGCCCGATCGATTTTGTGACCGATGTCAGATGAAAAATTGCCAGATGTGCGATCGTCAGATTGCACTGAAATTGGTCATTAGGGAGAGCAAAATCTTAATGTGTATGGCCAACCTTTAGGCTTGGTTTATGATCTGCTGTGGTATCTGCTTTCCAACTTACTGTACTTGCTTAAAATGAAAGTATATACAGTCTTTTTTAGAAGTAAATATGTAAAAGTTGAAACATGGAATAAATTACAGTCCTACTCTGGTAGTGCCCTGCAATATAACATTTGAAGCTGTTTCATTGCCCAGCAACCTGAGAATAAAAATGGTATCCCCCCCACCCCACAATAAAAAATGAAAAGCACAGAAACCAGCATGTGCATAATTTACAAATATGTTCTTGATTATCATGGCAAGACAAGTGCAGTGAAGAATAAAACGGATTGTTTTACTGCTTGTGCCCACAGCATATAGGTTTATGCCAATTAGCCCACGGAAGAATATACACAGGGAATGTCTAGGCATTAAGACAACCAATCTACACCATTCACTGTGACAAGAATTGTTGAAGTTATTTCCTTAAATGTAAGCAGCAATTGAAAAACAAAAGACAATATGGCAGTGATGCATACATATGAATGCAAATAATAGTTCCAAAGGAATTAAAGTAAAAAAAAAAGTGTACAAAAATAAAAAGTACAACATTTCACTGTCATTTTTATCTCTTTAGTCTCAAGTAAGACTATGGCTTTTCTGTCCATTCTGAATATTCTTTTGTCCATCATACTAGTGTTTCAGGAAGGGTATCTGGGTTATCTGCAGATAAGAGTTCCCAGATTTGCCACCTCTCTCTCTGCCAGTCCTGCCAGTCTTGTTCTGTCAGATTTCTACTGTTCTGGTTATTGTCTGGTATTTTCTGAGAAATCTGCCTGTTACAAGTAGCTTGTTCTGTAACTTGAGTCCTACCCAATGATGTCCCAGCAAGTGTCTCTGATTTTGGCAATCTCCACAAACCCTGCTCATGTGAAAATACTGGGGAACGGTGAGTCTGTGCTGCACTTTGTTTGGCAGAGCCTGGGTATGGAGGAGGAAGGCGGGCCTCATTTTTACTGACATCGATATGCTGCAGATATAAAGGCTTGGGTTTATTCTCGATATAAGATAATGATGGATCTTTATTAGTGATGTCCTCAGCATTGCTGCTGCTAAAGTGCTGATCACATCTTGAAGAGTATTCCAAGTTTCTTTTGCCTGACTCAGTCTGTGGATTGCTGCATACTCGTGTCACGGGAATGTGTGATCGGAACTCAGGAATGGCAGATGATGTCTGACTTCTCCGTATAGTAGGCTTTCCATTTTCCAATTCTTTTACAGAGTTTTTACACTGCTGCCAGTTCTGACCATGGTTTCCTTGGAGCGGACAACACTGTCCTTGTTGCAAATAGCTATTTTCATAGATATTCCCATATGAATCTGTAAGTAAAAGAAATAGACTGAAAAAAATGTATATATGCATATAAAGCAAACTGAAACAGATTCTCTTATTTTCCTACATTTCATACTATTTTTTCTTCCTTTTATTTCGTACCATTTATTCTTCCTTATGCTTTAACAAGATGCCCAGTGTCTCTTAACGTAAAGCCAAAGCACTGATCTTAATCCATCAGACATCTATGGCACCAGTTAAAAAAATGGATGTGCAGAAGTATAATCTGGCAAGTCTGAATAAGAAGAAGCAAATCTGCTTGGAAGAATCGGCCAAAATCACTATTAACTTAACCCTGAAGCCTTTTGCAAAGACAGACAGGGCAATAGTTTGCTGCGATTTTTAAAAACCCAGTCATGGCGATTAGCAACTAATTCCATACACAAATATACAAGTCATCGCATGTGAAATCTTCCTCACAGTACAAATTGCCATTATCTTAGCAATGGTGATTAGTCGCTGCAACTGGGTTTTTTAAAAATCGCAGCCAATTGCCACATCTGTCTTTACCCTTAAAGCTGCTATTGCTGGAAAAGGTGGCTTTAAAAAGTGTAGATAGTATGAAAACTCTGACTTTCTCTGAGTTAAAGAAAAATATCTTAAGGCTTCCATAAACAGTTAAATATTAAATAAATCCAATAGGATTGTGTTAACTCTAATATCTCTAAGGATTAATTATATCTTAGTTGGCATCAAGTACAACGTACTGTTGTATTATTACAGAGAAAAAGGAAAATATAAGAACTGTTTGCTAAATAAGGTGGAAAACGGCATTTCTGTATTTTGGGGACTTTTGCATATGGGTATCTGGATAATGCATCCCATACCTGAACAGATTTTCTTCCAACATAAAACATATATTGAAAAAAAATTATGTTTGTGTCAGTAGTTACTGTAAGGGCCGAGGGGAATAGGTGAGGAGGGGTGTTGCAGGTCACATGGTCATTGACAAGGACATTGACATAGCACAGACAACAACACAAATTTGTGATTTCTTATTTCTTAAAATTACAGAATTGCCCAATGGTCTGAATACTTTTATTTTTTTTCTTGATTTAGCATAGGATTAAATTATTATATATATAGGCAGAAAAGCTTTCAGCATTCCAGGGTTTATACTCAGCTGCATAAATATTCAATTGCTTTTATTGAAAACCATAGCACAATATGTCCTCTCTCCTTCACAGAAATACAATTTAATGTGTTTTTTTAGGAGCTATTTCATGTTGAAAAAAATCCTAAAAATAAGTAGGCAAAATAACCATTATAATCTTGTGCGACTTTTTTTCTTAACAAATACAGTCTTCTGAATCACAACTTTATTGCTAACGCATTGCACAAAAAGTAGTCCAACGTTTCGGACCTCAACAGGACCTTTTTCAAGGATAGTACAAATAGTGTTTAAACCACTTTAAATACACTCATAATACAATGAAAAATTGCACAATCCCCATCAATAAACCATTATGTGTTTATCCAATCATATTGTGTATTCGTGATTTAAAATCGGCCAATACCTGACCCTCTTTACTCATCATTAGTGCATACATATTAACTTGTTATAAGTATTAAAATCCGTAAAAAATGTGTAAACTGCGGAATGATTTAAAATATCATATATCAAACATACTAATTTAGTAACATTGCACTAAAAATTATTCTATTTATATAGTATGCTTAATACCTCAAGAAACATTTCCAAAATACAATGCACTCTCCACTGCTAGCAATCTGCCATAATGCTTAGAAGTTCTGTTTTGAAGAAATGATTAAACACTCTCCAGAAATTTTCTTTTACAGTCAGTTTTGAGGGTCCATTTATTACCTCTTGGGCAGTGTGTAAAGTGCAAAAAACAGGCGTTTGTGGTTTCCACACTGCCTTGTTATTGTAGAATTGCTGAATGTCTCTGATCTCCATTTCAGAGATACCTGCTGTAGCCCCCCCAATGAGTATATCACTGCCTGTATACTCCCTACCACCTACCTGCCAGAGGAAGCAGGCCACAGGGGGCCAGGTCCCTACCGCCTAAACCACCTTAGAGCAAGATAGACATAACACATTAAGAAGAGCTCAGTGCCTAAGCACTAAGGGGCTTTTGTGCCCCTTAATGCTCTTAAACTTCTGACTAGGGAAATTCTACCTAGGGTATTGCCCAGTTCCAAATCTACTAAACCAACCCATTTTTCAGAATTCAACTACATTCACACAAAATGATTACTAATGTGGAATAAGGCTAGGTAAACTCATGACCTTAAGGAATGCTAACAGCAGCCATGAAGATATGATGTACTCTTTAAGTTAGGGAAACACAGGGCAGCAGAGCACGATACCAACAGTTTCTACAGATCTAAGAACCAATCATAACTTAGGAGCTCAGTTACATGCAACATGTAGTACTGGATTCAGATCCCTTGCTTGTGTATTTTAACTGTGTTAGGTATAAAGGTGAGAGATGGAATTAAAATGCATTCAATGTCCAGAAAGGACATTGACCCAAACTCTACCTGTCATTCCTTGATCTTTGCATGTAGATTTTAAAGTTGAATGCCAGGTGCCCCATATATTGAAATTGTCCTCTGGAACTTCTGGGGGAAAAAAGGATCCACACATGAAACATTCATTTAGATATAAAAGAAAGCAATCACATGCTGCTGTCAAACATCATGAAGAGTTAAATTATATAAGAAAAATTAAAATACAAAAATCATCTATTTAAAAAAAAAAAAAAAAAAAAATGAAAACAGTTTTAAGCCAACAAGTGTTCAGATTCTTTATAATACCTTTACCTCAACAAACAAACAACAAAAAACCAATTAGGGATGCACTGAATCCTTATTTTTGGGATTCAGCTGAATCCTGAATCTTTTTTCCAGGAATCCCAAACCACAATGGAACCCTAAAAAAATCTGCAAGCTAAAATGTGTGACCTAAAGTCAAGTGACTTTTAGGGGCAGATGTACTAAAACTTAAAACTTAAACTTTTTTTAAAAATGCAATGTCAAATGATGCCCCAGCTTGCATTGGAAACTTGCTATAACTTTCAGGCATCAGTGTAAACCATTTTATCTGACCCCATGATTTACTAATACGAATTCTGCCCCCAGTCCTACTACCCCAGTTAATAACTCAGCAACTCAGCACAGTGAAAAGTGACTTTTTAGGCCAATATCAGTAGGGGCAGCTTCCTTCCTGCCAAGGTATTACCCTGGATAGTAGGTGCTTTTGCTTTTGAGATTAGCAATTCATGGAATTATAATAATTGGTTTATACTCTCAAAAACAGGAAACATGAATGGTTTATACTCATAATTACAGGAACATAGTTGCATACAAATAAAATATTAAGTGAAAATTCAAAACACAAAGTATATATATATATATTTATATATATATATATATATATATATATATATATATATATACATAGTCCATAGAAAGCACTCACAGCATGTATATCCAAAAACGAGTAACGTTTATTTAAACAAAAATATCATTTTTGTTTAAATAAAAATTGATATTTTTGTTTAAATAAACGTTACTCGTTTTTGGATATACATGCCATGAGTGCTTTCTATGGACTATGTGGATTTTGTGGGTCAGCACCCGGCCGTTGCTTGTGGGATTGGTGAGTGCAGATTTTCGCGTAGTTATATATATATATATATATATATATACATATGAGATAACAAAATTCCAATCAACATATTCACTTACCCTTATTACACCACTGTGTAGAGGAAGAATCCTTGGTTTTGGACAATAAATGCCCAACCAAGGTGTGTGGTTCAGGAACCTTGTGAAGCTTCTCTGAATTAACACTGTCCTCTTGCCTGGAAATAGCACGTTCAGACAGGACTGGAGAGTTATTGTCATATGGAGAAACATCCCCACTAGAAGCTTTATTAGAGTCTGTGGACGAATGTCTTCCTTCAGAAAAAGATGACTCTGATCTCAGCAACTCTGGACTTCTAGCAAAAAACAGAGAACAAGATTAGAATCCCCACTGCACTTTTGCCCTGTACTAGTGATGTCTAGTGAGGAACTGTTGTCTGTAAAAGAGAAATAGGTTTTCAAATAACATGGAATGCAATTAGCAGGGCTACACTAACTGCAGATTTACCACATTTAATTTAAATGCAATATTCTCAATGACATTGCTCTTATAGTAAAATTTCAAATGAGCAGTATAACCTTTAAAAATATTTAAGACCAATTATCGGTCCTGTAAAAATTTTAAAAAAAATCCTCATTAAACAAATTCTTGTTCTCATACTGTAGTATCATTTTGGAAATAAAATAAGTTTTACTTTAAAATTATATTCTATTAAAACCCCCACCAGGGGTCAGGCTAGCACTACATGAATGATATATTGCAAGCATACGCTATGCTATATCGACGGGCTACATTGCAACAGATTTCCTGGCACTAAGTTTAGAGGGGCTCCATTTAGCCGTTCTAGCCTGTGGACACTGGGTTGCAGTAAGATAAATGTTAAACATGTAATCATCTATTGAGCAGAGACCTTTCAACCTCCTGTCAGATATATATACGGTATATATATATTATTATTTTTGTTTTTGTTTTTTTGTTTTTTACATTCATTTGTGAATTTCTGCAGTATGACTACCAAGCCCAGAGGTTTTATTAGAGACTAATGGGAGTATTTGTTGGCAGGGGTAGCTGCACTCCTGCCAGGTTTAGGTAGGTAACAACAGACTTTTTTTGCTACCCATCAAGTACCATTATTATTTACAGAGATTACAGAGGAAGCACTTTTGTGCCTTGTAATGAAGACACGCTTTCTGTTTAATAAGATTCAAAGCACAATGACAGCCATTGAGAGCCTGCTGACTATGGATGACTTGGTTGTTTTCTGCGACACAGGAAAGTCTGTAGCAATAGCACCGATTATTTTGCCCTTTTTTACTACATACTATATTCTCTGTTAAGAAAATTAAGCAAGAATTTACAACCCTTATGAATGTATATGCATATCGGTCAACCCACGACTTGGCCTGTGTTTTAGATTTCGGCCCCCTTATGTAATTGAGTTTGACACCCCTGCTTTACAGGGCCAAGGAACTCCTTTATAAGTGTACATTATTCCCTATAAAATCAACATTTTAGCCATTTTTCAATAGCCCCAGGTGATTCTATTGAAGTAGATTTGTGAATGTTGTACAAAGGTGAACAACCCCTATAAAAGAGGCACAAGCAAGGATCACTTTAAGTACCTGTGTATGGACTTATATGAATTAAGGTGGCCATACGTGGGCCAATAGGAGCTGCCATTGGACAGAGCTGGCCTGTGTATGGGGCCCTCAAGTGGTCCAGATATTTGGCTGAAAAACAGCCAGATGTTGATCAGGCAGGTTTCAAAATCCTGGCAGGATGAGGAGCGCATCAGCGTGTTGACGCAGCTCTCATCTTGAATTTCATCAATGTGAAATGATCGTTCAACCTGAGGGCAAAATGATCGGATCAATCTGATATCACACCTCTCAAGTTGGGCATATCAGGGAAAAGATTTGCTCATTGGGTGACCTTGCCAAACAAGTGCATCTGTCAATATATGGCCAGCTTTATAATGATGCATGGGTAGATCTGCAAATGCGGCATTTCAGAGAAGTAAACTTATAAATTGTATATCTAAACCCCACTCCCTATAATGCAATTAAAATTACTTTTATGCATAATAATAATGTATTATACATTATATTCCCTGTAAAGGTTATTCAGAAGCCAATGCTATGTACATAACAATAGACCTCCGTGTTTTGTATAAAGTTGTAATACATTTTGTATAACTTTGTTGTCGGCTATGAATCATTTATGATTCCCTGAACAGTTTCTTTGGTCTTTTTGACATTCATCACATGTGGGCGTTGTGACTCATTCCATGAAACTGTATTTAAGAAACCTGTTGCTATGTTACAGGATTTGACTTGATGCGTATCTCAGAACATCTATTCTCTGTGTAGGGATTATGCTCAAAGCCACTGTATGTATTGTACCTCCGAGATACCAAGCAGGAAAGCTACTGCATTATAATTTGTTGTGATAAAATTGCAAAGATATTTATTTGCCTGATCTTCCTGCATCTGTCAGTTGGAATCCTGAGTAAGCAGTGCCACAGATATGCAAGATGTGAATAACAGGAGAGAGTTGCACAAAGTAACAATAGAAAGGAAGCCAAAACAGCACCTACAAAAATAGGGTTCAACCCTCACTGTTACGCTACACAGGAAAGTAATGACACATGAATACGTATCTCCGACAGATAGATGACAGGAAGGAAGGAAGAAAAAAGCGAAATCTCGGAAATAATGACGGACTAGAAGTCCCTACTATGTAATTTCTACTTCTAGTGATGTAGCCTTTGCAGGTAAGTCCCTTTGATGTTGTACAAAAGCACCACAGAAGCTGCTAGGATCTCTCAGCGCTCTTCATATTGGCTCCCACTTATGCCAGGCTTCCATTCTGAATATAGAAATGGCACATGGTTTTATGTGCTACAGATTTAACAATGGATGTCCACCCAAGAACTGTTTTGCAAGAAATATATAACTCAAAGCAATATAAATAAATGGTTTCAATGGTTTTAAAGTTATGTGTAAATGTAATTGCAACTGAAAGCAGTATTGGTTTATCCTTTTTTGTTCTCTGGTTCTGACTCTTGAAACAATTTAGCATGGCAAGGCACTCTTTTGGGTGGACCTCATCTTTCAAGCACACAGGAAAATTGTGTATGACATGTTCAACACAGTTATTATTGGGCAAGAAGATTGCAATGCATATGCAATTTTGCATACCAAACTGCAACCTTCCAACTGTGATGGAATAAGAACTCCCAGCAACTTCAAAATCATACCAGCTGCTCTATTATAAAATGTTAGAAAGACAGCAAGGTAATCAAAACAAAGAGAAAAAAATGAGAAATGAGAGGTGGGAAAAGTGATGGGCTAAGAAAGATGTTGAAGGATTCTGGGAGATTACAGAAATAGTCAAGAGTGGACCCATCTTCTATCTCCATCATTGCTCTTCTCTTACTATATGTATATAACTGCAGTATCTCTCTTAAATAATGGAAGATAGTTTTGAAATTAAGCATTATTCTGGCAATCAGGTAAACACTATTTCATATTGAAAGCACTCTAGAATTCAGTAGGGAAGGAGTATTTACTCTACATCTGTCACCCCACACAGTGCTGAAAGCATTCATGTCAATATGTTTATTACATGAGGCCTGAAAAATGAAAATGGGTGATTTCTCAGCAGATGCATGTCTGTTTATATAAAAGATTATTTTTCTTTCTATCTCATTGCCATTGGGTAATATTTAGTTGCTTTAACATAGCCAAGTTACTGTAATTTGAGAAAAGGAAAAATAATGAAAGAATACAAATAAAAATAAGAAATAAAATAAATAAATAAATAACAGTGTGTATGAGCAACAGCAGCTTTTTTAATATTTCCTCTGCAAAACAGAAACATACTTAGTCCATATAAGCTTAATGAACTGGCAGAAAAAAATGTTGTACTTACGATGACTGGGAAGCCTTCCTTCTTAGCAAATAGTCCACTACATCTGGGTCAGTCTCTAATAGACTAATAAGAACTTCATTCTGTAAATCAGGAAGGACCTTTAAATCAAGAACAGGAGAAGAATAAATACTCCTTGCAGATAGTGACCTGGTAAGAATTGAACTTTAGGTCCCAGCATTGTAAGGCAGCAATGCTAACACATAAATATATGTGTGTGTGTGTGTGTGTGTGTACCCCTACATAGGCACAGAGGTAAAGAGATTCTTAACCCCTTCAGATTTTCAACACTCGAAATAACACTTCCCCTTACATTAAGAGATTTCATAGCTAGACCAGGTCATTTCTGTGTTCTGTTGCCAAAAACAATAGAATTGGAGAGAAGCCCTTCCTGCATAAAACAGCTAGGAAAAGAACATCGGCCAAGAGTTATTTCTAATCTCAAATGAGTGGGGAAAAAAGTTATAGCCATGTCTAATGCTACACACATTGCAAAAAAACCCAAAAATGAGCAGTTCAAGGAAGCAATGGGC
This sequence comes from Xenopus tropicalis, assembly GCF_000004195.4. Classification (NCBI taxonomy): domain Eukaryota; kingdom Metazoa; phylum Chordata; class Amphibia; order Anura; family Pipidae; genus Xenopus; species Xenopus tropicalis. Next base: position 106,750,227 of record NC_030678.2, on the reverse strand, counting down.
ATAGACATACCTTCTTTTTTTGTACAACTATGGTTTCTGTACCATTATCGGACCTGTTATCCAGAATGCTTGTGACATGAGGTTTTCTGGATAAGGGCAATGTGGGTCTCCATAAATTTAAGTCTACTAAAATATTATTTAAACACTGAATAATTTTAACAGGATTGTTTTGCCTCCAATAGGCCTCTAACAGGATTAATTATATCTTAGTTGGGATCAAGTACAAGTTACTGTTTTATTATCACAGAGAAAAAGGAAATATGTTTTAAAATATTTGAATAAAATGGAGTCTATAGGAGTTGACCTTCCCATGATTTGGCACTTTCTAGATAACAGGTTTCTAGATAACCCAAACCTGTACAAATACAGCCTTAATTAAATCCAAATTAACAGACATCTATTGCTACTTTTTAAGCTTTTACCAATGAAAACATCAACTAGGTTTTAGAGAGTAAGAAAATGGAAGAACCAGTGAGAATAGGTTCCTAACCTTTTAACCCATTAACCATTATTTACGGGTAACTGAGCAAATTCCGATCTTATTATGGTATTATCTAAATAGTTTAGTCAGGCTGTACATTTTAAATCACATGGTCCTTATTTTACTAATACCATTTGCCACAAAAGAGTTAAGTGGCAGAATTTCTGGAGTCTTAACTATACTGCAAGAAGTTACAGCACTATTGTCATTAATGTATGAGCAAGATTCCATATTCAACTTATATATGAACTCTTACCATAAAAAGACTTTCAAAGTTCTCAATCATCTTCTGTACAATGGCAATAATTATTGTACTTTCCTCTGCGCGGGCAGTACTCTGAACTGTAAACTCTTTGTCGGATGACTTCTGCTTGTGCAACAAGTTAGGCCCAAATATTGTGGCCAGGTTTAATGATGTCATTTTGTTCCCAGTTATCTATTAAAAATCACATTAGACACAGCAGAGCATGAAAAGAATGTTCATGAAAGCATTTTTATTGGATATGGCTACTTTGTTCAGCGGTCATTTTTATGGTATTGCTTAGTGCAGCAAACAACCTTATTTGTATATAGATATGCATCTCACAGTCATAAGAGCTTAACCTTATACTTAATAATAAGAGATGTTGATGGCACCCAAGTAAAGGTTGACTGTTTGTATTGATTTTTTACCAGAGCTTATATCTGAAGATATGTAAAATGTTTCCTAAAACAACAGTTTAGGCATCTAAACCCCTATGTCAGATCAAATAAAAAATAAGTTTGGCTGATGATCTCAACTCCTGTGTGTAGATTTAATGCCTGTCCTGGAAACATTTTTAGACGTGGACGGTTTACTGCATGAAGGTTGAATTGTAAAGCCAATTTAATAACTTGTACTGAAGCATGAGAATACAGTTTGCTACAGCATTTACACAAGCTAACTTTGCTTCTAATCCACCTAAAAAAAACACCCAACTTTATGTATATACAGTACGTAAGACTGTGAGTTACAAATTGCGGTGTATTTTGATTAGCCTTCTGCACATGAATCCTGTAAGCTTACCTCTTGACCGTCTTTGTCCATTGTATCATCTGCATGGTTGGCAACAGTAGACAGGAACTGCAATAGCCTGTGTAGTGTATCGCAGTTGCAGGGAGGTAGCAGGTAAATGAGTAGTTGTAATGTACAAAGTTGGTCATCTGTGTCTAATACTAAAAAGGACATATGAGAAAACTTTTAATTAGCAGTGCTTATGTTCATGCTAGTATGTACATTCTAATGACCAGAATTACTAAGCCCTGTTCCCTGTGGCTAAGGTATATCATAGTTTAGAACTGGCAACGTGGCCGGTAAAGAGTACTCTCATCAAAATGAACAGTGTTTATTTATACTTTGTAAGAAGGCAACTTTTAATTTACAATAACCAGAATAAAATCACATTGTATTTACTGCTAATTCTACTAATCTGTTACTAACATTTGTCTCTAAAACTATAGACTGGCACTTCCAGAAGCCTCTGGTAGTTTGCTTGGCACACATGTCCACAGTAAGACTCAAGATATCTTGAAATTTAATGCTGAAAACCTGCATTTTCAGAAGATCTTCAAATTTAATGCTGTAAACATGCATTTTCAGAAGACCTTTTACACAAGGAGGTGCAGTACTACTAGAATATATGCACCAGGATGCCTCCTACTCCACACCATCAAAACTCAACTCTTCCCCTTACAATTAATTTGTTTGAATGAAAACTGACAGGTGAGTTGTTGGAAACAGAATATAGTGTAAAGCACTGTACTTATACAATATAAAATTATCATAGGATGTATTTGCTTCCTTCATATTTGCAACTGTATCATTTATGTATAAACCAATACAGATTCAATCACAAAGCAATCCTCTATATTGATTATATATTTTTTTTTCAATCCTGTATAAACTGTCATTACCAAAGTAAGCAATGTGCAAGCAAAGCCATGATCATTTGTACCCAGCCTGTGTGATCACCCTGATTGGCTGCCTGACTTGTGACCTCACTGTGCTGCCAGTTTTCCTCCTGTGACTTACACATATGTACATAATGACACCCAAACCTGATAGCAGTTGGCATTGATTCCCGATTGTTCATTGTGCTAAACAAATCAAGTATAAAGTTGTTCAACATACACAAAGTATTAATAAAAGCTGTATAGAGTTCTCTGGTTAGAAGGGGATCCGGCATATCTCTCAGAAATTCTTTTAGCAATGCAGCAATATCATGAACACTGTGTTCTTCGTCTAAAGCAACATCTATGCCACGGTCAAACTCTTCACGTAACTGAAAAGGAAAGAAAAGATTTCTAGGTGTTACCTTCAGCAACAAACTATAGCAGCAAACTATGGCTTCTAACAGAACACTTGGCAAGCACTGGTGCACATTTATGTTGCATTTAGTAGGCTTATTAATATCCTATGGCTAACCACATACAGTCAAGGGCTCATTCACGTTGACAAGTGAAGTTGTGGTCCCTGCAATTTCCCTGCAGTTAGTTGCATGTAATACCAGTTTCATCAAAGCTACTTTCATCAAAATGCACTCCTTACGCCTCCTTATAATTGTGCTTAGCACTGCTCAGTCTTTCCTGCCTTCCATTCCAAATCGAGGGCTGCTGCATCTATTGACGCAGGGGAGCCCTGGAGCTACTGCCATCTCCTGACATTGCACCTCAAAAAATTGTGCGCAGATATCACTCACACACCAAACATCAGTAATTATGCCAGCCAAACTTCCACAAAATTGTGTCTGATAAGCAATGAGATTAATGCACAGTTGCAGTCATTTTGGCAAACTGGAAGCAATTGCATATGGTGCAATTGTGCCAAGCCCATCAACCTCTAGTGATAGCAATGATGCTGCAATGTGGGGAAAAGAACATGATTATCTTGTAGAATTAAGTCTAAAACAACAACCAGAGTTTATTCTTGAAAATGTTTCACCACTCGTAAGTTCAATGGAACCGTTATGATTGGATGCCTGTGACTGTACTGATGCCTGTGAATTCCCTCACTAGAGTTTGATGAAAAGTCCAGTTGTTTTTGACTTAATTCTACTAGATACTGTATATAATGACCTACACTTTTTGATGTACATGTGCCTTTCCATTTGCATGTCAAAGATTTTCACTTAAACAAGTTACACAGTAGCACGAAAAATGCAGGACATATAAAAACTAATCTTATTTAGTACCTAAATAGATAACAGGACACTTCCATTGTTGTCATTATGTAAACCTAGACAAGATAATATAAGTTGAAATAAGAGTAAATACCTGTCGTACTCTCTTTTTGGAACTTCCAACCCTAAAGATCCCAACTGTTTGCAGCCCTGTAAAAAAGATTACTTTAGAAAAATATAACTATTGCTTATACATATTAAATATTTCAAAAATAAAGGGTCAGCATGTGATCTAGGGTAAAGTCAGAACATTTAATATTAAACAGCAATTCAATATTGATATTCATATATGTTTAGTACAGGGAAACATTAAGACAAAATAACAATTGGGTCAAATTACTTGCAAATTGTACAAAATACTACAAACAGGTTGGGGGGTGTAGGGTAGTTACTTGATTTATTATACTACACAAGTTTCAATGCGTCATGTGACAGAAATGATATCAATAGACACTGAATATAACTGATGACATCTCTAAGCATTGTTTAAAAGGATATAAGTTACAGGATATTCATGGCTCTTGTATATTATAAAGATATATTTACAGGTTATATATGATAATTATTTTATTATAATGTCATAAAGAATAAGCTTATAGTTCCATTTTTGATGTTACTCTGTCATAAAATAGAGTTGTGGGCTTACCATACTTTTCTAAATGCAAACAGCAGCTGTCCACAAGCCTGGGAACTTGCCGGTAGATAGGGTTCAGGCTTAACTTTTTATCCCTTTCTTTTTCTTTCTTACTTTGAGTTTCTGCTGGCAGTGACAGCTGCAGAGCTTCTAGGAGTCGAGACTGATTGTCATCAAGATCAGTAATAGAGTCCACGGACATTGCACCCTGCAATATAAACATATTTTAAGCTAAAAACATCAATTAGTGCATCACCCACTAGGGTTCCTAAACTACAATGAAGTTTTCTCAATCTTGAACCTCTGGCTCTACAACTGCTCCTGAGACGAGACTCCTGGGGATTGTGGTTGAGTAACATCAGGAAAGTCAGTCTTTGAGGATAACCCTATTAGGGTTAACTCTATGAACATTGGTTGATTGAAGAGCAAGATTTCAAATGGTGTCACACAGCTCACTTTCCAGCTCATTTTCATGCCTAGTATATTGTTAATGCACAAAACTGGTAGTGGATGTCAATTGTCAGTTTCCAGAGCAAGTTCTACTGATAATATTGCACTCTTGTCCATAGCATCAGTGATTGTACCACTGCGACTTCTATTTTTGCAGTGATCGCTAAGGCAAAAGAGTGAAGTCTACATGAGTAGAGTCTACATGTTATATGATTATATGGCAATGGTTTTTATGATAACACTATTACTTTAATGACATGACTTCATCTGGGTTCAACTTGGTTCTGAAATGCTATGGATAATGGCAACTTTCCATGATTAACAAGGCAACATGTTCCATGACAACTCTTGCCATGGTAATTGTCTCAAAATGGTTCCATAATTATGCTCTAGACTTTGCCTTGTCTTGTGGCAGTGATCTCTAGCTACAGTGATCTCTAGCTACAATCTCAGCCATACACAACTGCAAAAAGTTACAATTACACTCCCCTATCCAATTCCCAAGTAACCATAATGTTTTCCAGTACTATTTAGTGTTTATTCCTTATATCTGATTAAATGTTAATACACACCACAACATGCTACTGTCAATAATAAAACACTTTATAAAATTAAGTTCATCCAGATTCAGTGTCTTTATTGTTATAATCACCTTTATAATGCCATGGCGAAGACACCTTCCACTTCATCCAGAAAACCTAGCCCCTGCTGTGGCTGGCAACAGTCAGTCCTTTAGACAGTGAATTAAACAAGCTATTTTTTATGGGAGAAGGGTAGGCTTTAAAGGATAACATATTCCTAACTTAAAACTAAGAGATATTATAAATGACAATTCTTGACCTGTACAAGGTTCTTTACCTGACTTTGCATTGTTTTCTGTAAATCTAAATATCCATATAATCCTTACAATTCGATACAGTTGGGAGCACATTATTCTATAAACAGTATCCAGCATAACCAACATGCACTTTTATGCCTGGCCATCTGAATAAGAAAGCATCAAACAAACAGTACGGCATGTGACCAATCCAGAATATATTTATCAGATAGATTCGCCTTTGATTCAGCAATTAGCTGCCCTAGGCTCCACTGGCAAGGAATATAGGAATATAAAATTTGTATGTGTTTGTTTAAAAGTAGGTTCATTTCTAAGCTCAAATGCAGTTCTCTGGAGGGCGTAGGACTTGACACAAGTCATCTGCTTAGATGAAGCTAGATAATTCCTGCAATCAATGTTGTACTTCCAACTTCCAAAATATATACTGGTTCCCACAGTAAGACAGTCTAATCACAAGAACTTTTTTTTTCTTGGCCAAGTCATGTATTTATTTGATCTGGAACTCTGAATAGCTTTGTGGTTTGTTTGTGAGGAAATTAAAAAGCCAAGGAAGCAGATGATATCCAACAAACACCAAACAATATAATACACAGTTCTGCATTCTTGTAAGCAATGACATGCACCACATAGACACGCAGTCGCTGAATGAACTGTAATGGCAAAACCGGGACACCTAGCACCTGCAGTGATGTTTAAATCTCCCAGCATGCTCAGTTAGACAACAGCTGGTGACCCTGGGATGTGTAGTTCCAACCTGACGGGAGAATAATTATGCAGCCCCCTTATTTTCTACAGTAATACTGATTATGATTTATACCTTGACTTTACTTTTCTAGGGAGCAGTGTAAGTATATATATGGCAGTGATCCCCAACCAGCAACATGTTGCTCACCACCCCCTTTGTTGTTGCTCCCAGTGGCCTCAAAGCAAGTCTTCATTCTTGAATTTCTAACTTGGAGGCAAGTTTTGGAGGCATGAAGACCATGGGTACTACCAAACAGAGCCTCCTGTAGTCTGCCAATCTACATAGGAGCTTCAAAATAACCAGTTATAGCCTTTTTTGGTCACCCCAGAAACTTTTTTTCATGCTTGTGTTGCTCCCCAGCTTTTTTTTATATTTAAATGTTGCTCACACTACAAGAATACGCAGGCCTGTATAATTTTACAGTGTAGAAAAGTACATGCAGGGCGGACAAACTAAACGCAGACATGAGTTACAGCAATCTGAGATCTCTTTGTTAAATGGTCAGTGAGAGCATCTTCATGCAGTTTGCTATTAACAGAAACACTTAATCATCAACAAAACATCTTAGATCACATTCTGGTTTCCATCAAGCACTGAGGTAATTAAAAGCTGACAGCTACGCTACATCATCATGATTTAATAGTTTATCATTTCAATATGCTAGGGAGTTGAGATATAATTGAAAACTACTCGCTATCAAGTAATGCTTCTTTGAAAGAATTTCAGCCCAAATATGCAGCTGGTTTGGCCACTGATATTTCACCACTGAAGTAAAAAGAGCCAATATAGCGCATATGATATTCAATAGGAAGGGTGAGTCAGTATGAACATAATCATTTGAAAGTACTACAAAAATGCATTTTTTAAACTAAATTTTCCGCTTTAAATAGGTCCTTGTTATTTATAAAGTACAAGTATATGATCTGTCATCCATAATTTGGAATTAAAATATGGTGATCCAAATAAAAAACTCCTTTATTTGGAAAGCCCCTGGTCCCAAGCATTCCAGATAATAGATCCCATACCTGTATAATATTTTGTTTCCAAATGGAAATCATATTTACTATCTCCAGGTCTTGTCCGTACTCCTGATACACTCAAAAGCAGTCCAAGTAGAATTTGGCTCTAGGCAATACTAAGTGGCCCAGCATCCATTGCTGTGCTGGATAACTCACTCCTGCCTGCCCCGGTCACTCACTTGTGCTCTCTTTCTCTCCTAAATGCATCCCCTACCTACTTGTGCCCTAAACTGCTGCCTCTGTTACATACCCTTAGTCCTGGCCCTGGATCCACTTTTTTACTTTTTGTCTGCATCTCGCTAAATCTTTGCCTTTTCACTACTCACTCTGCACCACGCATCATCCCAACACTTAAATAAAGCATATCTAGCATATGTGAATAAAACTACAAAATCACCCATGTTAATCTTGTAATGCACATACACATGCAAACCTTCACTTATCACTGCTTCAAAACACATACCCACAGAATGTAGCATATAACATACTTATAAGCAATTGAGCTAAACAGAATATTAAGTGTTTATGCCAATGGTATTGACATACATTTGCATTCATTAGTTACAAGCTGAACTACAGCATCTGTAGCAAATACTTATTTTAAAAACCCTTGGCTTATTTCTATTCTGGAAGCATTGATATCTTAACACACTTCAGTTTAGTATAAATGTTCTTTATCCTTTAGATCAGTGCTGTCCAACTTCTACGGTGCCGAGGGCCGGAATTTCTCTAGCATACATGGTGGAGGGCCGCTAATGGAAGCCAGTTTTGACCACTCCCCTTTTTGAAACCACACCCACTTCAAACCACACCTGTTTTATCACAATGGTAGTAGCACAGCAAAATCCCAAATGCTTGGTCCTTACTGTGGGGATATCAACCATCATTCATATGTGAAAGAATTATGTCATATTAAGATATACCCTTAAATTCCATATGCCTCCTCCTCCCCTGTGGATAGCAGAGCAACCCCCAGTACATTATACACCTTAGGGACCATTTAATGGCTATTTCCAACTGCTAACAAACTCCCACAACAAACCCCTGCCAGGTTCACCTCCCACAGGCAGCATAAGGGAGGCAGAGTATGGCACACACAGGCAGCACTCTGCCTGTCCTACCCTGCCTGTGTGTGCCATACTCTGCCTTCCCTATGCTGCCTCTGTGTGCCATACTCTGCTTGCCCTACCCTGCCTGTGTGTGCCATACTCTGCCTGCACTACCCTTCCTGTGTGTGCCATACCCTCCCTGACCTATGCTGCCTGTGTGTGCCATACTCTACCTGCCCTATGCTGGCTGTATGTGCCATACTCTGCCTACAGTACCTATGTCTGAGGTGTGAAGAAGTGAACAATGGGAGTGATTACAGTCTGAGCCTGAGGTGTGAACACTGCAGGGGGTGAACAATGCAGGTATTAAAAGGTGTGAAAAACACAGGGGAAAAAAAGCGAGTCTTTTTCGGCGATTTGCGCGAAATCGCGCCGCCGCGTCTGCCATCCCGCCGGCGACTTACATGTTCACCGGTGGGATGGCAGGGGTAGGCAACTCGGGGAGATTAGTCGCCCGCGAACAGGGAGTTAATCGCGGGCGACTAATCTCCCCCGTGTGCCAGAGCCCTTAAACAATACAGATGGATTACACCTTGAATCTGAGGTGAGAACCATGCAGGGGGCCAGTTAATCTCAGTACCATTTAATGCTTACTCAAAGGTAAGCCATCACAGGTGGGGGGCCACACAGAGGGGGGTCGCGGGCCGCCAGTTGGACAGCACTGCTTTAGATTGTAAGCCGAATTCAGCAGAGCCCTCTTTACCTCAATATTAGTATGTAATCTGTATGTTTGATCCATACACCTTTCTAGTACATTGCTAGGAATGTTTATGCTTTAGAAATATGTGTTAATAATAATGAATCTAAATTCTATGTTAGAATATACATAAGTACTTATTAATTATTTAAGTATCCATATTTCTAGTACAGTTTTTTTCTTGGTATGCTGCCCAAAAGTGTCAGAGTGCATATGAGTGGGCATGTGTGGCATATTAGCTTAGCCAAAGCACAGGTTTGAGGCAAGTGTTGCTTCAAGTTTTCCTGGGGTGAACCATATTGTCCATCTTGCCTCTGCAGTGCACCTGTTTTTGCCCTTTTTACACAACCTTCTGCTAGTGTGGAATTACCACAGATCTCTGAGTCTGTGCCACGACATTCCACATTTTGTATTCACTATGAGGTGAACAGTGCAGCAATTCCCCATGAATGGTAGATCTTGCTAGTCAGAAAAGTCACACAAGAGGGATCACTTACAATTCACCCAGGCAAAAGTGTAAGAACGTGAAGGGGTATAGGAGAGCACCTCTTAGTGCTCATCGAGGCAACACTTGGTAAATGGCTGTTTTGTGCAATTTGCACCAGATAAAAAATCCAGCGTGAGGTGAACAGTGCAGCATCGGGGAGAACAGGGAATCCCTGTCCTTACAGCCTGCCACAAGCACCTGTGGCAATAATGTAATAACCCTAAGGTTTTTTTTAAGTACTGTGCCACTGAAGAGAAACTTACCCTTCTCCTTGCTCGAGGTGCTGCTTCTGGTGTATTGGGGGAGGTTGACTCATTTGGTGTTTCTGAAGTGGAGCTCAGAGATGAATTACTGCTTGAGAGTTCTTTATTCTGTCTCTTTGATCCAAAGGGTAGAATTGATGCTACAAAATCTACAGCATCCTTTTGCTCTTCTCTTTGAGAATCCTGCCGAAGTTTGTGTGCTCTGTCATTGGCAATCACTTGTGATAGTGGCATTCCAAATGCCTGCGGTAAGAATTCTAAAGGAGCAATAGGGGAAAAAATTATCAGAGAGGAACACACAGTACATAATAGATGAGAATATCCATACCTTGAAGACAATGTTGTGGTTGGATTTCTGTATTGTACGGGCGCACTACATTAATAATATAGATAAAATACTTATCTGTGTCTTTAATCTAAAAAAATAGAATCTAATTTTAAATATAATTATGGGGAAATAAATTTCACATATGAGATGTTTTGATTTACTATCTCTATGACACTTTAATGTGAGTCATTAAATCAACCACAATGCATCCAGATAAACAAAAAATGTGCAAGCTATAATACGGCTAAAATGTTGTCACTGTAAAGAAGTTATGTTTAGTCTAAAGAATTGCCATGTAGACTAAGATGCCATCGAAATGCAGTTTTCAACATCTAAAATTTTTTAAGGACATTGCCCAGTGCATCTAGACTTGGCATAGTTATAAATGATTAACCCCAGAATAAGACTGTAGTCTTCTGTAGTTAGCACTGGCAGACTCAGTAAGAGCAACCATGTGTGAAAACTTAAAAGGGGTTGTTTAAGACCTAGGGGTGCGCAAGTTCAAGAGCACTAAGGGGGGCAAAAGGCTGTCCCTAATGCTCATTTCCTGAGCCCTTGCATCCCCCACTGATGCAGCACTCTTCACTAAGCACCAGATGAAAAATCCGACACTCAGTAAAGAGCACAGATGCACAAAGGCTTATGGCTATTTGTACACACCCAAATTCAGTTAGCAAAGTGCAAAAAATTGCCTAATTGCAGACTTTTTTGCTTTTTGCATGCTGCATCCGGGTTTGCAAATAAGCCCTTTAATGTACTGGCCTGGAAGCTGGAACATTATGAAACTTTATAGGGCTAAGTGGACCTCCAATATGTGATACAAAGAAAGCTATATTAGAACACAGCCATTTATATAAGTCAATGATTTTCTTCCTTCTTTCCTAAATTAGTGGCACAATGGAGGCCACTAATTGTCCTCTTTTCTTTCCAGTATTTTGACTTATGTCACAATTTGAAACTTCCTTCTCTATCCAAAACATAACAGACTGACAACTAGGTCACTGCAATAACCATTATGGTCCATACCTATTAACTTTTTGTTAAAATATGTTTACCAAGTCCCTAATGCCAAAATAAGTATTTTGAAAATAATAAGAGTAAAGTTTATCTAGTATAAATAAATTTAAAGCAACTGGACTTGTTTAGTAATCATTGAAGACGTTTCACTACTCATCCGAGCAGCTTCTTCAGTTCAACTGACTGGTATGGGAAGTCCTCAGCATATATACTCTTCCACTAATCCAATCACAATGGCACTTTGTAACTCTTCAGAAAGGTGACATCTGAAACTCACAGAGGTGTGAATGCTGTGGAGTTACTTTGAAAGGATTACCAAAGTATCAAGCAACTCTTCAAACAGGTGTTACTTTTTGGAGTTGCATGAATGGATGTGTGAAGAGTTCTGAAACTGCCGGGGTACAGATGTTAGAACAGCATTGTATGTAGCAGACAGATGGTGTTGAAGTCCCCCGCCTCTGTTAAGGGATGGTTTCTCCACTTTGACATGAATGGCCTCTTTTACACCTCTTTCAAACCAGCGGTCTTCTTTGTCCAAAATTTGGACGTTGCTGTTTTCAAAGGAGTGTTCCTTGTCTTTTAGGTGTAGAAATACAGCAGAGTCCTGGCCTGTAGTGTTCACCCTCCTATGCTGAGCCATTCGCTTGGAGAGCAGTTGCTTTGTCTCACCAATGTAAAGGTCGGTGCACTCCTCGCTACACTGGGCTGCGTATACAACATTGCTTTGTTTTTCCTTTGGTATTGGATCCTTTGGGTGTACAAGTTTTTGTCTCAGTGTGTTGCTAGGTTTGAAAAACACAGGGATGTGGTGTTTGTTGAAAATTCTCCTGAGTTTCTCCGACACTCCTGCTACATATGGGATGACCATATTGCGCCTTCTCTCTGCCTCAGGACGGTATATGTTTATTGTTAGATTTGTGCCTTAACACCACATACTTCAGATACAAGGACCAATTTTACAGGCAAAAACATGGCTGTGCAATGGGTTCACCAGTTTCTCCCATTGTAGCAAACTTGTATATGGAGGAAATGGAAAGGAAGGCCCTACTCACTTTCAATGGAACTACACCAAGTCACTGGTTCAGGTATGTAGATGACACGTAGGTTAAAATCAGATCCAACAAAGTGGCGGCCTTTTCAGAACACATTAACTCAGTGGACAATAATATCAAGTTCACAAGGGAGGATGTCCATGAGAACAAACTTGCTTTTTTGGACTGTTTGATATCCATTCAAGAGGGGGGTATCTTGAAAACAGAAGTATACAGGAAACCCACTCACACGGATCAATATCTGTTGTTCGATTCCCACCATCCGCTGGAACACAAACTGGGTGTCATTAGAACTCTACACCACAGGGCGGAAAGTGTAACAACTGATACAGAGTCCAAGGACAAGGAATGTAAACATCTCAGAGGAGCACTGAAAGCTTGTGGCTACCCAGACTGGGCCTTTGTCAAAACAGGAGCAACTAAGCCCAACAGGAACACCAAAAGGAATAACCGTCCTGAGGCAGAGAGAAGGCGCAATATGGTCATCCCATATGTAGCAGGAGTGTCGGAGAAACTCAGGAGAATTTTCAACAAACACCACATCCCTGTGTTTTTCAAACCTAGCAACACACTGAGACAAAAACTTGTACACCCAAAGGATCCAACACCAAAGGAAAAACAAAGCAATGTTGTATACGCAGTCCAGTGTAGCGAGGAGTGCACCGACCTTTACATTGGTGAGACAAAGCAACTGCTCTCCAAGCGAATGGCTCAGCATAGGAGGGCGAACACTACAGGCCAGGACTCTGCTGTATTTCTACACCTAAAAGACAAGGAACACTCCTTTGAAAACAGCAACGTCCAAATTTTGGACAAAGAAGACCGCTGGTTTGAAAGAGGTGTAAAAGAGGCCATTCATGTCAAAGTGGAGAAACCATCCCTTAACAGAGGCGGGGGACTTCGACACCATCTGTCTGCTACATACAATGCTGTTCTAACATCTGTACCCCGGCAGTTTCAGAACTCTTCACACATCCATTCATGCAACTCCAAAAAGTAACACCTGTTTGAAGAGTTGCATGATACTTTGGTAATCCTTTCAAAGTAACTCCACAGCATTCACACCTCAGTGAGTTTCAGATGTCACCTTTCTGAAGAGTTACATAGTGCCATTGTGATTGGATTAGTGGAAGAGTATATATGCTGAGGACTTCCCATACCAGTCAGTTGAACTGAAGAAGCTGCTCGGATGAGTAGTGAAACGTCTTCAATGATTACTAAACAAGTCCAGTTGCTTTAAATTTATTTATACTAGATATACCATGACCTGGATGAATGAAAATCTTCATAGACAAGAGTAAAGTTTCCTAATGAGTGAAGAGGGTCTGGGCTCACTCTGCACAAAGCTATTGCAAAGGGAATTTGATACCAGCACTGAACCTGCCAGTAAGGAAATTTAAATTAAACTAGCGATTTCTCTTAACATGTACATATTATCGAAATATTATTCTGACAATAAAGACTTGCTGAAAACATATTAAAAAAAAGGCGGGCATCCCTGCTTTTTTATATATATTTCTTGACATATGTTTACATGGTAAATGGGTGGAGGCTGATTTGAAGGAGATTTTAGTCTTCAGCAGTAGCGCTGAGCTGTAGCCCCCCCACTGAATCCTAAAGTCTCAATGCAAGATAATTCTTTTCCATGACAAGTAAAGACAAACACATCTAAAATATTCTTTGTCCTAAAATTTTTGGCTTTAAAACACATGATGTAAATTGTCATTTTCATGATTTTAGGAGTTTCTATGAAGAAACTATATTGCGTACATTTAAAAGTACATTGCATAAATCATATTTTTAATCTCTGGCGTAGGTGGAATTCAATTACCAGTTATTCCCACTAACTTCAGTTTAGTGCATCATAGTATTTACCACAAAACCCATGCATAATCATTTCAGAATTACTGTAGGCAAAAGCTCTCTGAATAATGCATTCATAATTTCTACTTTGTCAGAAGCACATTTTTATTATTGCTTTCATGTCATTTGTCCCCTTAGTTCTTTGTCCCCAGAAAATGTGTGCCATTAACAGAACAAATATTCCAGGTTTCCAAAGTAAAAGATAAACACATGTAATAAGCATGCGCCATGTTTTATTTATTTTCCCTTGTAAGAAAATTATCTAGACATGAACCCCCATGAATGAGATTATGTATCTGATATAAACAGTAAAGCAAACATGTTCCCAAGTTTTAACATGCTAAATGCCAGTATGCATTTGCTAGAATTTTCCCCATTTAACATTTACAAGAATACGTAAAATCACACATTTATTGGCAATAATTGCCCCTAGTCAACATGAGTTCAATGAAAAGGTCTTGTTTTTTTTTGTCTATTGTTTTAATCACAAAAACGCAATGGATTTTGTTATTTCTCAAGCTAAGTAAGGCAAAAAGCAAAACAGATGGTGTGGTATATTGCCCTTTTGGGTTGCAGTCAACTACACAGAAAACTTGTGATGAATGCAGTTTTATCTTTCCAACAGAACACAAAACCTGATTATATGTGTCAGATGGATGTACACACTTCTTTTGTGCATTTGATATAGGAAGCTGTGGTCTTGCTACCTATATCAAATGTACCCTGTGCTGTATTTATAATGGTGACATTGAAATAAGTCACTATTATAAGTACAGCCCTTTACATTTATGCGTGGTTTGCTGTTCATCTAAACAAAATTCACTGGACTGCTATCACAAGGCTAAACAACAGAAAGTATATTTAGCAAATCTTTTCTTGATTTTACCTTTGTCTTTGTTTTTCTCCTTTCCTAATGAGTCCAGTTTCTTCCGCAAAGACTTTTTCCTCTTTTGCCCATCTGCAAGCACATTGTATTCTATTTAGAATTGTTGCAACTTTTAAGCAGAATTACATGATGTTGTACAAATATTTTAACATAATTAATACACTTTTTTAAGTAGTTTATGTAATGAGCCAAATGAGCTGAATTGATAGATACTTACATATAGTCACATAATTAATTAGAGATTAAAAATAAGTAATTAAATCCAAGCTTTCCAAGTATATATACATATATGGAGAGAGAGAAAGAAAGAGAGAAAGAGTACTGCATGCTCAGGGACTTGGTGCAAAAGGTTTATTGAAAAAACTCCAACGTTTTGAGTACAAACAGTACTCTTCTTCAGGGACAAACCAACAGACTGAATACCAACACACAATTTAAGTACCCTCCCACAAAAATGGCACCAAAAAGTGACACTGGTAATTATAGCAACCACTATAAACAAACAAAGCACGGAGAAAAGAAGCAAAAAGAGGCAAAGAAATATAGTCAAATGGAGCAAAAATTGGTGAAACTATAGTGTTACAAGTGTTGCAGTTAAGTGTATGTGGTTATTAGGTTTCAACACATGTATCAAGTGAAAGAATGTTGCAAGAAGTATTCCAAACATTAAAGTATAGGGAATAAGTTTCATATGACATATCAGGAACAAACAGAGCAACAACAGCAGGACTCAAGGCAAAACAGGGAGACATCCTGAAGGACATCATGTGTGTCTGAAACACTGTAAGAGTGAATGGTCTCTCAATCATCATTTGGAGCGAATATATTTCTATCTATACACTACATATTGATATATGCACACATGCATATACAGTCCTTTTAATACAGTGGATAATATTACACTTCTCCACAATGTCATCCAAGCCCTTGTTAAAGGCATTAATGGAATCATAATGGAATGGCCAAATTCACCCAGAAGGGCATTCGACAGCCTCGCTGCCCTCACTGTGAAGAAACCTTTGTGCTGAATGAAGCAGAAATTCTCTTCCTCAAGATGGCCTCTTGTTCTATGTTCTTCTTGCAAAAAAAGATTCCACTCCATTTGTCTATATTGTGCTCTAATGTACTTGTAAACAGTAATCATGTCCCCCCCACAAGTGATGTTTCTCCAGTAAAAACAACCCCAACATTGACAGTCAAAGTTAATTTCTTCCAACTCCTTTACCAGTTTAGTTGTACATACCTACACTCTCTGCAGCTTATTTATATCCTTCTTAAGAACTATGGCCTAAAACTTTGCATTGTGCTCTAGGTGGGGCCTCACCAGAGACCTATAAAGAGACAAAATTATGTTTTTATCCCTTGAGTACCTGACTAGAATAAAAAAGGGATAGAAAAACCTATTTTTTCTCAAAGTATCTGATACCTAGCCTCCATATTCACTACAAATTATTTCAAGTATTTCAGCAATTTCATAACATGATATATGCCCTCATAAAGTAAACTTCAAAAATATTTTACTATTCATATTTTAAAAAGTGGAATCTGAGAATATATCACAGTTTTACAAGTCAGCAATGCAAACTATGAATTCTCTGCAGTACTACAGTATCATAATAATGTAAATATATTGAAAGTCTGTATATTTTAGGTGGACAATTATATAGCTAGTTAAAGGAACAGAAACCAAAAAATTAGAGCTTTAAAGTAACTAAAATATAATGTACTATTGCCCTGCACTGGTACAGCTTGTGTGTTTGCTTCACTATAGTGTGGGACCTGTTATAAAGAATGCTTGGGACCTGGGGTTTTCCAGATAAGGGATCTTTCTGTAATTTGGAACTCCAAATCTCTCTGGATTTCTAGAGAAAAGGGAAATCATTAATAATCATTAATTCATTTTATTTTAATTAATAGAATTATTTGCTTATAATGGAATCTATGGGAGACGGCCTTCCCATAATTTTGAACTTTCTGGATAATGGGTTTCCAGATAATGGATCATATACCTGTTCTATAGTTTATATAAATTGCTGTGTAGGCATAGGGGCAGGCATTCAAAGTGGAAAAAAGAGAAAAGGCACAGGTTACAAAGTAATGATAGGTATACTAAATCATAATTTTCTTGACTTTTGTTCGCATGGTTTTTCTCCTCATGTTGAACAATGGCAACTACAGACTTCAAATAGTAGAAGAAAGCCTAGGTATCTTATCCCTGCACTGAGTAATCACAAACACCTGTGAAGCCAATAGTCCCAAACATTATGGTACCCTGAAATGAGGGGGACTATGTATAAAAGTGATGTAATTTCTACATGGTGAAACTGAAATACATGCTAATAACTTTAAATAAAAGTCTGGAATGTGCACTGAATTGTTTGATTTAAAATTTTACACTGAGGAGCAGAGGGGTAAATCAAAGAAAAATGTCCCAAATTTACTGGAGGGCACTGTTTTTCACCAGGACTAGCAGGGTTCACATCTTCTCTTTAAAGGAGAAAGAAAAGTTAAATCACTGAGGGGGTGCCCAAATGTTTTTTACTAAACAATCTTGAAAAGAATGTAGCTTCATATACAGTGTTTTTCCGCATAGTTATTATTTAGCTCAACAACAAACAACAAATAAAAACCTAAAATACAAAAGTAAAAATAGGTCTTGATGGACATTGTATGTGGTGCGTAATCTCCTGTTTAATTGCTTAACCCTGATATATACTAATTTACTGCAATCATCTACTTGAAAGCAAAATGTTTACTACAACAATTAGGTATCCAAGACAAAATAATATTTATTATAGAATCTTTAATAATCTGTCAATAATGCTGATTCTGTTTGTGTTACTGCTTATACTTCCAGAGGATATTTATTTTTTCCCAATTTGTCAACTGTGTGTATCCTGTAAGCCATACAGTGGATATACTCATGAAGTGAACATCAGATTTGTTTTAAGAACTTTTTGTATATTTCTGTAGATACTTCTTACATGGAGCATCACACCAAAAGATATGTTTGAACATCGGTCCCTAGACCAATTCGGCAGCTTATCTGCCCATGTAGGGGCTGCAACGACAGGCCTGCCCGACCGTTATCTGGCCCGAAATAAGAGTTAGTCGGATCAGGGACCACATCGGCTAGTTGATGTGGTCCCCGAACTGACTGTGCCCATTGTCATCTTCATAATTCGATCGTTTGGCCAAACAATCGAATTAGCCTAGGTTTGGCCGATATCGCCCAGGGGAGGACACCAGTGGCAGGGGAGTGGCAACAGGCATCTGGTCTGGGCTGCCGGGGCCCACTGGGTTTTTTCCCGGTGTCCCAGTCCGACCCTGTATGTAAGAATTATAATTATATTCTCAGTGATCTCTAGAGATACCCTACCTGTTTTGGGGGTAGCCAAAATCCCTAATAGCCCCAAACTGCATAAAATAATGGAAAATCTGACCCAGTTTATGCATGGAACCTTAATGAAATTATTCTGCTTCAGAAATACAGAAATATGTTATTACAAAACTACTCTACCATCAAAAACCAGAAGCAGTTTTGTCACACCCCTATAAGCAAATACAACCAATGGAATGAGTAAATCACAAAAGGAAGTTTGTTTAAAACCTGGTGTCACTATGTTTGAAAAACGTTCATAAAACCCATTGTGTACAACTCTATATAAGCAGTTATTTACACTTTAAAAGGTTAAAAACCCAAGGCATCAATTAGATGAATGTACTCTGGAATAGTATAAACACCTACATGCCAAGTTTATTTTAATTTGTCCGAGAAGACCATGTCAGCATAAAAATATCAGAGTGGTGGTGTTAAATCAGGCCAGAGAGTCACGCTTTCCTTCTGATGTGGCTTTCCAGATGTAGGACCATTATCTTCCCAGACATTCTGCTATTTGGGCAACACTATTTTAAAATATTCAGGTTACATAGACATAAAAGTCATTCAAACTTTAAGTTTAATCAATTTCAGCCCATGGATCAATTCTTTGTAACCCTCTTGGATCAATAATTATTGATATTACTATTAGAGGCCGATTTATCAAAATGTGAGTTTATAGCTAAATATGGGTGAAAGCTAGAACTCACCATTTGATAAATACGCTTCTAAAAATCCCATAGGAATGGACAGAACGTGGTGAGTTTCAGAACATTTATAAATATCCCCAAATAACTTAACCATAATCCTTAGAAGACATTTTTATACATCTTTGTTAATGGAGTCGTCTCACTAGATCTGCACTGCATATAATGTGGAACAGAGGTAATGCATAGATGTCATATGGAATGGAGGATTTCAGCAGAAGGAGTTTTCCTCTTCACTACCTCACTACTGCAGTATATAGTGTTAGTAAGATAAATATGTCCTGTAAAAGGGACTTTTCTATTTGTAAGCAAATGTTATGTTTTTCTCTTCAGTACTTAATTAATGTATTTTAAGATAACTTTTCAAAAACATATTTAAAAAATTCTTACCCAATTCCCATTGGAGAGTCAAAGAATCAATTAAAAGGTTAGGCAAGAATGCAAAATAATAGCATGGAGCATAAGCCTCATATTCAGTGATCTGAGACGAGTTTAAAAAGTTAAGATAATATTCAGCTGGGAAATCTTAGTATAATCTTTGGGTTACAGCAAAGACACATTTGAATTACTGTTTATGGAGCTGAAATGTATCCTAGCAAGAGAATTACATATGCATTTACAAGAGAGACTCCAAAAATTCCCCCTCAGAATGATGTATGTTTATTTTTATGAGCTACATTTACAGTAACTCAAGTCATTTTGACATCTGCCCTGCACAGCTTGGTAAGACTTGCAAATGTTGCTTTTTGGGTTAACATTCTGATACTTTAGTACAAAGACAGTTGAAAAAAAGTTACCCAACCACATACAGTAGCAAGTGGCAGTACCACAGCTTTGACAACTAAATGCAGCGATGTTATTATATGCATGATCTAGCTTGTAATAGTAAATGTATCCTGTAATAATAAATGTAATAACAACAATGTATTACAACTAAATACCATACATAAAGGCTCTGGTGTTACTATTTATAACAATATAATATACACCAGAGTTACACCGGAATATACACAATTATTTTACACTTTACACAGTATACAGAAATCAGTGGAAAAAAAAATCCTCATGTAGGAAACTAAGCTTCTCTGATTTCTCTGGGTTGACAGAGAATAGATCCTCTATTTGGCCAATAACAGCCCTGCTTATTAAAACAGTGAAGAAATGGTTCTAAATGTTTGCTTTTCTAAGAGGTGTTTAATTAACATTGTCATAATCGTGACCGTGTTTGTTATGTATGCCTGCTTTTAGAACGGTTCTCATATAAAGCAAATTTCCAGGGCTGGCATCCCTGGAAACTGTTTTTAGCTCTGCTGTTGGGTGTACTTGTCGTATTTGAAATATTATATTGAACAAATTCTACATATTTTTTGTCTTTATTTAAGGTAATATTTTATGGTAATATTTTTGGTGATGGCTGCTACTACTGATCATTCTCACAGAGTATATTTTAGTTAGTAGTTGTTTTGTGTTTATGAGGTTTTGATTGGACAGATCTGTTAGATGCTCTGCAGGCAGGTTTGACCCATGTGTTGCTTTTGTGTGATCTCCTAAGTTTCCCATGTAGCTAGCCAGCCATGTGCGGGTACAAGATGAAAAATATAAGCCAAACAAATTAGTGCTGTTGTGTCAAGTATACAGTGAACTATGGCTAGTAAATTTATAATAATACTGGTATCTGATCCCTTATTGAGAAACCCATTATCCAGAAAGCTCTGAATAACAGGAAGCCCATCTCCCATAGATTCCACTTTCAGCAAATAATTTTCATTTTTTATAATAAAACAGTGCCTTGTACTTGATAGAAACTAAACTGCATTAATCCACAGTGGTGGCAAAACAATCCTATTGGGTTTATTCAATGTTTAAATTATTTTAAGCAGACTTAAGGTATGGTGATCCAAATTACAGAAAGATCCAATTTACCCCGGCTCCGAAGCATCCTGGATCCTTTACATATAAGTTAGTTCTCACCTAGATTTTACAGGAAGGTAACTGGTAATCTCTGGTGAAAGAAAATGCAAAAAATTAAGCAACGTTTTCTTCCAAGATTATTCATCCAACGCAGCATATTTATGTTTTATTTGCACAATTTACTGTTTTGATAAAAAGCCTAAGGGATTGAGCATAGTTGGAAAGTCAAGGAGCACTTCATCTGACCCTCTGCCTGTAATTCTACAAAACCAGTGGAAAGCTATTCTGCCTTCTCTAATCTTTTAGTTATATACAGTTCATATAGGTGAATGTATAAAGTGAAAAACTGTATTCACCCATATGGAGTAATAAAGCATAATTTTTATTGTTGAGAATTATTAACCTTTAACTACATTTATGCCAGTATGGGATGAATTATCAAAAGACAGTTATGCTCTAAATTATGGGAAGGCCATCTCAAATGGAATCCCTTTTAAGCAAATAATTGAAATTTTTGTAAATGATCACCTTTTTTTATCTGAAATAATAAAACAGTAGCTTGTATTTGATGGCAGCAAAGCTTCATGTATACATATTGGTGCCAAAACAATCCTACTGGGTTTATTCAATGTTTAAATATTTTTCGGTAGACTTAAGGTAACAATGATCCAAACTATGGCAAAAAACCTTAAACCTCAGGTCCTAACCATACTGGATGTTAGATCTCATACAGGACAGAAAGGCTCAGGGGGGCAAGCAGCAAAGGCAAATGTTGAGCCTGTTTTGATAAACTGCACTTAACTGTGAAGCCATTGAACTGCCACCAGACTGGACCTGGGGTAATTCTAGGAATCCGCTAGCAGGTTGATACCCCAGACAACACTGACTTGTGGCACACAAATGATGGCAAGATGATGTTAGTGGCATTATCTACTTACTGGAAGTTACACCATCCTCACTCTGAAACTGGTGTGCCGTTCCCAAAACCCAAGAGCTAATTCATACGCAAGTTGCAGAGGAAAATACTTAGTAGGTGTCTAAAATGACACTGGTATTCTGGGAAAATGCTGCATTGTAGGTAAAACATGGTGATTTGCATTGTTACTGCGGCTAAACAAACAAACTAACATCAGATTTCTAAAGCAGAACAGCTCAATTATCAACAAAGTAGATGTCAACTGATACCTTGGTGGGCAGTTCAAAGTATCCAAAGGCATTGTGTTGGGTACAAACCTCAAATGTTGAGGGTTGTAACAGCTCTCTACTGACTGAAAAATAGTAAGCAGCTGTTGTGTTGCCTTTGGCTCACAAATAGTGTCACACTGAATCTAAGTGTGCAACAAATTGCAAATACATATACATTTAAGGCACATAGTTATATTTCAATTTAAAACAAAACGCATGCTGTATACAGGTATGGGATCTGTTATCTGGAAACCAGTTATGCAGAAAGCTCAAAAGTACGGGAAACCGTCACCCATAGACTCCATTACAATGACATAATTCTGGTTTTAAAAACAATTTCCTTTTTCTTTGTAGTTCAGTACCTTGTACTTGTACTTGATCCCAACTAAGATATATTGGAGGCACAATAATCCTATTGGGTTTAATTCATGTTTAAATTAATTTTTAGTAGACTTTAGGTATGGAGTTCCAAATTACGGAAATACTTTTACCTGGAAAACCCCCATGTTATCCCCATTCTGAATAACAGGTCCCATACCTGTGCCTGCATTTAGCTGTTTATGTACCAAAGTACAGACAGTTATTCATCGTGCTTTTTACAGAAGCATTTCTCTACAGAAGCAGGTTAGGGCCATTGCACATTAATGTTTTGATGAACTACCATGGGAAGTAGCACAGGTTGCACCTCCTTGTAGAGATGAAACCAATCTCATGCTCTGTATAAGCAATAATCACTGGCCGCAGGCTATTCATCGCACTCCCCACTGTTGTCTTTGGAAAGTAATTTGTGGAGATTCTTTGGGCTTTGCAAAGGAGCAATGTTGAATATGAGCAATAAAATCTAAGACTTAAAGACTCATTTTCTTTGACAGAAAATGGTTAATGAATTCAAAATATAAAACTGAAAATTATTTAGCTTTACCCCATTGTCCTAGAGATTGTAACCATGGCAACACAGTCAGTCTAGGTATAAGTATATACTGCATATTTTGGCACATTTGCTGCTTTGACTGTGGATAATTACTGCTGATACCAGGGAGCTTTCCACAGTTCCCAGAACATGGACAGGTTTACAGTTAGGAGATCGCTTTGACATATTTAAATGTTCCAAACAGGAGTAAATGGATACTTCTGTGGTGATATTTCTTATAGTGCTATAAAGCAGAAAAAAAAAGAAAAAGGAATGGCTACAAACCACAAAATCGTGGTAGGCAGCATTCTATGGGAAAGGTGCTTCCATGTTTATAAAAATATCCATGAGTGGGTTAAAAATGCAAAGTGTGTTCAAGGTGTTTCCTTTAGTGACTAACTGAAATATATATTTTGCAAGCATTCAGGATGTTATGAATCCTTTGTCCGGCTCATAGTTATATATGTCATATATGTACAGGAAGCAGTCCTAAAAACTTTAAAGATGCAAAGAAAAAAAAAAAATAGGGTAAAGCAGATGCTGGAACTAGCAGAGTGGCACAATCATTTAGTTACGTCTGTACTTCTGAAGAGTAATGTTAGTTACAAGTGTGTGATTTTAAACTTCCAGTCGGACCAAAGATCATGAAATATTAGTGACCAACCAGATGGGGTTGTATTTAACATTAAAAGAAGTCACTTATCATCTATTTATGATTTGATTTGATAAAATCAGAGAGAATGTTATACAGTTGTTGAGAACAATAAAGAAAGAGCTCAGCATGTTACCAAAATTATATACTCTCCCAATCTTATCTTGTAGTGCAGTATTGAAGAGTTCCACCAAAACAGAACCAGTGTAATCAGCAGTGTTGTCATAATGTATGATGCGGCCCCCTATGTGTGCCTGGCTATGCCTTCAACCCTCCCAACCTCACCCCTGATTCACCGAAACACTGGCCATATTGCAGAATTCCCACCACTATTCAGACCTCCTTATTTCACCATGCCCCTGACAGGACTCCTGCCTGTCCCACAGAGGTCATCAATATTAATCTGTCAATCAGCAGTCAGACACACTCTTGAAATAGCAATAATTTATATAGCAACACTATCACCATAACAGCAATCCATCCAAAGCCCAAAGTTACCTTTGGGAATGGTGATCTGACAGTTCAAATCATAATCCTGCTGCAGACGATAAAAAGCAACCTCCTGTAGTCGTGCTCGCTCCAGTTCCGAGAGGCTTTGGATGGGGACAGATTTAAGACGGACACTGCGCCCAGACATGCTTTTCCATGTAAAGTCACCCTGAAAAAGGAACAGAAAACATAAGGAGCTTTAACAAACACATTTTCCTGCATCAAATAAAATTGATTGTGATTACATTTCAGCAGCTGCACCAAAGAATTCTGTACAGTTTTGGTTGCACATATGATAACCTGGTCCACACATTAACACTGAGGGGAATTGGCCTAATTAATAAATGACAATCTTTCAAATTAGAAACTTAAAACACTGCACTTTTAATATTACAGACACTTTTACCAGATGTCCCAGGGCTTCCATACCAATACAGAGGGACAAGCAGCCATATAACATGAGAACTCTGCCCTGAATCCCTGTTAAGAAGCAAAGTATGATCTGTCTCCTGGTAATCACCGCCTACAGGGCATGGATACACTTTGCCAGTGTTCCTGAGCCACAGCAGGTAGACTTGCACAGTGGCCTTGTTAAGAGAGTTCTGCACATGCAAACAAATAACCTGAGAGGAACAAGAAAAACTGTTCTGCTCTTCTGATTAGAATGAGTTGGGTTCTCTAAGTGGGGTACTGTACTTGTGGCAGGATACTTTAATATCTGCTAAACCAACAGATTATTTATCATTTTATTATGTGGAATTTCTCATCAGAAGTCTATTTTTAGGTGTTTATTATCAGTTATTTATATAGCTCTAATACATTTATACCACACATTACAATGATTCTTTAGGCTCTTTAGAAGGCAAAATTCTATCATTCTTGCACCTAGTTAACGATGTTCATGTGGTGCTGAGAATGTTTAACAAGTTGAAGTACAACTTTCATGATTTTTCGTGTATTTGCATACCCTGTAAAAGCATACAGTCAGCTCAAAACACAATCCTACTGCAATTCTCTTTGGCTGGTCTACTCATCTCAAGGGTATCTCCACGCCAGTCCATAATAACAGCAGCTGCCAGGCTTACAGACCACTCCTTCTCTGCCATCCCATACACTGGCTTCCACAACCACTTAAGGTAAAATTTAAACCCTTTTGTACACAGCAGTTCACTGTGCCTCACCCTACATCTCAAGTGCCCACCAAACCCATTATGTTTTTCAAATGATCTACTTTTCAACACCTCACTCATTACCTCTTCACAAACATGTATTCAAATCTTTGGTAGAGTAGCACCAATTCTCTTTAATTTCCTTCTACCTTGCATTTGACTTTCACCCAATCTTTCTGCCTTTAAATGATTCTTTAAAATATATTTTCTCCTGTAGTGTATTCCTTTATTATATACTAAAGGGCTCATGTACTTTCACAAAAGTAGTTGTGGTCCCCGTAACTCCACCACAGTCACCACTTTCTTGAAGGGTACTTTGCATAAAAAAACCTAGCACTTCCATTGATTTGTGTTTGGCATTGCTCAGTCCTTCCTGCTTCCCATTCTGAATAATGTACTGCTGCACCTATTGACAAAAGGGAACCCTGGAGCTAAAGAAAACCTCCTGACCAAGCGGTAGCTCTAGGGTCCCCTTTACCAAAGGGAATTCCGAGGGACAATCTTAGTTATGTGACTGTATAAAAGCACAAGGCCATAGGCCTTGTAACTCCATGGTGACCTCTAATATCTTTATAAATTTTAGTAGGGGATACATTATTTATTGTAATTGACTTTGCTGGGGGGCTTGAAAAGGGGTGGCCTAATGAGAAATGGGGCAGGGGCCTATATTCCCCTTTCCTTATTCTCCTAGATGCTGGAAAGAAGAAAAGGAAGGCAAATAATTAAAAAACTATAAATAATATATGAAGACCAGCTGAAAAGTTGCTAAAAATAGGACATTCTCTGGCATACTAAAAGCTAACTTAAAGGTGAACTACTCCTTTAAAAAAGGAGCTGCCTATTATTCTATAACCTAGTTCTGTAATTTACAAGATACCAATACCTTAAAAAACACTTTTCCTATCAATATATTTATAATCAGTTAGAAACTATCAAATACTAAAGACTTTATTGCTCTTTACAAAAAAATTGCTAGGTACATACTGTTCTCACATTTTTTAAGATATTTGGATACAAAGTGTAAAATGACCCAAGACACATTTGCTTTCCTTAACTTGATATACATAGACAATGTTTGTTTTAAAAATATACTTGAAACTCTAATGTAAGCAGTGAAAATGGACATTTGTTTCAGTGTTTAGATATATTGTAGTGCCTTGCCAAAAACTGGTTTAAGAGGAGACCCACAATATATGAAATAATAACAGACATCAGCAAAATGCATTCTACAAAATGGGGGTGGGGCGGCAGCTTAAGGGATGAACACATAAACACAGAGTCTGCACTGAAAGATGAAATGTCCTACAGTTTAAGTAAAAATAACATTTTTAAGCTCTGGACATATTTTCATATCATAGCCCATATGAAAAAAGTTCTAGGCTTCGAATATTAGGCTTCATGAAACATGAAGTTTTATTTTCTTCTTCAAGACGTATGGCGGCAAATGGTAAACAGAGTTCATCGCTGCCTAGCACTTTGGCACTTACACATATACCCTGCATGAACAAAAACGTTTTTCTCACATAAATATTAAATATTCTTGCAGCATATTAATAAATGGTCGATAGCAAATGTTTGGATATCCTGCTAAATTCCTAGATAGCTATTTATAAATTCACTAACTGAATACAGCAGTTGGAGGAAGGGTTATATATAAAGAAGAGTATTATACGCTGTGGAGAACTAAAGCATATAATTATGGTTTATTATGCTCATTTAGGAATTATGGTACAGGCATCCATAAAAATGCCAGAATTGTGTGTGTGTGTGTGTGTCTGTTAAGAAGCAGCTTTAATTCTAATTGAGTTTCTTATTTCCTATTTGGTGTCCCACAAAAAAAAAAAGTTTTATTTGACCAATTAAATCCTTTTCCCCTGCCATTGTTGTTCTGTGTCTTGTGAATGTATTACTGCTACAGTTGGCTTTGTGACTATGAAAAAAGACCAATATGTCACTGGTTAAGCAAATTGATAACATTAAGAACAACATTTTTGCATTCAGATTAAACTGAAAGTAGGACTGTGGAGACTTATTCCCTCCCCACCAAACTCGATGTACCGCCTTGCCAAGAAACACACAATGACACCATAGCTTTTTTGTGGGTGGAGTTCGGCCATAGCTTTATTACAGAAATCTAACATCAGAGAAAATAGTCCTTGCCATGTATTACAAACTTTACCAAACATCGCAACAACATATTTATAACTGTTTATAACGAATGCCGGCCACTGCAAACGGGCATGTGAAAACCATCAAACACCACCAGAGATTAAATGGCCAAGGACTATCCCCCGCCATTTGCTGTGACAAACCGAAATGTAACGTATTTATATGTAAAAGTCTTTTTTTTTTTTTTTTGTAAAGAGAGCCTGCAAAGAAAATATAAGACATGCAATTGGGAGAACTAACCGACCTATGGTTACATGCTACTTGCTCTTAAACAGGGAGGGGGGGAGGGAGATGCTGCTCCGTGTCTGCAGACTGCGACGCTGCAGAGAAGAGCTGACAGGCAGAAAGGGGAGGGGGTGAGTACTCTGCTTTTCTCCCGCCCAAAGCTAGACTCATTAACTCTTTGCTTGCCGGAGGGAATCAAGACTGATTGGCTCCCCAGTCCCTCAGCGCTTTCTTTAAGCATTTCAGCGCCCTCTAAGAAAAAGAGTCCCTTCAGGTATAATGACATAGGGCACGGTATGGCAGAATTAGAGGGTGCCACATGTAGATAGATGTCAGTCTAGTGTTAAGCAGATAATGCATATTAAAACGAAACACTTAACATTTGTACAAAAACTGGCCAGGCCATTTTATTTTAATAATACATCATTTAGGGTATAATGCACCCAGTCCATGAGTATTCAGAATAGCAAACCAGCATGCACCACATGATTTTCTTGCCTACTAGATGCTTTGAGCCCCCCCCCCCCGAGTGAGCCAAGCCCCGAAAACCACTACTCTCAGTAGAGTCTGCCTGAGTTTTCAGTGTGGCCCACTTATTAGGGACAGTGCAATGGTGCCTGCTGCTTTAGGTATTTACTACATGTATAGGAACAACATGTGAAATGTATTCACATTCCTGAATTTGCATTAACAGTTCAATGTGTGTAGAATGCCAGAACCATTACATCACATAGAGCTGAGATTGAATGCAGGTCCTTGGCTGTTTATTCTAAGGTAAAGGAGAGAAGGAGACGATGCCTTTCAATAAATGGCTCTGTTCTCTTTCTAAGCTATTTTCTAAACACACACACATATTAACTTACACTAACATCATTACAAATGGCACACTCTAAACAGGTTTGGGGAGTTCATGGTCAATGAGATATACTCAGTTATATTTATAACTAACCTTCCTGAAAGCATAACACATAGTTGCAGGGACAGAATACAGGTTACGGGGCTGAATGCAATAAATGGCCTTGTACATCTTATTCAGTGCTCAGAACGAGTGTGTAGGCATAAGCATACAAATGATCAGAACAATCTGTACATTCTGAAAATAGACATTTCAGGTGTCGGGTACAATAAAGGGGAACTCACTAACTGCTGCTGCTTGATGAAAATTACTGTGTGCCCTGTGCAGTATAACTCCCCCAACCGTTCCTGCTATCAGAAGTGCCATAAAAGCTTTTTTTCAGAACCAAATAGTAGCCCATACAGTGAAACTTAAAAAAAAAACGCACAATAAATATCTAATAGTAGGCTGTTAATATAATGTTGGATTACTTGCATTATTATTACCATTTGTAAATACAGATGTGCTACTTCCTCAGGGTCAGACTGGGCCGCCGGCACACCGGAAAAAATCCCAGTGGGCCCCGGCGGCCCAGTCCGACCTTTGCCGGCGCTCCCCCTATTGACTGTTCCTCCCCTGACACGTTCAATTTATACGCGGGGAGGACGTTGGGTGGGGGCCCTGCGGGGGGGTTAGGGGGGCCCCTGGGGAGGGGGTAGAGGACACGGCTGGCTGGAGCACCTGCAGGGCCCCTGGGGCGAGAGCCCCGGTGGGCCCTGCACCCCCTAGTCCGACCCTGTACTTCCTTGACAAATAATTATACGGAATTATACAGAAAATATGGCAAGGCTTTGAATTGCTCACATTTCTAAGCAGCTACACCATCACAAAAAGCAAAATATACAAAGTTTTACACAGCAAACTGTAGTATAAAATGCAGCAATACAAACTATATTTCTGCACTGGTTCATTTTAACACAACCTTTTTTACAGACTTCAAAGTAAGTTTGGAAAACACTGGTAGAATATTTTTAGAATGATTTCCTGGCCACTGTAAAGGTAATTTTAAGAAAAGACAACAAGATTATGAGGAAATCCGCTGTTTGACTACTATGGCTCACTCTGACAGCATATCTCCCAAGCCAGTGTGCAATCTTTTAACTTCAGTTGAAAACCTTTGGGGAAAAATTCCTTTGAAATATTACAAATACATAAAATAAACTATTTGATGACGCAAATAGGAACATTTATCTTAGTGAGAAGAAAACCTTTTTTACAAGTTATAATAGGCACTGTCAAACTGGTGTTTATAACTGCCCTCTAACTGGTTACATTTGCCTTGCTCTAAACACACAGAAAACCAGACTTCTCCATTTATAGCAATGTAATATTTGTCAATATTTTACAGGAACAACTCCCTATATGCTGAATACTACTGGAAGTTTCAGAATTGGAATTGTTAGCCCAAATACTACATCACATTTCACAATGGGACCAGGCCTACATTTGTTGGGACACACCTGATGACAGGACAGTAGAAAAACTGGGAAACCCCAAAACATAAAAAATAGAAAAAGCTTTTCTGCTTTTAAGTACATGTTTTTACATTAACCACAAACCTATGGAGGCTTGGAATAACCTAATTAGACTGACCACTCATTAGCCATCAAAATGTTTACTTTATTATCTTAATTAATAAATACAAAATTAGAGTACAAATATAATACAGATAGAGCTTACTCTGCAATGAATTGGTAATAAATGATGGGTGGCTATTTGTTAGACATCCCCTATAATGTAATGGCTTAATTCAGACCCCAGGCCTGGGTATTCAGCAGATGAACACCACCAGTACTATTCTACTGAGTGAGTGCCGCCATCTTCTGTCCCATGAATCTACTGTAGTTATCCTAGGGTGACCGCATGCATAGATGGAGTTCTGACTTTAGTCTAGTGCAAATGCCCATGGCCCAAGGCAGATGCTAGGTATCTCTGGCAAGTGCTTAGTAGTATAGTACCCTGGGTTGGTGTGTTTTTAGCAGAGAGGAGTGCCTTAAAAATTTAAATTCACCAGTGTCCTTTAAACAAAAAGCAGATTTAAGGCAAAGATCCTGACATTTAAAGCAGATCAGCAATGAAAAACATACCTACTATAAATCTAACAAGTCCTTACAGGTTTAATTGAAAGTGTTCTACATCCTATAATAATCGCAAATATACAAATTCTAACACAAACCCAAATAATCCCACATTCAAAGCAAAGATTGATGTCTAGTCATGACAATGCTTTCTTTGGGCTAAACAAAGAGCAGCTTTAGCCTTTCCAATCTGATTACATTTCTTATTTATAAATGCACTGGACAAAAATAAATCAAAGCTTCACCTGTGATTCTTATTTAAGCCATTTCTGTATGTTTAATGTTGATTTTTCAGACATAAAAATCTCATTTAACTCACAAAATCCCAAACCCCTTGGACCCCCATTTGGTTAATTTGTTCCATATCAGCTGTGCATTATAATTCTGATGTCTGCCTAAAGTAAGCTATGTAAATAATTTGGAATTCTGCATGAAGATGCGTTTCATTCTAATTATAAACATGGATGTTACACAAAAGAACAGGAAGGGAGAAACAAAAACTTTTCTTTTACTTTTCCAAACTCTTCTCTGATTACTAATTCTCACACAAAAGTCTTACTCATGCACATGCAGACACTGGTTTATCCCACTTGCAATTGGCAGTGCAGTGTGTGGCACAGAAGTAGGTGGTGGGCTATCCTTTGGATACACATTATTCAGATACAGCAGCTAGGTAGCGCCACTGGTGCAGAGTACGTGCGGGAGCGCCCTGCACGTACTGCATCTCTATAGTAGGCATTATCTATAGGTGTTCCCAAAACTGATAATGCTGTGCTTTGCACAAACAATTACCCTTGGTGCAGCTGGTAAGTGCATGGACCTTAGTGCCCTTACACTGGGGCCTAAAAATGTCATTATAATATGCAAAAACTTCAATGTAGTTAAAATTACCTTAATCATAAAGATAAATAAGTGTAGCACTAATAAAAACAGTGTTTGCAAATGGCAAACAGTACAGGAAGTTTAAAAGCTGAACCTTTCCTACAGAACCATAGCAGAAAGTGGATTAAAGAGACAAAATGAAAAAGGAGACTAAATCCATGAGCAAAGAAAATGGGAATGGAGAAAGCAAGACGGAGAGAGGAAAGTGGGGCATGACAAGAGGAAGAAATAAAGAAAAGTGGAAAAGTATACACAGACTACAGTTTTACAGTACCCTCCCAGGACCAATATCTGAAGCTGGGTCCAAGACTAGGGGTAACAGGTTACTTGGGACAGAACCACAGGTGGCAAACTTCAGCTCCCAATATATTTGTAAAAACAGACAATTTATGGAGAAGGTGCAAGATACAGTTGTATACTGCACAGTATACTACAAATTGCAAAACAAACACATATTAGAACATTAATATAGTTCCAGCTTTTCCTTTCCCATTAGGGTTAACACTGAAATTCTTTGTTTCAGCATGTCACTTATGGTGATACATTCCAAGCATTGAGCAATATTCTCAATTAATAATCAAAATCCCAAAAGTGATTCAAATTATAAAGTGCTAGGGAACACTGCGTCCTGGAAAGTAACACAAAAACAAATATTACCAATAAAAGAGCTTGATTTTTCTACTTAAAAAAGGCATGAAAAAAAAGGCGGTTGGTGGCTCCACCCCCTTTTTCTAACCTCGAACTGCAGTTACCCAGTGACTAACTCTGCAAAGTTTAGGGACCCTAGGATTAATAGTTAAAGAACGGCAGCAATTAAAATTTAAACCAATAAAAGTCAATAGGTGAATTGTGATTGGTGGTTCCGCCCACTTTTTCTAACCTTGAGTCGAAGTCACCCAGTGACAAACAGTGGGCACCCTGGCATAAATAGTTTGAGAATGACAGCATTTTAAATTTAAACTAATAAAATTCAATGGATGAAATCTGATTGGCTGTTAGTGGCCCAACCTACTTTTCCTATTTTTGAACTGCAGTCCTCCAGTGACCAACTTTGCAAATTTTGGGGTCTCAGGCATTCATTGTGAGGCTGACAGCATTTTACACTTCACCATTGTAAATAGGTGAAATGTTATTGGCTGTTGGTGGCTCGGCCCACTTTTTTTTAACTTATGTTATTGGCTGTT
This sequence comes from Xenopus tropicalis, assembly GCF_000004195.4. Classification (NCBI taxonomy): domain Eukaryota; kingdom Metazoa; phylum Chordata; class Amphibia; order Anura; family Pipidae; genus Xenopus; species Xenopus tropicalis. Next base: position 106,717,326 of record NC_030678.2, on the reverse strand, counting down.
GGTGGCTCGGCCCACTTTTTTTTAACTTTGAATGGCAAATACCCAGTGACTAACTCTGGAAACTTTAACAATGCTGGATTAAATATTTAAATAATGGTATCAGTTTAAATATAAACCAATGAAATCTAATGGGTGGAAATGGATTGGCTGTTGGTGGCTCCTCCCACTTGTTTGGGAACCCTGACATAAATAGTGTGAGCAAAGCAACATTTTAAATATAAACCAAAAAAATTCAATAGGTGAAGTATGATTGGCTGTTGGTGGCTCCACCCACTTTTTAAAACCTAAAAATGCAGTTCCCTAGTGACCCTGGTGTTAATACTGTGAGAATGGCAGCAGGTTGAATTTCCCATTGAAAATCAATAGGTAAAATCTGATTGGCTGTTGTTGGCTCCACCCACTTTTTCTAACTCTGAACTGCAGTTACCAGGTGACTAGCTCTGCAAAGTTTGGAGACCTTAGTATTAATATTTAAAGAATGGCCGCAGTTTAAATTTAAACATATGAAGTCTATAGGTGATATCTAATTGGTTGTTGTTGGCCCCACCCACTTTTCTAAACTTGGAACATAGTCACCTAGTGACAAACTGTGCAAAGTTTGGGGACCCTGACATTAAACATGTGAGAATGGCAGCAGTTAAAATTTTCCCACTGAAAACAATGAAAGAAATGTGATTGGCTTTTGGCGGCCCCGCCCACATTTTCTAACCTTGAGTACGAAGTCACGCGGTGCAAAGTTTGCGAACTCTGGGATCAAACCAATAAAATTCAATAGGTGAAATCTGATTGGCTGTTGGTGGCCCCACCCACTTTTTCTAAAACTAAACTAAAACTGTAGTCCTCTAGTGACCAACTGTGAAAAGTTTGGGGACCCTGGTGTTAATACTGTGAGAATGGCAGCAGGTTGTATTTCCCCATTTAGAGTCAATAGGTAAAATCTGATTGGCTGTTGGTGGCTCCACCCACTTACAAAAATACAAAAAACCTTAAATGCGTAGTCACCCAGTGTCTGACTATGCAAAGTTTGGGAAGCCTGGCAACAGACCAATAAAAATCAATAGGTGAAATCTGATTGGCTGTTGGTGGCTCCGCCCACTTTTCAAAACTAAAATTGCAGTCCCCTAGTGACCAACTGTGAAAAGTTTGGGGACCCTGGTGTTAGTACTGTGAGAATGGCAGCAGGTTGAATTTCCCCATTGAAAGTCAATAGGTAAACTCTGATTGGCTGTTGGTGGCTCCGCCCAGTTTTTCTTACCTTGAAACACAGTTACCTGGTGCCTAACTCTGCAAAGTTGGGGACCCCGGTGTTATTACTGTGAGAATGGCAGCAGGTTGGATTTCTGCCAAGTCAATAGGTAAAATCTGATTGGCTGTTCACATCTCCGCCCACTTTTGGGCATCCAATATTCATCATATTTTCATTCAGGCTGAGCCCATGACGGTGTGATTCAAGTTTGGGGAGTGTAGCCTCAAAGCTGTAAGTTTTGCAGCCATTTCAATTTCCCCATAAAAGTCAATGGGTACAATATGATTGGCTGCTGTTGGCCCCTCCCACTTTGCGGGGTTTTTTTTTTTTTTTTTTAAAAACCTGAATGCGTAGTCACCCAGTGACTGACTGTGCAAAGTTTGGAAAATCTGGCATCAAACCAATAAAAATCAATAGATGAAATTTGATTGGCTGTTGGTGGCTCCGCCCACTTTTCAAAACTTAAACTGCAGTTCCCTAGTGACCAAGTGTAAAAAGTTTGGGGACCCCGACGTTATTACTGTGAGAATGGCAGCAGGTTGAATTTCTGTCAAATCAATAGGTAAAATCTGATTGGCGGTTCACAGCTCCGCCCACTTTTGGGCATTCAATAATCATCCTATTTTCATTCAGGCTGAGCCCATGACTATGTGATTCATGTTTGGGGAGCGTAGCCTCAAAGCTGTAAGTTTGGCAGCAGTTTCAATTTCCCCATTAAAGTCAATGATTAAAATTTGATTGGCTATTGTTGGCCCCTCCCACTTTGGGGTCATCCAACAAATGTCGCTGTTTCATTCGGGGTGACCCCATGATTATGTTATTCAAGTTTGGGGGGGTGTAGCTTCAAAGCTGTAAGTGTGGCAGCAGTTTGAAAATCTTCCCTGTCAAAGTCAATGGGAAAATTGGGGGGTTCGGAGCGGCGCCACAAAAAGACGGGGGGCCGGATCGCTTAGAAAAGCACAAGCAACCTGCTCCGCTATAGGGCGAAGATGTGTGGGGAGTTTGGGTATTGTACCCCTAAAACTGTAGGAGGAGTAGCGTTTAGAAAATGGGGGGCGCTAAGAATAAGAAGAAGAAGAGGAAGAAGAAGCGGAAAAATAAGCCAAAGTCAAAGAACAGTATATTGGGGTTTTCAACCCAACATAATTAAATTCCAGCCATTAAGTCTTATCTGCACAGAAAATGCAATCAAGACAACTATTTGTTAAGAACTTTGGTTTGTGAGTCAGAGGTCCCATTTTACATTTTTTACATCCTTTTTTCAATATAAACAGCAGGTAGTGATTATATTGTGTATCACTGGATTGACTGTCCGGTTTTGACCCAGATAAGCCAGTTTTTGGAAGGGCTGTCCAGGTCAAAACTGCCTACCCATTTTTCCAAATTCAGAAAACCAGGCAGGACTCTTAGATGCTGATCACCGTGTCAAAGCCCCGTCCCGTGATGTCACTGCTTTGATCCATGGCATCACCACCCTGTCCAGGGGCGTATTTATAGTAAGGCACCTGAGGGCCATCCCTTAAAACATGCCACCCTAAGCACAGGCCCTCAGGTGCCTTACTATAAAAATATATTTTCTTTTTTATTAAAAAAAAAAAAAAAATGCCGCCAGCCTCTGCCAAGGCATCAGTATATTATCCCAAACACTTGTGTACCAAACAGTGTTACCAGGGTTGGACTGGCATACCAATTGGGAGGCCTAGTGTACAAGAATTACCATCACCTGTCCTTATTAAAACCTACACCACTTGGCAATGTCTGTATCAAATTACTGTGAAAGTAGGGCCAGCTTGTTATATGGTGGGTCTTAACAAAGCCAGTCTGACAGCTACCAAATTTGATACTATGCATAGTTCTTCTACTGAACCTTTCTGGAAAAAGAAATGCATATATCTACTTATGTAAAAATGTATTAAACTATCAAAATAAAATATTCTACTGTAAAGGAAGTTTTATGCAATAAAGATAATATTCTATTAGGTTTACTCTTATAACTAATATCAATTCCAAAACAAAATCTAAGCATGTTCAATAGTGTGAAGTTTTTGTTTATACATATTTGGGGAATTCTATACAGATCTAACTTGCAGATCTGAGTGGTGATTTTGCTTTGTTGGTGGTCTTCATTATACACACAGATACCTGCTTGTGCTTGTAAAACAGAGTACTGTATAAGAAGATATTTGCTTCTTTCCTTACCACCATTAGTCAAGTCCTTAGTTAAAAGAACTTTATTTTTGCTAGAAATTCTTTGATGAGTATTTAATTGGTAATGTAAACTAAACAGTTCAATGCAAGTACAATATGCGCTAAAAAGAATAGCTTAAAGAATGTTTCTTGAAACTGAAGCCAAAGTCCATGAACTTAAATCTAATTTCTTCCTAATGATCCTAATAACATATTTATCTCAACTTTGTTATCAGACCATTAAATATTTTGGACTGAGGTTTTAATAAAGAAACATTTATTCCAGCACATAAAGACACAGGGAAAGCATTCTGATTCCTTGCAGACAGGGGTCATAATCAGCCCTGGACTACCTTTAAGGTTGGTCTTACCTTTCATTTGCATGTTCAGTTGAGGACTGACCTACACAGGAGAATATTTTGAATGTTATTATTTTTAAAATGTATTTATAAAGCATCAACATATCCGCAGAACTCAAGTGTTTTCCCCCCAGGCCCTTTTTGTCAGACACATACCAACTGGCGCTGCTCCAGCCCCCACACTGTGCGTGAACGTGACACTAGGGTGCATTCATTTACCTAGACAGTGTGCAAAGTGCAATTTCAAGAGCAATCAGGCGCTGTTGCTCCAAATACTTTCTAAGTCTGTCTGGCATCATTTACTGTGTTTGGCATTCAAGTGACGTGTGCACCCTATTCTTTCAGTGCAAGTGTGCTGCACCTATTTACATAGGGCGCTGGGGTAATCCTGGAACTACTGCCTTGTTATGAGGAGACAGTAGCTTCAGGATTCCCCTTCTGCAGAACCCAATTCGGAATGGAAGGCAGGAAGAACTGAGCTGCGCCAAGCGCAACTATACAGAAATGCAAGAAGTGCACATACCTTTAAGGAAAGTGTTTTCAGGCACAATTCACTGTGGGGATAAACGCGAGTTAACAGTGCAAACAATGCTATCAGCTTCTGTAAAACTATTTTTTTTAAGAGTGGGTGAGGTATATGTTTAATATTTTTGCCCCCACCTGGTGAGTTTTTTTTCTAGAGAGAATACTGACAAGGGGGTACAAGGCACAAGGTGATCCATGCTTTTTACTAACAAATGCAATATATATACCTTAATTCCACAGGGGAAGGGGGAGAATGGAAGTGAGTTTTGTGGAGAATGGCATACACTTTTTTTTAGTAGGAAACATGCTACTAAAACAGTGATCTCCAACTGGCAGCCGCCATCCAGCCTGCGACTTCCCCCATATGGCCCCCCACTTGTCTGGCTGTTGTGACTGCTTACCTTTGTGTAAGCTTTAAATAGTATCAGTACTTAAATTAAGAGGCCCCTTGCAATCGTTCATACATCAGATTCAGGCTGTAAACCCCTGTATTGTTCACACATTTAAGCCCCTGATTTGTTTACACCGTCTGGTCCCTGCATTGTTCACCCCATGCATTGTTCACAACTCAGGCTCAAGCTATAAGCCCCCACATTGTTCACCTGTTCACACCTCAGACAGACTGTAGGAGCAGTGCCAACACTGTGTCACTCTATGTACTACCTGCCCTACCCTGCCTGTGTGCCATACTATGCCTGTCCTACCCTGCCTGTGTGTGCCATACTCTTCCTGCCCTATGCTGCCTGTGTGTGCCATAGTATGCCTGCCCTACCCTGCCTGTGTGTGCTATACTCTGCCTGCCCTATACTGCCTGCGTGTGCCATACTATGCCTGCCCTACCCTGCCTGCCCTATACTGCCTGTGTGTGCCATACTCTTCCTACCCTATGCTGCATGTGGGTATGGTCTTAAAATCTCTTGCGTTATATAGAGCAAACAGGAAAACTGAAGCTACTCCATGTTTGGTTCTTGCAAAAGAAATACTAGAATTACCAGTACACAGATAACGCCCCCCCTGTATAAAAGACTCCAGCTAACAAAACAGTCACATCAAAGAGAGAAGGGACTATAGTGTATCTTAGTAATCTAATTATCTGCATCACAAGGACCAAACATGGAGATGCTTCAGTTCCCACGTTTGACCCTGTTTAGCTGAAGAAATAAAAACTTTAAAGTCTTAAAATGGTTGATTACTATGGGCTAAGTCTAATTGTGGCTTTAAGTCACACTTATTGCACATAATATTTAGACAGCGATGCCTTAGAGTCCAACGATCATTCTTCTGATTTTGTTTTGCACATGTACATATGTTGCATATGTCTCTTATTATACAATCACCTAGAAAGTGTTTAAAATATTGTTTGTTGTGCTAGTGAAAACTACTCATTTAGTAATTTAATGTAAAATGATCTATTGCCTACCACCGGACAAACCAAACTACAATAACACATTTTCTTTTCCAGTGATTTAAGTAAAATTAGTGCTTATTTTACATGAATTCAAAACTATTGCATATGGTTCAAAATATGGTTACGTGTGTTATTGTTTCCTAACCTCTGTTCCCTCTGGTAAAATTAAAATTGTGAACACATGTAATCCTATTCTTCTATTTATGTATATTGTGCTATTAAGATTTTATTATCCAAATGAATACAATTTCTGGAATGCACAATATATCCCTTAAAATAGCACTCTTTTAGTAGCTTTTTTTAACTATAGTGCATTTTCACATGGTGCAACAAATATCTTCTAAACAAACTGCAGTAAAATCATTGTTAGGGCTATTTAAATATTAGAGAATAATATCTTACCCATCAAAACTGAAACGATTACTTTGTTTTAACCTTGAAGTTACAATGGACCACAAACATAAATTCACTAAAATAATATAAAATTCTTTATCTTGAGCAAAGCTGGAGTGTCCAGGATACCTTCTTGTTGCTCAGAAGGAATTCACTATTCCCAGGAACCTTTTGAAAACTGTTCCTGACATCAGTATGGGAAAAAAAAGCCTTAGCTTGTTCTGCGTCGCTCTCACACTGTTGAAGTAGCAGTAAGGCAAATCCTCCTCTCTCGTGTCAAAAGCACCGATTTGTCATAACCAACAAAGTCATTAGAAATGTTCGTCATATACAAAGAAATAATAGAGAACAATAAAAATCATACACGGTACTCTGTGCCTCTTCACCAGGCGGGATCTGTGCAAGCTTTCCTTATTAGGAATAGGCTTAAGAATGCTGGAAGGGTCGGGTAACATGCTTTCTAGTTTTGTAAAGCACATTTGATGAATTTTTCCCCTTTTCTGAAGATATGCTCTGTTTTTCAGCTAACAAAATGCTTCAGTACAAATATACATACAGTATTGGGCTCATTGAAAAACAGTACATAACTGCAATGGCTAATACAGAGTTTAATGCTTTGTTTAAATATAAATGTGAGCTTTAGTCATAATTGCTAAATAGTATAAAAGTACTCATACGATACCATTCTGGCCAATAAATAGCTGGCAGGGAGTACTGAGTTTATGGGGGTTCCCCCAGAACAGAGACAATCTGGCATTTTTACAAATACTGAATTAACAATATGAAGATTTAATACAAGATACCCAAGCAGTACAACAGACTGTGCTAGGCAGTGCAACAGGATAAGAAGCTTTGGTAACTAAAAGGGCAATACAAGATCAATCCAGGGTTATACTATATTAAAGGACATTTAAACCCTAAATTTTCCTACCATGTATATAAGTTGGACACATCTTCCCCACCCAAACCACACCACTTATATGCATATATCCCCTCCATTTAACTGTGTCATAACATTTTTCAAAAGTAAATAGCAGCTTTCATTGACCATTTCCTTCTCACATACAGTGGAGGAAATAATTATTTGACCCCTCACTGATTTTGTAAGTTTGTCCAATGACAAAGAAATGAAAAGTCTCAGAACAGTATCATTTCAATGGTAGGTTTATTTTAACAGTGGCAGATAGCACATCAAAAGGAAAATCGAAAAAATAACTTTAAATAAAAGATAGCAACTGATTTGCATTTCATTGAGTGAAATAAGTTTTTGAACCCCTACCAACCATTAAGAGTTCTGGCTCCCACAGAGTGGTTAGACACTTCTACTCAATTAGTCAACCTCATTAAGGACACCTGTCTTAACTAGTCACCTGTATAAAAGACACCTGTCCACAGAATCAATCAATCAAGCAGACTCCAAACTCTCCAACATGGGAAAGACCAAAGAGCTGTCCAAGGATGTCAGAGACAAAATTGTAGACCTGCACAAGGCTGGAATGGGCTACAAAACCATTAGCAAGAAGCTGGGAGAGAAGGTGACAACTGTTGGTGCGATTGTTCAAAAATGGAAGGAGCACAAAATGACCATCAATCGACCTCGCTCTGGGGCTCCACGCAAGATCTCACCTCGTGGGGTGTCAATGATTCTGAGAAAGGTGAAAAAGCATCCTAGAACTACACGGGAGGAGTTAGTTAATGACCTCAAATTAGCAGGGACCACAGTCACCAAGAAAACCATTGGACACCGCAATGGATTAAAATCCTGCAGGGCTCGCAAGGTCCCCCTGCTCAAGAAGGCACATGTGCAGGCCCGTCTGAAGTTTGCCAATGAACACCTGAATGATTCTGTGAGTGACTGGGAGAAGGTGCTGTGGTCTGATGAGACCAAAATGGAGCTCTTTGGCATTAACTCAACTCGCTGTGTTTGGAGGAAGAAAAATGCTGCCTATGACCCCCAAAACACCGTCCCCACCGTCAAGCATGGGGGTGGAAACATTTTGCTTTGGGGGTGTTTTTCTGCTAAGGGCACAGGACAACTTATTCGCGGGATTATTAACGGGAAAATGGACGGAGCCATGTATCGTGAAATCCTGAAGGACAACCTCCTTCCCTCTGCCAGGAAACTGAAAATGGGTCGTGGATGGGTGTTCCAGCACGACAATGACCCAAAACATACAGCAAAGGCAACAAAGGAGTGGCTCAAGAAGAAGCACATTAAGGTCATGGAGTGGCCTAATCAGTCTCCGGACCTTAATCCAATAGAAAACCTATGGAGGGAGCTCAAGCTCAGAGTTGCACAGAGACAGCCTCGAAACCTTAGGGATTTAGAGATGATCTGCAAAGAGGAGTGGACCAACATTCCTCCTAAAATGTGCGCAAACTTGGTCATCAATTACAAGAAACGTTTGACCTCTGTGCTTGCAAACAAGGGTTTTTCCACTAAGTATTAAGTCTTTTTTTGTTAGAGGGTTCAAAAACTTATTTCACTCAATGAAATGCAAATCAGTTGCTATCTTTTATTTAAAGTTATTTTTTTCGATTTTCCTTTTGATGTGCTATCTGCCACTGTTAAAATAAACCTACCATTGAAATGATACTGTTCTGAGACTTTTCATTTCTTTGTCATTGGACAAACTTACAAAATCAGTGAGGGGTCAAATAATTATTTCCTCCACTGTATCTGCACTGACATTTATATCTGCAAACAACACATGTGAGCTGTATAGTCCATGCAATCAAGAATGCAGACTTACACAGGCAGATCTTAATTTGATAAAACGTCCTGCTTGGACTGTGCAGAGTTTCTATGGAAACCAGCAGTGCCATCTCTTTACTGGCTGCTAGGCTAGAGGGTGTGTTTGGTGACCTGAGTTGAGAAGAACTTTGCATCCTAAGTGATTATGGGATGCTGCAGCCTTACTATTAACCTTTGAACTACAGAAGTGGCAGATATTTAAATATTTTAAAGTGGCTGATCACTGATTTTTTTTTTGTGGGGATTTGTATGTCTTTTAACTGCTCCTATGTCTTTGCTTACATAAAATCCATCCAAGTAGCAGTGCAGGCTAGTAAACTGTAGCAATAACTGTATTAAATGCCCAACAATGTATTTAACTTACTTTTGCCATACCACCTGAGAATGCTCCTTTTTAAAAAGACAGGGCTTCTGTTTCAAAAAGAATACTCATGCAGCAAAGAAATTTCTAATTTTTGGTTTTGCTGATCCTTGGAAATCAGTACAGACAAGCAAATTTGAAGGCTTTATATATGAACTTTAAATCTAAAACAGTAAATGGGATATCCTAGCAGACTCCAAGAGACTGGCTGCATGCAGGCACATTAAGGGGAATGAATCTCTATCAATTTGCCTTGAACCAGTGGTTTACTGACCATTGATATTTAAGCTTAACTTTGTAGTCCAATATTTGGTCATCCCACACCTAAGTGCAATGTCAGATACAAAGATGTCAACCCGGTGAATTAAGTCATATTAAGGAATAGCCTATTGTGACCAGAGTGTGGGGAGAGAGCTTGAAAATCAGGTAATATCCCCAAAATCCAGGAGAGCTGACAGCTCTGCAGATGTAGTGCTTTGTTGCTCATGGCAGAAGGCAGTTTCCTACATGTAAACTCTTTTACATGCCACTACCTTAAACCATCATGGGCTGTAACCATATTTTAGGTGACTTACCTTAGTGTTTATAAGCATATGGTACTGCTTAGTGCAAAATTAGACTTAATGGAAGCTCATCTTCAAAGAGGTTAGTCTGTATGAAAGGTCTCTACTTCTTTTATGTGAGTCCACACACAAGAAGCAATTCCCATACATTAGTTTATTTAAAGAAATATAAGTTGAAGACAAGATTTATAAATTAATGTTATTTATCTTTTAAAAGAACAAGAATGAAAACAAACTAAGTTATCAGCATCATTGCATTTTATGTTTATGTCTTGCTTGGCAACCAGATAAGCATTTTTGTTTGGTGTTCAGGGGCACTCATTTAGAGAGGAATGTTCCTTAGTTTCTAAAAGGGCAGTTAAATATTCTGCTATAAACAACATGTATGATGATAGCTAAAATGTAATCAATTCTGAAAAGTAAGTGTTCAAATGCAAGGGGGGGATCACCCCCCTCATAAATACAGTGCTGTCTAACACCGGCAGTGATGTATTCATAGAGATGTATGCGGGTCTCTGCGCTCTAAGAAGAAGTGCAGCGACCTGCAGCAATTCAGCTAGAGCTTCAGAGGCATGCAACACAGTTTCTGTCTAGTCTAGGATTGGTCAGAATTTTGTACAGGGTCACTCCAGCCCACACCTCATAGGCGCTAACAATCTACAATATAATTACCAAAGCTGGTAGGAATAAGAGCTGTGTTTGCAGAAGCATGTAGTCCTCTTGGCTTTTTTTAAAACCTTTCTATTTCACCTGCTGCTGTGGGGGAAGAGGTTACATTTTTTTTGCCAAATTCTCCTCCCCCCCCCACCCCCTTTGCCTGGCCATTTTCTTGAGGGTAGACCACTGCAAAGTAAATAAAAATGATGGACTGTGCCAGTAACATGACAAAAAAGTATTATGTCTTGCAATTCACAGCACCCAAATGACTTCTTTCATTATTATAACTTCTTTCAATATTGTAGCTGGAACTGTGGGGGACTCAACATGAAGGTCATTTAGAGTGTGATTTGGAGTGCATGCCTATTTTCCCTTTCCAGGAAGCCAAGCATGAAGTAAAAAAAAAGTGAGATGGAGTGTGAAAAGTTATTTGCCATATTAAATATTATTGGAGCAATTGCTGATTGGCTGATACCATAATGTTTTCTATATCTATAGCATTGTAATTAATTAAAGGGAAACCTGACTGAATATTGGACCACATATGGGATTTTGAAGTAAAAAAAAACCCAAAAAACAGTAATTATGCAATCAGTGCATATTTATACATATCTTCACTTTATAAATATTTTAATTAACAATTAAAACATTATAAGGGTAAAGGTGGCCATACACGGACCGATTTTTTACTTACAAACGACCGATTCCCGAACGATCCGATGCTATCGTTAAGTTATCGTATAGTTGGTGGTGTACGAACGATCGTCGGCCCACTAAACAAGCCGACATTATCGTCCCCAAAATCGATCGGCCAGGTTTAAAAATTTTGGTCGTTTAACGATAAAATCTGCCAGTTGGTGTGAGTGTCAGACATTTGTCTTTCAACGATTGTTCTCTGCGCATGTCACGATTGCCAGCAGCAGAAGTCAACGACATCGATCGTACGTAGATGTACGATCGTAGGTATTTTACGATAATGATGCGACAAAATCTTTCCCGAATTATCGTTGCCTGTGGATGGCATATCGTATGGGAACTCGATCGCCATACGATCGTTTGTCGATATAATCGTTCATCGCACAACGAGCGAAATCGCCTCGTGTATGGCCACCTTAAGTGGTAAAGTTTCAACCAGTTCTAACAATGCACAGAAACCAACTGACCAATAAGGTGCACAAGTCAATGAAACCCAAATCTGCAGCCTATAAGCATGTGTCACCAACAATGACCTGTATTTATTAAGATCCGCCGAGAGTAGGCATGCAGCCATCCCAAACAACAACTTTTATTCACGAGGCTCAGGCAGGGGGAGGCATGCAGATGTCCCACCTCCCGTCCCCTGCACATCCCAGCACAAGTTAGGCCAGTGTACACAGACCACATTGGTGCCCTTTACCTACAGCCTGACCTATGGCCTTGCAGCTGTAAATGCTGTGATCTGCACCTGGAACTGGATAGACGTGCTCTTTGAACCGTAGCGCTTTTGCACTTCTTTTTGCACGTCCCAGGTCAAGTAAATAGCCCCTCATATCTGTTATAGATGACCTTCCATGATACATATCAGGCCTGCATACCTAGGTATCTCAACATAAATGTTTTATTGTAACTGCAACATTGGCAGGAACATAACTAAAGAAAGAGAGCATGCTGAGCATGATATACATCACACAATGCAGTTTCTGTGCGTTTATCAAGATTGAAAGAAAGACATTATAATATAGTTTCTCTTATAAAATGTAGACAACTGTGGTGTTGATAATAATAACAATATTAATACTATAATACTGGTATCTGTTCCTGTGGAGCTTCCTGTGTACTTCCTTTAGCTGCGGTTTCCTATTAATAGAGAGTAAATTCATGCGCTGTTTAAAGAAGAAAGTTGTTTTCATTTTATTGTTTCATTCTTTGGGGACGTACTTTGTCGCTACAAAGAGGTTTTTATTTAACCCTTACTGAGCTTAAATGGATGCTACAGATCTCTATTATCAGAATACTAGGAAGAATACTAGGAAGTCACTAAATGTGAAAAACAGGTTATATATAGACTATGTAAACAACCTAATGAAACAAACAAAAAAAGCTTAATTTCTTATTATACCAAAACCAGCTTTTGTTCATGGAAGCAAACCCCATCCTAGCTATAATTTTCATTCCTAATTAAAAGTGGATCACTGAACTGTAGGGCCTATTTTGAGATACAAGCCTTTTATTTTTTTTTCTTTTCAAAAGGATTTTATCTTTGTACTTTTCCCCATTAATTATCTAATTATAAGAGAGAATGGACCACTAATGCTGCTCCACAAAAGCTTTTCAGCTGTGAAACAAACAGGGCGTATTATAAAGATGAAAAGAAAAAAAGCAACACATGAACAATGCAAACTCCTATATCAATTGTATGTAACTAAGCTGAAATCCAGTTTATGAAAGACTGTACTGCTCCATGTGCAAATATAGATCTTTATGTACTAAAGAGTGCTAACTCAAGTGCTTTTTATGAAAACTGCATTAACACCATCCAGTTATTAACATTTCAAATGAATGGCAGATTCAGCGCATAATAGATTGATTCTGTTCAGTGTCAGCTTGGAACCAGAGAATTTGACATTCAGGGCCCACAATCACAGCAATTAGATACAGATAGCAATAAATATTACTATAGGCCTACAGTAGAAATAAAAACTTAATGACAATTGTCCTTGGCTGGAGCCCACAAGGAAATACTCTGGTACTCTGGCAGAACAGTCTGATCCTGTTTCAGTTTTGAAGAATTTCATATTATTGTCAAGAATGTAATGTCCAAAAATCGCCTCTGTGTGCCGGAAATTATCACACTGTGTAGTATGAGCATGTTGGACATCTCCATTTCTTTCAAGATGGCTACACAACGAGTGTGTAAGATTAAATAGAGGGGGGGAAGAAGCAAAAGGATTCTCACCACCATTCTACATATTATGTTTGGCATTACCATTGCAGATAGTTTTCTGGCTCTCACTCGAAACAATAAATGTCAGTTCCAAGACAAATTATTCATTCAGAAGAAAAAGAGAAATCTCTGTATAAATGGCATAAAAATAGTGAACACAAGAATCCTGATTTTAAAAAATAGAGTTCCGTGCTCGTATATAAAAATATGCACTGCATCTTGCCCAATGAAAAAATCTAACAGACTCCAATAATAGACTGTCCGGCGCCTAAATTGTATACAGTTCTGACAAGCAATAAAGTCATGTAATACAAGATAAAGGTTGGTTAAAACATATTTACTGCTAAATTATAGCTATAAATATGCACCCAAATTTTCTTTGAGCCAGTTATTTAATTTTTGTTATACTTTTAGAAATATAAACATTTATCAGTGTGCATCTTCAACATAACACATTTTCCTGCTGCACACAACCCAGTCATGCTGTTTGGCAGATAAGTGTTTCCAATCACTGAAAAAATAAGTAATTTAGACCAGGGGAGGAGGGAATTAAACACTGTTTCAACTACCTGCATGAACCATAAACATTACACTTGCCCCCAGGAAGTCACCATTCTAGCAAGTATGATTGTCAAAGGGGTGCAATTCTCAAGGCATAGCAGAAAAAATGTACCTACTCAATCCACCCACTGTTCACCCACAGTTTTGAATGCAATGTGATTGAAGTGATACTGGGCACAAAAAAAAGCTAATTTAGGGTACAAAAAACTTTTTACTCTAATTTAGTTCGGGCATAATCCTGCATAATGCAACTGAATATAAATTACTTTGCTACTTGAATAAATATGGGGAAAGGAATCAGGATTCTATCATAACCAAACTGATCTTGTGCATGATACACACAGTGTTATATTTTTGTTATGTATATTATAAGAGGAAACTTGACCAGGCTAACATATTATTTTATAATTTCTACAATTATAGAAAATATCCCACTATTATACAGTACATAAAATCAATGTTTTTCATTTTTTTTACTGCTCTAAGCTCCCATTTACATAACGCAAAGGTTACCTTTTTACCTTTGCTTACTTAAGACTTATGGCACACAGGAAGATTTGACCACGGCTTCACTAAGGTAGACGGTGGCAGTTCCCCTTTCCTTTTGAAATGTTTAGGACACTCCTGAGAAGCATGGAAGAAAGGGTTTCCATCACCAGACAGAAGGGTCTCCATTCACCAGACAGGTCCTTAACACAACTGCTTTATATGGTAGTCACCCTTTGAAATACCCTCTGATAAATGGCACAGACTAAAATCCCCAAAGCTGCGCCACATTCAGAACAAACTGTAAACATAAAGGACAAAATTAATTTGTTTATAAGTAGGATTTGCAGTCATCAACTGTGTACCTGTTTAATAAAATAGTGTGTTTATAAAAGATACCCTGCACTGAACAATATTTAATTGCATATTTGTATTTAGTCTTGTGGGAGGAGCAATGATTTCATTTCTGGCATATCATCATGGAATGGAAGGAATGGAGGAATTATTTCTTTATTTAAAGGTATAACCACTAAACATGTCCCAGGTGCAGTAACCCACAGAAGCCAATATGAAGTTTGCTTTTAAAGTGTTAACCAGTAAATTTTTCCTGCTGATTGACTGCTATAAGTGACTAGACCTGTAGCAAATAATGCATCTTTCATTATTATTATCCTTTAGCATCTTGAATTGGTTGGTACAATATTCTTTTAAGGTGTTTTGTTTTTCATGTCAGTGCAAGAGATATAAAAAGGTTGCCTTCTTTCTACATAACAAAAGGGCAAAGCAACGTTACCAGCAAGTTCAGTGACCCTGGATTCCTAAGTCATTAGGCCCAGGACCAACTTTTGTAGGATAAGGATAATGTTCATCATCCCTGTTTTCCAATACTCTTTAGCTTCCAGCCTGATCTTCCCTCATTATGTTACAACTTAAGGCTATAAACATTAAAGAGCCAATTTATAATGCTATGTCTACCTCCAGGGTGGCATAGGCGGCATTGTTAAGAGAGAAAACAACCTCCAATCATTATTATTATTTACAGCTGCAGTCTAGACAAGGACTTGCTAAAAGACCGACAGAAAGATAGAAGTACTTTTCAGGACTTGTGCTCTTTCCAGCCAAGTAACCACAGGTATGCACTAGAACTGAGTTTAGCTTTGTGCAAAGCAAAGTAAAATGAGGGGAGGTGTGCGGGGAAACACATGCTGTATATTAGTTGTTAGTGGTTTTTAGCTGGCAAGATCAGCAAGCCATAGTCATGCTATGACATGCACAGTTGTGGAGCCTTCACCTTTATATTGCAGGTGCAAAACTCTTCCAAATGCAAAAAATAGCCACCTGAAATGTGCCCACACACTGATGTTGTCTGTAAAGTGCAGCAGAATATGTTGGCTCTATATAAATAAAATTATATTAATGTGTCTCTTACTAAGTCTCTGTAATATTATTTTTCTATTCAGTTTGGTTCTGCTGTGTTTACTATTGGACCTCATTCTGCACTGAGTGTCAGCAACAAGCATCAAACAAAACAGTACCGAAGTCTCCTTTCATAAATTACTCAGGAGGAAATTATGGATGTTGACAATACATACATTGGCAGAACTAGGGGTAGGCAGAAGAGGCAACTGCCTAGGGTGCAACGATGGGGAGTGCCAGGCAGGTACCACTCCTGCCTACCCCTAGTATGCCCTTTCTTGCCCCTGCTGCTTGTCTAGGGCAGCAGCCGACCCCCCCCTGTGATGTTCCCATATGCACGCTTCTTCACTCACACATGCAGGGTGGTGTGCAGGGGTGAGGTGGCCAGCCAGCTTGCCTATGGCACTCTGTCGGCTTGTCCCGCCCCTGAGTACTCACGGACTAACAACAATATAACTAAGATTGTAGGAATGCAAATGATTGAGACTTTCCTGTAAGGGTAAATGATGTTTTAAAGCAGGGGGCTCAAACTCAATTTACCTGGGGGCCGCAGGAGGCAAAGTCAGGATGAGGCTGGGCCGCATAAGGGATTTCACAAAAAATTGGCTTTCAAGGGATAATGCAAGGCACGGCAGGCGGGAGCTGCTGATTGCGGAAATGACGTTATGCCATCATAACAGTTATTATGGGAAGACGTTCTGTGTGCACAATTAGCTCCTTAGCAGCTAATTGTGCACACAGAACGTCTTCCCATAATAACTGTTATGATGGCATAACGTCATTTCCGCAATCAGCAGCTCCCGCCCGCTGTGCCTTGCATTATCCCTTGAATCGCAATGAAAATCGTGATCCATTCATTGCTTTTGAGAAGGCGTTGGTGCGGGCCACAAAATATTGTACCGAGGGCCGCAAATGGCCCCCGGGCCGCTAGTTTGAGACCCCTGTTTTAAAGGCATTGAGTTGCAGAAAAGCACATATAAAATAAATGCAAGTTTGAAGAGATAAGTTTTGAACAAGGCTTATCACTTTCCCTTCTCATACACTGCTAGCTAATTGGTCAAAAACATATTTGGGGGGGGGGGGGGATGAATCATATTGAAGTTTAAGTAATTCAAGTGTATTATTATTGGAAATAAAATAACTGGAAAATAAAGTGCGAAGTGATTGCTCCAGGTGCATAAAAGAGAAAATATCAGCTGGAATCAGTGAAATGGGTTCACTTTGTACTAAAATAATCACTCTGCACTTCATTTACTCCACCTCCACATTCTTTAAACAGATCACCTAAAATACTATCCATCATTCTTGCAACTAGTATTTCCAGAGCTATGTAAGAGGAAATGTGTGGTGAACTCTTAAAAGGGGAATGAAAAACTTTATCTACTAATTGTGGCTACAATGTGATTTATATGCAGAGTTATAGTACGATGAATGACATAAAAACTTACTGGCTGGCCTAGTTCTTTGGTAGAAGTATTTTCCTCTGGCCTGTAGTTCTTTGACAAAAAATATATCCAGACAAAACAGCGACTATATGCAGAATTCTAGTAATACACGTGGCTAAGCTAAAACCACCCATCATGAACAAAGATGGCAGAAATTGTGGTTCAGCAATAGTTAGAAGGCTGATGTTGAGCTGAACAGTACTGATGTAGATTAGCTTCAGATTTCCAGTGAATGGTTAGGTAAATTGCTAGTGGCCCCTTGGTAAGGCCATTATTAAGGCCATATTAAATGTTTCCTATATCTTGAATATCTTGTGGACCATATACAATGCTGGACCCTGACTGACCCAGGCTGTTTGTTCTACTGTTATGCCTCTGGGAATTGCTAGTAAGCTGTATTTGAAAAGATGGTGTCTGGCTAAGCTTGATCCTATTTAAGAACAATTTACCATACCATGACGCATAAGGTCCTGCTACAAAATTCTGCCATTTCCCAGCAGAGGATTTAGGTTACCTTACACAACCAAGTAAAAACATCTCCTCCAGCTGAATAGAACTGCAGATTTGGTAATATTATCCATGTGTCTCAGGTATTCTGAGGAAAGGTTCGACAGAGCTGCAAAAAACAGTTGGATTATATTTCCTTTTACACTACTTTATAAAGGTTAAAGAGAAATCTACTTTGTGCTACTTAAAATGTAAAACTATGGCACTGAAGTATGTTATTAAATCTAACTAGCGCAATGGGCAAAATTAATTACATTGAATATGGAGCAGTTTTCGTGCAGTGTTGCTCCATATGGGTACAACCACTGGGGATACCATTGATATCAATGGCAGTTATAGCACTGCTCATAGTGGCACTCTGTCAATAAGCACTGCTTTTGACTGGTTGATTTCTTAAAAGAAAAATGTTGTTAATTACTGTGGTTTTGGCACATGCAGGAAGTTTTTATCTCAAAAAAGGACATTCGCATTTTAAGGCAACAAACATGTATGCCATAACAACATCAAATGTCATACATTTTCCAAAGATGCAATTCTAAGTGTTTTGTGGTAGCCTATTTCACTTACAAAACAGCATAACCCAAAAAGGAAAGTAAAACACAGCAAGAAAACAAAGTACTGTAATTAATTAGGATGAAGGATTAATGAACGATGACATAAAAGGTGACGACCAAATTAAAGACTCTACGGATAATGCTAGGCGCAAAAACTGCACCACTCGAACACAAGCAAGTGAAGGGTATGTAAGTGTGCATATATGTCTAGCCCATAAGTCACCCGTTCACTGTTAAGTACAAGCTGTGCCTATTTTTGCGAAACAGGCCCCATACATGGTTAGCGGCTTATATACTGTATTTATTAAGCACAACAATATTACTCTACCAGTTCCTAGGAACTAAGTGATAAATCACCCTGAAGGCTGCTAGGAATTGTATCTCCTGAAATTCTGAAATTTGGAGGGCTAACAGCTTGTCTACTTGAAAACATGGAGCACAAAACAGTTATGTATGCAAAGCTGACAGCACTTTCTAGAGCTGAATAATATATCAGCAGCAGAGGGCAGCGAGTGCAAAAGAGTCCTATACTTACTGCCGCCCAAACACAGGCATTAAGAACAGCAACCCCCCCGCCATGCAAAAGGCAGCTTCCAGTCCCAAATGTTCCCTGCATGGACCCAATGAGCCCTATAAAATTTATCTTTAAGAAAATGCTCATATGGGAAAGGCTGACTTTTATAACAACTTAGCTATTAAGTCATATATTTTGCAATACTTCCTGATTTGGTTACAGCTTCCTGTTTTTCCAATATAAATGGAAACATATTATCTGGCAAGTGTAACTACGCCATGTTAGCAAATCCACGCTGGGAGGTGAGTAAATCACTGGGTGCAGGTTGTCTGACTTGCAGTTTTTGTTTTTCCTTACAGTAATGGCACATGCTATTTAAGAGAGGCATATTATTTAAAGTAATCGTGACAAAACATAGCATTTTAGCTTAATTTGATAGTAAATATGCTGACATCTTACACCCTTGCATTTTCTCCACTGAATGGTGATTGGCTGCATGAGAGTCACAGAATGATTTAAATGTTATGCTTCCAGGGACTTGCATACCTTCCACATGCTCTACAGTAACCAGTTCAGCCAAAGGTAAGAACATTATTTACAATACTCAGCAACAACGGGGAATCAGTCCAATAAGAACAACTGCATGCCAGTGTTTTCTTTCTTACTAATTTAACACTTAAGCCTTCCCCTCTGTATTTCCTACTTGTTTTGCTTTGCTGTTAAGGGAACTCACTATTCCAAAGCAACCAAAAAGAACTGAATGGATGCGCTTTCCTCACTACCCTTGAAATTAAAGCTTTAAAGGGGAACTCCACTCAAACACAACTTTAGCTTTTTGAAAAGCAAACATAATTTCAAGCAACTTTGCAATATACATGAATTAAAAAATATGCTGCCTTTCCATAATTTGTAATGTAATAATATGGTTTGGAACAGTTATCTATACCTGGCCCCCATTCTCCTGCTGATCTAGCGGACTCAAATAAAATAAAACAGTAGTCGACGGTCCTCAGCCTGCCTTCAGCCTGCATCCTCCAAAACCCACAAATCCCTGCACATGGGATGCCAATAAAGGAAAGGTACAAAACAGTGCAATGCAATGTGGGGTATGTCGTTTCTGCATGCTGTTTGTAAACTGTGAAGAAGTTGTTACAATTTGAAACATCAATGTTTTAGTTTCTCCACCCCTGCCAAGTTTTTAAATGACACAGAAAGAGAGGAACTGTTTTGCAGCTGGATTTCAGCATATACAAATAGTATTTATTCATACTTTTTGAAGGAGCAGATTACAGTAATAGGTATTTTAGGGGTTCCTGTGTTTTAGGGAAGCTCTTTAACAAATTTTAGTTTGGAAGCCGCAGTTCCCCTTCAAAATAAAAAATAAACCACTACATTGGCAAGCTGGTTCTATTTCTCCACTAATGCTAATTTAAAAGAATACCCTGGGCCAGTGTGTTTTTTAATGCTAAGAGACACATGCCCCAGGGTCTAAGGATAGGGACCATAATCACTGGGGGGTGCGTAATAAATTGGCAACCCCTGTGATTAACATTTTCATCTTCTTTTAAATTGGATTTATGCATTTAATATGACTTGCAGACACAGACTGTACTACACTGTATTTTGACAAGAGACGGTTCAGTACATGTTTTGGAGTTGTGTTATTTGCACAGAAGAAAGCAGCTTTTCACGTAACCAGGAGTACTGGCATTATCCACACTTGACCTCAGTCACTTGTTTCTCTTGCATTCTTCACCACCTTCTCTATTCCACATGCCTCCATTTAGTGAAATAATAGTAATTTTAAATAGACTTCTCTAAACTTTTGTTGTTACGTTACAGTAAAACTTCTAGTTACATAAATGTAACTAGGGGGCTTATTTATGACTATAGGTGCAAAATGCATAAGCCATGGGTGAATAATCCTCTACTGAGCATTTGTTGGACTCACTTGATGAGCTCTACAGATCAATTAAAATACACTGCTTGTTGTGGGATATTCTAAGCCCAATAAAACATTTGAGAGTATTTGTTAAGGAGGAGTTGCATGGCCTACATAAAAGCACTTGTCAGAAAGCCTGTCAGAAATCCACAGCATTTTACCCTTTTGGAGATTGAGTGAAGGGATAAACAGTATATTGTTAGTCTAGCAAGACATTCAACATGTGTAAAGTACACATTGCCTGTGTACAGACAGAATAGAAAATACCAACATAATTTTGCGATGGAAAATGCAAAAAAGTCGCCCGCAACAAATCTCCCTACCATCCCACCGGCGAAAATGTAAGTCGCCGGTGGGATGGCACACGCTGCGCAGACGATTTCGGCAAATCGCCAAAAATGCCTCGCGAGGGGATGGTAGTTTGGAGAGATTAGTCGCCCGTGACAAGGGAGATTTGTCGCGGGCGACTAATCTCCCCTTGTGCCAGAGCCCTAAGCAATCAGCAATTCATTTTGAAGTCTACCACAAAAAAATCTATGTTGCAATACTTTGCAGTAATGAAATAATAAGGGACTGTATTGAGAGGGTGATATGTTCATGTCCAAATACAATACAACAGTAGTCAGGACCTTTTACCAATTCTACCATTTTACCAAAAAACTAATTCACACAGAACTTTCGAAGTATAGTAATGTGACATAAGTAAGCATTATTCTTTCAGTAGGGCTACCAATCACCTGTCCTCCTACTTCTCGGTTGCTACTCCTCAGTTAATAAAACAAATAACAGGCTACATATTTACTTTAACAATATTAAAGCTGTTATTATTATTTTCTTTGAAGTTAAAGGGTTTAAAGGTTCTGTATGTGTTTTGTTTTAGAAATGTAGAGTTGATTCAAATATTGATTCTTACATCTCTTTAAAAAAATTATATATATACTACTGTGTTTTTTTCTAAGGATAAACCAGCTGACCAAGACAATGAGGCTATGGGTTATGCTGACAGCTCTCACTGGAGCAGCGTTTTCTGTTCCTGTAAGTATTCACAATTTTGCTAATTGATTATTTGGGAATATACAAAATGCAATATACATTATTGCAAAGGATGTAGATTTGTAGATTCTATACAGTAAAAATAATGTGCAGGAGGATTTCATCTATGCACTAATGCCTTTAAAACATTTTTATTCCAACATGTAAAAAAGGTTTTCTCCAAGAAAAAAAAAAAAGAAAGTGGCATAATCTGTTGTAATAATCTTTACTGATGTTGTGCTATTTGTATGATGACAGCTAGTCAGCCTGTTTAATGAGGTGGAACAGCAGCTGCCAAATTCTAGCCTCTGGGCTGCAAAAAAAAAAAAAAATAAGAAACAAGAAAGTTTCCATTCTTGATGTTTAGCTTGATGATAAATATATAAGGGTTACTAAGATAGCAGAAAACAAGAGTAGAATGAAAGGTTCACGCCCTTAAATTTTAATGCAAATTTAGATGTATAAAAAAAAAACATGTATACCTAGAAAGCCATACAAGGTAAAAGAAGAATAAAAATGTAAGGTAAGACGTCACATTGTAAAAAATATGTATGTATGTATGTATGTATAACTTTATTTATAAAGCGCCACAAGGGTACGCAGCGCTGTACAATCTTACAATATACAAAATTACACACAGGGAGGACAAGTGTTATAATAAATACAATAAATAAGTATAAATACACAGGGGGTAAGTACCATGTGGTATGAGACACAGTAGGAGTTCCCTGCCCCGTAGAGCTTACAATCTAAGTGTATATAGAATATAGATAGAAATGTAGAGCATGAAGCCATATAAACTGTGTATGTATGCTTTTGGTTGCATTTACTGTAACCAATAATATTTACTTGATCTATTTTTATTTATACTCTACTAGAGTAGAATTAGAATATATCTTTATTGTCATTGTCACATAGTAAACAACGAGATTTAGGAGGAAACTGTACATTTCTGTTCCAAATCAACTTTTTTAAATGTATTCAATATTCGTTAATTATGTACATGAATTTGCAGCTTCCACCTCACCCACAGCATCCTGGGTATGTGAACTTCAGTTATGAGGTATGTCACGCATGCCTATTTCTCTCCCCCACTTCACTCTCTATCGCTGACCTTTTTTAGCTCTCACATCCCCATTCATTCATTGTCAGGTATCTTAACGTCCTTGCTCAGAATCATATATTGTGTTTCTTTAGTAGAACACCCACAGGATTGCCTTGGCAACTTCCTATTGCATATTTGTGTTTTGCCTTTGTTTGTTTACTGGGCTGCCTGGCAGGCAGACACGTCCCTTATGGCTTTGGAAATGGGTACCATATTTATATTTAAGTAGTTAATTTTGAAAAATATGGACTTTTGTGCATTATCAGTTATTAACTTGATAAAATTAGTGGCAAAAGAAATGGAAGAATTCCTGCAATACACTTGCAACCTTTTACATGCGTGTACCTGGTTTGCGACCATTTTCTTGCAGCTTGCAACTTGCCCCCTTTTGTAAATACATCTTAATAAATAGGAATATTAAAGTAAATTTAAAGGTGAATTTCCTCTCAAAGGGGGTCTAAACCAAAAAATAAACTGATGTAACCTACCTTACTGAGGGTTCTTTTATAAGAACTTTTTAAATTTCCATAAATTTTCTATTTTTGCTGTCTGTGAGATATTTCTGTTTTTAGACAGCTAATGCCAATCTTTTGACTAAATACAGGAAGTGCACAGAAACTCTTCAAAAAAAATAAATATATAGAAAACTATACATCTCAAAAACAATATTATATAAAACATCCTATTTGTAAAACCCTGCTTCATCTAAATAAATTATTTTCATAAAAATATACTTTTCTGCTAGTATGTGCCACTGAATATTTGTAAATAGAAAAACTGCAATTTTAAGTACAGGTATGGGACCTGCTATGCAGAATGTTTGGGTCTTGGGACCAACTAAAACATATTTCCAACATTAATTAATTAAACCCAATAGGATTTGTTTTGTTATTGCAGAGAAAAGGGAAATCATTTTTAAAAATTAAAATTATTTGCTTATAATGGAGTTTATAGGAAATGGCCTTCACATAGTTCGGAACTTTCTGGTTAACAGGTTTTCAGAAAATGGATCCCATATCTGTACCAGGGGCTCAAATGACACACTGTGCTTACACACAAAAGAAGAGCGCACAAACATGTTAGATTACATCAGACAATTCATGGACTAGGATAGGGCAAGGAAGTGGACCCCAGGATATAGTGGGGGTTTATGGGAATTGTAGGAGTGTGCAGATCGGTGAGAAGAGAAGGTGAGGATTTAAGGGGGTGGAACAAGCAGGCTTCTGAGCCATTTTGGCTTTGCAGCTCCGCCCACCCTCCCTAACAGTTATGAGCAGGTTATTTAGTCACAGCCAGGCAAGGAGGGCAGTAAAGACAGAGAGAAAGGGATTAAAGTGATGGCAGAAGTTGTTTGGAGCTGAGACTAGGGGTAGCAGATATTAGCCGCTGTGAAAAGAGGAAAAGGTAAAGGAAACAGGTTAGCCTCAGGATTGCCAAGATGGGGGTACAGGGGATCTCCATAAAAGCAACCGTCAGTGGCTAGTTGTGAGCATTAGGTTGGAAAGTTTGCTTCAATGTTTAATATGTTGTGAAGTATATATGTGGTGGGGGGTTACCTTCACATAACAGTACCTTCACAAAACAGTGGCTCAAGGTAAAAGATGTGTTGGTTAAGCATTCATTCTGAATGTATCGTTTTTACTAGCAGTCTAAAACCCTTTCAGGCATAAGATGAATGGAAATTGCAAAAGTACTCAGATGACCACTCTGAAAAATTTTACATCAGTTCGTTTCTGGGAAATGTAAATCCTCTTTAAAAGAGAAAGAAAGTCATTTTGGCATTTTACTGCCAATAGATTAGCCACATTAGTGCCACCTAGAAAGCAGAAAGCTTTATAATACCCGAGTAAAGAACCCTAGAAGCACCCTCGGTTTAAGATTGCAGCTGCCATTTTAGCTTGGTCGTTGTAGCTTCCTGCTGTAGCTCTAGCCCCTGGTAGCTCAGATTACACATTCCTAAGGGAGAGGGAGTAAGTTTTATAAATTCTTATGGGAGGGGGGAGCAGGAGAAGGGAGAGAGGAAAGAGCTGGGCAGACTCTGGCCCTGGGAATGAAGGATTTTTCTGAGAGGAAGTCAGATACTGAAGAACATGTCTACAAAAAAGGAAACAAGAATTCCTGTGTTTCTTTTGGACTCAGTGCAGCTTTTATGTGAGTGTTTATAGCTGTATTTATATAGACCTTTATGATAAAGCTTTTTAACGTTCCTTCTCCTTTAAATAACAAGCCATTCTGAGGCAAATCAACAAATGCATACTGTATAACAATCATGAATAATTTTTTGTTTTTTTCTCTAAGATTTTATCACCTTTAAAGTGGTACCAGTCTATGATGAAACATCAGGTAAGAATTAGGCAGTAACATGCTGATAACAGCCATTTCCCATTCTAAAGGAAAAACTTCTAAAAAGAAAAAGTCTGCATTCTGATGATGATGTAGAGAGTGATATTCTGAGACAATCTGCAACTGATCTTCATTTTTTATTATTTGTGGTTTTAGTTATTTCATTTTCAGTTTAGGAGCTCTCCAGTTTGGAGTTTGAGCAGCTATTTGGTTACTAGGGTCCTAAGCAAACAGGGAGTAGTTTGGATAAGAGACTGGTTAAGAATAGAAAAGAAAGTTACAAAAAGTAACAATACCAATAAAACTGTAGCTTCACAGAGCCATAGTTTTGTCCCTGCTCTATGACCCCCATTTAAAAAAATGGAAAGAGTTAGAAGAAGGCAAATAAAAAACTATAACAAATAATTAATGAAGACCAGTTGAAAAGTTGCTTAGAATTGGCTATTCTATAACATACTAAAAGTTAACTTAAAGGTGACCCACCTCTTTAATAAAATGTTCTAAAACATTGCTACATTCTAGATTGTCTTTTAAAGTATGTGCAATATCTGTGATCTGCAGTTAAGCTGTGTGTTTACATATTCTTTTAAAGGAGTATTAAAGTCTAACTAAACAAGTAGGCTAGAAATGTTGTACATTATGTTTTGGACTTCTGTACCAGCCCAAGGCATCCACAGCCCTTTAGAAGGGAAGATCTGTGTCTCCAAAAATGCCCCAGTAGTTCCCCATCTTCTTTTCTGCTGATTCATTGTGCATGCTCTGTGCTGCTGTATCTTACTGAGCTTAGGGACCAACTCACAATATACTGTATATATATAATATAAATCTCACAATGTAAGGCTGATTCATAATTTATTCAGATTCTCATTACATGGCAGCTCTGAAACCAGTGTAATTAGCATCACAATTTAATGATCAGCCCTATAGCAACAAAAGAAAATCTAAATTCCATGTTTACATGTTTTCCCAGTATCCAAATTATGGCTATGAACCCATGTCTGGTTGGCTTCAGAACCCAGTGGTACCAGCTCCTCCTATGATGCCTCAGCAACAGCACCCAAGCCAGCATGTAGTTCCAAAACTGCCACCCCATCACCCATTCCTAATACCTCAACAGCCAGTTGTACCCGTTCCTCATCCTGTAATTCCTCTGACACCCCAACATACACATCAACTCAAGCCCACATATCTGTCAAATCCTGATTCAGCAAATACTCAACCTTTGGAGCCATTCAAACCTGATCATGAGAACAAGAATGGGCATCCCATGTTCCCTTTACAGCCCTTGCCACCACTTTTTGAAGAAAGACCACAGGAACCATGGCAAGCAGCAGGAAATACTAACCAAGAGGAACTGGTATATATATTTTAATTACAACATGTAAAGCTTAAGTGTGGTACTTTGTAAATTAAAGAAGCACAACAAAACAGAAGTACTCTCATATGTGGAAAGGTCACATAACATAACCAGAACTGCATTTAAATTTTTCAAAAAAACTATAGCATAGCAGTGAAACAGAAAAATGAACTAGGTCAGACTGTCAAACTTCCAGCCTTCCATATGTCGTGAACTCTAACCTGTAATAATAAATCAGTGCCTATACTCAATCTTAGTTAAGCTGCTGGGGTCAGTGATCCCCATTTGAAAGCTGGAAAGTGGCAAAGAAGAAGGTAAATAATTAAAAAACCATACAATATACAAAAATGAAAACCAATTGAAAAGTTGCTTAGAATTGGCCATTCTATATAACATATTAAAAGTTAACTTAAAGGTGAACCGCCCCTTTAAGGTATGGAGATCCAAATTATGTAAAGATCCTGTATCCGAAAAACACCAGGTCCCAAGCATTCTGCATAGATCCTATACCTGTATTACATATTTCATTCTCAGGCTACTGCCACACAGTCCTGTGCCTGCAACCAGAGCCACTGTGTAGGACCAGATCCAGGCACATGGAGTGGACTTTGGCGGCGAAATGTGTAAATATGCATTTCTGTGCCAAAATCCTACATGTCTGCACCCAGCACAATGCAGTGGCTTTGGGTGCCATCACAGAAGAAGGCTGATGTCAGTGGGGTAGCTGATACTCGGCCTGCGATTATTGTTAGGTCGAGAATCAGCTCCATGTGGCATCAGCCCTAGTCACAGATAACCACCTTGTGCCTGAACCATATATACTCTGCAACATATGTTTCTATTTTTTCATCCAGAAATAGAATGTCTCTCAAAAAAACACATTTTAAGAGACGAAGAAATAACAGCAAATTCGCCCACACTGCAGAACTTTTCAGATCACATGTGTATTCCTCATGACACTGAGAAAATGTTTATTTAGTCACTTAATCAAGAAGCATGATAAGTTACTGATTATATGTTAACATTTTGTCTTGTTAAAGGGGAAACACAAACCAGTTCATACTATAGATGGTTATAATTGCAAACAGCATTGCAAATTCCTTCTATAATTACAATTTTTTACAAAAGGGTGCCCTTGTGGGTCCGATATCTTGTCAAGGTTACTAAGCCTAATTAGTTTATTAACAGAAACAAATTTACTCCAGCTTATTTCAGAAGCAGTAAAATAGAAAGTGAAAATCAATAGGACAGGAGTAGGGGAGGCTGGTGAGTCAGAAAAGGGTTAAACACTCACACAAGGCGTTTTCAGGTTTTTCAATTAAATGCACTGGCAACATATCTTATCAAAAAGTAATCATGACTTTTTGTGTTCCACATTACTTGTTTTTTAATGTCTAAAATGATTTCAGGCCCTCCTGCACAATGCTGTTATATCATTCTTTGTATTCCTGATGAAAGTTTGTTTTCTTAACAGTAAATGCCATGAAAATGCAACAGGTATTACAGCCATCCTCGTGGCTTCCGATTAACATTACTTTTTTTAACCACAGCACTGATACTTAATCCTCTTTATGAGTTTTCTTCCCTTTGATTTTGAACATGATGTAGGACCATTATTTTCATTCTTTTCCATTGCCTAAAGAATTCAGAGCCTTGTTTACTTGAAAATATTTTTCAGTGGTTTCAGAAAACATTCACAAATGAACTGCAGCTGCAGCAGTCTCTTCTTAAACATTTCTTTTTTTTCTGCTCTTTTTTTATAGGATTAGACGTGTTTGGATATTAGAAAGGAAGATTATTCCGAGAGTTTCCTGCACTACTGCAGAGTATTGGTTACTGTACTTTTTCCCATTTTTTGCCTACCTTAACTGCATTGTAATAAAATCCAAAGAAAAAAAAAAATGAGGTAATAAACATCTTAAATCATTTTGAATATTTTCTTGTCTTTCTTACTAATCAGATAATTATTTTAAACTTGCTAAACCAGGAACTTACCTCCAAAGAAAGGCCAGAATAGTATCATTTACTTTCTTTGTATGGTTTATGCAAAATAAATATCAATCTTCTTTCTCCATAAGAACACAGATTTGTCCCACCAAATGTCTTTTATCCAGTGATCTGGTCTGTCTCTCCTGTAAAATTCTCATTATTCACTGAGCACCTGTGAAGGACCAAGGAGGGCCAAATGTTCATCGCATTGCTCTAATAAGTTCCCAACACTGGAATTTTTAAGTTCTCCTGGTAGACATCATTGATGTACTCCTTTTCCACAAAAGGTATACACAAGAGTGAATCAAAGTTCATTTTCTGTATTCAAAATGGATCCTCTTCTATATATCCACAGAATGGCAATGTTCCTTCTCCATTTGATATATCCACAAAATGTGAACTAGTGCTTCTTCTTCTTATGATATTTACAATAGGTGAATAAGTGATCCTTCTCCATGTGATATCCATAAAATGTAAATCAGGGCTTCTTCTTCATATGATATCCACAAAATATGAATTAATGTTGCTTCTCTAGATGATATACACAAAAACAATTTCTTCATTTAAATAAATGTAAAAAACTAAAATAAATCTATACAAAAAGAGAACCAGTCCTGCTTTTGTGTAAGATTAATTATATCTTAGTTGGGCTTAAGTACAAAGTACAATTTTATTATTACAGAGAAAAAGGAAATCACTTTTAAACATTTAAATTATGTGTGATTCTATAGAAGATGGTCCTGTCGTAATTTGGAACTTTCTGGATAACAGATCTCATACCTGTATTATATACATAAAAATAAAAATTCAAATTTCTTCTCTTCAGGACATTGAAATGATATGGTTTGTTTAATGCAACATTAATTCATGATAAAAACTGCATATTACTAATAAGTAGTAACCCTGTGATCTTTTGACAGCTGTAGTACAATGGCTTGTGGGGTAGCCTACAGCAATGAGATCGTCTGCAGGGCTAATCTCCCTCCCACCCCCTAGACAGTCCAGTATTTGATAGGATGGGATCAGGCAATTTCATTTCCATTGTAGCCCTAGCCTGACTTGTAACTCTATTTTCACTATTTTCACAATTTTTATTTACTTGGTAAATTTTTGTTTACTTCAGGTAGGTCAGAGATTAATATAAACCTGGAACACTTGAATGCAGTGCAATACTATAAATAAGAATCTCATGATTTTAAATGAAGTCTAGCTGAGGTCCAGTTCTATCATATAGAAACATATATTTGCCATGACTGACAAAATGTACTTGCCTCAGCCAACGTTTCATGCGTTAAAAAAAACTCTATATTTTGCAATTTGCCCATAAAATTAATTTGTCAATGGCATAAATAAAATTAGCCAGCTGATTGGGAAAGTGACTGAGTCACTACAGGAGTGAGGTTCCATTTGGTTTCTTCAGTCAACCAAATTTTCGACTGTGATTAATTTAAATAACGTTGCATCGTTTTATCCTTAAAAAATGATGAGGCTGGGGCCACACACAGAGAAGAATAATAACAAATTGTCTGACCTGGTCTTTCTATGTGTGGTGGGTAGCAGGTGTGCATACTGTATAATATGAGTAAGATGTTAACCTAAGTCATATGTTTATGCTATTGTACAAAAAGCAGTAATGGAACACAAGTTCTGCCTAAAGAAACGCTGAGCCATGATAAAACAATTATCTTCAAAAGTGCACGAGTGCGTGGTTTTGATGCTACTAATTGCAATAAACATCCCAATATACCCTCCAGTAAAAGCATCATGGAAAGTTAACAAGCAATATAAGCAATGGCGTTATTAGATGGACATTGTTTTCCTTGCATCCAAACATCTATTTCATCTATAGCCTAGTTACACCATTATAGCCTAATTCTTGGATTTTTTTTCTGCATTTTTAATTTGGTTAATACAAAAATAGAAAATTGCCATTTTTTGGGATTATATGATTTACAGTGCACTCAAACAACCAAGGGCACATATATCATTTTAGGTCACATCAGTCACTTTATGCCCACACTTCTTCCTGTTACTGAGCTGCATTATTTCCTGTCAGGTGATCTCTGAGGAAGCACACAGACCATCACAAAATTATGGCTCAAGGCAAAGGATGTAAAAGGGCAATATTTTCTGATATATAAATTTATATATACCAGTTTGGTGTGATCTTTCAATAGGCTACTTAATATTATATAGGTTATGCATTCATTCTTAAGGTATAGTTTCCTTTAACTGCAATACAGGTGTTTATATGAATATTATATATAAATAAGAACATTTTGCAGCCCCTATACATCACATGAGATGAGACTGAGTAGCATGGGGGAAATTTTCATTTCATTTTAAACCAAGCTATAGTCTTTAATCTTTTTCTACCTGTAGTGAATCTTGGTGTCAGAGCAATAAATATTTTTTTTTTTAGTTAGACACCCAAAAAGTGTCACATGTATGGTTAGCAATGATGTATGTGGAAGATTTCACAAACCTGCATCACTTTTATTCAGGTCCACATCTGACACATTCTTCCTTTTGCTACAATAGCCCACAAATGGCTGTAGAATAAATGATCACCAGAAGAACAGTAGCAAATCAAACATTTACTAATTCATGAATATAACATGGTCCTGTACACAGCACCCTACTGGCTATGAGTATGTTTAGAGGCAGTATATTGGGAACAGCTGTGTATGGATACCATGTCATTTGACAGAGATGATTCCATCTGGCTGAGGAATGCAGCGCTGGTGAAGCGCGTTGCTTGTTTACTGAAAAAAAGAATACTCTGATCACTGGATAGCTACTGAACTGAAAGATGTGCCTCAGAGCCACTTTTACATGCAATGCCATTATTGTCCAGAGACAGAGTAAGACAATAATTACATCTTTACTTTGTATGCTTTAACATCTTTAAGTATACTAGGAACAAAGGCATTTAAGTGCCAAAACAACTGTATAAAGATGTTAAGTAAATTATTACTATTTTAAACTAAAGATACTGCAATCACTATTTTGGAAATATATCAATGTCAGAGCCCATGTTTTGATTTGTTCAGCAAATATAACCTGGTAATAATCTTGCCATTGGTTAAATCTTCCTATATCTGCTTATATCTTCCTATTATCTATATTTAATCCTATATCTTCCTGAACTTAGTTTTTTCTTCCAAAAATCAATATTGACTTTAAACATGAGGTTTTTGTTTCAGCTGTGTTGGTCAATGCCCAAGTCTGGTTCATATGATTATCTAATACTTGGTAGTTAAAGCCTGGATGAGTTCTTGATCAATCAGAATATCCAAGGCTATTGTGATACTAATATCTACAGTTAGTACTAGTGGTTGTATTTATAGTTTATGTATGTGAGTGTATAGATTGGTAGGTGTGGGTTGGGTGTGCTGGGTTTACTTGGATGGGTTGAACTTGATGGACACTGGTCTTTTTTCAACCCTATGTAACTATGTAACTATGTAACTATGCAAGGCTATAAAAAAAAAACCATACAGAACCTGAAGGTATCTTGATAATCTATAAATTGCTTACAGACTCTGTAGATTTCACTAAGATACTGCCTGTGATTAAACAGGAAAAAATCTAAATGGGCAATTTTCTATTACTCTTTGGAAATAGGCAGTAAGCACTGCATGATAATTTTTCGAATGTTTCAGCCATATGGAACCTGCAAGGAAACTATTATATCAGTGGTATCTGACCCCCACAATGTCTTGCAAAACATTTCCAAGGCACAGCTCATAAACAGCTAGCAATAAAACTAGTGATGGTACTGCCCGATGAAAACACTGTACTGGCACTAATATTCTTCCTAATAAGTGATGTAACCATGGCCCATATGAATCCAACTGCCGAATTACTGATCTAAGACATTACCAATATTCCCTTGCAAAACATATATTTGCAACACCTTACACAACATACAACCCCAAAATATACAAAAAAAGGAAAACAGTTTTGCAGATTTTATTACAGTTTTTCATATGACTGACTTTTTCAGTTTATTCTCCCAGATGGCCCCAGCTCTTCGGTAAGTCATTTTATCTTCATTACCCAGACTCCTAAACTTAGTTATCAGCAACCAGAAAAACCAGTAAGCCCTTTACATTGTAAGCTCCTGTGAGCAGGGCCCTCTCATCTCACTCTTATTCTCTAACCCTTGTTTGTTAAATTATTGTAAAGCTAGCTATATATAAATAAATATTTATATCTGTACACTTCAAGTGGCATGGCAACCTTGATTGTTTCATTGCAACATTAACCACTGTGGAAACAGATATAAAATATAACAGATCCTTTGCCAAATTCCTGTTTAACACATGCTCAACACCAGGGCAAGGATAAAAGTTCCACTTTCTTTTAATAAAAAGCTGATCTAGCAGCAGGACAAAATGTACTAAAAAAATTCCTCAGAGACAAAACAAAACTCTTACTCTGTCAGCAAAATCTTAATATTTGTCACTGAACTTGTAAAATTAGATACAAAAATGTATAAGGCCTCCTTCACATAAATGATATGGTTAGTCTGGTCTGCTCAAGTCTTGTAGGGTGGATCAAAACATTTGGCTTTTCACACTAGTCTTTGAATATTGATACAGTTGCAGAAATATATATATATAAGACAGAGAGCCTTAATCAAGACCATTCCCAGCACAGTGGCACAGTACATTTATTCCATTCAGGGAGCCATCCATGGGTTTCCTCTCACACCCCAAAAAAATTCTGGCACGCTAACTGGCCACTCATTTTACATATCATAATAAATAGGCCCCTTAAACCGTTTCAATGCTGAGCACCATCCCACTACTATACTTAAGCCACAACTCACACCCTATTTGGGTTGCTTTCAATGCATAAAACACAATAGTATCAGGTGTAAATCTGAATTTTGAGTAAAAACATACATTCAAAATTATACTTTGCACACTACATTATTTTACAATACAGACATAAACACTACAATAGATACCATCCTCTAACAGAGTATCACCCCTGAATCCACCCACTAATAAGTTTGGCAATGGCACTTTGTAGTAGAAACTTGGTGGACTACAGCCAATACTAGTAATTTGTGTTCAGTAGGCAGCTGCATTTTTATATTGTTCACTGTCTAGCAGCAAAACTGACAGAACTGGCACATTTCTCAGAAGCTACCAATAAGTAACCAAAACAGAGAAGAGATCCCTATGACGCATGTAACAGAACAACATTCTGACCATTTAGAGATCTTTTATTCTCAGAGCTATGGGAAGCTTGTGCCATGTGACAACCAAGCAACTGGTCCCTATAAAACTGTTCTGGCATTGGCTTCCTCGGGGAACTGTCTGACCTGCTAAGTCCCATGTAGGCTCATAACTATTAGCAGCTTATCTCTTTACTGTGCAGTTCTGTCTGAGAGCTGAAAGCATCATTATCCTCCTAAGGAATGCCTTATCTTACCCTTCAATCTTGCCAAAGTCTTTTAAGTATAGGAATTTCTTTTTTGAATCAGTGATTTTATGTTTTAAAAATGTACATTTTAAGATTCACACTGTTACCAAAATTACTAAAAATAAAATGACATATAAGGGTTTTTTTTGTTTCTTTTTTTTTTTACAAAGTTCGGGACATGGTACAAAGTGTAAAAAACAGGTGCAAGCCACCATATCAGGCCTGGACAGGCAATCCCAAAGGGTCTGCTGTAAGGTGCTATAGACAGTCAATATTTATTGGGTTGGTGGGGGACTGTTTGGGCCTCTGTGTACTTGAAATACCAGGACCTATTTTGAATCCCATTCTGGGCCAGCACCATATTTTTTGTCCATTTTCAACCTGACCCACACTTGATACCATGGATGCAGACTTTGGTGCTCTACTCTAGAGTGCAAAAACCTGCCCTTTGCCATCAATAGAGTGCTTCTGGCATTCAGCATTGCTGTATGCAACAGGGTGAGCGGGTTACACATTTGTACCTCATCCCGTCCCCTAACTTGTGGGCAGGTGCGGGCCAAGATGACCGGACGCCCTAGGCAACCCGGTCGGCTACCTCGCCCCTGCACCGCTACATCGCAAACCCCCCCCCCGTGTGTTTTAACGCGCATGCGCAGTTCGAGCGGGCGGGGGCGCGGCGTGGTGTGCGATGCGCGATATGAAGCGGTGCGACGCAAACTGTACTAGGGGTAGGCAGGAGAGGCTGCTGCCTGGCGCCCCCCAATTGTTGCGCCCTAGGCAGCTGCCTCTTTTGCCTACCCCTAGTTCCGGCCCTGCTTGTGGGGCACTCAAACAAGTTAGGAAGACCAGTGAGTGCATAGCGGTAATAAACTCTGCCTACTGCAGCAATGTCTTAAATGCAAGTGCTTGTAAATTAAATCTAAGAGAAGCGATACTAGCAACATCCGTCCATTTCTCTTCTGCTGCCTGCTTTCAAAGGATTTTCAGAAAAACCATTAGCACTCAGCAGTATGTAGGATGCAAGAAAATACCCATCTCACAGGTGAACGGGGCTATTACTCTTTACTTCAGGCACGAGTGGTCCAGGGAACTTGAGAGGGAACTGCTGTATATCTTTCTTTGTGTGAGGACAAAGCTTTGATTGGCTAATGGTTGAAATGCCATCTACTGTTCTGGTGAATAAGCATTATGACACACCCAAAAAACTAACTACAGAGGATCTATAGGGAATACATTTATAGTTTGTAAAGGTAACATTTGTCTAAGGCCAAATAAGGTACCACATGTAATTTATTATGGGTTATGTGATGATTGGGGATAAAGATCACATAGCGGTCATTTACTAGGCCCCTTGGCCTGGTAAAGTGAAAGAGTACTAAGGGGCATGTTCCTTCCCTTAGTGTTCATCCAAAAGGCACTTCTGCCTGGGAATGGCTACATTTTGCACCTCTCACTAGAAAATCTTGGGCATGCTGCAGAGCACAGCAATGATGCAAGCAGTCTAGCCTGTCCCTACTTTAAGTTCAGGGCACTGTTATGCCCTATATCTGCCACCTATACCTAACTTTTCTTTTTTTAATTTTTTACCACTACCTAACTATTAAATGTCCTGCAAGTTAAAGTACAGGTAGGGTGGACACCTTCATGACTCAACCTTCTGCACCTTATGAATACACCATCCTTTGCACTCTGTGGCACTATTTGTAAATGAGTCCTTTTATGTCACTATACGCTACATGCAAAGTCAGTGTAAAAAATGTGCCCTGAATTTTGTTCAAAAATAATGTACTTTGTCAAATGTTTATAATGTGCATATCCACCCTATACTGTAGCCAGCATGTAGTAAAAAGGGAAAGGGATGATTTTCCAGGGTATATATATCACATGCCCTAAGACAGTGCTGTCCAACTGGCGGCCCGCGGGACCCCCCTCTGTGTGGCCCCCCACCTGTCTGGCTGCTTTGTTGGCTTACTCTTTTGTAAGCTTTAAATGGTATCAGTACTGTGATTAACTGGCCCCCTGCATGGTTCTCACCTCAGATTCAGGCTGTAATCAGGCTGTATTGTTTAAACATGTAATCCCCTGTGTTGTTCACACCTTTTAATCTCTGTATTGTTCACCCCCTGCAGTGTTCACACCTCAGGCTGTAATCACCCACATTGTTCCACTGTTCACACCTCAGGAGCAGTAGAAACCCGCAAATAATCCCTGCACACTACAAAAAGAACATATACTGAGGTGGTACTGCAATTAAAAAGTTTTTTAATATATAGTTATTGTGCAGACTGTTGGAGCAGTGCCAGCATTGTGTCACTGTAGGCTGCCTGTGTGTGCCATACACACAGGCAGCATAGGGCAAGAAGAGTATGGCACACACAGGCAGAGTAGGGCAGGCAGAGTATGGCACACACAGGCCAAGTTTGGCACAAACCAGCCAAGAATGGCACACACAGTGAGAGTATGGCACACGCAGGCAGGGTAGGGAAGGCAGAGTATGGCACACACAGGCCAAGTTTGGCACAAACCAGCCAAGAATGGCACACACAGTGAAAGTATGGCACACGCAGGCAGGGTAGGGAAGGCAGAGTATGGCACACACAGGCAGGGTAGGGAAGGCAGAGTATGGCACACACAGGCCAAGTATGGCACAAACCAGCCAAGAATGGCACACACAGTAAAAGTATGGCACGCAGGCAGGGTAGGGCAGGCAGAGTATGGCACACACAGGCAGGGTAGGGAAGGCAGAGTATGGCACACACAAAGGCAGGGTAGGGCAGGCAGAGTATGGCACACACAGGCAGGGTAGGGAAGGCAGAGTATGGCACACACAGGCAGAGTAGGGAAGGCAGAGTATGGCACACACAGGCAGGGTAGGGCAGGCAGAGTATGGCAGGTTTTTGCTGTACTACAACCATTAATATGGGTATGGTCATGTGAGACAAAGAGACAATTTAACAAACTATTAATACTTTACTGGTGTTAAAGAATTCTATATTAATCACCTCTACTCAGGAAAATGTTGTACATGTTGATTTGTCTGTTTGGTCTTTGTGACTTTGTAACTTTTCTCAGGAAAATTCTTGACAACAAAAGAAGGAAAATTCCCATTTTAATGATCAATGATTTTGAATTAAAAAGTAAATAGAAACAATGTCAGGCAATATCTCTGGATCTTTCCAATGATTATTATTGGAAAATAATGAGTGAGAATTGTTACCAAGACTGACAAATTAATTCTTTGCTGTACAACTGTCATCCATTCAGTTTGAATTTCTGATGTTGTATACAATGAAAAGCTATTACCTTCTGTTGGTCTTCTACATTTTACCTTTAAAATTATTCTCCTGCAACATATTTGTAACACGGGCATGACTTGTTCCTCAGTGATCCATGCTGAACTTAATGCATGGCTAGTTATATCTGCACCCCCACCAGCCTTGCACCAACCCAATACCCCTTTCTGGAAGAGTTAGTGGTGGACACAGACCAGCAGACACAAGAAGAAAGAGTATAGAGACGCTTGTCTTAAGTAGCATGCTACTGTGTATACCACAGTGTTTTCTGGAATTGTTCTCCCCCTATTTTACAAATATAATTTCACTCCACACATGTGCCTATGCTCCCTACTTATGGTGCCAGTCCTGAAATTCTGTGATCTGGGGATTGTCCCTGGAGAGTCACTTTATCTATATTTGTATATATAATAATTTGCACTCAGCTTTAAAACATCTTTATGATGCCCTTGGTTAAGCAGTGAAGTTGTTTTACATTCCACATTGCTTTCTCTAGAATTGCTCTTAGGACTGATAAGAATATTATATAAATCATTAACATATTCTACATTTCTTTGGTATGCAGCACACTCTGCTCGCTAAAATGCATCCATCCTCCTTGTTCTATGTCTGAGCGAGAGGCTGAACACAAGGCATACTTTACTATAAAATTGTTATCCTTAAAAGGAAAAAGTTTTTTAATTTTTATTTTTGTGGGGTACTGTGAATTTGGCACTCTTCACTATTTGTACACATATTTTCTACTTCTGCCTATTGTTTAGAAGTATCCAGTTGGCAATAAAATAGCAGAAAAAACAGAAAGATGTTTTCAATACAATGTAAATATAGAGCAAATACCTACTTCAAAAGCAGTGCTCAGATTTACCCTTCATTTGTGGCAGAATTCAAAACTCCAAATGGTTTCATCTAGTAAGTCGCTTAACTAGTGAAACTAAGTATAACTACTAATTCATGATACTATTTACATTAGTATACCTCCATTATGGTGACATCAAGCCCTTTGGATAACAGAATATTTGAAGCAGCAGTTATTTTTTACTGAGACCTAGGGTGATTACTAATTGTTTTCAAATGAAATTACCTCATATTAAGGACAAGCGTAGGGCAAGAGATCGCTCTTTCATCCTTTTGTTAAGCTTTGCCACTCAGTATGTTTATAAACTTAGTCGCACCCCAGCTTGGCCTTATTGGCACAATTAGGTTAAGAATCAATAGGTTTTGGGGGGCGTGGCCGCATGTCTGGGAGGTGAGACGTGTTTGGACTGAGCTCCGCGCCGTCGACCCGATTAAGAGATCTCCTACAGTCCTTTTGCAAGATGGGGAAACATAACCGACAAGGCACAGGCACTCAACCAGCCAAATACAAAAACCCGGCTTCCTTAAGCGGTATAAAACAATTTTTTCCGAGATCACAGGAGAATCAAGACGCACATGAAAGAGACAAAATGGCGGACGAGACAGACGAAAGCCCAGACATGCACGCTAACTCAGACTCTGCCTCAGAGGTAAGCGGCAATATGGAAGGGATCTATAATATACTGGCACAACTTCCAAATAAGACTGACTTACAAACACTGGGTAGCGAACTGAAACAAACTATATATACAGAAACCGCATCACTACGGCAGGACATCGCAACTATGCGAGACACATTGGAAGAGCTGGAGGAGCGCATATCACAAATAAACACGGATATGGTAACTCACGATAAATCCCTACAAAAACATGATTTAGCTATCTATGACCTGAGAAGGCATACAGAGGATTTAGAGAACCGCAGCCGACGCTGCAACATACGAATCAGGGGCATTCCTGAAGCTATCCCTAATGAAAGCTTACGTGAGTTCACCATTAAACTATTTACCGAAATACTACAGGCCCCAGAACCCATACCTCTGGACATAGAAAGGATCCATAGAGCAGGGGCTCAAAGGGGAAATCTGCCTAGAGATGTCTTATGCTGCATGGCCAGATTTGAAATCAAGGAGCAGATCCTTCAAAAAACCCGCAATATGAATGAGGTACACTTCGAAAATAATACTTTAAGCCTCTATCAGGATCTTGCAGTCTCCACCATTACCCAACGCCGCTTGCTTAAACCCCTGACTTTAACCCTAAGAGAACGGGGTATCTCTTACAAGTGGGGTTTCCCTTTTGCACTGCTAGCACATAAAGGGGGAAAAACATATGCGTTACGCTACCCTACAGAAATAACTCAATTCTGCCAGCAACTAGAAATGCCTCTATTGGACCTGACTGACTGGAACCACTACATCATGGGCACCCCTGAAGAGGTCCCCCCAGCTAATGCCCCAGCTAATGTCCCAGAAATCTCCACACCTAGAAGAGATTTAACACCATCCAGACAATGGAGGAAAAGATTGAACGCTCAATCTCCTGCCAGACTGCCAAACTCCCCTCTTCATAAGAGGCAACCTTGATGATCTATAAGCTTTATAAGAAGTAGGCCGGGGAAGGCCATAACCTTAAACTCTGACAGGAATTCAAGTTGTATCTCAGGACAAATCAAAGTTTTCTCCTTTACTTTATCTCTGGTTTGCTGTTTGTTTTTTGGTGATAACTTAAACTTAACTTTACTACATTCTAGCTAAGCTAAACATGTACAGGTACGATAAGCACAATAAGC
This sequence comes from Xenopus tropicalis, assembly GCF_000004195.4. Classification (NCBI taxonomy): domain Eukaryota; kingdom Metazoa; phylum Chordata; class Amphibia; order Anura; family Pipidae; genus Xenopus; species Xenopus tropicalis. The sequence continues at coordinate 106,677,319 of NC_030678.2, read as the reverse complement.
ATTTGGCCCTGTTGATACCCAGGTTCCCCCTCCATCTCCCCTCCCCCCTTTTTTTTCTTTTTTTTTTTTTTTTTGTAATTGTGAATGCATGATTCAAGGCACCCGTGGAGCTGACAAGAAATATTCGGGGACAATTGCCTCATGTAAATGTAATCTACCCTATGGTGTTACCCGAGCTTATCCATAGGTACTCAGGCTTGTCAGACACTCTACCTGAAAAGTATCATTGCTCCCCGTTTTCTCTTATTTCTCCCCCTCCTCCTAGGGGGGGAAAAAATTTTCTTTTTTTTTTTTTTTTTTTTTTTTTTTCTTAGAAGGGAACATGCAAATAGATCAATTGTATCTCATGTACTTAAGAAGGGAACAGGTAGCCAGAACAATGGTATATAAGTATATGCAGGATTGACATGACATGCTTAAGGGCAAAATGCTTTTTCTAACTTCAACTTATCTGGTTATGATTTATAGGTTATTGACTCCCGACGTCACTTGGACCACGGACTAGCACTGAACACTTAGGAAAATGTTTCCCCCCCCCTTTTCTCATTTAGACTACTCAGCCTAGTTAGAATTGGAATCGGGGCGACGGCGCGGAGACACTGACGGACGCTTCGGTCTCTAGGATATCCTCCACCCCCCCAAAGGAGCTGGTCTCCATCTACCACAGTAGGACACCTTGTAAGTGGGACCATTGGTCCTCTTAGTGGTTTAATCGTATACTACTTCTCTTATACTCTTTTCTCTCTGCTTTTTCCCTTTTCTTCCTTCCCCACCTTTCCCTACACCCCTCTTTCTCTCTTTTTACTTTCCTGTTCTATCCCCATTCACACCTTCCCTTCACGTCCACTCACTTCCCCGTTTCCCCCAGGCAAATTAAACTCTCCACGTACAGAATGAACAAAAAAGGGACACAAACACTTAATATCTTAAAGGTTTGTTCAATCAATTCAAATGGACTAAACTCCCCCTGGAAGAGGAAAGCGTTAATACAAGAACTTAAAGCTAACAAAGTCCATATTGCATTGATTCAAGAAACTCATTACAAAACTAACCACATTCCAAAATGGTTTGACAAGCAATACTCGATACTGATACACGGCACCCCACAACCAACAAAAGTCAGAGGTGTGGCTATTGTTTTAGCTACGAATCTGCCTTTATTAATAGAGGCTACGGAAATGGACCTGCATGGCAACTATGTATTTATTAAGGGCAGTCTTTACTCCCAAAAATACACCATAGCATCAATATATCTACCCAACAATGAGCAAAACAAAACTATGGACAAAATTCAGGAAGCCCTACAATTATTCGCTGAAGGGACTATAATTGTCGGGGGAGACCTGAATACTCCCCTACAGCCTAAACTAGACTGCTCCTCAGGCACATCGTCCCTACCACATAAACAAATTAATAGACTTAAGCAACAAATACATGCACTTCAAATAATGGACACGTGGCGAATGGGCCACCCGCAGGATAAGGACTACTCACATTACTCACATAGCCATAACTCATATAGTAGGATAGATTATCTATTTATATCCCACAACTTCTTAGATAATCTGAACACCACATCGATGGGTCCTATTACTTGGTCTGATCATGCTCCAGTGTATCTGGAACTCTCGCTCCCTACTTCAAATGGGAAATATATCTCCTGGAAATTGAACGACAGTCTGCTGAGAGATCCAGACATACTGGATAAAATGATTAAAGCCACTAAAGATTATTTCAAAATTAACTCCAACACAGCGAGTAACGCAATCATAGAATGGGAAGCATTTAAATGCTATATACGTGGCATATTGATTCAAGAAGGAGCTAAGCTTAAGAGATCTAAAGGAGAGAAGAAGCGTAATTTGATAGCCCAGATACAGCAATTAGAGTTGGGACATAAAAAATCCCAAGACTCCCAAACTTTAACAGAATTATCGAAACTTAGACTAGAACTAAAAACCTTAATACAAACACAGACAGACAGAGCCTCTTTTATACTGAAAAAGAGATTCTATGACCATGGGAACAAATGCAGCAAACTTTTAGCCAGAGTACTAAAAACTAAAGAGAGCAAAAACCATATCTTCAAAATGAAACAACCAAACGGACAGATTACAACATCCCCCAAGGGTATACAAAAAGTAATGACAGACTTCTACAAACAACTATACCAAATAAACCAGGATACTCCTTATGCACCCAACACCGCCCAAAGGACTACAGATCCCCACTATATAGAATATATAAACGCTTCACACATGAAACAGGGAGACCAGGAATGGATCCAAGCTTTGGAACAGGACATCTCCAGTATAGAACTGGAACAGGCAATCAAAAATGCCCCATCGGGAAAGTGCCCAGGCCCTGATGGGTTTTCAATGCCTTTTTATAAAATAATGAAACCACACATTATTACTGCACTCACTAAAGCCTTTAATGATATAAAGCATGGACACTCCTGGTCCCCAATTTCATTAGAAGCCCATATAAGTTTGATTCTCAAAAAAGGTAAAGATCCAGCTTCTCCTTCCAGCTATAGGCCCATCTCGCTAATTAATAACGACATCAAAATATTGGCTAATATTCTCTCATCACGCTTAAAACCAGGCCTGTCTCAAATAATTCATACAGACCAAGCAGGATTCCTTCCAAAAAGAGAAACAAGAGACAACCTAAACAAACTGTTCAATATTATCATATCAGCTGAACATACTAACACTTCACTCTTTCTATTATCAACCGACGCTGAAAAAGCATTTGACAGGGTACGCTGGGATTTCATGTTTCACTGTCTCAAATATATAGGACTGGGTCCCAACACTCTAAATTGGATATCATCTCTATACTCAAGCCCCATAGCTAGATTGAAAATAAATAACTCTCTCTCCGATCATATCTCCCTAAAGAATGGCACGAGACAGGGTTGTCCACTTTCACCACTTCTCTTTGTCCTGACTCTAGAACCACTTCTCTCTCACATCCGACAAAACCCCAACATTAAGGGAGTAACTATAAATAACATACAATACAAAATCTGCGCATACGCGGATGATCTTCTCTTTACACTAACCCAACCTTTGATCACCTTACCAAATTTGCTAAACGAAATCAACAAATACAGTCAACTTAGCAACTTTAAGATAAACTATGAAAAATCTAGTGCACTTAACATCAGCCTCCCAACCCCTACCGTAACACTACTTACAGATAAATACCCATTTCACTGGACTAAAGATAAACTAACCTACCTGGGAATTACTCTGACTGAAAGGTACAATGAATGGACCCAGGTTAATTATAAAGCTATAATACAGGAAATAAAACAGGACTTAAATGTATGGACTAATAAAACGTTATCCTGGTTTGGCAGAATTAACACACTCAAAATGAATGTATTGCCTAGGCTATTGTTTATATTTCAATCTCTCCCAATGAAACCTCCATCAGATTTCTTCCTTATGTTAAATAAATTAGTCACAAAATTTGTGTGGAATAACAAATCACCACGGATCAGACGATCCATTTTACAGCGCTCCAAAGCAAACGGTGGAACAGGACTACCAAATTTCCAACTATATCACCAAGCCTGTGTCCTTCAACGCTTGCTAGACTGGACTTACAATGAACATTCTAAAGCATGGATAGCTATTGAACAAACATACACAACTCAACCATTAAAGCTTCTTCCATGGTTGCACTCAAGCAAGAGGACAGCAATCTTGAACAAGCACCCACTACTAACATACGCTCTTAACAGCTGGGACTCCCAAAAGCACCGATTACATCTGATTTCACAAAATTCACTGCTTACTCCGCTGACATCTAACTTAGACTTCCCTCCAGGTCTTCAAAAGGGTTATTTTGCGAACTGGACACACAACCCAACACTTCAACTATTTCAGATCTGCCCGAATGGTGCTCTCCCTACCTGGGAACAAATTAAACAGAAGTTTGCACTTACAACCTCAGACTACTTTACATATCGACAGCTTCGCAGTTTTATATCGACGACACTTAAAGGTAGCACAGGAGACCAAATTTACACTAACTTTGAAAACCTTTGCCGACAAAAACAACCCCCCCTGCGGAATATCTCAGCAATATACCAAATCCTCTCGGCACAGGAGAACACCTCCTCAACAAATCTACCACACCTAGTGAAATGGGAGAAAACCTTGAACATAACCTTTTCACAACAAGAACTGGAGGAAATTATCACCAAATCATACACTGGCCAAAGAAGCTGCAGAATCCTGGAGAATAACTATAAAATCCTTACCATCTGGTATAATACTCCGACTAAATTAAGTAAAATGTTTCCGGGTGTTTCGAACAAATGTTGGCGTTGTGAACAATCTCCTGGAACAATGTTACACATATTCTGGGAATGCACAGAAATACAAAAATTCTGGAGAGAGATTACCGATATTTGCAACAATAATTTACAAATGAAACTAGAAAGCAACCCAGCGGCAATTCTTCTCCACCACAACAACTCCCCCATCACCCAATACAAAAAATCCTTAACCCAATTTGCTTTAAACGCTGCCAAGATTATAATTCCTCGCAAGTGGAAAACTAAAATATTACCTACGCTTACAGAGTGGATAGCAGAGATGGAAGATATACGGCGGTTTGAGGAACTACATGCTGAATCTTACGATGCTAGGAGGAAACATTGGGCCGTCTGGCAACTCTGGTCCTCTTATTTGGACAATCTAACATAATCAAATCTGCACAATTTGGTAATTCTTGACAAGGTGTATGCCAAACCAGGTAACTAGCCAGGACATTCTGACAGATACATAAAATATTAGGGAATGTTTTTAAGTATAAAATAATGGCACAACCATTTGGATATACATGGGACTATCCAGATTGTTGTGTTATGTTTTGTTTTTTGCCTGGAACTTCCTTCCCCCCTCTTCCCTTCTCCTAAAAATTTCCAACTTATCATTTAAAACTAGCCAGTGACGGCGGACAACTGACAGCGGATAGACAGCCCGAAAAAGGGGCACGTTAGAACAGTTCTTGTGATACATTTTTTGTATGTCTATTTCTTATGATTTACCAAACAAGTGTATAATTCGCCGTTCAATACTGCATTTTGTAAAGTGATGGTAATGACTAAGTTGGATAACTGTTAAAATCCAATAAAAATAAAAATTAAAAAAAAAAAAAGAATCAATAGGTTTTATGTGAAGCCTGTACATATAATCTCATTGCCCCATAACTAATACAAATACTTGACCATGGTAAAAAGAAGTTGTTACAGAAATGGTCATGGATTTTCACTGAACAATTCAACTAAATCTAAAAGTAAAGTTATTGGAGAAAATCTCATGTAATGGACCTGACAAGCAGCAACAAATCACTACAATACATTTCCAACTGTATTTTTTTAATCATCTACCTAGACCAACCATATTATGCTGTGGGTGTTATGGGAAGCTTTATAACAGGGATAGCCATGTCTTAGCTGTAATTAGTGTCTTTTCTTTAGTGTAAGGAGATTAGAGTGAGGGTTAAGGACTAAACCAAGGATCTGCAACCTGTAGCTTTCCACCTGTTGCCAGCATTCCCAGTACACTTGTGTGTGTGTGTAGGGCATGCTGCTAGCTGAGATTCAGCAAGAACCACAGGCTTCAGATCCTTGCTTTATTACCATTAGTTCTTACCCTAATTGCCGTACAGTAAAGAATAGACAATAACTACAGAGATAGATTTATTATATTGCATTAAATCACAACTAAAGCATTTTTGCAGTGTATTCTAACAGAAGAAGATATTTTGCTGGCAAAACAAGTAAAGCTTACCAAGTATAATATGGGGTCCACGTGCTCAAGCTTCAGACATCCAGCAAGCAGTGAGAACCAGTAACAACCAAATGGAGTAGGCATTTATAAAATCCTATATCATCAGGAGCAGTATAAAACACACACGTGCATCAAAAATCTCTTGGCATAGGTGGAAAATATTTTACATAATTCTGCTCCACCCCCCTTAATCAATTAGAGAACACTATAATCATCCCTATGATTGTTTTGCGAAACAGGCGTAAACATTTGCCTCATAAAAATTTTTCACCATTTTGCGAATCTTTTGAAACATCTGCGAAATTTTTTGCGAAGCGAAATATTACGGATTCGCTCATTACTAGGTGCTAGTAACTGTCAATATCAGTAACACTAAAAGTCAATAACACCAGAATGGCAGCAGTTTGTCTGTTCCTCATATAGTTAGCTACACTTAGCCTTAAATGTTCATCTGCAGCATATTCATTATATTTTCCTAGTTCACAAAAGACTTCTTGCTGTATGAGTGGAATTACAGAACACATTTTTACTACATAAAATACTTGGCCTTGAAAGAACTATATCTACCAAAAAAGAAATAATCAATTTTAAAGAATTCTAAATAATTATGACATTCAAATGTCTTGCTAAACACGCCTCAGAAAACTTGGAAGAACACAGAGTGAAATGTTTGCCTTGAAATTAATACAGATTACCAGGGACTGTTGTGTGAGTCATGGATTTCAGTGCAAAAATGACAATATGGTAAATGCTTTTAGAGTGAGGAAGTTCTCATCTGCACAGTGTTGCTTTCATTTTAGGTTCTGTTTGGAAATAATAAACTTTAGCTATACTTTATACTTAATTAAGCTGTTATGTTCCTTTTAACAAAATATGTTTGATATAGAAGTACAACATGGAAAACTGCCAAAATATAGGAAACACAAACATAAATGGCGTTATTAACCATTAGGGTGCAAGTGCTAGAGCGCTACCACTAAGTGGTGCTAAACTGCCAATGCACAAATAACTTAATCACAGTCTTTAATGTAAAGGGCAACAATGATTTTGGAGTGGGCCTGAGGCATACCCCACAGGCATAACAAAAAAATAAAAGGCAGGAGGGATAGGGGGGTTTAAACACAGCAGTTCTCTGTGTGTAATAGTTCTAAAAGTGCATTCCAAAGAGGCTGTATAGATTAACAATATGATTTTCTTGGAAAAATAATTGTCACCTTTGTTTACTTCTTCAGTGCCAATATGTAATAGTTAAAACGCTTGGCAAAGATATTTTAGCATGTCATCACCCACTGAATCATTCAAGGTTTTTTTTCTGCTGAATCAAACTCACTAGGCCATTAAGGTCTTTGAACTGTTCCATAAAATGTGATTACACACTTGGGGGAACATTTATCAAAATGTGAGTTTAGAGCTTAATACATAAAAACTCACCCACGTTCTCTTCATTCCTATGGGATTTTTAGAAGCATATTGATCCATGGGTGAAAGTTAGAACTCACCATTTGATAAATATTTTGATAAATCTGCCCCTTAGTAGTATTATGCGGTTAATTGCTAGGCAATACAACTTGAAAACATACTATACTATATAGCAGCGTTTTTCAACCACTGTTCCGCGGCACACTAGTGTGCCGCGAGATGTTGCCTGGTGTGCCGTAGGCAGGGCACCAATGTACTAGGGGGGCACTTCTCTTGGCACCAATGTACTAGGGGGGCACTGCTGCTGGGCACCAATGTACTAGGGGGGCACTGCTCTTGGCACCAATGTACTAGGGGGCACTGCTGCTGGGCACCAATGTACTAGGGGGGCACTGCTGCTGGGCACAGAGTTAAATTTTTTAACATTTTCTAATGGTGGTGTGCCTCGTGATTTTTTTCATGAAACAAGTGTGCCTTTGCCCAAAAAAGGTTGAAAAACACTGCTATATAGTATACTATACTAAACGAAAGTAGCAGAATGACCCAGGGGTGTCAAACTCAATCACATAAGGGGACCGAAATCTAAAACACAGGCCAAGTCGTGGGCCGAATTTTGTTATTAAGATACTTAGTCTTAGTTACTATGTAGTTACTATGTGAGGAAAATGGAAATTGATCATGCTGGATGGTCAGACACACTCACCAAAGGCCACATAAAACAGCCAGGCGGGCCCAATTCGGCCCACAGGCCTTGTGTTTGACATAGTGAACTGCATTCCTGTCTAGTATCTCAAACTGTGAAGTATGTCAACACCTTTAAACTTGCATTGACTTCTCCCTTTTTCCACACTGTTGTCCACCCAGTTAAGCCAGTACTTCCACCTTTCATGTCCATAAAAGAAACGTGAAATAAAATATCTGCCTAATTTTCTAGAGCTCAATGATGTATTTAGTATCTATAAGGCCTGCAGTAAGGAGTAAGTATGACCAAGACATACACTCATAGGCCTTTTTTATCATACTATCTATATAGTATATATAGTATATATCAAAATTTCATTTTATACTGTCCAAACATCAGATTTGACGGGTTTCAAATGCAATAAAAAAATTATGTATTTTCCCATAGCATAGTTTATATCAAATTATTACATATATACAATACATACCACAGATGCTACAGCATGGTTTATATAAACTCCCATAAAATATGTCATTAAGATGAAACAACACCTCATAACCATGACAGAAAAGTCAATATTTTGTAGTAGAAAATATAGCACCCCTAGTGCGATAGCTTGCATATACAACTAAAACAACAGATATAAAGATATACATACATACATACATTTAAATGTAAGGGTAAATGAAGCAGTTTTTTCTTGCAAACAGATATGTGCAGTATATATGGAGCTTCAACAATCTGTTTACTTCATTATTTAACTCAACAGGGTGAGCTGTCTGACTGTCTTATATTGGAAGTATTTTGTAGAATACTTGGGTGAATGCTTTTTCCAGAATCAAAACATCTACTACTTTTTATACACATTCTGCCACAAGTGCATAGAAGTGACTCATCTACAGTAAATCTTCCTTTGAAGGAGACACCAACGCATTTATAACATTTTCCTTAAACAAAATACCTGTACAATAATTTTACATTTAAAAAAAAATGTACAACTCTAACAACGTAGGTGTGGGTCTTCTGAAAACTGAAAATATAGGTTTTTGAATCCATGCCAGTTTAGTGATGTTGGGAGCAGGGTCACTTGTTGGTCACTCACAAATAAAACACAAGCATTCTTGACTGCATGAACTGGTTCAATAAGAAACAACATTCACCCTGAAAAACACAGGATTCGGAGAGAGCAATCTCACTAACACAGTTTTAACAAATGTAAAAACTTGGAATAATTTACCTACAATGAAGTAAAGTCTAATCTAGGAGTTACAGAGTTTTGCTTCTGCGGCAGCTGACTACTGATTAGGGCCAGTTGCTAACTGGTTACAATTTATTACATTCATTTATATTGTATTATACAATGTACTCCAAATGAATATTCACCAAACTGGCAGCTCTCAGTTCTTTATTTACGTTACCTTACATCCTTTACTATAGTCTTAATCAGTGCTGCAAACATATTTTGCACTACTGTGCCAAGATAACTTAATCTAAGACTGAAATATGTGTGGACATGTATTAACAAAAAACCACATGGGTTTTTTTTTGTGATACAGATATGGGACCTGTTATCCATAATGCTTGGACCTTGGGGTTTTATGGTTAAGGGGTCTTTGTGTAATTTGAATTTCCATACCTTAGGTTTACACAAAACATTATTTAAACATTAAATAAACCCAAATGGATTGGTTTGCCTCCAATAAGGATTAATTATATCTTAGTTGGGTTTAAGTACAAGGTACTGTTTTATTATTACAGAGAAAAAGGAAACCATTTTAAAAAATGTGAATTATCTGATTTAAATTGACTTTATGGGAGATGGCCTAAAGGTGGCCATACACGCACCGATATTATCGTACGAAACCTCGTTTCGTACGATAATCGGTGCGTGTATGGCATGTCGGCGAGTCGACCGATATCGCAGGAAGCTGCCGATATCGGACGACTCGCCGATCGGACAAGTTTGAAAATTTTGATCGGGCGCCATAGAAGGCGCCTGACCAAAATTCTCCCTTCAGAGCTGAATCGGCAGAAGGAGGTAGAAATCCTATTGTTTCTACCTCCTTACCTGCCGATTCAGCCCTGAATGGTGTGTGGCGGATCTTACGATGTTTCGTGCGACCGGTGGTCGTACGAAACATCGTCGGATCGCCACGTGTATGGCCACCTTAATATTCAGAAATTCAGAACTGATTCCATACATACATATATCTATAGATAGATAGACAGATAGATAGGTAGATAGATAGATAGATAGATAGATAGATAGACAGACAAATTTATAATACACAAAATCCCCGAATAATGTAACCAAAAAAGAAATATATACACAGACAAAAATGACTGATGTCATTTGTCGCGAGTCAATGAAATGTGTATCATAACTGTAACTTCTCCCTTCATGGGTAGAAGCACTGAAAACATACTCAGCACTGATGACTTTAACTCTCAAAACTTGCATATGCCCAGCTTAAACCTATTCATACAATATAATAAGCATCTTACAGTAGCAAAATAAAAGATATTTGTAATATATTATGGAATGCATACATTAAACAAAACACACAGCTTCAAGCTCCTTTTAAATATGAGACATGCTTTTAAAGGATACCCTTAGAGTATATTTATCTCTACAACAGTAAAATTTTACTTGCTGCCATAAGATAAAAAACTGCGAGGTCAGACATGTCTGAAACCAGAATCGTACAAAGCAGAGCTGATAATCCAATTAGTAAGATTCCTCTGCCTTGCACCACGGCAAACATTTCAAATAGCTTATCTGGTTCAATTGCAATCAATCTGATGGGATATATTATAAAGGAACAGCCAACTGACCTACTCATGTCCAAGAGAAATGAAGGGTCGGAACATTTGGCACCAAGAAGATTTGGTCCAGCTTTGCATAAAACTCCAATTTCAAAAAGCATAATCTGTGTGGAGGAAAGTGCAATGCCCAGAATCTTGTGAATATGTGAAAGGATTGTCGTGCATTAGCACATACAAAACCAAGGAAATGCCTTTCAAATGAAGCACAACATATGCAAAATGGATCCTTCTCGGAGTGTTGAGGAAGGAAAACTTTAATTTGTCATTCAGATGCATAATGTATATGTCATGCACTCACAGATAACACTCAGCGGAAATGTGGCTGTGCTCATTTACTGCATTGCCTTCTATTCTGCATTCCAGCAGCACAAATTAAAAAGAAAATAGGTATCTAAAGAAAACACGCGGAAATAGGCAATTTAAATCTTCTAAATCCAGGTTTCTGAAAGGACAAGGAAAGTAAAAATTCACTGGGCAGTAAATCACTAACATTTTAAGTACTGTCCCAGGTTACTTTCCCTGAGAGCGCCAAACCACCAACAACTGCTTTACTAGAAATCTCTTGTGGTTGCCCAGGACCAGCACATGCACAGTATAATGTATGTGCTTTATACATAAGAGGAGTGTTAGTGCAACTGTATACAAATTTTAACTCCCCACCCCAGTGACTTTAACTTTCCTTTTCCTTGATAAATAATATTACAAGAAAGAAAATGAACATTTTTTATTTTCTTCTGACAACATGGGATGTTTTTGTCCAGTTTCAGACAGAAGAGAAGCACCTAAAACCAACCCTGCCACCCTTATTTGAATAGAAAACACCTGACAAGAAGAGTGTGTTTGCACTTAGCGACATACTTAATGAGAGTCACTACTTGAAATATCAAGTATTCCCAATTCAAGAAAATGGCAGGGGTGACAAGGAAAGGGGCAGATGGCTTTGATGGCTTAGATATACCTGTGGAAAAAGCATGCCACATGATATCAACCTTAGACTTTACTTCTTAATTATTTGTCCTTTTTAATTCACTGTTATTTCATATATATGTTCCTCCACTCCCCTAAGGCCTACCTGCTGTAAATTCTTCCCTGTGTGTGTCAGCAGGAAGCTGACTTATAGGGGCATATTTATCAAAAAGTGACTTTAGAGCTTAATACATAAGAACTCACCCATGTTCTATTCATTTCTATGGGATTTTTAGAAGTGTATTTATCAAATGGTGAGTTCTAACTTTCCCCCATTGATAAATACACTTCTAAAAATCCCATAGGAATGAATAGAACATGGGTGCGTTTTTATGTATTAAAGGACAATGAAAGGTTAATATAAATTAAAAGTAAGTCTAAAGGCATTCTTTTTAAGTACTTACTGCATATCTAAATTCCCAGATCCCTGCTTGCTTCTCTGAGATATGGTGCTGGCAGCCTACAGCAGTGTGAAGACTACAGTGACATCACTGAAATCTCTCTTCCCTTCCTGTAGGCGCCAGCGGCAGCCTTCCTGTTCTCTGAGCATGTGTGTAACTTGATCCTGTCTCCTGTTCTGAGCTACACATGCCCACCAGCCAATCAAAAGCGGATCTGGCAGAGGGGAGGGGGGGAATGAAACACATGTGCAGTATGAAGCAAGGAGGAAAAGGAAGGGAGAATACCTTTTTAGAGATGGCTGGCTGTTCTAGAAAATGTGAAGTAACTGTGACTGGGTAAATATTTGATTAGGTGAGCCAAAAGTGTGGCATTTTTACTAAACAATAGGAGGACTATTGGGCAGTATGTTTTTTACATTTTGACTTGCATTCTCCTTTAAGCTCTTAACTTGCATTTTGATAAATCTGCCCCATAGTGTTACTAACTGAGCATGGAGCATGGGAACTTTTTTACACAGCTCAGCGTTTTTTCTTCCTGTTTGGCTTCTGATCATCTGAACAGGTGAAATACGGGGAGACTTAAGGGCACTATTGAGAGAACTGAAGGTATGCCTGCAGCTTGAGATTAACTCTTTATTAGCCTTTCCTTCTCCTTTAACACAGCTTGTTTTTTCAGCAAATTTTTATTTTGCACGGCATAACAAATAGGCCCTAAGTATATGGGACCAGTGTCATGCATGATTAAAAGCAGACACGTCAAGAAAAACACTCAAAGTATTTAAATGAAGTAGTAATGAATAGTGATGAGTGAATCTGTCCCGTTTTGCTTTGGCGAAAAATTTGCGAATCTTTTTTTGCGGCAAATTTTTTTGTGCCCACTTTGCGAAAAAATCTGGCAATGGCGAAACGTGGAAATTTGCAGCGAATCCATGCCTGGCAAAACATTTCGCTCATAACTAGTAACGCAGACAGTTTATACATAAAATACACACACTATTATCTCAAAAATAAGAAATCAGAAAGTGTGTTACAATGCCATATAACACAATGTTACAGCTATCTATACTTAAAAAATATATATATTAGTGCAGTAAAAACTAATTAGAGTGCAAGAGCTTAACGTTGCTAAGACACTTTTTAAAGGAACAGTAACACCAAAAAATGAAAGTGTATAAAACTAACTAAAATATAATGTGCTGCTGCCCTGCACTGGTAAAAGTTGTGTGTTTACTTCAGAAAGTCTACTATAATTTATATAAATAAGCTGCTATGTAGCCATGGAGGCAGCCATTCAAAGGAGAAAAGGCACAGGCACATAGCAGATAACAGATAAAACACTATTGTATTCTACAGAACTTATCTGTTATCTGCTATGTAACCTGTGCCTTTTCTCCTTTTTTCCAGCTTGAATGGCTGCCCCCATGGCTACACAGCAGCTTATTATATAAATTATAATAGTGTTACTGTAGCAAACACACCAGTTTTACCAGTGCAGGGCAACAGTGTATTATATTTTTATTACTTGAAAGCTCTTTCATTTTTTGGTGTTACTATTCCTTTAAGGCCTATAATATTCAACTTTTAAGTGACATGAAGCCTAATCATGACTGGAGTGTTTGCAGATGTATAAGCGTCATGACGCTGGCTCTAATGAAAATACCTAGGAAAAGCCAAAGCAAATATGTTAGCTTTCAGGGAGGTTAATGAAGAAGCACTGTATGAATACGGTGTGAGCCAAAGTCCAGTGAAGATGCCCCAGGACATTTAGCAAAGACAGCTTCATCATGTGTATGGTGGTTGCCATTTGTTATCATTACTGCTTTAACTGTTTAAAACTGCACCATATGTTATTATGCTTCTAATAAATAATATAACTCAACAGACCTTAAGCAAAAGTATACAGTGTAATGTGTTTATTTTAATGTATTGTTTGCAATAGAACAAGCACTTGAAGGACCATTTACTGACTCTGAGATTCGGATTCTGAGAGTGAAAACAATAAATATTATGCAAGAAACAATGACTGAACCCAATGCTTTGATCACAAGTCACTCAACACAGCAAAACCTTTACTGCCTTTCTTGAAAATCTGACCATCAGACATTACTGAGTTTCTAAATGAGGTTACCTAACCAGAGCAATTTATCTTTGCCTACCCACTGAATTATCAAATCAGAAAAATACGTTTTCTTAAGCAGAGCAACCGGTGCCATTATATTTTACCTATCATTTATATAAAATTAGGCTGATATAAACTCAACATATAAATAGTGTATACATTTCCTTGATGTTCCAATAGCAGGTGACCGAACACCGAGTTCAGCAAAGTGTCCTACACTTTACTAACACTCTCTCATGTATTTTCTGGGGTGAAGGATTCTTAGTTGTATAGATGTTATACAGTTTTTTAAATTATTTAAGGAAAGGCAGTAAAACCAGGGTTATTACACTAACAAATATATAGACATGCAGGCCTTACTGCCAACTATTTAGCATAATTTGTAGCTTACATTTGCAAGAATCTCATTGGCAGCTCTGGGAGCACATGCAAACAATCACCTGCATAACTTTTTGCATATCTGTACAACAGGAGTATCTTCCATCTAAAGGTTACAAGCTGCAGTTGATTAAGCCCTATCAAATTAGCAATGTCACATGTACAGAAGAGTAACTAGCACTCTACCTGAAAAATTAAGACATGAAAGGCTACTACACAGTCTAATTGTCATTATTAAATGCATTAGTTACTCAATATAAGTTCTAAAATGTATTCCAAGGCTTTCCCTCATTAAAAAATGACATACAAACTCATCTCATGCAAAAAATATGCAGCACAGAGGAAGACTTGGGGAGATAGTGGCCTTGTATATTGGGTCCAATATAGAGCAATGCATAAAGCCAAAGTGTTTATGATGTTGCTAGGCACTGTACAGATGTTTTCAAAACTTTAGGGGAAAAAACTGCTCACAACTCATGCATCAGTGCAAGATGTATGTATTAATACAGTGAGCTTAACATTCCTCAAGATAAAATTTCAACAAATCACTGGTTCTACAATAAAACCTTCTGTGTGCAAAAAGGTAATATTACCAAAAGAGACAAGGCCCCTTTCCCAATTCAAATCTTTTTCTGTGTGCTTTGAACTCATCTGTGTTTAGCAGGCCCCATCCCAAACTGCACAAGTTCCAGGAAAAGAACTGTGTATACAGTATCGCTGGTGTTTCAGCCTATATCATTCCAGCTGTTACTAAAACACAACACTCGTTATTACTCCAAGCTGCCTGTCATTCCTCGCCACCCTCTGATCCTTTCTTCTTCTCTTTCTGTCTCCTTTTTTGGGGGGATATTTGCATTTATATGGATGTAAGCAAATTATTATATAGATTGCTCTCAGCCAAGTTGTCTTTTGTCTTAAGGTAGTTAAATGATGGGTTCTAAGCTGTTAAATCCTGTGTCTTTGGGTAAATTTTTAGGAGACGATTCTTAAGTATCAACATATCATAGCCATTATAGTACAATAACCGAATTACAAAAAAACTAAGTAGAGTGTTGTGGTTGCTTGTGGGTGAGGGGTGCTAGAAGGTAAGCCAGTGATGTCTGCATTACTGCCTCTCTGTGCTCTGCTGACCTGGCCTTGCAGTGCTGGCTACAGTCACCTATGCCCTGTAGAGCAATAAGAACTTTTACAGTGACAAGCAAGTATGAATAGTCAAACAGGTCGGCACTGAAAGCAAAAGAACAGTGCCATATGTTTTGATCGATGCCGATAAAGCATTGGTTGTTTGAAATGAAATGAAGTATGTGCCAGAAATTTAAGCCTACCCTTATTCTAATCTTAAATATATGAACAGGAATGGGCAAATGTCAGCTCTCCAAATATTTAGCTACAACTCCTATCCTGTGGCAGGCACCTTTTTTTAGGTGTGAGAAGACTGAGTTGTCAACTTGAGTACTGCAGGCTGTTCATCCCTGTTCTATAATATAATTTTTTTTACAAAAACTTGGATACAACCTTTTTAACAAAAATACCACTGATATTGCACAGACTGAAGCAGCTATTATTATCACTGGAACAATGTGTGATAAAGTAATAGCACAAGCAGCCACAGGGGGAACAAAAGTCTGCATTCACCATATGATTTGGCATATGTTAATTCTCCCTGTCAGCCTCTATTACTGATACCATGTGAGCAGCAGAACCCCACCGAGGATTCCAGGGCAGCACACAGATAACTGGTGTTTTTCAAGCAGTAGAAGCTGAAACAGAGACAGACAGGAAAGGGAGGGCAACCACAGATGCAGGCACACATTTTACAGGGTTAGTCTGGGACGGAAACCTTCATTGTTCTCAGTGAGATTGTGAAACTAACCTTACAGGCATATTTACCATATAAAAAGGTTCACTTTAAAGGAGTTTCTCTGCAACTACCCTGCTGTGATAACTGTTACTTTATACAAGCATAACATGTTAAATTTGAATGACTTTGTTGCCCGTTTTCATTAACTACGCTTGTTAATTTAGGGGTGTTACACACTTTACTTAAACCCTTATAGTTTAGGTGTGGCGGGATAAGGTTTTTCCTTATTACTGTGGTTTGTATGCATTTTACTATGGAAGTGAATAAAGACCTCCTGTCATCAAGCTATCATCAAAAGGAACAGTCATGAAAGAAATATTTTCATTAACATTTAGTATGACGTCCACTGTAAAGTGAAGCAATATTTTCATTAACATTTAGTATGGTGTCCACTGTAGAGTAGAGCAATATTTTCATTAACATTTAGTATGACGTATATGATGGTATACATCATAAGATGAGACACAATTGTGCTTTTTTCTTTCTATTTTTTTTTTTCAAGTGCTTCAGTGTTTAAATTCTTTTCAGTATTTTTTTAGCACCCATTCAGCTAATTAAAGTGAGTAAGGCTCAACATGCTAAGGAGTCCTGTATTTTCCACTTGCCACTGAAATGAAGTACTCAGTTCACTCTGTATCCATGGGTGCAAACATGCCGTATTTTAGATGTAGATGTGGAAGGGATTGGGACATGAATAGCACTTTGCCAAGAAAAACACAGCAAAAGTTCAATGTAAAAATATGGTGTTGAAACTGGCAGAAGTCTGTTACAGGTATGGGACCAGATATCTAAAATGCTTGGGACCTGACATTTTCTGGATATGGGGTCTCCTGTAATTTGGATCTCCGTTCCATAAATGTCTAGTCATTTATTATTAAAAAGCACAAACAAATTCTGTTGAAGACCAACAGAACAAAAAAAATCTAGAATTTTTAATTTTCAGAAGACTTTTCGTGGGCTTACAAATGAAAAAAAAAACTGTAAAACCCCTAAAACTACAATTAAAAGAAAGATTTGCCTAGAACAGCTGCGGAATTTTTAGCAAGTGCTTTTACGCTTGCCGAAAATATCCGCCCTACGCCTCATGTGGCATTAGCCTTAGGCACAAGCCCCCGGGTGCCTATATCTAAATATGGCCCTGCCTGTACTTAATTCACTAAAGGTCGATAACGTTTATCACATGCTTTTTTGCGTTAAAAAGCATGCAATAATTAAGTCCCGAATCATCAGTCATTTCGCAAGCATTAAGACGCATATCGAATGCGCAAAAAAACGCAATGCGTTAATTAGTGAATAGAAATAATACTAACACATGATTCACAAACACATATGAAGCGTTAAACGCGCTAAATATCGCATTAGTCTGTGTGAATATTAACACCTACTTGGGGTAGGCGGTACTTAAAGAAAATTGTGGTTTCTGAGCTTTTGGAAACACAACATGGACTTTGCAGTGGGATTTTTTCAAGTATGTGTTGGCCCTAGAGTGATGCATCCTCCAGTTTTCAGGGATATGTTAATTTTCAGAACAGTAGATTTCCGAAAGTAATGGTTACGTGCGTAAAATTGTGCGCTAATATAGCATGCGGCGAAATATATTGCGTGCAGTGAGAAATAACGCACATGGCGGAAAATAACGCAAGAAAATCACTCATCACGAGTTAAATAACGCAAAGAACATTGCGTCTTAATTATGACGCCTGTCCTTTTAGTGAATTGAGCGTTAAGTCGCAAAAAATAAGAAGTGATAACATTTTTAATGCATGCTATAAATAGCGCTCATTTAAACGACCTTTAGTGAATCAGCCCCTTAAGGTCTTAAGTTTTTTTACTAAACTTTGCATCTGTAATTCACTATTTATTATCTGTGCTTATCAATGACTGGAAACCGGCAAACTTCCAGATTTTGTTAAAAGGGGACATGTTATAATCTTGTGCCAATGAATTGTATTCATCTAAATATAGAAGGAATATGCTTTAAAAGTAGTGTTTCCTGCTGATTTATGGAAAATTTCTAAAAAACCCTACTAGTCCCACCCATCTTTTCCACTTCCTGCTGCCTAATTTCCCAGGCTGTATAGGGAGGCCGGCAGCACTCAATACACTGCACTGTAGGATAGGAACCAATCAGCTTCTAGGCTGACCTGATAGGAAACTGAAGTCTGTCTCTGCTTGTGTGCTTGCAAGGCTGTGATTGGCTATCCCCCTCCTACTGTGCTTCTGGCAGGCACCGCTAGGACATGCCCACCCCTCATTTGGAACACGGACAGGGACCTGAGAGAATCTCAGTTTTACAGATAGTATTAATTTTTATAGGACATGCCCACCCCTCATTTGGAACACAGACAGGGACCTGAGAGAATCTCAGTTTTACAGATAATATTAATTTTTATATGCAAGTAAAACCAGCACCGTATATTATTCATAACTGCCTACAAGATTTTTCAGTTATCCTAAATATCTCCTTTAACTACCAGAACCCCTGAAAACCTTTGGCTTCTGGTTTCCCACACCTGGAATAAATTGTTTTAACATAACCATTAAAACAACACACAGACTTGCCTTCATCATACATATTATAGCTTCATTTATTTACTCTTTCTCTAAATAATGACCTGCAGTACCTCATCTCCAAAGCAATCAATTACTCACACACGCTTACATCCTATTTACAATAACATTCTCCGTTCTTATGTCCCAACCTACAACTTGGCTTGAGTCTTCTGAAAACTGTGGACCTAACTAAATAAAAAAATATTGCAGCTTCAATTTACATGATTTTTCACCTTATAATTCCTTATATCAGGAGCTCTTTCACTCACTGTTTACAGAAAACAATGTTTCTTTTAACTTCAGCTCTACTATTAAATAATGTCTTTTAAAATTAACTTAATAAAATACTCTGTCCCCACGCACATTAATACATGCCTAACTTTGTCAACACTTGTTTGTTAGATGTGTGCAATAAAGTAACACATGCATAAAGTGTTCCAGTGTATCTCTTTAAACAAGTCACAAGCATATGTAATAAGAGAAATAAGAACCACTGATAAACAGATTGCCAAGTCTCTCTCAGAAGCGATACACATGCCTATGCATAGCATGAAAGACTTTAGGCAGTTTTGGCTCACATGGGCAACAATTGCCATTAAAGCAGCTATCAACACTTACTCTTTTAGTGAGTACTTTCTGAGTCCTACAAGTATTATGGATGCAGACACACACATCAACTCACAAAGATTACTTTAAGTATAAACATTTCTTGCCTTGCACAAATAGGTGATTCTATATAAGCTCTAGTGACTACATATCTAGAGTTTCAGGAGCTATATGAACACAAGCAGTCCAAGGCTATAGTTGCTGAGGCATTAAACATCCACTGGGATTAGTAGGGGAAATAACCAAAAACTGCAATGAACATAAACTCAAGCTTAATTGCACTCTTAGGGACATCTATATTCAAATGAAGTAACCTTACCTGAGGAAAGCCAAGTTGAAACACTATGTACTAAGATGCTACTCATGTAAGAAAAATACCTACCTGAAACCAGCAATGCTCTTTCTGCCTTTATTGTCTGAATGGAAGGCTCCCGTCAATCTATGCAGAGTTCATGTAAAAGACAGCTAGGCACTGTATAACCCCACACACTCTGCAGGCTCTCAGGTATGGTAATTGCTTTCTAGGACAATTTATTTTGAAAACAGCTAGAAAGCCATAATGAGTATGCGCCTCTCCACACAAACAAAAGGGAACAAAGAAAGCAAAGCTGACACCTGTGTGAATCAAAGGAAGTTAACCCACTGGTTTCTGACAGATAAAGTACTCTAAGCCAACAAATAAAATGAACTTGCTTTGGGAGTCAGGTGCTTACTTTCCTGCAGTGATTAAATAAAAATCTGGGTGTAAGACTTACATTACGCCACAAATGGTTGGTTGCTGCAATTTCTTACCACATACACAATGCTTTTTGATATTGGCAATGGGGATCAAGCATAATAGGAGAGAAGAGACTCACATCTGAAAAGTGCCGCAGAGGTTATCCCAGGACATAACAAAACGCTCTCTGTATATTTGTGTAGCATCTTAAAAAAATCTTTAAAAGTATATTACACACATTATAAGATATTTTGTTCTTTCAGTGTACTTTTTCCAGCAAAAAAGGAGCAAATCCTAAGGACAATGGCACCCAGCTAAATGAAAGGTATTTTTCCCAACCATGTATTTATGAATTAGCTGAAAGCTCTTGCTCAAGTCCATGTGTTAAGGCAACAATCACCAGAAAAGCACTTGATCAATAAAGTCTGATCTGTCCCAGACTACTAAATGATTTCCCTTTCTCTGTGTAGTTATAGACAACTGGCTAGAAGTTTATTTATAAACCTGCAGCAACATATTGGTGGTATGATAAGGAAAGCACAGTTTCCTCCTGAACTTCACAAGTTTCTTAGAGAAGTCAATGCAATGAAGTGAAGACAGGTTGGTATAGTTCTTACCTCTTTAATGTTTCCATTTGATATATGAAAATGAAAAATAAAATTATAGAACCAGACCTTTAAGCCTTTAAACACAAACTATAACCTTAAGGAGAAGGAAAGGAAAGGCTAGTAAAGAGTTAATCTCAAGCTGCAGGCATACATTCAGTGCCTTTAATTCTCCCATATTTCTCCTGTTTTGAAGCCAAACAGGAAGAAATAACGCTGAGCTGTGTAAAGAAAGTTCCCATGATGCCTCACTCCTGCACAGACATGCAGGCCCAAGTGAACATGCTCAGTTAGTAAGACTAGGGGGCACATTCATGAAAACGAGAGTTTGAATCCCGAATGGGATAAATTCGTATTGGATATGATAATTTCTTAAGATTGCAAATATTACGAATATGCTTACGAAAAAATCACATTAGTCACGATAATATCGTATTGGCGATCCAAAAGTCACAAACTTTTCGTATCCGAACGATCGTAAAATGCAGGAAAACCTTTCCGACTTTGATCCTTCTGTGCATGATTTTGGAAGCCTCCCATAGGAATCAATGGCACTGTGCAGCTCCAACCTGGCCCAAGGAAAGTCACAATACGGAAGCTTGAATGAATCCGAAACTTTTGTACTCGGCGCAACAATACGATTTTGTCGCAAAGTACAAAAAAGTCACAGAAAATACGCCAATCGAACGCTCGGAGCATTCGTGGATTAGTAAATAGTTCCCATGATGCCTCACTCCTGCACAGACATGCAGGCCCAAGTGAACATGCTCAGTTAGTAAGACTAGGGGGCACATTCATGAAAACGAGAGTTTGAATCCCGAATGGGATAAATTCGTATTGGATATGATAATTTCTTAAGATTGCAAATATTACGAATATGCTTACGAAAAAATCACATTAGTCACGATAATATCGTATTGGCTATCCAAAAGTCACAAACTTTTCGTATCCGAACGATCGTAAAATGCAGGAAAACCTTTCCGACTTTGATCCTTCTGTGCATGATTTTGGAAGCCTCCCATAGGAATCAATGGCACTGTGCAGCTCCAACCTGGCCCAAGGAAAGTCACAATACGGAAGCTTGAATGAATTCGAAACTTTTGTACTCGGCGCAACAATACGATTTTGTTGCAAAGTACAAAAAAGTCACAGAAAATACGCCAATCGAACACTCGGAGCATTCGTGGATTAGTAAATGTGCCCCTATGAGTCAACTTCCTGCTGATTCGCTCAGATCCACATTCCTAAGGGGGGGGAGGGGGTTCTTAGCATTTTTGATGGAGGGTGGGCAGGAAAGAGCAGAGAACAGAAAGCTGCGTGTCTCTGGCACAGGAATTACAGACACAACTAATCTTAATCTTTTTTCAGAGAAGTCAGTGCAGCGTTTCTGTGAGTGCTTATGGCTGTATTTACATAGACCTTTCTGATAAAGCTTACTTAGTTTTTACCTTTCTTTCTTCTTTAACCTTTTAGACATTATGGCACTAACGCTGCAACACATATATTTTTTAATTCAATTGATGTTCTTCAATTATTATCAGGTATTTATAAAAATACAATGTATTACACAGAGTTGTACAATAAATGCACCATACACTGAACATACGTAAATCATATATACAAAAATACAACCGATACAAGAGGAAGAAGGGGCCCTGCACTTGCAGTACAAAAACAGTTAATGATAGCGGTAGGAATGATGACAGTATTCGGTGCAGATTAATTCATCATGAAAGATGTCATTCATAGTGTCAGATGTTGAAATACAGCACATATAAAACACACAAGTGTTTTAAATATTTCTCGGGGAAAGAGGCCTAGAGTCTTCCACCAGCCAGAGCAAATAAGATAAAACAAAGCATATTTGTTACCTGCTACCAGCTAGTATAGAGTGCATAACTGTCCCAATGTTTCATATTTCACTCTGCCAAATGTCATGGCCACTTCCTTTTGATACCAACTTTATTACGATTTGAAACTCAGGGCTGCTCCATCAGAACATAAGGGGATGATAGATTGGGATAGATTATCATGTCATTTTTGTATAACTGCACAGTAATAAAATCAGGAATGAACATAAAGGGGAAGATAATTACCAGGCAAAAGGCGGAAAAACACAGTATGTTACACTAAAGTTAAAACTTTCCTGTTGTAATAAATTAAATTAATAGTAGCTCCCGATGTTCCTGGTAAGAGGCCAAGGAACACATTAGATGTTTAAGGCCTTTTCATTGTGTTGATCAATGTCTGGCAGAAACAAAGCTTACAACAAACCAAACCTGTTTAGTAACATTGCATATTAAATTGATATTATACTGATCTTTTCTATAATAGTTAATTGTAATGTACCCGTTAACACTATTTACTTTCAAACTCTATTAGGGGGAGAACGTGGTTAGAAAAAGTCCAAAAACTAATCTTTCATATTTTGATTTACCATCCACAAGTTAACATCCACAAGTTAACTTCCACCACAGAGCTTTCTCTTCCATGTGCAATTAAACCAAACGGATGAACTGTCATTTAAGGGTCATTTAAAAGAACAATAAAATGAGCAATGTAACTAGGTCAAGTAAGAATTATGGCATAAAGATGGGCAGTGCTTTTTCAAAAAAAATATATTTTTTGTTGCATTAAGATTTTCTGCAATTATTATAATTGCATGATTTTAATCTTGTTTAGACATGGTTAAAAAACATTATTTATTATGGTTTTGCACGGGGCTGCCATCAGGAGAGTGAAAAGGTACAATTGTACCTAGTACAGTGAATCTGCTTTGGAAGGGGGCCTGGCTTCGCTGCAAAACAATTTTTACAAATATAAATAAGTGCAATTTTCAGTGTATGCTCCTCACTTCAGATACCTCGTGTCCCAGGTCAAATACAGTTCAATAAAATACTCCAAAGTGCCCTCTTCTGCTTTAGACTTAGCGATGAGGTCTTATGAGGAGAAAAAAAAAGTATAGTGTAATACTGTTATTGCTTCACAATGTGCACTCTGCAAAAGTTACACAAGCTGCATAAGGTACATATAAGTTTACTTTAAATCTAATGTAATTTACAGAACATCCTCAAAAACTACCTAGAAACTTAAAAAATGTATGTAACTAGCCTAAAAACCTATGTAACTTTCATATCAAGCAGAAGTGCAGAGAGGCTTGACAGGGACAGGCAAGGGAAAACTTCACTGACCACTAGTGAATTAAAAGACTAAAAGGATCTATTAATTATATAAGTGTCTCCTACGTGAAGTTTTAGCAGTGGATTGACTGGTTATTGGGCCCCACAGCAACATCACTGAGCCCCTAAGCTTATGGAATTTATGTAACTTACACAAAAACTCACATTACTTTCATATAAACTTACATAACTTACATATAAACTCCACTGATCCCCAATTGAAAGACTGACTTAATAGCACATTATTTTTACTATTTTTACTATTTTGAACTACTACTGACTAGTTATTGGGCCCCTAACCTTTTGCAGTTTACATGTCAACCCCCAACCAAACATTTTAGCAGTGAAAAGCCTCACAGCATTCTTTAAATACCTGCCACTCCGGTCCCTCAAAAGCAAACAGTAAAGCTGCAGCGATCCCTTGATTTTTCTCCCTCTAAACAGATCTGTAACTCCCTCTCCCCCCACCCTTTAGAATTCTGTTTGTCTCCTGGCGTGGTGCACATGCGCACTTCCAATCTGTTTTTAATGAGCATGCACACTTGTGTCTATTTTGCGTGTTTTAATAAAGCTTGTTTGAAAAAAAACAAGCAAAATGCCCGCCAAGTGAAACGTCAAACGAAGGAAAAAAGAATGCGGCGGTGCAGGCTGTAGGAGGAGAGTGGGGGAGTGGAACTTATGCGGTTGAGGTGGGGGTAAGGCGCCCTTTGCATTACACCTGAAATAAAAATTAGCCTTGACATCTCCTTTAAGCAATTACTCAACTTTCCTGGCAAGCAATGACAATGCCAGAGCAGGGGTAAAAAGGACTGTAGGGAAAACTGGCTCGTTATAAAAACTGCTTATTATAGAGTAACATCAGCAGTTTATATTGCACACAGAAGTGGAGTGGCCAAAATGTTGGTGTTGTGTTTATGGGGGGGGGGGGGCATATAAATAACTTGTACGAGACTCCAAAGTTTCTAAAGGTGGCTCATGGTTTAATAGGCAAGTGACTGATAAGCCGGTTCAGGACCCACCAGTGGCAACAGCAGTATTCAGGAATTACTTACTCAACGGAATCTAACTTTTAGTGAGTGTCAAAAGATTCCACTGGTCTCATTTCACTCATTTTCATTACAGGCTAAACATCGCAAGAAAGCAACCAAAGTAGCTTAGACATATTTAAAATTGTATAGGTATGAGCAACTTATAACCTGGAAATTCCTAGAATTTTATATAGTACTGTCTGCAACTCCAACACACTTTATGTGACTGACAGAATTCAATAACCCCATTGTAATATATCAAAGGAATACTGTTATGGGAAAATATGTTTTTTTTGAAGTTATGAATGAAAAATCAGTTAATAGTGCTGCTCAAGCAAAGTCCTGGACTAAAATTCATCTTTTAAAAAATTTTTTTTACAAGGCTAGGCATTTTTTTTTTCAACTTTCCCAGGTGCCTGCGTACTCTGATAGATATCAGCCTCTATGTACTGCTGCACCTCAAATTGGAGTGATAGTGCCTCGAAGGGCACTGTGCTGGTACAGTTCTGAATTTTAACGAGTGGGCAAACAGGCAACATTTCCTATACTGCCACCCAATAATTTAGGGTGGCTTCAGGCATTTCTCTGCCAGCTAAAATACATTGTGGAAAAACCTTTCCATGTGCCATTAGCATTATTTGCAATATGTAACTTGCTGGTGCTATGCACTATATCTGCTGTCTATAAAAACCCTTTGTGCTAGTGGAAGAGCCAGATCAGCTGCGTTCCATATGGCATAAGCCTACAACACTGCATTACAAGCTTCTTCTTAAGCCCCATGGAACAGGGAAGCCTTGTACTTTATCCCAGCATTAGTTTATCATGCTAAATAATAAGCTTCTCTTATTCTTGTGTGGACAACTGCTCGATCAGATTTAAGTTTCTCATGTAAGGATGCTGGTTATATCTAAAATTCAATCAATAGAAACAAAAATTCTTCATATTTTGGCTAGACCTAACTTGTGAAAGAAACACTAAGCCATTTTGAGCCATGCACATGAAAGCACATGCAAACTCTGCAACTAGCTACACCCACAGGGTGTTACCCAAAAGCAGGGAATGTACCCTTTTCTAATTATTCTGTATGAAAAGACAGAACAAGCTAACACTGTGCTGCCAAAAAGAATTTTTACCAGAGACTAGAAAAACTAGAAAACATGCATTTTCTCTTTTACCTTCCTTGTCTACAGGTTCTCATTTAGACTAGATTTAAAAGTTGAGCAATGTACATTAAAGTATGGGATCCACAATTGCTTTGTTCTTGTAAAGGATGGCAGTCAAAGTTTTCCTTGCATCAGATTTCTTTCTCCATAAGTCTGCATGTTAGAAAGAAACCTAAGTATTTATAACTTCTGGAATGTCAACTAACTCCAAACTTATTTATCAATGAGTGAAACTTAGAACTGACCTTTTGATAAATAAGCTTCTAAAAATCCGATAGAAATAAAAAGAACATGGGTGAGTTTTTATTTATTAAGCTCTAAACTCACATTTTGATAAATCTGCCCCCATGTCTCCAATATGCCTGGATTAGATCATTACCCCCCTAATGACATGGGTAAGTTCGCATCTCTGTAACTTTAGCTACGCTATCAGAAATGAAAGCTTGACTAAATTTCATGTACAACATCCATGTACTTCTGAGGAAATGTGTTTTTACAATATTATACTTTATATATAAATGGTAAATACTAACTTGTGCAGTGACTTCAACATTTCGGAAGGGGTGCATACCCTCTTTTTATCAATATTATACATTTATACTGTTCCTACATCCTAGGAACTAGAGTAAAACAAAAAAGCAGATAAAAAGGAGTGCGGGTGGGAATCCTATAGCATGTGTGATATATATATATATATATATATATATATACAGTGGCTTGCAAAAGTATTCGGCCCCCTTGAACTTTTCCACATTTTGTCACATTACAGCCACAAACATGAATCAATTTTATTGGAATTCCACATGAAAGACCAATACAAAGTGGTGTACACGTGAGAAGTGGAACGAAAATCATACATGATTCCAAACATTTTTTACAAATAAATAACTGCAAAGTGGGGTGTGCGTAATTATTCAGCCCCCCTGAGTCAATACTTTGTAGAACCACCTTTTGCTGCAATTACACCTGCCAGTCTTTTAGGGTATGTCTCTACCAGCTTTGCACATCTAGAGACTGAAATCCTTGCCCATTCTTCTTTGCAAAACAGCTCCAGCTAAGTCAGATTAGATGGACAGCGTTTGTGAACAGCAGTTTTCAGATCTTGCCACAGATTCTCGATTGGATTTAGATCTGGACTTTGACTGGGCCATTCTAACACATGGATATGTTTTGTTTTAAACCATTCCATTGTTGCCCTGGCTTTATGTTTAGGGTCGTTGTCCTGCTGGAAGGTGAACCTCTGCCCCAGTCTCAAGTCTTTTGCAGACTCCAAGAGGTTTTCTTCCAAGATTGCCCTGTATTTGGCTCCATCCATCTTCCCATCAACTCTGACCAGCTTCCCTGTCCCTGCTGAAGAGAAGCACCCCCAGAGCATGATGCTGCCACCACCATATTTGACAGTGGGGATGTTGTGTTCAGAGTGATGTGCAGTGTTAGTTTTCCGCCACACATAGCGTTTTGCATTTTGGCCAAAAAGTTCCATTTTGGTCTCATCTGACCAGAGCACCTTCTTCCACATGTTTGCTGTGTCCCCCACATGGCTTGTGGCAAACTGTTAACAATGGCTTTCTTCTTGCCACTCATCCATAAAGGCCAACTTTGTGCAGTGCACGACTAATAGTTGTCCTCTGGACAGATTCTCCCACCGGAGCTGTAGATCTCTGCAGCTCGTCCAGAGTCACCATGGGCCTCTTGGCTGCATTTCTGATCAGCGATCTCCTTGTTCGGCCTGTGAGTTTAGGTGGACGGCCTTGTCTTGGTAGGTTTACAGTTGTGCCATACTCCTTCCATTTCTGAATAATCGCTTGAACAGTGCTCCGTGGGATGTTCAAGGCTTTGGAAATCTTTTTGTAGCCTAAGCCTGCTTTAAATTTCTCAAGAACTTTATCCCTGACCTGTCTGGTGTGTTCTTTGGACTTCATGGTGTTGTTGCTCCCAATATTCTCTTAGACAACCTCTGAGGCAGTCACAGAGTATTTGTACTGACATTAGATTACACACAGGTGCACTCTATTTAGTCATTAGCACTCATCAGGCAATGTCTATGGGCAACTGACTGCACTCAGACCAAAGGGGGCTGAATAATTACGCACACCCCACTTTGCAGTTATTTATTTGTAAAAAATGTTTGGAATCATGTATGATTTTCGTTCCGCTTCTCACGTGTACACCACTTTGTATTGGTCTTTCACGTGGAATTCCAATAAAATTGATTCATGTTTGTGGCTGTAATGTGACAAAATGTGGAAAAGTTCAAGGGGGCCGAATACTTTTGCAAGCCACTGTATATATATATATATATATATATATAAACTTTCAAGTAAATGCCACTCACGTATAG
Source organism: Xenopus tropicalis (assembly GCF_000004195.4). Lineage (NCBI taxonomy): Eukaryota > Metazoa > Chordata > Amphibia > Anura > Pipidae > Xenopus > Xenopus tropicalis. Next base: position 106,648,658 of record NC_030678.2, on the reverse strand, counting down.
ATAAGTTGCTGTTGCCTGGGTGCAGGTCCAAATAATGTTGAAGGTGCTTGAGAGAGGGTCAGCACTCACAGGACTTATACAAACAAATTATTTTATTAAAGAGGAGACTAACGTTTCGGCTAGCACTCTAGCCTTTTTCAAAGTGGTGAATACAACAAACACAGTGTCTAAAAAGCACAAAGTGGCGGGAAAAAGTGGAGATGGCGTCATCATACGTCGCCAGAGACAGAATACCAGAGATAAATCAATAGAAAACTGAAAACATGCAATAAAACAAAAAACACAAAAGAAATAATAAGTACAAGCAAGTAAACAAAAGTTCTAAGCAGCAGCTTAAACAGAAACAAAAGTATCAAAATTAACACGCTACTGTATCTAGCTGTCAGGGATGAGCCGAGAAAGTAACAAGTTTGTATCAACACAGTTCTGTTTCACATGAGCCCCATGAGTTGAAATAGACCCATAATCAAGAAAACTTGGTCAGTAAATGGAAACTTAAATAGGGCTAAAACGGGTTGCTATGGTAACTGGTTGCCTTAGTAACACTACAATTTTTACACCACTCCCCATTGGGGCAGTAGGGGGTAAAGTATAAGTACTCAGAGGTTCATCACAGTAAGTTAATTTGATTACAAATCCATTTTTGTGGGGTGTGAATATACATACAAGGGACAGGTTGCTAGGTTGCCGGTATCATAGCAACCAGACTCAAGTAGGTTAAAATGCCAGGTTAATCATCAAAAACACTTGTTGTAGTTCATAAAACATCGGAGTCATTATTCTTGCAGGGGATAACACATCCCTATCTATAAAAGTAGGAGAGAATACACAGTGTGATTTGATATGGAAAGAAAGTGACATGTTGTAAGCTATCTCAAAGTAGAGCAGCACACCGTGAGAGAAGTAGAGATAAAATAAAGGTAAGTGGCTGAGGAGAGGAACCTCTGATTGAAAAAGCCAAAGAAGAGGTATTGTTGGAGTGTCGCAGTCCATGGCAGAGGGTTAAGGGCACCCATTGGAGGGTTTCAGACTCAGGTGGGTACTACACACAGAGTTGTCATGGTCAGATGGTCAATTGTGGAGGCATCTTGTCACCAATGAGTATAATAGATGGTGCAAAGAACCAAAAGGACGCTGGATACTAGGTGTGGTCCACCACCTGTCAAAACCCATACAGGAATTAGGGTGTAACCAGGGGTAAGCGACACACCACCCGTCCAATAAAGCATCCAGTGGTGACGAACAGGTGTACCCAAATGTGCATCTCACTGCATATAATGTGCTGGTTTTGTAAATATAGACAGCATATAATGTACCTGGCATGTCCGTACTCACTGCCTTTCTCTCTATAAAACTAAAATTCATTTAAGCTAACTGATCCCAAACACAAATGGATTGAGAACCCCTCACAGAAGTGCATGAATGAATACTTAAAATTTTAGGATGAAAAAAAATACTCCCACCCACACAGTATCCCTGGAAGTCAGTGGGAACCACAAGAGGTAGTTGGGGGGTTCATTTTTACACCAGCAGTGAATCTCACATTAGCTTTTGGTCAGTCTATTTTAGTATGGCCAATCTTTAGCCTCCCCAAACAAAAAAGTCACCCTTCGCCTATGAGTGGGGACAAAGACAGCATCAGTCTGTTGATGCTGTCAGTCTCTAAAGGGCCTAACTAAGACCCTATTGCATAGATAGCTTTAGCACATAATGTAGGTGGTCAGCTCTATACACCAATACATGCTCTATACAAAAATAAAGTCACTGAGAGAGAAATGTCCTGATAGCAATCTTTACCCTGACCTTACAAATGTCTGTATACAGTATTCATAATCATGTTTTTTTCAGACTCTGTGTCCTTAAGTAAACAAATGCAATCTGTCTGGTCTTTTTTCATTCCATTCTCTGTAAAATCAGTACTGTTTACAAAACAAAAGCTAGGTTTAGCCATTGGCCAGCCATAGATACAATTACATTTAGTTACAATTCTGGGTTTCTGTATATAATATGCTGTACTGAGTATTTTCTAGCAACATGCAATGTGGAATTGTAGCAGGGAAGGTGTTAAAGGAAATAAAAAAGTAGAATACACAGTAGAAAAATATCAAATTGGGCAACCTTAGTCTATCTAGTTGCTTAGAAATGAAGCGTTCTTGAATTATTATCCATTTAGACTTCTTGTTTTGCACAGTGCAAACAAATACTTCATCTATAAATTTGATAGTTCACAGACCATCTCAAATTATTCTGGATAGCTTGATAGTTATAAAGGTGGATCAATCTGTTAGTGGATGGCTTTTTCTTACAAATTAAGAAGCAAAAAAATTTTGAACAAAAACTTCTCTTACAAAAAAAATTGTTGCCAATAATACTAAGGGGCTGATTTACTAAGACACGATTTCGAATCCGAAAAATTCCGATTGTAAACGAACATTTTGCGACTTTTTCGTATGTTTTGCGATTTTTTCGGCGTCTTTACGATTTTTGCGTAAAAACGCGAGTTTTTCGGCGTCTTTACGATTTTTGCGTAAAAACGCGAGTTTTTCGGCGTCTTTACGAAAGTTGCACAAAGTCGCGATTTTTTCGTAGCGTTAAAACTTAAAAGGCGCGACGTTTCGCGCAAGTTTTAACGCTACGAAAAAATCGCGACTTTGCACAACTTTCGTAAAGACGCTGGAAAACTCGCGTTTTTACGCAAAAATCGTAAAGACGCCGGAAAAACTCGCGTTTTTACGCAAAAATCGTAAAGACGCCGAAAAACTCGCGTTTTTACGCAAAAATCGTAAAGACGCCGAAAAAATCGCAAAATTAGCGATCATTACGAAAAAAACGCAATCGGACGCATTCGGCCCATTCGTGGGTTAGTAAATGTGCCCCTAAATGTCAGAATAACTCATTTCCCTTATGGGAAAATGTGAAAATAGTCATGAATGCTTTATAAATATCCATGCCTTATGTACCATCAGCCGAAGAGCATGCATGTACAGTGCCTAATAAAGACTTGAGTTCATATACATATATACTGTATATATGTACATGTATATAGCATTTATTTTTAGGCAGGCTTTTTCGGTTTAGCCCAAGCTATTTTATCATGTGAAAAACAAGCAAAATATAAGTGAGCAGTGGATTTGTTACTAGTCAAAGGAATAGCACTTTGTGGAATGTAGAACTGACAAAACACAAAGAACCCTCAATAAGGCTCACTTTGCAGGGCAACTGAACAGACATAGCCAACAGTAGCCTCCCTCTACCAAGACAACCAGTTTATTGCCTGATTTCAGCAGTAACCAGTGGATCATGTTCTTATATACATTTTACATTTAACAATATTGCTGAACTTGTAATAAAAAGTCAAATGCTGACCAGTAACAGCAAAGAGACTCAGACATATAAACTACAGACATATATTAACTGCTACTCAATTGTTTGGTGGAACTTGTGTTTTGCAATGTCTACTTCTTGTCGCTAAAAGAACTAAGAAAACAATGCAAACTGCTGGCCAATATAATGCTCCTTAATTACATGCCTTAAATAGAAAAAAGAATATCACTGAGGGGGTTCCAGGCAGTATGTGAGGTTTCTACATAAAATTATGTGAGCCAAAACTTGTTTTTAATGAAAACTAATCCCCAGGAGAGAGCAAAACACCCTTATCACTTTTTATTTATATATTTCCATGCTATATCTACTGAAGCTTGATGTATACAGGCAAAAGTCACACTATAAATTATCCAGATCTTTAAAGGGGTTGTTCACCTTCAATGTCCAAAACTTATTAAACCACCAACAATGCTCTCAGCGTGTTAGAAAATCCATTTTGCTATAAAAAAAAAAAAAAGTAAAAAGCCACTGCAAAAGATACTTTTTATACCTGTTAAATCAGTCCTTCTCCTGTCTCTCTGATCAGTTTTCTGAATGGATGACACACTGAGAACTTCCTATATGCTTACATCATCATGTCCAGGTTTTGCCCCTACATTATTTCTATTGGACCAATTCATTGGTTGCTTGTGCACTTGTGCTTGTTTTCTGAATGGATGATACACTGAGAACTTCCTATATGCTTACATCATCATGTCCAGGTTTTGCCCCTACATTATTTCTATTGGACCAATTCATTGGTTGCTTGTGCACTCTAATCAATTGCATAAATTGAAAGGCTATTGGTTAATTTCTCCCATGCAATGGCATAGGAAAACAGACTCAGAGTATGCTGTCACAGGCACAGAAACCGTGTCAGATTGACAGGAGACACAGCCAATAGGAGTTACGTCTGCTGCCAGTACTATGCGTGACATCATGTAAGGAAGTAAAAAAAGCAACTGTAGTGTTTATAGGGGTCACTGAACCCCCCCAGTACAGGGTTTTTGCTGAAGTGAAGGATCAGCAGAGGGAAGACTGTTCTTTTAATGTGAACTATTAGATTTGTGAATTTTTTTACAACCCCTTAAAGTATCTGGGGCAGATTAACTAAAGGTGGGCATAGACATGTAGATTTTTAAAATATCTTTTCTTTATTGTACAACCAAGCTTATTTTGAATTAATTGTTTAAAACTATGATTTGTCCATCAACAAAAATACCATTTTCAAATAAAGCTAGGAAAAGTGTGGGTAGCTGCCTGCTTGGCCCTGTAAACAACTGGACAATGGCTAAATTTTATTAACAACTACAATTTTTAAACCTGCTTGATCAATTTTTTGACTGGATGAAAAATCGCTATATGTATGATCATTCGGTGCATACTAACCTTATGAACAGATTTGTTGGACGCACTGAAATTGGTTGTTAAGGAGAGAAAAATCATTATGGGGCTGATTTACTAATCCACGAACGGTCCGAAGGCGTCCAAATGCGTTTTTTTCGTAATGATCGGTATTTTGCGATTTTTTTTCCGTAAATTGTCGCAACTTTTTCGTAGCCTTTACGACTGTTTTGCAAATTGTCACGACTTTTTCGTAGCGTTACGACTTGCGCGAATTGTCACGACTTTTTCGTAGCCTTTGCGCCGAGTACAAAAGTTTCAGATTCATTCAAGCTTCAGTATCGTGACTTTTCTTGGGCCAGGTTGGAGCTGCAGAGTGCCATTGAGTCCTATGGGAGGCTTCCAAAATCATGCTAAGTCTGAAAGTTTTGCCCGTAGTTTACGAGCGCTCAATACGAAAAAGTCGCGACAAGATACGAGCAAGTTGTAACAGCTACGAAAAAGTCGTAACGGCGACGAAAAAATCGCAAAAAATACAAAAAGTCGCAAAATGTTAGTTTTCCAATTGGAATTTTTCCCATTCGGATTCGTGGGTTAGTAAATCAGCCCCTATGTGTATGGCCAGCTTAAGCAGCTCTTTTGGAAATACAAGCCTTTCAGTTCTTGGGCCTGAGGATGAGAAAAGCCAAGAAACTGGGAGCAAAGGACTGAACCAACCATATTATCGCAGAAATTAAGAATCTTTGTTTTTGTTCTGAAATCAGTGTGCGCAAGCAGCCAAGACACCAAAATATAAATAAAAATGTTCAGCTCATGATATTTAAGTACATAAGTATATAATTACATTAATATATGTGCATATTGACTTACAGCATATATGCACTCAACCCGCTCCCTAAATCATCTAGCATCTTTCAGCTACAATGGTAAGGGTTCAGATATATACAAATCCTCTAATAAGGAACATACGATGGATACACAATGAAACTTTATTAGCAGTAGGTTGAGGGCTTGGCCCAATAATTCTGTACCCATTTTTGTGTAATGTTAGAAATAATGGACACAAAGTTAGGCGCACTCTTGCACAGTAGAATGCTGAGTTAATTGGCTGATTGTCCCTATAATGGCAAATCAGGTATGCTTGGGTGCAAAGGCTTCCCTGCAACTGATATGTTCAGGGCTCCCTTACAATTCTAAACTCTTTCATAGTAATTACCAGGCAAATAAGGGACTTGAGAACCCCTCACAGAAGTGCATGAATGAATACTTAAAATGTTAGTGTAAAAAAAATACTCCCACCCACACTTTTGTACAGTATCCCTGGAAGTCAGTGGGAACCACAAGAGGTAGTTGGGGGGTTCATTTTTATACCAGCAGCGAATCTCACATTAGCTTTTGGTCAGTCTTTTTTAGTATGGCCAATCTTTAGCCTCCCCAAACAAAAAAATCACCCTCCGCCTATGAGTGGGGACAAAGACAGCATCAGTCTGTTGATCAGGTATGCTTGGGTGCAAAGGCTTCCCTGCAACTGATTGTTCAGGGCTCCCTTACAATTCTAAACTCTTTCATAGGAATTACCAGGCAAATAAGGGGCCTTTAAGAGTTTTTTTCATATGCCATTTTGCACTCCCATGCATAGCAGGAAAAACTTGCGTCCACATGTGGACTACTGATTACCCTGTACAAATATTCGCTCCATGTTTCTAAAGATACATTGATGATGGAATTCTTAGAAAGAATGGTGTATTGCGAGTAAAACATGGTAATTTGCACCACTCTATTAAACAAACCCTATAAACTCCTCAAGTTAAGTTTGCTTAAGAATTCAATGTTGCCAAGGTATAAGTTATGCAGAGCAATCTGCTTACAAAGACTGTCTGCTGATAAAATTGCAGCGACCAAAGACAGGCTGTTGACTAATTCCCATTTTAACTGGACTCATGGTATGATACCACATGTGCTGCACTCTCCTGGGCATAAAAACAGAGAAAGCAAAACTGATGGATGCTAAGGGACCCAAACACATAGAATCCAATTTAGGGATGCAAATGAAAGTCAGTTTCTATTAATTATAGTGGAAAAATCTTATCTTAACTGCACCTACAACCAAATGTTCACCTGCAAGCATACTCTGCTAAAACACCCCACAATTATTACATATACCCAAACAATGACATATTTTGTAGTTTAAACATGAGTCAAGGAAATCTCTCTGGCCCTTCTCACAGACAGCAAGCTGAAAGCTTAAGATAAAAAACCAAATCAAAGTTGGGAACAATGTTTAATTTATCTTTAGTGTGTCACTTTGGCTCCCTGAGCCTTTCATCTTCATTTTATTTTGTTTTTGTTGAATTTGGCACAGGAAAAATTGAAAGAGTTCAGAGCCGCAACTTTTAGAGGAAACAAGAAAGTGTCCTATGAGCAACAAACTTCTAGATAAAATTGGACAGGAACCACTGATTAACAAAATACCATAAGACTGCATGTATGGAAAGATATTTGCAATTAAAGATTCTTATTTCTATGATGTTTTGTTGGTCTCTGAGCAAAAAATACATTATTACATTTAATATTTAAGTCTTGCCAATTATTTTATTATATTATTTGGAATACTTTGCATGTAGAAAGCTTGCAAAATCTTAGACAGGTAAGATGGAGTCTGGTCAGGTTTAGGGTTTCATATTTAACAGAAACTACCCCCTGTGGATGCCTCTACAGGATGCACACATTCAAGTAAACCTTGTATTCTAGTTGTTTATATACCACACCCGTCAACACTAGAAAAAATTAATGGTATTTGGTCCCTTTGCTTGATTTACTCTGTGTTGCTTCCACTAGTACCAAAATAGATATTTTAATGTTTTCATACCTATTGAGAATTCTGTATGGAATTGAGCCCTTGATTGCTTGCTTGTGTCTAGAAGATTAATAGCTCCTACCATGTCTGGGAGGGCTATCTTAATTATTACCAGCAGTAATTACAGACACTTTTTTTGGTACTTGACAGCAGAGGGGAAACGTTTGGCTAGCCCATGTAACTGTTAACCCATGTACACGTCCAGCCTGGGAGAGCTATAAACCTGCTTGCCATAGGCCAGGCAAGTTATAAAAACTAATAACATTTTTTCCAGAATCAGCTTTAGTGAGAACCCAAGACTAACTGGTCCTGTCAGAGTGATTAATGACTCCCTCTGGCCGGTCACTCACTCCTCTTCTGGTTTGCAAAATGTAATAATTTTAACAGCAAACGCCAACTTTATATGCAAAGTCAAGCTTGTTGATATCTGTTAATAAATATTAATTATACTCTCTCTCTCTCTATATATATATTATTATAAATACATTATGTCACAGTGTCTAACAGGTTTGCTATTTTGAATCAGAAATACCCAAAAAGCCTGTGGATGTCACTTTGTTTCACAGAAATGACAATATTTCTAGAGCTACAGCTGCCCAAAAGTCCAGCCTGCCTCTGTCACTGAGTACTGGAAACCATTGTTCTCTAGGGGTGCAACCTGACTTCTAGTGCTCAGTCTTGTAGTTTTGGGATGCTCTAGCTCTGAAAATACAGCAATTTTCTTAAAATAAGGGCATAAGGTCATCGGGATGCAACTACAGCACTCTTATAATTTTAGTGTGTGTCATTATCGCATTAGAAATAATAAAATTATATGTTCTTATTCATTCATTCATAGTACTTTTAATGCCTTAATGGATTCCCCCCTTCATTAAAATTTAACGTAGTTTAAGTAAGTTGTAGACAGCCCCCTTAGTGGTTAAAAAATGTGCTTGTAATAAATGCATGGTTATTGTTTACAATGCTTTCTATAACTGCTAAATGCAATAAGTCTAAAATTACATAATAACTGCATTTAAGTAAATCTCTTGGTTTTCCTTTCCAAGGCTAATCTGTGGCTTCAGTGTAAAGCAGAATGTGAAAGTAAGCTGCCATGTAAAACTCTCATGTGACTCATGAAAAGACTAAGAATTCAACAAGAAATCAATCAGGCACCCAACAAAAGGATTAGTTTGAAGTAGCAGGTGCAATATTTAAGGGACCCACAGATCTGTGATCTTCTTAGCAGCTTGGCTCTGAGGATGCAAAATGAAATTGTACAAAATAAACCACAGTCTCACTTTGGGAAAGTTAGAACATAGGGTCAATGGACCACATATATTCACAATTTTATGTAAATTATATATTAGAGAGGATAATAGTCACAATAGTCCTCCTAAAATTTGCTGTCACTTAAGAGTAAACAGGGTGTATACAGTATTCTACCCATCCTTATCAAGAAGCAACATACTTGTAATAATCACATACATTTCAGAGAATACATCTGCTCTAATGGCACAAATTACAGTATAGGCATTTAAATATTACTAGGCCTACATATGTTATTGTTGTGAGCACATATTACAATATCAATAAATGCACTGCCAAAAAAAATATATAAATATTATATTTGCCAGTAAGCATGCTCAACATTTATTTGGAGATTTTATCTGAAAACTCTGCTACTTTGGCATTTTGGATTGCATTAATATATTCAGTTTTAGCAAGCCTTCAGAATACAACCTAATGACCTTTTACCCTGCACAGCTATGGGATTTCATGTACATGCTGTATGCTCTTGGGATGGTTTCACTAGCATAAAGCATAAACCTTGTGAATATAATCTTTACTAAAGGCCCCAGGCTGATTCACATTCACCGATTACCAAATAGGAGAAAATTTGATACAAAACATTGATGACTAAACAGCCTCACAAAATGATGTGATGCTATTTACAGCTCTTCAATTGGAACAGAAATGTGATCTGTATTGTCCATAGTGTAAGTGTTTTTTTTTTGTTTTTTTATTCTGAGACCAGTGTCTCTTTTAAGGATGAAACTTGATGTTCAGTGGGTGTGTTTTGGCTTTACCAGTCCTAAAAAATATCCATGTACTATAAACAGTGGTTAGTTTGTCGGCTAGTGCATAATGTACTGGCAGATTCTTACTATTCTAAATTGTTAAGGAGGTCAGCCTGAGTTAACAGGAGAATATGAAGGCTGCCAAAATGGTATGGCCCATGTTGTATTCATCCATTTGGTCCAGTCATCTTAACATAAAAATTCAGAACAGAGGTATTAGATTAACATTAAAATTAACAATAGAGGTAATTATCAAAACTCCACCTGTTTCCGACCAATAATTATGCAATAATATTAAGAGAAGAAAATTGATATTTTAGTGTGTAAACAAAAATATCAATTACCATTTGCTCCACCAAATTAATAATGACATTTTTGGTTTTCCACCTCTTGGGGACTATATTTTTGAGTCATCACAAGTCAAAAGTCTATGGCCTATGGCATGTATGGGTGGTCTGACTGCTGCTGCCCTCTGGCAGAGAAGGTCTTTTGCCACTGCTACTCAATAAGTAGCACAGTGTGTGTAGAACATGGGGTTGTGATGGGCAGACCTCACAAGGCTCACAAGTATAAGCACTTCAAAAAAATTTGATACTAGCAATGAGCAAGTATTATTATTATGCTTGTCTATTTTAAGTATACTTTTCTAAGTGTACTTTTGTACATTGTAAAGCTGTACAGTGCTGTGTATCCCTGTAGAACTATATACATCATTAAGCAGCAAAGGAAACCATGACATCACTAAGCAGCATTTTTAAGGACATATTTTTACAGGTTATTAGCAGCTGTTGTGTATGATTTTCACATGCATGAACAAAAGATGAAGGTACAACATGCACCACTATAATCACCATGTGGTTTTTGTTATATTATGAAATGTAAGGGCATTTTATCCTAAGTAATATTGCTAGACATATTTTTCTGCATCGACTGCTGCAAATGAACACAGAGGATTACACGCTCTTCATTCAAGTCTGTTTTTACTGCAAGTAGTAAAAATTGGGTGGGGACACTACTTTCAGGCTTTCACAGTCCATGGAAATGTTTTTCAAGAAAGCAACAAAGACCACCTTGAAGCTCAGTAGATGCCTCCACCATTGAATTCTGAAAATATTATGAAAAAAAAATACTGACTAGTAAAGCTATTTAATGTAATACCTGCAAAAACAAATGATAAAAATCTAGGAATATGTAAATAACCAATTTAATGTGAATGGTTTTGAAATAAATAGTAAATATACATAAATGGAGGGCATTCACTTAGCATGCAAAAGAAACAGCAATGTAAGTATTTGGTGCAAAAAAAACCCCAAACCAGTACCCCCATATAGGGCACCAAAAACAGTAATTTTAAATAGGATAAGGGTTTGCACACAAGAAATGAATTATTTGTGTGCAAACCCTTATCCTATTTAAAATTAAAGGAAAAATAAAGTCAAAGTCACTTGGGGGTGCCAAAATGTTAGGCACCCCCAAGTGACTTTGACCGCCTACCTTTTACCCCGGGCTGGTGCCCCTGTGAGGAAGGAACAGCACCAGCCCGGGGTAGCTGCCGGCGCTTCCTTTTCCTGATTCGCTGCGCGCGCATGCGCAGTAGAGTGAAAAGCCGAACTTTAAATGTTAAAGTCGGCTTTTCACTCTACTGCGCATGCGCCCACCGCTGGCACTCAGGAAAAGGAAGCGAGGAAGACGGAAGCGCTGCGCTCCAGGTGCCCCGGGCTGGTGCTGTTTTCTCCTAACAGGGGCACCAGCCCGGGGTACGAGGTAAGCGGTTAAAGTCACTTGGGGGTGCCTAACATTTTGGCACCCCCAAGTGACTTTGACTTTCGTTTCCCTTTAATGGTTTTGAAATAACACAGTTATAAATTCCCAGAGAACAATCCCTTACATTTCTCTGACATTTCATAAACTGTTATTTTAACAGTGTAGGAAGCATGTTGCAAATAGCAATAAACACAGAGGTTAAGTTTTCTTCTATTATTTTTTTTTTTCTATTCTATTCTATTTTGCCTTTTCATACATTTCAAGCCCAGGTAATACAGGGTTAAAAGGTCTATACTGTAGTATATAAGGGTATAAGTACAGTGACAACTAATAATATCAACAACCTTTCCTTTATAAAGTACCAACCATTGCATATATCTACAGAAAAAGATGGAAATAAGTAGTTGCCGATCGGCAATTAGTAGTTTAGTTCAATTTAATACAGTTAAAAATGAAGAACGGACGGCTAAAATTAAAGGCTGCTTATCAGAGCTGCATAGCCAGAAGTATGCCTAATCAGTAACATGGCTATACTTGGACAAAAAAGAGAAAAAGAAAAGTAAATATTCTTGTTTTTTATTATGCTTTTGTGAGACAAACTCAAAATCCACAAATTCTTTAAATAGATTCGCTGATACCATGCACCATCTTCTTTTACTGCTGAGAATTGGGTATCCTCCCATAATACCTTACTTATGAAATGCAGTAGTATTTGACAAGTAGAAGGAAGGAGAACAAACTGGAGAGAATGCTAGAAAGGGAGTGCCTAGAAGAAAATTCCAATATCCTGTCAGGACAGAGGGTAGTAATACAGCAAAGTAATTAGGAGGTCTCCTTATAAGACAATGCACATTAACACTAATTTCTTTCTCACAGAAGCCAGGGCCAGCAAAATATTCTCCTGTACTACAGCAGAAGACATGAGGGGTTATGTATGTAGGGATCCATAGGGATAAGCTGCCCTATGGCTTTAAACCCTACCTCTTCCTGATTGTAGTGTTACTGGGCAAAGACCCATGTATCTAGTTTACAGTTATTGCACTATACCTTATTGGTTTAGTTGGTTGACAACACCCCTTGCAGTCTCATATAGTGTCGAACAAGGAGGTGTGGCTTCTTCTTTGGCTGCCTCTGATTCTCAAGGAACAGCTCCACTGAGCCTGGGATCAGAATAGGCCCCAGTAGAGCCAAGCCATTTGCCCCAGGATTAAAATCCACTCTGGTAAAGTCGGGGACAGGCTCCTCACTCTTCTAGAGAGTGCTATTACAGTATTCTGCTATTCTATATAGTCCTCATTCACGGGAATGAGGACTATATAGAATAGCAGAATACTGTAATAGCACTCTCTAGGAGAGTGAGATAGATAGAACTATATAGTAAGAACAGTTAAGACTCCAACTAGAAGGTCAGCTGGAAGTACCCTTCCATACACACAATGTTGCCTTAGCCTAGGGCCACGGTTTTAGACGCAGGATATAGGTCAGTGTAAATGCCTGGTCCATAGTCGGCTGTAGGACCCATACAAGCTAAAGGTTATCAACCTGAGGATTAGAGTAACTATCCAGACTGCCCTCCATAGTGGTGCCGTGCTGACAGGTGCTTTACCCTGCCCAGTCTCCCAAATAGGTGGGATAAACCGCTGGCATCCTCTCTTACTATCCTCAAAGGTGTCTGCTATATATCTACATTGTGAGTATCTTGATTTATCCCTGCATTGCTACAACTTGTCTTGGACAATAAAGAGTTAAAGTTTGATTTGCAAGAGCTCCTGGCGTCCATCTTATACTTTGATCTAAGCCAGGGATCCTCAAACAGTGGCTCGTGAGCAATATGTTTCTTACCAAACCCTTGGATGTTGCTCCCAGTGGCCTCAAAGCAGGTAGTTATTTTTACATTTCTGGCTTGTAGGCAAGGTTTGGTTACATAAAAACACAGTGTACTCCCAAACAGAGCCTTCTGTAGGCTGCCAATCTACATATGGGCTACCAAATAGGCAATTCTAGCTCTTATTTTGCAGCCCAGGTACATTTTTTATACCTGTGTTGCTCCCTAAGACTTTTTCATTTGGATCTAAGCAATTACACTACACAGTGGCAGCGGGAGGTGTAGTTTAACAACACCATCCAGCAGTTCCTTCCATATAGCGAAGGCCCATTCCTGAGAAAGAGAGTCGCAATGTACCCCATGCTCTACCAATAGCTGGTGTTTAACTATTTTATAGCCAAAAAGGGTTACATGTAATAAAAGCTTCAACATTTGCTACGGGGCTAATCAGGTATAGGAACCAATTAGCAAGTAGCATTCACTGGTCACCAGTTAAAAAGCTGATATCTTATTTGTTGTTATGAGTTGCTATGTGCAGCCCAGCAAACCGTGTGCCTTTTATCACATATAGAGGCTATTATTTTTTAATTAGTCTTAGAGGAAAGGGCTGCAGTACCACTTTCCATGGTCAGAAGTCCCTACATCTCTTAAGTTAGAGCCCCCACTCCAGGCCACATTCACTTTTTTAGGTTCATCAACTGTGCACCTTCACCTTTCAAAGTCAAGATGTAATGCAGTGACAGATAATTACATGTGTACTACTCCTCCACAACCTGGACAATGTAACATGAATGTTTCCCTGAATAATTGCCCATACTAAAATATAAACTAATGCAAGCTTGTTATTATTTGCTTTTTAAATATAGATGGGGCACATTTTACCTACCTAATGAAAAATAACAAACATGATGGTCAATCATTTTATAACAATTTAAAGGCATTTTGTCTTGAAGAAATTTTCTTCATGAGTTTTATTCTGCATATACACAATTGGGATTTGATTAGATATAATGATTCAGCAATGCTGACCTCATCCACCAAAATGTAATAGAAAGCCATGAAATGGGTTACCACAGTGCCAGGGAGTTTAGATGTCTGCGATCAAAATATGTAATTATAGTGCAACAACTTATAATGTATGTAGTCTGTGGGGCAAATTCCTTCAAGAAAAATTGCCCCCAAAAACTAATATAGACCAGCATATAAATGTACGGGTAAAAGCACAAGAAAATTGTGTAGTGTTAATGAAGGCAAATATGTCCAAGGTGGTATAAGAAATACCACAAACATGTTAGGTATATGGTTTAATATTTACCATAACTGCCTTTTTTCCTTAACGAACTGTTGACCTGGTATGTGAACAATCTGCCATTTCCTCATATCCTTATCAGCAATATGTAGATGCTAAAAGCTTTTCCTCTATCTAATCTGTTATCTTTTCAAGCAGGCATGTTGCTAAACGAACAGAGCATTGGAAAGAACATTACCCGCCTTACCCGCCTTTCCTGATGGCCATATCGAAAAATTCACAAGAACATTTAACTGATTCAACAACACAATATCTATACCTCACTTTAGATATAGACAGGTTAGACACATTTTCCACAAACTAAAAATATTACAGTGATCTACAATAATGTCCCAGACACTAATAACAAAAAATGGTCTACAGAATTTCCAGCTGGGTCTTATTAGATTCTTTATCCTCATAGGGCATCCAGTTCTATCTTGAATTGCTTTTTTATGATGGCAAACTGAACTCTCTAGTTACTCATAAATGTGTATATGGTAAAGTAAGTAACATAGTTATTTTGGTTTGAAAATGACAATAGCCCACCAAGTTGACCTTCCAACATGTTCCCCAGTGCATATAAATGAATACATACATACACCTGCAGCGTAAATACACACACACATATATATATGCACATACATACATACACAAACTAACTGTAAACCCAGAGATTACGGTAGGCAGTGATATTATGTTTATACAGGAAGTCACCCAAACCCTCTTATTTGATATTACACTTACAGAATTTTAGCAATGTTGTGCTTTCCATTGTTTGTCAAAAAGAAGGGACTCCTAGAAATGCATGGATCCTTAAATACTGTTCTAAACTTTTTGCATGCCAGAACCTTAAAATAAGAATATCCTGTAAATGATATCCTTAAAACAGCGCTTAGTGATGTCATCAGTTATAATTACTGCTTATTGATGTAATATCTGTTACGACTCACTGAAACTTGTGTATTATAATAAATGAAAAATATGAGGATATTAGAAGTCACCTCTGAGTTCCAAGGTCAAGGAACTCCTCTGTGACTTAGCACGTACTTCATCCTGCCACAGGAAAGTTTGACATAGGTCAGTTATGTGGGAAAGCATATAAGGCAATATCAGATGAGGCCTCAAACTGTAAATACTGATTATTGTAACATGTAACATTGTTACTCTGCAGTGCACTCAACAGTAGTCTGGAAAATATAGTTAATCTTAATGATCTTGTGGGCTGTAGGCCTGGAAAGCCCACAAATGTCCACAAGATGGTTAAGACCCACATTCCAAGACTATAGTCAACATGCCCTGGCTATAGTTATATCCAACACTATATTGCCAAGATACGCCCCTTTCTTTCACAAGTAACAGCTAAAACACTAATACATGCCCTTATCCTTTCCCGCTTAGATTACTGCAATCTCCTACTAACCGGCCTCCCAGACTCCAACCTCTCTCCCCTGCAATAAATCTTAAACTCTGCTGCCAGGATCCTCCTGCTCTCTCCAAAGAGGGGACCTGTTCAGCCGCACTTAAGCTCTCTTGCATGGCTGCCTGTTAAGCAAAGGAAAGCTTACAAAATCCCTCTGCTAACATTCAAAGCCCTTCACTCCTTTGCTCCTCACTACATTTCTTCACTGGTCTCCCTGCATGTTCCTGGTCATCTCCTCTGCTCCTCTCAGAGCCTCCGTCTTTTTACACCATCCACACCCACTGCGCTTTCTCGTCTTAAACCTTTCTATCTTGCTGCTCCTTACCTCTGGAACTCTATATCTGAATCCCTCCGTAGGAAACACTCACCCACTCTCTTTAAGAAAAAGCTCAGAAGCTAGATGTAGATAATTCATCAAAAAGAGTAAATATGTTTGCTGCACTTAACCATGAATAAAATGTATTTTGAATATGGTAATTTATGTGATTAAAACAATAAATTAGTGTTATATCTCAGCTCTATTTGCTCAACATTGCTTCTTAAATTATAACGCTGCGCTGCCTTTATCAGCAAGTCATTCATGAGAACGATTTCACTTCCTGGCAAGGCAGAGCAGTACAAACACTAACAAGCCGACTGATGTGTGTATGTGAAAGGAATATGCTGTTAAGAATAACAGGATTGCCTGTGATAACAAGAGGTCTCTCCCAGCATGGGACTGTACAATGCCTCACCACATTGTTTTGCAACTGATCAGCCGGTAAATCAAATCAACGTGTCTGTTTTTGTACAGACAGGGATGTATCTGTCACCAAAACCCCTCTACAAAGGAGAGACCTGTAAAAGTTCTTATCTTCAATTGTTATTCTGCTGTTTAATCCAGTGGTTTTAGGCCAAGCAGCCAATAGTGGCACAGCTGGGAGTAGCAGCATTCCTTAGGAATCTGCACAATGGCTTAAACTAAAAAGTGACCACAGTACACTCAGCAGTTCCCAATCACCCATAAACAGCATGCATTTGCACTCTTCGCAGAATTTTTAACAAACTATGGACCATATCGTATTACTTAGATGGGTGAAATCTAATTCCATCCTGAAGATATTAAAAAAAAGATTTGGGCACAGGCCACTGTCAAAAAAACTGTAAAGGATACAGAGAGAGGTGCTGTATCAGGCGAGCCAAATGGCAACGCAGTTTGATCTTAAAGGAAAACTAATTTGAAACACAAGTATTATATGAAAGCATATTGAAACAATCTGGTTAAGGGAAAAAATCTGAATAAGAATGTTTTTATTTTTAAGAATATTAACAAAAAAGGCACAAATGAAATTAACTTAGTTAACAGTATTGATGTCTTACTAATTAGACTGCAGTTTTAAATTGAAATAAAGCCTTAAAAAAGACTATAACTAGAAATGCTGTATTTTAAATGTTAAAGATACTGTACTAGCTTAGAGGTTCAGCAGCCCCTGTACTGTTAATAATCTATGCAGGATGGTATGCAGGAGTTTGCCATCTTTTGTGTCAGTGACACTGCACACACTCAGTGTGCTTTGGGCTGTTGTTGAAGAAATCATCATCACATGCAAAATGAGGTTGTGTCTATCATAGAAGCTAATGCAACAGGATAGATTATTAATCAATTATGATGTACATTGCACTGGTTTCTGTGCTGTCAGATAATGTCAATCAGAAATAACAAATAATAAATAATTAATAGGCCTTGCTTCGTCAATTTAATATTGTACATACATGTCATATATTGTGAGTCTGTGCCTAAGCTCACATAAAAAAATCAGTAGTTTAGAAAATGTACTGTAAATTGTGCTATTGGGCACATCTTTAGAGGTACAGTATCATTTTAGGTACATCCTTATAGTCTATTCTACATGCATTCTGAAAGCGGCTTAAACAGATCAATTACTTACTAAAAATATTAAATATGTTCTCATGATATATGGACTGTGTTTTTTTTCATTCCTTTTCATAAAAAAAGATTTGCCTGAGAAGAACTTTCAAAATGGAAAACAGCATCAGAGAAAAGTCACTGGGCAAAACATACAGCACTGGCTCATGTTTGCATTTAGTATTTAAGGCTCAAGTAGTGTTTGGTCTTAAATATCAAACACAGGGCTCCTGGATTAATCCCAGAAGCTGCAAAAGTATGTTATAGCAAGTTGTGGCAACTCAGATGTGTAAGTATTGCAGCATAGACCTGTATGGATGCTGCTACAAAGGTAGGCACCAGGTAATAAGCATTTAGCATTGCATGCCTAGAATCCCCATGCTGGGAGTTGGGGCGTTAAATGATGGCGGTTGTAGTAAGATTCAACAAGGGCTGCTTTATTTTTTCTGCTGTAGATACAATGTCGATTGATTTTACAGTGAATAAATTAATTTTTATTCCTTAAAAGAACTAATAAAACCTACTTACATAACATACATTTTAGTGATATATTTAGGTTGTTGCTATTGCAAACCCTAGATCCACTTGTTCTGGCATTAATAATCTGTATAAACACTGTTTTCAGCAAATTATATCAGAACTTCCTCAAAACACCGTCAGTAGTTATGTAATCAAGACCTTCCTCATTGGCATGAAAAGTTAAATTAGGACAGTCCATCTGATGAAGTATTTGTGCTGCACAAGGCTCACTATAAAGAGCTCCAGAAGGGAAGAATTTCACTATTTCAGCACATGTAATGTGAGTCATACAGTCATAAAAAAGGGACACATTGCGTAAAATATTTTATTGTGAGACTTATGCTGCAAAGCACATTTCTGGGTAGAGTCTTACCTCCCACTCTCAGCCCAGGGCAAAGCATAATAAACTCTCCAGTAACCAGAGGAGGATGCACTAGGATCAGATTATAATGGCTGCCAGGAGCAACAGGCAAAATGATCATGAACCTAGGAAAAAAAGCTTGCATGATATTATGGAAATTATGTAAATATTTCTCAAGTAAATACATGACCTATAAATGGACTAAGGTTTCATAAAACATTGCCAACTGTTAATTACGAAGCATGGTGGGAGTTGCAGTTCACAAATCTTATCCACAATTTTGACATCCTAGTAATCAGGAAAATAGTTGGAATAAAGTCACTGAATATCAGCTCATGCAAGCTGAAATATCCTAAATTATGCCATCACTTGAAACGTTTCACAAACACTTTATCTGTCACTCACATCAAAACCTTTGATGTGCACTTTCCGGACACTGAAAAGCAAATGATCCCTTAAGGTAATGTGAAAGGCAAAGTTTTTTTTAGCAAACATAGCCAGAAGAAACACACTTCTGGATGAAAGTTTCCTTAGAATATTATATAATTAACATTCTCCAATCATAGACTTTTAGGCCCCCAAATATGGGGCCTGCCCGGATACTATGGGATTTCCCAGTGGGTCCCAGTCTCAACAGGACACCTTGTTTTAAAACACTGCTGCCACAAGTATCCCACTGTGCCATCATTCACTCTGCAATGTACAGTATCAATTTGTTTACCAATCATCAGAGCCCAATGTATTCACAATCACAAACAACGGGGCTAATTGACAAAACTGCGGACAAAGTGCAAAGTGCTAAAACATGCGCAAATCATGTTGTCTTGGAATGAAGTACAAGAGCTGCACCTTGTTCTGAATCCAGCAATGCCTGTCTGCAGCAATGTATTCAGAGGGGGCGGATGGTGGGCAGCACATATATATATCTCCTGGAATGCCTCTGGCACATACATACTGACCATACATACTGACCATACATATATTTTCCAGGACATGGTGTTAGAACAGCGTAAATTTCAGTACATAATAAATCTGGGAAATAAAACAAAGTTTGCCTATGTGGAACTATAAGGTAGAGCTTGCAATGATAATCTTATGGTATTTGGACTTTGAATACTGTTAGCATTTGGTTCTCAGGTGACCCATGAGTCTGACACTCAATTACCATGTGTCAAGAACTAAGCTTAAAAAGTATATGGTCAACAAAATAACACTTTTCCACAAATTTTTTGTTGAATACTTGGGAAACCTGTGGCATTTGCCTACTGCTAAGATTGAACACGAGTATCTGCAAGCCATTGGTAAGATTTCTTGTAAATAAACAATCAGGATCCCCTGTGCCTGGGGCCAGAGATTTTACTCGACTGCTGGGGAATTCGTCTTGGAAAAGAAAGAATTTTCTTTCTAGGTATGTGCAAATGTACACAGCAATTACAACTCTGTAATGCCTTCCTCCCTAATTGTAGTTACAGTAGCTAACCCAAACACATCCTTGGAGATGATTAACCAACTTTGAAGAACACGGGCGTCTTTTAACTCCTCCAATAGTGCACACAAGACATTTTTTCCGCCTGATTTTCGAGAGTTTTACATATTTGTTTTTCCTGTTTTTTTATCTCCTGTTGTCTTTGAAGGTTATTACTAAAACAGAGATTTAAGTTGCATTGTGACCAAAGTTACCAATAAATTCATATAAAAAACATAACCAATTGCCTGGGTGCAAATAACAGGAACCATAAAAATACGGGGTATTGCAATTAACAGGACTTAATATTTATTTAAAAAGCTTTATTTAGAACCCAACCCTAAATTAAAGCTTTTTGATTTGATATCAAATTCTGTTGCGTGCAATATCTATACATTATATATATATATATATATATATATATATATAAACGCCCATATATATATATATATGCCCATTGTGCCACTGGCCAGGCCAGATAAAGCGGTAACAGATTTGTTGTTGGGGTCTGTCTGTTGCCTATTCATGAGTGTAAAAAAGGGCTATTTACTTTCAGCAGTATTAGCAGCAGTGGGTGGAGAACAGGGGCATTTTGTCCGCTGCTGGTTTTCGCCAGGGGCGTTTTGCCCACGGCTGTTTTCTGCTGCCCTGTGTGTATATCCTAAGGTATTAATAGGTGCCTGCAAACTAATTCAGTAACCGTAACAAAGATCCTGAAAAGGGCTTAAAGTAGTTTCAGACCAGATAAATGAACTATAATTTTGCTGGCAAGTGCCAATGTTTTTTTTGAGCACCCAGGTATAACTATAATGCAGTATGACTGTACTGCCAGATTCTACGGGCCTTAAAAAGACAGGGATCATGCAGCATAGCAGCTGCAAGTACTTCTTGGAGACATGCACACAACAACTTGCTGCCCACTACAAGTTAATGCCCTTTCTGCAAAGGAGGAAGTGGTTGGTAGCCTGACAGCACATTGACTGCTTCTTTAGAAAACCACAGAAATACTGTGTAAAGTCAACTGCCTCTTCAAAGAAGTGAAAACAACATTGCCCAAATCCATTACACCCTTTGCTGGCATGTTCATAGCAGTGCTGGGAGGGCCCCCTTTTGTCGGTCATTGCAAGCAAATTAGCTTGTGTAGAAAGGTGGATTGTGGCTAACATGCCACTGCATGCTTATGTCAAGGGGAGGGGTGAGTGGCTAATACTTGGGATGTAGAGTTCAGCCAAGACCACTCAGGTTAATCTAAGCCCTTCATTCTAAACCATCTTTGCCTCAAAGAAGACAAGGCAGGTAAGGCATGGAAGTAAACTATATATCTATCTCAATCATAACATAAAGAATTAAAAAATTAAATCCAAATCATTTTAATGAAGAGGAAAATTAACTGTTAAAGTGCTGGGAGTTGCTCTATTGTTGCCCAGCAGCCAGAGAGCTGTTGTTCTAAAATTCCCAGATTTACAGTTGATACCAACCCTTTGTATTGCCTGGAATTGCTTTTTATCTACCACCCACCATTAATGTTTGCTTGAAAAGGTGAGCACTGCAATGATGTTAATCTGTCTATCTCTGTTCCAATAATCCTGCTGACATTAGGCTAATTGTTCCTAAGGAAAAGAATCATTCTACAAACCCCAAACCTGTGTGAAGTGAACCGAAAACTAGGATATACACATAATCTCTTGTGAAGCACCGTGACGGTGACTAAAATGTTGCTCAATGTGGATTAGCCCTCAGACTGTTCAGCCCCAAAAGAGCCAACTGAAGCAGTATCACTTCCCTCTCAGCTGGTACTGGAACCCCCTTTGTTCTGCACATCATCTTCAACTATACAAACATAGCCAACAACTCCCTGCACATTCCCCAGGAGCCACACCAACTATAAATCACAACAGACCTATATGAACGCAGGGTGAGGGACTAGCCCTCGGGGCCAGATGTTGCCTGTCACTGTCTGCAAACTTCCTGCTGGGGCTTCATTAGCACAAGTGGTGGTCAGCTTTTGCCTCTCCGTCCAGCTAGTGAGAAACTACAATTCCCAGCAACATCTGCATGTTGTAGAGGCAGTCCATTAGCAAACAGGGAGTAACAGGTTTGTGTTCACAGTATAAGTGCAGCCCTGCATTCTGGGCATCCCACTGGGCAAACTGCTCCTCAGCCTCTTCGTCCAACGCCTTCTACCAAAAAAGGGCATTTTTATGCCTTAATATCACAAGAAGAAAGCATTATTGACAGTGCACCCAGACTGTTACACTTAAGTCCACTGCAAGCAATGGAATAAGCACCTCAGGCTCCACAGCTGTTTTTGAACTATAGCTTTTATTAACTCCAATCCGACATGTGGGAGTTGTAGTATACAGGCAGTTGAAGTATACAAAGCCACCAGTATATGAGCAGCAAATGAACCTTTAGCTAAACACTGTGTAACTCTGGTAGCCACAAACTACTCCCAGCATCTTGCCCTTCTGACAAATGCACTGCCCAACTACCCCAGCAATGCCTAGTAAGTTGAGTGCTACTCCAGCATCCACCAACCAGCCCCACAGCTGCGCAGAGGTACTGGGAGCTCATTAGCAACAGCTGGGGGGCAGCAAGTTTCGGCATCCCCGTCAGAGCGTTAAAAGGCAAGGTACTTACCGTGTAGCACAGTCTCCTGTCACAGAACACCGAGTCCCCCATGACGTACGGCAGCAAGAAAGCAAATCCTCAGTACTTGTGTAAATACTTTATCCCTAGAATAGCAAAACACTCCTTTATATCTTCGTTGCGCGCTGCAACCACATCCTTGCGATTCCAACAGTCGCAGTGGAGAGCGTTCGCCTTATCCCACTAGCTAACCCAAGTCATCCTCAGGGGCTGCTAAGCAGGAGTGCCGGCAGCAGCAGCACTAACACCGCTCCCCTCGCCATGAGCCTGTGCCTGGAGCTCTAGGCGGGAGAGGGGGAGGAGGGAGTGAGAGGATGCGGGGGCCGGCCCGGGAGGCAGTGGGGCTGGAGGTGAAGGTACATTGGTTTCTCTCTCTCTGGTCGTTCGGGGCTTATATTCACTTTGTTTTCAAATGACTGTTTATATCTGAATGATACTGGCGAAAGGCTTGTATTCTGCGTGCGTTGACATTAAATAACCCATAAGGGCATATTTATTAAGCTGTGCAAAACGAATTAGCTGAAAAAACGGCGTAAAAAGCTCTGTAAAATAAACAGAGATCGCTGTCTGAATGGTAGATTTTATGCTGTTATTTGACATAAGTTCCGTAGGAAGAAAAAACGCGTAAAAAATGTACGCAGATTTTACGCCGTTTTTTACACGTGTTGAATTTTCTCGCCGTTTTTTACACAGCATGATAAATATGCCCCGTAACATGGAGAATGAAATAACCACTGAACTAAGCACTCAGCCACTCATACAAAAGTATAAATGGATATAGTACATAATAGCCATGGCTATCCTGTATTACATCCTTATAAACTGTTCTTAGTGGTGTCATTTCTGTCAGTGAAACTCACTGAAACATGTTATAATAAATAAAGGAAACCTTGTTGGAAAAAAATTGGGATATTAAAAGTGCCCTTGGAGTTCCATGACACATATAAAAGTACTCGATGACTCGTATAAAAGCGATGATTTAAAAGTTGGGCTATTTCCTCCAAGCTGCAGCCTCTATGATGCTCATTATCAGGGGTTTCTCAGTGGATTGGTAATTTGTTTTACCAGCTCTTTTGAATTTTTGTGGAATCAGGAAGTGACAGGAAATACTAAAGTGAAACTGGCTTAATTATTTTGTTGGGCCTTTTGTGGATATATTAGTGGATGCCCTACAGGGGGCACTTTTTTCTTGTAGGCATACCTCCTTTCCACTTTCCAAGAAGTAATACAGTGCATCTGTACCTCTACAATCCCAGGCTTTTTAATTATGTTCATTATCTATCCATCCATTTATCATTTGGGGTCCCTTTACTAGTTAATACCCCAGTGCAGTACTAACCACATTACATTGCTTCATTGGCTGCTTAGTTAACAAGCCACAACGTCTCCAAATTTT
Source organism: Xenopus tropicalis (assembly GCF_000004195.4). Classification (NCBI taxonomy): domain Eukaryota; kingdom Metazoa; phylum Chordata; class Amphibia; order Anura; family Pipidae; genus Xenopus; species Xenopus tropicalis. The sequence continues at coordinate 106,624,438 of NC_030678.2, read as the reverse complement.
GTCCTCACACTGGACATTCCTCACTTACTATGTAACTTTCAGTGACTTATCTACTGGAGGTTACCTACATTAGGTACTTGAGACACATCCATTCTCTATGTCTAGCCAAGTCTAACCAATATAATTTCCTGAATTCTTATATATTTAGCAAAAATCTATAGTTTGTACAAAAAAAAGTTACTTGTATATCAAGACGGGTAAGACTGAATAATGATAGGTCTGCTCTTAAGGGTTTAGTGTTTTTCTCGTTAAAGCTGCTTTTATCTGGTTGTGTCCATACAGTGCCACAAAACAATTATCTAGTTTCAGGCAAATAAAATATGCAAGTTTGTCTACCCATCCCATTACTGTGCAGAAAGAAATTGTTGCAAAATATTGAGAGGCTTAATCCTGGAGAGTTTGTTTAGTTGTGACTACCCATGAGGTTTTAAGAACCTATTTTATCAGTTGGTGAATTCTAGCTTTCACTCATTGATAAATACGCTTCTAAAAATCCCATAGGAACGATTAGAACATGGTGAGTTTTTATGTATGAAGTTCTTAACTCACATTTTGGTAAATCTACCCCTAACTAATTATGTTAAACAGTTAAAGGAGAAGGAAAGGTAAAAACTAAATAAGCTTTATTAGAAAGGTCTATGTAAATACAGCCATAAGAACTCACAGAAAAGCTGCACTGAGTCCTCTATCAAAAGAAGCACAAGATTTATTGTCTCCTTTTTTGTAAATATGTTGTTCTGGTGTCTGACGTCCTCTCTCAGAAAAATCATTAATTCCTGGGGCCAGAGTCTGTGGAGTTCTCTCCTCTCTCATCCTCCACAAGAATGCTAAGTGCTCCCTCCCCCATCCCTTAGGAAAGTGTGGTCTGAGCTATAAGGGCTAGAGCTGCAGCAGGAAGCTACTTAAAATGGCAGCTGCTGTCTTAAGCAAATGAAGAAATCTTCTAGAGCTGTTTACTCAGGTATGGTAATGCTTTCTGAATAGATACAGAATTTCAGAATAAATACAGTGTTCTAGGTGGCACTAATGTGGCGAATCTATTGGCAGTAAAATGCCATAATGACTTTCCTAGTCAGTCTAGTCATCTGATTTGTCTGCAGTTACAGATAGTTTGAATACTCAGGTTTCCAATGCTTTTGCTGAAATGTAAGCTCCTATTGGAAGGGCAGGGCCCGTTTCACCTCTTGTATCAGTTACCAATTGCTTTGTACCCACCTATTTATTGTACAGCGTTGCTAAATACGTTGGCACTTGTTTATAATTGTAATTCATTTTTTGTCTGTGTGTCTGTAACTCTGAACTGACATTGCTCTAAGCTCAATAACCATATAATAGAGTAGGCAAGCTTCTTCCATAATAAAACAAAAGTGTGCCAGAGCTTTAATAAATAATTTTGCGATACTACCGCTGAGTTGTCCCCAGATTTTGGTAAGCTGGCACCAGGTCAGGCAAGATGGTAAACTATAATGTTTTTAAGTATCTTTTAAAAATGGTTCTGCCAGACCTCTTAACCAGAAATTCCCTGCTTACATGAATTAAAGACAATAGATTGCATACCCTATATATGCCTTTAGGCCCTAAATACTCCTATAATGCTATGGTCTATTGACTGATGTGTTTTGAAAAAAAACATGTTTTTCCATGACAATATTCCTTTAAAATAATAATAATTAAAAAAAGAATACTACACAGTCCTAAACAAAGAAAATATAGACATTTACAAGTATACACTGACACAAATGTGTTATTGTACAGGTATAGGACCCGTTATCCAGAATGCTCAGGATGAAGAGTATTCTGGATAAGGAGTCTTTCCATATTTTGGATCTCCATACCTTAAGTCTACTAAAAATCAGTAACACATTAATAAACCCAATAAGGATTAATTATATCTTAGTTGGGATCAAATACAAGGTACTGTATTATTATTACAGAGAAAAAGGTAATTGATTTAAAGAATTTGAATTATTTGATTCAAATGGAGTCTATGGGAGACAGGCTTTCCGTAATTCGGAGCTTTCTGGATAATGGGTTTCCGGATAATGGATCCCATACCTGTACTAGAAACCCCAAGCAACCAGTCAACATTTGGTTTCATTGTTCTGAATGCAGTATATCAGTTCAAGATGATTAATGATGGGAGGTTATGACGGGTTGCAACCCTATTGTTATGGCTTATTGCACTGTTGCAAAGATCTATCCATATTATAAAATAAGCATTAATGTGCTACTGTCACTGAGCTCTTACAGTCTTTTCTGTGCCATGGCAGGGTTAAAAGGGCATTTTAGAGGTGCAAATTTGGACTGAAATTATATTTGTCAATATAAATAGTTTTATTACATATCTGGCGCAGTGAGTAATAGATATCCAGTTACGAGTACCAACAGAAACTTTTCATATCAACATTCTATATGTATGTAAATCGGCAGCACTCTGCAAAGGTCACATAAATGTTAATTTGTGTGACATCCTATGAAAGTCTGTATTTACACAACAGTGTGGTATATTAGAGCAAAGAACTACCGAAACACAAGAAAAAACGAGTTTTTTGCTAACTAGCTAACAAGGACAAGGCCTGTTCTAATTTACTGTATTTTGATAAGCATGTATCCAGTAATATAGCTTTCTATTTTTAAACATCTTCTTACCATAAAGGCAACAATAAAATATATGTTTGCTTGCCAGCCTTGTCCAATCAGATTTTCTGGTAACACATTTTCTTGTAACACATTTATCAATAATAATAAAATACATTATAAGACCTGCTTTCAGTTTTACGTTTTGCTCTTAGTACAAAAAATTAAAAAAATGCACATTTTCTAAGTTAAACAACAGCCAAAAATTATGTTCAGAGCAAGACCTATTAATTGAACTATTGTTGGAAAAGCTGATCAGATCACTGGATAATTTGTTCATAGATATTTTTAAAAACAGCCATGTTTTCAAGGCTTAAAACATATGCCAAAAATACTGGACTAGATTAAGAGGAATATGAAATTAGGCACAAAATACATGGAGTTGAGTTTATTTTGTATGTACAGTGGAGGAAATAATTATTTGACCCCTCACTGATTTTGTAAGTTTGTCCAATGACAAAGAAATGAAAAGTCTCAGAACAGTATCATTTCAATGGTAGGTTTATTTTAACAGTGGCAGATAGCCATCAAAAGGAAAATCGAAAAAATAACTTTAAATAAAAGATAGCAACTGATTTGCATTTCATTGAGTGAAATAAGTTTTTGAACCCCTACCAACTATTAAGAGTTCTGGCTCCCACAGAGTGGTTAGACACTTCTACTCAATTAGTCAACCTCATTAAGGACACCAGTCTTAACTAGTCACCTGTATAAAAGACACCTGTCCACAGAATCAATCAATCAAGCAGACTCCAAACTCTCCAACATGGGAAAGACCAAAGAGCTGTCCAAGGATGTCAGAGACAAAATTGTAGACCTGCACAAGGCTGGAATGGGCTACAAAACCATTAGCAAGAAGCTGGGAGAGAAGGTGACAACTGTTGGTGTGATTGTTCGAAAATGGAAGGAGCACAAAATGACCATCAATCGACCTCGCTCTGGGGCTCCACGCAAGATCTGACCTCGTGGGGTGTCAATGATTCTGAGAAAGGTGAAAAAGCATCCTAGAACTACACGGGAGGAGTTAGTTAATGACCTCAAATTAGCAGGGACCACAGTCACCAAGAAAACCATTGGAAACACATTACACCGCAATGGATTAAAATCCTGCAGGGCTCGCAAGGTCCCCCTGCTCAAGAAGGCACATGTGCAGGCCCGTCTGAAGTTTGCCAATGAACACCTGAATGATTCTGTGAGTGACTGGGAGAAGGTGCTGTGGTCTGATGAGACCAAAATAGAGCTCTTTGACATTAACTCAACTCGCTGTGTTTGGAGGAAGAAAAATGCTGCCTATGACCCCCAAAACACCGTCCCCACCGTCAAGCATGGGGGTGGAAACATTTTGCTTTGGGGGTGTTTTTCTGCTAAGGGCACAGGACAACTTATTCGCATTAACGGGAAAATGGACGGAGCCATGTATCGTGAAATCCTGAACGACAACCTCCTTCCCTCTGCCAGGAAACTGAAAATGGGTCGTGGATGGGTGTTCCAGCACGACAATGACCCAAAACATACAGCAAAGGCAACAAAGGAGTGGCTCAAGAAGAAGCACATTAAGGTCATGGAGTGGCCTAGTCAGTCTCCGGACCTTAATCCAATAGAAAACCTATGGAGGGAGCTCAAGCTCAGAGTTGCACAGAGACAGCCTCGAAACCTTAGGGATTTAGAGATGATCTGCAAAGAGGAGTGGACCAACATTCCTCCTAAAATGTGCGCAAACTTGGTCATCAATTACAAGAAACGTTTGACCTCTGTGCTTGCAAACAAGGGTTTTTCAACTAAGTATTAAGTCTTTTTTTGTTAGAGGGTTCAAAAACTTATTTCACTCAATGAAATGCAAATCAGTTGCTATCTTTTATTTAAAGTTATTTTTTCGATTTTCCTTTTGATGTGCTATCTGCCACTGTTAAAATAAACCTACCATTGAAATGATACTGTTCTGAGACTTTTCATTTCTTTGTCATTGGACAAACTTACAAAATCAGTGAGGGGTCAAATAATTATTTCCTCCACTGTATATAGCAGATCACTGATCCATAAGAAATTCTAATACTATGTGATTTTAAGCTTTATTCCCCAGTATTTTTTGTCTTCTGTTATGCCTCAAGTTTTTATAACCTCTTCTAGCTAAAAGCAGTGAATGCAGGCAAATTGCTCTCCAACTGTTTCAGAAAAATAAAACTCACAGTGCCAGCCCTGCCATGTCAGTATTTTCTAGTTATCAAGCAAAAAAATGTGAAAAACTTGACTATAAAACTTCGGCATCTGAAAGCTTGCAAGGTCATATAGAAATGAATGGAAGTTGTTCTAGACAAAATGTAAACTCTTTATTCAGTTCGAAAAAAGCAAATTCAAGGTATTAGAGTTTTTCATGTTTTATTTGAGTTTTTCATAGATAATTTAGCATTCAATTTTTATAGGATTTTGAGTTTATTCAAAATACAAAAAATACACAAATACAAATTTGAAAAATAAGGCCCTAATTGTTGTTGGAATGTTGGGAGCTGTACTGCAATAACATTTTGAGAATGTAAATAACAGTATGCTATCATGAGCTACTAAATATTATAGGTAAAAAAGTATAGTTAAAACCATGGGGTTATATGTTATTTTTTAATTCAAAGGAATTAAAAAGTGGGAACAATTTGTAGAAAATACTTCATTTCCTTTGAGACAAGGAAAACTGTCTATGCACATGTGCATAAATATAACTATGAATAGGAAATGATTTTATGCACAAAAATCTTTCATAACACACTATGGTTTAGGTAAAATTAGGAAAAAGTACAGTGGCGTATCATAGGCCATTCAGGCAGATGTCCATCAGCCATTATTCAGGGGTTGATTCACAAGTTTGCTCACCAGTTAATAAAATAAATTAATAAAATGTTTTTTTAACAAAAAATTTCACATTTTTATTCACCTACAGTCTGGGCGGCTTTCACATTCCTGTTTTAATTCTGATGAAAATTGTTCACAGATGTCTTATCATGTAGCAAAAGTAAAAGATGCTGTACAAGAGAAGAGACAACTCTGACTAAGGTCTTCACTGTATCAGGAATGTGCAAGTGTAACTGTGGAGCTTAACAGAAAGCTGTCTGCTTGCTGGTCTGTCTGTATGTATTGCACTCAACTCATCAATGGCCACCACCCTGCTTCACTCATTATTCACTTGTTGAGCAGTATGGATTGTGGCTCTAGAACCTGCATCAGTCATAATTAAGAAAGGGGTTGTTAGACTGATTTGCAGTCTGCCACCTTATTGGGTGGGGGGGGGATGTCTAAACAGCACATGGTTCTTAATTCGCCATTGGAAAAATGAATAGAAGTAAAATGCTGCTAATAATTAGTTTATAGTTTCCCTTGAAATTCTCAGCATAGTTTTTGGTTTTAGAGGCTCTGTGTGCTTAATCCTCTCTAAAATAAATATTACTTTCACTCAAAGCAAGGATTCTGAAGTTTGAACAGTAAGCATATTTATCTATTCTAGCAAGGAAAATTTGTTGGGAAATTAAACTTACCGCATATCCAGATGACACTGTAAAGTATAACTTGGATTAATGTTACCTAGAAAGCAGCAATAAACTGTACAACTGTGAATTTTCAGTATGTACTCATATAATGTATATGCTATATATGTAGCATGCAGCTTTTATGAAATGAAGTAAATTGCCAACTGCATGTACTGTACTGAAATTCACCCAATAGTTACTAATAAACTTTATTCTGTGGTAGCCATATTATGCAAAATAGTCATGCTCTCAATGCATTAGAGTGAAGACACATGCAGCAATTAGTCGCTGTGACTTTTTAAAAAGTTGCGGTGACTAATATTCGCAGCAAATACCATGCACAATTTGTCTGAGTGACTTATATAATACCCTATGGAGGGAAAGTCACCACGATTAGTCGCCACATCTAACTTTCAGTCAAGGCAACTAATCGCCCCATGTGTAAGCGGGCTTACTATTCCGTGGGCAAATGCTGTGGTGGCGGCATACATTCTGTACTCGCGTTTTGGCACCATTTTCTGCTTTAAATAGTCGCCAAGTATATACAGTCTTTGCTTGGTTATCAAGTTTATTCTTGTGCCTGCTGTTTCCTGTTATTCCGATTCCTGTTGTGACTTTTGGCCTGATCTCCGTTTGTGAACCTTCTCTGCCTGCCCCGACCCGGACCTGATTGACGATTCTTCTGCTTGACCTTTTGGTACCTGTTTTGGCTCTCTGGCCTCTCCACTTCTGCGCTTCCTGTCCTAAACCTCAGGCAAGCCTCCAGCTAGTTTGAGACATTTGTGAGCTTGCTTTCATCTAACCGTCCTCTATGGCTAGACACCCATGTGTCTTCGCCCTTATTATTAGTTTCATCATTTGATAGCTAAACAAACTTGTGATTCAATGGAAAAGCATTCAGTGTTTTCCTTCTAATAAGCTACAAACTGATACTGTGCATTTCTACTCAATAAATGTAATGTAATTAAGGGCACTAAGAAGCTATGGATCTATTACTATACCTGGGGAAGGGATATCTTTTGTTGTCAAAATAAAGAGACATTCTGAAGAAAAACATTATGGTATTGATTTATATCTGGCATTAAAAAAAATTATCATTGAGAACAGCAATGTAAAACAATCTACTAAACATAATCAATGTCACGTGTTTTTTTAGTACTTGTACAGAAAAGTATATTTCTTAGAAGTCAGATGACAGTTTCTGTGCAGATCCATAGGGCTGCTTTTGTGGTCACTGAGTAGTTAGATGATCAGATGAAAAGTCATATAAAAAGTCAAAAGGAATCTAAAAGATCATCTTTTTTAAAAGGAAGGGTTTCTGTGTTGTGCAAAACTGTAATATGAAAAAACCTTAATGCAATTAGGTTAAAACGTGGGAGAAAATGTTTGTTTTTCCATTCTTTCATAATTTTTATTCCATTATTTTAAAAAAATAACTGTGCTATACAGTTTGCTTTATATATGTTCATTATAAAAATGAATAATACTTTTCAGTTTAAAGTAGGAGAAAAATAATTAGGGATGCACCGATCCCACTTTTTTAGGTTCGCCCAAACCCCTGAACCCACCCCGATGGGCGATTCAGGCTAATCCCAAATGAATCTGAATCCTAATTAGCATATGCTAATTATGACCAGGAATGGTTAAAAATAGGCGCGCGTGCGCAGGGAGTTTTTTCCTCCCCTAACATTTAACCCTTCCAAGTGCTAATTAGCATATGCTAACTAGGATTCGGATTTGGTTTGGCTGGGATTGTGGATTCGTGAAACCGAATACTTAAAAAAAAAAGTCTGGATTCGGCCCAAATCCGGGTTTCGGTGCATCCCTAAAAATAATAAAGGTAACTAAACACAGAAGCCAGAACATCAAGCATCTTACTGCTTAGTTCTTTGTGAAGCTCGAATGCTGTAATATCCAGTGGTACTCATAAGTCACAGAGAACTTACACATGAGTATGTTTGCATCATATTTACATTACATCAAATTTGTATCATACAGTTAAAATATCTCTAACCTGTGTCAGTAAAGTACACCTTCATGACAGAGTTCAGAAAAGAGGAGAGCCTTTTTATGGTGCCTCTCATTTAATTTAAAAGTCAGCTAAAAACCAAGCAATTTGTTGAACCAGGTTCTTCCTTGGCAACTACTGCCATGCAGGTGGATCCACATGCTATATATCACTGCAGGGTTCTGAGAATGGACGCTGGAACCCAGGCTAATTTTCTGTTTTTCTTAGCACCATGTAAAATAAACTTCCTTTTATATTTATATGAGGGATTTACTTGAATGCATTAGTTTATACTGTTCTTGCTCAATCGACCATTAGCAGTGCACCTTTTCCACTAACTTTTTTTTTTTTTTAATATAAGAATCACTTTCTGGAATTGTTGTAATGAATCTTTGGAAATTCTCTTAAGACTGGACCGGAATCTGGCAAATCTATATCTAAAGTGCAATACTGTACATAGTAATCCTATGTGAACAACTTTATTTTCATGCAAACATCTTAAAGAAAAACTAAAGATTAAAAACACAAATATGGTTGGTTGTATTTTATATCCTGGGGGGGGGGGGGGGGGGGGGGGAAGTGGGCTCATCAACTTTTTAGGCGTGTCAGTGACACTAGAAATGCTCAGTGTTATCTGGGCAGCAGTTGAGAAGCTAAGCTTAGGGGGTCATCGCAAATCATCAAACAGAAGACAAAGTTGGCCTTTAATATAAGCTGATGTTACAGGGTTGATTATAAAATTCTGGTTTTGAAACTACCATGTAATAATTATTTGTAGTAATTATTTGTATTAATAACTAATCTGCCTTATCATGGGACATTTTTATTCTGTATATACAGGATATTGTGAGTGGCTTTCTAATCTCAGTAACTGACAGCAGCAAAGAGCATGTGCAGTAAAGCAGCAGAAAAGATAATGGAAAGGTGGGCACATTTAAAGGGACAGATCTTCCCTGCTACAGGGATGTTGTTGCCTTTGCTGGTACAAAATCCCAAATAATGTTCCATTAACTTCTTTAAGAACATAAGATTAAATGCCTATGTTTTTGTTTTGCTCTTGTTTTCAACTGGGACATATATAACGCCCTAGATTAAACTAACAGAGTTTTACAATTGCTTTCCTGTTTTGCATAACAGCAAGTGCAAGTTCATGAGTTCTGTTAATTTCTTAAATTTCCTAAATACAGCAGTTTGTATTTTAGCTTTCACTTCTCTTGATGTGCATTCCTTCTATACTTTTTAACAGGGTATGGGTTTTCCATTACAGGTGGATGCTTCAAACAGATTGCATTGTAAACTGGCGATTACTCAGTCTTTCCAAAGCCTGATTTAGCTACTTTGCATTTCCCAAAGTCTCAAAATTAACAGAGTTTGCAGTGCCTTGGGTGGTCTAAGTGGTGAAGTCATGTAAGGAAGTTTAGCACTTCAGTGTGTAATTCAATAATATTTATATTCATTCTGAAAAGGTTATAATTTTAACTTAAAACAGTAGTGCGTAAGATACATTAACTAATCAAAACAGAATCACAATCATGACATTACTTGGTTGGTTACTAGGCATATAAAGAAAGTTGAAAGGCAACAAATCCAAATGGGCTCACAAATGCCTGTGTCCTCAGTCACAACTATATTTATTTCCTCACCCCATCCAGTAATACTGCATGGTATATTGGGAAGTCGCACCTTCAAACAATGGTTTATTTGTTTGGGAGCTTAAAGTCCACAATTTTGTGCCTCTTTTTGCCCATGGCGCTGGTGTGACCGTAGCAGTTTTTTATTACACACGAAATAAATACACATTTTAAAACTTAAGTGGCTTTATCTTGTTCAACTTACTGCAATGATGCAAGCTATACAATATGAGAACATCTCAGACAGAGTATTTGTGCTTCTTTTGTGACTTTAATCAGTTCAGTTTCCCATCACGTATATACAGATTTATCCAACCCAATGGTAAGTGGGCCATTCAGTCAGATATTCCAAAATTCAGCCCATTCATGGTGGATGGCATTAGTCTACCAAAAGTTTATGCCATGCAGAATGTTTTAATCAATAAATTATTCACATACTGCAAATATTTCACTAAGTCATTTTCTAAAGAAAATAAGTGCAGCAGGAAAACCAACAGGTTGATGTTAATCAAGTAAAAGATTTTAGTATATGGAATGTTATTTCTGGCTGTATTTTTTGTCAGTGCTTTTTTACACTCCTCCATAACAGCTGGGAGGTATCAAGTTGCCTTAGAAATGGCCATCAATTTTTCTTAGGTGTAAGATCTATGATGTTTGTGATAAAATTATATGCACAATTGAGTTCTAGTTTAAAGCAACTTTCTGTTGATAATAACAAAGATATTTGGAGTACAAATTTATCCAACAGATATACTTCTTCGTTTTTCCCCTCACATTCTGTTGTTGTGAATAAATGTTATCTATAATTAGCTAAATTTGTAGTTTGCAGTGGGGTTGTGGAAGTCAAGCTGTTGTAATGTTTTGTTTTATGTTTACATAGCTGGCCTTAATAGGCTATCATGTTGTCTTATACTTCATGCTTGCTATGATCATTCGTCTTACTATAAAAAAAGAATTACCCATTACAATGGTTTTACTCACACCTTATCAAGAGACTGTGCGCATTAAGGGTAACTTAGATACTCATACACTCTTGATAAGGAATTCTTCAATGGTCATGTCTGTGTATTTTTCCCTTAGCTTACTTACCTTGTAGATGATTAGTCTTTTGAAGACCTCATGTATCTTTATGTTCTTAATCTATGTCAAAGAACATTCTTTTAGGAAAAACGAAAACTATGGTGTTATGTTGTTATTCATGTAGTTTGGATTTTTTTAACTCAGTAGTATCACTGAGTAATGAAATGAAATATAATTTTAAGCACCTTTCCAATATACATTAACTAAACATTTTCAGTGGTTTTAAAGTAAATGTAATAACAATTAAATGCAGGCTTTGTTTATACCTTCTTTATACCTTCTTTTCTATCTTTCTGACTCTTGAAACATTGTAGAGTTTTGTTCTTCTCCAGGTCTCTTCAAGTGGTACTATTAAACTGTTAGAGAACCAGTAATACAGTCATTTTAAACATCCAACCAGTCATACTGCTAAAAATAACTTGAAAATTACTGAAAATAAATGTAATTAATTGATGTATATCAGTAAATAACATTTTCTTTTATTTTGCAAACAACAGGGTTTTGGGAGAGGTCCCTTTTATAATTAATAATAATAATAATAATACTTATACTAATTTATAGGTACTTTTCTTGAATAAACTTAGATTTCATAGTAGAGAATGGTATTGTAAGGCAATTTCTAATTGGCCTTCATTATTAAAGGTTTACCTGTAAGTTAACTTTTAGTACTTTATAGAGTAGCCAGTTCTAAGCAGCTTTTCAATTGGTCTTCATTATTTACTTTTTATAGTTTTTAAATTATTTGCCTTCTTCATCTAACATCTTTCAGCTTTCATATGGGGTTACTGACCCCAACAGCCAAAAATTGATTGCTCTGTGAGGCTACAGTTTTATTGTTATTTTTTATAACTTACTTTTTATTTAAGCCCTTCTCTATTCATATTTCTTTCTCTCATTCAAACCACTCCCTGGTTGCTAAGGTAATTTGGACCCTAGCAACCAAACAGCTGCTCCAGTTGTTTGTAAATTGTATGTAAATTTAAATACAACTACAAATAATAAACAATGAAGACCAATTGCAAATTGTCTCTGAATAGCACTTTCTACATCATACTAAAAGTTAATTTGAAGGTGAACAACCCCTTTAATCAATACTGATAATAATACAATAGAAATTAACTAGAAAGGGAAGTTTAAGAACAAACTTCATGTTCATTTGAAAAATGTGAAGTCACTGAATGAAATTTGATCTGTTGTTGGCCCCACCCTTTTTTTTCCTAACATTGGACCACAGTTATATTGTAAAAATGACTGTGCAAAGTTTGGGGACCCTGGTTTTAATAGTGTCTGAATGGCAGCAATTTAAATTTCCCCAATAAGTCAATAAGTGACATCTGATTGGCAGTTGCTGGCTCCGCCCACTTTTTCTAACCTGGAACTCCAGTTACCCCGTGATTAACTCTGCAAATTTTAGGGACACTAGGATTAATAGTTTAAGAACGGCAGCAATTTAGATTTAAACCAATAAAAGTCAATAATTGAATTGTGATTGGTGGTTGGTGGGTGTGCACACTTTTTCTAACCTTGAGTCGAAGTCACCCAGTAAAAAAAAGTGGGCACCCTGGCATAAATAGTTAAGAATGGCAGCATTTTAAATTTAAACCAATACAATCCAATGGATGAAATCTGATTGGCTGTTAGTCGCCCAACCCACTTTTCCTATTTTTGAACTACAGTCCCCCAGTGAGACTTTGCAAAGTTTGGGGACTGACAGCATTTTACACTTCACTATTGAAAGTAAATAAGTGAAATTTGATTGGCTGTTGGTGGCTCTGCCCACTTTTCAAAACTAAAACTGCAGTCCCCTAGTGACCACCTGTGAAAAGTTTGGGGACCCTGGTGTTAATACTGTGAGAATGGCAGCAGGTTGAAATGTCAATAGGTAAAATCTCATTGGCTGTTCACAGCTCCGCCCACTTTTGGGCATCCAACAATCATCATATTTTCATTCAGGTTGACCACATGACTATGTGATTCAATTTTGGGGAGTGTGGCCTCAAAGCTGTAAGATTGGCAGCAGTTTCAATTTCCCCATTAAAGTTAATGGGTGAAATCTGATTGGCTGTCGTTGGCCCCTCCCACTTTGGGTCATCTAACATATGTCGCTGTTTCATTCGGGCTGACCCCATGATTATGTTATTCAAGCTTGGGGGGTGCAGCTTCAAAGCTGTAAGAGTGGCAGCAGTTTGAAAATCTTCCTTGTCAATGGGAAAATTGGGGTGTTTGGAGCAGCACCACAAAAAGACAGGGGGCGGGATCGCTTAGAAAAGAACAAGCAACCTGCTCCGCTAAAAATTGTGCGCTTACTGTAGCATAAGCATATGTATGTTTAAAGATGTGCTTATTTTAAGCACATCTTAAATTGCGTTCACTTTAAATTGTTTGTTTTTTGAGTGATAAGATTTCCTTTCTGCTGCTTTTTAGCATGCAAATGATAATGCTTTGTGCTTGTTGGGGATCCCTGACTTGGGCAAACCAAAAACAGACTGACTTGATTCACTTTTATTGCTATTCCTATTTTCGTAATGTCTGTTGTAAATGCAAGCCTTTGCCTATTCATCTTGCCTTCTGCGCACATCAGATCTGTTATTATTAGCAAGTCATGAATACAGACCCAATACATAGATCGTCTATAGGTACCAGATAAACATACAGTAATAGTGGAACAGACTTTTGTAATTTTTATGGGTACCATGGAATTTAAAGGAACTGTATGCCCTGTGTTCAATCTGAGTTCAGTAATTAGGGCTTCAGAGAATAGGGCCCTATTTTTTGCATTTTGTTATAATTGCAATAAATCCATTTTTTTTATTTCTTGAGCTAAACAGGAAAGCAGTTTGAAGCTTCTCCATATTTGGTTCTTGAGAGGCATATTAGATTAGAAAATCAGTAAAATTACCAGTACCAGACATGGATTATGTTCAGTGATACATAACAAAACACACAAAACAATTGACAAAAAGTATTGTTCATTGTACTCATGTTGAACAAGGTTGTATACTGCCACTTTAAACATTTCATGCATAACTATGCACACAAATAAATAAATTAACCATCAAAGCAAAAATCAAGAAGAAGAAAAACAGATAAACAAAAATAATATTAATTTAATGACATATTTCTAATTATTATATTATAATATTTCTAATTTGTGTAGGAAGAATCACCTTTGTACCTAAAATATATGTTTTAGTCTGAACATCAAAGGCAGAGGGATGGTAATGTAGGCTTTTGCTGAATACGATTTAGGATGTAATATTGTATCTATGAATATTTATAGTGAAACTGACAGTTAAAGCAATACTGACAATTCTTATAGATGGAGAAATGCCATCCCCAGTTCCGATGTCCAGGTGATGTCAATTTGTTTCAGTGAAATTGCTATATTACTTGCAGCTATAGTAGCCCCAATACGCCCTGCCTTTTCACAAAGCACCAGTAGTCAGGTTGTTCCTCAACCTTATTTAGCTGTGAGTAACATTCAAATCTAAAAAAAGTTGGGAGCAATGCAAGCATGAAAAAAGTTCCTAGGGGGTGCCCATTAAGGGCTGTGATTGGTTATTTAGTAGCCTTTATGTAGACCGGCAGACAACAGAGGTTCTTTTTGGCAGTACACCTGGTTTTTATGTAATCAAAACTTGCCTCCAAGTCAAAAAGAAGCACCTGCTTTAAGGCCACTGGGAGCAAGATCTAAGGGGGTGGTGAGCAACATGTTGCTTCTGAGCCACTGGTTGGGGAACACTGCTCTAGAGAATGATTGACTTTCAGTGCTCAATGAAGTGTTGGGGCTTTGTTTTTAGGATGTTCCAATCTAAAAACACACCAATAATGTCACTGATACATCTAAAATGTACCACTGGTATAGGGTACAGTGAAACGAGTTTTAAATTGTTCATTAGATAACATATGTCATCGATATATGCCTTCACTGCTGGACCTAAGGTGAAGAAATGTTGGGTTATTAATAAAGATAGTTTTTGACTGTGGATTGCTTGCACTGTGCTATTGGATCTGTGCTATTGGCTGAGATATTACAGGAAAACTATTTGGAATTTAAAAATAATTCAGGTCCATGAATCCATGGAGAAAGCAAATAACCAACAAATCCTTGTAATACAGGAAATGTGGGGACATCTCATCATTGCATACCATTTTATTTACATTAATCTCAGAATGTATTATCAATATATATTTTTATGAACTAATGGAGCAATTTAATACATTTTTAAGAAAGCCCTAAAGGAGTCACATTACATTCTGAAGCAAAATGAGGTAATGGATTCTGTCAACAATTCCTCCAAATTACTGAACCATTTTAGAGAGTGACTGGGGGAATTAAATTGCTAGTTTTGTAAAAAGCAAATGACCACATCTTTGTTTGACTTTTGCCCAAAAAAATCTTATTAACGTATTTTGTATTTTTCACATTTTCTAATGTGTACTGAGACCTGTAGCAAGTCTACAACAGCAAAAGGAAATACAGGTCCTTCTCAAAAAATTAGCATATTGTGATAAAGTTCATTATTTTCTGTAATGTACTGATAAACATTAGACTTTGATATATTTTAGATTCATTACACACAACTGAAGTAGTTCAAGCCTTTTATTGTTTTAATATTGATGATTGTGGCATACAGCTCATGAAAACCCAAAATTCCTATCTCAAAAAATTAGCATATCATGAAAAGGTTCTCTAAACGAGCTATTAACCTAATCACCTGAATCAACTAATTAACTCTAAACACCTGCAAAAGATTCCTGAGGCTTTTAAAAACTCCCAGCCTGGTTCATTACTCAAAACCGCAATCATGGGTAAGACTGGCGACCTGACTGCTGTCCAGAAGGCCATCATTGACACCCACAAGCAAGAGGGTAAGACACAGAAATAAATTTCTGAATGAATAGGCTGTTCCCAGAGTGCTGTATCAAGGCACCTCAGTGGGAAGTCTGTGGGAAGGAAAAAGTGTGGCAGAAAACGCTGCGCAACGAGAAGAGGTGACCGGGCCCTGAGGAAGATTGTGGAGAAGGACCGATTCCAGACCTTGGGGGACCTGCAGAAGCAGTGGACTGAAATGGCGTGTGCAGGAAATGGGCTACAGGTGCCGCATTCCCCAGGTCAAGCCACTTTTGAACCAGAAACAGTGGCAGAAGCGCCTGACCTGGGCTACAGAGAAGCAGCACTGGACTGTTGCTCAGTGGTCCAAAGTACTTTTTTCGGATGAAAGCAAATTTTGCATGTCATTCGGAAATCAAGGTGCCAGAGTCTGGAGGAAGACTGGGGAGAGGGAAATGCCAAAATGCCTGAAGTCCAGTGTCAAGTACCCACAGTCAGTGATGGTCTGGGGTGCCATGTCAGCTGCTGGTGTTGGTCCACTGTGTTTTATCAAGGGCAGGGTCAATGCAGCTAGCTATCAGGAGATTTTGGAGCACTTCATGCTTCCATCTGCTGAAAAGCTTTATGGAGATGAAGATTTCATTTTTCAGCACGACCTGGCACCTGCTCACAGTGCCAAAACCACTGGTTTTGGCACTGTTTACTGACCATGGTATTACTGTGCTCAATTGGCTTGCCAACTCTCCTGACCTGAACCCCTTAGAGAATCTGTGGGATATTGTGAAGAGAAAGTTGAGAGACACAAGACCCAACACTCTGGATGAGCTTAAGGCTGCTATTGAAGCATCCTGGGCCTCCATAACAGCTCAGCAGTGCCACAGGCTGATTGCTCCATGCCACGCCGCATTGAAGCAGCCATTTCTGCAAAATGATTCCCGACCAATGTTCTTTTACACTTTGCACATTGCCTTTGAAGTTATAAATGACCTGTACATATAAAGCTTTCTGGTTTTCAACCGAGATCTGCTTTATGCAGCTTAGTTACCATCAAACACAAGGTACTGTTTTGTTATTATAGAGAAAAAGGAAATAATTCAAAAGTAAGGAAATTATGGACAGTGGGTTTCTGGATATTTGAGTAATAAATGTTAAATATGCTTTAGATGTCACGCATCTTTAAAATGGGGCAATATGGTATTTATTGATCTATATAAAACTCTAGCTATTATGTTGCTAAGAACTTGTTGAAAGTGGAAATTTAGGCTTTCAGTTTGTGTTTTTGCCTTGTAGCGTGAGTCTGGATTGCATGGGTAACCTGGGGTCCTAAATTTCTACTGCTGACTTGTATGATCCCTGCTGCTTACTATCACAGGATCCTTTGCAACACTGATTTCTGACCAGTGGCTTAGAAGCAAAGTTTTGCTTGCTGTTCCCTTCTGGCTATAAGGCAGGTGCTTGTTTTCGATTTCTGTCAAAAACAAGGCAAGTTTTGGAGGCAGAAACAAGTCCCTCTGCTTTCCATAGTGGATGGTGCACATATTCCCTGGAAAGCTAAGGCACTTCCAGTTCCAGAATCCATCACTTCACTATGGAATGGTGGGGAAACTGGACCCAGTGAGCACATAGACAAACTATCATGGTTTCCTTTTAGTCTGTGGAATCTGGTGTGCCTCAATAAAAATATATTTATATTTATTTTTTTAACTTTAACAGATAGTACTTATGCGCTTTAAATAAGCCCAACCGAATGAACATATGTAAAAAAAAAAGGGTGATTTTCCATTTAAAGGAACTATATAACCTTTTCTGTGATCTCCAGAAGCTTGGAAAACTTGTGCAATAATTTGCTGTCCTTTTTTCCTATTTTCTTTTCATCCATCACATACAGGATTTGTCAATAACTAGAGGTTAGCCTAGTTTCATTGTTGAATTGATATATTTATCAAATGTTAAACAAAATTGGAAAGTCACTGGATTTTAGACTGCAAGTTTAATGGCCATAGTGTATTCAGCAGCATGTTATGGGTATCTGCAAGAATAATTATAATGCTAACCCATCTGTTTTATTACATATACCCCTTGGATGAGTCACAGTCAAAACCACCCCCACTTGCTAAGCTTTCACTCCCAGCCATAAAATGCTCTTCCTAACACAATCCTATTTATTTTCAAACTTTTGAGAGGCTTTTATCAGGCTCATTATAACAGCCTTTTTAGCAATCTTCATTCCTACAAAATTACCACCTAATTTTTAAGTCCCTCTTCCCTATAGGGAAGTCAAATGTGAGAGAGCCGTCAACTTTTGTGGAGTACAATTTTTTGTCCTTTGCTTAATTGGGGTTTAGGGCTTCGCACTCCACATAGACTTTCCTGTGTTAAAAAGAAAACCAATATTCTGAATAAGGACAAAAAAGTGGCCTTGTATGATCCTGAAGCTGAACCATAAAGATTAATGCTAATACACAACATTACATCATGTTCCTTTCTATAACTACCGAACCAATGACACGAGACAATGTAGTGTTTCTTCCCTGCAGCACTCTAACAGGCTTTTTATAAACTATTTACAGAAATGTAAAGATATATATGATATATGTGATTGATCCATCACTGCGGTGCTATACAAGGACACAGTACTTTACTCCTTTTTACGTTGCAGTCCGTCGATATCTAATGCTGTAATAGTTTCAACAGCAATGCAAACAAGATTACAACTTAATTCCTTTGATGGGACCTTGGCAAACATACTGCTAAAGGTTTCTGGTGTCACATGAGCCCTCTGTAATATGTGTGTGTGATAGGAAATTAAATGAGTCACTGAATGGATTTAAAGGGCAAGGATATTGTTCTTCTGGGCTAAACATTTCAATGGAGATCACTATTCGGTTTCTCATCTTTGTTTACATAAGGATCATAACATGCCCATGTAGTGTGCTAATCTATCATACAAGGCTTATATGTACTTCATAACTGAATGCTTTGAAAAGCCACAGACCATCCGCAAGAGGGGAAAAGTCTTGTGCCAGAAAAAAATTTAGGTATCCATGGGAATGTATAATGATCATTGGAATTAATAATGTCACCATATATTTGGTAATGGGGTTCTCCACCCCAAAATGTTTTGTATTTTTTGCATAGAGGAAGAAAGTGTAAATCCAAGCAACTTTACAATATACATGTCAATAGTTGAAAAATTATTTGTGAAAATGTATAATTAATGTAAATTGGAAAGTAACTATAACAAACATTTTTCTTTTTTTTTTTGAGTGGAGGAACCCTTTAAGTCAAATGTTACAGAGGCGCATGATTTCCAACTGACAGTGCTCCAGCTGTTGCTGGGATCTGCATTTTACTAACAGCTGTAATGGTGCAGGATTGCACCAGTGCATAACATAGGATGATATGTATTCATAAGCTTCAGGAACATAAGACAACTGCAATTGACAGCTGGAGACAAGCATGATGAAGCAATCCCCAATATGTCTAAGGAACTTCCAAATAAATGATTAAATATACAAATGACAATAAGAATAAAATAATAAAACATTGCAGATTCTTCAACCTGTAGGTAGATCTATTGAACTTCTTGTTCTGCAAGCAGTGCTACAGGAAATTTTGTGCAGGCAAGAGGGAGTATAACAAAGCACAGATGCTTATGTCCCATAGTCAACAGAGAAACTAAATCTGAGAAGAAGCTGGGTAGAAGAGGTTGGGTATTACAGCAAAACAGCAATGTAAAACATACTTCATAACTGACAAATTAAGTGCTTATAGCAAAGAAAGTCAAAGATTTTGTAATAGCATTTACAGTTTCCAGACTTAAATATTATTGAAAACCTGTTGGAAGATATCAAACATGCAATGCATGCAAGGAGACCTAAGACTATTTCTGAATCAAACGTTTTGCTGGGACTTGTAAAGTAATTCCAGGAGTAGAGAACTATCAGATTTTTCCATGAGGCAAAGTGAAATCCTTGCGTCAGTTGGCACTTTACCAAGGACAGCACTTTACTAGAAATGAGGATCTTTTTGTGCAGCTGCACTCTCAGCACTGGTGATCTTCCCCCTCGCAGGTTTGAGGTAAGCAACAAGGGGGGGTTGCAACATCAGATCTCAGGCAGACAACTGAAGTACCACTGCTGACATAAGGGAATAATGTAAAGCTTTTACTTCTGCCAAAGGTGTTGAAACATGCTCTTTTGATATTGTCAAGTTTTATACTAAGACCGGCGGTACAATTAAGAGAGGGAGAGGACAGAAAATAACAAATTTACAATGCTGGTAAATATTTAATACCTGCCCTGGGCCTGGATAGAGCAAAACAGTCCGGTGGCAACCCTAATTGTAGAAGACATGCAATATGTCCAGCATGCACAAGATCCAGATAGTAGCTTAAGATGTCATTGGCAACATCATTACATACATTTTAAGGTAAATGTTGCCTTTAAGAGCACTGTAGAAAGGTAAATACAGAATTCTACCTGTTTATGTTTTATAGCTCCTTATAGATAACAGTATAGTCTGTAGTCAATTTAGTGCAGATAATGCAGAAATATTACAGAAATTTGGAGGAGACATTCCAGTGAAGTGAAGGAGGAATGTAAGCAGCCCACATATTAATTCCCTCCATAAGCAGGACCTCACGCATGAAACATATTCCTTACAGTTTTGTGTTTTCTTTTAGAAGCATGGATCTACTTAGCTTGACCTTTGAGATTTTGACATCTTTGCCATTTGAACAGTAAAAACAGATGAAAGTCTTAGCATTGCTTTTATGTCTGATCTAGACTTTCTGCATGACCACAGTGAACACTGACGGTATATAAGATGTAAAAGTGGTAAACTAAAAAAGCAGGTACTTATGAGTGAACTTTATGTTAAGGGGGTTATTTATCAACATTTTTTCCCCATTATTAAGGTTTTTTTAAATTTTAATTATGGTTTACATTTTTTTTATTAAGCAAAAATAGTGAAAAACTATAATGCAAACCATAGGCATCTGAAAGCTTGCAAGGTCATGTAGGAGTCAATGGGAGCTGTCCTTTGCAAAAATTTAAACTACTTTTTACTAGTCAATCTGAGTTTTTCCGATTACTGTTTGAGTTTTGTGACCCAAGTAGTATTCTTTTAGTACATAGAACCCTTAAATGACCTGTAAAATACATAGTTTTAAATGCACAATGATGCCATATTGATTTTATAAAGAGTGCTTAGTGATCCTATTTGTGTCACATAACTCACTGAAAAAGTGCAAACCCTATTTTAAGAGCTAATGTTATCAGGTGAAAAACAGATGTGGTCAAAATGACCATTTTAATTGTCACTGCTTTCCATATTAATCTCTGATAAATGCTGTACAATATGTGTACCTAATGGGCTCACTACCTGTCTCACAGTGCTTGGGAAAACAGTCTGGGGATAATTTACAAACCTAGGTGGTAATGGCAGCCAATTAGAGGTAATAATATCAGTCCTCTTACTCATTTCCACATTCACCCATAGATTTCAATTGAGTTATCATAAGATATTAAAGGACAGGAGAAATTGTGGGAAATGGTAATAATTATTGAGGTGGTAAAAAAAATTCAGTTTTGATCACGATGCGTTATAGCTATTTTATAAATAAGCAATTTATTTAAATATTAATATTTAAAGTGAAATGGTAACTTGTCGAGGTAAATTGTCTAGAAACTGTGCAGTCTTATGGGAAGCTAGATTCAGTAATTTGCTTCTTAAGTGTTTCATTAGAGTACAGGTATGGAACCTGTTATACAGAATGCTCGGGACCTGGGGTTTTACGGATAAGGGGTCTTTCCGTAATTTGAATCTCCATACCATATATTTACTAAAGAATCATTTAATATTTAAATTTAGAAGGATTATTTAGCCTCCAACAAGAAGTAATGGAGTAATTATATCTTAGTTCAAATACAAGATACTGTTTTGTTATTACAGAGAAAAGGGGTATCTGTCAGGATCAGCCAGGTTTCGAACACCACTTGTGGTGGTCCTGGCGGCATGCATTAGCCTCTGTAGCCACTGGAGGCATTTGGGCTCTGTCTGTTTCTTCCCTTGTCTCCTACTTTCTGTCTGCTCTCTTTCCTCCGCCCACCTCATTAACCTCATGTGTTTCCCATCATCTAATCTTCTCCCTTTATAAGCCTTTCCCTGACCATTGCCCCTTGCTCTGTCATTAATTGTCTTTCGTGACCCTGCCGTCCTGTTCCTGTGTCTGTGTCCTTGTTCTCGCTGGTTCCAAGCTCCAGTTCCGTGTCCTGATCCTGCCTTCTGCCTTGTTCCTGAGCCCTTCCTAGTTCTACCTTGATTTCCCGGTTTTGACCTTGGCCTGCCCTGACTACGTTTGACTGCCGCTTGCCCTGACCTTTTGCCTGTTTTTGGATTCTGCCTCTGCCTGCCGTTCTACATTCAGTTTGTATGTTCATTGTATGTTCGGTTACATCACTAGTTTATTAAAGTTCTTCACCTTCAACATGGCCTCTGGCACCAGTTCTGTGACTTATGGTTACACTCCGGGTTACCCAGTCTTCAGGCTCCCACCTTCCTGGTACTCCACAGCGTCTCCACAGGGAGACCGTGACAGTATCATTTTTAACAAATTTGAATTATTTGCTTATATCCAGAAAGCTCCAAATCTGTGCTCAGATTTTTTGTGCCTGATTTGTGTAAATATTTGTATTTATTGTAGGAATTAGGACTGAATTATTGTAGGAGTTGGGACTGTTCTGCTTAATACTACATGCCCTTGGTTTTTCAACCATCTAGATCAGTGCTGTCCAACATCTGTGGCACCGAGGGCTGAAATTTTTCTGGCCTACGTGGTTGAGTAACACTATTTCCTGCAAAGAC
Source organism: Xenopus tropicalis (assembly GCF_000004195.4). Taxonomy (NCBI): domain Eukaryota; kingdom Metazoa; phylum Chordata; class Amphibia; order Anura; family Pipidae; genus Xenopus; species Xenopus tropicalis. The sequence continues at coordinate 106,601,869 of NC_030678.2, read as the reverse complement.
ATCATGAACGGCTGATAATGGAAGTCAGTTAAGTCACATTAAGCCATACCCTTAAATCCATATGGCTCCTTCTCCCCTGTGGATTTCACAGCAACCCCTAATAACATAATTATACATCTTAGGGACCCTCTAACAACTATTTACAAATGCTAACAAACTCCTGTCAGGTTCACCTCCCACAGGCAGCATAGGGCAGGCAGAGTATGGCACACAGGCAGAGAAAGGCAGGCAGAGTATGCCACACACAGGCAGCACAGGGCAAGCAGAGTATAGCACACATACAGCATAGATGTGAGGTGTGAACTATACAGAGAATTATAGGGATGAACAGCGGAGGGTCTTACAGGTGTGAACAATGGAGGGTTTTACATGTGTGAACAATGCAGGGGTCTTACAGCCTGAATCTGAGGTGTGAATGATGCAGGGGCCAGTTAATCTTAGTACTGATACCATTTAAAGCTTACAGAAAGGTAAGCAATCACAGCAGTCAGACAGAGTGGACTGCCAGTTGGATAGCACTGTTTTAGACTATACCAGCAATATTATTAGGTGCCTTATACTAAAGGTGAGTTGTTTAGCATAGTCCCATAATTTTCATAGCAGAAATTGAAATCAGTTTAAATTAATTCAGACTGTTCGTTATTTCATAAATTAGGGTAAATCAGAGTGCAGCTTGATTTAAAAAAAACTTGTGAATCAGTTTAATTGCATGCTGCGAAGTTACAAAATGGATAAAGATCCATTCATTATCCTTGCGACAAAGCAAGGTTTAGGAGGAATTTATTTTAATCTAGTCTTTCATTGTTTAGGTTTAGAATGATACCTAATCAGCAATGCAATGGTGGATGTTTGCTATGTTCATTTGCTATCCAGCAGAGCCTATGGTTCTCTTCCATAATGCATTGTTTAGCACTAGTATCATGGGGCTGATACACAGGTGATTTATAAGTTCCATCATTATTATGCCACAGGTTTTCATACTGTCTGATGGGTGATAAAAATACCTGTGCATATTTAAGCCATCTGTTTTTTAAATATTTAAAATTACTATACAATACCTCCTATTCATAAACTGATTCCTTTCCCAGAGGTTAGAGCAAAGCCCTCATTGGCACGCACTTAGTGATGTGGAATGCACATCTTGCTGCTGCACTGCATTGTGGTTGGGAAATGCCTTACCAGTACTATCACCTCTATTACAAACATGTTCCTATGAAATGAAAACGCATGACTGCTTTCCTCCCAATCCTTTCTTGTTTGCTACTGTATATACTGTTTATAAGTAAATAAGTATAGAAACATTTCATTAGACATTTACTGATCTTCATGGAATTCTGGACTGTGTGGCATTCCTCCTGGTGTTTTGAGCAGCAACCTTATTCCCTTAGATAGGAGCAATGGGGATGTGGCTGTCAGATATCTATAATGTACAAATATATGATATAGGTCAGTGTGTGAAGTAAAATAACTGAGATTTTGTTTGTTTTAGTTTGTATTCTATAACTCATTATATCTAGGTCACAATTAATATATAACATTTATAATATATAAAATAAGTGTGACTTGTCAGCTACATATAAGAAGCATAAAACATGAAAAAATGTTTCCAAGCCTGTACTTCCATACATTTTCTTTGACTCTTGGAGTGCTGAGATTCCCTATTCAAGTTAATGGTAACCACAGAAGATGGTGAGTGGTGCTATTGAGCTTTTTGAAAAGCGTCTTGCGTGCCATAGTCAAAATGGCAAAAAATGTTCTCCTTTTCTTCAGACTATTTTTAATTCTATTTCACAGATGCTCTTAACTGGATCTCTCTTTCTAAATAATGGGCATTGTTAAACTCTCTGAGACCTTAGATATGATCTGTCCCCATCTCTTTGTAAAATATGGGCTTATCTTGATGGTCAGCTCTCTAGAGATCATAACATATAAAATATGATATATGTAATATTATCTCCAATTTTCAGACAAGAGCATTAATCGTGTGACTTTTAACATCTCTGCAAACAAAGTATGTTTTCTCTGTTTAAACCTACTCTCATTCCTATTATTGGCCTGAAAGTGGACCCATTGTTTACTAAGCCATGTTGCCAGTTCACATGTTTAAGTCTAAGGCTTTTGACCTTTATTTGCCTCCAAGTTTTAGACTTCTCCACAGAAAAAAGAGACAGTTGAGGTAATATATTATTAGTATCAGGGCCGCCATCAGAAATCACAGGGCCCCCCTCCCACCAGTACAAAAGACTCACAGCCAGCAGCCCCCCCCCCAATACATGGTAGCCAGCAGTGCCCCCCCCCAGTACATTGGTAGCCAGCAGTGGCCCCCCCAGTACATTGGTAGCCAGCAGCCCCCCCCAAGTACATTGGTAGCCAGCAGGCCCCCCCCAAGTACATTGGTAGCCAGCAGTGCCCCCCAGTACATTGGTAGCTAGCAGTGCCCCCCCCTAGTACATTGGTAGCCAGCAGGCCCCCCCAAGTACATTGGTAGCCAGCAGCCCCCCCCAAGTACATTGGTAGCCAGCAGTGCCCCCCAGTACATTGGTAGCCAGCAGTGCCCCCCCCAAGTACATTGGTAGCCAGCAGGGCGCCCCCCAAGTACATTGGTAGCCAGCAGCCCCCCCCCAAGTACATTGGTAGCCAGCAGGGCCCCCTCCCCAAGTACATTGGTAGCCAGCAGGGCCCCCTCCCCAAGTACATTGGTAGCCAGCAGGGCCCCCTCCCCAAGTACATTGGTAGCCAGCACAGAACGGAACAGCACAGCACAGCCAGCGGCGTCTTCAGCGGCGTCTTCGCGTTCCTCCTTGGCGAAGCCTCTGCACTTCTGAGTGCCGGCAGAAGAAAGGCCCTTTTATAAGGTTGCGCCCCGTGTGTACTGACGTGCATGTACGCACGGGGCGCGACCAATAGGATCACCCGCTGACCACCAATGACAGGGGGCCCGGAATGAATTTAAGGGGGCCCGAGCTATTAAGAAAACTTGAGCACAGCCAGGCCCCCTTTTAAGGTTAAAATTGTCCGGGCCCGGGACGGCTGTACCCCCTGTGCCCCCCTGATGGCGGCCCTGATTAGTATACTTTATTTATATAGCACCAACATATTGTTTGGAACTTTTAAAATAATAATCACCCTTCACTTGCCCCAGTGGAGCTTACAATCTCAGCACTCTCAGCAAATTAAGTCAATTAACCTGCTTGTATGTTTTCAGAGTGTAGGAGCAAACCCATGCAATCATTGGGAGAACATACAAACAGTTCTGCAAAGCACCAATGCCTACCTATTGCACCACTGTTGTGCCACAGCAAATAAAAGAAGCTACAGCTGTTGAGGCATTTTTTCTTAGTAGGAAAGAATAGTCATACATTCTTTCAGAAATTAATATTTTTTTGCTAATGCAGAAAGCCGGGGCAGCCAGTTGCATTTTAATTAGTATAAAAATATGACTAAAATACGAGAGATAAGTAAATGTCTATTTCGTTGCTATGCATTACTGCTTTGACTATAGTATGATCCCTTCTGCATTTTACTGGCTGAGGAGGGGATGAGTGCTGCCTCACAGCTACGTAAATTGCAGCCACAAGTCTGTGCTACAAGCAGGCAATTGCAGTTCACTCAACAAAGAACCAAAGAATTTAAGATTACAGAAATATGACATGTACCTCAAGAGAAAAGAGAATAAATTCAACATTTCCTGGTAATACTGTGTTCATATATAGTTTTAAGGTTAGTCCATAATTAATTTAATTTCTTATAACTTGAACTCCATTCAAGATCAACATTTCTTCCTTTGTGAAAGACTAAGGCAGTCATTTTCAGGGTATGATAAAAAGCAGAACTAAAATCTCACTATTGCCAGAAAATTAATAGCCGCTCAGTTGTGAAAAAAAGTCTTATAATGAACTCATGACTAAGGAATGTATTAAAGGAATGAAAAAAATATGGCACTCCAGGTAATGTGCCAAAGGGTCAGAACAGATATTTCTGCTGACATCTGGAAATCACAGTTTCTAAAAGATGGAGACAACAAGTTTACTTCACTGACAAGGGCACACTTTTTATAAATGGGTATATGCAGTCCTTAGCTGCACTTCTTCATAAACACTATTGGATAAAGATGAAGTAATAAGATTTAAAAACATTATTTGTTAATGAGAGTTCTATGGTAACCACATTTCCCATGCAACTTTGGGCAGCTTGGAGCTATTAAAAAACATTAAACAGCATCTATTATTTATATGCATTATGTGTTTTTATAACAGCAACAGAATGGAATTAAATGTTTAAAACTGAACACAGTTTAGTAGCTGGTTGTATTTATTTTAAACATGTCTATTATATATAGGTACATTGATGACAGTTATATATTGGCGTGTTTCCCAGTGTCCCTTTAGTTTTCATACAATTTGGAAGTAGAATGATATTTTAACAGAAAGGCATACAAAGGACATACAGTATTTGTCAAAGGCAGATTTGGTAGGCAGTTCATCTAAAATACTTTCTGCAAATTGTAACACATTAATTAGTATATTTGAGTGTTACTGTTCAGATCCTCTGTGAGAGTTTTTTTCTTTTTTTTTTAAATATATGGCGATTTTAGTGCTGGGAGTACTTTTGTAACCAACTATAAATAGATAATTTAGTCATATGGGAAAATTCTTACTTATAGTTCTAAGTGACAGTTATTTTCATCAGTAAAAAAAATAAAATATATATATGTTTTCTGACAATGTTCATATAATTTTCTCTGATTAAGATTGACGTTCATAGGAAATTTACTTTTTGAATGTTACAGTTGAATGTAACTAGATTGATAACTATGTCTGAAAATTGTGGTAGCCCTCTTATCACAGAAAAAGACAGCAGCATCCAATAAGTAACTTTAGGCAGATCTGTGGCTGTTTTTTATTCACATCAGAGTTTTTGAACATTTTGCACTGTTTCGCTTTAGGGGCCTTTCCTTGGGGGGACTTTTAGTTTACCCAGGAAAACTATATATCGTTTTTTTCAGGACAACTTAAGCTTTCAAAATATGGTGGAATTTTTGTGTAATTCCAATTCTGTAACAAGATATAGGCTTCTAAATGTCTAAAAAAATGAAAAAAATTAATATTTTCCATAATATAAACACACCAGAAACAAAAATTATTTTATGCATGAAAATACAACTGATTTGGAAAGTCCCATGTCTCCTAAACGTGCCAATACCAAATATATATACTTTTATGGAGATTTCTCACTTGTATAGGTCAAAAACTCCCAGCAGTATACTACCAAATTTCCAAAGCACTGCTCCAGAAAGCTGCATACTTTAGATTTCAAGCCCAAAAATTCCACTAACAGAAGGTTTATCCCAGAAAAGAAGAAAGAACAGATTCTGGGGAATCCAGAATAGGTAGAACTGCCTGTCTACTCCAAACTACCAAGTTGCAATGCTTTCCTAAAGTTATTGGTTATTATCAAAATTTGTGAAATTTCTTAAAAATCGCTTCAAAGCTTCCAGTCTATAATATCTTATCTCCCACATATCATTAGGTACCAAGAGAAAACACCCTAAATATGAATGCCAGAGGTCCACTGTTTTATGCCCAATATGCATAGGTTTTACAGGTATGTGGCATGTAGGGGCACCAATGTGAACAGACCCCCATATGATCTGTCATTTCAGCTTCTGCAAAATCAACACACTTACATCATTTTGTGTGGGATAAAGCTAGAAAAAATTACGCTCACCCCAGAAAGCCATATATTTTTGGAAAATACACATTCCCCCAAATCTAAAATGGGTATCCATGTCCTTCTACTCCAAAGTAGCAAGCCGCAAAGCTTTCCTAAATTTGGCAATTTTGATAATATTTCTAAAAATCCTCTCAAAGCTTCCAGTGTGCAGCATCTTATCTCCCATGTATCATTAGGTACCAAGGTAAAACACCCTGAATTTGAACGCCAGGGGTCCAGTGAACAGTTTGATGCCCAATATGTATAGGTTTACCTAAGTATGTGGCATGTAGGAGCCCCAATGTGAACATACACCATATGATCTGCCATTTCTGTCATTTCAGCTTCTGCAAAATCAACACATTTACATAATTTTGTGTGGGATAACGCTAGTAAAAAGTACATTCACCCCAGAAAGTCATATATTTTCTAAAATGGGTACCCATGTCTTTCTACTCCAAAGTACCAAGCCCAAAGGTTTCCTAAGTTTGCCGATTTTTATGACATTTCCAAAAATCACCTCAAAACTTCCAATATGCGGCATCTTATTTTCTATAGGTCATTAGGTACCAAGATAAAACACCCTAAATATGAACCCCAGAGGTCTACTGAACAGTTTGATGCCCACTGTACATAGGTTTATCAAAGCACATGGCACTTAGAAACCCCAAAATATACCTTGTGCACACTAATTTCATGGCTTACCTTTAAGTCATAACCACATGGCAGTTTTATGTGGGACAGAAACTGCAGAAATGTAGGGTGACCCCTGAAAACCACACATTTTTGAAAAGTACACATTCAGACAAATCCAACATGGGTAAAGAGTCCTTTCTACACCAAAGTACCAATCTGCAAAGCTTTCCTAAAGTTAGTGGTATGACATTTCAGAAAATCGCTTAAAAATGTTGAAATTTGGCGCATTTATCTCAACAATTTGTATTGTAAAATGTACACTGTTGCCAAAACTAGCATTAGTATATACAAAATGATCATCTAAAGCGACATTGAAAACAATGGGTTTAAAACTGGATCTCTGTAACCTATTAAAGGAATCCAAGTATTTTCTGCCCATGGGGGAGAGATGTACTGTAAAATAACAAACATACTTTATAAGACTGCAGTAAGCAGTAAGATATGAATATCGCATATGGCTGTTAAAACGATTAATTTTGTTTTTGTTGTTACCTTTCCTTCAAACTGAACATTTTTTGCTCATGGCTACCAGCCCTTGTCATGTAATGCTGAGGTTAATTGCTAGATGAGTAAAGGCGGTTTGGGGCATACATTTATTGACAACGTTGATGTAATTTACACTACACCCACATCTTTTAAAACTGTGTGGAAATGGCTGTAAATTAGTGCACATCCTGTCATTTCACAAAGCATCATCCTGTCATTTTTACAGAGCATTACTCCTAATAATGAAATACTCTGCAAGAGCTTATTTTCTTAACAAGCAGTTGAAACGATCAATAATTTTCCATGCGTAAAATAATACAATTACGAAGGTAATTAGTCAGCTGCTTGCCAGCCAACATATTTCTGAAGGAGCAAATATTTGAATATATTGCAATATATCAGAACTTGTAATAAACATTTACATTTACTAGATATAAATAACTGTTGTGTTTGTGGTAGACTCTGAATCGCACTTCTAATTTCAATTTGTCTTGTCAAATCCTCTTTCCAAATGGCAGGTCACAGAAAAAAAATCTTTTCTAATAGAAGTATGGCATCTCTTATGCAGAAAACTATTATCCACAGAGCTCAGAAATATAGGAAGGCTATTTTTCATGATTCTTAATTGTTGTCATTATTTTCCTTTCTCTGTAATAATAAAATAGTTGAAGTTGATGATAACTAAACTGCATAAATCCATATTAGTTGTGAAACAATGTTATAACTCCTTATTTTAGAATTAATACCTCTAATTTTTGGTATTAATGCAGTGCTATGTGTAGAGCATGAGTATGTGACTACCTTTTGTTTTCAGGAGACTTTACACTGCATGGAGTTATTTACTTCTATAATGATTTTTTTCCCCCACATTCACCGCATTATCTGTAAAGACTGTGCACACAGTACACTATTAATTACAATGGAAAATATGGTGCCTCTGTGTGTGCAAATATGTTCAATGCTTCAGCTAAGCCTCAAATGTCTGTATTTTACTGGACATCCCTGCTTTTCTTGGAAACAGCTAATAACTCCTACTACTGTCTCACACGTCAAATCTCTCCTCCGAGTACTCCTTAACTTTAGAAATATATTCCCTTGCGCCTGCAATAAGATATGCAACCATCTGTCTTTTTACCTCTTAGGACTCTTACACAAGAGCAGAATACCTTTTGTGCACATGTAACATGCTTGGGAATTTGGTTTAAAGGAGAACTAGAACTTAACATATTTTACATACTAAAATTATTGCACCAGCCTAAAGGTTTAGCATCTATATAGTTGTAATGATCCAGGCCTTTAAAGTAAACACAGCAGTGCCCCATCTTGGATCTTTTTCAGAGTGTCAGTGACACTGACATGCTCAGTATGCTCTAGGAAGCTGTTGAGAAGCTGTCATGATGCTGATGTCATGAGTTTATGGCACGGGGCTGATTTTAAATTCTAATGCTAATTGCACTGGTTTTAGGACTGCCTTGTACTAATAATCTGTGTTATTTGCTAATCAGTCTTATATGGTGACATTTATATTCTGTATATACAGTTTATTATGAGTGGGTCCCTAAGCTCATGTAAGTGACAGCAGCACAGAGCATGTGCAGGGAATCAGTAGAAAAGAAGATGGGGAGCTACTGGGGGCACCTTTGGGGGCACATATCTTCTCTGTGAAAGGGCAGTGGCTTCCTTGGGCTGGTACAGTATGCCAAAACATAATGTACAGCATTTCTACCATAGTTAGCCTTTAGTTCTTCTTGAAGTATCCACTATATCCCCTCACAGAGCACCAAGTACAAAAACAATATGCCTGTCATATGCATTACCTCTTGTGAGGCAATTTCTCTGACATGGAGCATAAAAATATTAACTCACAGCCTCAATATATTTTATCCTCCAGATAAAAAATGTTACTTGATATCTGCAACTTTTCTGGGGATGCATTACGTCTTGTGTGGATCAAACTTGTGAAATATCAGCTGTCTGTAAACTGTTTAGAATTGAAATTCTTTTTAAAATGCTAATTCCTGAATGACGTTGGTAAATTTGCTTTTATGAGATTGTGAACCTTTTTCTTTTTAAACAGTACTTTGTCTCCAAAACTCTGTGGTCGTCATGGAATGTCCCTTTCCTGTCTACTAAATGGGCCAAAGATGAAGATCTAGAAGTAAGTTTTTCAAACAGTAGTATTTTTTTTTTCTTTTGCAGTTGAACAAATTTGAGACAGTTTGCCAAGAATTTTAATGTTTTCCTTTCCAGAATTTTAAAATATTTTCGAGGTTATGTCAGAAATGTACCACAGCATTTAATGGCTTACTGTAAAAGATTTCCACAGGTACTGATTGTAATATAGGTATCTATTTTCTGGAAATGAATCATCCAGAAATATATTTAAAAAAGAAATACAACATCACTATCAATCTTAACAGTGTTTACAATTAGTAAACTGCCTTCCTGGCTACTGGAGCACTGAGACCTGCGTCCACCCCAGTGAATGAAATGCTGCTTGCATTTGGCAATGCTGTATTAATGAGAACTGGGAGCGGGGTGGCACATAGGCATTCTCCCTCCTGCATCCTAACTTGTACATCATTCAGAAGCACAATTTTGGGAGCAGCAACAATCCGGTGTAGGTGCAAAGTACAGCCAGACCCCGGGCAGAAGTGCTCTCTACATTAGCACTAGGGGGTATGCATTTGTGTCCCTTAGGGGTATTTATATTATGCTATGTAAAACGTAGGGTAAAACATTACCGGTGATGTTGCTCATAGCAGCCAAATAGATGCTTTGCTTTGGTTTTCTAACTGTTGAAATCTAATTTTCACACAGCATAATAAATATAACCCCATGTGTTCTTTGTACATTACTGTGAGAATTCAGAGTTTTCTATTTTTATTGCTCATCTTTCATTTCATGTCCTCTCCTATTCTTGTACCATTCTCACTTTATAACTGATTCCTGGTCATAAGGCTCTAACAACCAGATAGGGGCTACAATTTTAAGCATAAGTATTAAAGATGAAAAAACATAATGAGAGTCATTTTCAAAGTTTGCAGGGTGCATATTTTCTGAAAATGGTTGTTTTGTGCATGGTTACCCTTACACACTTTTTTTGTCCATCCTTATTTTTTGGGAATCGCAGTAACAAGTTAATTGCGCACAAAATTTCACATATTGTGGTTTGTTTGAGTATGTGCGTGTTTATTGTGCACAAATGTAGAACCAATTTTCACTTTGTGAATATAAACTAGCAATTTGCAAAATCAATTTAGCGAATATTTTTTCTGCCACCAAAGTTGTGGCATAACAGTTTGTGCATGATTATTTGCGAATTTGAAAAGCTTTTAAGGACATTCACACTGCGAATAAAAATTCACAATTAATATATTAAAAACGGGCAGGGCAACTATGTTCACTGTGCGAATAATTCTGCGCTGCAAGAATTTTAGAAATGACTCCAAATAACTCAAAACCAGCAAAAAATAAGAAATGAAGACTAATTACTAATTGTATTAGAACATGTTTGTCTATATTGTACTAAAAGTTAATTTCAAGATAACTGAACAGTTATGTGTTCATGTGTGATGCACTTTTTCTTTGTAACAGTAAGACAATACCTTGGTGTTGAATAGCATAGCAACATTTTCATTGAAACATTAACATGAAACATTTTCATGTTTCAGTATGCTTTAGACCATTTTAGTAATAAAGTTCCAGAATATGAAAAGACCCATTATCTGGAAGAGTCCCTAAGCATTCTGAATAAGAGATCCTATACCTAAAAAATATAGATTATAGAACATTTTACTTTATTAGATACAAAGGGGCTTGTTTGCTGTGAATTTGTAGTTGTTTTTTTGCCTTTCTCTTCCTAGCAGTTAGGCAGGTTTCATTTAATTTGTTCTTTTTCAAAATAAATTACTATGATACTCTGTAACGTAGTAAGCATTTCTCATGATTTTTAACAGTTTTTAAAGAAGTTCTAGATACCTGCAACAGAAACTAACTAATAAGGCTGTCCCAGACCATTCTGCCACTCTTCTTGGCCACTATATAACAAGCTGCCTTTACTCTGTAAAGGTTCTGGACAGTTGCAGGCATGACCAGGGTGGCAATGTAATGCAGATGAGAGGGCAGTATGATCTCCTTAAGAGTGTTGTTGATAGTTAAGAGTCAAACTTCCTATTTAAAACAGGCTCTTAAATTTAAATGCAGTCTGTGAGGTACTCACTTCATATTACGGTAGAAACTCTCCTGATTCTAGTTCTGTCTGTGCATGTTCACAACATTTGTGGCATATTGGTATGATGAACCTTAATATTAGTAATTAAGATATCAGTTTAAATTAACCATAAATATTTTCTGCAACAATGAAAAAAAGCAGAACAAGGTAAGTTCAGTGATTTTAAAGGACAATGAAAGGTTAATATAAATTAAAAGTAAGTCTAAAGGACTCTTTTTAAGTACTTACTGCATATCTAAATTCCCAGATCCCTGCTTGCTTCTCTGAGATATTGTGCTGGCAGCCTACAGCAGTGTGAAGACAACAGTGACATCACTGAAATCTCTCTTCCCTTCCTGTAGGCTGCCAGCAGCAGCCTTCCTATTCTCTGAGCATGTGTGTAACTTGATCCTGTCTCCTGTTCTGAGCTACACATGCCCACCAGCCAATCAGAAGCGGATCTGCCAGAGGGGAGGGGGGGAAGGAATGAAACGCATGTGCAGTATGAAGCAAGGAGGGAAAGGAAGGGAGAATACCTTTTTAGAGATGGCTGCCTGTTCTAGAAAATGTGAAGTAAGTGTGACTGAGTAAATATTTGAGTGGTGAGCCAAAAGTGTGGTGTTTTTACTAAACAATAGGAGGACTATTGGGCAGTATGCTTTTTAAATTTTGACTTGCATTCTCCTTTAAGATTCTGTGCTTATAAATTACATGTATGGAGAAGCTTAAAGCTTAGATAGTTACAACATTTAACTGTCTAAAAAGAAGTATTTTACATTTTATAAAGATGCGCTTAAATTATCTGAAATATAGTCTGGGAGCTTCTTTTGTAGTCAGAGTACTTACTATGCATTAAACTGTGCAGGGCGGTTATTGGCTGCTCAACAAAGAGATTTCTAATTACATAAATATGGAACTGTTCTGTATTAACTCCAAGGTTTGACACAATCTGTTTAAAATTAATATCAGCCGTATCAACATTTATTTTTTTAAATTCTAAAACGGGATATATGTAAAAGTCAAAACAGATATAAGAAAAAACACAAACAGGCATGGGACCTATTATCTTTAATGCTCGGGTTGGATATTAGCAAACATTGAAATGCATTATACAGAAAAAAAAGTCATATGAATATCAGTACAAAAGTTCTCTCTTGGTCATTTCCATTGTAAGAGTTACTGGGTGCTTATTCCCATTCCCAGTACAGAAAGGATGATAACAATGCATTGAGGAGCCCACAATCCTGACTGCATTGTGCCATAATGTAAACAGAATTATCTGCAAATGTCTGGGCACTTAAATTATGGTATTTCTTACGTGCTATTTTCACTCTGTGTGGTAGAATGAAAACCACAAAATATAGAGTAGGGGTTACCTTTTATTGCCTAACGTAGTACAGGTATGGGATCCCTTATCCGGAAACCCGTTATCCAGAAAGCTCCGAATTACGGAAAGCCCGTCTCCCATAGACTCCATTTTAATCAAATTATTCCGAATTTTAAAACTGATTTCCTTTTTCTCTGTAATAATAAAACAGTACCTGTACTTGATGCAAACTAAGATTTAATTACCCCTTACTGGATGCAAAAAATCCTATTTTTTAGTAGACTTTAAGTATGGCGATCCAAATTACGGAAAGACCCCTTATGTGAAATACCCTTGGTCCCAAGCATTCTGGATAACGGGTCCCATACCTGAAGATTATAAAATGCAAGATTCTGGCACTTTTTGGGCCCCTGTTTCAGGCATGGAATATACAGAAATTGAAAAATCATTATATTTATACAAACTGACACAGGGTAAAAAAAAATCTGATATGTGTATTCAAATCATCCCCATGCAGACATTGATCAACCTCCATCAGCATGGTCCTCTGCAGAGGTTAATGTAATTAAAACCTGGTTGTTAGGTGATGGAAGTTCTGAAGTGTGTTTAGAAGTGAAAAAAACCTTTTAAAGTGTGTCTACTGGATACAGATCCCCCCAGACAGTATCAGAGTGATATTAACAGTATTCATATATGTACATGAAGCTTCTATCCCTGTTAAGGCCGCACTGTAGGGTGTTGAACTTCTGCATAAATTTGTATTTCCGCTCCTTTCTCTCCTCTGTTTTAAAGTTGCCTATTAACTAGTAATTATGATTCGAACACCATCAGTACTATGGTGACTGCTATAAAATTGTGCTGCTGGGAGATTTGTTTTCTCACAGCTGATATTAGATCTGTGGAAGGATATCTGCTGGCATAGTGTTTGTTCAGTTTTTCCCACATATAACCCTGTAGTTGTGAATTTCACACACAGGAAAAGGTATAGCACATTGGATGACTTGCAGGCACAGGGAAAGGCTGATGCCACCGTAGGAGATCATTCTTGGCAGGATGGGAATCAGTCCTGCCAAGAATTAGCCTTATGGTATTTTACCTGATTCATATCCAGTTTAGGAGCATTAATATGGATCTTTAGTGAGAGGTTTAGGCTTTTTGGCAATATTAGTTTTAGTAAGTTCCACTGGGGATTTAGGGAGAGGTCAAAATTATTTTGCCTCTTATAAATTAATTAAAGGACCTTAGAACACCAATTACTTACTTTTCTACCTTAGAGCAATTCTCTAGTCCATAGATACAGTTCTGGAGTCCAGCTCTTCTGTGCTGCCATCTGTGCTACACTTTACTATCCTTCCTCATACAATGGCAAATTTCTGTCACCTTTTATTAAAAGCCACCACTATAAATATACACCCTTACTGCTATGTGGGACAGCCATTAATTCCTGCCCATGATAAAAGAACAGAAATGGTTATAAACGCAACTCTAATATTAATGCAACAAATAATTAAGCCTGCGTAGGAAACTTTAAAGTTTTAAAACAATTTCAAGTTCTGTTGCCATAGGATCAGCTTTTAACATTTACAGCTCTTTTCACAAATGTAAGCACAGGTAGGATGCTATAAAGAAACAATAGGAAGTCTTTTCCACTTAAAGCTAGTATAACAGGATTCTAAATGCCAAATCTCAATAAACCTGTGGGTGGATTTCCTACACTGAAGGAGGAGAGCTGCTGTGTGCTGGTGTTACATGACTCACCTCCTTTCTACAGGGAATCTTTCTGACATTCCATATAAATTATCATTGATTGCAGAGTAATTCAGAGCTAACTGCTACAGTTGAAAAATTATTTCAGTTCAGTGCACTTATAAGACTATACAGGTCTGTCCTAAGTTATATATATATAAATATATATGTATATGCAGTATATACATATATATCAGAGTATATGTGTGCCTTTATTTTCCATAAGATAGACTATAAATTATGCAAGAACAATTTATGTGTGAATACACCATACCGTGTCAACGTCATCAGGGCTATATTTAGGTCTGGTGCAGTGGAGGGCCTAAACATGCCCCTCCAGTTGTGGAAATGATGTCACGTTTGCCCTCCATCCCCCCCGGCAGCTCAAAATTTTATTTTATTTTTTTTTAATAATTTTTTTTTTCGTTTATAAAGGCACACAAGGGCAGTCCCCTAAAGCAGACGCCATAGGCAGAGGCCCTCGGGTGCCTATATATAAATATGACTCCGAGTGGCATATTGCCTATCTGCTTTCAGTTCACTGTCATGTTACTGAATAGGAGATGGGGGAGAGTGATATCAGGAGTTTTGTTGAGCACCAAAATGTGAATGCCTGAAATATGCCATATATGCTATTAAGTATTATTATAATTTATTTTAAATAATAACAAACAAACACTTTTTCAACATGTGATAGAGGTACTACAAATTCTGTGAAAGCACATAGTAAATCACAAACTTTGTCTGGTTCTGGTTGATCTCACATGAAGGCACAATAGCATTAATACACACTGCAGTAAAGGGGTGAAATGCTACTGCCATTTTGAAGTTCTCCCTAACAAGTTGACATATGCAAATCACAATAGAAACTACCAAATGTATATAGTTTAATCAATTCTAGTCATGTGATTTTATGATAAATGTGCTTCTTCAGTGCTTATCGACCATTCTCAAAAATATATTAAAAGCACAGTAATTATTTACATTGTATAGGGAAATGGAAAGTGCTATTCCCTTTGCTGCTATGTCCTGGTACTGTAGTTAAGTTATTTATGTGGGGTATGTTTTTTTTATTGGCCCTAGAGTTAGTGACCACTTCTTGTCACACTTTAATATATTGATTGGAGAAGGGTGGTTCTTACTCTTTGGCCTCCATCTTCTGACACAAGTGGATGTGTGCTGGTGAGCCTTGTGTCAGCAAGGCCCTGTAAAGAGTCCTGCTTTGGAAGAACAACTCCTCTGGACAAAGTCAGGAAACATGGAACCCATGAATGAAGGTTATTCAAACATAGGACTAGCTTTCCCAGAGCACATTCTAGGAATGTAAGATAGTGTGACATAGATAGAGAGCAGTCTTATGCATCATCTAACTAATGGGACCACAGTTCTGAAGAGATTCAGGCATAGTGTATCACTCACTGAACAATTCCACTGGAGGGGATCCAGACCACTAGCTGGTAACCAAAAGGTTTATCCGAAATCTACCAAGCATCTCCACAGTGGTGTCACATTGCTAAGCTCTGTTTTGATTGTATCTCACAACACTACTACCTCAAGGTCTGTGAGTAAGCCCTCTTGTGTTTCTCAATTACTCAAAAAGCCTTTTTCTTACATTTACAAGAACCTATTTGTTTCTTTTTGGTAGCAGAGAGTTGTTGTTGTACAAAACCCTCTCCTTTTCTCCACTTAGTGAGAGCCTATCTTTGAAGAGGAGTTCAGTGTGACCCATGTTATAGCATCACTAGCTGATAAAGTACAATTTGGGCACACTACCACATAGAAAACAGAATTAATTCAAAACTGCACCGAGGCGTAGTCTTAATGGAAAATATGTATGCAAATGTATTTTTCAGTAAGACTATGCCTGAGTGCACTGTTCTGAATTGGGTCTGTTTTCTTTTTGGTAGTGTGCATTTGTGTTAACCCAGTGTGCACCAGTTATTTGGCGGCGAGTATGATGGAGCGTCCATAGTTTTGGCACTATCTGCGTTAATGGCAAGTCAGCATATGGAGTGCAGTTCCTATATTTATGTATAAAGTACAATTTGGGCCAAGATAGATACACATCTGTTTTCTAATTTTTTTTAGCGTTAAAATTTGCTCTTTAAAACCTGCTCATTTTAGGGTGCCACTTCTGCTTTAACTGAGGGAGAAATATAAACCTCACGTAGACTCTGCCAGCATGTGTCTGCTTGGTAGGAATTTTACCAATGACGTGTCAAAGATCAGTGTCCTGAGGGGATTATTTGCTGATTGGCCACTAAAGAGTGTCCAGATTTAGGCAATTTGCTTTATCGGGAGGCTGTGAGGTTCAAGCCCCTGGAGCTTCAGCAGCAATTTCACTGCTTTGTGTCTTAACTTATATGTTTGTGTCTGGATATAATTTTAATTGCTTCTCTTTGATGATAATAAACTGACAGCTTTTCTCTGACACAATAACCATTGTAATATATTAGCCTAGAAGACAGACAGATGTACATGGGCTATATCTGAAAGATTTTTGCTGTTTCGAACGTAAACCCCATACTGAAAAGTATGATCACATTGTATAAGTTGTTTCACATGATAAAATATATTTATTTATAGATGAAGGATCCAAATTAAAAAACATTTATTTATGTCTGCAAAGTAATAGCAGCAGGCATTGGCATCTTCTAATGAATGGCAGAAAGGAAAGCATGAGTCTACTTTCTCATCAATACTCATGCCTGAGATATTAATATGGGAAGATTTGCTTATGATATACTTGATTGTGCAATGATTTTAAATGGTTCTTCTTGTGGACAAAGGTGAGCAAGTTCAGTTATTGCCCATTTAGAAAATTAGAAAACTGAGTAAAAAAACTGTCCTTTACATATACAAAGGATTGGATTTTTGTCAGGTTTTTGTACTAATTATACATAAAACCATTAAAATAATAGGATTTACTAATTTGACAACCTTTACTAGTTTCCATTGATATTGGAATTGCAAATATTGCAGTTGCATTGGAATTGTTTTTGTCAATGTTAAAGTCATTTATTAATAAGGCAAAAAAACAAAAAAGTTACACTTGTATTGAAGTTATATCAGAATATAATAAAAAATTAAGTTTTACGAATAGCCATATATATATATATATATATGGGTGAAATCTGTAAACTTTTACTAACTTTATAATTTGATTCAAACAAAAACACTGAAAAGCTTTCCATGACCACTCCTCACGTATGCATATATTCAGGGCTGCCAAGAAGAGGCGGTGGAAGAGAGGAGTCCAGTCAGGGGTACTATAACAGTGACAGGTTCCAAAAGCTATGAATACCCATGTCTGCTGCAAAGGGGCTGGTGCCTGTGGAGAAGCAACAGAGTGTGGGCATATTCTGAGCATTATGGGGTGTGGCAGGGTTCCATTGGGGATATATGTGTGGAGTATTGTTTTTTTATTGGGGCCTAATTATACTAAATGAGCCCACTATCCAGGCACCAAAGGTTGACGATGGACTAAAAACTAATTCCCTGGGGAAAGAACCCTTCATACTAAGTAAGATGAGGCCTTGTGATTTCTGATGATGACCCTACTTACAATATAAACATATATATGGAGGGACCCCATCAGACCTTCTATACTCCTACCGCCCATTGCTGGGTCTGTTGCCTCTACTCTTAAAGGGAAAATATACTTATTTTTCATTAACTGAGCTGATTCATCTGGATTTATGTAACATAAATATATTGTATAAACAATGTCTGAACCTTCAGAAATAAATATAAATGTATTTTTTCTACACAAACATAACCACAGACTGAAAGAAAACCAGTTATCAAAATTTCAAAATTTCTTAGACACACAATGTGATGCAACTCCACACTTGTACAAGTCCCAATAACATCACAATGGAACAAGGTTTTGGAATGCATTACTGTGCAAGTTTACAGAAATAGACAATTATGGCTTCCATTCAATCTGAGGAATCAGGCATGGTTGTGTAGAAAATACATTTTCTAGTACATCTGGAAGTTCAGATAGTCTTTATGCACCTTTTCTACATAATCACAGCTGAATGGGCTCATGTCAAGAAGTGGGACATATTTTCTTTTTAAACCTATATGAATAAAGCACCAACACACCTTATACACTCCTTTAGTGAGTTTGTTCCATTTCTCACACTACTCTATAACTAAATAGAGCTTTCACAGTCACACAAACATAGAGCTTTCACAGTCAAACAAACTCTGTTCTCTTGCATATGTACTTTATATATTAACCATTGTACAAGTTCATTTCCAAAACATGCTTAGTCTGGCCTGGGGAAGTCTTGGCGATCGTCTTGTTTTCTTTTAAAGTTAATGTGAAAGCATGATTCTATGATCAAATAAGACCTTTATTCAGATCAAGTCTTTGAGCGTCTTTGGAGACTCAAATATCGATCACACAACATTAACGTTTTTTATATAATACAGTGCTCTGCTGTTCTTCGGGACATCTTACTATAGCACATGTACTGACAAGCTAATTATTTAATTACATAAACATATGTAGGCATTAAGAAGTCAATCAAAACAGAAGATATTAAAGAACAGCAAACAATTATTACTGTAGAAATAACACAATCGTGTACAGCTGTGTATTGTTTTAGGGTATTACATGGTTCAGTGGGATTGCTAGAAACTTCCCATGAGCACACTTAGCTTTAGAACTGAAGCTTGACTGTGGGAAAATTCCAGTAATTCAGGCTTAATGCTACATTATCATTATTATCATTTACTTCTAATAAAAATGCAGTTACCTACTGTAAGGAATAGTAAGAAATGGTTCCATATATTGAAAAGATATTGTCATACAGTATGTAATCCAAATACAGGATACCTGGTCAGCAACAGTTTTTTGGCAAAAAAATCTGTGTAAGTAAAGATAAACTAACTTTTTCTCCGGGCACAGTTTTGTGGGGAAGGTCACCACAGTAATAATTTGTACAAATATATAATAGAATTTCACCATACAGTCCTTTCCGCTGGAAAAAAAACAATTTGGCCATCAAATCTGGGCATGTATGGGCACCTTATGTTCCATTTAAATGAAGACAAAGCTGGGCATTACTATCTGCTAAGAAGAGTCAATGGGAAATGAGTAGGCATTTCTGTTATAGGAAAGCATGTCCCCTTCTGCAATGAAACCTACTCACTTCCCATTGGCTGCCACTCTGATCAGTAGATAAAATTGCACCAGAGATTTCCTGTGGAAGAACAGTGCTCTGTAAATAAAATTTTATATTAATATTCTAATACAGTAATATTGTCATTTCAAATTTGGGTATATTCTATGAACAGTTGCAGCAGATGTGATTGTTTCAACACTGCTTATATTTTAAAATATATATTCTTGCTATATTTAGATAAATTACACGTGATATACAACTATACATCTAGGTATATCTTCATAAATGGGACACAAAAGTGCCTTGGCATAAGAACTTGCTTTAACTAAACCAATAAGTAATTTTTGTCTGCAAACTTGTGAGAGAAGAAAGTTTTCAAATAAAAAGGAGACATCAAAGCTAGTATGAGAATTTGTCTGGAAACAATTAGACTTCATTCCTATCTCAAATATTGTTTAACATTTCAACCTAATTATTAAGCTAGAAAAAAACCAAATGGCAGTTTAGTTTATTTATCTTTTTTCTTTATACTAATAGTAAAGCTGTGAAGTGCAAGCATTTGGGGGGACGTGCTAACAATTTATTTTTTTCGACTGCAAATAAATATTGGTGTCATATCTTCTCACTTATTTGGTATGCATTTCATTGTGCCACATTGAAACTGTGCTACATTAGGGGGCAACATTTTCCTTTGTTGAGTATAATATGAATCTGTGGTCATACAGAACTTGTTGTAGATATGGCAAAAGGTGGGAAATAAAATGGAAACAGGACACTTTTGTATGAAAGAATTTTGTTTGTTTCTCATTGCCAATATGATTCATGGACAGCTAAAATACTTATAGCAGGCAAGCATTTACAAAAAAAAAAATCAGTTCAAGTATTGAGTCTTTTCATAGCAGTTTCTGTAGTTACCACCAGCCATACTACCTTCCATCCAGATGTGCTTATTTTGGCCATTGGTTGAACCTAAATGGATCAGTGCTATCTGGTGTTCTGTGTGGTTACCCATACTGTGTGTGTACCTGTATCACAGAACAATTACGTTTTGCTTTGTGTTGAACAGTAATCAGTTAATTAATGTTTAGGTTTGTGCTACTGCTTCTACTGTTATACAAATATACACAGGTTGGGTGTTGCTTCAGATACATATAGATATACTCAAAGACAAGGAAACACTTAACAGATTTTTTGTAAACAAAAACTAAATGGTATAGGCCTCCATTTTCATCCATAGGCATTTCAAACATGTTTAAATTAGGCAAGAAGTAGGCAAATGGCAGTAAGGTTTCTTGGTTGCTAGTATAAAAAATATGTTATTATCTATCAACTGGCTGATACCTTACCATAAAATGTCTTCCATCCTCTAAACACACACGTATGGACACCTCTGTCCTATACATATTCCATATCCCAAGATCTGTTTTACATACAGCCACGTGTTAATTTGCATGGTGGCAAACTTGTTTTGTATGAATGAAATAATTAATAAGATATCTGCATTCCATTTTGGTAGCTACCAAATTATGATTGTATGATAGGGTTGCCACCTGTCCACTTTTGACCAAGGCAGCCCGGTTTTCGTAAGGTTTCTGGGCAGGACTCACTAACCCCTCCCCCGTGACATCATGTCCCTGCCTCTTCCCCCCACACATGACATCATGGGCCCACCTCTTCCCCCATCCCCGTTGTCACGAACGCCACCACAGACGCATGTGACCAGTCGGGCAGCTGTAAGGGTTAACACATTAACTACACAGTTTTTCGCTAACTCATGCAATCAAACCCCAAACAGCCCCAACCCGCCTAAACTTAACAAACTGCCATCACCGCGTTTAAAGGCCGCAAGCACCCAAATCTAGAGGTTCTATTGCACACTGACACTTCCCAGAGGCAAATCACCCCAGACTCCTAGCTAAGCACTCTAGCAGACAATGCAAGTTAGTCTACAGACAACACACAACTTTCTCGCAAGCAAACAAAAGGTTAAGCAGACACACTTTCCTTATAACTAGCAAGAGGTTAAACACATTTACATACACACTCTTCTTAAGGCATAAAGGTTCAATAGAGCACAAAGAAAAACTTATTAAATTTTGTATTTAATATTCCAAAGTGGACAGTGCATATGTTATATAAAAACAGTGAATGTTACAAACAGACATACATGTTGCAGAACAGTTATAAAAATAAAAGGGGATAAAAACACAGAGAAATCTCAAGTACGTTACCGAATATCCTGTGCCCTCTGAGGCAAGAGGTTGAAAGTCCTGAGCCCATCCCCCAACATGATATGCATAAGTTGCGGCCTCCAGAATGAGCTAAAGAATACCTGGGCATGCGTGCTTTTATTCCCTGCTGGGCCCCTCCCTCATTACCGTATGCATGAGGAGGGAGTGCCCAGGAACTGGTCACATGACCCCTCCCCTGTAGAGAGCTATACTTTTCATGCCAGTTTCTTTCCATATAATATTGGTACTTGCCAGTACTCAATATTATTATGAAAGTAGGGAATTGTTTTAACCTATATGTGGGCAATCAAAATGATACCAAACATGGGGGGTGTCTCATGTTTTTTGTGTTTTATAAGCATGGGAACCCTAAAGCAGAGGAGATATGGACCCCTTTCTATAATCCATATTTTTCTGATAGCTGCACCCCCCCCCTGCTGTTCTAGGCCCACAACCGGCTTCTTTGATCACAGATCAAAGAAACCAGCTTCCTGCTTCCACGGGCTGGCCCCGCATTGTCTAATGAAGTTGTTTAAGTTGTCACCTTTCCGCAGCCCTGGTTGTGTCTTTAGGGGATATTTGTGAATTACCCCCTACTGGGAAGGGTTTCCCTCAAATGTGGATTTCAACCAGACTTTTCCATGGGGAGCCTTACTGCTCCAACATGACACCCGTGATGTCCCCCCCACCCCGTGCCCCACTAGGAAAGCCAGACTTTTTATCAACAATTTCCCCATGTTCCATGTCATTTAAATCATATTTCCAATTTGCTTTAATTTAAAAAAAAAAAATAATAATAATCGTTTTCAAAATGGCTACCTGTAAAGTTTGTGCTGCATAAAGTCTCTTTGCTGTGCCAGCCAGGAGACTCATATTGCAGGGAGGGGCAGGCAATGCTCACTACTGTGCTGCCCTCCATTGATCTGATTGTCTGAATCACTTCAGCCAATCAGATCACTGATATGCAAATGAATCCAGCATGTGCAGTAGTCTATGCCTGCTTTTCCTGAACTCCATACTCCACTGCTTGTAATGTCAGAATGATGTGGAAAGGATCTTATACAGATCGGCAAACCCCTTGGGCAGAGAAGAGAGACCTAGAAAGCTGTGCAGCACTACCTTCACTCACCTGAACCACCCCTTTAAGTGACAGGAAGCTACACACCAGTAATTAAAAGTGTATACAGTTTTACATAGGATTATCAATTTATGTAGTGTACTTGCCTGGGTCTTCTGGCTCATGTTATGTTAATGTAAATACTTTTTTATGGAAATATTGCCTGTTGAGTCTTAGTATAGACAGCTGTAAATGATTCAATTATGATACACCTGCACAACTGTCACCAAAAAACTAGTTAGCAATTTCATTTTTTATTCACTCAAGTGCGATTGTAAAGCTTAACATTTTGTAAAAAAAAAAAAAAAATCACAAACAAGGTAGCAAAAAATTCTGACATACATTCTGGTGTATCATTATACAGAGAACCAGAATACATTAATTGGATGGAGTAGCAACATACATCATTGTCCACTGGGGAACAAATTAATAACAGTTTATGATAATGTAGGGATCTCCAAAATTGGGCCCCTAGGATGGTTACCCCCAGGTTAGACCCCAAGGGAGGGTAGTACTCGGTAATGGGACACCTTGGGATGGTTTGGCACTTAAACAGTTAAATGGGAGTTAGCTTCCTTGCAGTTCAGGTTATGGCCACAGGGTGGTACATTTAGTATATAAGGGTATGCAGCCATGTGCTGCCAGGTCTTCCTGCCTGGGACCCCTCTGGCTAGAGGTTAATAACAGGCCGGTGTTAGACAGAGAGATATGTAAGTTTAGTCCACTCTAGGAGTGGAAGACAGGCAAGCTAGTCGGGCAGCTTGGCCCCAACAGGAGAATTATGGGATTAAGATCCCCCAGCACTCATAGCTGGAGTCAGGGAACAAAGTGCTAAGTATAGGAGATTTGCCTAATCCAGGGGTATCTGAGTGAGAGTACCGGAGTGAGGTCTCAAGAGGGGTGTCCGCTTGGCGAGAAGTACCGGGGAGAGCCCTAGAGAGGGTCTTCTGGGGAGAAGTACCGGAGGGAACCCCTAAAGAGAATCATTTGGCGGGAGTACCGCTAGTATCCCAGGAGAGAGGGTCTCCTAAGGAAGAGGGAGTGTAACCTGACTGTAACATTGCTCCTGTGTGATCTGCCTGTCTGCTATATCTGTGCTAATAAACAAGTTCCACTGGTTAAACATCCATCCAGTGTCCTGGTCTCTGCATACACTGAGGATCCACTCTGCCTGGTAAGAATCTACCCCAAAGGGAGGGGGCAAGGTGCCAGGAGTGCTGGGAGTCCCCAAGCATAAGTACAATATCAAGTTCTCAGGAGGGGAGTTACAGTTCAGTCTGTCCCTATCCTGGGTGGAGGCACGCCAAATAGTACAGCAACATCTGTTCCCCATAGTAAGCGGGGCTCAGGATCCTGTTAGCGCCATAAGATCTCAACAGGTAGCAGCACAACCTATAAAGTGGGCTACAATAATGATTGTTTACCTTTTCAACATGTAACAGGTAAGATCAGATGAACCGTATACTAATCCTATGTTAGAGTTGCAAGGAACAACATTAATATTTTGCCAATGTATTTCTCAGTGGTTTAAAAGCTGGTAAACATTTGGTTGCACAGGTTTCAGAACTAACAAAATTGTTGGCCTTCCTCTGGCTAGCATAAATTGTAGCTACTAACATCTGTAAATTTTGAAGTATTCCATATTAAGTTCTGGCAAAGCAAAGTGTCAGTGAAATAAAATTTGGAACAGATTCCAAGATAAAATGCCTAATGGAATTACTTGGAAACGGTATCTAATCAATTTGGTGGCAACGGGTAGGCTAATCCCAAACATAATGCATCAAAGGTTCATTATGGTAAACTAAATAGATTTTATAAAGGCATTATAAAAGAACACCACTGCAAATTTAGTACTGAGGCAAAGCTATGGAAAACACACACTACCTCAAATATTTACTAGTAAAACAAACACAAGATTAAACAAATACAAGCTTTACATAGATACAAAACGAGCTGCAGTCAAAAAGGAAAATACAAAGTTATAAACTCTGGGCAAAGTAGGGTCTCATAAGGCATTTATAAAATTGGCTGTTTACCAGTTGAGATAACAGGCTGCCTCCTTAGCACATAAAAATAATACATACCCCCCCCCTTCCCCGAAAAAGGTTAGGCTCTAATGGGATGATTTTAACAATCCCTTTTGGGGCACGGTTCCATGATATACAAGAGTTAGTTAAGAAATTTGTCATTAGCAATTATGTTGACATTATGGGAATGTTTCATTGCGGATAAAACATTCTGAATGTCACAGTTCGCAATTAGTACTTTTCACTCGTTTTATTTGACCTTACAAGTGTTGCTGCAAAAATCAAACTGATAACAAATGTAGACAGATTTGGTTAGATGAGGAAGCCAAGTTGGAAAATCATGAGGGCCAGTCATTTATTTGCTCCTTTAGTATAACACAGGTACAGTTGATTTGGATGGAATTCCAGGACATGGTGTTTTTTTGCTAAGGAAAACATTGGCGCAGCCCTCGCATTAATACCAACAAACATAATATATCCATGGATCAATGTGCTTCGACAGTACAGCTGTGGGCACAAAATTGTATCATATAGTGCTAAGCACCACAAAAACAGTCCTTAACATACTCAAAAATGTTAATAACACTTTAAAATGGGCAACCTTTGCTGGCTCAGCAGTGCATCTTAGACTGCATCAATGCTTTTTAGATCCATATGATTTCCAAAGGCTTCAAATTGCCAAATTGCATCAGTAACCTAAAAAGTTTTCCATCACTACTGCCTCAGTATGGGTGTCACAAACAACCTTGGGGCTAATTGCTGCCCTTTACCCCCACTAATCATATATGCATATGTTTTCCTAGTTTGCCTGTTGATTATTTTTGCCATGTTTATTCCCACAATGCACTGTTTTTCCCAGAATTTATGCATCATTGTGGGCACAATGCAGACATTGAATTGGACACAGTTGGACTGCATCTGAAACTTTGTGATTCATCAAAATGGATGCAACTGTGGATGTGCTTCGTCGTTGCCCCAAATATTTTTGCGGCCTGCCTGGCATAGTTTCCAGTGTTTGGGGTGCGAATCATGTCTGTGCCCCAATCTTTAGATGCAAGTGTGCTGCACCTATTGATGCATGGTGCTAAGGGAATAACTGATTGGCACTGTAGTCTAATAAAAAGTCTTGAAGTTTAACTATGTTCCACAACAGTTTATAGTAAAAAAAAACAACACAATTTTTAGACAGATATAATTATTCTTCAATGAATTAGATTAGCCATACAGAATAAGAGACAGTGAAAAAATTTTTTTCTGTACTTACCTAAACAGAAAGATGGGACTGAATTTTTTCATGCATGTGCTATTGGTGTGGATATGGTTAAAAAGTACAGAGAGAGTTGTTGACATCTAAAAGTCACGCCTGGTCTGTTTTGGGTGGATTTGATGGGAAGAGTCCAAGTGGAAAATTTCTGTCAGCTGCCTCCCTCTAATCCCAAAAGTGATATCCAGAAATTTAGTATGAAACCTAGCATTGCTACTATTATTCGAAGATTATCTTTATTGTCTTATAGTTTTTGTAACATGTCACAGGGGAAACAAGGTTGCCTCAATATTAGAACCTGTAAAGACAAATAATGGAGTTAATGGTGGAGCAAACTGATAGTGAGCCTTATGCTGGAAATCCTGGCTTGCATCCAGGTATTCCTTAAACAAGCCACGTCTCTGGATACAGAGCTACTGATTTATAACACCATCAGTTTTATGCCAGAAGTGCATATAGGAAGGTGCATATATTATGCCAGTGATGTCTGTAGGAAGGTGCACAAGTAGGACTGCATCAAGCCACCACTGCAGGACTCTGCAGAGCAGCTGCTTTGAATTTAAATCTTATTTATGCAGAGATATGATCTCTCAGTTACAGTTTATGGCAATAGCGGTTCATGCAAATAATGAGGACACTGCAAAAACTATTCTGTGTTCTGTGTTTGCAACACTTATACCTTTATATTGACATTTATGTGTTTGAAGCAATTAATAACCACACAGTTTGCTTAAATAACGTAGGTGCATTTTGGAAATGTATCACTTTGTGTTATTAAATTTCAATATTTTCTGATTATCTTTTTTTTTTTTGCTGACTGCTGAACAGTCTTTGCCATTTTGCCCCTTTATTGCATAACGTAACAATCAAGTCAAGTACCTCTGCTGCCTACCCCCAGTTATTTTTATTCTCTATAAAAGTGTTATTGACTTACCTTGTGGTTTCACACTTAATCTGCTATTGCCTTAGGCAGGGTAGCCCCAACACATCCTATCTCTTAGCCCTCCTACTGTATTACATTATTGTGTATGACAAGATATAAGTGTGGAAGTTTGTCTGAGTTTGTGTTTTTTTCACTGCAGCTGATGTTTGTGCCCCTTTAGGAGATAAAAGAATATGCATATTGCTGTACACGTCCATATTCTGGGAAAGAAATACAGACGTAATTAATGAGCATCAGCGAGTTTACCGCACTACTACATGGTAAGTGCTACAAATAGAAGGGTTATTTGCAGAACACAGAGAACAGTGGGAGTAGGTCAGAGAGCTAAATATGTGAGGCCTGCATGCTAATTTAATAAGATGTAACTTATTGTTTTAACAAACAATTTTGAAATGGTATTAACATTCACTCTAAGAACTAAACATTATTGTTAGATTTGTAAAAAAATATTTTGTAAATAAACAGTGTCACCTTGTTTATAATGTTATAGTATATTCGGCAAGGAAAAAAAAAAAAACAAAAAAACAATTAGTGTATGAAGTGTACAAACAATGTTTTCCTACAGAATCAAAGTGTAAATCACCTTTTGTAAAGAAGTTGAACTTTAGGTTAAAATAATAATCAGTATTAGAGTACAACACCGCACCGAAACTGTTAAACGTTTCAAGCATTCCTCTATGACTGAGGTCATTTAATGGAAACTGTATGTTAGGAATTTACAGCTAAAAAAGCAACGCAACGATTTATATCACAGACTACAAACACTGGTTGATATCTGTGCAGATTTGTAACATATTGTCCCTAAGAGGCACTTTGGATCTAAATTGGTGGTGGTGCATGCTTCTAATTATGTGAAGCCTATAATTATGTGATGAAGAATAGTGTGATTTCTTAGGACATTTCACAATAAAAATTTCATTTGCAACTGTTTGTCAGAACCTTATATAAAACATATAAAACAGGATATAATTCTTAAATATCCATTTTTAACAATATCTATTAATGCTATTTAATGCTTCCTTAATATTATGAAGGAAGTTTGTTCAAGCACTATAAGAAGACCTTGCTGGGGTCAGACATCCAGGGGCCATTTCCCCAAATACCCCTATTAAGAAGTAATTCACCAGTCTTTCCATAAATACAGCCAGGGTCCCTGTGGAAGCCCATTTGAACCCCAATCACATCTGAAAATCTAGAGCCCCCATAAATCAAACATTTCCAGATGTCTCACAGTTTCCAAAGCAAATTTTCCTATGTTTATGTCACTTATTATGTAACTTCCCACAATGATTAACAATACAGTCAAAATCAAATCCAGTTAAAAATCAGCGCATTAGTGAAATAGTTAGAATCACAGGAAACAGTGCCTTAATGAGAACTTACTGGACCCCACAGCAAAGTCAGTTTATGCCCCCCTCCCTTAACTTTGGTAATAAGTTATTTTTCATAAAATTGCTAAGTAGTTAGTGCCCCAAAGGACCCTTATACCTTCTTCTCCCCCCCCAGCAGTCTAATGGGGTTGCTTCCTCTATAGTCACACCCCTACAATGACACATGGGCCATGCAGTATAATTCCAAGGGCAATTTATTTACATAGTTGAGATGGGTTGAAAATAAGACCAAAGTCCCATTAAGTTAAACCACTCCACATTATTATACAGACCACACACACACATACCTTCCAAAAGCTTTCCTACCACTGATGTGGCCTATAGTTTTTAAGCTGACTTCCAGGGTGGTGAGGCAAAATTTTGGTGTAAAAATCTGAATTTTGGCTCTTGAAGGTACCAGGAGCATTTTTGCCACCCTGGTAGCTTGAGGTGTGCTGCCGCCTGTGGTGAGTTTCTCAACTCGCCTCACAACAGCAGCACCTCTGCAAAAACCAGGCCATTGAAAAAAATACACATGTGTTTTAAAATACAGGATCAGGGAAAAAACTAAAGCCATCAATTGCAAAACAAATGCATGTACTTTCAGGAACTCCTCTCTGAACATTATTTAAAGATCATGAATATGCCTCTAAGTGTCTGGACAACCTGGTTGTGGCTTATGTAATTATTTAGCTACAGTAAATGAATGATCCCATACCTGCATGTGCAGTTTCCTGCCCAGGAAAAAAAAAATCCCCTTATTTTGCTGTAGAAGTTTCCCTATAAGAACATTTACAGGAGATAAATAATGTAATCTCTCCTCATAAGAGATTATGTAAAGTCAGCCTGTTATAAAATAGTAACCTTACTTTGAAATTACGTAGCAAACATTTCAGTTGCATTGGCTTTTCTAGGTTGGTTGAGGATCCTGGGAGATATAGGTCACAGCAGCTGGAAGACTATGGTATAGACACCTAACACTTGGGCTACAGTACTTGCAATAGTTAAGAAGAACTTCAATTTATTTCAACATGCACTTGATTTTTTTCCTCCCTTAGATCAACTAATATGGCTTGCAGGGAAAGATCTGCAAGTAGCAGCTCCTTTGCTAGTGACAATGCTTCATTTACGCAAGTGGATCATAAACTAGAACACACCAGTACTATTAAAACTAAGCGCTTTGCACATGAATCATTATATGCCAAAAAAACAGCCACATCAATTGTAATATTATATACCGCTCATCTTTTAATAAAGCCATATTGTTTTGTCATCTTGTTTCTTTAACTCATGAAGCAAGTGCTTCACAGCCTGCTTAAGCAAGTAAGCCACATACCAGACAAATAAAGAGCTAGTAGATCAAAGCTGTAGATCCTATCTTTATGGGCAAAACAGGAAATCTGGTTAATTATGCAAATTTTACTGTGGTACATTTTGTAACACTACATGCCCAGTGTATTTAAGTGGTTTAAAGGTGTCATAATGCCATTTAATGTGGCAAAGCCTTGAAACACTGTTCATCTTTATTATTTTATTTTTTTCCTGGTCTTTATATAGCGTCAACATGTTTCCACAGCACTTTTTAGTCCCTGTCACATTTACACAAAGTAGGAGCCAAATAACCTGCCTGTATGTTTTTCTAGTGTAGGAAGAAACCAGAGTACACAGAGGAAACCCACATAGACATGGGGAGAACATACATACTCCCTGTAGATAGTGCCCTGGCTGGAATCAAACTCCAAGACTCCAGCAAGCACTGTAAGCTAGCAGTACTACCCACCCCCCCCCATTACTTCAATGTGATGATATGAAATGTTTAGCGAGAGCAAGCATGTATACAATAAATCAATGAACAAATTGTGAAAAGGGGAGATATCACCACAACCTAGTGCCAAGATAATACATATTTATAACATATTTATATTTTGGGCATTTTTGATCACATCCCCTATACCTTGACCACACACAATTTTCTCTCCCAGCTCTGCCCAATGCTGCTTGTATTATGGGGAGAAGGTGACTGGATGAGGTGGGCCAAAATCTTCTGCAGCGCTTTACAGCAGAATGGTGTATACGCTAAACAAACAAATTATATACAAACAGGGGTTACACTGGAGATGGTATAGAATCCCTCTGGGAAGAGGTTTTGGCTGGACAAAATGTTACAAAGAAAATTATAATTTGTGTATGCTACAACCCACCTAGTATAATTGAGAAGAATAAAGGTCAGCTACTATTACAGATGGAAAAGGCTTCAATATTAGGTCAAGTTCTTATCAGGTAGTTATCCAGACCTAGGGGCAGATTTATCAAATCAGTTCGAATCCCGAATGGGAAAAATTCGGATTGGAAATGAAAATTACTGATCACAAATATCACGAAAATGCTTACGAAAAAATTGTATTAGTCACGATAATATCGTATTGGCAATCCAAAGTCCCAAAATTTTCGTACCGTACAATTGTAAACAGCGGTAAAACCTTTCCGATTTTTTCGTGCAAGTGTGCGAAAAAGTCGTGCGCCATACGGAAAGTTGTGCGGCGTACGACAAAATTGTGCGGACGCACGAAAAATTTGCCGAAAATACGCTTAGGGGGAGATTTACTAAGGCATGAACGCTTTGAATGCGTCTCAATGCTTTTTTTCGTAATGATCAGTATTTTTCCGACTTTTTCATCGTCGTCGCAACTTTTTCGTATTTTCCGCGACTATTTAGTTGCCGTTGCGAGTTCTCGTATATTTTTGGTGACTTTTTCATCGCCGTCACGAAATAATCGTATTGTTGCGCCGAGTACGAAAGTTTCGGATTCATTCAAGCTTCGTTATCGTGACTTTCCTTGGGCCAGGTTGGAGCTGCAGAGTGCCATTAATTCCTATGGGAGGCTTCCAAAATCATGCAAAGTCGGAAAGGCTTTTCCGCCGTTTACGATCGTTCAATACGATAAAGTCGCGGCGATGATGAAATAGTTGCGCAAAATACAATAAAGTCACGAAAAATACGATAAAGTTGCGACGGTGATGAAAAAGTCGAGAAATTTTCGCTTCCAATCCGAATTTTTGCTATTGGGGATTCGAATTTGTGCTTTGGTAAATCTGCCCCATAGACTAGAGTAATTGTGCAGCCAAGTCAGTAAAAGCTAGCAGGTTTGTAAATATGCTTAATGACTACTTTTTCACAAACCTACTAGGATAGATAGCTCAGGAACCTACTAGGAAAGACTCTGTTTTGGATCTGATAATACCAAATTATTATTAATAATAATAATTCATCTTTATCATTTGTTTGGGTAAGCATTTCGAGAATAGTGATTATAACATGGTCTCCTTTAAGAATATGTTGCAGAGAAAACTCTGTAAGGGAGTATCTGAATTACTAAATTTTAAATGTGCAAACCTTGTCGTTATAATTGCATCTCTGCAATATATTACCTTGGAAAGACTATTCATAAGGTTAAACTCAGAAGGACAATGGAATGTCTTTAAATTGCTGCTTTATAATTAAACTTGTCAGTATATTCCCCTTGTAAGCAAAGAAATACATCGTAAAACAAATACCTTTATGGTTCAATAGAAGTTTTGGTGTTGGGGTTGGTAAGAAAAAATGTGCTTTTAAGACATTGAAGTTAGCTGGGACAGCTGGTTTTAAATATGTAAATAGTAAATAGTATTGGCAAATTGCTAATGTAGCGCCACTATTTAAGGGATCCCTGGAAACTATAGTCCTGTTTGACATCAGTGGTAGGAAAGCATTTGGAAGGGGTTACAAGGGATACAATATTTGAATACACTGAAAATCTTAATACTGTATTTTGTTTGTGTTAAAATGATTGTATGTGTAATAGATCTTGCCAGGCTAATTAATCACCTTCTATGAGGAGATGAACAGGAATCTAGACTCTGGGATGGCAGTGGATGTGCTCTACATAGACTTTGCTAAAGAACTTGATAAAGTACCAAACAGAATGTTACTGGTTACATTAAAGGAACAGTAACACCAAAGATTTCAAGTGTATAAAAGAAATTCCAGCGGTAAAACCTTTCCGATTTTTTCATGCAAGTGTGCGAAAAAGTCGTGCGCCATACGGAAAGTTGTGCGGCGTACGACAAAATTGTGCGGACGCACGAAAAATTTACCGAAAATACACTTAGGGGGAGATTTACTAAGGCACGAACGTTTTGAATGCGTCTCAATGCTTTTTTTTCATAATGATCGGTATTTTTTCGACTTTTTCATCGCCGCCGCAACTTTTTCGTATTTTCCGCAACTATTTAGTCGCCGTTGCGAGTTCTCGTATATTTTTCGTGACTTTTTCATCGCCGTCACGAAAAAATCGTATTGTTGCGCCGAGTACGAAAGTTTCGGATTCATTCAAGCTTCGTTATCGTGACTTTCCTTGAGACGCATTCAAATGTACTGCTGCCCTGCACTGGTACAACTGGTGTGTTTGCCTCTGAAACACTACTATAATTTATATAAATAAGCTGCTATGTAGCCATGGGGGCAGCCATTCAAAGGAGAAAAGGCACAGGCACTTAGCAGATAACAGATAAAACACTATTGTATTCTACAGAGCTTATCCGTTATCTGCTATGTAACCTGTGCCTTTTCTCCTTTTTTCCAGTTTGAATGGCAACCCCCGGAGCTACACCAGCTTATTATATATAAGCTATAGTAGAGTTACTGTAGCAAATACACAACTTTTACCAGTGCAGGGCAACAGTACATTATATTTCATTTACTTTAAAACTCTTTAATTTTTTGGTGTTACTGTTCCTTTAAGAAATATTGACCTGAAACATAATATTTGTATTTTTGTAAAGTGTTGTTAGTGGAGTTAGTGAGCAGGAACCTAAACTCTGGGATGGCAGTGGATGCGATCTATTTAGATTTTACTTAGATTGCTAAAGATTTTGATACAATACCACACAGAAGGTTACTATTTCAATTAGGGGATATTGGCCTGGAACATAATATTTGTACTTGGCTTTAGGATAGAAAGAATGGTGGTAAATGAAGCATTTTCTAATTGGAGCAGTGTTGTTAGTGGAGTATGCTGGAATCCTGAAATGTGTTCTTCAGTCAATCCTTTACCTTTTTTCTTCTATTAGTGAAATTAAAGACTTCTTTTTGCAAAATATTAATTTCTGACAACTCATATTTGAATATTATCTTTCAATGAGTGTTTCCAAAAATTCTTTCTATTTTAATGATGTTTTCTTCCAATATTATATATTGAGAGAATGAAACCAAAGTGCAATGGCAGTGCTGGAAAACATTCCATAAAGATTTTTGTTCCCAGAATGTGTGTACACAGTGAAAAAAAAAATCAGAATTCCTACAAACTCTGTCAGCTAGAACATGCTTTGCCGTGGACAGGTTTATTCTACTTGAGTCTGTTAAAACATCAATAACACTTGCATGTCGTAAATGATTTAGTGTTATAATGAATGCAGACGTCAGGTGTTCATAAATGGTTTTAAAAGCATTTCCCATCTTTCTTTTCCTAAAGTTACCTCCCACGTTATGCCCAGGGCATATCATTTACTGTCTGCAGTAATAGAAAAGAAGTCACTACAAATGACGCCTGTCATACCATTCTTGACTGATCCAGCCTCATTGGGAAAGATAAAAGTCCTAGACATTTTAAAAGGCTCTGGGTAGATAAATTAGCCACAAATGTGTCACTAATGTTTTTGATCCTTCTGCTCTTGGTCTTATAAAAGGAAACTATGCCTCATGATATACACTGGGTTGTGGTTTGTAACTATACAGTACTTCAGTACTCACCTTTCAAAAAATACATATATTAGGACTAAGAAAAACAATGGGTTTTGTTTTTCTGAAAAAAGTGTTTTTCCTGCATTAAAAATGGCAGTCATTATTAGAATTTCGCCAATCAGTTTGAATTAATTTTTCAGTGAAACAATATGGGGTATTTTTGCTCATCACTACTACTCAGGAAGAGATATGGATTTCTATTCTGTAAAGAATTAATACTAATACGCATTGCATTATCATTAAGTCAGAGCTGACTTCTTGTCTAACATAAAATAGAGGGCTTTGTTAGGAAGTAGGAACTCTAATCCCTAGAATGCAGGAGTAATTATTTGCTCCTATTGCAGTAAATCCAAGCACACCTGAAACCTCTCCTCATTTTCAAACTCAGACTAATTTTCAAGTATAGCCTTGGGAAATATAGGCAGTGTTAGAGGTCACAGGTAATCCCTGTCATGCTGTATTAATAGTTAGACTGGCTAACATTGCTTCTTGTCTCCTATTACTTTGTATTAGAACTTCCCCAGTGAGACAATGTTGACGGCAGTAATAATCTTGTTTCCTTTTGCTTTGTAAGATTTAATTGATCAGTTTATCAGAATACATACCAGACAGTACTGCAACTAACAGAATGTCATTCATTGAAGCATGCTGCCCTGCTACTTACCATACATCATATTCTATGTGCTTTTTAACTTGTTAACTTGTTTCACTTTAGCTTGTTTCTCTGTTTAAAACCTGGCAATGAAGATATAACAATAAAAAATTTGAATGCTAGGGTTGCTGGACATGTGAAGCAAATAGAGGGATGTCAAAATGGCAATGTAGTAGAGGAATGCATATGACCTATATCAACCCCATGGCAATAGTAAGCTTGAGGTATTTCCATACTGTGCTATGCAGCAAATGGCTGAATGTGGAATCATAAACATATGGAATAATAAACAACTTTGTTGTCATGTGAAAGCAAATAAATACACTGGATTCTTTTAATTACTGTAATATTGGCAGAGCTTCTTAATGAATCCTAAGATCCTTGGCCTTCTTTTCCCTCGAAATTATACAGTACAGCTGTAAGGTCAGTTTCTGATCTGATCCTTAATACACTTTTGGGGAAATTTCTAGCAATGTCTAAGGCAGTGATCCCCAACCAGTGACTCAGGGGCAACATGTTGCTCCCCAGCCCCTTGGATGCTGCTCCCAGTGCCCCCAAACCAGGGAGTTATTTTTGAATTCCTGACTTGGTGGCAAGTTTTGGTTGAATAAAAACAAGATTTCCTACCAAATAAAGCCCCTGTAAACTGATAGTGTGCATAGAGGCTCCCTAATAGCCAATTTTAGCCGTTATTTGGCACCTCCATGAATTTTATGGTGCTTGTGTTGCTCTCCAAGTCTTTTTACATTTGACTGTGGCTCACGAGTAGGAAAGGTTGGGGACCCCCTGGTCTAAGGGCTCATACACATGGGTGGTTTGCCCTGTGTTCCCCATGAAGTGGATTTCTCCTGCATACCACTCCCTTCCAGGGAGTGGAGGGGAGACGAAATGC
Organism: Xenopus tropicalis; assembly: GCF_000004195.4. Lineage (NCBI taxonomy): Eukaryota > Metazoa > Chordata > Amphibia > Anura > Pipidae > Xenopus > Xenopus tropicalis. The sequence goes on along the minus strand of NC_030678.2, from coordinate 106,566,276 downwards.
AGTTCATTCTTTCTTATCTGCCCATGTGTATGAGCCCTTAAAGGATATGTAAAGCCTACATTTTCCTACCATGTATACGCTGTAAGTTGGGCACATCTCCCTCACCCAAATGGCATCATTTGTATTTTATATATCCACTCTGTTTGCCAGCACCATCACATTTTCCTAAAACGATTAGCAGCTTTCACTCTGCGGCCATTTTCTCTCTCAGATATCTTCAGTTATATTTACATCAGCAAACAGCACATATGCCCTGTAAAGTTCATGCAATGAAGAATGCAGCCACCTCTCCTGTCCGGGAACTCTTGGCAGGGAGGTGGGGCGTGACAACACTGGGCGGGCTGCTGTAGTCATGGGTATTTTGAACCGGACAGTCCTACTGTCCTTACTGAAATTCCTGAGGAAGGGACCACATGGATTAAAGGGGGAGAAGGAATCTTAAATGATTAAATGGATGCTGCAGCCTTACTATTAACCTTTAGTGTAAGAACCAACGGAGTTGTTGTGTCGCCAGTGATAGATCTCTACTATCACGGTGACAAACCGCTCCGAAAAGGCTTTCCACTGGCAGCAACAGGAGTTGCAGATGGAAAGCCCTTCGCATCGCTTCGTTTTCCAAAGTTGTGTAAACTTGCCTGCAGAAGAAAACGTCGCATGACTTCGGATTATCGAAACGATGCTAAGGGTTTTCCACCAGCAACTATTGTTGGCGGTAGAACCTGCTTTGTGGGTTCTTACCCTTAAACAACCTGAGTGGCAAGTATTTAATAATTTGAAAGAGGCTGTTCACTGATTAAATATTTGTGTGGGGGGTTTACATGTCCTTTAAGCAGATTTATAAATATTACATATATAATAATTGCAGAAAAAAAGCAGAACGGTATATTCTTAAATACACCTTGTAACTGAATCAAAATCAAAAAGCCATCCATTTTACTGAACCCTATGGTGTCATAAACAGCAAATTAAGTTCCTTGCTGTAGGAATAGTAATGCCATTGTCATGCTTTCTGCATTGGATTCTAGGTCAGAGCAATAGTCTTATAAGTCTCATGGTAAGAAACTGATATCATGGTTAGAAACTAATATCCGCATATAAGTGTATTTGAACACAAGACATGAGCTCAATTTATTCTTTTTTTTATTCTTTTCTTAGGAGAAAAGGGATCTCTTCTATGGGCAAACAAAGTAGTCAGAATAGGAGCTTGTGCTACAGTGCTTTTCTGGCTTTTTTGGAGGAAGAAAAATTTAATATTATCTGTACAACATTGTTTATTCCTTTCACACAACCTGATTGCATCTCTGTCGGGCCAAGCTTTAGGCACCATTTGTACTATTTTACATTTAATTAATCCTAATATGAAAGCCAATATTCTCACTTTTACAAAGTGCTGAAGGGGACGAATCTCTCAGTTCTCCCATAAATGGAACAAATCCTAAGCAGTAACATGTTCAGAGATTCATTTTTAAGGCACGTTATGAATGGCATGTTTGGAAATTTAATTGGATTAATTTTAGTGATGCACAAAGCAGATAACCAATTCTAGCATTTTCTCAAAAAAAGAAAAAAAAATGGATTCTAACCTCTATTTAATTTATCACTTTAATTCTTAAATGTAAAGTATTCTATCTGCCGATTAATAAACTACTACAGAAAACTTTAGTTCCTTATTAATATTTTATATCCTGTAAGGTTTTTGTCCCCTGTGAATTTATATTTATAGAAGTTTAAATCATAATGCAGTACAGAAAAGATACCCCTAATTAATATTTTTTTTTACAAATTATTTATCATTAAAGATCTGAGTTCATCATAATCATTGTCTTATTCCCACAGGTTGGATTGGACTAGGGATGAAACCTAAAGGTGGCTATACAAGGGCCAATAAAAGCTACCAACAGACTACATCAGACTGTGTATGGGGCCCTACCCAACCAATATGTAAATCTATATACCGGTAATTAAATATCTCTACTTCACTCCTAGCGGTCCATGGGCTCCTGGCTAGTAACTTTGTCTTTGTTTAGATAATATATCTCCGATGACTGACAGTTTTACTATTTGGATGTCAGGCCTTAATAACCTTATCACCCTGGCAGCATTTTAAATATTAGAATGGAAGATCAGTTAAAGGGGACCTGAAAAAAGAAGTATTGAGTGTCAATACAACTGAACCCTTGTAGTTAGCCATTTGTAGTTAACAGGGTCAGTTCAGGGCATTAAAGTTTTCCCTCTTAAATGGAAAACACCTGCTCCAGTTTGTTAAAAGGTTCCCATAATAGTACTTATTTAAGGAAACACAGCTTTGAGCGGAAGAAGAAACTTCTGCAAGTGCAGGTGTAGTCCACACAATTTCCCCACATTTAGGGGCAGATTTACTGATCCACGAACGGCCCGAAAGCGTCCGAACGCATTTTTTCGTAATGAGCGGTATTCTTGCGACTTTTTCGGCGCCATCGCGACTTTTTTGTATGTCCTGCGTTTTTTTCGGTGCCGTTACGACTTTATCGTATATTTTCCGCAACTTTTTAGTCGCCGTCACGAAAAAATCGGATTGGTTTTTCCGCCGTTTACAATTGCTCAATACGAAAAAATTGCGACGGCGACGAAAATGTCGCGCAAAAATCTAATTTTTTAAATCTAAATTTTTTAGGATAAAGTTGTGACGGCGATGGAAAAATCACGCAGAATATGAAAAAAACGCGACGGCGACGAAAAAGTCGCAAAATTTTCGTTTCCAATCCGTTTTTTTCCCATTTGGGATTCGGATTCGTGGATTAGTAAATGTGCCCCTTAGTTGTGCGCAAACCACTTTCATTAAAGTGTCAATAGGTGCAGCACCCTTGTGTCTGAAGAATCAGTTTGAGACATCACTTGCATGACAAACAAGAGAAATGACGTCAGGCACACCTTTGCCCCATTTCTGATTTGTCACAAAATACACACACAGTTGCAGTCATTTTGGCAAATCCGGTGCAAATGTAGCAGGCACAGCTCAACTAAACCAAGTGGATCACTCCCTCACGACTTAAATGCCACTGGAATTCTGTGAAAAAAACACTGCATTGAGGAGGAAAAACATGTTGATTACACTTGAAATTGCACTTTAGGGTCAGTGTTTATGCACAAGAAATTGTATATGTATACAAACACAGAAGGTATGGACTTTTAATCTGGTATAGCCAGACCTGGAGAATAGTGCCCCATGAAGTAGTAATGTCCCTGTCAGTGAATATTATAAATAATACTTGAACTAAGTGACAACTCATAGTGATCCACCATCATGACAACTTTTCTGATGCCCAATAAAATAGTAACTTAGGTTGACAAAAAGACATGTCTATTGAATTTAACCTTTTATGTCTAAATGAAACCTACCTTAATGCTAGTTGAACCAAAGGAAGGCAAGAAGTCACATCCTGGTTAGAATTTAATGCATTGCATAGTTTTGAGTGCAACACTGATACATTATCTAATGTCCTTCCCTCATTAATGAACAAATGAAATAAGAATGGACCTAATACACTAAGAACCCTTCTCCAAGTAGAAAATGAACAATTGACAACCACCATGTGTACATGATCCTTTGGCCAGATTCCTATCCATGTACAAATTACATTAGTAAGACTAACAGACCTTAGTGCAGTCATTTATGTAGCATTGTATCAAATGCTTTGGCACAAGCCATACAGATCATATCTACTCCACTCCCACTATCCAACTTCTTACTTACTTCATCACAGCAATCAAATCAAAAGCAATCAAATTTGTCTGACATGACCTAACATAATCTTAAACCTTTAACAAACCTTCAAATTACTTGCCCAACACAGGTGTCAAACTCACAAGTCTATAATTGTCGGGCTGAAATTGTAATGCTTTCTTAAATAGTGGCATTGCATCAACTTTCCTCCAATCTTATCCAAAGGAAAGTGAAACTAAAGTATATCAGAGAAAGAGGCACAACTAAAACTGCACAAAGCTCTCTAAATACACAAGGGTGCACACTCCATCAAACCCTTGTGACTTGTTTACATTAATTTTGAGTAAACTTGTATGTACTATATTCTGTGTTAGCTGTAGTTGGGTGGGTCTTGAAACTCTGCCTCCTCTTTTCTATATACTGAAAAACAAAATGAATTAAGCACATTTACTTTATCTGTATCCGTTATAACAATTATTTCTATTAAATGGTGCCACACACCAGCATTAAGCTTTTTACTATTCATGTACTTGAAAATAAATATTTGGGGATTAGTCTTAGCCTGTGCAGCAATCAATTCCTCATTTCCTATCTTTGGCTTTCTTAATTGCTGTTTTACAACACTTGTTATAGTATTTATATTCTATAAAAACAGCTTCTGACCCCTGTGACTTTCAAAATGTTTTTCGTTTAATTTCTGTTAACTTCTGGGTTAAGCCATATAGCATGGTTCTTAAAGCTCCTATATATATCTCTTAATGGAATAAATTGACAAAAGCAATTAATTAATATAGTTTTTAATGATTTTCTGTTCTGTGTTTAGTGAAAATCAAAGACCCCAATCAATGTGATGAAGTACTGATCTTAAGAAATTTAAATTAGCTTTTTGCAACAAACTTTAATAAATCAGATAACATTATGGTCACTATTTACCAATGGTTCTAATAAAGGCACAGTAAAATAGAAAAATCCCCCATTGATCCAGACTCACTTTTTGGTTTTATCAGCTGGTTTATCACTTTACTACACTTGTCTCCAAATTACAGTTGCTACAACCCACCAAACTGAACTTTTCAACCCCTAATCTCCATAATTAGATTTCTGCTCTTGGCAGTGAAAAGAAACACCGGTTACAAAAGAGGCAAAAATTGCTCCTTGCTAGGTTGCATTATCATTATATCGTCTTAGATTTCTATTGACATTGTTTACTATACAATACTTGATCAAACATTCTTCTATTCTGCCTTACCATACACAACTAGCTCTAGTTTTCCCCATACCTTTACAGGCATTGCTTTGTCATTTACCTTTCGCCATCTGCTTGTCTGTCAGTACCTGCTAAACTACTCAAAGTACTGCAGTGGTCCCATAATCTTCTTCATCAAGAACAACATTGCTCTTGGTAAACACATCAGGTTATCTGAATTTATTTATTATGGTTATGCCATTGATCTACAAGTTTATACCTCTTGCTCATGTTACAGAGGAAGATTTTTCATTTCATTCCTGAATAATTCAAAGAAAACTGGGATAAATCCTAGCTTTAAGCTAATTGGAAATGTATGTGTTTTAGCACCATATTATTTTTCAGTGCTTAAAAAATAGTAGAAATGTATTCCTTTATTCCTTATTTCTTTATGTATTGTAATTAAACAGATGAAGGTACATTAAATGGATTTTAGTAGGTGAGATCCCATTTTTCCAAGGGAAAATATTCACAGCAGTGCTATTGTACTTTATGTAGTTTACTAGGTTTAAAAAATGTAAGGTTTCCACCATATTTTATATATTGAAGTTATTGCACCAGCCTAAAGGTTCAGCATATCTATAGTAGTAATGATCCAAGCCTCCAAAGTTGTCACAGGAGCTTCCCATCTTGGATTTTGTTAGAAGTGTCTGTGACACTCACATGCTTAGTGTGCTTTGCACAGCTGTTAAGAAGCTAAGCTTAGGGGTTGTTGCAAATTATCAAGCAGATAATGAGGTTTGTCTGTCATAAAAACTGATGCTACAGAGTTGCACTGGGTTCAGAGGTGCCATGTGCTAATAATCTGTATTATTTATTTATCAGAATTCACTCCCACAAACTGTCAGATTTTCTCCCAATCTCTCTGCCTTCAAGAGATCTCTAAAAACACATTTATTCAGAGAAGCTTACCCTAATCTAGTTTAGCAATACCCTGTGCCACACCTCTCACAACTCTGGTCATGCCCATTCCCACACCTTGTGTCTCAAACCTTTCTCCTTGTAGATTGTAAGCTCTTTTGGGCAGGGCCCTCTTCACCTCTTGTATCGGTTACTGATGGCTTTATATGTTACTCTGTATGTCCAATGTATGTAACCCACTTATTGTACAGCGCTGCGGAATATGTTGGCGCTTTATAAATAAATGTTAATGTAATGTAATGTATCAGTTATATACTGTCAGATTTATATTCTATATATATATATATACACAGTGCATTGGCCCCTAAGCTCAGTAACTGACAGCAGCACAGAGCATGTGCAGTGAATCTACAGTAAAGAAGATGGGGAGCTACTGGGGGCATCCTTGGAGGCACAGATCCTCCTTGCTAAAGGGCTGTGTTTGCCTTGAGCTGATACAGAGGCTCAAAACATAATACCACTTAGATAACACCACTTAGATTGTAAGGTCTACGGGGCAGGGACCTCCTTCCTACTGTGTCTCATACCACATGGCACTTATATATATATATATATATATAATTTATTGTATTTATTTATTATATCACTTGTCCTCCCTGTGTGTAATTTTGTATTCTGTAAGATTGTACAGCACTGCGTACCCTTGTGGCGCTTTATAAATAAAGTTATACATACATACATACAAAAAAATGAAAAAAGGCCAAATAACACATTATAATTTCTTTAAAAAATGCTGAAGAAATGATCATCATTCTTCACTTGTGCTTTTCCAATAACCTTATGCAAGATGCACTATACAATAAATGATTTATGGCATAGTTTCATTAACGTACAACTGAACTTGCACTGACCCTGTTATAGTATGTGTTCATGTTTACCTTCTTAAAAGCATTTCAACTATGCTCTCCCTAAACACTTAAGAGCCAGAGGAACTTCCCCAGCTCCCGTGTCTTGCTAAAGAATATAATATGGCTGCATGCTAGCACAAAAACCCAAAGCCAGAGAGCTGATTGTGCAGATTCTTGCCCTGTCCTTCTATGTTTTATTGTATAAGCAAGGACAGAGCTTAAATATCTATGGGATATAAAAACTGTAACCTTCAAATCTGCAGCCTTGTGAGGGAAAATGTGCTGCAATATCCTCAAACAGTTGTTTCCCACTCACTGGTGAGAACAAAATGTTAGATTTCAATAGGGGCATGATGTTTACTTTAATTGTTATTGGAATGCTCTCAGTAGCCCTGTGCTGGGAATCAACTGTTCTGCCTGAAGACAACTGGGTGGAGTAAGCTATAGTTTACAAAGTGTTCAGTGGTAAACCCAAATTAATCTTTCTTGGTAATTCAACAATGAAAATTACTTGTGTAGATATGGGAGTTACCAACAATAATTGAAATCTTATGAAAGATTAAGAAAATGGCAATAATAATACTGTAATGCTTTCAGCAACACAAAAAGAAAGAATAATTTAAAGGGAAAATATGCCATCCTTGGACTTATGTTAAAAAAAAAAGTTGCTTAAACAGTTCCCAAAATAAAATATTGTTATAACAGCATGAATGATTGCTAAGAATGGAAGTAATCAATGATAGTCCAGCTACCACACCCTTAGGCTCACAGAGTGATCCAGTTTTTGAACAAGCAGAATATCCAAGGCTATTGTGATACTAATATCTACAGTTAGTATTAGTGGTTGTATATATAGTTTATGTATGTGAGTGTATAGATTGGTAAGTATAGCTTGTGCGTGCTGGGTTTACTTGGATGGGTTGAACTTGATGGACTCTGGTCTTTTTTTAACCCTATGTAACTATGTAACCCCCTCTGTTATCCTGTTCTATTGATGGATGTGATGGATTCTGGGACTTTCCAAAGAATCTGTGCACAAACCACTATGGAATCCAACCCATTAACAGGAAGTGGGGGGTTGCCTAACATTGTGAGCCTAGATGGGACAGGGAACCGTTACTAGTAACATGGCTTCCTTCTAGTCTGCAGAATCAGGTATGTCTGTGCAAAGAAAAAACATTTATATTTATTTTTCAGATAGTGTTTATGTACCTTTTCTGCATAAGTCCAACCAAATTCATTTTACCTTTTAAGTATATATATCAGGAATAATGCCTTATTATGCCCAGTATTTTCTCTCTCACACTGACATGTAATCCCCAGAATCTCTGCACTCACATTAGCACAGTGATCCCCAACCAAGTGCTCATGAATAACATGTTGCTCCTTGGATGTTGCTTTCAGAGACCTTAACCCTTTCACTGCCAACAACGTACGGCGTATGTTGTTGCAGTGAAAGGCTTTATCTGACAACAACGTGCGTCGTACGTTGTTTGGCAGATAAAGGTACTCTCTGCAGAAGCGGCATGTGCCGCTTCTGCAGAGAGTTTTTAGTGATGACAGCCCCCTGGGCAATGAGCCAGGGGTGCTGTCATGTCGGCCCTGCGACGCGATCGTCGCAGGGCCGACCTCTAAGCAGCAGACGCGATCGCATCGCATCTGCTGCTTAGTCTTTACTTCCTGCTTCCTGTTCGCCCCCCCTCAAGCACCGGCCGGATGAAGACTGCAGCATGAGGACCAGGACTGCGATCCCTGCTTCGGGACAGGTAAGGTGGGTTTTTTTTTGCACTTTTGCACACTCACACTCACTTACACACACTTACATACATTTACACACACAGCAGAAAATTTAGCAGTTTTTTTTGTTTTTTTTTCATTTTGCACACTTATATACACTTATATACACTAATATACACACTTACACACTGTCACACAACTTTTACACATGTACACACATGTATACACAAACACTTTTTTTTTTCACCACTTTGTTTTTAGTTTCTTTTCCCTAAAAACTGTATATTTTGACAGCGTGACTATTGGATCAGATATTCTGACCACTAATTACACTTTCCAGTGACTTATTTTGTCGTTTCACTAATTCGCACAATTTATGTGGTTTTATTGCATTTTTATCCCTGTATTAGTATTCCTGATCTGTTTTTAGCATAGCTTTGCCATGTGTAACTTTGGTGTAGAAAATAACTTTACCTATTTTGAATTCATCAGAATGTGTACTTTCCAAAAATATATGGTTTTCTGGGGGTCTCTGTATAGTTAGGGGGTGTTACTGCACATAATACGCTGTCAGGGGGCTCTGTGTGCAAAAGCTGAGTTGGCAGGCGAGAAATCCATATGCGCTATTTTCATTTTGGGGTCAGTACTTACCGCAGACTTTGGTATATCTATACATATTGGGCATCAAACTGTTCAGTAGACCTCTGGTGTTCCTATTTGGGGTGATTTGACATTGTACACAAGAAATTGTGTGAGATAAATGCGGCAAATTGCAACATTTTTAGGCAATTTTCTGAAATGTCATAAAAATCGGCAAACAGGAAAGCTTTACGGCTTGGTAGTTTGGAGTAAAAAGAAATGTGTACCCATTATAGATTCAGGGGAATGTGTACTTTCCAAAAATATATGGCTTTCTGGGGTGAGTGTTCTATTTTTGTACCAATATCCCTCATGAAGGATGTAAATGTGTCTGAAATGACAGATCATATGGGGGTATGTACCCATTGGGGCCCCTACATGCCACATATTTGAGTAAACCTATACATATTGGGTATCAAACTGTTCAGTGGACCCCTGGCGTTCAAATTTAGGGTGTTTTATCTTGGTACCTAATGCTATGTGGGAGATAAGATGCTGCAAACTGGAAGCTTTGAGGGTTTTTTTAGAAATGTCATATAAAATTGCTACATTTAGAAAAGCTTTGCGGCTTGGTACTTTGGAGTAGAAAGACATGGGTTCCCATTTTAGATTCAGGGGAATGTGTACTTTCCAAAAATATATGACTTTCTGGGGTGAGCATACTTTTTACTAGCTTTATCCCACATATAATGATGTAAATGTGTTGATTTTGCTGGAGCTGAAATGACAGAAATGATATGTTATATGGGGTTATGTTCACTTTGGGGCCCCTACATGCCACATACTTGGGTAAACCTATACATATTGGGCATTAAACTGTTCAGTGGACCCCTGGCATTCAAATTTATGGTGTTTTATCTTGGTACCTAATGCTGTGTCGGAGATAAGATGCTGCAAAGTGGAAGCTTTGGGGGGATTTTTGGAAATGTCATCAAAATTGCTACATTTAGAAAAGCTTTGCGGCTTGGTACTTTGGAGTAGAAAGACATGGGTACCCATTTTAGATTTGGGGGAATGTGTACTTTCCAAAAATATATGACTTTCTGGGGTGAGCATACTTTTTACTAGCTTTATCCCACATATAATGATGTAAATGTGTTGCTTTTACTGGAGCTGAAATGACAGAAATGATAGATCATATGAGGGTATGTTCACATTGGGGCCCCTACATGCCACATACTTAGGTAAACCTATACATATTGGGCATCAAACTGTTCAGTGGACCCCTGCTGTTCAAATTTAGGGTGTTTTATCTTGGTACCTAATGCTATGTGGGAGATAAGATGCTGCTAAGTGGAAGCTTTGAGGGGATTTTTGGAAATTTCATCAAAATTTCTACATTTAGAAAAGCTTTGCGGCTTGGTACTTTGCAGTAGAAAGACATGGGTACCCATTTTAGATTCGGGAGAATGTGTACTTTCCAAAAATATATGGATTTCTGGGGTGAGCGTACTTTATACTAGCTTTATTCCACATATAATGATGTAAATATGTTGATTTTGCAGGAGCTGAAATGACAGATCATATGGGGGTATGTTCACATTGGGGCCCCTACATGCCACATACTTAGGTAAACCTATACATATTGGGCATCAAACTGTTCAGTGGACCCCTGGTATTCATATTTAGGGTGTTTTATTTTGGTCCAAAACGGCTGGCAGTGAAAGGGTTAAAGCAGGTGTTTATTTTTTAATTCTGGGCTTGGAGTCAAGTTTTGGTTGCATAAAACACGGATGTACTACCAAACAGAGCCTCCTGTAGGCTGCCAGTCCATATAGGGGCTACCAAATAGGCAAAAACTGTCCTTATCTGGCACTCCCAGGAACATGTTTTATGCTTGTGTTGCTCCACAAGTCTTTTTACATTTGAATGTGGGTCATGGGTAAAAATGGTTGGGGACCCCTGCATTAGCGCATAACACCCATCATATTGTTACACTCACACTAGCACATAATCCATAGTAGTCCATAACACACTGGCATAAACTAAAATCACACACTTACATTAAGCATGATCTGACACACATATTGATTTATCATTCAGTTGTATTCACTGCTCAAATGTCTGAGAAGCAAACCTAAACACACTATTCTGAGAGAAGCGTTATCAAAGATTGATTACATCTACAGTTGATCTACAATTATAGACACAACCCTTGTGCCTTTGCGGCTTTAATTATATAACCACTCATGTCTGCAATATAAAATAGAAGTCATAATGATTATTAGAGGAAGCTATTCTTCATGTAGCATAGCAGTCAAGCATCCACATAGCTACCTCTACAATCTAGTTCTTTGAACTGAAATAGGGTTTGTGTGAGGGAGACATAAGTGAGACAGATGAAATGCCAAGGTAGTTTACCCACTGCCACATAAGGCTACATGCATAAATATAAAGAGTGCTTTCTTTAAGGACTGCTACGTGATCACACTGCTCATGAATAATCAACATGTGTGCAGAGTACTCTTCTACTATCTGCAACCTTCACTGTTAATTAGCATTAATGTAAAGCAGAGCAGGGATTATTCCTGACAACTTGGCCTATGCTGACCCAATAATCCTGGGCTGGGATTTCAGGGACACCAAGAATGAGTTCATGTTCAAAGCACCTAAAGCCTTGCACTGGCAGACCTTGAACATAATGGATGCATGGGTCTTAGCAAAGCTTGCGGTATAGTATAATGTAAGTTTTAAATCTCTTAATATTATTAAGCTAAAAGGAGATTTAACCCTTTGAGCTGTAACAGAAGGCAACTAACACCATGCCATCAGGGAGGATAATAATCCAGTCCTGGCATTTTTCAACCCTTATTCAACTTTACACCCAACTGTAACATAAAACAAAGTAAAATGCAAAGACTGGATCTCCTTGATGACATGGAGCTAGCTGATGTTGCTATATGCAAGTTCTGCAGAATAGGAAGCAGTGTGAAAATAGTAGATCTGGGGTTTTATTTTATCTTTTTCTTAAGGGACCCAAATTAGGGTGAAGAATCAGGTTTGCAACTCAAAAATTATTACAACAACTATTGATTTATTTTCTATTGTAGGAGAATCATTCAGAGACACCCTAAACATTTATGGGTCCCAACTTACATGTTAAGAATCCATGACTTAGATGCCATGCAGGCCATAAGGGATCCAGGATTGTAATAATGCTGTAAAATGGAAAAATAAAATAGACTTTGGAAAAGCTCTGTTGTAATGTATAAATCATACATTTTCAGGCAGAACTGTTATTTATTTTATTTTATTTTTATTTATTCTAACATTATTCTTACTCAATAGTGATGAGCAAATTTTTTCGCCAGGCATTGATTCATCACTAATTTTTCACCAGGCATGGATTCGCAGCGAATTTCTGCAGTTCGCCATTGGCGAATTGTTTTTCGAAACTTCCGTAAAAATTTGCAGCGGAAATTGGGTATGGTCGCGTCAAAAAATGCGTGAAAATTAGCCGCCACAAAACATTCACAGAGTAAGAAAAAAGTAGAGTTTGCGGCAAAAAAGTTGTGGTTCAAAAAAATTCATGGTCGCAAAAGCTGTGCGGTAGGCAACTTCGCAAATTTAATTAAAAATTTCTAGGTAAAAAATCTTTTCTACCCTGCCCCAATAATTGCCCTATTCTGCAAACCATTTAGTATTTTGAATGCTTTGTTACAAAATACCCTTTAAAACTTGGCTTCCGGTCATTTGAAAAAAGGCGATGCAGCGGAAGTATCCACTATGCGGTGATCGATTGATCAATCCTAGCCTGACTCCTTCCTATACAGAAGGAAGGCTAGGATCGATCAATTGATAGTCGCATAGTGGATGCTTCCCCTGCATCGCCATATCGCCTTTTTTGAAATGAAAAAATTTTTCATTTTTTTCAAATGAAAAAAAATTGTGAATGTGTGGTCAGCTTTTGTCGGGGCCAATTAAAGGGAAGGTTGTTGGTTATCTTACAAACTACATAGTGTTAAAATGTGTAATTTTTTTGACAGCAGGGATGTTCAATATACATTTCTTGAGCTGCTGCTGAATGACAACTTAAACAATTCCACTGTCAGCCCTTGACACCCCATGGGTCACAGCACTTTTTGAATGCATGTTAGAGGATATGCTTGATGAAAATGCTAGTGGCTATATCTGCCAATGCCGATACATGTCATTTTTAGCAACTGTTAAGTCATAAACATAAGTGATACACTGACTGGCATTACCAAAGCCAAATGAATGAACTCTAATGTTTCCCGTTGATTATAAACTAACTTAAACACGCGTTTTGTTATTTTTAATGCGTTCAACAGAACTGCCTTAGCACACAGAAGAGTTCTTTCAGAAGTTTATTTACTTGAATAATATTGAAGTTTAATCACTGCACATATAATTAGGTGAGTATTCTCATATATTGTAAGGTAATAAACAGATAGCCCTTTCTCTGCCTTTTGGGTGTCAAGTGTCTGCGTTTAATCTTGTGGAATGTGGAATTATTTGAGGTTATACAGCAAGGGGAAAACTAAACAATATCCAAGTCACAAAAAAGCTGCTATTCATGGCAGTTTAGTGGTGCTACATTTTACAGCCTGAACCACTCCTAATTATTAGCCTGCTTTAGGGCTCTGGCACACGGGGAGATTAGTCGCCCCCGAAATCGCGGAAGTTTCCTCTCAAGGCAACTTCCGTGAATTTGGGGAAATCGCGGTGCCGCGCATTTACATTTTAGCCGGTGGGATGGCATTTCGGGGAGATTAGTCGCCCGCTACAACGGAGATTTGTCACAGGTGACTAATCTCCCTGTGTGCCACAGCCCTTACATTGTACTTTCAGGGTTTTGGTGAATTTACTTTGCTGTATGTTTTAAGAAGAGCTTGGATTATTATTACAAACTGATAATTTTCATGGCTGATACATTAATCAGATAAATATTGCAGCATATAATTTACAGCTTGCTCTTAAAGGAGAAGAAAAGTGGTATTTACAGAGGGTTTCCCAGTGATTAAGCACTTGTATTGGGAAGTGACTGAAGATGGTCATGCTGAGCTCGTCACTTCCCTGCAATCACTTGTGGTTGTCCTGGACTGTGTGCATGTGCAGTATCACACCATTGGAAAGCAGCAAATACATAAACATAGTTATGACTGAATTTTCATAAAAATATACTTTTTTAGTAGTATGTGCTATTGGGTACTCCTAAATAGAAAATTGCCATTTTAAGAATTAAGGGCTGCCTTCTGGGATCATAGGATTCACAGTGCACACAAACAAGCCAAGGCACGCATACATGCTAGGCCTCATCAGCCAATTAATGGACAGAGGTAAAGCTGCATTATTTTTGGTCATGTGATCTCTGAGGGAGCACACAGCCCATCACTAAATGGTGGATCAAGGGAAAGGATGTAAAAGGGCAATATTTACTGATATATATATTCCAGTTTGGTGAGATTCTTTAATAGGTCACTTAACATAATATAAACTATCTGTTGGTTAAGTATTCATTCTGGGGGGTATAGTTTTCCTTTAAAGGCTGATGGCACACAAGGTACTTTTTAACTGTCTGCCACTGAATTGAATGGAAAATGCTTGAAAGTGTGATTACAGCACTTTTTGTAGCCTGAAAACATTCTGTTGAGAAATCTTAGAGCTTTTACTGGTGCTTTCATTCATTTCCTATTTAAGTCGATAGGATGGCAGCAGGGAGTAATTTAGGTCAATTTACAGACAACTGAAAAGCCACCCTTGTGTCATTAGCCATAATGGAAAAAAGTATCACTGTCTTTATAATGCAACCCCCTATGTAATAGTTAAGGTTTTATATACAACAATATAAATAAATGTTGAGCTTTGACTTTCTGTACATTTTTCTCATTTATTACCATCTTACCATATAACTGTTCACTATTGGTACATATATCTATGTCTTTTGGCCTGTACAAAGAATTCTATTAGAAATTCAGATAAAGCAAACTAAATCTAGATATTTGGCTATGATGGCTCATCCAGTTCTGCTGTATCGCTTCATTTAAAGAGATCATGATGATATCTGTCAGAAATGAATGCAGTGAAATATTGTGTTATAGTGCCCTGTGGATGAACCATATGAGCTATGTGATGTCAAAAGTTTACTCTGTCTGTTTTAGAAAGCCCAATAAAGCAGTTATTCATATTTCAAGAGTTTATAGATACATGATATCAGGTGGAAGGAACAATTCCTTGCTTTACGTATAAGGCATATGGATTAGCACCTCAGGTGATTGCTAAACAGAACAAGTTAAGTCTACAGCTACCTGGATTGTGGTGAATGAAAAGTTAACTAGTCTACTACAGGACACCCATGCAAAATTTTAAAAAATGTGTCAGCCGCGGTTCAATTATAGGCAAACTGGCACCCCGACTAGCACCCTACTTTCATTATAATTACTAATTGGAGAGTCACACAAACAGCAACTTCATTTTCCTCATCAAAATATTGTTATATCATTGTAAACATACTTTTATTTTCTTTAAAACAGAAACTTCAATAAAAATGTATCAGCTACAAAGGAATAACCATCATGGCTGTTTTGCATTCTTTCTTGCATCGTGTCCATATATGTAAGAACTTGCTATATACTGCTTGTGTTCAATATGCCCTTTGTGTTCATTTGTTTACTCTAATTAATTATGTGAATTTGGATCTTAGAAGGGCATTGCTATTTCACCCCCACAAGTTTTAATGAGCCTGCCTATCAATGGTTACTTAAAGTGACACTGACACGAAAAAACAACTTTTTAAAATATGAATCTACATAAAAAGTTGCCTATAGGTCGTGTTGATCATTTTTTGCTGCTAGGTTTGCTTTTGTAAGTAATTGTTACTTGAAATCCCAAAACCTGACTGCTTTGCCAGCCTGACTGTTCCTTCTCAGCCTGTCAGTTATAGCTTCTAAGGCCAACGAACTCCTGCTGGACAAATATGGCAGCCCCCTCATAGAGGAACATGGGGGATCAGATAGAGAATGTAAAAGCTTGGACAAATACTTTTATGGCAAAATTATAAATAGCATGTAAAGACAATGTTATGACAGATGTAAAAAAGGTTTCATTTCTGGTGTCAGTATCTCTTTAAGCTGGCCATGCATGTTCAGATTTTAGTCTTCTTCCAATGAACATTCGGATATCAATTGTACATTTAACATTCAGATAAAGCCCTAAAAATAACAAATCGAGAATGTTCTGAACCTGAAATAGTTGGCGGACACCAATTATACAAAAATCACTTCCTGGAAATACATTGTAGGTCCCCCAAGGATATCGTCAGATAACGATACATGCACAGATTTTATCGTTATCTGACTAAAATGTTCTAACCTGTCCGATCAACGAAACAACCGACTTCCACTAACAAAACAATGTCATAATATGAAAATTATCAGGATGATAATTTGGAGCCCACAAATGGACCGAAAATTGTACAATATCGGTGCATGTATGCCCAGTTTTTAGGGGTAAACAGTGCAGCAAATATTTGCAAAAATAATCTCCCCATCGGGGAGATTAGTCACCAGAGACAAATCTCCCCGTTCGCGTGCGACTAATCTCCCCGAAATGCCATCCCACCGGCAAGTTGAGTTTCCTCTCAAGGCAACTTCCGCACCGCCGCGTATGCCATCCTACCAGCGATTTACATTTTCGCCGGTGGGATGGCATTTCGGGGAGATTAGTCGCCCGCGAACAGGGAGATTTGTCTCTAGTGACTAATCTCCCCGTGTGCCAGAGCCCTTAGGGGAGATTAGTCACCCGTGACAAATCTCCCTTGTCACGGGCGACTAATCTCCCCGAGGCATTTTCGGCGATTTGCAGAAATCGCGCTGCCGTGTGTGCCATCCCACCGGCGACTTACATGTTCGCCGGTGGGATGGCAACTGACGGCTCTCTGATGGCAACTCGGGGAGATTAGTCGCCCGCGAACAGGGAGATTTGTCGCGGGCGACTAATCTCCCCGTGTGCCAGAGCCCTTAAGCTGGCCATACACGTGGCGATCTCACGATGTTTCGTACGACCGTCGGTCGCACGAAACATCGTCAGATCCGCCACACACCATTCAGGGCTGAATCGGCAGGTAAGGAGGTAGAAACAATAGGATTTCTACCTCCTTCTGCCGATTCAGCTCTGAAGGGAGAATTTTGGTCAGGCGCCTTCTATGGCGCCCGATCAAAATTTTCTAACTTGGCCGATCGGCGAGCCGACCGATTTCAGCAGCTTCCTGCGATATCGGTCGGCTCGCTGACATGCCATACACGCACCGATTATCGTACGAAACGAGGTTTCGTACGATAATATCGGTGCGTGTATGGCCACCTTTAGGGAGACTAACAGTTATCAGTGAGTTACTAATAGCATGCAAATACTTAAAAGAACGTGTTAAAAAGAGGATCAAACTGGAAGCTAGCTGGCTACAATAGAAGAGCTCTCACTGGAGATAAGAAGCAAACGAGTATGTAATAATTGTTACGAGATAAGGATTATCAGTATCTAACTGAGCTGTGCCATTGTACAAACAGGATAGAGAATAAAGTCACCACTTAACAGAGTGTTAGATAAAGTGATGAGCTCCTGTATGAAAGCATACAATTTACATACAACTCTTAACAATTTGACAGACAATATTCAGGTTTTAAAAAAAAATGTTTTTTGGCATAGGTGTGATACATTTTCTTATCTCTCTGTGTCTCAATTAACCCTTCCCCAATTAAAGTATATTTTTAAGGTCTTTCTTTCCAGCATTCCATTTTCTCTAATACATTTCCTCCCTAGTTTTACTTTGATTACTTTGGAATCATTCTGTATATTACATGAGCAGCTTAATGCCCATTTCAACATGTATTGTTAATAAATAAAGCCTATTGTTTTAAATCTATTGTGTTGTTTCTAGCACTAAACAGGGCAAGGACTGAAATTCAAAGTAAGCGTCATTTCAGCTTACTGGTTCTTACAAGCTAGTTAAAACATTTTAGCAGTCCACCCAGAAGCACTTAACTTTATTTTATGTTCAAGTGAGTCACTAGGTGAAAGTCAGTTGGATGAGAAGGTGCAACAGGCTAACGCTACATTCAGATCAGACTGTTTCTCAGGCTGTGAATAGATGCAGGCTGGCAACCAGTGTAACTGCCCACCTCTGCTCTGGGTGTAGATACACAGTGAGGACTTTAGTGCAGATTTTGTTGCGGAATTGCTAGAGAATGCAACACTAAAGGAGGTTAGCAGCAATGGCTGTTTCTAGGCCTGTGTTTGAAAAACAGCCTGGTTTAACCATAGCCCTAGCCTTAGCTTCAAGGTAGATGTTAATTCCAGGGCTCCTGTCCATTCAAGCCCCTTTTATTTTGAACCTTGCATGCAATTGCATGGAATTCATCAAAGCAAGCAGAACCTGTGTGATTGTGCTGGGAGCATGTACAGGAGCAAATGTTTTGTTACATAGTTACATAGTTACATAGTTACATAGGGTTGAAAAAAGACCTGTGTCCATCAAGTTCAACCCATCCAAGTAAACCCAGCACACCTAACCCACACCTACCAATCTATACACTCACATACATAAACTATAAATACAACCACTAGTACTAACTGTAGATATTAGTATCACTGTGAATTGCTGAATTGGTGCAGGTGTTGGTAACGTGCTCTCAGACATTCTGCAGAGTAAATCAGATATCACTGCAAACTGGTCAGGCACATTTCCAGATTGCCAGGATGCCTGGTGACCCAGTACATTAATTTAATAGGTTCATTGGTTAGCCAATGTTGCCATTTGGCCACTGAGATGCAATTTATTCACAATCAAAGAATTATATGAAATAGGAATTAATTATTTTACACAGAATGATTAAAAACTGTTATGAGAATAAAGGTGCTGCTAATTGGTTGCTCATAACATAAATAAGAGCCGCCAGTCAATTACTATTGACTGTCACTATACTTCTAAATGGCAAGTGTGGGAATAGTATAAATGCTTATTTTTGCTGGTTTACAGAAACAAGCTTATTATACATGTTGTCTACAGAATACATAGCTTGGCTGAAGAAACTGCTATGGCTCTTGGTTTCCAAAAAGCAGGCAACGACTCCCTCATGTGGCATTTCTGCAACATTGTTTATTAAAATAAAGCTTTACCATTACATTTCAGTTGCTTCGATAAGTCTTAAAGGATAAATGTACAACAGTATTGGCAGCTGGAAACTTAGATCAGTTTGACCCCATTAGCTTGGTGTCATTGCTCTTCAGGTATGGGTTCCTAATAACAGACTAGAGGATGAATTCTTGTGACTGCAGCTCCAAAATATGCTTTGTAGTATTTGATTAGTGTGTTCAAGAACTATTTGAGGAATATATTAACACATTTTTTATTTAGTATACAATTTTTTTTTTCAAACTCATAATCAGCAGTATATCATTTTATCAGTATAATAGTGGGAGTTTCTCTGATATGTCAAACTTTTTATTAATATTTCAAAATTTTCTATAATATTTCATTTAAACAGAAACTCCCAAGGCATCTGGATTCAATGGCAAGCACAACCATGAAAAAAACAAGATAGCATACAATACCATGTTGCATCGAGCATATTAGATATTTATATAGCTATTCAAATTATTAAAAGTTCATGTTATTTTTTCAACAAAGAACTTTCCTGAATCAGTTATCCCCTAATTGATTTATTGATACTGCTCTGCTGCACTGTAACACCCCATTTGAGATTCTGAGAAACTGATATATCTATCTGCTTTGGTATATGTGTCAATGTGTTAAACACTTTTCCTGTCTGCCAGAAAAATGTTTAGTCACTGAGAAAAATTGTGACCTGCTGGGATCCTTTGCAATTACACAGTCTGAATGTTTGCAAATCTGTCCGATCATTCATTGAAGTTTACTGATATGATTGTAAAAACTTATACAGTATATGTTGCATACTGAAAAATAGTTGTTCATTATGTATGTTTTCAAAAAATCACTTACACATATGCCAAAGATGATGGCAGATTTATTGTAAAAATTGTTTAATATCTATGTAGCTGTTTTAATGATAAAGTTCTCTTGCTTAGGTCTGTTCAAGACTGTCAGTTGGAATAATAGGTTTATAAAAATGATATCCTTTTTACCTGAAATCCAAAAGTCCCAACCCTCTTATCATCTGTAATTCCCAGGACAAAAGATGGTGTCAAGATAACTGAAAGTAAATGTTATTCCTTGTTGGAAAGGAAAAAAATGATCCCAATGTAAAGGAATGTAGGAATGTACTATTTCCTTCTAAGGCTTTCCAAGATGACTTGACAGCTCTATCTTTAGAAACAACCCACTTTAACCATATCAAGGAGTAAACAATTCTGGGCACAGCAGTGAGAGTTGCCTATTACCAAAACCTATATTGTCAATTTCTTTTTTGAACAGATGGCAACAATTTGTATTTATGAGTTAAACATTCCACAAAACACAGACATCAGACTAGTCTTAAGGCATGCCAATTCTATCTGGCAATATCGGTCCCTTACACCGATTCGCCAGCTTATCAGTCCGACATTGGCCTGAAATCACCCAGATCTCGATTGGGCAGGTTTGATTTTTCGTCGGATCAGGGACCGCACTGGCTTGTTGATGTGGTCCCCAAACCGATGGGCGCCATTACCCGCCATTCTAATTCGAATTAGCCCGATACCACCCGCCCGTAGGTGGGGATATTGGGAGAAGATGGATCTTAGCGTGTATGGCCACCTTAACTGTAGCAAATTGATTAGAGCATGTAATCTAAGGGGCCCATTTACTTACTCACGAACTGGCCGAATGTGTCCGATTGCGTTTTTTTCGTAATTCGGTATTTGGTGATTTTTTCGGAAAATTATCGCGACTTTTTTGTTGCCATCCGAATGTTGCGTAAAATCTGGCGATTTTTTTGTAGCGTTAAAACTTTCGCGAAAAGTCGCGCCTTTTTTGTAGCCATTCCGAAAGTTGCGCAAAATGTTGCGATTTTTTCGTAGCGTTCGGATTTATTCAAGCTTCAGTATGGTGACTTTTCTTGGGCCAGGTTGGAGCTGCAGGGTGCCATT
This sequence comes from Xenopus tropicalis, assembly GCF_000004195.4. NCBI lineage: Eukaryota > Metazoa > Chordata > Amphibia > Anura > Pipidae > Xenopus > Xenopus tropicalis. Next base: position 106,545,119 of record NC_030678.2, on the reverse strand, counting down.
GAGTCCTATGGGAGGCTTCCAAAATCATGCTAAGTGTGAAAGTTTCGCCCGCCGCTTACGAGCGCTCAATACGAAAAAGTCGCGACAAGATACGAGCGAATCGTAATGGCTACGAAAAACTCGCGTTTTTTCGCGAAAATCGTATTGGTAACGAAAAAGTCGCGACAATTTCCGAAAAGTCGTAAAGGCGCCGAAAAAAATCGCAAAAAATATGAAAAAGACGCAAAATGTTCGTTTTCCATTCTGAATTTTTCCAATTCGGATTCCAATTCGTGTCTTAGTAAATCAGCCCCTAAATGTGTGTATGTATGATAATTATATTTGATGGAAAGAAATGGACCATTGTTTAGCACAGTGCATATATTTACTGGTAGCATAATATATTTATAAAACATAAACCCAGAACGTCTCATGATATGGTTTATATCATTTAAACTTTATGTAAGAACAAAAATTTAGAAATATCAATAAATGATGCTTTCCAGTCAGGAATAACATAAACAGTCATGATTGTTTCAGACTGGTAAAAGAGTGGAAATGTGCAGAACTGTGCATGTTAATAAATAATGTTATTAAAGTATTGTTGCTCTTCAATTCTACAAATTTCTATCCTCAGATGACTCATTAGTTCTATCCATGGGAAAAGAACATCAATTAATAAAAAGTCAATTATTTTAATCTTTGCAGTCCAAAATTCTATCAGTTGAGTCTATGCAGCCAGCTGGATTACAGCAATACATTTTGCCATTTTGGGAAAAAAAGCTTTGAATTTTCGCATGACTATCGCATTTGATAGGTCATGAAACAAATGTTAAGGGCAATTACTTAGATTTGTCATTGGCAAAACTAATTTTAATATTGAAAATCTGTTTAAATAGCTTTTACTGTCAAAGATTACATTTGATCTATAAAAAGGGCATTGCTTGAGGAATGAAAGCATATAATTTTGCCTTTTTATAAATGCCTGGTAAGACCCACCTTGACTATGCATCCAAATTAAACTGACATTATGAGATCCTGTGATGAAAACAGTATACTTGAAAAGACAAAAGAGTATATATTTTAAAGCCCCAACCCAACAATAAATTAAACACATCCAAGCAAACACGCCGCAAAAATACATACTATAGAAAGATTAACACAAAATAGCAAGGAACAATCACCCTGCAATATGATTAGCACTGCTACAGTAAAGCAGAGAAACAGTTTGGATTTCTTTCTGTACCCCAGGCCAGAACTGGAGGAATTTACTGCTATGGTTGAAATGTTGTGTTCTGACTTAATTTAATGAGCACACAAATGCTGATATATAATATTACATTTGCAAACTGTTAACATCAGTCATTCATAATAAGGTCAAGTGTACTCAAATCCATACCAATTTGCCTGGGAACGCACAGTTAATGAATGTTATAGGATAGATATGACAGTGATACTGAATAGAAACTACCTTCCTTAGAAGAATACTTTTGTGCTTAACAAAAGACACAATGCATTGATAGAATTTCACTGAAATATGAACTGCATTTTAACAATGTACAATGATCATGTTTGCCTAAGATACCAATAGCTAAAAAGCTGCAGCATGAGATCTCATTTATGTTATGTTCCAGTCTAGAAACAAATTATTAGATCAGTAAAATCACTAACTACTTGGTGCACCCTCAATCTAAGGTTGAAGAAACACTGAGCTACTAGTAGCAGCTATTTGTCATGGCTGCTAAAAACCAGAAAATACCCTGCCATAGACAGTACTGAGAATTGCCTCTGCTAAAACACACGTAGAGACAATTATCAGTAAATGATCAGCATTGTCTATTTTTGTAGCCGTGACAAGTAGCTGCTACTAGTAGCCCTGGGTGTCTTCACCCTAACAATTAGTTTAGCTTCTATATCCCGCTTTCAGTCTAGGACACAGAACATGTATAAACTAATTGCATTCCATAAAGATATTATGAAGTTTACAGAGATGATTATTTTGCTAAGTTCATGCCCATAGCTATCTTTATGGGTGTGAACACAGAGCCCAACACTTACAGAGAGCAAAATATATAAATCTCATATTTATTCACTTTTAACACTTCTTAAGATCATATAAGATCACCCATAAAAGAAATAAAAGCATTAAATAAAATTAAATAAAAAGTAATACTAATTTCAGCCCAATTTTTCATGTGATTTTGATGCTTTAACTATAAGGGCATAAATCACACGAGTTTCTCTGAGGTTGCTTTGCAGAATAAAGAGAGCTGCAATTTGGGGTAGAGGCACAAGAGGGCACATTGTGATTTGTACTAGATGGTAGCTGTGTAGACAATAGAATGCACTACAGATATTTAGATGACTTTACTTTTTTTTCTTGCACATAAAGTATGATGACTGTATATATAATTAAGTGACACATGAAATGGACTAAAAATGCAAGCTTCTTTACTACTCTATATTGTTTATCAAAGGAACTCATCACTAGAATGCAAATACTCTAAAAGGCAAAAAATCTGTGAGAATTGTGAAGAGACCATAACATGCCCTCTGAAATGTAATGCTACATTGCAATATAAAGGCACAGGCCTACCAACAGTCATCTCCATTACACCCTGGAACTAGCCTCACCCCATTATTGTAACTATGTTCAGAGAAGATGTCTCAGCAATGGAGTTAGAAAGTGATACATACATTGCAGTCACTCGGTGAAGCACTCTCTTTTTGCCTAACTGCCCAGATCAACCACTCATTCATAGTTGAATTCACACAAAAAAAATCACGACAGTAATGAGAGAAAAGGCACCTAAGAACAAATTCTGTGTCCTGTGGTATTGACTCACAGCACACAGAATTTGACTTACCACACCCAAGGTTTAATCAAACTAGGTGGAATGAAATCCATTTGCAAAGTTTTAATCTGTAACTTATGGAACCATTAATCATCTTATTACAACAGAGATCCATATGTCTATTTTTAAAGAGATTTTGTGCAGCAATGATTCCAGATCCTAATTTGCAAATTTAATACAAAAATGCCACAGGTTATTCATAAACCCAATAAAATAAGATATCTCACAACATTACAACACAATGCTCTCTATAAGATAATTATTTTACCTCAGACCAAAAGAAACCAATATAGTCCTATGAAGTCTTGTTCCATAACCTTAGAGGAGCATTAACCAATTCAGTCCCACAAGAATGTGTAGTGATGGTGGTGTCATTCTTGCCCTACCTGTGTGCCAAAGGCAGTCTAAGCACAAAATGTTGTATATGCTGTAATGAAGGTAGTAGTCTTAATTTAGAGAATGGCTAGACCACATGCAAAGACAGATGCTGCTGCAAGGGTGATGCATTATAGCATGAAGAACAAGCAATGCATTTAAACATCTGTAAAGTGGATGCACCTACATTACTGGGACTCATGACAGGCGCATCATTGGGACTTGCTCCACCTCTTGTCAACCTACCACACCACCCCTCCTATCCCTCCAATCCCAGAAGAATTACACGGACACCAAATTTGGATGAAAAGGGCCGCAGAACATTTATTAACAACTGAAGTTTATTTTAACACATACCATAAACAAATAGCATAACACGAACATATGATAAACATATCAAACATAACATGAAAATAAGATAAACATATCATAAACATTTGATAACTTGAACGTTTGTATAACAAACAACCGTAACAATCCAATAACTGCGCAATGCCACTAGCGCTGCCAGCTGCCATCCTAGCCCGGGACCCCCTGCTCCTCAATAAACTCACTTCCTGAAACACCTCCTTACCCCTGAGGTGCCAGGCGTGCCAACCACCAATAACCATGCAACCTTTGGTTCCAAGACTCAACCACTCCGCCAGCTAAACTATAATATCAACTCACCTGTTTTTTGGGGAGGGAGGGTGGGCGTTTTCCTGTACTGCCTAAAACGGACTGGAAGCGGGAAAGCATGGAGCTACCTTTTATATCCCTAACTTGCAGCCGTTTAAACACACCAATCCCAAACTAGCTAGGAGTGGCCTACAACCCCTATGACGCTGTCATGCCCCTGCCTCCCTACGCCCTGCTACGGGTCACCGGTCACTTTATAGCAACTGGCTAGCAGTATCCAGGGGATATGGAGTTAAAGGGGATGTAAACCCAGAAAATGAATGGATGCAAACTTAATTAAGCTGATGCTCTGGGCACTTGCCATTTGTACACATTTTCTAAATTTTAGAGTTTTCTAAGCTATTTGCAGTTTTAGAGTGCTAATACCAAGCTTTTAGCTCAACAGCTTTCCCTAAAAGACAGAGAATCAACACTGTGAACTTACTGTCCTCTAAAATAGGCAACATGATTAGCAAAAACACAAATAACACTTTTACTGAACAGACTAAGCCGTACAACACTAGACTCTGTATGAATATAGTAAGATCTAATATACAGCTGGCAATGTAAAAAAGTGTTTACTGAATGAGTATTTATTGCTGGTGACTAATATGCTAAATATCTCTAAAACTTAAACAATAATTAACGCTTGATGTAAACAGTAGAATAAAAAGCAAATATACATTAGTTATGTTAAGGGAAAGGACAACCGTTAAAAAATTAACTCTTTTTTTATTCACTACCAAAACTAGTATGATTCACACATTGTTATGACCAGTGGCGCAGAGGACTTGTAACTTATAGTACAAACTAAAATGGCTATACAGGTATGGGACCCATTATCCAGAATGCTGGGGACCTGGGGTTTTCCCGATAAGGGGTCTTTCCGTAATTTGGATATCCTACCTAAAGTCTGCTAAAAACATAATTTAAACATTAAATAAACCCAATAGGATTGTTTTGCCTCCAATAAGGGGTAATTATACCTTAGTTGGGATCAAGTACAAGGTGCTGTTTTATTATTACAGAGGAAAAGGAAACCATTTTTAAGAATGTGAATTATTTGATTAAAAGGGAGTCTATGGGAGTCGGCCTTTCCATAATTTGGAACTTTCTGGATAATGGGTTTCCGGATAAGGGGTCCGATACCTGTATAACTGTTCATGCATTTTGCAATATCCATATTATAGATGAGATGTCCAAACTTAACTAACAAATATAAACAATTGTGTTGGTCATACCATTCAAAATAGTAACCCATAGCAACCAATTATAAGGTAGCATTTACTGATCTGATTGGTTACTATGGATTACCTCATTTCTATTTAAGCATTTAAAGCAGAAACTACCTAAACCCATGTAATACATGAGTGGTGAATCCCTAGATCTGTATAACTGTCCTGCTCCCCAAATGTCTTATTGCATTCTAATTTCCTTTGAAATTACAGTAGTACATTATTTCTTCTACTGTTTAGTTTTTCCATGGAAAAAATCATTGCAAAAACATGAGAACAGAAAAAAACAAATGTTGAAATCAGCTAAGTGACTACTTATCTTAAAATATCTTCCTAAAAGTAAACGATAAATAAAAAGAAACACATGGAACATTGTTTTTCTGGCTATAAATAGTGTAACAACAAAATGCTTGACGACAAGCCAAATGCTGAGTATTTAATAACAGGGCACTTTATGATTGCTGTTATGGATTCTCTCATATAATACATCATTTAAAAATCTATCTATCTATCTACTGTATCTATCATCTATCTATCTATCCATCTATCCGTCTATCTATCTATCTACTGTATCTATCTATCTATCTATCTATCTATCTATCTATCTATCTATCTATCTATCTATCTATTGTATCTATCTATCTATCTATCTATCTATCTATCTATCTATCTATCTATCTATCTATCTATCTATCTATCTATCTATCTAATGTATCCTATCTATCTATCTATCTATCTATCTATCTATCTATTTATCTATCTGTCTATCTATCTATTATCTATCTATCTATCTATCTACTGTATCTGTCTATCTATCTATCTGGCCATCACCCATAGACTTATTTTTAAGCAAATAATGCTAATTTTTTAAAAAAATGATTACCTTTCTCTGTAATAATAATAATAATAAAACAGTATCTTGTACCTAAGCTGCATAAATCATCAATACTAACTGTAGATTTTAGCATCACAATATCTTTGGATACTATGCTTATTCAATATATCATCCATGCCTTAAAGGCATCAACAAAATCTGCTATCACAACCTCACTGTAAAAAACCACCTACGCCACTTCAAATTAAAATTCCGTTCCTCTAATCTAAAGGGGGGCCTCTGGTGTGCTGATTGTTTTTATGGAAAAAAGAACATTCCCTATCTGCCTATAATCCCTTCTAATGTACAACCCCAACCTCGACAGTCTCACCTCATAGTTTAAGGCCTCCATCCCCTTTACCAGTTTAGTTGCACGTCTCTGCACTCTCTCCAGCTCATTAATATCCTTCTTAAGGACTGGAGCCCAAAACTGCACTGCATACTCAAGGTGAGGCCTTACCAGAGACCTATAAAGAGGCAAAATTATGTTCTCATCCCTTGAGCCAATGCCCTTTTTATACAAGACAGCACTTTATTTGCTATAGTAGCCCCTGAATGATACTGTCTGAACTTAGACAACTTGTTATCTACAAAAATTCCCAGATCCTTTCAATTAAGAATCCCCCCAACACACTACCATTTAGTATCAGTGACACCTCAGGGGTCCTAGCCGCCTATATTTTGCCTCTTTAAGTTACCGGGAGCAGATATTTTGCTACCAAAATGCATAACTTTGCACTTTTCAATATTGAACCTCATTTTCCAGTTTGCTGCACAGTTTTTAATTTAGTCAGAACACTTTACAAAGTGTCAGCATCCTGCATGGAACTTATAGTTTAGCAGAATTTAGTATCATAAGCAAAAATAGAAATAGTTCTTTAAATGCCTGCCTCCAGGTCATTAGTAAACAACTTAAAAAGCAAAGGACCAAACTCATAGTATAATGATTTGCAATGTATTCAAGTATCCTATCCCTTATTTCCCCTTCTAAAAACATTAACTAAGACTAAGAGGCCTATAGTTTTCAGGCTGAGAACAGGATCCCTTTTTGACTGCCTGAAATAAAAAGTTGTAATTCAGCATATTTACAAACCTACTAGCTTACCTACTAGCCTACTAGTGTTACTATAGTACAAAGAAGATGGCTGCACTACATGCACAGGGTTCAGCATGCTGAATCCTTCTTCCGCTGCTGGGGGTCATACCCACTTCACTGTGTAACTGCTGGAGACTTCAACCAACATTGCACTGGGAAATCAAATGACTTGATTGGTGGACGGCTGCATGAGGATGCAGCCTAAGTGAACAGTCGGCATTAATAGTTGACTGAAGGTTATTGGGCCTCAGATATTTTGATTGCTAAAAACCTTGTTCATGACTGGTGTTATTTGTTCACTCACTAATTTAAGGTGCAGGGTTACAAAAGTATGTTCAACTCTGATATCACTATACTATATTGCACAATCTCATCTGCAAGGTCCTCTTTACCATGAGATGCTTAGAAGAAGAGAAAACTTTAATAACAATGACTGAAAGAAACATTTACCAGAAAATATATTTCCTGGAGTTATTTTGGGAGAATTTCCGCTTTTGTTTTTGTTAAATAAACATTGGTCATTTTAATTGTTTGTATTGTATTATTACTGTTCTTGCATTTTAATATAATATGTCCTGTAATATGCTTTGGGCTCTCTAAATCAACAATTTGTTTTAACATAAGGGATTTATCAGCCTATATTAAAAAAATGTGAGCAGAAGAAGGAAAATGAAAAACATCTATTTTGCCTTAAGTACTATGATGGTGTTTTCATCCGTTACATGCAATATGAAAACAGACTTTCCACATAATTTAGGGAAACTACTAATGTAATGAAAGCAAATTTAATGAATGTTTAGGCCGCAAAAGTATTATCTTTTATATTACAAGAAAAGTTTTCTTTTGAAAAGCCTTGGACAAATATTCTGTGACTGGGTGCCAGAGGTTTAAGAAACCAGGAGGGGCATAATCAGCATAGAAAACCATCTGCACACTAGTTACTCTGAGGCAGTTTTTGAAGAAGAGAATAAATTCAAAGCGGAAATTACAATAATAGATGAAGATCTGGAGCTCTGGAGCTTAGACTTTCAGGTCTGATTCTGTACAACTATTTTCTGATAAACTAAACGATATGAGCTTTAGCAAACAAGAGCAACTTCCTATAATAAAGTCCCTTTCTCTCTCTGTGTGTATATCTACTAAAGGAGGATTTATAACTCTTTATACAGATAAGCACAATGCACAATTAATTTTGTTTGTTATGTCAAATTGAAACACCCAACAGAAGCAAGATAGAAAAAGAAAACCCTTCAAACACACAAAATGTAAAAATCTAGAAATAGTGCTTGTTTTACAGCAGGACAGAGGACAGAGCATCTTCAAATGCTTTCACTTGTCCTGCATCTTTCATCTTTTATGATTGACAATATGAGTTTGGCAAATGTGGTGCATTCTTATTTTATTAAATTGTATAATGTTTGATATTTACTTTAAAGCATTAATATCAAGTCTGTCCTCTTCAGTGACTGTTAAAGTGAAATATAATATAATTGTTTTGCTCTAAAGCCACCTTATGCCTTCAATCCTGGATTAAAGATTCTCCTACCTTATGTGCTTATCGTTAGCCATCACTGTGTAGGGAGTTAGAGCATATGGCTATAAAGGAGGAGCCATGGACCACTTGCAGTCACAGTGGAGAGGTGTCTTTTCAGGAGGTGAAACCTCCTTTTTAAAAAGAAAGATAAAATATTTTTTTCATTCCATCTGGCAGCCAAAAAATGATTGCTTTGTGAGGCTACGATTGTATTGTTGCTTTTTATTACTTATCTTACTATTTAGGCCCTCCTCTATTTATTTCTGTCTTTCTTTCAAACCACTGTCTTTCTTTTAAACAGTTTGCTGCTGAAATTCCAAACTGGATTGCTGCTGAGCAAAAAGCAAAATAACTCAAAACCAATTGCACATCGTCTCAGAATACCAGTCTCTACATCATACTAAAAGTTAATATAAAGGTGAAGAACCCCTTTTAGGTCAATATTACGCAGAGTGTTTCTTTATCTGGTTCCTCTCAGGGAGACCATGGTACTCAAAATACTTTTACTCAGCAGCATTGGTTTCACACTCTAATAAACTGGAACCAACCAACCAACCAACCAACCAAGATGCACTGAAGTGTCACTAAAAAAGTGCCATTTGACAATGTAGCAGAAGAGCATAGAATGAGTACAGTTCTCTCTCGATGCTCAGCACATTACTGAGAGCCCTAGGAGGCATGTTTCTAATTCAGCAGAAATGGACAGTTTGAATGTTTACAAAAATGCTCAGAACGCTGTTCCTTAAGTTGTGTAAAGGCATGAAAATGTTTAGATTTACTGCTGAAAAGTACATACATATACTGAAGCACCTCAGATATGAAGAGAACATTTGTTTTCAAAGTTATCATTGAATATGGAATTTATGTAATAAACCCAACTCTGCCTAACTTTGTGCATTAACAAGCCTATTGTGCTTAAGTTAAATAAATAGAATGAAAAGAAAAATGTTGACTGGCAGAAATGACCTTTTCCAAATCTTGTATTTGAAGCCCAGTAGGAGACATGCCTTAGGTCATGTTTAACATTCTAATGTGGGGCCAGTGGAGCACATCAACATCTGCAAGTCACACCACTGACGCCTGTTCTCAAATATTAACATGCTGTTTAAACTGGTGAACTGCTCGGAATAGCTGCATGCCACGAGCTAATAATTATTTCTCTGAAAATGGTGTGACTGGTGTCTTAATAAAGGTTGAATTTAAGTGTTTCACAGAAATAGGACATTGCTGCTCCTCACAGAGGCAAGCCGCTGGTTTCTACATTTTTGTTTGAACTTTTTCCTTGCTTCAAAAAACAATGCACTAAAAACCAAAACATGCAGGTGATGTTAACTCAAGCTTCTTTAACAAAAATATTATTATTGGCTGACACAGAACTGCTGTGATTTGGCAGTTGTCAGCTAATATAACCCAAAAAAGCTTCTTTCTAGGAATTTACAGAGTTGAAGAAAAGCAGTTATATGTTTGATGTCTAACTAATGGTGATATATGTGCTCTCTCACTGGGACAATGGATATACATGTATACTGTTTGACTTATCAAAGTGGCAAAAGGAAACACTGTCCCCTTTCACTTTGCTGAAAAATTCTCAAAACTTTGAAAAGATTTGCGAAAAACGGAAAATGATGTGGGCAACAATTTTTCTTGACTGATGCTCCCACGGACATCTACATGACCACGACAACTTTTAAATATATGTATGTTTTCATTCGCATTTTTGTCAGTTTTGATGCATAAAAATTGGAAAATATTTGCATTTTTAATAGAAATAATTGTGATTATTAGCTCAAAAAAATACGAAAAAAGTATATCCCCCCCCCCTCATTTCTTCTAGACTGAAAGCTCATGCTATTCTTCTGTACAGTACTAAGAAATCCTTACAAATCCTGTAATAACATTTAGTTTTCTAATATATTTTATTTAAATGTATTCAAATTCATGATTATATATGACAAAAATAAATAAATAAAAAAGCTGACTACTGGACTACATGACTGAATCTCATTCTTTTTTTATAACCTATTTCTCTATATTTATTTTTATACAATAGTAACCTGTTTACTTGTTTATAGCAGGCCTGTATACAGTTTACTCTCAAATTAGGGTTACCAGATGACTGGAAAATTCAGGGACATGTTTAATAAATACGCCTTGTAAGGCCATGCCTATTTTATTAAAAAAGTGCTATCAGCACAGATCTACTTTCTACTTCTAGACTCATTGTTGAATTTTTAGGTGTTAAAACAACCTAAAATGCATCTTAAATGCAGTGTATTAGACAAAATATTTGTCTAATAAGTAGCTCCACCAATAACTGGCAGTCAAATCCCAGCACCAAGAGATCTGCTTTAAAACATATTCTATTCAGAAGTCCTAAATACTGTATCTGTACCGAGTAAAATGCATCCATTCAATATGGCAAGAGCAAAGAGTCCTGTCCTATGCATGCCAGCATATTTATGTGCTTTGTCATATATTCTTGATTCAGATGAATTCAGTCGAGGACAAAATCACTTGAACATACAGTCAAACTTACGGAGGTTGGTTAATGCATGTTTGTTATTTTTGATGATACCAATAGAAAAAGTACTGTACAACATGAAATAATCTACAAGAACAAGGCCAAATGCTACAACTGCATACTTTTATGGAACTGTGGACACTGTGATTTTGTTTTGTTGAAGGCTTATGGTGAAAAGTGCTCAGGAAATAAAATGTGCTAAAACGCCCCTTGTGCCATTACCCTCAATATACCTTCATTTAAATTTTAACTAATGTCTCAACAAACCTGGCTGTATGGATTATGTTATCTACAGAGGAGGATTTCACTCCATACATTTGGCTGCTTGTTCTGCATTGCAAATGACTTGTATGACATATAAACCCCATACACAAAAATGTAATCAGTGAACAGCCTCTTTGAAATCTTTCAATACCTGCCACTCTGGTTGTCCAGAGGTTAATAGTAAGGCTGCAGCATCTCCTTAATCACTTAGATTTTCTTCTCCTCCTGTAACCCACTCGGCCCCCTCCCTCAGGAATTTGCTTTGGCTGTTGGCTTGTGGGCATGCTCAGTTGTTCTAAGCTCAGATTACTAAACACACCCCCCAGTCTAGCAGCCAGTGAAGAGAGGGCATTGCTGGTTCCCATAGAAACTCAGCTCTAGCTGTCTGCTTTAATTATTTTCTTCTGAGCTCAGCTCAAACAAAGCAGAAAAATGGCCACCAGGTGAAAGCTGCTATTTGGTTTAGGAAAATGTGATGCTGCTAGCAAACAGAGGGGATATATGCAGTACAAATGATGCCATTTGGGTGGGGGAGACGTGCCCCACTGATATACAAAGGCAACTGTAGGCTTTACATGTCCTTTAATGTTAATATTTGTGCAGTGATTGCTTTAATGTTTATTTACTTTGCACTTTTAAACCAGCCAGGAATAGCAAAACCTTTTACAATGGGCACTCACGTCTCAGGTTAGAAACATGATCAGCTTGTTCCATAATTGGGATGTGAACCAAGTATAACATTTTCCAGCATACAAGTACCAGTACATGACAGAAGAACCAGAATTGCAACATGGTTTGTAGAAGTGCATATAAGTTTCTCTTATGAGGATTAGCTTTAACAGTAAATTCAGACAAATGACCCTGAGTAATATGTATGTCTAAGAAAGGAGGTAGCTATTCTTTTAGGTGGGTGTGCCTGCTTGTAAAGTATTAATACCTTACAGATCAGGTGGCCTGTCTTTTTATCATTTATCAACCCTCTGATCTTGATTGTAAGCTCTACAGGGCAGGGACCTCCATCCTCTTGTCTCTTTGACTCTTAACTTATTGCAACTGTATTTATCTTGTATCTATCTGTATTTATTGTTATACTTTGTATGTATCTATTATTATCTCAATAACCCCCTGTTTGTATTAATCCATTCTACTGTACAGCAACGCGTACATAAGTAGCCCTTTATAAATAAAGATATACATACACACATATATACATACATTGGGCTGCTGGCTGTGTAGAGCAGAGCAATGTAGCCCAATACCATAACAGGAATTGAAATCAGTTTTCTTTGTTACAAGGATTAGTTAGACTTTAAGGGAAATAGTACATGCAGCAATTCTTTAAGTCCAGAAAGAAGAAGCTCAGCTGTAAAGGAACAAAATCATTTCCCAGTTGATGGCCAATGACTGGGACATATGCGGTGCACTCGTTGGTCCGGCATGAATACCATTGAAGTCATTGGGATTCTGGGTATTTTGTTGCCCACCAGCAGAGTGACTAAAAGCTTACATGTCAAAATATCCTATGCCTGTGTGCGCCATTGCCCTAAGGCTTAGGTGAATTTGCTCTTTGATCTTTATTCTGGGTTTTGGGGCAAAATCGACCAGGGTGGATAGAATTCTGTGACATAAAATGCTAAGTAAAAAACAGCATTATGAGAATGATGTGAATTAAGTTATTCAAATATTATGAGAGATGCTGAAGTATACAGTAATGCCAACCGAATTCAGAAAGATTAGAGAAAATTGTTTGACGGTGTAGATACTGGGATTCCCTAATCTGCCAAGTGTAAATTGTTCAAGCAATTCAAATGATCATGATAAAAAACAGACCTGAATCTCCTACTTGCAGCATACATATCCTCATAGCGCTGACTGTCATGTTTAATATCTAACATTGTTTTTAATGATACTCTTTATCACAGTGCTAATCTTTAAAAAGAGCACTTTAAATCAATGGGTACATTTTCTTAACCATATTGCAAAGAAAAATATATATAATAGATATATTGTTCCATTTGTTATATCTACTTACATTGTCTTATTTGCAACACCAATTTTGTCTTAATAAACCTTGGAAAAAAAAATAGTTGTGTATCCTATTCTCATTGAAAACTACAAAAGAGAATTTAGAACTGTATGTAACTGTCTGCCTTATCTAGGGAAGAATCTTTGGGTTGACTGTAATAAAAGGTAATAAGACATATAAGACATAATATAAGGCAACAATAATGTAAAATAATGTTCATTTGTTTATTATACTGCAACTTTTAATTGCACATAAATCTTTTTTAAGACCTGCTTGAAGGTGTCGTCGTTTTACGTTTTCAGTACTAAAGTAAACAACAAACTGCACAAACATTGGCAGTTGAGTTGCTACTTGTTCACCAAACGTACAGTATATTAACTATGCACAAAAGAAACATTTGTTGTGTATTGGAAAAATTGCTTGCACTGTTGTTTACATTCTCCTAATTGTATAGCTAATGGTCCAGTTTTGAAATAGTCCTTTGTTTCTTCTCACAGAAATAAAGTACAGAAAATAGATATTCAGTATAATAAAAAATAACACAATTTCCGAAAGCAAGTGCTATGTGCCAAGTGCAGAAACACATGTAAACAGCACTTATTGGTCCACAATGCAGTTCTTTCTATAGAATTCCATCATAATAGCAGCACCTGCAAAATGGCATGACCCGTAACTTTAGTGTGATTTACCAATGCAAACGTAGCTAAGAAATTGTGTGGGTAAATGGTGCACAAATAACTTTTATATTTCTTTGTGGTCAAGTTGTGTATAAATGCATCATTTCCCATGTGGAAATGGCTGCTTTTAACATGGTGATACATAACTTCATGGTATTTAAGTGCATGCAGAATGCATTGTATTTTGATGGATTTGCATTTGTAAATTATACCTAAAAAGATAAATTTTAATTCCAGCTAACCTTTTCTCTTTTTTTCCTGGTGCAAGAATAAATATTGGTTGCAGGACTTTTACCAAGGATGCAAGTATCTGTATTTATAATATTTATTGACTAGAACAAATGAACTCATTAGGGGGTTCATTTAAAAAAAAGTGAAAGTGCAACAAGAAAAACGACATGCAATATCAACACTATCAATAAAGGAACTTGCACCTATATATGCTCCTTTCAACTGCCACACTGGCTCAGACGAAATACAAGGTACAGGGCCCAAGGACACAAGTGAGTCCTGGAATTAACACCTGCGTTAAAGGACATGTAAACCCCACACACAAAAATGTAATCAGTGAACAGCCTCTTTGAAATCTCTCAATACCTGCCAGACTGGTTGTCCAGAGGTTAATAGTAAGGCTGCAGCATCTCCTTAATCACTTAGATTTCCTTCTCCTCCTGTACCCCACTCAGCCCCCTCCCTCAGGAATTTGCTTAGACGTCTGGCTTGTGGGCATGCTCAGTTGTTCTAAGCTCAGATTACTAAACACACCCTCCAGTCTAGCAGCCAGTCAAAAGATGGCATTGCTGGTTTCCATAGAAACTCAGCTCTATTCTAGTCTGCTTCAATTTTTTTCTCCTAACCTCCTCTCCTGAGCTCAGCTCAAACAAAGCAAAACTTTTATCAAAGACAGTTGTGCCAGTTGTCTTGATGAAATGTATGCTGAATAAGGGTCTGTGTGTATGTATGCTGTTTGCAGATTTAAATGTATCTTATTATGTATCAGAGAAAAAATGGCCACCGGGTGAAAGCTGCTATTTGCTTTAGGAACATGTGATGGTGCTGGCAACCTGAGGGGATATATGCAGTACAAATTATGCCATTTGGGTGGGGGAGGCGTGCCCAACTAATATATATTTTAGGCAAATGTAGGCTTTACAAGTCCTTTAAGGATTCCAGGACTGTCTTAAGAGCCTACACATCCAAGTGGTTTGCACATATTAAATCCAATGCTAACTCCAGTGTCGCAATATTCTATCATGTGACTCAGCAATCACAACTGATGCTGCCTCTATTCATAGAAGTGAACAGACATCATCATGATGTAGGGGACAGCTAGCAGCAGGGTAAGGGAGTTGGCGAATTTTCCTTTAGTAGCTGCTCACATTGCACTTGCGTTAGCAGTTATCAAGTTTTAGCACTGAATATCTTTAAGACTTTTTGCTAAAGGATATTTATTGCATAACTGTTCCAAATGGAACTTATAATTCCGCTCATACAAGTTGTGTCAAGTTGAACATTCCCTTTAAGCAAAGTAGTTATAATCTATATCTTGAATTTGCATGCAGTGTTTTCACTGACAGTTTTTCAATGCGCTCCTGCCAAACCCACCATCTGCCAGAGTACATTCAGCATTGCACATGGGAAGATAAATCAGTGCCTATAATCCTTAAACAATAATCAAATCAAGGAAAACTGCATGTACTATTTCCTCAGTTATATTTGTTCTGCCAAAATTTTATGATCTGCTAAATGTGTTTGCATGATGGAATAAAGATACCAATTGATTAGCCTTTTTAATGTGAACTAAGGGATATACCCATGGGTAAGAAAATGTTTGTTTTTACAAAATAAAAACTGGCAATTTCACAAATATTTAAACAAATGTTTTTTAAAGCAAAGTTTGTCTGTTTATTAGAACAGTAACATACGTCCATTGTAATGTTTAAACATCTATCATATCACACCATTGCTTTTTATGTGCTGTAATTGGATTAGTATTTTGTATAAATAACCCAGTTAGCATATGGGCTACAAAAGTAATTTTTGTGATAGGGCTTTCAGTGATGGACTGATCATTTCTGCATCTTACAAGATTATAATGATTTGAGGGGGAGAAAGTGAGGGGAATAGAAAGAATTGTAACTTGAAATTGCCAATAGGATTAGGGTACAATTCATTGACTTTAGAATGTGGTTCACACTGTTGAGCTTGGATGGTATGTATCAGCATTACTCCCTGACCCAGGCACAGGGAACATTTTGGATAGATTAGTATAATTCTGCGCTGCGGAATATGTTGGCGCTTTATAAATAAATGTTAATGTAATGTAATGTAATAAGTAAAGATATGACTCGGTGGCAACATCAAGTCACAGATTTTTTCAGAATCTCCATACTGTAGCCCATTGGTCTAATGCTGTTCAATACAATACAGTACAAATTAATCCTCCACAATGTATCACCAACTTGCCAAACCTGTGTGAGAAAAATTCCGATTGGAAAACGAACATTTTGCGACTTTTTCGTATTCTTTACGATTTTTTTTCGGCGTCTTTACGACTTTTCGGAAATTATCGCGACTTTTTCGTTACCAATACGATTTGCGCGAAAAAACGCAAGTTTTTCGTAGCCATTACGACTTGCGCGAAAAAACGCGAGTTTTTCGTAGCCATTCCAAAAGTTGCGCAAAATCTGCCGATTTTTTCGTAGCGTTAAAACTTGCACGAAAAGTTGTGCCTTTTTGGTAGCGTTATAACTTAAAAGGCGCGACGTTTCGCGCAAGTTTTAACTCTACGAAAAAATTGCGACTTTTCGCGCAAGTTTTAACGCTACGAAAAAATCGCCAGATCTTGCGCAACTTTCGGAATGGCTACAAAAAACTCACGTTTTTTTGCAAAAATCGTATTGGTAATGAAAAAGTCGCGATAATTTCTGAAAAAATCGCAAAATACCGATCATTACGAAAAAAACGCAATCGGACGCATTCGGCCCGTTCGTGGGTTAGTAAATGTGCCCCTTAGTATCCCTACCCCCTAGTGGGTATGTCCAAGCCTGCATGATGAAATGAAGGGATCCATAAACTCTTCTACTAAAGACTCAGTGACTCTTGCAGATGGCCCTTGCGATTGCTATTTTTAAAGGGAGCAGTAATCCAATGCCTACTCAGCTATCAAGCTAGTAAGTCCCCCAAAGTGTTCGTTCCTAAGGTTATTGTAGCAGAGTTAAAAACACTCACTGCAACATTTTCAGATGTAAAAGCACTTCCACCTGTACTTCCACATATCCATTTGGGGTAAATGGGAACAGCCTGAGGCAGTCGCAAGCATTTTATATATATAAAATATATATACTGGCACTTGACTAGACACAGGATTGGTTGATTTCTGCATGATGGATGGCTAGTCTACTTTAATACATGGGGTTTTAATGAATAAAATAAACTTTACAGAAAGCTGTATTTTAAATCCTTGAACTAGAGAATGCCCTGTAGAAAGGTCTATCTGTCTTCAAGAAACCCTATGCAAGTATTCAGAGTATTCTTTTTAATTCACAGCACAGACCAACATATATATTAAACAGTACCCTCTTTAGTGCTTTATTTGGACAAAGACAGAAGAGCAAAATGTTCCACTGGTTTTAACACCTCAGCAGCACCCAATAATCGTGTCCTCCTCTATACTACACAAAACAATTGACTTTTAGAAATGCAGTAGTTTGCTACCCATGCAGTGAGCATGAGCAAAACCAAATAGCTTAAAAATAATTCATAGCTGAATGGTTCATTTAGCTTAATATGGTCCTTAAGTACACTATAAGAGCAGAAGTACAATTGGTCTTTATTTTTTATTTTTGGTGGTTTTTAAAATATTGACATTTTATTTCTGCAACCCTCAGAAGCTTTTACCTGGTTGTTAGGGGTTAATTACTGTAGCAACCAGGGAGTAGATTTGGAAGAAAAATGAAAGATAGTCTCACAGTGCATCTGGTATTTATCAGGGGTGAGTGGCTCCTGACAACTATACAGCATTTCTAGCTGAATGCTGGAAATAATACCTAGGTGACATGATAGTTCGGCTTGCATGAGATTACACCAAACACCTACACGGCCAATCTTCTCTGACTGCATCGCAGAAAGTGACATGCATTCCATGTAACTTTCTGTTTGCTAAGAAAAATGTTTAATATGAGCTAGTGAATGGCCTTTCTCAATAGCTTTTTAGGTCTATTGTAACCAACTGCAACTTACTAGATTGTGTAACAGTGACTTCATGTAATCACTTGGTCACATTGAGAGAGGGATGGGGTTCCAAATCTGTTGCGATTAAAATGGGCTAAGATTACTTTCTGTGTGTGGCCTGTATGAAACTGAAATAAAGGTTTATGGGCTGCTTCCTCATGTATTTAGGAGACGGTAAGGTTAAATACTCTCTCTTTCTTGTATGTTTCTGGAAAAGCATTAAAGAATTGCATGTCCACGGATATAAACAGTGTATTCTGTCACTATATCTGAATATATATCTAAGCGGTATTTACTTAAACATTCAAAGCCGAAGGGTATACATTTAGCTGCTTTTATGATCCCACTTCCTGAATAATATTTGCTAGAATTAAATACTTTCTGCTATGTCCAAATGGTCTGAAAAGCACTGGTGTCTAGCCAGAGTATAATGCTGTACTAGATTTTAAAGAACCAGAAGTAACAAAAATGAAATGAATTATTACATTTCTATTCTGTACATATAAAAATCATGCTTTTTAAGCAAAAGTCCTGTTTTTTTATTGTAGTCATACTTCCATTGTTGAACAAATAGGCTACAGTGGTGTGAAAAACTATTTGCCCCCTTCCTGATTTCTTATTCTTTTGCATGTTTGTCACACAAAATGTTTCTGATCATCAAACACATTTAACTATTAGTCAAAGATAACACAAGTAAACACAAAATGCAGTTTTTAAATGAGGGTTTTTATTGTTTAGGGAGAAAAAAAATCCAAACCTACATGGCCCTGTGTGAAAAAGTAATTGCCCCCTGAACCTAATAACTGGTTGGGCCACCCTTAGCAGCAATAACTGCAATCAAGCGTTTGCGATAACTTGCAACAAGTCTTTTACAGCGCTCTGGAGGAATTTTGGCCCACTTATCTTTGCAGAATTGTTGTAATTCAGCTTTATTTGAGGGTTTTCTAGCATGAACCGCCTTTTTAAGGTCATGCCACAACATCTCAATAGGATTCAGGTCAGGACTTTGACTAGGCCACTCCAAAGTCTTCATTTTGGTTTTCTTCAGTCATTCAGAGGTGGATTTGCTGGTGTGTTTTGGGTCATTGTCCTGCTGCAGCACCCAAGATCGCTTCAGCTTGAGTTGACGAACAGGTGGCCGGACATTCTCCTTCAGGATTTTTTGGTAGACAGTAGAATTCATGGTTCCATCTATCACAGCAAGCCTTCCAGGTCCTGAAGCAGCAAGACAACACCAGACCATCACACTACCACTACCGGTCGTCCGGCCACTCCTGGGAAGGTTCACCACTGTTCCATGTTTTGCCATTTGTGGATAATGGATCTCACTGTGGTTCGCTGGAGTCCCAAAGCTTTAGAAATGGCTTTATAACCTTTACCAGACTGATAGATCTCAATTACTTTTGTTCTCATTTGTTCCTGAATTTCTTTGGATCTTGGCATGATGTCTAGCTTTTGAGGTGCTTTTGGTCTACTTCTCTGTGTCAGGTAGCTCCTATTTAAGTGATTTCTTGATTGAAACAGGTGTGGCAGTAATCAGGCCTGGGGGTGACTACAGAAATTGAACCCAGGTGTGATAAACCACAGTTAAGTTATTTTTTAACAAGGGGGGCAATCACTTTTTCACACAGGGCCATGTAGATTTGGAGTTTTTTTTCTCCCTTAATAACGTAAACCTTCATTTAAAAACTGCATTTTGTGTTCAATTATGTTATCTTTGACTAATAGTTAACGGTTTTTGATGAGCAGAAACATTTAAGTGTGACAAACATGCAAAAGAATAAGAAATCAGGAAGGGGGCAAATAGTTTTTCACACCACTGTATGTCTGGCTAAGTCTGATGTCTTCAGGGAAGCCTTAGATAATACATATTTATTAACTGCCTAAAAATGCCCTACCACAAAAGCTACTGGTTAATTGAAATACAATTGTTTTACAATTATTTGTAATTATACAATTTCCAAAACTGTTATTAAATATTTAATAGTGAGGATTAAAGAAGATTTAAACAGAAGCAGATGCATCTGACAGGCCTTCTTTTTTAAGGAAAAAATGAGTTTCTTCAGGTGCTGCAGCACCTTTATATTGGGGCAGCTATTCATAAATCAAGTGTCAGGAATAAAAAACCCTTAAATAATCAATGGCTACATTAATGAACTTACATAATTCAAATGCATAGTTAAGCTGACTTAAACACAAGGCAGCATATGGTCCAACATGTTGGACCATATTGAGCCATAAGCACCATTATAGCCTGCTTCATCTGTACCCAAATACCTCTGGGTAATAGTTGCACATGACTGGTTTGCCAACAAATTTTAAGAAATCCTTAAAATAGCCTTTTGGATAATGATATGCTCTTCTTGGGAACATTTCAAGAGAAAATAAATAGAAAATAGCTTCTTAATTGAATTAAGTTTAAAACAACTGGACTTTTCTGGTTTTTTCTTAAAAACTTTTCACCACATATCTGTGTGGCTTCACTTGGATGAGTGAAACATTTTCAAGAAAAGTCCAGTTGTTTTAGACTTCTACTAGATAACTCACAAAAAGGCACTGTATTTGATATTTGCCAAGCACCTGGTATTTTCTACCAACATATATACTATATACAAAAATAATTCATTTAGTGCCTTTAGCAATAAAAAAATAACTTTTAATTCATAATTATTTAAAAAGAGAATTCGTTATCTCATTAAAAACCGTGACCCACCAAAATCAATGATTTATTTAAAAAGAATTCATTTAAATAAGTGCGGATAACTTTTTGTGTTCACATAATTCATTCCCTATCAGAAATTTACTCTTCTTTCCGATCAAGGGCCAATCACACAATCACACAATCAGAAACCGCTACTTAGGAGTGTCAGTGCTTAATTGATCAGTCTATTTACATTAAAACCACGTTAGAGGTAAGCTAGGAGTTAATTATTATAGGACTGTCTATCTTAAGGTTCACAATTAAACCAATAGGACATTTGTGGAAGGTCAAGTCTGTAGGGGTGGAAAATCCCTGCGGGTTACATAGGACACAGTCCACACAATTGCTTGTCACATACCATCACACAGCCTGGTTCCTATCCCCAAATTCGCTGCCCTACAGCTTTCTGCCCACCCCCTTACCGTCTTTTTTTAAATATTTATAAATTAAAAGTTATATTTTATTGCTAAAGGAACTAAATTAATTATTTTTGTAATAAGACTTCTACTAGATACTCTAGATACTGTATATCATGACCTGGATGAATAAGAATCTTCATAGACAAAGAAATAGCTTCTTGTGTTGTCAAATACATGATTTTTCTATATAGTAAAAGTAATAGTATGCAGAGATCAACATGAAAGGAATTTTATTCTTAAAATGCATGAAGTGTGAAAATTCCTTTGAGCACAAGAATTCAGATTAATGTAGCACTGTAAGATATTATACATTTCACTGGCAACACTGAACCACAAGAGGAATGCAAGACAGCAAGATTGCAGCCAATAACTTTTTGTTTTTCACAGAAAAAGTGCCCAGCCTGCAGTTATCTTGTTGTCACTGAGCTGTGTCTGAGCATCTTTTGAGTTCTCACTACCTCCGCCCCCCAAAGTCATTGCTCATGTACATGCTTGTTCGCACGAGTGTGCATGGTGCGGGGGCGAGATGGCTGCCGGGTTGCTTAGGGTGCCTGAGCAGCTGGGCCAACCCCTGCCAGAAGGGGGCCCTTGAGTTTGCAGCCCCAGTGGGCCCCAGACACCCCAGTCTGACTCTGCGCTCAAAACAATATCTAAGGAACACAACCTAAAGTCCAGTTTGGTTGAGATTAATGGGTGAATGCTCTTTTACTGTTTTGGACAATATAGCAGGATAATTGATATGACCATGTTTTCAAATATTCCTGTGATTTAAGTGAAGCCCATACAGGTGTTGGTGCTAAAGCCCAATAAATATCTAAAAACTCTCTGCATTAAAAGAATGAAAATGTGCCAACTAATGCCTCACACGTGTCTTTCAAGAAGGAGTGAATAGCAACATGGGTTTTGCCCACACAAAGTAATATTTCCAAACCATCCTTCTGCACAAAATCCTTCATAGGATATAGTGACTAGTCATAGGTTTTATATAATAATCTGACTCTTTTCTAATAACTGATTAAATTACTTCTCCACTTTCTATTTGCTAAAGTGCAGCTGTTGTAATTAATGATCGGATCAAGCATTGTAACAGTATTAGCTTCAGAACTGTCTAGTTAAATCCTACCCTATTATTGAACATTAAACAGGACTATTTGTTATGCCAATTGTAACTACACTATGGTTACACTAAGCATTCTGTTACTGTCCTGGATAGTGTCAATACGCTGCACATTCCTGAAGTTAAATGTGGTTAAATTATAATCCCAAATAATATTGAGGTATAAATCACTGTCATTCCATTTACCTTTTTATGTTCCACATAAAGCGCAATGCAAATTTAAGAAACAAATACCCTATTTTGTGTATGTATTATCCAATAAAGCTGAATGGTAACATTAACAGCAGTAAAATTAAAGAGGTGAAAACTCCCAGGTCTGCCTTTCTTCTTATACAGAATCCTGTGCTTCATACCACTATGAAACATGTTTTAATTCCTGATTTTATGAGCTAGCATACAAATATAGGCTTGTGGTAGAATTCAGACCCACCAGCCATTTTTAAGAGCTACCAGTACATTGCAAGATGAATTGTATACCATAGGCAATTCAACAAGAATCGCTAAATCCTTGGTAGGAGGGCAGTCTTACTGATTTGCCTTTGTAGTTTATAGTCTGCAACTTATTAAAAACAGACTGTAGCAAGGATACAAAGG
Source organism: Xenopus tropicalis (assembly GCF_000004195.4). NCBI lineage: Eukaryota > Metazoa > Chordata > Amphibia > Anura > Pipidae > Xenopus > Xenopus tropicalis. The sequence continues at coordinate 106,521,962 of NC_030678.2, read as the reverse complement.
GGATGAACTAAGCTTTTCTCCACTCATTTCCACACTGAGATGCTTGTAAGTTATTTTTGACCAATCCAAAACATATACACACCTTCATATGCAGACACAGCAGAATTCCATTGTTGCTTAAATAAAAATCCCCAAATCCATTTTACAGCTGCCCACTGTAGTTGGAAAATAGAAAGTTCCAAACAATAATAAAGCCTTTAGCAGCACTGCTATCCATTTGGAGACAGAGTTTACCTATTACTGTTGAACTTAATTATTACAGTCATCACAGGAGAACTTTTAAGAGCAGAGAGGTGAGCATAATCAGGCTTTTAAAACTGTATACATTTTAAAGGAACAGTTCAGTGTAAAAATGAAACTGGGTAAAACAGACAGAATGTGCAAAATAAAAAATATTTCTAATACAATTAGTTAGGCAAAATTGTAATCTATAAAGGCTGGAGTGGGCAGATGTCTAACATAATGGCCAGCTTTACTTTAGGGTAGGCCACATGGGACATAACTGCTCAGTTAGTTTGCGAGCACGCAGGTCAGATTTAAAATCAAACTAACTGAACCGTTATATCCCATATGGCCCCCCTCAAGTCACTGATTTGGTTACTGATTGCTAACAGCTTAGAGAGCTGTAAAGGAGGATATTCTTTAATATGCAGTGTTCTGGATATTATGTTAGACATTTGTCCACTCCAGCCTTTATAGATTACATTTTTGCCCAACTACCTATTTGAAAACATTTTTTATTTTGCGCAGTCTATTTTATCCAGTTTCATTTTTACACTGAACTGTTCCTTTACAGCTTTCAAATTGCTATCTGGCTTCTCTTTCCAGTGAAGTGGCTGCTTTACGGATAGAAGCAATTGTTCTCTTTAGCAAGCAAAACAAAATTGTACTGATTCAAGTTCAATATTTACTGCTGAAATGACAATGTAGCTTAAAGGGATGGTTCATCTTTAAGGTGCATTATTTATTCTTTGTAGTTTTTGAGTTATTTGCCATCCTCCTTACCTCTTTCTAGCATTCAGATGGAGATCACTGACCCTGGCAGACAAAAAATGCTTTGTGAGGCTACAATTTAATTGTTACTTTTTATTACTTATCTTCCAATTCAGTCCCCCTCCTATACTTATTCCAGTCTTTTACTCAAGGCACTGTCTAGCTGATAGAAAAAATAATGCCCTAGCAACCAGATAGCTGCTGAAATACCAAACTAGGGAGCTGCTGAACAACCTTAAAACTTTAAAAAATAGAAAATGAAGACCAACTGCAAATTGTCTCAGAATATTATTGTCTAAACAACACTAAAAGTTAATCTAAAGGTGAACTACCCCTTTAAGTAAATCTCTGACTGCAGTATCCCTTTTATAGAAAAACATTCTGTATACTATGAATATATATATCTCAGATAGATGGTTGATTATGGGGGGAGGCAATGTGGGTATTTAGATAATTCTTTGGATGAGTTAATTTACTGGTCAGTATATTGCAGCTTCAATGCAAAACCAAAAAAATATGCATTAGAATTGTCAGCTGGCATATCATTTATAAGCATGCTAAGAGAATAAAAATGGTGCAAATCTTGTTTTACCGAGACTAAAACACTAACTGCTGCCAGAATTTTCTTGGCAATGACCATGCAAATAATCACTATTTCACCTCTTAAAAATTTGAACATTGTTTTAAAAATAGCCTGTAGTACATGCAAGCATCAGTGAAAGCAATTTCCGTGGAAAAATAGTTCTTGTGTCTGGTCTTAAACCTGTTCAAACTGTAGGAACTTATTCTTGCAGAGGCAAAGGCCAGTCATTTGCTTATAACAAACTGTACAAGTGTTTACAATCAACAGTAGATGAATCATGCACACACGGACCCAGTAGCTGCTAAGAAGAGGAATGGAAAATACAATTTTTGTGCTTGAAAAAGTAAAAAGGTACAGGTATATATATATATACTGGTCTGGAGCCATGGCGTGTGGACCAATGGGATATTAGTTATTAGCTGAGCTATTAGCTTTCTTATTGGCCCAAAAGAAAAGCGGCTGGTCTGGTGGGGATTGAAAACCTGTGGCAGCACCCCAAAGTTTCTCCCCCCACAAGTCCCCGCTCAATGCAGGTCTATGCAGAGTACTGTGGCAACTGATCTACCATAAAGAAAGGGTAAAAAGTGCAAAAACATGGCAGATTGCAGAAACTTTTGCACTTTGCTTCCTGCCTTGTGCATGGAGGATGGTCCCCTTTGATTCTAGTTCCAGTTTTTTTTGTAGTTTTTCAAGCAACAAGAAACAAAGGCACGTTTTATATTGGTATTTAATGATAGTGTTAATTGTATTACAGTCTATTACATATATTCACAAATGTGCACCTTTTAGTGCTTATTGTAGTGCTGTAGCTTTCCCATTTTTCCCAAAGTGCTGTGATGCTGCTGCATCTGTGTTCCATTATTGCCTGTTTTGTTGTTACCACTAGAAACTGGAAGTCGCAGTTGCAATGAGTTGCTTACAGCAAATAGCAGTGCCATTGTCTACTTTAAAATCTAACTGTGGTGTCAGTTGTGATGCTTCAGTCTTTAAAATTAGAGGTACCAGATATAAGTAGCAACGTATTTTTTTTTATATATATAAAAAGTTGATGACGTAGTTTCCAAAAAGTCCTAAAAGGGTAAGTCAAGAGTCATTTTTTATGCTTCAGGCAGGCAACTAGGGTATCCATTTAAAATGCCCCATGCCAAAAGAACCAGTCCATGCATCCAACTGATGTGCTAATACCCAGGGGAAATTTATACATAATACTCAGAGAAATTTTAGAATTGAAGTAAACAATCACATTCTTCTAAATGTAATTAAACAAACCAGGCTCTTGGGAATTATGGCAAATGACATACTGGAAATATTTATTCAGAACCATCATTTATCTTGTGTATATTTTAGATATAACACTAGATCCACAAATAACTGTAAAGATCAATTTGATAACAAATTTCCATCTGTAAAAACAATGTATAAGGCCATGGTATGAAGGTTTGGTTACAGCCTAAATGTGTGACTCTTTATTTACTTACAGAGGTCAATTGCCATTTAAAACTATAGAAAATTAAAAAAAAATAATTTTTATTAAACCCAGCTTTTTACGCCCAAAAGAGTTTATCTAAATACTGTAACTGAAAGCATGTGTCATAAATGGTAAATATGTATCTTGATCTCTTGATGTTTATATGATTGTGGGAAAATGGAGAAGTTAAAGGCTCAGCTTACAACATATTTATGTAATATGCATTTAATACATTCATAAAAATTCAGCCTGCTTAAGATTTACATATGATAGAGGATGACAGACAACATGTTCTTTTCATAAACAAAACCATATCTACAAATGTTTGACATTTACTTAAAAGTCTGGACTGAAAAGTAATGAAACTCCTCCTCTACTTTTTTGAATTGTCGCAGAAAAAAACAGCGTCAAAAATCTGAAACCTCTTTCAAAACAAAAGAAGGATCCTCTGGGAAAGGGAAAGGACATCTGCCATTGACTTCTACATGATCTTGGCAAGTTTTATCTAGTGAATTGTCAGATTTGGATTTTTAGCCATTTTGTTGCATAGTAAATCCCAAAAAATGTTGTGATTTTTTTCTATGACTTTTAGGGCTAAAAAACTGAATCAGAAAAAAAAAATCAGAATGTTAATAAATTGCCCCTTAATACCAAGGGTGGGCTATTTAGCATTCTGTAAACTTTAAGAAATCAGTCCATCACACCTTATAAAGATTAGCTGACCTGTGTTATTAAATCCCATTGTAGGCTTTAATTGATCAATAAAAATAATGAAAAACTTAGGGGCACATTTATTAACTTATGATTGTTTCCGAATACAAAAAAAATTTGTATTTTTTCTAAGATTTCTTACTGTGCGTATTTTTTGCGACTTTTTTGTTAATTTGCGCAACTAATTCGTACTTTGCGACAATTTACTCGACAATTTCTGCGACAAAATAGTATTTTTCGCAAAGAGTACGAAAGTTTTGGACTTTCCTTGGGCCAGGTTGGAGCTGCAGAGTGCCATTGATTCCTATGGGAGGCTTAAAAAAACATACACAGAAGGATCAAAGTCACAAAAGTTTTCTCGCCGTTTGCAATAGTTCGGATATGAAAATGTTTTGACTTTCGGATTGCCAATACGATATTATCGTGACTATTTCGATTTTTTCGTAAGCATTTTCATGACATTTTGGATCATTAGAAATTATCGTATCTAATCCGAATTTTACCCATTTCGGGATTCAAACTCATACTTTGATGAATCTGCCCCTTAATCTTAGTTCATCATACAACTATTTTAGATCCTCTTGATTTAAAGGAGAAGAACACCCCCCCCCCCAGTAAATAATTTTTTGTTTTTCCCCAGGCCTTTCTAAATCAGTGCCATTTAAGTCTCTCCTAGGTAAACCCTCTCTAGACTTGCCCATGTACATCTATATTTATCATGCTGTGTAAAAAGTGGAGTCAAACATTACCAGTGATGTTGCCCAGGGCAACCAATCAGTAATTAGATTTCAACAGTTAGAAAACCAAAGCAAGGCATCTGATTGGCTGCTATGAGCAACATCACCATCAATGTTTTACTCCACTTTTTACACAGCATGATAAATATACCTCTTAAGCTTGAAGATGTGTCACTATTCATCTGACTGGCTTTCTCAATTCAGAATGACAGATACAGAAAAATGTTCTGACCTTACACTACTGAGAATGCTGTAGTCTCTATTCATTGCCTAGGGGAGACAGTAAAGATGGCAACGTGCTGTTGCTTTAAGAAAGTTTTCAAGCTTGGTGCATTTCTTCCCCTGCCACCCAAAAAAATTTTCTGGGGGAAAATCCTAGTAATAAAATCTAGTGGTTAAATTCACTAGAGGTTGAATTTGGGTTTCCTTTAACTAAACTTGCAAAGGAGAAAGCAACACTAGTGGATTCCAAGCAGTTAGAATTTTATTTGACAGGTAGTGTATAAAACAAATCAGCACGTTTACAAAGCATTTACTGCTGTGATCAGAGTGTAAATTCATCAGAATGTGTTTGACTGCTTTGCACAAATGGGCTTCATTCTGTACTATAAGGTGTTCAAGCTTAGTAGACGCACTCCAAACCTCATACAATCTATCACCCTAAAATTGCTGGTTCTGGTTGGGGGAACAATAGTAACAGTGTTAGACTACCCACATTAGGAGGGAGCTCCCGGTTCAGCAGTAGTGATGGCTGTAATTTTTCGGCTGGCATGGATTCGTGACAAATTTCTATGTTTCGTCAGTGACGGAACTTTTTGTGAGACGGGTGACAAAATTCACAGCGGAAAAAATTGCCACGTGTCCAAAAATTGTTTTCAATGTGTGTCAACTTTTTTGACATGCCCAACATTTTTGCCATTTTGCTAATTTTTCGGCGAAGCATGCCATCACTATTTGGCAACCATGTTGTGGCACGTGCATAATGACCAAGCTGGAACAGAGATTTTTTTCTATGAATTTATGACTTGGGTGAAATTCTTCAGAAAAGTGTGTTACATATAAATGCAAGAAATATTTTACCTTGAAGGTTAGAGGTATTTCATCAGGTGTTTGTTCAGAATTTACAGCATCCCGAAGTTTCCTAGTGCCGGTCTCAACCAACTGCTGCTGTTCTTTACAGAAGGGTAATGCCTGCGTGCCATTATCCTTAAGCTATAACATCTAAATAAAAAATATAATTATGCTTATGGAATAGCCTGGCTGAATACCAAAATACATCCAGGTTGATGGTGATGCGCCAAAAACTTCTGAAGGGGGTCTGGAGAGGTCTGCAGAAGCAGGGACATGCTCTTTTATTTATTTATGCAGTGACATCTGAGCCCTGTCAACCATTGGCTGGAGGCCGGCTATAGGGCACCAGGAGTCTCTTGGGCCCTTAAGTTACCAGGCAGCTAAGGCAATATCTGGGCCCCAGTTGCACTAATACATTGTCTGCTGTGCTGCCATGGGGGTACTGACCATATAATGGTGTGAGGCCCCAATATTTGTCTTGGTGGTTATTGTGGCAAGGAAGTATAACCCCTCCAAGTGACCTTTAGTACATACACATATATCTATTCAAAACTAACTTTAGATCTTAAGATCACTATAGCCTTGGATAATATGATTGTCCAAGACGTAGTCCAAGCAATTCTTAAAGGCATTAATAGACTCTGCCATCACAACATCGCCATTTGGGCTTTTTTTACTGACCTTACTGCAACTAAAATGAAAGATCAGTTAAGTCCATCTTCCAATGCTTTCCGATAAATAAGGACAATAATGCCAACTTGTGCTCCAATATTAGACATAACAAGAGCTAGAGAAGAATAAAACCAGTGCCAGTTTATCTTGCCCTTGTGTGGAATTTCAGATCTTATCTAAGAGACTCTCACTATTTTTAAATATAATAGAGCACCAATTTGAAAAGTCTCTGATGCTTCTACCACTTTGTTGGCTAACACTATTATAAATAGTGAATCTGCACAGGACTGATGTCAAATTCACTGCAATAATTTAACCAAGTAAAGTCCTTCTTTGTGTTTTCATAGGAAATTAAAAAAACACATTTTTATATTTATCTGCCTTGTGTGCAGATACCAGTTACATTTTAAAACAATGCATAGAATAAGTAGCAGAGTTACCATGATGAAAAACAAGGTATGGAGGCCGCTTCTTGTTTAGGGCATGGACTTATTTTTTTCTATATGATACCCAGACCCATGGATCAGCACTGTGTCTCACTTTTGGCAATGCTCACAAGACAACTCCCCGGGGGCTACTTCAGAGCAGTTGTTAGAGTCTGAATGAAGTGCAAAGGACACATGACAGCTGGAATGTAAACAGATACTGTAAAGTATATTATAACTGGCTAAGTTACAAAATACCCACAGTGCTCTGTGTAGCTGAATACACCCCCCCCATATGCTAGCTGTTCAAGGATCAATAATGCTTAAAAATAATATGCTCTGTTATAAATAATATTAATAGCCGCTGCTTAAAGGAGATACATAGTAAAATATATAAAAACCTCTATGTTTGCTTTTTCCTTTCCTCACATATTTCCCCCAAAAATGGAGCTTCCTTAGAGGAAGCTGGCTAAGCTATGGAAAATTCCCAAATGAGTAGATGTATGAACCATTTTAAAGAATTACCAAACTGCTTATATAAATATATGTATATCTATATAAGGTGGGAAGCTTTAAATTTAATTTAATGGGAAAGTAAAACCCTATATCCATGTTAATATTCACTTCCTATAACTTATCCTTATAGCTAAGTCCATAATTGGTCAGTATGTCCCTAAGTAAGTGCTCAGTGAAACAGGTTGGACTTAGTAAACTGACATTCTGCAATTTCAAGAAAAAGAAAGGCAATTCTGTAAAAGAGGAGCTGTAACCTTTAATGTTTAGAGGTCTGTCAGTTTAGTTTAGGTAAAAAATAAAATACAAATGAATTTTAACCCAGGTTTGTGTATAGAGTGTTACAAAGTTCTCTTTGTTGAAGTGATATGCTCTTTTATGTATTTTGTACAGATTTTATGTCTTGTAAAAAATGAGATATGTCCAGCCACTGAGTATCAATTTTCAACTTAACAGCAGAGAGAAAATGCCTGGTTAGTTGTACGTCTTGTTTGTTTAGTCTTTATAGGAAGATTTTAGTAGAAGATCTCCATGTATTTTTCTTCAACTGTTAAAATATCTCAATAGTAAATAATGCCTGGGCAAGTGGAGAATGTTCAGAACATACCCTAAAGCATTGTGGTTATGCAGAAGAATCAATTCTGTAGTTTCAGCACATATAACATAACCTCCACATTAGGGGACAATGATGTTGTGCTAAGCCTTATATTGCTCTAATCAGGTTGAGACAATAATTCTCCCAGGTCTCATATGTAGTAAAAAGTAAAAGTTATATACAGATCTCCTAGAAGCAAGGTAGTGTACATTCTACAAGGCTTAGTCAACCTTAATACTTAGGGTTATATTTATCATGCTGTGTAAAAAGTGGAGTGAAGCATTACCAGTGATGTTGCCCAGGGCAACCAATCAGCAATTAGATTTCAACAGTTAGAAAACAGTTTATTATGGTTGAACGTGATGGACGTATGTCTTTTTTCAACCCAACTTACTATGTTACTATGTAAAACTAAAGCAAAGCATCTGATTGGCTGCTTTGAGCAACATCACCGGTAATGTTTTACTCTACTTTTTACACAGCATGATAAATGTACCCCTTAGTCAACATCAAATACAACTGTTAGTAAAGAACATGAAGAATGTTTAGCTATATATTGAAAATCATTTTCAAATAAGACTATAAGCAGTGTTATCTAGCCACAAGTAAGGAAAATATGGAAGTAGTTAGGCAAAGTTTGGGTTATAACAGAACTCAAAAATTCATCCTTATTTCATCCTTAGCATCATCTCCAATACTTGTTTAATGGAAGATGCCAAAGGAAAAGAAAGTGAGAGAGACAGATGGTGTGAGAGTTTGCTGTTGGCAGAGAATCAAGAGCAGATAGCACTGCCACCTGGATTCCAATAAAGCAAAGACACTGAATCACTCTTTACTTAGGAATAACTATTGAAGCTGTTTTTAGATAAAGACATCCTGGGCTATGCTTACATACACTATCATTTCCTGGTATGCTCTTTTTATAAAATTGTTCAGTAGAGGTTGAGTAGAGATTTTAGGAAGAGCAAACAGCTTGTATGTTTAATAAAGTCTATTACATATATATTAAAAAAAGTAAAGAACAACTCTGCTTGACCTTTTCTTTTAAACAGAAGTGAATGAAATGTCCTTGGCAGGATCCTACGTAATAAGACTGAAATGCTACATGTTTCATGCATGCTATGCTACACTGTGTAAATTGCAAAACCGCAAAATCATCCTAATATGCCCTATTTATCTTTTTGGCATCAAACTTATGGACTCTAAATATTGGCCATATGTGGTCAACAAAGTATGTGATGTGGTCTTAAAACTAAACAATGGCTATTTTAGCCCTTGACCAATAGACCATCTTGTGGCATACTGAACATATTAAGCTGTAGCTAAAAACATTACCCATTAAAAGTTCCCCTTCACTAATAATGACTTTTCACTTGTTAAATGTTTTGAAGTTTTTCTAAAATTTGAAATTAATCTTATGTCTTTTTTTCTTGTTTCAAAACTCATGTAACCTGGTCACTGACTATATTGTTATAGTTTCATACACAAGTTCCTGACATATCTCAGTAGTATCTCAAATCGTAACCATTGCCCTATAAATCAGGGAACATCTTCTAAAAGGGCTGATGCTCCTGCAAAATGTCAGAAACTAATGTAGCAAATAGTTTAGAGTTGGTGACCAGCCTTCCTGAGCTGCTTCTGGAAATGAGAAGGGGTTAAGGAATGACACATTTTAGAAAAACAGTAAAAATTAAAATATAGAAAGCAACTGACGGGGTTCCATTTGAAAACAATGGGGACATTTACAAAGTGCAACGCAGGATGCAAAGTGCACAACATGGATATAAACCAATATGTTTTTTGCACTTCTTCACCCTGCCTGACAGTTTGCACCCCTGGTGCAGGGGGCAGTAGAAACTTACTGGCTGCTGTAAAGACAGGGATGCCTTGTCTCATCACTGCTCTGCACCTCGTGCTGGATTTTTAGTCAGAAAGCATAATTTTGTACATCATATTCATACAAGAAAACCATTCCGATAACTCGTATGAAGCTTTTGTATGAAGGTTTCTTATAAAATCATGTAAATCCTATACTGGGGATCACTGAGTTGATTTATGTAGCTTTTACTTTTGAAATTATAGCTGGACTCTATCCATGTACAGTATCAGTGAAATGCACTGTATCTGTAAATAGAAAAATGCCAGAAAGAACAGATCATTGGTACACTAACTGTGACAAAACCGATGCTTAGTTTGTTGTATCCAGGATAACTGTACCTAACTGCAGAATAAAGTTCTCATCTGAAAGATGCCAAACCACACATTACAGATAACAATTCAAAGAAGCAGAAAGAGCTAGTTTAACGTCAACAGAAACTACATATGAATTGTTTGAAAACACACCATATGGTCAGATCAATCAGGCTTTGCAACATTGGGAAGAGTTTATGCTTGGAGAATGTTTACAATCCTGAGTGTTTGTTATTAACAGTTAGACATAGGGGCACATTTACTAATCCACGAACGTCCGAAAAGCGTCCGAATGCGTTTTTTTCGTTATGATCGTTTTTATGCAATTTTTTCGTCGGCATCGCATCTTTTTCGTGAATTGTCGCGACTTTTTCATCGCCGTCCTGATTTTTTCGCATATTGTCGCGACTTTTTCAGCGCCGGCGCGAAATAATCGTACTGTCGCGCCGAGTACGAAAGTTTCGGATTCATTCAAGATTCGTTATGGTGACTTTCCTTGGGCCAGGTTGGAGCTGCAGAGTGCCATTGAGTCCTATGGGAGGCTTCCAAAATCATGCAAAGTCGCAAAGGTTTGCCCGCCGTTTACAAGCGATCAATACGAAAAAGTCGCAATAATTCGCGAAAAAGTCGTAACAGCGACTAAAAAGTCGCAAAAAATACGAAAAAGTAGCAGAATGTTAGTTTCCAATCCGATTTTTTCCCATTCGGGATTCGGATTCGTGGATTAGTAAATGTGCCCCATAGAGTTGGGTTAATCTGTAATGGCCTGGGTAGCAATATCCTGCCATTTCTTATGTTCCATATTCAATCCACATGGTGAAATTAAAGAACAAGCAAAAGGTACATGCTCAGGGGTGGCTGTATGTTAGCCCCCCTCCCCACCCCCTTGATTACAAACATTAGCCATAAACTTTGAGCTTGTGCTCCTATTTTGTGAATATTACACAGGCCTGGGGTATATTTTATCTAGTGCCACATCACCATGTTTTGTCCACGGCCCTTTGCTGCATTCCTAGAATCTGGACATTTGCAGCATAGTAAAAACCAGCAAGGTCCACTGTACTGCTCATGTGCTCAGTCCTGATAGCCCCAAGGGACCACTGGAACCTTTTAGAACATAGTGTGCCGCACAAGATGGTCCAGTGAAAACCAGTAGAAGCCCAGGGTTTAAAGTTAGTGATTGTAATTACTGGGTTGCACACCCAGCAATTGACACTTTTTTTGTCCTTTATCTACAATAACTGTATTGGGACTGGGACCAGATTAATCAAAAGACATAAACACATGTAGGTGATATAAACAGTTAATAACCCCACTGTAGAAAGTTTGCTAGACAGTAAACTCTCTCTATTGACCAAGGTGTATTACCTAGTTTATATTATGGTATTACCTAGTTTAGAAAAAGAATAAACTACTCTATGAACTCTATTGATATTTGAGACTCAGTATTCATAGATTCATAACACTTACTGCACTCACATGGTAAACCTGGATGACCAGAAAACACATATCTCCTCCATTACACTTCAGAAAATGTCCTGTAACAGGTTTATTAAGTTTAGCACAGTCAATAACATGTGCTCCAGCATTTTAGCCTTTAATAATGCCCTTATGGTGCAGCCTACATACTGCTTATAACATCTTGCACATATCAATAAATAAATGAAGTAGAGTGTATTGCAATTCCCATATGACCTCATTTGGAATTCCTTACCAGTGACATAAGGTAGATATATTTATATACTGGAAGTTGATGTACCTAGTAGCGCCAGATTTGTAACATCCATTTGTTCTTATCCAATTGTTTCTATCCATTAAATCTAATTTAAAGTCTAGGTCACAAATGCACTCCCAGTGTATTAAACCTCAACCTAGACCAGAACTTTATAAATCTTGGGGTCATTGTACAATATGGGTACATTTCTTTCAGTTACCTTTTTGATAATATTGATAGTTATATGTTGTGACAAATACTCCTGATCCCTGTACATTATGATCAACCAAGAAATCTCAACAGGGAATGTCCTTGGTCCTTTGGAATACTTTATTCATAGACCTCTGATTGTAACCTTTCTTCAAAAACCTTTTGCACATTTTTTTAATTAAAAAAGTCATAATTGGTATTGCAATCTGTGCAAAACCTATAAAACTGTACAAATAGTATACCTTTAAATGTAAAGCAAGAGTCTGCATGTAATAATGTGTTCCCTTTACATTTTCTTTTCAATAAATAGAAGTTCATATCTGGTGGTTTTGCACATACAGTCACAAATCCAAGTAATGGTTCATAATTGAAATGTCTTTTATACATTTTTCGCCTCCAAATTGTGGGACCGCTTCCACCTTCCCATATCAACAACATTCCTTTTAGCTTCTTTCTAATGCAGACATAAATAGTAATTGTCCAAAACCAACCAAATTAATGACTGGTTTGGAATATTGGATCTAATAAAAGGCTATAGGCAAAGTTAACATTTTTTTATTTTCAATCTTTACAATCAATACTGTTTTCCAGCGTACTAAATAAAATTACATAGCCGTATCTTTAATTTTCACATCATTATGAACAAGGAACAGTAATATATAAAGAATATATATAAAAAACTAAGATCTTTAAGAATTGTATTCATAATCTTGATATCATGACATGTATATACATACAATATATATATATACAGTATATATATATATATCAGTAAATGTTACCCTTTTACATAGTTTAGCTTGAGACACTATTTTGTGATGGTCTGTATGCTTCCTTAGGGATCACATGACAGGTACTGAATGACACAGTTCTCTCATTACATTGGCTATTGTATGTATACTGTTTATTGGTTTGCATGCCCTGTGAATCGTACAAACTTGGGGCCGACCCTTAGCACTTAATATCGCAATTTTCTATTTATGATTATCCAATGGCAAATACTGCTAGAAAACTATCTTTTTTTTTTTTAAAAAAAAAAGCAGGGTTTTACAAATGACCTGTTTTATGCTATATATTGTTCTAGAGGCCCACATTGTTTGAGGGCATAGTTTTTTCTTTAAGAAAATGTAACCAGAGATCACTTAGTGGATCACAGTGAAAATGAATTATTTCAGTCTTTGGACAACAGAGTCCAAACTCATACTTTAAAGGACAAAGAAAGTTAAAAGCACTGGGGGATGCCTATAACCACCTGCATGCACTGCATGTGTAAGGAGCTATTATATATATATTAACTATTAGAGCTAAGCGGAACTGTTTAAATACAATTTAGTGTTTGATAGTGGCCTTAAAACTAGGGGAATGGTTTAATTGGGTTTAGAAATGTTATAGAATCATGTTTAAAAAAATGCAGAAAAATTCGCAAAATGGGGAAATTTTGCCCATTAAGTCAGTGGATTTTTTTATTTTGCATTTTTTTCTCACTCCAAATGCATTGGAGTTAAGGGACACATTTTATTTGTGCGAAATGCATTGAAGTCAGTGGGCACTTTTCTCTGCGTTATCTCTTGGGCCAAATGCATATAAGTCAAGGGGCATTTTTATTTATTTTTTTCCATGAAACAAAACACATGGCAAATTTCTTGCACAGATTTGAAAAAAATGTTTTCAATTGCAAAAACATAGATTTTAATGCAAATCCGTATCAGGTAAAAAATTCGCTCATGCCTTGTAACTATTGAGGAGAAAATCAATTGTACAATTCTACATTAACAGTAATTCTGCAGTAATTAGTGCAAAAATATCTGAGGAAAAAAATTCGACCGGCAGAAAAAATACCATTTGCAGTTAAAATCAGTCAGAAACAAAACAGAAACAAAAAAAATCCAGCCCCCATATTTGTCATGAACATGGGAGAGTAACAGTTTTTTTAGAGCGGTAAAGCCAGTTCAACAAAGGTAGACTAAGTTGCTTTGCTGCTAGGGGTTTTTCTTCTTCATTTTAGAAAAGCCTTTTCCAAACATATTCTTACTTACTATATGACTATAGATGAAAGGCATTTTATTCTCATTGATTCCATAAGGACTTTACTTTATATTCCTGATGAGCTCAACCATAGCTTCTATTTTCAAAATCTTATCAAATTAAAGTTTTTAAAATGACATGCCCTCTCTGGATTTCAAAAGGTTTACCTAAATCAATCCCATCTGTTGGCAGATATATTTATCTCTTTTTATTTGACTGCATGTAATGAAGTCTTCTTATTCTTTTCAAATCTTCTATAAACATTAGTAAACCAAAAGCATATAAATCACTTTAATATAAAATAGTCAGCTGGTTACATATGGCAAAGAATATGTTAATGCTTCCACTTAAATATTATTCATCTATCAAAAAGTCCATCAGGGCCATGTGCAGTAAAAGGTTTAAAGGTAAAAGGCTCATTACATTTCATCATTTAACATTTCATGCATTTTTTGAGAACATGCAACCCTTGGGGTGAAGCTGAGCACATCAGTTTGGACGGTTTTAGTAATTTTGACTATTGCCCCAACAGATACTGCTTTCAATCATTTAAGAGTTGTATTTTGCAAAATGTAACTGCCTAAAAATGATCTAAGATGTTATATATACAGTATATACTCTTGATATAAAATCTAAAACAGAAACAAATGGATGAAGAAGCAAGACCTTAATCATACTGGCAGTGCCATTAATGCGATGGATTAGCAGTACAGTAGCAGAAATCTATTTAAATAAAGTCAAAAGGATTGTTTGTATCTGTAAATAGATAGCACTAACACTATATATGATGCAGTATGATGTATTAGTGAAACATACTTGCATTTATATTTTAGAACTCCTTTGTTAACATCTAAAGACTGAAGCTAGCCAAATGCATTAAGATACCCCTATAAATTTTAGCAAATGATAAGATCATAACTTGAGCTTAAGATCCATCAGAGGAGGGCTGTCTGCCCTTGCCTTGTGGGATTTTCAAATCTGTCCATATCAATTGGACAGGCTGTTGTTTTGACCTTATCCACTGACCAGAAAGCTGCCAAGTCAGCAGCTAATGTCAGCCCACATGTGGTAACTTTAGCTTGTACCTCCCTCAGTTTGCTACAATGCATTTGCACAGATCTCGCACACATCATGTGATGTCATCTAATCTAATCTAATACATATAAGGTAAAAATATCAGCCCACAGACTTATCAGTTATCAGAGTGCTTTTTAGACTAACAACAGTGGGGAACCTGCACATAGATGCCATGTGGTAAAAAATGGCAGCCTTCAACACCACTGTCAGGCCAGGTATGTGCAGGGGGCAATCTATGGGGGAGCATTAGATGCTGTTAGGAGAGGGTGAGGCCCTTTGCTGGAGGGTGCATTTTAATAAATGGCTGTGAGGTTTTTTTTTTCCCTTTAAGCCTGCAAGGTATGCACAGATCCTCAATATTGGAATTAAGGCATGCAAATGGGAAGTTTAGTTAGTCAGTCAACAGAATAAAATGACTACTGAGTTTGTAACTAATACTATGTATATATTGATTCAATTACTAATGTAACCAAGGCCTAGTACTTATACACAGATCCTACATTTCCTGTGACAGAACCATTTTTTAATTTCTGATTTACAGAGTGGTTTTTATCATGTGTAGTAATTGTTTATTGCAATACAAAGACAACTATATTAACACTAACAGGAAATGCAGCCTGTGTATCTATCTTATGATGAATCAGATAATTTTGGTATTTCTAATACATGTTTTTCTATAATGTGCAGCATTTCCTGTTGCATAATCCTACATACAGTAAAAGTTCAAGATCGGTTGAAAAGAAAATTCTCTAGTCACTGCTAAATTTGTGTATAATTGGTTGATTAATTTTATGCAATTGCAAATATTCATACAAATAAATCATGACATTTTATTCATTGATTTACTCATGGAGTAATGTGACAAATGGAAACCATTACACACTCCAAACCTAGGCTTCTCTTTCCTTTCTCTTTAGTAGTCAGTATGACTATATAGACTCCTCGCAGAGTCAGATTAGGCAATATGGCCATATGTGTGTGGATATGGATATTAGGCAACTAAGTTACTGTGTCATCCAAAAAGTGATACACACATCAATCACAGAAATAGCAGTAGTTATAGTGAAGGTAAGTTCTTACCCCAATAGGAGTGGGTCCAGGTGCTCATGCCCCAGACCTTCAGCTTAGGAAGCCATATGGTTAACAAGAAAAAAAGACAGCAGGCAGGCACTCTGGTATCCACAAATCAGGAGAAGCAGCTTGTAGTATTCATAAAAAGTTTACATTTTATTTAATCCGTACATAAAATTACAGACAAAAGCCTTACGCGTTTCGTGCCTTGAGGGCACTTAATCATAGGCTACTTAACATTCTGAAGACACACAATATTTAATGGCCAATAGAAATATTCCAAAAGTGACCCAATCACATTATACTGTACATCTTGTTGACTAAAGTAGTCAATTGTAAAAAATCCCAACAGACCAATCACATTATACAGCTCATTAGCTTAGACAATTGGTTGTCGAAGTCAGAAGGAATTCTGTAGGATCAAAGAAAGGTATTGAAAAGTTACTGTTGCCGGCATTACCCCTTAGTTTCCTTAATTTCAGTTCTAATTGGATTCTGCATTATTATGGGGGCTTTTAGACAATGAATGTTGGGTTTCTGTAAAATGTACTAATTACAGACCCACCACCTACTTGTTCCATTTTAGTTATTGAACTACAATTTCAAAGCGTCCAGAGGGTATGGTGAGAGTAGTTAGAAAAACCTCATACACAAAGCACTAGAGATACTTTTAAAACATCACCTTTATTAACGTGTTTAAAAATAAAGGTGATGCTATAAATTGGAAAGGCTGCATCTCTAGTGCTCTGTGAGTGAGGAGTGTGGAGACATTTAAACCAAGGGCGTGGTACACACTGAAGCACAGAGAGAGCTTATCTTTTTGTTGCACTATACCTGATGACTGCTGATCTTTAGCATGTGCTAAAGCTGCAGAATCAAATTTAGCCTTTTCTTTGTATTGCCTTGGGCTGAACATTTACTAATGCTTGTCACACATGGATCAGCACTTTGGATATTTGACTATTACTCCATATCCCATATTGTAAAATATGGTCACATATGCACTGACCTAAACAATCTTTCTGTGGAGGTGTAGACCCATGCAGTTTTGGATTGGACATTGTCTCAATAGATAAATTAAAGGGCCAGGTTTTTAGGGTTCCTTTTTGATAAGCTGATGAATGCTAGTATGACTGTATCAGACTTTGATTGATCAAATTGCTTGCCGAGGTGCCCACAGACAGACCAATGATCATACAGTTTGCAGTATTAAAGTTTTTCCATGTGTAGCCACCAGAAAAACAAATTCTTGCCTCAGTCTCAGCAAGAACAGTGTTCTAAGGTGACATGGATGTGCCAGTAACCAGCTGTTCCAGTTGAGCAAACCTACAAGTAGCATTATCCTAGGGACACTCACTTGTTATACAGAGAACACTTTAGTGCCCATGTCTATTGCTGACCTATGGTGTTAGGCATCAAACAGGTAAGTCATAATGTTTCTTTGTGGTATAGTCTATCAATAGGAGTCTTCCAAAGACAACCCTGGCTATGATGGCATATAAGAATTCTCTTTTTCCAGCCTTACCCTTATTGGACTTTAGCCTGGGTGCTATGGAGGAAATGAATGATTGTTACTAGTACTATTAACTAGTAACTACTTTTATTAGTAGTTAACTACTACCAAGCAATATCTTAGCTTTTAATTCTTAGAGGGTCATCAGGTGTGCCACTCCAATAAATGTATAAGTAATAGACAAGGGCTAAGTGAATTTGTTTTTGATTGTCCTTTAAAATAATACATTTATACATCCGTTACTCCACTTTATTGTTTCTGTAACTAACAATGTAAGAGTTCTTCACTACACTTACAGGACCAGTCAGAACACACTATCTAAGAGTGCAGATACTTTTTCACAGCTACTAAATGCCAGAAAATACCCTGCCATAGACAATACTGAGAATTGCTTCAACACACGTAGAGACAATTATCAGTAAATGATTAGCATTGTCTATTTTAGTAGCCATGACAAGCAGCTGCTACTAGTAGCTCCATGTGATTCCCCCTAAGGGAAGTGACAGACGGGGACATTAGTCGCCCCGCGACAAATCTTCGTGGCCGCGGGTGACTAATCTCCCTGCAATGCCATCCCACCAGCAAGAATGTAAGTCACCCGTGGGATGGCATATGCGTTGCTGCGATTTCCAGAAGTCGCCCGAAGTTTTCTCTCAAGACAACTTCGGACGACTTCCGGAAATTGTAGCAACACATATGTCATCCCACCGGTGATTTACATTCTTGCCAGTGGGATGGCATTTTGGGGAGATTAGACGCCTGCGGCAGCGAAGGTTTGTCGTGGGGCGACTGATCTCCCCATCTGTCACCTCGCTAAAGCTTTCTCGTTTTTGGGAGTTGACCAGTCTCTGGTTAATAGAACTCTCCAGTCAAAACTATTCAAGTAAACTCATATGAAGACATGTAGCAGAACTCATACAGAGCACTACTAACACCAACACCTCTAGGACACTCCATATAAGGATAGCAGCCACAAGCTCAAAGATAGTGGGCTTTTAAAAAAGGAAAACTTTTAAAGGTACTGGAAAGTACAACAACCCTTTGAATGAGCGTTCTGACTACACAATTACAATGTATAGATGCATGTAAATGATGACACTAAGGGGCAAATTTACTAAAACTCAAATTTTTTTTAATTGAATAAACTAATTTCCATGTCTGACATTTACTAAATAGTCTGAACTGAAAAAGTATGTGTGGGAAAAAGTTGCAGAAAAGTACATTAGTGCCCTCATTTTTTTGTATTTTACAGTGGAAACAAATATTTGCTTACTGCAAATGTTCATTTATATATAAGTGGGTACTACAATAAGGCTTGCCTCAGCTGAAGCTTTTTTAATAGGCATCAACAACAGAAGAAATATTATTTTGGCTACAAGCGTTCATGGTATTTGGTAGTCTGGTAGAATTGGTAGTTTGGTAGAATTGCTACAGTATGGAAGCTTCACTTCATGTGAGAAGCTAAAGGAAGTAAACTGATTAAATTAATTTTCATCTATTTTTGTAGAGGATAGTCAATCACCCATACATTTTTTAGGTCTTTATCATATTAGAAGTATTGAAATTATATCAATTAGTTAGCATTGTGAGATAATGTTGTTGAGATATAATTATAGTTGAGATATATAGGAGTTCCACACAGTAAACATATATGTGGTGCATATGAATTGTCATGAGGAGTGCCTCAATGATATGAAACGCATTAGGTGGGAGGGGGACCATGAAGCACTCAGGCACATCTGCTGTGTTGTATGAAGTGATGTGATGTTTTATGGTAATTCAATTGCGCTAAATACATGTTATTTGGGAAGAACTGCTATAACCTTGTAAGTATATTGTTTTATGTTCTAAACCTTTAGCAAAGGTCCCCACAGATTGTTGGGATACTCTGGCTTCTGTCAGGTTCAAAAGGGACACAAGGGATGCCCCAGAAATATACTGGTACTAGGGAGATATTTTCCACAGCATGTGTACAGTAAGAGACAGAAGACCATAGAGCTCATGTGGCCCATGATTTTAAAAGGCCTAGAAATATGTGCACATTAAACATTAACTTTACTTAACCATCTTCCTCAAAACTTAAGAAGTGTATGTGAGAAGAAAGTTACTATCAGGTCCCAAAAATATTATGCCCTATTCTACACCACCTATTGAAAAAAAAAAATGAAAGTTTTAACCCTAAATACAAATATGGCAGATAGGGTTTAAGCGAGTAACACAAGGAAACCAAGGCAAACCATTTAGCAACTAACTAATCAAGTCACCTTTCCGTGTGTCATATATTTGAAGAAGGGCCCTCCAATCACAGCACATTCCTAATCAGTTAGCCATTAAATGCATCACCTAACATTCCTCGTGCTATTTTTGTGAATTGAAAGGTGCTATAAGCTGGGATTTATTCTACAGCTAACATGGAAAATCCTTCCTACGTGTTAATGAAAAGTTAAGTACAAATAAGAGACGAATATATTTGTGTAATGTGTTCAGCTTGCGATTAGCAAGAATGCAAGTAAAACATACTGCAAAAATCGATTTAATGGAGTCACAAGCACATCACATTTTTTAAGTAAGAAAATTATATTCAGAATATGCTTAAAGTGCATAATATGATCATTTAGGGAACACAAAATAAGGACATAGAGTATTTTTCCCGTTCAAAAGGAAAAAATCACTGGAGTGCTGCTAAATTTGAAGAAAAAAACATGTAAAAAAAAAAACAAATGGGAGGAGAAGGAAAAAAAGGGAGTAAAGGTGGCCATACACGGACCGATTTTTTACTTACAAACGATCCGATGCTATCGTTAAGTTATCGTATAGTTGGTGGTGTACGAACGATCGTCGGCCCACTAAACGAGCCGACATTATCGTCCCCAAAATCGATCGGCCAGGTTTAAAAATTTTGGTCGTTTAACGATAAAATCTGCCAGTTGGTGTGAGTGTCAGACATTTGTCTTTCAACGATTGTTCTCTGCGCATGTCACGATTGCCAGCAGCGGAAGTCAACGACATTCGATCGTACGTAGATGTACGATCGTACGTATTTTACGATAATGATGCGACAAAATCTTTCCCGAATTATCGTTGCCCGTGGATGGCATATCGTATGGGAACTCGATCGCCATACGATCGTTTGTCGATATAATCGTTCATCGCACAACGAGCGAAATCGCCTCGTGTATGGCCACCTTAAGGATTTAGAGACAGGCAATCAAAGGGGTCAGATAATACAGAGAAGCAAAGAAAAAGAAGAGGTGGGGTGAGGGAGAATAAAAAAGGAGGATAAATGTAGAGAGGAGAGAATGGAATAGACAAGAAAGGGTTAAATAAAAAGAGAAGAAGGGAAGAAAAAGTTAAATTAAAAAAGGAGGGCAGTAGCTTGTCCAGTACGATAGTAGAACATAAATAGAAGTTTATCCAGTTATATCTTTTGACATCACTTGCAGGCCAGAACTAGTGTGTGACATTATGAACCCATAACATAGTATCTATAGTTTTGTTTCATATAAACAATAAAAGTAAAGTGAATATCTAATTTCCCTGTATTTTACATCCATTGCCTTAGTTATTAATCTCTGCCACTTAGTTATTCAGTTTACAAAAAACAATGCTGAAAGTTATGGTAAATACAGCATTTTCACCAGTATTCCTATGGGCAAAAAGATTTTAAGAAGCGTATTTATCAATGGGTGAAACTTAGAGTTCACCATTTGATAAATACGCTTCTAAAAATCCCATAAGACTGAACAGAAAATGGGTGAATTTTTCTGTGGTGAGCTCAAATCTCACATTTTAATAAATCTGCCCCTTAGGATGCAGGCTATTTGCTGTCAATGGGAAATGCCATTAGTAACTCCTGGGCAGTAGTGATGAGTGAAATTTTTCACCAGGCATAGATTTGTGGCGAATTTCCGCATTTCACCACTGGTGAAATGGGTGCAAAAATTAATTGAGCCACACAAAAAATTACATGCATCAAAAAAAGTGTCATGCGCGTCAAAACATGATAATTTTTTTGTTGCGTGTCATTTTTGCGTTTTGTAAACTTTCCACCGTTTCATGAACTTTTTCAAAGTTTCACAAACTTTTCTGCGAAGTGAAACGGGACAGATTCGCATTCGCTCATCACTTTTGGCCAGGTAAGTAGAGGCTATCAAAACACTGGATGTTTTTATCAGATAAAGCAGTAATAGCTTTGGATAAAGCATACAGTACAAAGTTAAAAGTATTCATACATTCCAATTCATCATAGTTGATTGTTGGTACATGTTGTAGCTACATGCAGTTGTCAGGTTCTTGACAGTGGCCTCTATGATAAATATCAGAGTTTTGTTGAGAGGAAATTCTAAAGTTTCCCACCAAAAACAAATACATTAAGGGGCATTTACTAAATAATAAGTAATAATTATTAATTAATTAAGTAATTACTTACTTAAGTAAGTAAGTACTTAAGTAAGTAAGAAAGTAAGTAATAATTCTGAATGCAAAAAACCTGTCCAGATCATGTAGACATCAATGGCAGATGTCCCTTTTACAAATTAAAGATCTTTCTTTGCTTCATGGTTTTAGTGGTTTTGGGGTTTTTTTGATGCTGGCTTTTGTGCGACAAATGGAAAAATTCATGGCTTTCACATCTTTTCCGCTACTTGTGCTTTTTCAATTCAGATTTTTTTGCAAAAATGGGTGCAATCTGCTATGTTTTACACCCTGACTTTCACATTTGATGAATTGACACAGGTCTATTTGATCCATTTTGCAAAGTGCAAAAAATGGGCAGTCTGCTATGTTTTTGCACCTTGCCTTCCACACTAGTTGAATTAAAACAGGTCTATTTGTTAAATTTTTAGATCACAAAGACCTGTGGCCACCTCAATCAACACAATGCTGCCTGTGGCAGTTAGTAAGAACTGTGCTGCCTGTGTCCTGTAAAGTTGTGCTTTGCACTTTAAGCCAGGTGTGCAGAGGGCAGCACTGCCTCTGCCACAGGTTGAAAGCAAATGAGGGTTTTACTTCTGCTCCTGCACAATGATTCCCAATACGTATGTGTCATTTTTTCTATGGCAAACGCTCTAAGTCCTATTTTGGATGTGATCACAGAATTGTTATAGATGGGATAAACATGTGACTATTATAAATGTGAACCTAACAGCAACCTTTTCTGTACTATATTTCGGTTGTCTGTGACCTGAATAAATCTGGGTATTGCATTCACATTAGGTTAAACATTACATTCTGGAATCTAAGCAGTGAGACTCTGCAGGGAAATATAATATATGGATTGAATAACATAGAAAAGCAAGCAGCAAACTACATTTATAATTTTTAGGTAAAGCTCAGACTCTGTGGGCTTTAACCTTATTGCCTGAATTGGTTACTTTTATATTTTTGTATCTAATATTTTTATAGTTTATGTATATTATCTCAATGATGTCCTACTGTAACATTCTGTAACAGTAATAATACACTGATGTTCTTGGACATAAAACAAGCACATGGGATGAAATTTAACACTGGGGATTGCTGTGACAAGACCTGGCAAAGTTTGCTTTTACATTAAGTAACAATAAAGTTAGAGACAATGTATGACACAAGGAATATGGTTCTTTTAATAAGTATTGGAATGCAAGTGGGACCTGTTTAAAGTCCAATTTAACTTATATAAACAAATGTCCCTGCTGAAAGTAATTCAGGGATTCTTTAAAGCAGTAGTCTTGTCTACTTCCTATCCAAAAAGGAATTCCTTAATGTAATAACGTCTCTCATTTACTTTCCAGTCTCTTTTATCCTGTGCTCCCTGGAGCAATCTCTTAATATAGAAAAGTTGCAGTCTTTTATGTTATAACACAAGCGAAAATCTAAAAATAACATCTGCTATTTGTATTGTTGAAATTGAGCCACAAATAAACAGAATTGTTACAGCCAGTCTCTTGTAGCATGCAATTTTCTGCCAATGGAAAAATAAAGCCTTTTATGTTCCAATGCCCCAGAAAGTAATAGCTTAGCAATTCATTTAGTAATTTAAGGAACAAAAATATAACATACTGAAGTACATAAAAAATAAATCAAAATCAGACAGCACCAAATAGAAATGTGACAGTGACAGAGGCTACAACCAAAATAAATATGGCTAAAACAGCGTAACTACAGTGGTTGTATTGACGGAACACCCAAGGAGTTTTTTTCTTAGACCCCAGACTGTAGTGCGCACCTCAGTGCTGATTAAAAAAGGCACTTCTATCTGGGGTCTGGCCGGGTTCTGCACCTTATGGCTGTGCTCTCCGGTGATCCCTAACTTGCACATCTAAATGATTCTTCTATGTACAGTAGTGATGAGCTAGTCTGTTTGGTTTCGCTTCGCCGGAAATTTTGTGAATCTTTTCAAAGATTTGAAACTACAGAGGCTGCTGTAACAGAACTTTAGAGGTTGCAGGGGCTACATATTTGATCAGTCCTAGACCCTTCTGTGGGCCTGTATCAGCTTCTCCTCACTTTTAAAATGTTTTGCTGTTAAGGTGAGCATATTGTAACATGGGGGCCAAGGCATTATATATACATATATATGCCCAATGTACAGTATGTAAGCCTTGAATGATAAACTACAGGGGGAGATGAATAAAAGTGCAAGAGATTTTTGATGATGTATTAAGTGCACAGTAAAAATGAATCCGTTGCCACCCTCTATTTAAATTCATATTGTGCCCAAGCAGGGCCAATTTTAGGGTAGATACAGTGAGCAAACCTGTGCATTGGCTGCCTATCTGCAAAAAAGAGGGTAATAAGCTTTCAAAATAAAGAGATTTCTTGAGCTACTGCACACATGTAGCACAGTTAAAAACATGCTACAATATTTTACTTTTCAATGCATACTTGGGAGGCAAGTATTTTAAGGGTTATATGAAACAAAGCTGCCAGTCTGGAACTCACCTTCATATGGAGCCACTGAATGCACCCTGAAAGGCCTGTCTTGGTCAGGAAGAAAAAAAATCAGTGAAATGCTAAATTGATC
The DNA here is from genome assembly GCF_000004195.4 of Xenopus tropicalis. Taxonomy (NCBI): domain Eukaryota; kingdom Metazoa; phylum Chordata; class Amphibia; order Anura; family Pipidae; genus Xenopus; species Xenopus tropicalis. The sequence goes on along the minus strand of NC_030678.2, from coordinate 106,497,391 downwards.
AATATTGGTATGTTTTGGGCTTTTATCTTTATAATGTTGATTTTACAGTGGTAGAACGTAATAGAACAAAGCAGTAGGAATACATGTAGGATTTAAGGAATTACAGGAATGAAACCTATAACTTGTATTTTTTCAAAAACTCAGTCTCTCTCTTTTTTTTTTTTTTTTATAGAAAACTCAACTACTTTGTAGCCCACCCTTTTTACTCAGTTTACCAATCTGCAGCTTTATACTCACTATAGGGGAAGATGGGGCTGTGGGCGGGCCATTCATCCAGATGTTCACTTTAAGTTGGTATAGAACAGGACCAAGCACATGATAAGGTAGCTTGGCAAAGGGCTGGCATTAAAAATCTTTAAGGGCTCTACAAGACTACTAGTTTTATATGGAGTCTAGGGCTGGCACACTTCCCATTCGCTATTGCTTTTCATTAAACTCACAAACTATAAATAATTTCATGTCAGTTACCAAATCATTATTCACTCCAGATTGTTCCAAAAAATAAACTATATAGCTACATAAATAAATCTCTCTGAACTGTGTATTTAATATGTTCATGCATGAAAATTAACAAAAATAAGCTAAAAACGATATCATGAATGCCCACTGGGCACAGGTTACATCAACAGGTAACATGCTTAATTTATATTTAAAATAATAATGAGAGCAAACTTAACTGAAAATGATTTTTGCAGCTTCTTTTTAATCAGAAATGTCAACCTTACTGTTAGTAATTAAAGTCTGAGAATTCACAATTCTTGGAGTGTGGTGGAGTTCCCTTCCCATTTATGTAAAAAAGCACCGTAGTTTCAAATAATGTTGGGAAATGTATGAAAACTTGATGGTGGAAGTGCTAAAAAGTGCATCCTTTATGTGAAAAGTGGGCATTTTTAAAGTTCAAATGACCATGAATGTAATATATTGCTTGAATGTCTGTGGGTTATATTTATCTTCTGTTTTACTGCAAGTGAAGCAAACAGACAAGCACAGTTACAGTATGTCTATAACATGGCAGATATAACTGGTCTGCTCCTTGCTTGCATAATAAAGACAAATGGCATGACATTCATAATAAAGATAAATGAGAAGAAAAAATGTACTTTAAGGGGATCTAAACCCAAAAACTGGATTCATGTAAACTCTGAGTGCTTGCAACCTAACCTGGCCACTCCCAACCCCACACCCATCCCAGCCCAGCAAGCCGTCTGTATTTATATACCTTTGCTCTAACCATCCATCCCTGAGGCCACCTAGGGGTGTGTGGCCAAACCAGTTATGGACATATCAATACCAAATGCAGGCAGCTGCAATGGGACATAATGATGTCACAGACAGGGTGGTTCAAGGGCAGACTTTGCCCCAACCTGTAGCCTCCCTCACCTGCTTCATGCTTACCTCTTTAGCATCAGAGTGGGTCTAGGGGGATGTATCACTAGTGCAAAGAGTGCAATTGTGCTTCCTGTACTAGTAGAGCTGAATTTCCATTTTTTAAAAAAAACAGAAATTTGCTCTTAAAGTAAACAGGGACAGCTTTTTGCCACACATGCTAACTGGCTGTTCACTGATGCCCGAGGAAAGGTTCTTACCTTGCTCATGCCAGGACTGGCCCTGCCCCAACCCTTCCATGACCTGCAAAGGATATGTATTTGCTGGTCCAACCCTGAATGACCCGCATGTAAACTCATGGGTCCTGGGATTTCTGCTTGCTCATCACTATCAGCATAAATATACAGGATGTGCCCAGATAATGCATAAACAGTAAGGGTTGCTGATATTCTGGCCTTCAGTGAGAGCTTTTGAGCCCAAAGCCTGCTATCAGAAGTTTAAAACTGTTATGTTTTGATTATTGGTAGACAGGAGGAGATAGTACACTTGAAGTTATTAGGGGTATATTACTGGCAGGCAGTAAGAACAGGGCTGGCCTGTGCCTGCTGATTCTGCACCGTGCACCTTATTGCAACCTCCATACCCACAATAAGTTCTGAAAGAGCACTAAGGGGTGCATTCTTTCAGCCTGGGGGAATTGTAAGTAACCCCTATTATCTGGAGGATGCTATCTTTACAAAAACTGCAAAGACTATGGGGCACATTTACTAACCCACGAATCCGAAAAATTCTGATTGGAAAACGAACATTTTGCGACTTTTTCGTATTTTTTTTCGTCACCGTTACGACTTTTCATAAATTGTCGCGACTTTTTCGTGGCCGTTACGATTTGCTCGTATCTTTTCACGACTTTTTCTTATTGAGCGCTCGTAAGCGGCGGGCGAAACTTTCAGACTTAGCATGATTTTGGAAGCCTCCCATAGGACTCTGCAGCTCCAACCTGGCCCAAGAAAAGTCACCAAACTGAAGCTTAAATGAACCTGAAACTTTCGTACTCGGCACGAAAGCTGCGAAAAAGTCGCGACTCTCGCGCAAGTCGTAGTGCCACGAAAAAGTCACGACATTTTGCGAAACATTCGTAATGGCTACGAAAAAGTCGCGACAATTTCCGAAAAAAAAATCGCAAAATACTGATCATTACAAAAAAAACGCATTCAGACGCCTTCGGACCGTTCGTGGATTAGTAAATCAGCCCCTATATATAGCATTATATGCTTTAAGTTTATATTTCAGTAGTAATACACCCTTATTTTCCTTACAGAGTAGTGATGATGCTGTGTAACACATGCTATAATATATATTTTATAATAATTATTTTTATCAGCATATTTGTGTATAATGTTTCTCAGGTATTTTAACACTTACATCCATCCTGTTCTCTACTACTTTGACAATGCCATCATATGTACCTGCATAATATATACTGAAATTATTATTATTATTCTTTAAATAAGGGCTACTTCCATTATAGACATAGTTCAACGCTATCTTCAGGAGCAAGCCATGGTTATATATGTTATACTTCCATTAACTGCAGTAACCACCAAACTAATTCAACAAATCCAATAATAAAGAGCATGTATTTTCAATTATGAACAGACTTTCCATGGCAAAAAAGTAAGAACGTTCTAAATAAAACATTGCCTATAAATGCACGATGAAAGGCAATGCACAGTTTGTTCCCTTTCTTAATGCTGACAGTAAACAATCACTGTACAGAACAATACTTGCCTTTAGGAAAATATAAACTGTGTTTATTTCAGTAGTTCCCAAAGTGTGAGCCCAGTCCCACAGGAGAGCCCAGTATGGTGAAAGGCAGGGGGAGTCAAGCTTGAGGGACAGTTGAGGTTAGATTTCAGGACATTGACATGCGTCTTAAATCTTGCATATGCGTTGAATGTAGGAGTTATTATGAACATGTTTTTTATAACTCAAAAATTCTAAAAACCTCTAGTTTATTTATTCATAGCATCTTGGTTATATGCCCACATACTTGTAAGGAAATACCTCCTTTAAATAAATATGGTGGTTTAAAATATAATGGCATTTTATAATTTTTAGTAGATTATTTATATTTAACTGTGTAAACCTCTCCTGGATCGTGTTAGCACCAAGTCTGTTTTACGTATAATGCAAATCGGCTTCCATGAGCTACACAAGGGTTTATTGGTTTTGTGGGATAATGTAACTGTAGCACTGTTCTGTTATTATCAAATACAGCTGTGAATTCATTTGTACCAATGGTGATTGTGTGCACTGATAGCCTTGCAATCGATATACATTAGAATTGCTGCGTATAAAATACTGTGCTTGAGGCGATTCTGGCTACGAATTTACCCAGGTTGCTGCATATAAACTGTTTTACATGCAGTGGTTCTAATGGAACTGAATGGCAAGGTATTCTCAGGAGATTTGGTGAACAATTTCCTTCTGACAACAAGGCTTCAGTGGGTTCTATACACTAATTAATCTTTGTGATGCAGTTAATATCACAGTGTTAATAAATCAAGTTTATATAATAAAAATAACAACTGTTTGATACATCTGCTTGCAACAGAGCTTTCCAGGTAACTGCTAACTTCTTGTAAAAGGGACAATGTACTTTTGCACCAGTCTCTCTCAGAGGCAGTTTATAAGCATATTTTTGAAATCCAAGTGCGTCAAGAGATACAGTAACTGGCGTAAATTATCAAGGGGTTGACATATAGATGGAACCCAGGAGTCTCTGACTCACTACTGTTTGTAAACCTCTTCTCATCTGGTGACCCACTATCTCTTAACCGATTTACTCATTCTTAACAGAGATACCAATGCACAGCTTCACACTTCTACATAAGGGATATGAATGTATTTTGTGCACCACAGACCAGCTGTATTTATTAATGGTGATAGGACTATTCTAATCAATGTCAGTGGAATTTTAAATTATCTTTTTAATAAAAAAAAAGCTTAGTATATAAAAAAATACACATGCTAGGGTTTTTTAGTCTCCCCTTCCTTCTTGTAGTCATGGCAGCCTGTGGCCCATGTATTGTGACAGTCATTGGAGGATGAAAATCACATCACAAGAAGCCCCTGCTGCTGTGGTTACCTTGGCATTCTCCAATCACAACACAGACACTGCCTGCTGCTATGTCTACAGTAAGAAAAGGGAGCTTCCTCCAGCAGAAGGATTTTGCTGACAGTAAGAACAGAATTCTTTTTGGAATCAAAATTGCCAGTGGAGTCCTTAACAGTGTCAGGCTTTGATAGAAATGTGTAGACATATATCAGTATCACTTCAAGACCAGACAGTAAAGTGCACTTCAGAAAATAGCCCATTGACCAAGTGCTATATTTGGACACTTCAAACCTCTGTGATTTACAATATTTATAAACACTCATTGCTGGAAGCTGTTATCATACCTGATGTGTGAGTGGCGTGCTTTGTGAGTGCATTAATTTGTATAATAACAAAAAAGAATGTCAGTGGTCAGGATCAGGTAATATTGCCCTACAGTAAATTTAAGCAGATAATAATGATACACTCCTTGTATGATCTCTCAGTACACAGGATATAGCACAGCAGTCTGCTTCCCAGATTTTGTACAACGGAGTCATCTCTAGCATGTGTAGGCCTCTTATCTCCTCTGCTTAATCACATATTGCAGCAATCTTAAGGAAGGAGAAGCCACATCGTGGGTACATGCAACTGGAACCAACCCATGACTGCATTTATGAGCAAACTGTACAAATGGGGGGTCTGTTACTCTGGAAAGTCATGTACGTTCGAGCACATCCGGCTGTGTTTATAAATTAATGCACTGCAATCATTTTTATTCCCACAGAGAAATAATAATCCCAATGTAAATTTTGTATTACAATTCAAGAAATGCATTTAAACACAGATTAAAAACCAAAGCATTGTTTAGGTTTATAATTTATGTTTTCAAAGAGGTTGTATACCTTTTAGTTAACTTTTAGTATGATGTAGAGAGTAATATTCTGAGACAATTTGCAATTGGCTTCATTTTTTATTATTTGCAGTTTTTTGGTTATTTCATTTTCTGTTCAGGAGCTCTCCAGGTTGGAGATTCAGCAGTTATTTGGTTGCTAGATTTCAAGTTACCTTAGCAACCAGGGAGTGGTTTGGATGAGAGGCTGGCATATGAATAGAAGAGGGGCTAAATAGAAGAGAAAGTTACAAAATGTAACAATGTCAGTGACACCCATTTAAAAATGGGAGTTGCAAAGAGTTGCAAGAAGAAGACAAATAATTCAAAAACTATAATAAATGAAAAGTTGCTTAAAATAGGTCATTCTATAACATACTAAAAGTTAACTTAAAAGGTGATCAACCCCTTTAATAAATGTCTCATATATGATACAGCCTAAAACTTGTATTACCCTCCAAGAACCAAGGGTTGTTGTGAAAATTAGATCCTTTACATAAAGCACTGTAATAGGTATAATGGTGTGGATACACACAAATCTAGTCACTATATTATGGGTTTATCACCTGCCCAGCTACTGATTCTAAGATGTGTTTTGCCCTATAATTGAAGGCAGTGCTTTATTAGATATGTAAATATCTTTCACATACAGTGATATTACTGTTTAGCCAACTGTAACTACTATATATAAGGTTGAACGTAAATAGATTTATATTATTACATGTTTTACACTGTAGGTAAATTTGAAGTACCTATATAATGACTATAATACCACATCTATCATCCTCTTTATTTATATTACATTTCCCATACTAGATGCATGTATTATACATTTCCCACATTACAGACCACCACACTTTGAAGGTCACTGTGAGGTTAAGCACTATTAAGTGGAGCTTAGAATTAAAAATAGATATGCCTAAAATTGGTAAAGGTTTCCCCCTGCGTTGTCATTCCTTCAGTTGGACCCTAGCCCATCCCCAGAAACAATGTTTACTCTTGAAATTTCTTACTGGTTTAACTTAACTACACACATACAATACTCTGTATTGGATATATATTTTCCTTCAAGTACTCAAGTGAAAATAAATTCTGCAGTGAACAACTTTGGAAAGTCTATGGTCTCTTGGGTAGACTACATTCTTTTTTAGGGGGGAAAGAACATTTGTGTTGTCTTTAACACTCCATTACTGAAAGGCATTCTATTTTAATTTCAAGTGGTAGTTCCAAATATTTTGGTGAAGTGAAAACATCTGGATTTCCTTGATACAGGGATGATATTTACTGATCAGTAAGATAAATTGGTGACTCGGGGCATTTCCTGTTTTACATGACTAAAAATGTAAATCTGATTTAAGACAATTTTTTATATATCTAAACATAGAAAGTTTCTAAAATACTCCAACCACTTGTTAATGATTTTAATATGGGCAGCCCTCCACCCTTGCCTCATCAGTTCCTCTTGGAATTAGAATACTAAAATACTTGTCAGATAGTGGCCTTTTTTCTGGTTTTATAAGGATATGCCTATTAAAATGCCCTGGGCCTTCTTGGATGTAAAGAAATTCTCACTTGGCATTTCCCCACCTGGCAGTGTGAGCACCCACAGCACTTTTCCCATTTGTATCTAGTATAAATAAATCTAAAGCAACTGGACTTGTTAAGTAATCATTTAGATTTATTTATATTAGATATACCATGACCATGAATGAAAATCTTCATAGTCATTTTTTTTCCATTTGTGTTAACAGAAAGCACCCTAATAAAAAGAACCCCCCTCCTCCAGTAAATCTATTGACTGTTCACCGGTAGTGTAGTTTATATTTCCTATGCATCCCTAGCACAGACAGTGCATAAACAGTAGTGTAAGATTGTAAAAAAATTACACACAGGCACAAGTCTAAGCCTGCCACCACTGCAATATAACTAGAATGCCACATGCACCATCATATGCACCAACCTCTGCCACAAGGACAATACATACATAAAAAATACACTGAATTCCAGTATTTTATAAGATGCTTTTTTCAGACAAGAAAAACACAATACAATGGAAATATACTTTTAGATTGCAAGAGAAAATGAAATGAACACAGAGCAACTTGTAGATTTCTGTCTTGTTGGCCTTATAAGTGCCAAAATAATAAAGTGTGTAGTAAAAAATAGAACTGGAAAGAGCTGTAAAATATTTTCTAAAAATTACATGCAATAAATATGATCTCATACTGAAGTACTTATAGCAATAAAGAACAACAGAAAATGTAATGGTTTGTAGTGGCTTAAAGTGGACCTGTCACCCAGACATGAAAATCTGTATAATAAAAGTCCTGTTCAAATTAAACATGAAACCCAAATTAATTTTTATATTAATACATCCAAACCCATTATAAAGGCATTTAAAAATCACAGCTGTCAATCATATATTGCTTGCCCCGCCTCTATGCCTTAGGCATAGAGGTGGGGCAGACAGTAACTTTAGCTTTCCATTCAGCACTTCCTAGATGTCAGTGCACATCTCACTTCTCCCCTCCCTCCTCCTTATCTAACTGTGTAGCCAGTGCATGGGCCTGGGCATCAGGTCCCCCATTCTATCACATAAACAAGATTTTGGCATGATACAAAGCTTGCCTTAATAACAGTGTCCACAAAATGGTGCCTGCCTGCTTGCTTTGATTGAGTATTTCCAAGACGGAAGGAAACAAGATTTATATTATTTATATAGAGTAAGTAAAGTTTATTTTGCTCAACTAACAATATAGAAAATAATTTGGACTTATTTCTTAGGGTGACAGGTGCGCTTTAAGTAATGCCATAAAGCTTTAAAGCTAATACAAGAAAGGCAATTTGCCACACTGATGCAAGATTGGTGGGAAAGCAGAAAAGTTCAGTATACTGAATTTACTGCACCAGCCTAAAGTTTTAGAATCTCTGTAGTAGTAATGATTCAGGTATTTACATTTGTCACAAGAGCTTCCAGTCTTGGATTCTGTTGGAACTGTCTGGGACAGTGCACATGCTCAGTGGGCTCTGGGCAGCTGTTGAGAAGCTAAGCTTAGGGAACATAGCAAATTATCAAGCAGAAAATGAGTCTGGCTTGTCATATAAGCTGATGCTTCAAGATTATGAAATTCCCATGCTAATTATACTGGTTTTAGAGCTGCCATGTACTAATAAAATGAGATGAAGACGAATTAGCCTTATATTGTGACATTTATATTCTATATATACAGTGTATTGTGAGTTGGTTCCTATGCACAGTAACTGACAGCAGCACAGAGCATGTGCAGAGAATTAGCAGAAAAGAAGATGGGGAGCTACTGGGGGCATCTTTGGAGGTACAGATCTTCCCTGCTAAAGGACTATGGTTGCCTTGGGCTGGTACTCCTTTAACATAGTGTGGTTAGATTTGAACTCTGTACAATGCTACTTATATATGGTGATATGACATTCAATTCCATTTGTCAGATGTATAATAATGGCCCAGTAAATAGACAAGTGGACTGGATGCAACTGGGGGTGTGTTATTAAACCAGCCTAAAGCAGTTAATCACTCTTGTCAAACTCTTAGCATTCTCTACCTTGTGCAAGCTGTTTTGTAAAACTGGGACCTGTCATTCTTATAATTAACTAGCTCACAAATTTGATACCCTTCTTTAGAGGATAGTGTGTTTTCTCTGTTAAACAAGGAACAAATATTTATGGAAAATTGATGGAAAATTATTTGATGAACATGGCTAATTCTGAGTTACTTTAAAATTCAGCCAGTATATAGTACATCATTTATTTCTGCACTGCCCAGTCATTAATAACATGACACTCACTGAAGTCTAGGTTCACAATAACAGTTCCTAACACCCATAGTACTGCTTCTACATTACCAGGCAGCAAAGGAAATCAGTGGGGACAATTCTATAGTTGTCATATGTTCTGCAAAACATACAGTATATTTTTACTTTTATTATGAACAAGACCACACAATAAGAAGCACCATAATAAATGTATTTCGGAGTGTAATATCCAATGTGAACTCAGCAAACAGACATGCCATCCACTATGATTTTCTACAGTATCATTATTTTATAAACAATACTGTGCACAAATTAAAGTAACACACATTTATATTTAAAGTTCCATCCATATTTCCCATTATGTGCATGTTTCAAGCAACTCAAAAAAGCATTCTAATATATAGTCATTCTGGCACTGTACAGATATAAAGAAGTAGAACGCAGAAAGATATGATCAGTCCAGCAAAATGTAGCAATTACCCAATCACCCAAGCACAGTAAAATCAGTTTCACCACGAGCCAGTTAACCTATTGCTATCTTCTGGGACTGTGAGAATGAAATGGACCAACTCATTGAAACATGAAAAGAGAACATTTCAGGCTTATTTACTATTAATGGGCAAATTTACACCAATGCAATAACCCATGGTAGCTTATCAATTTTTTGCTTTTGTTAATCTTTCTGCAGCTACCACAGCAAAAGGCTGCTATATGCTACTGCCAGGTACAGATTAGCCCAGCAGGTTCCAAGTATATATAAAGGTGGCATTGTCACATTCATAAATTGAACCCTAGTGCTGCAAAATGCAAATCCTAAAATTATGCCAGAATACCAGCCATACTTTCCATACATTATAAACGGTAGCCACTGGCAGTTGTTCAGTGTGGTTTAATCAAGGCAGTTTTCACTCGGAAGAATGTAGCAAGTCCTGAGGTGGCAATGTCAGCTGTGGTTCAATGATAACATATTACCTGACATTATGAATAAGATAAAAATCATAACATATTTAACTTATGCAAACTATACAGAAAAATCTTTTAGTTTCATGTATAAACTGGAATTAAAAGTAACGATTTTTGAGTTTGGCTGTTGCACATTTTCTTGGGCTCTGCATAGTAACTTGTGTACTTTAAAGCACTTGGGGGGATACAGTACATATCTGATATACATTTAAAATGATCCTAGGCAAAATAACTACAACAAAAGTAGCGAAAATTAAAAATCATTCCTTCCAGTGCAATCACTTAGTTAATTCACACATATATTTTATGTAAATGTATTTTCTCTTGATTTACTCCATGCCCATGCATCTGCTCTGAATCCCCTCCCAGCCAAATACTGTGCAGTTAAATCTGTGCAGTCACATAAAATTGTCATAGTTACAAGAGTAATTTGTATTGCTCACTGAGCACAGGTTTTATTGTTATCTGATCAAAGCACCAGATCTGAATGCACATATATATACACTGATGGGAAAGTATACATCAAAGGACATCATAGCACAACACAAAAAAAATTACAACTGACAACAAATTTAATCAGAAGTCCAGGAAAAGAAGAAGGTGTGTATAGATGTCACTGTGTGATTATGTGCAGGCAGCAAAGCACACTCTTACCTCATTTTTCCATACAATGTATGACTGGCTTATCTGGGGCTGCACTTTCTTCTGCTGAAGCCACTTTCTCGGGGAGAAGATACTGTTGGTGCTGCTGCTGGGGGTGAGAGCCACAGGGCTACGAGCCAGGAAAGGCAGGTCCCAGGCAGTATTCCTCTTAATTCCCCTAACATCGTAGTCAAAGTTAAAGCTTGTGGATGGTGATTTTTCCAACGGAGTTGTGGGGGTAGAAAACGAGCCAAGAGGTACTGGCTTTTGCTTGAGGCGCATAGATTTGCCAGAAGTGAGATAATCAGCTGAAAACGCAGGTACATTTCCTGAGATGGGGTAGCATTCCAACTCTTCGCACCTGTTCTCCTGCAGTGAGACACCAGTGCTTGGACCCTCATATTGTTCCCTGTCACTGCCATAGTCACGAATGATTGCAGGATCGAGGCTTCGAGTCTGGCGAAGTCGGTTTTTGGACAGAGTTTTGGATGCTGTTGGCGATGAGCAGGGAAATACACTGTTCAACAAGTTTTGTCCTGACATGATGTTGTTTTTTCCCTCTTTGTTGCTTTTTCCTGTGCTTTCTTCAGCCTGCAGTATTGTTGGTCACACTCCACTCTTGGGATATGCTGTCTCTGAGATTCTCACAGATGTTTAATCTTATAGTCAGATCATAGCTATGTCAGCAGACTCCAGGACAGGCTAACACACTGCGTACTCTCTGCACTCTCATGCTTGCCAAAAGCCCCAAATCAGTTTACTTAAAACGGCTACACAGTTGGAAAACAGCATGAGCACTTGCATGCAGCTTTCTTTCTCCTACTTTTGCTGCCACAAATTACAATGTCTTATTCATTTTTTAAGCCTCACTTGCAACAACCCTTCAGTAGTGCTAGTTACACAGAACAGGAAAAGGGGAGGGAAGGAGGAGAAAAAAAGCTGAGATTCTCTGTCTTCTCACACTGCACACCCAGAGTCACTCCTCCCAGCTTTCCTCCAGCTATCAGCTGGGCACTAGCCCCCCTCCCATTTACCTGCATGGAAAACATATCTGTATCTGTGTATTGTTGCCGTACTTCCCTAGTTATTTTTACAGGAACAGACAGCACAACCAGCTGTCTCACTTAATACATTTTGGGTATTTTCCTGATTGAACCAAGATTCTTCATATGGCATTACAACAAGTGGGCCAAATACACGTGTGTGCCATGTGCTTATGTAAATATAATGAAGCTTAATGTTTTTAGTAATAACAACTACAGTGTATTCACACTGAGTTCTATTTACTATCACTAGGCAGTAATGTTGTGACAGCAGAAAATTATATATTAGTAGACAGTGTTTATTCTCATGATATAAAATGCAGGATGACATTCCTTTAAAAAGTGCAATTGCATTTCTTTTTTGGTCCTCAGTGATTCAATAGCTGTGTAGTTATAGTTTTACATAAACATAACATGCATTCATGGTAATCCAACATCCACCATAGACATTCACCAAACCCATTTAACTAATTTGGCAGTTACAGGCAGTATCCTTACAATTATGTAACTACTGCCTGAGAGCAAATGGTTTGATTTTTACATGCACATTTTCACTCAGTGACCCACATAAATACAAGATATACTCTGATAGCTAAGTCAGTTCACCATATGACAAACCTTGTGCGCAGCAGAGTAGAAGAAGCTGTGGATACTGCAGAACAGCTCCCAAAATAAACTGTACATAATATCAGGAGTTCCATAAGAATTACTATACATAGTGGCTATTAATGATTTTTATAAAATACATGGGCTCAACATTATAGTGTCTCGACATCTGTAACTTGTAGTATATTTTTCAGACAGACAAAATGATTACAAATTGACTAATAAACATACAGTAGGATCTTTCACTTTAAAAGGCATTCTCTCTTCTAGAATGTGGATTGCAAAACATAGCACACTCATCTGTCAAATTATGTAATGTGTGTAGTTATTCTGTTTTGTGTCCATTACAGTCATGGGTTAACAAGGCATTAACATGAATTACTACCACCTAGTGGCAATCCTGTATAATAGTTGCAAAGAAATTTTAATCAAAAAGGAAAAATTGTAAATATGAGCTACTAATTACATAGTGTTGTTGATAGATTTTTCAGGCTCAGTTAGTCTTAGTTTATCTGGAGGATCAGCTTGCTTTTCATGCCATTTACAAGCACAGTGTATAACGTTCATGTTCGAGTTAATAAATAACATACTCATTTGAATGTTTATTTAAGAAAACAGTGCCATAATCATCACTTTTAGCAGGGCTTAGTGCCAGGATTTATTAACAGGGAAGTCCCTTATGAGCCCCAGATTAAGGCAACAGTATGCAGAGAAGCACATTCCCTTGCCCCAAGCAATACCATATGCACTGCACACTCATTGCTCACTCCCTGGTGCCTGAATTGTTTCATATGCTTACTTAATACTTTTGGAATGCTGAGGGAACAAATATGAAATAGGGTTAAAAAACAGTGTTTCAAGAAAAGATATGCATAATGTACTACATCCCTTTAGTACATACAGCTCAGCAAATCCTTGCCTATGAAATGTTTGTGCAGGCACTCTAAAGGTTCTCCTAGTTTTGTAAGCCATAGCAACCATTAAATGTTTCACTGTTCTGACATCCCTAGAGTGGTATAAGCTTTTTTCTATCTGTTGCTATGGCTCACAGGGCTAGGGAAAACTTTGTGAAAAACCTGGTAACTTCCGTAACTGAGGCACAGGAAAAATAGGACTTGCCGAAAGTACATCAGTTATTATGCTGCAAAATTGTACAAAGGATTTAGCAGTACTGCAGAGGGACTAAACACTGTGTAAACTGAAAACTAATGGGCACAAATTTCCACCATTACCGAGCACAGTCATTGGGCCTGGCATCAATGCATGACCATTACATACTTCATAAGCACTAGGGGTAATTTACAGATCTCTGGGACACAAGTGCTAGAGCACTAAGGGTTGTGAGTGGACACCTTAGTGCTCACTTTAGAGATACTTGTGCCCTTAGGAAAGGTGCACTCTACTCCTCGGACTGGATTGAAATCCAAACTGAGAAACAGAGCAGGGGGTGGGAGGGAAGATGCCTACATGCCTCCCTTGCCTGCCTCTCATGGATAAAGCTCTGCCCAACACAGCACTCTCTTAAGAGACTGACTACAGGTCTCTGTGCTCCAAAACAGAGCCTGCAGCCATCCTGGAATACTAGAAGGCCAAACTAAATTCTGCTTTGCAAATGCCCGCTATTGTCTGTATCTCTGACTACCCTTGCTTCTGCTTTGGTTGATTTATGTTGTTGATAGAAGGAATAGCTGACCAGTGTTAATATATAACCTAATAAAATGTCTTAATCAAAACCAATCTAAAGTTAAAAATTATTAGTAGGATTGGGGCAGCACAATGGCACACATGTAAGCACTGCTGCCTTGCAACAATGGTTCCTAGGTTTGATTTCATGCAGAAAGGGGTTTGTGTGTTTTCAAATATGTCAGCACTATATAAAGAATAATTAAAGCACTATTTAAATGTTTTATCATATTAAGATAGCAAAGCCTTGGGACCTTAGTAATTTGAATTAAAACATATATCAGCCAAAACATTATGCAGAGTATTACATAGTTACATAGGGTGAAAAAAGACCAGAGTATGTATGTATGTATAACTTTATTTATAAAGCGCCACAAGGGTACGCAGCGCTGTACAGTCTTACAGAATACAAAATGACACACAGGGAGGATGAGTGATATAATAAATAAATACAATAAATACATATATGTATATATATATATATATATATAAGTGCCATGTGGTATGAGACACAGTAGGAAGGAGGTCCCTGCCCCGTAGAGCTTACAACCTGAGTCCATCAAGTTCAACCCATCCAAGTAAACCCAGCACACACAACCCACACCTACCAATCTATACACTCACATACATAAACTATAAATACAACCACTAATACTAACTGTAGATATTAGTATCACAATAGCCTTGGATATTCTGATTGTTCAAGAAGTCATCCAGGCCCCTCTTAAAGGCATTAACAGAATCTGCCATTACCACATCACCAGGAAGGGCATTCCACAACCTCACTGCCCTCACTGTGAAAAACCACCTACGCTGCTTCAAATGGAAGCTCCGTTCCTCTAATCTAAAGGGGTGACCTCTGGTACGTTGATTGTTTTTATGGGAAAAAAGAACATCCCCCAACTGCCTATAATCCCCTCTAATGTACTTGTACAGAGTAATCATGTCCCCTCGCAAGCGCCTCTTTTCCAGAGAAAACAACCCCAACCTTGACAGTCTCACCTCATAGTTTAAATCTTCCATCCCCTTTACCAGTTTAGTTGCACGTCTCTGCACTCTCTCCAGCTCATTAATATCCCTCTTAAGGACTGGAGCCCAAAACTGCACTGCATACTCAAGGTGAGGCCTTACCAGGGACCTATAAAGAGGCAAAATTATGTTCTCATCCCAAAGACAGAACTTTATTTGCTTTAGTAGCCACAGAATGACACTGCCTGGAATTAGACAACTTGTTAACTACAAAAACCCCTACATTCAGATACATATTCACACAGCAATATAGTCACTGCTACTGTATTCTTCTGTGTGAACCGTCCCCCTGGGAGATCAGTGCAATGTGGGTAATCTGACTGCCTGCTCAAAAAATAAATTCACCACCTAATGCATGGGTTAATGCTTGTGGGTTGCTCCCATATTTACTGAGACTATTTAGGCTACCCAAGCACTTTAAAACGAATGATAAACTAATTTCTATACATGCATACTGACACCTGGTGGATGGCTACAGCACTGCCTATGTTTCAAGGAGAAAAACAATTCTCCTAATTCAATTCTAGACTTTTCCATAGAATTCAATGAAGTGATATACTATTAGATTAGTGTACCTCACTAAACTGAATGTGTTTTTTTAAATTAGTAGTCCTAGTTCAACAAAACACATGAAAGTGTACAATCAAAGTAGGAGTAACAGTCCTAAATAAAAATATTTCTTTTTGCAACAGTTTATTTCTTTTAACAAAATCAACATGTTTCACCAATATTACCTGCTCACCTGCCTTCTTAGTTGTGGTACATTATCAGTGATCAGCAATGTGAGAAAAGATGTACCCTTTAATGTGACTTTTTAAAGATTATTTCTGGTACATCTAAGCTCTGATTTTGATTTCTGACAAAGGAATTGTGATTTCTGACCACCTACAAGTGGTTTCCCCCAAAATATCTCAGTTCTTTGATGTTTGGGGGGATTCATTGTATCCATATTTTTACCCCTGTGAAAAGCAAACATTAAGTTAAGAATACTTTAAAAACAAAAGAATTGTGAAATATTATTAGCAAATACTTCACTTATCACACTGCCACCCCTGGAAGCCCTCCATGGCAAAAGCTATTCAAGATCCTTTTTGCTCCATGTTGAGTAGTTCTAAAATCTCAGGGGCAGATTTATCAAAGTACGAGTTCAAATCCCAAAATGGGTAAAATTCGGATTAGATACAATAATTTCTAAAGATTGGAAATGTCACGGATATGCTTATGAAAAAATCATAATCGTCATGATAATATCTTATTGGCAATCCGAAAGTCATGAAATTTTTGTATCCGAACGATTGTAAATGACGGGAAAACCTTTCTGAGTTTGATCCTTCTGTGCATGTTTTTGGAAGCCTCCCATAGGACTCAATGGCACTCTGCAGCTCCAACCTGGCCCAAGGAAAGTCACGATACTGAAGCTTGAATGACTCCGAAACTTTCATAGTCGACGCGACAAATACGATTTTGTTGCACAAATTGACGCGCAAATAGTCGCAAGGTGTGAAAAAGTCGCGCAAATAAACAAAAAAATCGCAAAATATATGCACAGTACGAAAAAGTCTGAAAAAATAAAAAATTTTTGTATTCGAAACAATCGTACTTTGATAAATGTGCCCCTCATTCTTATTAATTGGCTTTTAGGTAAGCCTAACCCAGGACCTAATGAAATAAAAATACATTCTTTTTATCTGTTGGTTGGGTTTAGCAGAACCCACATCAATGGGCTTATTTAGCAGTTTTGGAGGTTTGTGAATTGAAGCGCTTTTTCTAATTCAAATAAACTTTTTTTTAAAAAAAAACTTGAATGCTTGCTTATTTATTAATATGGAACACTCATTTAAATAAAAAAACTTGAATTTGTGAGTTAAAAAACGCAAAAAAAAAAATCGAAAATCTTAAATGGAAAATATGGCTTGACTTTGCCTAGGACAACTACTATTGACTTCAACATAAACTCACAAGCTTTTAGATGCCGAAGTTTTACATTGGAGTTTTGTTTTTTTTGCACTTAATAAATATGGAACATTTACATTTTTGAACCATAATTCGAATTTTGGGAGTTTTAGCTCAATAATATTTGAATTACGAAAAAAATGTAAAGTCAAACGTTGATAAATCAGCCCCCAAGAGTTAATTCAACAATTTGTGTTTCTGCATACAAAAAAAAACATTTCTACCTTCTGTTTTGTACTTTTCTTAAAATAATTGAGGCATAGCATCAGCATCAGTAAACAGTGGGGTAGCTTCTACAAAAAAGATAAACTTGATATAAGGATAACAAAGTATAAACTTTAAAAAAAAGTGTAGAAATACATAAAGGACAAAATATGAAGGCACATAAACGCAATACTGGTTGTAAAATAATAAAATTCCAGAAATAGCAGCCAAACAACCCACTCTGTACATGAATTAAAATAAAATTAAAGAAGTGAACAAAATAATTCCAAGTTACACATAATGCTAGGGAAAACATTTCAATAAACTCTCTGTGTTTGATAATATGCACTGTATAAAAGGCTATAATCACTCATATACCTTTCATTAAACTTTGTTTTTAATATATTTTCGTTAAAGAAAAGAAAAGAGCATACTTGTTATTCAGCCCTGGACTTTAGAGCATTCAGACTGTGTATCAGACACCATTCTTTCCAAACTATAAAGATTCCTTTATGTGCACCGTGCCTCTACCCACTATTACATACAGTGTCCATGAGTCTCCCTAGTAATTATAACAAGCTAAATTCCTACTCTAAAAATAATTGCTATTTCCCCTAAACGCATGAGCAGGGGTACAGCACCTCTCAGTACAGCAAATAACCTTTGCAAACATTACCATGTATCCTGAATTCAATGTTACATTCTATGTTATTAAAAAGGGTCTTTCCAAAATGGAACCCCCCTTTTAACCTTTTTTAACTCCTGCTATTTTGTGTATGCCTCCCACTCCGCCATTTTCCCCCTCATTTGTTGGCAGCCAACAATATACACAATGGGTCCTATTTATCATACTGTGTAAAACTATTAACACCACAACAACAGTGTGCAGTAATGCTGTGCAAAATAAATGTTCCAAGGGTTATATGCTATTTTCTTGTTGTGTATCTCCATAATTACTTCTTCTATTAATAACACTATAAGAAGTAGTGAATTGCGATTCAAAGCTCTGATCCACTTTCTGCAGAATTCTGAATCCTGACGGCCACTCATGGCAATATTTTTCAATGTGGAAATCTTTAAGGATTCTTTTAGATCTAAAATAGTCAGATAAAAGGCCCTTTGGACCAAGTCCATTTGGTGAGATAATCAAAAAAATGACACGTGGAGCACACAACATGTGCAACTAGTGAAATATTACAAGATATTACTCCTAACCACCTGCATTAACATATTTTTATAATGTTTATGAGTGTATACATTTATTGCAAGTGAATTTGTGAAAAGGGATGTACAGTGGAGGAAATAATTATTTGACCCCTCACTGATTTTGTAAGTTTGTCCAATGACAAAGAAATGAAAAGTCTCAGAACAGTATCATTTCAATGGTAGGTTTATTTTAACAGTGGCAGATAGCACATCAAAAGGAAAATCGAAAAAATAACTTTAAATAAAAGATAGCAACTGATTTGCATTTCATTGAGTGAAATAAGTTTTTGAACCCCTACCAACCATTAAGAGTTCTGGCTCCCACAGAGTGGTTAGACACTTCTACTCAATTAGTCAACCTCATTAAGGACACCTGTCTTAACTAGTCACCTGTATAAAAGACACCTGTCCACAGAATCAATCAATCAAGCAGACTCCAAACTCTCCAACATGGGAAAGACCAAAGAGCTGTCCAAGGATGTCAGAGACAAAATTGTAGACCTGCACAAGGCTGGAATGGGCTACAAAACCATTAGCAAGAAGCTGGGAGAGAAGGTGACAACTGTTGGTGCGATTGTTCGAAAATGGAAGGAGCACAAAATGACCATCAATCGACCTCGCTCTGGGGCTCCACGCAAGATCTCACCTCGTGGGGTGTCAATGATTCTGAGAAAGGTGAAAAAGCATCCTAGAACTACACGGGAGGAGTTAGTTAATGACCTCAAATTAGCAGGGACCACAGTCACCAAGAAAACCATTGGAAACACATTACACCGCAATGGATTAAAATCCTGCAGGGCTCGCAAGGTCCCCCCGCTCAAGAAGGCACATGTGCAGGCCCTTCTGAAGTTTGCCAATGAACACCTGAATGATTCTGTGAGTGACTGGGAGAAGGTGCTGTGGTCTGATGAGACCAAAATAGAGCTCTTTGCCATTAACTCAACTCGCTGTGTTTGGAGGAAGAAAAATGCTGCCTATGACCCCCAAAACACCGTCCCCACCGTCAAGCATGGGGGTGGAAACATTTTGCTTTGGGGGTGTTTTTCTGCTAAGGGCACAGGACAACTTATTCGCATTAACGGGAAAATGGACGGAGCCATGTATCGTGAAATCCTGAACGACAACCTCCTTCCCTCTGCCAGGAAACTGAAAATGGGTCGTGGATGGGTGTTCCAGCACGACAATGACCCAAAACATACAGCAAAGGCAACAAAGGAGTGGCTCAAGAAGAAGCACATTAAGGTCATGGAGTGGCCTAGTCAGTCTCCGGACCTTAATCCAATAGAAAACCTATGGAGGGAGCTCAAGCTCAGAGTTGCACAGAGACAGCCTCGAAACCTTAGGGACTTAGAGATGATCTGCAAAGAGGAGTGGACCAACATTCCTCCTAAAATGTGCGCAAACTTGGTCATCAATTACAAGAAACGTTTGACCTCTGTGCTTGCAAACAAAGGTTTTTCCACTAAGTATTAAGTCTTTTTTTGTTAGAGGGTTCAAAAACTTATTTCACTCAATGAAATGCAAATCAGTTGCTATCTTTTATTTAAAGTTATTTTTTTCGATTTTCCTTTTGATGTGCTATCTGCCACTGTTAAAATAAACCTACCATTGAAATGATACTGTTCTGAGACTTTTCATTTCTTTGTCATTGGACAAACTTACAAAATCAGTGAGGGGTCAAATAATTATTTCCTCCACTGTATGTCATCAATTCTATTGGGCCATTGTCGGACATTAACCTTTTTGTTCCTGAGCTCACCCAATGTTATTTAAGATCATTCTTCAGTTTTTAAAGGGGAACTATCATGAAAAATATTTTTATAATATTGAAAATATAAAGTCTAGACAAACATTTTGACAATTTATAGCTTTTGAAAATGTTGAACCGTTACAAAGTTATGGCTAATTATTAAAGCAGCCTCCCATCCCCCACCCTCCAGAATCTCTGGCTCCCTGGTCTGCGTCAGTGATGCAGAAATGTGTGACAGAGAACAGTGAAAGCTGATTTTATGTGGCATGTGTATGTATGTATGTATATCTTTATTTATAAAGCGCTTCTTATGTACGCAGCGCTGTACAGTAGAATACATTAATACAAACAGGGGATTATTAAGATAATAATAGATAAATACAAAGTATAACAAAAAATACAGATAGATACAAGATACAGTTGCAATAAGTTAAGAGTCAAAGACACAAGAGGATGGAGGTCCCTGCCCCGTAGAGCTTACAATCTATATGGGAGGGTAATACGGCCATACCCCTCAACAGCAAACATGTGCAAATGGAAAGTAAAGGAATGGAGCCGGTGCTGATGAAGTTGCATTTCTACATATAACAGTAAAGCAGCTTATTGTTTATTTCTTTTCTATCCTCATATACATACACAGCACTTCAGGCTCTTTTGCATTTGGGTTTGTGGGGCTCACCAGCAGGCTTAAATCAGCTGCCAGTCACCATCCTGCAATTTACACATTCAGATACAAATCTTACTTCCATAGCCAGATACAGGGGTAACATAGTTACATAGGGTTGAAAAAAGACCAGTGTCCATCAAGTTCAACCCATCCAAGTAAACCCAGCACACCTAACCCACACCTACCAATCTATACACTCACATACATAAACTATAAATACAACCACTAGTACTAACTGTAGATATTAGTATCACAATAGCCTTGGATATTTTGATTGTTCAAGAACTCATCCAGGCCCCTCTTAAAGGCATTAACAGAATCTGCCATTACCACATCTCTAGGAAGGGCATTCCACAACCTCACTGCCCTCACCGTGAAAAACCACCTACACTGCTTCAAATGGAAGCTCCGTTCCTCTAATCTAAAGGGGTGACCTCTGGTGTGTTGATTGTTTTTATGGGAAAAAAGAACATCCCCCATCTGCCTATAATCCCCTCTAAACTGCACTGCATACTCAAGGTGAGGCCTTACCAGGCACCTATAAAGGGACAAAATTATGTTCTCATCCCTTGAGTCAATGCCCTTTTTTATACAAGACAGCACTTTATTTGCTTTAGTAGCCACAGAATGACACTGCCTGGAATTAGACAACTTGTTATCAACAAAAACCCCTAGATCCTTCTCCATTAAGGATACCCCCAACACACTACCATTCAGTAGATAGTTCGCGTTTATATTATTTCTACCAAAATGCATAACTTTGCACTTATCAACATTGAACCTCATTTTCCAGTTTGCTGCCCAGTTTTCTAATTTTGTCAAATCCCTCTGCAAAGCGGCAGCATCCTGCATGGAACTTATAGTTTTGCACAATTTAGTGTCATCAGCAAAAATAGAAACAGTATTCTCTATGCCCTCCTCCAGGTCATTAATAAACAAGTTAAAAAGCAAAGGACCAAGGACTGACCCCTGCGGTACTCCACTAACCACACTGGCCCAATTAGAAAATGTTCCATTTACCACCACTCTTTGTACTCTATCCTTCAGCCAGTTCTCTATCCAATTACAAATATTATGTTCTAGAGGCCAATATTCCTTAATTTGATCATTAACCTTCTGTGAGGTACTGTATCAAACGCTTTAGCAAAGTCCAAGTAGATGACATCAACTGCCATTCCAGCATCGAGGTTCCTACTCACCTCCTCATAAAAGGCGACTAAATTAGTCTGGCAAGATCTGTTACGCATAAAACCATGCTGGCACAAACTAACAGTATTGTGAACTGCAATGTATTCAAGTACCCTATCCCTTATTACCCCTTCCAAAAGTTTTCCTACTACTGATGTCAGACTAACAGGCCTATAGTTTTCAGGCTGAGAACGGGATCCCTTTTTAAATAACGGCACCACATTAGCAATCCGCCAGTCTCTCTGCACCATGCTAGACCTCAATGAATCCTGAAAAACTAAGTGAAGAGGTTTGGCAATCACAGCACTCAGCTCATTTAATACCCTGGGATGAATCCCATCTGGCCCTGGACCTTTGTTTACCTTTACATGTTCAAGTCTCTTTTGAATTTCCTCCCTAGTGACCCACGCGTCAGTAGCTAAATTACTAGAACTGGGCATATTAAAAGGGAATCCTTCATTATCTGGCTCCTCAGATGTATAGACAGATGAAAAATAAGAGTTCATAATTTCAGCTTTTTCCCCGTTCTCATCAACCAACTTACCCCCCCCCCCCCGTGATAATAAGGTTCCCACCCCTTCTTGCTTAATTTTTTTACTATTAACATAATTAAAAAATAATTTTGGATTCTTTTTACTCCTAGCTGCAATATCCCTTTCCATTTCTATTTTAGCGTGCTTGATAGCTTTTTTGCATGCTTTATTTGCTTCCTTGTACCTGATGAAAGTTTCTGCTGTCCCAGCTAACTTGAATGCCCTAAAAGCACGTCTTTTCTTACCAACCTCGACACTAACACCTTTATTCAGCCATAAAGGTTTTGCTTTGCGATGCCTCTCCTTGCTTACAAGGGGGATATACTGTTGTGCATACCTGCAAAGCAATGTTTTAAAGATGTTCCATTTTCCTTCTGTGTCTAACCCCATAAAAAGCCTTTCCCAGTTGACACATTGCAGAGATGCCCTTATACTGGCAAAGTCTGCACGTCTAAAATTGAGCTTTTAGTTACTCCCTTATAGAGCTGTCTCTGCAGCATTATCTCAAAGGAGACCATGTTGTGATCACTGTTCCCCAAATGCTCACCCACACAAATGTTAGAGATGAGTTCATTATTATTAGAAATCACCAGGTCCAAAATAGAGTCATTCCTAGTAGGTTCTTGAACCGCCTGAAATAAAAAGTTGTCATTTAGCATATTTACAAACCTACTAGCTTTTTCTGACTTAGCCACCCCATTACTCCAGTCAATGTCTGGATAATGAAAGTCAACCATAATAATAACTTGACCCAGTTTTGAAGCCTCCTCCATTTGCAACAATAGCTGGGCCTTATCCCCCTCATCTATACGGGGTGGTTTATAGCATACACCAATGACCATTTTCTTTGTGACCTTCAGCCCTACTGAAATTTCTACCCAAAGAGATTCGACGTTTTCATTGGTAATGTCTTTATTACATGGCTTTAAATCTGACTTTACGTAAAGACAAACCCCTCCACCCTTTTTAATCTCTCTGTCCCTCCTAAAAAGTGTATAACCATTTAAATTCACAGCCCAGTCGCATTTATCATCCCACCAGGTCTCAGTGATACCTATTAAATCATAATTTTCAATACATGCAATAGCTTGCAGCTCCCCTAATTTACCCGACAAGCTACGCGCATTAGCCAGCATGCAGCGGAGATTACTACTTCTCCCTCTGATGTTTACATTAGCTAACGGAGAGTTAGAGCTAAGGCAAATATGAGACTGTTTTCCTTGTAACGGAAGCTCCTTATCTGATAAACTATATGCCCCCCTCACTCCTCCCCCACAACCCTTTGCTAGTCCCCCTGCCCCGTCTACACTAATTTTCCCATAGAACTGTAGCTCACCCCCCCCTTTGTCTAGTTTAAACACTCCTCCAACCTCTTAACCATTCTCTCCCCTAGCACAGCAGACCCCCTTCCATTGAGGTGCAATCCGTCACGGCTGTATAGCTTGTACCCCAAGGAAAAGTCAGCCCAGTGCTCTAGGAACCCAAACCCTTCCTTCCTACACCAAGACTTTAGCCACGCATTTAGCTCCCTAAGCTCCCGCTGTCTCCCTAAACTTGCACGTGGCACCGGCAAAATTTCCGAAAAAATGACCTTGGAGGACCTTTGCTTAATCTTAGAGCCTAGATCCCTGAACTCACTCTTTAAGGTCCCCCACCTACCGTTCATTTTGTTGTTAGTACCGATATGTACCAAGACAGCCGGGTCATGCCCAGCCCCTCCCAATAATGTGTCGACCCGATCAACCACATGCCAAACCCTGGCACCAGGAAGACAGCAAACTGTCCGGTTGAAGCGATCCGCTTGACAGATTACCCTGTCCACTTTCCTAATGATCGAATCACCTATAACCACCATCTGTTTAGGCCTAGCTCTGCTCTCCTCCCACACCACCACTTTCTATCCTCATATACATACACAGCACTTCAGGCTCTTTTGCATTTGGGTTTGTGGGGCTCACCAGCAGGCTTAGATCAGCTGCCAGTCACCATCCTGCAATTTACACATTCAGATACAAATCTTACTTCCATAGCCAGATACAGGGGTAACAAAAGAGTGTAAAAAGAGACATCCTCTCTACCAGTGACAGTGCCACATCAATTTCAGCAGCATTACAGACATCTGCACATACAACTGTGTGTGTGTGTACAGGGACATAGACTTCTGTATGTTGGATTCACGGATACTTCTCTACGTCAGAGCTCTCCTGTAGACTGACTAGCCAGATTTTTGGGCTTCTTGATTAGCCAGCTCTAAGCTGTCCATGTATTCTTAAGAAATGGCTATATATTCTATTGATTAGCTTACATAAATATAAAGAGTGACTACTATTTTATTGCACAAACAGTAGCACAAGTTGCTGTTCCAACAACATTTATTTATAAGTTAAACAAAAGGTAAATTGTAGTTTTATAGGAATAAAATGCCCTATAGATATTGTTTCATTACAACTCCCAACATCACCTGTCAGCTCACTTGACATGTATTAAATTGCTGGGCCTTTGTGCTAAATAACTTGATTACTGCTGCTCAAAAAAGCAAGTGATATGTGGCTTCTTTCATGTTTTTCTCATAAATAACAAAGAAATAAAGTTCTAGGTGTTTGTTAGTGACTCAGGTGAGTGAGATGGACAGTGTCAGATAATGTAAGGGGAAATTGGGTTGAATTTTTAGACCTTCTTCAAAGTTTTTTCCAGGTTTTCTATTAGATAGGAAAGATCGGCAGGTGGGGGTTGAACTTTAAGGGGCCGATTCATTAAAGTGCGAATTACGAGTACGATTTGTGACAATTCGCATTGAATACGAAAATTTCTGATGTGTGTTAAGTTTGCAAAAAGTTGCGTTGTGCTTGTACGATCTGAAAGTTACAAAATTTTTGTATCCAAACGATCGTAAATGGTGCAAAAACCTTTCTGACTTTGAACCTTCAGTGCACGATTTTGGAAGCCTCCCATAGGACTTAATGGTACTCTGCAGCTCCAACCTGGCCAAAGGAAACTTTCATACTCATTGTGACAAATACGATTTTGTCTCATAAATTGTCACAAAGTACGAAAAAGTTGCGCAAATTAAAAAAAAAGTTGCATAAAATACGCACAGTTCTAAAACGTAGAAAAAATATGAATTTTTAGTATTCGGACACAATGGTACATTGATAACTGTGCCCCTAAATGTCAGTCAAGAATGGCTGGACCACTCCCTCTCCTCTCTGCTCAGAACACAAGCTGCCTGTCAGTACTAAGTCAAGTTAAGCAGATTCCCATTCATGATAGTTCCCTTTTAAATGTTCCTTTTGTAGATGCCAAAACAACCTTTTAATATATCACTATATGTTTAGAATATTGTATATTTACACAGTATGTTCCCAACACATTTTACGTGCAATGAATATAAAATAACACTCAATTAATAGACCCCCCCTAGTATAGCATACAATGAAACACTGTTGTGTAAAGTCCTTTTTAGGCTTACGCATTATGTCATTTTTGTTTACGTGTCATTTATATGCCAGAGGAGAAAAGCTGATCTGCCACCACCTACACATGTGCACTGTCAGGCACGGATCTGATGTGGTTAAGAGAGGGGGCCACTCTGAGGTTTTCTTTAGCTTACACAGATTTTTGTTCTGCGAAAACTGTATTTAACAAAAGAACTCTATTTTTAGCTTTGTGATTTGAGCTTAGCAGTTTATTATAGTTGAATTCCAAATATCATCATGTTTGCTGCTTTTGTGAAGGTTCTATTTCCAGCAGTGTTTAAGAATGTTTGTGCTAAAAGAGCATTTATCCTAACACTCTTAGCCCAAGAAGTTTATACAGTATCATGCCACAGAACACAAAAAAATAAGTTTAACAATAACATTTGAGGTAACTAGTAGCTATATTTATCTCTCAGCTCTATGTAGTTCATCAGAGGACAGGGAAGAAGAAATAACAAGAAAGTAACACTGAAGAGAAAACAGAGATGATGTGCAGTTCAAGCACCTTTGTTGAGTTGTAATGGTACTAATTCTCAGTGTCTATTTTCCAGTAAACATATTTCAGTAACATGCTCTTTACAAAATACATATATACAGAGGTAGTATATCCCTTCAGCATTAGTGCAATGTAAAGGTCCTGTACTAAACATAATATCTACCTATTTTTATTAAAAACATGTATGGTTTTGTTGTTTCTTGCACTAAACAAGGCAAAATCTGAAACAACTTAAAGGAGAACTAAACCTCGCCATGAACAAAATTTTCCATCCACTGCCCTCCATCAGCCCCCCCTTTCCAGCCGAGTCTGTTGCATAGAAAAGCATCCCCAATTTGTGAACCTGACATATAGATGAAGACTAGTAGAGCGGAGTTCACAGATGCAATCTTCATCTTTGGATTTTCTTGTGATAGTTCACCGACAGAGCTAGCAAGCCCATGAGCAGTGGAAGCTAATCCTGGTCTAGCTCCAACTGTATGGAGTTTTAGGTGATAATTGATCATTGCTGTGCAGTTTCTGCTTTCATTTTATTGTCCTCTCTTTGGTGCTTTTTGACACCAGAACTCAACATTTATAAGGATTTACAGTTCATTTGTGAAGTCTGCACATTTTTGCACTCTGGCAGAGTCCTTGTGAATGCAGCTACTTGTGGACATATATAATAGATTTATAAATATATCAGAAGTTACTGAGGAGTTACATGGTAAAACATGAGACCGCAGGCTAAGTGCTTTTACGGTGAAGACACATGGAGATACTAAATACTGTCTCTATGGGTGTTTTAGCAGAGGCAACTCTCTGTATTGTCTATGAATGGTATTTTCTGGTGTTTATTAGCTGTGACAAGTAGCTGTGACAAGTAGCTGCTACTAAGTAGCTCCATGTGTCTTCACCCTTATACAGGTCATGCAATGCTTAGGTGACTTTGAATATCTTTCTAAATGTATTCATTATAATCTACAAATTTGAGTTTATCACAAAAAAATGTTGATAACCAGCATTAAGGTGGCCATGCACGTTCTTTTTCCGACAAACTTTCGGATATCAATCATACGTTTAAATGCAAGAATCTAAAACTAACATTCTGAATTAAATTGTTGGATAAAGTCCTAAAAATAACAAATCAGAGGATGTTCTGAACATGAAATATTTGGCAGACAAAAATTGTCTGATAGTGACGTGATTGTAGTTCCCCCAGGGATATTGTCAGATACACAATAAATGCAGGGATTTTATCATTATCTGACTGAAATTTTCTAACCTGTCCAATCGACTAAATGACCAATTGCCATGGTACAATAATTTGGGACAATAATTCGGAGCCCACACAGTCCAAAAATCGCACCAAACTGAGTATAATGGTGCATGTATGGCCAGCTTAAAGGACAAGGAAAGGCAAAGTCACTTGGGGGTGCCAAAATGTTAGGCACCCCCAAGTGACTTAAATTGCTTACCTTTTACCCTGGGCAGGTGCCCCTGTTCGGAGAGAACAGCACCAGCCCGGGGTAGCTGCAGTGCTTCCTCCTTCCGGTGCGCGCGCATGCGCAGTAGAGTGAAAAAGCCAAACTTTAACAGAGAAGTCGGCTTTTCACTCTACTGCGCATGAGCCGGTCCTGGGGTCCCGGCAAAACGAAGGAGGAAGCGCTCGCTACAGGTACCCCGGGCTGGTGCTGTTTTCTCCTAACGGGCACCAGCCCGGGGTACAAGGTAAGCGATTAAAGTCACTTGGGGGTGGCTAACATTTTGGCACCCCCAAGTGACTTAGCCTTTCCTTGTCCTTTAAGTCAGCGTTTTTCAACCACTGTTCCGCGGCAGATGTTGCCTGGTGTGCCATAGGCAGGGCCGCAATTTTTACTTTCAAAGTAGCTCGGGCCCCCTTTAATAAAATCCGGGCCCTGTCATTGGTTGCGCCCCGTGTGTACGGGTGACGTCAGTACGCACGGGGCGCAACGTTATAAAAGGGCCTGTGTGCGGTCGCGTGTAGGCAGAAGTGCAGAGGCGGCGCGCGTGAGGGGAAGATGCTGCTGAAGCCGCCGAAGAGCAGAAGTAAAATGCTGCTGGGCACCAATGTATTAGGGGGGGCCACGGGGCACACTGACTTATGGGGGCACTGCTGCTGGGCACCAATGTACTAGGGGGGCTGGCTCTTGGCACCAATGTACTGGGGGGCACTGCTGCTGGGCACCAATGTACTAGGGGGGCACTGCTGCTGGGCACCAATGTACTAGGGGGGCACTGCTGCTGGGCACCAATGTACTAGGGGGGCACTGCTCTTGGCACCAATGTACTAGGGGGCACTGCTGCTGGGCACCAATGTACTAGGGGGGCACTGCTGCTGGGCACCAATGTACTAGGGGGGCACTGCTGCTGGGCACCAATGTACTAGGGGGGCACTGCTGCTGGGCACCAGTGTACTAGGGGGGCACTGCTGCTGGGCACAGAGTTACATTTTTTAACATTTTCTAATGGTGGTGTGCCTCGTGATTTTTTTCATGAAACAAGTGTGCCTTTGCCCAAAAAAGGTTGAAAAACACTGCTTTAAGTGACAGGAGTATAGTATTTCCCAAATTCTATGGCTCAAACATCAAGCCTGTTACTGAATAATCTCTGGAAGCAATTCTCTACTCTTATCTCACCTCCACCCCCTCTCTTTTCAAAGATAAACATTTCTGAGTCTGTATTGCCCCCCTTAAGTCCTTAAACAATTAAGAGGCACATTTTCACTAACTTATTTTCCCAAATGTCTAACATCTACTAAAAAAAATCTGATAGGTAAAGTCGCTGTGTCATTTCTCTGTGAAAACGCAACTTTTTCGAATTGTCGCTGCAAGTTATGGCACAAAAAACAGTGTCATAAATCCAAAAAATCTAAAGTTTTGTGACAAAAGAAGGATCTTCAAGGAAAGGGAAGGGACTGCAGTGTTATCTCCTGTCATCTCTGTAAAGCTGGCCATACACGCACCAATAATATCGTATGAAACCTTGTTTCATACGATATTCGGTGCGTGTATGGAAAGTCGACCAAAATCGCAGGAGGCTGCTGATATCGGTCGACTCGCCGATCGCCCAGGTTAAAAGATTTTGATCGGGCGCCATAGAAGGCGCCTGAGCAAAATCTGCCTTCAGGGCTGAATCGGCAGATGGAGGTGGAAATCCTATTGTTTCTACCTCCTTATCTGCCGTTTCAGCCCTGAACGTTAGTGGCGGATTGAACGATCTTTCGTGCGACCATCGAAAATCACCACATATGTGGCCACCTTAACAGCAAGCGTTAGCAAAAGGGGGGCTGCAAGCACTAGTGAGTTCAGTGGCAGTGAGTTAGAGACGCCAGAAAAGGAGGGGAGTGCGTTGGGGTGAGTAACGCCATATGAGAGAAAAATCAGCTCACAGATTTTGCAAGGAATACAGTGTGTGCTGTTTTTTTTTTTAACTTATAAATGACACGTTCTGACATAGGAACTCACCGTTTATAAGGAAACAATTTACATTTTGATCCATAAGGAAATGGTTAAACTGTAGATGCAATGCATATCTCACACATGGTTCTAGAAACATTTTGATTCTGCTGCTAGCATGCTTTAGGTTAATTTTCAGCTGTATTTAGATTTTTTGGTTGTTTTATAAACATATAAATTTACAATAGAACTCCCATTTTGCATTTCTAGAGGACCAGAATATAAAGGTGTGAAGTCCATATGAAACCACAAAAATACAGCGTAAAATGTGGGAAAACTTTTAATCAGGGTATGGCAAATTGAGGTTTCACTGTATATGGACAATACTGTTGCATTTTAAATCTGTACCATATTGACACCCAATGGACATTTAACAAACTGCAGTAAAGTGGATTAGCCTATGTTTTCACTGGTCTGACAATTTATTTATTAGTACATAGTGGAGAATGTTTATAGGGACATTTATAGTTACCAGTAATACTGATACATTGCTTGAAAAAGATCATTCCACAATGTACACCACAATAATACAATATATAGCAGTTGTTCTTCAAAACAGTATAATATTACAAGTTAACTGACTGTCATTTTATTACTGTATTTTAAATTGTTTAAAAAGGGATCTTTTATAATTGATTTTTTGCAAATTCTGACTCCTGAAACAATGTAGCAAAAGCATAATTGGAAATAGAAAGTTCTTAAAATTATTTCAGTATGAAGGAAAGTATGCTAGAAATGCTGCACATTATGTTTTGACTTCTGTACCAGCCCAAGGCAACTATTGGCCTTAAGCAGTGTTGTCCAACTTCTGTGGTACAGAGGGCAGGAATATTTCTGGCCTACATGGTGGAGGGCTTATAATGGAAGCCAGTTTTGACCACTCCCATTTTTAAAACCACACCCACTTCAAACCACACCCATGTTATAACGAGAGCTTTTAAAACCATACCCACATTAATGGCTGTAGTGCAGCAAAAACCCAAATGGTTGGTGCTCACTGTAGGGATATCACCCTTCATTCATATGTGAAAAAATTACATTATGTCATATTAAGACACACCCTTAAATCCATATGGCTCCTCCTCCCCTGTGAGTAGCACAGCAACCCCCAACATATAAATACACACCTTAGGGACCATTTAATGGCTATTTTCAAATGCTAACAATCTCCCAGAACAAACCCCTGCCAGGTTCACCTCCCACAGGCAGTATAAGGCAGACAGAGTATGGCACACACAGATAGAATAGGGCAGAAAGAGTATGGAACACATAGGCAGGGTAGGGCAGGCAGAGCTTGGCACACATAGGCAGCAAAGGTCAGGCAAGGTGTTGCCTATGTGTGCCATACTCTGCCTGCCCTACCCTGCCATTGTGTGCCATACTCTGCCTGCCCTACCCTGCCTATGTGTTCCATACTCTGCTGCCCTATTCTGTCTGTGTGTGCCATACACTGTCTGCCCTACCCTACCTTTGTTTGCCATAGTATGCCTGCCCTATGCTTCCTGTGTGTGCCATACACTCAGGCAGAACAGGACAGGCAGTATATACCATGACACAATGATGGCACTGCTCCTACAGTCTGAGGTGTGAACAAGTGAACAATGTGGGTGCTTAAAGTCTGAGCCTGTGTGTGAACAATGCAGGGGGTGAAAGGTTTGAACAGTACAGGAGATTAGATGTTTAAACAGTACAGCTTGCACAAAGGTAAGAAGTCAGAGCAGCCAGGCAGGTAGGGGGTGGGCACACAGAAGGGGGCTGCGGGCCGCCAGTTGGACAGCACTGGCCTTAAGCAATGAAGGTCTGTGAATTCATACATGCCCCAGAAGCTCTCCATGTTCTTTTCTGCTGATGCTCTATACTGCGGTCAGTTACCTAAGCTCAGAGACAAACACACAGTATGCTGCATATTTACATTACACGGTAGCTGAAAAACCAGTGAAATTTGCATCAAAATTTACTGTCCGACTTCCTGTTCAAAAGAAAGGCTCATTACACTAAATTGAGAGGAGTGGTGCTTCAGGCTAGATAAGGAAGTTACTGATTTCTGCAGCATATTTCAGCTTCTATCTTAGAAAGGACATTGGATTTAAAGGAGAAGGAAAGTCATTTTGACATTTTATTGCCAATAGATTCATCACATTAGTGCCACCTAGAACAATATATTTATTCTGCAGAAAGCATTACCATACCTGAGTAAACAACTCTAGAAGCTTTCTCTGTTTGCAGCTGCCATTTTAAATAGCTTCCAGCTACAGCTCTAGATATTATAGCTCAGATCACACATTCCTAAAGGAGGGGGGAGGGAGTCTTTAGCATTTTTGTGGGAGGGGGGAGCAGGAGAGGGGAGAGAGGGGAGAACTGAGCAGACTCTGGCCCAGGGAATTAAGGATTTTCCTGAGAGAGGATATCAGACACCCAAACGTTAACAAAAAATGAGACAAGAAATCCTGTGTTTCTTTTGATAGAGGACTCAGTGCAGCTTTTCTGTGAGTGCTTATGAAAGCATCATAGAAATCGATGCACAGCAAAAAAATTTTCCATGTTGATTCAGGGGCAGTTTTGAGCTAATTTAGGGATTTAGCCATTTTAGGGATAAAATAAACATGCTTAATTATCCTTTGACAGTAGAGTATTGATACATTACAACCAGGAGCACTCGCTTGAAGTACGTAGAAGAAATGTGTTGTTGCAAAAGTGTTACTATAGACACCCAAACAGCAAAAACAAACAAACAAAATAAAAATCGGTAACAATAGCTGTTTACAATAAACTGAAGGTTTATTAAATAGTGAAAAAAAAAAAAGATGCTTGCTTTGTACATGTTTTGCTTTTACATCTCCTTGGTGAAGTGCAGGACTGCTCTTCCTGATTAAGCCTGACAGGGTTGCCACCTGGCCCTGGACTGCACAAAAACACAGGGACATGCTATTCTAACAATTCACCTTAAAGGAATACGATCATGGGAAAACATGTTTTGTTGTTTTTTTCAAAACCCATCACTTAGAGCTTTTCCTGAAGAATCCTGCATTAAAATCTATTTTTCAAAAACAAACTTTAGGGTGAAGACACACTGCTACTAAACTCCTTGCCTAAAGGTGGCCATACACGGGCTGATTCTAGCTGCCGATATCAGTCCCTTAGACTGATTCGGCAGCTAATTGGCCCATGTAGGGGCATGAACGAGGGGCCAGCCCGACTGATATCTGGGCTGAAATCGTGCAGATATCGATCGAGCAGTTTAAAAAATTTAGTCAATGTGGTCCCTGAACCGACTTTGCCTATACCCGTCGTTATAATTCGATTGTTTGGCCCCAGGGCCAAATGACCGTATTAGCCTGGATTCTCCCGACGGGTGGGCGATATCGGGAGAAGATCCGCTCGCTTGGTGACATCTCCAAGCAAGCGGATCTGAAGGTGTATGGCCACCTATACAGTACTAAGAATTGTCCCTGCTAAGGTCGACTAATTAGCCGCGGGCGACTAATTTCCCTGCAATTCTACCCCACTGGCAAGAATGTAAATTGCCGGTGGGATGGCATACGCATCTCTACGATTCCCAGAAGTCACCCGAAGTTTCCTCTCAAAGCAACTTCGGCAAATACTAGCGACACATATGCCATCACACTGGCGATTTACATTCTTGCTGGTGGGGTGGCATTGCGGGGAGAGACAATTTTGAGTAAATGAGCAGCATTGTCTATTTTAGTAGCCACAACAAATAGCGGCTACCAGTAGCTCAATTTGTCTTCACCCTTAATTATGTGCAGCAAGATGGAGCCATATCACCCCCCCCCCCCTCCAAACAGCCGATCAGCAGAACAGTGGGAAGGTAGCAAGATAGCAGCTCCCAATAGATAGCATAATGGCATTCAATAGTAAGAAATCCAAGTCCGGCTTGGGACTCCTCCACATGGGAGTAGGAGAAACAATAGGTTAAATAAAATTTTAAATTTGCTATGTATACAGTGTAACTTAGAAATAAAAAGTATATCATAAAAATCAGGACATAACACCGTTAAAATTACTTTCGGTAAATGTCACCTATTACCTTCTCCTAAATTAGCGCTTTATCCCTAAATTATAAAACATCTGGCCCGATGTTCCACGCTGGAACTCACTCCCACTTTGAAGTCAATCGCTTTCTCCTCAACTAGCCGTTTTGGTCGCCAAATTAAAAAAAAATAGCTCCATTTTGCACAAAACAGTCATTTTTAGTCTGTTTGGGAGAAAATGAAGATGTTTTTGTTCCATAAGAAAACTAGGAGCTATTAGCAGATAAAAGTAATGTGAGCGAATCCCCGCCATACCCTTCGCAGACTACCGCATATCTCCTTATTCTTGTTTGCCACTGCAATATTCCGTCCTTACTTCTCACTCTCCTAAACCAGCTACGTGCTGCGTCATTGCGCTTTTATAGTCGTACGTGACGTACCAGTCTCGCGAGATGAGACTTGCGCGTCAGGAATTGCTGGTCTGCGGACCCGAATAACTGGGCATTTAAATGGCGTTGCGGGACATTTAAACAGAGATCTGGAACTGGAGGCTATAATAAGAAAGTCGTGAATGTACTGCGGAAAGCGATAAATTTGTGTGGTATGTACTGCAGGTTACAGGAGCACCACCTCAGGTCTGATATTACAGTTACACTGGGCCATTATCTGCTGTTGCAAATAAAATGGACTATGGGTCTTTGATTGTATTACATATAGAGCGTAAATAAAGAGTACACATTAGGGAAAATAGCCACGCTAAAAGGCTTCGGGTATCATTTAAAGCTTCACTTTTAGCGCTGTTCTCACTCCCATTCCATATAGTAGTGCAGCACTTGTGCCACTGCCCTAAAGCCCAAAACAAACTATAGCAGCTCTCCAGTCAAAGGTGTAATATGTTTGGTCAAATGAACTATTACAAAACTTCTGTGTGAATTTCCTTCATTAACTTCATAGACAAAGTGACGTATGAGCATACCGTGTAACTTACTGAGCTACTAGTAGCAGCTGCTTGTCATGGCTACTAAAATAGACAATGCTGATCATTTACTGATAATTGTCTCTACTTGTGTTTTAGCAGAGGCAATTCTCCGTATTGTATATGGCACGGAATTTTCAGGCATTTAGTAGCAGCTACTTGTTGTGGCTACAAAAGTATCTGATGAAGTGGCGGGATGCCACGAAACGTGTAAAGCGTAGGTCCTGTGTGATGTACATGTGCTTTTTATAAGATGACCGAGCACCACGTGGTGCTCCGCTATTTTTGATGTTTCTCTGCTAATTGGGGCCATCTGTGAGTTGGTCTGCGAGTAGCACACATGTACTAGAAGCGGTAAGTGCTCCCATGTAATATTTCTATTTTCATTTACTGATAATTGTCTGACTGTGTTTTAGCAGAGGCAATTCTCTGTATTGTCTATAACAGGGTATTTTTTGGCATTTATTAGCCGTGACAAGTAGCTGCTACTAAGTAGCTCCGCGTGTCTTCCCCCCCTAATGTGGTATCGCTTGCTGTTTCCTGCTAACCTCTGCTACTTTCTACTTGCTCTGTCCTTCTTAAGCTGGCCATACATGTGTCAATCTAACGATGTTTCGTGCGACCAACGGTCGCACGAAACATCGTCAGATCCGCCACACACAGTCAGGGCTGAAACAGCAGATAAGGAGGTAGAAACAATAGGATTTCTACCTCCTTCTGCCGATTCAGCCCTGACGGCAGATTTTGGTCAGGCACCTTCTATGGCGCCCGTTCAAAATTTTCTAACCTGCCCGATCGGCGAGTCGTCCGATATCAGCAGCTTCCTGCGATACCGGTCGACTCGCCGACATGCCATACACGCACCGAATATCGTACGAAACGAGGTTTCGTACGATAGTATCGGTGCGTGTATGGCCAGCTTTATCAGATACTCTGTCTGATAGAGGATTTGTATGCTTGTCCAAACACATGCCACTGGGCAAAATGACTGCATAACTCACCCTGGGAACAAACTGTTTAATCTTGGTATGCTTGCAAGTTTGTTAAGCTAGGAAACGGTCCAATAAATACAAAACTTTGCTCTGTCTCAGGAAATATATGTCTTAATGTTACCTCCTGTTACAGCATGTAAATATTAAATCTGTGAAGGAAAAACACAATTTTTATGCATTCGTTTGGACATCAAGGCCTTAAAGAAGTGTTTATGTGCTACTGGGTCACACAGCATATCACACATATCTTATGGCCTACGGTAATCAGGGGCCCCCACTTGGCATTTTTTGCTTGTACTGTCCCCTCATTGAAGTTGCTGTCTCTTCTCTTATGTCTCTGCTTTGGTATAAATTGGAATTTATATATTGTCCTGATTTTCAACACAAGACATCTTAACTAGATTTAAATGCAAGGTATGCTCTTTGTTTTTAAGGATATTTTTTGGATTATAAGTAAACCACCTTAAGTATACTTAAGAAAAGTGTTGTTACCTAGTTCTGTTAACAGCTGGTGTTAGATAAAAATTCTCTTGGTTTTGTAGGAAGAAGAACAAGTGTAACATTTAAACAGACATGGATGAAAAAACTATATTAGTAGAAATTCCTGACATTTTGAAGAAAAAGCTAGAAGAAGACTGCTATCTCATAAATAAAAGGAAACGGGTGAGTAAGGACATTTAAAGTTAAGTCACTGAGAAACCATGCCAAGCCAAATGGAACATTTTCTCATATAAAAATGTGGCCAAGAACCTCCAGGACTGGTGTATTCAGGCAGTTTGTGGCAATAGTGTCTAATGCAGAATAGCAGAATAGTTATTAGAAAAAAATATAGCTTCAGAATTATACTGTTTTTTTTTTCTATTGCTGCTATAAAGCAGATTATGCCTTTAAGGGATTAAAACCTTTCTGTTAGTATACCATTTGTAAAAGTCATGTCAATATAGAATGGTTTTGACTAATGGCCTTTCTACTGCAGTTTAGCAAAATGGCATAGCCAGTCAAAGTTGCAATGACCTCTCAAGTTTGCTCATAACCTGTATGGTTGCTATAGAGCTATGTCTAGATATTCATCTCTGCAAATTTCATGCCCCTTCTCTTTGGGGAATTTGAAGTCTAAAAATCCAAATCTTGTTATGAAACCTGCGTTAAACTGGGATATATGGGGGGAATCTATTTGTTAATAGCAACAGAATCTCTCAGTTTTTCTGCATACTTTTTGGAAGCTTTTTAATATGTTGTTTGTAATATCCATTTAAATAAACAGTATAAATAAAAAGGTAGATTTAGTTTAACACTTATCATTATTAATAATTTGTTACTGAAAGGCTATGACAATATTTGAACCACATACACTGCTGCATTATTCCCTTCAATTTCATATTTTTACATGTTTGGGTAACATGTATCATGCTCTTTGCACCTGTTAACAGTATATACTTTCAGATTGCCTGCAGCAGAAGTTGGATGGGTAATTCCACCCCATGCCTTTATTGTTTTAAAGATGCACAGGAAATTTGTACTGCTGAAGAGTGTGAGGACAGTTATGAAAAGAGTGGAAAGGGGATAGGAGAGCTCCCCTGTGGGGCTGGTTGCTAATTATCAAATGATTAGTAGTGTTCTTTTTGTTTTTTAAATTTCCAGATAGACTGTCTTCTGAAACATTGTCTCAAGTGATTGTTTTTCTTTCAGCTGGTAAAACTACCATGTCAAACCAACATCATTACTATTCTTGAATCTTATGTGAAACATTTTGCTATCAATGCAGCATTTTCTGCAAACGAGAGGTTCCGTCACCATCAGACAACAAGCGTCAATACAAATCTTCATTATATTCCACCAGAAAAAAAGTATGTTACCTTTTTTTTTCCCTTTTTTTTTTAATCGTATTTAACTTAAAATAAGGACTATGTCAGTCTCTTGTCAAGGGCTTGGGTTTGCTGTAGTGATGAGCGGGACAGACTCTAACCCACCCTCTCCCGTCCAGACCTGCTGAGACATCATCACTTTTACAGACACAATGACATCACCTGAATGGGGAGGGCAGGTGTGAGTATTTCAGATATCGAACAAAGGAATGCCGGAAGACTGGGGCCTGAAGATGTCATGGGTGGGGGGTTGCAACTTGCTAGAAACTTGCTTACTGGGTAAATACCTCAATCACCAATGTGCATTAATGTATTTTATTTAGTGAGGATTGCCCCATGGGACGCATGCTTAAATAGCATGAAGGCAGTTCAGGTGACCAGAGCTTAATAGCATAAGGCGGATTGGAAGAGTCTATAGCTATTAAAATTAACTCTAAGGGGCCCATTTACTTACTCACGAACCGGCCGAATGCGTCTGATTGCGTTTTTTTCGTAATAGTTGGTATTTGGCGATTTTTTCGGAAAATTGTCGCGACTTTTTCGTTACCAATACGTTTTACGCGAAAAAACGAGTTTTTCGTAGCCGTTACGATGCGCTCGTATTTTGTCACGACTTTTTCGTAGCCTTCGTGCCGAGTACGAAAGATTCGGATTCATTCAAGCTTCAGTATGGTGACTTTACTTGGGCCAGGTTGGAGCTGCAGGGTGCCATTGAGTCCTATGGGAGGCTTCCAAAATCATGCTAAGTCTGAAAGTTTCGCCCGCCGCTTACAAGCGCTCAATACGAAAAAGTCGCAACAAGATACGAGCGCATCGTAATGGCTACGAAAAACTCGCGTTTTTTCACGCAAATCGTATTGGTAACGAAAAAGTCGCGACAATTTCCGTAAAGGCACCGAAAAAATCGCAAAAAATACGAAAAAGTCGCAAAATGTTTGTTTTCCAATCGGATTTTTCCAATTCGGATTCGAATTTGTGTCTTAGTAAATGTGCCCCCAAGGGTATTTTGGACAATATCTTTGCAAATGATAGCTATTATTTTTGCTTATTAAATGTGTTTATTCTGCCTCTTCCTTGAGCCTGCTTCTATGGTTACTGACTTTATAAAGGAATTAGTTATTAAGTTAGATTTATTATTTATCTTTATAAATCTTTAATTCAAAGAATTGACTGGAAGCTAGGTTTCGGTAGGTTAAATGCTAAACTGTATATCTAACAGGAGATAAAAACTTAAAGAATGTATTGCAAGTTGTCTTAGAATATTACAGCATCATAAAAACAACATCTTTTCCTTTAAATTAAATAATTTAAATATTTTTTTACTTCAGTGTTGAACTTTGTAAAGAGATGGTCGATGGCTTGAGGATTACATTTGATTTTACTCTACCTCTAATACTACTTTATCCATATGAACAAACACAATATAAAAAGGTGATGTCGTCAAAGTTTTTTCTTCCTATTAGAGAAAGTGCATCTATTGGCAACAGGTATGTTAAAGTAATACTGTCAGTTTTTATGTAGCTCTAATTAGTGCTATGTAGTTTTGTTTCATAAAATTACAACACATGCCCATATTTGTGGGCAAGCAACAAAGGCCTGGGCTTAAGGAGGATAAAATCTGGGGGCAGCTGGCTGCATTTCCACTGGGGACTGGGCGTGACATTTTGACATCTGTTTAAATTTCCCGCCCAGTCCCCAGTGGAAGCTATCCCACTGAGGAAATGGTGGAGTTGAGGGGTGGTGATGTGGCGAAAAATCTTTAAATCTGGCATGATCAAACACCAGTGGAATTGTTTTTTTTTTTGCCGTGGAAAGCTTTCTTGTCTCATTTAAATTAATTCTGTTAAAAGACTGCATGCAGATATGTAAACGTGGTTTGAAACAGAATTGTAGACTACAGTGGTCTGATTACTGTGTTGGCTTTAATGGAGAATAGAGGTCAGAATATATTTTATTTAAGAAAGGCACAAATGTCTGTTTGCAGTGTGGCTTCTTTAATTTAATATTAGTTTTATAGTTTTGTTGTTCCTCACTCCAGAAATCAGGAAGAAGTATCGCCAAGTCCACCACTTCTAAATCCGCCAACTCCGCAGTCAACTGACAGTCAACATACCACAGGGGAGCCAGCAACTCCAAAAAGGCGAAGAACAGAGCCAGACATTTTGCAATCTTTAAGACGTTCTACAAGGCACAGTACAAGCTGTGATAGGATGTCAGAAAGCAGTGCTTCTCCACAACCTAAGCGACGACATCCAGAAACTCCAACATCAATGCCAAAGCTCTTCCTGCATTTAGAAAAGAGTAGGTTATTTTTTTATTTGTGTAACTATAAAACTTTCCTGTTGGACAAAAAAAATCTGGTGTGTATTAACCTTAGCTGTGCTCTTCTAATTCAACTTAGCAGTATTTTTATATTTTTGCCTTATTACATTTTTACTGCTGTTATGAAAAGTTAATATTGCAAACTCACTTAAGCTTCCATTGGAAGATAATCCCTCTGAAAAGCAAACTTTTACTTAGAAACACAGAAGAATCTGTTCAGCCATAATGAAGACTAAGGACATGAAATATGAGTTTCTAATGCCCTATGCTAATGCTTCCAAGGGGCTTTAGGATTTACTAAAACTCTAAAAAAAAATCCGAATCGAGTTAAATAAAAAATCGATGGTTAGTAAATGAGCCCCTAAGTGTATTACTTCATTTTTGTTCTTGTACCTAGAAACTCCTGTACATAGTGGTTCTTCTTCACCAATCACATTAACTCCCAGCAAAGAAGGAAGCTCTGTGTTCTCTGGATTAGAAGGTCGGAGGAATAATGAGCTCAATGAGGTAATAGTTATATTGTGTGCTGTATTTTGACATCCCACCTGTTTACACACAAAATACTTGATTTATGCAATTCAATACTAGGTTAGATAATAGCCAGAAGTCATGTACATTTTATATAACTGCCCAGAATTTGATTTATTTCTTGCCTTAACAATTTTAGTATAATTCATTTTTTATTTTTTTTATTTTATAGCATTTTCTATGTGATGAGAATTGACTTTTGCAATTGTTTGGATATGGCCCATACAACCATATAAAGGGGTAGTTAGCTTTTAGAATGTCCTATCCTTAGTTTCTAAATTATTTACTGCCTTCTTGGCAACCAAATCACTGTAATTGCATCTGGAGAAGCTGATTTACAAAAGAGCTAAATTAAATAATCCTAAAAAGATGGGCAACTGCAGATTGTCTGTATTACTATATACCTTATACTAAAAGTTAAGTTAAAGGTGAACTACACCTTTAATGCTTCTATATTGGGTTGGTATGACATGTACTATAGTAATAGTCTTTAATGATAAATAATATTCAGTAGCACAAAAGTGTAATACCTGTCTATACAAATTTTTTTAACATTTATATTTTTTTTTTATTATTAACAAATTTTTATTTTCATAATAAAATATTATCGAAACAGCATATAACACACATATTGGCCATAATACAAGTTATTAGTTTCATAACTTTCAGCTTAGGCCTTGAATTTTACATTAATTGTTCCCTGTGTCATATAAGGGACACATAAGGGATACTTAACAAAATCTTAAAAAAAAAAAAGATATATGAAAGAAAAGAAAAAAAAGAAAGAAAAGAGAAAAATAAGACCAAGAGGGGGAAAGAGAGAAGGAAAAGGGAAAAAAAAAAGGGGGAAAAAGAGCAGGGAAGCAGACATTCATAAATTATAGTTAGACTGAACAGTACGTTAAGCATGATATAATTATTACTCTGTCTACCCTTTGTTGAAGTGTTTCCAAGGGGACCACTTTTTATGGTGGTTGCCCAAAGAATTTCTGTTTCTGGCGTCAAAAAATTCAAATCTTTCAGTGAGATCTAGAAAATTTACTAACTCTGAGATAGCTGGGGGTAAGTCCGTTTTCCATCGCTGAGCAATTAATAGTCTTGCCACTTCTAAAAAGTGTACTACCAGACGTTTTTGAGAATATTTTAAGAAATCAAGGTCCAAATTTAAGAGAGCTGTTAAGGGAGTTTTGTGAACTGGGCATTCCAAAACTTTATTAATTAGATCAAACACTTGAGTCCAAAATGAGGCAAGTTTGGGGCATTCCCACCATATGTGAACATGTGTCCCGTCTTGGCCGCATCCTCTCCAACACTCCTTAGATGCTGTTTGTGGAAAAATTTTGTGCAGTCTCGATGGAACTAAGTACCAGCGGTACATCAACTTGATACTGGGTTCTAGAAGTCTAGCAGATTTAGTTGAGGCCATAATCAGTGTGAAAGCAGTATTCCAGTCTATTGGATCGATTGATAAATTAAGTTCTTTTTCCCATGCAGATATATGTGTCCCTGGTGGTTTTGAAGACTGGTCATTAATTGCCGCATAGAAATGGGATATTCGTGCGCCAGCCATTGATAGGGAGGTAATTTTTTGCTGAGTAGCAGATAGTTGTTTGGGTTTACAGTAAGGATTTGCCTTACGGAAACTTGATAGTTGGAGGTAGATATAAAATGACTTGGAAGGTAAAGGCCATTTAGTGCGAAGTATTTGAAATGTAGGTAGTTGGTTATTAATCAGGATGTTCGCCCACAAATCAATTCCAGCCTGGAGCCAAGGAGCTGGGTTGAAGTTTGGAATGATCCCTTTAAAAGCTGAGAGAGGAAATTTAGGATGAAGACCAAGGCTTAGGTGGTCAGAATGTATGACTGAGTCCCAGACCGTAATTGACGCATGAAATGTAGGGAAGGACTTGATAGATTTTAGTCTTAGTTTTGGAGGGATCCAGATAAGTTCATCGAGGTGAAGAAGAGATGATATGGTTATATCCTTTTCTTGTCTCACCCACTGTGGCTGAGTTGTAGTTGTAAAAATACGTTGTATAAAGTTTAAGTGAGAGGCTTGGTAATATTTTTTAAAGTTAGGAAAACCGAGTCCTCCTTGAAGTTTGCCTTTTGAGAGTGATGCCAATGGGATTCTAGGCTTCTTGGCTTTCCAAATGTATTTTGAGATTGATTTTTGTAGTGCAGTGAAATATTTATTGGGAATCTTAATCGGAATTGTCCGGAATAGGTACAGAATTTTCGGTAAAATCATGGTCTTAATAGCGGAAAGTCTACCTATCCATGAAATTTCTTTGTAAGTCCAGGATTGAAAATATTGCTCAATTTTCCCTAACATTGCTTTGAAGTTAGCATTGTATAGACTAGTTACTGAAAATCCCACCTTTATGCCTAGGTACGAAATAACAGACTGCTGCCACAAAAACTTATAGGATGCTTTTAATTCTCTCACTTGGTTTTTGGGAATCCAGATTGGAAGGGCCTCAGTTTTGGTTGTGTTAATTTTGTAATAGGAAATCTCTGAGAATTCTGAAAGTAGTTGGAACAATGTTTGAAGTGAACAAATTGGGTTGGAGAGAGTCAGGATAATGTCATCTGCAAATAAGGATAATTTGTATGAGTTTTTACCTATCAGAAACCCCGAGATTTGGGACTGTTGACGTATGGCCTCTGCTAAGGGTTCCATAAGTAGTACAAAGATTAGGGGAGAAAGGGGGCACCCCTGTCGGGTACCATTCGTAAGTGAAAATCTAGGAGAAATTTGACCATTGGTTTGTATTGCGGCAGAGGGAGATTTATATAATGTGAGGATATGATCTAAGAACGTACCTGAGAAACCGAACTTTTCCAAGACCTTTTGTAGATATAGCCATGAGACCCTATCAAAGGCTTTTTCCGCATCTAAAGCTACCAGAAGGCAAGGAGATCTTGTTTGATTAGCTTGGATGGCAATATTGATTACTTTTCTAGTATTGTCTGGTGCCTGTCTGGTTGGTACAAATCCGACCTGATCATCAGAAATCAGAGATTTTAAAATGGGGTTTAGTCGGTTTGCCAGTATTTTAGCGTAAATCTTTATGTCCGAATTAAGCAGGGATATAGGGCGATAATTTTCCACTCGGGTAGGGTCTTTATTAGGCTTCGGGATTGTTGTTATAGTCGCTTGGAATAGTTCTTTTCTGGGTGACTGAGAAGTGGGGAGAAAGTTAAATAATTCAGTTAACTTAGGAGCTAGGGAGGCTGAAAGATTCTTGTAAAAATTATTTGAAAACCCGTCTGGGCCCGGGGCTTTATTATTTTTGAGTGCTTTAATTGTAGAGGTCACTTCTGCTTGTGTTATAGGGGCATTAAAATATTCTAGTTGATTTTCTGATAGTGAGGGCAAGGATATTTTAGTGAGAAAGTTTGTGATGTTAGTTGAATCTGGTTGGGGAGTTGTGGGATCAT
The DNA here is from genome assembly GCF_000004195.4 of Xenopus tropicalis. NCBI lineage: Eukaryota > Metazoa > Chordata > Amphibia > Anura > Pipidae > Xenopus > Xenopus tropicalis. The sequence goes on along the minus strand of NC_030678.2, from coordinate 106,453,269 downwards.
CTTTTAAGTTATATAGCTTGGTATAATAATTCGCAAACTCTTGTGCTATATGCTTTGGATTGGAAAGCATTTGCCCATCAGATGTTTTGATCGACAATATTCTGTTATTTACCCTTGCGTCCCTAAGTTTAGAGGCCAGCAGTCTACTATTTTTGTTATCCTCAACATAGTAACGTTGCTTAGTCAACATGATTTGAAATGTCACTCTTTCCATGTTTATCACATTAATTTCTGCATTTAAGGATGACACTTTTTGGGCCAATGCCTCAGTCGGGTGGATTTTGTGTTGCCTTGAAGCTTCGGCTAACTGAACTAGTAAGTCTTTTGCTTTGGCTTTCTTTTTCTTAGTCTCGCTTGCAGCCATAGCAATTAGTTGGCCCCTTATATATGCTTTATACGTACACCAAAGCAGATCTTTGGATATATCTGGGGTAGAATTTAATGCAAAAAATTCTGTAGTTAGTTTTGTAATTTTTTCTTCATGTTGTTTATTAAGTAATAGGGTATTATTCAGTCTCCAGGTAGAAGACGGGGTGGGAATCTGAAGGAAATCTAAAAAACACCCGACTGGGGCATGGTCCGACCAAGTGGCAATTCCTATGTAAGGCTTAACCGATTGAAATAAAGTGGATTTATCTGCAAGAACTAAGTCAATCCTAGAATAAGACATATGCACATGCGATAAAAAAGTATAATCACGTTCAGTAGGGTGACCCGCTCTCCAAACATCATATAACTCATATTGTTTTATGGTGTTAAAAAAGGACTTGGACAAAGAAGTAGCTGACCTTAGAGTGTTGCCCTTCGGTATGGGGGATTTGTCTATAAGAGGATCTGGTGCGAGATTGAAGTCTCCCATGATTAATAATTTGGTCCCAGTTTCTTGCCTAGCTTTCTTAAGTACTTTATTTATAAACGACATTTGGTGGGAATTTGGGGCGTAAAGGTTTACTAATATATATATATGGGAGAAAACTTCTAATTTAATAATCTGTCTATACAAATTTTAAAGAAATACTCAAAAATAGCACTAGAGATGCACACAACTTAAAAGGAAAATGAAATAATGCTGCTTGTCTGTGGGCTGGATGATTTTCCTATATTCCTTTGTGGACTGTTGAACTGGATATTTCAAGCAAACAATTTTCTGTTTCTTTTTCCTAAAATGGATAGTAAACATTATGAAATAATATAGCTGCAAACATAGCTATTTAATGGATATTGTTATTGTGTCCATAAAAATACAAACAATCACTGAATATGTAAGTTATTACAAATAAGGGTTTGATCAGCTCTACCAGCTAGAATTTCCAGGCTAATACCAGTAGAAAAACCTTGTCTCTGACTTGCATGGACCATCATGGTTTCCTCTTAAATACATGAAATTTAAAGTTGTTGCAGCCTCTCCCCCCCCACCCTTTAATATGTACGTACTTGGGTTTTGACATTGTGTATGTGTCTTAGGGGAGAAAATGGGCCAGACTGACATCACATGAAAGGAAAAGTACTAAAAACAAATTAGGTTGACATTGTTTAGTCCTTTTACAAAAGGTTAAATCACTTGGGAGGATGCCAAAAGGCACCCTCTGTTGATTTTAATCGCTTACCTAATACCCTAGGCCAGTGCTCTGGTCAGGGGTGTTTATGAAGCAGCTCGTCGCCATCTTCTTGAAGTGAAAGCCAAACGTGGACACCAAAAGCTAGCTTCTTAACTATACTGCACTTGCGCCTGCCCATGCCCTAAGAAAAGAAGACAGAAGAGAAAGAAAATCATGCCAAAAGAAATCTAGAAATACCCTCAGCTGCTGTAGTTTTCTGCTAACAGGAGTCTGGGGTATTAGGTATGTGATTATAATGACTTGGTTGTAGCCTCCAGTGATTTAACTTTTCATTCTCCCTTATAATAGTATTTTTACTAAGTCTTATAACCATGTGCATCCTCTCTTGAAATATTTTTGTAGGTGTTGTCTTGGAAACTAATGCCAGAAAATTACCCTCAAAGTGATCAGTCACCTCCTCCATCTTACATTTATGGATCGCAACACCTGCTTCGATTATTTGGTAAGAAATTGTTTTGTTTGGATTTAGGTGTGAGTTGAAATACATTTCTTAATTTCCCATATCTGTTTTTTTTCTTCTTTATGTTAAATAATCACTGTAGTTTTTCTAAAGTGCTAAGATAAGTAGGTGCACTATGCAAGGATTTTGTGCTGTTATTAAAGTAGTATAAAGAACTAGAGACATAGAATACATTAGCTACATTAGCTAAGATACGTAAGCTGATATTGTTGCAGAGCTATAAATGTAATGATGTCTTTCTTCTCCAACAGTGAAACTTCCAGAAATAATGGGAAAGATGATGTTCTCAGATAAAAACCTAAAGGCTTTGCTCAAGCACTTTGAACTTTTTCTAAGGTAGGGTTGAAGGCTGAAAGTTAAGTTCTTCTTACAAGACCATCATAATTATTAATATTAATTATTAATGCCATGTCAAGATTGTTGGGCTGTTTAACATATTTTAAGTTTGTCTTCATTTTTTATTATATAGGGTATCTCTACTGCGTACTGTATATCCTGACTGGGGAAAAATAACATTCACAGACATTTTTTTATTATATTTTGAGAATTATTAGCATGATTGTTTTTGAATTTTTTTAAATTAAAGGAGAATTGTACCCTAGAAAAAGGCCCGCTTCAGTTTTCTGAAACGCATCTATACTCCACTCAGCAGCTGCCCTTTTCCCTGTACCTAAATTGAGAACCCAGAGTAGCAAATCAGGATTGGCAGTCACCATGTCAGGTGTCACTTCCTGTTTTCAGGCACCCTGAAATTGATCGGCAGCAAGAGCATGCACACTGATTGGGACTGTACTTTGCATGTGATGTGACTAGACATGATGGGCGCCAACCCTGCTGCTACTGTACTGAAGTTAGGAGGTTTGGAAGAATTTTTTTTTTTTTTTAAATAGATACCATCCTGCATTCTGGAATGCATTCCAACTTGTTAATGGTGTTTACATGAGCTGGGCAATCTAATCCCAGGATTGAGTTTAAAACCACCCAGATAAGTTAGGTCACGGCTTGGTTCTAACTACCTTTTCTTTCTCCATACCTCCTGGGTCCTGCCATGTTTGTTGCAGTTTGTTTCATTCTGTTTTTTAGCAATAATGATTTAAAGATTTTGACTTTCATTTTGTTTGTTTACTTTGCAGATTCCTTGCAGAGTATCATGAGGATTTCTTCCCAGAATCTGCTTATGTAGCTGCCTGTGAAGCCTATTACAGTACCAAAAATCCTCGAGCAGTCTATTAACATCACAAAGTACAGACTTTTCACTATTTTTCATCTAAGACTACAAACTGTTTCACACTTGAACATTATTCAGATGAAGAAGGTTAAGTTTTCTGACTCCAGTTTTGCCTCTCAGCTGTTGCAGGATGATTGTTGCTGAACTTTGTATATAATTTTAAATGTTTTTCGATTTACTGTGTTGCCTTATTAAATGTAGGCAAATGAAAGTTCTTTGCATGTATTTGTTGTCATTAAAAACATGCTGCAAAGTTACTCTCTTTATTTGCTTAAATAAGTTAACACAACCCTGTCGCCTGCCTGTGTCCTTATCTTTACTTTCTGCCTTTTCTTCGTCTTAGCACATCAGACTCTATGGCAGATATTTAATGTTTAAAGTCAGAACATACTTGTTAAAGCCGCACACCTGTTGCTGCTATACTCACTGCAATAGTGGTGCAAGCCTTCCGCAGGACTGGCAGTTCCTTATCCTCAATCAAACTGTTTCTGTAACGGAGCCGCACACACGAGCATATGCAGTCGGGGAGCTTACCCCATTTATTATGACCACCTTGATAAAGTCAGAACATGCCACAGAACTGGGAAGAGTTGTAAACAGAAAAAAAGAGAATGTATTGATTGGTAAAGTGTAATTATAAGGTATTGTAAAAAAGGTACATTTCATAGGGAGGGGTACTGAGTTAAGTGCTTAGTGTCTTCTAGAAAATGACAGTGGGGGGGTATATTATCTGCTATGTAAATGGCACATTCTAAAGTCTGAAAGTAGTTTATACATTTTTAAAGTAGAAAGAAATTAATAATCACTGGGGGAGGGGGGTTCCAATTTATTAAGTAAGCGATTTTAATTACTTGTGGGTGCCTGAGACAACAAGTCCTGTCCTCCTTTTAATTTAAAACTACACAAGCTGAGGATATTCCAGGGATTCCTCACAGCTGATGTGTGCTGTGCACATGCTAAGTATAGCAAACATTGAAGCGAAAAGTCAGTGTTCCTGCTTTTCATGTTACTGCCCATGCTCACATCAGGAGGAATCCCCGGGTCACTGAAGAAGTGGCAAAATGGCACTCCTATAATTGTACCCTAGGCCAGTGTTCCTATATGCTTAAAACGGCACAGACCCAGGATACTACTGTAGAAGGGGTCTCTGCTAAGTAATTCTAATTGCTGGCAGGTACCTTACAGATTGCCACACCGCAGTGATTATACGTTTCCTTCTTTATAGATCCAGAAGGGCTGCTGTGGGGTTGCTGATACTGATACTTAAGGCTGATGCCACACGTGGCGTTTTTACGCTGCGTTTTTTCTCAGCCTAAAAACGCCGCACAAGCCACACAGCCCCTGACTATGGCATTTTTCAGCCTAGTACTGGTGACGTAGCAAATCCCGTTTCCACGGTGCTAATAGTGCAAAATAGTAAAAAACACTGCGGATTTCAACTAGGCCTGGCAGCTGCCTTTGTGTATACATAGGAATAGCTGGCTTTGCAAATACTGGCGTATTTCAGCCAACGCTTGAAAAATCTATGCTAAGGTGTGTTCTAGCGTATTTCCGCATTGTGTGGTTTGCTTCGAGTCTTTTCAAGTTATTTCTATGGATGATGATATCAGGCGTTTTTCAGCCGCTGAGAGAATTAGAAAATACGCAGCGTAAAAATGCCATGTGTGGCATCAGCCTAAGACTACTCCCCCATTACTGAGCTGGCAGGTAAAGAGCTGATCTGTCCGCACCGCTAAGAACTCAGAGTGGTTGTTGGCTTCTCTCCCAAGTCTCTGTTTGTTAAGACTGTCATGATCTTTACTTTCTGATAACTGAATATTGCCTAGAGAAAACACGTTTGAGCAGTATTTTTTTTCTTGCCATAAACCAGTGTCGCGTTAACTCATCGTAGGGCTTATCCAGTGAGACCAGTGAGCAAAGTACAATTAAAATCGCCATGTTTTTTCCCCCCACATTGCACCAGAATTTCCAGTATGCAGTGTGCTATTGTGATTCTAAATGTACAAATGATGCAACTAGAATTGTCAATCTATGGGGTGTGTTTACTAAGATTGGAGATAAATATCAATGGTGTTGTTGCCCATAGCAACCAATCAGCAATTAGATTTGAACAGTCGCCTACAAGTAAGAAATCAAATGCAAAAATGTAGTTGGTTGCTAAGGGCAACATCACCGGTGATATATATATATTTATATAGACTAATGGACAATGTAGACACTTTTTAGGCATCTTAATTATCTACATTTTTGCATCTTTTATGTGCCCGTAGTTCTGCAAACATTTTAAGTATTACAAACCAAGGGAACAATACTTTGCCAGCAAATTTTAAGACAGAGGCTCTTTGTGGACAATCTATGGCTTTTTTTTTTCTGGTTGTGTATTCTGTGTACATCTAATTATTTTAAGTGAATATGCTGCTATTGGACTCTTATTGATAAGTATTTTGCTTTAGGCAATGCTTTTGTTTCAGTAGGTCCTGAGACAAAACTGCAACAATTCAGAATAAGCATACAGAGAAACCATGGGGAATTGCGGCTTTGCGACAAACCACACAAAATCATGGGATATCAATTTTCATGTTTTATTAAAACAGTTGACAGACAAAATATATCATGCCAGCTATAAACCTTTTGAGATGGGAAACTTGGTCAATGTAAAATGTATTTCGGATACAGGAAAATCATGTTTTTGTTTTTCACAACTTTTCAAATAACCCATTCATGATTTTTCGTGAAAACGTGAAAGATTATAGGAGAAGTTTAGGTTAGCTGCTTTTATGCACCAATTCTTTTGTTGAGTAGTGCAGTTTTTGATTAAACTGGTTGCCTTTTAACTTAGAACCCTGTGTGTGTGTATATATGTATATATGTATATGTATATATGTGTATATATATATATACACACACACACACTCCATTGTTTTTAAAAATGTTCCTAAATTCCCCTAACTCATCATACAAGGGATCATTTACCAACCATCGTGATCGCAGCAGTCAGTTGTGCATAGTGCCATTCATCAGTGTGCTCCTTGCATTGAGGACAGAGTGGTGACAAGCTGGGCTAGGAAGTGAGCTACCGATGGGCCTACCTCTTCGTTCTGACCCTGATAGTTGGGCTCAAAGCCACTGCCTTCCTCCTGTTCCAAATAGAGCATTGCTGTGCCTATTGATGTACAAGAACCCTGGAGGCTAGTGCCACTTCCATGGTTCCCTTAGCTGTCAATAGGCACAGTGCACTTGCATCAAAATAATTGGATGACACATCATTCACACACCAAACACCAGAGAATACACTATTGGCCTTAGGAAACATTTAGTGCAATTACATCCGATTTACATAGAAGTGTTATCACAATTGTGTTAATTTTAAAGCATTGCACACATCTCGGTCATGTGCAACTCCCCCTGGTGGAATTCTGGGACAAAAACAATGCAGTATTGGAAAAAAAATAGTGATTAGTCTCAAAACTGTGCTTTACGCCTTGCATTTGCAGTCATAAATGACCCCTATATGTTTGTTGTTGACTGATACAGAAGGCGCAGAGATTTTCTTCTTTAGACATTAGATATTCTGAGAAGTGCTGGTCTATGAGCACATTCTGCTGCTCCTCCTTGATATACTGGAAGCTATTTGTGGACCCTGCTTAGAAATTCAGTATGTTACTGCCTTCACTTTTATCTATGCAAATCAGGAATCTCTATAAAACTATACATATTTAGTACACAAGACCTTCCAAATCAGTTGTGTTTTTGCATATACATTAACCTATTTTAATAGTAAATTTCACAATTCACATTTTTTCATAGTGGTTTTTTTTTTTTTAGAATTTTTAAATGTAGTTTTGCATCCTGCAACACAAGTGGAATAATGAAAATTCAGGCAGATTTAGAAAGCTTTGCCCCTCCCCAAAGAAAATGCTAGTAAACTGAAAGGGCACAATGTTTAAATGATTGTCTTACAGTTAAATCAAATAAATTGTGGTACTCGTCTTGCAGGAAAACAAATCACATTAAAAGCTTTGCGTTATCAATGAAATGTTATATTTTATATATTTATTTATGTGAAACATAAATTGCCTTTTAGTGGTAAAAAGCATTATACAGCTTTAATTAAATTAATATCATTTTTTTTTTCAAATCTGAATTGCGGTTCCCTTTCCATTTTATCTGTACTGTAATTTTGCCAAAGAATTGTGCTTTTAGACATTAATGGGCTTAGATCATATTAACATTGAATAACTGCATTTATCCATCATACTGTTATAATAGTTAACATGTTTTTGGCATATAATTCAATCTGACATGATTCTAAAGTTACAGTTGATAAGCTTTAAGTCAAGACGTCACAAAATTGAAGTAGGCCATATGGGGCCATTTATATACAGTATATACATTTAATGTGTGTGTTGTAATACACATTTAAGCAAAGAACTTTTGCTAAAAACCTAAATTGGGCATAGAGTTAGCTCCTCACCCTAACAACTGGTTATTCTTTAAGTCCTTCTTACAGAATTAAAGCCAATATCTTTCCCTACGGTGTCTCCAGAACCAGCATGTGCTAATGGAACCGTGGATGCTAGGAGTCTTGTCATATATTGGATAAGGAAGAGAGAATTTAAAGTTGTAAAGACATTTTATTCAAGCATACAAAAAAAGAGAGGGTGGTTGATCAATGCACATTCCCTGGTCCCCAGTTCATATGTAAATTATCTATGCTAGTATGTATGTATGTATATATAACTTTATTTATAAAGCACCACAAGGGTACGCAGCGCTGTACAATCTTACAGAATACAAAATTACACACAGGGAGGACAAGTGATATAATAAATAAATACAACATGTATTGACAAAAAACGGGTTTTTAGTTACAAAATTCTGATCATAAGTTTGGTAAGCCACCATACCCCATCAAGGTTAACCCCGTATGGTGGTCCTATCTATTTACCTCTGGTCATATTTTTTAAAGGCTGGCACTCCCATGTACAGTAGCCATTCTTGACCTGGGGGCTGGTTTGAGTCAGTACAATGGAAGTGCGACTGATTTGGCCAAATTAACTACAAGCATACAAAAAAGACAGGGATTGATCAGTGCACATTCTCTGGCACCCTGTTTCATAAGTAAATTATCTATGCTATTGCATGTATTTACAAAAAAAACAGCGGTTTTTAGTTACAAAATTATGATCGTAAGATTGAAACGGAACCAGGGAATGTGCATTGATCAATCCCCCTCTCATTTGTATGCTTGTAGTTAATTTAGCCAGATCAGTCGCACTTCCACTGTATTTGTATACTCTATTTAGCCTTGGAGTGCTCCCACAACCCCCTTCTATGTATCTAAAGACATTTTCTTACCATGTATATAAATTGGCTCGTCTCCCCCACCCAAACCACGCCATTTGAATTGCTTATATCCCCTCTGTTTGCCAGCATCATCACATTTTCCTTAAACAAACACCAGCTTTTACCTGGTGGCCATTTCGCTTTCACACATCATGAATGACATTTACATCTGCAAACTGCATATGTGCACTGTAAAGTTTATGCAATGAAGAATGCAGGCTTACACAGGCAGAACTTACTTTGATAAAGTAAGTTGTATTGAGGCTGTTTACTGATTAATTTTTTTTGGGGGGGGGGGGGGGGGGGTGGTTATATTAAGGTCAGACAAGACACTGAAAAACAAACACTGAAATTGCAGACATATATATGTTTATAACGAAACAGGATATAGTTATAGTAGACCTTATCATGTACCAGGGCGAGAAGCAGGAATGTGGTATTTAAACTTTTATTCTGGTTAGTAAAAGTTCAGACTGCAATATATATTGCATTTGATGGTCTAGTGCAGTTCAGAGTTGGGAAATAAAGGGATGACTTTAAAGTCTGCAATAACGGGGAAGCAAGTGGCCTCTGGGCATCAGAAAACAGCAGATATGTCTGCATGTTAGTCATACACACATTCACTCTTTTAATTATTATTTTCCTAAACAATATTTATTGCCTAGTGTGACTAGCCTGAGAGCTACGGTAATTACATTTTGTAATTTTTAGTTTTTAATTTTCCATGGCCACATTGCTTTTGATTAACTGTCTGTATCTATGCATTTACTGACAGCTAAAAGGCCATGCCAGACAACCACAAGTTGTATATGGAGTATAAGGACCTGGGTTCAGGCTCATCAACACGTGATGTAATCAAACTGAACAAGGACAAAACAGCTGTCTGGATTTATGATTCTGAATGTGTAGCTGTATCTATGCTGTGAAGTTTGAAGACACACAGAGCTACTTAGTAGCAGCTACTTGTCATAGCTACTAAATGCCAGAAAATACCCTGCCATAGACAATACTGAGAATTGCCTCTGATAAAACACACATAGATACAATTATGAGTAAATGATCAGCATTTTCTATTTTTATGGCTTTGACTAGTAGCTGTTACTAGTTGCTACGTGTGACTTCACCCTAAAGCAGCAACTCTCAGTATATCTTTGTCCACATTTCCTCAATAAAGCGCTAATCTTTTATTTTTAGTTTCAAGCAATGTGTATTGTATGAAGCATGTGAAGACCTGCAACTTTAGGACAGAATTTATTATAATTTAAGTTAAGTAGATAACCTTTTTGGCTCCATTTTGCCCATCTCACTCTCCATTATTACCCAAGAAAAATGAATTAAATGGCACATTTATAGGCTGAATTATGCATAAAAATACACTAAACAATGATGTACCTATTTCAGGAAGACCTAGCTACCTGTGGATAAGGAGCTAAAGCTATAAAGTTCAAGTTAAAATGAGACCGGTCCACTTTACACAAAAAAAAGTTTTTATATTTTTTGTTAATGCAGAGCTTTATATATATATATATATATATATATATATATATATATATATATATATATATAACAGACATTGATTTATTGTATCAAACCAGCTAAGGACGGTCCCATCTGCTATTGGGATTCTAATATTTTACTCTTGCCAACCCCATGTCTTTTGATGCCCGTTGTGGTGATGGTGGTGGGAGCAGTGGGCAAGATGGAAGGTGATAAGTAAGGTTTTGCTAAGACCAGTAGCATTTTTTCAAACCTAAAATGGCAGTTTCCTAGTTTAGGAAAATAAAGAGGGAAATGTTATTCCTGATATTTTTATGAGAATTTTATTGCAAAAGTCAATAATGAAAGTAAAATGACCATTTAAGGTATGAATGCAGTGTGAGACTAATGGTTTGATGGGGGGAAAAAGACACCTAAAGAAAAATGCTGCAAATAAGATTTGTAAAAAGAAGCTTTGTCAGATTCGATGAGCTGCCATGTCAAAGGCCTCTAAAGGATATTAATAGAATTTTTAGACATTGTTTTTAAAATTGTGTGAAGGTCATTTGTCAGAAATGTCTCAGAAGACGGAGCTGAGAGCAAGTTGGAAAAAGATCAATACGAGAATTTGAGTTTAGCAGGGAAGTCAAGCGAGTGGATACAAGTGGTTTTTAAGTAAAAGCTAGAATAAATACTGAAGCACTGAAAGCAAGTTATTGAAGTTTAAAAATGAATGTGCCAGTTGTGTGCTGGTAGGAAAAAGAATTATGTATAAAAAGAAGGAAGACTGCAAAGGAAGCACTAACGTTCCCAGAGACCTGTTAAATGCTGATAAAACTGCCTGCATTTAGAGGCTAAATAGGTAACTGTGTCTAAAGAAATCCTAATCCTTATTTGGCTTTTTAAACATATGTGTGTGAAGTGTAAAATAATGGTTTGTTGAATGTGTTAAAGGACAAGTCAATCCAAAATATAATTTTTTGATTAATAAAAGAAAACATAATTCTAAGCAAGTTTACAATATAAATTCATTTTGTACATGATGTGCAAGTTCAGGGCACCAAGTTTTTCTTGAGGTGGCCATACATGGGCAGATTTAAGCTGTTGCTTGGGGTCCTTTAGACTGATTCGGCAGCTTATTTGCCATTGTGTAGAGGCTCCCCTATGGGCCTTCCCTAATGATGTCTGCCCAGAAATTGGCCAGTTTAGCATATAGTTGCTTTTGCATTTGTATATATTCCCTGTAGGTCTCATACACATGGATATTTAGCCCTGCAAGGGCGCACAGGATGGAACGCAGACCATTCTTATTGGCCCATACTAACACGGACGAATCCAAGCTCCCAACACAGGTGGAACGTATCAAGTTGCATTCCGCCTGGGCTATGTTTCATACTGTGCTCCCATGTAGAAGAAATTTACTGCAGGGCAGAGTATGGCCAGGCAGAGTATGGCACACACAGGCAGCATAGGGCAGGCAGAGCATGGCACACACAGGCAGCATTGGGCATACAAAGTTAATCTCAGTACTGATACCATTTAAAGCTTACGAAAAGGTAAGCAGTTGTAGCAGCCAGACAGGTGGGGGGCCACGGGCCACCAGTTGGACAGCACTGGTCTAAGTACTCAGTTTAACTTTGTTTTACTTTTAAAGTATTTTAATTGGAAAGTTATGCTTTGATATAGTAACAGCTGATCTCCCATAAGAAATCTACTTTCAAAACACCAATCAAACCATGTATTCAATACTAGAATGCAGTCTCAGTTTGACATCTTTTCTGAGTGAATGTGTTGCTCAGGTTGACAAATAAAGCAATGAGCACTGCCTTCTTTTTATGTTTTAATAGTATTCAGGTATTACAACTGTTCAGTAATGGTATTACTTCTTTTTAAGTAACTTACAGACACTCACACACATTGTTTTGTTGTGAAGCTTATAAAGAAACATTGATGTATGTTGGCTTGTGCTGTGTTCTGTGTTCTAAATGCCAATCAGACACCCACAAGGCTGATCACAACATTGTGTTTACTAAGACCACCTCCCACTCCCATATGTCAGTTGTTAGCAGTGGAATAAAGCATTTCATTATTTCTGCTGATATATATATATATTACAATGTAAATTTTTTACTGCTGCCAGTAACCTATGATTTTTGTGTATACAAAATACAGTACTGTATTCTATGCTATGCTGCTTCTTTACTCAACTTAAAGGAACAGTAACACCAAAAAATGAAAGTGCATAAAAATAATTAATATATTATGTACTATTGCCCTGCACTGGTAAAAGTTGTGTGTTTTCTTCATAAACACTACTGCAGTTATATAAATACCCTGCTGTGTAGCCATGGGGGCAGCCATTTAAATTGAAAAAAGGAGAAAAGGCACAGGTTACTAAGCAGATAACAGATAAGTAGCATAGATTCCCATTGTATTCTACACAGTTATCTGTTATCTTCTTATGTAACCTGTGCCTTTTCTCCTTTTTTCAATTTTAATGGCTGCCCCCATGGCTACACAACACCTATTTCTATTAACTACAGTAGTCTTTCTGAAGCAAACACACAACTTTTACCAGTGCAGAGCAACAGTACATTATATTTTAATTATTTTAAAACATTTTTATTTTTTAGTGTTACTGTTCCTTTAATGTGATGTTGCCTAAATAGGTGAGCCCTGACAATTTTGGTTATATAAATTTTGATGATGATTACACTGGTTATCTGTAACAAGCTGAAGAATCAAATATGCACTGGCACATGGTGGGCCAGATAAGGTATAAGTGGGGTTTGAAGACTTTGACATCTGACATCTCATTTGAATCTGACATGTCAACATCTAACATTCTCAACACAGGAGGATTACATTTACTACACAAATTACACCACTAAGCACCTATTTTAGCTGAACACATCATGATTTATGGATGTTGTGTATTATAACAACATTACATCTACAATGATGATGACAGTATATAATACATAAATATAGAATAATTCACAAGAGCCTTAGAAGTGGCTTTACATTAGTGGATTTTTTTGGTTCAAATAATGTCAATATAATGCAGCGACAGTTTTGCTTCAAGCACATTGCAATGGATTTTTTGCGTTATTACTTTGCTATGATTAAAGGATGACTAAATCCCCCAGAGACAAAAGCCCCAATCCACTGCCCTCTACTAAGCCCCCTCCCTGCTCCCTCCCCGCAGAATCTATTTCAATGAAAATGGACTGTTTGTAAAGCTGATCTATAGATGCAGAATATCGCAGCAGAGCTAGCAGGCACCATCTTCTGTATTTTTGGGTTTCCTTTGGATCGGTTTGGCGACATGGAGCTTGCTGGCACATGCTCAGTTGAAGGTAATCTAGAGTAGGGGTCCCCAACCTTTCTTACTCATGAGCCACAATCAAATGTAAAAAGACTTGGAGAGCAACACAAGCACCATAAATGTTCATGGAGGTGCCAAATAAGGGCTAAGATTGGCTATTAGGCAGTCTCTATGCACACTATGCTTTATTTGGTAGTAAATCTTGTTTTTATTCAACCAAAACTTGCCACCAAGTCAAGAATACAAAAATAACATGTTGCTCACCAACCCCTTGGATGTTGCTCTCAGTTGGGGACACTGAAAGCAACATCCAAGGGGTTGGTGAGCAACATGTTGCTCACTATCCATTGGTTGGGGATCACTGATCTAGCCCAATAGACAAATGACTGTCCAAATATCCATCTGTAAACGCATCTGTAAAAGAATTCACAATAAACTGTTAAGCCAACAAGGGTCTAATGTGTAATGTACAATAACACTGCTTGTGTTGCAGCATCAGTAGGAAATAACCAGGGTTATATAGAAGAATCTCCCAGCTCTTTATCTAGAGTATCTTTAACTGCCCATGTACCAGCAAGATCTGTGTTGCAAACTGAGCCAAAGAAAACCCGAAGATACAGAAGATGGCAACTGCACCTGTGGATGGGGCTTTTGTCTAGGGGAGGTTTAGTCCTCTGAAAATGATGAAGTCTATGCGGCTGATTTACTAAGACACGAATTCCGACCGAATTGGAAAAATTCCGATTGGAAAACGAACATTTTGCGACTTTTTCGTATTTTTTGCGATTTTTTCGGCGCCTTTACGACTTTTCAGAAATTATCGCGACTTTTTCGTTACCAATACGTTTTGCGCGAAAAAACGCGAGTTTTTCGTAGCCATTCCGAAAGTTGCAATTTTTTCGTAGCGTTAAAACTTAAAAGGCGCGACGTTTTGCGCAAGTTTTAACACTACGAAAAAATCGCAACTTTTTGCGCAAGTTTTAACGCTACGAAAAAATCGCAACTTTCGGAATGGCTACGAAAAACTTGCGTTTTTCCGCAAAAATCGTATTGGTAACGAAAAAGTCGCGATAATTTTCCGAAAAAATCGCAAAATACCGATCATTACGAAAAAAACGCAATCGGATGCATTCGGCCCGTTCGTGAGTAAGTAAATGGGCCCCTAAATCTGTGTGGCCTCAAATGTGTATTAAAATGAAAGGTGGGCAATTATATGGATTTCATAAAGTATCTTAAACCATGAACATACAGCCATGTTACTGGCAGGGTTTATATTATGTGGGATACAAATAAGATATTTTGAAAATCCATAAAATGATTAAAGAAAGGATAAGTGAACCCTTTTGTTTAATGCCAGTGGGTCAATATGAGTGAATGAAATTACTTAAAACACATTTGTGTACATTTTCTGCAGCCTGAAAAATACCATTCAGCTTATGAATAAATAAAACGAATAAAAAAATATTGTTAGATTTAGATTCACACTATAGTAAATCTACACTGTTTTATTATTCCACTGGAGGTCAACAAAATGCTTCCATATCAATCATTTTTCTTTTCTCAACAGCAAAGAGGCAACTATATATTGTAGTGTTGAAAGTAGGTTCTCTATGTTATATACCAGCAGAATAAGAAATAAGCTTGACTTAAATACAGTAAATAGATGTAACTTACAAAGACCTTGGATGCAAGGGCTAAGGGGTGCAAAATCATAATACTTAGTGCCCATTTTAGAAGACCTTTGGATTATGCTGCGCCCTTCCCCTTGTACTGGATTAAACATCTAGTGGGGGATGCAGAGCGCATCACTGGCAAACACAAGGCAGTCCCGTTCTTACCATCTGCCATAGGGCACCACAGGAGGGGGGATGCCATGTGATTTCCTTTGTCTGCTCTCCATGCACTCAGATAGCTCATTATTAATGCAAACAGTGTAGTTAATAGTGCTCTAACCTGCACCTGTGGATGCTGATTCAGTTTATAGTACTTTGCACCCTGCCCCGTGATTGATAAATGACTATGGGGCCCATTCATTAAAGTACGATGACCACGATTGCGAAAATTTTTTATTTTTTCTAAAGTTTAGAACTTTTCGTACTGCCCACAATAATATCGTTATTTTTTACGCAAAAGTCGTATATTTTTGCAATGACTACGAACATTTTGGAATTCATTCAAGCTTAGGTATCATGACTATCTTTTGGCAAGTTTGGAGCTGCAGAGTGCCATTGAGTTCTATGGAAGGCTTCCAAGTCAGAAATATTTTCGCATCATTTATGATCGTTCAGATACGAAAATTTTGTAACTTTCAGATCACAACCACGATATTTTCGTACAAGCACGACATAACACAATTTTTCGCGCAATTCACACACATCAGAAAATTATTGTGGTTAATTTTGGAATTGGAATTGTACGTTAAACAATCCGAAATTCGTATTTTGAATGGGCCCCTTTGTGTTGTAAAACTGAGCTAAACAGTATAACTTGGTTAAATATCTCTGTGCCTGTATTTATTTCTCTTTTTATCAGAAAAATACTGGAGAAAAAAAGAATTCTGTATATGAATGTTAACCCCTCCCTGAGATCAGATACATTGTTCATTTTCTCCTGTATAAGAGCACTCAACTTCTGCTTCTATTGACGCTAACTAAAACATTTTCTTCTCCTCCAGTTTAGCATTAAAATGGTCTAGCACTGAGCTAGAGCCAATGACCCTATCAGGTAGATGTTCTAACCACTTAGATTGTAAGCTCTACGGGGCAGGGACCTCCTTCCTACTGTGTCTCATACAACATGATATGAGACACAGTAGTGCTGTGTACCCTTGTGGTGCTTTATAAATAAAGTTATACATACATACATACAGTACATACTATGAATATTAGAGAAATATAACTTAAGTAATAGAAAGCAATAAAACGCAAAGTAGTAACAACATAAAAAAAATCTCTTCTGGAAAGATTATTCTGTTTGCAAGTTGCCACATCCTAAAAACCTGGGGGCAATTCAAACAAATAAATTGTTAGCTCTTTGGGGTAAAGACCTCATCCAGACTGTGTATTACCTAGCAATAAAAAATGTATATTTTTTTACTGTCTAATTTATAATACATATACCCCTGTTTGTATTTATGTAAAGCACTGCATAACTAAATCGTTTCTTTCTACAAAAGGTGAGAAGACCGACATGCTGTTAAATACAAATTGCTAAATTATGGGGGTTATTTATCAACATTCGTTTTTTTCCCCACGATTTAAGTTTTTTGCTCTAAAAATCCTGAATTTGAATAATGGTTAAAAAAACACAAATATTTGATATATGATAAGTGAAAAAACATGAAAAACCTGAATGTAAAACTTTAGCATGTCAAAGGTTGCAAGGTCATGTAAATGTTAGTAGGAGCTGCCCTAGCCATAATTTTAGCTATTTAGTCAATTAGAGTTTTTCATATTTTTTTTTCAAGATCTTGATGGTCCATAAAAAATCTGAAAATGAATTTGAGGTGTTCAAGTTTTTACTCACAGTTTTTTTTTATCATGATTTAATCATTCGCATTTTGTTTTAAGCAGAAAAATATGAAAATTACACAAATCTGAATTTTGATAAATAAGCCTCCACATGTTTATAGCAAAATACATTTTTATATACAAAATACAGAAATGTATTCTGACAATACATTTATTAAGTATACAAATACGTATATTTACTATTAAATACCATATAGCAAAACAAGTCATTCTTTTTACTTGCTAAGAATAATTTGTGCCACAGTAGCTTATGAATTATACATATGGCAAGATTGCTTTATCGCATCATCCCTAGTCAGGGATGGTTTATATTAATTTAACTCTCAGACTCTTCCTAGAATCGTTTTTATTTCATGGCATGTTTCTGAATAGTTCTTCCAATTAGAGTAATAGAGATCAGCACAGAATTTGAGATGACTTTGTGTTTTTTATTCATTGAATAGCAATAAACCATCTAACCTGGAAATATTTGGCTTTGCAATACACTGTACTTGTTTATTGCTGGGAACCATGAATAGAAGCTTTGACAGAAATTGGTAGAAGTCACTGTGACCTGTACACGGCCAAGCTCTGCTGCTAAGTTCTGAGTATCCCATAATGCAACAACAAGCTTCCAAATCCCTATATATAATTTAGGCATGTGTCAAATCAAAGTTTTGGATTCAGCTCAATCGTAGCACTTTTTGCAACATCTGGATTTTTGGTAAATTCTAACAAAATGTGGGCCACTCCATTTACCCAATGTCAGTAAAACAGAAAGTTCATGAACAAATTAACTTTACTTGTTATTTTTCTGACAATGGTATACCACATCTCAGATATGAAGTGATGAAATCATTTTTCTCAAATTTTAGTTGACGTGCATGAACTAAAATGTCCATGAAAATGTAATTTATTATCCCTAAAACTATGTTATAAGGGATTCCTGGGCAGCCTTTTGTTAGTGTACACACCCATTTTCTGGTTTACCCTACAATAAATAGGTGTAAGCATTCACATTTTTAAACAATGGCAAATAGAAATTACTACCAAAAAGTGTACTTTTTCCATTTCATACATAAAAAGGCAGATTTTTCTCAATTTTTTTTTTATTTTTTTTTATTAAGTACTAGCATATTTAAGAAAAACTTGGACAAAACAGTTTGGGATGCATTTTGATGACAAAAAATATAGTTGTGCGCATACAAAAATCACGTTGTTCTATTCATTTTCCAAGAACCTAAAAAAAATCTGTTTGCTCATAATCTTTAGAGACAATTCCCATTGACTTTTAAAAACTTTTTTTTATTATTCAATTTCATTTTTTTTATCTTGACTATTTGAGTTTTGGTAAAAATATTCTGGAGTGTATATGTGATAACGGTTTTCCCCATGTTTTTTTCGCAAATTATGGAAAAATGCAATCTTGAATATTGATATACTGTATTTGCCCCCTCCAGCTTTAACTGGGACAAAAGTAATAATGATATCCCAAATTATGTTTTTTTTTCAAGGTTTTAGCTTAATAGTGCATTGCATTTTATTAAAAAGAGACTCATGCACTATTGGCAATTCACTGGAAATAGCCTGAATATTAAGCAGTAATTTATGCTTTTTTATTTCAGACTCATGTCACATGACTTTAAATATCTGTCATATTTTGGTATACAAATGGAGCCATTGTGTTGCTGAACTTAAACATGCAAAGCAGGCTTCTGATATGGTTTGGTATTTGACATATTAATATGTTAGTTATTTAATTTAGTTATTACGTTAGTTACTTAGTTATTTAATGATAAAATACCACATTTTGATTATCTGCAGTATTTATATATAGTAACATAGTTACATAGGGTTGAAAAAAGACCAGAGTCCATCAAGTTCAACTTTGATTTTTATTCATTTATTACTTTGATTTTGATGTATTATTTTTACATTTTAAGTGCAGCCTCAGAAACAATGTTGGAAATTATTTCCTCTGTGCGTAACAATCTCAATGAGTAGATAAATGTAGAGTTTGTTTGTTTGACTGCTGTTTGATCACTGTGACAGCCAATCACAATGATCGCTGACCTGGAACGGTATAAGTTCATGGATGTTGCATTGGGACAGGGGATGTTGCAACAGCCTTGTCATTACAATGGAAACACAGCTGCCATGCCATCTGTATGTATGTATAACTATAAACTGTATAACTGTATAAATTTAAAAAGCACTCTATAGGAACCCCTGTCCAAAAGAGCATAAGTAAGTAAGCAAGACTAAGATCCAGGACTAGGCAGGTAGTGATTTAGGGGGTCATTTATCAATGTTCAAATATGACTTTTTTCATGATTCAAGTTTGTTTGTGCAAAAACTCGCAAAATTCAAAAACTCAAATCTGATAAGTGAAAAAATACTGAAAACTTAAATGTAAAAAAACTTGGTAGTTAAAATAGAAGTCAATGGGAGTTGTCCTAGCCAAAGTCAAGCTGTATTTTCAATTTTAGATTTTCAAGTCCTTTTTTAGTTTGTAAACTCACAAATTCGAGGTATTCATGTTTTTTTATTCAAACTAGTAGTGCCTATTTACTCCAATGCATTTGGTGTGAGAAATAACACCTAGTGATGCCAATGAATTCGGAGATGTTATATTTGGTGCATGCAAAAATGTGGCAAAAAAAACCCTCTAATTTTTGCAAAAGTTTTGCAAACTTTTCTGTAATTTTGTCAATTTTTCAACAAAGCAGAGGGCCAGTTTTGTTCATCACTATTGGCGTACAGGTAGGGGATCCCTTATCCAGAAACCTATTATCCAGAAGGTTCTGAATTACAGAAAGCCCATCTCCCATAGACTGCATTAAAATCAAATAATTCTAATTTTTAAAAATGATTAAATTTTTCCTCTGTAGTAATAGAAAAGTACCTTGTACTTGATCCCAACTAAGATATAATTAAAGGAAAACTATATCCCCAGAATGCATACTTAACCAAGTATAGTTTATAATATGGTAAGTGACCTAGTAAAGAATCTTGCCAAACTGGAATATATATATATATCAGTAAATATTACCTTTTCCTTGATCCACCATTTAGTGATGGGCTGTGTACTCCACAGAGATCACTTGACCAGAAATAATGCAGCTCTAAAAGTCCCCATACACGACGATTTCACTCATTGTGCGACGAACGATTATATCAACAAACGATCGTATGGCGATTGGGTTTCCATACGATATGCCATCCATGGGCAACGATAATTTGCAAAAGATTTCATTGTATCATTATCGTAAAATACGTACGATCGTAAATCTACGTACGATCCAATGTCCTGGCGGAAGCGGTATTTATTTATGTTCGTTGACTTCCGCTGCTGGCAATCATGACATGCGCAGAGAACAATCGTTCAAAGACAAATGTCTGACACTCACACCAAATGGCAGATTTTATCGTTAAATGACTAAAATTTTTAAACCTGGCCGATCGATTTTGGGGACGATAATGTCGGGTCGATTAGTGGGCCGACGATCGTTCGCACACCATCAACTATACGATAACTTAACGATAGTATCGGTCGTTTGACAGTAAAAAATCGGCCAGTGTATGGGGGCCTTAACTGTAACAGGAAGAAGTGTGGGAGCAAAAGGCAGAACTCTGTCCATTCATTGGCTGATGTGACCTAGCAGTATGTGTGTAATTTTTGGAAAATACCCCCTCTCTAGACAAACTACAGTACCTACAGTATTTGTCACGAGTACAAAAGTTTTGGAATTCATTCAAGCTTCGGTATCGTGACTTTCTTTTGGCCAGGTTGGAATTGCAGAGTGCCATTATGTCCTTTGAAAAACTTCCCACATCATGTATTGAAGTGTCAAAGTCAAAAAGGGTCGGATCACCATATATAAACGATCATTTCAATATGAAAATTTAGGATCCGAAAGTTCCGTATTGAAATTGTATACGTATTGGCGATCCGAAAGTCACAAAATTTTCATATCCCAACGATCATAAACGGCGCAAAACCCTTTATGACTTTGACGCTTCTGTGCATGATTTGGGAACCTTTCCATAGGACTCAATGGCACTTTCATAAGGAAAGTCACGATACCAAAGCTTGAATGAATTCTGAAATTTTCATACTCGTTTGGACAAATACGATTTTGTTGCACAAATTGCTGCAAAGCACAAAAAAGTCACAGAAAATACGCACAGTTCTAAAAGTTAGAAAAAATATGATTTTTTTCTATTCGTAACCAAATGTACATTGATAAATGGGCCCCTTGCTGTTGCCTAGCGGTCTGTAAACACTGTATCTGGCTTTCTTCTCATCAATCCCTGCCATAGACTCCCTTAGGTCTGATTAATTTAAAGAAGATTTAGGCCAAAATAAATGTACCTTTTGAAAAAAAGTGAAATTCTAAGCACATTTCTTGATCATTTTCACTGATTTCAAAATGGGTTGTAAATATTATTATATTTAAAAGCAGTATGTCTGTTTCCTAGTACTCATTTGGGCTTTTCTTCCAGTCTAGACACCATTTCCTCTAAAGGTCTGTTAATCAGCTGGCTTCTGCTGCATTGTCAAGGATAGAGAGATACTGCTTTTATTGACAATTGCATATACACACAGCTTTAAAAAAAAAAAAAAAACACTAAAAATATTGAAATTGTAGTGAATTTCTTAAATTATTTTTTCTTTCATTAACCAAAATGTTTACAACTAGTGATGAGCAAATTTTTTCGGCAGGCATGGATATGCAGTGAATTTCTGTATTCCGCCACCGTTTTGCACATATCTGTAGTTTTACAAATTTTTCAGCAAAGTGAAATGGGACAGATTTGCTTATCACTATTTACAACCCTTTTAAGGCCAAAGAGACTTGAGAGACTATAAGACTTCAAGTGCCACATGGAAGTCTGTAGAAGTGCCCTTCAGTGTTCCTCAATGGATGCAGATGGATTGATCCCAGTTCATCACCAGTGGCACATGCCAGAGAATACAGAAGGCAGCATTTTTGAAAAACACTTGCACATTTCTTGGGAGATGTTGGGCCTTCAAGTACATTATACAGATGTGTTTTGAAAGCTTCTTATCTGTCTGTGGTGCATCCAATAGCTGTGGCTCTCCAACTGATGTCAGGCATTACAGTAGTTTCCCAAGCGTTTGCCACTTTTGGGCAAACTCAGAAAGGGGCCAAGTGCTAATGTAGCTGGTTCCTAACTGGAACTAGTTACATCTAGGTTTTCTACTTGTTCTAGAAAAAGTACCAGCCTACCTAAAGCTTTTTACCTTTTTAAAGTTTCCATGAAACGTGATTCAACCACTAGGTTGCAACCCTAGTTACAGCAAATAGGGCTACACTCTGCATCCTAGTTTTCTGTGGCCCTTGCCTAAGAAGCCCCCCCCCCTAAAAAATAATAAATCTATCTGTTCCACACTACTGCAGTTTATTTCAAGGGGAGTGACAAGAAGAATGATTGTCATGTTACTACAGGTCACCTCTATTATACAAAGTTGTGCTTTTTTATACTACAGCCAATTGCAAAGGCATGGTTTACGTGATCAGTATGACTTCACTTGGATTATATAGATAGTACTCTTCTTAGATTTCCTGGTAAGCCATTTCATCAAAGGTTAATTGAATTTAAATGGAAAATAAATTGCAATTACTTTGTTGAATGTTTATATCATTTCATTAGGTACCACAATAAATGGTTCTAATGCATACTGTGCTCTTTATTCACCTATGGAATTCCAAACAAAAAGAAGATGTTAATATACTGATCTCAATTACCATAGTAAAATGAGAATATTATTCATTCCAATACATTTCTTTAATTTGGTTTGTAAAGTTAAAATAGCCGAATACAATTTGACACATACATTGTCCTACACTGTCCCAAGTTATTAGTATTACAATAAACATCATATAGTTTCTGCAAAAACAATAACAATCATCTCATTTTCTTAAAACTGGTCTGTAAAATGTACAGACATGGTTACAACAGCTGTGCAAGATGCAAAATATTGCAACACCATGCAATAATCCCACGGTAGCAAATAAGTCATTTACTTTAAATTTGGCTCTAACTGGTCTTCAGGTTTCTTCCACATTCCCCATTGTCCAACATGTATAGAGTGGCAAGCCCTGCAATTTGTGAAAATGTGTGGACTGAAAGATGTTTGTGCGCCTGTGTAATTTTATCATATACTCAAGCTATCCAAACACAAGCAGCATGCTGAGCTTTTAGTAATCATTTTGTACTCTACACAGGAAGATCTGTATGCCAGGGTCTATAATAAATCACTGTCAGAGGATCAGCTCCCGCGTGGATAGTAAGCATTGTGATTTAGTTTAAAAATAATGAATGTGTGATTGTAACCATAAGCTTTTGCTTTATAAATTCTGTTATGAATGATGGCCAAACTTCACTACTAGTTTATACTAAAAACATCTACAATGCAGGGAAGGGTTTTCATGCGTAATTGCAATATTTGCTAAAGCTGACTCAGTACTAAAAGTGAACAAATTAAAATTTAAAAATAGGAAATTGTAGCTACAGATAAAGCTTGTTACAACTAGTAAAGAGTTGTAAACAAGAAAACTAAAATGTACAGTGTATATGAATAAAATCATTTAGAGATGATAGAGTCTTAAATGTCTCTTATCTTGTTAATAGCTTTTATCCAGAATACAGCCAAACATAGAAAAGTCCTTAATTAAAAGAAAAAAAAATCCCAAACAAATGCATTCTTGCTAGTATAACTCAGTATACAGGTATCGGATCCCTTATCCAGAAACCCATTATCCAGAAAGCTCAGAATTACGGAAAGCCTGTCTCCCATAGACTCCATTTTAATCAAATAATACAGAATTTAAAAACTGATTCCCTTTTTCTCTGTAGAAATAAAACAGAACCTTGTAATTGATCCCAAATAAGATATAAATAATCCTTACTGGATGCAAAACAATCCTATTGGGTTTAATTAATGTTTTATTGATTTTTTAGTAGACTTAAGGTATGGGGATCCAAATTACGGAAAGACCCCTTATCCGGAATACCCTTGGTCCCGAGTATTCTGGATAATGGGTCCTATACCTGTGCCATCCAAATATTTTAGTCCCATTGATTTAAATAATACATCAGAAATAATTTATGTTACCACTCAATTACCCCTCTTGTATTGCCCTGAACCTGCTTATTAAGGTTTCACCAAGTCTCTAAACTGTTAAAATTTGATAATTTGTTGAAACATTTCATAACTTTTAAGTCCTGTTGAGCATGCTCCCTGATCTCTTAGTTTCTGACAATACTCCCTGTTGAGTCAACAGGGGCTAACTAATGTTGAACTGCACCCTACTCTAACCTGCCCCCACCTCTGACCCCTACCCAACCTGATGAGCCTTTATTCCTTATATACCTGCCCCCACCCATCCCTGATGTTACTGAAGTGAGGAAACCTGCCTGATCAGCAGGAAACCCTACTTTCCTATCAAATGCAAGTAGTGATGTGCAAGCCTGCCTGCAACCCATGGAATCTGAGGGTTCAGGCAGGCAAATCACATTTTTTAGAAGAGCCATGAAAGGTGGGAAGAGAAATAGGTATGTGCTGATGTCATGTCTGTGGCCCCCACCCCTCTAGTGATGTCAGGTGGGGCAGGGTGAGCAAATGGCTCACTGGGTACAGGTCAGGGTCAGACTTAGCTGGTGGGCCCTGCCGACCCAGACCTGATACTCACCTGCCGCTGCCCTCCTTCCCCTGATCATGGCAAAGTATAATGTACCTAGGTGGGGGGAGACTGGCTGGCGGGATAGGTTGGGTGCAAGTTGTTGGTGACCCTCCTTAATGAGCTGCTACTGGGAAGCACCAGAAAAAACAATTTCATTTAAAAAAAAAAGTAAAAAATGTAAAATAGAAACCATTTGAAAAAAAATATTTCTATTGTAAGAGTGTTTAAAAGGAAAAGTACCTATTTCACAGAATACATTTACTTGTGAAGGAGGTTGCCAGAAATCTATGCCACAGCTGGCAATTACTTGCCGAATATACTGTACAGTTGTATGTACTATTGGTACAGGTATGGGATCCATTATTCGGAAATACTTAATCCCGTAAGGTGCAAATTATGGGTCATCTCCAATGGACTCCATTTTAATCAAATAAGTTAAAAATGTAAGACATATTCTTGTTCCCTGTAATAAAAAAACAGTAACTTGTACTTAATCCAAACTAAGATATACTTAATCCTTATTGGATTCAAAACAACCCTATTGGGTTTTTTCAACGTTTAAATTACTTTAAATGACAGGTTCCATACCTGCACAAAAAAAAAAGAAGTCATTAGCCAGTAGCTTGCTATTAAGACTAATTTGTGATTTCATTTTACCTTTCCTGAGAGAGTTAATATTTATAAATATTTTATGTGGGAAATGAACCTTATATGAATTATGAATACAGTTGTTTATATTCTTAAGTATAATACTGAACAAAAACAAAGGTGCATTGGATAGTGCACATTTAAAAAGGGCAATATAAAACTGCTCATTAATGCAATCATCCATTGCAGGACTTTTGCCTTGTTTGATATGATATGGCAAGTTAATATGCAAGAATCTAAGTTGTGTGAATACCCTTTCACATATAAATATGTAAAATATTTTGAAGGGAAACTATACCCCCAGAATGAATACTTAACCAACCAGTTTATATTATGTTAAGTAACCACTTAGTACACATAATTTTGGGGGAATTAGCTATGGTAAGCAGGTATGCATGAGCATAGGACAGGGACACTACATGTGACATCACATTTTTTTCTCAAAACATATGTTTATGTTTACCCCAAATAAACTTAATAGTCAGTTCATAAACAGTTCATCAAACATGGTTATGAATTGTCCCTGCTTCAGGGCTTTCACCTTCCAGGGTAACTTTGACACTGGAACCTTTTTGCTGGGGTTTCTCACCAACCCCAATGACCTTCACACATCCACGGTGACTCTCACACTTGTGAACACTCTGGGCTACTCACTCAGCCCTGCTGTGTCTCCCTTCCTGGGATACCAGCTCACCAGCTTTTGGCACACATATTGGGCTTCTCACCAAGCCTCAATGTTCCGGCACTCAAACACGTGGTCACCCCCAACCCCTCTGGGAGTTGCTCAGACTGTCAGGCAACCTTCCTGCCCTGTGCCCTGCTCTGAGAGACCTTTCTCGGTGACTCCTGGCACTTCTCTGGGGAACTCCTCACTTGGTTACCGCTCCCTCTGCTCCTTGCAGTGGCAGGAGGCAACCTTCCTGCCTGTGCCCTGCTCTGAGAGTGAACCCCCTCTGAGCCCCCAACCTTAATCACCAATCACCTCCCCTGCTGTGTAATCCCACAGCTCTTTTATGTGCTGCTCACCTGCAGCCTAATCAGGCAGCTACTTATAGCTGGCCAAATCAAAATGCTAAACTGGAGTATGGAATGGAGGACCTAAGCTACTCACCCTCCATTTACTACAGGACTCACCTATCCAGCCTTTCCTATGCCGCTTGCATGGATACAGCATTAGCTGCTGCGAAACCAGGCATTTTCCCTGTTGCTACATGTATTCCACCTTTAACAATGGTGGAAAATACACCAAAAAGTGTTCTTACTGCTTGTATCTCTCACAATATATATATCAGTAAATATTGCCCTTTTACATCCTTTCCCTTGATCCACCATTTAGTGATGGGTTGGGTGCTCCCTCAGAGATCACATGACCTGGAATAATGCAGCTTTAACTCTCTGTCTATTAATTGGCTGATGGGGCCTAGCATATATGTGTGCCTTGGCTTGTTTGTGTGCACTGTGAATCCTATGATCCCAGGAGGCAGCCGTTATTGCTTAAAATGGCAATATTCTATTTAGGATAGTTAGGACTTCAGCCCTGTAGTGAGTTGCGAGAGTGTAACCTGGATCTGGATTTGGGATTACCCATCAGCCTCCCTGACCCCTTCTGTGGATCGCCTCAGGATTTATTATTATTGTTATTATTGAGTTAATGCTATTTTTCACAAAATATTGGATTGGATGCTAAAATTAGGAAATTGAACAGCTTGCAGTATTTGTGCTCTAAGTGCATTTTATACCGTCGTTATTCTATTTATATCAGTGAGAAGGTTATATACTAATAACATTTCTGACATTTTCTACAGCATTTTCAAGCTATGAATGTCCTTATTGTATTCATAAACATATTCTGTTAAACCTTGGTTTTTATCCAGTACAGTCAACTGGAATAGCTTTATTTAAAGGTTCAAATGATGTTCATCCTGCGAACGCCCCGTCTGACGAAGGGGCGTGCCCCCGAAACGTTACATGGATTGCTACTATTAAATCAGCAGGGTTTATCCCGCTAAAACAAATCCTGTTGTGCCGGTATTTTGTGCTATTTGGATCGTGGTGGAGAGTGCCGACGTCTCTTTAAATACTGTGCACCAGGTGGAACAGAGTGGAAAGGCCAGGGTGTGCTGGTGAGTGTGGATTGTCATATAATACCTTCTCCTGTACCCCTTTAGTGTTGGGGTGCCACAAGTCTTTTGTGAAACACACCACAGGTCCGATGTGTCTCATTACCTTGGTGTGTAATTTTGTGAAGACAGTGATGTCAGGACATGTGTCAATAATACATTTTTCTAAAGCCCACAGTCCTCCTTCTCTACTTCTCCTGGATTATCACCGGTACAGGAAATTGGGGTAAAATTCTTGTACATTGGAGCGGTTTTGGTCTTCAGTACCAATACTGTGTAGGTGTCAAATACACTCATGCTCCTCAAGCATGTACAGATTGTATTATTAGGCATGCAGTGATGTCATGACATGCACAATTTCACTTTTGAAGTCTATTTGTGTTATCTCCGTTTCTGGGCTTGTCACTTTCGGCGCAATTTTCGAACTTCAATACACTTTTGCTGCATAGTACTGCTTAAAGGGATACTGTAATTTTTTTATGGTATATTTTTTATTTCTAAATGACACAGTTTACATAGCAAATAATTCATTCTACCATTTAAAATGTTATTCTTGAACCAACAAATGTATTTTTAGCTGTAATATTGGTGTGTAGGCAGCCATCTCAGTGCTTTGTGCCTTAGTCTGAGCTTTCAGATGGAGCCAGCGCTACACATTAGAACTGCTTTCAGGTAACCTATTGTTCCTCCTACTCCCATGTAACAGGAGGAGTCCCAAGCTGGACTTGGATTTCTTACTATTGAGTGCTATTCTGATTTTTCCTGGGAGCTGCTATCTTGCTACCTTCCCATTGCTCTGCTGATTGGCTGCTGGGGGGTGATATCACTCCAACTTGCAGCTTAGCAGTAAAATGTGACTCAAGTTTATTAGAGGTCATATGGTTGTGGCACTCTGGAAAATGAAGAATATGGCGAAATATTGTGATACATTTTGAAAAAACAAACTTGTTTTCCCATGACAGTATTCCTTTAAATATACTCTTGCTGCATAGTTTACTTGCCTAAAATCACTTCTGGTAATACAGATCAAGCCTTTAAATGTAATCAGTTGGTTATTGACCCTTGTCTGAAATTCTGACTTTGAATCTATGTTTTGCTGTTTCTTTGTTTGCACTTAATTTTCATCCTGTCTGACCACTGAAGTGATAAGGATTCCCAGCTGGTACCACAGCAGAAAGTTCCGGGGCGCCAAAAGGGCATCCGTGAAGACAAGAACTAGCTGGGACTCTTAATGGAAATGTTGGACTTTTGCCAGCATCCAATCCAGTCTGGTAGATATTTACAGTCTTGTACATTGTTATCTGCTGTGCTCCTAGGTTTTTTGCGTCCATATTGATTTATTTGGTTTTAAATATCACATGTAACTAAATATTATTTCCCTGCAATAATCAGTAAAATCAAGACACAGATCTGTAGTGCTAAATTGCGCTGGTATAGTTACCCATAAACATCTCTTTGCTTTTAACAATTAACAGACTGTTAAAAACATACTGCTTTAACATGAGTTCATGGGCCTACTGTGTCTTATTTCCATTGTATACTGAATCTAAGAAAAAGTAAATTTGTCCTTCTCTAGGTACATAACTATTGTCAAAATCATCCATGTCTTCCACTATGCCCATCTTCTGTCTATATAACTTAGCTGCCACAGTTATTTTGCTTTTATCTGAAGAGGCGGCTCTTCCATTGGAGAAATTTTTATTTCATAAATCTTCCTTTATAAATATTCTACACATTCTTGTACAATTTCTCCATTAAAAGATCCACTACATTTTACCTTTTCATACCACCCACCTCCACTACCTTATCATCTTGCTGCCTCTGAAATGGAATTCCCCTTTTTCTCTTTATATAAGTCCCTCTCAGCATTTTAAGAACTAAATTATTGTCCTACCTCTTTGCACTTATGAGCCATTGGCTATAGTATATTATTATGTAACCTTATTTTGGCCGGAATGTACTTAACCAGCTAATGATGAGAAAACATGTGTCACACTTGCTAAGGGGGAAGGGATAGGATATTGGGAAACTACCCTTCTCTTCTGCCAAAAGAAACTATTAGGATTCTAGAGGTTCTTGCAAATGAAACAAAAAGGTTTATTGAGAAACGAATAGATTTACTCATGGATCTTTGAGGTAGTAGTGTTGTTGGATATAATCAAAGTATGGATAAAAGTTGGATAAAATCAAAGCTTAGCAATGTGACACCACTGTGGAGATGCTTAGTAGGTTTAAAGGAACAGTTCAGTGTAAAAATGAAACTGGGTAAAATGGATAGCCTGCACAAAATAAAAATTTTTGCAACATAGTAAGTTAGGTAAAAATGTAATCTGTAAAGGCTGGAGTGAGCGGATATTTAACATAATAGCCAGAACACTACTACCTGCTTTCAGCTCTCTACCCTCTTAGTTAGTCAGTGACTTTAGGAGGGGCCACATGGGACATAACTGTTCAGTTAGTTTGTGAGCACGTAGGTCAGATTCAAATGCAAACTGAACACTTATGTCCCATATGCACCCCCCCCCCTCAGGTCATTGATTGGTTACTGACTGCCTTTATAGATTACATTTTTTTTCTAACTTACTATATTAGAAATATTTTTGATTTTGCTCAATCTATCTATTTTACCCAGTTTTATTTTTACACTGAACTGTTCCTTTAAGATACCACCTTTAAGTTACCAGCTATTTGTCCAAATTCCCTCCAGTGGAAAAGTTCAGGGAGTGATACATTATGCCTGAATCCTTTCAGCACTGTGGTCCCTTTTCTTTAGGCTAATTATGCCCAAGGGAGAGCTACCTCCAGCTATCGATCGTAAGGTGGAGCACCAGGCTTCCCACTGAGGGCCAAGAGCACAAACTAAATTTGTAATGGAGAGTGATACTGTGCGCTTTCTGGGTGGTCTCTATATTCATTGAGGCCTTAACTGTGTAAAAAAAAAATATACAGTTTAAAATTACGTTGTCAATATTATTTGAATATTTCAGTTATTTCAGAATCGTTCACAAAGCAGATAAGTAAAAAAACAAAAGAATACTTCACATGAAATGGCTGAGCAATCACTAATGTGAAACCTATTTGTACTGTGGCCAGAGCCTATCATATCATCTTGCGGCTGCAGTTTCACCAACTCAATAAAATCACATGATCCAAAAAGCATATCTGGTTTCTGGTTATTTCAATGTTAAACCTTAAGTGCCCTCCAGTTTCACTCCTAGCTTTCCTCCTCACAAACACATTGTCATTGTGAAAGAAGCTACCGAAATTTCAAAAGAACCGTGGGGAAAATCCAGCAGAAGAAACAGCATAATTGTATAATTTATACAGCCGGTTATTCTTAGCACAGTAGGTGCATACAATGGAGAGCAGTTTTGATGGAGATGAATGTCAATATATAGATTCCTTGTTCTGGAATTCAAACTTTCAAGAAGAGGATGCAGAAGGGTATCTTTGCCTGTAAGTAAAGTTATTAAACCGTTTTTCTTTCTGCTGATAATAGCTTAATACTACAGTTTATATAATATATATATATATATATATATACCGATACAGAGATTTGTAGTAATAAGCTTGAATTGGATACCTGTAACCTGAGCAGAGTAAAAACAACATTCTGCAGTACAAGACTTAATGCAGATAAATTTTAATGTGTGCCTATTATACAAGAAACGATTGCAGCATTTTTGTAGGTGTAGCATTGCTGTCTGTATATACACGCAAACATTTATTACTAATCACATTCTGTATAGCAGCGAAAAGCAAGTTAACTGTTTGAACCTTGTTTATATATTTATATGGTATGCAGACAGAGGTCATTTTATGATGGAAGGTTTTGATAAAATGCTGTAAGCTTGAGTTTTATTATTATAACTGAAACAGAGACTTTTTATACAGGAAATTTACTGTAACCATTTTCTGATTGACTGTGCCCATGCAGTGCTTCTGAGTGTGAGCTGTCTCTTGGGCCCAGATTCAGTTAAAGAATAAAAAAAAATCAGCTTGTACCTTATATTGTGACTGGAAGCAAAGTGACGTATTTTTA
The DNA here is from genome assembly GCF_000004195.4 of Xenopus tropicalis. Lineage (NCBI taxonomy): Eukaryota > Metazoa > Chordata > Amphibia > Anura > Pipidae > Xenopus > Xenopus tropicalis. The sequence goes on along the minus strand of NC_030678.2, from coordinate 106,421,781 downwards.
TTCATATTAAATCAATTATCGTGGAAGGTGGCTGTACAGTGAATATGATTATTTATTTAGGTCTCCGTGACTAATGTGTCTTGTGGCGTTTTTACAGACAGCATACCTCTATCGTGCAACATAAAGTGCGCTATTGCATGTCTTTTCTGTATATTTGCCCATTACTGGGTATAAACAATGAATCACTAAAACTACATAAATAGTTACATCTTGTTGGAGTTAATTAAGGTTGAACTTTGCTGTGAGATCATAGGTTATATTGCCTGGATTAATATGAACTGTTCCCTTGTGCATCTGAATTATATGATTTGTGAGTAATAATTCATTGAGGTTATGTGTATAAGAATGGCAAATCCTTGTATACTGAATAATTATAATAATGATTATAAATGCAACTGGGCTGTATCCTTTGCATCTAACTCATATCTGGGATTTCTTTTCTCTTTTTTTGGCTTTTTGTTGTGGTTTTTTTTTATTAATTATGTTATAGTTAATTAGAGCACAAAATGTATTCTTTAAAAATATTTAGATACAGGTATATGATCTATTATCCAGAATGCTAAGGACCTGGAGTTTTCCGGATAAGGGATCTTCCCTTAATTTAGATCTCCATATCATAAGTCTGCTAAAAAATAATTTATACATAAATGAAACCCAGTAGGATTGTTTTGCCTTCAATTAGGATTCATTATAAATAAGTTGGGAATAAGAACAAGGTACTGTTTTATTATTGCGGATCAATTATTTTTAAAAATTAATTATTTGATTAAAATGGAGTCTTTTCAAGATGGTCTTCCTGTAATTCAGAGCTTTTTGGATGACGGGTTTCAAGCTAACGGATCCCATACCTGTATTTGTTTTAATAATCAAAAAATTCATTTTAATATGGTGAAATAATTGCTTTAAACTGAGCATCTATGCTTGTTGATAACAAAAAAATGAATACCCTTAAACAATATATGCATACATGTAACACATTATAGTATACATTATGGCTGAATAAACAATAAAAGACCATATGCGCCAATATATGCTACAGGGACATAAAACTTTTATAGAGATTGTTTGTGGAATTATCATTTAATAAAATAGCTTGCAGGTGGCTCACTTTTATAATGGTTTATGCAAACTGTCTAATAAAACAGAATGAAAGCTTTTATTATCTTATTTTTTTCTCTGTGTCTTTCACTGGCTGGGGATACAGTGGCTGCAACCACATCAGAAATTCTCCATGTACAGTATATAGTCACACCCACCTGTACTAATCCTTAAAGGGGACCTGTTACCCTAAAAAATAATTCCAAATTCTATGTTATCATGTTAGGCAAGCAAGATAACAATTACTTACACTATATACATAAAGCAAAGTGTGCATCATTCCCAGATCTTATGTATGCTCATGCACACGTTATGCAATTATAGACAGTGAGGACGGAAATGTGAAGGGGGCAGTGACATGAGGAAAATGCACAAATGAAAGTGAAAGAGATTGCTGTGCGTGAGGCATATAGGCGGGGTAGGCAATATATGATAGGTATAGTTGTTTAAATAAGAAAAGAATTTGGGCTTAATGTTTAATTTATAAAAATTTATTGTGTAACCTTTTATTTCTGGCCAAAAGGTCCCTTTTGAGTTGGCCTTACACATGTAGATCCTTCACCCACTGGTCAGGTCCTGAACATGGAACAATAAGCTGCTGACAATGTCGGAAAGGACTCTCAACAGTGTTTATGGGTCCTTTTATGGGGAAATTTAGATATCTGTAGCACTAATGTATACAGGAGGCTTATTTACATTGCACCACGCAGTGTGCTATGTGCCACAAAAGCATGCAATTGGCCATTTTTTTGCACTTTGCACACTGTTTGGTGCATTATGTAAGTAGCTGCATGCCTCTGCTATTCTTTTGTAGTGCAGAGACTTGCAGCATGCCCCATGGATCGAGTGCTGACTGCATTAGAATCTATTACTGTACCTATGGCAAAATAAATATCTCTGATTTCTGTTTGTATTGAATTTATAAACTCACTTGCCACTCACTTGAATTCTGTATAGGTAAGGTTTTTTGTAAATGTATATTACTGTATGTGAAGCAGTGTATAGCACTGCAAATACAGAATTAGAATTACCATTAGCAGAACCAACTGCGATGCACACCACTCTTTGATTTCTAGGCTTTAAAGATTTTATCCTGTGTTACATTTAATTGTTCACCAAGTTAAATATAATCCTCCCTGTGCAATAAATGGGTGGCAGTTGAGGTTCTGTGAGCTGAACATTAAGATTTTGCCACTGGGGAAAAGCGTAACAGGATCTTGCTTTTTAATTTAGCACTCACCATCCATTTCAAGCAAATGTTGGTAACAGCAGCATCTTTAGTTTTTTGGACAACATTTTATTAACACAATTATAAAATGTGTGTTGGAGGCTGCTTATTATATTAGCACAATGTAGCTAATTGTGTGTTCTCTTTGTATGTATGTTTAAATGTATATATGTATGTATAATATGGTCATATATAATAGTTTTCCTACTGTAAGCTTTGCCCCAAGCAGTACTTCTTAAACTGTTGGCTCTGGAAAAATGCCCTTACTGCCTTAAAGCAAAGCTGGTCCTGTATGTCATTTGTATCATAACACATTGTATTTACTAAGCATCTTGTGAAAAGCTGAAGCCAGCAGCAACACAAAACAATAATAAGACTTTGATTGTACATTTGATTTGTACATTGATTTGTACACTTAGGGGCAGCTTTATGAAAACACGAGTTTGAATCCCGAATGGGAAAATTTCGGATTGGAAACGAAAATTTCTGAAGATCGCAAATATCACGAAAATGCTTATGAAAAAATCGTATTAGTCACGATAATATCGTATTGGCGATCCGAAAGTCACGGAATTTTCGTACCGAACCATTGCAAACAGCGGCAGAGCCTTTCCGAATTTTTTGCACGGGCGCTCGCAAAAAATCGGCGAGAATGCGCTCGGAGCGTTTGCATGAACGCTTCGAGCATTCGGGTCTTAGGGGCAGATTTATTAACATGTATGATTAGAGCTAAATACATAAAACGTACCCATGTTCTATTCATTCCTATTTGATTATGGCGAACTCTGACCTTCACCCATTGATAAATAAGCTTCTGAAAGTCCCATGGGAATGAGTAGAATGTGGGTGAGTTTTCATGAATTAAGCTCTAAACTCACATTTTGTAAATCTGCCCCTTAGCTTTGACTAGAAATACTGAAGTTGAAGCAGCTCCCTACAATTATAATGACAAATCCTTACTTCAGAAAGGCTTAAATAAAGATGGCAATGTATAAATATGTTTGCTTTGGTTTTCTCTTATTAAAAAAACAAACATGAAGCACATTTTCTAAGGTAAATCATATAGCTTGACACAGTTCTCCATACGAATATGATTTTCAGGGGGCATATTTATCAAAGGGTGAAAGTACAGCAAACTCCTTGATTTTACAATATATGCCTCTTAAAATCCTACACAAGTAAACAGAAAGTTTCGGAGTTTCCTCACATGAACCGAGGTGAACACTATTTTCACTCTTTGATAAATATGGCCCTATCTGGCCCTTATATTATGCTTCTTATAACGTTTTTTGACAGCTTTGTATAGGGATGTAATCCATGAAGCCAAACTTGCAAAAACTCTACTTGAGTCAAAGGAAGGCCAGTAACAATCCAGTTAAATTTGAATGCGCGGGTAAATTAAACAAATAATTTTTGTGTGTCTGTGCCTGGGGTTGGACACATTCTTTCTTGGCCACAGACAGACAATTTAATTAATTGCTGAATCAATCACAACTGAATTATTTCAATTATATTGAGTGCAAAATAAGCTAGATCCAACAACTAACATAGGTTCCATCATTAACTAAGGAATAACATTTTAGAGCTAAAAAGAACACTTGCCTGGAAAAGAGAATTTGTACGTGTTTCCAGTTACAGCACAAAATCCACTCCTGAGTTACATTTTATATGTAGTCCAAAGAAAGAAGGGATGAGAAAATCCACCAAATGGTGTTATAATATAAGTATTGATGTGAAATGTGTTTACATTTCACAAAAATGTTATCACTTCTTATTTTTTGCTACTTAATGCTTGATTCACTTAAAGGACACTTGTCATAATTAAGAAGCGATGTTCTTTGCGTTATTTAACTTGCGATGAGCGATTTTCTTGCGTTATTTTCCGCCACGTGCGTTATTTCCCTGCTGCGTGCGATATATTTCCCCGCGCACGATATTACGCACTGAACCATTACTTTCTGAAAACTACTGTTCTAAAAATTACCATTTCCCTGCAAACTGGAGGATGCATCACTCTAGGGCCAACACATACTTGAAAAAATCCAACTGCAAACTCCATGTTGTGTTGCCAAACGATTTAAGTACTGTCTGCCCCAAGTAGGTGTTAATAGTCGCACAGATTAAAGCGATATTTTGTGCATTTAACACATGCGAAATGACTTTGATGAATTGGTACCTATTTATTACATGCTTTTTAACGCAAAAAAGCATGCGATAAGCGTTATCGACCTTTAGTGAATCAGCCCCCATATATTAATTCTGCAGAAACCATTACCATACCTGAGTAAACAGCTTTAGAAGCTTTCTCCTTTTGCTTAAGATAACAGCTGCCATTTTAGGTAGCTTCCTTCCTGCAGTCTCTAGCCATTATAGCCAAGATCAGACATTCCTAGGGAGGGGGGAGCAGGAGAGAGGAGAGAACTGAGCAGACTCTGGCCTCGGGACGTAAGGCTGTTTCTGAGAGAGGAAGCCACACACTGGAACATCATGTTTACAAAAAAAGAGACAAGAAATCCTGTGTTTCTTTTGATAGAGAAGTCAGTGCAGCATTACTGTAAGTGGTTATGGCTGTATTTACATAGACCTTTCTGATAAACTTACTTAGTTTTTACTTTTCCTTCTCCTTTAAGCATTGCCATTTTAAGAATGAAAGGCCCCTTTCTGAGATCATGATACATTTCTGTCTTTTACTCCCATTCTTCTTCCTGTTACAGTTAGAGCTTCATTATTTCCTCTCTAGGAGCACACAAACCATCACTGGCACAGCATTTAACATTAAAAAACAGTGCAAGCACAGTAATAGGGATTTTACTATACTGCTCATGCAAAAAATCCTTGAACTGCAAGGGATTGCTGGGTAATCAGTTTCTCATAGGATAAGTGTTTTTTTTAGAGTTGAGTGCCAGCTGTTGTTTTCACAGGAAACAATAAACAATGGTGGAAGAGACAGGAGTACCTCTTTTCTCACTCCTACTGCCAAACTTTTTATGCACGCAATTTATTTATTAATATAATAACTTTTTTCTCCAAATACATCGATCATTTGGCATTTTTCTGTGAATTATTACGACAGTTTTTTAGCCGCAATTCGCTGATAGCAAGATGTGGAATTTTGCTGTAAATCCATGCCTGGCGAAAAAATGCACTCATTACAAAATGGCAGGGGCAGGAGCAGAGGCCATTGTGGCTCTTGTGGATGCTTCAGGGTTCATTTGCTCCTTTTTGAATAGATGGAGTATTACAACATTCTCAGTTAGATGTTTGTCCAGAATAGTCCCACTGCTGTCATCAAATGTCACAATATTAGTTTGATATTAGGTGTAAAAACCACTAAAAAACATTAATATAAAACTCTCAAAACTCTCATTCTCATGAAAATAAAGATTTTGAGGTCTTTATATTATTATTCGGATTTGTTTCGCATATTTTATTTGTTCCTGCTCTTTTTGTATTTGGATCCTTTAATAATTAAGTTAAAATTTGTGCCTTTTTTAATTTGTGAGTTTTTTTGTGGTGCAAACATTACACAGATTCAAATTTTGATAAATCCACTCGTAGGTTAATCATTTTAAATACTGTATAGATGGTCTTCTGAACAAAGTGATGCTCAGTATGCATAGTATTCCCAAACTATATGGCATGTAAAGAGCTCAGACTTAAAGAAGTGCATAGAAATAGTCATGACTGTTACTTCAGATACCGTATATTTATGGAAAGCACATTTTGATTATCCAAAATGGATAAATATGTCTTTGTAATCAAATCTACAACTGCAAAGCTTTGGTAAAGTTAGTTTTTGCAATGATATTTGTGTTACTCCAACCCATTTATGTGGTTCATTATAAATAATTCCATAAGATGGACCTGTGTAAAATGATGTGAAACATTAAAGAGACCCAAGAAAAATCCTATATGGCCGGTAGTTCTTAATAATTGACAAAATTACTCCTTCGAATAAAAGGAGTAACACATTTCAATTAAATAACAATGCTAAATATTTCAAAATAATAAAACTACATATGTTGTTTGAAGCATGGTGGAACCATAAACATTTTAATTCAACTACTAATAATTATACAATTAAAAATACATTTTAGCCAACTGGTTACTATTGCAGTGTACTGTATAGCTTGCTATGTGCAGTTTCCTATCCAGTGTGCTCGCAAGAGCTATTCTTGCATCATGCATAGAAGGAAGACCCTGATTGCATCCAATATGACTATATGTAATTCTTTCATTAGGCATTTACATTCTAAATACATGTCTGTTTTTAACAAACTCTGGATTACTATTCCAATAATTAAATGATCCTAGGAAAACTCTTTAGGGCAATGAGCTTCTGCCCTACTGGTACTTGGTAAAAACTACCTTGTTGACATTCTTTTTCTCAGTGCCTACCTAAATCAAATGTGTTTCATATTCACACAAATAATTAGAACTGTACAGGCTTAACACCAATATTGGTGGAACATCATTTCTCGTCTGTGTTATGTTCACTTAAAGTGTCAACTAATTTGTTGCACTGTTATGTGTTTATCATTATTTATTGATTATCTAACCTGCTTGTTTTATTTTCCCTTTGCATACTGGATTCATGCTTCAAATTATAGTCTAACCTGCTTTGATGCAGTTTTAATACACTACAGAATGCACAAATTTTCAACTTGCAGTCCCTCTTTAATGGGCTGATCAGTAAATTCTACAGATGCACCAAATCCATTATTTTTAGATCCGACCGAACCCTAAATTCTTTGTGAAAGATTCTGGCAAATACCGAACTGAATCCTAATGCTAAATTTCAATGCTCTGATTATTTAGAAAAACTACACTGATTGTGCTCATGGTATCATTATGTAAGTGCCAACCCATCCAATTGATGGATGACTGATGGTTTGATTTATGGTTATTAGCCATCCTGGTCCTGGCTTTCCATACAGAATTAAATTCAATTTAATGGCCAGTCTTAGGAAATTGTACATATTAATACATTTCTTTTACATTCTTTTACTATTATAATTAAAAAAAAAAAAAAAAAGATAGAAAAAAACATTTCTAATCAGATAACAGTGCATATTATATTCCTGGCAGGTTCATCTTGTTGGTAAAGAATGAGTTGCTCTCGCTCTTGGGATATTAAAGGCTCCTAGCATAATTCCTTTTAATTTTATTTATTAATAAATTAGTATTTTAACTTTTAAGTAAAATAAACCCTAATTATAGCTTCCATTACATACATAGAAATAGGTTTTTTTATAAAAATGGGTGTAATTTTTCTCTATAGTACTGTTAGCTGATATAAGCTTGTGCTGTTGTGCTGGTAATTGCCAATGGGACCCATTATAATAATGGTTCTCGCAAAATGTCACAAATATGACATTTCCTCTATTCACTCAAACTTTTAGTTTGCCTTCAGTGGACAATTTGTCAGGAACAAATGAAGCACTCAACTAGCAAATAGAATTTATAATTGGTCAGTATAAAAGGAGATATACCATAAAAAGAGCTAAGGATTTGTCCAGGTCCAATAGCTCATAGCAACTCACTTTCAAACAGGTGACTAGTGAATACTGCCTTCTGTTTGAATTTTATTACTTACTAGATTTTGATATTAGATTACACATCATATCCCTTAAATATTTATGCTACCATGGTCTGGTATAGCGCTTTGTCTACATTTACAAAATAAAAAAATCATTTATTTTTTTATTCATAAAATCACTGACGGTAGAAGTGTCCTTTTAGTCATGCAGTTTACAAAAAGTTCATTTCATCTTAGTTTTCCTGAAAGTCACATTTGCATTTGGTTTGTGTGAATGTCAAGCAATTCTTACTGTGGCGGTATATTTGATCACAAAAAAATCTTACCGTCGATGTGTAGTAATTGAGTATACTAAGACTTTTATTTATTGAAGACATTTGCTTTGTTTTGATATATCACATTCAGGAAAGCCTGATAGCTCTACTTTGTTAGCTGTAATTTCTGCCAAAGTCACATATTTGGCTGGAATGCAGCTAGTTTTAATTCAACAAATACTGCTGGCAATGCACTGTCAAAGTTTATTAATGCCCTAGGGAATATAAGCTGTGAGTAAGGAAAATTGTGCATTACAGATTTGAAGTAAACAATCTGTGTTGATTTATAGACATTCTTGCTTTGTGCAGCTTAAACATATACCAGTGGATGGAATCCAAAGTCTTAAATAGCATTAATATAATGGTGCTTCCGTATCAGTACTAGAAAGTTTATGCACACATATTTTTAAGATATTGCACTAGAACAATTACTGTCAAATTATTAAACCTAGTATACTAAACTCACTTCTTAATACCCTTTGGCAAGTGTCAATGGGCCAGTTCAGCTGCTGTGACAAATTCCATGCATGGTACAAAGTACAGGGCACATAAATGCAAGGTAACACCTGCCTTGATGAGGTATTTATTGCAGGTTTGCTTAGTAGCTTTCTTCTTCTACACATGTAACTAACATGAATTAAAGTGAATTGCATATATCTAAGTTGATGTAATGGGATTGATTCACTAAAGTTTGTTAAAACGAGCGCTATTTATAGCATGTGTAAAAATGTTATTGCTCCTTATTTTTTTGCGACTTAACGCACAATTCACTAAAAGGACATGCAGCAAAATTTAGATGCGATGCTGTTTGCGTTATGTAACTAGCAATGAGCATTTTTCTTGCGTTATTTTCCACCGAATGCGTTATTTCCTGTCGCGTGCTATATAAGCGCATGATTTTACGCACGTAACCATTACTTTCGGAAAAATACTGTTCTGATAATTACCATTTCCCTGAAAACTGGAGGATGCATCACTCTAGGGCCAACACATACTTGAAAAAATCCCATTGCAAAGTCCATGTTGTGTTTCCAAAAGCTCACGAACCACAATTTTCTTTTAAGTACCGCCTGCCCCACGTAGGTGTTAATTTTCGCACAAACTAATGTGATATTTAGCGCATTTAACGCTTCATATGTGTTTGTGAACCATGCAATAGGATTATTTCTACGCGCCAATTAACGCAACGTTAAAAATAACACATTGCAGTAGAGTGCAATTTAACGCATGCAAAATTACTTTGACGAATTACAGCTCTTATTTGACACCCCTATAATTTTTGATGATGTTTGTGTTGCTCCCCAAGTCTTTCAACAGTAGACTGTGGCTCACAAGTAAGAAAGGTTGGGGACCCCTGACCTAAGCTGATGCTAATTCATGACCCATGCTTTTTAATGGGTACCCAGAATGATCCTGTAATTCTGTATTATGGGTAAAAACATGATAGTCTGCATCCATTTTTGCACATTGCACTTGCATTATACATGAGGCTTAAGATGCCAAAAGCCCTGCCTTAAGGGGCCATTACTTTCATGGTATTCCTTTGTTTGTTGCACCCCCACACTCAACTCTCTAGTGAATCACACAGTTATGCATCTGAGCTACAGAAATTATGCCATTCTCACCCACCTTAACCAAGAAAAACAGATCTACTTTTCTGCAGTATAGCAGAGCAACAGGATTGAACGGGCAGCATCCCCATTTTATTTCATTTTATTACTTGAGCTGAAAAGGGAGACAAAAAATGTATCTGCTTTCAGTTTCCAACTTTTTGGTTCTTACCAGCAATATTGGAGATGCTTATTAATCATATTACCAGACCATGATGTATTTACGCTTATCAAAAAACCTAAACAGACACAACAAAGGATAAAGTTTGGGGGTTATTCCATCTCATAATCTCTATTTTGAAAAAGATGGCCATACGTGCCCAGATTTAGTCTGGCAGTTTGAATGATTTCAGCTATACTGCCTCTCCACTGACACATGCATTCCACGTCAGTGCTAAGCTTTGCTAAACAATCCTGTGTTCCTATTGGATCACAGGTGATCTGTTCTGTTTAAAAATGTAATCTACTTGTTCACTATTTTGTGGGTGCACGATGCATCAGCAGAAGAGGAGATGCAAGTTCCTGTTTTATCCCTGAATTATTAATTAATGGAGTTGTTGGCCATTCATTTGTATAACCATTCAAAATGTATTCATACACTGGCCATCTTAACTCTGATTACAGGAATGGCAGTAGTTGTAAAAACAAGACAATTATAAAAATACCTTTATAATTAGGCAGAATGCATTTTCAGCCTGGTTTTTTTTTCATGGTGCTTATAGGTTTATTCTGCCCTTTTAATGAATCTTACCAGAATACAATGTGCATAATATCTTTACTAGTCACTGACAGAAACATAATGTTGCCAAGTAATTGAAGACATTTTTCATGCAAAGAAAATTTCAGAGGCACTGGATTGTAGTAAGTCTAGCCAGTACATTATTAATACTATGAGTTTTAACATTTTCCAAATGATGGCTTGTATCCCACTTTGGTTTGCATTAGTTAAGGAGTGAAATGGACAAATGACTTAATGTAAAACCCTTGCTATAATATATATAACACAGTGGGTGACACCAGTGACCCGGCAATTTATTTTACAAGCTTAATAAATTACCATAATGAAATGCCACTGCCTGCTTTCACTGTGCTATGTAGTAACATGCTTGTTTAAATTATAGCATGAACAATTGAATGCAAGATCTAGAGCTAAACTAGGTCAGATTATATGATTACTATACATTTTCTGAAACGCAGAGATTGGCAATAAAAAAAATCTAAAAAGCATTCAGTGCAAAGAAGAAGAAAGAGGATACTAGCAATCAGCAGGCCTTGTCCTATCAGTTCTGAAATAACTTTGCTTTTTATGTATATCCTTTTATATTACTGCCATGCTTACTGAACAGGTGAATGATGTTGCACATTATGCATAAATAATTTAGTAATATTTTGCTGTTCATCCTGCCAAGGAATTGACTGTTACTAGTCTTTTCATCTTACATGAGCAACTGAATTCGAATATTGCTTTTCTTTGAATAGTTACAATATTTTATACCAGTCAGCCAACAAACGGTTGATGGTTGCTGTGATAAAAAAAAGGCAAACGCACTCATCTAATTTTATGTATAATTTATATTAACAAGAAAATCTGTCGAAAAAATCCTTGAAAGGTCTAATCATTGACTTTTTAATATAAATATTTTACATTAATGGATAGTCACATTCAATAACAGGACTGCCTGCTGGAGAATACTTATCAACTGTGAATACTTATCAACTGTTTGGAGGCTAATGTATGAAATTGAGCTTCATTTAGCAGACAGCTTAATAGCCAAGGGAGATTTGGGGATATTTTAATGTTGATCAACAGAAGTTGTGTAAAAACATCAATATGCTGCTTATTAAGCTCTTGGTGTATGTAGTAGCCCTGTTATTTGTGGCTTAAAGCTAAGGTTTAGAAAATTGCTTTCTAAAGCATGATTATTTTGTGGATCAACCTGATAAGGCTGCAGTACTAGCACAGGATCTGATCGGAATTAAAAGATTCTGATCCCTCTTCCACATTTGTCAAACATTCTATGCCAACATCTGACTATGTTAATACACTATTTTGTTTCAGATGGTACCATATCCCTTCTAATTCATTCTTACAGGAGAAGGAAAATCATTTTGGCATGTTCCTGCCAATAGATTTGCCACATTAGTGACAACTAGAACAATAAAGCATTGCCATACCTAAGTAAAGAGCCTTAGAAGCTTTCTCTGTTTGCTTAAGACAGCAGCTAGTGATGAGCAAATTTTTTGGGCAGGCATGGATTTGCAGCGAATCTCTGCATTTCGCCATTGGTGAATTGTTTTGTGAAATTTCCGCTGCAAAATTTGTTGCGCATCAGAAAAATTCATGGTCACTGCAAAAATGAGCGTCTTTTTTGTCGCAGCGACAAAAAAGACGCCAACGACAACAAAGTCGCAAATTTTCCTGTTGTTTCACAAATTTTTCAGTGAAGCTAAACGGGACAGATTAGCTCATCACTAACAGCAGCTGCCATTTTAAATAGCTTCCTGTTTGCAGTCTAGCTGTCCTAAGGGAGGGGGGAGGGAGATCTTAGCATTCTTATGGGAGGCGGGAGCAGGAGAGGGGAGAGAGATGAGAGCTGCGCAGACACTGGCCAGGCAAATTAAGGATTTTTCTGAAAGAGGTAGTCAGAAACCCAAACAACATGATTACAAAACAGGATATAAGAAATCCTGTGCTTCTTTTGATAGAGCACTTCTGTGCTTATGGCTGTATTTTAATTAGTTTTTTTAATTAGTTTTTAATTAGTTTTTACCTTTCCTTCTCCTTTAAAGGCCATTTTTTTAGTATGCTTGTAAGTCAGACCTGCATAGATTTATGCTAGTTAATAACCTAATATTAGAACTGGAGGTTCAATTTAATGTTTAAAGAAAATAAGCTGCAGTACAATAAATGCCTTATTATCCCAAAACCTATTATCCTGAAAGCTCTGAGATAAAGCAATTCCATTTTCTATAGTGTCTCACACCAACACCTTATTTAAAGGTTGGCTTTCCTTGGTAATAATAAGACATCACCTTGTTTTTGATGTTAAAGAAGCTAACATGCATGATTGTTTATGGCATTGTTGGATTGTGGGATTGTTGCTATGGTACTCCACATTTCCAACTCTGCATCTGGGTAGTAACCCTTTGTCCAGTCACCTGCCTGTAGAACACAGAAAACAAACTTTTGATTGGTTACAGCAGAGTGTCGCTGAGGTACAAATTTGCAGTGTTAGTAATTGAGCCTGATGTTGACTTTTATAGCAGTTCTATAGGTGGTCTTAGTTTAAAATGTGGAAACTAAAAGTTTCAAAGGGACCTTATTGGGAAGATTTAAATAATACAAGTTGTTTGGAGAATTAGACAAGGTACTCCAATGGTTCAACCATTCTACTACATATCATGCTAATGTGCCCACTGGAGAGCATCTTCCCATATATGTTTTTTACATAACTTGTCAATGCTATAAAAAAGACTGGAAATTTTACATAAAAAGGCCAATCTATAGTACATTATAATTTATATCCTACACAAAAGTTCACTCATTTAAGAGAGCCCACTCGTTCTAGAGCAGAGATTTCTAACTGTTCTCCTTAGGGCATATTAAAGGTAAATGTGGAGAAGCCTGAAAATCAGTTGTGAGTAAATGCTTATTTGCTGTCCTGGATACTGCTGGAATTGAAGGAGAGTGACTGAAATGGTTTTAAATATGTGCAACACTTTTATGAGCAGACTAGGTCTGACCATAAGCTGGGCCAGTAAAGGGAGACTTGGAGCCTGAAAGCCACTCCTCTTAAGTTTCTATAAACTCGAGGACTATTGCTTGTCTCTTGCAATCCCCACCTAAGGGAAAACACCTATGGGCTCTACTCTCTACAGTGGTCCTTAACTGAGCTCACTGCATTACTTCACTTTCTTTATACTCTTACAGAAACAAAAAATGGTGAACTGGCATTGTGCTAAATACCCAGTCATAATAGGAGTCCTTGATAGGAAGAATATTTTGTTGTACTATTTTTCCAGATGTAAGCAACTTTAGAAAACCGAAGCTATATGTAGGCCTTTCCACAGGTGATTCTGATTCTTCGGAAAGGCATTTCAGAGAGATTAGTCGCCTGTGGTAACAGAAAACTGTCGCAGGCGACTAATCTCTCCTTAGGGCATTACTTTAGAGAAGCCCTGTTCTTAACGCTTGCCTCTGAATACAGCATTGGCAAATGCAGGCAAAGCTGTATTCAATGTTGAGAGAGAAAGAAATTAGATAAGAACAATAGACAGTTTCATTATGGGATATTTGCTTAATTATTTATCATAAATCTTTTAATTATCTTGTAAGCATTAGAGAAAGTTTGTTCAAATTACAAGACTGTGCAATCTGAGCAGAAGCCTAAATAATTTAAACATAAAATATCTTCTGTTTTTGTGCAAGTGTTGGAAAAACTAGTGCACTAAATTACTAACTAGCTTTTTTCAGCTACTTCTATTTATAAAGACAAGGATTGCACAAAATATAGGGTTGTATGAGAAGCAGTACATTCTGTGTCTGCCTTCAGTCACCTTAGCAACAAGGAGAGCGGAAAAAGAGAAAGATCCTAATTAGTTATGGGTTATTGATTTTTGAGCATTCAATATTTAGGTCATCTTTTCATGTGGAGGATTAAATCATCTACATATATTATTTACTAGACTTGGAAAGAGACTGATTATTTCCTAAATTAAAGCTATTCAGGTCATTTCATGTTTATTTGAACATCCACCCTGCTGTTGAAGATCATAAGCCTTTATAAATACTCTTGTGCTGTGCCTGTTAGTTTTGGAAAGTTGATGACCAAAAACTCAAAGATGAGGGTTGTTGGGTGGGGTGCAGTAGTCCATAGTTACACCCCTGGACATACTGCTGTCTAATTGCTCTGTAACAGAAAAAAACTGTTTTAAAGTTTCCATCTCCAGTTGCAGAAACAAAGATGTACACAGAGCAGGCTGGATTTGAAGATTGTTTTGCCTATTAATAGCCCTGGAATGTGTATTTGCTGTCTTTTGGTTTACATACTTATGCAATGCTATTTTGGCCACCTCTGGCTACACAGGTATCTTTCTTTCTGAGCCCTAGCTGTGCTTTGGAGGGAGGGTTTTACAAATGTAAATACTTAGACAATTATTATGGTACTAGTGGTTGCTGGACAAACAGATAACAATTATTGACTGGAATTGCTGTACTACTGATATTACACAAATTCATTTTCCCCAGGATGTTAAATGCTAGAGTTATTAGCTACAGTCCATAAAACTGAATAGTAAAATAACAAAATTAGTGAAAGGCTACTTCTCAACACTCTTCCTAACTGCACCTAATTTGCATAGTAACTGTGCATATAAACATATAACTTCTTAAGGGGGATGCATCATTAGTCATACTGAGGCACATGATTTATGTGAAAAATAATATTCGCATGAGTTCCTCTGCCACCATCTAACCCATATCAGATGTTGGGATTCACTTAGCTGTAGTCATGAGAAATGGCTCCCAACCACAGCCAGTGATGGCACTCCACTAAGCAGGTATTTGCATGCTTGGACCCCCAATCCTACTCTGCTTCATTCCATCCTCAAATGGCCAGAGGCAATCTCCTTTCCATTGAATCCTGCTGCTCAGTGAACACAATGGCTTTCACACAGTCCATTTCTACTGTAAATGTACTTGTTGACACATTTGCTGTTGACATTATAATGCTGTCTTTGCTGGTTGTCATATTTGGACTATATATCAGTGTAAAATGAAAATGAGCATATGGACACTATTTCTCTCTCTCAACATATGATGGTGCATGTAACAACACTGTGCTGCACCTTTAAGATAAATGGTGGCCAACTCCAGCACCTTTCCATTCTGTACTTATAAGCTGTCAGACACCAAAAAACCTGGTTCAAAGACCAGAAGCTTTTTCTTACACCATTACACAATGCACAACTTTACCAGCACCATATTACTAGTTGGTACATCATTTGCTTTTATATTTCTATCCAAGGTTATAGTAAATTACCCCTTAGTGCAAAAATAATATTTTATTTGTATTATTGGTATGGCACATTAATAGGTAAATAATTATTAATAAATAAGTGTGTCTATATATTCTTTTTGCATGCTTTTCTTTCTGGTTTTGAGTGTCAAAACACAGGGCTAATTTTTAATGAATGGATTTTAAGAAATTCCGGATATGTGGAATTCCACTCCATATTCTTGACGATTACTTACTGATTGTACTTTTTTATTTCAATTTAAGTATTTAAAAAGCAATAAAATAGACAATGATGTGTCTTTACTTTAAAAATAGCAGGAGTACTAGTAAGTACAATCATTCTGTGTGGTACCATTACTTTCATACTTTCATTTACATTTCTAACACAATCTTCATATCATTAATTTAGTACATTTATTTTAGAATACAGTTTAAGATAAAAGCTATGTGAGATTAAAATATTCTCTGTTTTTAGTTACAAAACAATTGGCACCTCATCCTTGAAATCCAATTTATTTCACAGATATGAATTATTACACAACTGTTTCTAGAAATTATGCTAACTGTATAGATTTGTGTTTGATGTCAGAGCAGCAGCAATGGAGAAATTCCTTTTTGTCTTACTTAACTTGTAAGTATTGAAAATACTGACAACACCTAAATGCTTAAGCAAATAATGTCATTCTCAAATATTGTTGTTTAATAATAAACAAAAACTGAATTTAAATATTAAGAAGCATTTTGTATTTCATTCAAATATAGATGAATTAGACAAAAAAAGTAAAATGGTTGTACATATTCAAGCATACTCTATTACTACTATTATGATAAATGATTCATTGCTAATTTATAGATGTGAATTTGTCTCAGAAACCAATTTCCAAAGTACATAAAAATGAAATGTAATTTGAGCATATTCAAATCTTTTTAAAAACTATCCAAAAGCATAAATAACTCTACATCGCCCTTATTATTAAAAAATTGACTTTGCACATATAAGCTGATATAAACATACACAGAGTCGCACAGCTTGTAAAAGTACAGAGCACAAGTCTTATAATTCTATGTCAATGTGACAATATACAACAATATCTAAAAATCAATATAGAATAGAATATAGAGAGTTTCAGTAGATAGGTCTTCTAAACTGAAAAAAAAAATGTATTTTTTCAAAACGTATTGAAGGTTTTTGTAAAACAAATCTTAAGGGATTTAATTATCTCTAATAAACAATTTTTTCAAGGTCAAAAATGCATAATTCCATACATGGCTTTGTATATTATATGTTATGGAGATAAAGTATTTAGCTATAGAATGTGGCAGCTACTGTAATAAAGAGAACACAGGCATAATTAACCCAGATGCTTTGAAGTGTTCTAACTATAAAATGCCCCATGTTGTACAGTAGTAGTATTCTGAAAAGTAAAGTGATTCTGGCAGTAAAAGAGAAAAGCTTGCTTTGATTTTTGTCTAACCTCATTTTAACAGTAGGCAGTTATGTCATCTAGTGACTCACAGAGCTTGAAAACCTAATATATCCCTGCATAAATTTTTGGTCCTACATAAGAAAAAAGTCTTGCTGATTATTGGCTAGCACTTTGTGATAACATTTAGATTTGAATAGTAACATGAAATATGGTTGATTTTGATGCATATGCATACCTGCATATTTCTTTACAATATTATATATAGTAATACAGTATTATACTATTATGGATATTAAAATTACCCTCTTGTGGTGTCTTTTGTATAAGGAAGTAAACTCCCTTCAATGCCCTGATATTATTTATATTAAATATGCATAGCATGTTCAAAATCTAAAATTTAGAACTGAGCATGGTATTTACAGTTTATGACAACCTTTATTAGCTACAAATAAAATGTGAAATATTTTGTAATCTGAAAAACATGGTCATTAAGGGCTCTGGCACACGGGGAGATTAGTCGCCCGCGACAAATCTCCCTGTTTGCGGGTGACTAATCTCCCCGAGTTGCCATCAGTTGCCATCCCACCGGCGAAAATCTAAGTCACCGGTGGGATGGCACACGAGGCGAGCGATTTCAGCAAATCGCCGAAAATTTGCCGAAGTCGCCTGCGCAGCGTGTGCCATCCCACTGGCGACTTACATTTTTGCTGGTGGGATGGCAATTCAGGGAGATTAGTCACCTGCGAACAGGGAGATTTGTCGCGGGCGACTAATCTCCCCGTGTGCCAGAGCCCTAAGACCAGGAGGAGTCAGGCATGATGGAGGACAATAGATCAAAGTAAGTATGGTTTCTCTGTCACACAGAGCAAATATAGGTTTTCTGTTACGTACAGCACTAATTGAAGCAATCTACATGTTCTCTACACATGTACAGTGTGTACAATGCTCTTTGTACTATGTACAGTGTACAAGGAGCATTTCCATAATTAAGAACTTATAGCTTAAGTAGAAAATGTTTATTTGGCACAGTACAGTATATAAAAAAAAACACCTTTGCAAATGTGAATTCTAATGACTATGTATGATGCTGTTCCCTAAAACGTATTATTGAATGTGTTGTTTTAAAAGTCCTCAAATATCCCTGCAGATAAAAACTTAGGAGTCTGTATCGATCAAATCACGAGAAGACTGTACCAGAAAAGAAGGAAGTTTATAACATAAGACATCATAGGAATATCCTATCACATTTGTTTTGTACAACTTTTAAAGGGCCATTCAGAATGTCAACCAATAACAATGTGCTTGTGCAATGCCTCGCTATGAGAAGCGATTATTAAATACATTTGGACTGCTAAATTATTAAAGACTGCTAACAGTAGTTATTGCTCACTAAAGCATCTTTTGTTTTTTCATGAAAAATAATTGTCCAAAGTCCCCCAAATGACCCATTTGAAAATAAATGTGTCTGGCTGTTCAAACCAGTTGAACAATTTCTGATTAACTGACACATCTATCTGCTATCGCAAATGTGTTAAATTTCCCGACAGTCATTGAAGTGTTAAAATAAAGATCAAATTGCCGTAAAAAATTCTTATGGATTTCCTAGTTTTACACTCTCAAATATCTTTTGTACTGTTGATATGATCTAACAAATTTGGGGGTGGCCCTGGCATAGACTTGTCTTCTGCTTTTGTCTCTTTATGTTATCTTTAGATTTTTTTGCACTATATTTTTTACACTGCCACACTATTAACGCCCACAGGGACTTCTTTTGCTTCAAAATGAAAAATTAAGTAGCAATTTTGAAAATGCCTATAGACTCCAATGGCTGCAAAAATAAAAATTGCATGGTAGCCATGAAAAAATGCCCATTGACTTCAATGGGTTTCACCAATTTTCGCCATTCACAAATTTTTCAGTGAAGCACACCAGAACAGATTTGCTCACCAATAAAATTATGATTAATTGCAGATTGTCTTAGAGTACTGCCGTCTACATTATGCTAAAAGTACATTTTAAGTGAATTACCCCATTAATATATTGACAATGCCAGTATTGTTTATCTGCCATTAACTCAAACTTGCCAATTCACCTGTTTCTTATATTACATTAATGCTAATGATGTTGCAAAGAAAATATATTTTAATTAATGCAAATTTTATGTACAGCTGGGCATTTTAATGTTTTCCATTTCTGTGTTAGTATCCATGCATAATAAATAGTAAAATTACCATAGTATTAAGGGGATATAGTAACATATACATAGTAACATAGTAACTTGGGTTGAAAAAAGACATACATCCATCACGTTCAACCATAATGCCTATATATAACCTGCCTAACTACTAGTTGATCCAGAGGAAGGCAAAAAACCCATCTGAGCCTCTCTAATTTGCCACAGAGGGGAAAAAATTCCTTCCTGACTCCAAGATGGCAATCGGATCAGTCCCTGGATCAACTTGTACTGAGAGCTATCCCCCATAACCCTGTATTCCCTCACTTGTACTGAGAGCTATCTCCCATAACCCTGTATTCCCTCACTTGTACTGAGAGCTATCTCCCCTACCCCTGTATTCCCTCACTTGTACTGAGAGCTATCTCCCATACCCCTGTATTCCCTCACTTGTACTGAGAGCTATCTCCCCTACCCCTGTATTCCCTCACTTGTACTGAGAGCTATCTCCCATACCCCTGTATTCCCTCACTTGTACTGAGAGCTATCCCCCATAACCCTGTATTCCCTCACTTGTACTGAGAGCTATCCCCCATAACCCTGTATTCCCTCACTTGTACTGAGAGCTACCTCCCATACCCCTGTATTCCCTCACTTGTACTGAGAGCTATCTCCCATACCCCTGTATTCCATCACTTGTACTGAGAGCTATCCCCCATAACCCTGTATTCCCTCACTTCTACTGAGAGCTATCTCCCATACCCCTGTATTCCCTCACTTGTACTGAGAGCTATCTCCCATACCCCTGTTTTCCCTCACTTGTACTGAGAGCTATCCCCCATAACCCTGTATTCCCTCACTTGTACTGAGAGCTATCCCCCATACCCCTGTATTCCCTCACTTGTACTGAGAGCTATCTCCCATACCCCTGTATTCCCTCACTTGTAATGAGAGCTATCTCCCATACCCCTGTATTCCCTCACTTGTACTGAGAGCTATCTCCCATTCCCCTGTATTCCCTCACTTGTACTGAGAGCTATCTCCCATACCCCTGTATCCCCTCACTTGTACTGAGAGCTATCTCCCATAACCCTGTATTCCCTCACTTGTACTGAGAGCTATCTCCCATACCCCTGTATTCCCTCACTTGTACTAAGGGATATCTCCCATAACCCTATATTCCCTCACTTGTACTGAGAGCTATCTCCCATAACCCTGTATTCCCTCACTTGTACTGAGAGCTATCTCCCATAACCCTGTATTCCCTCACCTGTACTAAGAGCTATCCCCCATACCCCTGTATCCCCTCACTTGTACTGAGAGCTATCTCCCATAACCCTGTATTCCCTCACTTGTACTGAGAGCTATCTCCCATAACCCTGTATTCCCTCACCTGTACTAAGAGCTATCCCCCATACCCCTGTATTCCCTCACTTGTACTGAGAGCTATCTCCCATACCCCTGTATTCCCTCACTTGTACTGAGAACTATCTCCCATACCCCTGTATTCCATCACTTGTACTGAGAGCTATCTCCCATAACCCTGTATTCCCTCACTTGTACTGAGAGCTATCTCCCATAACCCTGTATTCCCTCACTTGTACTGAGAGCTATCTCCCATAACCCTGTATTCCCTCACTTGTACTGAGAGCTATCTCCCATAACCCTGTATTCCCTCACTTGTACTGAGAGCTATCTCCCATAACCCTGTATTCCCTCACTTGCTAAGAATCCATCCAGCCCCTTCTTAAAGTTATATAATGTATCAGCCAGCACAACTGATTTGGGGAGGGAATTCTGCAACATGTTATCAGGTGTACTGGTAACAGCTTGGGGCAGATTGTGGGCTACTCCCTTCTTTGTTCTTTATCTCTACCCTGAACTGAAGGAGGCAGAAGATGTTATAATTCAACAGTAACTCCTGCCCAACAGAATCTCCTGAAGGCTATAATGGCATAATTGCTAGAAATCATGCAGGCGAGCTATTGCCCTTAGTAAGAATATCACAAGTGCTAACAAAAAACCCCTACCTTACAAACTACTGACGTTGATGCTTTGGTTTTAAACAAGAATGTATTTGTAATCACATTTTTATTATTCAAACTGGAAAATGATATGATCCAAATCAAACTGGTTTATACATTTCAGAAAAAAAATAACTTACATTTTTATCGTGATCACAGTTTCATGATGTGTGTGCTCCCATACTGTGATCTGTTCTGTAAATGTAGTGTTCGAGTGAAAGACATAAATCTTTCCATTAATTTTCTGATGTAACCTAGCATGTATGTGTGAGCATAGCCACTTATAGATTTTAGTACTTAAAATAACAATTTTTAGATAATAGGATATCCTATAGCACATGTAGATTTTTTTTCATGAAAATGCTTCGTTTAAATTCAACAGTAGTCTAAATATGGCTTATTTCTAAATACCACTGTTGTCTTGGTTGGATCTCCTCATTAGAAATCTGTTTGCATCATAAATAGAAAATTGTCCTGTCATTAAATAAATTGTAGCAGTGCATTGATATGCATAACTGACCAATTTTGACCATACAGAGCTCTACTGTATTATTAGGAAGCTGCAAATTACACTGCCAAGGCACTTCCTTTATCTCCAACGGGTGATCTTGGGTAAAATGTATAATCAAAAATGTTGTATACTCATTGGTCTTGTCTTTCATATCAGAGGTAGATAAAAATGTTATGTTTGAGAAATAAAACCTAAATTCAGATTTAATCAATTCTATTTAGAGATATGGGTATGTTGCTCTTTAAGAGGCGATGTATTTTTATGCTAAGACGTTATTTTATTTGCATGTTGGTGTACAAGAAAGCAATATAAATTCAGAAATCAAAGATTATAATTTAATTTCCACTTGGTTTGAAAGGTGAAGTAACACTATTCTATTTTTGTCACCTTTTAGTCCCTCCTCTCCTGCCAAGGTAGCATCTTTAAAAGGGCAATTTGTTCTTTTTTTAAGACCTGTTTTTTATTGTTATTTATTATTATTTAGACCCTTTTCTATTCATTCCTTCTTTCAAATAAATGGCTGGTTGCTAGTGTATCTTCCCCTAATTACAAGATAGCAGGTTAAATACCAAAAATAAAGATGAGCTGATAAATGTCTAAAAATGCCATTTCGATGTCTGTCTTTCTGTCTGTCTATCTTATATACCCTATGGGGCACATTCATCAAAGTACGAGTTCAAACCCCAAAATGGGAAAAATTTGGATTAGATACGATAATTTCTGATGATCACAAATAGCATGAAAATGCTTATGAAAAAATTGGAATAGTCACGGAAATATCGTATTGGCGACCCAAAAGTCACAAAATTTTTGTATCAAAAATTTGTAAACTAAAATGAATTGCTGATTTATTATAGATTGAATTGGGAAATCCAGAAGCATTCCCAACAGATGTTGTTTTATGATTTAACAACACTCTTGCTGAGCATCAGGAAAGTGCTGACATAATAGATATCTGTTTATCCAAATATGTTCAATATCTCTGAGCATTTAAACACCTTCATTTTTAATGTTATTGGTACAAACTGCTCCTCTGCAGCGATGCTGTGTACAAATAGTTAATCCCTGATTCCGATCACTTTTGGGATTAATTATTTTATGGAAAATTAATAGTTAAATCTAATCTAAACATAAGTAACTTTTTTAAAGGTGGTATGCATTGGTACCTTTTGTTAAAAATTAGATTGTTAATAAATCACCCCCCTTAGTGATCTTTTACAGCATAGTTTAATAAGTAGTCTACTTTCCTGCAGCCATTAGATCCCCTTTTAATAGGTCCCTAAAACATAATATTAAGGTAAACCTCTCCTACGCCTATGCAGTTGGTGATACAGAAACCTACTGTAGGGAAAAGGGCTTTTCATGTTGCACCAAATTAATGTATGCTTGTTTCTTTATTTTCTAAGTGGTTCTTATCCAAGTCAAAGTGAAACAATATTTTCTACAGATGTAATAATATTTTTTCTCTGCGGAGTGAATATTAAAAATGCAACTTTAAAATATGTGATTATTATAACACGTCTTGTTGCTTTACAAGCCATAGCACATTGACAAATGTACTGCTTCTGTACTGTGAAAGCATGCGTAATTGTATTTTGTCACTTTGCTTTAGCATTGAAACAAATGGCACATTCTAACAGCTGATTAAGGCCCTGAAGCAAAACATGTAAGTAAATACTGTGTGCGGGGATGTTAGCTGGGTAGTGGCAAGCGGAGCTGAGACAGAACAACATCTATTCCATTGAGAAGATCTTCCTAGATAAAGCCTTCTTTGCTCTTATTTATATAATATGGACCTTTGTGATGATGATAGTCCACTGGGGCTATTTACAGTAATCCAGTAAGTAGGCTAGTTATTCCCTTCATTTTTGCAACTAGCAATTTCCTTGTTATATTTTAAGTGTATATTCAAGATGGGTTTTTTTCCCTATCTTTCTGTTTTGGAAACCTTTCTGTGTTTTACAGTTTGAAATCATCTATACTGTTGCTACAGAACAGCAGGACACTATGGGGCAGATTTATCAAAATGTGAGTTTAGAGCTTAATTAATAAAAACTCACCCATGTTCCATTTATTCCTATGGGATTTTTAGAAGCGTATTTATCAATGGGTGAAACTTGGAACTCACCATTTGATAAGTAAGCTTCTAAAAATCCCATAGGAATAAAACAAACATGGGTGAGTTTTTATTTATTTAGTTCTAAACTCACATTTTTATAAATCTGCCCCAATATTATGCTGTTTACAGAAAATGGTTTGCTATATACCCCATTTGTACAGTGTAGGGAACTTCAGGTGGGTCACTGATGATTTCAGCCTACGTTATAAATGTACTTTCCAGAATATATGAATTATGATGTATCTATATTGATGAATACTTTCTCTAAACTCTGTAGAACAAAATGTTTTTGAAATCCATAAATTGTGATGCAACCTTCAAACTGAACTTTCAATTTTATAGCACTCAAACAAATCTCTCTATGTTCTCATTTATTTTTCGGTGTAAAAGGAAACTAACACTAAAGGAAAGCCAGTATCAGTATGCTGATTGTTTATTTCTACTTCAAATTACATATTGTTTCTATTACTTTTTTTTTTAGGAATCATTTTGTTTTTACAAATTAAAATGTCCTTTTTAGTGTCAGAATTATTCATCACTTCTCATTGTATATTATTCCCTATTTACTGCCTTCCTTTTGACCACGTTAGAAAATTAGACATAGTTTGGGTATTAAAAAAAATGGCAGCATTTAGTAATACTTTCTTCTAGGCTGATATTATTTTTTTAAAAGTGAAATATTTATTCTGTATTGCTGCATACATTTAATTGCTGCTGTATTTATATTTATTTTTCTAAAATAAAATAAAAATGCTGTATTGCTGGTTCATATACTGTAATAATAGTTCTTTCTATCTCCCAGACTTTTCTTGTGCATACTTTGTCCTCACTATCTATTTGCTTTGACATCTGTCTCCAAGTTAGAAATAACATTTTTTAACCTTAGAGTTACCTTGTTTGGACAACTGTTATAGTAGCAAAAAGTAAGTTATAAAGAAATGTATTTTGGCATTTTAATTAAACATTATTTCAAGGTACAACTTAAATAGTTATTTTGTTCCACAAATTCCTTTTGTGCAGACAATTGCCGTTCATTATTTGATATGATCATTTTCTTTTCTTTTATGCAGGTTGTGTTTATTGAAACAGACTATGTTTGACTTTAATTGCTTTTGTCATCTGACTTGCACTGCATGTTGCCATCGGCAATACATATTGATAATCTTTACTCGGTCGCAAGTCAATTTTGTGTTACAGTACTCAAACTTTGATCTGCAGTTCCTATTTAATGGTAAAAATGGCAATGTGCCATTGAGAGGTAAGGTCTTTGAAACTACCAGAGCAGAAACATATGTGCTATTACACGGTTATGTAGGACACAGCTCTTTCAGGCAAGATTATGTCAAATGTCATTCATGTTTACATTTATTTCAATTAGAATTTGTGCATAGGGGGAGGGAATTACTGAATGGGTAATTGAATGTGCATACTTCACATATTCATTCATCCCAATACTTTAGAGCAGTGCTGTTCAACTTTGGTAACGAGGGTCAGCATATTTTTGGCCTATGTCATGGAGGGCCGATAATGTAAGCCTGTTTTGGCCACTCCCTTTTTAAGCCACAACCACTTTTAAACACACCCATATTAACACAAATATTTTTAAGACCATATCCACATTAAAGTGGACTTGTCACCCAGGCATAAAATGCTGTTTAATAAAAGTCCTTTTCAAATTAAACATGCAACATAAACATGAAGCTTGCCCTGCCTCTATGCCTAACAGAGTGTGCCTTTAATGGTGGTGGCACACAAAATAGACAAATGGTTGGTGGTTACTGCAGGTATATCATGCATCACTCATTTGAAAAAAGTGAATTAAGCCATATTAAGCCATACCCTTAAATCCATTTGGCTCAACCTCCCCTGTGGATAGAGCAGCAACCCCCAGGATATAATTATATTTCTTAGGGACCATATAATAACTATGATTACATTTCCACATGATAACAAACGCTCAGAACAAACCCCCGCCAGGTTCACCTCCCACAGCAGTGCAGCACAGGCAGGCAGAGTATGGCACACACAGGGATCATAGATCAGGCAGAGTATGGCACACATGGGTAGCATAGATCTGAGGTGTGAACAATTGGGGAGCTTACAGGTGTGAACAATGGAGGGTCCTACAGATGTAAGCAACAGCGGGGCTTGCATGTGTGAACAATGGATGGGTGTACATGTGTACACAAGGCAAGGTCTTACAGGTGTAAACAACACAATTGCTCTACACATGTGAACAATGCAGGGGCTTATAAATATTAACAACACAGGGGATTATGGCCTGAATCTGAAGTGTGAACAATACAGGGGGAAGTTAATCTCAGTACTGATTCACAAGGTTACACAAAAGTAAGCAGTCACAGTAGCCAAACATATGGGGGGAGGGGGGGGGGCAGTGGGCCGTATGCAGCCTGCGGGCTGCCAGTTGGATGGTACTGCTACAGAGCATCAACAGTAACTGACCTCTGTGAAAGGAAACATGTTGTGCAATATATCTTGATATGAAATCCAGTTGTTAATGTTAGTAAGCTGTTGATGTTGTCAAAAGAAATTGGGGCTCATGGCTCATTTCATTTAATATGATCTCAAAATTTGTGCAGTTATTGCCTTGGGTTGTCATGGTTTGGTGCTTAATTATACAGATTTATACTTTAGGAAAAGGACTACAACAAATAATATATATATAACAGAAAATTGTAACTTCTACTGCAAGGTTTAAGGTAACTCACAAGTATCAGGACTTGGAATGGCAAAATGTTTATATATGGAATTAGTGGAGCATATCTAAATACCTGTATCTCTGGGTTACATATGGTATTTGCAGAACAAGCTCAGAATGTGTTGAAAATCAGCATTATTATTGATGAGTGAGAATACAGTTTTAATTTATTAGGAGGAGGTGATAATAAATTGCTACTTTTAAAATCACTCCTCAGTGCAGTATGTACAGTATGTGAGTATGTATATTTTTATTTAAACAGAGCTACTTATGTACACAGCAATCTACAGCAGTGATCATAACAGGAATCTAATGGTTACATAAATATCAATCAAATAAGCAACCACTCTAATTAATGTCCTTCAGACTGGGGCCCCCTTTTCTCCATACCTCGCTACCAGCACCCCTTGGTAGTTTCACTATTTGTGAACATCTACTCTAGTGGGGGCAGTAGTTGGCCTACAGATTCCTGGAATTCCTGCAACAGATCCTGTGTGTAACCAATGTCTTAAACTACTTGTGATAAAAGGGGTATCTATCTCAGCCAGTCCCTTCCACTGTTCATCATTATTATATAAAGGTAATACTGTTAAGGCAATAGTGCAGAGAGGGATGAGCACCTTTATACTGACTCAGGTTGCACCTTCTCCTTTCTCTCAGTATTACATAAAGGCAATATTGCTAAGGGGAAGAAACATCTATTTTCTGGCTTATTGAACCTCTTTCTGAGTCCCTCATTATTACATAAGGGCAATAGTGCAGAGAGGAAGAGGTGTCTATATTCTTGCTCAGACAGTCTCTTCCCATGTCTTTATTATTATAGAAAGACAATAGTGCAAAGAAGAATTAGGACCTATAGAATGAATTGTTTATTATAATTATACTCTGGCACTTTCCAAACCATTATGTTCTGCTCAGTGAAAACTGTTGTGTCGCATACAACTAAAACTGTAACATGGCATTTTCACCTAACAGCTTTATCACGCCTACCAAGCACACAGACACACACACACAGAAACACACACACACACACATACACACAGAAACACACACACACACACACAAACACACACAAAAATGAAATCTGTGCAAATGTTTATGTCATATATTTACATTAATCAGTTGTACATTCTGATAGGAGTTGCTGTCTATATTGCTAAGGGAATATTTATATATTATAAAGTTATGGTACAGCTGGAACTGATTTATGGAAATTACAGTCAGGCCGTGCTGTTCTGCATGGATAAAACAGAGTGCTATAAATGTGACATTGTCATGGATTCAGCAATCACCTCTGCTACCTTTTTTTATATGAAGATAATTTATTTATAACACATTTGCCATTACATAGCAACCATATGAACTTATTATGAAACTATCTTTTAGCAGACAGTTTTGCATTTGAGCTCACTCTCCCTAAGGCAGGCTGCAGGCAGGACTTTTTATGGACCTACATTTGTGTTACCATAGTAACCAACAAACTTTTGCTAGGAAGCTCCTTCTCTCTTATTGCGGAGATGCAATGATGTACTTGGACTATCAGACCATATACTGTATACACAAATCAGGGAGAAAAAATAGTTATTATGTTGCTTCTTTAGATAAACGCTAATACAGGTATAGGACCTGTTATCCAGAATGCTCGGGACCTGGGGATAAGGGATCTGGATAAGGGATCTTTTTCGTAATTTGAATCTCCATACCTCAAGTCTACTAAATAATAATTTAAACCCAACAGGATTGTTTGCATCCAATAAGTATTAATTGTATCTTAGTTAGGACCAAGTACAGGGTTCTGTTTTATTATTACAGAGAAAAGGGAAATCATTTTTAAAAATTAGAATTATTTGCTTATAAAGGAGTCTATGGGAGATGGCCATTCCGTAATTCGGAACTTTCTGGATAACGGGTTTCCGGATAAGGGATCCTATACATGTACTTAAAAATGGTAAATAAATACACACATGTTTATAATAAGCAAAATTCTGTCAGGCCTAGAATCAGAAGTACATTGATTCACTAAATATTAAATGTAACAGCAGTGCATTATCAAATATATATAGCCCCAAATAACTGACATGATCACTTCAAATCCAAAACTAAAGTCATATCAGGATTTCAATGAAGACTTATGATTTAGATTCTGGTCCTTTAGTTGCATTACTATGGTAACCAGCAAACATTTAGTACATTATACTGTATTACTTTTTTTTCTTACTCTGAAGCTGCTCTATAAGGGCTGATTCAACTAATATGACAATGTACGAAAAGAAGTGCAAGTGCCTTTTTTAGGTGTTGCAAAAAAAAAAAAAAAAAATAGAAATTCTATAGAAACCTAAACTTTTATAACCTGGGCGTACTGAATAGCATTATTAATAGCAAATGTTGGACACATTGTGTATATCTAAATACATATTTGCCAGTGAGTGCAGAACTTTTTTGCTTATTTCTTGTTTTTTTTCTTAATTGTTTGTTGTTGTATATACTGTATTTGTGTTGTGTGTATATATATCTGTATATATGTATGTCTGAAACTTCTCCAGCAGCTTAATCCAAAGCAATACTAAGATGGAGACTTCATTTCCCCTGCTTTTTAATCTTATCTTACAAATGATAGCCTAACCTGACCAACTAGACTCAAGTGTGAATGCTTAATGAGCGTACATGCTAACCTTTAACTGGGTAAATTTCATTAAGCCTCAGGGAGTGTGTTATATATGTGCTTGCTTATTGACAGGCTAGCCTCTGGTGCATTACAGCAGTAAAGGTCTCCAGCCAGCTGCTTGGTTCACATTAGATTACATTTTGTAATGTGAGCTGACCTAAAACCAAGCAAGTGCTCTAGAATCCCCACATTGCATGCTCTTTTGTCTATCCTATAATGAACCCCTTTTACTGGGGGTAGATCCTTTGCTACTCAGTTGCCTCCAGTGGAGTACAAACAGAAGCCAGAAATCATGAATCAGAACTATGGTCAAGGAAAAAGGAACTAGGAACTTTTACCTGAGACCTATCATAGGCAAGTGCATGACAAAGTATGAATACATACCATTTTTACATGTTGAAATCTAGCTGCAAAACTGTTATTCTCTTTCTGCATTATTTGTTATCCTGGCAGGGGAGGAGGGACTAAAACATTGATCTTGCACAGCGTGCATGAACTATATAACCCACAATGCATTGCACTGTGAAGTTACTTTCCTTATTGATATCGCGTGTGCAGGAAATTGTGGGATTTGAAGGATGCAGGCTAAGGGCAAGTTGAATACAGTTGGCTACTGTTACATTTTGTTATCAGTCTCAAAGTAGGCAGCCAGATCTGCAGGAGAACAGGGGACTAGGCTTAGGTATCTGTTCTAAACCATTTTTTGACATTATAAATCATGACAAGGTTGCATATTTATTAATTGTTATAGTGCAAAGTTGCTTAAAATGATGTTAACTTTTCAAAAATCTTAAATTGTGTTAGAGTTCCCATTTAATTAGTAGAGCTTGGATCACAGACTGCTCTGATAGGTTTTCTATACAGCAAAGCCCAGCGCATGCAGTCTGCTTCTGTCAAATAAAAAAAAAAAAGCTGCACATTATATTGTTAAAATATTTTTTCTTTAATCTGGACTATTTATTATTTAGCTCTGCCGTTTGTATTTTCTGATGCTCATGCCACTAAAAGGATCTACAATGTTTTAAAAACCAAAGAAACCAAGGAATGACATAATATTTACTGGCACAAATACAAAATTAAATGCAGTGTTTATCATGTTATGGGTTAGCTACCTAAAGCAGTGTTTTTCAACCTTTTTTGGGCAAAGGCACACTTGTTTCATGAAAAAAATCACGAGGCACACCACCATTAGAAAATGTTAAAAAATGTAACTCTGTGCCCAGCAGCAGTGCCCCCCTAGTACATTGGTGCCAAGAGCAGTGCCCCCCTAGTACATTGGTGCCCAGCAGCAGTGCCCCCCTAGTACATTGGTGCCAAGAGCAGTGCCCCCCTAGTACATTGGTGCCAAGAGCAGTGCCCCCCTAGTACATTGGTGCCCAGCAGCAGTGCCCCCCTAGTACATTGGTGCCAAGAGCAGTGCCCCCCTAGTACATTGGTGCCCAGCAGCAGTGCCCCCCTAGTACATTGGTGCCAAGAGCAGTGCCCCCCTAGTACATTGGTGCCAAGAGCAGTGCCCCCCTAGTACATTGGTGCCCAGCAGCAGTGCCCCCCTAGTACATTGGTGCCAAGAGCAGTGCCCCCCTAGTACATTGGTGCCCAGCAGCAGTGCCCCCCTAGTACATTGGTGCCAAGAGCAGTGCCCCCCTAGTACATTGGTGCCAAGAGCAGTGCCCCCCTAGTACATTGGTGCCAAGAGCAGTGCCCCCCTAGTACATTGGTGCCAAGAGCAGTGCCCCCCTAGTACATTGGTGCCAAGAGCAGTGCCCCCCTAGTACATTGGTGCCAAGAGCAGTGCCCCCCAGTACATTGGTGCCAAGAGCCAGCCCCCTAGTACATTGGTGCCCAGCAGCAGTGCCCCCATAAGTCAGTGTGCCCCGTGGCCCCCCCTAATACATTGGTGCCCAGCAGCATTTTACTTCTGCTCTTCGGCGGCTTCTCCGGCGGCTTCAGCAGCATCTTCGTATCCCTCAGGCGCGCCGCCTCTGCACTTCTGCCTACACGCGACCGCACACAGGCCCTTTTATAACGTTGCGCCCCATGCGTACTGACGTCACCCGTACACACGGGGCGCAACCAATGACAGTTGCTTAAAATGATGTTAACTTTTCAAAAATCTTAAATTGTGTTAGAGTTCCCATTTAATTAGTAGAGCTTGGATCACAGACTGCTCTGATAGGTTTTCTATACAGCAAAGCCCAGCGCATGCAGTCTGCTTCTGTCAAATAAAAAAAAAAAAGCTGCACATTATATTGTTAAAATATTTTTTCTTTAATCTGGACTATTTATTATTTAGCTCTGCCGTTTGTATTTTCTGATGCTCATGCCACTAAAAGGATCTACAATGTTTTAAAAACCAAAGAAACCAAGGAATGACATAATATTTACTGGCACAAATACAAAATTAAATGCAGTGTTTATCATGTTATGGGTTAGCTACCTAAAGCAGTGTTTTTCAACCTTTTTTGGGCAAAGGCACACTTGTTTCATGAAAAAAATCACGAGGCACACCACCATTAGAAAATGTTAAAAAATGTAACTCTGTGCCCAGCAGCAGTGCCCCCCTAGTACATTGGTGCCAAGAGCAGTGCCCCCTAGTACATTGGTGCCAAGAGCAGTGCCCCCCTAGTACATTGGTGCCAAGAGCAGTGCCCCCCAGTACATTGGTGCCAAGAGCCAGCCCCCTAGTACATTGGTGCCCAGCAGCAGTGCCCCCATAAGTCAGTGTGCCCCGTGGCCCCCCCTAATACATTGGTGCCCAGCAGCATTTTACTTCTGCTCTTCGGCGGCTTCTCCGGCGGCTTCAGCAGCATCTTCGTATCCCTCAGGCGCGCCGCCTCTGCACTTCTGCCTACACGCGACCGCACACAGGCCCTTTTATAACGTTGCGCCCCATGCGTACTGACGTCACCCGTACACACGGGGCGCAACCAATGACAGGGCCCGGATTTTATTAAAGGGGGCCCGAGCTACTAAGAAAAACTGTAGCATCGCCGGGCCCCCTTTGAAAGTAAAAATTGCGGCCCTGCCTACGGCACACCAGTCAACAGCGGTTGAAAAACGCTGACCTAAAGGAGTCAATTTTCTTACAGTTTGTTAATTTACAGTAAATTCTTTTTTCTATATTTCTATATTTTTTGTTATTTTCTAAACCCGAATCACTGATAATTAAATGTGCTAATTTAGCAGTGTGCTACAGTGTGCAGATTTGCCAGTACAGAAATCTTGCAAAGGAATATTTACTGACATAGCAAGTATTACATATTTTATTTATACAAAAGACTATTAATACACAACTTGCATGGCCTTTATCTTGGTTACTATTTCTCATAGCTCACAAATTAGCATTTTATGGCTAATTATGGATCCTGGGGGTGCTTGAACAGTTTACTTCTAGGCAAGTTGTAGTAAAATATTTATCTCTGACTGGAGGGCACATTAGGCTGTCTTCATTTTCTTTCTATTGACTTCACATAATTGCCAGTAATGGATTTATAACTTTAAATATGTCAATAAGTGACATGTAATACAAAATGCTTATGACTAATTAATATGTGCGTCCAAATTCAGGTCACTAAATTGTAGTTATTACTGGCTGTCTGACTTGGGAAGGAATAGCCATTTTTATAAATCTCAAACCTTTCAGTCCTTGAGCACAGGTTTTTGCAATTTAAAGAAACTGATGTCAATCACTTATTTATTTCACACAGATTTCATGAATTAAAGTGCAGTGTTTTCACTAAACATCCCATTAACTTGTTTTAATGCTATTACTAATAATGTTAAGCTTTGAAGAGTAGTACTGCCAATTTGGGGACAAAAATAAAAAACAAAGTATTCACAAACTCACATAGATACCATATAACTTTAAGGCTTATAATTAAGATTATTGGTTAGTTGTCAAAATAGCCTTGTAATTTAATTGGGTAGTTCAGGTCCTGATCCAATTGTTCGTCAGTCACCCAAACTATTGGATTAGGTAGGCAGTTATTTCTTTTTAGTGATGATGAAATATGAAGTTGCAAAAGATTAAAGGAGAAGGAAAGTTAAAAACTAAGTAAGCTTTATCAGAAGGGTCTATGTAAATACAGCCATAAGCACTCATAGAAAACCTGCACTGAGTCCTCTATCAAAATAAACACAGGATTTCTTGTCTACTTTTTTGTAAATATGTTGATAGGATATCTGACTTCCTCTCTCAGATAAATCGTTCATTCTCGGGGCCAGAGCCTGCGCAACTCTCCTCTCTCCCCTCTCCTGCTCCCCCCTCACATAAGAATTCATAAAACTCACTCCCCCCACCCTTAGGAATGTGTGCTCTGAGCTATAATGGTTAGACTGCAAACAGGAAGCTATGAACACCAAGCTAAAATGGCAGCTGCAATCAGAGAAAGCTTCTAGGGCTCTTTACTCAGGTATGATAATGTTTTCTGCAAAATAAATATAGTCTTCTAGGGGTCATTAATGTGTCAAATCTATTGGCAGTAAAATGCCAAAATGACTTTCCTTCTCCTTTAAAGAATTATATAAAGGCAAATTTAAAGCAATTCACAGTCTGCCAAATATATGTATTTAAAGAAGTTTTAAGGCGGTCATACCTGGGTAGATTTAAGCTGCTGATATGACCCCTTCAGACCGAGTTACCAACTTACCTGAAATTTAGGCAGATATTGATCATGCATGTTTAAACACATTGCATGCGTTATTTACCTCGCATTGCGTGAATTCTCGCATAGATATAATACTAACGCATGATTCACAAACACATATGAAGCATTAAACGCGCTAAATATCGCATTAGTCTGTGTGAATATTAACACCTACTTGGGGTAGGCGGTACTTAAAGAAAATTGTCATCGCTCGCTGCGGGAAATTATGCACTGGACTGAAAATAACGCAAGAAAAGTGCTCATCGCGAGTTAAATAACGCAAAGAACATCGTGTCTTAATTATGACGCCTGTCCTTTTAGTGGATCGAGCGTTAAGTCGCAAAAAATAAGAAGCGATAACATTTTTAACGCATGCTATAAATAGCGCTCGTTTTAACTCACTTTAGTGAATCAGCCCCATTGTCTCGGAGAGGACCACATTGGCTTGGTCATGTGGTTCTTGCCCTGATGGTGCTGCATTTCTGTCGTTGTGATTGGAAATTGGATTGAACGGGTACATTAGGGAAAGATTTGCTCATTTAGTGTTTTGTCAGTAGTGAGGCTGGGACAAAGTAGAGACATCATATAAGGGCTTGGCTGGTGGCAAATTTAACCCTCCTTTAGGGGCAGATGGTTGGCCTAAACCCACACAATCTGTGGGTCCCCCTGATTTGAGAATGGCCTGCTAATCACTAGAGGAGAGCATTCAATAACAGTCGCAAGTGATTTTATATACAATCAGTGGTGACATCCAAACATGTACATATATGAAGTGGTGGTTATGCACCTCCACTTATGTAGTAGTATTTTTAATTATGCTGTATTGACTGGTAACATTCTATGCAAATCCCTACACAGTGCCGTCTAAGGTTGGCAGGGTCTGATTCTGTACCAGAGCTTCACAACTGTATATGTAGGTAGAATGCTTGTCAGATCTGCTCACCGTGCACTGATAACAGCTTGTCACCATCTGACAGAGTAACTGGGATCCTGTGTGACAGACTGTTTCAGCATTTTCTGCAGCCATATTTATTCATGCAGTAATCCTCTTCAGTGATCTGTATGAGTGAGTAATTCCTGGTATCAGTTTGCTAGAAAAATGAAAGAAAATTATTTAGAGTGATTTTTGGAAAACAGGTGTTAATTTTGAAACAGCTAAAAGAGGGGTTTTGTAAAATTGGGGGGGGTTGATGTAGCTTTAAATCTTTTATAAACCAATAAAAGAAAATGTATAAAATAGAAATATATATATAGACTGCATAAAGGCAGTTAAATGGAAAATCTCCAACAGCAGTTTTCCAAACGGCATCTGGGCAGCCTGGTTGCAATAACAACAGCAGGAAGGTATTTAGATTGTTACTTACAGAAAATGTATAAATGGCAAAGAGAGGTTTATGTAGTGCTAAGCCTACCGTTGTATTGGTGGGGTCAGGGGTCATTCTTTGGAGAATACTTTATTATTTAAAAAGTATCTATTAAAGTTTGCTTATATGGTCTTGATTTCCAGTAAAGTCAAAAGAAGTGCTAAAATCTGTATGTCTGCAGAAAACATATTCTTTACATTACTTGAAGCAGTTTGTAGTAATGTAGAAATATGTTTATGACAATGTCTGTTATAAGGTAAATACTAATTTTATAAATAATAAAGAAAATTGATGACATCATTCAAGCTTCAGTCTGCCATTTATGGCTAACCTACAAACCAATGGCAAAAGGTATTTCCAAAGCCAAAGTTACATCTTTAACATCATTCATGTATTAAATTAAAAAAAAAACCAAAACATAATGTATCCTCTTCTGTATATTATAGGGATATTTGAAGTCATTAATGAGACCCATACCCTTAACAACAAACTTTTGTTTTAACCTATTTTTCAAATCAACATTTACCTTTTTTCCTCTTGTAAGAAATGTCTTTGATTCAACTCTATGACAATTAATTGTTGTTTGGAAAGGGGGAAAAAAAGGAAAAGCTGTGAAAAAAAATTGGATTGAAGTTAGGGGAAAAAGGAAGGGTGAAAGGAATGGAAATCTGAGTGTAGAAACATAAATCGTTGACATTGTGTGTAAATCATTTTTTTGAAACCATGACTAAACTTATTTCCACAAAAAACACAAAATCTAGAATTCATTGTAAGATCCAAAGATCCAAATTGAAAAAGCATGAGAAAAAAAAGACAGAAATAATGTTAAAACCACAACTTTTTTGTATTGTCAGTTTTGTCACATAATACTGAAAAAATTGTGTTTTTTTCCCATGACAAAGCCAAATTTTTGTGACAAAAATGCAAATCATGAAAAAGAAATGAAAGTTAGCAAATGCTTCCTCCCCAGGATTAGAATTGTGGAGGGAATTCAAATATATTTGCAAATTTCATTTCATTTCAAAGAACACTGAAAATGCTTGTTATTCAGTTTGGTCATGATTTCATTATAATGTGTAATTTTATGTTACTTTATATAGTAAAACGTTAATAATCTGTAATTTGTAATGAGTGAAGTTCCTTTTTATTAATTAGGTTGTCTCCTTGACAGCCTTTTCATGACTCATTTCCTCATCATTGTTAAGTGTCATTTTGGACTTAATAATTACTTACCAGGCCTGACCATCTTTTCTGTTGTGAATGTGAATCACTGGGACCACCAGCAGTAAAACTGTATACATTGTGCTTCACAAACTGAACAATACAGCTCACTCTCAAAAGGAAACGTGCCCTCTAAAATGTTAATACATACGACTGAAACACTGTAGTAGAAATCAAAAGGAATAAAATGATTTATGCATTAAAGGGGTAGCTTCCATTTAGATTTATTTCAGTATGTTGTAGAATATTCTGTTCTTAGTATTTTTGCAACTGGTCCTCATTTGTTATGCAGTCTTTATTAATTATGCAGTAAATAATTTAAAAATGAAGAACAATGCAAATTGTCTCAGAATATCACCATCTACCTACAAAAAGTTAAACTCAGCCTTTAACATGTGCACAATTTGTGTAAGGAAATTAGGTTTTTTGCTCTTTATTTACAAGGATAAGAGAGATTACAAAGCAGAGGATTCCTTGCAACCAAAGAATATACTCTAGATGCTTTGTACTGATTTAGTGTGGAACACAATGCAAAAAATGTTATTGATCTTTTTGCAAACACCTTCCGTGTAAAACCAGACTGCTTCATATGTTATTCTTGCATCGACTTCTCAATTTTCACTCATTAACTCTTCACATACAAATATTCATGTATAGCTAGAGCTGCACCCATTCTCTAGAACCTCCCATGTTCCATTAAAATTTCTCTCAATCACTATACACATTTCTTAAAGCTTATTCCCATCTAGCCTAACATTACATTGGTAGGTCAACATCTTTGACTTGTGGAATCCTAATCTTGCCTAGACCTACATCCTGTGCCTCCTACTACTGTCTCCTTTTAGAATGCAAGCTTTGTGTTGCAGGGCCCTACTTACCTTTTCTATTAGTCAATATTGGTATGTAATATTTATGTTTATAATGTTTACACCCATGTACTGCACAGCACTACAGAATATTTGGGTACTCTATGAATACACATTCATAATAATAATACTAACTGTATAGTGTAGCCTGCCTATACACTTTAATGCATAGAGTACCTGACTCTGTGATACAAAATTAAGAATGTTCTTTCCACATTTATTAAAGGAATACTCTCACAGGAAAACATTTTTTTTTTAAACCCATCAGTTAGTAGTACTGCTCCAGCAGAATTCTGCACTAAAGTCTGTTTTTTAAAAGAGCAAACAGATTTTGTTAATATTAAATTTTGAAATTTGACATGGGGATAGTTATTTCTTTACTTTCCCAGGTGCCCATAGGCATGTGACTTGTGCTGTGATAAACTTTAGTCACTCTTTACTGTTGTGCTGCAAGTTGGGGTGATATCACTCCCTCCCTCCTCCCCCTAGCAGCCAACAGAACAACAGAACAAGGGGCAGGTTATATGACAGCAGCTCCCTGGCAGCTCTGCTGAAGGATTCAGCTGCCTGAACTGATAGTGCCTCCATGGGATAATAGCACTGCTGGTACTGTCCGGAATTTTAGTATAGGTATGGGATCCCTATACAGAAAGGTCATATCCCATAGACTCCATTATAAACAAATAACTCTAATTTTTTAAAATGATTTCCTTTTTCTCTGTAAAACAGTTCCTTGTACTTGATCACAACTAAGATATAATTAATCCTTATTGGAGGTAAAACAATCCTATTGGGTTTATTCAATAGTCAAATGATATTTAGCAGAATTACGGAAAAAATCCCGTATCTGGAAAACCCCAGGTCCCAAGCATTCTGGTAACAGGTTCCATACCTGTAAGTGATAAACATGCAAAAATGCATATACTATAATTTCCTTTGACTTTAATGTGTACAGTAAAGTATATATAGATATATATACACAGTATGCACTTGTAAATAATTGTACATTATACAGGGGCAGAAGGAGTGGCACACAAAGTACATGAAATAAAGTGAGACATTGGGTAGTGTTACCACAAATACATACAGTGAGAAGCAGTGATAACTTTAGCCACTAATACATTACATGCAATCAGAGACAATGATTTCTGACACCCCAGACCCCCTTACTCTTCCAAAAAGCAGGTTTATGAAATCAAACAAATTCAGCATTGCTAAACATACTCACTTGCCCCACCTAGTGGTAAAGAATAGCACACCAGCAGGGGCTTATCTGAAAGCAGTTCTGTAGCGCTGGATAATGCACTAACATTGCTGCCTAAACAAATATTATAATTAAAAAAATTAATTTGTTGGTTCAAGAATAAAATGTTAAATGGAGTGCATTATCTGCTATGTAAACAGAGTACTTTAGAAATAACAATTACACCATAAAAATCATGACAGAATTCCTTAAGATAATACAGCAATAAAGAATTTTGTAAATGCAGTATGTTTGAATAGTAGTTTGCTTATGTTTCAAAAGCATAGACTCTAAATTTAGCAGACATTGTTATTTTATGCAAGGTGTCCCCTGCTTTAAGAATACATTATAGGAGGACTGAAATAATTCCACTGATAACTGGTAGTACTCAGAGGGGCCTTAAAGGTTTGACAGAACATTTAAACTCTTACTATGTTTATGTATTCTCAAGGAGATTCTGTTCTTTTCGTATTACATTAAAAATAGGGCAGAAGGAAAGAGAAGCGAGATAAGAATTTGCTGGAGTAGTCTGTTTCAGTGCTGCAGTGCAATCAAATTATTGAGGCTTGCTAACCAGAGCTTTACTAGAAGCTATGGAATTAGTTAGTCTTATCAAAGAGAACCCAGTGTACTTTAGAGCTGACCTAACTCAAATATTATTGAAACCCATACAGACAAAAATAGAGGAAATCTTAAAGATTGCTTAAGTTGTAAGTTTCATTAATACAACTTTAGTGTTGCAACAAAAATCAAGATGCCTCTGCAAATTAAATTCTGCATACCTTTTTAATGAACCCTTTTACTGTTGAAAAAAACATTACACTTAGCTGGTATTTTCTACTCATCTGCAAGGGAAGGGCTTAATGATAGCAGCCTGGAGGAAATGTTGATTCTACAGTGAATCAGATCTCTTGAAGTACAACATTTTAAGCAGCTGCAAATTTGTCCCCCCATTTTCAAACTTAGAAACAATTTAAGTGGTAAAAAGGTCATGCCTTGTTATAAAGGATAATCACATTGCCCCTGTTTGGTAGTACAGAGCTCTCAGAAGGTTGAAAATGACTACTCAAACTCATTTGAAGAGATAAATAAGGCCAGGAGTCAGTTGTATTTGAAACATTACTTCCAGGTGTGAAAAATGTGACTCCCATGTAGATGCCAATCAGACAGAGATTGCAAGAGATCAATAGGGAGGGGAATAGAACATACTGTATAACATTCCTTTCTTTCCTACATATTTCAATACACAGAATCATTGTCAATTCAAATCAATTTTTCACTTTGTCTTGCTTTTAACTCAGGACTGGTCTTACAAACCATTTTGGTGTGCCACTCTTCAAGGTGTAGCAGGCTGGTATGACAGCCAACCACTCCGCTGCCCCAAGTTCCCCACGGACTCTTTACTCATTGATTCTATCCGGACCTTTTTATCTGAAGAGGGCTGCAGGTGCAATTTATATATTGTGAGGAGCAATGTCACAGTCTGATCTCACTAGACTGTGACAAATATTCCAGGATGAGGTAGGTGGTGCTAAGAGGAATGTTGATGTGCAGGGCCCCTATGGGTATGGGTCCTGACTGAACTCAGTTGGTCCAACTGATCTAAGTTCGGCCCTACTTTTACATAATAAGGGGATATCTCTCCAAACCCTGGTCCTTGCGATATACCAACTTGCTTTACCTCTCACAATTCTTCCCATTTGGTCTAACCTTAATTAGATTCCCACTGTTCACTTTTTATCTTTAGTTTTCTTGTCTACCACTTAACATCTGCTTTACAGCTAACAAATCAACATTATTTTCTGATCTTCCCAAAATCATTTAAACTTTTTTTTATCAAACACAAAAATGACAGAGGCAAGGATTCATCACTTTGTCCTGCAACCCCTTATACTGTTGTTCAAGGTGGGATGTAGAAAAGTTCTTATTTTTGTGCTGTTATTTTAAACATATACCAATCACTCCTTTTTATTCCATTCTTTTGAGATATGTAAGGTTCAAATGATCTACCCTCCCTCTGTACATGTGGCCTTTAATTACAAGTCTCACTGCTGTCTCCTATGCTACTTTGCTCTGTGACCAGGAAACCTAGCTTTCGTTCTTCCTCTGAACTAACAATTGTAATAATCCTACATGGTTTCAAGTACCACATTGATGACCCATTGCAATGTTGACTTTGTCCAGCAGCGGACCGACACTCAAAACACACCACAATCTGCAAAGCATACATGGATGGAATACTATACTTAAAATGTCTTTTGGATTTTCAGTTAATAAAACATCCTCAAGCAGAAATGTAACTTTTTAATATAAAAATATGTTTTTGTCCATGGAAATTCAGAGACCCTGATTATTATGACACTAGAGGAAGGTTTTTTGGATAAGAAAATGAAGGTTGTGGGTAAGCAGTCAGTGACAAATGCATGCACACAAAGCTAAACCTTCCAGCAATAACACCTTTATAGAAGTTAGGAACAAGGAAACATGAACCAAGAATAAAATATATTTAATAATGCCAGTACAAAACTATAAAGGAAAAATAGAAACCAAGAGGTAAAGTGATGAGATGTAGTGATGTAAATAAAAAAAATAAAAAAACACTGTACTCCCATATAGCCATTAAATCATTAAATAAACATAACTGTTGCCAAAATTATATTGGTATTCTGCGTCTGTATTAACTACTGCAGCATCAAGTCTTACCCAATCAGTATTACTAAGACATTCATCTTCTGTGCATTGCAAACAATGTGAGGTCTAAATTCTAGACAAAACAATCTTTTCAGATAAGCAAATGCAGCAATTTATACAATCCCATTTCTGAAATACAGTGCCTGTGACAGATAAATAATTTCTTCTTTAAATATTCAGTTCTTGACAGCACCATCAGTGATTCATCCCTTGTTTATAGCAACTAGAAACAATTATTTCTTGATATAAGCTCAGAGATAAATGTATCCCCCAAAAATACACACACATTAAAGGTGCCCTGGATAGAAACTGACATCCCGGCATTAATTCCTCTGGCAGCATTTGATCCATTATCGATTATGGCAAAAGATAACTTTCAATATATACATATCTTTGTTCCAAGAGTCAGAATGTGTTATACATTAATTTGTTACTGTTGAAAACATTACATTAATTTTGTACTTTTAGCTGTTTCTGACATATTTGCATACTGGGTTTTTGGCTCAACATAGAGTCAGCAACCCTAGGGTTAACTGAATTCAAAAAGCCCATAGGACGTGCATAGAAAGTAAGGGTTGCTAACGCTCTGACCTTCAGGGTCACTAACATGCTGACATTCAATGAGAGCTGAGAGCTGCTCAGAGGAGCAGTACAAGTTTGCATCAATGTATTTTTTTGAGGTTAGATTCCCTTTAAAGGGGTAGTTCTGCAAATTTGCAAGTGCTAGATTTAACAAAATCAGTGACCAGGAAGAGGCAAATCATTCAAAAATAAGAATTGCTTGCTTAAATAGGACCCCATGGGAAATGGTATTGCTGTAGCAGATAACAGGTTCTGGATAATGGTTCATTGGATTACAGCCTTTTCTAAATACTGTTATGGGACCTTTTATCCAGATTGCTTGGGACCAGGGGCTTTTTGGATAAGAGATTTGGAGCTCCATAATAAAAAATCATTGAAACATTAAATAACCCCAACAGGATTGTTTTGCCTCCAATAAGGAGTAATTACAGTATATCTTAGTTGGGATCAAGTACAAGGTACTGTTTTATTATTACAGAGAAAAAGGAAATCATTTTTAAACTTTTTAGTTATTTACTTTAAATGGAGTTTATAGGAGATGGTCTTCTTGTAATTCAAAGCTTTCTGGGTAACAGTTTTCCAGATAATGGATGCCATTAAACACAATGTATTGTGTTAAAACATTTCAAAAGACTTACATTTTAGGTATAGGTAAAAAGCTAAATCACAGCAATGCAAACACTAGAATGCAAAAACAGAGTAAGACCCTTTTTAATTATTCATCATTTCAAGCCTGCATCTAATGTAAAATCAATGATATCATTTCGTTTGCATGATTATTTTAGGACAAGGTCAATGGGTCGGTGTCTGGAAGGCCCTGATGTTCTCTGTTTACTGTAACAAGAAGTAGAATTCATAGAATTAAGTGACAAAGTAGAGAGATAATGTGGTGGCTACTGCAAAGTACACCAGGCAATAATTTTGTAATAATGAAAATAGTAATTAGTTAATTAAACTAGCACAAAACCATGTTGGTGACCAAAAAATATTTTTTAATTTTTAATATATTTAAATATCCTTAATGTTTGTTGATTCAAATTACTGAAAATTTTGTTCTCTGAAAAAACCCCATACCCATCATTGATTAAATATCTGTACAATAATTATGGCACACTACTAGCCATCCTTGAAGGCAATCTGTTGTAAGGACAGTAGCTAAATACATTTTTATCTTGTGAACTACATTCCACTAATGAGTTTTATATTTAGTACCTGTGCATATTTATTTGTATGTGTGTTTATTGCATATGAGTACCTCCAGTATCTTACAATATGGGGTGCTTACCTGCACAGAAATGCACAGCTTTGGGCAGGCCCGGATTTGTGGAGAGGCCACAAAGGCTCGGGCCTAGGGCGGCAGAAGTTTAGGGGCGGCATGCCGCCCCGCCGAAAGAAATTTTTTAAATTTGGCTCCCATATGGAGCAGTCGGGACCTCTCCCCACTGCTCCGTATGGGAGTTTAAAGGAGCACACTT
This sequence comes from Xenopus tropicalis, assembly GCF_000004195.4. Taxonomy (NCBI): domain Eukaryota; kingdom Metazoa; phylum Chordata; class Amphibia; order Anura; family Pipidae; genus Xenopus; species Xenopus tropicalis. The sequence continues at coordinate 106,378,249 of NC_030678.2, read as the reverse complement.
GCGGCTGTGGGGGGGTTGTCGTGCGTTCACGCGTTCGCGCAGGGGCGGCCTCGGGGCGCCCAGATCAGAAATCCGGCCCTGGCTTTGGGTAAGTGCCTTGAAGCACCTCACTTCCAAAGTCAAATAGATTAAATAGTTGGCTTTGACTTATTGCAACAGTTACTGGCTATATAATTTATGTTATTTAAACTATTGACATTTAAAACAAAAAAGCATCAAACCTGAACATGATTTTTTATGCTTTTTAATATATGGCTAAATCTATTTTATGTATTTTAGCATCTACATTAAAGGAATTCTGTCATGATTTTTATGGTGTACCTTTTATTTCTAAATTACACTCTTTACATTGCAAATAATTCACTCTACCCTTTAAAATATTATTCTTAAATAGTGATGAGCGAATGTTTTTGCCAAGCATGGATTTGCTGCGAAATTATGCATTTCACCATTGATGAAATTGTTCGTGAAACTACTGCGAAAATTTGCAGAGGGGGAAAAAGTCACACAGAACAGTACCAGCAGTGCTATAAGCCCATGGAGGCGCTGTCAGTTCAGAGATGTCAGGGATCTTGTTACCTTTCTATTGTTCTGCTGATCGGCTGCTGGGGGAAAGGGGGGGGGTGATATCACTAAAAGTAAAGTGTGACTGAAGTTTATTTGAGCACAAGCCACATGACTGTAGCACCCTGGGACATGAAGAACATGGCTAGCACCATGTCAAATTTTAAAATTAAATATTAAAAAAACTTTTTGCTTTTAATAAATTACTTTCAGTGCAAGATTCTGCTGAAGAAGTTCTATTAACTGATGCATTTTGAAAAAAAACATGTTTTCCCATCATAGTATTACTTTAATAAAAGTAGTAATGTTTGACTCCTGCTAATACTTTCTAATGGATGGTTTGTACAAATGCAATAAATGAATCATTTTCCAGTTTATACCTTAAAAGATTAGAAATACAATGAATGCTTAATATCTTGTTAGATCAGTTCCATTTGCCCAACACTTGCTGCCAGGCCTGGCTGCTGTAAGATGCCATTGACACTATTTAGTGGGCTGATGGGGGCTGTTTGGGCCTCTGTGTACTTGAAATGCCTATTTTGAGTCCCAATTCACATTTGCTTGCGCAGATATCAGGTCAATTGAACTTTTGCCATATGAAATGATCTTAAGGGCAAATTAGTCATAGATCAAATTTTGTTAGCCAGAAGGGCTTTCAGCAGTTTGATCTATTTGACAATTCATCAAAAACTTTGACTTTCAGTAATATTTTGCTGGAAAGTTATTGACTAATTGACACATTTTTGCCAGAATGTGTTTGACTGCTTTGAGCAGTTGAATATAATTCAGTTTAATGCAGTGGAAGTAGACAGTGCTGCTCTGTAAAGTTGCTAAGCACTATCACCCAGCTGAATTCTTGCTCCCTGATGCAAATTGTATGTAGGGAAAAAGAATTTGAACAATTATTTTCCATAATGGAACAAGTCATTCTAGAGCAGAAAATAAATTATTAAAGGATATAATCACGTATAGTCCCAGGGCTGGTGCTCCTGTTTGGTGAAAGCTTTACTAATCCAAACTACAGAGATATTTCTTTTATCCAGAAAACCACAGGTGCCAAGCATTCTGGATAACAGGTCCCATACCTGTATTTACTTTAATAATAATATTTTATTCACAGTTCATGTTTGCAGTGTCTGTCCTAAATCTGTGTGCAATGACATGTGGAGCTCAATAATGCACACATGGGATGTATTTGCATGAGACTGCCCATTTTTACACAGAAAACGCCACATGTGCCATTAGCTTTGCACATTTAACTGTATTATCCTGCACACTTAACATGATTCTTATGTTTAACTAGTAGCTCCTAAAACATATTTTTAAAATGTTGTAGTTTCTTTTACTGCAACTGTATTGTAACATTTAGGGCAAATTTATCAAAATGAAGTTTAAGAGCTTAACACATAAAAACTCACCCATGTTCTATCCATTCCTATGGGATTTTTAGAAGTGTATTTATCAAATGGTGAGTTCTAACTTTCATCCATTGATAGAAAACCCAAAGTCTGGATTACAGGTCTCATACCTGTATAATTATGATATGACATAGGCAATTCAATCTGCTTCACTCATGATTTGTGTTGTTTTGAGTGAAGGGCAAGTATATCCCATGTTAGTTTTAGTTTAATTGCTGTGAGGGCCTACAGTGAACTAGTAATTGGTAAGTGTTTTTATTATTTTAAAGGCAAAACAAAATAGAGTGTTTGGTGTAAAATGGAATGCATAATTGCAAAAGCTTTAGTGAATCTGATTATAAATTGGCATATACAGAGTTCAAACCATTATTTTACGCTTCAGTGGAATTTGTGACATTAATTCAAATCAATTGCTACAAAACCACTAAAATGTGGCAAACACAGTCTGTTTGTAGCTGCAATAGATTTAGCATAATGAGTTGCAAAGAACGATCTATGCCTGTCTCCAGGCCTTAATGACCAATCACTAGAATCTCATCCTTACCCTTTTCATGTGTACACAGAGACAACCTAGAATTGCTGAATGATTTCAGACACACCAGGCACTCATTTGTATAAGGATTGCAGCACACTTGGTATCTGTAATACAGTCCTGTTATTTTTGTCTTAAATACAGGTATAGGACCCGTTATCCAGAATGCTCGGGACCAAGGGTATTCCGGATAAGGGGTCTTTCCGTAATTTGGATCTTCATACCTTAAGCCTACTAAGAAATCAATAAAATATTAATTAAACCCAATAGGATTATTTTACATCCAGTGAGGATTAATTATATCTTAGTTGGGATCAAATAGAAATCACTGTTTTATTTTTACAGAGAAAAAGGAAATCAATTTTAAAAATCTGAATTATTTGATTAAAATGGAGTCTACGGGAGACACGCTTTCCGTAATTCTGAGCTTTCTGGATATCGGGTTTCTGGATAATGGATCCCATACCTGTATATGAATTTTAGTTTCTGTGTAAGCCCTTAGCAGGTTATCTAACCAAATTCTGGTGAATTCACACATAATTGAATACAATGCCAAACAAGACAAATTAATGGTGCCAAACAGTGTATGCATGGATACAAAGTTGCTTGGGTTGCAATTACAGCAACAGCTGGATGGGGGCAAGTTGACCAGCCACATGCCATCCAATGCGGAAAATATTCTACCAACTGCCCACAAATTTCAGACCCTAAATGTTATATCATATGTATAAAATGTTATCTTTCATGACAAGAAATATAAATGTGTTGCTATAGAAACTGTCATGTTTAAAGACTCTTGGAAAAATGCAGATCACTTTTAGTAAGAGCAGTTATTTTGCTATGGTAATTTTTATGCATGTTTTAACCTCAATAAATATTTATTTTTATTTCCTGGTATCTAATAAAGATTTTGTAGAAGTCTCAAAGCATTTGGCCTCAACAACCATAGATTGCTTGGTTTGAGCTGTGTAAGCTATACTTATCTGTTTGAGTGCCTGCCAATTGTAGATCTAGATTGACTAAAAATATAGACAAACTGCCCCCATTTGTATTTATGGAATGCAGTCGTTTTAGCAATTCATTTTCCAAATCTTTATGAGTTAGATCTATTTCATTTCACCAAAAATATCCTATTTCTGGTTTTGACTAAAACTATAAATACGCTTTGTTTTGTCAAAACTGGCAGAGAATTCAAATAGGAAATACTGTAGTACAGGTACAGGATTCATTTTCCAGAATGCTTGGGACCTGGGATTTTCTGGATAAGGGATCTTTCCATAATTTCGATCACCATATTTTGTCTGGTAAAAAAAAACATTTAAACATTAAATAAAGCCAATAGGATTCTTTTGCCAGTATGGCAGTGATACTGACACTAAAAAATTACTTTTCAAAATATTAATTTACATTAAAAGTTGCCTATAGGTTGTGTACCTATAGGCAACTTTTAATGTAAATTAATATTTTGAAAAGTAATTTTTTAGTGTCAGTATCACTTTAAGTGCTCTGAATAGAAACAAAGCAGAATTTATACAAACTGAGTTTGTATAAGGGGCAGATTTATCAAATTGTGAGTTTAGAGCTTAATAAATAAACCTCACCCACATTCTATTCATTCCTATGGGATTTTTAGAAGCGTATTTGTCAAATGGTGAATTCTAACTTTCACCCATTGATAAATACACTTCTAATAATCGGATTCTAATTCTAACAGAATGTGGGTTATTTTTTAAGCATTAAGCACCAAACTCAAATTTTGATAAATCTGCTCCTTAGAGGTTGATTTATCACAAATTGTATTTTTGTGGTTTTCTTTTTTTTATAAATTGAAAAAAAATTCAAACTAGAAAATCTTGAATGTGTGCTAATTTATTAAATTAAACTTGAATTTCAAAAACTTGATCATGGAGAAACAGGAAAGAAACTAACATTTTCAATGTTTCCAAATTTCAAATTCATATAAACTCCCATTGACTTTTACAAGAACTGTTAATATTCCACTTTTTTGCACTTATAATAAATCTCAAATTATAGTTTTGAAAACTCATATTTACATTTAAAATTTTTGCCACAAAAAACTTGAAATGCGGTACAAAGTCAAATTTGAATATCGATAAATATGCTCCAAATTCTTGGAGACAAATGATTTAATTAAACTGAAAATTTAATATTGCTATTGTGTTCTTTCATGGCATTAATGCATGGGTCCAATTGCAAGAGATGAACGGTATACAGTTAATGAGGCACAATAAGTATTTTTGCCACATAGCTTGCATTCTGGAGCCTGGGAAGCAACAATATACAGTAAGGCATTATAGAAATAAATAAGCCTATTTTTTGTATTGTCTTAACAATAAACTGTATATATTCTGTCCATGGAAGGTTTGCCTATTTAAAATGAAAGGGGAATTATACATAAAATATGTTATCAATTTAAATGAGACATTGTAGGTACTTTTAGTGAAACCGTAGGACTTCTCAAAATATTTTGTTCTAAGGATTTACCAGCCATTCTTTTGATTGCATAATTCAATAATGTTTAATGTAAGACCACCAATGAAGGAAAGCTTTTAATTCCCATATACGCCAGTATGGCTTGTAAATTTATCAGCAGGTATGTTCCCCAGCAGCTGTTGAATGATATGAAAAGATTTGAGGCGCAGAAGGCAATAGTATGAGCATTATGCAGAGGAAGAGGTGATTTACTGCGTATCTAAAGCTTTCCTTCTTTCTGTATGCTGCTTCACTGCTTGCACACAGCCTGTTCCTGCCACCTCCCCCCTCCTTGTTTCTCTTTCACTGGCTGGGATCAGCAGTCTTCAATGAAGAAATCTGAGCAAATATGCTTACAGGAGCTACAGGGAGACAATCAAAGCAACATAAAATAGCATGTATTAAAGTGAGTGTGCGGTAGGGTGATAGAAGAATAGCTGTCGTTGAACTGCATCTTTAAAATTCATTTTGGCTGGATAAAGAAATACAGCGATGCTTCTTATCAGTGATTCATTCCCAAACTGCAGAACTGGGATGATATTGTGCTGCATTCTGATGTAGAAAGCCTATATTTACTTAAACCAGTGATAACATCAGGTTGCTCTGTGAATGAAGAAACAAAGCAAGCGGAGCTGCATGCATGGACGTGTTTGGGTTTGGAAAGATAGCAAAGCTGTCCAGGTAAGTTTTGCACTTACAGGCTATGAACGGGGAGCATGTGTGTCCAGTACCACTGTACCTCTTTAAAACCAGGAGGGGGAGGGGGTGAATAAGGTATGCAATCTGCAGGGAAAATATTGGCAGAGGGTCCTGCTAGACAGCACTGTTCACTGGTGGTCTGTGTTTTGTATAGCCTGTCTGAACTATTGCAATCATCTGAGAATACTGCCACAGAAGCTACAGATTGTTTGATATGCCGGGGCATAGGTAGAGTAATGGAAGCTGCACAGTGCACCGTTATCTCTAATTAGAAAAGCTGCTTCTTGCTAAAAACCAGTTCCATAGTGTCTGAAAATCCTGTTTCATGTATTTCATGAATGTGTTTCACCTTTACCACTGGACCACTGGTTGCATAGCAATATAGATTCTAAAATGGGTGCATAACTGGATATAGTTATCTGTCCACACTTGTGTGTATATATATATATGTATACAATTATATTTCTAATTATATTTTCTAATTTGCTGCAATAATTCTTAATAACTGTTGTAGAGTATTTCTTTTGTTTTAGTGCATCTAAGTATATATAATGGAGTTAAAATACTGGATTGAGCAGTGAGCAATACTTTATTTTTATTAAAAAATGTTTGCCAGCAACCCATTCATGCAGAAGTGATGTTAGTGTTGTACTACACAGATAACTTTATTGCACCCATCCTGTCTGGAAACAGGGACAGGTATTTGTGTTCTGGTTGCCAAAAAAGGCATTTTCCTTATTTTTTTTACTGATTCACAACAAAACATTTTTTATGTAAAGGCACCCTCTGGTTAGGGGTGTCCAAATAGGGAGTCAGCTGTAGATCTGGAGCTGGTAACCACTAGATCACGTGAGCTAGCAGTGTCTACAGACCCTTCTGTATACTTCCCATTATTCAGATTTGTAAAACAATTGATTTAGAAATGGGTGCATTTTGTTTAAATACAATGCTTTCTATTTTCCAGGACTATAATACAAAAAGTAACATTTATCATAGCAGCGTAACATAGGAGGTGGTAGACCATGTAATAACTTCACTACAATTAGACCCCATATCAGTAAGTCTGGGCACCCTTGATTTCCACTATCACCATGGATACATTTGTTCAAATACCTTAAGTATGTCTGCATATGCTGAGAGATTGAAGAATTAATTCACCTGGACATTCATAGCCCTGCTAAGGCTGGGCAAATTATCATCTGGGCAGCAACCTATAGCAATCAGTGATTTGCTTTTCTCAGACAGCTGTAGGAAAAACAAAGACAGCACAAATGTTATTTGTGCATAAGTGTTCCTGCACTAGAGCCAACAAACCCTTTGTTTGCAAATGATTCCCACTATTCACCCACTTCATTAAAAAAATCTATTAAGCTTCATAAAGCCATTAAATCTGTGACTAAGTTCTCCAAGTATTGTATTTGAATAATTTTAAAGTCTTTATAGGCACTGTATGTGTTTCTGTCAGTATGTGGCATAGTCCTTTGCCAAGCTGGTACCACTTTTGCTTCAATAGGCACCAGACAGGGTCTCATTTGAGTGTATGTTATCTTGTAGGTTTCAGTGTATTGTGTCGAAGAGCAGTTACTAAGGTACAGCAAAGGCCATGCAGTGAGTTTGAAACATTTTGTGTTTTGTTCTCTATTAGAAAACTGACTGTGTATTTACATTTATGAGAGATAAGTGCTGCATTCTATTACTGGCATGTCAAATCACATTGTCTTAATTAGATGGCATTTTTAAAATAAATTGAAACAATAAAGCTGAACCTGCTTTGCTGTTAAGACCCCGTGTGATCTGTCATCAAGAAATCAGCAGCTTTAGCAATGTTTTTTCTGAAATGTGGAAAACAAAAGTGCTTTAGTTGCAGGATTTTCCTGATTTCTATGTCGATAATCCTCCTAAAGGATTTAGCTTTGATCACAACATCTATGTAGTAGTGCTTCACATGTAATGGTTTGCTTTGTGCCCTGCTTTGTTTCCCCACAGTGGTTAAGGATCAGGATAATTGTGATCAAGAATCTGTGGCCTGTCATTAACTTTTGTGCCCAGTTACCATTTGCCATTTTACAAGAACCAAGGCAAGGAATCAAACTGGTTTTATGTTTACAGGAAAATTCAGCAGCCTTGACCGAATGTTTTGGAAATTATTAGAAAACTATAATCAGATCTACAATTGTATTGGCCTAAGTGGCACGACTGACTAAAATAAGGTTTGCCAAAGGCTCAAGGAAAGCTATCATACAGCATTTCATCCTACTAGCCCAGTGGTTCTCAACCTTCCTAATGCCGTGACCCTTTAATACAGTTCCTCATGTTGTGGTGACCCCCAACCATAAAATTATTCCCAAGACCATCGGAAATATGTGTTTTCTGATGGTCTTAGGTGACCCTTGTGAAAGGGTCGACCCCCGAAGGAGTCCCAACCCACAGGTTGAGAACGCTGTACTAGCCTTAAGGTTAAGTCAACATCCATAACATAAATGAAGTGTTTATGAAATTTCATGTTATATCGGGCGCAATGTTTGTTCAGTTATAGTAACCAATAACAACTAATTAATAGGCAGCTTTTACTGATCTACTCTTTGAAAGCTAATGCCTGGCTGTTATGAGTCACTAGACCTAAAGCAAAGTTTGTGCATGTTATTATATTACCCCCTAAATAAGTTATTGCTTGGAAGTAGTACATTAGCATTGAATTGTTTCTCAGGGAAGGCTAATTTAATTACATCTTCTTGTAGTTATGACAGATCAGTTGTAGGAATCAGAGTTAAATGCAGGCAAAGCACATTTACATGGAGAGGGTTAGGGTGTTAAAATAAGTCATCTGAATTCTACAGTGAGGCTCATGTGAATTTCAAAGGTAGAATTAGTTCTGGAATCCTACAAGTGGCAGTGTCTGAGAAAGGGAAACATTTATTTTTGGAGCAATGTTCATGACATATTAAAGAGCAAGGGAAGTCATATGGAGTGGGAGTGGGGTGTCAATTTTTTAGGCACGTCCCAGTACCTAAAATCACTAACTTTGGACCCAACACTGGAGCTCCTTTTCACTGAAGAAACCCACATGTCTGGGGTATCTTCTATGTGAGTGTCAAGCTGTCATTTTTAAGTAATTTCCCAGTAGTGCATGGGCTGTTCATGTGCCCCTTTAGTGGTCTACTAGTATAGTATGACAATTAGTGGTGCACCAGGATGAAGATAATTCTATGGTTCCCTTGTGTCAATGTGTACTTTATCAGAATAGGCTGAAGGGGCTCCACAAGTTGCAAAGTTGAATGTATGAATATGAAGTACCTTTCTTAATATATTGCACTTGCGCTTGTGTTTATTCCACATATTTGCCCCCTTTGGGACCACCCAAAACAACTCCTGTTCTAGCCTTATACCAAAGCCAGACCACTTCCAGATAAACAAGGCAGGGAAACAATATGCAAAAAGAGAGGCTACTGAAAACTACACACGTTTATGGCCAAAAATTATACTTCATTGTGTTGTGTCCCTGGATTAGTAGTCCAATGCATGATAAATTAGGCCCCACCTCCACTGCCACCACCACGTCAGATCAAAGTTCTGCCAGTGTGGTACTCCCCGTCCTAAAAGCCATTCAACCCTTTCATTAAAAACTAATATATATGCCACCTAAAACAATCTCCCTTAGAGATGCTACTCACACAGAGACAGCCTAAAATCTAACGTGCTACAAGGGAGTTTCACATATTGTAGTCGCTAAGTCACTAGTTGTAAAAATAAGTAGATCCATACATTACCATGGTGTGGAAAGGTGTGAAAAAGCAGGACATATATATACATAACCTAGCTTTCCTGTTATTTCGGACATGAAATCTGAGGAGCATCAGGGGACACGAGGCTCTGTGGATCCCTTTACTAAACTCCTGAACAGGGCTCCCTTAGATAGTGTGAGCTGTGCTCTGCGCCTCACACTGGGTTTTAAAACTATTTATGTAGAAACCAGCCATGAGATTCTTTTAATAGTAACTTTTATAGTCTGTATACTAACATACTCTACTGTCTCTGACCAGCTTTATATAAATTGTCTATTGCCCTGCAGCTAATACTAAGCTTTGTGCTTGATTTAGACTCTGAATGTTTTCTTTATTTGTACTTTGGGTAGACTATTCTAGGAAATCATTTCACACAATCCTGTACCCAGGCTGTTTTGCAACCCAGACAAAGGCCATACACTGATATACTTTATTGGCTTGTGCCTTATATAGATTTGCCCGTGGGGTTTATTTGTGGTCTATATATACTTTTATTATTTGTAATAATTTTGTAAAAGCCCTTTAAATATACAACCATTCAGGTCTGCTCTATGTCAACTGTCCTGTTTTCTTTTTGTTAAATCCCAGTCGATTATTATCGGTTCGACGTGAAACAGAGTAGAAAGTATCAGGAGCAAGGAAGGCTTTATTCCATAGGACAGCTAATACATACGGAGAATATAAGTTTGGCTCAAAGTCCCAAGAGTTCAATGGTTGCAAAGTCTTTCTTACGTTGTTTCTGGACACAGGAGATCTTTGATGTTCCGTAGCGTGGAAAGTGATGTTAGCAGGCTTCCATGAAATTCATCCACGTGAGATCTGCCCTGTCTTAGGACAGCTGGTTTATATACCTTTTTCTATCCATTACCACATATAGGAACTATATTTACTCTCAATTACGTATATTTCTCCGCCCTGTGTCTCCAATCATCTTATTTTACCCTTATAAAGCGTTACATTACATCATTCTGTCATAATGTAAGAAATCCGCATGATGTCGCCCGAGACCGTGAAATGGATTTCTCATAGGCGTTCCATATACACATATTCCATATGATATTTAAAATAGCGTACAATTCCTACTCCTGAACATTAAATATATAACTTAAATATGATTAAATATAATTCACAACACACAAGCATGCTTAACATAATATCTTAGAACAACGAGAGGTATTTTGTATTATACGGTGCAGGAATATAGTTTACATTTAAACGGACCGAAACTATAAGATCACTTTTTCTATGCATCTGTTCTGTCACTCACACATACGCTGGCTAGCTGATATCTGAGACTAATCCTTTTGAAAGGTCATGGCTAAATGCGATGCAGATACTGTATGTCTATAACTTTGTTCAATTCTGATTAACTCCTTCTCTGCCTAACTGTATTTGAAATCAGAAGATCTTACAAACCCCCCTTAATTTCTTTTTGGAATTCTAAAGAAATTACTAAGTCAACATTCACTCACACATTCATGGCCCTTTCGCTTCGTGACAGAACAGAGTTAGTTTTTTCGAATAATCATTTCCCTTAAAATTAATTCGCCCTGTTCTAGGCTCCGCCTTAAATTGCGATACATGCTTTTTGTTTTACAAATTAAACAAACTTGCATAAAAATACAAATGAGACATACACACAATAGAATGATAAATGGATGCAACATAAAATTTGTTGCTGCGGTTCCCGCGGAAGTATGCGACCAAGATTGAACCGATTTTGAGAATTTTTTCCACCATGTCATTCCAGACATTCCTGATAAATCATGTTCGATTAACTCTAAATTCCCTTGCTCGTGTTGGAAGATAACTTCAGCTTCATGCAACTGCTTATGTAGTGAGTGCAATAGTCCCTGATCTTGTTCTAGTCGTGCTGCCCATTCTTTCCATGGAAACTCACTGACTTGTGATAGGTTAAATTGGATTGGAATACTATTAACATCTCTGGAAAGGTATTTAGGGACCGGTATTCTGACATTCCTCAGCACTACTTCGATTGGACCGTCTTGGGCACAATAGAGCCCTCTTTTGAGCTTAGAAGTGGCAGTGCATGAATGAAAGAATACTTTTACCTCTTCATCATTTGTCATCACCTGAAAACAGATCTTATCATTGTTTATAGGCGTGACTAGATCATATGTAGATTTAATAGTTTCAACTTGAACGGGGCACATAGATTGGTTATGAAAACATGAATGATAAACCGTTCTAATCTGATATGGAGTGCAAAGGACTTTTGAACTAAAATGCAAACATGCAGATAAATCTACTTGTTCTGGTTCAGCTGGTTCAGCTGGTATAATAAAATCTTTATACTGTAACTTATAAAACAACAACTGATTGTTACTAACAGGTATTCCTAAGATAGCCATGGAATAAACAGGTAGTTCTTGGCCTGCTAGTGGGATTAGTGAAGTGCCTAGACATTCTTTTTCATTGCAACCCATCCATTTATTGATCCAAAGATCAAGATGGTTTAAAGCTATTCTGTATTCCTCTGGTAAGCTATTACGGATTCCTAAAGGTGTAATTCCTCCATGCAGGGCCTGTGCAGTGACTTTAAGATCTGTGGAATATTCAATTTGAATTTCCATACAGGCTCTGGCTACCTCAGCTATATTTGAACTCTTCAAGAGCCCCACGGTTGTTTCCTGCAGGTGTAGGACTGAAGGACCCAGAACAGAAGCTGTCTTGACAACCATGGAATTTAAGATTTGATTCAAATTCCTTTGGACGTGAATACCCTTGCTGTCTAGTAAACCTGTACTTTCTAAGTCTTTCTGTAAAGAGCCAATGCTCATGCTGTTCATTACAGATCCCACGGTTCCAAAACCTCCTAGGATCTTTCCTATGACATCTCTCCTTGCTCTGGGTATGTTATGTTCCCTGTTTCCAAACCAGTAGTCCATTCCTTTCTCCATATTCACCAAATGAGGCCTACACTGTGGGTATCGTGTGGAAATTTTCCACTCTGACCGATTAAAGTGCCACAGTATAGTAATAAATTGCCCATCTTTTAGAAGGGGTTTTGAGTGAAAATGGTTAATTTGGAAAGGGCTTGATGGTATGAAACTTTGTCCTGAGCAAGAGATGTTACGTGGGTGAGGTGTAACCGTTACCTTAGCTGATTTACATGCAGTTTTATTCTGAATGGAAATACAGCATTCATAGTTACCTTGATCTGCAAGTGTTAGCGCTTTGGACTTAAATTTGAGTGTTTGATCAGACCATTCTATCTTACCCATAATACCTTGATGTATGACAACCTGTGAACCAAAAGTAATGCTTCCTAGATCTTCTTTTCCTCGAATCCAGGATATTGTGGCCTCTGCAGGTAAACTCAGCCGTGTACCACAGCTTAGTTTTAAAGACAAGTCTTCCTGCAATTCTACTTTTTCTGGCCATATCCTGATTTCAGGAAAGACAACATCACTTTCTAAGAATGACATTTGTATGCTTATGGGTTCTAATCCCCTATCCGCTTGGATCTCCCAAACTCTTCCTACAGTATCGTCTCCTGCTTCCCTATCTTGGGATGATCTTCCTGGTCTGAGTTGTTTCATCCAAATTCTAGACGAGTAAAGGTTAAGAGGGTTTAGGGTGCCTTGTTTAGATATGTGAGCTTCCCCTAAGTCTGGATTACTCCTAAATGTTAGTGGTTGTTCCCCTCTAATTTCTAGTGTCCAAACTGCAAAGTCGTCTACATTACATTCCCATGATTGAGTGTTATTTTCATATGTATACGTCCCTTTCATCCATTTGTATTTGGCTCTAGGCCCTAAAGTTATATCAATCCGGATTTGTCCTCCTTGAAGAAAAGGGATTCTTACACAGAATTTCAAAACTGGACCTGATTGAGTTCCGAGAGATAGTTCTCCTTGTACTTCCGTTGGTTCTTCTGGTCCTTGCTCCTCTAGGATTTCTCCTAGTATGCGTGTTTTTCCTGTGGGCTTTGCCTCCGTTTGTTCTTCTCTTGCTTCCGGTTCTTCTCTCCGGACTCTTTCTGATGGAATCTTTTGGTTGGTGATTGTTGAGGCCATTGTTATCCCGATCATCATAAGGATGGCTGTAATGAAGAAGATCTGTCTTGTGCATGATTTCTTTTTCCTTGTTTTCATGTTGGAATCCCACAAGTAGGTTCCTGTTTCCTGTTAAAACAAAGCAGTATCATTCTTTTGGAACATACAATTTACATTGGTCCGCATGGACCCAAAAAGTTTGTTGTCTACGCCTGTTTTGTACTGAGTCGGAAGGTCTTTGTACCTGTAATGTTACCGGACCTAATTTGTTTATGATTGTGTAAGGTCCCTCCCATCCTGAGGACCAGGGTCCCGCCTTTCTCAGGGTTTTAACCATTACCATCCCCCCCTTTTGAAACTTTGTAAATTCTGGAGGAGTGATCTTTTGCATGTTAGAGGCGGCATGTGGGAGTATGGTAGCCAAGTTTTCCTGTAAAAGTTTCAACCATTCTGATTTTGCAATGGCATCCCTCTGTGGTGTAGACAAGAAAGGTTCGTTTGGAAAAACTAGTGGTATCTGCCTTCCTGTCATGAGTTCAAAAGGTGTATACTTTGTAGTGGAGGAAGTGGTTCCTCTGACACTTAGGAGGACCGCAGGTAGTGCGTCCACCCAGGTGTTTCCTCTATCCAGTAACATTTTTGTTAATCTGGATTTGAGGGTCCGGTTAGATCTTTCCGCGACAGCCGAAGATTGCGGTCGATAGGGTAGGTGAAAGCGTTGGGCGACGCCCAATAGCGCACAGGTCGCTTGCATCACCTGACCTGTAAAATGGGTTCCCCTGTCGGACTCTAAAATTTGTGGAAAACCCCACCTGGAAAACACATGTTCCCACAAAGCCTTGGCTGCAGACTGTGCGTCATCCCTCCTTAAGGGGATGGCTTCAACCCATTTTGAGAACACATCCACTATTACCAATGCGTACTTAAGCCCATACTTACCTGACGGTAGAGGACCTATAAAATCTATTTGGAGTGTGGACCATGGTCCGTCTGCGGGTGGAACACGCTGTAAAGGTGGTCGTTGACCTTTAGGCCTTGGGTTGGTTTGGGCACAGATGAGACAAGAGGTTACTACCTTTTCTACTGTGTCTTTCATTGTTTCCCAGTAAAATTTTTCTTCTAATACCTCCAAAAGCTTTTCTGTCCTATGTGGCCTAAACTTTCGTGATTGTATTTTGTGAATGGTATTTGTAAGTGTTTAGGAACCACAGGACGCAATTTCCCGTTTAAGTCATGAAATAACATTCCATTCTCACGAATAAAGGGGAATGTTAGGTCAACCTGAGGATTAAGAGATGGATCTTTCGCTTGCTCCTCTTCAAATGAGGGAAATCGTGTGTCTGCTTTCTTAACTGGAGAGACTGTGAGGGGTGTTTTGGGCATTACTTCCTCTCCATTAAGTGCTGCTTCTTTGGCTAGGGAATCAGCTATTGTGTTTCCTACGATAAGGGGATCCTCACCTTTCTTGTGAGCAGGCACTTTTACAATTGCATAGAGACGTGGTGCTTCCATGGCAAGTTTAAATGTTGTCTCTAGTGTCTCTTTTTGTGTAAGTGTCTTGTTGGAGGCATCTACAAATCCTCTACGTTGCCATACCGCTAAGTGATCTGTCAGGGATCTGACTACGTAGGAACTGTCACTATAGATGACTAGGGGGTGTTTTCCCTCGCTTAGATCTCTTTCTAAGACTGTTTTTACTGCTTCTAGTTCTGCCCTTTGCGCAGAAAAGTATCCTGGCAATTTGTGTTTAATTGCAAGATTTCTGTCTGGGTACCAAATAGAATAACCTGTGTAGTAATTACCGTTTGCAAAAAATCTGGACCCATCTACAAATACTGCCTCATCGGTGGTACTTGCCTCTCTCCGGAACAGGATTGGTAAGGTTTCTTCTGCATCTACCAGGCATTCATGTATCTCTCCCTCATACTGCATGAGTTGTGAAAGAATGTATTTTGCCTTGTGATCGACCTTGATTTGCCTCCCTGATAAGGCAATTAACCATTGTGCAAATCTTTGATTAGACACGCCCGGAATGTTTCTCTCAAGGAGAAGCTTTAATGGGGTGTGTGGAGTTTGCAAACAAATTTCTTTAAATCCTACCAAATGTTCGGATGCATTTACCGCAAAATGGACTCCTAGAAGGTGTCTGACACAAACCTCAAATCCTCTTTCTACTGGGGTCAACAGCCTGGAAAAATATCCTACCGGTCTCCAATTTTCTCCCTGGAGTTGTAACACTACAGCTGAAATAGAAACATCAGATGTGTGTACCTGTAATGCAAAGGGAGCAGCTGGATCCACTGTGGCCAATGCAGGAGCCATTTGGAGATCTCTTTTGAGAGTCTCAAATGCTTCCTGGTGTTCTAGGCCCCAGTCACCAAAAGTGGATTGGTTACCCTGTAAGAGTTCATAGAGAGGTTTAGCTTTTTCTGCAAAGGACTCTATGAATTCTCTGGAAAAATTTAACAATCCCAGGAATTGACGTAAGGCCTTATGTGAGGTTGGGACAGGAAGTGTAGCAATAGCTTTGCTTCTTTCCTGTAAGGGTTTCCTGTAACCTGGGCCTATCTGGATCCCCAGAAATTGGACCTCTGGTTGTAGTAACTTCACCTTAGTGGTATGAAGTTTTAAACCTGCATTAGAGAGTATCGTGAACAATTCTTCTAACAGAATCAAATGTTCCTGTTTATCTACCGTTTGGAGTAGAATGTCGTCCACATATTGGAGGAGACATTCTTGGCGTGAGAACATGGCTAATTTCTCCGCAAGGGCATTATTAAACAGGGTGGGACTGAGGGACCAACCTTGGATTAGTCGGCGGAAGGCAAATTGTTTATGGCGGAAAGTGAAGGCCGTTTTATAGGTACATCCCTCATCGAGTTCTACACTGAAATACCCGTTTTTTATGTCCAGTGTTGAGTACCAATTTGCAGTAGCTGAGATTTTTGACATTGTGTCAGGCATCTCAGCCACAAGCTGGGTGAGGGGTGGTGTATGTTTATTTAACATTCTTAGATCAATGGTTAATCTCCATGACCCGTCCGGTTTTTTCACTGGCCATATGGGGTTGTTACATTTGGAGGTTGTTTCAGTAATTACTCCTATTTTTTCCAGATCCTGAATAATTTGTCCTATAGGTTCTATCGCTTCAGGAGGGAGTCTGTACTGTCTTTGTGGAGGGGGATCTGTTCCTTGGATGTTAACCCGTACACCTTCCATTAGACCACACTCATTTTTGGATTGGGCCCACAAGTTTGGAAACTTGTGTACCAGCTCTGTGAGAACTTGATTATCCCCAGTATCTGGCCATTGAAACTCCTTTACCGTAATTTCAGTGGAGCATACAGTTTTCAAGTGGCCATATTCTGATGGATCAATCACAACTGGTTTCTTCCCTCGGGCATCTTTCCAGATCGCCTTGTTGCCTAGATCAACAATCCATCCCCTCTTTTGCATGACATCTGTTCCCAGAATGTTGTCTGCACCCTCACAAAACCAGAAATCTACCTTGGTCTGTAAGTACCCAGGGATGGTTAAAGGAACGTCTGCGAACATAGTTGCAGTCGTGTGTCCCTTTCCGTTGAAACCGACAACAGTACAACTAGGTGCTGCTGGATCAGCTTCTAGTGGCAACTTTTTACCTATGATGCTTAACTGAGCCCCGGTGTCAACTAACAATTCTGTATGGATTCCAGCTAAAATGGCCTGGAGGTAAGGCCTTCCTGAGCCGTCCAAAGATAGGGGGCTGAGGTATTGTAGGGGGTGAAAAGTGGGGGCCTCTAGTCATTGTGGATTGACCACTTCCTCTGGGTATACCTGTGAATTGAGGACAGGCTGTGCACCAGAGTTAATTGTCAATTCCCTGACCTGCCTCAGAAGTGGTGCATAGGGTGATTCCCGTGCCACTGGAGTGTTAGCAGGTGGGGCTGAGGCTGCACTTGTAACCCCATTATCCCTCCCAACTCCCTTGGGTGGTAAATCTTTGACTGGTACTCTGCAGTACTTTCTGATATGTCCCTTCCTCTGACACCTATGGCAGACTAGGCTGTGCAGCCCTGTTGCAGAGGTGCCCTGTCTTTTAAAGGGTTTTGGGCCTGTCTCGGGGGTGGACATAACCCTATTTGTTACCTGAGTGACTTCAGCTATTTTGGGTTTTAATTTTAGCTGTCTTCTATATTTGTCTATGAAAGTTGCAGCGTCCTCTAGCGTGCGCATTTTAGACACTAAAACTGCCGCTGCTGGGTCAAGATATTTGAATTTTTTTACAAAGGTTGAAATCATAGATTCTGGAGTTTCGTCCTGTTTTAGACCCATAACAAGTCTGTAGGCTTGTTCAAAAACAACCAAAAATGCAAATGGATCCTCATTTGCTGATGTTTTTAGGGTTTCTATTACCTCTAAAGATGGGAGTTCTTCCCCTGTAGTAAGGTACACTAACTGTTGGAGCCTATCTGTTTTTGTACCGTGTCTAGTCTGTCCTGCCTCTATTATTGGCTCACTTATGGGTGGGACTAGACGTCTAGAGAAATGTGTGGGGAGCCACACCTTGAATATCTGATTCTTTTGTGAATCAGAAAGGTTGTATTTGTTTAAATTTGATTCAAGGATGTCTGCATTAATGAAAGTATCTTTGTTTAAGTTATAGGCAGGTATATCTTTAAGGATTTTCATTAGTTGATCGTGAATTTTTAACTTAATTTTAGCGGCTTTGTCCAAGAGCTGACGCTTCCTCTGTTGGGCAGATTCGGCATCATTTAGCTCTTCTAGCTCCTCCCCACCTTCCTCATCTTGCCCTGAAGCCTGAGCTCTTCTGCCTGCACATATTAACTTAACCTCATCAGCATTTGCTATCTGTTGCTCTAATTCTAAAATATGGTCCATTAAGATGTTACAGTTTGAGCATTCATGCATGTCATTTTCTGTGTCATTTCTCTGTAGATTAGAGCAAATCATCTGACTGTGATCGTGTTTAAAAACCATATTATGAAAAATCTGAATCATCTTCAAAATATTTCGTAACTTAAGCCTCTGTTTGTTTGGACAAATAAATTTACGGTCCAGTAGGGTATTTGCTTCACTACATTGTTGGTAAAGACTATGCCATAAATCTGAATCAGTATTAGCATTTGACATGAACTTATAAATCACATTACTTTGATTTGCAAACTTATTTATCAATTCCATAATTATAATTACCTGTCCTGTCGTCGTCCTGATGCGCTCTTCAAGACTGACGCCGTCTCTCGAGTTTTTAGACTGAGGACTTGGTACCAAGGGTCAAATTCCCTCCGACGGTGATCACCGAATTTTTCCGCTTTCCTCCGAAAAGTCCTGAACTTTTTCTGTTCTTCCAGGTTCTTTTTGATGCTGAATTCCGTTTCCTCGCAGAGAGTAGCCCTCCCCCCCTTTAAAGGGTACTTGAATAGGATACGCTTTAAATTGACCGTGACAGGGAGAGGATAACGTTCCGGAATGCACAGCAATCAGTCATAGGCTAGGCTCGTCATTAATTGTTAAATCCCAGTCGATTATTATCGGTTCGACGTGAAACAGAGTAGAAAGTATCAGGAGCAAGGAAGGCTTTATTCCATAGGACAGCTAATACATACGGAGAATATAAGTTTGGCTCAAAGTCCCAAGAGTTCAATGGTTGCAAAGTCTTTCTTACGTTGTTTCTGGACACAGGAGATCTTTGATGTTCCGTAGCGTGGAAAGTGATGTTAGCAGGCTTCCATGAAATTCATCCACGTGAGATCTGCCCTGTCTTAGGACAGCTGGTTTATATACCTTTTTCTATCCATTACCACATATAGGAACTATATTTACTCTCAATTACGTATATTTCTCCGCCCTGTGTCTCCAATCATCTTATTTTACCCTTATAAAGCGTTACATTACATCATTCTGTCATAATGTAAGAAATCCGCATGATGTCGCCCGAGACCGTGAAATGGATTTCTCATAGGCGTTCCATATACACATATTCCATATGATATTTAAAATAGCGTACAATTCCTACTCCTGAACATTAAATATATAACTTAAATATGATTAAATATAATTCACAACACACAAGCATGCTTAACATAATATCTTAGAACAACGAGAGGTATTTTGTATTATACGGTGCAGGAATATAGTTTACATTTAAACGGACCGAAACTATAAGATCACTTTTTCTATGCATCTGTTCTGTCACTCACACATACGCTGGCTAGCTGATATCTGAGACTAATCCTTTTGAAAGGTCATGGCTAAATGCGATGCAGATACTGTATGTCTATAACTTTGTTCAATTCTGATTAACTCCTTCTCTGCCTAACTGTATTTGAAATCAGAAGATCTTACACTTTTTTTTCCGTTAACATCTTTATTAACTCCAAGTGAACCTGTCTAGATTTTTTAAATTTTTTTAGTCTTCTGACCTTGGACAAATTTTTGTTCACCACTGATTATTGCATAGTACACCAAATAAATTCTTTCCAGTATTTTACATAGATAATATGTTATAAATTGTACCTCTTACAATGAATCATTTAATTGATTCAATGACTGTAGGTTAACCAAACTTTTTATTCAGAACAATAATTTATATTTACATAGGGCTTTTAGTTATGCTCCAGTCTTCAATCTCATTAGGTGACAGTATAATAGACAAATACCATTTTGTTCAATTACTTCAGAAACTTGGCAAATTTGTTAATAGAAAATGTAATAAATGACATTTATTCAAACCGAGAAAACGCATTTCAAGAGACTTGATTTTATTTTTTTACACAAAAATGTACTTAAGTACCAGTTCCAAAAAGGAAACAAAAATTTAGGTGAAACCGCAAAATGGATCAAATAGATCTGCATAGTCTTCTTTGTCGGAAGAAGTCTAAAATCTGAACATGTATGGGTACCTTAAGTAAGCTCCATCAGAAAGGTCTATGTAAATACAGCCATAAGCACTCATAAAAAAGCTGCACTGGGTCCTCTTTCCAAAGGAACACAGGATTTCTTTTCTTCTTTTGTGTACACATGTCCTTCAGAGTCAGACTTCCTGCTCTCAGAAAAATCCTTCAGGGCACAAGTCTGCATCTCTTTCCTATCTCCCTCCCCCTTCCCCTGCTCTCAATCCCATGAGAATTTGCTTCCCCTCCCAACTCTGTGTAATCTGAGCTACCGGCAGCTAGAGCTGTAGCAGGAAGCTACTTAGACCAAACTAAAATGGCAGATGCTAGCTTAAACAAACAGAGGGAGCTTCTAGGGCTGTTTACTCAGGTATGGTAAAGCTTTGTGCAGAATAAATATAGTGTTCTAGCTTGCACTTATGTGGCTAATCTATAGGCAGTAAAATGCCTTTCCTTATGTGGTGTTTAGTGGGCTAAACAATTTATTTTAATTCAAAGACAATCTTTCAAGATTCTTCTTCAGTTTACTGATGTCCCTGTTGTAAAAAAACTTTTTAAACAATTTGGGGAAACATATGTGAATTAAATCAAAGTGTGCATTAAACTTTAAAGAAAATGGAAGTGAGACAGTGAAAATAGAGAGTCTAAATAAAGGGATTGCTTTTAAGTCATGAAACATCAGACACAATATATAGCTGGGACTATCTGAACCTAACATGCAGTATATAAAGTAGAAATTCCTTATTTGTTTTCTTCTTTAAGATAAAAAGACAAAGAATTGTTTGACTCCTTTGTAATAGCAAATAATAGCTCTGTTGACTTAATTATTGTTTAAAACAATATTTGATTCTAATGTTTAACAAAAAAATGCATTTAAGTACTTTAATGACAGGGAAATTACATTATTATAACACAATTAATAATTTTGTATCCTTTAATGGAAATTCACTTCCATCTAAATGGCTTATTAGATACTATCAATGCTGTCATTTGCGAAATGTTTTCCTGTATCTACAGCAGCAGGAGATAAAGGCCAGCTACTCATTTTAATTCTACATTTGCCAAAATGCCTATACTATAATGGGCCCAGCCTTCTCACACAGAGAATATAGATATAGAACAGCCCAAAGTATATTGAATATAAATTTACTTTTCTGATTTGATTTTCTGTTCACTTTTAAAATTGACATTCATCTTCTAAGTTTAGTGGTTTCTGAGATATTAGCGGTTTTACACTACTAATGCCAATCTTTCAGATAAAAATCTCATTTAAATTCAGTGACCCTACAGTTAACTGGTTATACAGGCAGGGCATAGCAGAGCCCTTTGTGAGTCTAGATTTTGAAACCCGTACTAGACCTAGAGCCACAACCCACATTTTTACTTGTTTGGATCACTTATATGGTAGGGCTGTGATCCCCAACTGGTGGCTTGTGAACAACATGTTGCTCACCAACCCCTTGGATGTTGCTCTAAGTGCACCCAAACCAGGTAGATATTTTTGAATTCCTGACTTGGTGGAAAGTTTTGGTTGAATAAAAACAAGATTTACTACCAAATAAAGCCTCCTGTAAACTGATAGTGTGCATAGAGGCTGCCAAATAGCCAATCGTAGCCCTTATTTGGCACCTCCATGAACTTTTATGATGCTTGTGTTGCTTTCCAAGTCTTTTTATATTTGACTGTGGCTCACAAGTAAGAAAGGTTGGGGATCCCTGTTGTAGGGACACAAATTAAACTGCAATCAGTGTATTGCCTACTTGGAATTATAGGAGAGTCCTGGAATTTTCAAGTGATCTGGTTTAGTTAAACTGCTAATATCTTAGAAACCAAGATATACAAGATATATTGAGGTTTGGGTCCTTTCTAAGCCAGTAGCATATCAAACCTATGCTACAGCACAATTACCCACAGTTAGTCAATAGGTAGCTTCAAGTGGATTTGTGACATCTGAATGAAGGTTGCTGAGCCCTTAAATGCTATATTAAACTGTATATTTGTATAACCAGTTCTTATAAATGAAAGGAAACACATTTCTCCTAATGTATAATCTTACCTTATAACAGAAATTGACACTTGCTTTAAAACATCAGGGCACTTTATTGTAAAAACGTTCAGTAGCAGTTCTGCAGTAATTTGACTACAAAATAATTCTCCACTTCTCTGGTTCTTGTTATTGCTTAAGGAATATTCTTGCTTATGCTGTACTATTGAATCATGCTTAAATAGAGATTGCATGTCATTGCCCTTACCATGGTTACTTGCTTTATGCAGGTACAGAGTTTTAAATCAAAGTAACAACATTTTGTACATTGTTGTAGCTGTGACCTGTCATAAGTAAATTATTTTATGCACAAAAAAAAAACAAAATTGATTTTGGTAGGCCAAAAGACAACTAGCTTTGTAAAATTCACAAGCAAACTTTTAAAATCTGCCAGTTTTTATAAAATGTATGCAGTGTCTGACTGGGATGCCAAGGGCCCACCATAAAACCATAGACCACAGGCCCATTTACTGTACCAACTTATTTTTCCTATCCTCACTCAATCCCTTTATTCTACTAGTCTCTTATGTTTTCTATAATCTATTCTTCTATCAATTGCCCCTCTATGTTCCCATATAGACATCTGGAATTACAATGAAATAAACCAAATAGTTAGAAGCAGGAGGGCCCACTGATAACTGGGCCCAATGGGAGTTCTCTTGGTATGTGGACCAGTCCAGCACAATATGTACATGCAGTGAATAATTTTGAAAGTGCAGGGTTGATACTTAGTAAATAATGCATATTTTCTACAGATTTAATGTGAAGAGGTCAGTATTGGATTGGCAGGCAATTAAAATAAAATAGCTTTTGGGAGGTGTGAAGCATCTCAGAATCAATAATGAATAGCTAAATGAACTTATAAAATCAGACAGAAGCTATACAGAAGCCTAATTTACAGTTAACAGACAAAGAAGTAGATACGATGGAATTAGTCATAGCAACAACAGCAGGGTGAGTATGGGTTGGCCAATACTACTGTTACCTGTAGTCATTAGTACAAGTAATACAAAATGGTCAGCATTGTCTACTAACAGAAGAAAGGTGAACAAGATCTAAGATACAGTAAGGAGATGTTTTAGATGATATGATCCTTACACTTTAAAATAAGCAATAACTGTTTTAATATAAAATAGGCTCTTTAAAATTGGTTTATATGTTTTGCCATGCATGGGCATAGACAACATGGAACCAAAATGTTGCTGAAAATCCCACTGATGCCTCAAATGCAGGCATACTGGTATGTTTAATTTGCTAATTTGTGAGTAGTACTGTGCTCCTCTGTGGTTTCCAAAATGTATGTGTTTAAACTGTAAAGGAGTATTACTGTACTGATCCTGTATGCAACCTCTGTATTTAATGGTCATATATAAAAGTATTACACTATTTATTCATCAACCCAAAACTCAGAATGCAGAATGCCCTGGCGTTTTCTTGATAAAGAGATCCATAATTTGGATCTCCATACTTTAGGGGCAAATTTACTAAAACTGTAACATATAGAATTTCTGTTATTTTACAAATCGAATAAACTTGTTTCCACAAATATCTGACATTTACTAAAAAGTCTGAACTGAAAAAGTCAGTGTGGGAAAAAGGTGCAGTGAAACCTCAACGTTTTCGAATTGTCGCACAAAAGACCAGCATCAAAAATCTGAAAACCTCTTAAGTTTCCAAGGAAAGATGGATCCTCCAGGGAAGGAATAGGACCTGTTATCCAGAATGCTCAGGACCAAGGGTATTCCAGATAAGGGGTCTTTCCGTAATTTGGATCTTCATACCTTAAGTCTACTAAGAAATCAATAAAACATTAATTAAACCCAATAGGATTATTTTGCATCTAGTAAGGATTAATTATATCTTAGTTGGGATCAAATACAAAGGTACTGTTTAATTTTACAGAGAAAAAGGAAATCAATTTTAAAAATCTGAATTATTTGATTAAAATGGGGTCTATGGGAGACAGGCTTTCCGTAATTTGGAGCTTTCTGGATATCGAGTTTCCGGATAAGGGATCCCATACCTGTATAACAGAAATTTTCTAACCTGCCTGATTGACTTTATAACTAATCACCATGGTACGAATTGTCAGGACAATAATTCAGAGCCCGCACATGGTCCAAAAAATCATACAGTACTTAGTTTTATAGAAATATATAGGTGTGTGTTTGGCCAGCTTTACTTACCATCAAGTACAAGGTACTGCTTTATTATTACAGAGAAAAGGGTAATGTAAAATTTTTCAAATAATTGGATTAAAATTGAGTCTATGGAATTACAGGCCTTCGTGTAATTTGGAGCTTTCTCGATAATGGGTTTCTGGAAAAGGGATCCCATGCCTGCATTTTTTTGAGGAGCATTTTTGCACACATTTTAAAAGGCAATATTATCTTAAAAACTACCCTTGGAAACTATGTGTAATATTAAGTTAATGAGAATAGTGTTGTAAAAATATCAGATTTGAAAATTTATGGGGTCTTTTTTTTCAATTTTCTCATTTCTTTTACTTTGCTCCTGCAAACAGATTATCAGACTCCTGTGCAGACTCCTGTGCTTGATATAAGAGAACAAAAGAATACTGGATCACTGACTTTTAGGGCAATGACACATGGGGAGATCTCCCAAAAAATGTCTTGCTTTTCACTAACATTATAATCGTTGCAAGTAATTTACATTACTCATGGCAATTTGTCATTTTTTGGGAGATTTGTCACCCACTGTAGCAATATTTTTAACTCAGGTGACATCTCCCTGTGTATCATTGCCCATATCAATCATGATGAGATAGAATGACATGACTGGTAGATGAATAGAAGAAAGTAGATAGCTTAGAATTAAACTAAATTACATCGAAGCTAATTTTGTTTAGTAAACAGGTGAATTGCTTACAGACAGAAAAAAAGCACTTTTTCATTTGAAGATACATTCCTTTATGAAATGAAATAGTATAATCCATTGAAATCTAAGATAATAACTTTGCACAAGAACTATAGATGATTTTTTTTCCCAAGTTATTTTTCTCCATCTCTAGTTCACAGCTTAGTCTGTGTAAAAATGGACAGAAGCCAACAGGGCCCTCTGCTTATCAATGGCCTAAGCTGACCTTTCCAATAGAAACTGTTTCTGCTTCCTATATGAGTAATACATCTTGTTAACCTCTTTCTAGTTCTTGCTGCCATTCTGCCTTTTAAGATCTAAATGTCATGAATTGTAAATTGGAAAAGAATAACTGTATGTGACAACTTGCAGAACTACCCTATTTCTGACTTAATCACAGAGCTGAAACTTATAGTGCGAGATGTGATTGTAGCTAAGGTTAACAAACGAATGCATTACATACGTTTGCTGCCTGCTTTGCTACTAGTTATGTTTGAATTCAGTATACACAGACTTCTGATCCAAAACCTTTAAAACATCAAACAACCATGTAAACATTTTTCTTTTCACTTTTTTGATACATATAAAAGTGATAAAGAAGACAAATGAACACTTTGTTTATTGGTCTCGAAGTGGATGTTATATTGTTTCTGTAATTTTTAATTAGTGAAATCTTTAGCTTTGAACAGACATCAGTTTAACAACATCCACTGACAGCACTAGGACATTCCTTAAAATGTACAAATTTAAAGCATTTGGTTAAAACCATAATCTGTGATTCACTGCAAAAAAATTGTCATTGCCATTGACAGTTATGCCATTGTGACATCCATATACTAGTAGCAGCTGGATGAACGCTTTAATAAATGTTGTAATGGAACCTGATGCATTTAAGTTTTTGCATTGTAAAATTGCTTTGTGAATGATTTTAGTATGGGTGTAGACTTGTAGATTAATGCCAGATGTTATAACATAATCAAGGTTTGATGAAACAAGAATTATCACAAGAAGCAATTCTAGTGTGTAAATATCACGCTACACATTTGTTGCTATGGGTTGAAAAGGCATATATCTAAACAGCGTAGTAATTACTTGGCATCTACCCCAAATAATAATCCTCTATAAACCTTGGGAGTAAAGGTCTTCTGTTCTCAGACTAGCTAGACTAGGGGGCCCATTTACTAAACAACTTTGAGATAAATTCGTATTTTGTCTAAATTATAGAACATTTCGGAATGTATGCGAAAATTTCGGTAAATTACCACAAAAAAATTGTGTTTTGAGCAAGATTACGAACATTTCGGAATTCGTTAACGCTTTGGTTACACTTTCATCGGGACTATATTTTCGCCAGGTTTGATCTGTCGAGTGCCATTGAGTCCTATGTAAGGCTTCCAAAACCAGCAATGGAAGGCTTCAAAGCCAGAATTTTGTGACTTTTGGAATGCAATTGCGATATTTTCGTACCAACAATAAAAGCATTGTCAAGACATTTTAGAACTACAGAAATTATCATGTTATACCATATCCCGTTTCATGGCCAGAAAAAAATCACATTTTAGTATATGTGCCCCTAGGTCTAACTAGGTCTAGACTAGCTAGACCAATATGAAAATAAGTTAATTTATTGCCAGTCTAGTCAACAAAGGGATGAGCAATTTTTAGCTGGTATTTATAGGATTTGTGGCAAAATTTGCAGTTCCACAGGTGGGAAATCTGCACTAAAATTTCACCATGTGGTTTATTTTGCCACAACAAACATAAGAATAAATACCCACTGACCAATACATCTGGTGTGAGAAAAAAACTTGAGAAAAAATTCCTATTGCAATTCAATTCATTTGGCGCAACAGAAAAATCATAGAAAAAATGTCCCATATATTGAACACATTTGGCATGAGAATGCACTTGCTGAAATGCTAAATTTTCCACAGTTTTGCTAATTTAACAGTTGGGGGCTAAGATACAGAGAGGACACAACTTGCATGGTAGTAAATAAGCTAGTGTAGCACACTAAACAGGTTCTCCCACAGAAGAAAAAAACCTGTTGTCTCGCCAAGAAATTATAAGAACTGAAAAGAACTTAAACAGATGTAATAATAGCAATATTGGTAACTGAGCAAGAGTTTACTGTAACCAGGGGGCTAATTTACAGGTCTCTCTATAGATGCATTTCAGTTTCCATCACTAAAGTAATCTGTTTGTTGTTGGGCGCAGTCAGGGAGCAGTAATGGGTACTGGGGGGATGGGTTAATATGAGTAAAAAGTCATTGTTGGCTTGAAAGGAAAAGGAATGGTACATTGCCAAAAATACTTTGGGGTTGATTCACTAAAGGGCGATAAAACAAGCGCCATTTATAGCATGTGTTAAAAATGTTATCGCTTCTTATTTTTTGCGACGCAATGTTCTTTGCATTATTTAACTCGCAATGAGCATTTTTCTTGCGTTAATTTCTGCCGTGTGCGTTATTTCCCGCTGCGAGCAATATATTTCGCCGCTTGCTATGTTATTAGCGCACAATTTTACACATGTAACCATTACTTTCGGAAAACTACTGTTCTGAAAATTATCATTTCCCTGAAAACTGGAGGCTGCATCATTCTAGGGCCAACACATACTTGAAAAAATCCCACTGAAAAGTCCATGTTGTGTTGCCAAACACTCTCGTACCACCTGCCCCAAGAAGGTGTTAATTTTCGCACAGACGAATGCGATATTTAGTGCATTTAACGCTTCATATGTGTTTGTGAATTATGCGTTAGTATTATATCTATGCCAGAAGTAACACAATGCGAGGTAAATAACGCATTACAATAATGCATTTTTTGCGCATGCGATATGCATCTTAACGCATGCGAATGACTGATGAATCGGGACTTAATTATTGCATGCTTTTTAATGAAAAAAAGCATGTGATAAGCGTTATCGACCATTAGTGAATCGGCCCCTTTGTATGTATATTGCATTGGAAGTGCAAAGACAGTTGAGGAAAGGAGAATACGATAAATAAGACAGCACTTCATTTTATTTAGCATCCCCAGTTGGTGTGAAGGAATGTCATTGAAATAACGTCTTTTGCTATTTAATCATTCAGCTCATGCACCAGGGTCATAAATCAGTCATCCTGATTATTAGTGGGTCTTATTAAATTTTATTTTGTAATAGATGGGATAAAAGAATTATACCAGGTATCCATGCCTGCTCTAAATATAAGACCCTGTAAGATGCATTATCTTCTGATAATGTTTTGATTTAATGATACTGTTTAAAATACATTAAGATTTCAGTTCAACAAAATTAGAAACATCAATTTAATGAAAACAAGTGCAAGTCCTGAATTATATCATAAGTTCAAACTGTTTGCCTGTAATTCCATCGAATAATGTTCTCTAAACATTTCAGCATTGTTATATTTGCTGCATCATTACATTATACCTGTTTTCATGCAGGCATTTGTGCCTCCTCAAGATACTAAGAGATATCATTCCAGGAGATATTGAGGTGTAGTAAATTACATTTAAAAATGGATGAAAAAAGTGAAATGTGTTTTTTTTTGCATGTTTGTTTTTAAATATTACAAATAATGTTACTATTGTGCAGGGGTGATCTGCACTGCCAATTAAGAAAAAAAAGTGAGGGTTATTAGGAAGCATGGAAAAGCCCGTTTATCACCTCCTTTCCTTGTGATCCTTAAGATACGTTTTCATACACTAACCCATCCTAAGGTAATGGGAAGCAGTATTGGCAGTTTTTCCCATTTCCCCACTAGAGGGGGGAGGTGCTTTTAATTCAGTCTGTGTCATGGAGCTGCTTTCTTGTTACCTATCCCTTGTTTTGTTGTTAGGCTGCTAGGGGAAAGGGAGGGGGATATATCACTCCAACTTGCAGTTCAGCAGGAAAGAGTGATTGAGGTTTTTCAGAGCACGTCACATGGCTGAGGGCACCTGGGAAACTAAGAATATGTCTAGCTGCATGACGGGCTTCAAAAGGATATATAAAAAAAAATCTTTTTGCTCTTTTGAAAATGGATTTCAATGGAGGATTCTGCTGGAGAAGCAGTATTAACTGATGCATTTGGGAAAAAAACATTGTTTCTTGTGACAGAATCCCTTTAAGAGCAGGATTTTGTCCCCCATGAATGTAGCTTCTTCTCGGATAACAGCCAGTTAGGGATAATATATGTAATCAAAGGTTATTAGCCCCTTTCATATGTTATATCATCGCCCCCTCTACAGTGTTTCAAGAGTGGGTGTAAGTTACAGTATAGGGTAATGGGGGATAATGGTTATGACCTGCCCTGTTTGACCTTACAATACTCTCATCTCAGTAGATACAAAGTCATTGCATGAACTCCCTGTTTATAAGGAATCTGTGGGAACATGCACCACCAATTTTCAGCATTATGCAAACAATACCATGCTATTTGCAGTATGGAACTGCTTTTTATTTTCAAAATAACAAACCGTAGCACACTCAAAAGTTGCAGCAACAAAATAGCCATTTCCTCCTTGCACCTAATGGGTAAAACCATCAATAGACACAGCACACTTGCACTTAAAAATTGGTAACAGATGCCATTTGCCAGCTGAACACTGGAAAAGATGATGAAAAAGATGGCAAACCCAAGAAATGATGCCAGGCAGACTTAGAAATATTCACCTATTTTGGCAAATCAGTAAAAAAGAATTGCTTGTTTGCGCTGGAATTTAGTGAAAAAAACAGTGCATTTTGGGAGAAAACATGGCAATTGCGCTTAAAATTGCACATAAAATCTAGGTATGTGTACATTCACTCAAAAGGCAGAAGTACTTACTAACCTTTCTTTGTCAGCATGCTTAGATATTTTATTAATTTTCACATATTAACTAGTATACCTTGATATCTTGATATTATCTTAAAAATGACTATAGGTCCTGAACTTTAGGTACTTTATCAAGATATTAATTTGATAACATGAATATTACACACAAAAATAATAAATTAGTTACATTACAGAGAGATAAATTCATACATGCCCTACAAATCTCAGTGGATGAAACTGACCAATAGCCTGACTAATCTGCTTGGCCAGAGGCACAGAAGGATTCATTGACTTGTTCACAAGAAGGTGCAACAAGCATCAGTACTAGGCATTTTAGTAGTCAGTACCTAGTGCCATGAACTGAGCAACTTCTTCAAACGAACAATATACTTTAGTAAGCATTTAGCTAACATCAAAATCTCTCATTGCAGTTTTTCAGGTAATCCATAATAACAGTAATCAGTTAAACTAATTTGTATAATTTTTGTGTAAAATAACATAATATGTATTATATATGCACTGCATATATTTATATGGCAATATAACAAAGGAAAGATTAATACAATATTATTCAATTGCATGCAGATCTTTTATGGAGGCTATCCAAAGCTTAAACATATACATTCTACTACTGTATATAATCAAATGTAACTGGACACCAATCTGGTGTCACCCTGAACATTAGACAATGCACCCCAGCAACACCTTAACTCTGATGCCAAAATCCCATAATCAGCCAAAACCCCCAATCCAGCTTCTCCATAAATTGCCAGAGCACTGAAAGCAGCCTTAACATGGGCATTCTGTTAAAACTCTGACAGTAACTAAAATGGGCACTGTCACAACCACACCAATAAGAATGCTGACATATGGCTTGGGTCAGCACTCATCTTGTCACTGCTGTAATCTCATCTGTTATCGCTACTGTGATGCAGGTGTGACAGCATGCCTATTGTCTTTCTTTTTGTCTACACTACTTTTGGCGCTGTTCTAACAATGCTTTTTGTGCTAGTGCCTGTCAGTGCTTCTTTATAAGTAAAAAGTAGCTGTCATGATTAATGTTAGGTAGTGATCACACACAGGATGGACACCTCCACCAAAACTGAACAATATAACTTCTTCACCACCCTAGATATATTCTCTTACTCTCAGAGCAAAGAGTAATCTGGTGGTAGTCAGGTTTTCAGTTTACTTTTTGGAAGCTTTCCAAGAGCTTTTTGATATATGATCTTAAATAACTTTGGATTACACAGATTCTTTAATCTATGTTGGCTTCACCTGTACGTGTCCAACGAGTAGAGGAGTAATTCTCCCTTTTGCTGTTATAAAATCATCTGCTCTTCTGGGAACATTATCCACCAGATTATCAAACATTGGACCAGATTCAGTTTATTGAGAAAAAGGATTGTGAAAACTCATGGTCGAGATACAATTTGAGATGCAGTTAAATTCAGAAAAACGTATCTCACTGTGTTTCACATGAAAGCTCTATTAAACTCTATGGCACAAAAACTGGAAAAAAGTTTTTTTCTCCTTGAATTGAATCACATCCATGAGTTTTAACGTGATAAACCATGAGATAACTTTTTCTTGAATTGTATCTGACCCATTGTTGGTAAGATTTGCTTCCAACCAGCCGCAAGAGCATTAGCATGGTTGTGGGGTTCATATTAGCTCGCATTTAGCATTCCAATTTATCCCATAGGTCAGTGCTGTCCAACTTCTACGGTGCCGAGGGCCGGAATTTCTCTCGCATACATGGTGGAGGGCCGCTAATGGAAGCCAGTTTTGACCACTCCCCTTTTTGAAAACACACCCACTTCAAACCACACCTATTTTATCACAATGGTGGTAGCACAGCAAAATCCCAAATGCTTGGTCCTTACTGTGGGGATATCAACCATCATTCATATGTGAAAGAATTATGTCATATTAAGATATACCCTTAAATTCCATATGCCTCCTCCTCCACTGTGGATAGCAGAGCAACCCCCAGTACATAATTACACACCTTAGGGACCATTTAATGGCTATTTCCAACTGCTAACAAACTCCCACAACAAACCCCTGCCAGGTTCACCTCCCACAAGCAGCATAGGGCAAGCAGAGTATGGCACACAGAGGCAGCATAAGGAAGGCAGAGTATGGCACACACAAGCAGAGTGTCATACTCTGCCTGCCCTACCCTTCCTGTGTGTGCCATACCCTCCCTGACCTATGCTGCCTGTGTGTGCCATACTCTACCTGCCCTATGCTGGCTGTATGTGCCATACTCTGCCTGCCCTATGCTGCCTCTGTGTGCCATACTCTGCCTGCCCTATGCTGCCTCTGTGTGCCATACTCTGCCTGCCCTATGCTGCCTGTGTGTGCCATACTCTGCCTGCCCTACCCTGACTGTGTGTGCCATACCCTCCCTGACCTATGCTGCCTGTGTGTGCCATACTCTACCTGCCCTATGCTGGCTGTATGTGCCATATTCTACCTGCCCTATGCTGGCTGTATGTGCCATACTCTGCCTACAGTACCTATGTCTGAGGTGTGAAGAAGTGAACAATGGGAGTGATTACAGTCTGAGCCTGAGATGTGAACCCTGCAGGGGGTGAACAATACAGGTATTAAAAGGTGTGAAAAACACAGGGGATTACATGTTTAAACAATACAGAGGGATTACAGCCTGAATCTGAGGTGAGAACCATGCAGGGGGCCAGTTAATCTCAGTACTGATACCATTGAATGCTTACTCAAAGGTAAGCCATCAAAGCAGCCAGACAGGTGGGGGGCCACACAGAGGGGGGTCGCGGGCCGCCAGTTGGACAGCACTGCCATAGGTGATCTGAATTCAGGGCTCTGTGTAGGTGGGGGTAATTAACCTATATAGTTGCCATTTTACATTCAGACAGGTAGCATTCTCCTAGCATTTTACAAACTTGTCCTCAGACTGCCAGATTGTGAAAAGCAATTCATTGCCCTGGATTACACATTTCCACTAAGCCAGAGTACAATTGTGGTCACTTTTATACTACCCCAGGCAATGCTTAAAGGAACACTATACCCCCAGAATAAATACTTAACCAACAGATAGTTTATATTATGTTAATTGACCTATTAAAGAATCTCACCAAACTAGAGTATCTATATATTAGTAAATATTGCCCTTTTACATCCATTCCCTTGATCTACCATTTAGTGATGGGCTGTGTGCTCTGCAGAGATCAGACGACCAGAAATAATGCAGCTCTAACTGTAACAGAAAGAAATGTGGAAGCAAAAGACTGAACTCTGTCCATATAGTTTTCCTCTAACACAGCACATGGTGATTTTAAGCCTGTGTTCAGCCTTCCATGAAAAAATCATGCTCCCCAAGAAAAGCTTGTAAGTTGATGTTGCATTCAAAGAAAATTTGGAACTCGTCAGTGAGTGTTCCAGAAATAAAATTGCAGTATTCAACAGCAAAACTCTGTTTTATAATAAGATTTAAAAAACAATATAACAATTCTTAAAACAATTAAAAACAATCTACCAAACATTTTCAAAATGAAAAGAAAATAAACAAAATTACATATATTTTTTTTCTTAAAGGAGAAGGAAAGGTAACAACTAAGTAAGCTTTATCAGAAAATACAGCCATAAGCACTCACAAAAATGCTGCACTGAGTCCTCTATCAAAAGAAACACAGGATTTATTGTCTCCTTTTTTGTAAACATGTTGTTCGGGTGTTCCTCTCTCAGAAAAATCCTTAATTCCCGTGGTAAGAGTCTGCGCAGTTCTCTCCCCTCTCCTGCTCCCCCCTTCCACAAGAATGCTAAGAACTCCCTCCCCTCTCCCTTAGCAAGGTGTGATCTGAGCTATAACAGCTAAACTGCTAACAGGAAGCTATTTAAAATGGCAGCTGCAATCTTAAACAAACAGAGAAAGCTTCTAAGGTTCTTTACTCAGATATGGTCATGCTTTCTGTAGAATAAATATAGGGACCGATTCACTTAAGGTCGATAAAATCAGCGCTATTTAAAGGCATGCGTTAAAAATGTTATCGCTTCTTATTTTTTTGCGACTAAACGCTCAAATCACTAAAAGGACACGTATCATAATTAAGAAGTGATGTTCTTTGTGCTATTTAACCTGCGATGACCGATTTTACGCAATATTTTAACGCATGTGCGATAATTTCCGATGTGTGCGAAAAATCGCACGCCATATTAGCCATACAAGCCACATTAGCGCACGCTATTATGCAAGTAGCAGTAACTTTCTGAAAACTACTGTTCTGAAAATTACCATTTCCCTGAAAACTGGAGAATGCATCACTCTAGGGCCAACACATACTTGAAAAAATCCAACTGCAAAGTCCATGTTGTGTTGCCAAAAGCTGACGAAGCGCAATTTCTCCTTTAAAGTCATCATTAAATGGGAACTCCATCCAAAAACTGTTTTTTTGCGTAATAAGATATAATATACATCTAAGCAACTTTCCAACACACATTGATTTAACATGTGTATTGGTTTTAAAGTTATATAAAGTTAAATATGATTTATGTATAGAGCATTTTATCAGGTTACTCTACCCTCTGTACACACAGGCCAGGTTTTAATGGAGCATGCAGCTCAACATGGTGCAATATAATACACCCTCCATTCTAGCACATGTCTCCTCTCTGCCATATATTTCACTGTGTGGCATATATTACACCATTACAGCCACACCACTAAAGTGCACCCAAACAGTTTTTAGTCACTGTTTAATGCTTACCTTTGAACATGCTGATCTGCAATGTATTTGCATGACATTTATTTTGAAACTAAATAAATATATGTGATCATATGGTCTACTTCTCTCAAGGGAATTATTATTATTATTATTATTATTATTATTATTATTTTTCCCTTTCCTAAATCTGATGAGAAAATTCTGATTCTTCTCCTATGCTTGTCTATGGATATGCACAAACAGAAGTTCATACACTATGCTATGGGACCTTTTATTCAGAATGCTCGTGACCTGGGGTTTTCCAGATAAGGAAACCTGGAATCTCCATTCTGGATCTCCATTTGTTAACTCTACTAAAAAAACATTTAAATAAACCCAATAGGATTGTTTTGCCTCAATAAGAATTAATTATATCTTAATTAGGATCAAGTGCAAGCTACTGTTTTATTATCACAGATACAAAAATGGATGGTATGGGAGATGGCCTGCTCATAATGTGAATCCTTCTGGATAATGGGTTTCTGGATAAGGAATGCTGTACCTTAACTTTACTTTCTTTTATAAGAAACAAATGAAATAATTGTAATATAAACTTAATTGTGTGAGACCTTCAAGAAGACTTGGGCTGGCTAGATAACATGGATCACACACAACTCATCTAAAGGTGTAAGCTCTCACTTGGTGGTGATGGTTAAGACGGTGACTATAAGGCAGGGTAATTGTACATATAATGATAAAGTTGATGTATTTAAATGCCAGCATAAGCCACAGAAAGTAATCAATAGGGAAAAAAATACCTTATTCCTTATAAGGAAGTATGTGGTAGTAATAAAAATTATCCAGAAAAGGAAAACATATCTCTTCTTTTCTTAAACAGTATCAGTAGTGTTCAAAATATGCAATATATTCAGTTCTGCTATTCTTTTTCACTCTGTTGAGATAAGAAAAAGAGCTACATATAAAAGCATTACATTTATCTGATAGCATCTCTCTTTATTGAAGTCATGGTATCATGGATCTTACAAATCATTTGAATTTAAATGTTTAACAATCACATTCATAAAGAAGCTCTGTTATCTCATTCACTACATTCCCACTACTCACTGGGAATGTAAAAATATAAAGGTCAATGAATGCTGGTATGATAGCCTATATATTTAATTCACATTACCAGAAATCAGGTGATGCTTTTTAAATCCACAGATAATCTAAAACTCATATCTTAAAGTGCAAAAGCGTATCAATAATAATAATGACCTTTGGGAAATGTCTCTTTACTTTCTTAACAAGTGCAATGCTTTTCTATTCTTAACATTCCTCCGTGTTTCCCAGCAACAAGATAGCAAGGCAGTTGTGACCCCGAGATCATTCTTGTTATTGGACACATGGGTTAAACTCTTAAATCACAACATAGTTGGGTTCGTTTTTACCAATGTTAAAGGTACAAATGCTACAGTTTCTTATCGACCTTAGCGCTAAGGAGTGCAAAATTGAAGAGGTTAGGGCCCGTTGTACACATTGTACATAGGTTATCTCACATGGCCACAAAAAGAGAAATTTAAAAAGACACTGGCGTTCCACAGTTTCTGTGTTCTGAATAAGCAAGCTTGGAGCATGCTAGAGGACACTTGTGTGCTGTACAGCTCAATTCTGTATGCAGCAGCAAATGTGAATAGGTCAAGGTACAAAGTGCAAAATCATGGAGCTTTGTTTCTCTGTTTTGCACTTTGACCCTAGAGCCCTAGTGTACATGCCCAGTGTGATCTAGGCAGCTGTTGAGAAGCTTAGGGGTCGTTGCAGAAAATTAGTTTGGCAGTCATATAAGCTGATGCTGTAGATCTGATTAAATTCTGATTCTAATTGCGCTGGTTTCAGAGCTGCCATGTAATCTGAAGGAATTACTGATCAGCCTTATATTGCTACATCCTGGATATACAGTATATTGTGTGTTGGTCCCTAAACTCAGTAACTGGCAGCAGCAT
The DNA here is from genome assembly GCF_000004195.4 of Xenopus tropicalis. NCBI lineage: Eukaryota > Metazoa > Chordata > Amphibia > Anura > Pipidae > Xenopus > Xenopus tropicalis. The sequence goes on along the minus strand of NC_030678.2, from coordinate 106,341,435 downwards.
AGAGCATGTGCAGTAAATCAGCAGAAAAGAAGATTGGGAGCTACTGGGGCAACTTTGGAGGCACAAATATTCCCAGCTAAAGTGCTGTGGTTGCCTTGGGCTGGTACAGAAGCCCAAAACATAATGCACATCATTTCTAGCCTATTTCTTTGGTTAAGCATTTATTCTCCTTTAATACTTATGTATTATCTAAAAGGAAGTTATGATATTTGGGGTCTTGGATGCTATGAGGAATGGATAGATCTATAGCTTGGCATTCACAACATTTACATAAATACTCATAATCTTTGAGAGCACAGTTTATAGTATTTAAATGAATACTGTTCCATTCTTTTTTCTAGGAAGGTCCACTCCTATGTACAGGTATTGAAAAGTGTGCTTCATGGCAATTAAGTAAACAATTAGTGGTACCCCAACTACAATGCAGAGAAGATTAAATGTGATACTGGTTGCTTCAGATACAGGAGATGCTGCATTATGTATGAATAAAGCATGAACTACTATAAAATATATCTTTATAAGATGCCCATAAACCACTGATTATTGTTAGGACTGTCATAGATGCATCTCCAATTTCAACGATACCTAAATTGGCAGCAATGAGCTACTATTCTTGTACAGAACTTTAAATAAACAGTATCAGTATACACCAGTCACAGCAATATTATTTATAATTGGTACATGTATGGGACCTATTATCCAGAATGTTTGGGACTGGGGCTTTCCAGATATTGGATCTTTCCATAATTTGGATCACCATACCATAAGTCTACTAAAAAAGAATTTAAATATTAAAGAACCCAGTAGGATTGTTTTACCTTAAATACAGATTAATTATGTCACAGCTGGGATCAAGTACAAGGTACTGTTTTATTATTACAGAGAAAAAGGAAATCATTTAAAAAAATTTTGGATTATTTGACTATAATGGAGTCTATGGGAGATGGCCTTTCTGTAGTAGCCGTAGCATATTAATTTATTTCTTAGTATTTACAGTACATAGTGGTGACTCATTTATACAGTGCTTTACAGAGATTATACATCATTATCATCAGTCCCAGCCTCAATCTAAGAACCCTATAACATTCACAAACAATAGAGACATTTTTAGCAGGAGCCAATTAACCTGCCTTTATGTTTTTGGAGTGTGGATGTTATCCAGAGTACCAAGAGAAGACTCACCAAGACACAGGGAGAACATACAAACATGAAGTTATACCTTCATCATGAAAGAAAAAGGTTTCTAATTCTAATACAGAATTACATGTTAAAATTGACAGAAATAATGAAAAAGGGGTATACTACTTGCTTCCCTTCTGTATGTACAGCGCTCCCTTCAGTAATCCAATCCTGTAGTCAACTGAAGTCACGATAATCCGATAATCCTCCTATGCCACCCCCCCTTGCTCCGGGCAGCCACTGTGCATATTAGTATGGGTTTCCAACAGTGCGCTGAGGATGTGCATCTATTCACATTTGAATGCATGTCATCAGTGACCCCTGTAGACCTCCCAACCAACAGGGATCAAAGCATCTCATCGCCATGGTGGGGCTGGATCCTTCTCCACAGTCAGTCAGTGAAAAAGTAGTAGCCAGGAGCAGATCATGGGCATTGCGGGGGATTTATGTTTATGTGCATTGAGGGTTTAAAGGAAAGGGAAGTTGCAGCAACATTACAAACATGGCGGCCCGTTTACAGAGCAGATAAGCAGATAGATAGTTTGCAAAGGGAAATTCTAAATAAAGAAAAAGACTTTTTAGAAACAAAAAACTAGTAATCTGATTGCCTTATATGTGAACTACTATGGGGGTAAGGCATGTATTGCTAGCTTGATTCTTCTTTAAAGCGATAATGTATTATTTTTTTTTAGGCAAATGATAAATCATCATTAGTTAATTATAGATAGACTGTTGTGGTAAAATAACATTTATTTTAAGCATTGCCCTTACTATAAAGCTAAAATATAGATTTTTTACAATACATGTAATATTTGTGCAGTAGGATATTATTTTGCATGACCAGGAAGAGTATTGGCTTTTTCCTTTGTCTTTGGTGATTTGTGTTGTCATAACTGCACCCATTAATTAAGTTCTACTTCAAGGAATACTTGATTGGAGCTAGGGGAAATAAAAAGCTGATGACACTGACATTCATCTTTTATTACCCCATGAATAGCATTTTAGTTAATGGTTTTAAGTTCTAAAGAATGTGGCCTTTTTATTTCAGGTTATTATGAAATGTTGATATATTGTTTCATTAAATCTTATTTTGGGTTTTGGACGTGAAGTTATAAAAGTGCTATGCTTCACTTGTAATGTTCATATATTTACTGTATGTAATTACTTCTTGCCTTATAAAATTTAACATCAAGGTAGGAAGTGAAAGCATTAGCAAGGTTTTTGTTATGAAAACTTGGCTCACAAAAGCCTACCAGCAAGTCATAACATCTATTTTCTGTTCTCCTCTGTGCAGAGTTGCTCCTGGAACTCTTAGCAGCCAATAATAAACTGTGACGGTGTCATTTTTCGGTTATTTTTTTTTACAATGCTTTTACAAAGAAGGTATATGCTGCACAAAAAATGTGTACACATAGCATATCATCTGCAGTTTAACTGTTACAAATGCTCCCTTAAGTGAATCTCATTCAATAGCCCTACCAGTTTTCATTTCCATTGCTCCTGGTCTTAAAAATACACATTACTAAATTATTCACGGACAATCTAAATTGACTCCTTTATTTTAGTTTTCTCTTTTGCTGTCTTTGTTTATTCTCCAAACCACATTTTCTTTAAAGAAACTGTTAATTCAATGGCTTCCAACTTGCAAGGCACTTTTGTCGGCTGTATTCTATGTCTGTGTTTGTTACAAACAGCAGCACAGAGCCATGCCATCTGCTTGTTCTTTGTTTGAATTGAAAAGTTGTAATTACTTTATCCTAGCATTTTTCTGATAGGTCAGCAAACTTTGTTTGACAAATTCATCTTCCAATTACAGAGCAGAATGTTTAATTTGGTGGTATTGCACAGCTGTAATGTCAAGTTGCATTTATGAAATGTCTTCTAAAGAAATTATTTGCAAGTCACTATTTATATTCTGTGATTTTAGAAGTACTGAAGTAAAGCATCATTGTGTGCAACAGAAAATAATGTTAGTAGTCAAATCCATCATCTAGAAAACCTTATTATTTTCCTTTTTTGAACTAATACAACTATGTGCTATTTCCTGCTTGGTTATATCTTCAGAGTGCAGCATAGTTATTCATTTTTAGATAAAATATCTACAATATGTACTTACTTACATCAATTTAATCCATGCTGTTGAATAAACTGTATGGCTGCAGTGACAAAATATAACCAAAATCATGAATTACAGCAGAATATCTGACCTTCCTTGTTAGAGTCCAGGAAAAATACTTTTTAAAAACAAGTCAGAAACTAGACTTCTATTAAATCTAGGTGTATATTGCTCCCATTAATGGTTTGGGGGGAATCATACCATGTTAGTTTACTTGAGGTGCTTGAGAAAAATGTTGTTTAGTCCTTGCTCTCAGTTTTCTGCTTCTTTTGGCAATGCAAAAAAAAAAAGAATAAATGATACTAAAATGCTGAAAAAAATGCTGAAAAGCTTGACTTTTTCTCCATTTATTATGCAACAAAACAGCAACAAATCCAAAATAAAAATAGACCATCTAAAAGTTGTTGATATAATGTACAGTATAAGTCAATGGCAGGTATCCTTTTTACAACTGGAAGATCTTTCTTTGCTTCATGGTTTTCGAGTTTTTTTTAGGTTTTCTGGCACAATTCTGTGACAATAGGAAAAAGTTGCAGTTTTCAAGTTTTTTAGTGTCTTTTTTTGTTCTTACTTTTTCAATTTGGATCTTTTAATAAATGACTAAATATTAGTGTTTTTTGTGGAAATGACATTAGTCGTGGTTTCAAAAACCCTTATAGTCAGATTTATTAAAATGTGAGATAAGAGCTTAAAATAGAAAAATTCACCCACTTTCTATTCATTCTTATGGTATTTTAGAAGCATTTTTATCAATGGGTGAAAGTTATAATTCCCCATTTAATAAATACGCATCTAAAAATCCCATAGTAATAAATAGTAATAAATATGCAAGCTCCTTGTACCTGCACCAGTGGTATAGCAATTTTTCAAAGTGTAGCTGTCCCAAAATGTGTTTTCCACTTTGTTTTAATAAAGTAGAAAGGCTGGAGTAGCATTATATTTGGGGAAATGCTGTTTGTTACATCGTTTTTCCCCACACCATTCAGCATCTATTAATCTTACATGATTATCATTGTGAGGTCACTTGTGCTTAACAGCTGGAAATCTGAATGCAGTGAGCAGATATCATGTCACTTAGCAGCTTAGCAAATCTTGTCCAACAGCAGTAATCTCCATATACATTTCCTTTTTTACTACAAAGGGCCTGGACTTTTGTTGACATGATTCCAACAAAGAACTTTAAATTGAACCACTAACATTGAATTATTTTTGTTTAAAAGGAAGACATATTATTATTGAGCTACAAAGGTATAGAAGCTTTTAAAAAGGTACTGATGGAATAAATAACCAGAAGGAAACCCAATTCCTTTACTTGATGGATTATTTTTCAGAATAACTTAATCACTTTCCATCATTATTTGTTCTGCTAAATCAAATTTTGCTTCATCTGTCCTTCCCAAAAGCATTGTGTATATGCTCTTAATTGCATCAGGATGGGAATGCATTCATCGCTTCTCACTTCAAAGTACTGAAGTGCCCAAGGCATTAAAACTACTTTTTATTTTGTTTAGTCATTCCCTAGCTATCTATGAATAGCATTTAAATGCTATACCAATCAGACGTGTTAGGCTTGAGTGAATATTGTCAAAAGCTGTCAAGATTCATGAAATGGTCTGGTGCTATGAATTTAAGAACAATAAATACAAAGTTCTAAGCAAGGTCATATTTGCACCCCCTTCATCATAGTGTATCTCAAATCAGCTGGCTCAATTATGGTAGTCTGCTCTTGCAACCCCATGTCATCTTCCCAGCATTAGCAATTACTAGAAGTGGATCCATGACTTGATAGATTAATAATCTACAGAAATTCATCCGATTAACACAAATTTAAACACAAAATAAATTGGATACATTACATTTTCAAATAATGTTTTTTTATACAATAAAAGACAGATGCTAGACACTGCCATTATACTAAGGGGGGCATTTACAAACTTTCAGGTTTCTTTTTTTTCAAGATCGTTTTTTGTGCTAAAACTCAATTTTTTTGTGATTTATTAAGTGTAAAAAGCATGAAAAACACAAATACAATACTTGCCATCTAAATGCTGTCGAGATCATGCAGAAGTCAATAGGAGTGTCCTAGGCAAATTGTAACAATCTTTATCAAATTTGTGCTTTTAGTGATTTTGTGCTTTTTTGTTTTTAGTTCACAAAGATTTGTTGAAAAATGTAAAAAAATTTGTGGTTTTAGTAGTGTTTTCACATTGGATTGTAATTTGTTCATGCTTTTTCAATTCAGATCATCTGTGGATTTAGTGGAAGTAAGTTTATCCGTGGTTTCAAAAAAACTCTAAAACCACTTAAATGTTGATAACATTTATGGTAACATAAAGATAAAGCATTCCACAGTAAAATTCTGCCACTCTCTATTCATTCCTATGACCCAGCTCCAATTAAGGGAAAGAAAAGACAAGACAAATCACCCTCTGATTTCATGCACTCTAACCCAGTGGTCCCCAACCTTTTTTGTGCCAAGGACCGGTGGCAAGTGGGTAAAAGTTTCCACGGACCGGGGGGTGGGTGGGTGGTGTTAACCTACATAAGATACTGGACACAACGTAAGGAGGAGTCCTTAACTTAATTAGCGTTTTCCACATATGGTGGTTAAGGGCAACAAACATTTTTTGTCTAATTTCAAATTGAATTTGACTTTAAAAACTTTTCTAACATATGGTCAGAACAACTCGGCTAACGTATAGCATGCAAGAAATAATGTGGTTCACCATGGTTGAAAAGCTCCACTGTTGTGCTCAATAATACTTCTGGGTAAGGTGGGACACTACCTGTTATCAGCTTTTATTATACTTTTTATTGTATTGTAAATTGTGATGTTGTAAAAGTGGTGGGAAATATATGGCACAAATAAAGGATACTTTTTCTATTAAATATATAAATATATTTGAGTGCCCCAAGTGTTCTATTTTTTGTAGTTTTCGCTTTCAGAACGTTGCTTCCCAAGGTGCACCTCTTTGTGCAGGGTAGTGAATATCCCACATGTCGGTGCAAGGCAGGGCGACAAGCATGTGTACTTCCACCTGCATGACCCTTGCTTGCAAACAGTCCATTAGGTGCCAGAGCTAGCACTAATTGACACAATGCTCCTTTATTCTTAGGTTCCTGTGTCTTGCCATTGATGTAACAGTTATTTCAGCAGTATTTGGCCTGACTAAACAAGCAAAAGTACAAACAGCCTTTAACAATAGAGAGAATAAAAATAATAGCGATGATCCAAAATTTAAGGACATGCAGTACCAATCATTGTACTGTATTTATTTATATCTAGAATTTTTCATGTCTCTAAACACTATCTAGGTTACATTTTATTTCAGTAGGGGAATCCTGGTGATGACCGATTGATATTGTCAGGTTAAATAGCAGGAACAAAGATGCTCTGTAAAAAGTATCCATAAATCACAAAGGAAAATAATACCATGCAGCAAAGCTAACTCCTAACTAAAACATGAATGAAAAGATTAGATGTTAATCCTCTAAGATTTATTTCTCAGAAGTATTTTAGCAACACTAACTGAAAAACAGTCACTTCTAATCCTTTTATAAAATACTTCTATTATATCAACAGTGCTCCATGTGTGGTATTTTAAGATGATTATGTAAACTTATATTTGATCAGATTAGGAAGATTGTAAATACTGATTCCCTCTACCCATTTATAGCAAATAGAAGGACTAGAGTGTTTGTGGATTGCATTACACCATTGTAACTTGCAATGGTCACACTATTTATCATTGCAATTTTCAACATTTTCTCCATTTTTATATTGCAAATCATTTAAAGATATCTATCAGGCATTATCGCTCTATTATATTTTTAGAAAATATAATTTCTATGGCTGTTGCTTATAGCTTTATTTAAGTAGTGTGCTGGGAAAGGTTTTAATATTAGACATAAGAATATTCTATGATCACAATGTGGCCAGTAAAACCTACATTTTACATACCCTCATTTTAGGTTTTACTGCATTTTACACTGGGTTTTTTGCCACCAATATACCATGCATAATGTATTTGCCTTATTTTACATTTTACTGGATTTGAAACCATTTTTGTTGGTTCCCTGAGAAATGTAAACTTGCCTCTACTGTATTTGTTATGCAGCCCTTTTACCTGATCTGTAGTTTGCAACATATTAATGATCCATTAGTAATGATTAATAGATTTTCTAAAGCAAGAAAACATTATTTTCTAGCTAAAGTATGGCATTAATATACAAAAATAAAATAAATGTTCAAGAGTGCCCCCCATAAACATTCTACGACTACTCCAGGATGGCAGTGGGGTACACAGTGGATCCAACAGTAGGTTATTCAGCAGCTAATACTATTTTCAATACTATTTTCACTTTTCATACTGCAAGAGCACTGCGGTTGTAATGTAGACAAAGAGGTTATTTTTATTTTAAAAGATACTTTGCATAGCTTAAAAACATGAAATGATAAAGCTTCACTCTCCTTCAACTTAACAATGCCTCCCTTATTAAAAGTGAGCTAGTGAAATCTCACTTTCATGCCTCCTTGCCTTCTGTTAAGCTCTTTGTGCAATTTACCACATTTTGTTATTCCACGTTACCAGTCTTTCTTTTTATACAGCAATGCAAATGAGGTCAGGTTAATTAAATGATATAGTGCAGTAACACCAACATTGCAAATTGAGAGGATCACAAAAGAGTGGCAGCATGAAATTTATAAATGACATTTAAAGAAAAGGAATTGCATGTCTTAACAGCAAATGGGCAATATAAATACCTTTAAATACATAACAGGGCTTATGCACTGATATAAAGAGATGCCATTATCTGCCTTTCCATTGAATCCAGAGCAACAGAGAAATGAAAAAAAAACAACAAATCAAAAAATTTATTTTGAGAGATTGAAAAATGTATGAAAAAGGTATATACAATTTTATGCTGTACAACTGTACAGACGCCCAATAACTCCAATGTTAATTTTCGCCGTTCCACCATTTTTTCATCGAAACCAAACAGGACAGATTTTCTTATCACTATAACCACAAGAGATATGAATATTATAGCCCTATAACTAGTATAAATAGCCCTATAAATAGTATTTAGGGATGTCCTCAGTTAAAATTACTAAAACTTGTGTATTATAATAAATAATGCGCCCGTGTTGTAAAATATGAGGATATTAGAAGTCATCTCATGACCTGCAGCCTTTGGCCTTCTGCTTTCATATGGGTTCTTGAGATCCTACTCATATGAAATGGACATATGGCACAGATATATATACATATACAATCAATCCCATTCTCATTACCATCTACAAAATATAAGGCTAGAAGAATGCTGTTGATGCTTTAACAAAAACTTTTCAGCAAGAAGCAGATAGCACTTCTGCCTGAGGTGGATAAAAAATCCAGCATGAGATGCAGAACACAGCATTGACGAATGCCAACCACTCCTGTCCTTACTGCTTGTCATAGGATAGGCAGCAAGTTCAGACTGTGTCCACTTTAACCCCCAGCCAACATCTATGAATACATCACTTCTGAATGCAGTGTTGTATTCAGAGGGGTGGCCACATGTCTTGGCAATCTAATGCAGAGTTCAGAGACCTGCTATACATTTGTTAAATGACCCCCAATACATCTAGAAGTAGGTTTTGGCACAAGCAATCTTTAAGGAAACCCCACATGAGTTTCCTAACTCACACTGGCTTTTGAGCCGAACAGGTGCCAAAGTTTTTCTCCATTAAAAAAAACTGTTTAGAGTTAAAAATTGCTCCTTCCTAAAAGCACAAGCAGTCTTAAATAAGATCTTAGTTAAACAACAAAACTTTACTTCTACTCAGATATTTAAACAATTGCAAAATTTTACTCACCAGAGCACAATAAAATAGCACAATTAGGCAAAGTTAAACTTTACAGCCCCAATAAGGAAAGCAATACAACAAGTGTATAATCAGGTGCATTAGAAAAGTCATTCGATCCATCACATGATGTATATTATTGCCATTAAATGTAAACGCATTGCAAAACATTGTACAACAGGCTGATATCCCAGATCTCACTGAAACTTTATCCTCTGATAATGAACAGAGATAGTCTTTAGTGCTTCATCGAACACCACTAATTTTTGTCAAAATGGATTATTGATTTTTAGAGTGGAAAGGCTTCAGGTGGTCTGTAGGAAAAAGAATAGCTAATGAAGACACACAAAGAGTTTAATTGATGGTTTAATTTGCTAGAAAAGGTTTATATTTAGCTTTACTCTTGCTGTTTTATGCTATTGAATATACTGGGCCCTCCTGAAAAACAAATTACCAAAGTCAATGGTTTATTGCTAGCCTTAGAGCAGGACATTGTTCCAAGCAAGACTTTTGTTATTCACTCCATAAAACATAAGTTCTGTAAAAATGATATATGTCTTAGCTCAAATTCAGTAAAAAAATAACAAGAAAGGTAATGATTCAGAAGAATAATGTCATTTTTTTAAAGTATCAGCAGGAAAAACAAGAGCTTTTACAGTGCAAATTCTTTTAATACTTTTGAGAAATCCGGCTCTGCCAATACAATTGCTTGGAATGTGCCAGATTCCTTTATAGCTTATGAGACATAAAATGTCCCTGTACAAAATGTATTTAATAGGCATTTCTGTAAGCAGCATTATTGGAATATTAAACTTAAAGTTTTATGTAAGGAAATATTTGAGTGTGAGGGTAATATTTTATTGCGCCATTAGTTTCAGGGTCAAAAGAGCATTGTTACTATGTCTAATGAGCATCATAGAAAAATTCAGAAATGTGAGAAATCTCTTTTCATTGTTCTTATCTATACTGCTTTAGCATACCTGTGTCTTATAAAACACTATGTCAATATCACTAAAATCTTGCACCATATTTTTGTCCATATAGCATCATACAAAATTGCAAAAGGTTTTTGTAATTTACTTTCATTTGCTCTTAGTTCAGTCATGTAATAAAGGCAGACTTGATCTGAAGATGTTTATAAATTAATATTTGTATTTGGCTTCTTGTGAAACACAGGGTCAGAAGGTGCTGCCCCTTAAATAAACAGTAGCAACCAAACTGCACAAACATAAATCTCCTCTCTATTTTCCTTTACCACTTCTCTGCATCATCTATTCATCATCTACTTCACCACCACTCCCCTTGATTTCTTCACAACACAATTTATTTTTTATAGATAAATGTCATGAAGTATGAAACATTGCACTGGTATCTATTTGTCATCCATACTGCATGCAATTTCTTCTGTATACCTTTAAGTTTACTTTAATTTGCTGCAGATGGATGTAATATATGCTACTTTACAACTAGCTTTTTAGCATTTATCTACTGGGTATCTATCTATCTATCTATCTATCATCTATCTATTTGTGGTGGTGTGTGAATGATTCATTTTCAATTTTGTTTCTTTTTAAATTAAAATGATAATAATGAGTGAATGTCCCACCAAGCAAAGAGATCGGCTTGGAAGCTAGCTTTTCATTGTTATGAGTATTTTTACTGTTTATATTTCTGTTCAGGCGCTCTTCCATTTATCTTCCAGTCTGCCACTAAAAACACTGCCTGGGTGCTTGAATCAATGATCCTGACAACCAAACAGCTATTTAAATTGCAATCTGTGTAACTGTAGAACAAAAAGCAAAAAAAAAAACAAACAGAAACAGCAGAAAATAAAAAATGAGGATACATTGCACAAGCGTATCTAAGGATATCAATGTCATCATAATAATAGTTATTTTTAAAACAAACTTCTATTTTTAAAATAGGTTGTATTTCATTTTTTCCTTTAGAACTGTGCTGACCACAGCACAACTGTGAGGCTTTCTTTCTATCTATCAGGTTATTAGAAAACATTAGGAGTTGTTTCTGCCATAAGTGATATTACTAGCTCAAGTGGGGACAATATAATCACTTCACAGATACTACAGTAATTACCCCCTGAAGACATTAGGCTAATGCCACATGTGGTGTTATCTGCCCCAATCAGCCCTGTGTTGAGCACTGATGGGAAAAGCCCCACCAAAAAGGCACCCCGACAGTTCCTCACACACCACAGGGTGGATAAGTGCAGAGTGGTGTTTTTTTCTGCCATGTCATTAGCTTTGAACACATGCAGGACTTTAGTAACAGCTAGCTGTAGTACTCACTAGAAAGTATCCAGTACCCAGAATTTAAGAACCTCACAGTATTATTCCTTCTAGGACTGCTCAGTCTATCCACTTGAGTCGCTTTGCTGCTGGGTAATAGTGAGGGTACTACATCTTCTGCTCTCATTGTTGGAGCCTCTGGCTACTCTGCTAACTACCTTCAAACTCCTGTAGTGAGCTATAAGAGTCTCTAACCTTATTCTAGCTACTGTATGCCAGTACATTTATTTTTCTGAGGCTTCTTTCCTCAGGCTCTACAGCACCATCCACCCCCTCCAAAACAATGTGGGAATAGTTGAAAGGCAAACAGTGCCCCTCAACTCTGAAGAGAGTCAGCTCAATGCTATATGTAGAACTGCTACAACTGCAATTATATAAAATATATTTCATCTAAATCCTTTGCAGAGTCTGCATTCAATGAATAAATATCATGTAAGGCTTATTTTACAGCTGAGTAAAATAAAACCAATGGAAACAGTAGTCAGGTTTCATCTTGGTTTGACAACATTGAAAAGTGGCCTTGGAAATAGTAATAATATACAGAAAATTCTTAACTGGAAATTGCAGCGGGGCAATAAATCATGGTCCATGGGCTTTGGTCACTAAGATCATACAAATAGCCCTTTAGTATAGAGCACAGTTAGACACAAGGCAGCCCTGTTCTTAAAACCTGCCCTGGGTGATAAATAAAGGGTCTCCCAGCACCTAGCACCCCCTATAAACCCCCAGCTTGTACATTTTGCTCTGTTGGTCAAAATCTGACTTGATAAGTCCTATCGTGATGCTAGGAAGGTTTTTTTTCTGTCAGCTAGATCCACTACAATTAAACATGAATGCAAAAGACTAAAACCTATTTTCATCCTAACTCTGCTTAAAAAAAGACTTTTCAGTGCCTTCATGTCTGTGTGCTTGTGTCTGAGCTGAGTTGATTTTTTACAAAAAATACATTAGTGCAGGATTTCTGAGAATGGGAGAAATTACTGAAATATTGTGAAATCCTGGTGCATTCCTAAATTCACAGTGCTGATAATTGGTTTTCATCTGGGCGAGTAAAACATCTGTTGTTTGTTGCTGAAAATAGGTTGTAGATGAAAGCTTACTAATATTTGTTTGAATATGTGTCTCTAAGGACGGTAACGCGAAACTCAATCTGGTGTTTATGAGAAACAAAAAAAAAATATCATTCTGTACTCTCCCTGCAAGTTTTATTATTTAATAACAAATGTACAGTATGTAATATAGCATTCCTAGAGGCACTGTCATGCTTCATATAACTCTGTCTATACCAAACACTATACATTATTTTCTTATCAATAAAACATTATTATTATCAAGTGTACCTTTTCATTGGAGAGATTATAAAAATGAACTTGAAGTAAATGCATTTCAAATTCTGTTTAGTGAGTTTTATGATCTCCGTATGTACTACTGAAATTGACCATTAAAACCAGCTGTTAAACTGTTTACAATCATGTCATTGACTTTCTTGTAAATCAGACCATTTCAGTTTAATTCCTTTTAACTGAGTATAAGTGTTTATTAAAAAATAAAAATCAGTTTCATTTAGCAACATGGATTGTACAGCCATCACTTATTCATAATGTATTCTCAGCTTAAAGAATACTTCAAAGAAAGGCAAAAGATTGCTCCCTTTAATAACTTGGAAGTGTGCAAGCTCATAATTAAGATTTGAATGATTGTTTTTTAAAATATGTGTGTTATGATAGGCATATATGTATGTATATGTTGTAGTATTATACACAGATACGTAACATATAACTTGTGGTAAGCCTGACTTTGCGCTGGAGTGGTTTGTTAAAGGAGAAGGAAAGGTAAAACACGAATTAAGCTTTATCAGAAAGGTCTATGTAAATACAGTCATAAGCACTCACAGAAACGCTGCAATGAGTCCTCTATCAAAAGAAACAGGATTTCTTGTCTGATTTTTTTTCCCGTGCCAGAGTCTGCGCAGCTCTCTCCTCTCTCCTGCTCCCCACTCCCACAAGAATGCTAAGTACTCCCTCCCCCCCTTAGGAATGTATGATCTGAGCTATACAGCAGGAAGCTTCCTTATTGTCTTACAAACTATGCCTGTACAGGGGTCTTGGTCTTGGTGCAAGAGCATGGCATTATGGCATTCTTTTTCCTATGAGGCTTCTGATCATCTGAACAGAATAAATATGGTGAGACTTAAGGGCACTATTGAGAGAACTGAAGGTATGCCTGTAGCTTGAGATTAACTCTTTATTAGCATTTCATTCTCCTTTAATGGTCTACCCCATTCAATGCATATCCCTAGACATTCTATATTAGTTCTATATTGTTCAACTGGGGAGCCAGTGTCACGTGTGTGGCTTGTTTGCAGTTCTTGCAGGGCCTAAGTGATCATTCACTACACAGGTAAGGCAAGAATGTATATAACTGGACAACTACAAATTATTAGTAGTAATCATTTAATTAATATACTTGTACTTAAAAAAGCTTGATATATTTTCCTACATATCATTTCCTAGTTTGATGCAAAAAAAATAAATAAATTTGTTCTTCGTACCTTTTCATTTGTTCCTTTTACCTTTTGTTGTAAGCTATGCTTGCTGCGTTTGCTCCTCTGTGAGGAAATAAGAGCAAAGTAGTCAGGTGAAATTCCTCCTTTGTGGATTTGGATTACATGCATGCATTAATATTCCAATGAATTTGATTAACACCCCAGTTGTTTTTCATATGTGATGAAAAAGACCACTATACATAGTTTCTTGTATAACTAAAATAGACTATACTAAAACTGACCTATACTAAGCTAACTGTATATCTTGAGATCACTATATCCTTGGATTACAGGTGTTAATATAATCTCTCTTCACAATAATTATTTTCACTGCTTCAATTAAAGTTCAGTTCCTCAAGTCAAAATGAGTAGCCTCTTGGGGGCAGAATTATCAAAATGTGAGTTTAGAGCTTAATAGATAAAAACTCACCCACGTTCTATTCATTCCTATGGGATTTTAAGAAGTGTATTTATCAATTGGTGAGTTCTAACTTTCACACATTGATAAATACACTTCTAAAAATCCCATAGGAATGAATAGAAGGTGGGTGAGTTTTCATGTATTAAGATCTATTTATCACATTTTGATAAATCTGCCCCTTTTTTCTTTTCTATGTGGAAAAAGATTCCCCGCTCTCTGTCTATAATGTCCTTTAATGTACTTTTAAAGAAGAATCACGTCCCCTTGCAAGCACCTTTTCTCCAAAAAAACAAAATGTATATACAGGTATAGGACCCATTATCCAGAATGCTCGGGACCAAGGGTATTCCGGATAAGGGGTCTTTCCGTAATTTGGATCTCCATACCTTAAGTCTGCTAAAAAATCAATAAAACAGTAATTAACCCCAATAGGATTGTTTTGCATCCAATAAGGATTATTTATATCTTAGTTGGGATCAATTACAAGGTACTGTTTTTATTACTACAGAGAAAAAGGAAATCAGTTTTAAAATTCTGAATTATTTGATTAAAATGGAGTCTATGGGAGATGGTCTTTCCGTAATTTGGAGCTTTCTGGATAACGGGTTTCCGGATAAGGGGTCCGATACCTGTATTATAATGAACATTGTTAATAGTTACAGCAATTATTTGGTACCACAGATGACATCTTAGGTTTGTCAGGGAAATCTGCTGCACTATCTCTGCATTAAAAGGGTCTCTGCCCTTGACCAACTAAGTGGAGCTTAGGGTTTTTTTACAGGTTATCCTTATTTTTGTACTGCTGCTACAGCTCCTTCACTAGTATTTAGTCTGGCTTTGGCATTTTTTGCAGGCTATCGTTATCTTTGTACTGCTGCTACAGCTCCTTAACTAGAATTTAGTCTGGCTACTGTGAGCCCTCAACGCTAAAGGCTCTGGAGCCCTCACCGCTAAAGGCTCTGGAGCACAGTCCATCTACAAGGAGGACAGGGAAACCAAAGAGGCAAATCATTTCCAAATTGATGGTTTATAAAGAACAGGTGGTCATATGGTATATAAAGCAGTAATATGGTGCATTCTGGTTTAAAAACTCCTAGGGCTAGTTGATACAATAAAATGAATATATAACTTTCAAACAACTATTGCTTAACTAAACACTACAGGTGCATACAGCCATTTTAAGCCCCTGATTTTACTTAATCTATGCTAGGGGGCTATGAAAAGAAAGGGTATTTTCTGCAAAGTGGTAAGAGAACATAGTAGCAATAAGTATGTTATAATATGACTGGGCAGAAAAAAGAAAAGAACTGATCAAGTTAAAAGTAAAAAAAAAAAAAAGAATATTGAATTCAGTCAAGGCACAACAAGAAATTAAAATGGCACTTACAAAATACAGATCTATACTGTGTGCCATTATAAATATTGATCTAAAACTAAAATATATGCTAAGCATATATGAGCTAATCGTAAGATCTGTTGATTGCAGGACTATATGTAAATAAATGTATAGGTAAGGTGACTTGTATTAATGTAAATGCCTGGTGGGTATGAAAGGAGGGGGTTAATGATTAGGTATGATATTAATTTCTGTGGGAACAGATTTGTTTATTTAATATGAGATTAAAGATTTACTAGTCTACATGTGCAATCAGACTACTCATCCATGTCATGCAATACATCCACCTTTTTTTTCTTCCACAAACCCGACAAGTATTCTTCATAACATTGATTTCTCTGATTATCTTCACATTTTGTGCCAAAACTGGCAAGATAGAAATGTCCTGCAAGTCCTGGCAAAGTCTCACAATCCGTTTTAGATAGAGATTCTGAGAGATGGAGAGAATGTTCATTGGAATTTGGCACCAGAGGGATCTTAGTTTGTCTTTTGCATGCCATCATTTATAGAAATGCACTTACTGCACAGCTTTACATCAAGTCAATAGCATTTTAAACAGAGCTTGCATACAAAACACATAAAGTCAGTGACTCATGCTTAGTCTTGCTGCTGTCATTAATACTGAAACTCATAGCTCTTTAGTGCCTGCTTAAGCCTTTCTAGAGTAAATAATTTTGGGACACAGGCACCATTATTTGCTACCTCTTTAAAACAAGAACTTAAAATAAAATGTATTTTTTAATGTATGCCAAGATCAATTATTAAATCTATCTATCATCTATCTATCTATCTATCTATCATCTACTGTATCTATCATCTCTCTCTATCTACCTATTGTAAATGTATTCTCCTTTTGTAAGATGGAAAGTTCATTGTACTCAATTTTTATAGCTACTTGATTGATTGAGATGGTCATACTCTCCGACCATCTATTTTTCTGTGTTAACTTGGTGGCCAGTTTTCAACAGACCATTATGCAATCTAGTGTCAGCTTCCTCAGGCCATACAAGAACCTGACACCCTTGGCCAACTTTCACAGCAGTTAGATATAGCTTAGCTCAAATGGTATATGTTTTTATATAGAACAGCAGAGGAAATAAGAATGGACTTCTCCTAGCCTGACAACCACTAGCTGAGGACTACTAGGGCCTGTGCTTATCAGGAGATTCTTTGGTACTCTGTTAGGCCCGTCCAACCTTGCTGCAATCCTCTCTAATCGGAGTTGATCTACTCAAACTGAAAATGTCATTGGTTGATTCACCTTTTTAGCAGCTGCATAATGTATGAGCAGAAGAGAAGTGAGAACAAAAGCTACAGGCAGACACATTGGAATAAAAATACAATTAGAAGAATTGAAGTACCTTTCAATTTTAGGAATTTAAAACTAGTTAAATCATCAGATTGCCATTAGTCAGTCTAGTAAAGGAGTGTCTTTGTCACCCTGGAATTGTGATCTGAGGTCTATCTCTCTATATATATATCGATAGAATATGACAAATAATTTATGGTGCTATTTTATCTTTTTTTAACTAACTATTTCAATATGTTAAACTAAATATTTTAGGAAGTTACAATAGTTTTACGAATTTAATTACAATTGATATCCAATATAATAATATACAGTATCCTGTAAACAAATATTTAAATAAAGCTTTCCTTAAGTCTATAGAGCAGATGGATCTAATTCCCGCTCTCTTTATGAAAGGTTTTATTTATGATGTTTTGTTTGAAGCATGAGAATAGCTATAGTTAAGCCTGAAGGTTTTCTACCATCCATTCATTTCAGAAAGTGAGAGGACTTGACACGTTGTCATTGAAGCACAGAATTTGCCATTCAAAGTGTTGTGTGAGCATATGCACTCTGTCTGCCGAGTTGATTTACAGTGCCACAGCAGGCAGTATGTTGATACAGAATCTGCTGTGAGAACTATATTTTCAGTTTGCAAGACCATAACCCTGTAAAATGACCACAGGATTTGCTTTTGGTATCGTTAACATAAGGCCTAGTTCTAAATGTTGCTAAACAGCAAGTTAGATTCACATAGAATATGCAG
Source organism: Xenopus tropicalis (assembly GCF_000004195.4). NCBI lineage: Eukaryota > Metazoa > Chordata > Amphibia > Anura > Pipidae > Xenopus > Xenopus tropicalis. The sequence continues at coordinate 106,323,570 of NC_030678.2, read as the reverse complement.
AAATATACAAACCACACTTATTTACAAAATATATATAGAATTCTTTGTTTCTGTTTGTTTTTGCTTAGCTCTTCAGGAGTTATCAATAATGTAACTGTATACTTTTCCCATTATATAAAACTGCTATTCCCAGCTGTATTAACTGTACATGCAGCTAGAGAAAGAAATCAATATTGTTCCCCTTAGTATATTATTAAAAGGCAATGCATTAAAAGGTGCACAGTTTGTATTTTTAATTACCAATAACATGCAATGAGATGTTTGCTTTCAAACAGAGGACTAGAAATGACAGCCTGTAGATTGGTAGCTATTGGTTATTAAACCTAGCATAGACTTGGTGCTTAATATATTTAGCAAATATTTTATTATGTTTCTAAAAAGTGGCCTTATTATAACAATCTCATATTCCATAGTTATCAAAAATAACTCCAAAAAGTATGGTATATTTAGAACTGAGGGAAAGCAGAGCTGATTATACAGAGATATACTTACACTATAGGCACCACAGTCACTCATCATAAGGTCAATCCTTATTCCTAATAGTTGTACATTGACCTACTGCTGTTTGCAAGCTGATCTATAGTGTATTGAATGTGTCTTGAAAAGTCCTTACCTACCTATAACTCATCATGTTGTTTCTGAGTGATGAGACACATGGTCCCACTATTTCTTTCCACCTATTACAACAGAAAAGTTTCTTCCAGAGTATCTGTAGGTCAGGTCAAAACACACATATACTCCTACTATATGAGAGAATCAAGGGAATGAGATAGAGGTACCCTATTTTGGTCTCATATAGCTTAAAAGGCTCTGACTATCATGCTCTTTGTCTATGTAATACTCCCTCTAAATCTTCAACAGACAGGCAGTTTAGATGAATGCTGGAAATTTCTAAAAGTAAGTAACAGGGTGTTAAATACTGCAGTATTCTTTCTCCTGGTAAGCTTGGTTGGAAAGGTGGATTGCATTTAGCAATTACCCAGAGGACTAGATGTTTGGTTTCACCGTATTTGTATATAGACACACACCCATGCACATAGTGTACAGATATTTGTCTTGTGTTCTACAGGCAGTGACATTTTCATGTTGTGCATTATATAATGTTAATAGCTGGCAGCACTAAATCTCCTTTATGCTATCCCTGTGGCCACTTGTATAATTTTACTAATGGAAGCTACAGGGTAGTAATTCAATATGTTTCCCACTTTATATAGCAAGCTTTTAGTTTTAAATGAAAGAACACTAGCAAAAATAAAGAGATCACTGGTGTGGTACTGATATGTCAGTCCACTCTGTATTTTCCTTCTAGTAGTTCTAAATATTTCAGTTAGTTATATGTAAGATGATTGAAAGCATAATGCAAAAGATATAACAATATAAAAAGAAAGCTTCTTTCTCCATGTTCCATTCTTCTACAGCTACAGACAGAGGCAATAGCTAAAATGTCCATTTTATTTTCTCATGAAAAGTTCTGAATGAATACACACAAATATCATGTTGTGATTATGTTCTAGTTCATGAACAGAAGCATATACTGTAACTAGGTTAACAGTTTTTTCACTAGTTTTACAAGGGGACTATTCCATAATATATATATATATATATATATATATATATATATATATATATATATATATATATATTGTGTGGTAGAACACTAATATGTTACTGATTAGTTTATGCAGTAGAGCTAAACTCAAAGAATCCCATTGTTATTTTGAGCCTTAAGATCTTAGCATGATGTTGTTGTACAAACCTGTTAACACCAGAGACAAACAATAGCTAGTGTAAACCTCCTTAGCTTGCTAACTATTCTCTTGTTCTCGTTAACACTTACCCTTGTCCATGGTGGCCAAAATCATAGATGAAATAAACACAAATGGGCAAAGTAATAAATGGCATTAACTACAAATATTTACACAAAGTAAACATTTTTCATTTTGGTCGTCACATGTTTTGCAAACTGATAGCAACTCAATCTTCAATGGGAAAAAAACTATATTGCACATTTTATTTGCAGCACTGCACAGTGTTTGTAATAAAATGTCTTTTATTACAAGCACTGTGCACCTAAAATTATGCCACCTTGAAGATGGTCTTAAAACTACTACAATGTACAATTAAAATTTGTAGTGTAATAAACTGCTTGTTGAACATAATTACATTGTGAAATGCAATTTTTATAACTGGGCCAGTTATGCTATAATGGATGATGTAGGAATGTCAAGTATATGTATTTCCTAGGCCTTACAAGAGAATATAATGAACATTCTCAGTTAGACCCATGATAGTGTTTGGTTGCTTACAACAGGCCTAGCTATAGTTTTAATTTTCCTTTGTCTACATTTCACTTCAGATATGACAATAATCCAGACATTAAAGCCAATGTAATTGTAAGGGACTGAAGGTTTTGTTACCTATTCTCCAGGAGTAAGAGTTAGAATGAGGTTAGCTGAGAGGAGAAATAGAAGAAAAAAGTGTCCTGGGTGTACCTCCCGTAGAATAGGGACTCAAGCGTACAGACCTAGGGGTAGATGTTTACTGCCTAGGTTAGACTTACCCATCAGAGGTCAATTATCAATATATTGACTGAGGCAATGTGGAAGTATCCAATCCCAATAGAGGCCCTCCAAGTCAAGTCAAGTCATCTTCATTGTCATCATATTTGCATATAAAAATATACAATGAGACGAAATTGCAAATTAAGGGATAACTGTACTGTATCTATCTCTGACTATCCTCCCAAAGATTGCTCTACTTTGCTATGAATAAAGAGTTAGCATTTGTTTAAAAAAAAAAACAAAAACACTGGTGCACAGTAGATTTACTTAACTATTTAACAATTTTAATCAACTGTAGTTCAGCAACACCCTTCTTCCACTTAGTCCACAAAGGCCCATTCCCAAAGATTAAGTCACATGTTTATTGATTTGTTTGGTAAGAAAAGTGTTTTCTAGAGCACACACTATATTTAAATATGGGCTCATTAATGTCAGGCAAAGGAATTAGAATATTATTAACCATTTTTAGTGATGAGCGAAACTCAACATTTTTTCGAAATGACGAAAAATTATTGAAAACGCATTGAAGTCAATAGGCAACAAATTTTATTTATTTTATTTTTTTTACTCCAAATGCATTAAATTCAGTGGCCATTTTTTCTCACTCCATTGACTCATTGACATTTTTGTTTTGGCGACTTTTTTGTTGCAGTGAATCTTTGCTGCAGTTTTGGAAAAAAATGTGCTGATGGCGAAATGCAGATTTTTTTGCTGTGAATCCCTGCATCACTAACCATTTTATGTTAATGAAAAATCAGTTAGAATATTTGCTCATCAAAAAAGCAGGTCCCTGTTATTCTTGTCTAGTGAAATTAATTTAGTGTTTTTATGAGACCTTTTCATTTTGAAAGCATTTTAAATAATTAGAGATTAAGCAACATCCCACTGCAGACTGTTTTTAAAGATAATTGTTTTTTTTAATTAAGTGAAAGAACAACTGGAAGAAATCACTATGCTGTTGTCAAGTAAGATGAGCAATATTTACAGCATCCTATTACGGTATTAAAAGTATTTAAAATACATTAAACCATGCTTAGGGGTAACAGAATTTTCTATGGTCATTTATACATGTTATCTAAAAAGGCCTTTCCTATGAAACATTAGGTATGGGTTAGACCTAAGGTAGCCTCTAAAACTTAGGAGCAGACACATAAGGCTAATGCCACACGAAGCGTGCCGAGAGTACGCACCATACACTTGAAACTCCCCCTACCTGTGCCTGCACCTGAATGCATTGAATACGCTCGGGTGCAGGCACATGTAGTTGATATTCACATAAAAACACGAGACTTTGCATTTTCTCACGTTTTTAAGTGGATATTGGCTATATATGCCTGCACTCGAGCGTATTCAGTTCATTCACGTGCAGGCAGAGGTAGAAGTGCATGTAGCGTATTTTTAGCAAACATTTTTAATATGCACTATACGCTACGTGTGGCATAAGCCTTAATTGGATATAGGCAGTAACTGCACTGCCTGTCTTTATCAAATTTAATTAGTGGCATTGTTTTAATCACATTTTCAAAAAACAATAACCTTTTTTTTTTTTTACAAAAACTTGAATTTCAACAACCAGAATATTATGGGTATTAAAATACTGATCTCATCTTCTCTTTCTGTGCCAAACAGAATTTCTTTATCCGTCTAAAGGAAACTATAGAAGCTGGCATAGTAATTTCAGTACTACTCTGGCTGAAGAGAATGTCAACTTTTTTTTATAACTAGGGAAACAAGACAAATTGAAATATGAAATATTTTCAAAGAGTCTGAAGGCCCTATTTGTAAAATGCTGAAGTAGTAACATTTTTACTTTGATTCACTTTGGCAGTTTTTGTCAGTGTTGGAAATGCCTATTTATAAAGCTTCAATTGTAAAGCAACAACATAACATTTTACTGAATCTCTGTTATTTCAACAGCATTTCGATTATCGCAACAAAATAATCGTGAGGTTGCAAAGAAAAAAAAATCCTATCATCTTGCACAAATGAAATGACCTTAGCTAGTAAAGCAATATTTTTGGTGAATCCAGTGTTGCTGTTTATAAATATAATAAATTGAACACAAACAGTTAAGGCTGAAGTTTATTTTTTTTATTAGCCAGTTATACTACTTTGATGTGCTGTAATTTGCCCCTTTTTTCATAAGCATTTTCGTGATATTTGCAATCTTAAGAAATTATCGTATCCAATCCGAATTTATCCCGTTCGGGATTCGAACTCGCGTTTTCATGAATGTGCCCCAATGTCTAGTTATTTCGGAGCAATAACAAATCTGGCAATAATGAAGCATTATTGATTTAAACAATACATAATGACTAATGATGCTGCAAGTTTTTAGAGCAGTCTGGATAACTGATCTTATATACAGTATGTATTCTCTAAAAACTTCTGGGATAAAATTTCAATTGGTAACTATGCAGTTTTAGATGTGGTTACTGATAGGGGATCTATTATCCTAAATGCTTGGAACCTGAGGTCTTAGGGCCGTGACAGACGGGGAGATTAGTCACCCACGACAATCTCCCCGAAATGCCATCCCACTGGCTAGAATGTAAATCGCTGGTGGGATGGCATAGGCGATTTTGGCGCCACGTATGCAGTGATTTACATTCTAGCTGGTGGGATGGCATTTTGGGGAGATTAGTCGCCCGCGACAAGGGAGATTTGTCGCGCGGCAACTTATCTCCCCGTCTGCCATGGCCCTTACAGATAAGGGGTATTTCTGTAATCTGACTCACTGTATTATAGGTCTACTAAAAACATTTTGATAATGTAAATAAATAAAAAAATAACATAGTTTGCTATCAACTTGTTGATTTATTTTAGCTTAGTTACCAAGGTAATGTTTTAATATGATAAATAAAAAGTAAATTCATCAAACAAATAAGAAGTCCTTGTTTATAATAGACTCTATGGAAGATGCCTTCCTATGCTGTAAAGCATAATTGCTATAGAAAATAAAGGGGACAGTGAGGCCTTATGGGAGATCTTTATTTGTATATGTAATAGATACTGTAATTCTGGTAATCCAGCTCTTGTATGCTTTGTAGTCTATTTAAAAGCTCAAAGCAAGTTGTGTAATAAAGAAATTACATATATAATATTTTAATTTTTTCTGTATTAGTCTGAAGATTCACTTATTTGTTTTAGCAGGATACATTTACTTTGAATTTATATGACCATTTCACTGATAGTTGTTTCCCCAGTTTGCTGGAAGTGATTGGCTAAGCTATTTCTATTGTAGTGATGAAACAATGTCACTGTGATTGGACTGGGCAAAATGATTCCTTCCTAGTTTTAGTAAGTCTTCATTTAAAGCTTTTGTTTGTTGTTATAGTAGACAGGAATTCTGTAACAGTTCACTGATTTTAATAATGTATAACAGAATTTAATTCAAGTTAACATATTTGATTAAAAAAACCTCATAGCTTTGGTTTAAAGTTTGATTTTCATCGCAAGATAGAAAATAAATATTTAGTCAGCTTATGCTTTCAGATATATTAGGCCATAAGTGATACATAAGTGATACATGCATTGCTTTTTAAAAGGTGAACAAGTCTTTAATCTAAAAGTGTCTTATTGCTCCATATTTGAAGGAAATGGCATATTTTCAATACAGTACTAGGAGAGTAGAACTTAAGCATTATATGGTACAATAGTATGTTTAATTGAGGTATTTCTAGCATTTTCTATAGGGTTTACACAATACTAGACCTACAGAATCTCCTTTAAACATAATAATAAAGATATATATAATATATATATATATATATATATATATATATATAAAATCAAGATTCATAGCAAAAATTCTTGTACTTCACCTGTGACAGGTACTCATAGATTTACTCTATGCTGATCAAACTGGCTTCATGCAAACAAAAACAAAAAAAAACTACTGATATTAATTTTAGAAATATAAGTATTACTAGTCTATTTGGCAGTTCTGCAACCCGGAAACCAGCCATGATGATAATAAAGTTTTGAGGGATATAATACATTTTAAATGCATGGTACATAACTATACATTTGTATGGCTTGCATTTGTATTTATCTTAGTGGTACATTTGCTAAGCCGCAACTTTTTCAGATTGATCTTTTTGTCACCTAAAACCTGAAAAAAAATTTGGGACTCTTCCAAGATTTATTATGCAACCATTCTGAATCCGAAAATAATCCATCTAAAACCTGTTGAGAGCATGTAGAAGTCAATGGCAGCTCTTTAACAATTGGAAGATCTTAATTTTGCTTTGTGGTTTTAGAGATTTTCAGGATTTTGATGCTGGCTTTTGTGCAACAATACAAAAAAGTCATGGTTATCGTGCAACAAGATGAAAAAGTTGCAGTTTTCGTGACTTTTACCTGATCTGTTTTTCGGTTCCTACTTTAAGTTCAGATCTTTTAATCCCTTTTGTTGAAATGAGTTTTCATGGTTTCTGTCACGGCTGGTATCCCAAAACTCAGAGCAGTCTCCAAGGGCCTGGTCACGGCTCACGTTTCCGCCTATAACCGCCGCCTTTCACGTCGGGAGGAGCCCTTCGCTACTCGGATGCCGCGAGGTCTTACAGAGAGAGACCCAAGGAGAGAGTTCTGAGCAGGCAAGGGAACCAGAACCGTGTTGCAGGGAGAAGGGGTACAAGAATTCGCAGTCAGAGGTCAGGCCGAGGTCAGCAACGTTCAGAGAGTGCAGTACCAAATCAGAGTCCAAAAGAGTAGTCAGAGGTCAGGCCGGGGTCAACAACAATCAGGTCTGTAGTTGGGAATCTGATCAGCTATTATCCTGGCTTCTGCTTTAAACCCAGTGGGTAAGCTGTAGCCTATAGGATAAACCCATGTAAATGGGACTTTTCTAGGAGCCTTAAATGAGAAGGAAAGGCTAAGTCCCTTGGGGGTGCCAAAATGTTAGGCACCCCCAAGTGACTTAGAACGCCTACCTTGTACACCGGGCTGGTGCCCCCGTACGGAGAGAACAGCACCAGCCCGGGGCAGCTGCCGGCGCTTCCTGCTTCTTCCTCGCTTGTGGGCGCATGCGCAGTAGAGTGAAAAGCCGAACTTAAACATTAAAGTCGGCTTTTCACTCTACTGTGCATGCGCCGGCCCACGGATTACAGCAGCAGCGCGCAAAGGAAGGAGGAAGCGGTGTCTACAGGTGCCCCGGGCTGGTGCTGTTTTCTCCTAACAGGGGCACCAGCCCGGGGTACAAGGTAGGTCATGTAAGTCACTTGGGGGTGCCTAACATTTTGGCACCCCCAAGTGACTTAGCCTTTCCTTCTCCTTTAAGGAATTTCTTCCCAGAATCCTGTTATGACTGCAGCGCAATACCAAACAGAATCCGGACGAGTAGTCAAATTCAGGCAAAGGTCAGTTCAGGCGGCAGTACAGGACAAGTCAAGAACAGGCAAGGGTCAAAACAGATCAGAAGCACAAGAATAACACACCCAGGAACTAACAGAAGGTAGACCTACGTTGGGCAGGGATTACAAGCTAAAATCGGCTTAAATATTTGAATTTGGCGCCATAGTGATGTCATGCGCGTGCGCCGAACCGAAACGCGAGTGCGCATAGGCGCCACTGTTTAAAGGACTGCGCGCCGTGCGCGCGCACCCCTAGGAAGAGCCGGCGGGCGTCCCCGCAACAGAGGAGGCGGCGGGCGTCCCCGCCGCCCCACTAGACCACCAGGTACCCTTACAGTTTCATTCACCCACTGATAAATACACTTTTTAAAATCCCCTAGGAATGAATAGAAAGTGGGTGTGTTTTTCTGTGGTGAGCTCTCACATTTCTCACATTTTAATAAATCTATGATAGATTATGTATATAAAGAAGTAAGAGAGTATTAAGTACTATTTTGAAGATTATTCAAGTCTTTCCAGTACAATTCTTATGCAAGCCTTAAAGGGTTACAGTGTTTAGGGATCCACTGGTACTCAGATTGGGCGTATTTTGTTCCATATACCATAACCCATATAGGTTCCTCTCCTAAATATATCTGCACATCACTTTTAAGATTGCATTTGAAATACCTTTATTGCTGCAGCATTAAGCCCGTAATTGGTTTTATCTCTTGAGTAGCTTGGCCAGCCATTTTTAATTATTAGCACATGAAAGTTTTATTATGCCAGCTTTATATTTTTGTGTCCCAGACTTGACCCTAAAGTTTGCGATTGTCCACCTGAAAGCAGTTTGATTAAAAAAACCTGCATTTTTTCAGCTTTTCAATTAAGCCAGTTGAAATAAAGCTGAAGCATGGCTATCCTAAAAGAGATTCCTATATTTTACTCCACTTATGTCTCCTCAGGCTGATGCCACATGTGGCGTTTTTTCTTAGCCTCAAAACGCCGCACAAGCCACACAGCCCCTGACTATGGCGTTTTTCAGCCTAGCACTGGTGACGTAGCAAATCCCGTTTCCATGGTGCTAAAAGTGCGAATGACGATGTGTATTTCCGCTAGGCCTGGCAGCTGCCTTTGTGTATACATAGGAATAGCTGGCTTTGCAAATACTAGCGTATTTCGGCCAACACTTGAAAAATCCGTGCTAAGGCGTTTTCTAGCGTATTTCCGCATTGTGTGGTTTGCTTCGAGTCTTTTCAAGTTATTTCTATGGATGATGATATCGGGCGTTTTTCAGCCGCTGAGAGAATTAGAAAATGCGCAACGTAAAAACGCCACGTGTGGCATCAGCCTAAGTCCTCACATTTTCCCCCTCCTAGCTAGTCTGTAAACATAATGTTGCAGAGCTTGTTCAGGAAAAATTTTGGACCTAAAATTATTATGTTTTGTCTTAAAAGGTGCACTGGATTAGTAAGTCATCTTATATTATATGTTTAATGCATCATTTATAATATACATATATATATATTTATATACAGTATATAAGAAACTCAAATGAAGGGACTGCTCCACACAGGTCTTATGAAGAATAAATGGATTTATTTGCCGACTATAACAGAGACTGATGTTTCGGCTGGTATCCCAGCCTTTTCGTCACACGGCTATTCTTTTGACGCCCGCGACTATTCTTTTTTGATGCCGGCGACAATTTTTGGATGTGCAGCGAATTTTTCCATGACAAATTGTTTCATCCGTTTTGCGAAACAATCCACCAATGGCAAAACGTGGAAATTCGCCGCGAATCCATGCCTGGTGAAACATTTTGCCCATCACTACTAAATAGCCTTTTAGCAGATGTGGCCGGAGGTCAGGTCAGTAAAAAAAGATTTAAAAAGAATGGGATGAATGTAAATCATTTTTAAGGCTTTAAACTATATAAATGTGCATTTAATGGGCAAACATGGTAGACCAACAATATAGTTGTATTAACACAATATAGTTGTATTTGATGTGTTTCTATCCATGGACTTTTATCAGCATTCAGATTTATATATTACATGATAAATCTAGATTTTGAGTGGTGGCTATATTTGTTGCTGTGCCTTTACATTAAATGAGTGCTGATTCATTAGCCTTTCCAGATGAGATGAGAATGATTCTCCCTGTCTTTATTCCTCTTACACCAATACATATTTTTGTTTGCGTGTGTGTGTCACAAAAATAGAAAAGGAATTCCATGCTCAGCAGGGTCTAATTAAATCAATAAATACTTTTGGTTAGTAACTGTAACCTGTTGTTGTTTTCAATTTTTTTTTATTTCTGAGATCTAGATGAAACTGAAGCATTAAATTGAGCAGAAGGCGTGTGAAAGTACATACTGTGAAGCCACTGCTGACAGAGGGAACACAATTGAATTCATATTCAAAACATTTTTTTGTTTGCAGTATGACTTAAATGAGTTGGTGCTTCAAGTAATCTCCCTTGAGATATTATATGGCAGTTTTTCTTAAAATGCATTCTCAGCAAGCTCTTAAAAATGGATTCAACTATTTAATGTGAATAGGGAAGTGCAATTAGCTTTCCTCTAGATGTTGCTAAGCTACTAGTTCCAGTGCATTTTGCTATTGGGGGATGGGTGACCCAGATGATTAGGGTTGTGGCTGAAGGCAAAATAGTGGGGGATATGTACAATATTTCCTAGTTCAGTGAACTCCATCCATTTTAATGATCTTAGTGCACTTAAAATAACCAAATCAAATATTTGATCATGTGCCATGGACATAACACACATTTAGGGGCACATTTACTAATCCACGAACATTAGAAAAGCATCCGAATGCGTTTTTTGTAATGATCTGTATTTTGCGATTTTTTCGTAAATTGTCGTGACTTTTTCGTAGCCATTACGACTTGCTCGTAAATTGTCGCGACTTTTTCGTTGCCATTACGACTTGCTCGTAAATTGTTGCAACTTTTTCGTAGCCATTACTACTTGCTTGTAAATTGTAGCGACTTTTCCGTAGCCGTCGTGCCGAGTACGAAAGTTTCGGATTCATTCAAGCTTCAGTATTGTGCCATTGAGTCCTATGGGAGGCTTCCAAAATCATGCAAAGTCGTAAAGGTTTGCCCGTCGTTTACGAGCGCTCAATACGAAAAAGTTGCGACAATATACGAGCAAGTCGTAATGGCTACGAAAAAGTCGCGACAATTTCCGAGCAAGTCGTAATGGCTACGAAAAAGTCGCGACAATTTACGAGCAAATCGTAATGGCTACGAAAAAGTCGCGACAATTTACAAAAAATTGCAAAATGTTTGTTTCCAATCCGATTTTTTCCCATTCGGGATTCGGATTTGTGGATTAGTAAATCAGCCCCTTAGGGTTATGTAATATAAGGCAATTAGTTTGCCCAGGGACAGTAACCCATAGCAACCAATCAGCAGGTAGAATTTAGTGGTCACCTGTTTAAAAGTAACCTTGTATTAGTTGCTATGGGTTACTGCTCCTGGGCAAACTTTGTACCTTTAATTACATATGGGGGATTGAGTTTAAATGGTTTAAAAGAGTTTACAGGTACTTTGGAATGGAGGTGTGCATGCAAACTGGAGATGGTGCCTATTACATTCTGTCATCAGTTCTTGCTTTATTCCTGTAATCATGTTACCCCGTTATCGCTTTTGGCCTGTCCTGACTCTGCACGTGTGCTGCCTACCCTGACTATTGCAGCCCATAATGTCCATTAAATGCACTTTTTAAAGCAGGCAGCTATGTTTGTAAACCCTACTGTCACAAATGGGATTTAAATCTTTACATTCTGATGCATTCTACAGAAGCTATTTGAATAGGACATAGATCTGAAATATAGTCAGGGCATGGCGAGTTATTCCTACTTCTTTATCTGTGTCACAAGGAGACCGTTATTTTCTCTTTCAAAGATGTATACAACAGTTAAATGTCTCATTTTACTCCATTTGTGGAAAATGAATGCAGATTCTGTATCAAAAGAGCAGGTAAAAGAAGATGAGCAGAAACTCTTGGACAGCTTGAAACAACCAGTGTGACTGTCTAGAGATTCTGATAATAAAAAGTCTAAAGTAGTTCTTTCTACTCTGCAAGGAATGTGTTTGGTTTCAAAGCAAAGGTACAGGTATCTCGGCATGCGACAAAGAAGCGCAAAGTTCCTGGATAGTGTATTCTCAACAGGCAACACATAGCTTTCATTTAACACATTTTTTCAGTTGGAATCAAAATGACTGTGAAGGATCATTACATATTAATGCAGAGGATGCAAGTGGCTTTTTTGAAATTGCCCAGTTAGGACTATAGGACTCCCTCTGAATCTTTACATCATTTTTGGAATAATACTGGCCACAGCTTAATTACAAACAGTTCAAAACAGACATCAACTAATACAATGCATGAGTAACAGACATATAAATATGTACATTTATGTATTGTACTGTGTAACAATTCACACACAGTAAATAATAAACATGGTCATAGTCATGCACCTAATTAAGAACCCCCTGTCTGTTTGCCCTTCTATTAATTGCACAGCAATGTTCCGATAGCTGTCTGTTACAAAGTGACCATTTAAAAGGTCCCAACCCATATTCTCTTGAATAGGTTTTCAAAAATCTTACCAACCATGGTCACCCTCCATAGGGGTTAAACCACTTACCAACAGATACAAAAAAAAACCCTTATTAGGGTGAGCAAGTAGGGACCTTACTTTAGCAGACCAACCTTAAATGGTGGGCTGATATTCTTAACCAAACTCTAAATATAGCCTATCTACTAACAAAAACACTAATCCCCTACCCCAACTCCAAGCTTACCAATGGGCCACTCCCTCAAGCTAAGTTGAGTCAAGCAACCCCTCCTTCAAGCTCCGGCTGTGGCTAACGGTAGGCTTGGTTATTAGGTTATTAACAGAATTCTAAATTGTTGTGCATTTATATTACAGGCAGGGGTCTTTCTGTAATTTGGATCTTTGTACCGTAAGTCTACTAAAAAATCATTTAAACATTAAAGGAACAGTAACACTAAAAAATGAAAGAGCTTTAAAGTAATAAAAATATAATGCACTGTTGCCCTGCACTGGTAAAACTAGTGTGTTTGCTACAGTAACACTACTATAATTTATATAATAAGCTGCTGTGTAGCCATGGGGGCAGCCATTCAAGCTGGAAAAAAGGAGAAAAGGCACAGGCTACATAGCAGATAACAGATAAGCTCTGTAGAATACAATAGTGTTTTATCTGTTATTTGCTATGTGCCTGTGCCTTTTCTCCTTTGAATGGCTGCCTCCATGGCTACATAGCAGCTTATTTATATAAATTATAGTAGACTTTCTGAAGTAAACACACAGTGCAGGGCAGCAGCACATTATATTTTAGTTACTTTTATACACTTTCATTTTTTGGTGTTACTGTTCCTTTAAATAAACCCAATATTGTTGCTTTGCCTTAAATAAGGATTAATTATATTTAGTTGCAAGTACAAGGTCATGTTTTATTATAACAAAGAAACAGAAAATAATTTTTAAAAACATGAATTATTTTTTTAAAATGGGAAATGGCCTTTCCGTAATTTGAATCTTTCTGGCTAATGGGTTTCTGGATAAAAGATCTCATACCTGTACAAACACGGGAAATTTTTAGCTTCTGCTTTGCAATAAACACTGTAGGGCGATAGCCCACCAAGAATTCAGTGTTTCATACAGTCAATTGTAGCAGGCACTCACTTGTAATCCCTTTTTCTGATGGCCTGGGTGCAGTCCAGAAATGAGGTATTCAATGTATAGTAAAGGTCTGCACATCACAGGGCTTAAAACACTTTATTTGGAGGCTGACATTTCTTTTGTGTTTTTTGTTCATTATACAAATGCTATATACTAATATTCTGTGTCTCACTTTGGTGATGTCATATGACATCACTACTAGCACCCTTCCCTCCAAAACATGGTTATTAGACATAGGTTGTTTTATGTATGACCTAAGTATTTCGTAAGACCTGTGAGTGTGGACCTTTCTTTCCTGGTGGATATATATATATTCCCTAGTGATTGGCCTTTAATATATTGGGAGCTTACAAGGCATCAAAAAGAGCACATACCAGAGCTACACGGTGATAACATACTAGATTCATTAAAGCTAGCCCTTTCGTTGAAAAAAGATGGGAGTTTTAAAGAAAAATGTCTTTCCCACTAATACTACAGTAGACAATATAATAGACAATATACAATACTTACCAGAAAATGTTAAATGCTGTTCTGCACTCAGATTTTGAATCCACATACAGCAAGATCTTTTCAATTAACTTTTCATTATCAGACTCTCCAGCCAGACTGTTTGGAGCTTTTCCAGAGTTTTCCTTTATCTTCTTTATTCTTAGACTGTTGATATCTCTTTAGTCCTTTGCAGATGGAGAAAAATAGATAGTTAACAGTTAGAGAGAGCTTTCAAAGGGAAAATAGGCACAATAATAACACCCTGGTGGCATGGAATTGAACAAGGTTTTAGCTCTTGCAGTCTTACCCACAAAAGTACTACAGAAAAAAGAAGGTTGTAAATAAATAAAATAAATATAAAAGTAATGAAATACTATTTTGTGCTGAAAGCAGAACAATGTATTAGTAGATGTAAGCGTTGAACTGGGTATCCCCAGAAGTTTAATGTGCTTTTAAAATTGTTTATACAGTCTTGATAGTTTGACAAATGGAAATTTTTATCTACATTGAGCAGTTGAATTCCATTCTGTGCAATGCAATGCTGTTTTAGATCTCAGTGTTTAGTCTCAGCTTTAACACCCCACCAAACGGATAAGCCCCAAAAGCTAAAGAAATTTAAGCGAGTGGGGCTAAAAGATTATTTGATCTGTAACAAACGTTGCATCTTTTATTACTTTAGCGAAAGTTTATGTAGTCTTTAGATAAGGAATGGCTCATTCAAGGTTGGACTGGCCCTCCAGGCTACCAGGAAAAACCCTGTGGCACCAACCCTGCTGGGCCCTGCCATCTGCCTGCAGCCCGCTCCACTCCCAGCTACTCCTGCTTTGCTGCTTACTTGTTGTGAAAAAATAAAGATGGCTGTGAAACACATGGCTATCTTTATTTTTTTGCAGTAAGTAACCAGAGCGGTAGTGGTGGTGGCTGGGGGTGGAGTGGCAGTGGGCCTTTAAGTCGGTTACCTGGTGGGTCCCAGGTAACCCAGTCTGACCCATGGTAGAATTTTAGCTGCTTCCATTGTCCCCATGATATTTCCCAGCACTAAGGGCAGGGACACACGAAATATACAGTATGATCTGCATCTCTCTCTGCATTTTGTAGCCAGGTGGAGAGAAGTAGATCTCCTCCTATATACTTCCAGCTATACCGAACAGAGCAGAGACTGGCCTGAAAACTGCATGTCCTTGTCCTAAAGTTTGGCCTATTTAAGTTCTCTAGTTTCAAAATGGAATTGTGTTTGTAATTGATTGTCCATGATTATAGCAATGAAAGTGGCTTATATTAAATGGCACTAAGACAAAATAAAAGCCAAAAATGCCTTGCACCTAATATTACTGTAAAGAATTAAAATAAGGAGCATGCAAATGTTAATGATGCTTTGCACAAAAGGGGAATACATTTTGTTCTAACCTACCAGTTTAATGAACATGGCTGCATAGTGGATGCTAATTATCCACTATCATTATTGTCATTGTAAATTGTGAAACCCTTACACTTACTGATTAATATAATATTTACTGGCATATATAATCTTCATTAGAAACCCCTGCAGCTTAGTTGATATAGATAGATCTCAAATAAAGGGCTGCATCAGTCAAATTTTCAGCTCTCTCCCTCTTGAGATATATATACAGTATATATATATATATAGATAGATATGTATAAGAGTCTACACGACAGCACCACACTTCAAAGATTGCTACCATGTAGCTGCCCCTGTGCACAGAACACCATATAGATACCGAATCAAACACAACCAGCACCAAGGGTCTTGTGGTTCAAATAAATATTAGTGTATTATAATTGCATGTACAACCAATGTTTTGGTCCCTTTTGGGACCTTGAAAAAGGTTGTGTTTGATTCGGTATATACATATATATATATATATATACAGGTATGGGATCCATTATCTGGACACCCTTCATCCAGAAAGTCCCATAGACTCCATTATAAGCAAATAATTCTAATTTTTGAAAATTATTTCTCTGTAATAATAAAACAGAAAACCCCATGTCCCGAGCATTCTGGATAATAGGTCCCATACCTGTACTGTATATATAGATATATATGGGAGCTACAAGGTGATAACATACTAGATTCATTACAGTTAGCTCTTTCATAGAAAAATATCCTCCCCACTAATACTACTAACTACAGTAGTTTTTAAACAAATAGAGGCTGGAGGTCCCTGACCCGTAGAGCTTACAATCTATATAAATTGTGAAGGAAGGCTATGTACTGCGATTAAGACAGATTGCTTGTGGTCAGGCCCTAACTTAGGGTGGCACAAACTTAGGGGCAGCATGCCGCCCCGCTGCAGCGAAATTTTTAAATTTTGCTCCCATATGAAGCAATGGGGAGCAATGGGGGCGGGGGTTTGTTCACGCATGCGCGTTGGGGGGCGCAGAATGGGGGCAGCCTCGGGGCGCCCCCAATAGAAATCTGGCGCTGCTTGTAAGGCAATGGCAAAGCCTTTTCGGGAGATTTGTGACCTGTGGCATTGCAGACTTAGCTGTGGGTGGTAAATTTTACCATGTGCCATTGCCATTCAAAATTGGTATTTAACTTAATGGAATTGTCTGCATGGAACAATAACAGCCTCTGTGGACATGAACAAATAAGGAATACAGGGTCTTTTTAAAAAACAAGAACTAATTTATAAAGTGCAGGGCAGGGTGCAAAGTACCCCCTTGTTGCTTATTATTTAGAGGTGCAAGTTAGGCAAGCTGGTGCAGAGTACAGCAGAGCCCTGTACAGGTATAGGGTGAATTATTCAGAATGTTTGGGACCTGTGGCTTTCCAGATAAGGGATTTGTATGTATGTATGTATGTATGTATATTTGTATTTAAATAGCGCTACTTATGTATGCAGCGTTGTACAGCAGAAAAATAAATGAATACTACAAATGGGGGTCATTACAATAATAGATAAATAAAAACAAAGTATGATAATAAATACTAAATACAGTTGCACTGAATATTCCAAGTGAAGCTAAGTGTCAAGAGGATGAGGATGGAGGTCCCTGCCCCAAAGAGCTTGCAATGTAAATGATATTTCTGTAATATGGATCACCATGCATTAAATCATTTAGACATTAAATAAACCCAATAGAATAGTTTTGCCACCAATGTGGATTCATGCATCTTAGTTACCATCAAATACAAGGTACTGTTTTATTATTAAAGAAAAAATATTTTTTTTAAATTAGAATTATTTGCTTAAACTTGGCTCTATAGGAGATCTAAGGAGTTTCTTGATAATGGATCCTATAACTGTACTTGCAGCACATCACTGTGCACCTTGCATTGGCCGGGGTACAGAGCTCAGCAACGCCTATAGTTTGTCCTACAGTACAGATGTGCCCTTCTAAACAACCACTTTTTTTTAGCAGCTTAACATTTAACATCACTATTTGTTCCAGTTTATGATTTCAATCAGTCAAACTGCATTTCTAGAAAGTACTAGATCCTTATACAAATATTATTGATGAAGCATTAAAAATTTGTAGAAACTGGCTCGATCATTACGCAATGTATAAACCACTTTATAGTGTCATATTGTGCTTCCCCCAGTCACCCCTAGGTCAGACAGATGGAGGCCACTGATGTGCATTAGATGAATTAATTGGAGTTTTCATGTTCTTGCACAAGCAGAATCTTCAAAAGTATTCCCTGCTAACTGACTAACTGACATTGCCATAAACTTCACAGGCTCCGGCATTCAACATATAGTAATTATTATGAATTTAGAATTTCAGTTCTTGATATGATCTCTTAGGCTACTAAATTATCTGAGACTGGACCCCATTGTTTATAAAGGACAAATTTGCCACTTTACATTATGGAAAATATATCCTGCATTGCAAGAAAATATTAGATCCCCATATAAATATTATTGATGAGGCAATAAAACATGTTTATAAACTGGTTGGATCATTGTGCAGTATACACACCACTTTATTGTGTCATATTGCATTTTATCCAAGGGATCTGCTAGGATTAAGAGGGCTTTAAAAAACACCTGCGACCTGACCCCAGTATTTATAATACACAAAAATCCACTATATCGCAAGAAAGACTAACCACATGATCAGTATAAGAAGAAACTGAGCTTTTCCTTGTATTAATCTACTTGACAGATGCACTTTTTCTTTACCAAATACATTTTTTGTCTCAGCACACTCTATTGGTACAGCTGTTTTTTTGCAAATCTACACTCCACTTTTCATATTTATGCAGGAATATGTAGAGAAATGAACAGTAAAGAGCTTGTTTATGATGGGTAGGTTCAGCAGTAGGCACAACGGCGTAACATTCAAGTAAGCAGAACCCATGGTCGCGGGAGGATAGGGGGCCCTGGACCACGGGGTCTGCTTCCTCCATAACTACGTATAAATCTTTGCTTTACATCAACTCTCATGTATGGGGTTACATAAACCCATATATGTCTTACAAATAAAAACATCAGCTACTTTATAATTTGATATTTGCATTAGTGGCCTACTTTTACAGAAACACAGGTAAAATGAGACAATTATTGTTATTATAATGCCTATACTAAAATAGTCTGGGATGCAAGTTCACAATAAATGCTTTAAAAAAACAGCAGTATTAAAATATAATTAAAATGATCCATTTCTAAAAGGTGAAGGGGTTCCATTTAACCATAAACAATGGACAACATGTAAATACTTTTAAATAAACAAGTGATAACTGTATGCTCTTTGCACCAGTGGTTAATATAAAAATTAACACTCTGTAGGAATGAAAAAAACACACTTTGAAATCCCACTGGCACCCAACAAGTTAACTTTGACTTTTTTAATTTCTTAGAATAAGCAGTTGTTAATAGTAAATAGCCTGAAACAAGGTAATTGCGGAAGATAATACCAGCCAGTGTAATTCAACAACATGTCTGTAATGAGAGCTCATTGGGAATGCAGTACTGGTTCCTCAAGCATTAGGCATTCTCCTCATGTTTCACATAAATGCATCCTGTCCTCATGAGAGGATGGGCAGTGCATTTGCTCTGCTTCATTCGTACTGAATGTAAGGAAAAGGAGAAAAACCAGCAAATACTCAGCAGCAGCCTAGGGTATTGCGAAGCCAGGGAAAAGGTTAAGTCCTTTTGCATCTTCTTTTCATTGGATGGTGTGATCTGGGGGTGTTCTTGGTATAGTTCTTGCTGGGATTATAGACTGCAGCATTGCGTGCTGTACCTGACAGAGACAAGAATAATAATCCAAGGAGCTGGGATAGAGTTTCCCCACATTGCATCAAATTCCTTCACTTGTTGTATACTGCTCAGGCTGATAAAATATTTGCAGAAGATGCTGTAGAAAATGACATTTTTATTGGAAGCCTTTGGCAGCATTTTATTATCAGTGGAAAGAGAAGCAAAGCCATTTCCAGTCATTCGCACTTTCCTGCCTTGTTAAAATATCCGAAGACTGGTTTCCACAACTGTACTTTGTGCATGAGTAGCGACCAGAGAATTATTAAAGAGAATTGGGGCTGAGGCAATCGTTGCAAATTAACTTGTTTATCCACAGTATATTCTATGGGATCAGCACAGTTTGGAGCCAGCTGACGTTCCTAAGTGAGACACAGACATCTTTTTTGCTGTAACAGTCTTAAGAGATAACAGCCCAAAAGGTAAGGTAAAGGCAAAAATATTAGCCAATCACTATTTCATTATTTCATTTTTAATTAAGCTTATGATTAGAGAAAGACCTAGCAACAAAGAAGTGTATACAATTGTACCTCAGTTATGGCACATCTCTGCTATATTTATATATATAGTATACAGAGATATCTAACTGTTGTGTTTTTATAAGCTATGTTATTTTTGAGAATGCATTGTTTGTTGCCTATCCTCTATCCTTTAAAAGCCAGCCACAGAAACAAATGATAAAAGGCAATAAATCCATTATAATTGTGCTAATCTGTGTGTAAAAGGGTTTATCTTGGCAGCTATATGGTATTATGTAACCCACTCACACTGTCAGCATAAGTTCTTTAGGACTTAACTTTATGAAAACAGTATATCAATGGTAATTGCACTGCTGGAAAATATAATTAGCTAAACTCTTGCAGATTGCATTTAGTTTGATAAAAAAGAAGGATAATTGACAGGGTATCAGGCAGACTTTGTATGGGCCAATGCTTGTGCATAATCAATATTTATGTGATTGATGTTTTTTTTTTTGGTATAAATAGAATATAACACATAGCCATAACCAGTATGAATAGTGTTATGAATAGGGTCATTTTAATAAGCAGCTGGTATTGAATATAGCATTCTTATTGACAATGAACTTTCCCTTTACACACTCTTTTTATACATGTATACATTATCTACATATATATATATATATATATATATATATATATATATATATATATATATATTAGAAAGAGTGCCGCACACACAGGGACTTTTTATTCCAACGTTTCGAGCACAACCAGTGTTTTTCAATCATATAAATCATATATACAAAAAGTTAATTTTTATTAGAAAATAGAAAAAAGAAACATTGTTTCAGTCCACCACAGGGACCTTCGTCAGGAGTCAAAAAAGCAGTACCACACATATATATATATATATATTTATTTATTTATTTTTTATAGCTCAGCTAATGCACGAGGATCAACATTCTAAATAATCAGCTCTATGTACTATTGTTCTAAACAATTCTCAGGTTCTCTTAGAAATAAAGCAGTTTGTTTTGGAATTGCATTGGCTGTCTTAAATAAAGCACAAAAACATGCACAGCCACAAATGCTAAATGTGTGTGTGTACTCTGAGTGTGTATGTTCTCTGGTGCTTACAACAACTAGTTCATATCATCAAAATACCGAAGAGTTTTTCTCTAAAAAAGGTTGATGAAGTAACTTCCTCAGCTAATAGTATCAAGGTAGACGAAAAGGTCAACTCAGAAAGATTAATAAAGTACCTAAACTTTATTATCATGGCCCTATAACCACAAAATATTGTAACTTACAGTCCCTTCTGTGGGTGTGATTATCCAATGTTTCCACCATTCCTAATGAAATTGCTGCATCCCAAGAATCAGGAAGCACATTGGAATAAAATAATATGCTTTTAAAACTTATTCAGTTTTTTATTGTTTGGATTTTTTCTAACCATTATATATTTCCTCTTTTTTTCTTCTCAAAGTGTTTCTTTCTTGGTATTTGCTGCTGTGAAAAATTACTAAGGAAGTGCAAGTAATTATATTTTAAGTACTATGGAATGCAGGGTGTTTTGACCGCTGCTCCATTCAGAAAGAAAACAGTGGTGGCCAAAACAGCCATATTTGCCTGTCTTTGCCTTTGCCACTTCCCTTAAATATATAAATAGGAAATGTGCTGTTTAAAGCAAATATTACAGTGATGAAAAGTGGTGGCAGAGTATTGGCAGTCATAATGTAGTATTAGATATTAGAGCAAGATGGCAGAGCCAGACCTTACAACTATTTTAATTAACTATTGAAGCTAGACACCAAAACAGAGAGACTTGGTAAAAGATAATGATTTAACAGAGCCATATCAAATCAAATATACAACATTAACATTAGTGTTAAATATTTCGACAGTTTTCTAAAATGAGAGAGGATTGTATGTGCCGAATTTCCAGTAAGAATACAAACTAGTAGTACAGCCTTTATTAGGTTTTCTGTGTCTGTAAATGATTTATAGAGAACATGGCAGATAGTCATTGTTTGGTATTTGCCATTTAGCTATTGTGGTTAATTACAGGAAGATTTTTTTCCTGGAAAGAGTTTACATGAAAAGAGTGCTTTCCAGTATTCACTTAAATGTTTACATTACTACTATATTAAAAACGATCCTAATTTCTTTAAAGCAAATATGGAAGGCTAAAGGTAAAATGCTTGTATAAAATCAGGAGTTAGAAAGCATCTGAAAAGACATGAACATGGTTTCTTTCATGCCAATCATTTCCAGAGACAGATTTGATTTTTTTAAGGTAATAAAACTATGCATGACATCATTTTCATCAAACATTTCTAAATTACCATTTAATATTTATTTAGGTCCAGACCCCATTTGCTATACAATATATTGTACATATATAGAATAGACCATGAATGCCAAATCAACTTACCAACCTTACTCTCCTGAAAAAGTCTAAAGGTCACTATTCCATATCTCTGCAGCCTCTCTACAGACACAGTTAACCACCCACACCTCCTAGACATTTGGTACTTAGCTTGTTTTCGATATACTGCTGTTTCTAATCATTCTTATTTTTCTAATCGTTCCTTTAAAGTTGTTTTCTCCAATTCAACCTCCACCTAAATCCCTCTCTTTGGTCCTCAAGGTTGTGTCTTAGGCTGTCTACTGTTCTCTACACTTCTCTAGCAAAACTCTATACTTCTCTAGGAAAAAGTAAATTAGACCACAGTACCACCTTCATGCCGATGACATCTAAATTACCAGTTTACTCCTGAACTCTCTCCTTCTGTCCATTCCCAAGTTACAGAATCTCTTTCTGCTACTTTCGCTTGGATGTCATAGTGTCACCTGAAACTGTATCTCTCTAAAGCTGAATTTATTCTATTTCCTTCAACTTTTTCCCCTGTACCTCAGGTTTCACTCACAGTCAGTAACATCTTTTAATCAACCACACAGAAGTGGAATTATCTGCACATCCAAAGACTTGCTAAATCCATTTGCTTCCATCTGTGCGACATTGCCTAAATACAACCTTACCTCAGCTTAGATACAACCAAAACAGTATCTTACTATTTCCCACCTGACTTACTCCTTGCAGGCGTTCAAATAAATAGCCTTTAAAGCTTAAATCAGTTCTAAATGCTGCTGCTATATTCATTTTACCTTTTACCTTCATTTTATCTCAATCCCCTCTAAAAAAAAAAATAAATAAAATTACTACATTCATATTTAAGGCCTTTATCAATGAAGTTGCCCCTATAGCTCAGCTTTGATCTCAAAATGCACTTCTTCATGCAACCTATGCTCTGCTCCTAAACTTCATCTCTTTTCTCCTCTCATCACTCATCATCCAGTTCCTGCCTGTAAGAGTTCTCGTGGGCTTCTACCAGTCTCTGTCTTCAGATATAAGGCTCCCTACATTTCAAATTTCAATTTTAAATGCTCCCTAAAGACCAACCTATTTAGAGAAGCATGTTCAATGAATATTGACTGATCAGACATTAACTTATCATAAATCACCTAATTGTTTTTGTATTCTTTATGTTTCAAATGTACCCTATCCCTTTAGATTGTAAACTTTTGGTAGTAGGGCCTTATTTTTACTTTGATTCATTATTGTAAGGCCCCCTATGTAAATTGCTGTGTAACTTGCTGGTCTTATATAAATAGGAGAGAATAATGATGATGGAGTTGTGCCTATACAATACCCTCCCACAAAGTATTCTAGAAATACTGTTCATTGTGTTTTTTTTGGTTCTTTACAAACCTGTAGAGACCATAGTCCTTTGGCAGTGAAGTTATAGCTTTTCAGAATACATATTTTACTATGCAAACTGTTATTTAACATCATATAAAGTCATGGTGTAATAGTTTCAAATCATGTTGCCTTTGGACACAGTTAGTGCTTGCTTCTTTTCAGTATGCAGGGAAATTACTGCAAATAATCACTTTTAGCATTGGACTAGCTTGCATGGTCAGCAAAATGTCCTCAAACTGTTAGAATTGGGCATTTCATTATGTGTGCTTTTCCTTGAGGAATTAATTATTTAGGCCTAGTGCAAATAAAGGTGTTTCGTAGATGTTGCATACCTACATTTAAACCTTGCAGCCAATTTTTAATGCAAATTGAAGATTTACAGAACCTCTAAGAATATTGAGAGAGATAATATAAAGATGGCATTTAACAACTTTTAGTAGGATCTCCATTTGGTTTCTCATTTTAGAGTATCCGCCATTGGTTTTCTGTATATAAACGTTGCTATTTATAACATATATAATCTGTAGGAAAAAGGAATACAGAATTTATATGGTGAGTCCTGAGGCAGAATATATTTGCTGCTGTCAAATTTCCTGTTACATTTGAATCAAATCAGACACACAAGAAAATAGGAATGTGTATTTCTCCTTTCAGTAAATTTATGGTCCAATGCTTCACTGTTTACTCATTGACCAAATCTCCATTTTTTCTTTGTCTTCCTTACTCGGATTCTTGTTTCCTATGCTTCCCTTTCTACTCTTATTTATACCATTTTCGTAATTCTTGCTTCTTAGTGTAACAAATTCTTATATGGTTGTCAACTATGTAAATAGTAGTTCTATTTTTTCTAATGAAATGTGATATATGTAAATGCAAAGCCTCCTTGCAAAAGCAAAAATGATTAATCTGAACTTTTTTGGCTGCCTAAATGGATAATGATTTAAAGCTACTGGGCATTGTTGATCCTTTATTCCCATTCTTTCTTTATCTGCCCACCCTGGCAGGTTCCCTACATTGAATTCTACAGGTTATTGAAGGGAATATAAATGCACGATTTGCACATTTTTTAAATTGGTAAACACACATAACACACATTTTTAAATTGGTAAACATTAATTGGTTCATAAATTCCAACCTACACAGTCCTGGACATTGCACAAGTGCTCATAGCAAAGAGTCCGATTTTTCTTTAATTTTAATTACTTTAATTACTTGATTGGATGTAATTGCAATTTAGAATTGTGATCCAACATAGGGGCAGATTTATCAAAATGTGAGTTTAGAGCTTAATACATAAAAACTCACCCACATTCTATTCATTCCTATGGGATTTGAAGACGATAACATCAGTACCCTGTAGATGAGGACCTCTAGACACTTAGGGCCTGATTTATTAATGCTTCTTACATTTTAACTTTTTTTAACCTTTTACTTTTAATTACCTTTCATTTATTTATCTATTTTCCCATTTGTTCCAAAGTGAAAAATACTTGCTTAAGTACTTTCTTTCCAATGGGACACACATCAAGGAGTCAGGCTTTGGGCAGTTAATATTGTAGTCAAACACATTCTAATTAACTGACATGTATCAGTTTTGATAAATGTGCCAATTCATTAAAACTTTCCTGATTGTCAGGAAAATGCTCTTGATGGTCATGAAGGTTTCATTAAATGGAGAAAATATTGTACTGCTTAGAATTCTTCAGGATTAACCAGTTTAAATTTGATCAAACAGCCCCTTAACAATGGGTTGGAAACAAGCATTGACCACTTATTGTCATTTTATGGTTTCTCTAAGATCAGTCTTTCAAAGTCAGTGATTTCTAGGTAATTTAATACTGAATATATTCTATAACTCCAAATTAAACACTTTAAAGGAACAGTAACACTAAAAAATAAAAATATTTTAAAATAATTAAAGTATAATGTACTGTTGCCCTGCACTGGTAAAAGTTGTGTGTTTTCTTCATAAACACTACTACAGTTGATATAAATACACTGCTGTGTAGCCATGGGGGCAGCCATTTAAATTGAAAAAAGGAGAAAAGGCACAGGTTACACAAGAAGATACCAGATAAACTGCGTAGAATACAATAGGAATTTATGCTACTTATCTGTTATCTGCTTAGTAACCTGTGCCTTTTCTCCTTTTTTCAATTTAAATGGCTGCCCCCATGGCTACACAGCAGGGTATTTATATAAACTGCAGTAGTGTTTATGAAGAAAACACACAACTTTTACCAGTGCAGAGCAATAGTATATAATATATTATTTTTATACACTTTAATTTTTTGGTGTTACTGTTCCTTTAAGGAACAGTAGTTTGAGGATTGCCCCATAGAACAAATGTCTGCACAGGTGCAGCAAGGTACCCAGCCAAGATCTTTGCATTGATCACCCTTCTGTAATAAAAACAAGTATATTTTGCTTGTTGTTTACAATAATATGGTACATTGTGGCCATCTGTCTAAACAACTAGAATTAAACTTTGAATTCTGATCCTAACCCTAACCTCTGCAAAAGTACATTTAAATGGATACTGTCATGATTTTTATGGTGTACATTTTATTTCTAAACAACACTGTATATATAGCAAATAATTCACTCAACCATTTAAAATATTATTCTTGAACCAACAAATTATTTTTTTTAGTTGTAATATTGGTGTGTAGCGTTTCTGTCTGAGTCTGAGCTTTCAGAAACAGCCAGCACTGCACATTAGAACTGCTTTCAGGTAACCTATTGTTTCTCCTACTCCCATGTAACTGGAGGAGTCCCAAGCTGGACTTGGATTTCTTACTATTGACTGCTATTCTGATACCTACTGGGAGCTTGCTACCTTCCCATTGATCGGCTGCTGGGGGGGGATAGTGACATCACTCCAACTTGCAGCTCAGCAGTAAAGTGTGCTTGAAGTTCATCAGAGCACAAGTCACATGGCTGTGGCACACTGGAAAATAAACAATATGGCTAGTCCCACGTGAAATTTTAAAATTAAATATAAAAAAGATCTGTTTGCTTTTTGAACAACTGATTTCAGTGCAGGATCCTGCTGGAGAAGCTCTATTTGTCTTTTGCATTCCTTTTGTTAATATATGCTACAACAAGAGGAGCAACAGGAGGAACAACTAGGGAAGCAACAGCAGAAGACCGGCCAGCCTCAGTCCATTTGAAACGGGACCCAGTTTACTTGCATAATCTCATTGCTCTTATTAGTTTTGTCTTTCATGTTTGTGCTTCCAAAGGTAACTTCTTCCTTTAGCCCCCCAGCTGACTGTCCCTACTCAATAACAATATCTTCCTTTCTCCTCCATTCTACACACTGCTGCTCTTACAATCTTTATACATTTTTGAAAAATCTAGCACCTCCAACCAATACCTCACAAAAGCATAACGATTTTAAATCATTCTCCCACCTCCTCTCCCTCTCCTTACTGCTACTACTTGCCGCAGGCGATATCTCTCCTACAACTCCATTTTATCATCTGCAATTAACACCCATGCCCCCCTGCAGCCCCAACGCAGTCGTGCCCACAATCCCCTTCCCTGGCTTAACCCTCAGACGCGATTTCTGCGCTCCTGTGCACGATCTGCTGAACGCATTTGGAGGAAATCACGCGTTAAAGCTGACTTCCTCCACTATAAATTTCTTATGGTGTGCCTCAATACTGCCCTATCCCAGGCCAAGCAAGCATACTATAACACACTTATAAATAATAATAAATCAAACCCGCGGCGCTTATTCTCCATATTTAACGCGCTACTTCATCCTTCACCTAATGAATCAATCATATCTGAACACACCCCCCAGGACTTTGCTGACTTCTTTAAAAGCAAAGTCGATTCTATCCGCAAACAATTTTCCCAACCCTCAGATACCGGTAATCTCAACCTTCCTAAATCTCCTCTCTCCCTATTCAGCTCCTTCAGTCTCGTAACAGAGTCTGAAGTTTCTCAGCTTCTCCGATCCTCTCCGCCTACTACCTGCTCGCTGGATCCTATGCCCTCGTCCCTACTAAAACAGTGTGCCCCTGCCCTTACTCCAGCTCTTACCCACATATTCAATTCCTCTCTGGCTTCTGGTACTTTTCCCTCTCTCTTCAAACAAGCCTGTGTCAAACCCATTCTTAAAAAGGCTACGCTGGACCCATCCTGCCTTTCTAACTACCGTCCCGTCTCTCTCCTGCCCCTAGCCTCTAAACTCCTGGAACGCCTTGTCTTTTCTCGTGTCACTAACTTCCTCTGCACCCATAATCTGCTGGACCCTATGCAGTCTGGTTTTCGGCCTGCGGCCTTATGTAGAGTGGCAAATGATCTCCAGACTGCCAAGGCCAAAGGACGCTACTCGGTCCTCATTGACCTAGACCTTTCCTCTGCTTTTGATACTGCATTCTATCCTTATGCAAATTCTCTATTCTCTGGGTATCCGGGATCAAGCTGCATCCTGGTTCTCTTCCTATCTCTCTAACCGCTCCTTCTCTGTCGCTCTTACTAACAAATCCTCTACCCTGGTTCCGCTTAGTGTGGGGGTGCCTCATGGCTCTGTGCTTGGTCCCCTGCTGTTCTCCCTGTACACTCTCTCTCTAGGAGACCTTATTTCTTCTTTTGGTCTTAAATATCACTTATATGCAGATGACATCCAAATATATTTAGACACCCCTGCACAAACTGCTGATGTTCAAACCCAAATTGGTAACTGCCTCCTGGCTATCTCCTCCTGGATGAACCGATGCCAGCTCAAACTTAACCTAGCTAAAAGAGAGCTCATGGTCTTCCCGCCCAAACCTGGCCCTCCTCCTCCTTTCACAATTACTATTGATGGCATGACCATCAACCCTGTAAATTCTGCACGCTGCCTTGGGGTTATCATTGACCAGTCCCTCTCCTTCTCTAACCATATTAATAACACTGCCAAAACCTGCCGCTTTTTCCTCTGCAATATTGCCAAGATACGCCCCTTTCTTTCACAAGCAACAGCTAAAACACTAATCTATGCCCTTATCCTTTCCCGCTTAGATTAATGCAATCTCCTACTAACGGGCCTCCCAGACTCCCACCTCTCTCCCCTGCAATCAATTTTAAACTCTGCTGCCAGGATCCTCCTGCTCTCTCCTAAGAGGGAACCTGTTCAGCCTCAATTAAGCTCACTAGCATGGCTGCCTGTCAAGCAAAGGATAGCTTACAAAATCCTTCTGCTGACATTCAAAGCCCTTCACTCCTCTGCTCCTCACTACATTTCTGGTCTCCCTACATGTTCCTGGTCGTCTCCTCCGCTCCTCTCAGAGCCTCCGTCTTTTTACACCATCCACACCCACTGCGCTCTCTCGTCTTAAACCTTTCTATCTTGCTGCTCCTTACCTCTGGAACTCTATCCCTGAATCCCTCTGTAGGGAAAACTCACCCACTCTCTTTAAGAAGAAGCTCAGCTGTTACCTTCTGGAGCACTAAAACACTATTTTGCCCAGTCCTGCGCTTAAGGGCAAATGCCCATACCTGGTGCACTCTTACCTTCCAGTTTGTGCCTGTATGTTACCCAACCACTTAGATTGTAAGCTCTACGGGGCAGGGACCTCCTTCCTACTGTGTCTCATACCACATGGCACTTATATATATATGTATTTATTGTATTTATTTATTATATCACTTTTCCTCCCTGTGTGTAATTTTGTATTCTGTAAGACTGTACAGCGCTGCGTACCCTTGTGGCGCTTTAAAAATAAAGTTATACATACATACATACATGCAACCTTACTCATTATGCAAGACAAAGTAGCAACTAACTATCATAAGAGAATTTACAAATGTAACCTATGGCAGTGTGTAATTTTGTATATTTAGGTTCTAGTTAGCATCCCTGAGGTGACATGCTGTAAAAACCAGTACGTTACTTTATATTTGACGTGTACAAAATGTACAAAAATGCCAGATCACATCTCCATAGAATACCGGCAGGTTCCCATTATCAACTGATTTAATCAAAATTACTGTAGTTACAATAACTTGTATTAATCGAAAAGTCAATTTACGGTTAAGGGAAATTGGTGGCTTCAATAAATGTTGGTAATTACTTCATGAGAAAGGTAAATGAATGGCTATAAAGTCAAACATTAAACATTTACAATAAATGTACAATTAATTGTACTAGAACCCCACATTTTGTTTGTCTAAAATTAGGTATAATGTATTTTACTATTACTCTCTGCCTGTATAAAAAAAGATGTGTTTACCATAATTTGTTACCACCAATGACATGCTTATGGTAAAATAAAAATGTCCCGTTTCATTACTTTTACATGTATTTTTAAGATATCTGTACATGTAATGATCTTGGAATAACTCACTAAGGTTCTGATCTGTGTTCACTTCTGCCTTAAATAACCTAAGAATGTTTATTCCAGCTGATTAATTTAATCATTCTGAAGCTGTTTAAATAGAGCAGGGATTGTCACTCTGCTTAGTTAATATCACACAAATGGTCTGTTGACAGAATTCTGTACAATGCTGATCATCCACCTCAAGTTCATCATCATATTGATGCTTACACTGCTTGGCTCATAAGGCGTGAGTGGTAACACTGAGTAAGAAGAAGTGTGGAAAATAAATGTTTTTGGTGCATAAATAAAATGGGATCCTTTATCTGGTATCCCTTTAAACTTTTAAGCTCTAAATTATGTCTTGACTATCTCCCATAGATACCATTCTATGCAAATAATTTTAATTTATAAAACCAATTTCCTTTTTTTCTGTAAAATAAATCCATACTGGTGGCAAAAAAATCCTGTTTATTTAATGTTTAAATGTTTTGGTTTTTTTTTTAGCAGACCTAAGTTGTGGTGATATGGAAAAATCCCTTATCCAGAAAACTCCAGGCCCAAAGCATTCTATATAATATATCCTATACCTGTACACCTTTTCATAAGCACTTTGTGTCAGTGTCTCCTTTATGTGCTGCCAACTGAAAGGGCTGCTGTAATATTCCACTATAAACCATAACACTGAAATGTTGCCTTATTTATAAAGTAACAGTTTTAAACATAAAGCATACTACCTTTTTAAATTACAAAATTGACATTAAAAGTAGAAGGAAAGGTGGAATCACTGGGGGGTGTCAAAATGTTAGGCACTCCTAGAGATTAATATGGATTCCCCATTCTCGTGCTCCTATTAGCAGAAAAATGCTCCAGCCGTTGGTACATGCAGGTAAGAGATCCTCTTTTATTCTCCGTTCGATGCGATTCCGGGGCCTTTGCATGGACGATAGAGTCAAAAAGCCACTTTTTATTTAAAGTGCAGCTTTTTACTCTACTGCTCACAAGCAGCCAGCACAAAGAAAAAAAGACAGAAGAGTATCCCTGGCCTGCATCTACCCCAGGCTGCTACAGTTTTTAGCTAACAGGAGCACCAGACTGGGGTATCAATGAAGTGAATACCATCACTGGGGGGTGCCTAACATTTTGGCACTACCCAGTAATTCCAGTTTTCCTTCTTCTTTAATAACCACTTGTAAAGGGTATAGCATGCATGGCTGTAACCAGTTGGTCCATCTAGTCTGCCCATTCACAGGATACTAAATGTATTTTATCCATTTGCATTAAGCCAGTAGATTCATGGTAAAAAAATATAATATATATATAAAACCATTCAGAAGGACCTGCACTACAATTGTAGTGAAATGAAAAAAAAAATGTAATTATTGCATCTGTAAATCCATGTATGTACAGATGCAATAATTAAAGATTTTTTCATTTCACTACAATTGGAGTGTAGGTCCTTCTGAATTTAGATATATTATGTGGGTCCTTCCGGTTTCATATACAGTATATTATGTTATTATATTTTTCGCATGAAAAATACTGGATCAGTGTGCAGCTGCATCTATCGATATATATATATATATATATATATATATATGTGTGTGTGTATTTAACAGCTTCTATACCTTTATAAAGATATTATTTCCCAGCCATTGCCTTTTATCATTTCTCGAAAATCATCTATATCTTCTCCAAAGGCCTTTAGTAATTTAAATAATCCTCTTGTAATAAACCAACAGATGGCTTCTCCATGAGACCAGGTTATAAGGCAAGGTACAAAATGCAAAAAATAAGGCCTGTATATTTGTGTGCTTATATTGAGTTCTTGTCTTAATAATAAAATAATATGCCTTTTGCATTGCTCAGCTCTCTTACATTATTTATCACAGCAGAGTTCCTGGAAGGCTATTGCACATGTCTATCAAATGTTATATAATATAATGTTTCTTATGTAAACTTTAAGTTTTTATACCTCCAGTTTCAAGCTCTGGTCTTTATTGCTATGCTCCTCTTGAGACAATGCTGTACTCCTGGACCAAGCTACAGTATTTGCCATTATGTTGCAGTGGATACATTATAAAATCAATGTGTTATCATTGTATTTGTTTAAAAAACCTTCAGTACCTTATATAACAGCATCATGTTTTTAGAGTCTTTTCTCAGCCATTGCATTCTTTCATCTCTCCATAATCATCTATATCTTCTCTTAAAGGCCTCCTTTAATGTTATTAATCCTCTTACAATAAACTAACAGATGGCTTGTCCATGAAACTAATGACTTTTGACCTTATGTAATATAGAGGTAAGACCTAATTTATAATTTGTGATCAGAGCAATGTACAAAGTGCAAAATAACAGACGTAAAGCCTTTTAATATGTTTGTGTGCTTTGGCCTTTATATGTCTTACGCATTGTTCAAATCAACTCCACTACTGTGTTAATCACTGTATATTTGGAGGCAACCAATAAGGTTATAGAAACCACATCAGTCAACCTTTATATAATGTATTATTTCTTCTGTGAACTTTACATAATGCTTCCTCCACCTTCAGGCTATGCCCTTTATTTCTGGTTATACTTTTTTTTTTATTTTACAGTGCTCTGGCTCATGTTTGCTGCTAATTGCCACTATATATTTACATCAGGGCTGATCCAGACCTTTTGCCAACACAAAGTGCCCTGAATCTGGCAGAAACCCCCTACTTCAATATCCTTTTCCACCTGCCTTTTTACCTTTTTAATAGTTAAGAATAGTTAAACCTCCTGTTAAAAAAAATGTTGAATTTCGGCTCTTGGTTGAGGTTCCCTATCCCTAATTTAAACGTTTATATTACCTCATTGGGTTCTGCGATTTATTCTAAAAGTAACAATGGGATTTAATTTTACTAAAGCAATTCTGTTGGTGAGAAAAAAATCCAGGGGTTTGTAAAAAGCAAAATAGATGTTTGACTTCTGGACTGGCCAGTTTGATGACACTAAACAGTTGTGGCTTAATGAAACACACAAAAAGGAATTTACACTAACAAGTGTTACATCACTTCCGGAAAGTGCAATCTCTCATATGCATCTGTCTTCTGCTTTTTGGTCATGAATATTTTTACCAGTAGGTTTGTTAGCTGAATTGTTTTGCTCACCTTTTAAACTGTTGCTGAAACCAAGTTAATACAATTTTACACTACTTTCTACTTTTATATAAATCACTAGAAGATAAATCATTTGTAAGTACAAGCTTTCCTTTCTTGATTTATTTGAAACCCTTTCCTGAACTTTTTCCATACTTTCACAGATAGGTACCCTAACTTAAGTTATTGTCTAATCAATGATGAGGAATCAGTGCTCAGTTCTACTCAATGTCTCTGTTGCTGGGCATTGGACTACTATTATTCCACTTTGTTCTTTGTTGATTTGCTGAAGGTGAAAGCTTTTAAATAATAATTGGTTTGATTGTTTTTTTTATTAGCAGCAAATGTGAAGCTTTACAACATATACCTTTGCAATGCACTTAAAATACCTAAAATATCACACAACTGAATTTTCCACCACAACACACCTAAATAATAGTTAACATCACAGGGAAAATAAATACCTTTTACTTTCTTCTATTACAGTGATTTATAGCCTGCAACATATTATTTGTTGCCTAAAATATATAACCGGCATAATGTTTCCATTTATAAAATAAGCACATTTGGTGACAGAAAGAAAATGTCATTGAGTACCTAAACTACAGGGTATAGTAAAGTGGTTCCTCAGCTCTATTACCGAGACAATTTTTTCTCTTACACTATCACTAGCAGTTACTGGCTGGTCCACTCATATTGATTGAAATCAAACTGGCCAATATGTATTTAGTAATTGCTGAAGCAGCATTTCTTCTCAGTATATATGAAAAACAAGAACTCTGAAACCAAATTCACTATTATAGGTCAGAGTCATATACTGAGATACTGCTGAATAATTATCTCTTTGCCCTCTTATGGCCCACAGGAAAATTAGTTGCCCACAGTTAAACCTTAGCTACCGCTGGCGACTAATCTCCTGAAAATGCCTTCCCACTGGTAATAAGTAAATTGTCGTTGGAAAGGCATACACATTGCTTTGTTTTCCAAAGTCGCCTGAAGTTTCCCACAAGAAAAAACTATAAAAACTATAGTAGTGTTCTGAAGGAAACATGCCAGTTGTGCTACTACAAGAAAACAATACTCCATGACATGGCTAATTGAGAAAATATGTGAACATACCTTTTGCCTATTGTTTTAATTAAAATTTTTGTAGCACACAGGCCAAATTCTAAAACTAATGTTGCATTCTACTTTTTGACTCCCACATCAAAACAAATTAGGAGTCTACCTTTGTGCAAACAAACCCCTTCCCACAACTGTAGCCTGTTAGGTCTTGAGAGAAGGAGAAGCTTAATATACAGAGAGTTTCTGAGTAAACAGCTGATTTGTTTTAAACATGCTTGTATGAGTAAGAAAGTGGAATGTGATTGTACTTTAAGTTTGCCCAATTTAGTGCAAAAAAAGCCAGAGAGGGTTGAGATGGGTCATATCGCTAGTGCGCAGTAGAGCTCTCTCCACTAGAAGAGCTACAGTTCCAATTTAAACATCAAGCTGCTCCTGGTAACTTGAGCAGCTTTCTGCCACTCCTGATAAATAGAAGGGCACTGCCGCCTGAGGAGAGATTCTCAACTCACCTCATGGCATCTGCACCCTTGGTTCAGAACAAGCCCTATTCATTAAACTCATGTTGAAAAAGGAACTGTACTGTCCAATACTGGCCAATGCTAAAGCCTGAAGCTTGCAGTTGAAATGTACACAGTGTGAAAAAAAAGAAACCATCTTGTTCTTACCATTTAATATT
This sequence comes from Xenopus tropicalis, assembly GCF_000004195.4. Taxonomy (NCBI): domain Eukaryota; kingdom Metazoa; phylum Chordata; class Amphibia; order Anura; family Pipidae; genus Xenopus; species Xenopus tropicalis. Next base: position 106,288,814 of record NC_030678.2, on the reverse strand, counting down.
AGAAGGGTTTTCTCTTTGCTGTTGAACACCTTTTCTGATGAGTCATTGAACTTGTGACAAGGGGCCCCATGGGCATGTTGGCCAACTTGGCCCCTTTGCCTGTTCTGTTTTAGAGATAACAGAGCTAACTACTGATAAGAGTGTTTCAGAGTTATAATATCTTGGGACAATATTTTAGAGACAGTCTGTATACTCTATTTGTACGAATAAACGTAGCTACAATCAAACTGGCCTATCCAAGAGTTTCATCTTTAACAACAGTCTAAATGAGAGGTATATATGTCTTTAACTGCTATGCAATAATCTTTCAGAACATTATTGCATTTTTACAGTGGTAATAACTACAAAACCATAGGTCTTGCAAGTTAGTTTCTAGCACATATACTTTTTATGCACCATAAGGCATGTTGTTGTACCTTGTTGCAGCTTAATACATGTGGTTAATAATGCTGGAAGCAATTTTAAATGAGGCATAATCATTTATTTGAGCAACATCCTTCAGCTGGAAATTGCAATGCATTTTTGTTTAATGAAGGATTGAATAAGACACATTGTATGTCTGAAATGTTCTTTGGTTTATTCATAAAAGCTCTCAGCTAAAACGACTGGCACATAATAATTAAATGCTACCTCTGACTAATGAAATACAGTTAAATGTGTCTATAAATTCATTTACATCAGCAAGTTCAAGTTTTCTTTTGTTTGCAAGAAAATTGAAAACTCCGAGGTTGCACATCAGGTATATATATATATATGTAGATTGCAGGTTACATAAGGATTATAAGTGTATTACATAAGGGATGTACAATTTAACTAAGGCACAGATAAAGTCAAAATCACAAATTTCAGCTTGTTGTGGCTCTTAGCAACTTGTACTGCCAAGTGTAAATGTTAGTGCAGCAAAGTGTCATCTTCCAGATGACTTACAATAGAGCACTCATCCAAAGTTCCCTCTAATTTCTTCTTGGCTGTGTGTGCAAAAAAATTCTTTTGTGCACAATGTTTTAAACCATGTGCGCACGTTAAAAAAAAATTACGTGTTTTCCCACAAAATTCTTTGGGGCTGATTTACTAAGACACGATTTCGAATCCAAATTGGAAAAATTCCGATTGAAAACGAACATTTTGCGACTTTTTCGTATTTTTTGCGATTTTTCCGGCGTCTTTACGATTTTTGCGTAAAAACGCGAGTTTTTCGGCGTCTTTACGATTTTTGCGTAAAAACGCGAGTTTTTCGTAGCCATTACGAAAGTTGCGCAAAGTCGCGATTTTTTCGTAGCGTTAACACTTGCGCGCAAAGTCGCGCCTTTTTCGTAGCGTTAAAACTTAAAAGGCGCGACGTTTCGCGCAAGTTTTAACGCTACGGAAAAATCGCGACTTTGCGCAACTTTCGTAATGGCTACGAAAAACTCGCGTTTTTACGCAAAAATCGTAAAGATGCCGAAAAACTCGCGTTTTTGCGCAAAAATCGTAAAGACGCCGAAAAACTCGCGTTTTTACGCAAAAATCTTAAAGACGCCGAAAAACTCGCATTTTTACGCAAAAATCGTAAAGACGCCGAAAAAATCGCAAAATTACCGATCATTACGAAAAAAACGCAATCGGACGCATTCGGCCCGTTCGTGGGTTAGTAAATGTGCCCCTTTGTGTGCACAGCTTAGAGGAAACATTGCCCTCAACATCTGTGGTAACCACATCTGTGGCAACATAAGGGGTGATTTATAAAGTTTAGAGTGCAACATGCAATTTTAGATGCAACTCAGTGTTTTTTTTACTCAAAATTGAGTTATTTTCCCTGTATTTTTTGTGTAATTATAGCCTCACTCTGAGTTGAGTCCACTGTACTTGTGCCTGAAGCATTAAAATGGACACAACTGCCCTTGTGTTTAATGCAAGTCTTGTCTAGCACTTTCAAAGAGAGTCTGCAGCATTTCATCGTGTGCAATCGAAATGTCATTTGCCTCCGATTCACTGGATTGAAGAAGTATAGTGTGCCTATTGGCACAACCCAATGTAGAGTTTCCTAGCGTCGACCATTGCAGTTGTGCAAGTGAAGGAAAGTGTTTTAATGCAAGTACCTTAATAACCTTCATTGTGTCCATTTGAGATCACGGTTCCTGTAGGTACATTCCTAAACAACCTCTGTAAAGTCCTTTGTAGTAATGGTTCTGAACACCAATGGGAATCCTATAAGTTGTCTCGGTAGAATTATATTTTTGTGTGGGGGGGGGGGTTTAAGGACAAATATAGTGAGATTTAAGGTGAATGCTTCACTGTTGTCCTGGATGCTCCAGTAATGTAAGCAGGGCATCATTTTTTTTTAAATCAAATCTTTAATTTATGAAAACAAGGTCACATACATTATAGCTTTTTATAAATATTGAGTGAATTCTCTCAGGGTTGCAGAGTTTAAAACGGTAAAAAGATTATTTCACACATTAGTAATGGTCTGTAAAACCAGAGAAGGATTTGATTTATTTATGCTGCATGTATGGAATAATATTACATTCAGAGTTCACGGGAGTAACGTGAACTTGCGCTGCCTCCAGCAGATTTTAGTTTGTCTTTATTGTGTTTTATCAGACATGTGTGTACATTTTCTGTGTTCTTCTTGAAGAGGGATAGCAAAGAATCAAAATTGAAAGCAGGTACCAGTATCTGAAAGAGGTTGTGTCTTTAAATAGTATGTGCCTTTGTACTTCTTCTACTGACACTGAATTGACTGTCTGTCAAATAAAATACAGGTAAGGGACCTGTTATCCAGAATGTTTGGGGTCTGGGGAATTCCGGACAAGGGATCTTTCCATAATTTGGATCTCCATGCTCCAGTCTACTAAAAAAAACATATAACTACTAATAAAACCAGACAGGATTGTTTTGCCTCAGGAAGGATTTCTTATATCTTAGTTGAGTGACATACCTGTATAACATCTGTATACAGTAATTGTCAGTAACTATTAATATCTGCATACAGTACAAGAAGTACAAATGCACAATCTAGAATGTATGGCTTTCTGCCCGCAGTATACGGTATGCCTAACATTATGGCGCCCCCCCGGTGATTGTATCTCCCACAGAGTCCATTTTAAGAAAATAATTTTAGTTTTTAAAAATGATTTCCTTGTACTTCCTTTTACTTCATCCTAACTAAACTGCATGAATCTATACAGGAGGCAAAATAATGTAATATTTAAATAATTTTTAGCAGACGTAAGGCACGGAGATCCAAATTACACAAAGATCCCTTATCCAGAAAACCCAGTTCCCAAGCATTCCAGAAAACAGACCCTATAACTGTATTTATTTTTTTCCTAGCTTATTAAAACAGTCAAGATCGTCAGCCCCACTAAATATGAGTAAACCAATGGGATTTACATTTCTATATGACTTTTTCTCTGCAACACAACCCAAACTATTCCCTCCAAATATGCTAGTTGTAGGGAAAAAAATCTTCCCCTGGAATAAGTCTCCTTAGTCTTACACATGTTAAAATGTGAAAATCTTTTTTTTGCAGAACTAAGGAACTGCTTTTTATATTACAGGTATGGGATCCGTTATCTGGAAACCCGTTATCCAAAAAGTTCAGAATTACAAAAAGTAGTCTTCCATAGACTATATTTAATCAAATAATTCACATTTTTATAAATTTATTTCCTTTTTCTCTGTAATAATAAAACAGTAGCTTGTACTTGATCCCAACTAAGATATAATTAATCCTAAACAATCCGATTGACTTTTTTAATAATGTTTAAATGATTTTTTAGTAGACATAAGGTACAGAGATCCAAATTACGGAAAGATCCCCTTATCCAGAAAACCTCAAGTCCTGAGAATTCTGTATAATAGGTCCCATACCTGTACATTCTTTGTTACTTTCTTATTTTGTAATTGCATATGGCATTTTTTTCTTCAGTGGATTTAGTCTTATTTAGCTAAGTGGCAGATAAAGTTTAGAATTTGAGTTTCAAATATGAGTTAAACCAACCTATGATTAAGTCACACAGCTAAATCATTAATTATTTCTTTTGTTTCAGTAGATGCACTGACGTAACAATACAGTTGTGGCTACACTTGTATTCCCATTTTGCAAAAAATACTTTACCTGAAACCAAAACATAGAGAACAGAAATAGGATGCGGGTAGTGATGAGCTAAATAATTTACCAGGCATCGATTTGCAACAAATTTCTGCGTTTCGTCATTGGTGGATTTTTTGCAGGCAAAATTGTCACCTGCATCAAGAAAAAATTGTCACGTGCGTCAAAAAAAAAGTTGTGCACGTCATTTTTTCAACACTTGTCATTTTCTGCCCTGTTAGAGCTTCTTTCACCTGTATGTGTAGTGACTGTGGAGAAAGAAAGATGGATAAATAGACTGATGCAGATTGAAATACACAGATAGAAAGATAGATGATAGATAGATACGCAACATATTCACCGTTTTGTGAATTTTTGGACAACAGATTCGCTCATCACTAGGGGGCTGATTTACTAACCCACGAATCCGACCCGAATTGGAAAAGTTCCGACTTGAAAACGAACATTTTGCGACTTTTTCGTATGTTTTGCGATTTTTTCGGATTCTGTACGAATTTTTCGTTACCAATACGATTTTTGCGTAAAAACGCGAGTTTTTCGTATCCATTACGAAAGTTGCGTAAAAAGTTGCGCATTTTGCGTAGCGTTAAAACTTACGCGAAAAGTTGCGCATTTTTCGTAGCGTTAAGTTTTAACGCTACGAAAAATGCGCAACTTTTCGCGTAAGTTTTTAACGCTACGCAAAATGCGCAACTTTTTACGCAACTTTCGTAATGGATAGGAAAACTCGCGTTTTTACGCAAAAATCGTATTGGATCCGAAAAATTCGTAAAGAATCCGAAAAAATCGCAAAACATACGAAAAAATCGCAAAGTACCGATCATTACGAAAAAAACGCAATCGGACTCCATTCGACCCGTTCGTGGGTAAGTAAATCAGCCCCAAGATGTGAGATCTCTTATACAAAATTCTTGGGACCTGGAATTTCCAGTTAATGGGGTTTCTTATAGACTGAAATACCAGGCATTGTTTTGCCATCAGAATACAGCATGGATTTATGCTGGGTTATTTTATTTCAATCACAAAGCATTGTCTTGTTTTTAATTTTTTGAAAAGGAACAGCTGTTTAAGCAAGAATTGTTTTATTAAGCAATATATTGTGGGAAAAGCTGCTGTTTGGAGCATTGTACTTGTTCTGAGACATAGGGTATTTTAAATACAAAAATATTTTAAACTTATAAATAAACCATGTTTAGATCTTTTTCTAATACTGCAGCTGGAATGAAAATGTTTTCAATCTCTAATTGTTACTGAATCAAGTTCCTATTACTAATTTTGATTTATCTGTAATCTGCAAGGACTTACATAGGGGACTGTTTAGTCAGCAGCACAAGGTATAAGGGAATATAGTTATATGAATATAGAATATGGTTTTGATATAATCCTTAATTTCTGCAGTTTTGCGTGCTTTTAATACATGAAATAGTTTGGTCATTTCATAAGATTATAATCAAGTCTTAGTAAAGTAGTTGTTAACCACTTACTAATTTACTTGCTACATTTAGGGGCTGATTTACTAAGACACGATTTCGAATCCGAATTGGAAAAATTCCGATTGGAAACGAACATTTTGCGGCTTTTTCGGTAATTTTGCGATTTTTTCGTATTTTTTGCGATTTTTTTCGGCGTCTTTACGATTTTTGCGTAAAAACGCGAGTTTTTCGTAGCCATTACGAAAGTTGCGCAAAGTCGCGATTTTTTCGTAGCGTTAACACTTAAAAGGCGCAAGTTTTAACGCTACGAAAAAATCGCGACTTTGCGCAACTTTCGTAATGGCTACGAAAAACTCGCGTTTTTACGCAAAAATCGTAAAGACGCCGAAAAAATCGCAAAAGATACGAAAAAATCGCAAAAGATACGAAAAAATCGCAAAATTACCGATCATTACGAAAAAAACGCAATCGGACGCATTCGGCCCGTTCGTGGGTTAGTAAATGTGCCCCTTAGGGTTATGTAATAAAAGATGGAGCATTTGGGGCAGATGTATCAAAATGTTTATTGATTATTGCTCACACAGAAAAACTGACCCACATTCTGCTCATTATTATGGGATTTTTAGAAGTATATTTATCAAATGGTGAACTCTAACTTTCACCTTTTGATAAATATACTTTTAAAAATGCCATAGGAATGAATAGAATGTGGGTTAGTTTTTCTGTGGTGAGCAATAATCTCACTTTTTGATAAATCTGCCCCTAGGTATTGCTCTAATAACCTATAACACCAATCAAATAGTCAGTCAGTAAATGCTACCTAGTGATTGGTTGGAATCCTGAAGTCTAGTATACCCTTGGCAACATACCATTAGGGAATGCTTATTTTTTTTTTAACAATTCCTCTTTACTTTTACCTTTCAACACAAAGGAAAGTGAGATTACAGTACATATTGGGCTTCATAACATCTTATTAATCATTAGATTGTGTCCTTTTTTCGACCCTGCTTTAAAGAAGGAAAGGTAAAATCTAAGTAAGCTTTATTAGAAAGGTCTATGTAAATACAGCCATAAGCACTCTATCAAATCATAGTCCTCTATCAAAAGAAACACAGGATTTTCTGTCTCCTTTTTTGGGAACATGTTCTTCGGTATCGAACTTCCTCTTTTTTAGGGATCCTTCAGGTTTGGGGCTTGAGTCTGCTTAGTTCTCTCCCTCTCCCCCTCCCTTCTCCTGCTCCCCCCTCCCATAAGAATGCATAAGAACTCACTTCCCCCACCCTTAGGAATATGTGATCTGAGCTTCCAATGGCTATAACTGCAGCAGGCCTCTACCAAGCTAAAATGGCAGCTGCTATCAGAGGGAGCTTCAGGGCTCTTTACTCAGGTATAGTAAAGCTTTCTGCTGAATAAATATAGTGTTCTATGTGTCACTAATGTGGCTAATCTATTGGCAGTAAAATGCCAAAATGACTTTCCTTCTCCTTTAAGGGTCCCCATAATTTGCAGTCAGGTTTATAAAAGATTTTTTAGACTTTTTTTTTAACTATTCTGATTTTTTTGCACTAAAACTCAAATTTTTCATGAAAAAAAAGTTGTGACTATTCCGTGATTTATCATAAGACAAAAGAACAACAATTTCAAATTTAAAAATACCCTAGCTACAACCTTGTAGAAGTCAATTGCAGATACCCCTTTTACAGTTGGAAGATCTTTCTTTGCTTCGAATTTAGAAGGTTTTGGTTTTCAGATTTTTGATGCTGGCTTTTGTGTGACAATACGAAAAAGTTGCAATTATTGCGCGAATATCACAGTTTTCGTGACTTTTCTGCAAATTATTCTTGCACATGCTTTTTCAGTTTAGATTTTTTGATAAATTTCTGACATTCATGGAAAAAATAAAAGTGAGAAAAATTTTAGTTTTAGTAAATCTGCTATGCAGCTCTGATTCCACAGAATTTCATGCATAGTTACATAACATCTGCCTCTTTTTTAATATAGTTGGTTTTACAGGAAAGAACAAAGATTTCTCTTATCAGACAGAATATGTTGTATTAAATGAATGTGAATACAAATCAGTCAGAACAAGCAGTAGACAGAAGGAAAGATGTGTAATTTCCCATCTGTAGGCAGAATGCACTGTGACTGCTGTTTGAGAGATTTGCTTCATTAACCAGTAGACGCTTACAGATATATGTACATGGATCTTGCATGTTATGCTTCATTTTGCAGTATAGATTGGTCAGCAGATGTCTTACCAGAGTTTTACAGGGTCAGCTCTATTTGGGATGGTTTACAGATTTTCTTGTAATATGCAAAAAAAAACCAAGGCAAATGGGAAAAGGTAAAAACTAGGTAAGCTGTATCAGAAAGGTCTTTGTAAATACAGCCATAAGCACTCACAGAAAAGCTGCCTCTATTAATAGTCCTCTATTAAAAGAAACACAGGATTTCTTGTAGACAAATGAAGTGATGGAAGCGAATGAAAGAAATAAAAATAAAAAACATGGTGCAGTATGTATATGAAAAAACCCGCAGTGCAAAGTGTAAATAGTGAATCCACTCCCACTTGTACTGCGGGTTTTTTCATATACGTATTGCACCATATGTTTTTTATTTTTATTTCTTTCATGCGCTTCCATCACTACATTTGTCTACACTTCTGAGTCTCAATCAAAGGGGTTGGCTAAAGAGGGAGGTGCACATCGATTTGGTTTTTTCAAAACAGCACGGAAGTGTTTGGCTTTTCCAGGATATTCCTACCAGAGAGCGTTGAGTTCTGTTGTTATATATACCATTTGTTTTTGGACAGGATTTCTTGTTTGCTTTTTTGTAAGTATGTTCTTAGGGTATCTGACATCGGATATCAGAAAAATCCTTCATTCCTGGAGTTTGCGCAGCTCCTATTTATGCAAAGAGCTCCAGGAATACTGTAACCCTTGGCAATATGTTATATAATACTCAGGGCTCTAGTCCACTAACATTTTGGTGGACCAACACTGCAAGATTTTCACATTTTCTATTGCATGAATCTATTGATGGGGTATTTCTCTTGGCTTATTCTTAGGGTATTTACTAAGAAGCGAAAACAGGTGGAATTATTTTATTAAAACAATAAGTCACCAAGTATATTGCTGTGTGCCTGAATAGCAGCGCTCTTAGTTTTATGCATTAAGCTCACTTATGTACTTTGTACAGGACAGACCATCTTGTGTGGTTCAGGGGTTGAGGTATAACATTTTAAATATGTTCCTTTATTATTTTAAATCAGACATATTTACATTTCAAACAGTTGCTTATTGCAGTTACAGGGAAAAAAGGATGATAAATATTTCATTGTACTGTGCAGACCTACAAAACATCCTCACAGCAAAATAGAAAAAAATTACAAACATTTCATGTGTTTTATGGAATGATGAAGGGAAACTGCTACAATTACACAGTACCTTTTTAGTTCTGCAACATAATTGGTTTGTTAGTATGGGATCCTTTTTCCAGAAACCCAATATCCACAAAGCATCTAATTAATGGAAGGCCATGTCCCATAGAGTCCATTGTAAGCTAATTATTCTAATTATTAACAGGTATTTACTTTTTCTTTGTGATAATAAAACAGAATCTTTTACTTGATCCAAACTAAGCAGCATGACTCCATATTGTTGGCAAAACAGTCCTATTGGGTTTATTTAAATAATTTTTCCAGCAGGCTTAAAGTATTGTGATCGTGATCCATACCAAAACCCCTTATCCAGAAACCCCAAGCATTCTGTAAATAGATCCCATACCTGTATATAAAAATATAAGGGATAAAAGACTGTCTGTTGTAAAATATAAGAATATTGTATGTCACTGCAGAGTTCTATAACCATTTAAAGGGAAAAATATGCTATATTTTTAGAGGACATGGTACTCCAAGAATCTTTTTTAACAGAATGTATTATTTTTTACACAAAAATCCACTGAAATGCATTAGAATTGGTGGGACTGCAAACATGTAAAACTGACTGTACTTACACATACACGCGGCTCTGTAGGCGAATCATTTTTGCATTAGTATCTAGTTACCTCTTTTATTTAAAATGAATACACAGAAGGTTTAAAATGATAGCTTATAGAAATGTAAGCACAAGTTATTAACATTCAGTGAGCGTGAGCATTTGCATACACACTGCCATGCTGTTATCATATTCCTGGCTAGCAGTATCATTCTTTTTTACAGGTTATCAGTGTAGCTGTTCATTCTATAATGTAAAAGACACAAAATCAATAAATATAATTTAAGCCCTTTTACCTAAGTCATTGATCCTAGCTATCTTTATTTATGAATTGCATATTTTCTACTGTATGTAAGTAAATGTCCCCTTTCTAATTGTAATTAATGTCTATATATATCTATATATATATATATATATAGAGAGAGAGAGAGAGAGAGATATAGATATACTGCCTGCACTAAAATACAATTGCCAAAACTGTTTTACAATATACCATATTTACAAGGATTTCTGAACATCATGAGAAACAGTGATGTTTTGTGTGTTTTAAATACTAAACAATATCTTTCTCTCTTTGTATTTAAACCTATATTTATATTGATTTTTACTATTGCTGCATTTTTTGTAGTCAAGAACCTTTTAGGGGTGTTTAGATTTTCATTTGCTGACATCAGTGTAGGAAAGCTTTTAGAAGGGGTAATAAGAGATAAAATACTTGAATACATTGAAAATAACAATACTGTAAGTTTGTGCCAGCATGGTTTTATGTATAACAGATCTTTCCAAATTTACTTCGTTGATAATGATATAATGAGGTATACAGGAATCTTGACTCTGGGATGACAGTGGATGTGATCTACATTGCTAAAGCATTTGATACTTTACCAGAAGTTTAATGGTTACATTAAATAATATTGGCCTGCAACACAATATTTGCACTTGGATAGAGAACTGGCTGAAAGCTAGATTACAAAGAGTGGCGGTAAAAGGAACATTTTCTAATTGGATCAATTTTAGTAGTGGAGTACTGCAGGGGTTGTATATTATTGGAAGTGGGCATAGAAAGTACTGTTTCTCTTTTTACTGACAATATTAAATTGTGCAGAGCTATAAGTTCCATGCAGGATGCTGCTACTTTGCATTTGACAAAATTGGCAAACTGGGCAGCAAACTGGAAACTGAGGTTTTATGTTAAGAATTGCAAAGTACCCTTTGGTAGAAATAATATAAATGAGAGTTATACACTAAGGGGCCCGATTGTGTTTTTTTAGTAATGATCGGTATTTGGCGATTTTTTCGGAAAATTATTGCGACTTTTTCGTTGCCATTCCGAATGTTGCGCAAAATCTGGCGATTTTTGTCGTAGCGTTAAAACTTGCGCGAAAAGTTGCGCCTTTTTCGTAGCCATTCCAAAAGTTGCGCAAAATGTTGCGATTTTTTCGGAGCGTTCGGATTCATTCAAGCTTCAGTATGGTGACTTTTCTTGGCCCAGGTTGGAGCTGCAGGGTGCCATTGAGTCCTATGGGAGGCTTCCAAAATCATGCTAAGTCTGAAAGTTTCGCCCGCCGCTTACGAGCGCTCAATACGAAAAAGTCGCGACAAGATACGAGCGAATCGTAATGGCTACGAAAAACTCGCGTTTTTTCGGGAAAATCGTATTGGTAACGAAAAAGTCGCGACAATTTCCGAAAAGTCTTAAAGGCGCCGAAAAAAATTGCAAAAAATACGAAAAAGTCGCAAAATGTTCGTTTTCCAATCGGAATTTTTCCAATTCAGATTCGAATTTGTGTCTTAGTAAATCAGCCCCTAAGTCTGAAAGTTTCGCCCGCCGCTTACGAGCGCTCAATACGAAAAAGTCGCGACAAGATACGAGCGAATCGTAATGGCTACGAAAAACTTGCGTTTTTTGTGCGAAAATCGTTTTGGTAACGAAAAAGTCGCGAAATTTCCGAAAAGTCGTAAAGGCGCCGAAAAAATCTCAAAAAATACGAAAAAGTCGCAAAATGTTCGTTTTCCAATCGGAATTTTTCCAATTCGGATTCGAATTCGTGTCTTAGTAAATCAGCCCCTTAGTGGTAGCGTGTTGGGGCAGATATCTTTTCCCTTCCCTGAAGGATCCTTCTTTCCTTTGAAACTCTAGAGGTTTTCAGATTTCTGACACTGGTTTTTGTGTAACAATTCAGAAATATTTGCCGTTTTCATGCAACAAGTCGAAAAATTCAGGTTTTTCTGCGTTGTTTCTGCAACTTTTGACAGTTCAGACTTTTTAGTAAATGTAAGACATTCATGAAAAGTTTATTTGAATTTTAAAAAATGTTAGAGTGTTAGTAAATCTGGAAAAAGTCACAGAAAAGTCATGAAAGTGTAATTTTTTTGTTCTACTTTTTTTAAATTGTCCTCCAGGGAAGGGAAAGGATATCTGTCATTGACTTCTACATGATCTCTTCACCTCTTGTATCGGTTATTGATTGCTTTATATGTTACTCTGTATGTCCAATGTATGAAACCCACTTATTGTACAGCGCTGCGGAATATGTTGGCGCTTTTATCTCTTAAAATTAGAATCAGGAAAAACAATGGTGAGTAAATGGCTCCCTAAGTGTATGTTTGACATAGTTTAAGCCTGTATTAGAATGTATAGTTTATAATTTATCCAAGAGGAGTTAAAATTCATTTGGAAAAACAGTTACCAGTCCATCAAGCAAACTGTAAACCATCACATTTTTCAGTGTCTTTATTGACTGACATGCTCAAATTATATACCCAAAAAGTGCCAGGGCTTACTGATAGATTGGGAAGGATATCACTGCTTAAGAGAAGTATTACATTTATATGCAGCATTTAACACACAATCACTGAGATACAGCCTGTGAGTAAGGACCTGTTGCACGGGGTCCCACCACTCATGCTTTAAAATGTTCCCTGGCCTCAAGAACTTCCAGTGATATAATAATTGTATCTAATAGAGAGGAACTACACATCACAAATACATTTATGAGCTATGGGGGTTATTTGAGTAGGCGTGTATGCCACCGGCACAATTATATGTGGAGGGGGCTACAAAAAGACACTTTGTAATAAGGCAACACTAAACTAACACAAAGGTGCTCAGATTTACAGAGAAAAGTATAACCTAGCAATATTCTGTTCTCTCATTCATCCAGAGGCATAATGGAAAGATGCACACACTTGTACAACCCCAGCTTTGGGAATTACTTTATATTGTTTAAAATAAATCATTTATATTCTCCATGCACATATAACCCTTCATTTAATTATAGCTTTCACAAAGTGGTGGCTTAATAATACTCTAATTGTGACACTGAGTATATCACCTGGCAACTGTTCATCAAATGCATTACCTCTGTCAAAACAGTTGCTCATCTAGCAATACAGCATTTGCCTCAGCAATAATGCTTCAGAGTAAAGACGTGGTTGCTTAACCCATTATATTCTTAACACTTGCACTATATTCTGTTAGTAGATAATCGGATCCCTCATTCAGTCTAGGCAATTAGCCTCTAAGATATCTGGGGATTACATGAACATGCATCTCTATGATATATAGTCCATAGGTTTAATTTGCATGGGTTACTTGGTAAAAAATAGACTTCAACTGCATGATTACCCATATTGGTATATGCTGCATTTTTGTCTGTTACTTTTTCTATTTACCATAGTGGTAACAACAGAACTAGATATGTACATGGGCATGATTTGTAAATTATATTCTGCCAGGGGCGTGAAAATGCAGGGTTCCCCTCCCAGCTGATAAGTTACAAACTCCCCTTTGCTGACAGGGCCGGATTTCTCTTCGGTGCGCCCCGAGGCCGCCCCTGTGGGAGTCCCCCATGCGCATGCGCGAACGCGCACCCCAGTGCGCATGCGCGAACGCGCCCCCAGTGCGCATGCGCAAAGCGCCCCCAGTGCGCATGCGCAAAGCGCCAGCTCCCCATTGCGCATGCGCAAAGCGCCAGCGCATGCGCGAACGCTCTTTTTAACTCCCATACGGAGCAGTGGGGAGAGGTCCCGACTGCTCCGTATGGGAGCAAAATTAAAAAATGTTCTTGCGGCGGGGCGGCATGCCGCCCCTAAACTTCTGCCGCCCTAGGCCCGGGCCTTTGTGGCCTCTCCACAAATCCGGGCCTGTTTGCTGAGTTACATATTTGTGTGCCTTATTCAGGGGTATGTGTACAGCAGCTCTGTTTTGCACCATGTTTATGCATGCTAATTTTTGCTTAAAGGGTATTATACAGTAATATATGCTTTACACATTTTAAGACTGTCTATACTTTTTGTATGGAGAACTCTGTTAGAAAGACAAAACTTTAAAATTTGCCTAGCTGAATTTTCTAGGTGCTAAATTTTGCAGAGCATTTCTCTTACTTTTTTTTGTTCTTAGGTATATGTAATTTGTGCAAACCTTTGATAAAACATTTTTCTCTCATTGCTAGCAGAGGTGCTGCTGCTATGAAGCAAGTTGAGAATCTCACCTCAGGTGGCAGTGCTCCACAGGTTACAAGGGACAAAAATAAGCTGCTCCTGGTAACGTTGAGAGCCAAAATTCCAGTTATTGAACTGGATTTTTGTCTTTTCCAGCACAGAAAGCAGTATTGCACCCACCACTTGACCCTCTCCAATGTTGATTTTCTGACCAAGGCAGGGTGAAAGGGGGGCGACTTTGGGAAGTTTGCCTTAGTTTGGCCTTAGGGCCCTGCAATGCCCCTGATTGCTAGGATTAGATTGACTCTATAGAAAAACGATGCAAGTTTTATCAACAAATCTTGAGTATTCGGAAGAGGAGTGATAGAAAAATGATGTGCCCATTTGTTTGCCATATTTCAAAAGGGCTGAGCTTCTAAATTTTTAGTTAAAAAATCTGTTGAGAGAAAGATTAATAAACAGAAAAAACTTTTTTTGATTGAGAACGAAAACAATTTTGGTCTAGTAATGAGCAAATATGTCCTGTTTTGGCTCATTCTAAAATTCACAAAACCGCAGACAAATTGCAACAAATTTTTTGTTACCAAATGCTTCTGGTGGCAAAATGTTGTGTCAATCTTGTGAAAATATTCACCAATGACGAAATTTGAAATTTCACCATACCTGGTAAGAAATTTTGGAGTTTTACAATAGTAAAAAGTCTTCTGTACAACAGTTTGTGTCCCAGAGAATTATGGGACACATGATTTATTTTTAATCCCAAATTAGTGATGCTGTTTATACATACAGTATCCCTGATTACTGTTTAACAATATGAATTGTTCATGGATTGTTATGAGTAAGGATTAGCAAATTTTTATGACATACAGTTTTGCAGTGATACAGTTTCTCCAGTGGTGAAAATTTTGCAAATCTGTGCTAGAATTTCACAATGCAATTTATTTTTCTAGAAATAAAAAGCCATGTTTTTTGTGAGGAACAAATGTGATACAAAATGCCAACGGCAGAGTAAGTTTTGGTTTTCCTTTTTTAAATGCCGAGAAACTGCCATAAAAAACACTTTTTACTCTAATGCCATTTCACATATTTCTTTGGCAAAGCAAAATGGGGGTACTATCACAAGTTTTTTTGACACCAAATGACTCAAATTAGAACAAAACATGTCAATGTGGTCATTTTAATAGGAAAATGTATGATATTTAACTGGATTGACATGGTGGGACAATAAAAAGCTAAAGGGGGCATTTACAAACTCTTGATTCTTGTTTTCATGATTTGTGGGTTTTTTGTGTCAAAATATGATTTTGACAGGAAAAAATGTGAGTTTTGTTTTCCAATTTATTATGTGATCAAATGAGACAAATCCAAAAGCAAAAAATACACCATCTAAAACCTGTTGAGACCATGTAAAAGTCAATGGCAAATGTCAACTGGAAGATTTTTCTTTGCTTATTGGTTTAAGAGGTTGTTGGGGTGGGGTTTTTTGATACTGTGTCATTAGTAAGACAATAGGAAAATGTTGCAACATTACAACATTTTTTCTGTGTCTTTTTTGTTTATGCTTTTTCAATTAGGATCTTTTGATAAATGACTGACATTTGTGGAAATGAGTTTAATCATTGTTTCAAAAAACTCTAGAACCCTGAAAATCAAAATGTTGATTTGTTGGCACAAAGTCTGTCCTGTTCTGTAGTTCCACTAATCAACTCACATCTCCAAAAATGTGGCACTGTAAAAGCTGCAGCGCGATTTATTTGACTCTCAGGTTTCACAAGTGTTAATGGCTGGCTGTATATGTAAATATCAGGTCAACGTATCTGTCATGGTTTATATTATTTAGCTCCGAGTAATTATAATTATGACTGCTAATTTCCACTTGCAGCTTTGTACTGTGGAATTATTCTCAAAATGTGGAAACTCCCACACAGACATTATCAAGAGCAATAAGGTAATGCGTTAATGGCAATGAAAGCCAGCGCTGCATAATATGCCCTGTGACAGTGATGACTATATTACATCACCTTATCCTTCTCCTAAAAGGGATCTTGCTTCCAATGAAACTAAGTTTAGATATCTGTTTTTAATAGGACATTTAGCATCACCCCTCTTTAGTAATGTACATTTTATATCTGAGGAATATATATGGGACTTAATTGCTATGCTAATTAAATCTTATTTATAATGCTGTGATGTGTGTAGCTGATCTTCTGTGCTACAATTTATTTTATGCTAGTGGCACATTTATTTAATGTATGCTGCTAATTTAATATATATGCAACAGCATTAGGGGAAAAGTACACCATTTTCCTCAAATTACTCAAGATTTATTTCCAGGAAAAATGTGTTGTTCATAGTGGAACCATCAATCTCATGTTAAAACTAATTGCTCAGAATCTGTAAATATGTTATTATATACACACATTTAAATGATGTATATATTAATGCTGGGAATTGCAGCCTTTTGATAGGTTTATATTGTGGCTGCAGATTATATTGGCTGGAATTGTATTAATTAAAACGTGTAACAGATAAAACTCTTCTCTAGCTAATTATATATAAAGTATATATGCATTGATATGGAATCATTTTATAAAGCTAAATCTATAAAATGCATCTCAAACAGGGGTAGACTACCATATTACCCACGTACTCTCTGCCAGGATGCAATTTCTTTTGTCCAAAGAGCTGAGACACACCATAAAAAGAAGCCCTTAGTGTGTGTTAAAGTTATGCAGAGGGGTAATAAAATAAAGCTGTCCAACTGGAGGCCCACAGGCCGGATGTGGCCCTACAAAGGATTTTCATGGGCCCAGTCTCCTCAGAGGCTCCATGGACTTCAATACTCTGGCCCTCCAACTTGCTGTATAAGATATAATTGGCCTATTAAATGTAATAAGTTGAACAGCGCTGACCTATAGCAACCAGTCATCTAGTCATACATTTAAAAAAACAAATCTGATTGCTATTGCCTATTTGACCTGGTGCAAATTTAGCAGCATTTCTTATATCAATCTCTTTTCACAACATGTTTAAACGTACTCCAATGTCCATCATCATTAGAAGGTGAAAAATGTTTTTATGTAGCTGTTTGATCAGTATTAATAAGATCTGAATGAAAGTTGTTGTCTGCTGATTTACTGCACATGCTCTGTGCTGCTGTCAGATACTGAGCTTAGAGCTAGTGATGGGCGAAATCTTTCATTAGGCATGAATTTGTGGCGAATTTCTGCGTTTCTCCATTGGCGGATTGTTTCATGAAATGGTCAACAAAATTTGCAGTGGAAAATTCACCGCACTATAAAAAATTGCTGGCCACGTCAAAAGAATGGTCGTGTACATCAAAAAAATGATACGCAGAACAATTTTCTCCGTTTCACAAATTTTTTGCCATTTCGCAAATCTTTTTAAAGATTCGCAAATTTTTCAGCAAAGCAAAGCCAGATTTTGAGCTGTTATTTTACATACGTTCCGGTGGAAGAAAAACGCGTAAAAAATTGTGCCGATTTTACACAGGTTGTGACACGGCGAAGTTTGGCAGTATGTGGCAAATTTTCTTGCTGTTTTTTACACAGCATAATAAATATGCCCCTTAGTGTGGATTTGGAATATAAATGACATGATATATGTCAGATTAGTATTGTATTTATCCTCACATTACATGGTAGCTAGCGATGAGCGAATGTGCCCGTTTCACTTCGGTGAAAAATTAGCTGAAATATGAAAAATTTGTGAAACACAACTACCACGCAATGTTTTTTTAAATGACCGCAACTTGATGCAACAGTGACTTTTTTGTGCCTGTTTCACTAAAAATTCTGCCAATGCCGAAATGAGGACATTTACAATGAATCCATACTGAAAAATTCCTCTCTAATGGCAGCTCTGACACCAATGCAATTAGCATCAGGATTTAACAATCAGCCCTGTAGCAGACAAATGACAGACAAACTTAATTTTCTGCTTGATAATTTGCAACAACCCCTAAATTTAGATTCTCAACAGCTGCTCAGAGCTCACTGAGCATGTGAGTGTCACTGGCACTTCTAACAAAATCCAGGATAGGAAGTTCCAGTGACAAATATAAAGACCTGGATCATTGCTGCTATTGAGATGCTGAAACTTTAAAGGGGACCTGTCACCCTAAGAAATAACACCAAATTCTTTTCTATTATGTTGGTTGAGCAAAATAATCTTCACTTACACTATATAAATAATATAAATCTTGTTTCTTTCAGTCTTGGAACTACTCAAACACAGCAAGCAGTTAGCTGCCATTTTGTGGACACTGTTAGTAAGGCAAGCTTTGCATCACCCCAAAATCTTGTTGGAGGGCCAGATGCCCATACCCACGCAATGGCTACAGCATTAGGTGATGAGGAGGGAGGGGAAAAGTGAGAAGTGCAGTGACATCTAGGAAGTGCTGAATGGAAAGCTAAAGGTATTGTCTGCCCCCCTCTATGCCTAAGGCATAGAGGTGGGGCAGGCAAAATATGATTGACAGCTGTGATTTTTAAATGCTTTTATAATGGGTTTGGATGTGTTATTAAAAAAAAAAGGAATTTGGGTTTCATGTTTAACTTGAAAAGGACTTTTATTATTTATTTATGTCTGGGTGACAGGTCCCCTTTAAGCTGGTGCAGTAACATCAGTATATAAAATATGGCATTTTTAGCCATGTTGATTTTTAGGGTTTAATTCTCCTTTAAACAGAAATTACATTTTAGACATAATTAATGAAAAATGTTAAAGACTGCTTCTGAAACAAACCCAGTGGCATCAAGCCAGCCATACACAAACTATATACTTATTTGGTGAGTTTGGCAGACAAGCTTAATTCTGCCTTATTCCGATGTATTACTGTACTGGTACTGAATATTTTTTTAAAGCGTTTAGGTTTGACGCTCTAAATTATGGCTTTTAAACTTTTAGCACCCAAGCTTAAGCATTCTACATGACAGGTCTCGGTTCCTGTATTTCAATTTCAAATAGTGATTGTGTGTTTTAAAGCTTTGCCATCTCTTTAATAGATGTAGAAAGAACAGTTTTATTTGGCAATAGCTTCTTTTAAATACATTGCAGGTGGAAAGCCTTCCCTTACAATGTTGTATGATTTATAACTAGCAGTACAGGCTCCAGACCAGGCAAGCACTATTATTTAAATGCTGTTTTCATTATGGGCTTCTTTTTCATTCTTTTATGTATTTGATTTTCTCTAAATCTGTATGATGTGGAATAGTTATAATTTTAAACTCTATTGAAACAGCCTGAAACATCCATTACTGGCTTCTTTAGAAAAGTCATATTCAATCAATGAAAAGTAAAGCATTTATATATACCGGTGTTTTTGTACTAAAGCATTGCCTGGGTTTTCTCAGCTGTGCGTGGCTACATTTTAGCAGTACATTTGTTTTTTTTGCTAGGCTAGATATGGTAAGGGGCAACCCTCTGGATGTGTTGATGTAGGAGTAGGGTGCTTAGAGAGGAAGCCCTGCAATAACTTGTGCCAAAGATAACTAACCCATGTTCCACTATTTTGTGATATCTCCCACAAAAGTGTATTTGAAACCCTTTTTTTGGGGTGCAACAATTATTTGAATGAAGCAGCTGACATAGAACTATGCTTTTTAATAGTGTTCTTGACACATGTATTTGAACATCCATAAAAGCTGGTTGTAGACAGTGCTGTATTTAGGTCTGATGCCACCCCGGGCACTGGACCTAAATACACACCTATATGGCACAAGTGAAGTCATGTTCGTAGAACACCCCCGCCCCCTACGTCTCAGCTCCAAAGCTCCTTTGCCAGATTTCTTAAGGAAATCCATGGTGGAGGCTGGGGGCAATTTTTTTTTTAATTGGATCCTAAAATTTGTGTAATGTGTGTAGTGTATAAATGTGATAGGGACCTTAGGTTGTAAGCCCCACTGGGGCAGGAGCTGATTGAACAATGTATAATCTCTGTAAGTGCTTAAGAATATATTGGCACTATATAAATAAAGGCTAATAATAAAATATCACTCTTTTAAACACTAAAATATCTTATATTTAAAGCTCATAGTTTTTCTTCTGCATATTGATTTTAATACAGGTAAGTTGACATTTACTTGGACCAGGTTTGTATTTGTGGTCAGGCAAGGGTTGCTTAGCAAAGCTGAGTGACACATTGCTGAATGACAATCACCTGACGCACAAGTATACCCACTGGTCCAAGCTATTGCCATTGAAATCAA
Organism: Xenopus tropicalis; assembly: GCF_000004195.4. Lineage (NCBI taxonomy): Eukaryota > Metazoa > Chordata > Amphibia > Anura > Pipidae > Xenopus > Xenopus tropicalis. Next base: position 106,268,617 of record NC_030678.2, on the reverse strand, counting down.
TAGAAAGTGATTCTGGGCATTTTAATGCCTGCCTGTAGTGCTATTAATCTCTGCGGCTGTAAAACCCCTGAATTAGGTTATGAGCCTTTTCCCTAAACAAGGGTTATACTTAGCGTAAATGTTTTATTGCTTCATTTGTGTCTAAAAAGCTTTACAATGTTTCTGAAGCTGACAAAATAAACAATTAAGTGTTAAGTACTGAAATGCTATTCTTTAGTTGTACCTGATTAGAAATGGTACTTGACTGAAGTATGTAATGACATATCTCAGCGATCCTTTTAAAAAAGAACCTATAAATTATGCTTGAACTGTGCCATGCCAGCAACTTGAAGTCCATTATCTGATGCAAAGCCAGGCAACGTGGGAGAACTAAATAAAAAATGTTTTTTTTATATTTGATGCAGAGTACTAATTAAGAACAATTGTTGGATTATAAACTCCAGTCTTCCATCCCTCAGTATCTGCTATAATTCCACTCTGGCCCACTGCTTCAAGGACTAGAAGTCCTATTTTTATTTATCTGTATTTGCTTTCAACTCTGCTGTGTTCAGTCATCTCGTATCTGTTGTCTGAACAAAGCCCACCAAGGAAAATGTACGTTAAAGGGGGCATTTACTAATATTGCAAAATTCATGTTTTTTGTGCTAAAACTCAAATTTATGTGTCATAAAACCCTTTATTTTTTGTGATTTATTATGTCTGCTTTAGTCATTCCTTTTATTGGCTACCTTAGTTGATTATAAAACACAAGATTCTGGGACATAGGGGCAAATTTATCAAAATGTGTGTTTAGCGTTTAATACATAAAAACTCACCCATGTTCTATTCATTCCTATGGGATTTTTAGAAGTGTATTTATCAAACGGTGAGTTCTAACTTTCACCCATTGATAAATACACTTCTAAAAATCCCATAGGAATGAATAGAACATGGGTGAGTTTTTATGCATTAAGTTCTAAACTCACATTTTGAAAAATCTGCCCCATAGCAGCAATTTATCAAGACTAACACTGGTCATATAATCAGTCTGGAGGGGCTGAGTTGGCAGTTTACTGATCAGTGCACAAATCCTTCGTAAAAGGCCTTACTGACTGACAGCTAGCCAAAATGTAGGAAATATTGCCTTACACCAGTGATCCCCAACCAGTGGTTCGTGAGTAACATGTTGCTCTCCAACCCCTTGGATGTTGTTCCCAGTGGCCTCTTTAGCCTTCTATAGGCTGCCAGTCCACATAGGAGCTACCAAATAGCCAATTATAGCTCTTATTTGCACCCCAGGAACTTTTTCCATGCTTGTGTTGCTCCCCAACACTTTTTCCATTTGAATGTGGCTCACGGGTATAGAAGGTTGGGGATAACAGCATTTTAGGCCTAGTTATTCTTTAATGTGAAGTAAATGAATAAAAGAAAAAGCAAGACAGGCCTAAAGAAAAAAATGAAAAATGTGTAAAACATTATTAATGAAGAGATTGCCTGCTGTTTATTGCTCAACACAGTTTGAAAATATCCATCTAATATTAGCTCATTTAAGTAGAACATTGATTTGATTGCCTTAGAGATCACTGTGCCATAGCTTCTGGCAAAAGAATATTAAAACAATAAAGCCTGTATGAATTGTATGGGAGTTTGTTGTGTAATTGATTTTTTTTTTACATGTGATACTACAAATGATAGCTATATAAAAGCATAATTTTGTAATTGCTCCTTCCTTACTACAATTAACTAAAAGTATTTATCATAACATAGTCCCCTTTTTCTTCTCACCCACACATAGTAGTAAAGGCCTTCCCCTAAGCAGATAAATAATTATGAAAGATCAGTATAAGCTACTAATTGATCTATGAGTACTACTAAGAGTATACCTGCAAAATGGACCTGAGGAGCAGTTTGACAAGCAATGTATTACAATTGACAGTAACATGCATTGTAGGAAAGGCACTACAAACTTTGCAGTGGTCCTTTCTGCAGTACCATAATATATTTCTGCAGCCTGCTAAACTGCATATGAAAAGTTACTGACTTAGAACAGGTAATTGAAGTTTGGAAGCGTTCTCTAAGGGAAGAGTTTGGATTGTCTACAGCATAACCACCTAAATATGTGCTTATTAATGCCAACAGTGAAACTAAATTGCAGTACAAATGGCATACTATTAAAGAATATTGTAATTAAGACCCTGTCAGCTTGGGGAATATTGGGGTCAAACAACAACAACACTGAAATGAGTAGAAATGAACCATATGAATTAAAATAAACCATTTCTCTGCACTATATCTATCTGCAGCGATTTGATAAACAACATTTACATATGCAATTTTTTATTTTTTTTAAAGTATTGTACATATGGCACCCCTGACAAGAAAGATGGTTAGCTTCAAGTCAATAAAACCAGAGCCATACCTATTGATGTATTGTGTGGGTTCAACAAACAGAAAAGTATTTTCTGGAAGTGGCTATTGACTATTTACTGTATTAATAACATTATAAAGGGCTTGCATTACATTCTTTTTAGAATAGAACAATGTCCAATATCAACCACTATAAATGGCACTTAGAGTTACTCCATCCACTATTCAGCCATTATATCTGCACTCATTTCTGACTAATTAAATGAAAACAAGATGTGTATATGTTGTGAGAATGCTCTGTGCCGTGTCTTATGTATCAGCATCAGGGACAGAACTAGGGGTACCTTGTGCCTAGGGTACAATTGTGGTGCTGGCGCTAGGGAAGCACCCCTTCTGATTACCCCTAGTTTAGGATCCTGGAAGTCAGATGCCAGTGTAACAAGCAGTAAGCTGTAAGCTCTGGGATTCTCTACATAAGACCCCCTGCTAGTCAGTATCATGCTCAGGGGCAATAGCTACTTGGTTTGGCACCGATCAGCATAGCTTCACATTTGGACTAATAACCTATAATTACCCATCAAATGTGTGCTTTAATTCTTTCAGCAACCAAAAGTATTAAATGGTTGTTTTCTAAAGTTATTTTCTATGTCTTGGTACATAGAAGTTCACAAACAAGATATAAATAACTCTTTATAGAATATAGTGACTGTTGAAGAGCCTGTAAATCCACAGGTGCAATTGGAATGAGTCAGAAAGAGCAATGACTAACATTCATGTTGCAAGTTAGTCTGGCAATTCTTTTTTCTGTGTTTTGGCATACAAATACATATTATTTTGGCAAAAGCTTTAAGGGAAAATGGCAGGCTTTAGATGACAGATTTAGAGTCCCACATGCCAATCTGTTGTTTAGGAAAAAAAAATACTACATCTATTTTCTAAAATCCTGTAACATCTCTGGTGGGGTGAAACATTGCTCGCTAATTGAGTTAGCTGCAAAAAGATAATTATGACAAAAAAGTGATTCTCATTAAAACTGACCGTATTTAACCAAAAACTACAGCTAAAATACAAGCTGTTCTTTTGGGAAAGGATAGTGTGTAACAAATAATAATTTGGTGACTAATTAAGGTGAATTTATCATATGATAAAAGCCCTGCTGCCTTTCAGCTGTGGGGTCCTGAGTTTAATTCCCACTAGAAGTTATTAGGGGTTCATGCTAAGAGCCTTTTTGGACAGGTTCCGGCACCTGGCGACAGATAAAAAACCCTACATAAGCTTTGGATTTCCTCCCTGTTTCCTCCAAGCTCCCCACAAACATACAGACACGTTAATTGACATTTGATGAAATTAACCCAAGTGCCTGTGGGAATGTAATAAACATCTGCAAGAATGGGAAGCAGGACTTTGCTTGACTTTGCTTCCAGTTATAAACCTACTTGAAACCCAACATTACACTGATTTGAAAAATCATGTAACCAGGGTAAATACAGAGTGAGTTCATCAAGTTAAAAACTCTAAATGGAGTTATAGTAAATTATTACTTGGAACAATATGTGTGATAAGAGGATTATGTACTGCAACCTGCCCATAGTATGCATCTTACCCTTTACAATTCCTGCTAATGCCGTTAATTGATGTTTGCAGTCAAGTAATTCTGAGTCTCTCTTGTGTCACTTTGCATAGACATCATGGTAAGTGTTCCCTTTGCTTAACAGTTGCCATTAGTAGATGACTTCCATGCTAGCATCACAAAAGACACTGCCTCTTGAGAAACATTGCAAGCTAATCAGTGACCCTCTCAAAGTTACTTGTGCCTGTTCCTCTAGCCATGGTAATGTTTTATCTATATGCATTAAAAATCTATACATAATTTAAACATAATGGTTTATTCATTGCTTTAATGAATTTAGAAACTATGTGTATTAAAGCACCTGCTTTCAGTGCAATTTATATCCCTCATTTACTCAAGTGTTTCTTTTTCTTTGGCAGTTGCTTGGCTGTAGGCACTCCGAGCACTAGGATTAGTTTAGACTAACTGTTGTATTTATTACACAATTATAGAAATAAATCCTCATTATATTGGTTGGTTTTATGATCATAACAGATGGGTATGGTTTTGTTGAAGATTAATGGAAGTGGGGGATTAAGATACCCTAGAATTGATTCGCTTGGTGTAATTTCACTTTTATCACTAGAATAAACACATTTTGACATTTCAGTATATGTGATTATCCTTAAATTGTAGATTTCTCTGGAAGCTCCCCCCGTTATGTAAAAAAGGTCTCCCTTTAAAATAAATATGGAAACCACTTGTGTACAAAAGGACAACATAATAAAATGGAAGATCAAACATGAAAAGAGAGTGTCTGGAGGATTTGTTACACTCTCTTTTCATGTTTGATCTACCATTTTATTATGCTTGTCCTTTTGTACACAAGTGGTTTCCATGGTTACAGACACTAGACTTTGGCACTTTTTTTTGTAGTGGGCTATTTAAGGGGGGTGTTTGTGCAAAGTCTTTTGGTTTGTCCCTGAAGAAGAACACATTTAGTGTTCGAAACATTGGATTAATAAAGATTTTTTGTTCTTTTTTTAAAGTCCCTGTGTGTGCGGCACTCTGTTCTTCATTTATATATATATATACAGTATATATACTGTATATTGCACTGTAGGCTGTAGGTTGTGTCTGGAGTGTTCTCTAAGCCTAGACTAAACATTAAGGGGCGTATTTATTAAGCTGTGTAAAACAAATTTGCTGAAAAAAACGTTGTAAAAAGCTGTGTAAAATAAATGGAAAAGATCACCGTCTGAACGCCGGATATTACACTGTTATTTTCCATATGTTCCGGTGGAAGAAAAAACGCATAGAAAATTACGCCGTTTTTACATGGCGAAGCCTGGCGATGTGTTGCGAATTTTCTCCCCGTTTTTTACACAGCATAATAAATATGCCCCTTAGCTGCCATTCAAACTTAAAGCCAAACTTAAATGTGGATAAATTAAGCACATTGCTTAAGAAACTGTATAGAAACTCCAGGCAATAACATCTTGAACTATCAAAATCCCAACATATCCAGGCATGACACTGTCTCAAAAAAGTGAAGGGATCTTTTTAAGAAATGTATACTGTAAACTCCCATCAAGGAGAATTTAAATTTCAAAAATACTTGCATGTTGTTAAAATGGATTCATTACTCCTACCCCCCTTTCTATGAAGAGACAAAATCATCTATTTAAAGTGATACTGACACAGAAAAACTACTCTTCAAAATATTAATGTACATTAAAAGTTACCAATAGGTCATCTTTATCATGTTTTACTGATAGGGCTGCTTTTGTAAGTAATTGTTACAGTCAGTAGCACATGTTTATTAAGAGAAAAATCAACATTCTTTTTTCTTTCTAACATTCCAAGATTATAAAATTAACATCAGAAAATGTAAAAACATGTTGTTGCGACATTTGTATAAAATTCATTTGTGTTCATTGACTTAATATTGATGATGATGATGATGATGATAATTAAAAGCACAATACTTAATTAGCAAACTACTATTTACAAGCTAGACATTGTATTTCAGCTAATTTTGCTCATATTAGCAGCAATGTACTCACATGATTTAAAGTATATATGGGCTTTATAGGGAATGAACTACACAGTCCACTTTTCTCCTAAGGACATGAGATGACTGCATCTATTTTCTCCAGTAACATTATCTTGTCCATCAAAACTGTTGCCCCATAGAATTTACAATCTCATTTTGGATCCTGGGGCCTATATTGCTCAAGGTCACAAGAATATTTCACACAAACTGAAGTCAGGTTGTCATAGTCAACGACTTAACTGAGACATTCATTCTACCTCCATAAGATACATATTTGTCATAGTGTACAATCTTCTTAACATATTAGGGCTCTGCATTTCTATTGTATCTTTCTTTTATATGATTGAAATAAAGATACAGGTATCCGTGCTTGAATATATCATATTTATTTTGATGATGCTAAATTTGAATGTCATTTTTTGTATCCGTATGATATTAAAAAATATTGCATATGCTGTATATATCTGTCCATATATCAAGTTTATCTTTATTTAATATGCAGTAATGTACTGTGTGAGGGCACAGCTTGTTCTAAACACAAAGCAAAGAAGTCCGACCATAAAGTATGCCAGAATATTGAACTTTCTATTTAATAGAAATAACAAATAGAACATTAACCCTACCAATAAATACAGTATATTTTAACTTCCAGATTATTTTTTTTTGTTGGCTGCTGGTTGCTGCTCTAAAGATCTATCCAAATAAAAATATATGAAAATAGACTGCTGTGGGTGTTCATGTATGACTTCAGATTTATATAGGGAAACAGCTGAACAGAGAGTAAAATGAAATCCTCTTGCTCTAAACACTCACAGAGTGACATTGGCATTGGCTGCCACTATTAACCATGTGAAACTACTAAAATGTTTTTTAAAGTCTGATGAAATTGATAATCTTGATTAGATAAGATTTTTGCTTGTTGACAATTATCTCGAAGTGTAGCAGTGATCATGTAGTATGATAATATAAATCATACTTCTTTGTATTTATACTGCAGTATGTGCACTTATCTAATAGTGAATTGTTTCCCAATCCCAGTTCCAATTCAACCAATATGATCTAGAAATTTACACTTATACACAACTTTGGATTTTTTTTTCTTCAAATTGTTAATTGCTTTGGAATTACATTTTTCTAGGTGTCATTTTTCGCAGGTTCCAAAAATGCAAGTGACTATGCCCATCTTTTTGGCTCAGCCTGTAATCTATTGCTTTCTTTAGCTAATGTGTCTCCTTTGAAGTCATGTTTGCAATCCAGTGATATCATGGTCCCAAATGCAAGTTCAAACAAAAAAGTAATTATGAACAAACTAACCCTCTCAAAGAATTGTTACAGAAAAAGTAGAGGTGAGGAAAATTAAGTAAAGATGTAGTGAGACTCGAAACCATACCCCTTAGTTAGTGGGTATAGTTCTATAGCTTTAACCCATGTTTTTGAAGTGTTGTACAAATAATTATTCAAAAGTAATAAGAAAAGTAAAAAAATAAATATATTAGAACATGAAAAACAAGCCCAATGCATTTTGTGCCTAGTGGGGCGCTTATTTATAATAAAGGAATTAGAAATGCTTGGGCTTTGTTGGCTTGAGAAGGTTATTTCCATGTGGAAACACATCTCCTATGTCATTTAGTTTAAAAATTCTTATAAATGCTGCACAAACCTCTCTTTCTTTAACAGACCTTACATTATTAATCTTCAGAGATACCATTCAAACATGTTAAATAATTAAAATATGGCAATTAAAGCAAAGTGCAGTTATTTTTTAACAGGTATTTCAAGGTGCTCTGCTTTCATTTTTTTAGCATTAGAAATTTATAGTGAGTAATGAACTTCAGCAAGATCCATGATTCATCAGGATGAAAGAACGATGCATTAACATAAATTAAACTAATCCAGCTAGCTGTAAAAACTACCTGCTGTGCCAGTCTCCTATGCCTCTGCAAATCATCACCCAGAATTAACAGATAAACAGGTACAAACTGTCCTGGCAGGTGATAAATGCATTGAAAGGGCTTGGCATTATAATAGTCATTGTTATATTACGGGCCTTCATAGCTTGATAGAAAATGTAAAGTCTGTTTTAAACACAAGGACAAACTGTACATGTACACTGTGCTTGCTCATGTTGTTATTTGGAGTTGTCTATGGCTGTAACATCTTAGTATTTGGCTGCATACAAAATGTACCACAAGTAAAGTAGAAAATATACAAGATGTATCTTTTCAGACATGGGATATACTTTAAACAGATCACTAGGAGGTGGATAACCTGCCAGATGAATAAAAAGAGGGTAGAAAAAGGAAATCCGGTCATTTTCCACCAAATAGGATCAGCTTTTTACTCTGTTAAGTGCTCCATCTATTGTTTCCAGCTATCAAATTAAATCAGTGATCAGATCACTTAGGAGACCAATGGATGATCAATGGATGATCCCATAATGTGCGTTTGTTGCATGGCTAGCTACAATGTTGGAGAGGAGAGGTTTTCTTTGGCATTCAACACTCAAGAATCACATTTGATAATGGGACTAGTTGATATAATATAGTAACAGGCCCAAGGTGGCCCAGTTCTTGTATCCTGTAGCAAACATTAGTACTATAAACTGTAACCTCTATTTCAGCTCAATAACTGACTTTGCAGGCTAGTACCAGAATAACATGGGTCCTACTGGACTCTCATACCCAGAATGAGCCTTCGCTAAGTGGAAGAGGAAGGTGAGAGGGTGAGAGTTACACCTTTCTTGCTGCTATACAAAAAAAAATGCAGAGGGCACCAGAGGGTAATACAGGCTGGCACTCCCCTAAGGACAGAACTGGCAGGTATCTCATTTCACCTCTGTGACACCCCACAGTAGCTTAGATCACCTCCAGGGAATTCTCTGTCCTGATTCCTACTGGGATCTCTACACTACAGGCAATATTGGCAGGGAGAGATACCTCCAATCTACAGTGCCCATGTTGGAGCTCAGGACTGCTCTTTCTAGCTCAACCCAAATTTCCTTACACTCCTAAAGTGTACAGATATGGGAGCTACATCTGTATCTAATACCTCATTCACGGGGTCCCTGTATCCCTGACTTCACCCAGGGCCTTCCTTACTTAGGCCTAAGTCTCCCAGTAACATCCACTCTGTTCCTCAGGTGGAAGGCAAAGAGGAAGTGCTCAACGTCCTGTGTCAATCATCGCAGTTCATTTGTGGCAAAAGAATAGCATGCACAAGTTATTTGCATGAGAGACACCACCGGAATTGATGTCAGGTAGACTTAATAATATTCGCTGCACCTAATTTGTGATGAAGGGCACGTGCAGCTGTGTTAATTTTGGTGACTCAGTTGTAGTAAGCATAGTGCAACTGCATCAAGTGCATTGCAACTTTACAACCACAATGATGCCATAAATTTCTGGGGGTGGGGAAATAAACAAATACATTCAGTACTCACTAAAACCTGGCTTTAAACATGCTTGAAAGATGTTATTAAACCAATGTTCGTAATTTATTGTTTTAGTGAAGACAATTTAAATAAAAAATGACCCAACTACAGTATCAAAAAGGGTGTGTGGTATCCTGGTAATTACAGACCTGTAAGTTTAACATCTGTAGTGGGGGAGTAATTTGAGGGTTTGATAAAAGATTCCAAGATGATGTGTTCACAAAAGCAGTAATCAGCATGGCTTCTTGAGGAACACATCTCGCCCATCACATTTACACAGTTTATATAATGTACTAAGTAGGATGCTATACTGCTTGGTGGTGGATGTTGCCTACTAGGATTTTGCAATGCTTTTGATACACGTACACAAACATATTAGCTATTTAAACTAGAAATATTGCCCCCAGTAATGAATATGAAAAAGGCTTACTTTTATATGTAAGGATGAGTGCTGTATAAAGCTGGAATCTACAGTATGAAGGCTAGTTTCAGATTACACATATGAGTCCATATGCAAAACTGACTTTTTACCCAGAAATGGTTGACTCAAAAAAGGTCTGCACTCCCTATCTCCATTGCTGGCTGTAGGATAGATTAGTGACAGGCTGTACTGTAATATTTTATTATACTGAGCTTCAGTGGTCTCCAGGCATTTGATGATTGTGAGTGGAGCATTATGTTAAAAATTATGTTATTGTATGTTTCCAAATACATTATCATAATTATTTATTTTGGGTTAATGCTTCTGAAAGACTTTGTATCCATCTATGATGTATGTAAGAATGCACACCCTGTACAGAAGCTTGAGTTGATAGATCAGGAATAGGGATGTAGCGAACCTCAAAAAAAAAGTTCGCGAACCTGTTCGCGAACTTCCGCCGAAAATTGCGAATATTCGCGAACTTTGCGAACCCCATAGACTTCAATGGGAAGGCGAACTTTAAAACCTAGAAAACCCATTTCTGCCCAGAAAACTGATTTTAAAGTTGTTTAAAGGGTGCCACGACCTGGACAGTGGCATGCAGGAGGGGGATCAAGGGCAAAAACCTCTGAAAAATTGACACACGCCGTTTTTCGAAATGATCGGTAATTTTGCGACTTTTTCGTATTTTCCGGCACTTTCGTAAAGTTATCGTAAGTTTTGCGACTTTTTTGGAGCTTTCGTAACGTTATCGTAAGTTTTGCGACTTTTTCGGATCATTCGTAACGTTATCGTAGGTTTTGCGACTTTTTCGGAGCATTCGTAACGTTATCGTAAGTTTTGCGACTTTTTCGGAGCATTCGTACCGTTATCGTAAGTTTTGCGACTTTTTCGGAGCATTCGTAACGTTATCGTAAGTTTTGCGATTTTTTCGGTGCCGGCGAACCCAAATTGCGAACATCACGAAAAGTTCGCGAATTTGCGGACTTGCGAACACCCGATGTTCGCGCGAATTAGTTCGCCGGCGAACAGTTCGCTACATCTCTAATCAGGAACCATGAGCTTGTATTTCTGCCAACGGTGTGTACCAATGTGCTGCTGTATCAAACCAGAACAGAAATGAATTTCCCAAACATAAGCATGCATGGCACAAAACTAATTTACTTTCGGCTGTATTTGCGCACTGGTATTTCTGCTGTGTACATTGCACATCATACTGTAATTAATGTAATTTTTATGATGCCATTTGAGGCAACTTGAAGTATTTCTAACTTCAGAGCTCACTGTAATTCAATGCATTCCCTGAGTTACAGCTTTAAGAGCATTCGCTGTTGTCCTGTGCTTGTTCAGGTGGCATAGAACAGTGCATCCAACATCTGTGGTAGCGAGGGCATTGTCTTTGCTGACATTATATGGCATTTGTGCCATTGCATTCCTAGCACAGTGGCTTTGCAGACATGTTGTACTTATATTGTATAAATTAGCCTTTGTGGACTGTGCTTTCTTGCTAAATAGGGTCATGTCATCATCAGGTGGTTGATGCCAACACTGGTTTAAAGACTGCAGCACATATAGGGGTAGTGATAGGCCTGTGAGTCAGATGTAAGGACCTGTAATCTATTCACAAATGCACTCACAGTAGAATATGGAAATTAACATTTTGTTCAGTTTGCCTTTTCTGTAGTATTCAGTTTCCATAATACTGGATTTCATGAATACAAAATATTATATATATGTTTATATTCCATAAGAGTGTGGAGTATATTTTGTGTACTGTTCTCTTAAAAATGGAAAAAAATGAAAAATGCATTATATAATATACATATAAAAAACATTTCTTAAAAAAAAGATTACTTAGATGCAAGAGTCTTATTGTATTCATCCCAGAGGTATAAAGAGGGTGAGAAATGACATCTGACCCCTGTTTTTCAGGAACTGAATAGTAAGTCCATTGTGTCCTTTAATCAGCAGCTAGTGCTGCCATATCATGGCATTTCCTATGCATTTTGCACTTCCTTGTCCATCATCAGGGGATCCTTTATTTAAAAATGGCAACAATTCCAATAATATCTGGGAACTGGTTTACAATAACAAATGTTAATATGATTTTTGATATTAACAGCTTTTGACCACAACTGGTTAGATTCAATTCAGTGAGGTAAAAGTTTATCATGTGAAAACTGATGGTTGAGATTCAATTTGAGATGCAATTCAGTTCAGAAAAACATATCTCAGGGTTTATCACATGAAAACTTCATTGAAGTCTATGGGATAAAACTGGAACTGAAATAGGATTTTTTTTCTCCTCAAATTGAATCTTGTCCATTTTCACATCAAAAACCATGAGATAACATTTTCTCACTGAATGTAGCCTAATTTCTGCTTCAGAATCATTTTTTTATAGAAAAAATGTATGCAGTTTTATAATCCAAAAAGACATTTTACACATGTTTTATGGCAATTTAAAGATACATCTGTGAATTTACTGTATCTACTGTATCTCAAGTGCTGGCCTATTAAGCTTATTTTTGTTTAAGATGGGAAGGCTCTAAAATTCTGTTCTATTAGCAGAAAAAAGCCACCTATGATGCTTGGCCAGGGCTGCTTTTCTAATGAGGCAAGGTGAGAAACATATGTAGGGACCATAGGGCTAACAGCCCCTATGGCTTTAAATCCCTACAGGTTCTAAGTAAGTTAATTTACAAATGTATTCTATTGGCTAGAAAGTGGGGTGACCAATTCCTGTCACACATTGATATAGTTCTAGGAAAGGAGTGGCACTTCTTCTTTGCTTCCACCTGAGGAACAGGATGGGGAACAGGGCCCTGCGAATGAATGAATGTAAAAAGTGGGTAAAACGTTACGAGTGATGATGCTCATAGCCAATCAAATTCTTTGCTTTGGTTTTCTAACTGTTGAAATCTAATTACTGATTGGTTGCCCTGGACAACATCACCAGTAATGCTTCACTCCACATTTTACACAGCATGATAAATACACCCCTAAGAGTTTAAAGTGTGAGCTCCAACATAGGACTGGTAGTTTTGGAGGTATCTCTCCCAGGCCCTATTGCCTGTAGTTTAGGCATCTCAGTGGATAGGGAATAAGGATAGCGGAATCCCCTGAGGTGATCAAGGCTACTACAGTGTGTCGCAGAGGTGAAGTGATTCCTGCCAAGTCTGTCCTCAGGGGAGTGTCAGCCTGTATTGCACCACTTGCCTCTGAGAAGCCGTGTGACTAAACCCTGTGGATGTTTAATAAACTTGTTATGTTTTGTTGTTTGCAAGAACCTCTGTATTTATTTTTCTGTATAGCAGCAAGAAAGGTGAAGTTGTACAACATCCTCACCTTCCTTTTCCATTTGGCGAAGGCCTATTATGGGTGAGAGAATCCAGTGTAAGCCTTGTTCTACTGGTACTAGTCCTTGTAGGCAGAAAATTGAATATATAAACGCTCAGCCTTACTGCTCACACAGCACGATGCGTCAATCCCCAATAGCCCACCGCTTGGCTTTTTTGGAATATCACAAGAAAAGAGGAGAGCACCTTCACGCAGATGAACTGCTTCAGCCTTTATTCAAACCACAGCACACACTGTGCTGTGGTTTGAATAAAGGCTGAAGCAGTTCATCTGCGTGAAGGTGCTCTCCTCTTTTCTTGTGATAGTCCTTGTAGGCAGTTATTGAGCCAAAAAGGAGGTTACACATGCTACAAATAGTACTAGCGATCATACCCCTTCTAACCAGGGACTGAGTGGAGGGGGTAAGGAGCAGCAATTAGTCCTCTATCTAAGGTGGTAGGAGTGCCCAAAGTGCTCAAGTACTTACCAGTACTGTTTGAGATTACCTTTGCTAAGATAAGCAATATGGCACTCGCCATTCAGGGATAATACAAATCAGTACGGTTAAGGGAAAATAATGATCCTAAAGATTAATCATAAACAGTACATAACACCCTTAAATGTTACAGCATGTCTATTTGTCATAATAGCGGTTATATGTTATGTACTCAGGTTTTCTCCTAATATAAATGTGAAACCAAAGCCTTAGTACTAAATTACACAGTCTCTCATTTCCTTAGATGTTATTCCTGCTGTAAATCAATAGGTTTGATTAGCAAAGTGCTTGATAAAGGAAGCAAGACAGAATTAGTTAATAAGATGATGCTAATGGAAAGCTTTTTAAAATGATATCATTTAGGCCTGTATAAATAACATTAACGTCAATTTATTGCCAGCAGTATTTTTAAACGAGTTGTACAGATAAAAGGATTTGCTGCTTTAGTATACATGTATGTTTTAGCCCAGATAAAATGCCATTTGTGCTTAACATAGGAAACCATGGTCCATATTAGAAAGAGCATGCGGTCTTTCAAAGTCCTGTTTAGACCTGAAATAGTTATAGGGCGATGTCATATAGCCAGCAATTCTGTGAGGCTTTGCAGTGTTCCATGCTCACTCTGTGACAATACTGGAGAAAGGAGCAACTCAATTAGGGCAGATTTTTGTGTGTGGGCCAAGGTTACACCAGGTTGTGTGAGGGGATCTCATATAAAGTGTAACTATTGCCCCTTGCAATCTAGTAGAAACCATCCCACAATCACAGTTCTTCCAGTGAGGCTACTGTCCCCACTGCTAATGGCACTGCTGTATTGCTTGCACAACTAAAAAACCTACATTTCGACTTCCGTTTGTTTGTTTACTCATAAACCATACTTAATGCATACAAGGCATCAGCTGCAACAAATACATTTATTTTTGCAGTAGCACACACTATAAAGGATGAGTGAACAGTACTAGTCCATTTTTCGTCTTCATAATATGTTGCGTGACATGAGTGCACATGCAAGGTCATATAACATTCTTAAGAAACTGTAACATTCATTCATGCGTGGAGTCATAAAGGCAAATCAATGAACACTGTGTTGCATGATTTCTGATATGATCCCATGTATTCAACTGGATGTTATAAAATGTGTTTGGAGCAGCATTACTGAGTAAATGCCGCATAGAACTGGGTTTGTTTGAATACACTGAAAGCTAGCGGAAAATTATAGCTTTTTCTAAAGACCCCTGGGCTTTTGATTGCTTGGATGCCAACTAAGGCTTTTACTTCCAAACATCTAAATTGCTATGTTACACAAGAAATTAGTCCACCTACTCTACATCTTATCCTCCTTCCATAAATGTTACTATTATTTAAATGTAAAACTGGACAAAACGCCAGCAGAATCTTCAGTGTTTATTACTTGCACCTGTTATGCTTTGTCCATCAGTGAATTATGCTCTAGAATTAGCATTCAGTCATCTTGTTTCTACCGCGGAAACACTCAAGCATATATGTTAAGACACAGTTCCTGTATAACATGGACATCCTAGCAGGTATCTAGGGTCCATTGGAAAATGGCAGCATGGGTCACTGGGCTGCATTGTCTGATGTGCATATGGCATTTTAGTTTAGGTCAAAGGTAGGATACAGTTAGCATATCATGTAAGAATTCAGGGGCATGTCTAATAAATTCATTTAGCAGAGCAGAACTCAGTACAAACTGGTGGCATTTAAATTCAGTGTAATCAGTGTAGCCCTGCTATCTGACTTTCTAGAACCTTTCTCAACCTTTTTAGCTGTAGCCTTAGGATCAGAATTCAAATAAAAAATAACTTATAGTGACATATAAACCCTTACATAGCAAGAAAGTGCTCAATAGGAGTTATTGGTAAAGCATATTACCTTAAGGAGTTCTAGCACAAATCACATATGCAATCACATATGCAAAATGCATTGAAGTCAACAGACAGTTTTAAATGTAAAAGTGGACACTATCAAGAGTTTGGTAAGCTGTTTTTAAATCAACTATATTTTTATGAAGTATAAAATGAAACGTACTAGGCTTTCATTAATGCTGTTTACTGGCTTCTGATATGTAAATCTCTAGACAATGTTTGTATGCTAAGCACTGTCTGTCTCCTTTGTCAGACAAGAATTCCCTTGCAACTCCTTATAAATCCATACTATGTCTGGCACACACAGAACTATATTTTACTGTGTTCCCATACGCCTTCACTTTTCTACTTATCCTTTTGTATTTCTCTTTTATTTTGTGCCATCTGGTGTCCTCAAGTTACACTCTGTATACAAATGTATAAAATTAGATTCACCTTTACAAAAAACATAAATGCCTTCATTTCCTTTTTGCTGAAACCTTTTGTTTGTGATAAAAAATGTCTGCCTGTGTGCTAACCGAATGCACTAAACTCTATTGTTCCCAATATTTTTTTTAAAAAACCCAAGAGACTTTGTTTTGAAAGTACTGAAATGTTTCTACACTGGAGACATAATGTATGAATATTTTGCATAGTCATGGATAGCTATTCACACCCACTAGATGAGTTGCAGTTTGCTTAATACTGCCTGATTTCTGCAATGCTCTATTTGTGTATAGTTGGCTGCACCCAGCAGTTCAAAGATTGCTGAATAAAGAAAGTCTAATAGGTTATGTCTGGCACAACCATCTGTTATGACTTAACAATTGTCTCAAGCTGGGGGGGTGCTTTAAAATAACTCAACCAAAAAGTTTGTTAAGGCCATGTTTTATTTACATATTCTTCTAAGCCAGGGGTTCTCAACCTTCCTAATGCCGCAACCCTTTAATATAGTTCCTCATGTTGTGGCGACCCCCAACCATAAAATTATTCCTTAGACCATTGGAAATATGTGTTTTCCGATGGTCTTAGGCGACCCCTGTGAAAGGGTCGTTCGACCCCCAAAGGGGTCCCGACCCATAGGTTGAGAACCGCTGTTCTAAGCAAATTGATGGTAACATCTGACATACATGGCCAGATTTGGTCAGGAAGTACTGTATGGGCAACTTCATACACAGTACATTCTGCAAACCATTAGGTACGCCAAACTAAAATTTCATTATTATTATAATTTATTTGTATATCACCAATATATTTATGCTGATATGATGCAGCATTCACATCACTGCCACAGTGGAGCTTACAGTCCAAGGTCACATTCACACTATGGTTAATTTTATCAGGAGCTAATTAACCTGCCTGTATGGGTTAGTGGGAGGAAGCTGGAGTCACAGGAGAAAGCTGGGAAGATATGGGAAGAACATACCAACGTCTTGTAGATAGTGTCCTGGTTGAAATTAAACCTAGGACCCCAGTGCTGTAAAAAAAAAAAAAAAAATATATATATATATATATATATATATATATATATATGCACTACAGTTTGTAACAGCTTTTCTTTAATCCTCATAATTTTCCACCTGTCACACTTTAAATTGCAGGCTTGTTTCATTTGACAGCAATCATCTAAATCTGTTATGACTCCAGAGCTGAGCAACTTGTTGATACTATACAAATATGTTATTCTATACATACTGTAAGCATCTAGTGGGTAACTAGTTGAAAAGATAGGATGAGTGACTATGCATATCACAGTGTCTCATTTTAGTTAGGGGGCTAAATGAAATCCAGAGCAAAGTTTTCCCCAGTGCAATAAACCATAGCAGCCAATCATATTTGAATTCATTATTCATTCTGCATGAGACAGCACAAAACCAATCAGACAGTGGTGGGTTACTGCACTGGAGCAATTTTTTACCTAGGTGCCTAACTTTATCCTCAAAAATCTAGCTCTGTTTGTTTTGCTAGAGAAATGGCAGGGATCATTTACTTGTCAGCTGCTTGAAATCAAATGTCTGATTGGTTGCTATAGATGAATAGACCCATGAAAACATTGCCTTTTGTATTATAGTTTACATATTTTGAATAATTTGGGGAAAAATGTAAACATTGTTTTATATGTAAATCCAATAATCCAATATGTACCTTTTCACGTAGAGCATCATTCATAAACATTCATTTAACAGATGCTGATTTATGAGAAACATTAAATATACCCATTTAAAGGAGAAGGAAAGGCTAATAAAGAGTTAAAGGAACAGTAACACCAAAAAATGAAAGTGTATAAAAGTAACTAAAATATAATGTGCTGCTGCCCTGCACTGTGTGTTTACTTCAGAAAGTCTACTATAATTTATATAAATAAGCTGCTGTGTAGTATGGAGGCAGCCATTCAAAGGAGAAAAGGCACAGGCACATGGCAGATAACAGATAAAACACAATTGTATTCTACAGAACTTATCTGTTATCTACTATGTAACCTGTGCCTTTTCTCCTTTTTTCCAGCTTGAATGGCTGTCCCCTTGGCTACACAGCAGCTTATTTATATAAATTATAGTAGTGTTACTGTAGCAAACACACCAGTTTTACCAGTGCAGGGCAACAGTGCATTATATTTTTATTACTTTAAAGCTCTTTCATTTTGTGGTGTTACTGTTCCTTTAATCTCAAGCTGCAGGCATACCTTCAGTTCGCTAAATAGTGCCCTTATGGCTTCCCATATTTCTTGCATTCAGTTGATCAGAGGCCTCATAGGGAAAAAAAACGCTGAGCTCTGTAAAGAAAGTTCCCATAAAGCCTCACTCCTGCACCAAGACCAAGACTGGCTCAGTGTGTAAGACTATGAGGAAGCTTCCTGCTGATTGGCTCAGATCACACATTCCTAAGAAGGATGAGGGAGTTCTTAGCATTCTTGAGGGAGGGGGGAGCAGGAGAGAGGAGAGAGCTGTGTGTCTCTGGCACAGGAAAACAAAGAGACAACAAATCCTGTTTCTTTTGACAGAGAACTCAGTGCAGCGTTTCTGTGAGTGCTTATGGCTGTATTTACATAGACCTTTCTGATAAAGCTTACTTAGTTTTTACCTTTCCTTCTCCTTTAAATTATACATATATGTATATATAAATTGATAGAATGAATAGAATTAATGTTGGGATATTAATATGGCACACTATATAATCGGAAATCAATTTATCGTTTATAAACTATTTATACACTGCTCTTTAATGGCACATTATGTTTTAAAGCAATATAATAAAAAATATGTTTATTTTGCATGCACGGGCTGTGTCTTATAATGAAGAAAATATTCTTGGTCCCTCTGATCAAGTCGCTGGTTAGAGGCCTCTTCACGCATAAACTGGCACTAGGCACCCTCTCATGACTGACCTCATTTTTGCAGACATATGGGCATTTGCTGAGTGAGTGATCACATGCATTGCCATAATCCACTGACAAAATATATTGAAAATAATGTGTTCATTGCTTTTAGTCTAGCTGCCAATGTAAACATTATTGCACCATAAGTCAATGTTTAGATTTAATGATGTATTGTTAGTTAAAATGTGATCTGCATGGATTCAATGTGAAATTCTGCATTTCACCACTGGCATATTTTTTTCACAAAACTGCAGCTAAAAGAGAAAAAACACCTATTGACTTTAACGTATTTGGAGTGAGAAAAAAAGTTGTGGTTGCGTCAAGTCGTGGACACTTGGAAAAAAAGTCACACAGAAGCTTCATTGTGCAAATTTTTCAGCAGTTTGGGAATTTTTTGGTAAAGCAAAATGGGACAGATTTTTCAGAGGTTTCTGAAAAGTATTTTGAGGTTGTGATGCCACTATGAACTCCTATATGATCCATATAGTTCTCTAACACACCAACAATGCATAGCTGGCTTCAAAGCAAACACTATGCATGTAAAATACAATAGACATCCTGTAAAATGCTTCCACGTGAATGGTGGTTAGTGATGTGATTAGTCATAATTAAATTCTAAAAAGAATGACTTCCTATTTAGGGAACATATTGCGGAGTACAGCACAGAATTTTTTTATATAAAGGTATTTATTCATGGAAATGTTTATTGGACCTTGTTAACAATGTATTATGAAATTATGGTATTGGATGGGTTATTATGGAATTATGGTATTGGATGGCTTGACTTCTACATGTTCTAGCTAGTGTATTTTTGCATTCAGAATAGTTGTGGTTTGTCACATAATAAATTGTGAAGAAATCTAGTTTTTTTTTACCACAACACAATCAATTTTTCAGAGACAAAGAATCCAAAACAAAAAAATTCAAGCATTAGTAAATGCCCCCATTAATATTTGTTTTCTTACAGTAGCAAGCAGTGGCACGACTACAAAGGAAGCAGACTCCACAGTTGCAGGCAATATCTATTACTTAAACTATTGTGCTCATTTTCCTGGTATAAGTAAGGGGCAGTTTTTAGTGTGTAAATCAAAAATCTGTGTAAATCGAAATTTTAGCAAATGTGCTAAAGGCTTTTCAATAAAATTTGTGCTGCTGAATTTATTAGCCAGGGGAGGAAAAACCTGCCATATGCTGCTGTGAAATTAATATGTAATGAAATGCTCAGTTAAAATAAACTGAAGTGACCCAGTTACTGTAAGTGAAAATCCTGCTGGTAAATTGGTCACTGCCTATTGTCAGTCCCAAAGATTATATGTGATACAGATGCACAGAGGCATTAACCAAAGCGGAAGGGCAGTCTCGAATCAAACAGGCTCTGAACATACATCTGTGGGAAGAGGGAATTACACTGTTTAAATAACATACATTATTATAATGTGTCTTACACCCATCAAAGCAAAACCCAATACAGTTTACAAAAATGTATGGATAAAGATAAATCAAATATCTTTTTTTAATACAGTTGAAAGATTGTAAAAAATGAGGAATAAGAGAAAAAGGGCAGTTGTTTTAGGAAAAGAGGTATGGAACAAACATACATACTCTTTTTGTTTCAGGTTGCTGCCCTTGTCCTTTACATCTGACACTTTTATGTACTTAAGAAACTAAGGGGCTGAATTTCTATTGATCATGGTAAAACAATCAATTCTAATTCAATGATCAGTGGTAGTTATTAAAATAGAGATAGATCTTGGAAAGCATGTTTGCAATATTGTATTAATATTGATCAAATCCACTGAAAAAGTAACATAAAAAGAATTTAATATTGCCCATAGCTTACTAAGAGATTCACTACCTCAGAGCTGTTGATCTATTAGGGGTCTGAGGTATTGAATCCCTAGAAGGCACGGAAAAGGTTAAATAACAATTTTAACCAAAGACCAAAAAGAAAAAAGGCAGGATTCCCTATTTAATTTTAAGAGGGTATATAGACCTTAAGAATTAGTGCAAACTGCTAAGATAAAATGATAGAAGGAACACATTTATCTTCACCTGATACCCTGCAAGTCCCTGTACCAAGCCACCAAATCGGACATTAGCCTAACAATCCTGTTCACTGTTTTAGAGTTCAGCGCTCCTCTTATGTAGGTTTATACATTAACATCCATAGCACCTGCAGCATTTCAGCTTTCTTCTCATATAGTGTCTTCATTAGCAAGGTGAAGTCCATTTGTACTCTAAAGCCCATACCCAAACACCTTTTCCTTTCATATGGTGATTCCAACTTTTAAATAACTCAGAACTTACATACATTTTGCTATAATATAACTTTATTAAAGTGATTGGGTGACAAAGCTCCCTCCATATCTGTGTTATGTTCTGTAGCAAGTAATCAATTAAAAACAATCCCATGCAGTACCTCTGAAATATTGAAAGGAGTTATATATATATATATATATATAAACTTTTTTTTATTCTTTCAGCCACAAGGCAAAATCATCGGGGTGGCCTCCACCTTCAGGAACCTGGAGTTTGCCTCAGGGACCACCCTATGGATGGGAGATGGCGACAAACAGAGATGGGAGAGATTTCTTCATCAGGTGAATATGAATATATGTCTGACTTTTCCAGTTAGTTTCTTTTTGCACTTGAATAAAATTTAAGTATTATTAACACATATTCTGCAGTGTTGTACAATAAGCAGGTGTATACATTAAACATAAAAAAAACATACAAAGACAACCAATAACCAATGCAAGAGGTAAAGAGGGCCCTCCCCAAAAAAAGCTTACAATCTAAAAGGTGAATGGTTAAGACAAAAAGTGTGGGAATGGGAAATATCAGGTAAGAGATGTTTATGTGAGTATTGCATTTACCACCATATAATGCACACTGAAGCTATGCTAAACTGGATAAAGTCAAGCTTTTCTAAAGAGAAGTTTTAAGATCTATACAGGTAGAAAGAGCCCTGCCCACAAGGTAGACATGGCACATAGGTTGAGGCCATATTGTATGGAAATAGTTCATGGGTACAAAGGGTGGAATATCAAACTTTGCCCACACCAATAGTAACATGCTGCAGTGTTTCAGTGAGTTAAGATTTGATGTGTCTTAGCATTTTGATCTATTAATCTCATTTAATAAAAATAAAAACAGTCCAGTTCTGATTTTGATTCCTGGGGATAACACCTAAATAATGCATGAGCTCCAGGAACCTCTTGTGCCTAAACTTGCCCTCTAAAAGTATAAATATAAAAGTGCTTAGTGCTGCATATCAACAATACTATGAAAATAATGCAACTGTGAACAATGAAATGCAGTCAAAGTACATGGATCTGACATGGGGGGCAGAATTATGAATCATTAATGTTTGTTGTCTGGCTAAATGATTGCAGAAATGGTGAGTGGCTTCTTCTAGTCACTTGCATTTTGTGCAGTTGATTTCTTTTTTTTTTATTTACTGAACCAGTAAAAGATAATCAAAGGATGCACAATCTGAAGTAATATTACTATTGGTTGTTTATTAATAATATGAGAATGGAGTTGATGGCTATTTTATTTTGCACGCTACTCTTTTTAGGCAACCGTCAAAATAATATGTTATTGTGATCTATTCATGTACAATAGTTTTTTTTTAGCAAAAAAAAATTTAGGTCACACTCAAGGAATATGCAGCCTAGAAGCTATCTAACTTGAGCATAAAAGGCTTTTTGGACTGCACAATGGACATTAATTCAAAGGCTGATGCTTATTAGCCCGGGGGTGTTGAAAGAAGCCTACCATTTTCTGGTTTGCCATATTTCTTTAAAAATAAAAAGAAAGCAAATCTCACATTGATCCCAGAAGAAATAAAGGACTTGTTTATCCAGCTGAACTAGTGCAATCCCATTAAAGAAGAAGGACAGTCATTTTGGCATTTTACTGCCAATAGATTTGCCACATTAGTGCCACCTAGAACACTATATTTATACTGCAGTAAGCATAACCATACCTGAGTAAAGAGCCCTAGAAGCTTTCTCTGATTGCAGCTGCCTTTTTAGCTTGGTGTTCATTATAGCTTCCTGTTTGCAGTCTAGCCATTATAGCTCAGATTACACATTCCCAAGGGTGAGGGGAGTGAGTTTTATGAATTCTTAGGAGAGGGAGGAGCAGGAGAGGGGAGAGAGGAGAAAACTGGGCAGACTCTGGCCCCTGGAATGAAGGATTTTTCTGAGACAGACAGTCAGATACCCTAAGAACATGTTTATAAAAATGGAAACAAGAAATCCTGTGTTTCTTTTGATAGAGGACTCAGTGCAGTTTTTCTGTAAGTGCTTATGGCTGCATTTACATAGACCTTTCTGATAAAGTTTACTTAATTTTTACCTTTCCTTCTCCTTTAAAGAGACAAACACAGGCAATATATACAGTATATATACAGGGCTCATTAACAGAGGTGATATAAAATGGGGATAAAATGTCAGATCAAATTGCCTTCCACTTACGTGCTTGCACCAAATGTGCTTCTTTATAATTACAAGGTATACTGATTTGGTGGGTGCACCTGATTTGCAATTTTACACTCAAGGTGCTGCACGTTCTGGTACAAAGGAGTCCTGCACTTTACACCTGCTTTGAACAGACAGTGAGTACAGTGCTTCCTATGTATGTTGCACCACCTGCATTTCATTCAAATATAGCTCAGGACATAGTGCATGTTCCAGAACAACAACATTGACATTGCATTCATTTATTAGAAATAATAAGCAATCATTAACGTTAAAACTCTCTATAATGGCCTTAAATTGTTATTAAAACTTTCTTCTAGGAATGTGCAGCATATGCATTGAATGGCTAGCAATACATCAGCAGCTAGCAGTAGCACTGAACCTTACTACAAATGCAAATGATGATACAAATAGAACTCGCAATAAATATTTTTCATATCTAAAACCAACAGTTCCTGATAACATTTCAAGTCTTTAAATCTGACATATGAAATTTAAAACCCAGTGTACCTTCTATATATATACTAATTTTATCTTCCAGTTGTACTTTAATGTTCTCTGCGTTTCATACTACCAAGAGAAATATGAAAATATGGTAATAGTCAAGAGAAGATGGCTGTAAATGCAATTTATAATCATATAATCAAGGTATAAAATATCAGCCACAGTGTGAGCCGAGCAAGCCTCATTTCCATGATTTCTTTTGCATTTTGTTTCTTCTACTACCATCTGAGTGTACCAAATCATCTAATAAACAAATAACTATTTTGTGTTTTTTTGTTTTTTTTTATTTTTACAATATAACAATTGAATGCCACATTCCATAAATATTAGATCTCTTATTTTACTTAACAAAAAGCACTCTAAATATTTTGTCGGTGAACATTTAACATAAAATATGAGTAGTTTTACTACTTATTTTTCTCAACTGTTCCAAAAAAATTTAATATTAAAATTCAGTATTTTTTATCAAGTTTATGTAGTTATTCTGTTTCCATATTCCTTTTTTTATTATATATACAGCAGGAGTCATTGTTTTCATACAACAGCTATGCCCTGTTAGGCTACACCCCTTAATCCTCCTCTTCCTCATCCTCTGGCCTGCTACTTAATTGGAATTTATACCATGTCGAGTTTATACGACTTTCATGCCAGAAAAAAAAGAATTTTAGTAAATGTGTCCCTGAAAGTATAGTGAACCAAATTATGGAAAGATCCCTTATCTGGAAAACCCCAGGTCCTGGATAACAGGTCCTATATCTAAATTTCTAAATCATTCTTATTTATTCTTTTGAAAATTGTTAATAATTATGGATTCATTTTTACTCTTGCCTTGAAACCAGAATTAACTTTTGTATGAAAAAAACCCTTTTCTTTCTCAAATTGCAGTTTTAGTTCTTGGCTTGCAGACAAGGAGGTGTTCAACACTTGCAGGATAGGGGAAGAGATTAAATAAGGTTTCCTCCTCCCACAATTGCGTGAATATCCAAGGACATGGGATCAAATGTAAACTGAAACTGGTCTTCAATTGTACTGTGCTTGGTACTACTGTACATCTAATGACATTGATAAATCAATTTTTAAAATTTAAACAGTTGGCAGACAGTATCTTCAACATAAGCCCTATTGCATTTTCTTGAATTGTCTCAGTAATAAGGTGCCTAGTTATAGCCCTGGTCTTTATTTGATTTATAATCTGGGTCATATATGAAAATGACTGCTCAGAAATGTTGTCAAGGCAATCTGAAAGAGTTGGAGCAAATTATCAAAGAACATTGGGAAAAAGCAAATCTGTTGTCTGGAAAATATACTTAAAGCTGCTATTTCAGCAACCATTGTCTCTTTAGATATTAGTGTAGAGAAGAGAATACATATTCATCACGAAATGTTTATTTAAAATATTAAACATTGAAGCAAATAAAACATTAACATTGAGCATGTCAATTATGAATACAATTGTTTAAGAAATGTGAATTCAGAATGCCATTTTATTATAGCAAGATGATACTGCTTTGCAGAATATTCATATGTTACAATATGATCTGCATACATCTGTGGTAAAAATTCATATTTTGATAACTGCAACCCCATTGGAGATATTTAATGTGACAAAAGAAAGAACCTTCCTTCAGAAATATTACAGTATTAATAGGAATATCTGTGAAGACATAATTATATTCTGATTTGAGTTATTCAAAAGAGATGATAAGGCAGATTGAATCCTGGATCAAAAGACAAAAATTGTGATACTCCTGTTATCGTCATATTCAGATTTACCAAAACAATAATTCAATCAAATGCCTTTTATTCAGTGGGATTGAATAGCTCACCCACACTCTCTGCATAACTCAGCATAAGATTTTAAACTAGCATTTACTACTAATTTTATCAAACACACATAATGGAACTTCATCTTGCACTGCTGCTTCTGCCATTAGAAACTCTGTCCCTATGCATTGCTGGTCTCTTTTAAAATATTACTTCCCATATTTAAACCTCTGTTTCAAAACATTTTCATGAAAGATATACAGATATGGGACCTGTTATCCAGAATGCTCGGGACCTGGGGTTGTCCGGATAAGGGATCTTTCCGTAAATTGGATCTCTACAATTAGTAGTCTGCTAAAAATCATTTAAATACTGAATAAACCAAATAGGCTTGTTTTGCCTCCTATAAGGATTAATTATATCTGAGAATCAAGTACAAGGTACTGTTTTATTATTACAAAGAAAAGGAAATAATTTTTTAAAAATTGGAATTATTTGCCTATAATGGAGTCTATGGGAGATGGCCTTTCTGTAATTTAGAACTTTCTAGATTACGGGTAAGAGATCCCATACCTGTACTTTTCATATAGTATGTGTCACTGGATAATTTCATAAAGAAATATATAGGCACCCTTTAAATAATATAGGACTTGCTATTGTACTAAAAACACCTTACATTTTTTGAAATTGACTGTTTCAAGCTTTCTTTTAGTCTCAGGGTTGCCCCTGAGCAGGGACTGGGTAAGGATAGTGTGGATTTAAGGCACAATGAAATATGGACCCAGGTCTGGTGCAGAATTCTGAAAAATGTATTACAGCTATGGGATCCATTATCTGGAAACCCGTTATCCAGGAAGCTCCAAATTACAGAAGGCCCATGTCCCATAGACTTAATTTTAATCAAGTAATTTATATTTTTAAAACTGATTTCCTTTTTCTCTGTAATAAATAATTGATTGATTTTTAGTGGACTCATGGTATGACGATCCAAATTATGGAAACACTTCTTATCCCAAGAATTCCTGGATAATGGGTCGTATACCTGTATGTAGTTTACAGATATTTTGCCTTCAAGTAAGCAGTATATTGGCATCCTCTCTCTTTGTGGCTTATGTAGTTATTGACATTTCAATATTTGTCATTAATTATGCCTTAACCTATAAACACTTGACATTAGTTGCAAGCCAGCTTAGCAGGAGCCACATCAAGTGAACCTGACATGCCTACAGCAACTGTAATGTATATTATATATTATACTTTCCTTTTCAAAGCCTAGCACTCAAACTATATTGTTTTAGTTGCAGTTATCCATGTTTTATTTCTTGCTCAGCCTTTGAAATTATTAAAAAGGGTCTATGTTGGCCAGCATTATCTTAACCAACTGGTTTTACATGTGGGTAGTAGTATCATCTTGCTGTATATATCAGGGGATCTCCATCCACAATACCTAGGCTAATGCCCAAAATGTATATTGGTGGCATCCAAGGAATAACTCACTATCAATGGGTGCCCCACAGTACTGTGTATTCTAATATAACTATGAAAAACGTTACTAATAAATACAATGAGTATCCAATTGGCAATTTCGAGCCACACTAGGCCCCTTTAGGACTTTCTGGCTATATAGTAGGAACAAGACAATGAAAGTTAAATAAAAGTTTTGCCCTCCTCAGTTTCCCTTGCAGTATGTGATGGGTGATTTTAATGTTGTTCACTGACCTTTCAGTGTGTTTTAGTTTCAGTTTAAGGATTAATGCCTGCAATCTGAAAGTCTGGGACATAGGTACAAATATCTGACCAGTGTAAGTGCACTTCTGAGACCTTTCTTTGTATGAATTTGTTCCAATTCCAGTAAATCACTGTCATGAGCAGATAGCAGAAGTCAGTATCATCTTTCACAAACTATTCATAGCCTGAAAATATGTTTCAGGGCTGCATTTGTGATCTCTATTTCCATGACAACCCCAATAAAATATATTTCATGGTTTTTACCCAAATAGAAACTCTAGGAGAGCAGTGTGACGATAGCACATTGCTAATATATTTTACCATTGTTAAATTAAAATACTAAATTTACTAGAAAAATCATGACTGAATCATTAGCACATTGGGTTCCTGTAGTTACTTGGCAGGTTTGTAACCATGGGAATGATTTGCAAGTATGTCAGCATACCAATGTGCTGGTATTTTAAGCCAGTCTCTCAGCCCTAGCGCTACAGTAGATCTTTCGGATTTTACCACTTCAACCCTTGAGAGGCAATTATTGATGTATTTTTCCCTGGATTACTAATGTACAAGCACAATACACAAGCAGCACAAGCAGGATATTATGAAATTCTGTATGAAAATAGCAGAGCCTACATTTTACTTTCATTTAATAATAGAGTGCAGTATGATTTCATTCTGTATTAATGCTAGTATTTTCTCTACGGCACTGATAACGCGAGATGACAAGATTATTTTTGTTCCGTGAAATGTGTTAGCCAGTGTTCCTTTTTTCATATGCTTTCAGCCTTTGTTTCCAATTGATTTAATTGCAATTAGACAATTTGTATTTTCATTTTGCATCGCAGCTATATGCATTTAGGGAAAATGTTCAACCAACTGTTAAAGATTAGACACAATTTCATTCAATATGCCAAGTGGAAGGCTTTCAAAAACTAACACATATAAAATGATTAGTTCATATATATAGTCTGCAGAATGACTGCACAATATATATTTTTGTATAACAAATCTTATCTAAATATATGCTGCTTAAATTGCCAGTGAGCAGAATCCATCTATTTTTTCAAGAATGGCTATTAGAATTGAGCTCTATCTTATAGTCTCAGCAATTATTTCAGGCAAAGAAGCCTATGCACTTAATCTATGTCTAGGATTTGTCAGATAAGATGTAGACTGATTTAACAATTCATTGCAAGGTTTAGATTCATATAAAGGCTCTATTATATTATTATATGTTTTGTTGTTTT
This sequence comes from Xenopus tropicalis, assembly GCF_000004195.4. NCBI lineage: Eukaryota > Metazoa > Chordata > Amphibia > Anura > Pipidae > Xenopus > Xenopus tropicalis. The sequence goes on along the minus strand of NC_030678.2, from coordinate 106,240,009 downwards.
TAATGCTGTGCTATTTCAAAATACACAGTGGCAAAAGGTCAGTAATGCATTACACACAAATAGCTTACTTGTCCTGGGGCAATAGTTTGATTATGGATTTGCAGCATAATATTATTGCATTATGTAGTAGAATTCTAGCCTGTAGAATTTAAATAAGATGCTTTACTCCATTACTGCAGTAATAGAAGTAGCAATCCCATCATGCACGTGAAGCAGCTGGACCGTGAACGTTCCAACATCAGGAGTTGTTATGCTGTAAAAACAAAATATAAATACATGTTTAAATATGCATGTATAAACACTTGTGTCAGACTTAAAACCTATTCTCAGGCCAATTTGCAATGGTAGGGGTAGGAATTCTACCGCTACATTTTACACAAGGACTTTGCAGGAAGGTTGGAGGCACAGGCAGTTTTTAAATGGATAGTTATGGAATTAATTTATTTACTCTTGTTCTGCAGATAATAAAAGCAAATCTTTGCTGTCACAAGAACTTGGCATTTGGCTTCTCTTATTTTTAATTGGACATGAGTCATATCACTTTGTTGCTTACATTTAGTTTCATAAATGGTTATGGTTAGTTTCCAGAGGTCAGCTTAAACCTGACAGATAATGCCAAGCCAGTCTCACAAAAAGAGCCTGATGTTGCTGCAAATGCAACACTTCAAGAAATGTGCCTCACGCTCTGAGCTTGTTGCTGGCTTTCCGGTGAAAATGTGTTCTGTAGGACTGCGTATTATATACACACAGTTAATGAGGAGAAGGATAAAAGTGTTTTTGTAAGCATAAGATATTCAGTGAAACCTAACAGCCATCTTCTGTTTTGTTCTATTTTGAAATTAGAACTTTGTAAAAGTATTTTGCATTGTATTTTGGGTGATCAAAGAACCCCCTTCCCATTATTATTCAAGTATTGGTCTTTAAAGGGGTTGTATCATGCCTGTTACTATTGCTAGTTGAGGGTTTTTGTAATTCACTCATAATCGTCTTGCACCTCTGGTTGCTCCTGCTGCTTCCATTACACAAACCCAAAGGCAAACTGATAGAATGTTCTATAGTGGTACTTTAAGGGAAATTAAATGGAATGTGAACTCTACATATATTTTAGATTTTCATTTGCCATCCAAATTATTTATGAGTTTATTTTTTATAAAGCCAAAAAAGTATTTGGTGCTGCTGGTCGCTGCAGCAATCAGCATTGTCCACCTTCTCTTCCTCCTGCTTGACTTGAGCATTTAAAACCCCCTTAATAATATGCTTAATACAGGCCAACCAACTGGAATGAGATATTTATTTCCGACTCTAGCAATTGTTTTTATGTTTGAACAATTCAAGTGTGAGAGACTCCAGGCTTAAGAATCACATTTTATTTCCTTTAGGTTGCTGAAGTCAAATATTGGTTTTCCCAATAATGATATTTCTCTCCTATTGTTTATATGCCTCAGCAGTCTAAAGTAAAAAAAAAAAAAGAAACACCATTAGTAGGAAAGCTGATATATGCCTTTAGCAAGACTGCAAAAGGAACATGAGAGGTTTTATTGATTGCCAAGCAGAAGAGTCAGAGCAGAAAATATGCTGTATCCTGGTTGGTGGGTCCATATAAATAACATTTAGGAGATTTAGATGGAATCCATACAAAGTAGGAAAAGAGATAACGGATTTAAACAGCAGAAAAATGAATAGACAAATTAGAGGAGCGCCACAGAACATGATATATCCCATTTTACACTGTCAGGAAATTGCTAGGAAACCCAACCTCAACTCCCCTTACGTTTCAGTTTGAGCACCAGGTAGAATGTACTGGATGGAATATTCAGCTCTATTTTATATGCCATACACACAGAGCTATATTTAACATCAAAAGTCATTTAAGAAAGTACTTGTGGTGCACTGTAAAACATCAGGCCTTATGTACAACACCCCATGCAGTGGGGTGTTGTACTTTTTTAACTTTTTTAAGTAGAAAAAAGTTGCAATCGGACATTTTTTGCACTGTGTCCAATGTGTGGGGCATTATGCAAATAGGGGTAGGCCTCTGTACTGGAAACTGCAACCTCTGAGACCTGTGGACTGCACTTTGAATTCTGTGTTAGACATCACTTGTTACAGAGAGAGGCAGGTGGGGGGAGGCATGTAGCCATCCCCTCTCATGCCCTGTACCTAATGCTTCATATATCATTTGGGGCTTAGTACAGAGCACAGGGGGCGCCCCTAAGTGCTCTTGTATTTGCACCTCCTGTGGCCATGAATGACTTCCTTCATAGGTTTTGTGAAGGGAAACTTCATTTTGAAGCAAAGAATTCATTCCTCTGTGAGTTTCATTTGTGTTTTAACAAGAAAAAGGCACTTTTACAGGTTCAGTGCAGAAATAATAGTATAGCAGGCACTTTTAGAGAATGAGATAGAACTCAGTGTTATCCTCAACCTGATATATCATTGGAACAGACTGCAACATCCAGCCATCTCTATTACAATGACAAGAGTTTTCTTTCACAGTACAGGTCTGTAAAATCATTAAGCCTTTTGCATAACAGGATTATAAATCCAGTTATGATTAGGCTCAGTTTTTATATAGTTGCTGTTATATTGTGTCAGCAAAACATATTTAAAGAATTTGCTAAATGATGCAGCTATTCCCAGATCGCTCCTTTTTTTGTGTGGGCTAAATGTTGTGTTTATAGAGTAAACGTCATTTCACACTTACAGAACACTTAATGAGTGCTGAATTAGCCTTGCATTCCGAATGATTTTATTGGGTTGAGGGAAAGAAATGTAGAAAAGGTTATAATGGTGCATACATCTAGCACAGTCCTGTTCTGCAGTTATCCAATGACAGTTAAGCACTGGCATTCTTCTTCAGCCAGATTTTTATGGTATAATAAATTACAAGAAATAGGGTAACTTTTTAATCGCACAATTTCTCGGATGAGTGCACACTCATGGATGGTTAAGAAACAATGTTTTTATTTCACATCAGTCCTAGGATTGTTAACCACTTTCACTGGTGATCAGATTGCCCAGTTTCTCATCGTGTGACTGCTGGGTCTCCCGTTGCTATGGGTCTGGGGCACTGCACCCAAACCATTGAATCAGTGAGGTGAGTTGCCGTGGAAAAATTTGTGATTTTTTAATAGCTGGTCAGAGAGAAATGTCCCCTCTGTGAAGGGTCCAGGGCAAGGCACCCATAGAAATTTCAAGAGGTGGTGAGCAAAAGCTTATTGAGACCGGCTACTTTGAATGTGGCTTTACTGATAGAGTGGCTTAGAGTATTTAGAGCTGTTACTCTAAATTATATATATTTTTACATAACAAGGCATTGGCTAGTAAGAGACACACATTGTTGTATTTAGGGAAATAATTTTGCTAATATGCACAAACAGGATTTAGCTTTAGGCTTAATAGGTGCTTCCATTCTAAGCACACATTTTTAATGGCATATTATTAATGTTGGATTCTCCTGTAAATTCTGCCTAGAGTCTAATGCGCTACAATGAAAATTCCCGTCACTCACTGTGCTCTCTGACCTACAACATATAAAATGACTGGCCATGCAGCTAATGATTATAAGGAAAAAAATAAAGTCTATGCCTATGCCACTGTCCATTTTTTAATGTATAAGAAAAATATCCGCAAAGATAAATATAGAGCAGGACATGTCTTAGCTGTAGGCAGAATATTATCTCAGCTGTCCTATCTAAGGTTGTCTCAGATGATCTCTTTTAATTTGGACCCCTTTAGTATTATCCAACCAAATAATCCTACTTAACTGAAAATACAAAAAACATAGGTAATACAGGGATGCATTAAAATGATTGATGTCATATAAGATTAATGTTACCAAGTGTGCCCTCACCATGATGTGTCCTCAGTTAAAGGGCTGATCTAATCATGTTGCTGTAAAGGAATCAGTCCAGCCAAGACAGGGTTTAATGGTATTTTTGCCTCATCCAATCAGCTGCTACAGGTGGCTTTTTAAGGTTCCTTCCCCTGATGGCTCATTGTCTGAGCAAACAGGTTCTCTTGTAGTGCTAGGGCGTCCTGCAGTTTAGCATGAGCTAGAAAAGGTGTTACTGATATCCAGTTAGCGAATCTTGGCCTGTCTGACTTTGCTTTTGTTTAATCCTTGGTACTATGTTAGTGATCTCCCCTGTATAACCCATGTTCTGACTCCTGTTCTTGTCAAAACTATTTCGTTAATTTCCTTGCTCTCCTGTGTATGACCTGGCCTACACCTAGGGGCCCATTTATCAATGTACGATTGTGTCCGGATACTAAAATTTTTTTATTTTTTCTAAGTTTTAGAACTGTGCATATTTTCTGCAATTTTTTCGTTAATTTGAGGGACTTTTTCGTACTTTGCGACAGAATCGTATTTGTCGCAACAAGAATGAAAGTTTCGGATTCATTCAAGCTTCGGTATCGTGAGTTTCCTTGGACCAGGTTGGAGGTGCAGAGTGCCATTGAGTCCCGTGGGAGGCTTCCAAAAACATGCACAGAAGTCAGAAAGTTTTTTGCGCCTTTTACGATCGTTCGCATACGAAAATTTCAGAACTTTAAGATCGTACCACAATATTTTCGTACGACCATGATCCAAAATTTACATACTTTTAGTGCACATCAGAAAATGATGGATTTAATCCAAATTTTTTGCATCATGCTTTTTAATGTCCAAAATTCGTACTTTGATAAATGGGCCCCTAGGCTCTACTGTACTGTAGTTGTATCTCCTGTGTATGACCCGACACTCTCTGCTAACGTTCTAACAATCAAGCATGCAGTATTGTAGCGATTGCATGTTTTGCCTCCTGTAGTGTGCATGCAGCCACTTGATACATTGTGTTCTAGTTAGTGCTGTATAGATGATATAATCATCTTGCTAGCTGTCTCTAACTGCTAAACTTGCTACACTTTGTAAGCCTGGGCAATGTGCCTGGAATCTACCTTATTATCAGTTTTCTTTCAGCCCTGTTCTCCGCTTAGTTAATAATTATCTCTCAGAAAGTTCTGCCAATATTTTCTCATTGCTATCCAGCCATAGGGATTCTATAAAACAAATCCTAACATTTAGCTCAGGGGCAGGACTGTCCCTAGGGGGCCTGAAATGCCATTCCCAGATACATTTAGGGGAAGTGGGGGTAAATTTCATGGATACATGGGTGATACTGAAATTGTTAAGGGCCTTTAGATTAAATCTTAAATCTAAAGCTCCAGAAGGTGTGCTATCCAGACATTATAGCTGTAGAGGTACTCACATGTGATGGTAAGAATAAAATACATGTAGTAGGCAGTGTACATTGTTTAAAAAATGCTTTAGATACGATGGTGAAATGGGCAGTTAAACAGCAGAATTTGCCATGCAAACAGCAGGTGAAATTCAGCATAGATAAGTGCAACATTCTGCATTTAATAATAGAAAAAATACCTGAACTGCAAAATGCTCAGTATAACTGGTTATAATAGGTGTTAGAGATGTCTATAACAATTTACCTGAATAACATTTCTCATATGTAATTGGATCCATCCAAAATGTGAGCACTGCTTTATATATTTATACAAGAAAGATATTATGCAGTCTGAAATGATGCAGTAGAACACAGAAGTCATAAATCAAGGAAAGACAACAATGATTAATCAAATACTTATGTTATGAAGAAAGGCTGAACAAATTAGGGTTATTTTAAATGGAAATAAGGCTCCTTTGAAGGGATATGATAAATCTACAGTAACACACCCAAGGTCAGGCATTTCCCAGGTGCACTCTTAATTTCTAGGACCCCGCATCTGTCACACGCTGTCTTTTGTAAAACTGAATTTATTAGTCAAGATTTTATCAAATGAATACCTTGAAGGTTATATCTGATTAAAGGAAGCAAATGGTGATTTATCCACAAACATATCTAATTTGCTTGGCTTGGTTCATGAATCTAGCTTTCTTAATATTATACCTGGTGCTTATTTAGGGCATGGGGTTAGCTGTTATGCTGTTAGTTTATATCCACAGTATATAAACAGCTCTACAACCCATGCTATGCAATTCACCAGTGATGCTCAGGCTAATGGCACTCAATGTATTTTGTTTCCAGCTATTAGGTGTTTCCCATTTAAGTAAATGGCAAAGCATATGGGATGGATTCCCTGTGTGCCAGCAGCCTTAAGCTAAGTTATGATAGCTTAAGGCTGAGTTCAACATGTTTATACTAAGGGGAAGATTTACCAATATTTGAGTTTAGAGCTTAATATACTGTATAAAAACTCACCTAAGCTGTATTCATTCCTATGGGGTTTTTAGAAATGTATTTTATTTATCAAATGGAGAGTTCTTACTTTCCCCCAATATAAAATAAATATGCTAAATAAACTTCTAAAACTCCCATGGGAATGAATAGAACGTGGGTGATTTTTTTATGTATTAAGCTCTAAACGCACATTTTGATAAATCTGACCCTAAATTTGTATTAACCATAGCATGAGAGCAAAAGTAGGACCACATTAACTAAAACTTTAAAAAAAAAAATCTGAACTGAAAAAGTCTAATTGTCACACAAAAAGCAGTGTCAAAAATCCAAGACCTCTAAAGTTTTGAGGCAAAAGAAGGATCTTTCAAGGTTAGGGAAGGGATATCCGCCATTGACTTCTTCATGATCTCAGCAACTCAACTTTTAGCTGGCAAATTGTCGAATTCTGATTTTTAGCCATTTTTTTCCCCGCAACTTTTAGTGGTAAAAATCCAAATTAGAAAAAAATGATAGTTAGCCCTTAGTGTGCATAAACTATTCCGCTTTTGTATTTATACTGTATGTACAAATGGTTACGGTTATTGCTACTGAAGCATTATCAGTGTTAATTAATTATCATTTTCAAGTGGTAAAGAAAGCTTCTTGGCATTTCTCTCTGGCATCCAGCCATAACCTTTTCTCTTATCAAGTCTTCTCTCCAGGCCATTATTTTTTAATCACTCCATTTAGAGTTGAACAGCTCTGTTTGAATGACTGCTCCTGTTGCAGTGTTTATAATCTATGGCCTTTCCTTTCTTGTTAGACATTATTATTATTCTGCTCCCTTATTATGATTCGCCATGTTCCTAGGTTAGTTTCCTTCCTTTGGGCATTGACTTGGTTACCAAAACCACAAGCATGGTAGTGTAATGCTAAGAAAACTATTTGTATTCATTATATATGAACACACTAGTTTCTCCAACCTTATATAAAATATTCAGAATATTCAAACAGTAAACAAAATTATCATTGTACAGTATATGTGCTGTAGCATTTTAATCTAATAAAACCGTTGAATTGTAGATTATGTATATTGTATGAAGGTATTTGCAGTATTTCTGTTTTATAGATTTTAAGTATAAGCAGCTCTACACTTTTTGACATTAATAGTACAGATAAAAGAATAGAAAGTGCAACAAATATATACAGTAACAAAGATTCTGTCACATTTTACAGGAGACACAGGAGAGGTACCTTTACCATAGACCTTACAATAAGGGAGTGCGTAGTAAGTACTTACTAATAGGAGTCTAATGTCTGTAGCTAATCATAATGGTTGAGGCACTGGAAGTTAAATGCCAAGACTAAATAATATATTGTGCTAGTAATCCAAGATTATCCAGAATAAGGTGATGTTCCTTGTTGCAGTAAAGATGATGTTGCTTTTTCTCTTGGATGCATTTAAGGCTGTAACTGTTTCTGTTAACAATGGACAGTATACAGTATGAAACCCTCAACCTGCATGGGTTATTGCTAGCAAGTGTATGCTATAGGGCTCTGGTACACGGGGAGATTAGTCGCCCGCGGCAAAACTCCCTGCTCGCGGGCGACTAATCTCCCCGAGTTGCCTTCCCCCTGCCATCCCACCAGCGAACATGTAAGTCGCCGGCGGGATGGCAGACGCGGCGGGGCGATTTCGGGAAATCGCCGAAAAAGCCTCTAGAGTCTTTTTCGGCGATTTGCGGCCACGCTGTTTTCTAAGCAACCATGCAGTACACATCTAAACTGATTAGTCATAAACAGTGTGAGATTAGGATGTGGTATGGCTCTAGCTAGCAGGAAAAAGTGGTGTTTCTTGCACTACTAAAAAACATCACCTTTTATCTCCCTTGGATGCTTTCTTTGATCTTGACAGAATAACACGTGTAAAATTTGATGAGCTTAGCATTGCATAGCATTGGATTGCTGAATTCTAAAAAACATACATGCTCTGTGACTAATTAGAAATTCATGTATTTGCATAGCCCAGGCTCTCACAGAAAGCAATGCAGTTTTTGGCCTTAACTCATTACTAATCAGCCATGTAAAATTTCCATTTTAACCAGATGATGCGATTTTACTTATACATCTAGTACATATTGCTCAGGCAGCATACCATTTGTTTAATTTAGGCAGACAATGCAGTGAATGTGTCTGTCTCATGTTTCACTTGAACCTACTCCCTCTTAGTAGTAAGTAGTGGTAATTAGTAAATGCTAACTTTAACCTGTAAATCTTAACATGTAAAAACCAGACACTTGTGCTGCAGTGCTCATTAGGAGGCATAGAGCTGACAACATACCATAGTTGTAAAATGAATATTTCAAGCTTGTGTCTTTAAAGGGAGGTTAATGCATTTTAATGCATTATACAGACTTAACATTAGCTTATAAATAACTGGGAAGTTAGGTGGCTGATGGCAACCCTCTGCTTTCCTTCTTGGACAATAAAATAGTAGCTGCCATGTCTCTTCAGTCTGAGCAGGAGCACACAAGACTTTTGGAGACTGCTAAGCTTCTGGTAAACAAAAGTGAGCAGAACATTAGAAAAGGTGAAAACAATCCTTTGTTACTTGAAAACTACAGAATTTGTATCTAGTAGAATTAAGTCTAAAACAACTGGACTTTTCTGAGTTTTTTCTTGAAAACATTTCACCACTCATCCGAGTGGCTTCTTCAGTTCAAATGACTGGTAGGGAATTCCCCGGTATTTAAACTCTTGATGGTAGTAGAGTCACAGACATCCAATCACAATGGTTCCATTGAACTTGTTCAGTTAGGTGTTAGCTGAAACTGACAGGTGTAAGAAGGTATGATCTTACACCTGTCAGTTTCAGCTAACACCTAACTGAACAAGTATATATTCAATCTAATATTCAAAATGGACAGAATTGGGCCTTTTAAATTAGATTTTGTAGAGGCATTTTGTAAAAAAAAATATTGTTTTATTTGACCTTAAATTATTGTGTGTTGGGTGAAGAGGAGCTAAATAGCCTTAACGTTATTTATGACATAGTTACTCAGAATTGATATTGCTTGTAAACACAATATAGAAACAGACTGGAAAAAATATTTATAGGAGACAGGGAAACCTTTTCACATGATTACAGCTATAAATTAGTCTTTTAATATTTCCAGTTGTTTAAAGGAGAAGGAAATGTGAAATCACTGAGGGTGCTAAAAGTTAGACACCCCCAAGTGATTACTTTACTAACCTGATACCCCAGGCCAGTGTTCCTGTTAGCTGAAAACTGCCCTGGCCCTGGGTTCTTTTTCTTAGCAAGCACCACAGAGCTCTACACATGTGCAGTACTGTGAAAAAGGTTAAACTTAGGGGCACATTTATCTGAATTTTGAATGTTTTAAGAACGATTGGCAAAAATTCGTATTACTAACGATTTCTGACGTGCATGAATTTTGCGAAATTCCGAACGATCATAAACGGCGCAAAAAACTTTCTGACTTTAAACCTTCTGTGCATGATTTTGGAAGCCTCCCATAGGAATCAATGGCACTCTGCAGCTCCAACCTGGCCCAAGGAAAGTCTCCCATAGGGCTGAATGGCACTCTGCAGCTCCAACCTGGCCCAAGGAAAGTCTCCCATAGGGCTCAATGGCACTCTGCAGCTCCAACCTGGCCCAAGGAAAGTCTCCCATAGGGCTCAATGGCACTCTGCAGCTCCAACCTGGCCCAAGGAAAGTCTCCCATAGGGCTGAATGGCACTCTGCAGCTCCAACCTGGCACAAGGAAAGTCTCCCATAGGGCTCAATGGCACTCTGCAGCTCTAACCTGGCCCAAGGAATGTCTCCCGTAGGGCTCAATGGCACTCTGCAGCTCCAACCCGGCCCAAGGAAAGCCTCCCATAGGACTCAATGGCACTCTGCAGCTCCAACCCGGCCCAAGGAAAGTCACCCATAGGGCTCAATGGCACTCTGAAGCTCCAACCCGGCCCAAGGAAAGTCTCCCATAGGGCTCAATGGCACTCTGCAGCTCCAACCTGGCACAAGGAAAGTCTCCCATAGGGCTCAATGGCACTCTGCAGCTCTAACCTGGCCCAAGGAATGTCTCCCGTAGGGCTCAATGGCACTCTGCAGCTCCAACCCGGCCCAAGGAAAGCCTCCCATAGGACTCAATGGCACTCTGCAGCTCCAACCCGGCCCAAGGAAAGTCACCCATAGGGCTCAATGGCACTCTGCAGCTCCAACCTGGCCCAAGGAAAGTCTCCCATAGGGCTCAATGGCACTCTGCAGCTCCAACCCGGCCCAAGGAAAGTCTCCCATAGGACTCAATGGCACTCTGCAGCTCCAACCTGGCCCAAGGAAAGTCACGATACTGAAGCCTGAATGAATTCCTAAACTTTTGTAGTCGTTGCGACAAATACGATTTTGTCTCACAAATTAATGCAAAGCATGAAAAAGTTGAGGAAATTAACAAAAATAGTGTGGAAAATACACGATGCAATGCCTGCTTTGATAACAGTGTCCACAAAATGGTGCCTGCCTACTTGCTACAATTGTGAATTCCAAGGCTGAAGAAAATAAGATTAAAATAATTTATATAGTGTAAGTAAAGTTTATTTTGCTTGACAAACACAATAGAAAACAATTTGGAATTATTTCTTAAAGGAGAAGGAAAGGCTAAGTCCCTTGGGGGTGCCAAAATGTTAGGCACCCCCAAGTGACTTAGATTGCTTACCTTTTACCCGGGGCTGGTGCCCATGTTAGGAGAGAACAGCCCCAGCCCGGGGTAGCAGCAAAAATACAAATACAAATTTTTCCCATTCGGACCCAATCGTTCTTTGATAAATGTGCCCCTTAGGCTTTTCACTTTACTGCACACTGCGTGAAGAATGAATAAGTAAGAAGAGGATCGCTCCATGGTGCTTGCTGAGAAGGGGTATCAGATAAGTAAATTACAGGGGATGCCTAACTTTTGTTAACCCCCCCAGTAACTTCAACCTTTACTTATTATTAACATTTATTTATAAAGCGCCAACATATTCCGCAGCGCTGTACAATAAGTGGGGTTTCATACATTGGACATACAGAGTAACATATATAAAGCAATCAATAACCGATACAAGAGGTTACAAAAGAGCTTACAATTATCTTTTAATACAAAGGAAAGAATTTTAGTGACACTTTAAAGACTGTAATATTGCCTGCTATCAGCCAAGCTAAGAATGAGATGTTGACCAAAATAAAAATTACATTGTAATTTTATTGCTTCTGAAGATTTGTCTTTTAATATAATCATCTCTTCTATCCTAAATATCTAAATTTTCACTAAAGACATATTACTGCCATAACCCTTAAGCCATTGTTAGCAGTCTCCTTGGGAATAGAATATCTAAAAGCCTACTAAAATATAGATAGACATTGACTTCTGGCTCAGGTCCATGAAAGCTTAGTTAAAACATTCACAAGCTGAGAAATGTGTTTATTTCGACTTCAATAAATGTAATATCTTGATTCTGAAACACACAAACATGAAATATTGTGAACAAATATTACTAATGTGGCTAACTCTACTCTAGTTAATAAATATTTAGCCTTTAGCAGGACACATCATTTTTTTCATAAAACGAGTACAGTTACTGCCTGAATTATTTTGTTTTTTCAAGGTGTTGTTTTCTATGTATATTACTCTATAAAAAAAAGTGTTATTAAATGTTAATCATAATTAGACTTTTTATCATTATTAATAAAACTTTGATAAAGAAGTAAGTTGAAGTGAATGAGGGTCTGAATTTTGTACTACATCATGGGGGTCTTTGCTAAATTCACGGTGCTGCAAGACAATCGCATTTGTTTTCATAAACCCAAAATCCCAAAGAGAATACTTAAATGCATCTATAACTGAGCATTTTTGAGCACAATCCCATGAGATACACTATACTAAATATTTCAAAAATACACATTATAATATCACCAGGAGTTTTAAGCATTGAAGACTCTTAATTATAGGAGGATTAACATTATCATGACGAGGGCAAGTGTATTCTAAATGATGTTATGCAAACACATTCGTTAAAGCAGGAAGTGAGAACCAGCATGGGTTTCTGGGAGGCCTTGTCAAATAAACCAAATGGCATTCTGTGAGACAGTCAGTAGGCAGTTTATCAGTGAAAAAGCTGCCAGAGAGCAATGAGAGCTAAATAGTTTCTCTCAGGCAGACAACCTCCAGCTGAGAACAGAGGCTCATCCTACATACAATACATATCTCACTGGGCTTACAGCTGTGTTACTCTTCATTATTCAGTTGACATACAAATAAATTACATCACTTGCGTCATTCTGTGTTTTGTTCTTTTTCAGATCTTATACTTCTAAATGCTGTATCTCTGCAACATTTCATTGCATGGCATTTGAATGCAAATAACCTATTGTACATTAATGTCAATATTTGTGTTGAGCTGAATTTATTTGACTCTCTTTTTGAGGCAATTTTCTCAGTATTTTGGTTAGTTCATTGTTACCTATATTTTTTTTTTTTTTTTTGCCTTAAAAAACCCAGAAATGCAAAAGATTTACATTCAAGATTTTCAAAGATTTTTGCCTATAATAAATATTTAATATTCAGGTTTAGGGCAAAAAATTAAAGAAGGTAAGGCTAATAAAGAGTTATTTTCAAGCTGCAGGCATACCTCTCAATAGTAATCAGAAGCGTCATAGTAAAAAAAAATGCTGAGCTCTGTAAACAAAATTCCCATAATGCCATGCTCCTCCACCAAGACCAAGACCCCCGTACATACGCAGTTTGTAAGACTATGAGGAAGCTTCCTGCTGAATGGCTCAGATCCACATTCCTAAGGGGGGGGGGCATTCTTATGGGAGGGGGGAGCAGGAGAGGGGAGAGAGCTGTGCAGACTCTGGCACAGGAATTAAGAACAAAAAGTTTACAAAAAGGAGACAAGAAAACCTGTGTTTCTTTTGATAGAGGACTCTGAGTGCTTATGGCTGTATTTATATAGACCTTTCTGATAAAGCTTACTTAGTTTTTACCTTTCCTTCTCATTTAAGTTCAAATTTGAATTGATAAAGCAGCTCCTTATTAATAAAATATTGCCTTGGATACATTTTTGCACAGATATAAGCAAGCTGAATAGTCTGAAAAGTAATATCTAAGGTTTAAAAAAGGTTCAGCCCGGAGGTTTATTAATTTATTAGTCAAAGCAAATTAGATGATTGTGGCACTCAGTACCATCTACTTATTGACACAGCCACTATGGGTTTCAGGGCAGTGAGGTATAAAAAAAATATTGTGGCACAGTAGGTATGAAGATATTGTTGGGTGTATTTTTACTTTGATTTTGTACTGTTTTCCAGTTTTCGAGCAGACACTTTTCACCACAGGTTTGAAGGACCTTTTTGTTGTTGCTGTTTAATTCTGTGGAAAGTAAACCTTGCACAGCATTATGTAATGGCAGAATTGGTTATTTATATCTAAAACTGAAATTGAACCTTGGGGTATTTCTTTTAATTCTCTTAAAATAAGAACACATAACACTCAATCATTTCCTCTTTGTATCTGACACTGTGCAAACAATAATTGATAAATAAAGGTTATTATATATTAATATATGCTGTGTATATTTTTAAGGGGGTTATTTGTTTTATTTCTAATGAAAATTATGAATTTCAATTATGAAAAACACAAAATTAAGCAAAAAGAGGCAAGAAACTCTAATGTAAAACAGCATCTAAAAGCTTGCAGGGTCCTGTAGAAGCCAATTGGAGCTGTCCAAGGCAAATTTGTAACTATTTAAGCAGTTGAGGTATCCAAGTTTTTTTTACATTGTTTCAAAATTTGGGACCCATTAAATGGCAGGAAAATTTTGAATTTGACAATTGCATTCAGTTGTGTTTTGTTATTTTATATTGTATTTTTTAATAAATAAGGCAACTCACATTTTTAAAAATGTTGAGGTTATTTGAAGCTGAAAAAATACATAAAAAAACAACTATTGCTGTGAAAACGTTGGTTATACAACGTATATGTACAGGTATAACCAACGTTTTCACAGCAATAGTTGTTACATTAGTTGCTACTACAAGCCAATTGAGATAATAAAGATACATTTGAAGTAATAGTATCTAGGAGTGCTTAGCTAGGTTCGAAGCATTTTCAAGGTGTGAATCCTTATTTTAACTTTCCTTCTTGTCTTTTCTATCCTTTTTTTAGTGAAATTTCTTTTATTAACAAGAATAAAAGTTATATTTTATTATATTAAAATAGGTGTGCCAGTTCCTTTCTGTGTGTCTCTAACACAATATATTCTATCTCTACATATATATACTGTGCACCCTAAATATACTGGAGTGCGAGGTTTCTATAAATTTGTATATATCCCCATAGGATCTAACTGGAATGTAAAAATATTAACATAATGGGGACACAGGTGTTTTTAAAAGAAAATGTTTTCAAATATTTATCTAGTTTATTTTATAGTCCACCAAGACAAACTAATTTCAGACCAATTCTTAGAATGGCTAGCAGTATAGTTCACAGTCTCATACTATAATGCACAATATTTCATTCATATCACATCTTGTTATATCCCTAACAGTAAAAATTTAGACACATAATGCTTTGCTTTAGCAAATATGGAGCTGAGAGTATCGTGCCATCAGAGTTCAAGGGAAAATCTGTTGGAAAATAAAAGAAGCTAAATTTAAAATACAATTTCCCTGTCATGGCTAAGAGGTGGTGTCAACTCCTTTCTTGCTACATCTCAGTGCTTGGCACCCTTACAGTGATATAAATTGCTGTGGCCGTGGGAAGCTTTCACAAGAATGACAAAGATGTTGGATATTTTTGTTAGTTTTTCTTGTGTGACAGTTATAAGGTAAGCAGAAACAATTTCTTTCAACTCCCTGCTATTATATTTTTTGTTTAGGTGCAATAAAATATTGTGTTTTGCATTTTAGGGAAAGGTAATTGTAGTAAATTTGGTGCTAACTATGACAGTTTCCAGAACGGCTTTGGGGAGAAATTAAATATGTCAGACAATTTTTTTAACCCATAAGGCAACAAGCCAAAGAAATTAATTGCAAAAAATACAAGGGAGTTTTGCATCTTTTGCAATCGTTTGCTCAAATACAGGTGCTCAAGCATTCCTAAATCTGTGTAACAAAACACAATTCTTAAAGGAATACTGCCATGGGAAAATATGTTTTTTTTTTAAAACACATCAGTAGTGCTGCTCCAGCAGAATTCTGGACTGAAATCTGTTTTTTTAAAGAGCAAACAGATTTTTTATTTGACATGGGGCTAGCCATTTTCTTAGTTTCCTAGGTCCCCTCGGCTATGTGACCTGTGCTCACACAGCTAAATAGCTATGAAGTTATCAGAATAGCACTCAATAGTAAAAATCCGGCTCAGCCAAGTCATGACTCCTCCATTTACACTGAGTAGGCGCTTATCTCAAAGAGATTCTATTGTGTAGTACTGGATCTTTCTGAAAGCTCAGACTCAGGCACAATGCACTGAGATGGCTGCCTACACACCAATATTACAACTAAAAAAATACATTTGTTGGTTCAAGAATAACATTTTAAATAGTAAAAGTGAATTATTTGCTATGTAAACAGTGTAATATAAAACAGTGTCAAATAAAAAGTACCCCATAAAAATCACGACTGGTAAAAGTATAAAAGGGAATTGTAATAAAAAGTAATCGCTGTGTAAAATGGCATTTTTGTGAATGTTTAGCGTTGTTTGAAATGTAAAACTGTTCACTAAACATTAATTACATTGTAAATGTTTAACACCTGCTTGAAGATGGTGTAATTGTCAGTGTGACTTTTTCATTAAAAAGTTTTATTACATCCACTGTGCACATGCACAAATGCAAAGGGTTCACTAACGGGTTTTCTTTGTCACGCAAACATGAAATTTGTCACAAAAAGCTCCATTTTGGTCCCAATGCAACCGTTTTTTCCTTTATCGATACATATTACATTCCCCCCATTAAATTTTTAAATACTGAGTATGACAATTTGACATCAGCAAGGATTGATGCCAATATTAACTACTGTCTTATTATTACAGTGAAAGGATATTTTATTTCAAAAGGATATTTTGGAAGATGGAAGATGAAATTTCAGTGCACTGCAGAGCAGTTCAATTTGATGGCACATATTGTTGGATTTGTTTGATTGCCAAATGTTGGAAACATTTATAAAACCTCTATTTTGGAGTTTAGGAGAATAGCTTGATGGAAACGGGCCTTATGCAAAGAGCAAAGCACATTAGTCTTCACACCAGCCGCTATTGAAGGCAGATTGGCCATTCATAATATGACCCTATTTTGGCTATTCTGCCTATTAGGCAGGCATAATGTAGTGCAAGGTCAGTACTGTTTAAAATGATTTTCACATGGTTATCTGGCCTGACTTTTCAGAAGACAAAAGGATGGTCAAGAAGAAACTAGGAGATAACTTCTTTCAACATAAATATATATTTTAATAGGTAAAATTAAGCAATTACTCTTTTTCATGTTAAGTTTTCTTGACGCTGTAAAACAACAGTGACTAAAATGTCCATTAAGGATCATTTATTCTTTGCTTTGCTTAAATAATTCATGGTGTTCTACTGCTTGAATTCTGTGTATGAAAGGTATGTGTAGGAGTTATTGTTTATGTATGTATACATCCATTGTTCCAGAAGAGAAGGATATTGTTCTAATGCAAATGTTTTCACACAATCACTGTGAATGTTTGCAATCTAAATATTGTTACTATTACTGTACTTACATAATAACACAGAATCAAAGCAAGATGGCTTCTCTGCCCTCATTTTCATAAAAAAGAAAAACAAGCACATTTACTTTATTCATTGGAACATATTGCTCTTAATACATTTACTGTACATACAGGATCCCGTTTTGTACCCCCTTATTCAAGTTCAGTTTACAGGGCTTGTGCTGAACATACATAGTGCTAGTTGTGTTAATTTATTTCTGTTGTTTATTGATCTAAACGGGGCTAAAAAGGTCAGCTGAGACTACTCCATGTTTGGTCCTTGCAAGGTAGATCATTTTAACTGTGTCACCAGAGCATGGCAATACCTAATATGTATAGTTTTATGGAGATTCCTGACTTCTGATGATCAAAAACCCACACCCACAGCATTACATTACTGAATTTTTCATTTATTAAACATAAGAAAAGTTTATATTTGCAAATCTTAACAGTGTGGGTCATGCTTGGGAGTTCAGGATTCATTTACAACAGTAAACACAAGGTTGTCCTGGCCACTGGGGGATCAGTGCCATCTTTTATCTGCTTTCTAAACTATTACCACCTCCCATGGTCTGTTTGTGTTTAATGGAAATATTACATACAGTATTCATTAACCAAAAGCCCTACTAGAGAACAGTGGGTATTTTTAAACAACAAGGCATACAGATTGAATTCTCAAATGTACTGATTTATCAAAAACATTGTTGATTGATTAATTTTGGGGTTTATCACATAAAATAGATCATTCTGAATCGATCAAATGTTGAGCAATATGCAAGGAAATATTGATAAATATTGAGCAAATTAACAGAGTTCTGTGGGGCCATTTTTCAGTCACTGTTCTGAATGTAAGTCTTTGACAATGATAATTTTCTATAAATCAAACAGCCAGGCCAGTTCCTAAAATAACAGCAAAGTGCAAATGTCTGGAAATCTTAATTGAAACCTTAGTATTATGACAAATACTGGCTAACATCCTAAGGGAGTTATGTAATAAAAGGCAATAAGTTTGCCAAGGAGCCGTAACCTATAGTAACCAAATAGAATTTACTGCTCAGCTGTTTAAAATCAAACATCTTATTGGTTGCTATGCTAATTTGTATTTGAATAATTTTGTTTTTTCACAGCATAGCAGTATTCTATATTTAGATGCAAATGTTGCCTGTATGAAGCTTTCACAGCTACAAGGAGTTTTAATTCCATCCAGAATACGCAAAGCAAGTATATTATAGTTACATTTATATCATTTCATTTAGAGCCGGATTTATCAAAATGTAAGTTTAGAGCTTTGTACATAAAAACTCACCTAGGTTCTATTAATTCCTAAGGGATTTTTATCAAATGGTGAGTTGATAAATACTAAGTATTTCCTTAGCTCTTTAAGTACGTCTTTATTACATAGCATGCTTTTAAACCCATTTTATATCAGTGCAAAATTTGGAGCCCTTAATACGATTAGTAACCAGATAAAAATAAGATAACCAGGATAGAATGAGGAAACCTACATCTAAATCAAACTGGACTGTATATAATAATAAAACTGCACAACTTTAGTTTAGCATAAATAAAAAAGGATATTAAAAGGGATTATTTAAAAAGGAGAACATTATGGATTGACAGCATCTCTTAAAATCCCTCAAAATATTATACAGAATAAGAGAGACGTATTTGGAAAGCTATATGATGACCTGCATGATACATGTATCACCAACAGAAATACAATATATGTCGACAGTTCCAGGATGTGACATGTTAGGGGGCAGATCGGTTTATTCCTACAGGATTTTAGAAGTGTATTTTTTTAATGGGTGAAAGTTAGAATGCACCATTTGATATATGCTTCTAAAAATCCCATAGGAATGAATGGAACATGGGGGAGTTTTTATGTATTAAGCTCTAAACTCACATTTTGATAAATATGCCCCTAAGATCAGGATGTGACACATACAAGTAGATCAAATAATAGCTATATACATTATATAAGCAATCATAATTGTATCCCATCATTTAACAATATAACTATTGTATAACTCAGCTCTTCAGGTCATATTGCCATTTATGAACTGTAAGGTAAGCACACGACTATGGTTTACTTTTTGCAAGAAAAGGGACTTTTTCAAATGAAAGAGTTTTCAAGTGCTTTAAAAAGGAAGGTTTTCCTATCTCTTGACATTTTCCATTGCTTAATTCACTGTTGTCAAGATGCTTGAATATCATCATGGAGTGCCCTATTAAAAGAAAATAAAATACATTCCAACCATTAGAGTTACAATTATGAAAAGATCCATAAAGCCATTTATTATGAATGGAAGACAAAAGAGAATGTCAGGTTGTGCTACTGTGAAACCCCAGCCCAGGGCCTTCATTCACTTAATGCCAGATTTATCAAAATGTGAGTTTAGAGCTTAATACATAAAAACTCACCAATGTTCTATTCATTTCTATGGGATTTTGTGTATTAATCAGATCGTGCAAATCTGCCCCTAAGTTTCAGCAGTCGAGTTTGCACATTTTACATCAAAGCTTTTCAATGTAAAAACAGCAAATTAAGGGGCAGATTTATTAAATTGTGAGTTTAGAGCTCAATACATAAGTACTCATCCATGTTTTATTCATTCCTGTGGGATCTTTAGAAGCAAATAAATAGAATGTGTGTGAATTTTTATGTATTAAGCTCTAAACTCCTTGCAATCATAAACAAGCCCCATAATGTACTGTCACTCTGGAAAGTCTCCAGTGCCATAATGTCAGTAAGGTTTTATATCATATGCCCAAATGATATTTAAAAGTAAGACATTTTTCTCTAAAATATTTGATGACCAGTAATATAACATACAGTGGGCCAATTCACTGAAAATGAAGTTAGCTTAAATAACTGAGATGTTCCAGTCAACAGGGCTTGAACAGGGCTCTGGAGTCTGGAACTGGGTCTTTATTGACCAATGTGGGCATGTGGTTTGTCAGATTGTTTGGTTAACAGGTTTGCCAGACAAGTGTGGCTGGCTTAAAACAGTATTCTATGAGAAAAAGTTCCCATCATTCTTTTAAAGAAAATTTTAGAGTGATTAATTTTGACTATAAGAAAAGTTTATTTATTCCTTTGTTCCGTCAATGCTGATATGACTTAGTCCACAATCATTTTTAATGATCCATAGTGTGCAGCTCTTTGTCATTTCCTAAATAGAAGGTATCATCTAGATGGTTTTAATACACTGAGCTGTAATCATGAATGAAATTAAACAAAATACTTCACTGTGCAACTGCAAATACATTACAAAATTGATTCATTCTGAGGCAATGTTCAGCATCTCCAGTTTGTATCACTGGAACAGAACATTTAAATGGCTTTTACAATAAAAAGGGAATCTTAATCTTCAGGTTTTTAATGAAAACTGCACCACTTTAGCTGATGCCTCCAGGTTAGGCTGTTTAGCACTCTCACAATAAATACATATACTAGCACAGAAAGTAGGATGCAGCATGGAAAGAACTGCATTTAACACAGAAGTAAATTCTGCTTTTCATTTAAATGATTTTGTTCTATACTAAATACCATTTTAAGTGGTCTCTCGGATCTGACAGTGAATATAAGATCATTTTGTAGCACCGTGTGAGATTTTGGTGTAAGCCATCTGGACAAACATATGGTGGAACAAATCAATTCTTGGCTCTAAAATCCACTGTCATAAATTCAGTTAAAATGTGTACTCTTTGCAATGTTTCTTATCAGTAATTTGCTTGTAATGTTAACCCATCTACATACTCACATGCATACATACTGACAAATGCCCACACTCATTGAAATACCGACTCATGCTCAATGAGACACAAATATACATACTAAAATACAGGAAATAGAGGACTCCGCACAGACAGGACTTGATGAAAAAACAAAATGAATCTTTAATAAGCAAAAATCAAGGTTTTGGTGACATATTGGGACTAGTGATGGGCGAAATGTTTTGGCAGGCATGGATTCGCAGTGAATTTCCGTGTTTCGCCATTGGTGGATTGTTTCGCGAAACGGATGGAATAAATCGCCGCACGTCCAAAAATTGTCACGCGACAAAATAATAGCCGCGGGCAACAAAATAATAGCCGCGCGACGAAATAATAGCCGCAGGCGACGAAATAATAGCCGCGGGCGACGAAATAATAGCCACGCGACAAAATAATAGCCGCACAACGAAAGAATAGCCGCAGGCGACAAAAGAATAGCCGCGGGGGACATTTTCGCCGTTTCGCGAATCTTTTAATCTTTTCAAAAAATTTTCAGCGAAACGGGACAGATTCGCTCATCACTAATTGGGACCTTTCTCAAGCTACATACTAAAATACATATATTATTGGGCTGCCGCCACTGTGATTATCAGAAAGAATGTACATACACAGGCACTCACACTTTATCTGTAGATTTAAAGGAAAATATGTTGATTTAAAGAAAACTCAATGTAAGAATCATGGCAGATGACGCATGGGGCTGTTCAAAATGAATCTTATCTTGATTTAATTCAAATCAGTCCTAATAATATGATTCCAATAAATATGTTCTGCTTATTGGGTCTGCCTCTCACATAAATGGGTGGCGTGCAATGCACAGTTTAGAAGAGGATTGCTTTAACTCAGTTTTCCCTTCTGAACTGGCTAATTTGGCAAAAAATGTTGGAAGCTGTTGAATTAACTCCCCCACACATGATCGTCACTCATCACAAAACAGTTTCATCTTCAACTGCACATTGCCTATGGGATGCTTTCCCCTTAGTGGTAGCCAAATTTGTCTTTCTCTTTTCTGTTGAAAACAACTGCTGTTTAATAACTAAGACTGCACATAGTAAGCCATATAATCTCATTCTACACCAGAATCTCATCATGTAACCTCCCTTCCTGAAATTAATTCATGGACAGGAAAACACAATAGATGGTGAAATGCACCCACACACATTTTAAACACTGTATTTATTCTCATAGTTCCTGTATCAATAAATAAAATTGGTTTTGCCATCTCTATTTCAGTGAAAACAGGCTCATTTTTGAGAGAGCAAAAAAAGAATTTGTTTATGAAATTATTGGTAGCCTGGCACACTGCAGTAACTAGCAAATATAAAACAAAAAAATTGTAGGAAGCAGAGCAAACAGTTAAAGGTACAGTGTTAACATTTGTATTTGGCTAACATTTTTTGGTGGGGGGCATAAGGATGAAGGGCTACTCTGGAAGAAAAACATTTGCTTTCTGTAATTAATCCCTAATTGTTTCATGTAATAATGTTCATTTTAGCAGCAGTATGCCTAAAGCAAGGGCAGATTTAAACTGCTCATTCGACCCCTTTAAGTCAGAAGCTTCTTGGCTTGTGTGTGGGTTCGTCTTAGCAGTCTTCTCTACAGGTATCTGGTCAAAAATCAGGCAGATAGCTATCGGCAGGTTTTAAAATTCCGCTGGCAAGGACCATATAGGCATGTTGATGTAGCCTTCCTAACAGGACTACATAGGCCTCTGTTATGATCCAATTGTTGGGCCAGGGACATTTAGCCTTCCTTGAAGATGGCCAGATCGGCAAAGAGCCACTCATCTGACAACCTCCTCAAATGAGCAGATGTTTATGTGTATGGTCAGCTTTACTATAGGCATTTGTTAAGCCTGGAAAGAAATATACAAGGGAAATGTTTAGATTAAAGGGCAAATATATCTGAAAAATTGTAAAACTGTGAAATGAAAACAGATGACACTGTAGTGAATACCAGCTCTATCTTGCTCACTTTTGCTTATTGAACAATTAAACCATAAACTAAGCAGTTCAATTTTTTTCCTACAGTCACTTGACACAAACAGCAACATTTGAAGATCCAAGAATAGAAAGCTGCCAAATTAATCCTCCAGTACCACGGAACATAGAAATGAGGCGAGATCCAGTCCTCGGTTTTGGCTTTGTTGCTGGAAGCGAAAAGCCAGTCGTTGTTCGTTCAGTAACGCCAGGTGAGCTTATTCACTAGTCTTTTTATACAGGTCTAGTACTGCTACATAGTGTGTAGAGCAAAATCTTTACAAAGAATCACCACGATGAATGGGGATATTCTATAAAAAACTTGTACCAGTGACACTATTCAGCAAAGTATAAGTACAGCCCTGCAGGGAAGAAGAAGATAGGTACATACCTTGAGTGTGTGTGAGCACATTTAATATTATGTTTTATACCTGAAAATAGTAACTTTACTCTTTGGAACCTCAGTTCTGTAGGTCAAAGTCACCTCCAACAAACGACACCTCAAGATCTTTTGCAATGCTCACTCAGAAAAGGAAATGTATTGATTCAGTACACCAAGCATAGAATAGCAGTACAGCATTTATCAGCTGCTGACAAATTTGTTTCCCCCCTCTCTGTGACATTAACACATTAATATACAGAATAAAACCATTATTTTATTGGATTAGGTAATTAAGCATCACCTGTGGTAAGGCAAGATGCCAGAGAAACAGGACTTATTCTTTAAAATTTTAATTTCCCTATCCTCTGTGTCCAAAATTGTTGGACCACATTCTGACTACCAGACATGATATCCTGTGGAGCAGAACATTTGAAGGGACTGTTCAGACATGTAAAATTGCCAGGCATATTTTATAGGGAAAAGGTTATCTGAGCCAATCTTCTGAGTAATACAAACTCAGGTTTTAGAAGCAAAGCAAAAATCAACTCTAACAGGTAAGATACCCATTGACATTTCTTGCCACCATTTTGAATCTTAAAGATGCTATAGCAGGTAATGCATATCAAACAGTTTGATAAATACCAATAAATATTTACCATTATACAAATCTTTAGGTTTCATAGTCACAAACCAGCCAAAATAATGACTGATTTGGGATGTCAAACATTTTGTTTACGGACCAGGCCCTTTTAGTCATGCCACTATCAATCTTTATGTTACATAACTCAAATTCTAAAAGTAATCACTCTTTTAAAATGTTTTAAAATACATTTAAGCATTGATGCACAACAAGTTTGTATTTATTTTGTACTCGTCGCTGTGGCACTTGATTTGACCATGACTTGAAAATCATTGCCTTTCCTAAGAAGCATTATCCCAACAGCAAGCTGAGTGGCAGCTCCAGTGCTACCAAAGACTCACAAAGAGCCGAAACATAGATAAATGTAAAAGCAAACATCTAATAGATATTGTCTCTGCTGTGGGAGCCATAACATTGCAATATCTGAAATTCCCAAACTTAAAAAAAACATTAGTTTCAAAATTGCATGTAACATTTAAAATGTTTTTTAATTGGAAAGAGCCTTAAAAAAACAGTGGTCTGAGAATTTGTTTTCGCAGCTTCAATCAAATACTAAGTCAAGTGAGGTGGAATCCAGCTTTAATTAGTTCTGTTTAGATGCATATTTGTAAGGCTCACAAATAGCCTCCCTGCTGCTCTTGAGCAACAGTGCATTGAGGAGATTGATTGGAAATTAGACGAGGGAATTCAGTCAATCAGGATTTAAACATGCAGTACATGCAATAGCAGAATATCCCAACAATATGTGTTTTTAAAGCAAACAATATTTATATATATTAAACATCAAACTAGATTGGGATTGCTAAAAAATAAACATCAAGGAAACAGATGTGTTTTGGGTTTTATTTTAATTTGCTTGTATCCAGAGGCAGAATAATTCATATGCTGCATACATAGTGATACAGCTTGTTCCAAGAGGCTAGACATCACACATTTTACACTGCTGCTGACATTAACTACTATAGTGGAGGAATACAAATCAGTAAGCACATTTATTTACTTGTGAATTGTGTTTCCTTTGGACTTTATAGAAAGTTAAAGGCATGAATATTAGGTAGGGGGATGAAAGAAATAACATTAAAGAGTCCCCACTAAAGGAAAGTCTTTGAAGATCTGCATTATTATTAATGTCAAAATCCTATGCATTTTTAATGTGTATATATATTTATAAATGTATGTGTGTATATATATAATATAGCGGTGCAGGCAATTTCTCCAGATTTCATTACATTACACTGTTAAGTATAAATAGCAAGTATAGATTTCTTTCAGCAGTTAACAAAGCTAAAAATTTCTGGTGGGCACACATGTAGGTTTCAATGAGATGTCAGCAGCGGATCCTAGGGGCATTCCAACCATCACATACCCAGCTTCTAGAATGTCTGTCAACATACCTTACATTTTACCAAAGCAGGCTACATCCCATAGAGCCATGGTCTGAGAGACCAAGTAACAGTAGCCATAGCATTATTCTGTTAGGGGGTGTTAGGGGTGTAGAAGGACTGCACTAAAGAAAAACCTATTATGTTCATTTTATTAAGGGGAACTATTATTTGTAATATTGAACATTGGTATTATTTCCATTAGTTCTGCATAAAGATAAATGCCTCTAATGTCTGAGATATTATTATAATAATCCCATGTAAACCTTTGTAAGCAATGTGTTTTGTGTGTGTATATGTGCTCACATGCCTCTTCTGAAAATCTTATAGTTGACAATTATATATATATATATATACTTTTGTACTGAGTATCCTAGTAGTGTGCCCAGATCTTGCTTTCTAGCTACTAACACTGTTACCTCTAAAAATATTGTAGCCCAGTCACAAGTCGCAGGCCTTGTTAAACAGTATAATTATATTTATACTAAACTTATATACATCTTCACACTTCTTTCTTTATCTTGTCTTTGTATTTAATTCACTATATGGTGAAGAATTTGTCTAGGCACCTGCAGGAAAAGCAGACTAGTGCAGCTAGGCTGAAGATTCACTAAGAAAATATGGTGCAACACTCAGAAGTGGTGAAAAAGGTGAATTATATTTGGCACAATCAGAGAATGCAAATATTTATGCATCCAAATTATGCCACAAATATTTCAAAAATACTCACTAAACAGATTTTCACAAATTGCACATTTATATTTGCAAAGTTAAAATTGCCACTATATTCGCGCATAACAAATAAGCACTGTAGCCATGTTCATGTAAACCTCAACCTCATTGCAAGCCATTTGTAAATTTTTATGTGAAATATGTAATTCACAGTGATTCGCAAAAAAAGGAAAGACAGGCAGTGCAAACTTTAAGCGTTTGGGGGAAAACACGTGCAAAACTAAGATATGCAAATAAAATATGTACTGTGCAAAATTTATGATTGATCTCCATTGTGTTTTCTTTCATTGACATTACCGAGCCAGGCGTTGATTTCATCTCCATGAGAGAGACGTCACTATTTTATAAGAAACATAACAGAGCATGAGCACACAGCATGAGCACTATAACAGCAGTTTGTTATATTCAGCATTATAGGATCTTCCATTAGTAGATAGTGCAATCTGTATTCTAAACATAATCTTTTACTGCTCTTTTTTAAAATGATTTTCAAGCTCATTGGTAGTACAAGCGTTTTGCTGAAGAGATAATGAAATTGTCTGTACTGTTGATAAATGATTCATCCTGATTCAGATAATCCATTAATAATTCAGTGTCTGAATAGCTACTTTTGTTATTTAACAATTCATATGCCTTGTTGCTTGGTCATTAGAGGTCATAAAATGAAATCTTATCCTATTGCGCAACACCTAGCTACATAGCAACCGTGCTAAGTATGTAACATGACCATTCCCTGTAATTATCTTAACTTTCTAAGAACTCAATCAGCCCCAGTTTACTATGATACACTTCCAGGATACTTCACTGACCTTTAGAACAGGAACTTTCTATTTTTTTGTGCACTCAATTGAAAATCTGTCTCTTTCCACCATTATAACCTTTCGATTTTTCTTTGGTTTACATTTTAATAAACCTCACCAATTTCAATAATAAAAAAAAAATAGTACAATGCAACAGAAGACCTCTCATCAGGTAGGTTGTTGCCAACATTCAAACATTCCATTGGCATTCCATTGGATACTACCAAATACAACAAATCGTTTTCAACACCTTATGCAGGAAGGGAGCAAAGCTGTTTTTTGTTCCGGTGCCACCCTCTATCCCTCACCCCCCCCCCCCCCGCAGCTCCGTCACCAGATTCCTAAGGAGGTTGGGGTCATTTTTTAAAATTATAAATCTAATGTATAGGCACCCGAGGGCCGTCCCAGGCACAGGCCCTTGGGTGTCTATATATAAATAAGGAGAGAGGGGAGAAAAGCAAACTCTCATAAGCAATACACCATATCTAACTGACCAATGAGATTATGCCATTCCATTAGAGACCTACTCTGCAGCGCATTGTAGTAAGTACGAAACATTTATCCAAAAATCTCAAGCCTGAAAATCAGACCAATGACATTGCGCTATTTGGTAGTATAGAAGGACTACGCTATTCAGCAGCACATTGTTGCAAAAGAGAAGATTTAAATCTAATCAAGGTTGCTGACCTTAATAATGCAAACCAGGCTGCTTTTCTGGGCAATTATAGGCACAGGGTTACCAATCACAATGCCGAATTTTCATTGAATTGGAGAACAACACAGCGCAAATGTTCTAAATTCTATTATTTTAATTTCATGTCAGATTTATTTTAAGAAATTTCCTAGACTATGCCAGGTACCTCAGCTAGTTTTAAAAATAAAAAATCCTAATGTTAGCAATTCTGGTTTAATCTTGTTGGAAAACAGAAACTCCAGGTATCAAATGTATTTAAATGTAATGAGCCATATAAATGGTTACAAACCTATTGAAAATAATAGTCCTTTCTCTAGAAACCACTTTTGCTGGTTCACGTGGCGTTTCAGAAAATAGACCAATAACTATATTGATATGCAAAATGTGCATAAAATGGAGTACTTCACCTCTCCCTAACCTTGCTGATAGAAGTGCAGTCAAAAGAAAAGCCTTTTTTGCTGCTATTAACAGTACGGACTTTCTACATATGGGCTGTGATATAAAGCAAATCTGCTGTTCTCTGCATTTATTTAAAATGTACTGCTAAACTGGAAGTGGTACCAGCAAACAGACTTTATTTTATGACACATTTCACAATAACTATAGTTGTCACATTTCGCAATATGTTATAATAATGTTATGTGATAATAAATTATAAATACACATCTACACTGTGGAGATAGACGAACACCACTATTATCCACATTTTTGTGACTAACGCATTATATATGATTATGAATTGAATAGATTTAGAAAAAATGTATGTTTCTTTTAAAAATGCTATCACCACTCTTGTACTCGAACAAGAGGTTAAGTTTCCTTCTTTTCTTACAGCAGTTCTGTCATGCTTTACAGCTGATATTCAACCTATATAAATAACAGAGCATTCAGGCCACAAAGCATGTCCATACTGTAGGATGTTGATACAGTGGGGTAATGGAACATGGGAGACTGTCAGTAATTTGCCACCTGCACGAGTTTCAGCTTGGCAGACATGGCAAAACACTAGGAATAGACCCTTCACTGACTTGCCCGTGCACTTGGTGTCCACCAAGCTGTAAAAAGGCAATACATCTGACATAAATTACCTTTTTTCCTTTGGTATGGACAGTCTTGCCCTGTATCCATCATGCTTTGATCCAGCTTATCTAGCTTCACTGCCCTGTCTTAATTTTTCCTTGTTTGTCTTCCTTGATTCAGTTTGCCAGAATGCCCTGTACTGGTGCCCACATACCGTGTCCTGTATCTGCTCGGCTCTGTTTAACCCCCTTAGCACATTTAGTTCTAGATAATCCTAAATTGAATTATTTGAAAAGGAAGTATACTAGCCCTTTAATACCTGCTGAAAGTGACATGATTTTTTTTTAGGTTCACTAGGTTTGTAAATGACAAAATGTGTCGCCTGAGGCAATAATAATAATATGGTTCTGTAAATGTCTATAAGAACTGTATTATTTAACTTTATATAGACATTATATGTTTCTGTTTTAATCTACTTGCATAGCGGAATAACTATGTCAGAACAATATCCAATCTCTTGCACAAACCTAGAAAAGTTGGTATTTGTAATTGTATCGGAAAAACGAATGGGATAATGTTTTTAATGCAGGCATATATAATAAACCAGTGTATAAAGGAGAAGACAGATTCTAATTGCTTTTCCCAATGAATTGTTTTGCACATTCTTCTCTCTGCAGGTGGACCCTCAGAAGGAAAATTAGTCCCCGGAGATCAAATCATTATGATAAACGATGAGCCAGTCAGCAGTGCTCCAAGGGAGAGAGTGATCGACCTTGTCAGGTACTTAATATGGTTCAACTTTTTGTGCATCGAAGCAGAAGAAACATTGTCAGCCAGTGATCAAACATGAGGAAAAGCAATATATTTTATTTCTGGCAAGTTGTTTCATCTCCCTAAATAATACAAGTGAAAGGAAAGTTTATGAATTCTGCCACAGGGGTGTTCAGTTCTATATATATTGTTCCCCATCTACTGTACATACCAATACATTGCACATATGAAAGAATAAATTAACATGCAGGAAGAAGTGTGGGAGTAAAAGACAGAATTTTGTCCACATACTACTAAAAAAGTATTTTTATGGGGGTTTATTTATGGAATATATTTTTTATATAGACCTACAATGTTCAGGGGTATAGTTTTCCTACTACTCTTGCCCATCGCACTGTATAGTTATCTTTATTTTCTTTGTAAAGTACTGCAAACATCCCCTGCAGGGATCCCTAATCTGCAGCTCATGAGTAACATACTGCTTGTTTCATGTTACTCCCAACTGCCTCAAAGTAGGTGCTCATGTTTTCTTAATTCCTGGCGGACTTGGTGGCAAGTTTTAGAGGCATAAATGTACTGCCGAACCGAGCCTTCTACATCCTGGCAGTCTACAGGGTGAATCAAATAGCTAATCCCAACCCTTATTTGGCGACCTACAAGAACTTTTTTTCAAGTATTTTTGGCTTTCCAATACTTTTTACATTTGAATGTGGCTTGTGGGTAAAACATAATTAAGAACCCCTGCTGTAAAGTGTAAACCCCATACTTTCCAGTATACATGGCTCAAGGGTACAGACAATTACTTGTGGGTCATTTTCTCCCAAACATGCAGTTTCTCTGTTTCTGTAAATAATAATTTATAATTCATTAAGGCAAAAAAAAGTTGCCATTCTGGTGGCGTCTAAGGAAACGCTTCTAAATGTTAATTTCTGCAGTGTTTCACCATCACCTTAACATCAGTTAATGATGCTGTAAATTAAAGGATCTGATAGTTTAATCAAAGCCTAGCAGAAGTGATTACATTTGCCAGCAAAGCTATGCTAATTTAAATGAAGCTATATCACCAGCTAGGCTCGTTTAATAATTAAGATGAAGATCTTTAAATTAGTGTATGTTTCTAAACCTAATAATGCAAGTATTTTTAAAGGGCACCTATCAGGCTAAAATTAAACGCGCAAAATATCGCTTTAATCTGTGCGAATATTAACTCCTACTTGGGGTAGGCGGTACTTAAACAACATTGCGGTTCGTGAGCGTTTGGCAATACAACATGGAGTTTACAGTCGGATTTTTTCAAGTATGTGATCTTCCTAGAGTGATGCATCCACCAGTTTTCAGGAAAATGGAAATATTCAGAACAGTAATTTTCAGAAAGTAATGGTTACGTGCATAATATCGTGCGCTAATATCGCACTCGGCAAAATATATATCGCGCACGGCGGAAAATAACGCACCCGGCGGAAAATAGCAATTAAAATCGATCATCACCAGATAAATAACGCAAAGAACATCGCTTCTTAAAGGACAACTAAAGGTAAAAAAAAAGTACATCTCAAATTAATGGCAATTAGGAGAACATACACTTACACTTAGAGATTCTTTATACTGTTCAGTGCTTTCTTCACAGTGCTCATTCATTTTCCCTAAAAGTTTCTTCATGTAGTAGAAGTCATAGTCAGGTTTTTTTCTTGTTAAAGGTATTTTAGGGCGCACGTTTGCGCATTCCTTTCCTACTGCCCCCCATCACAGACACGCTTCTGCTCAGGGCGTTACTATAGCAACGCCCTGAACAGAAGCGACGCTGGATTTTCTCAGAGCTGGACACTGAGTGGGGGTGGATTATAGCAGAAGCAGGCAAGCAGCGCATACCCAAAACAAAAGTAAGCTTACAGTTTCAATAGCAACAGATGGATCACTAGAAGAACACGTGCCTGCAGCCCTGGTTTGTTTATATTATACTGATGGTTGAAATGACGTCAAGGGGTCACTAGGGTGCGCATGAGCAACACGTAGCATGAGTTGAGGGAAGTGACGTGATCAAAGTTAAAATGGCGGCCACAAAGTTTGAATAGGAGCCGATATTCTCTGCCTTGCTGCACTAATTTAGTAAGTCTATTTATGAAAATAAAGCGGCCTTTCAGGAGGGGTGTGGTTGTAGGGAGAATTTTACTGTAACGTTTTGGAAATAGGTTTCTTTTTTCTTTAATTATGACAAGTGTCCTTTTAGTGAATCGAGCATTAAGTCGCAAAAAATGAGAAGTGATAACATTTTTAACGCATGCTATAAATAATGAATGCAATAACACAGCTAATCAAGATATGCGTCTGAACAGTAAAAATAATTCACATACACTGCTATAGTCCTCTGGGTGCTGAAACTGTAATCTTGACTGTAAATATAAATATTTCATGTTTAATGAGTTTAACTATGTGATACATGTTAAAAATAGAAGTGCACAACACATTTCTATTCAAGAACAAATAATGTTATGTCCATCTTTACTATGAGCTTTATGAATGACTACATCTAAATTCAGCTTAGTTTATTACTTTTAATGGATATAAGCAATCATTCGTTTTGTTTACAGCTTTACTTGTTAATCTGAGGTGGCCATATGTGTCCAGGCATGGTTAGGCAGTTTAGATACTTGACCATATTAAACATGTTAATGTATACAGTAATTTAAAGAGAAAGAATATTCCTTTTTTTACATAAGCTAATTCAGTTGGGTATATGTATAAAGGGTACACTATCTGAGCTGCCCCCACCCCCCTCAAATGTTCTGTTCCAACGGGACCTTTTCAAAACACATATGGTTTGAAGGCAAAATATTTTTATAGATGCCATTCTTAGTATGAAGTGTTTGTAGTTTACATTTAATCAAAGTCCCCTGGTTTCTGGTCTATGCTAACTGCCATCCCCAGTAAAATTAGATGGGCACCTGTGTGCCCCTGGCAGTGTGCTCCAGCATGTGCATGGTAGACTTTCAGCACTTGGACAGGACACATACAGTATTAGCTGGTGGTGTTGCAGTTGCATCAAATGCACAGATGGAGGGGTGCTTGCAGAAGTGGCAGCATACCTTATATGCCTTAGATACCACATAATTGAGCACAGGTGTATGGTTCAGACAGCCCTGGTGGAGGGCAGCTGGGGATTCTCTATTTGGGCAGCACAAGCCATCAGTTTGCAGAAGTGGGATGCATCAACCTGCTGATAGGGCAGGAGCAGCACTGCCAGCAAGTTTGTCAGTTGCCTGTTGCAGTGGGAGAGGGGTGTCTTGTGGGCAAGGAACTGGGTGAGGAAAATTGGTGTTTGCAGGGCCGGCTCATTATCAACAACACACAGTTCCCCCTCTAAGCTGTTCCTGTCATCCTCCTCAAGCAGCCTCAATGGGAGCACATGATCAATCAGCGTTCAATTAAAAAACATTTCTAGAAACTGGCTTGTCAGATTTTTTTCATTGGCTTCATAGATCAAACTTCTCTGGTTAGCCATTCCTGACATGTAGTAACAGTTTTTCCTATAGACTCAGACTCAGAGGAAACCATGACAGTCTGCCTCACATAGACCATTTCCCTGCAACCCTTTGGTTGGCACTGACCCCCCGTGCTCACATGTTGACACAATGGATTCATGGTTTAGAGAATCTTTCCACAAGCTATCTTGTCTCTCTTTAGATTGGCCTGTGCTGAAAAACATTATTCATATTGGTTGTAAAGTATTTTACCTTATGAAATCGTGACATAAATAACTGTATTTTGCTGGTCATGGTTTTAGGAAAATACATGTCGTTAATAATATTCTTGTTCAGGGAAATGTAAAAAGGTGTCTCAGTGAGACCAATTTACAGAAATAATTAGTCTTTCACTCTAGCTGCTTTACTTAGAGCTATGTGGAGCTGCACTATAATTGCAAGAGCATCACAACCAAGCCAGTTGATTAGGTGGCATTTTTTCCAGTAAATGTTATTTAAAGGCATGCTGTGGGTATCATCAGCATCCCCTAGGAAACATCTTAACGTAAGAAAAGACTGTAAAAGTAAATATCAGCAGTGCCACATTTACTCCCAAACAGTACTCAGTTCAGTTTATGATGCTAAATTATTTCACACCCTGATGACACCTTTGAGGAAGTGTACTGTACATTGCCATTGTGTGCCTGGAGAGGCCTGCTGGGGAGAAAGTGTCAGTATGGAATATAAGGGAGAAAAATTCTGCATGGTGGGTGAAAACGTGACAATTTGCATCTGTTCTTGTAACACATAAGGGCACATTCACTTACCTAGATGCAGTGTTCAAAGTACAATTTTGAGCACAATGTTTTTTCCCACAACTCTGGTATAATTGCAGATGCAAATAAGTGATTCTCTTGATGTAATTGAGCTGTACCTACTGCAGTAGCCTATTAATGCAGGGTGCTGAGGGAACCCCTGGAGCCACTGCCTGGTCAGGAGGCGGTGGTAGCTCCAGGGTTCCCCTGCGTCATTAGGCACAGCAGGGCTTGATTCAGAGGGGAAGGCAGGAAGGACTGAGAAGCACTCATCACAACTATATAGAAGTGCAAGGAGCACATTGTACTGTAACTCAAGTACCTTTCATGAAATTTGTTTTACACACAACTCACTGTGGGGAAAAGCGCAAGTTGCCCACTGTGCTTGTGGGCAAGTTCAAAATTGAGGTTTTATGTCTCTATTGAGTAGAAGAGGTCACAATGCCCATGGGCATAACCATTTTCAGTGCTTGGAGCACCTGCATGTCATTGTCCCTATAGCGTGGTAGTGCTCATGGGCTGCTAACTAGCTCCAGCCACGGGCTGCACTCAAATACACTGTTACTCTAAAGTGCTCTAAAAAGCACTATGTGGTGGAATTATGCTTCCCTTCCGTGCTCCATCACTTATGGCTGGGAATTTAATTTAATAAGTATGATAAATTGCCCCCTAATTATACATTGCATTATTACATGACACATTATAGATGCAGGGTTGTATCTTTTGTGTTTAGGGTATTCCCCATACCATGCTATAATGTATGTGTAGAGAATATGTAAGGACTGCTGTATAACATGAAAAGCAGTACTGATTTAAGATCATTAACAGCAAAACTTTGCATAAATTAAACAGTGATCACAACTTTGCATTTTTAAGATTTTTTTTCATCTTTATAATTTCTCAGTACTTACAGAATAAAACTGCAGGGGTTATTAAAATTGCAGTACAGCTAGTGTGCACTCTGATATGGCAAAGAAAATTACAATAACCGTGCTTTGAATTGGTAATGTGTTGAAATTTGCATCTTTAGATTTGTCTCACGTGCCTTCAAGATATTTTTAGCTCAGTGCATTTGGACTCACACAAAAAGCAGAGCAAAAGCTACAGATTTTTTGTCTTTTTATTCTGATCTAACATCACAAACCCCTGCTCTTAGGGTTGTGTTTCATAATTTTCCATCATTCATTCAGCATTATGAAAGAAGCGTGAAAGAAGATTTACTTAGCTTAGTAGCTTTAAGTCTAAAGGTATTTTCTGTGATAATATATTTTAGGTTATTTAATAACTCAATGCTTCTGACTCATGATATATCGTTCAAAAGACAAGCACAATACGTCAGTAAAGCTCTCTCAGTGTAAGGCTTTGAATAACTGTCACCTGAGTCAAACTAAAAGATGTATTTATGAGGTCACAGCTTAGAACTTTATTTTCTAAATATTAATCTGAAAAGCCTTCATTTTAATATTCAGAAGAGCTAATGCTATTCATGGAGAGTTGTTTCTACTTTGAGAGAAGAAGATTGCAGAAATTTTCCAACAGATAAAAAATGTGTTCTGTGTATATATACATACATATATATATATATATAGTGAATAAAGTACCCCCAATTGTAAAATAGAAGGATATTAATAGTCACTGAGGAGTTCCATGATGAGGCTGAAGGCCTCGTGCTTTCATACAGGTCATGGAACTCCAAGGTGACTTCTAATATCCTCATATTTTTCAACAGTAGGTACTTTATTTATTATAATATATAAGTTTTAGTGAGTCATGTGACAAATTATATCACTATGCACCAATGATAACTGATGACATCACTAAGTAGGATTATAAGGATATAATTTACAGGATATTTATGGTTGTTGCATTAGAGACACACAAACACACACACACACACATATATATATATATATATAGAGAGAGAGAGAGAGAGAGAGAGAGAGAGAAAGAGAGAGTACCGCACAAACTGGGACTTAATATACAGAAAAAAGTTTTATCCCAAAAAACCAACGTTGGATTTTTGTAATAAACTTTTTATGTACAGTATATTAAGTCCCTGCGTGTGTGGTACTCTGTCTCTATATTTACTTTATTTTGACCAGCACTCGGGCAGTTAACTACATTTTTAAGGCTGGGCTCCTCTCTGCACCCTTGTAAGTATATATATTAACAAACATATAAAAATAAACCACCTCTTTTAAGAATTTGTGCAATAATAGCACAGTTGTCCCATTCCTGCTTTTCTTATTTTTTGGGGCCTGAGGTGTTGGAGGTTTTGGGATAAACCTAATAGATTCTTTCTGCTGCACTCCATTAAATTCAATTCAATTTGATTAAATGTATCTCAAAGGAGGATTTTTAGGGGGAAAGGTATGCTATATCTTAAATCATTTGTACATTTGAGGAAGCATTATCCACAAGTATTTGGTCTATAACCTAGAAAACCCCTTATCCAGAAAGCTGCAGTAGTGAATAATTAAACAGTACCTTGTACTTGAAGTTAACTAAGCAAGCATTAATACTTGGTGATGACAAGGACAACAAAAATTTCTGCGCTCCAAATTAACTAAGGGAAGAGATAACTATCTGTAAAGAATTTACCGGTGCGGCGGGGACGCCCGCCGCGCTGCCATCGGCGGGGCCGCCCGCCGCACCGCCCGTCTTGCCGGCCTGCTGCTAGTGCGCGCGCCTTCTTTCTATTTAAAGGCGCAGGCGCGCTGACGCATGACGTCAGCGCGCAATGGCGCCAAATTTGAATTATTTAAGGGCCTTTCTTTTGCTACTCATTGCCCGTGATAGGTTTTTACTCCTGGTGCCTGTTTTGTGCTTTATGCGTCCTGTTGCTCCTGTTTTGACCCTGCCTGGCTTTGACGACTCTGATTTCTGTATCCTGATCCGTGCCTGTCCCTGACTACTGTTTCTGCCTCATCCCTCTGTTTGATTATCCGGTTTGACCCATTGCCTGCCTGACGATCCTAGTTATCTGCCCGCCTCGACCCAGCCTGTCTGACCACGTATTTGCCTACTCCTATCTGTACCGTGACCATTGGCCTTTAGACTTTCTACCGTCGTGCCCCATTGCTAGCCAGAACTCCTGCTCTGCACCTCTCGTATAAGTCCAGGTGGCATCCGAGTAGCTGAGGGCTCCTCCCAAAGCCAAAGGCGGTCACGCTACTGGTGAAGCACGAGCCGAGACCAGGGTGTTTGGCACTTGTTCTGGTATTGGGTGCCGACCGTGACATTATCACGGGCCATGGAAGACTATGGTCACGAAGCCGCTGCTGCTCCATCTGCCTCCTCCACCACTGAAGCGTTGCTGACCACCTTGCTTCAACGCCTAGAGGAACAGGAGCAGAAACAAAACTATCTCCTGCAGGGTTTCCATAATCTGACCCGTAAACTGGAGACCCCACAGCAGCGGTCCAGTTCCGGTTCTTCTCCTCCGGGAGGTTCTGCTAACTTGTGGGGTAACACCGTTAGGCCCCAAGAACCTAAGATTGCCTTCCCTGAAAAATTCTGTGGGGATCGATCCAAATTTTTTACATTTAAAGAGGCTTGTAAACTATATCTCAGTTTCTTTCCTCATTCATTCTCTACTGATGAGGAGAGAGTAAGATTTGTAATGACCCTCCTTCAAGGTGACCCTCAGATTTGGGCCCTCAGATTGTCCACCTCAGACCCAGCCCGTTCCTCCTTAGATAGTTTCTTTGACTCCATGGCGATTCTCTACGATGACCCGGATCGTGCATCCACTGCCGATGCCGCGATTCGTAGGCTTCGTCAGGGGAAACGGGATGTAGAGGTGTATTGTACTGAATTCCGTCGGTGGGCAGTAGAAACTGGCTGGAATGACATGGCCTTACGCAGCCAGTTTCGTATAGGCTTGTCTGAGTCTATCAAAGATAGTCTGGTCAACTACCCCCTATCTTCTAACCTGGATGACCTCATGTCTTTAGCCATCCAGGTAGATAGGAGACAGAGGGAAAGAAGGGGTGAGAGGAATTCCTCTCTTCGTTCTAATTTTTTCAGCTCTTCCAAAGCTGTATCTAATTTTGAATGTGCTGGGCCCTCCGTACCTTTGCCTCAGGAAGAACCCATGCAATTGGGCATTTCTCACTTATCTCCTGAGGAAAAGGCTCGCAGGCGTACTCAAGGGTTGTGTATATACTGTGGGGAAAAAGGTCATTTCCTAAATCAATGTCTTAAGAGGCCGGGAAACTCCCAAGCCTAAATGGAGAAGGGGAGCTCCATTTGGGTGCAGGTGTTTTCTCTCCCCTATCTGCCTCTAGGATTTTGATTCCGGTCAAATTAACATGGCCCATGGGTTCGGTCAAGGTATCTGCTTTTGTAGACTCGGGGGCAGAGGGGAATTTTTTGGATGCTGCTTTTGCAGCCAAATTTGGTGTACCTTTACTTCCTTTAAGTGCCCCCATGAAAATCATGGCAGTAGATCAAAGACCTTTAGGATCAGGATTGGTTTCTGAGAAAACTATGTCTCTTTCTCTGAGTATAAATTCTCATTGTGAAAAGCTAGCACTATTCATCATAAAAGGTGCCACCTCTCCGCTCATTTTAGGATTGCCGTGGCTCCAAGCTCATAACCCCACAATTGACTGGGTATCTGGGAAAATTATTCAGTGGGGACCTAACTGTAGGGGTTCGTGTATTTCCCCTATAATGGCAGTCACGTCCCTGGAGGGGTTACCTGCAGCTTATAATGACTATATTGATGTATTCTCAAAGAAAGCTGCCGAGACACTACCACCTCATAGGCATTATGACTGTCCAATTGACCTAATTCCCGGCTCTACTCCCCCCAGAGGGAGAACTTATCCCCTTTCATTGCCCGAGGCCCAGGCAATGAGAGAGTATATTTCTGAGAATCTAGAAAGGGGGTTCATTAGGCCCTCAAATTCCCCTGCCGGTGCTGGATTCTTTTTTGTGGGCAAGAAGGACGGAGGTCTTCGCCCATGTATTGACTATAGGGGGCTTAACAAGATTACTATTAAGAACCGCTATCCCCTTCCACTAATCTCAGAGCTCTTTGATCGCGTTAAGGGTGCTAGCATCTATACTAAACTCGATCTTAGAGGTGCTTACAATCTCATTCGTATCAGGGAAGGGGATGAGTGGAAAACCGCTTTTAACACAAGGGATGGCCACTACGAATATTTAGTTATGCCTTTTGGTCTTTGCAACGCTCCTGCAGTGTTCCAGGAATTTGTCAATGATATTTTCCGGGACCTACTAGGGGTGTTTGTAGTAGTCTACTTGGACGACATTCTAATTTTCTCCTCTAACCTAAGTGACCATCGTAGTCATGTTAAAGAGGTGTTACGAAGATTAAGGGAGAATAATTTGTACGCAAAACTCGAAAAATGCACCTTTGAGGTTAATTCCGTTCAGTTTTTGGGGTTCCATATTTCCAGTAAGGGTCTAGAAATGGATCCAGAGAAAGTAAGAGCTGTTCTTGACTGGACGCAACCTCTTTCCTTACGTGCTACCCAACGGTTTTTAGGTTTCGCCAACTATTATCGTCAGTTCATTAAGAATTTCTCCCTGATTGTGGCCCCTATCACTGACCTTACTAAGAAGGGAGCAGATCCTAGTTTGTGGTCCTCTGAAGCTGTGCAAGCATTTAATCTTCTTAAGAAAGAATTTGTGTCTGCCCCCATTCTCCGTCATCCAGATACTGCCCTCCCCTTCATTGTTGAGGTTGATGCTTCTGAGGTTGGGGCAGGGGCGGTTCTCTCTCAAAGGCACCCTTTAACTAACAAACTGCATCCCTGTGCATTTTTCTCTAGAAAATTTTCCCCTTCTGAAGCCAACTACGATATTGGTAATAGAGAACTGTTAGCAATTAAGTGGGCCTTTGAAGAATGGCGGCACTTACTGGAGGGGGCTAAACATGCTGTGTCTGTGTTTACAGATCATAAAAATTTATTATATATTGAGTCGGCCAGACGGTTGAACCCTAGACAGGCTAGGTGGGCTCTATTCTTTTCCAGGTTTAATTTTTCTATCACTTATAGGCCTGGCTCCAAAAACACTAAAGCTGATGCACTCTCTAGGAGTTTTGAAGCTAATCCTCCTGACCCTAGGGAGTGCATACCCATTATTCCAGTTCAGTCTTCTGCCCCAATTGGGACTCCCTCCGGGAGGCTATTTGTTCCTGAAAATCTCAGAGAACAGGTGTTAAAAGAAGCTCACGATTCCAAAATGGCGGGGCACCCTGGCATTGCCAAGACCGTGTCCCTCCTGTCTCGTAGTGTTTGGTGGCCCTCTCTCACTCGTGATGTCAAAGCCTTTGTCAATTCATGTTCTGTCTGTCAAAGATCTAAGTCTTCTAGAAACCTTTCACAGGGATTGTTAAAGTCACTGCCAATCCCTGACAGACCCTGGTCCCATCTTTCGATGGATTTTATTGTAGATCTTCCTCCGTCCCAAGGGAAAACTGTAATTTGGGTGGTAGTGGATAGGTTTAGTAAAATGAGCCACTTCATTCCCCTCCCACACCTCCCTTCCGCTAAATCTTTGGCTGAGTTATTTGTGTCTAATATTTTCAAGTTGCATGGATTTCCGATTAACATTGTCTCTGATAGAGGAGTGCAATTTGTTTCTAAGTTTTGGCGAGCATTCTGTTCTCTGGTGGGGATTGAATTATCATTTTCCACCGCATATCACCCTCAGACTAATGGCCAAACTGAAAGAGTTAACCAGTCACTTGAACAATTCCTGAGGTGTTATGTGGCTAACAACCAGTCCTCTTGGGCGGAGCTATTACCCTGGGCAGAATTTGCATATAATAACGCCACTCACTCCTCTACTGGTCAGTCTCCTTTTTTCATTGTTAATGGTCTTCACCCAAAAGCATTTTCGTTTTCCGGTTTATTGTCATCTGTGCCCTCTGTTAATTCCTCGATTAGTTTGTTTGCTAAGATTTGGTCTGATGTTCATGATTCTCTTTCTAAAGCCACCGCGAGCCAAAAGAAATCTGCTGACAGATCTCGCAGGGAGGCTCCCCACTATCAAGTTGGTGATTCTGTCTGGCTATCCACAAAGAATATTAAGTTGAGAATCCCTTCTCTTAAGTTGGGGCCTAGATTCATTGGTCCTTATGCTATTACTGAGGTTATAAACCCCTCTTCTGTTCGTCTTAAGCTTCCGCAAACCTTTAAGATTTCTGATTCTTTCCATGTTTCTCTTTTAAAGCCAGCTCCTCAGGTCCGTGCATTACCGGTTCCTCCCCCAGTATTAGTTGACGGGCAGTCCGAGTTTGAGGTCCAGGAGCTTCTGGACTCTCGTTTGGTGCGTGGTCGACTCCAGTATCTAGTCAGGTGGAAGGGTTATGACTCTGAAGAGAACTCTTGGGTCTCTGTAGATGACATCAAGGCGGATCGCCTTCGGAGGCAATTTCATGCCAAGTTTCCTGAGAAACCTGGGGGTCCTGGGGCCCCCCCTAGAGAGGGGGGTAATGTAAAGAATTTACCGGTGCGGCGGGGACGCCCGCCGCACCGCCCGTCTTGCCGGCCTGCTGCTAGTGCGCGCGCCGCGCGCCTTCTTTCTATTTAAAGGCGCTGACGCATGACGTCATGACGCATGACGTCAGCGCGCAATGGCGCCAAATTTGAATTATTTAAGGGCCTTTCTTTTGCTACTCATTGCCCGTGATAGGTTTTTACTCCTGGTGCCTGTTTTGTGCTTTATGCGTCCTGTTGCTCCTGTTTTGACCCTGCCTGGCTTTGACGACTCTGATTTCTGTATCCTGATCCGTGCCTGTCCCTGACTACTGTTTCTGCCTCATCCCTCTGTTTGATTATCCGGTTTGACCCACTGCCTGCCTGACGATCCTAGTTATCTGCCCGCCTCGACCCAGCCTGTCTGACCACGTATTTGCCTACTCCTATCTGTACCGTGACCATTGGCCTTTAGACTTTCTACCGTCGTGCCCCATTGCTAGCCAGAACTCCTGCTCTGCACCTCTCGTATAAGTCCAGGTGGCATCCGAGTAGCTGAGGGCTCCTCCCAAAGCCAAAGGCGGTCACGCTACTGGTGAAGCACGTGCCGAGACCAGGGTGTTTGGCACTTGTTCTGGTATTGGGTGCCGACCGTGACACTATCAAACACCCATCATCATAGGGGGAGACTTTAACTTGGTGCTTTCTGATCTTAAAGATCGATCCCTCGTACCCCTAAATAAAGAAATCTCAGAGCAGTCAAAAAAATTCCACCAAATAGTGTGCAAACTAGACCTCAGAGATATCTGGAGAATCCACCATCCCAATGAAAAAACCTACACCTTTTTCTCGGCCAGACATAATCTGTATACTAGATTAGATTATTTCTTGATATCTTGTGACCTTCTCCACTTTACTGCCACCTCTTCCATCCACCCTATTATGTGGACAGATCATGACGCAGTGATACGTGAGATTGAAATTACGCATCAATCCAAGAGACCGCCACATTGGCGGCTAAACGAAGCATTGCTGAATGATCTCAACCACCTCCCACAGGAGGAAAATGAGAATAAGCCACATACTGTGGCTTGAACGTGACCTTACACGCTGGGGAAAATTATATAATCGCTCACCCTCTAAGCCACTTAAACAGCAAATTACACAAACCAGCAGAGACCTCAAAACAACTACTACAAGCGGATACTGAAAAAGCATTACGGCTCAAACAGAAGTACTATGAGAGAGGTGACAAATCACACACCCTACTGGCCAGAAAACTAAGGGAACAAATATCCCAATCTGCTATATTGTCTATAGATACAGGTAATGGACAGCTGGTATACGCACCAAAGGAAATTGCGGAGGTTTTTCGACACTACTATTCTGCACTTTATAATCTAAACACCCCAACACAAACCCAGCAAAGACCTGATGAGCAACAGAGATTAACATTCCTTAGGGATAACATAAAGGTTAGACTCACTCAACCAGAACTGAACACCCTGAACATACCAATAACTGAGGAGGAAATTGCTGCAACAATAAAGTCCTTCCCCACAATGAAGGCTCCCAGCCCTGATGGCTTCCCCTATGCTTACTATAAAGCATTCTCCGCTACCCTTACGCCACATATGTCAGCACTTTATAATTCCTTTCTTGAGGGTTCCCCCATTCCCCCAACTATGCTAACATCCTATATTACCCTATTACATAAAGAGGGCAAAGACCCAAACCAATGTGCCAGCTACCGCCCCATAGCCCTACTAAACTCAGAACTATTTACAAAGATCCTGGCCAACAGACTAGTGCCTATAATGCCCCGACTTATCAACCTAGACCAGGTGGGATTCATATATGGTAGACAGGCCAGGGACAACACCCAATGAGCCATTGATCTGATAAATATTCTGAATAAAGCCCAAAACCCTGCAGTTATATTCAGCCTCGACGCTAAAAAAGTGGTTGACCGACTGGATTGGTGCTTTTTATTTGACCTCCTACAATTAATGGGATTCAAGGGCCCTCTCCTAACGGCCATAAAGGCACTATATTTCAGCTCAACGGCAACCCTCAAGATGCCAGGTGCCTCAAGTCTACCTATACCAATTTCAAATGGCACTAGGCAGGGGTGCCCGCTCTCTCCCTTATTATACGCGATCAGCATAGAGCCCTTAGCCACAGCCATCAGGGAACATAAAGACATCACAGGACCTAGAGTGGGAAACCATGAATTCCCAATCTCCCTATTTGCCGATGATGTACTCTTAACTGTCACCAACCCCATGGTCTCTCTACCAAATTTGCATAACCTCCTCGCTCAGTATGGAAAGCATTCTGGGTATAAATTGAACATCCAAAAAACTAAAGCACTTGCTATAAATATGCCCTCCCATACATGGGAATTGCTGATATCTAATTATAAATACAAATGGAAAGACACCTCTCTGAAATACCTAGGGGTCCGCCTCACCAAATCATACTCACAACTCTATAAATGCAACTATACACCGCTTCTGCAATCTATCCATAACCTGATAAACAAATACTATATCATGGCTGGGTAAAATAGCAGCCCTAAAAATGATGATACTCCCCAAGCTGCTCTATTTATTTGAGACCCTCCCTGTGCTACACCTACGCCAGGGCCTGGGATGGACTACGTTTACGCCAACATCAAAATGGGCCCTTATTGAATCTCTCACTTTGGCCCCAACCCACCTAAACTCCCTCCTCTGCCAAGCGCAGAAATCAGGCAGACCACTACCAGACACCCTACAGGCAATCAGATTCACCCTCCAGATATGGAACCGGTGTTGTAAAAAGACACCCCTGAGGGGACCTTTAGGCATATTAAGACCAGTCTTAGCCAACCCTCAATTCCCCCCAGGCCTTTCCCAAACTTTCCAGAAACATTGGAGCTCCAAAAATCTCTTTAGAGCATACGACTTTATTAACCCCCGCAGAAAATAACCATATTCCTTCACCGAGCTCCAAGGGAAGTACCAAATCCCACCAAACTGGCTTTTTGAATATGTGCAGATTATCCATTTTATTCAATGCTCGGATACCAGATTAACCCCCCCTGAACTCGTTTGAAAGTTTAAGTGTACATGGATTACCCTAGAAAGCCTTAATATCTAACATATATTTGATCCTAAATACAATAACAGGGGATCCATTCCCCAAACATAAATATATGACCCACTGGGAGACAGAATTGTCCACCACTCTAACATTAGACCAGTGGGAATATATATGGGAAAACGCCAGAAAGAACGTAACATGTGTGAGGCAGAAGGAGAGTGTATATAAAATGATATTTAACTGGTACCACACCCCA
The DNA here is from genome assembly GCF_000004195.4 of Xenopus tropicalis. Lineage (NCBI taxonomy): Eukaryota > Metazoa > Chordata > Amphibia > Anura > Pipidae > Xenopus > Xenopus tropicalis. The sequence goes on along the minus strand of NC_030678.2, from coordinate 106,195,758 downwards.
GTAAAGATCAGTAAAATATTTCCAGATACCTCAACAATGTGGTGGAGGGCATGTGGACAGGAGGGCACCCTCCTCCACATCATGTGGCAATTCCCAAAACTGGTTGAATTTTGGAAAAACATTAAGAGTATAGTTACTAAGATTTTCTTTTGGGAGATCCCCATCAATACTACCAACGCCTTATTAGGTCTACCCCACCCACATATCCCACACTCGGAACAGAAACTCCTCAAGTATTTATATATACAGCAGCCAGACTTTCAATCACCTCCAAGTGGAAATCCTCAGAACCCCCTAGCACAGGAGAGGTTATTTCTCGCTTACGAGATATGAAAGTGTTGGAAGAAATGGCAGCTAGACTCAGGGGAACAACCCAACAACACGATAAAATATGGTCAAAATGGGACTATTTCATCTCCCAAAATTATACACCCTCATAGGAACAGACTTATGCAATAAGGGATATCACCCCATCCGTACTAACTTAAGAGCGAGCATAGAGGCAACAGATATAATTTGACTCACTCTCCTGGGAAACATATTGGAACATATTGTTTTGACTCTGTTTTGCCTGTCAACCCCTTTGACTCTCTTCTCCTCTTTCACTTTATTTACATGTATAAAATCTGATTCGACTTTATGCCACATGATCTTTGTCACTGATTATAATATACACAGTACTGCATCTTGAAGTAACAAACACTGTATGTCAAATAATGCTGTTAAAACCAAATAAAATTTAAGTTACAAAAAAAATACTTGGTGATGACAAAACAATTTTACATTTATTTTGTTAATATTATAGGTGTTTAAGTAACCTTAAGGCACAGGGATGTACCATAAATAAAAACAGTTCCTCTCTATCTTGTATTTATTAGTACATGTGACAATTATCCCCCCAAAAAAGTAGATCACATTTTGAAAATAACAAATAATAAAATTTATTATGAATATAAGTACACGTCCTTTTGCTGTCTGAACTAGACAATATTCCAATTAACATCAATGAATATCAAATTAATATTTGAATTAGTGTTTTGTAGATTATTTAGTACAAAAATGGCAAGTTGTACGGTGCAAAACATGGCTGCAATTCACCATGCTCTTTTCACTTTGCACCCTGCCCTGCACATAGGTTAAAAACAAGGTGCTGAGATCTGTATTTGCACATGAATACAGTGCTGTCCAGCCAGGCCTGGTAGTAAGGACAATGTTACCTTGCTCACTATGCTAGCTTTTGTGCCCCTTTACTTCTCTAGCACCTGCATCCGGGGTCTCAGTAAATGGCCCCTTATAAGTCCCATTAAAGCAAATCTCTGGTGAATCCTAACCATTTTCTATATGCAACTCTCTGCATACAGGCAGAATCAAGGGTTTTCACAGATGAATTCAAATATATTTATCAGATGATTCAAATAGATCATAGATCAACAGATTTGTTCTGGAGATTTGCCCATGTTACTTGCTAAAGAGCAGGCAGCATGACTTGCTTGCATTCTTGGGGGTGGTGCTGTGTCAGTAAATCACTTTAGTTTATTTATTTTATCAATGGATGAGGCAAAATCATGGGTTACTGTAAATCTATACATTGCAAATGAAAGACATATTTCCTTAAAGTGACTTATACTCTTTTTTGTTCTTTCTTACAGAAGCTGCAAAGAATCAATCCTACTTACAGTCGTGCAACCGTACCCAGTAAGTACAATGGGAACAGCATGGAAAATGGTGTCTTTATTGAAAGTGATATTATATTCCATAATTCTATTTTAATAAATAAAGTAGATTTATAGTATTTACCATAATGAAGTAATATTTATTGTGAACAATTTAAAATGGAGCTAAAACCCCCACTCTACATTTTTGTTAGCCCCCTGCACATGCTTTAATTGAAGCTATTTTTATTATCAATATGCTTATTATCAATACTGATAATACTGAAAATCTAACCATTTTGTCTCTCTTCCAAGACTGAAGTATTTTGCTTCTAAAGATAACTTGCACATTAGCTAGGGGCTCAGCAATTTCACAAAATAATAATGTTTCCACCAAAAAATGAATTTGAGGCAACAGAAAACACACTAAGGGGCAGATTTATCTAAATGTGAGTTTAAAGCTTAATACATAAAAAACTCACCATTTTCCATTCATTCCTATGGGATTTAGAGATGAAAGTTAGAACTCCCCATTTAATAAATCTGCTTCAAAAAATCTTATAAGAATGACTAGAAATCTGCCCCTTAGTGTTTTTTTCTGTTGCCTCAAATTCATTTTTTGGTGGAAACATTATTATTTTATGAAATTGCTGAGCCCCTAGCTAGTGTGCCAAGTTATCTTTAGAAGCAAAATACTTTACTCTTGGAAGAAAGACAAAATGGAAAATGGAAAAACAAGATGTTATGAACTGTTCAAGTAACACATGATCACATCATCATTTGTCTATTAGGCATTTGGTATATATATTCCCTGCACTGGGACTTTGCCTATAAAATAGTTTATCTGATCTAATGACAGTACAGCAGGTAGCATTTACAAGTCTTCGCTTCCAAAGAAAACATTTGACTGGCCACTATAGGTTATTAGCTCTGGAGTAACTTGCCCTTAACACCCTCCTCTATACATTGCAACCACATATTTCTATGTAGCCAGCAGTGTGCAAATAAATTGTACCATAATTGGAATCTTTGAAGCCATTTCAAGGTAACAAAAAAGCCATGGATGTGTTGGCTAAGAAAGTATAAGGGCTAGAATTCAGGCCCACATAAGGGCACTTTCAATCATCATGAATTTTTTCCACAATACATTGTTTCCCCCCACAATTAATGTGTCATTGCACACACAAGCAGATGTTGAATTAGATGCATATCACGCTTGCGTCATCAAAATGAGCAAAATGAGCACGAGCATACACTTGGCTGGAAATCGGACGCAATTGTGCCAAATATTTTTTCAGTCTGCCTTGTGTCAGTTCCCGTGTTTGGCATGTGAATGATGTCTGTGCTGGATTCTTTAGGTGTAAGTGCACTGTGTCTATTGAGGCAGGGCACTGAGGGAACCCTGGAGCTACCACCTGGTCAGGCGTGACAGAAGTTCCACGGTCCCGACCTTTCCATGATAATATAGGCATAACGTAAGATTAGGTGTCGTTGTCTAAGTACATTTGCGTAAATGTTATTTTTCACATGCTTTATCATGTTTTTTCCCCCTGAAGTCTCCCAAATCCGCATTTATTAGTGCTGCAAAAAAAGCCAGACTGAAGTCCAACCCAGTTAAAGTGCGATTCTCAGAAGAAGTGATAATCAATGGCCAGGTTTCGGTAAGTGCTAATAGTAAATCTGAGGCTGATAAAAGTGAAGTTTACATGAGTTGCTTGCTTACTGTAATAATACAATTTTAAAATTAAATTTTTAACATTAAATTGGAACATTTATTCTTTAAATATGTCTTATAATGTTAAAATTTACACTAATTTAAGTCAGTCAGGATAGACTCCACACAAGATACACTTTGCAAACTAAAGCTTTCCATGCATGGCCCCATATTTGGCTGCTTCTAAATGCAGACAGGGGGAGCGCTGACACAGCAAGTAACTTGCAACCCAAGTCACTTAATAAAGGGCACTAGAGGGGCCTGAAACATGTTGTGTACAACACTTTAATCAAGATGTGTTGCAAGTTACTGTTTGCATTTGGAAGCTTCTATATGTGGAATACAGTGGAGTCTGGAAAGGCTGTGGGCTGATTATGGATACATTGCTATTAGCCATTTTGGCTGGTGATTGGTTGGCAGCTTATTGACCTGTGTACCAGACCAGAATGATGTATTCGCCAATTGATCACTGGCAGGGATACAAATGATAGGATAGGATAAACATGCTTTTGGTCACCTTGTTGATCAAATGGATGGCCAGCACAATTGTAACCATGTGTAAATAATACAATACAAAATATAAAATAATGTTAAGATAATTTTCAAAGATACAGCTATATTCTATAAGTGATCTTTCCCGTCTTTTGCCGATATACACCAGTACTAAGCCTCCTTAGAATACAATAATGTATGTAAATATCCTAATATAGTGTCAAGGCAAGGTACAAAGCACAATAATGAGTGCAGTGCACACTGCCTCACTGTCTGGTATTTATTTCCTGTGATACACAATTGCCAAAATGGAGCACAGTGACCTGTGGTTACTCACATGAATACTATAGTGCCTGCATTTGCTAGCGCTGTATTCATAAGGGAAAGAGGAAGCATATAGCTGTCCCTGCTACTGCCCCCTGCTTATGAGGGAATAGTGTTTCCGACAAATTCTCGGCTGTATCCTGTGATAGGATACTATTTAACACCTGTCATGCCCCTACATCATGTTGTGGACTTTTTTATTGAGTATTGGGAAATGTAGGTGGTTACTGGTATGACATGGATTTGTTGTCATGTTTTTAACAAACATACTTGTGTCTTCATAATTGATTGTTGGGACATATGCTCATAGTCTTTTTTGATTGGCTTAAACATAAGTCCACTCGATTTAAATTTAATTTCATCACTCAGAAGTATATCAGCCATTAAAAATGCAATGCGCCAGGATTCCTACAATTTGTATTTTCATTTTATTGAGTTTTTATGGTTTTATTGAATTGCATTCAAGCTTTAGATAATCTTCTATTACCTATAGCAGACCTTTAAGGAGTCCATAAGTCTGCAGTCTGTAGAATGTACAGCATTCATTTATCAAGAAATGTATTAATTTGATATTTAATTCAATTATTAGGCTTAATTAAATGTATTTCATTTATGAATTATGTACAGTTGGCATACTCATCTATTTAAACATTATTAATTAAATATTATTTTTTTAATCTAAAAGCTAATTTCACTATGAAATAAGCACTTTTTATTCACCTCTAAAGTTCACAGCAGTATATGAGTGCTTAATGTAATTGTTTGGTTTTCTTTCATTATTGAATAATTATTACACCCCTAACATACTTGATAGGTGGTCCCTCTTCTCAAAAAAAGCATTTTAATTGTCTGTTAAAACCACCCTCTACATTTGACATTTTTTATGTATATGTTTAATGGAACACTTGTTTGAAAAAATGAGAACAAATCTTCAGCTGCTAAAAAAACGTCCCTTTGACTTAAATGAGTCAGCGGCAACAGTGCATATACTATTATTAATTAGTGAATCATCCAACTTCAGCACCACTGACAGTATTGCTATGGGAAGCAAATAACAGTAGCTTTCAAAGTACTGTCTTTTAAATTAAGGGAAAAATACCCACACTCCATCCATCGCACACAATATTCTGTTATATAAGAAAGAAACAATAATAATAATTTTCATCTTATATCAGTAATGAAATCCTGCTGTTTTTTTGTGTATTTTAATAAACTTTGGATGTGGCAATATAGTGCACATTATGGTTTATGACATTAAAATGTAATTTTAGTTCTTTTTTGAAGGCATCTAAATGAATAAAGGAATTTTTGCAAAACATTTTCATCTAAATTTGGCTTCTCCCGGCAGACCCCATGCGTCCTTCTATGGGGTACTAACCTGACAAATGACGTCAACACACTCCAGCTATACTGTGTATTGAAAATTGTCTAGCCCCAGGGTAGTGAAACAAGTACCACTGTACCTGACTGTACAGAATGTAGATATTGGCCAGGAAATTACAATCCTACCAATGCTCTTGATTTATAAAGATTCAAGAGAAAATTAACAACAATTAGGGCATTTATATAGGATACACATTACCCTAGTTTATCTAAAAACACATATACCCACTCCCATTAGGTCTAGTATTGGCTGGTAAATTCCATTTACTAAAAGTACCGTCAAACTTAGGAGAGGTTAGGGCCTTCTTTGAGGGCTCATTTGCTTTGCTTTTAGGCTCATAAGAGAGGCAAACTAATGGAAAACCCATGTTTATATAACACTATTAGAATTTAGGATTCAGTAAAAACTAAGGAATGGCTTTAGGTTTGCTGCTTGTCTAGTAACCAATAAGCAGGAGAAATTTATTATGTTTGATAAATTATTTTACAACCTCTGTTTTTATAAATTAATGTAAAGCATGGCATAACTTATATAAATAAATGATGGTGATTGGTTAGCTGTTTAAAAAACAAAAAACATCAGATTGGTTGGTATTAGTTACTAGATGTGGGCTAATATAAAAGTTTTATTACTTAAGTTATTATTTAACTTCCCTTCTTCCCAATTAATACGCAATTTATCCCCCCATTTATATCTACTGACAAATGGAATTCATTTTACAGAGTTAATGCAGTCCGTAGTCTTACATTTTGTCATGTTTTTAATATCAATGTTATTTTTTGCTGGTTATTACATATTTCCTCTATTCATACAGGAAACCGTCAAAGACAATGCGCTTCTTTTCATGCCAAATGTATTGAAGGTTTACTTAGAAAATGGGCAAACAAAATCATTCCGCTTTGACAGTGGCACTTCTATAAAGGTAAAGATTTCTGTATACAAGCTGTATTTTGTTTTTTTAAAATATTTATCACTGTAAACTAGTTATATTAGTTAGCGTTTACACAACATTACTACACATGCCTGTATGCCACACTACTTCTAAATCCCTGAATTCCTCTATAGAGAGTTTTTTTTGTATTTTGCACCTTCATCATTTTCCAAGCGCAGACTAACAGGACCATGAAGACATTTTTTGGATTAAGAGAAAATAATAAAATGGCCATTTATTAAGTGGCAAGACAAAAGCAACTAGCACAGGTATATTACACCTTTAAGATGATTATTAACATTCAAAGTGTAGATGAGATGAAAAAAAAATATTTTGCAGTCCAATTTCCAGAATGTATATTATATAGTGAATAATGTACCCCCCTCTTGTAAAATATAAGGATATTATAAGTCACTGAGGCTGAAGGTTGAGTGCAGGTCATGGAACTCATATTGGAGGGTATATATATAATTCACAAGTTTCAATGAGTCATGTGACAGAGATTACATCATCAAGCACCAATTATAACTGATGACATCACTTAGTATTGTTTAAAGGATATTATTTACAGTATTTTTATGGCACTTGTGTATAATACTAATCTAACCAACAAAAATAAAACACCGGTTACATCTGTGACATAAAATAGCTGGGATCAAACAAGACATTATTCAAGACGCATTTTCTACTTAAATGCCAAATGTTGTTCTTCCTATAGAACCAAAATATCTATATTTTATTTTCATTTTTTCAACAGCTCATGCCATGTACACTGACCTCTGATATAGTTTGATAGATTGAAAGTCAGCATATAAACATCACACACTACTGTTTAAATATACACTTCTAAAAAGCTTTTCTAGCGGAGGTGTCAGTAACTACTACCCAGACACACAACCTAAACTATGGCTTAAATAAACACAAACTGTTCTGTCCTAAGGCTGTTAAAGACAACTTTTAGTGCATTCTGTTTACAGAAGAGAATGTAGGCATGGTTTCCTTGCATCCAAATCGCTATAAACTGTTCCACTCTATTGCTAATAAAGTCAGGCAAAGGGTAAAAATAGCTGGTCCATTCTTTACAATCCCTTTCTGCTTTAAAAGTCAAGTAGACATTTATTACCATTTGCATTTACTCTTTAATTAGACTGAAAACTAATGGATAATATTGCATTCCCTAGATCCAGAGTAGCGTGATTTCTGGTTGAGTCCTCGTCAATCTGTGATATAAAATTGTCATACAGCAGTTTCTAAACTTGTTACAATAAACTGTCCTGCCAGTAATTACCCATTATTGCTTCTTGCCTCAAACTAGAGGCCTTTTCTATTTTCAACATGAGCAATTTCCATGTTCACTTATGTAAGGAAGTATGTAACATACTACAATTTATCTGCCTGTCTCCTGTGAAATGTTTGACCCATAAGGCTATAGCTCTCATTTTCCAGCACAACTTCCTCCTTTATCCTGGGTTTTAAATCCTGCTGAACATAAACATCATCTTTTTCTATTTCCCATGTCTGTACAAAACAAGGAATAGCTCTCTATATTTTTAGCCAAGTTTCACAAAATGACACATTTTTCATTGAGTATCATTGACTTCAACTCTTCCATTTTACCAGCCAAGCTTCTTGCATTAATAAACATACATTTAATATTGGGACCAGCTCTTAAATGGCTAATAGGACATCTGGTCCTCCCTGTCAATAATGATACCTCATCGAAATCATTCAGCTAAATGATTATTCTGCTTAGCCTAAAATAAAGATGGAGCAAGTATTATTGTAAACTTTGAAGATGATAGTTCTAAGTGAATGCTCCATTAGTACTGATGAATGGTGCACACAATATATTTATTTGTACTAATATGTGCTCACTTTATATAGAGCAATAATTCTATGTCAATATTACAGTTTGGCATACTTGATACACATAGACATACAGATATACAGAAATGTACCAACAAACCACAATAGTTCAAACATCCTATAAGGCATCTTGAAAGCCTATTTTATGAACTATGCAGATAAAATATGACATTTTTAAGTTCCTCCAAAACAGAACATTGATTCTTATGTACTCCTGCCCACTGAAAACATAAGAGCAGTGATGAAATCTGTATATTGTGGTCTTCCTACTACTCTGAATTGCTTGTTTGGTTCAGTAAAAATGGAGTCCACTATATAGGAAAATAAACTTAGAGTAAGATAGATTCTAAATCATCCCAGTCTCAGCCCAAAGTGACTCTACAAAGCCAAGAAAGAAGAAGTTTTTATAAGGATTCAATGTCAATAGTAACTATCCTTTAAAATGAAGCCCTACTGTATTTATTGTATATATGTATATTTCTCCTTATATGTTTCTTTCTTAATGATGACTTGCTCCCATAGAATCAGGTTTACTTTTCAAGCACAGATAGCTGAATTTATTAGTGCAATGCAGTGTGCAAAGGGCAATTTTAGGCATAAGTCACCGTGTTTTTTACCCACTATCCAAGATGGCAGTAACACTAGGGTTGCCCAGTGTCCATAGAGGCAGTGTGTGCAATTAATCTGAACAGACTGGTGGCAGCATATAGGCACGTCACTCTAAGAGAGTGTAAAGAGAGCCTTTATATGCAAGTACCTTTACTGAATGGTCCTGATTCAGTAACTGCATCTAAAGTTGTGCATTTCTTAACTTAGACCAATTATCTTGCACTAACAATATATTGCTAGAAATTATCATGCAACAGCAGGAGGGCCAAGGAAGCCAACAAGAAGAAAGTGCAAAAATTGATTGGTTCCCAATGTTTTAACCCAATCCTGTGCTCTACCATCTGGTCAAATGAGGCGTTAGGTAAAGGATTTCCTTGTTACCTTTTGCCTCATGCACCAAATACTTGAATGCTTTATGTATGAGCACATTTCTCAACCTATTTTTGTGCTTTGTCCTGTGCCTAGAGTTAGGAAATGTAACTATATGGGGACCATTTACTAAAAATCAGAATCTGGCATTTCTGACATTCTTGGAAATGAGTTTATTCAAATTTTTAAAAAGAAAAAAGAAAGCTATTAATTATTATTGCCCATTTAAGAGATATTGCATAACAAAACAAGCAACATCTACTACACTATCCATTGGCCTTCCCTGTTTTGTATCAGACAGTAATTAGAACTGCAAGCATAAGGTGATTACGCAGTAATATCCTTCTATCAGAGGAAATCACATTTCTGATCAAATGTCCTCACTGGGATTTATAGTTGTATAATAAAACATTAAGGTAGTCTGGTGTTCAGCAGTTCTCTTGCCCTCATTAAGGGAAGCAATAAGATCTTAAGCTGAGGCAATATATAATTGACATAGTAATCTACCTAATCCGAATGTGTCTATCTGCTATGTCATTGTATCTAACCATTTCTTTTTAGCAATCCCTGCCATCTGTCTATATTGTGAAAATAAATCTGGGACATGATAACCTATTTAGGAATTTTTGTATTCAGAGCACAAAGACAAGAAAACAAAAGAATGGTGATAGGAATAGCATGGGTAACATCGGAGTGTTATTGATGCAGACTACTTTACATCTCCTGCACACTGTGTAACATTATCCTTGCTGAAAATGTGTTAATCATTTCTTATTAATTGTTCCTTTTTAATGAAATCCTTTTTTCTACAAAATAGGAAAGTACATTTTAATGGAAACCAGCAAATGTTCTACTAAATCATTTAATTTTCTTTAACCCAATAAGGAGGGTAATTTAAAACAGGTACAAAGTTTGCTCCAGGCCTAGCAACCTGTACTTTCCAATCACATTTTCTTTTAAATAGTAATAGTACTGTACAAGTTAATGTCAACTGCTGACTGGTTGCTATGGGTTACAAGAAATGGAGCAACTGTTGCACCTGTTTTATAGAATCCTCAGTCTAAGGGACAGATTTATTATCATTCAGATTTGAGTTTTGTACCACAATTTAGTTGTTTCTAGGTTAAAATTGTGTATTTAAGTTTAAGTTCCCACTAACTCAAATATCTAAAATCTATTTAGTACAAAATCTGAAAACTCAATTTTAAAAAATCCCCAACTCAAAGCTGTTGAGATAAAAGCCAATATTAGCTGTATTTTCAAAATTCAAGCTTTTTTTGCAAATTGAGTTTTCTAGTTGAAATTTGACTCATTGAAAAATGAGAAAATGAAGGTTAGAATATGGTTTTACTATGTGCAAACTGATCTTTTCAGTTATTCTTTAATAAACATACATTTGAGTCAAATTTGAAAAAACACAAAAATATGAACATTTAATGTTGAAGATCTCACATTAAGAACATTATTAGAGAGGAAGGAGCAACCTTATTGTAACATGTTTGAAAAGCCTTTGTAAAATTTAAATTTGGTACATAATCCAGGTAGGAGACATTTGTATTCATGTAGTGTAGGCATTCTGCAAACTACGGCCCATGGGCTGGATACGAGCCCCCAAGGTAATTTTCCCGGCCCCCACTATGATCTGACGCGAGGATGCAGCGGGGAGCGGGAGGAAGCAGCAGGGACCCGGAGGACGCAGGGGGGAGCCAAGGAGGGAGCAGGAGGACGCAGGGGGGAGCCGGAAGAGGGAGCAGGAGGATGCAGGGGGAAGAGGGAGGATGCAGGGGGGAGCGGGAGGACCATGAATTAAATATTGTTAGTCTGGTCCCATTGACCTTTACATGACCTCGACAGCTTTTAAATGGCATAGTTTTGTCTTTTTTTCATGGTTCTTTCACTTAATAATTCGCTAATTTTTCGAGTTTTCGTGTAATTAGTATAATCCACAATTTTTAGCTCTAAAAATGACAAGTTGTGAAAATGAAAAAAATATGAACATCAGTACTCATTCCATTCATAACAAATATTCTGCACTATTCTATGACTAATATTTTACAAATTAAGTTTAAATGATAAATAAATCAAATGTATAGAATTTTGCAACCATTTAATTTAATCTTTTTTTTCTTTCTAAAGGATGTTATATTAACACTCCAAGAAAAGCTTTCTATAAAGTGCATTGAACACTTTTCCTTGATGCTTGAGCAAACGACAGAAGGAGCTGGAACCAAACTTCTTTTGTTACACGAACAGGAGACACTTACTCAGGTTTGATTTATATGTTCCATATCAACATGATAAACTGATCTGAGTCAAATACAGAACTACTGTACCCCACCTTGAGAAGGATTAGATCTGCTGGGTGTGCCTTCCACACTGAATGTAGGCGTTTCCCCATAAAAGTATGATTATAGTTAGTGATGAGCTATGAGGCATGGATTCACTGTTAATTTCCACATTTTTGTTTTGCTAAACTTCAGTGAAAATTCACAGCAGAAAAATACATCTCACGTCAAATTGGGCGCAGTCGCAGCAAAGTAGGCACTGGGGGCCAAAAATAGAGGCCGGCGACAAAAAAGTCGTGCAACAAATGTGTTTCGCTGATTTTTCGCCGTTTCACAAATTTTCTTGGCGTTTCATAGTTACAAGTTCAACCCTTCCAAGTAAACCCAGCACAAACAAACCTACACTGACCTATCTATACACTCACATACATAAAACATATACATTTAGACAAATCTGATCTAAAATATACAAGAGAAAAGCTACTCACGAGTTCACTAGTTTGTGAAATTTACAGCAACAGTACAAACTCGCTCATCACTAATTATAGTAAACTAAGTGAACATAGAATGATATTTTTTTTCAATGCCACAGCCACAATCAGAAAATTCTATGGCTCATATAATTTTTAATATATTGAAAATAGTACAGTATTCCATAGATTTTTTCTTTGTCATCCAATTATAATTTGTATTAATATCCAATATTATTAATGATCCATTTTAAAATTCAGATTTTAAAGGTAAAAATCTTGTGCCATACTACTTCAATACACAAATGCAAGTTAAGACAAAGGTTTATTTATGCATTAAATGTAGACTTTATTATAGAAGTGACTTTGTAATGAGAAAACACAGCTTTGCTGATTATAGTGACTAAAGAGAATACATATGTTCTCCTTGGGCAACCACTATAATTTAGCAAAAAGTTTAGCATATCTAATGCAAAATATATAAAAGTATTGCCAACAGGTAAAATAGAGAAAAGCACAATTTACTAAGCAAGATACAGAAATAATGTTGGATTACCACAAATAATCCACAATATATGCAGTTAATAACTCTGATATGAAATGTATAAAAAAAAATAACATCAATCTTATTTCCTGTTATTCTCTGGATCAGATCAAAACAATTGCAAGTTTCAATGCTAAGCAAATTTATTAAATATTTATGAATGAATGAATGTGATTACCATCAAATTTGACAATGCAATGATGGGTCTGCAGCTGTTTTCATTTTCAGAACATAATCAGAGAAATTGGTATGTAATTTAGCATATGTTATTAATGTAAAAGGAATCAGACTGTGAGACCTGCCCTAGAGGCAGAATTAAAGTGATTCTAAACCAAAATTATACTAGAACTTTAAATTTACCAAAAAAACTCAAAAGCATACAATTTTAATAACCCTTGTTTGTTTAAAAGTTTGCATTATAAATATGCATTAAAAGCATACAAAATAGCTGTACATCTTATGGCAAAGAATCTTTGTGGCTAATATAACATATTCTCTAAACAAGGTTGTGTTGTCAAATAAAAGTAAGGAGGAATTCAGGGATATTAACTAAGTAAGATTATTTAAGCAAAACAATATGTTTTGAAAAATATTTCCTCCCCATACCCTAATTGCTTTTTTTTTAAAGGCAAAAATGTGATATTTTGGCAGATGCTGTATTGGAGATCAGTCTCCATAACTGACTTGCCTGCCTACCCAGAATTTACAAAACAGCTCTTGAGCACATTCTCCTCCACTTCAGAAGTGGCTGTTATTTTTTTACAGATTTAACTACACAGCAAAGCAAAATCTGACAGAAGTTACCACTTGTGGTGCTCAGAAGGCTCCATGCTCAGCACACGCACAAGGCACAGATAACATGGTTTGGGGGTTCCCATATTCAAAAACATTGCACAGTAATAGGCAGTGGGTATTGACACCCCAAATATGTTAAATACAATGAGATCCAATGGGAACTTCACCTCCAAATATATTAAGAGGTCATGAGTCTTTGACCTGCAGGATTCAGCATCCTACACGCCAAAATTTGTTGAGAAATGATTTGGAACACTTAATGCAGGGATCACCAATCTTTTATACTTGTGAGCCACTTTCAAATGTAAAAAGTTTTGGAAAGCAACACAAGCATATAAAAAGTTCCTGGAAATGCCAATGAGACCTATATTTGGTCTATATCTGATAGCCCCTATGTTGACTGGAAGCCTACAGAAGGCTTTGTTTGCCAATTACACTTGGTTGTTATGCAATCAAAACTTGCTTCCTAACCAGAAATTCAAAAATAAGCACCTGCTTTGAGGCCGCGGGCAGCAACATCCAAGGGGTTGGTGAGCAACATGTTATGTATCCACAGCACACAATTTAAGGACTAGTTCCAAAATAAAGAATTAGTTCAAAAGTAAAACACAGATGCACTCCTGGTAAAAACAATTCAGGTTCCCCCCACAAAGACTGCCCACCGCTCAATTTCTTTGGTCCAGGTGCAAGCTGTGCATCAATGTGCCACCTAGTGGCAGATGTAAGAATAGCACCATGCAGGAGAATAGGTGTTTGCCTGGGCTATAACAACTACTTAGTTAAGGTAGCAACTGCCTGGTAGGGCCAGCATTGTATAGTGCTGGCTGTTTCTGCAGGATCATACAAAATGAACTGAGACGGCTGCCCACACATTATTACTAAAACTCAAAATAAAAATTAATTAGTTAAAAAATAAAATAGTCAAATATTGTATAGGATAAAAACTACATCAAATAATCACTGTATCCCTTTAATCTATGCAGTATTACTAGCATGACATACATTTACTTACATGAATTACAAAATTATTTGCATTTATTCTAGTGAAGCACAGATGGTGTTTTTAATTGATGTTTTGATAAACTATGCAATTTAAGTGGAATGTCCGAGTGCTTATAGAGGGTACTAACTAAGCTGGTATCTGTGCCAAGCTAATTATAAGTACGGACAATTGTTTTTCGCCTGTAGCACTGTGGTGAATAATGCAGCTGTGACATCCTTGCATTATAACTTGTAGTGGAACAGTAGGAAGAAATAGGCATTTTTAAAAATGCTGGGGCTTGTGACTTTGTACCTTTACCCTGTTTCTTTTTTCTCAACTCCTTTGATTCCAGTACTTCCTTTCTTATTAAAATTGAACAAACAATAATAATGATATTGTATATATTATTCTTTCACCCTGGCCTCCCTCACCTGCTGTCAGAAAATGAGAGCAAAGTTACTTTCTAAAATACTTTTTCGATTGAATATGCAATAAAGATTTGCATTTAGCAAACAGGCTGTATTACAATACTCTGATTTAGAAAATAAGTATTGGGTATTTTGCATAGGTGACTCAGAGACCCTGTGCTCACATGATGAGATGCCTATTCCGAATTAGCTTTGTTCCAAAGGATCCAATTGACTTACTACGGAGGGACCCAGTTGCCTTTGAATATTTGTATGTGCAGGTAAGTCCTGTTTATTTCTTCATTAGTACAGTAATATGGTAAGTCCTGAGGAATGGAGAGGAGAAGGAATCCAAAGTGAATCAATTTGTAGATTACAGAACTAATTCGGACAGCTTTAAAGCACTGGAATTCTGGAATGCTTGGCTCTATCATATGCAGTACCTTTCCATTCAAGTGATGGCTGGTGGAGACAATCCCATTACCAGAACTGCAGACAGGTTCATTTAAGTTTTAAGTTGTTTTTTTTCTCAAAAAACTTGAACATTGTAGAAACTGTCCAGTTGCAATAAACCATAGCAACCAAGCAGCAGGTAGCTTTTACTGGTCACCTGTTTAAAAACAAAATGTTAATGGTTGGTATGTGTTACTGCTCCTGGGCAAACCACCTAACTTGGATAACCATGCCTGAAATCTACTAAAAAATAACTTAATTAAACCCAAAATAAATAAATAAAAATCCTTATTGGAGGTAAAACGGTCCTGTTTTACCTCCAATAAGAATTTTTATTTATTTATTTATTTTTATAAATTATATTTTTAATTATATCTTATTTGGGATCAAATACAAGGTGCTGTTTTATTATTACACAGAAAAGGAAAATCATTTTTCAAAATTAGATTTATTTTCCTATAATGGAGTCTATGTGAGATTGTCTTCCTGTAATTCAGAGTTTTCTGCATAACAGGATTCCGGATAACGGATCTCATACCCGCACTAAAACAGTACACTCAGTATGATCTCCTGCTGTAGATACAAGCATCCTTTTTTCTTAAAGTGAACATAATGCTCCATCTAATGGTTGATTTACAGAGCTGCAATGATGTTGTACAAGAGAGATTTGGTCCAGAGCTAAAATACGATACTGCACTACGGCTAGCAGCGCTGCAAATGTATATTGCCACAGTTACTACAAAACAAACACAGAAAATCTCCATGAAATATATTGAGTGAGTATAAACAAAACAAACCTAGATGTATTTTTTTAAATATACATTTTGTTATATATCTCATTGATTTGTGTGATGTGTTCATCCACATTAAATGTCTTAATTGTAACTGTAAATTGGGCCACATTCCTAGAAACTGTATTTGAAATTTTCGCACACATCCCTTTTAGGACACTTTTATTCCTGCAAATGCTGGAATTACACAAATACAAATAAGATTTTTAGTCAAACCATATGGTTATATTGTATATGACTTTGCATATTATTTGACTCTGCATATTATTTTTATATGACTTTGGAATATTCAAGCAAACTTGAATACACATTCAAATATACATTTATAAATATACAAACCATATGTTTATAGAGTATTTAATTTTACCAGCTCCATTAAGACAATCACTTAGACAAGCCCGAACTATTTGTGACCTGTCACATAGAGTAATGCAATGCTCTTCTTCTTTTTGAATGATAAAATGAAATTCTCTATGTAACTCACAGGCAGCCTAAATACCATTACTTATTAACCCAGTATGTATGGGGTGCTGAAATCCATCTAAAGGATTGGTCAGCCTTCCAAAGTATGTTATATATTTGAATTAGTGATCGAC
This sequence comes from Xenopus tropicalis, assembly GCF_000004195.4. NCBI lineage: Eukaryota > Metazoa > Chordata > Amphibia > Anura > Pipidae > Xenopus > Xenopus tropicalis. The sequence goes on along the minus strand of NC_030678.2, from coordinate 106,179,094 downwards.
AAACTTTAGCAAACTGAAATACACATTTATTTAGAGAGCTGCTAATATGACCAGATCTATTGAAACTATAACTAAAGGCCATGGTGTTATCTGGTGCCTTATGACCAATCAGCCCTTGTGAAAATGCATGTTCACCTGTCTCTTGTTTTGCTCATCTGTGCAACGAGCATGAATGACTGGAACAGCAGTAAGCAACTAGGAGCTGAGGTTCCTCTTCACTTTCTAATCTGCTGAAGCATCATGTACTGTCCAACATTAAGCATTTTTAAATGGGCCTGATCCTCAAACCACAAAAAACTGGCAGGCCCCAATACACACAAAGAGTTAATCATATAATCTGTGCATGTATGCCCAGCTTTACAATATTAATGTTCATCCCTATAAGACATTTTCTTTGTTGCATAAATGCCCAAAAACAGACTTTTAGTCATTCTATAGTGGACATAGTACGTTTGTTAAAAATGAATCAGTATAAGCAAACTTACCAAACCAGTTTATAAAATGATAACATTATGACAACACCAAGATGCTGTGTTATATTTTATTAGCAGGCAGCACCATGATTTCATTGCAGCAGCTCCCTATCCTGTAAATCCAGAGCAGCCAGTTATGATGTGATTGACATTGGTGGCTATGAATGTAGTTGCGTGAGTGGGTGGAATCCTCCTGCCATGACTAAACACAAGGGGGAGCTTAATGATGCTGCCTGCTAGGCAACAAAACACAAGAAATGTATATGGTTAACAATTATAAAACAAAACAAAACATAGCAGTATTGAAGATAACATCTTAGCCCTCTAAATTTAGAGTTGCTTTAAGGTATCTTGTTGGGTTCTTATTTGTGAGATACTGTACTGATAGTTGCAAATACTATACTGCAACTATCATTTTAAAATTCTCACATTGAGGAAACAATCAAAGCTGCTGTCTAATCTACTGCCAATCAACACAGGTATTCAAAATAAATGTTCATTTTGTTGCAGAAAAGAATGGGGATTAGAAACGTTCCTTCCATCTGCCGTGTTGCAAAGCATGAAAGAAAAGAACATAAAAAAGGCACTTTCACACCTTGTCAAAGCTAATCAAAACCTAGTTCCTCCAGGCAAGAAGGTAAAGTATTTTGTAATGTATAATGGCAAGCGATAAAAAAGCCATTTATTTCTTCCACTCATCATTTTATTTTCACCTGTCCAGTCCTAAAAAGAGAGCAAATATAGATCAAATCAGAAAGGAACATTACTGCTCAGCCCACATCTTTACAGACAGATATGATAGTGATTATTTACTTGTCAGATGTTCTGTATAGTTCAGATGCACATACAGCAATAAGATCTGTTATCCTGAATGCTTGGGACCTGGGGATTTCCAGATAAGCAATCTTTCCATAATTTGGATCTCCATACCTTAAGTCTGCTAAAAAAAACACTTAAACAATAAATAAACCCAAAGAGATTGTTTTGCCAGGTGTGTTTTAGAGCTGCCATGTAATGAGAATTTGAACTAATTACTAATCAGCCTTATACATTTATATTCTATATACACCGTATATTGTGTGTCGGTCCCTAATATCAGTAAATAACAGCAGCACAGAGTATCTTTGCAGGGACAGAGCTTCACTGCTAAAGGCCTGTGGTTGCCTTGGGCTGGTACAGAAGCCCAAAACATAATGTACCACATTTCTGCCCAACTTCTTTAGTTAAGCTTTTTTTCTCCTTTAAGTTGTCCTCTCAAAGATCAAACAGTTTACCCATTTAAGGTATCTCTAGTTAAAATATATGATCACAGGTAAAAGTTAATCACTCAAAATGGAAAACCTGATTGGCCTTTAGTAATTGGTCAACCTGAAGCAGGATGCATTGGGGCAATTCTGCAGTGATTCAACTGCTCAAACCATGATTCATAAGACCAGTATAGTTAGGCTATATAGACCTGTAGCCAAATTATACACAATTCCATATTAGATATCCTGCAATTCCAGCAATATGTGCTCAATTTAAACTATCATAAGCAGTATATGTAGAAGTAGAATGTGCAGGGCACACAAGAAAGGGACATCTAGCTCTTCCTTTCCTACACTATCTCTTATGTAAAACCTATTTCATAACCTTAACTTTTTTATTCTTTCCTCTTGACAGTTATCTGGTCTGCAAGCCAAGGTGCATTATCTGAAGTTTCTTAGCGACCTGCGTTTATATGGAGGACGTGTATTTAAAGCAAAATTGGTTGTATGTATTTTTGCATTTACATTTTGCATATTATACATATCTATATTTTATATGATGCCAAGATGGCGCCGGTGAGGATGGCAGCCGTTGCTCAGCGTCCTCCTCAACTTTGCTTTTTTCTTATGTTTGTCGTGTTATTTTTTAGTTTTTTTGATTATATTTAATATTTGTATTATTTTTTTTTGTCTATGTAAAGTTGGGAGGAACACGGGTCAAAAAAATTTCATTACAGTAATGGTGCTTCATTGTTATTTGTATATAACAATAAACTTGAAACTTGAAACTAATATTTCTGATCTGTTAAACACAGGTACCCAGCACACAGCTGTATATCAAATTATTTAATGTGACTAGTTTATATAATAGCAATGCTGGATTATATTTTATTGTATAAGATGAAGTCAGGGGTCGGTATGAGCTGAAATTTTGGGGATTCCTATAATTTTACCACAATTATGAGCCCCTTTAAGATGTTCATAGTGGCTGTGCCCAGCATGAGTCTGCACACATTTCCAAAGTTATGACTTTATAGGTAGTTCCTGTATACATTTGATAATATCTCTTCATCATACCTTTTTCCTAGAACATATGCTTAGTGTATCTCCTAGTGCAGGGGTGGGCAAACTTTTTGGCTCACGGCCCACATTTACTTACCCCCAGGCCGGACCGGGCCAGGGCGGGCAGGGCCAGGCCAGCGTTACGCCCCCTTCGTCTCTTTAATTCCAGCCCGCCAATGACACCAAGTCTTGCGTGATGAGACTTGGCGTCGGCGGCGGGCCGGATTAAAAAGGCCAAGGGGCCGAATGTGGCCCGCGGCCCGTAGTTTGCCCACCCCTGTCCTAGTGAATTGATAAAAGTGAAAAACCAACACTTATTATTTTGGATACTAATAAATAACATCTACATATTTACAGCAGGGAGAAAAACATTCCGACGTAACCTTGTTAGTAGGTCCACGGTATGGTATCAGCCATGTTATCAATACAAAAACCAACCTTGTTGCCCTGCTTGCTGACTTTAGCCATGTAAATCGGATTGAAATGTATACAGAAGATGATATAACTGTTAGAGTGGAGCTTCATGTTTTGGATGTAAAAGTGAGTATCACATTTTTTACTGTTGTAATAAAAATTAAAGTTACCAGGTTAAAAAAAATAAAATAAATAAATATATATATATATATATATTATACAAAGTTGTTCACTTGCTGTTTTATTACAGATTTTATGTGCACTGTCTTTTCAGCCTATAACTTTGCTCATGGAGTCATCGGATGCCATGAATCTGGCATGTTTAACTGCAGGTTATTATCGGTTACTAGTGGATTCAAGACGTTCAATATTTAATGTGATTAACAAGACCACAACAAATCGAGAAACAGGTACAGTATAACATAACCAGAAAACCAAACTAAAAAGGAAAATATACCCCACTTTTTTCCATGAGCTCATACAGTTATGCTGAATAAATAAATGTATTTTGTTTTTATACAGCTACAGTATTCCTTATTCCACAGGTTGACAGAAAACGTTGATAGTTTGCATGCATGTTTGCGAGGTCACTAAGCAAGTGGATCTTCTCCCGATATCCCCATCTACAGGTGGGCGATATCAGGCTAATTCGGGGCCCTGGGGCCAAATGATCGAGGCATGGGGCCGCCAGTTTAGGGACCACATCAACAAGCTGTTACAGTCCTCGATCCAATGAAAAATCAAAACTGGCCAGTCAAGATCTGCCCGATTTGAGGCCAGATGTCGGTCCGGCAGGCCCATCGTTAGTGCCCATACACGGGCCGATAAGCTGCCGAATCAGTCTAAAGGACTGTTTTAGGTATTGTAGCAAAATAAAAGGCAATTTTTCACAGAATGCTTGATGTACAACTTTAAATAAAATGCAAATAATGGTGGATTCAAATACTTCCTTTCAATGGCCGCCATAGAAAAGCATAACAATTGGTTTAGGAAAAAAAAAAGAGAATGAAGACACTTTCTAACTAATTGCAAACTTTCAAACAGCATGAGAAACCATGTAAAAGAATAATATTGCAAGGAACTGTACATTCTGTGGGTAAGGAGTATGGCATTTTCAAAGAATTACGGTTATCATCCAATGATCATGCCCATTATTAGTATGCCTTTTGAGAAATTCATATCTAGTATGATCAAAATGTATGAGCCTTTTTTACTAATGCAAAATGCATTCATTTCTATTGCAGGAAATGAAACACGAACCAAGTATAGTTACCAAGATTGTGACTGGAATTACTTGCCAAAGTCAACTATCTTTGGTTTCGAGGAGAATCAAGAGAATCAAGATTCTCAGCAAATATTTTCAGACTTGAAACAGAGAACTGCAAATGTTCTAGGCAGTCCACTTTGTCACAAAGATCATAGGAATTTGTACATAGAAACTACATTTAATTCAGGAGAACTTGATCAGCAGCTAACCAAACAATGCGAACATATAGATCTAGAGAATAGCTTAAATGCAAGCCAACCATCAATAATTTCGATCTCAGGACTGGAACACACAATCACAGCACAAGACTCTCCCAGAAGCGCAAAAGTGTCTTTCATATTTGGAGATCCCAACTTGGATACAATAAATCCTCAGAATCTTGGCTATGAAAGATTGCTAGACGAGAGCCCTGAGATGATTGATAAACAAAGTATTATTTACTTAAATAATGCCAATGACATCAAAGATTTGGAATTATCGCCAGATGCAGAGAGCATTCATTTTGCTGCAAATGCCGTTTATGCTAATATATCTGAAAGTAAAATGTTTGGTAATGCAGAAGGCATAGAAGAGCCATTATTACATGATATATGTTATTCTGAAACCACAGATGATGTTGAAGATGATGATGAAGCGAGCTGTGAGGAAGATGTTATGGTAGCTGAGGAAAACCAAACAGACATTCTCAGCATGTCTGGATCTAGTGATGACATCATAGACCTGACATCACTTCCTCCACCCGAAGGCGATGATAATGAAGATGATTTTTTGTTGCATTCGCTGAATATGGCGATTGCTGCTCCACCACCTGGATTTCGGGACAGTTCAGATGAAGAAGACTGTCAGAATTTGTCGAAACCCTCTGGAGCAGCTAACAGTATATCTCATGATGATATCCCTGTGTCTCTCATTGATGCAGTTCCTACAAACACAGATGAAAAACTTAAAACAATCCTGGAAGAAACAAGTGTTTCTGATCTTCAGACACTGCAAGATTTGACTGTCTCTGAGGAAAACCAAAGAGATGACACCTCAGGTTCTTTCACCATTGTAACTTTTATTCATTAGCATACCATTCCATCCATATGAATCATCACATATTTTTGTATTTTGTTTTTATCATGTTTCACATACAGACCACCTTTCATCGTATTCATTGGACTTAATTTTTAATTTATGTTTTTTTCACCCTAATCTTTTTTTATTAAACCGATTAAAAATATACTTAACACTTTAAATGGTATTTATGAAAAGTATAACCTTTATTAATATGCTCCTTTTTTTGTGGTGTACAGGTGTAACAATGTTAAGAGCATATAGTCCTGAGTCATCTTCTGATTCTGGTAATGAGACAAATTCTTCAGAAATGACTGAAAGTTCTGAATTAGCAACAGCACAGAAACATCCAGAAGTTTCAGCACGCACCATTTTGCCTGTTAGTGAAGATTACCAATCCCTGATGGAAGAGCAAACTGATTTTTCTGTTTCCAAGGGTCAAACAGGAAGTATAACTATCAAAGCCACACTGTCTTCAATAAATCGGCAAGCTGCGGAACTGCAATCAAAAGCTGTGCCTTCAAAACAGGTCATCCATTCGGATAACATTGAGATGGAACCAGAAACAATGGAGATAAAATCTGTGTCAGAATACTTTAATAAGGTGCACATGGGTACTCTGGTGTACTCCTGTAAAAAGAAGAACAAGCTACCAGATGCCGAGGCAAAATCGCATTTTGATGTAAATGTTATGGTTAAAAAGCAAATTGGCAAGAGACCAGAATCTGATGGTGAACTGAAATCCAAGGACTGTCAGCATCTGGCCAATTTTAACCTAGAAAGGACAGCTTTTCGTAAAGACAGTCAAAGATGGTATAATACTGCAGATAGAAGTGCAAGTGATAAGCTATCAACAGATGCTCACCATATTAAAACATTGCCAAGACTTTCTTGTGTTGGGAAAACAGAGACTGATATAATAGAAGAAATGAATGATATTACATTATCTGGACTTAAACAAGAAGATATATATATCTCAAATGCAAATTACATGTCTCCATCCAAAGAACATACTATCCCAAATGCTGATGATGCCTCAGCAGAACACATGTCTAAGCTTGTAGATCCTGGTGATAACCATATAGCCAAGAACATTTCATCTTTTCAGAGTGAGGGACATTTTTCTCTTCAGAGTTCCCAATGTTCTTCAGTGGATGCAGGATGTAGTACTGGTAGCAGTTCATGTGCAACCCCTGTGGAGTCTCCTCTGTGTACTGGTGACGTAAAACATATTCTCTGTGATGCATCAGTAAAGAGTGGTGTCTTGATTCCCCTTGATGAAAGATCTTCTATGCTTCCAAATCTTGGGGCACCATTTACAGAATTACATCAACAAACTGAAGCTGCTTGTCATAGAATGAGTGTGCCAGTTATGCATGCACCAGTCAATGCAGAGCCAGTGTTTGGCACTTTAAGAGATGGATGTCACCGTGTTTCAAAAATTAAAGAAACCACAGGTACATGACTATGTGCTTCTAATTTATTACTGCTCCCTATAAGTTTTAGTCATGTAATGGAATTCCATTTGTGAAATTTTAGTAGCTAGGATCTCAGTTAAAGAATTGTTATGGATCAGGATTATGTAAAGTTTATTGATGAAAACAATCCCCCAAAACAACAGCGGCCTTCTTTTTTTTTTCCAATCACGGTAGAGCTAACAAAACTGGCTTTAAATTAAAATGTATAACAGTTCAATTTTTCTCTAATACTGTAGTTAAAATTCTTACATTTAAAGCTGCATAAAATATATATCTACAAGGTACTGTGATTTTGCTTGGTCTCTTGACATAAGCTTTCTTTATTATCCCTTAATCTTTTTCTTAAAAAATGACATGGTTACACATATCTTAACTTAAAAATATTTATTTTTGTAAGGCTTTGGAGCATAAACATATTTTATCTAGAATTCATTTTAAAGGAGAAGGAAAGTGATTTTGGCATTTTACTGCCAATAAATTTGCCACATTAGTGCCACCTAGAACACTATATTTATTCTGCAGAAAGCATCACCATACCTGAGTAAAGAGCCCTAGAAGCTTTCTCTGTTTGTTTAAGATTTCAGCTGCCATTTTAGCTTGGTCTTCATAGCTTCCTGCTTGCAGCTCTAGCCTTTATAGCTCAGATCACACATTCCTAAGGGAGGGGGAGTGAGTTTTATGAATTCTTATGGGAGGGGGGAGCAGGAGAGAGGAGAGAACTGCGCAGACTCTGGCCAGGGAATGAAGGTTTTTTTCTGAGAGAGGATCAGATACCAGAAGAACATGTTAACAAAAAATGAGACAAGAAATCCTGTTTCTTTTGATAGAGGACCTTTCTGTGAGTGCTTATGGCTGTATTTACATAGACTTTTCTGATAAAGCTAAATTAGTTTTTACCTTTAAGAGAAGAACAGGCTGTAGTTACCGAGCCGACACAATACAATAAAATCTAGACCAATAAAAAATACATTTACAAAAGCTTTATATTAATAACTATGATGTCAATTTATTATATTAATAGCAGTTAGTCATAGGTTAATTTATTATATACTTCTGATAAAGCTAAATTAGTTTTTACCTTTAAGAAAAGAACAGGCTGTAGTTACAGAGCTGACACAATACAATAAAATCTAGACCAATAAAAAATACATTTACAAAAGCTTTATATTAATAACTATGATGTCAATTTATTATATTAATAGCAGTTAGTCAAAGGTTAATTTATTATATACTTCTTGATACAGGAGTGCAAACACACAGGATAAACAAACACAGATGGTAAATAAAGTGGCATTATCTACAGCAACTAAAGCTGAAGAAATGTGTAATACTATAGCGAAAAAATATTTATATTAAATAGATCTTCATTTAATTATTCCCCCTATATTATATGGGGCTTTAAAAGATGTTCTCTTGAAGTCTCACATCTGCCTATTTACAAGTCTCTTCCCTAAATGATGTGCTATACTTTCTTTAAATCTAACATCTGCCAGTATACCTTATTTTCCTCTGGCCATGTATAAAAGTATCTACATCTCTCTCCCTACAGTTTACTAAAGCCTTCCTTCTCATTTAGTCGATACACATTTCTACATATGACAGCCTCTCTCCCTTCTCATACCTAAATCTTCTCCTTCTTCTTTTGGCCACATGCCAAGGGACCCCCTTATACACATATCATTTAGGGCTATGACAGATACTTTTTTGTCCATGGGAAATATTTTTTTTTTAAAAAAGTAATTAGTTATAAAAGGACTGACAGCGGGCTTTGCCAATTTATTATCTACTTCACAAAAACTAAACATGGAAAAGCTTCAGGTTTTCTGTTTGCCTTATTTAGCTTTGAAAATAACAAAAACAGAGATATGTAAAACCCTTTGGCATATTTTTTTTAATAACGCAAACCATATTAATTGAACTCATGTTGACCAAGGGGGTATAACTGCCCCTTTAAGGAGAAGCAGCTAGGTTGATTCACTATAGCAGCTTGCAAAATCATAAATACATAGAAATTCAATTATAGCTAGTGTGCGGAGGTAACAATATCTATAAATAAATACATAATTTAGTCTGAAATTCCAATCACCTTTTCATCAAGCCTAGTCTCTCATGTTTAGTTTTAGTGTAGAAGATATTTTTAGCTATCCCTTTATGCCTTTTAGCACTTATATCTAATTTGTCATGCACTTACATTAAAACAGGTCACTTTTTTGTGAAGCATAAGGTAAGTTCATGCAAATATTTCAAAAATGCTTAACAAATATCTCTGCTTTTCTACTACCCCTAGTGTAGCTTTCACAGAGCCTGCAAAAGGAAGAAGAGTAGGTGGCCTTCCAGCAGCTGCTTCAAAACATTCTAAAGGTGATTTCACAACACCATCCAACATTTGCTCAGAATCCAATGTGCCAACTCAAAGTCAAGACTTTCTTCATCCTCACCACGGGAGCCTGACATGTTCAGCAGAGATTACATTACATCCGTATGAGATTGGTGGAAGCCTGAAAATGCCACATAACAGAAAGGTACTTAGACGCAGCAGCAGTGTGATAACAAGATCATCGGGCATGGACTGGGCAGACAAGAAAATATCTTCAGTAAGCTTGTGTCTGGATAGCACAGAGACAGGTCTGAGAAGCAAATCTGAGAAGCATGTTGAAATACCTTTGGTTAAAAAGATATCCAAAAGTTGTTCTCAGAGTTCTGTTAGTTCCATCAGTGAAAGCAAAAAGTTCTCAGCTACTGGGTCTATGCAAAAGGTACCGAAACAGTCAAGATCATTGCCTTTGCTGAAACTAGATGCCAGCAACTGGAGATGTCGGGGTCCCTTTAGCTACTGCTTCCATAACAGAGGGAATAATGGTGACGAAGAAGATGAAGAATGTGAAGAGGCTAACAATGGAAATAATAACGAGGAAAAGGAGCATTCATGTGTGTATATATCACAAACACCAGCTGAAACGCCAAAAGTAAGCGATTTGCTTTTATCCCCAGAGTGCAGGAATAAAGAACTTGAATCACCCATGGCCACCATAAACACCACCAGTAAACAAGATATTGATGTTACTGCTAAGCAAGTGGAAATTAATACCCATGACATGAACTTTGAGGAAAAAATTGCAAGAATAAATGCACTAAAAGAAAAAGTTTATGCAATACCTGATGGATTTCATGCTGCTCAGAAAGATGCTAATGAGTTACTCTGCCTAATACGATCAAATATTGGAAAAGGGGAAGATGCAATTGTAGATATGTATGACCTCGAGCTTTCTCAGTATAAACAACGCTTATCCATAGAGTCAAGAGAATTAGGAAGTGCCTGCAGGAAGATGGCCTCCGCTGACAAGGGCCCAGAGGAAATGCTGTTAGCTATGAATTCAAGCTTTCAAATTCTCTGTTGTTTAACAGAGGCCTGCATGCGACTAGTTAATGCAATGAACTCTGAAACTCAGCAACAAGAAATTGTAGCTAAAATAGATGAGGTGGTATTAAACTATATCTGTTTACTGAGGGCGGCAGAATCAACATCGGCCAAAATGTTTAATGATCCCAGTGTTAAAGTTTTGGCACGTCAATCCAGTACTATGGCTGCAGTTGTAAGCACACTAACACGTTCTCTTAAAATGCTTTTAAACAAGTAATTTAAATAAGTTCCTCCATAATCTACCTTTACAAAGCCATACATAACCTTCTACTTAACATATGTAAAGAGCAGTGTAAATTCCATCCCATTTCATCCTTTCCAGCCTTCTTCTAAACACTGTCATTTTGAGTTACTTTTTCAGGCACAAACCTGGCTCATGATGACATAGTGCATCCTTTCATTTTAAAAATGATTCAGGAACATAATGAATCATGGGCCTAACCGTAAATGAATTACAGGTGCATTGTCAACTTTCTAAATCATCTGCATCTTCCTCTTTTCCTCTGACCCCAGTCATGTAGGAGATAAGAAATGGAATCAGTATGTACATAGACAATATTTAATATTTTAAATTATAATTTTTAAGCGCTGAAAATTATGACATATGTTTTGATTCCAAGAGGGTATTATGATTTATTAGAGAATATATATATATATATAATAAATTAACGTTTTTTTGGTTCATGCTGCGCTGTTGTGAAGTTCTTTATTTATAAACAGAGTACAAGTACATACAGAACAAGAGATCCTTATAAGTGTAAAGTGATAATTCACTAATGTATCAGCAGCAAACATATACAGTATATAAGTAAAATGTACATATGAAATTTTTTTTTAAAAAGGGTTTATTGATAGTGATATTTAAAAATTCCTATTTTATATTCTTATGCACTTAATGTTAGTGCTAGCCAGTTTTGCTATGGAGACACATTGTTTACCTTCCTTATCTCAATTACTCTGCTAATTTATCCTGTTAGGTCCATGGCACATGGAGACTTTTAATCACTCATCTTTGTAGCAGCAATAAAAATGCAGCTACGTGCTGCGGATCATTTCCCAAGGACACAAAAGGAAAGTGCAATGAACCGTCATTACATGAAAAAAAAAAATTCTTTCAGGCAGGTGTCTTTTTCACATATATCTGTTCCCTAAAAAAAGTTGGACCATTGTTTTTAATGGTGCCTAAGATGCTATATATTCATGATATGCCCTCAATGTCCTAAAAAAGAACCAGAGGTATTTTGATAATAATATTAGACAACATGCTAGGCTCACCCCAGTGATTTTAATTGCTTACATTATACCCCAGGTTGGTGCTCCTGTTAGGAGAAAACTGCACCAGGCTGGGGTAGCTGCAAACGAGTGATCCTCTTCCTTCTCTCGTCTTCAGAATCCAGGGGCCAGCGCATGCGCAGTAGAGTGAGAAAGCTTTTTTGGTAAAGTTTGCCTTTTCACTTGACTGCGCAGGTGGTGCGAACACAGGAGAAGGAAGAGGATCGCTCTCTTGTAGCTACCGGCTACCCGGGTCGGTGTGGTTTTCTCCTAACAGGAGCATCAGTTCGGGGTATAAGGTAAGCAATTATACTCACTGTGAGGTGCCTAGCATTTTGCCCCCCCCAGCGATTTTACCTTTCCTTCTCATTTAAAGTACTGGCTAAGCTAACCTTATGTGCATATATACTGTGTGTTTAGGGCACCTTGTGGAGAAGGTGACTGGTCCAGTAATCAGTAGCATAATAAATAAAATAGGCTGCATATTCTGTTGGGGGTCACATGGTTTGAAACAGTATAATACTATATAGTAAATCTTACAACTTTAAAAAGGTCCCCATACTGACATTTTTGTTGGGCAACCTATATTTTCATATGTAAACTTTTATGAAGGCAGCATATTATTTATTAGATGTTTTGATTTTATATAAAAGGGATTCTTCAGTAACATTTCATTGGGATGGTTTTCCATGCATAAATATCAATACTTTCAACAAATAATGGCATGCAACTCTAGTGGTTGCCACTTCTACTACAGCTAAGAGAAAATGTATGACCGGAAGCAATAGTAATGCTATACTTTACTTACTCCATATGGCCAGCAGTTACTTGCCAAGATTGCTGAATGGACAGGACCACAACATTGCAAACACCGATCTGGAGACTTACCCCATCTGTGGCAGTTTTCATTAAATGTATGACCCAGTAAGCATAACCTTAAAAGTGTAATGTATATACATTGCTGATGTTAGGTAAGCAGGTTTCTTGTTCAGAGAAAGACAAGGACATGAAAACTGTAGAATAAAAAAAATTGCCTATAATTATTCGGTCATAACACAAACAATGTGCTTGTCTTCATATGGCATCAAAAATACAGAACAGTATCTCTCACAGATGAGGTTGTAGTCTTCCTGACTACCTAAGGGCCTCTCCCAGACTCTGGGCCAAGGTTAGCACCCTGTTACTCGCAGTTCAGAGATAACTTCTCTATTAGCCAGGCCACACAACCTACTTCCAAATCAGCTTTACTGCTGCACTTTTCCAAAAACTACCTTTCTCCAGGCACAGTGACAAGCCCCTTGTCACTCTCTCTCTCTCTCTCTCAAGCTCAGGTCCCTTAGTTCTCTTTTTCTCAATCTCAGACACTCTCTTTCCCTTGGTTCTCTTTCAGGCTTCCTCTTATTCACTAGGGACAGCCAGAACCACTCAGTATCACATGCTGGGAATAACCAGAAGTGTGTCTCTCATCCAGAGACACAAGAGAGACCCCAGGTATTCCTTTTTACCTCTACAGGTGCCACTTCTTTCAGCTGCCACTTAATTGACTGAGAAGGAATATTAACCCCATCTCCACTAGAAGTCACCCTGCAGCCCTTATCATACACCTGAAATGCACACTTTCCTGTATATTTTTAAGTAATAGATGAATATCAACAGAAATATCTGCATACCTTTTTGTCAAAAAGTGCTATTTTATTTCACTCATTGTCCAAAATGCTCAGTTTGAGTCCACACTTAAAGTGAAACTTCTGTGGGTACCAAGTCAAAAAATGAAATTTATGGCATGAAGGACCAGCAATTGAAAAAGCTGGATTCACAGGGTTAGGGTGTAAAATAAAGTATTAACAAGTTTGATTTAATAATGGAGTGCTGGATGTCAAAAACAAATCAAGCACTCACAGGTCTTTGTTATTATATATTAAAGTATAAAAACATAAACACATTTTTTTATATCAAAGACCAGTTAGTGCTTGATTTATTTTTGATATACACAATCTATGTAGAAACATGTTCCTATCTATTCCTGTCTGATAATAAATGGGTATACAGGTCTTCTAAAGCCCCTTTCATTGATCATTACTGATCAATTGTGTTCCATATTTCAATGTGTGCGTTGATTGTGGTAGATCTGTGCACACAGATCTTCCGTTTTAGATCTGATACCATCAATGTAGGGGCAGAACACACTGATGATGCATTTCAGTTCACTGTCTAATAAAGAAAAAAAACACACCAACACCAAACCTACATATAGAGAGGAAAAGAAGGTTTGCTGACAAGTAATAGTGAAGAGTAACTTGATTATTTCAGAAAGGTACAGGATTTTTTATTAATTATATTTAGAAAATTACTTATTGCCACAAGAAGCCATTTATATTATGTTTCTGTTTTCATTATAGTTCCCCTTTAAGAACCTTGGTTCTTAACTGTCTGGACAGGTACCTTTCATTAAGTCAGACAGAATGTCAGGGACAAGGGCTCTTAAAGTTGTTTATCAAGGACAAAGGAGAAGACAAGTACTGGACAAGACTGGAAAGGCTAATACTGTAAACATGCAAAACAGGTTGTTCAATATATTTACTGACAGATGTAACTGAAGAAGCATGGTTGTTATGTTAGCACACTTGGGCCTCATTATCAACACTGGGCACTTTTGCATCTGGGCAATAATCCATAGCTACCAATCAGTGATTTGCTTTTCTCAGCCAGCTGTAGGTAGAACACTGAAAGCAAATATTTGATTGGTTGCCATGGGCTAATGCGCAGGTGCAAATTTGCCTAACTTTGATTGATAAATGAGCCCTGTCTCATATGAACCATAGGGACTTTAAAATGGCAATTTCAATATGGAATTATGTAATGTCACACATCATTTGAAAAATATATTTCTTTTTATCTAACACATCATTTTAAATATGGGCTTTTTTTAAGTGTTATAGTTTTATTGAGACCTGCAATCAGGGTCACCATCAGGAGGTGGAGGGGGTACAGTTGTGTCGGGCCCTGTAAAATCTTCTTCAGTAAGGTGGCCCAGATGCATTGCATAAGTTATGCAAATTGCGTAAGCTATATATAAAGTTTAAATAACTTATGCAAACTTATAAATTGAATGACACATTGAATGACACATTAAAAAGTACATTAAAGAGGACCTATCACCCAGACATAAAAAGCTGTATAATAACAGAAATAGTAAGAACTAAAGAAATAATAAGAACATGAAACCCAAACTCTTCACTTCCCCCCTTCCTCCACACCATCTAATTGTGTAGACAGTGCATGGGCATTAGGTCCCGACATTTTGGCATATAAACAATTTTGGCATGATGCAAAGCTTGCCTTAAAGAGATATTGACACCTAAAATTAAACTGTTTTTTTAAATCTATCACAACATTGTCATTGCATTATCTTTATAATATTGCCATAAAAGTACTTCATAAGTAAAAGTACTTTCTAATGCTTTTACACTATCTGATCCCCCATGTTTCTCTATGAGGGGGCTGCCATATTTGTGCAGCAAGAGTTCGTTAGCATTAGAAGCTATAACTGACAGGCTGAGAAGGGACAGTCAGGTTGGCAAAACTGTCAGGTTTAGGAATTCAAGTAGCAATTACTTACAAAAGCAGCCCTATTAGGCCGATAGGTAAGTTTTTATGCACATTTATATTTTGAAAATTATTTTTTCATGTCAGTATCTCTTTAATATTAATGCCCACAAAATGGCATCTACCTGCCTGTGATTGTGTAATTCCAAGACTGAAAGAAGTGTAAGTGAAGTTTATATTGATTGCTAACATTATAGAAATAAATTTGGAATTACAACCCGGATTCCAAAAAAGTTGGGACACAAAACAAATTGTGAATAAAAACTGAACGCAATGATGTGGAGGTGCCAACTTCTAATATTTTTTTCAGAATAGAACATAAATCACAGAACAAAAGTTTAAACTGAGAAAATGTACCATTTTAAGGGAAAAATATGTTGATTCAGAATTTCACGGTGTCAACAAATCCCAAAAAAGTTGGGACAAGGCCATTTTCACCACTGTGTGGCATCTCCCCTTCTTCTTACAACACTCAACAGACGTCTGGGTGAAAGATCTGGACTGCAGACTGGCCATTTCAGTACCCGGATCCTTCTCCTACGCAGCCATGATGTTGTGATTGATGCAGAATGTGGTCTGGCATTATCTTGTTGAAAAATGCAGGGTCTTCCCTGAAAGAGATGACGTCTAGATGGGAGCATATGTTGTTCTAGAACCTGAATATATTTTTCTGCATTGATGCTGCCTTTCCAGACATGCAAGCTGCCCATGCAACACGCACTCATGCAACCCCATACCATCAGAGATGCAGGCTTCTGAACTGAACGTTGATAACAACTTGGGTTGTCCTTGTCCTCTTTGGTCCGGATGACATGGTGTCCCAGATTTCCAAAAAGAACTTCGAATCGTGACTCGTCTGACCGTCTTCCATTTTGCCACACTCCATTTTAAATGATCCCTGGCCCAGTGAAAACGCCTGAGCTTGTGGATCTTGCTTAGAAATAGCTTCTTCTTTGCACTGTAGAGTTTCAGCTGGCAACGGCGGATGGCACGGTGGATTGTGTTCACTGACAATGGTTTCGGGAAGTATTCCTGAGCCCATTCTGTGAATTCCTTTACAGTAGCATTCCTGTTTGTGGTGCAGTGTCGTTTAAGGGCCCGGAGATCAGGAGCATCCAGTATGGTTTTACGGCCTTGACCCTTACGCACAGAGATTGTTCCAGATTCTCTGAATCTTCGGATGATGTTATGCACAGTTGATGATGATAGATGCAAAATCTTTGCAATTTTTCGCTGGGTAACACCTTTCTGATATTGCTCCACTATCTTTCTGCGCAACATTGTGGGAATTGGTGATCCTCTACCCATCTTGGCTTCTGAGAGACACTGCCACTCTGAGAAGCTCTTTTTATACCCAATCATGTTGCCAATTGACCTAATTAGTGTTATTTGGTCTTCCAGCTCTTCGTTATGCTCAAATTAACTTTTTCCAGCCTCTTATTGCTACTTGTCCCAACTTTTTGGGGATTTATTGACACCATTAAATTCTGAATCAGCATATTTTTCCCTTAAAATGGTACATTTTCTCAGTTTAAACTTTTGTTCCGTGATTTATGTTCTATTCTGAATAAAATATTAGAAGTTGACACCTCCACATCATTGCGTTCAGTTTTTATTCACAATTTGTTTAGTGTCCCAACTTTTTTGGAATCCGGTTTGTATTTGTTACGGTGACAGGTCTCCTTTAATCAATGAAATGCTTTAGATGAACTGCTTATTATAGAGTAACATCAGCTGTTTATATTGTACATACAAGGGGTGTGGCCAAAATGTTGGTACTGCGAGCTTGTGGTCAAGGGAAGCTCCATATAAATAACTTGTGCAGGGCCCCAAATTTTCTGATGGTGACCCTCCTGCCTGCAATGTTCAGGGTTGTAGCTTCCCTTAACAGGTGCAGCCTCTAAGACAAAAAGCCTGAATAATATGAGCACATGAGACACAAATAAAAAATCTGGGCTGCATTTGCACAAAGCTTGTAGCAATTTGTGCACCGAGAGTTAAAATGATATAGAATTCTGGCTTGCTGATTTAATACTTAAAGGACCCTTTACAAACAGGACTCCTGCTGTGCACACGGGCTCTCCATCTTGTGCTTGGTGAGCAGGGCACTAGTAAGCAGTATAAAAGTGGACACCCATATCTATCTGGCCTACATGCTGCTGTTTATATGGTAGCTTCTACTCAAATGCTGCAGAAATATGTCTTTTGCACTTTGGTAAATTGACAATTTAATACATTACACAAATTGTATGAAGCATTTGATATGATGAGTTTGTTTTCTTATCAAAGAAAAAATTACACAATCTGGGATAGGAAAAAAATGTATTTTAATAAAAGATGTACAGTAATCCATATATGGAGTGCTTTCAAAATACAGCATGTAACACGGTTGCAGTGCCTAAGCAAGACGAGATGGATACCATGCAGGTAGGTGTCCCACTATATATTCATTGTGCCTTGCCTTAAAAATCTTAAGCCTGGGATGAGAGTGCATATGTGATTATTCAAGCAAACATGTGGTTCTTTATCTGATGAGAACTTCAAATGCTGGTGCTATGCTATAAGGCAGTGATCCCCAACCAGTGGCTCGTGAGAAACATGTTGCACTCCAACCACTCTGATGTTGCTCTCAAACCAGGTAGTTATTTTTGAATTCCTGACTTGGTGGCATGTTGTGGTTGAATAAAAACAAGATTTACTACCAAATAAAGCCTCCTGTAAGGTGATGCATAGAGGAATACCTAATAGCCAATCTTAGCCCTTTTTTGGCACCTCAAAAAACCTATGATGTTTGTGTTTCTCTCCAAGTCTTTTTACATTTGACTGTGGCTCACAAGAGAGAAAGTTTGGGGACCCCTACTGTAAGGAAATGGCTGAACACAGGCAATGGTTCATTGTGTCTGTCAGCAATCTTTGTTTTGAAGGCTTTGTTCGAAATTAACCTGATTAACCTGGTTTACTTTTCCTTAGGTTAATACTTCACCTACTCATTATGACCTACCAGGATTTTGGATAAAGCAAGAGGGCTGTACTGTACTTTTTTTTCTGGGCTTAAAACACGATATGGTATAAATTCGGAGTAACTACGATAATTTCTGAAGTTGTAAAATGTCTCGAAAATGCTTTTATTGTTCGTACGAAAATATTGCAATTGCGTTCCGAAAGATATGATATTTTTGTGCCGAAAAGTTCGTTATGCCACAAAAACCTTTCTGGCTTTGATGCCTTTCATGTCTGGCTTTGGAAGCCTTCCATAGTACTCAATGGTACTTGACAGATCAAATCTGGTGAAACGATAGTCCCGATGAAAGTGTAACCAAAGCATTAACGAATTCCGAAATGTTCGTATTCTTTGCGCAAAGATTTTTTCGTGGAAATTTAACAAAAACCACAAAAAACTTGTGGAATTTTAACAAACTTTTCGCATACATTCTGAAATCTTCTATAACTTACAAAAAATACGAAATTATCTCGAAATTTTTTAGTAAATGGGCCCCTAAGTGTTTGTAATAACCATGGAATATTTTTCATATATGCATACTTTTAATTAAGTGCAGCACTCTGATAAAAAATAATAAAACATACGAAAAAAGTGATATTGATTTTACACCAATAAACTGGTTTTTATCATAAAGCAGATGTCTTATTAGATGCTAGATCAGTTTGGGTATCCAATACTGCATTCAGCAGCAAGAGGGCAACAATGGCAATTATTTGCAGAAATATTTAAGAAACCGTACTATACATATCCTGTGACAGGATGGCGACTATTCATTGTGTGCCAGAGTCTCATGTGCAAGGTTTTCTTGTTCACTAATGACATTCATGGATTATTGCAAACAAGGAAATGGCCTTTTCACAGGGTCAGTTTATCAAAATACTCTTAATGTTTCACTACTTCATGCACATTAAAGACAAATGACTGCAAATGCCCTATATTATGTAATTTTTAAATTGAAACACAGGCAATTATGCTTCATTCAAACTCTGATGGCACACAAAAATGGACACTGTTGTTGCATGTATTCCTCCATTCAAGCGCCATGGTTCCTGCCCAGTCTCTGATAAATCGTACATATGTGCACCTATTGACCCTTATGGGGTGTTGTTAATTCCAGGGATCCCATTGCAGGCCACATCAATAAGTTCAGCAGTCTTGTACCTAAAGAATCACATACAAACATTATTTTAATATCAGAAATGACACAGACCCCACACTCTGACAGTTGCAGGCACAACTTCTTCTGATCCACAACTGCACTTAACATATCCAACGACACTGAATAGAATGCAGTTATGCCAAAACCCGCATTATGAGCAAAAAACATGGCAAACTGCATCCAAAGTATAGTTGTCGCGACTTTTTAGAAGCATTCCGACTTGCGCAAATTGTCGCAACTTTTTTCGTAGCCGTCGTGCCGAGTACGAAAGTTTCGGATTCATTCAAGCTTTAGTATCGTGACTTTCCTTGGGCCAGGTTGGAGTTGCAGAGTGCCATTGAGTCCTATGGGAGGCTTCCAAAATCATGCAAAATCTGAAAGTTTTGCCCGCCGTTTACGAGCGCTCAATACGAAAAAGTCGCGACAATATATGAGCAAATCGTAATGGCTACGAAAAAGTCGCGAGTTTTCGCGCAAGTCGTAACGGCGACGAAAAAAATCACAAATAATACGAAAAAGTCACAAAATGTTCGTTTCCAATCCGAATTTTTCCCATTCGGATTCGTGGATTAGTAAATGTGCCCCATAATGATCAAAAAATTATTTGTGAAGGTCAGAGCCACAAAAACTGCTATTTTTTAGTCACAAAATTGACGCATCTCCCAAAGAGGTGTTCAGTTTGAGGTTCAATATGCTCCTAATTTTAACAATGATATTCACTGATACTTATTTACCGGCATTTTTTATAAATCTGTTTCATTCAGTAGTTATCCTTTACTCCAAATGAAACTCTCACAGTCTTTGAAAGGTAGGTTTCATCCAAATATTAAAGACGTTTTGTCTCTGAAATATAACATGTAACCAGCATCACTCTTCTTCTGAGCAGCTTTTGCATGTACAGAAGTGGCAATGGTCCCTGTCACCAATAGACTGGAATGATATCTGGTTTGCTTGTTAAAAAAAACCCTCTGTAAATGAGGTGACATTCTTTCGAACATTTGCTGACAAGATGATAAATGACCCAGATTGTAAACATGGGCTGGATCCAACTTTCCTTTGCTTGCCTCATTACATAAATGCTTGATGGCACTGTCTAAATATATAGGTCATTTTAGTCAAAATTTTAAATCATTCATTAAGATATTTTATTTAGCCATTTCTGTGCCAGCAGAATTTCACACCGCATTTGGGTTAACTGCTAGACAATTATTGAAGATTTTCGGCTCCCAGGCAATATCATTTGCAAAGCACTGCTCCAGTGATCAGTATTCTTTAGATAGCAAAGCAAAAAATGCCACTAACTGTTGGTTTGCTATTCTACTGACCACCAAAAATGCTTACAGGTTATATAATTAGTATACTGCTTTAAGGTGGCCATACACTAGCACGTTAAGCTTGCCGATTTGAGTTCTTTAGGCCGTTTCGGCAGCTTATCTGCCTGTGTATGGGGACCCCAACAGGCCTCCCCGAACTGTTTTTGGTCAAAAATTGGCCAGGTGTCGATTGGGCAGGTTTTATTTTCCCATCACAACGGGGACTGGTCCTCGGACCGATGGTCCCCTATGCCCCTTCTTGTAATTCAATTGTTTGGCCCAAGGGCCACCCAAGGTTGGCGACCTCACCAATCGAGCGAATCATAGTGTGTATGGACAGCTTTAGTCCAAAAATACCTAGATATGACTACCACGATTATTTAGAAAAACAAATAAGTATTCAAGATCCTACCCTAAATTTCTAGCTCTGAACGTAAGTACAGGGAAATCTTTTTTATGGAGACACCTACTGTGATTTCATAAGATTGCCAATCATTTTCCAAACTGCACCCCTACCCCACCAGAAGATGTCATACAAGCCCAGTTGGTTGGGTACAATTTTTAAAATTGGCCAAGTTGCCTCAACAGACATTTGCATTTGTGGCCACTTTTTTCTGTTATCTATGTGTCTGTATAATCCTAGTGCAGTCTATCTATGAATCCATGAACACATGTATTTTTACACTAATTATCTAATCTGCTCCATGGGCTATTAAACATCTTGCATTTATTTGTCATAATCTCTAGGATATAATTAGCACCTGGGATTATTTGTGTATTAATCATTGCTCCTTTTGCTGCTCGCTATGGCTGGCACATTATTTCACTGTTAAACATATCTATCAGCACCATAACTGAGAAAAATGAATGCTATGCTTCAAAATAAACCATGTAATCTTGGAAGATATTAGAAGGAAATAAGTGTGCTATTTGTAGGGCAGAAAGAGGGAGTTGTGCATAGGCACTACATAAAGGCAGACCAACCAGCTAGTACAGGGCCTGGTATGGATGCATATACTGTATTTAAGCAATAGTCACTAGTGTGTCACAATAGTGTCATAATAACTTTGATTCTAATAGGCCCACAAGAAAAGTCACCAACAAAAAAAAATCCCATAAAACTCCATGCATATTACTATAGGGTGGTGTTTTGTTTACTTTTTTGATGCAAGCCCCCTAAACTCATAAGGCTACTAAAATGAAAACAAATTATTACTATTTATTTGGTGTTGTTATTTTTCATTCATTTATTATTTGTTATTATATATCATATTTTATGAGTAGTGATGAGTGAACCTGTCCTGTTTTGTTGGAAAATTTGCAGAACGGCGAAAATGACACACATAAAAAAATTGAGGTGCGTAACAATTTTTTGTCGCAAATTTTTGCATCCGTTTTGCTAAAAAATCTGCCAATGGCAAAATACGGGAATTCGCCTCACATCAATGCCTGGCAAAACATTTTGATCATCACTATCTATGAGCTGTGGATTAAATCAACTGAATTTCAGAAATATCTGTGTGCAGTGTAGACTACTAGCTGACTTCATATTTCGATAAATAGTGCAATTGAAACCAGGCCATTACTATACTCTGCGGTGTAACAAATGTGGCTTTCATTTGTGAGACAATACATTTTTTGACTGCAATGATGTGACAGAGCAACAAAAATCCACAAACTGATCACACAGGAGCACACTTGGCAGTAATCCATTTGGTGATGATAGATCTCTTTAACCTTTGTTACCCTCCCATTTGCGTGTTCTATAATTATACTATTGGATGTTAGTTTTTCCCTGGCACACATTCAAAATGCACTCAAAGTCTCCTCCTTGATTTGATTTTGATTTTAAATCAGTTTTAACATTCTTCTATAGTTAGACCAGTTTTCAAAATCATAATGTATACATAACTAAATGTGAAATTACGTTTCCAACACGACTCCATCTAACATACTGAGTTTAAAATAAATCACAAAGAACTTGTTGAGCAAAAATAAAACACCCTATTTTCAGTACGCATTGTTTTACTCCAGTGGAATGTCATCTGAAGAATATTACAGATACCATTTTATGATGATATTATTGTTCTCCATGGATAACAGTTGTTCTATAGCATCTATCATCCGGCTGCTCTGTGTTTCAAGACAATAAAGGCATTGCTGTTCTCATCTAGTTTCAAGGTTGTAAGGTGAACTTCTCATAATAATTGTTTTTGCTGTTACATAAGAACAGACAAGCACAAGGACACAAAGGCAAAACACACTATAACAACACAGAAAAATGATCCAATCAGTAATTCATTATATAAAACCTTTACTTTAGTAAAATGCAGTGTATGTATTTGTAATAATGTTCTAAAGCAGTGCTGTCCAACTGGCAGCCTGCGCCCCCCGTGTTGCCCCCCACCTGTCTGGCTGCTGTGACTGCTTACTTTTGTGTAAGCTTTAAATGGTATCAGTACTGAGATTAACTGGCCCCCTGCATTGTTCACACCTCAGATAGGAGCAGTGCCAGCATTGTGTCACTGTATGTATTGCCTGCCCTATGCTGCCTGTGTGCGCCATACTATGGATTTAAGGGTTTGTAGTAATATAACATAATAAACTATGGATGAAGGGCAGTGAGCACCAACCATTTGTTTTTTTTTTGCTCCTCTACCACCATTAATGTGAGTATGGTTTTTGGGT
Source organism: Xenopus tropicalis (assembly GCF_000004195.4). NCBI lineage: Eukaryota > Metazoa > Chordata > Amphibia > Anura > Pipidae > Xenopus > Xenopus tropicalis. Next base: position 106,155,637 of record NC_030678.2, on the reverse strand, counting down.
GTTTGAAGTGGAAGCGGTTTAAAAAAAGGGAATGGTCAAAACTGGCTTCTATTATCGGCCATCTAATTACTAAGATTATATCTTAGTTAGGATCAGGTACTAGGATTTGTTTTATTATTACAGAGAAAAAGGAAGTATGTTTTAAAATTTTGAATTATTTGATTAAAATGGAGTCTATGGAGATGATCTTCCCGTAATTCAGAGTTTTCTGGATAATGGATTTTCGGTTAAGCGATCGCATATCTCTGTGTCTAAAAAAGGCCATTGACAGGCTGTCTTATACAGTTCTCTGACCAACTGGTCTGCAGTATAATACGTTATAAATATATAAATCAGCATAATAGTAATTATTTATAACATAGTAATAGATTTTTTTTAATATATTAATAAAATAACTGAATGAATTATTAATTTAATAAGAAAGCAGTAGAGATGGAAGTATTGTCATCCTTCTGAAACTTAGGTTTAAGACATACTGTATCTGTACAAGTTCTCACGGTGTGTTTATTTCAGCTGTGTAGAAGCAGTTATTGTTTATTTTATAATCTGCTACCAACTAATACGATAAACATCAACTAAAATAGGAATTAGTAAAATATGGTACTGAGAAAAGCCATCTGTATCATTCCCATAGCAATTTTTAATTTATGGTGATTTTTAATCAAAAATATTTTGAAAAGTAAAATGGGCAATTTTCCTTTTGTACATCATGAATTAAAGTTATTTACCCAAGAGCTTGAAAGTTTATATAGCTAACATAAACACACATAACAATGCATTAAAGCTTTCAGTACTTAAATTCTCTTCTTTGACTACTATAGTTTATTCATCTACAGTTAGGTCCATAAATATTTGGACAGAGATAACTTTTTTCTAATTTTGATTCTGTACATTACCACAATGAATTTTAAATGAAACAACTCAGATGCAGTTGAAGTGCAGACTTTCAGCTTTAATTCAGTGGGGTGAACAAAACATTTGCATAAAAATGTGAGGCAACTAAAGAATCCATTCATTTCAGGGGTTCAAAAGTACAAATTAAATAACTAGAAATAAAATGTTCATTTTTTAATACTTTGCTGGCAATGACAGATGTGTGTTTTGGGTCATTGTCCATCTGTATCATGAAACGCCGCCTAACCAATTTGACTGCATTTAGCTAGATTTGAGCAGACAGTATGTCTCTGAACACCTCAGAATTTATTCGGCTGCTTTTATCCTGAGTCACATCATCAATAAACACCAGTGTCCCAGTGCCACTGGCAGCCATGCACGCCCAAGCCATCACACTGCCTCCACCGTGTTTTATAGATGATGTGGTATGCTTTGGATAATGAGCTTTTCCACACCTTCTCCATACCTTTTTCTTGCCATCATTCTGGTATAGGTTGATCTTGGTTTCATCTGTCCAAAGAATGTTTTTCCAGAACTGTCCTGGCTTTTTTTAGATGTTCTTTAGCAAAGTCCAATCTAGCCTTTCTATACTTGAGGCTTATGAGAGGCTTGCACCTTGCAGTGCACCCTCTGTAATAACTTTCATGCAGTCTTCTCTTTATGGTAGACTTGGATATCGATACGCCTACCCCCTGGAGAGTGTTTTTCACTAGGCTGGCTGTTGTGAAGGGGTTTCTCTTCTACAATCATCCATCACTGTCTTTTTGCGTTGCTGCGTTCACCAGTGCTTGCTTTCTTTCTCAGGGTGTACTAAACTGTAGATTTTGCCACTCCTAATATTGTAGCAATTTCTCGGATGGGTTTTTTCTGTTTTTGCAGCTTAAGGATGGCTTCTTTCACCTGTATGTAGAGCTCCTTTGACCTCATGTTGCCTGTTTACAGCAAAATCTTCCACATGCAAGCACCGCACCTCAAATCAACTCCAGGCCTTTTATCTGCTTAATTGATAATGAGGTAACGATGGACTTGCCAACACCTGCTCATGAAATAGCCTTTGAGTCAATTGTCCAATAACTTTTGAGCCCTTGAAATGAAGGGATTGTGTGAAAAAAATGCTTTAGTGGCCTCACATTTTTATGCAATCTTTTTCACCCAACAGAATTAAAGCTGAAAGTCTGCACTTCAACTGCATCTGAGTTGTTTCATTTAAAATTCATTGTGGTAATGTACAGAATCAAAATATGAAAAAAGTTGTCTCTGTCCAAATATTTATGGACTTAACTGTATGTTCCCACACATATGGGTTATCAGTATCTTCCATCTTACTGTCCCTATTTTCCATTCCCTCTGTTTCTTCCTTCAATTACCCTTTACTTTAAACAATGGAAATGATGCCACAACTGTGGCTAAGTTGCAACTAAGCATACGTGCAGTTGTGTTAATTTTGTTTATTCGGACGCAGATGTGGTAGGCACAGGAACTGGTTTAATATTTGCTGGAATTCTGGGAAAAACTTTGCATTATGGGGAAAAAAACATGGTTGCACTTTGGTTACCGCACTTGTGGATGTACAAAAATGCATAATGTGTACGTTGCTATAACACTTTATAGGACTACAAACAAAAGGAGCACTGTATAATATTAATGTGCAATTTTATTTTAATGTTACAGAAGAATTCCTCATCTGAAGCAAGCAGAATGAAACATATGTTAGTCACAGTTCATGACTGAATAAAAATCAAATTAGGTATTCAATCTCTAAATAGCACACTATCCTCCCCACAATTATACAATATATGGCATCTTGACATAAACCCTGAATTTCTTATGAAATTGCTTGATTGCTTATTGCTTGAATCGTCGTATGCAGTGTCCCTATCGAAAGTGGCTTTAGACCCAGGATTTCTGCAGCAGGTTGTGCCACTAGACACAGGGTACTTGCACTTTAAGAATCACAGAAACAGATGCCGTTATGCATCCTATTGTGGACATTATTGCGCAAATGCAAAAACATGGGGACTTAAATCCAAAATTGCACTTTGCACACTGCTCTTGCAGTCATAAATGAGCCTTGTTGTTTACATTTCCTAACAGTGGTAAATAGAGATAATTAATAACACTAGTTAAATCTAATGTACGTTTTGTTGGTTCATAAGAATGTACACAAGTATTCTGCGATCCCAACAGATGCCAGAATCACATGTTGACTCTTCCTGTAATGTTAGCATTCCCATGTGAGCCTTCACTTAGATCTATAATTGGATTAACATAAAGAAAGCTGATGATGAACATGATTTCACACTGTCATAAACATTTTTCTGTTACTCTAAATTGTCCATGTACTCATGGGGAGAGATCCCAGACTATGTTTACACAAGGGAATCAAGCCAGACCAAAGGAAAATTGCCTAATATTCTTAATGCGGTTTGCATTTAATTTGTTTACCTTTAAATAGGCAGCATGAGCAGAAGGTATACAGTATCATGTGGTTAGAACCTTGCTTCACTACATAAATACATTTATATATATATAAAGTGGGTTCCCATATTAGTTGTTTATGTTTTACTTTTCCAAAGACTACAATATCACAATATAACATACTAGAAAAGAAGTACAAATAAAGTCTTATTTTTAAAAATATGATGGAGGTTGATAATACCTTTCTTTAAGTAGTGAGAGATCAATGGCTACAGACTAATCAAAAGAGGAAAGGAGAATTACTCTAAAGATTATGAGTACCTTAAGTAATTGAACATTTATAGAAAAGAAAATAAATATAGTTTAATGATCATGAAAATGAGAGAATGTGTAAAAGGGAATCTCTATTACCACCTAAAATCAGGAAATGCTAGTAAAGACCATGCAATCAAAGAGATACTGTATACCAGGGGTCCCCAACCTTTCTTACTCCCGAGCCACAGTCAAATGTAAAAAGAATGACACTAAATTGTGCAAAACTATAAGTTCCATGCAGGATGCTGCCGCTTTGCAGAGCGATTTGACAAAATTGGAAAACTGGGCAGCAAACTGGAAAATGAGGTTCAATGTTGACAAGTGCAAAGTTATGCACTTCGGTAGAAATAATATAAACGCAAACTATCTACTGAATGGTAGTGTGTTGGGGGTTTCCTTAATGGAGAAGGATCTAGGGGTTTTTGTAGATCACAAGTTGTCCAATTCCAGGCAGTGTCATTCTGTGGCTACTACAGCAAATAAAGTGCTGTCTTGTATAAAAAAGGGCATTGACTCAAGGGATGAGAACATATTTTTGCCTCTTTATAGGTCCCTGGTAAGGCCTCACCTTGAGTATGCAGTGCAGTTTTGGGCTCCAGTCCTTAAGAAGGATATTAATGAGCTGGAGAGAGTGCAGAGACGTGCAACTGAACTGGTAAAGGGGATGGAAGATTTAAGCTATGAGGTTAGACTGTCGAGGTTGGGGTTGTTTTCTCTGGAAAAGAGGCGCTTGCGAGGGGACATGATTACTCTGTACAAGTACATTAGAGGGGATTATAGGCAGTTGGGGGATGTTCTTTTTTCCCATAAAAACAATCAGCGCACCAGAGGTCACCCCTATAGATTAGAGGAACAAAGCTTCCATTTGAAGCAGCGTAGGTGGTTTTTCACGGTGAGGGCAGTGAGGCTGTGGAATGCCCTTCCTAGTGATGTGGTAATGGCAGACTCTGTTAATACCTTTAAGAGGGGCCTGGATGAGTTTTTGAACAAGCAGAATATCCAAGGCTATTGTGATACTAATATCTACAGTTAGTATTACTGGTTGTATATATATAGTTTATGTATGTGAGTGTATAGATTGGTTAGTATAGGTTGTGTGCTGGGTTTACTCGGATGGGTTGAACTTGATGGACAATGGTCTTTTTTCAACCCTATGTAACTATGTAACTATGAATTGGCGAGCAACACAAGCATCATAAAAGTTCATGGAAGTGTGTAAAAAGAGATAAGATTGGTTATTAGGTAGGAGTCTTTATTTGGTAGTAAATTGTGTTTTTATTCAACTAAAACTTGCCACTAAGTCAGGAATTCAAAAATAACTACCTGGTTTGGAGGCAATGAGAGCAACATTCAAGTTGAAGAACAACATGTTGCTCAGAAGCCACTGGTTTGGGATCACTGCTGTATACCATTCATTACTAACTATAATGCCTTTTCTAGAAAAAGGAACAATATAATGAACAATATATGAATGCCAAACCTATAATATATTTTGCAAAAATACATATTTAAAGAAACTTTAGATAGTTTCAAACCAAAGCAATTTGACAAAATAAGTGAGGATTGTAACAGCCTTACAGTATAGCAAGTGTTTAAAGGACATGTAAAGCCTACATTTGCCTACAATGTATATCAGTTGGGAACGCCTCCCCCACCCAAATGGCATCATTTGTACTGCATATATCCCTTCCGCTTGCTAGCACCATCACATTTTCATAAAACAAATAGCAGCTTTCACCCGGTGGCCATTTTTCCTCTGATATTTAACTGGATACATTTAAATCTGCAAACAAGCCTACACACACTGACCCTTATTCAGCATACATTTAATCAACAATACAGGCTAACACACGCACAACTGTCTGATAAAAGTTCTGCTTTGTTTGAGCTGAGCTCAGGAGAGTTGGTTGGGAGAAAAAAATTGAAGCAGACAGCTAGAGCTGAGTTTCTATGGGAACCAGCAATGCCATCGCTTTACTGGCTGCTAGACTGGGGGCGTGTTTAGTAATCTTAGCTTAGAACAACTGAGCATGCCCGCAAGCCAACAGCCAAAGCAACTTCCTGAGGGAGGGGGCCGAGTGGGTTACAGGAGGAGAAGCAAATCTAAGTGATTAAGGGGATGTTGCAGCCTTACTATTAATCTCTGAACAACCAGTGTGGCAGGTATTGAAAGATTTCAAACAGGCTGTTCACTGATTAAATTTTTGTGTGTGGGGTTTACATGTCCTTTAAATGTAGTCAATAGTTACAAAGTTTGTTTCATTTCATTTTATAAAACACTATAAATACAGCCTAAAAAATAAAGTCCTAAATAAATAAATAATAAATAAAACCATAAAATGAAAGGAGTAGACAGGTAATTGAAACTGAGACTTGATACAGTGCCCTGCATAATGTTTGGGACAAAGACACAATTTTCTTGATTTACCCCTCCGCTCCTCAGTATAAAATTTGAAATCAAACAGTGCACATTTTGCATACATTTCAGGTTAACCATGAAGAAATTACACTTTTTTTTTCCAACTTAAACTTTGTTTTTGACATTGAAACATAATCACAGTCCATGGTGCATTAGTTATACAATGTGGCTAAAATTTGCAGTATATGACAGTATCTATTGGTATCTCCTGGCCTCCAAGTGTTTTTTTTTTCCATGTGTAGTGTCATAGCGTTGTACATTCACATTGAGGCGTCATTAGAGAGATAGGGTTGTCGCCTTTTATATAGTGTTGTGGAATAAGTAAGATTTACCATGGGGTTCTCTGCAACATAGATTTTAGAAAAGACAAAGGGGATAGGGAAAGGAGGAGAATGGGAGAGATAGAAGAACAGAGTAGGTTATGGAGGAGTAGTGGATTGGATAAGTAGTACATATCTTGGTTATATGTTATTTGAGAAAGGGGTGTGTCTCATTAAGTCGTGGAAGTATACAAATCCCACCTAGACAAGGTGTTAGTGAACTTTTGTATTGTCCCTCTCTAGCTGTCATATTTTCCATCTCCCTCATAGCTGCTATTTTGGAGATCACTTCTGTTCTTGAGGGTGGTAGAAGGTTTTTCCAGTTTTGTGTGATTGCAAGTCAGGGTTGTTGTTAAGATAAAGTTCAAGAGTCTCTGTTCATTGGTTGTTACATAGTCCAGGGGTTTTCCAGCTAGAGTAGAGAGAATGTCTAATTTGATTTTCTGGAAGAAAACCTTATGTATTAGTTCCTCTATGCTTTTCCAAAAGGTGTTAATAATTTGATTATATTATATTATAATTACCACATTATGTGCTGCAATGTCCCAATTTCTCAGCAGTCAGCAGTTTCTCCAGCACATCTGTGAGGTATTTGGGTGTATTTTGTACAATTTTTCTGGTGTGTAGTACCAAAAGACTAAAGTTTTGTAAATACTTTCTACATATGATACATTTCGCCTAGCATTATCCCACATTTTCTCCCACTCCTCCAATGGTATTTCTGTTGCACATATCCTTTACCATTTAAGCATGTAGCTGTATTTTGGGATCTGTAGGTAAATCATTTAACATGATGTAGAGAATGGAGATTAGGGCTTTCTGTGGGAGACCTTGTCTACATAGATTTTCAAAACGTGTGAGGGGGGGTCTTTGGGCTTGCTTGGATATGAAAGGTTGAATAAAGTGGGTTATTTGTATATACTCATACTGAAAGGCATGTGGAATCTGGTGTTTCTGGCGAATTGCTTCAAATGTAAGAAGCTTATTAGTGAGTGGGTTTAGAAAGTCTTGTATAGTATAGTATAGTAGTGCTTTCTGCTTCCAGTGCATTTGGAACATAGTTGACATCCCTGGGGGGAAAGAATGATTAGCTATTATTTTGGTTAAGAGTGTTTTTTGGCTAGGTGGTATTTATTCTTGCAGCATTGCCAGACGTGCAGTGTGAACTTAATTGCACTCAGAGCATCAGACTGTACTTTATACATCCCAAAAATAGACACTAGGGTGGATTGGCTTCACCCATAGTGATTCAATTTGGGTCCACCTTGTAAATGTATGGAGGGTTGTCCAGCCAAGTAATTGGCGCAAGTGGGCCGCTTCGTAGTATTTTAGTATATTGGGGGCTGCCAGGCCTCCTTGTCTCTTGCTTGCCATCATAACAGTTTTAGTAATCCTATGGCTGGACTTTCCCCATAAGAACTGGAGTATAGACCTTTGTATATCTTGTAGTGCCGTTTTTGGGACAGAGATGGGAAGGGTCTCGAATAAGAATAATAATTTAGGCAGCACAGACATTTTTACCGTTGTGATCCTACCCAACCATGAGATTGCCTGGGAGTTCCATTTATTGAGCAGATTCTTAATAGTCTGTATAAGGGGTGGATAGTTGTCCACTAGTGTCAGGGGCAGGCACTAGTGCTAACATTTCCTAAGTGCTAATATTTCGCTAGGAAGAAGGAAAATGGCAGTTAAAATGGTAGTTAAACAAGGCAGTTCATGGAATTAACTCACATCTCTTTTCACTTCTACAGGTAATTCCCATCTGTGTAACCCTCTGCTGTATACTGCTATATAAGCCATTATATTGCAGCCTCCCTATTAATGGTAATTCTCATCTGTGTAACCCTCTGATGTATACTGCTAAATAAGCCATTATATTGCAGCCTCCCTATTAATGGTAATTGTAATTCATCTTGTATCTGCTATGCCAATAACTTTTTCTGTTAGGTCTACCTTGATTTAGTACTTGTGATAGCTGTGTCAAACTCACATCTGTGGCCACTCCTCAGTGAGCAAGAGATGTTTATACAGCCCCAAAACCTGGTTCTGGTGCTTGTAAAACTCTCCCCCTTCCTACACAGCCTATTTACTTTGAACCCTGATTAATTGATTAGACTCTGGCTTTCCCCAATCAGCTGCATATAAATTCAGATGCAGCCATGGGGATGGCACTAGTGTCAGGGGCAGGCACTGGTGCTACCTAGTGCTGGGCGGTATACCGTAAAATACCGAATACCGTTTTTTTTTTAAAAACCGATATTCATTTTTGAAATACCCCCATACCGGTGATGATCGGGTTGCGCCCCGTGCGTACGTGACGTCAGTACGCACGGGCGCCCCGCGCGTACGTGACGTCAGTACGCACGGTGCGCCCGTGCGTACTGACGTCACGTACGCACGGGCGCAACCCGAAGCGGCAACAGAAGCGGCACGGTCCGCATCGCTGGCCGCAGCGCTGGCCAACTGTATGGGGGGCTGTATGGGGGGTGGTGCTTATAAATAATAATCGTAATTATAAGGGGAAAGTTTCCTGCTGGTCACAGCTGGTTACATGCTCCCTCTACTTGCGCCTCACTGGTACAAACCTCCCAAAATTGCACATTCCAAGTACAGAACTGCATGAAGCAGTGCTTCATATACCGATTTAGAACCTCTGAGGAATTGTACCAACATGAGCCTTTCCATATATTTTCAACTTTGTTCCCTGTGGATTAAATACTAATTGTCTCAATAGCAATATTTAGGGGCCCTGGCCACCAATGTTAATTGGAAAAAAAAATACCGTCAAATACCGTGATACCGATATAATTTTGAAAAATACCGTGATATAAATTTTTGGTCATACCGCCCAGCTCTAGTGCTACCATTTCCTAAAAATGGCAGATAAACAAGGCAGTGCTAATATTTCAAGTGCTGGGAAGAAGGAAAGTGGCAGTTAGACAAGGCAGTTGGACAAGGCATTGACAAGGCTCCGAACTATCTCCAATCAAAATTGAAGAACATTGAATCGCAAGAAAACAACTTTGAGTGTTCCTGGTAGTTTGTTATTTCCTACCCCAAAATGTTTTATCCTGCTTTTCTCCTCTTCGCAATTTCATGTTTCTTAAAACATCTCCAGCCACATCCTCCATCTAGTCAGAAAGGTATAGAAATCACTGCCTCTCCTTCCCTCTCAGCACATGAAGTTTTTAAAGTGCTTTGCTCCATAGCTCCAGTTAACTCTTTCTCCTCACATAAAACAAGAACATACTAATCCCACTCTCACCTTGTATTCCTCTCCTTCCTGTTACTTGCTGCTGGTGACATTTCCCCCAACCCTGGCCCTTACCCCATCCCTGTCCTGTTAGGGTCACATTCTCCAAACCCACCTTGTACCCCTTCAAAGTACAGAACCCTTACCCCTATACCCAAAGCCTCTGTTCAAATTTCATGTGCCCTCTGAAATTCCCGCTCCGTCTGCAACAAGCTCACCTCCATCCATGACCTTTTCATTGCTAAATCACTTACCGTATATACTCGAGTATAAGCCGATCCGAATATAAGCCGAGGTACCTAATTTTACCTAAGAAAACTGGAAAAACTTATTGACTATAAGCCGAGGGAAATGCAGCCGCTACTGCAAGTTGGAGGGATATCACCTCCCTCCCAGCAGCCGATCAGCAGAACAATGGGAAGGGAGCAAGATAGCAGCTCCCAGTAGGTATCAGAATAGCACTCAATAGTAAGAAATCCAAGTCTGGCTTGGGACTTCTCCAGTTACATGGAAGTGGGAGAAACAATAGGTTAGCTGAAAGCAGTTCTAATGTGTAGCGCTGGCTGAAAGCTCAGACTCAGGCACACTTTACTGCTGTGCTGCAAGTTGGGGTGATATCCCCCCCTCCCAGCAGCCGATCAGCAGAACAATGGGAAGGGAGCAAGATAGCAGCTCCCAGTAGGTATCAGAATAGCACTCAATAGTAAGAAATCCAAGTCCGGCTTGGGACTCCTCCAGTTACATGGGAGTAGGAGAAACAATAGGTTAGCTGAAAGCAGTTCTAATGTGTAGTGCTGGCTGAGAGCTCAGACTCAAGCACAATGCACTGAGATAGCGCCTACACACCAATATTACAACCAAAAAATACATTTGTTGGTTCAAGAACACAATTTTATTTGCTATGTAAACAGTGTAATTTAGAATTAAAAGTATACCATAAAAATCATGACTGTATTTCTTTAAAATTTACTTTGGGTTGTGCGAGAAAGTGCTTGGCAGCATCTAGTACACAATCTCCAGCCTGGGTCTCCCACTTCAAAGGCAGCAGTGCCACACACCTACTGCTTTCTGTGCCACTCCAACCTGTTCATTAGATATATGCCTCATCCATTATTAGCACTGCTCACTGTGACACAGGGACAATTACTGTTTTGATATATTGAACATATTTCCAGGCTCATGCTGTGTGTATAGAGAAGGGGGGGACGGGACACTGAGCCCCCCCCCATCCTTTCCTCTCTGTGCCGCCTTTCATAATACACACACAATTTTAGCTGCTACACACAACAGCGCATCGTTACACACAGCTAATGGCCGCAATATGCATTTATCCCCTACCCCATGAAGCGCCACATAAGATGCCGCCATGTATGATGCCGCCGCCGATGCACGTTGCATCGGTGCCCTGGCGATGCTCATACCTGTGAGGAGAAGCCCATTTTCAACAAAGCCGCGTGTACGATGCCATGCCGATGCGCGCCAATACAGCCGCTGCTGTCAAGAAGCCGTGCGCACGTTAGGTCGTCACGTGCAACGCTCACATTTCACATCTACCGTATATATGCAAGTATGAGCGCGAGTATAAGCCGAGGTTCACTTTTTAAGCACATTTTTTGTGCTGAAAATCTCGGCTTATACTCGAGTATATACGGTAACTTATTTGCAATAACAGAGACTTGGTTTTCCTCTACTGACACTGCCTCACCTGCTGCTCTGTCCTTTGGGGGGCTACACCTTACTCACACTCCCAGACGTGGAAACAGGGCGGGGGGTGGGGTAGGACTCCTTCTCTTCCCCAGCTATTCATTTAAAGGCCTTCCACCTGCTTGTCTTTCATTCTCCTCATTTGAGGTTCACTCTATTAGGCTCTTCTCCCCTGCTTCGCTTCGCATTGCGGTCATATACCGACCTTCTGGACCAACCTCACAATCCTTTGACAACTTTTCTGCCTGGCTTTCTTACTTCCTTTCCTCTGATTCCCCATTCATTGTACTAGGTGACTATAACATACCTGTTAACAATCCTCATGCCCCTGCTGTCTCTAAACTCTTTTCACTAACATCCTCCTTTGGGTTATCTCTGTGCTCTGACTCCCCCTCTCACTCCAATGGAAACTTCCAGGATCTTATATTTACAAAATGTTGTTCTATCTCAAACTTAACTAACTCCCCTTTCCCCCTCTCTGATCACAATCTGCTCTCATTTGAACTCTCGCTAACTCCCTCTACACCCTCTGCTGTCCCCCAAACCGAGACCTGCAATCCCTAAACACGTCACATCTCTCTTCTTCCTTTGACTTTGAACATCCTAACTGTCTCTTGTCCTAATCAGGCTACCTCTGTCTACTACAGCACACTCACCACTGCCCTCAATGAGCTTGCTCCTGCCAAGATAAAATGCATGAGGCCCAAACCACTCCAACCCTGGCACACTGCTCATACCAAATCCCTCCAAAAACAATCACGTGCACTTGAGCGTTGCTGGCGCAAATCAAGGTCAGAATCAGATTTCTGCAGCTACAAATCTGCTCTGCTCTCCTATAATACCACCCTCCGCCAAGCTAAACAAACCTACTTCACTGCACTCATTAACTCCCTCTCTAAAAAACCTGCACAACTCTTCTCTACCTTTAACTCTTTGCTGTCCCCTTCTCCACCACCTCCGTGTGCTTCGGTCTCTGCTCAAACTATTGCAGAGCACTTTAAAAATAAAATTGACACCATCCGAAGTGACATTGCACAACTTAATCCCCATAACCATTCCCCTCCCTCCCTACTTGCTACCCAGTCTCTTCTTGGATCCTTCTCCCCAGTGACTGAAAGGAAGTCGCAAAACTTTTGGCTTCCTCTCACCTTACTACCTGCCCATTTGATCCCATTCCTACCAAACTTTTACGCAATGCCTTAACTCATCTATTCAATCTCTCGCTCTCTACTGGAATCTTTCCCTCCCAACTGAAGCATGCACTTGTAACCCCTATTCTGAAAAAACCCCTCCAATCCTAGTAACCTCCAACTTATCTCTCTGCTCCCATTCATCTCCAAACTACTCAAGCGCCCAGTCTACAACCGACTGATGCTATTTCTCTCTGACAATAACCTCCTGGATCCCCTATAATCTGGTTTTAGACAACAACACTCCACCGAAACTGCTCTAACACGACTAACAAATGACCTCCTATCGGCTAAAAAACACTACTCGCTACTAATACTTCTCGATCTCTTTGCTGCTTTTGACACTGTGGATCACCCTCTTCTCCTCCAGTCTCTCCGCTCTCTTGGCCTATGTGATGCTGCCTTATCCTGGTTTTCATCTTATCTCCCAGATTGATCCTTCAGTGTCTCTTACAATGGGGAATCATCTTCTCCCTTGCCTATTTCTGTCAGGGTTCCTCAAGGCTCTGTCCTGGGCCCCTTACTATTATCCCTCTATACCTCCTCACTTAGCAAATTAATCAATTCTTTTGGCTTCCTCTCCTAATCTCAACCCAGAGCTTCTAAATCGTGTCTCTTCCTGCCTGTCCGCTATCTCCACTTGGATGTCCCAACGTTACCTAAAATTAAACCTCTCTAATACTGAATTGGTTCTCTTTCTTTGAAATTTTTTTTTTAACTCTGTTCAGTTCCATAATGCTGTCTCTCTAAGAACACTTAATATGAGTTCATATTTCTAGCACCCCAAATCATTTATCATTTCCTTAATCATAAAAAAAACTATTTATCTTCAGAAAGGGTTGTTTCTGGGGTCTATGCTGCCCTAGGGCAGCCTTTCAAATGCTGCCTCCCTCGCAGAGGTGTGAAGAGGGGGCCACATTGCTAGTACAGAGTAGAAAATGTGATTTAAAATCAGAATATCAGCTCTTAAAGCTACCAGGAGCAGCTTTTTGCCGCCCATAGTAACTTGCAGGCTTATGGCAGCAGCACCCCTGTCTTTAGAATATTCAGCTATTGCTGATCTGCAACTGCTTCCCAGTGGACTCTTATAGTGGACTCTTATAGTGAATATCACAAGCATCAGGAATGTGTATCAATTGACTTCTTATTGCCAGTGGAAAGAAACTGATTTTTCCTGTGACAGTTGCTTGAGCTGCCATAGACAGCTCTGTTCCACTGACTGTGACAGGGACAATCAGCTATAATTAAGGCAGGCAATTTCATAGCTGGTATTATAAATCATTAGCTGCCCTTGCAAATACAAAAAGAGGATTGGTGGGGAAAGGTAAATGTAGCCACTGAAAAAGTCAAAAAATAGCTCTCAAGCCACCACGTGCAGCAGAGCCAGGACATTGGTATGTGGGTTAAGCGACTTGTCCAAGGTCACAAGGTGCACCTAGGGTGGAATTGAACCTGAGTGGATCACCAAACTGAAGGCTGATTCCCTAACCACTAGGCTATCTGAGTCCTCCCACTTAAAGGAACAGTAACACCAAAAAATGAAAGTGTATAAAAGTAACTAAAATATAATGTGCTGCTGCCCTGCACTGGTAAAAGTTGTGTGTTTACTTCAGAAAGTCTACTATAATTTATATAAATAAGCTGCTATATAGCCATGGAGGCAGCCATTCAAAGGAGAAAAGGCACAGGCACATAGCAGATAACAGATAAAACACTATTGTATTCTACAGAACTTATCTGTTATTTGCTATATAACCTGTGCCTTTTCTCCTTTTTTCCAGCTTGAATGGCTGCCCCCGTGGCTACACAGCAGCTTATTATATAAATTATAGTAGTGTTACTGTAGCAAACACACCAGTTTTACCAGTGCAGGGCAACAGTGCATTATATTTTTATTACTTGAAAGCTCTTCATTTTTTGGTGTTACTGTTCCTTTAATGGAGGATCTTTTTGGTCTGTTGTCTTAGATATGACAGTTGGTGTGTCCTAACTGTGTGAAGGAAACATGCAGGGTTAAAGCCTGCTGCTTGCACCAAGACCTGTATGGGGGGACTGTTAAATAAGTAGAGAGAATGAATCTGGAAACTGTGCTGCACTATTCATAACTGAAAAATAGGCACAAGATCTATTTGAAAAGTGTTTGACCTGAAAGCAGGTGCTTGTATGGCTATTCAAGCTGGACCCAATAAAGCCCTATGTGGGTTATATGAGAGACTTTCCATACAAGGCTGGCTGGCCACTCATGTATGTTTTCTGCTTTATAAATGTGTATATTGACAGACATATTGGTAGATAGTTTAGAAGCAGGATGGGCAAACAGGAACAGAGCTGCCAATCAGTGGGAATTGCCAGAACATAAGAGACTTTTATCAGGGCTGCCATCAGAAACTTTGGGGCCCCATACAAGTTATTTACATGGGTCCCCCCATGAACACAAGGATGGCACTGGGCAGTGAGTGTGGCAGTGAGTGACACACAGGGAATAGCATATGGATGAAAAGCCTGTTATGACCGCCATTACATGAGGGATATATGGGGATAGGAGAGAGGGTGGGGTTAATAAATGAAAATAATGAAGAAGGCAGTAAATGACACATAGTGGTTGGAAGAGAGTGACATATAGGGAAAGGAGGTGGCACATGAAACACATGAAAGATCCAGCAAAGGGAAACGCAGGGAAAAACACTTGTCTGTAAGAGCCATGAACAATTTTTAACTCTGTTCAGTTCCATAACGCTGTCTCTCTAAGAACACTTAGGGGTATATTTTTCATGCTGTGTAAAAAATGGAGTGAAGCATTACTGGTGATGTTGCCCAGGGCAACCAATCAGTAAATAGATTTTAACAGAAAACCAAAGAAAAGCATCTGATTGGCAGCTATGAGAACATCACTGGTAATGTTTTACTCCACTTTTTATACAGCATGATAAATATACCCCTTATGAGATTAATTCTAAACCAACAGCTGCCTTACAATCAACTCCCAGCATTCATTTTTAAGTTCTACAGATTGTCTCTTGCATTTTTTTGTCAACTCCCAGCCAGTCCAGCCATTATCAGCTTAATATCTACAGTTCCAAAACTTAAGCCCCCCACAATAACCAATTCCAGCTGAACATTTCTACCATAAGCTTTAACAGAGTTCATATTTCTAGCACCCCAATCCTTTATCTAGAAAGATTAATATAGGTATCCCCAAAACAATCAGTTTCCACCTCAGACTTAACTCTTGGGTGTACTTCTAATTTATATGAGCTGAACATTAGATCTATTACAGCTATGTAAAACTTTGCCAGCACTCCTACAGTTCTGATATACAGTAGTACAAGACTATAAAAATAAATGATATATAAAGGAATATATGTGTGCTTATCTTACTAATAAGGTAAAGCAGCACCTTCTCCAGCTCTCTGCATTGCTTTCCCTCAGTAATTTCAGCTCCGTGTAGCCACTCCCTCTGCTGGATGGGCTAATGTTATACTGGGAAGGAAGACAGGGAAGAGTAGCAGGCTACGAGCAGAAACTAAGGAAGATTGTACTTAGCCTGAAAGGTGGAATACATTAAGCCTGGATTATTATTGCCTTATACTTGCACCCCTTCACATCACAACTCTCCTTTCCCCACACAGCCCTCCTAGTGATACGCTGATGTCTGATCTCAACCTGCAAACTCCCTCATGTTCAGTTTTCAGTTAGAAACTTGTACAGCATTATATTGCAAACAAGTTCAAGGTAAATGTACAAAGAACTTAGGTTTGGGGAGGCTTAGCCTCCCTAAGCCTCCATTAAAATCCGCCTATGGGCAGGGCTCTCTTCACCTCTTGTATCGGTTATTGATTGCTTTATATGTTACTCTGTATGTCCAATGTATGTAATTGTACAGCGCTGTGGAATATGTTGGCGCTTTATAAGTAAATGTTAATAATAATAATAATAATACAACTTGTTATATGTGTTTGTTAAATGAATCCCCAGGTATTTGAGGGAATGTTCTTTCCATCTGTAATGAAATTTTGCTGAGAGTGAATTTTTCGCTTCTTTGGCTATATTGAGGGGGAGAACTGTTTTATGCATGTTTAGTTTATACCCTGATATCTTGCTGTATGTCCCTAGGAGGTTATGGAGGTTAGGTAATAAGATTGCTGGGTTTGTAAGGGTTAAGAGGATGTCATTCGCAAATAGGCATATAACAAATTCTTGATCTTTGATTTTGGGGCCTGTGATATCTGGGTGGTTTCTTATAGCTGTGGCAAGAGGTTCGATGCTTAAGGCATATAAAAAAGGTGACAGGGGACAGCCTTGGTGGGTGCCATTTCGGATTGAGATAGTATGAGCAGTCACTCCTGGTAATTTAAGTGTTGCTGTGGGGGATGAGTATAGTTGTTGGATCGCTGTAAGGAATAGTCCTTGTAGGCCTATACCCTGAAGGAGCTCTAACATATATTCCCAGTTGAGCCGATCGAACGCCTTCTTAGTGTCTAGGCTCATTATCAATGCGGGAGTGTGTTGTTTATTTATGACTTCTATAAGGTCTATTGCCCTCCTTGTGTTATCTCCTAATTGTCTGCCTTGGATAAATCCAACTTGGTCTGGGTTGATAAGTTTTGGCATCATTTCTGCTAATCTATTAGCTAATATTTTGGTAAATAGTTTTAGATCTGAGTTCAGAAGGGCTATAGGTCAGTAGCTGCCGCATATACTGGGATCTTTCCCTTTTTTATGTATGAGGGTTATATAAGATGAAAGCTTTGAATGGGGGGTTGTCTTACCCGTCATAAAGGAATTAAATAGTTTTGTAAGATGGGGTGTTAGAATAGCTGCAATTTTTTTGTAGAAGGAATATGGAAAGCCGTCTGGACCTGGGGACTTTGTTGTGGGAAAAGACTGAATGTTAGCTTGTACCTCCTCAGTGGTTATAGCCCTATTCAGGAGTTGTATATCTTCCTGTGTGAGTTGCGAGTGAGTATTGTCTTTAATGAAAGTTCTTCTCTGTGAGGCTAAACTTGTGCGTGATACCCTCTGTGGTTCTGGCAGATTGTACAGATCGTTGTAGTAGATCTGAAATGCTTTTGCAATCTCCACCGGGTCATATAGTAGTGTATTATCTGCAGTTTCTATGGCCAGAATGGCAGATTGTGTTTGTTGGTCCCTTAGTTTCCTGGCTAAGAGGGCATGCGGCTTGTCTCCATATTTCTGAATTTCTGTTTAGTCCAGCGCAATGCCTTTTCTATAGCCTTGGATGCTAAGGTCCGTAACTGTTTGCGTATATTGGAAATTTCCGTCAAGAGTTTTAGTGTAAGTTGTTGAACAGCCCGTTTCTCTGCCATTTTAAGCCTATGTTCTAGAGTTTGTATAGTATGAGAATTCCTTTTTTTTTAATGTTGGTTGCATATATATTAGCAATTGTGAGAGGCTTTCCTGCTATGGATCCCTCCATTATAAGGAAGCGGCCCTTAGGGTTAGATATGGTATTGGCAACTTCAAATGGGCAGTTTTTATGGATAAAAGTTATAAGGCCTGCTTTTTTAGTAGAGTTACAGGCCTGGTAAATTTTTGGGTATTTATGAGTTTTGAGCGTTTGATTCTCGGAGGCTTTGAAATGAGACTCCTGAATTAGAGCTATATCTGGGTTAAGCTTACATAATTCTCTGACAACCATTGACCTTTTCATAACACTGTTCAAACCATTAACATTAAGAGTCAAAATTTTTACCATTGTAAATGTTTAAAGAAAAAGCAAAATAAACATCTATTGTGACACCTATTGGGTATCATTGTATCAAGATGGAGATCACCCCAGGTGATCTCCAAAAAAGGGTTACTTAACATTTTTGGGTGTGGGCTCTGTGGGCTGTAAGGTGCATTTCAATAAACAGACGTGGTCCTGTCATGTCTGCTCTTTAGGGGGGATTGTAGGACCAACGTGACAGCACCCTAGGCTTGTGGTTGATGGCACCCCTGGAAAAAGCTGTCAATGCAGAGAGAAACTGCAACGTTAAACTGATCTTTTAGTAGACTGAAAGTATGGAGAAAATGCCAGGTCCAGAGTATCTAGATAACAGGTCCCATACCTGTATTCAGATAATATTGAAATATTTGGTCCAACAAAAACAAAGGACAGAACAATTGATTATTCTGTATCTTTAGATGAAGGTTTGGAGTGGAGATGGCATAGTATGCTTTAAAAAATTAAATGGCTTAAATAATTTAGTCTAATATAAATCATATACTTGTAAAACATATCTGATACTCCTTTCTATAAAGTGCTAATACAGTCCCAATAAGTTCATCCACATGCTGTGGCCTTCCAAAACAACATAACCTCTGTAGGTATAGGATCTCTTATCCAGAATGCTTGGGGGCCTGGGGTTCTTCACATAAGGGAAGTTTCCTCGCAAAGGAACCTTGTGTATGCCTTCTCACTGGCGGTTAATATTATTGCCAGTGAATAGGCATTTCTGGGAGATTAGTTGTCAGCAGTAGCAGAGATATATTGTGGACAACTAATCTCCCTGTGGGACATTAGCCTAAAGGTAAGGGGGTTGTTTGATTATACTTCCTTTAACCAAATCTATAATGGATCAAACACTGATGTTACATGTATGAAACCCATCTTGATTGCAAGTTAGATTAAACTAATTATTTTATCTCAACTGAACATCGAAAAGAAGTTATATATCCAGTTAAATCTAAATTAGAGTGTATTTGGCAAAATAAATTAGGTTCTGCTTCCCAATGATGCAGCAAAGTAGGGTTAAAGTGGTTATTTTTTCACATATCGCTAAGTATAACAAACTGATTGAAGATAACATACTGTGACAATACATGAGAATACATGAATGTGAGAATCTGAGTTTTGGGTGGTTGGGTGCACACATTTTAATTAACTGTCTCATCTTACTAGTAAAATTTTTTTTATGTAAACGGAGAGGAATCTAATTAGAAAAAAAAATTCCAATCTAAAGTTACATTTAGTGAAAGGGGGCCAGGCTGGCATGGCAGGAGGTGCTGCCAGGTTAGTATTTTAAGTATCATAAGAATGAATCTTCTGAATGTATATTATATAGACATAGCTATCTCTATCTATGAGTTTGTTTTAAAATAAAAAATGTTATTCAAATACGATAAGGATGTTAATCTCTGTGAATAAAGTTGCCAGCAAGCTTGTTCATGGGGATCATTGTCTTTATAGCTGAGAGTGATCATCTTTAACTGCC
The DNA here is from genome assembly GCF_000004195.4 of Xenopus tropicalis. Taxonomy (NCBI): domain Eukaryota; kingdom Metazoa; phylum Chordata; class Amphibia; order Anura; family Pipidae; genus Xenopus; species Xenopus tropicalis. Next base: position 106,135,907 of record NC_030678.2, on the reverse strand, counting down.
AAACAATAACGGTGGCTTTGTCAGATTGATTATATAGAAAGACCTCTAAAGGGGCCTAAGGAAGAGGCAGTGAAGAAGGAAGATGAGGGTTCCAATAAGAACTGGACCACCCCACCCCAAAGTCTAATGTCTTGATACATTTCCCAGGCAACCCATTATCAGTGTGGGAGCCAGACTGCCCTGTCGAGCACTATGCAAAGGAGTGTACACTGTGTGAAATTTGTATTGAGTGCTTATTTGGTACCCTGAGTACCCCTGAAACTATAGCAGGGTAAACGTTGTCCAGTCTGAAGGTCAATTTGGGAAAAATTGGGGATTTTTATTTGCTTAAAAAAAAAAAAAAGGCCATGCACCTCAACAATAATTCATTAGAATTACAAGTTTATACAGACCCTTTTTTTAGGCAAAATCTGTGGGGTCTGTATATTTTTTACATTATGATCTAAATAATCCTGTTTAGGTGCAAAACAGTAATTCTGTGTGTTTGTCTGTTATGTAACTCAGGTATTTTTTCAGAATGTTATGACAAAAATAAAATGAGCCATTTAAAGATTCTTCATGTCAAGCTTTTTAATTTGGGTTACTGTATTTTTTCTTTGATTGCCTTTGAAGGGTCATATTGGACATATTGTTCTCTGAATAATAATAGCTTTTTGAATCTACATAATTTATCAAGCATTCTCTTTCAGAAATGGAGCATCCAAAAATATTCTCAGTTTTCTCTGTAAACTGTAATCAAGTGATTTTCTTTGATTAAATGTTATTCATTTTGCTTTATAAAACTTCCATACACAGATCTGGCTCCAGCATCCTCCAAATCCTTATTCCAAAGTGAATCAATGCCTTCTATATTTGACTTATAGAAGCAGAGACAAACACATTTCCCCAATTCTACTTCTATTTTGCACATTATTTATTAAACAAACATAAATTGATGGGTTGCTTGAATATTTACATACATTTTTTCCAATACGTTAGGTGGCCAGTTTTAAAATACATTAGTATTAGCCTTAAATTAGGTTAAAGCAGGTTATTTGGCCTATGTTAGCTTTTAAAATTATGTCACAGGAGCTTTGTACCCTGTGCATAACCATCATTTAAATCCTTAAAAGACTTCCAAAAATTATTATATGAACATAATACAAATATAAAAGAGAGCTAAGAAAATATTTGTCAGCTGTTACTGTTGGCCATGGGCAAATCATCACTGAATGAAATGTTAATTCTTGGGATTTCCTGGGCTACCATTCAAACTACCATCAAACAGGCCTGAAGAATACAAGAAGTTGAAAGGTGTTCCTTGTGGGTCTGGTTAGTGTCCACAGTGTTCTTCTGACAGTGAGTGATATCAGTTCAGTCAATGTAATTGATAAATATTCACACTACAGGTTTAAAAAGATTTTAAATCCACATTCAGGTAACCAAAGAGAACTCTTGTCTACACTTTGGCTATGCTATGAAATCTTTTTTGGTACTGATTTCTGTAATTCATTGTGGTAATTTTGTTCTTCAACTGTAACCACAAGAAGCAAGGACTTGATCCTTGTCTGCTTTGTAGATACCTTTGGGACTTTTAGAGGAATCATTAAAACATGTTTTTTTCTGTTATACAGATGATACTCACAGGGTTTTATTAATTTTAATGGCGCACTAATGACCCTCACTCCTGGACTCTGTCCCTGTACCCATCAAGAAGACGGGAGTCTCATATACAACAGTGAGCACAACTGCTAATTTTCCCTCTCAAAACCCTACACTGTGGGGGAAAAAAAATATTGAGGACTTGACATAGAGCACTGCACCATTTTTTATTATTTGTCAATAGTAGTAAATTAAGCCCTGGGTACCATAAACAGAAGCATTTTTGTTTCCATTGTATCTTCCTGACCTTTATCCATGATGACAAACAGAAATTACAAGCAGTTCTGGGGTTGGAGGGTTAATTAGATGATACTCTACCACTCCAGGATAATGACTACCAAGTTAAAGGAGAAGAATATCACTGGTGGCTGCCAAATGTTAAGAGAAGGAAATGTACAATCGCTGGGGGGTGCCAAACGTTACCTGATACCCTGGGCTGGTGCCCCTGTCAGCAGAAAACTGCACCGGCTCCATGTACCTGGGTGCAAGCAATCCTCTTCCTCCTGTATTCGTTCTTTGTGATCCCAGGGCCAACACATGCGCAGTACAATGAAAAATGTTAAAGTTTGGCTGTCCATTCCACTGCACATGCGCAAGTGGCACAAAGACAGATGAAGAAAGAAAACCTGTCTTGTCTTTTGGACAGGTGTTTCCATGTGATACTGTCATGATTTTTATGATATCCCTTTTATATCTAAATTACACTGTTGACATAGCAGTGTATCATTCAGCAGAGAAAAGTATTATCCTTTCCATAGATCTTCCCATTCATATTTGTTCACAAAAGATTTACTGGACAAGGGGTGTTTCCCAGTACTCACTGCCTGGCTGTCCCATCTGTCCAAAAACACAGCTTTTTCAGTGCCCAAGCAGTGGCATTTAAAGATCCTACTGAGAAGCACTTAGAGGTTAGTTTTCTGGTCAGCAGGATTTACCTTTAGGCCTGTTATTGTCAGTAGGGGAGCAGTGCAGTGCCCAGGCTCTCCTGGATGAAATTCATAATGCTAACCTGCATGTTCCTATTTGTCTAGATCACAAGTAGCTATGATTTGTTTTCCTTCAAACATTACTAATTTGTGACTCTACCATGCATTCTTAGTGCCTCGAGGTTTCCCCATGATTGTGGTGACAATGATAGTAGTTCTTTGACTTCAGATCCATACAGTAGACATACTTGGCTCTTCACCAGAACTCACTCTACTAGGGCTCTAAATAATATGGTCTTGTGCAGTGGCATATAGATATATATGAGTTTGATTTTTGTTAATGTGCCTCCCAAATGACTTGAGAGAAAGAGACAATGTATACACATGCTAATTCTTGTGCAATCCGGTTAGTTAAACAAGTTAACGTGTTATTTATATAGCATTATCATTCTCCGCAGGACTTTAAAGTGACAGTGACAATTAAAACTACTTCAGAAGTTATCATGTTGATATAGTGTGGTTAATAATAATAACATTTTTCCAAGTGACAAATTGTACTAAATGATCTTATCATGGAAAGAAGCCTCTGACACACATATTCCTTGGACTTTCTCATGATATCCATCCTGCAGCAAATTCCAAAATCCAAAGTGTACATTGGACAGGTAAGTCGATTTTAAGTACTTGAAAACTTAAATAAACTTAATTTTTTTTTCTGCAATCATATCGTTATTCAAAAACTTCTAGTGCAGCGAGTCACCTAAACACCCATCAGTAATATTCAGTCGAATGTTCAAGTTAGAGTAGTATTACGCACCTGTTATTTGTATACTTTGGCCCAACAGCTTTTACTTTTTATTTAGCCTATCAAATAGCTAGCACTGATTACTGGGAGCTGCCATAACATTTGTTTTGCTCTCCTATACTTGTTCCAGTTTTATTCGCTTTTCTGGCCCCAATAAACAAGTTAGCAAACATTTCCTTCAATTACGGACACGTCAGTGTGTTGGGAAGTTGGAAGTAACTTTCCTCAGACATTTCTTGCAGTTCTGCTGTGCGGGCCACATACGTGCCCAGTTTCCGAGCAGACGCGCCAGTTCTGAGGGAAGGCATGCTATTAGTAGAGGTGACCTGTAACTTTACGCCCCGCTATGGCTCTGCTACTACTCGCACTCGTGACTGGAGCTCAGGGAGGAACGAACCCACCTTTTTGGGGAGGAGACAGGGAGCCGAGGGCCGTCTGAGCAACAGGACACTGAGGCGGCATCACTTCCTTTTCGCGGCAACTCCCCCCTCCTGCCGCTGCTTCCACGGCAGCCACATGACACTGAGATACAGAGAAACTGAAGGAAAGAAACAAGAACCGTAACGAAGCGATTTCCCCCGGTCACAAGCAGCCCGTGCTGTGCAGCTCCCGCCCTTCTCTCTCTCTCCGCTTTCTACTATCGCTCTCTCCTTTCCGTCTCCCGCAAGTCGCCATGCCTAATATCGTGCTCTTCAGCGGCAGCTCACACCAGGATCTGTCCCAGAAAGTGGCGGAAAGGCTGGGACTGGAGCTGGGGAAAGTGGTGACAAAGAAATTCAGTAACCAGGAGACGAGGTGAGTCCGGGGGGGAAGGGGCTGACTGTCAGTGAGTAGCGGCGCTTCATGCCATGTTCTTCTCAGGAGGTCACAATACATATAATACATATAGCACATGTGCACCTCATAGCGCTACTAAATTTGGTGCTTAGTGTAGTGTGGGGCTTGGACATTTCCCCCTGTGACACATGGAGCCCAGTCACGTTGTCCTAGCTGCCAGCTCCATTCATTAATGCACTTCTTCCTCCCTATACGGCAAAACCAAAACATTCCCTGTTAAACTGCAGCTGCTAAGGATTGTGGGAGTTGTAGCAGCGCAGGATGTGCTATGGAGGGAGCAGGGATTAAGTGGGTTATTTTCTTGTTAACTTGGAGGTTTGTGCGGTCAGTTCAACAGTGTTATATCATTTGTGAATGCAGAATTTGTATCTAAAATGTGTATTAATCGTATAAGGAGATATCTTATTAAGTGGATACTATTGCTAGTGCTAGTTATCATAAATAAGTATTCTGAACATTCACTTCTTATCAGTCATTTATATAGCGGCAACGTTTTCATCATCATTCACGTCAGTCCGTGCCCCAGAGGTGCTTACAATTTAATCTCCCTATTACACACACACACTAGCATCAGTATTATCAGAAGCCAAGTAACCTTCCTGTATGTTTTGTGAGTGTGGGCGGAAACAAGTATACAGAGGAAACCCATGCAAGCATTTGAGAACTTTAATTTTTTTTTTTAACCATTATTTCTGTTCTATATAATAGAGGTCAAACTAATGGCTAATGGGGTGTCAAGTGTTGCTGGGAGTTGTAACTAGGTGAAAGTCTACATGTAGAGTGTTTCTATTTTTCCATTGTCTTCTATTTTCTTAGGCATATAATTGTCCCTAAGGTAGCTATGGGTACATGGCTGTTGGACCTGTTTCCTGGATCGAGCTGGCTGATGCTGGAATTTGTCTTCTGTCAGCCCCAGGGGGTTTGCTGCACAGCGTCTGGTTGCTAATGCTGTTCTCAGGAGAGCCATGTATATGCAGTGGCGTTAAACAGTGATAACAGTGCTTTAGAAATTAGTACACATGGTGCTACTTGTAGTCAGCTACTTTTTGCAACTACAAAACATTGCCTCTGCTAAAACACACATAGAGACAATTATCAGTATTGTCTATTTTGTAGCCATGACAAGTAGCTATGTGTGTCATTGCCCTTAAGGAAGTTTGGTACATGATGAAGATTAACTGAGTCACAGATATTAAGAAAAACATTTACTTACTGGCAATACCAGCCCATACAAATGGTTTTGGGTTTTATAGATTAATTGCTGCCATAAGACTGTCTGTTTTGCCCAGTTTAACTTCTTTATTGTGGGCAAGTTTGTCATTGATTCGTCTATTTACCAATCAGACTGTTTGTACCAGCTTGATAGCTACCCTGTTGCCTTGCTAGCTGCAAGGATGCAAGTTGGATTTTTTGTTTGGCTTTAAGGGCTCTGGCACACGGGGAGATTAGTCGCCCACGACAAATCTCCCTGTTCGCGGGCGACTAATCTCCCCGGATTGCCATCCCGCCGGCAAAAATGTAGGGATGGCACATGCCTCGCGAGGCAACTTCGGCGATTTGCCGAAATCGCCTGCGCAGCGTGTGCCATCCCACCAGCGACTTACATTTTCGCCGGTGGGATGGTAGTTCGGGGAGATTAGTCGCCCGTGACAGGGGAGATTTGTCGCGGGCGACTAATCTTCCCGTGTGCCAGAGCCCTAAAGGAGAATGCAAGTCAAAATTTAAAAAGCATACTGCCCAATAGTCCTCCTATTGTTTAGTAAAAACCCCACACTTTTGGCTCACCTAATCAAATATTTACTCAGTCACACTTACTTCACATTTTCTAGAACAGGCTGCCATCTCTAAAAAGGTATTCTCCCTTCCTTTCCCTCCTTGCTTCATACTGCACATGTGTTTCATTCCCTCCCCCCCTCCCCTCTGGCAGATCCGCTTCTGATTGACTGGTGGGCATGTGTAGCTCAGAACAGCAGACAGGATCAAGTTACACACATGCTCAGAGAATAGGAAGGCTGCCGCTGGCAGCCTACAGGCAGGACAGAGAGATTTCAGTGATGTCACTGTAGTCTTCACACTGCTGTTGGCTGCCAGAGAAGCAAGCAGGGATCTGGGCATTTAGATATGCAGTAAGTACTTAAAAAGAATGCCTTTAGACTTTTAATTTATATTAACCTTTCATTGTCCTTTAAGGTTATGTTGTGAACTGTACAATTACAAAGCTTGCGTTTTTAAACTCTCTTCTATACATTGGCTACAATATACATTTGACAACCAAAGAAAATCATTTTTGAAGACTTCTAGTAAAATTATAACACACTCCTCCCAAAGTACTATTCTTGTCACACCACCATATTGTTGACTTGCCAGGGATCCCTTGTGGTTGGTTTAGGCTGTGTGCATGCAGCCAAGTTTGTTCTAAACCCCCCAGTTGATTAAACCTTTTTTTGTAGCTTTTTATTTTAAATAATTTTTAAACTTACAAGTACCCTGAGTATTTGTCCATCTTAGAGCCCAGGCTACTTATTCTAAAAATTAAGATGTCTGTTCTAAAAACCGCATAGTTTTAATCCTTTTAAAAATGAGAACTTAATTAAGCACTACGATCCAAGAAATAGGGTGCTTTTGGGGGTTACTTGTGAAGTAATGTCTTCTTTCTTTCTTTTTTTTTTTAATCTGTGTATATTGAGAGTTCCTAATGCAAGCACTGCTCATTTTTACTGATCTTTCCATGGCATTGCGCAACCATTCATTTACTGAAGTGTCAAAGGTGATGAAATGATAATCTCTCAACCAGTGATTTGTGAGGGTTTGGGGTTTAGTCAGATAACAACTGAGGCTGTTATGTGTTGGTTAATTTCTTTGTAAAAGCAGAAATTTTGACAAGTTTAGGCAAGCTGGCCACAGGACCGTTTCCGCAGGCAGAGAAGAAGCCAATGCAAGGTGTTCCGCTCCTTCTTACAAGTGCACTGATGGGAATAGCATCAACCTGAGCACTCAAGGACCAAATTTCTGTGTAAAAATGCATACTTTTGCATTTACATATGGGAACTCAGGTAGAGAATTGGCCCTGTGGTCCACTAGCCTTAGGGTAATGCCAGACATAACAGTTGTGTTTCTTTTTTGTGTTTGTATTCTCCCAAGTGATTTTTAGCCTTGGCGACGGTAATTGACCCCATAAGTTAGTGTCTTTCAACAAACTAGCTTTTATCTTAAGGCTGGCAGCACACAGGGATATTATTTACCTGCGATAAATCTTTGATACCGCAGGCAACTAATCTCCCCGAATGCCTTCCCACCGGAAAGTATGTGAAACGCTGGTGGTATAGCACATGCGTTGCTTTGGTTTACCATAGTCGCCCGAAATTGCCTCATGAGGAAACTTTGGCCTTGGTAGCAAAGGTTTATAATGGGTGATTAATGTCCTTGTGTGCTTGCCCTCTTAGGGTTGCTCTGATACTGCCCCCTCCTTCTCCTATCCTACAGGTTAGTATATAAACATTGCAGCTAGTTTTGACCCTAAACCACCTGCGTCCAACACAACGCCATAAGGCAGCTGTATTTATACTAGCGGATATTTCTCCTGCTATGCCCACCTAAGGCATATTGGGATATTACAATGACGGGTGTAGGAGCCATCTGAGTGAGGACCACATCAACAAGCCAATGTGTTCCCTAATCTGACAGGAAAATCAAACCTGCCTGATTGACACAGGCCAATTTTCAGCCAGTTATCATTCGGTTTGAAGGACTTGAATTGGCAGCTTAAATTTGCCTGTGTATGGCTTTTACTTTTAGAATGTTGCATTCTTCCTAAAGTGCAGTGTTTTATCCCAATACAAAGTATATGTCATAGTTGTAATTTACAGGGTTATATCATAAAAGGTACAAAGCTTACCCACATCGGCTAACCCATATCAACCAATCAGATATTAACATTTAAACAGCTGACCAGCAAATGTTACCTGCTGACTAACTGCTAAAGGTTACTTGCCCATGGCAAGCTTTGCATCTGTTTTTACATTAACGCCTTTGAATGTAGGCACACATAACAAATTCAAAACCACATGCATGTGTTGAGATTAATTTCTTTACCATATGCTGTTGCATTTTCCTGGTGACTCTGTGTGGTATAAATTTGCAGTCTTGCTTGGTGATATGAATAAGGCAGTGCGCCACATGAGCACCTTATGGTTTGTGTTGGTGACTCAGCACCAGTGTGCCATTCTTAACCTGGCCATACTTGTCTGATTTTGGTCATACACCAGTTTTATCTGTACTGCCCAACCATCTGAGTATGTTTGGCCAGTTGAAAAGACCATTTAAAACAGTTAATCCTGCAATCCTGTTCCAGTTTTATAGGTTGTAATGGAAAGTTCTTCTGGGAAGGAAATTAAGTTAAAGTGATTGTCATGATTTTTATGGTATAATTTTTATTACTATATTACACTCTTCACATTGCAAATCATTCTACCATTTTACGTTTTTGAACCAATACATTTATATTTTGTTTAGTTGTTATATTGGTGTGTAGGCAGCCATTTTAGTGCATTGTGTCTGAGTCTGAGCTTTTAGAAGGAGCCAGTGCTACACACTAGAACTGCTTTCGATAACCTATTGTTTCCTCCTACTCCCATGTAACCGAAGGGGTCATAAGCCAGACTTGGATTTTTAATATTAAGTGCTCTTATCATATCAAGCATTAGGTGGGGCATGGGAATTTTTTTTAGCAATATAGGTGTCAGGGAGCTGCTTTCTTGTTACCTGCCCATTGTTTTGCTGATCTGCTGTTGGGGGGAGGGAGAGGAGGGGTGATGCTACTCCAAGTTGCAGTGCAGCAGTAAAGAGTGACTGAAGTGTATCAGAGCACAAGTCACATGGCTAAGGGCACATGAGAACGTAAGAATATGTTTAGCCCCATGTGAAATTTCCCAATATAAAAAATCTGTTGGGTCTTTTGAAAAATGAATATCAATGCACAATTCTGTTGGAGGAGCACTATTAGCTGATGCATTTTGGGGGAAAAAATGTTTTCTGTGACAGAATCCCTTTAAAGGAATACTGTCTCGAGAAAACATTTTTTCTTTGTTTTTTTTTAAAAATGCATCAGTTAATAGTGCTGCTCCAGCAGAATTTTAGAATTTCACATAGGGTTAGCCATAGTCTTCATGTCCCAGGGTGCCACAGCCATGCGACTTGTGCTCCGACGTCAGTTACACTTTACTGCGAACTGCAAGTTGGATTGATATCACCCTCTCCTTTTTCCCCCCCAGGGGCAGATCAGCAGAACAATAGGCAAGTAACCAGACAGCAGCTCCCTGACACCTCTGCTAAAGGATTCAGCTGCCTGAACTGATAATGCCTCCATGGGCTAATAGCACTGCTGGTAATGTCCTGAATTTTAGCAAGTGAGTAAACCGGCAAAACTGCCTATACTGCCTCCCAATAATATAGGGTGGCTTTAAGCAGTTTCTGCCAGCTAAAGTACACTGCCCCATGTGCTATTAGCCTCAACTAGCTTGTACACTAAATGAGATATATATATATAGTATGCCCTTGTAAATAATGTTACATTGGCTTCTATAAACAATAATTCCAGATCCTTAATGCATTATGCATTGAGGGGCAGAAGTAGTGGCACCCAGAATACATAAAATACAGTGAAAAGCAGTTTTGGAAGCAGTCCCAAATACATTAAAGGACAATGAAAGGTTAATATAAATTAAAAGTAAGTCTAAAGGCATTGTTTTTAAATACTTACTGCATATCTAATTTCCCAGATTCCTGCTTGCTTCTCTGAGATATGGTGCTGGCAGCCTACAGCAGTGTGAAGACTACAGTGACATCACTGAAATGTCTCGGTCCTTCCTGTAGGTGCCAGCGGCAGCCTTCCTGTTCTCTTAGCATGTGTGTAACTTGCTCCTGTCTGCTGTTCTGAGCTACACATGCCCACCAGCCAATCAGAAGAGGATCTGGCAGAGGGGGGGGAGGGAATGAAACACATGTGCAGTATGAAGCAAGGAGGGAAAGGAAGGGAGAATACCTTTTTAGAGATGGCTGCCTGTTCTAGAAAATGTGAAGTAAGTGTGACTGAGTAAATATTTGAGTGGTGAGCCAAAAGTGTGGCGTTTTTACTAAACAATAGGAGGACTATTGGGCAGTATGCTTTTTAAATTTTGACTTGCATTCTCCTTTAAAGGAGAAGGAAAGGCTAAATCACTGGAGGGTGGCAAATGTTAGGCACCACACCCCCCACTTCCCCCCAAGTAATTGTAATTGCTTACCTGATACCCCTGGCTGATGCGCCTGTTAGAAAAAAACTGCACCGACCGGGTATATGCGAGCATTCCTTTTCCTTCTGTCTCCTTTCTTCAGAATCGTGGGGCTGACGCATGAGCAGCTGATTGAGAAGCTCGCTGCATGCACAATAATTGAACAAGGAAAGGTTGCCCATATGCACCCCAGCTGGTGCAATTTTCCTTTAACAAGAGCACCGGCTGGGGGGTTGCAGGTAATCGATTACAATCACTGGGCATGCCTAACATTTTGACGTCTCCAGTGATGTAGCCTTTCCTTCTATTTTAAATACAGTGAGAAGCTGTGGGAACTTTAGCCCTAAATACATTAAATACAGTGAAGGACAGTGAGTTCTGACAACCAAGACCCCCTTTGCCCTTCCAAAAAGCAGGTTTCCTGAGGGCTGGAGAGAGAATCTCAGCATTGTAAAGTTCAGAACGTAGTCACAAAACATTTTCATTGCTAAACATGTTCACTATCCCCACTTAGTGGTAGGCATGAGAATAGCATCTAAGTAGGAGAAACCCTGTTTAGCTATTATGTGACTGATTTGTTTTGAAAGTATAGGAGCAGGAGAAACAATAGCTTATCTGAAAGTAGTTCTATGCTGTAGTGCTGGCTCTTTCTGAAAGCTCAGACTCCGGCACAATGCACTGAGATGGCTGCCTACACACCAATATTACAACAAAAAAATATATATTTGTTGGTCCAAGAATTGTAGAGTGAAGTATTTGTAATGTAAACTGTTAAATTTAGAAATAAAAAGTACACCATAAAAATCATGACAATCCCTTTAGCAGAGCTGTGTGCAATGTAATTGTAAGGTGTTTATTATGAATCAACATAACAATGTCACGGAGGCCATATACCTCTATCGCCCCTCGTGCAGTGTCCGTCCATTTAGAACTCCTTTTTACTTTTTTCAGGGACCTACAAAAATGGTGTTAAATCAGGGAAATGCATTATACATTTGTGGGACCATAAAAAAAAAGTGTAAAGTGCAGGAAATATTAAAATCTTTTTTTTTTTTTTTTAACACTATATGACATGAAAGTAAAAGTCTGCTTATGTGGAAAAGGTCTACCACAGTGCTGTCTAACTGGCGGCCTGCGGGCCGCATGCGGCCTGTGAACCCCCCCTGTGTGGCCCCCCCACCTGTCTGGCTGCTTTGATGGCTTACCCTTGTATAAGCTTTACATGGTATCAGTACTGAGACTAACGGGCCCCCTGCATGGTTCTCACCTCAGATTCAAGATGTAATCCCTCTGTATTGTTTAAACATGTAATCCCCTGTACTGTTCACATCTTTTAATCTATGCATTGTTCAACCCCTGCAGTGTTCACACCTCAGGCTGTAATCACCCACATTGTTCAACTGTTCACACCTCAGGCCTGTGTGTAGGCAGCATGGGGCAGGGAGGGTATGGCACAAACAGGCAGCATAGGACAGGGAGGGTATTGAACACACAGGCAGGGTAGGGCAGAGTATGGCACACACAGGCAGAATAGGGCAGAGTATGGCACACACAGGCAGCATATGGCAGGTAGAGTATGGCATACAGGCAGGGTAGGGCAGAGTATAGCACACACAGGCAGGGTAGGGCAGAGTATGGCACACACAGGCAGCATATGGCAGGTAGAGTATGGCACACAGGCAGGGTAGGGCAGAGTATGGCACACAGGCAGGGTAGGGCAGAGTATGGCACACACAGGCAGGGTAGGGCAGAGTATGGCACACACAGGCAGCATATGGCAGGTAGAGTATGGCACACAGGCAGGGTAGGGCAGAGTATGGCACACACAGGCAGCATATGGCAGGCAGAGTATGGCACACACAGGTAGCGTAGGGCAGACAGAGTGATACCCTATGCTGCCTGTGGGAGGTGAACCTGGCAGGGGTTTGTTCTGGGAGTTTGTTAGCAGTTGGAAATAGCCAGTAAATGGTCCCTAAGGTGTGTAATTATGTACTGGGGGTTGCTGTGCTATCCACAGGGGAAGAGTCATATGGATTTTAGGGTGTGTCTTAATATGACATAATATAATTCTTTCACATATGAATGATGGTTGATATCCCTGCAGTGAGGACCAAGCATTTGGGTTTTTGCTGCACTACCACCATTGTGATAAAATGGGTGAAGTTTGAAGTGGGTGTGGTTTAAAAGGGGGGAGTGGCTTCCATTAGCGGCCCTCCACCATGTATGCGCAAGAAATTCCGGCCCTCGGCACCGCAGAAGTTGGACAGCACTGGTCTACCACATGCAGATGTTGTAATCAGTAAGCTTTTTCCAAAGAATCAGTGTGCATGTGTGCATCAGAAATAACTGCACTGCAGCTCATCACATAATATCCCCATATATAATATTTTTATTCCCATTTTTTTGTGTGCTTCAGTTTAGGGGTGAGGTTTCAGGATGGGGCAGGGGACAAAGTGTAGATAACAGGATCACTATCCTGCTATTGGTGCCTCTGGCCATAAGAGCTTGCACTCCAGAATGGACCAATGTGTTAGACACCGCCCAGTGAATATCATCGCTAACTTGACTAGACCCGAGGCCAGTGCTTCTATCCACTGGAAAGTGCACCGGTCCAGGTGCTGCATTGGTCTTCTGCATTGGTCCGCCATCTTGCATGATGCCCCAGTGATCCTTTGTGCTGTCCTGATTGCATGCACGTGCAGTAGAGTGAAATTCATGATTTTAAAATTGAAGTCCAGTCTTTACTGCACATGTGTGGTTTCCAGGACACCTGAAAAGGATTGCTTGGGGCATTGGATGTAAGGTAAGCAATGATGTTCACTGAGGGGGATGTCTAACACATAGTCACCCCCAGGGAATTTCCCTTTACTTGTCCTTAAAAGGTACTTTTAAAGCCACCAAGGTACCTCACCAGATTGTTCTGATGTACAGCACTGTTGCAGCTGACACATCGGAACACCAGAGCTATTGCCACCTAAAAGGTGGTGGTAGCTCTGGGATCCCTAAAGTTGCCAGCATCAGCACAGCAATATTGCGCCTAAAGAATAAGGTACAGACAAAACTTTTACATGCTCTAACTAAGGCACACAACTGCAGCAGTCGATATGCACTTTCCCACATGCTATTGGTTCACATTTAGATTAATGGTAAATCTTCATCAAGTGACAGATAGTGTCAGATAGGGATTGCTTTGGATTTGTTGTTCCCCCCCTAGATTGTTTTGCCTGTATTGATGTAAAAATGGACCAATTATTTAGTTTAGGTAAATGGACCAATTATTTAGTTCAGGTGTGTAGGATCCTTAGAAAGATTAGTGTACATGGGGGGGGGGGAAGTATTACCTGCGATGTCATCACGAACTTCAACATCTGAGGTATGCATCTGTTTTGAAACAAGTGCTATGGACTGATGACAAAAAAATTTATCTCTTTGGCCAAAGTCATCAGAGATTTGTTTGAAGGAAGAAAGGAGCAACAAAAGGTTTTAAAATTGCCCTTACAAACCACTAACATAGAGGGATGTTTTAGCTTTAACTTTTAGTATGTTATAGAATGAAGACTTCTGAGCAACTTTTCAATTGGTCTTTATTTTATTTTTATTTTTTGAATTATTTGCGGCTTCCTTAAACTATTTGTGGTATTCAAATGGGGGTCACTGACCCCAGCAGCCAAAAAGTATACAACCGCTTCATCATTGAAACACTGTAGGTAGACCTTAACCATGCAAGACCACTCAATATCTCTGAATTAAAGAGTGGTCTGCAAGGAAAAGGGGGCAAATGTCGCCAACAAGAACCGAAAGACTCTTAGCTGTATACAGAAGATGTTTAAAAGCTGGAATATGTGCAAGAGAGGGGTATTACAAAATACTGACTTACTAGGGTTCCATGTTTTTTGCATTACGGTTTTATTTGCTCCTATGTTTTTAAGTTTGGGAAATAAAATGTGACTGCATTATTCCAGCAGTTGCTTACTACTTTCCTATTACAAAATTAACTAAATATGTGATTTGGCAAGGGGTGCCCAAACTCTTGCTGTCGCTGATAACAGATAAGGCTGATGCCACACCAGGCGTAGGGCTGATTTTTTCGGCAAGCGGAAAAACGCTTGCCGAAAATTCAGCCCTACGCCTGCTACTTGTGCCTGCACCCGAATGAATGGGATACGCTCGGGTGCAGGCACATGTAGCCGATATACGCATGAAAACGCGTGAGAATGCAAAGTCTCGCGTTTTCATGCGTATATCGGCTACATGTGCCTGCACCCGAGCGTATCCCATTCATTCGGGTGCAGGCACAAGTAGCAGGCGTAGGGCTGAATTTTCGGCAAGCGTTTTTCCGCTTGCCGAAAAAATCAGCCCTACGCCTGGTGTGGCATCAGCCTAAGCTGTGTAGAAAACAATGGGTTTACTGGTTACACAGGTCGATGAACAGGAGCTGAAGGCTATTTATGGCTCTCAGAAAACTGCTCTTATATAAAATAAGGACATTTGTTCGAAATAAATAGTTTTTGTAAGTGCTCAATCAACAAACTGTAAATGTAAAAAATATATATATTTTTACTTTTGACTGGTCATTAGAGTTCTCGATGTGTTTGAGTAAAGAAGAAGCTGGGATTTGTTAGCAGTATCTCAAAACTCTCTCCTATGCTTAATTGAAGATATCAAAGCATTTAGCAGTGTTTATAGTACAGGTATCGGACCCCTTATCCGGAAACCCGTTATCCAGAAAGCTCTGAATTACGGAATGCCCGTCTCCCATAGACTCCATTTTAATCAAATAATTCAGAATTTTAAAATTGATTTCCTTTTTCTATGTAGAAATAAAACAGAACCTTGTAATTGATTCCAACTAAGATATAATTAATCCTTACTGGATGCAAAACAATCCTATTGGGTTTAATGTTTTATTGATTTTTTAGTAGACTTAAGGTATGGAGATACAAATTACGGAAAGACCCCTTATCCGGAATACCCTTGGTCCCGAGCATTCTGGATAATGGGTCCTATACCTGTATATGTTTGTTATGTAGTAATATTTATAACCATGGAAATGTGTACCAAATATTTGTATTATTTTACTTTTATATTTTCATTATTACTTGACATTTTTGGTGAAAAATATCTTGTGATCAAATTCAGCAGAGCTAGTTATTTAATAAATTGCTGCAGCTCATAAATCCTTAAGCTTCATGTTTATAAAATCAGGACTAATTTGTTCAGCTTTTGTAATGATTTTAGAATGTTTTTGCACATAAGCATTTCCTTTTCAGAAGAGCATTAGATCAGGAGGTTTGCACTGAATGAGTCAATGGAATGCTGGCCACCATTCATGCATGAGTAGTGCTTGCTTGGTTTGTTCTTGTTCCAGCAGCAAAACCATGGCATGTTTGGCTCGCCAAGCAAAACGTCACTAAAAAATAATGTTAGGTTTAAATGGAAATATTTCATTTGTGTGAATGGTTGTGTTATTATGGAAACACAGCTTGGTTTTGTCATTCAGAAAGAGCATGATTTTTTTTTTTGTCATGTAATACACGTTGTGCTAATTGCGTTGTCATGTCGTTTCAAGCAGCACAGAGACCGGACTTTACTGCTGACATAATGCAGCAGGTGTGGGGGTGGGGGAGAAAGATTTTGTATTGTATGCACTGTGTACCTGGCAGGTGCATGTTAGGAGCTTGGTTGCCAAGGTGCATTACTTAAATGGATTTTCTGCAAATTGAATTGGAAGGGTCAGATGGAAAATTTCAACTGCTGTAACAATATGGTGCAATTGCATTATTTCAGGCATAGTGTTTTTTGTTTTTATCTCTCCCATAAATCATTGCATAATTTCCCATGCTCGCACTTTCTAGGCATTCTATTTCAGTTCCTTCAATGTTATATTTCAGTTCCTATTCGATCTTTATAATTGCTTGTGTTGCAATTTGTAAAATTTTATTCCATAAATTAATTGGTCACCAGCCTTTTAAATAAAGCACATAAACTTTGGTGGATGGTTTACTCCAGATAATACTGGACTAATACAGCATGGGTTATTTCAGTTAGACTTCATAGTTTCCATGCCTTTGGGTCTATTCTTAAAGACTTCAAAACTATTAAAACTATTTCTGTTTATTTGGACATGTTCTAGACCAGACTGGGTTTAGTTCCCTGCAGGGGTTATTTGTGGAATAGAAAGTTCCTTCGTCTCACCACTCATGTACTACCAGCATACAAAATTCTTAATGCTAGAATCAGCATGGCACATTCTGACTTTAAAGAGATCTCATTGCTAATTGTCAGAAACATGATTCACCTCCCACAAAATCTGGTATGGACTGGTTTAATAGTCAAACAAGCAAAATTAAAAACACCCATACACAACTAGTTATCCTTGGCTAATGGTACACAGAGCATGAAGTCACATTTCATGTAGGGAAGAAGCACACCTTCATGCCAGCAAATGCCTTTAACACATTTATTGCAGAAATATATAGCAATACAGAAAAAACTTCTCTATACTCCCAATACTTTAAGTACCATACAAATCATGTGATACAAACATATGACTTATTTAACCCTTTCCAGACTGTATAATTTAAAAAGTCCAATACAGCCACTCCATGTTTTATTAATATAGTTCTCAAAAATCCAGTTTCACTGCAATCCTTATAATTCATTACCTGTAAAAATGTAACAATAAAGTATCACATTCAAAACAGCAGCTGATACGTTATATATCAATAAATAAATACAAAGTACATTTCATAAAAAGCATTGTAAACTAAAACTTTCATTTAATTCTTGTGGAGAAAGAGAGTTTAATTTTTTAATCCACACTGTTTCTCTTCTTAATAAATGTTGACTCTGATTACCACCCCTGAGCCAAGTAACTTGCTCAAGTATTGCCCATCTCATTGTGCAACTGTATGCTTAGCATAATAAAAATTTTTGTTATTAAAATTGTTTTGATAGCTCGGATAAATTCTTTTTATAGACAATATCATCTTGTTTATCTTTTTCTTTCTATGGCGTATAGTTCCATATGTTACTCTTAAGTTCATTTAACTGGGTTGTTATGGTTTTAGCTGTCTGTCCAACATAGGATAATCCACATAGACTACCCCAGAACAATTACAGTGAAGTGTCCCTTGATCTCTATTGGCGTACTTTTGGTAGGATGCGCAATAGTTTCACCACGTATGATGCCTGTGCATTGTACACGCACACCACAACCAAACACCCCTATCTTTAAAGGAGCAAATAAACCACTTTTTTATCCTTCTGTAATACATTTTTAGGTGCCATCTGTCCTATTGTTTTACCCCTTCAATAAGAAAACAACTAAGCCTCTCCAAACTTCCCAATCCATCCCCATCCAAAATTCTTTTGATATGTGGAGATACAGTGCCAAATGTGGAAGCAGAAGGGACTTTTCTGCCTTTGATTTTAGAACTCTTCCTCTTACCCTTCATTATAGCCCCTCTGCAAATTTTTTTTTTTTTTTTTTTTTTTTTTTTTTTTAACTATTGCATCTGCCTCAAGTTCATATAGGCTATCATTTGATGTAATGCATCTCACTCTGTTTAATCGACTGTATGGAAGACTTTTGAAAACTCATCACAGACATCTAAGGAACATATCTATCTGGAAGCTGGCAGAAACATGATTCACCTCCCTTGATATCTGGTATGGAGTGGTTTAATAGCCAAACAAGCAAAATAAAAACACCTATACACAACTAGTTGTCCTTGGCTAATGGTACACAGAGCATGGACAATCACCACTCACCACATGTCATCGTTCTACATGCTATCAAATGAATAGGGTCCTTTCAGCTGGGTATTCTGATCATCGACAGGCAGAGAGGGGTGTTTTGTCCATCGCTGTTTTCTGTCTGAAGGCAGGAGCTGACAAGAAGCCTTGTGTGTTATAGGTCTTACAGGGGATAGGAGATGGGTGGCCTTCAAGAAGTGGAATAGGGACCATTCTCTATGGTTAATGCTGCAGGACTTAAGTGCTTCAATATAATAATCAAACATTTCCATTACTTTGTCCCTTAATTGCCCTTTTGGAATATGGCATATAAGCATATTATTTACAGTTACTTTTTAACTGGCTGGAAAACACCTGATCATGGCAGCTGGGCCTGTAATTTACTTCAGTTGAAGAAACAACCAAGAACAGCAGGGACGAAAGGCTAGAGTTTGCATTTCTTCACCAAAATCTGTCGTGTGTGCCAACGTGGATGATTCCCGTGTGATGAATCATCATACATGGGCAGATTTTAGCTGCTTAAGCCCGACTTGCCAACTTATCAGCCCATGTTTAAGGCCTTCTGACAGGCCTTCCCTATTGATATGTGGGCAAAAATTGTCCAGATGTCGATTGGACAGGCTCAATTTTTTTTATACACTCTGGCTTTTTCTATGCCCATCATTGACAATATCACCCACCCAAGATGGGCGTATCGGGGGGGAAAGATTTGCTCCTTTGGTGAGCTCACCAAATGAGCAAATCTTACCGTGAAATGCCATCTTGCGTTAGCAGCCACTGGCTTACAGGCAGGCTCTTACAAGCTTGTGCACAAATGTTTACATTAACATGTTTTTGAATTTAGTACATCTGTATGTGATATTCACAATTTGAATATTGTCATGTTTTGGGCCACAACCCCATATCAATATAGGCCCTGCATGGTCTGTAACCCCTTCTACTTTTTTATGTTTGTGTCTGTATTCGGCATGCTAAGCCACAAAACAGAACTGTAAGTTTTTCTATAGGAAGGTCCACAAATTTTATCCCATCCAAGTTTTTATAACCAAGAAGTGCATTATCTCTGTGCAGTTGCAAGAAAATCTGATAGCTGTTTTCATGCACCCAGCTTATTTTAATTTCGCATTGATAGGAATGCCTCTCAATTAAAAGATGGCTGCAGTAATGCTGTGTGAAAATAATGTGGACACATACTATTTAATGCCCTGAGAGCTTTGCTGTCCTGGCATCAGTACAAACAGGACGTAGCGTAAATATTTGAAATTGCATGTCATAATTACAGAATTGCACGTCATAATTACATTCTGTACTATAACCTTCACTTTGGTGTAATAGGTATTTAATCAGAGTAAAAATCATTTAAAACTGCTATTCAGTAATCAGCACTTTGACATTATGCTAGTTTCAGCATCATTAAAAAGCCAGGTATTTTTTAGCACCCTGTCTCTTGCGTGGCATGCAAATGTGTGTAAGTAATAAACACTGATTAACTGTGTCAGGTAATGGCAGAAGCCGCTTTTGAAATGTTCTTCTTTTTATCCATTGTATAAACTTCTTTTGCTTGCTTTGGATAGTGAAATTTAGTGAACGAATATACTCCACAGAGATAGATAAATATAAGTTTAAAGCTGGCCATACACTATAAAAGGTGAGGTGGCCAATCAAGTGGATATTTCCCATGATATTGGGTTAATGCAATCATTTGGCCCTCAGATTACAGCGAAGGGCCATTGGAGCGAGGAACACATCAACAAACTGATGCAGTCCTTGATCCAACAGAAACATCAAACCTTCCTCTTCCATAGCTGGGTGATTTTTGGGCATATATCAGTCAGGTAGGCTTGTTGGAGTACCACATACATGAGCAGATAAGCTGTTGAATCGGTCTGAAGGACCCAAATTGTCATCTTTAATCTGGTACCTTAAGTCAGTGTCAATATTAATGGACTTTGGTGTTGTGATCATCACTAAAGCTTTTCCCTTGGTGGCTTTTTATCATCCCAAAAATACAATTGCTGGTCCAGGGTGTTACTCACGTCAGTCAAGGACCTATGCTCAGTAATGGTCTTTTTAAATCAACTACAAGTACTGCTAATATGTTGTAGCCCCCCCCCCCCCCCCCCCCAGCACTGCCTGACCAAATAGCACTCCTACATTCATCATTTGTCTGTCTGCTTCAGGTAATACATGCTCACTTGTGCTTATGCGTGTGTGTTGTGAGTATGTAAAAGGCAAAAAGTTTGATAACAATTTGCATACAACACACATACAAATGCACAATTTTGGCTAGTGTACATACGCATGATTCTTTTTATTTTATTGTTTAGTGTTGTTTTACACTGAAGTGTTATTACCTAGTGTGAGACGTTTTTTATTTTATTTGAGTGATTGTATTGCATTTTTAAAGAATTTACTGGACTTTTACTGCTGCCGTATTGTTTTTTTAAACCTTTTGTGTGCAAAATGTTCATTTTGGGGCCCCTATTTGCCACATAGTTTTGCAGTCCTTTGCATATCAAGTGGGTTTTTGGAAATTTTGTAAAACCTGCAAGCTTTAGCAGAGTTTTGTAGTTTGGTAGTTAGTTTTTGTCAGTGGAGGAGACTATTGCTGATCCCCACTAACTGCTTCCTTGTAGAGATTAGCAGCACATAGCAGGAAGAGCCTGAGCAACTCTAGGACTGCTTTATGGCTATCCATACTACGTGTTTGCATATTATGAATTGTATAGTCTGGCAATAAATGTTGATTAATAATTTTTAAACAGAGTAACTGTATCTTTAAGCTGGTAATTTAATGAGTATCAAAGACAATCAAGAGAATATTTATATACTACAGTTCTATGAATATGCAAGTCACCTGTTGGTTTCACTGTTTTTCTACTCTGTATAGAGTGTTTAAACATGTTTAATTTGGGATTGTGTACTTAATGCTGCTTTGCATTTATACTGTGCTGACTTGGAATGTGTACGCTGTTCCCAGATCATTCTAGTTCTACTGAAACACTATTTGTTTGTTCTGCTTTGGTCTGTTCCTACAGACAGGAAAAAACTTTATGAGAAAACTTACAAATGTTTGGGAAAAAATGCTAGCGTTTTTTTTAATGAGTTTGTAATCTTGTTGAAATGCCATTAGCAATCTAAGTAATATTTGAGGTGTGTTAGTGTTTACTAAATCACACCGTGTTCTGTTTCACAATAAGGCTTAACCAGGCTAAGCGAGAAAATGAGTTCAGTTTTATAATTCTCTAAGGTGAGGAATAGGAAGGTTGCTGTGCTAAACCTCGGCCATCCAGATGTTGCATGAGCTTTAAAGAAGGAAAGGTAAAAATTAAGTAAGTTTTTAAAAAAGGTCAAGATGTATATACAGCCATAAGCATTCACGGAAAAGCTGCACTGAGTACTCTATCAAAAGAGACACAAGATTTCTTGTCTTCTTTTTTTGTAAACATGTTGTTTGGTATCAGACTTTCTCTCTCAGAAAATTCCTTCTCTCCTGGGCCACGAGTCTGCACAGCTCTCTCCTCTCTCCCTTCTCCTGCACCCCCTCCCATCAGAATGTGTGATCTATTCTATCAACCCCTAGAGCTGCAGCAGGAAGCTACCGGAGACCAAGCTAAAATGGCAGCTGCTATATTAAAGAAATGAACGGAGCTTCTAGGGCTCTTTATGGTAAAGTTTTCTGAAGAATAAAAATTAATTAATAGCATCCTAGGTGGCACTAATGTGGCGTATCTGAAGCAGTAAAATGCCGAAATGACTTTCCTTCTCCTTTAAAGTGAAAATATACCCTTTTTTGACATGAGCCACATAGATACTTGATAGGTCCCATACATGTACAAATTTTATTTTCACTCCATTCTGCTCATAACAAAATAAATGAGGGACAGATTTAATGAATGACTTTATGGTATATTATTTAACAGTCTAGCATTGTTTCCTGTCAGCTGGTATGTACCTTTTACTTTCATTGTGTTTTTATTGCAAGAGTTCTATGACCTGTACATTACCTGTGACATTGCTGGATGAGTCATAATGGAATATCTGTAATAGCGCTCAACACATTCACATTCAATCACATTTAATTTTTTAGGAAGGTTTCAGCGCAAAAAAATGTCCATAGACTCCAGTGGGCGCAACAAAATGTGGAATTTCGCTGCTAATCCATGCCTGCTGAAAAAATTTGCTCGTTACTCGTAAACATTAAAAATTGCTGCGGTGTGTTAAGTAACAGCTACAAATGCAGTCAGCATAGCCAAATTTAGCTAGTTTCATCAATTCTGGCTGATGCCTGCTCATGTGGGTCCCTCACCCATTCTGATTGGACATCTTGGTAAATCCGTAAAAGCTGTTGATCACTTTTTTTTTTGTAAGTGATGACAACTGAATGGCCCTGGTGCTACTTATTTTGTGTATCAAGGTCACTGCAAAAGAAATTATTTTAGCCTTTTTTAGGCAGTTTTGATCAGATGTGTAGCCAGTGTAATATATCAAGTTTATGTCACGTTCCTAGATTAACTGACAGTTTACAGTTGTCCTTCATTTTTAGTGGAACTGAGAAATATTTACTTTTATTTCTCCATTTTCTTCCCCAGATAAATCCCAAAACAGATGTTTGTCTTACTAAGGAAATGGTCAAACGTGAAGGTTACTGTTTAGCTTTGGCTTCCCTGCTGCTATCACTGTGGGAAATTCAAAACACTTGCATGTTTGAAATTGTTTTTTGATTCAGCCATGGCAAAACTATATGGTAGCTAAGTATTGAAAAATCCTAGTGCTTCTGTTTTTCAAACTGTAGTCCTTACATAGCCTCCTTCATCTATATGGTAGAGAACAATAACTTCAATTCTTCACATAAGTTTATTTACAACATGCTGCATACTCTTCACTATTACAGTGCATATACTTCCTAACACATTTCAAACAAATACTGTTACACCTACCTCTACTGTCCCCAACTTGCTTAGGGCAGTGGCACACAGGGAGATTTGTTGGCTGAAAATGACATCACAACTGTTACTTTGCTTGCGCACATTCAAATGTTAATATATTTTTGGTAATTGAAATGTTAGCAAAGGGAATGGCAATTTCGGGAGATTTGCAGCCCATGGTAGAGCATGATCTTTCATAATTAAACATCCTTGTAGCTTATCCTATCGCTCTTATGGGGCTTCAGCAACCTCTGATGGGATCATGAGAAATTATATTTATTGACAGTTTTATAATGACATTGGAAGTTTTTCTGTTTATGTAAACAGCAAGGTTGGTAATTTTGAAAAGTTGCAGTGAAGAAGTACAGCTATTTTTTTTTAATGATATTTATCTGCTAATTGTACTTTTATTCGTTAGTCATATGCAAATGGAGAACCAAGAAATGAATTTTGGATCAGGGCCGATACCTTTTTTCAGTTTCTTAGGCCTAATGAATCACGTTAAATATTTCTGCTGTTCACCAAATGACTAGTGATGAGAGAATCCGTCCCGTTTTTTTTGCCGAAAACTTTGTGTAACAGCAGAAATGTTGCTACTATACAGGGTCTTTTTTGTACCCACTGGAGTCTGGACATTTTCCTGCCAAAACCTGGTGAAAAATTTTAACTATAAATGACCTCAACTTGTTTTTCTCTTGTAGTGTGGAGATTGGTGAAAGTGTAAGGGGAGAAGATGTTTATATTATACAGAGTGGTTGTGGGGAAATAAATGACAACCTGATGGAGCTCCTGATCATGATAAATGCCTGCAAAATTGCTTCCTCGTCTCGTGTCACAGCCGTTATTCCATGTTTCCCTTACGCCCGGCAAGACAAAAAAGATAAGGTATGTAAGTGCATTAGATTAACTTTTCTTCCACTTACTTTTATCCTGTGACAGCTTTATGAACTACTTTGCATTTACTTGCGTTATATATCACCAGCCTTGTCATCATTTGCCTTGCAAACTTGTTACTGCACAGGTCATTAGCTTTTTCGAATTTAATAGACTGAACAAAACAGACTCTAGGTATCATCAAGCATTAATGCAGTTAGAATAAAGAGTCACATAATGAGTTGGTGGATAGGAACAAACTTCCTCCATATTACTGACCTACATTACAAATCCACTATGTTTTGTAACACTTGGAGCATAGATCTGTTCAGGGGAATGGTTAGATACAGTTTTATGCAATATCAGCTCATGCTGTGGACTAATATTGGACTTCTGGTTTTGCTGCTCTTAAAATGAGAAGAAGCTGAGGAAGACACTGTAATTGGACATAATTTTACATTTACATACCTTTAGTGTTCTGATGTATTCATAAAGTTTGTCACTCTTTATTTGCTGAAGTCAAAAAGGAAATATGATTAAAGGACAACAAAACTGAAAAACAAGTAAATGTAAGCTATGACAAGGCAGGCCATAGGGGGGTCCATTAACCCATTTACATTTCACTGCATAGACAACTATCAATCTTAGGGACATATTGCTTCTTATGCTATGTCTGTACCCTATTTTCCAGTTTTCATTTAACCACAAACTCCAGTAACTGCAAACAGTTATTGACTTCCTCTCTCAGAAACATCCTTAGTTCCCGGGGCAAGAGTCTGCTCAGTTCTCTCCTCTCTCCCCTCTCCTGCTCTCCCCTCCCACCAGAATGCTAAGAGCTTCTAAAACGGTTTACTCAGGTATGGTAATGGTCTCTGCAGAATAAATATATTGTTCTAGGTGGCACTAATGTGGCAAATCTATTGGCAGTAAAATGCCAAAATGATTTTCCTTCTTCTTTAATATTAGATCATAATAGGTTACCACTGAACATACTTCATGGTAAAAAAAAAAAAGATGAAGTGCTTTCTAAATAGTGTTGTACAGGTTATTTTACAATATCATTGTAGCCCCAGTAAATATTTTGTTTCAGAAACTTTTTTATATATATATATATAATAATATGACATCCCATAGCAAAGAAAACATGGGAACAGACTGGAGTGTCAGTGTAGTAATGGGCGGAACACTCCCTACCAAGGAAAATGGGATGCAGTTCTACCTCAGCCAAGGCTTTTGCTGCCGGCTGCATGAGAAACAATACAAATGTTGTGTGAGCTGAGGGGAAAATTAGGTGAGGGTTACATTAGCAATAGGAAATGTTGTAAAATGTGGTAGAACATGAATTGAAAATATGTAGTTATTCACCAAATCCAGTGATAATACTGAGGCTACATGCCATATAACTAGGAAGGGGAAGAAAAAGTACTTCATGAGGAACACTATCAAACAAAATATAAATATAAACTTCACCCCACGGAAGTACATAGTACAGGTATGGGACCTGTTATCCAGAATGCTTGGAGCTTGGGGTCTTCCTGTTGCTTGGATACATTAAGCACACAAACCTGATAATTAATAATTAAACCTGATAGGATTGTTTTGCCTCCAAAAGGGATTAATTATATCTTAGTCAGGATCAAGTACATGGTACTGCTTTGTTATAACAGAGAAAAAGTTAATAATTGTTAAAAATTGCAGTTATTTGATTATAATGAAGTTTATGGGAGATGGTTTATGGGTGATTTGGAACTTACTGGATAACGGGTGATTTGGAACTTACTGGATAACGGGTTTCCAGATAATGGATTCTGACCCCCCACCCCCAAGCAGTCTGGCTCTGTGTGGAGGCTTTTGGTTCAGTATAATGTTTTAATCTTTAAAAAAAAGATGACTTGATTATCAGAAACAGTTCAGTATTTTTAATTGGTTATGTTTTAGAATGGGTAATTTTTTCCATGATAGTTCACTTTTTACCTTAAAGACTTATGGCAAGTCTAATTCACTACCAAATAAACTTGTTCCTAATCAATGTAAATTTTACATACATAAAATGATTCAGTTAAATCAAATTTGACGTGTAAGCTGCTAAGGACTTGAAAATGGTCCTCTATGTGCTTCTGTTTTTGTTCTTAAACTCATTGTACCTCTATTCCCCTTATTCAGAGTCGTGCACCCATATCTGCCAAGCTTGTTGCAAACATGCTCTCAGTTGCTGGGGCTGACCACATAATCACCATGGATCTCCACGCTTCCCAGATACAGGTAGTTATTTTAAAAGTGCTATTTTTGGAGTAGCCCTAGGCTTTCATTTATAGAGACTCTAATCCCAATATGGTTGTTTTTCCCAGACCAATATGTAGTAAATAGTTGACATTTTCTTCTCCTACTTTCCCATCTTTGCTATAACAACTAAATGGGTGGCCCAGTCAACTTAGTCCACTTTCTGACTAGGTATTATGATATCACAGCAGTTAATCATTTCTCCAGTCATCCAGCCAGTAATCCAGCAAGTAGCTTCCCTTAGCGTGTTATTATTTTTATTGTACAGAAAATTCATTGTTTGCTAAACTGGATTTTTTCCCTGGTACTTCTAGTTGTTCTGGAGGGACCTTTACTGTAAACCAAATATCTCCAGACAAAATGTGTGAATTACACATTTTGAAATAAGGAATTTTGCATTTAAAGACTAGAAATCATACATTGGTACATAAGGACAAGGCTTGGAGTCACTCTTAATAGATAGTGAGACAGACTATACTACAGCTTATTTTGTCTAAGGAACATGAGCACTGGACTGAAGGTTTCAGTCGATGTGTGTATCGGCGCAGGCAGCTGCAAGCTTTGTTTTTTGGTAAACTAAACAAAAAAGAATAATGTCATTAGATGGGGGTAATTGTGTCTTTTGCTGTATACTTCTATACTACATATCATAATTGCCACCCCCTTTTAAATATATGTTCCTTTTAGTTAAGTGGTACAGTCCCTTTAAATAAAACTAATATGTTGACTAGCATTGTTTTTATCTTGTGTGTGAGAATGTGATTTTCCTTTTAGGGTTTCTTTGACATTCCTGTAGATAACCTGTATGCTGAACCAGCTGTACTTCAGTGGATCCGAGAAAATATTCCCGAGTGGAAGAACTCAATTATTGTTTCTCCTGATGCTGGCGGTGCCAAAAGGTAATAGTGGAAGCTGGAGGGTATCTTTAATAAAGAGATGAAAACAAAAATGCTAAACCTGGCTTCTCCTTAAAAATGTGCTTAATTTAATTGTATGATACTGTTAGGGCTGTGGCAGACGGGGAGACTAGTCGCCCGCGACAAATCTCACTTGTCGCGGGCGACTAGTCTCCCCGAAATACCATCCCACCGGCGAGTATGTAAATGGGATGGCATACGCAAAATCGTGGAAGTTGCCTGGAGAGGAAACTTCTGCAATTTCGGGGAAATCGCGGCGCCGCGTATGCCATGCCACCAGCGATTTACATACTCGCCAGTGGGATGGTATTTCAGGAAGACTAGTCACCCACGACAAGGGAGATTTGTTGTTGGCGGCTAGTATCCCCGTCTGCCACAGCCCTTATACTTTATTTCTACTCTTTTTTTCCTCTGAGCAAATATGTAAATATATGTGAAACTAAATTGTTTAGTTTTCTTTTGTCATGTTCTCTTTAAAGTCTCCTTATTCAAAATATAAATTCTTATTTAGGTGCAGGTAATCATCAGAGAAACATTTTTGCACTGGTTTGTGTCTGGCTCTCCCTTTGTATGATAGGGGTACATATTTATTGCAGACTATTAGTTCAAAGCTTTTGATGTTGTGCATGTAAATTTCTTATGTATTTTGAAGTAGTAGCGGCATTTCTATGTTTAACCTCTTCTTATCCATTGTGTAACCATAGCCCTGTTAAGTTTATTGGCAGTTTATATAATTCATACTTAACAGCTTCCAAAATACATGTATTTCCAAACTGCAGACTAATGTTGACTATATACACTAATATCTGCCAAGACACGTAGATCTCTGGCCATCAAGGAGGTAGGGAAAGGTGGCCATACATGTTAAGATCTGCTTGTTTAGAAAGGTCACCAATCTGCCTGTGTATTCCCACTTTTAGATTGTACTGATCCATCCGATTTTCAAACAGACCAACAATTGGACTACATAGAGATATGCAGACCCTTTGGGAGAGGACCATACTTAAGGCCTGATGTACTCCTCGCCCTTTAACCTGGCACATTTGCAGACTGAAAACTGTTTGAGACAGCCTGTTAATAAGCCCTCTCTGTATATCAGCAAATCTTTGCCCCATATCTAGTAACCCATTGCAAGTCAGCAAGTGCCATTTACTGTTGTTTAAAAGAAGATATAAGACTAGTTGCTGTGGGTAACTAGACCTTGTACAGTTCATAAGCTTTTCTAGATTACTACCAGTGATTTAAAGGGACAGTATACACCTAAAACACCTTTGTTAAAGAATGTTTTGCTAATAAATAGAACTTGTGTTCTTTCAGTTTTATTATTTTAATTATAAACAGGGTAATTTGCTCAGAGTTTCTTAGCTGCATTTAAACAAGCACCTCCCTTCCCTAAAATACAGCCTTTATGCATCATTGGAGGGACTTTTTTTTTATTATTGTTTTTTTGTGGTTTTTACACTTAATGAATTAAAAAAAATTTTAGTTTTTGATCAATTATTAAAACACAATTTTTAGTGCTAGTTAGTAAAGCTGGCCCATTTTGTGTTACCACCAAACCTTTATGAGGGTATAGGTATGATTAATTTTTGCTATGCTTTCAAGACTTAGGTGTCTACCCTATATATTAAATACTGAAACATTTGCATGCTGTCTAAGTGCCATCTAGTGGTAGGCCTTAACGGAGCACCAATTAATAATGTGGGAGGTATAAATGTGATTCTAGACTGATATTTCATTAATTCTTTAGTGTATTATTTGGCGTTCAGCATAAATTAAAAATATGATTTAAGAAATCCTGAAGCAAAACAAAACTCACATACCCCTTTATCAAAGCATACCATTTGCATTTGTTTGCTTTAGATATCAGAAAACTGTATTTTTTTCTTTTGTTCCAAACAGTTCTTATTTTTTTCCCCCAAACTCAATCATAGGGTGACGTCTATTGCTGACCGGCTAAATGTGGAATTTGCCCTCATCCACAAAGAAAGAAAGAAAGCTAATGAGGTGGACAGAATGGTGCTTGTTGGAGATGTAAAGGATCGTGTTGCTATCCTAGTAGATGATATGGCTGATACATGTGGCACCATATGTCATGCTGCTGATAAGTAAGTCCTGTTAAGAAACACCTTTTCAGTGTTAAATAAAAATAAAATTGTATTTAAAGAAGAACTAAAGCTTAAAAAAGAAGTAAGCTAGAAATACAACACATTTTTATGTTTGTTAGCCCGAGGAGGCTAAGTGAAGATCTGTGCCAGTGAAGATGTCCCCAGTAGCCCCCTGATTTTTTATTTTCTTTGATTCATAGCACATGCTCTGTGCTTCTGTCAGTAACCTGAGCTTAGGGAACTACTTACAATATACAGTATATATACAGAAATACAAGATTTAATGCATAAAAGCATATACAAACATGAATTTTTATTTTTTATGTAATTTTAATGTCAGTATGTTGATAGAGAATATCCTTCCAGAAGTCATTGTTCATGTTATGTCTGTTTTATTTCATCTTCTGCAGATTACTTTCTGCTGGAGCAACAAAGGTCTATGCAATTTTAACACATGGAATTTTCTCTGGTCCCGCAATCTCTCGAATTAATAACGCAGCATTTGAGGCTGTAGTGGTAACCAATACAATTCCACAAGAAGATAAAATGAAACAGTGCTCCAAGATTCAGGTATTATGCCCATATAGTTGTTGCACCAATATTCATATATGTGCCCTAAAGTTGAAAGATTTTGGCCTGAAAAATGCGAAAGCTGATATTTTTTTCGGTCCAATCTCCACTCTGTATAGGTGCATTCACACCGATGCTGTGCTTGTCAATGGAGCTACAGGAAGTTGCTGATTACATTAGATCAGCTTCTCTTTACCTGCAGGCGTAGAGAAGCATTTGACATGTGTGCCTTTGCTGTGGGCTTGCTGTGAAAGGAGAAGGAAGAAAGTAGTTTTACTTTCATTTCTTTCATTATTATTTTCCTTTCTATGTTTTAAAGCCCTCTCTTCTGCCTCTTTCCTTGAGAATGGTTGATTGAAAAATGTAAAGTCCATGCTTCTAATTGCTCTTCTAAAAGCTAATCTCAAACAGGGGTAGTTTTTATCCTGGTGTATTTAAAGGTATCTACATTATGTGAATTAATGTGCACTTATTCAGTGTTTAGACTGCTAATTGCAGGCATTCAAGTCAACAGCTGTCCTTGACCCTACTTGTCTGTACTTTCTATGTACGCCATGTATTCAGTTAGCTGGCTCTCCATTGAGCCCAAAGGCCTGGTATAAGCAGTCTAAAAATGCAAATCAAATATCTCTGTAGCTGCTAAAAATGGAGCTGCACCCTGAGTAAGGGGAAAGAGCTACTGATATCATCAGTTACAGCTACGAAGTGTATATTATGGATAATGTAATCTTATGAGACAGATTTTTCTGTCCGTTACATTTTAATAAAGGACTTTTTTTTTTTTTTTTTTTTTTAATGCTACAAAACTGAAACTTACTGTGTTTGACTATTTCTCTCTGTTTGTGTTTCAAAAGGTTATCGACATTTCTATGATACTGGCAGAGGCAATTCGAAGGACACATAATGGGGAATCTGTCTCGTACCTTTTCAGCCACGTGCCTTTATAAACTCTGTGTTGTTATTCCCCTTTCCCATGTCATTTTTTTTTTTTTTTTTTTTTTTTTTTTTTAAATATGCTATGTTAACCAAAAGCCAGAAAAATGACTGTTTAACAGTCCAGGATAGTACTTTTCTCCTCCAAGGGAAAAGCACTGTCTAGCTCTAGCAAGAGAAGAAAAAAGATAAGTAGTTTCCCAAATGCTTTCTGACAGTGCTGAATATAGCCCTGGTTTCCATTTGGTTACACTGTTGCTAAAAAAAAAACCCTCTATGGACTTCTGAGTAGAATTTATTGCTGTGTACTTGCACAAAACTATCACTGAATAAATCTTGTGAGAGATAAGACACTTTGAATGTTACTTTATCTAGTGAAAGTGTTGGGGTGATAGGATGGTTTGGGAATGAAGAGATGAAACCTATTTTGTATGCAGTATAAACCTTATACTCTCGACTGTTCTTAGACAGGGGTTTAATATATCTTGTTTCTTTTATGACTTTGATTAGTAGCAACTCTGCTATACAAGTGTAAATCGTATGTGTTACGCTGTGGGGTTTTTTTTCTGTGTTTAAATGTTTTGTTTTTTTCCCATCTCTGTTTATAGTTGAAATGGAAATATTTTCCATGCTGCCTCGATTGCCTAGCTTTTACACATGCTGCTGACTTGCTTATTGCTAATGTTAGTACTTCCCCTAAGGCAAATGTTTTGCTGTTATGCAATGGCACTAATGCGAATACCACCTTATGATAGCCATGATTTTAAAATAAAAAAAACATGCTGCTCTCCACAAAGAACACTTACTAAACTGGATACAATCAGAAAATAGTGTTCTGGCCGCAAACTTATTATTTTGTCAGATGCTGTTCCAGTCTAGCAGTATATCTATTATAACCTCATATAAGCACCTATTTAACTCAAATTGTTTCCCCCTCCCCAGAGGTGCAGGCTAATAGAGCCAACTCTGGTTGGGCTTTTTTGTTATTGTTTTTTTTTTTTTTTTTAAACAGCGCCCCAATCTGTGCTAGGCTGCCCACATCAGGGGAGCTATAACTCGCTCATTATGTGCATGCGTGTGGAGTAGGAGGGTGAACTGCTTCCACTGCTCCTACATCAGGAGCATGGGCATAATGAGCGAGCTGGGCAGCCTGATCATTATGCACATGCACAACAAATAACATGGATATGCAGGCAGCGTAGCAATAGCGGGGGCTGTATTTTTTAACTACTGTTTTCCCCACCCAGAGTGCAGGCTCTATTAGCCCGCACCTCTGGAGGGGGAAACATTTTGAGGGTGATAGATGCGTTTTAAACCAACTTCTGTAATTTTATAAATTATGTATGTAGCATGTGAATTTTCTAACTGGAATTGCTACAGGTTGCTGCAGGTCTCCAAAGTTTGCTGATTTTTTTTTTTTTTTTTACAAAGCATCTGTAAAACTAATACAGGTGTGGGATCTTTTATCTGGAATGCTTAGAACCTAGGGTTTGTTGGATGACAAATGTGGAGCACCATGCTTTACTACTAAAATGTTACTACAAGGTACTCTATATGGACAATAAGCAAAGGAGACAAACGTTATTCATAATTTGTTTGAAGAGGACATTGTAGCAAATGGCATTGTCATATTTCAGAGCATTTTGGAGAACATGTTTCCAGGTAATGGGTTCCCCACCTGTACAAAAGTTAGTAACCCAATTTGGTAAAACAAATATGTATGTATTTCGAATACTTCTCTGTTATATACCTTTTCAAATGCATCTTCATTGTAAAAAGAACTGGATTACAAACATGTGCAAAGGCTGTGACAAAAGTCTTTACTAGATTTTTTTCATTCAATTTTTTTTTTTCTCAACAATAGGTCTTGGTTGCAATATTTTTTTAAAAGTACTGTTTGCTTAAATATCAACAATAAATTGTGAGAGTTCTGTGTGGACCAATTTATTTTAAGTGTTGTTGCTTATTTAAATATTTAGCAATGCTCATTTTATAAACCAGTCCCTTCAAAGCAAGCCACATTTCATTTTCTGTTAGTTGTCTATATATACATACATATATACAATAAAAGCCAGCACTCACATGACGTTTCCTTACATGGTTTTTTATTTATCCAACGTTTCAGTTCCTTACAGGAACTTTCGTCAGGGAGAAAGGGGGTTCAAGTTTCCCGAAATGTTGCCCAGAATTGGCTTTCCCTGACGAAAGTTCCTGTAAGGAACTTGAACCCCCTTTCTCAAGCACATTATCTTGGCCATCTCACTTAATATAAAGCACTTTGTTTGTCACTTCCATGGAGACCGAACACACAAAGGAGAGGGAGAGAGAGACAAAAAAAATAGTTTTGAGCGCAAACAGTGCTCTTCCTGTGGGACAAATCGGTGTGTGCAGTACTCTGTCTGTATATTCTCTGTATTATTGTGACCAGAACCTGGCCAGTTAGCTACATTTTTAGGGTTGTCCTCCTCTGAGCACCTATATAATATTAAAAAAAATGTTCCTGCTAGTTCTCCAAACGTTCTGTTGAGGTGTATGGTTAAAAAATGCATATGTTTGTTAAGGACCAGCACTTTTGTATTAGACAAAATGTCTTTATTTCAGATATCACTTGTGTCCAACATTTCGGTCCACATTAGGACCTTGATTCACAATAACAAACTAGAAAGGGAAGTTTGAGAACAAACTTCATGTTATGTTGAAAAACGTGATGTCACTGAATGAAATCCTGATATGTTGTTGGCTCCGCCCACTTTTTTAAACTTTGGACCACAGTTATATAGTAAAAACCACTGTGCAACGTTTGGGGACCCTGTCAAACGAGTGACATCTGATTGAAAAATGATAGAAAAAGTTACCCAGTGACTATATCTGCAAACTTTAGGGACCCTAGGATTAATGGTTAAAGAATGGCAGCAGTTTAAATTTAAACCAATAAAAGTCAATAGGTAAATTGTGATTGATGGGTCTGCCCACTTTTTCTAACCTTGAATCGAAGTAACTCAGTGACAAACAGTGGGCACCCTGGCATAAATAGTGCGAAAATGGCAGCATTTTAAATTTAAACCAATAAAATTAAATGGATGAAATCTGATTGGCTGTTAGTGGGCCAATCTACTTTTATTATTTTTGAACTGCAGTCCCCCTGTGACCAACTTTGCAAAGTTTGGGGCATAAAAAATTGTGAGACTGACAGCATTTTACACTTCACCATTGAAAGTAAATAGGTGAAATGTGATTGGCTGTTGGTGGCTCTGCCCACTTTTTTCTAACTTTGAACGGTAAATACCCAGTGACTAACTCTGGAAAGTTTAACAACCCTGGAATTAATATTAAAATAATGGCATCAGTTTAAATATAAACCAATGAAATTGAATGTGTGGAAATGGATTGGCTGTTGGTGGCTCCTCCCACTTGTTCTAACCCTAAATATGTAGTCAGCCAGTGACTGACTGTTCAAAGTTTGGGAACCCTGACATAAATAGTGTGAGAAAGGCAGCATTTTAAATTTAAACAAAAAAAAAAATAGGTGGTCTGATTGGCTGATGGTGGCTTAACCCACTTTTTAAAACCTAAAAATGCAGTCCCCTAGTGACCCTGGTGTTAATACTGTGAGAATGGCAGCAGGTTGAATTTCCCCATTAAAAATCAATAGTTAAAATCTGATTTGCTGTTGGTGGCCCCACCCACTTTTTCTAACAGCCGTTACCTGGTGACTAGCTTTGCAAAGTTTGGGGACCGTAGTATTAATATTTTAAGAATGGCAACAGTTTAAATTTAAACATATGAAGTCTATAAGTGAAATCTGATTGTCTGTTGTTGGCCCGCCCACTTTTCTAAACATGTAACATAGTCACTCAGTGACAAACGGTGCAAAGTTTGGGGACCCTGACATTAAACATGTGAGAATGGCAGCAGTTAAAATGTCCCCACTGAAAACAATGAAAGAAATGTGATTGGCTTTTAGTAGCCCCACCCACTTTTTCTAACCTTGAGTA
The DNA here is from genome assembly GCF_000004195.4 of Xenopus tropicalis. Taxonomy (NCBI): domain Eukaryota; kingdom Metazoa; phylum Chordata; class Amphibia; order Anura; family Pipidae; genus Xenopus; species Xenopus tropicalis. The sequence continues at coordinate 106,101,067 of NC_030678.2, read as the reverse complement.
CGAAGTCACCCAGTGACTGCAAAGTTTGGGAACCCTGGCATCAAACCAATAAAATTCAATAGGTGAAATCTGATTGGCTGTTGGTGACTCCGCCCACTTTTTTCAAAACTAAAACTGCAGTCCCCTAGTGACCAACTGTAAAAAGTTTGAGTACCCTGGTGTTAATTCTGTGAGAATGGCAGCAGGTTGAATTTCCCCATTGAAAGTCAATAGGTAAAATCTAATTGCCTGTTGGTGGCTCCACCCACTTTTCTAATCTTGGACCACAGTTACCTGGTGCCTAATCCTGCAAAGTTTGGGGACCCCGGTTTTATTACTGTGAGAATGGCAGCAGGTTGGATTTCCACCAAGTCAATAGGTAAAATCTGATTGGCTGTTGGCATCCAACAATCATCATATTTTCATTCAGGCTGAGCCCATGACTATGTGATTCAAGTTTGGGGAGTTGTAAGATTGGCAGCAGTTTCAATTTCCCCATAAAAGTCAATGGGTAAAATGTAATTGGCTGTTGTTGACCCCTCCCACTTTGCTTTTTTTTTTTTAAAAAAAACTTTTCAAAACTAAAACTGCTGTCCCCTAGTGACCAAGTGTGAAAAGTTTTGGGGCCCTGTTGTTAATACTTTGCGAATGGGCAGCAGGTTGAATTTCCCCATTGAAAGTCAATAAGTAAAATCTGATTGGCTATTGGTGGTTCCACCCACTTTTTCTAACCTTGAACCGCAGTTAACTTGTGCCTAACCCTGCAAAGTTTGAGGACCCCGGTGTTATTACTGTGAGAATGGCAGCAGGTTGAATTTCCACCAAATCAATAGGTAAAATCTGATTGGCTGTTCACAGCTCCGCCCACTTTTGGGCATCCAACAATCATCGTATTTTCATTCAGACTGAGCCCATGACTATGTGATTCAAGTTTGGGGAGTGTCACCTCAAATTTGTAAGATTTGCAGCAGTTTCAATTTCCCCATAAAAGTCAGTGGGTGAAATTTGATTGGCTGTTATTGGCCCCTCCCACTTTGGGGTCTTCCAACAAATGTCGCTGTTTCATTCAGGGTGACCCCATTATTATGTTATATTGCGGGGTGTAGCTTCAAAGCTGTAAGTGTGGCAGCATTTTGAAAATCTTCCTTATCAAAGTCAATGGGAAAATTGGGGTGTTCGGAGCGGCGCCACAAAAAGACGGGGGGGGCGGGATTGCTTAGAAAAGCACAAGCAACCTGCTCCGATATGGGGCAAAGAAGTGTGGGGAGTTTGGGTGTTGTGCCCCTAAAACTGTAGGAGGAGTAGCGTTTAGAAAATGGGGGGCGCTAAGAAGAAGATAAAGCAGAAAAATAAGCTTAAGTCAAAGAACCGTATGTTGGGGTTTTCAACCCAACATAATAATTTGTGCAATCTTAAATACCTATTACCACTGTGTAAATGGCACCACAATAAGATCAAATAACCAATTCATGCCTCGATTGGGTTGATTTAAATGTGCTATTTATCAAACTTATTCAGGTACATTTCACAAGTCTGTCCACTTGGTGTCGCTCATATAGCTGTTTAACCTTTTCACTGCCAGCCAGTTTGGACTTCTACTGTCAGTTTTTAAACATTTTGCACTGTTTCACTTTAGGGGCCTTTCCTTGGGGGGACTTTTAGTTTACCCAGGAAAACAATATATCATTTTTTTTAAAAAAATATGGTAGAATGTTTGTGTAATTCCAATTCTGTAACAAGATATGGGCTTCTAAATGTCTAAAAATAAAAAAAAATTATATTTTCCATAACATAAACACATATACCAGAAACAAAAATTATTTTATGCATGAAAATACAAGTCCCATGTCTCCTGAACGTGCCAATACCAAATATATATAGTTTTATGGAGATTTCTCACTTGTATAGGTCAAAAACTCCCAGCAGTACACTACCAAATTTCCAAAGCACTGATCCAGAAAGCTGCATACTTCAGATTTCAAGGCCAAAAATTCAACTTACAAGGTTTATTCCAGAAAATTATACATTTTTTGAAAGAACAGATTCTGGGCAATCCAGAATAAGTAGAACTGTCTGTCTACTCCAAACTACCAAATCGCAATATAGGTTTTTATTAAAATTTGTGAATGTTTTTAAAAATCGCTTCAAAGATTCCAGTCTATAGTATATTATCTTCTACAGGTCATAAAGTGACCAGATAAAACACCCTAAATATGAACGCCAGGGGTCCCCTGAACAGTTTGATGCCCAATATGTATAGGTTTACCTAAGTATGTGGCATGTAGGGTCCCCAATGTGAACATACCCCCATATGATCTATCATTTCTGTAATTTAAGCTCCTGCAAAATTAACACATTTATATGCTTTATGTGGGATAATACTACAAAATAGTAAGCTCACCACAGGAAGCCATATATTTTTGGAAAGTACACATTCCCCTGAATCTAAAATGGGTACCCATGTCTTTCTACTCCAAAGTACCAAGCCGCAAAGCTTTCCTAAGTTTTTATGACATTTTCAAAAATCGCCTCAAAACTTCCACTGTACAGCATCTTATTTTCTACAGGTCATTAGGTACCAAGAGAACCCCAGAGGTCTACTGAACAGTTTGATGCCCACTGTACATAGGTTTATCAAAGCACATGGCACTTAGAGACCCCCCAAATATACCTTGTGCACAGTTTGATGCCCAATATGTATAGATATACCAAAGTCTGTGGTATGTACTGACCCCAAAATGAAAATAGCGCATATGGATTTCTCAGCTGGCAACTTAGTCTTTGCATACAGAGCCCCCTGTCAGCGTATTATGTGCTGTAAGACCCCCAAACTATACAGAAAAACCCAGAAAACCATATACTTTTGTAAAGTACACATTCTCATATAGCTGTTTAACCTTTTCACTGCCAGCCGGTTTGGCTGTAAGACCCCCAAACTATACAGAAAAACCCAGAAAACCATATACTTTTTTAAAGTACACATTCTGATGAATTTAAAATAGGTAAAGTTATTTTTCTACACCAAAGTTACACATGGCAAAGCTATGCTAAAAACAGATCAGGAACACTAATACAGGGATAAAAATGCAATAAAACCACAAAAATTGTGCAAATCAATGAAACAACGAAATAAGTCACACAACAGTGTAATTAGTGGTTAGAATATCTGATCCAATAGTCACGCTGTCAAAATAAACAGTTTTTATGGAAAAGAAACTAAAAAAAAAAAGTAAAAAAAAAAAACAGTTTGTGTATACATGTGTGTACACATGTAAAAGTTGTGTGACAGTGTGTAAGTGTGTATATGAGTGTATATAAGTGTGCAAAATGAAAAAAAAAGCTGTGCTAAATTGTGTGCTGTATTTGTGTGTAAATGTATGTAAGTGTGTGTAAAAGTGTGTATAAATAAAACAAATTGCACCTACCTGTCCTGAAGCAGGGATCGCTTGCCTGGTCCTTCTGGCTGCAGTCCTCGGTAGGAAGTCAGTGGGAGGTGGTGCTGGGGGGGGGGGAAAGGAGAAGCAGTACAAGCAGCAGACGCGATCACATTGTTGGTCCTGCGACAATCGCATCGCAGGACCAACCCCCTCGGGAGTTAGGGGAACATAAATCCGCCAGTGCAGAGAGAATTGCTTAGGTACCAATAATGTAGGTACTACGCTGTTGGCACTTAACTGCTTTTAAAATAAAGTAGTACCTACGTTGTTGGCAGGGAAAGGGTTAAGAAAGGGACTCTACATTTTATTATGTTGCTATATTAGACATATCCTAGCAATAGTGCATTTTATCACACTAAAACACCCAATTGTTTATATAATATAAAATCTTATTACACTACAATGTGTTTAGTGATCTTGAGTAAACTTGATCACTGGAACACATTGTAATATGTTTTTAATAATAATTAATATTATTAATTATTATTATTATTATAATGTTGCTTGTAATTTGTCCACTTGGTGTCGCTTACATATTCATCCAAAAAAGTGACAGCGCATTCAATCATGCTGTATAGAACATATTCTACTAAAATACCCACTTGTTATAAACAAGTGAGTATTTTAGTAGGATATGTTTTATACAGCATGATTGAATGCGCTGTCACTTTTTTGGATATGTAAGCGCCACCAAGTGGACAAACTACAAGCAACATAATTATTATTATTAACATTTATTTATAAAGCGCCAACATATTCCGCAGCGCTGTACAATAAGTGGGTTTCATACATTGGACATACAGAGTAACATATAAGGCAATCAATAACTGATACACACAGTCACTTCACATCATCATGATTTTCCTCAGGGAAAACAACTATATAAACTAGAAAGGGAAATTTGAGAACAAACTTTGTGTTGGGTTGAACAACGATAAGTCACTGAATTAAATCTGATCTGTTGTTGGCTCCGCCACCTTTATCTAACCTTGGACCACAATTATATAGTAAAAACCACTGTGCAAAGTTTGGGGCTCCTGGTTTTAATAGTGTCTGAATGGCAGCAATTTAAATTTCCCCACTAAAACGAGTGACATCTGATTGGTGGCTCCACCCACTTTTTCTAACCTGGAACTGCAGTTACCCAGTGACTAACTCTGCAAAGTTTAGGGACCCTAGGATTAATAGTTAAATAATGGCAGCAGTTTAATTTTAAACCAATAAAAGTCAATAGGTAAATTGTGATTGGTGGTTGGTGGGTGTGCCCCCTTTTTCTAACCTTGAGTCGAAGTCACCCAGTGACAAACAGTGGGCACCCTGGCATAAATAGTGTGAGAATGGCAGCATTTTAAATTTAAACCAATAAAATTCAATGCATGAAAGCTGATTGGCTGTTAGTGGCCCAACCCACTTTTCCTATTTTTGAACTGCAGTCCCCCAGTGACCAACTGTGCAAAGTTTGGGGACTCAGGCATAAAAATTGTGAGACTGACAGCATTTTACATTTCGCCATTGAAAGTAAATAGGTGAAATGTGATTGGCGGCTCCGCCCACTTGTTCTAACCCTGAATATGTAGTTATCCAGTGACTGACTGTGCAAAGTTTGGGAACCCTGACATAAATAGTGTGAGAAAGGCAGCTTTTTAAATTTAAACAAAAAACAAAATCAATAGGTGAAGTCCGATTGGCTGTTGGTGGCCCCACCCACTTTTAAAAACCTAAAAATGCAGTCCCCTAGTGACCCTGGTATTAATACTGTGAGAATGGCAGCAGGCTGAATTTCCCCATTGAAAATTAATAGTTAAAATCTGATTGGCTGTTGGTGGCTCCACCCACTTTTTCTAACGCTGAACCGCAGTTACCTGGTGACTAGCTCTGCAAAGTTTAGGGACCTTAGTACTAATATTTAAAGAATGGCAGCAGTTTAAATTTAAACATACAGTATGTAGTCTATAGGTGAAATCTGATTGGCTGTTGTTTGCCCCGCCCACTTTTCCAAACTTGAAACATAGTCACCCAGTGACAAATTGTGCAAAGTTTGGGGACCCTGACATTAAACATGTGAGAATGGCAGCAGTTAAAATTTTCCCCACTGAAAACAACGAAAGAAATGTGATTGGCTTATGGAGGCCCCGCCTACTTTTTCTAACCTTGAGTGCGTAGTCACCCACTGACTCACTGTGCAAAGTTTGGGAACCCTGGCATCAAACCAATACAATTTAATAGGTGAAATCTTATTGGCTGTTGGTGGCTCCGCCGAACTAACACTGCAGCCCCCTAGTGACCAACTGTGAAAAGTTTGGGGACCATGGTGTTAGTACTGTGAGAATGGCAGCAGGTTAAATTTTCCCATTAAAAGTCAATAGGTAAAATCTGATTGGCTGTTGGTTGCTCTGCCCACTGTAGAAAAAACAAAAAAACTTGAATACGTAATCACCCAGTGACTAACTGTGCAAAGTTTGGGAACCCTGGCATCAAATCAATAAAATTCAATAGGTGAAATTGGATTGGCTGTTGGTGGCTCCGCCCACTTTTCAAATCTAAAACTGCAGTCCCCTAGTGACCAAGTGTAAAAAGTTTGGGGACCCTGGTGTTATTACTGTGAGAATGGCAGCAGGTTAAATTTCTGCCAAATCAATAGGTAAAATCTGATTGGCTGTTCACAGCTCTGCCCACTTTTGGGCATCCAGCAATCATCATATTTTCATTCAGGCTGAGCCCATGACTGTGTGATTCAAGATTGGGGAGTGTCGCCTCAAAGCCGTAAGATTGGCATCATTTTTATTTCCCCATTAAAGTCAATGGTTTCAATTTGATTGGCTGTTGTTGGCCCCTCCCACTTTGGGGTCATCCAAAAAATGTTGCTGTTTCATTCGGGGTGACCCCATGATTATGTTATTCAAGTTTGGGGGGTGTAGCTTCAAAGCTGTAAGAGTGGCAGCAGTTTGAAAATCTTCCCTGTGAAAGTCAATGGGAAAATTGGGGTGTTCAGAGCGGCGCCACAAAAAGACGGGGGGTGGCAGGACCACTTAGAAAAGCACAAGCAACCTGCTCTGCTATAGGGCGAAGATGTGTGGCGAGTTTGGGTGTTGTATCCCTAAAACTGTAGGAGGAGTAGCGTTTAGAAAATGGGGGGGCGCAAAGAAGAAGAAGCAGAAGAATAAGCCAAAGTCGAAGAACAGTATGTTGGGGTTTTCAACCCAACACAATTATTTATTATATATAAATGTGTGTATATATATATATATATATATTTTATTTTATTTTATTTTTTTTTTTATAAATGACTTAAGTTGTTTGCATGAAAAAATATACCAAAAATATTGATTTGGAAAGGCACATGTCTTCCAAATATGTTCTAAAAACAGTAAAAGCCCGACCTTTCCGCCAGCCCCCATACTCCTCATGGGAGACTACAATGCCATTCTAGACCCTACTTTAGACAAATTGACACCAGGCCCCCAACCTACACCCAAATTCCCGATATGGGCACAGGCTATGAACCTTACTGACCACTGGCGTTGGAAATATCCAGACCAAAAGGTATACTCCTGCTTCTCAGCCACATACAACACCCTATCCCGCATTGACATAGCCTTTGCTTCCCCTGACCTCCTCCCCAGGGTGACCTCAGTGGAATACTTACCTAGGGCAATCTCTGATCACCCAACAAAAACACTATGGCGACTTAGCCCCTTGTGGCTAACGCATGAGAATGTTAAAGAAGCCAACGACAGTGCCCTAAAAGAGTTTTGGGAGTTAAACCCTGGGACTGCTTCCACCGATATAGTGTGGGAGGCTGGGAAAGCCACTCTTAGGGGTGTTCTCACCTTTGCAATCACAGGGGTCAGGAAAAAGGCAAAAGAGGAGTTAGAGGAGAGACAAAATAAACTAAGGGAAGCAGAGGAACAATTTGTTGCCCATACAGGCCCAGATACCCTACGGACTTTTAGGGCGGCACAAACCGCACTAGAAGAAACCAGGATTAAGCTAACACAGAAAAAGCTGCTCTATGCTACACAAAGAACATTTGATCAAGGGGAAAAAAACAGTAAGATCCTTGCCTATCTCTCAAAAGCCCAAGCCCCCCACAACATCATGAATGGGGACATGGTTACGGATACAGCCAACATAACCAACATTTTCGCACAATACTACCAACAGCTTTATACCACCAAAGCCAATTATACCCCATTGCAATTATCCAATTACGTGGACACTATTCCCATTCCCCGACTATCCCCCCTACTCAGGGCCCAACTCAACAGTCCCATCACACTTCAGGAGGTACAAGAGGCAATAGCCTCGCTCCAACCCAACAAAACACCAGGCCCAGATGGATTCCCCACTGACTGATATAAGGCGTCTACAGAACTCATCTCCCCCTGGCTACACAAAACCTTGCTTGACGCGACAGAGAAAAATAAACTTCCCCGTACCTTTAACGCTGCCCTCATTGTGGTAATCCCTAAAGAGGGTAAGGATCCACTGGAGTCCGGCTTTTACAGACCCATCTCCCTCCTCAATGTGGATGCAAAAATTTTTGCAAAAATCCTCTCTAACAGATTGAAACTAGTAATCGAGGAGCTAATTGAGCCCGACCAAACAGGCTTTATGCCAAACAGATCTACCAATATAAACATCCGCAGGTTATTTACTAATATCCATGCCAACCATATTAATAAAGGTTCACGTGTAGTAGTCTCGCTCGATGCAGCTAAAGCCTTCGACTCTGTCGAATGGCCTTACCTCCTGAAACTTCTCGAGAAGTTTGGCCTTGGCGCTCAGTTTAGTAAATGGGTGGGGATGCTGTACGAAGCACCAACAGCAAGAGTCAACGTAAACAGACATCTATCCCCAGAATTCTCTCTATCCAGAGGTACACGACAAGGTTGCCCACTATCACCTCTCCTGTTTGCCTTAGCAATAGAGCCCCTTGCCCTTCTGATTCGACATTCCCCAGCAATTACAGGTCTCAAACTGGGGGCTGTGGAGGAACGTATATCCTTATATGCTGATGATGTCTTACTGTATTTGGACTCCCCCGGTGCCTCACTACAGACAGTTCTACGCATAGTGAAACATTTTGGGTACTTCTCCGGTCTGAGAATCAACTGGGACAAATCTAGTGTATTCCCTATAGACCCAAATATGAACCCCAATATGTTCCCTCCTACCCCCCTGCAATGGGTTGAAGCATTTAAATATCTGGGCATCCAAGTACGGAAGGAACTGAGCGACTTTATTCCTAATAACCTAGATCCTATTCTTAAAGCCATGAAAGAGAAACTACAGGTATGGGCCAACCTCCCCCTATCTATCTGGGGCAGGATCAACCTGCTAAAGATGATATTCCTTCCTAAATTTCTCTATATTTTCCATAACTCACCTATTTTCTTTTTTTTTTTTCAATAACATTTTTTATTGTTCTTGAAGTTCCAACAATACATTGTTTAGTGTATTAAGGTCAGGCAGATAAGAATAAGGCAGTTGCATTGCAATAATACCACTTAACTGATATTGTTAACATACCAATGCAAATAAGAAAGTGAAATGCCTGAAAACATGAGAGAGAAAAACCAAAAGGAAACTAGATACTGCTAAAAGCAGCACAGTAAGTAGCAATTTTGAGCACAGCCTGTTGGAACCGCAAGAGTTTTTTTTGTTTTTTTTTAAGGGGTTGTAATTTTAATAAACACAAAAATAATAATTACTATAAGGTGATAGTAAGTAATGAAGTAGAGAAATAGAGAAATAGGGTAATAGGATAGAATAGGGTATAGCGAAGTAAAGAAATATATAAAGAGGGGAAGATAGTTCAGTACCGGTCTCAAAACATACAGTAATAAGTCAAACAAGTAGATGCTTTAAGTTATGTTATGCAGGCTCCAGATTCTGAGCAGAGGGAGGTTGCGCAGAGTGTGCTCCATTTGAGTAGGAGCTGTCATTCCAAATTGACCACTTAGAGTGATATTTGTGTAAAAGATTATTGTTTCTAGCATAGTAGAATTCCAAACTGTTGGTTTCATTTATCAAATTGGTTAGTTCTGTAGGTGACGGTGGTAGGGTAGATTTCCATGACCGTGCTAGGACCAATCTGGCTGATGCCAAAATATGTGTGATTAAGGATTTTTTTTTCAATTCTGTGTTGTCCAAGTCCAGGTTTAACAGTGCCAGTCTTGGTGTGCAGGGTAACGGAGTGTGAAACAAATTTTGTAGCATATCAAATATGAATTTCCAGTAAGAAGAAATTTTTGTACAGTCCCACCATATGTGGAGAAAAGAACCAATTTGTCCACAGTTTCTCCAACACAAGTTAGAAGCTGAGGAAGGGAAAATTCTGGACAACTTTAAAGGAACCATATACCATCTGTACATAAGTTTGACACTTGTTTCTAGCAACCGAACTGAGTTAGTTGTGGATGTGATAAGTAAAAAAGCGTTATTCCAGTCAATTGGATCAATAGGTGAATTTGTGTCTTGCTCCCAGTTATTCAGGTGGGAAATAGTATTGTGTGCATCTATTGGCAGGAGAGTGGAGTAGAAGTGGGATATCCTCGATGGCTGTTTCATTACATTAGTAAGGGTTAATTGTTGCTTTGAAAGGTTCTTAGGTCTGTCGAGTTGGTATGTTTTCAAATAGTTGCGTAGTTGTAGATAGGTGAAAAAGGTATTTTTAGAAAGCTTGTATTTCACCTGTAGTTGGGAGAAGGTTAGTAGTGTGTGTCCTTGATAGAGGTCTGCTACTTTTGTAAGTCCAGAACTTATCCAGGATGTTAGGTTCAGATTTGGTATTAACTTCTGAAATCCCACTAATGGGTGGAGTGGGTATAGGCCTTCCGAGACGTGGTCTGTAAATTGGTAGTTGTCCCAAATCTTAAGAGAAGCTTGAGTGGTGAGAAAAAGTTTACTTTGCTGGGGTCGTGTTCTCGGATGTATCCATCAAGTGGGAAAATTGAGCGGCTTGGGAGAGGGCCATATCGGATTCTTGTTGGACCCATTGGGGTTGATTGTCAGGTAAATATATTTTTCTTAAAGTGGGGTAGGCCAAGGCCTCCGTCGGTTTTATGTTCACACAATAACCTTACTGAGAGACGTGGTTTACAGTCCTTCCATATAAATTTAGAAATCAACTTTTGTAGGGATTGAAAGTACTGGTTGGGTATCTGTATAGGGATAGTGCGGAATAGGTACAGAATTTTTGGGAGCAGGTTAGATTTAATCGCTGCAATCCTTCCTAGCCAGGAGATGTCTTTATACATCCATTCTTGCGTAGATTTGTGAAATTTGAATAGTATGGGATTAAAGTTTTCTTTAAATAGATTTTTCACAGATATGCACAGTTTAATACCCAAATATTTTATAGAGGTTTGCTGCCAATCAAGTAAGTAAGAAGCTTTTAGCTGTGTTAATGTATGGTTGTCAATCCATATAGGGAGTGCTTCAGTTTTTGAAGTGTTAACCTTATAATATGAGACTAAGGAGAATTGGGATAGTGTGTTAAATAAGGCTGGCAACGATTCAACTGGGTCAGTGAGAGAGAGAATTACGTCATCTGCAAATAATGAAATCTTATAGGCATGGGACCCTATTGTGTAACCCTTAATGGCCGGGTTGGTTCTAATGGCTTCCGCCAGTGGCTCCATGAGCAGTGCAAAAATTAAGGGCGAGAGCGGGCATCCTTGCCTAGTCCCATTTGTGAGATGGAAAAAAGGGGAATTATATCCACTAGCACAAATCCTGGCCGTAGGTTTACTGTATAACACCATGACACTATCTAGGAAAGGCCCCTCAAACCCGTATTTACTCAGTACTGCTGATAGAAAGGGCCATGCTATCCTGTCGAAGGCCTTTTCAGCATCTAAGGAAAGGAGCAGGCATGGAATCTTGTTTTTGTTAGCATGGAGGGCTATGTTAATTAATTTCCTTGTGTTATCGGGTGCTTGTCTTTTTGTAATAAATCCAACTTGATCATTACCTATTAGCTGATGAAGTATGGGATTCAGTCTAGTTGCCAGGATTTTAGCATAAAGTTTTATATCAGTGTTTAGCAGGGATATTGGACGGTAGTTAGCTAAAGAAGTAGGGTCTTTCCCTGCTTTGGGGATTGTTATAATAGTAGCCTGAAATAGTTCTTCTCTGTGTGTTGTTGGGTTTTTCAATTCATTAAATAAAGGGGTGAGCATTGGGAGAATAGGTTGGGCCATAGTTTTATAAAAGTTATTTGTGAATCCATCAGGCCCGGGAGATTTATCAAGCTTAAACATCCGGATAGCCTGGGTGATTTCATCTGCAGTAATGGGGTTGTTAAGTGCGGCTAAGTTTCCTTCTGTTATCACTGGCAGGGAGAGGGTGGAAAGGAATTGTTCTATGGTTGAGGCTGAAGGTTGTGGGGTAGAAGCATCCCTTTGTAAATTATATAATTTTGAGTAGAAATTAGCAAATTCTTCTGCTATGTGGATAGGATTAGTAATAGTTTTACCATCAGCTGTTTTTATGATTGAAATTCTTGTCTTAGCTTTAGCTTCCCTTAACTTAAGAGACAGCAACCTCCCACATTTATTATCTAACGAGTAATATTTTTGTCTTAGCATTGTAAGTTGAAAAGCAACCTTCTCAAGGTTAATATCATTAATCTGTTTCTTTAAGGAAGCCACTTTTTGGGAACATGCTTCAGTCGGTTTTAACTTTAGATTTGTAGTTTCTGTACTTAGTTGTAGATTTAGTTCCAGTAGTGTTTTTGTCCTTTTTTTTTTAATACTTGATGTTAATGCGATTATATGGCCTCTCATGTAGGCCTTATAGGCACACCAAATCACTTCTGGGTTATATTCTAGCAATGAATTGTTATTTAAGTATTCATTAGTAAGATTGGTTAGTAACTCTCTATTTGCTTTGTTGGAAAGTATGGAATTATTCATTTTCCAAGAGGAGAATGGCGGAGGGGTAGAATTTAGTTTAAGTATTATACCAACCGGAGCATGATCTGACCAAGTGGCTGTCCCAATATAAACCTTTTTTGTAGTTTGTAAGAGCACCTTGTCAAGAAGCAACAGATCTATACGGGAGTGGGAAAGGTGAGGAGGAGAAAAATATGTATAATCCTTTTCGCTTGGATGCCATGCCCTCCAAGCATCATATAACCCGTGTATCTTAAGAAGTTGTTGGAATCTTCTGGATAGATTATATGCTGTTCTCATAGATGGCCCTTGCAAAACAGGAAATTTATCTGTATAAGGATCAGGGACCATATTAAAGTCCCCTGTTATAATTAAGTGTGTGGTATCATTGATTGCAGAGGAGATTTGCCGAAGCGTTTTAGCAATAAACTTGGTTTGTTGGGTGTTTGGAGCATATAAATTAAGCAAGGTATAATTTTTTGAGGCCACCTTGAAGTTAAGAACAATAAACCTACCGTGAGGGTCTGACATTGTGTTGGTTACTGTGATTGGTAAATTATTTCTAATCAGAACCGCTACTCCGTTCTTTTTTACAGGAGCATTTGCGTAGTATGCTTCTGAAAAAAAGGAGGTTTGTGAGAAAGGATGATATGTTGCTTTAAAATGTGTCTCCTGTAAACATAAGATATCAATATTCTTATCCCTTGCCCAGTTCAGAACCATTTTACGCTTTGCAGGGCTGTTAAGGCCCTTAGCATTAACAGTTACTAGGTGTAATTGCATGTTAAACTTAAGAATACAACCATAACTACAAAAAAGCAAAAGGAGAGACCGGTACTGAAGGAAATAAAGAAAGAGAACTATCTAATAAAGTAAACATAGCACTAAATAGAATGCCCAACGACAGCACTTAGGGCTTGTCAGGGCAACTAAGCAGTATTAAACTTTCTGCTTATTCTAGCTGCACATTCCAGCCCGTGGGGGAAAGTGCCTAGGTATCGTAATATTCCCAGCAGCTTGGTCTGTACAAATTCTAGGAGTTTAGTTAGGATAAGGTAAGGTTAGGTGGGGATAGGAAGGGACAAAAACACAACAAAAAAAAAAAAAAAAAGGGGGAAGAAACTGAGCTGAGTCCCCTCTTACATTAATAAAACTTACAAACTATTAAACTATTAATTGAGACCAAAACAAAAAGTTCTTTACAACTGTGGAGGTTTTGTGCTCATGTCGGGTTGGATCTCTGCTGTTGTTTCTCTTTTCTGGGTGAGACAGTGGTCCAGTCCAATGGGCGCTTTTTTGGTATTTTAGGTGCTGAGATATCCATCTGTGTATCTGTTTCTGTTATTCCCCAATCTGTAAGAATGGTTTTGGCTTCACTTGGTGTGGTGAAGGAGAATTGTTGGCCGTTGCGCAATATTATTAGTCGCACAGGGAAGCCCCATTTGTAAGGGATACCTTGTTTCCTTAACACATCCGTAATTAGGGAAAATTCCCTTCTCCTGTTTAGGGTGTGAACTGATAGATCCGCATAAATGTGTAAGGATTGGTATTGATCCGGAATTTGGGTGTTCAGTCTAAAGAGTCTCAAAAGGGCTTCTTTTGTAGAATAAAAGTGAATTCTAGCAATCATATCTCGTGGTACTTCTGTTGGAAGGTTTTTTGGCTTTGGAATTCTATGAATCCTGTCTACTGTTAAGTGAGTAGCATTCACATGCGGTAACAAAGTTGTGAGCAAAGTTTCAAAGTAAGGGGTTAACTCTTCCTGCTTTACTTGTTCTGGGATACCCCTGATTCTTATATTATTGCGCCTTGATCGATCCTCCAAGTCAGCCAACTTGTCTTTCATAGTTAGCACTTGTTTGTTAAGGGATTCAAGGCAATCGGAGTACTGGTTTTGCACATTAGATATGTCGTCCACCTGTTTTTCTATGGCGTCTACTCTGTTACCAATATGGTGGACGTCAGATCGTAGTGTTTGTATAGCCTCCTTAATGTCAGAATGCAGAGAGATTTTTAGGTCACTTAATAGTGATTTTAGTATGCTCACCGTAATAGGAGCAGTGTCGGTAGCAGAGGTGTCTTCCGCGTCTGAAGCATTCTCCCGCCTCCGGCCCAACTGCGCCATCAGATGGTTTAAGGGTCAGTCGGTTTGTTTTAGCCAAAAATGAAGTCAGATCAGCTTGGGGATGTTTCTTGTTACCTTTAGAAGGCATTACTGCATTGAGAGAGGACTTCCGTTTAGTTAATTCTGTGTGTAGCCGGAGTAAGACCAGGTCAAGCAGCGGAGCTCCTTAACTCACATCCGCCTGCATGCGCGTCCAAGCCACGCCCCCTAACTCACCTATTTTCATTCCACCTAAATTCTTCACCTCTCTAGACAAAACACAGACAGCTTTCCTGTGGGCCAATAAACCTCCCAGATTCTCCAGAGCCAAGCTTAGAGCACCAATTACAGAAGGCGGCCTAGGCCTCCCACACTGGCAATTTTACTTCCTAGCCGCACAGGTTTACTATGTACAATGGTGGTTCTCTCCTGATCTTACCAATCCCAATGTCCCACTACAGGCAACCCTAGCTAGCTCAATGGAATCATTAAAATATATCCCATTTCGTAAATTATCAGATATTCAAACCAATCACCCAGTCATTGTGACACCCTACAAAGCATGGCAAAAGACACTAAAATTATACAAACTGGAGTCTCCAATCCTATCTCCGGGCCTGCCATTGTGGGGAAACTCCTACTTACCCAACTTCCAACAAATTGCCCCATACCGAATGTGGCCTCACTGGGGCATACGCACACTGGGAGATGTGACCAACGCTGGGGCCCTGCTACCTAGGAACCAGATTAGACATACAGACACAGGAGAGCTGCTACCCTGGTTCTCATACTTACAACTCCAACAGGCCTTCCGACACCAATTCCAAAGAACTATAGTTCCCTTTGTGCTCACTAAGCTTGAAACTACCCTCCGAAACCCCTCTTCCAAAAAGCTGATTGCCACACTATACTCCCTGTTCCTCTCCACCCTTCAATCTCCCTTTCTGACAGCTCAAAAAGCCTGGTGCCAAGACATCCCGGAGCTGGACAATGAAGATTGGGAGGAAGCGACAGACAGGGCCTATGACTATCTGATCTCTACAAGAGACAGGTTAATCCAGTTCAAAATCATACATAGACTCCATCTGACCCCATTTCGACTATACCGTATGGGAATCCGCAATTTGTCCCAGTGCCCCAAATGTGGTGCCCCAGAGGCCAACTACTTTCACTTGATGTGGTCTTGCCCACAAATACATCAATTTTGGAATCAGGTCCTAGACCATATCCAAAACACAACATACCTACCTAAAATACTCAGTCCCAAGGTCTGCCTACTTGGCATTGTGGATGACATTACCCCCAAATCAGCATTGCGCATCCTTTATAGAACACTACTGTTTTATGCCAGGAAAACTATCCTCTTTCAGTCGATGGCACATTCTCCCCCAACAATTGCCAACTGGCTCAATTTACTTAAAGCCCTTCTACCACTGATACAAATCACCTATATAGCAAGAGGATGCCCTCAAAAATATGATAAGGTATGGGGACCATGGGTCGAAGCCATGGAATAACGCCACAGGGGCCTCCTTGGGAACTTGAACCTCCACTGGTAATCCTAAACCCTCCCCTTCTTGATAGGAATCTGAACACCATTTTGAGTAGGACACTACTGATTATTTAACCCAATGTACCGTTACATTCTGGCATGAAAAGAACACGCTTGTAGAACCAATGTCAATGTTTTATGTTGTTTTATGTTACAAATGAATAAACACCTTTGAAAAAAAAAAAAAAAACAGTAAAAGCCCCATTTTACATTTCCAGATTTTGTTTCCCCAGAATTTATCCCCGGATCTACAGATGATTACTGCATTTTTTAGTTTCCCAGTTTTTATTTTTTTCCCATAATTCATGCTTCTTGATGTGGTCCCCTGGAAATCTTAAAATTAAGGTTTCACTGTATGTATCTTATAGATCACAAACACACAGCACAATACAGAATTTTCAAAGCACAGAACCAGAAATAATAATAACACACTGTTTTATTCAAAATGAGTAAATAGTTATCTTTTCCAACTATCAAACTACAAAACTTTGCTGAAGTTAGCATTTTTTCTGGTTCTGACAATCAACTCAAAACGTTTTTCAGGTATGGGATCCATTATCCGGAAACCCATTAACCAGAAAGCTCCACATTATGGGAAGACTATCTCCCATATACTCCATTTTTATCAAATAATTCACATTTTTAAAAATGGTTTTCTTTTTCTCTGTAGTAATAAAACGGACACTTGTACTTCATCCCAACAACAAAGCATCCAAGGAAAAATATTTCTGTTGGGTTTTTTTAATGTTTAGATGATTTTTTTAGCAGACTTTAAGCATGAAGATCCACATTAGGGAAAGATCTGTTGTCTGGAAAATCCCAGGTCCCAAGGATTCTTGATAACAGGTCCCATATTTATACAAAGAAAAATGTCACAAGTCTTATAAACACTTGATTCCCAGTATGCATAGGATTAAAGTATATGACTTGTATGTATGTATGTGTATTTAATATGTATAGCACTACTTACGAGAGACAGTACAATTAAGAGACCCCAAAATAAAGGTAGCTTTTGTACATTTTTATGGCTTACACTTCTGCTTCAAGCACAACACACTTTGTAAGGACTTATTTACGTACACAATCCCAACTATTGGTTGCTAAAATGCATGCAGAATTGAGTCCTCAAGAGCTGGTACATCCCTGCTGCACACTGCTTTGAATCTTGCAACGCATGCCAATGCACTGCTCAGCCTACTATGAGAAACTGCTTACATGGATGCAAGGGATTTCTGGAATCAACACCAACCTTGAGCTGCCGCTAGTTCCAGCAAAAGCATATAAGCTTACTTGTGTCATGTGAATTGTATGCTAATGTTGTTTTTATTACCACGCACTGCCAATGACATAAATCCCACACAAACTTATCTGCATTTGCAAATCACATTTTGAAGTGGGCGCTATTGAGCAGAGTCCTGCAATGAAGCTGTAATTCTGAAGGAAACCAAGCATTATTGTAAAATAAAAGAATGTGTGCTGACTAATAGTGATCTCCGTCAAAGTAGGAAATGTAACAATTGGTTAAAGAACAAGTTGACAGTCCCTACACCACTGCATATGTTCCAAACACAGTGCTTCAGCCAGAATAGCAGCTTCAGTAGTTATCTGAACAGCAGAGTACTGTACATACTCACCAAATGACTCTTGTGATTTGGGTGCAGGGGCCAAGCATAGTGTTTACATACAGTCAATGCCACTTATTCCCACAGTGGATTAATGCCACTTATTCCCACAAGAACGTGCAGAAGGAATCAGGGGGAGAAAACATTTAGGGCGAAGACACACAGGGCGGTTAGCTGCCGCGACTAATCCGCAGGACTACAATTTGTCGCAGTGACGCGATTAAGCTCTATGGGCGGTAAGGTGCGATTAGTTGCCGCAACTTAATTAGTTAAATGTTGCGTGAATAATCACCCCGCGTGTCATCGCCCATGGGGCTACTAGTAGCAGCTACTTGTCACGGCTACAAAAATAGACAATGCTGATCATTTACTGATAATTTTCTCTATGTGTGTTCTAGCAGAGGCAATTCTCAGTATTATCTATGGCAGGCTATTTTCTGGCATTTAGTAGCTGCTACCAGTAGCTCTGTGTGTCTTCACCCTTAAGGGCTGTGGCAGATGGGGAGATTAGCCGCCCATGACAAATCTCCCTTGTTGCGGGTGAATAATCTCCCCGAAATGCCATCCCGATGCCGAAAATGTAAATCGCCGGTGGGATGGCATACGCGGCGCCGTGATTTCCCCGAAATCGCGGAAATTTCCTCTCAAGGCAGCCCTAAAGCTTTATTGTGTCCATAGATAAGAACAAAGCAGGTGTATTGCAGACCTAATGTCCATGCTTCAGTTACACCATCAAGCACATGACTACTGCTTTAATGAAAATTTCCCCAAATAAACCTTGCTTGCACCAGTTTCTGCTGGTTGCTTTCCCAGACTGTGCCATCCAATCAGCAGCTAGTCAGACCTGAATGGAAATTACAACTTCTCATTCCCTGTTTAAAGGCAGACCTGCAATTAAAGGGACAGTATACTCTTTTCAGCATGAGCTCAATGAATAGAGCATGTGCTGAACATACTTTTTGACTATTGTTTTAAGTAATAAACATCTATGGTTTCTGTTATTTCTGGCACTAAACAAGAAAATGAAGCCAGTTTCACTTAAAGCAGCTGATTAAACTAATTACTAGTCCACTGAGAAGCCTCTGATAATGAAATGTTTAACAACTGCTGCTTAGAGAAGGGAGGGGTTGGTTTATTTAGAGTTAGATAGGGAGCTCCGAATAAATTGCCCTTTTTTTATGAAGGAATGGGTGGGGGTTATGACCAGTAAAAATAACTCAACTTTCAAATTAGTTCTTTATAATAGAAAAAAAAATATGGATTTTTTAAATTACAAAAATAGGCAGAATGTAATGTAATTATAATTTTGAGCAAAGATGTATTTAGGTATATACTGTCCCTTGACTATTAGGATGCAGTCACTTGTAACAGACCAGAGGATCTGTAGGGAACCCAAACAGAAGCATCATTATAGAAATGGAGAAGTATTATGCAATTCTACATTTATTTTCACGGTTGAAGTTGAGTAATGCCTTGTTCCAGTCCTAGACTGCATTTATTATTTATGTATAAGTACAATAAATATGCATGTACATATATAGGATATTGCCATAAAATATGCTGTCAGTATAAATATATAAAAAATTAACACCTCTTTAGTGGTTTGTTTATTCTGTAACAAAAAGATGGGTGAGCAGTGCGTCACAATCTTTATTTTCCCCTGAGGGTTTGATACTGTTTCCTGCTCTAGATATGTCCAATTAATAAGCGTAGAATTTTCAATCATTATTCAGGCTGAAATAAGTAATGTATTGTCTCCAGTTCATACATAAACACTGAGGTATGTGTAGAAATGGTGCCCTGTGCACACAATGGCCATTAAAGGAGAAACCACTAGAAGAAAAACCTCAGTGTGTATTTTCCCACTAAGAAATGTTTTGTTCCCAAAGCAAAGGCAAAAATATAGCTTGTTCAGCAAAGCATAACCACACAAGACAGTTTGCTTCTCTATTTTACATTTCTGGTTTCCTTTTTTTGCCTACAAAAAACATTCATAGATATTTTCTCTGAAAACTGGCGTGCCATGCTGCTGACCTTCAATTGCTTTAAGAAAACCTATACCCCTAAACAATGTAGGCCTCTATGAGAATATACAGAATTGCATAAAACAGCCCTGCTTTATCTAAGCAAACCATTTTAATAAAAATATACTTTTTTCATAGTATGTACCATTGGGTAATCCTAAATAGAATATTGCCATTTTAAGAATTAACCTTTCTGCTGCCAATATTCATTATCTGCCAAGCACATATGCCATACCATGTTTGGCAGATTAAGGTTCAGAGCGATGACGGCCACCTGGGCAACGAGCATCGCAGGACCGACCTCAAAGCAGCAGAGCATGGTCCAAGCCGTGATTGCATCTGCTGCCCATAGAAATGTAATGGAAACCACTAACTTTAGGAAAGCTTTGCAGATTGGTACTAGAAAGGTGTAGAAAGGACTCTTTACCCATGTTGGATTTGTCAGAATTTGTACTTTCCAAAAATATATGGTTTTCTGGGGATCTCTGTATAGTTAGAGGGTGTTACAGCACATAATGCGCTGTCAAGTAAAAGGCCAAATATTTACTGATTGAGATATAAATATATGCCAGTTTGGTAAGATTCTTTAATGGGCAACATTAATTATATATACTCTTGATTAAGTATTCACCCTGGAACTATAATGTTCCTTTAATGCATTTTGGTACAGGATGTTACCCTATGTTGGCATATATGCTTTTTCCCATTTGTTTGCACTTAAAAGTGGAATTTGCTTCTCTTGGGGTAGCATGCAGCGTGCAGAAACAGGGTGCCAAGTGTAAGCTCAAAACAAAACAATGTAGATTTTTATTAAAATGGTTTATTTAGATGAAGCAGGGTTTTACATATGAGCTGGTTTATGCAACATATTTTTTCTAGACACCTACATTGATTGAGGGTATCATAGTTAGTTAGATAGTTACATAGGGTTGAAAAAAGACCAGTGTCCATCAAGTTCAACCCATCCAAGTAAACCCAGCACACCTAACCCACACCTACCAATCTATACACTCACATACATAACCTATAAATACAACCACTAGTACTAACTGTAGATATTAGTATCACAATAGCCTTGGATATTCTGATTGATCAAGAACTCATCCAGGCCCCTCTTAAAGGCATTAACAGAATCTGCCATTACCACATCACTAGGAAGGGCATTCCACAACCTCACTGCCCTCACCGTGAAAAACCCCCTATGCTGCTTCAAATGGAAGCTCCGTTCCTCTAATCTAAAGGGGTGACCTCTGGTGCGCTGATTGTTTTTATGGGAAAAAAGAACATCCCCCAACTGCCTATAATCCCCTCTAATGTACTTGTACAGAGTAATCATGTCCCCTCGCAAGCGCCTCTTTTCCAGAGAAAACAACCTCAACCTCGACAGTCTAACCTCATAGTTTAAATCTTCCATCCCCTTAACCAGCTTAGTTGCATGTCTCTGCACTTTCTCCAGCTCATTAATATCCTTCTTAAGGACTGGAGCCCAAAACCGCACTGCATACTCAAGGTGAGGCCTTACCATGGACCTATAAAGGGGCAAAATTATGTTCTCATCCCTTGAGTCAATGCCCTTTTTTATACAAGACAGCACTTTATTTGCTTTAGTAGCCACAGAATGACACTGCCTGGAATTAGACAACTTGTGATCTACAAAAACCCCTAGATCCTTCTCCATTAAGGATACCCCCAACACACTACCATTCAATAGATAGTTTGCGTTTATATTATTTCTACCAAAGTGCATAACTTTGCACTTATCAACATTGAACCTCATTTTCCAGTTTGCTGCCCAGTTTTCTAATTTTGTCAAATCGCTCTGCAAAGCGGCAGCATCCTGCATGGAACTTATAGTTGTATTCATGTAAAAAATTAAAAATTATACTCCTTGGGCATTAAGTTAATAACATGCAAGGTATTAGTGGGTGACCCAGGTGTTTTTAAGGCTATTAGTTTCTGCCTAACAAGATGATATATTTTTTTTTGTTTGTTTTTTTGCAAATATCAGTATGCACGTGGGGGTGACCTGCAGAAGTCCAAAGCAGCATATTTTTTGCAAGCCATTAGTCTATTAGGCTCCCACACATGTTTGTATTTTCAGTGCATTTTTTAATGACACTATGATGATAAATGTCAAATCTGGAAAATGTCAAATCAGGGAAGTAAATTCAGGGAAATCTGGAAAATGTAAAATCAAGAAAGCAAATTAATGCAGCTTTAATGTTGCACTAAAGTTAGACTATGACAGGGCTGGAAGTAGGAGTACGTAGAAGAGGCAAATGTTGCAGTGACCCAGTGCTGCTTCTGACCCAGTGTTCTGTTCCATATTGGGTGGGGGGACAGCAGCAGCGAAAATTATGTGGATGTGGATTATGTGGACTATGGATTATGGATTATGTGGACAAAGAGTTTTGGGGTGGGGGCTGTGCATTGGGGTAGGATGGAATGCCACACCGGGGCTTGCCTTGGATGCCCTTCTGCATCGCTGGACTTTGCACTATGGGATAGCTTTTGCAAGTCCCCTCTGAAAGTGAGATGCACAACCTAATACCATAGTGGTTATTTATGATATGTATGTGCATTAGTTGGCATTCACTAAAGGCACTTCTATAGACACTTCTTGCACTTCTTCATCAGTTGCTCACAATAATGCTAAAGTTTTTACAATTCACTGCATTAAAGTTAAAAACACCCAAAGTTGCACACAGCACTTGTCACATTGTATATTTAGAGGAAAATATAGCAAATAAAAACTATAGATAAATTGGATATAATGTTAACTGATAGGAATGACTCCAGGCCATCTAAATAATACATCATGACTGTAAAATGTGCTTCAGCATTAATTCTCCAAATCACAGATACTGCTTTCCATAAACAGTATTCTTAGGTTCTTTGTCTACTACGCAGGGCATAAATCTGTCGCATCATTCATAATGTCACGTTTGTTTAGCATAACTAGACTCCCATACTCAGAAGCATTCTTACTCAGAATCATATTAATATCTAACCAAGTGTTTTGCTTTGCCTTAGTATCTATTTAAGTGTTTTGCTTTGCTTCAGTGAACTTTCATTTTATGGTAAACTGAAACTTGTAAAAAAAAAAGCTTCACACCTGCAGCAAGCACACAGGATTTATATTATATGAATTGCAGCTGAGGCTGTATGTAAAAAGAGTTACTTTCTACATTATTGCAAAATCCACTTCTCCCTGCCTATCGGTATCAGTATAGTGTGGTCCTAACACAGACCTGAGAAGTTCTATAAATATAAGTACTAAAATTACCAGTGCTGCAGTACATGGTCCTACCCTATTCCTGCACTTTTTACTTGGCCAAATTAGCTCACTGTTGTTTTTCAGCATTGGAAGAGTATGGGTCACTTGCAGAACTGTGGTGTAGCACTTCCAAGACATGATGTCCTGCTGCATATATCCCACAACTGCCTGAAAGCCAACACATATTGTAGCTAATACAATATGAGAATAACATGTAGCTGTCTCCTTTCATGGGAATTTTGACTAAGTTTTTTTAACTTGGAAATTGTGCCATGGGGCTCAGAATAGCTTATAAATCAGAGGGCTGATCGGCACCCGAATGTTAAATAAAAGTCAAATAAAAGATTGTAAACTTTTCCTAGGTGGTCAATAAAATACCTATGATGCTGGGTTATATAGTTCCAAGTAAATGCCAGGTTACAAGTCTGACATGCCAGATCCTTATATTGGCATGTCTAATGACAGGCATGCTGTCATACTATGTACCAGATTGTTTGATAGCATCATACCCTATCAAATACATAAATGCCATGTACACTGCCATGTAATGTACTCAGCAAATAGAACCAAAACACTGACCCAAGAGCTCCTATTGCCAGCCAAAAAAGGTATGTGAATGGTTCTCCCTATTCAACTGAATAGTGGTGGTCAACATGTTCCTGTGCAACTTAGTCAGCACTAATGTCAGATGCAGGAGGTATAAGATGCAAAAATTTTTAATCCCCCCTTGAAACTTGTATTAGCCATTTAACAATAGTTTCAATAATATCTACAGGTGATACGTATTCACCCTAAATATCAACTTAACTGACCTTCAAACTCGGTTTCAAGCATTATCTAGGTTAGTATATATGCATTTTCCCCATATCGCCCCCAAAATAGCCTTCAAGCTGGGCCCCCCTACCATTGCTCTGAGTCTCCTTGGGGGAACAACTGCTCTAGAATTTTATATGCAGAAGTTAAGAGATTTGTAATGGATCAAGTTGATGACAATGGATTGAAATCCAAGCTTTAATAGTGAAGGAATACTGTCTAAGCAACTAAAAAGATCAGTAAATAATACACCCCTCATTAATGTGAAGGATCTAACAGTAGTGTCACAAGTGTGTAGTAAATGGATGCTGTTAGATTATATAAAGTGTCTAAATATATATCCTTTCAGATATGTACTTTTTAGCATGACTTTAATGCCTAGTTTTCAAGACATCTGTTACTATTGCATTTGACATAGGGGGAGATATTTTATGCAAAAAAATAAGGTAGTGAGAGTGAGACCCAATGGCACTTCCCTATTTTAATAAGACATTATGCTCCTGTAACTGTATTGCAAAACAGTGAACACATTGATGGAAAATTCTTTGAAGAAGTGGCATACTTGCGTACTCTTTTGATTACTGCAGATATTTCTCAAGTTTACATCAGAAGAAGGATGCATGGAAAGACTTTTAAGGTAGTCTTAATATAACTTTTTTCCTATTCCTCAAAAGATTTTTACAAGCCTATCCTTGTGTCTGTCTGATTCTTTATGTTCTTTTATTTCTACTTAGGCTCATGCTTGAGTTTAAAATGTGGCTAAAAGGTTTTGCTACTGCCTTCCCCAAGCTTTCCTGGTATGGTTGGTTCTATTTAGTGTCAAAGCCCTTCACTTTATCAGTTTAAAATAAACCGGAAACTTTAGGCTAAACCCAGACTTTTTTTGGTTGATTAATTTTATAATTATTATGCACACTCTGAAATGCAACCATCTATAGTTCAAAAAAAGTCAAAACTTCAACAAAAGGAATCCTTTATTAGTGCCCATCAACGCGTTTCGATCCCCACAGGATCGTCATTAGGACATTATCCTGATTACAATCCTGTGGGGAATGAAATGCACTGATGGGCACTAAATAAAGGACTACTTTTTTGAAGTTTGGATGCTGTGAGTGCTTTCTGTGGACATATATATAAATAAATGCAAAAATATATAGAATGTCATATAAAGCAGGACACTCACAAGACTTAAAAGTATGGTGAAAAATAAAGTTTATTTGTTATTCCAACGTTTTGGTCTTCCTTGAGACCTTGAGTCAAGGAAGTAGTCCATTAGTGTCTATATAGCAATAACCCAATATGGAATAGAATAGTCCAAGACTTCTAAAGGAGAGAAAAGTAACCTACCGGTATATATATTAGTATTAAAAAAACATAGATCAAACATAGATTTGAAATTTAAGCTGACTAAAAGTTTAGACTGAAGGAAATGTAGCCTGACCGGTAATGCAGTTAACCCGTTGGGAATTGTGGATTTGTGTTTAGAAACACGATCTCTCACTTTTTGTGTCCTTTCACCAACATAGAGCATAGAGAGTGCATTGTAAACTGGGACATGTTCCAAACTTGGGGTTATGTAAAAAAAAAGTTGTTTACCCTTGTTGGATGAACCCCCAATATCCACTTTGACAAGATGGTCATGCAGATTTTTGCCCCTTTTATAAGCAACTGAAGGAGGGGTTTGGAAAGATGGTATATGTGACAAGCATGACTGTAGTAGATGCCAAAGTTTGTGTACAATTTTGGACACCTGTCTGCTAGCTGTGGTATATGTGCTTGCAAATACCAATCTTTCATACCTTGTATCTGTGTTATGTCTCAGCTTGGATGGTAATAGCTGTTTCCTATATGTTTTGTTTAACCTCTTTCAAACCTTTATCAAGTATTTCTTTGTGATAACCTCTTTTAAAAAACGTTCTGTCACTTCACTTAAACCTTTTTCATGTACGCCTTTATAACTAGAAGGCTATTCTTGTCTGTGTCTTTCTTAAATAAATCGGTTGTAAAACTTAACAAGCTGTTATTGCAGTTGTATGTGAAGTTAAGAGTATCCTCTATATAACTGATAAACTCAAAATTCATTCAGACTTGTTTTTATACCGTCCCATATGATCAATAAGTCATTGATATTGCAGAGCAATAACATTTACAAAGTTCTTCATATAGGGTATTGTCATAGATATATGTATCTTCTATAACTTCCATATATAGATTGGCATATGAAGGCGCTACATTGCTTCCCATGGCAGTGACTCTTAACTGTAAATAATAGCTTTCCTCAAATAGAAAACAGTTTTGATTAAGCACTATTTCAAGTAGATCCAGTGGAAAGGTCTTTGAGAGGCAGTGTAGTCTGTACCATCTGTATCACTCTCATACTTGATTCATGTGATATGGATGTAATGAGACTACTCACATCAAAACTGACCAATAATATTTCATGTTCAGGGAATTTAACAATGTTAAGTAAATTCAACAATTGGGGTGTCCTTTAAATATGATTTAATATTATGTGCCAATGGTTGTAAAATCTTATTCAGAAAAGTTGCCAAAGGACTTAGTAATAATTAATTAATACTTCCTGCTACTATAGGCCTGCCTAGTGATGTCCACAAATTTTTATGTATTTTTGGCAGTGTATAAAAAACAGGAGTGATTGGATTGGCTTTAATAAAAAAAAAACTTGAGATCCTCATCAATGGTCCCATCATCAAAAGCCTTATATACCCTGTCCATAACTCACTGCTGAATGGAAACTAGAGGATTCTGATTTTCATTGCAGGCACAAAGGCCATGTGCTTTGCAAACAGAACCTCCTGTTGTAGGCTAGATCCTATTTATGGAAGTGGCAAGAGTCTTTGCTGGAGTCTCTGCCATGCTCACTGGCCCTTAGTCCCCTTCCAATACATTAGAGCAGAAGTGATGTCACCGCCATGTTTGTGTGGATAAACTGTCAAACCAAGTCAAACCAAGACACTCCAAGTGTCTATAGCATACTAAAAGTTAAGGAAAGGTAAATAACTTAAGATAGATTTTAAAGAAATTAAAACATGGTAGTATTAACAATGGGCCAGTAGTAGATCAGATAACTGAAGTTGGATCACTTCTGTGTTAGCTGATTTCCAAAGATATTACAACAATACTTCTTGGCCTATCTGTAGGAAATGGTTTACCAACCTACAGTAAGTCAGTTTTTTTAGGTGACAATTTGGCCCACCAAACAGCTCTTATGGACCCTCTTTTTTAACATCTTTACATATGCTTCAGAACCCTAGGGGTGTGGAAATCCAGAGGCATACCTATTGAAAAATAGTGTGTAGTCAGGTGTAATTCCAAGAGATGTTTTTTTTTTCTCATCCCAAGTTTAAATGGTTGTCAGTTTGACAAAGATACCATACTGTGCTTCATTTATCTGCATTAATGTGAGAAGTACGTTTCTTTATTTTTATCTTTTTGCACTAAAATGGCATTATGATGTAACAAATACCAGTTGAAGAAACAGGATGCTGCTTTATGAGAAGCTTAGTTGTTAAAGCAGGAGCAATTCTTGTACCTCTAGGTATTTTTGTAAGGTCAGAGCAACATGGGCATCTCTTTTACAGAGATTATGCATGATTTATCCCAGTGAAGCTTACAATCTATGGCCTCTGTCACATTTACACATACTAGAAACAATTTTATTAGGAGCTAGTTGGCCTTCCTGTATGTTTTGGAGTGTTGGTGGAAACTGGAGCATGGGGAGGAAACCCACGCAAGCATGGGAAGAACATATGAATGCCTTACAGATTTTACTACACTAGGGGGCACATTTACAAAAGCGTTCATGCGAACGCTCCGAGCGTATTTTCGCCGATTTTTTTCGGGCGTCCGCACTACTTTTTCGTACAGCGCACAACTTTTTCGTACGGCACACGACTTTTTCGGACGGCACACGACTTTTTCGGACGTTTGCACGAAAAAATCGGAAAGGTTTTACCGCTGTTTACAATTGTTCGGTACAAAAATTTCGTGACTTTCGGATCGCCAATACGATATTATCGTGACTAATATGATTTTTTCGTAAGCATTTTCGTGATATTTGCGATCTTACAAAATTTTCGTTTCCAATACGTTTTTTTCCCATTCGTGATTCGGATTCGTGGATTAGTAAATGTGCCCCTAGGTATAAACAGAGCTTCTAGTATAACAGTATTACAATTAAATGTAATGGTGCTAGAGGGTAACCCATGGTCAAAATAGTAAGTCAAAAACACCCTTTGTGGGTCATAATAGCATTATTCTCCAATTCCTATTTAATTGCCTGTTTACATTGTTGTTTATTTAGAAGCAATATTATTAGGTCTCACATCTATACCATTATTGTGTGTAGCCAACTCATATCTGTAGTATGTATGATCCATTTTGTTTATTTTTCTATATGATTATCTGGGCTGGGAGTTGAAATAACATGATTATGGACTTTCTTTGAGTTTCTTGTTGCTACTTTCTATTGGACTGTTATAATATATAAATATATATAAATATAATATAAAACACAGAGTGCTATAACTAACTAAATAATTACACCCTGTAATCATCACATCTATAATACATGTCAATATTGTTCTAAAAGTATGTATATATAAATATATATAAAGTGCATATATAAGTACAGTAGCTTCAATTTATGTCTTAACCTGTAATTAAATATAAGTACATAAATAAACCATAAAGAGCAGTAAATATTAGTATGTAATAATTGTGTTGCCTCCAATATGGATTCATGCAACTTTGTGGGAATCAAGTACAACGTCCAATTTTGTTGTAATTGGACTTCCTGTAATTCAAAGCTTTCTGGGTAACATTTTTTTTTCGGTTAAGGGATCCTATACCTGTACTAAATAAATAGAAAAAGTGCTAGAACTGTGGTTTAACACAGTGGTCCCCAACCTTTTTAGCGCCAAGAACCGGTTTCAAGCAAGACAATTTTTCCAAGGACCGGGAGTGGGGGGTGGTGCAACTAGTGCATAGTATATATAATTAATTACTACATATATAATGTAAATGTAATGATTTCATTTTATATTATGCACTTTTTTTATTATTATTATTATTACTACTACATTATAAAGTATGATACAGCTAATCATAAATGCAAAATCAGTGGTAGACCTGAGCTTGTCTCCCTGCAACTAGATGCGCCCAGCCCCTTTGCTCTTCTTACTCCTACCTAAGTGGTGACATCCCCTGTCGGTCTGGTGATTGGGGACCCCTGGTTTAACATATGTGCAATGTTCAAAGTATCAATCTGTAATAGATCAGATCTCCAAATAAAGTTCTTTTATTCAGCCCATAAGCATACCTTAAAGGGATTCTGTCACAATTTTTATGGTGTACTTTTTATTTTACTATTCAGTGCTATTCTGATATCTATTGGGAGCTGGCACCTTCCCATTGTTCTGCTGATCGGCTGCTGGGAGGGGGTTGGTATCACTCCAACTTGCAGCTCAGCTGTAAAGTGTGACTGAAGTTTATCAGAGCACAGGTCACATGGAGTTCATAAATAAAACCATCACATCAAATATAATAAAATAATAGTTGTTATTAATAATAAAACAAATTGCAATTGGTTTACTGAAATGAAATGTTTGTTTATAGGTTTTTTTCAAATAAACTGGGGGGGTATCATTGTTTTTATTATGGATTAATAATCAATAATACTTTATTTGTTTTGTAGGTGTTTTACTTTGGAATGCGAAGACAGCTCCTGTTTTTTCTTATCTCTATCCTCAGCTTTTCAGGACTGCTAGCTACAAACTGGTTTCCTAAAAGTTTGCCGTGTGATGTGGAACAAAATGCCAAAGGAAATGTAATAGTTGTGGACTGCAGTGATCGACATTTGACTTCGATACCATGGGGAATACCTACCAATGTTACTAACCTTACTTTAACCATCAACCATATTCCAAGAATTTCAGTAGACTCATTTGCAGAATTCACAAATCTGGTTGAACTTGATTTCAGATGCAACTGTGTACCAGCCAAAGTGGGACCAAAAGACCATGTGTGCACAAAGAGGTTGGATGTCGAAGACAGAAGCTTTGCTTCACTCTACAATTTAAGGTCTCTTTATTTGGATGGAAACCAGCTTATAGAATTTCCTAAGGGTCTTCCACCAAATCTACAGCTTTTAAGTCTTGAGATTAATAACATCATTTCCATATCAAGAAACAATCTTTCTGAACTAAGTAATATTCAAATGCTGTACCTCGGACAGAACTGCTATCATCGCAACCCATGCAGTGATTCTTTTAAAATTGAAAAAGATGCATTCAAGGACTTAAAAAACCTATCAATTTTGTCTATGAAATCAAATAACTTATCTTTTGTCCCAGGTGGTCTTTCAGACAGTCTGAAAGAACTTTACCTCTATAATAATGCCATTCAGTATATTGAAGAACATGATTTAGAAAATCTCATCAATTTAGAAATTCTTGACCTAAGCGGAAACTGCCCTCGTTGTTACAATTCACCTTTTCCGTGCACGCCATGTCCTAATAATGCTCCAATCCAGATTCATCCTAAAGCTTTTAGCTCCTTGAAAAACCTACAAGTTTTGCGTCTTCATAGTAACTCTCTCCGTTCAATCCCAGAGCAGTGGTTTAAAAATAATAGAAATCTGCAAGTACTAGACCTATCTGAAAATTTTTTGGCTTCAGAAATAAGTACTGCAAATTTTTTAAAATATATACCAAGCCTGAAAAGCCTTGACCTTTCCTTTAACTTTGAGTTACAAGTATATCCTTCAGACTTAAAGCTATCGTCAATATTCTCAAGCTTAGCTTCCTTAGAAACTTTGAGAATCCGTGGTTATGTGTTTCAGAATTTGAAAAAAAACAATCTGATGCCTCTGGTGCACTTACCGAATCTTACACTTCTTGATTTGTCGACAAATTTTATCAAAGTCGCTGACTTTAGTCTTTTCCCAAAGTTTAAATCGCTCCAGACGATAATACTGTCAAATAATAAAATATCTCCCTCTAGTGAAGCTAATATAGATTCTTGTTCAGCCTCCCAAGTATCTTCCGGACATTACATAGGCAGAACATTCCAGGAAGTTCATTATTTTGAATATGATGAAAATGCCCGCAAATGTAAAGCCAAAGACAAAGAGAACTTTACATTTAAGCTTTTTTTGAATGAGAGTTGCCAAGCATATGGTCAGAGTTTAGACCTAAGCCAAAACAATATCTTTTTTGTTAAAGCCACAGATTTTACAAATTTGTCTTTCCTCAAATGCCTCAACCTATCTGGAAATGCCATTAGCCAAACTTTAAACGGAAGTGAATTTAGAAATCTGAATCGATTAAAATATTTAGATTTTTCCAATAATCGTATTGATCTTCTTTATTCTACTGCATTTCAGGAACTTACCGAACTAGAAGTGTTAGATATAAGTAACAACGATCATTACTTTTTGGCAGAAGGAATAACCCATGTGTTCAATTTTACCAAAAATCTTGAAAAATTAACAAAGTTAATGATGAACAATAATCAAATATCCACATCAACAAACAGGCATTTGGTTAGTCAGTCACTCAGGATCCTGGAATTTAAGGGAAATTATCTCAATATTTTGTGGAAAGATGGAGATACAAGATACTTAAATTTCTTCAAGAACTTGAATAAGCTTTATAAACTAGATATTTCTGAAAACTCTTTGACATTTGTTCCCCCTGGTGTTTTTGAAGGCATGCCTCCTGATCTTTTAGAACTCTACTTGGCTAGAAACAAGTTAAAGACATTCAGCTGGGATAAGCTTCACCTTTTAGAAAAACTTAGTGTTTTGGACCTCAGTAACAATTACTTGACCACAGTACCTAGGGAGTTATCCAACTGCACATCTTCTATTAAGAAACTTATTCTGAGCAATAACAAAATTAAAAAACTGACACCTTTTTTTCTAAGGGGTTCTGTCTCTTTAAAATACTTGGATCTAAGTGATAACTTAATTCAGAATATAGGGCATTCAAGCTTTCCCGAAGATGTACTGGATAATTTAACTGAATTACTTCTCCAAGGTAACCCCTTTAAATGCAACTGTAATCTTGTATGGCTTGTCTCCTGGATAAATCAAACTAAAGTTTATATACCTAATTTAGTTACTGGTGTAACTTGCTCTGGGCCTGGGGCACACAGGGGACAGAGTCTGGTCCTCTTGGACCTTTATACCTGTGAACAATATCATTTGAACTTAATTTTACAAGCTCTTTCAGCATCTTTCATTATTTGCTTAATGGTGGTTTCTGTTTCAAGTCACCTTTTCTACTGGGATTTTTGGTTTATATACCACCTATTCAAAGCAAAAATACATGGATATAAGAGGTTTCCAAAATGTTGTTATGATGCATTAATAATGTATGATACCAAAGATTCTGCTGTATCAGACTGGGTTTTCAACGACCTTGTTAATATTTTGGAAAAACAAGGAAACAAAATGTTGAATTTGTGTTTAGAAGAAAGAGACTTTCTAGCAGGTCAGCCATTTTTAGATAACCTTTCTGAAAGTATCCAGATTAGCCGAAAAACTGTGTTTGTACTTACAAGAAAATATGTTAAAAAGGGACATTTTAAGACTGCATTTTATATGGCTCACCAGCGTCTCATTGAGGAAAAAGTGGATGTTATCATCTTAATACTGCTTGAAAAAACTCTACAGAGATCCAGATATCTCCGACTAAGAAAAAGATTATGTGCAAACTCTGTTTTATATTGGCCTTCTAATCCCAATTCTCAAAGTTATTTCTGGCACTGTCTTAAAAGTGCTATAGCAACTGAAAATCAAATGGCATATGACAAACTTTTCAAAGACCATACATAGGATTGATTAACTAAGGGACCGATACATCACTTGTTTGCATTTGTGTACTAAGTGGTGATGATTGCAAGTCCGCTCATCTACTGTAAAGTATTGAATTCATACTATATAAATTACTATATTGATTATTTTTGATATTGAGAGAAGGGGACCCAGTTATGTATGGGAGATCTATTGTTTTATCTGCACAGCTTTGGAACTCTAGATATTAGGTGAGTGTGATTTATCACTTAGGTTTGTGTGTGGATTGTTATGTATGAATGTAATGGGTTACACTAATTATAAATCTTTGGTGGTATCTTCTGTTTATTTGTTTTATGTAATATATTCTATGTTTTATGTGATATTATCTAAATAAATATTCCCCTCTTTGCAGTGAACCTAATGGTGGCCCTTGCTTATTCTCCATCTTCTTGTAGGTTTTCTCGTTTATGTATTTACATTTGCCCAAAGGAACTCCCCCACTTGTGTATACATAAGAAGTATGTTTTCTTTCAACACACTCCGCAACTTAAAAGAATATCTTTTATGCTGTGATAGAGGGTTCAGGTATCATACTATACTAATCCATAAGATATATATGTAAAACAGGGTGCTATATGCATTCCTACGATTCATTAACAAGAGTGATTTTATAGTAAAATTGATGGTTTCACACTGTCATAATGCCAGCCATAATCCCATGCAAACACATCAGTAGAATACTACATCCACAGTTTCATGCAGTCCTCTCCCCGTGGGATTTGCCAGCTTATACATCAATACCATACCAATCTCCAATAAAAGTGTAGAAGGCTGTCATTTTGGTCCATACACAGATCAATAAGATGCCAATCTGGTCAGGAGTGGTTGAATGGGAAAAGACTCTTTCTAGAAGATGGTGACTATGTTGAACTAGAAAGGGGTTCAGTCTTCAGGTATGAGAGAATGCATCTGTTATTCTCGTTGTATATGAACAGCTATTTGTAATAAAATGTGACTCATGTAACATTGATCATATCTTTTTCTTTTTTAGCTAAACTAGAAACTACTACAGCTACTCCTCTCCCTGTAGAATTCATGTGCACTATGTGCTACACAGTGCCCTTTTAGTTGCACTGATATTTTCTGTATAATTGGTTATCAGTACTTAGAAATATTCTTAAGGTAATGCTTTGATATAAAGCACTACCAATTTATGCTAACATATTTACAGAAATTTGCAGAAAAAGATGGATTATCTTATACACAGTGGCGTAAGTAAGGCCCCCTCAAACCCCGTGAAGAGTGTGAGGTCCACCACCACCGGGGTCTGAAGAGACCCCCCGCACCACCTTACTTCCCAGCCAACATTACTTAGAGCTTCGCAGCTGGAATAAATTAAAGATGGCCATGTATTCCACTGTGGAATGCACACCCATTGTTGATTTTGCATATAAATACTCACAAGTAGATGTAGCAAAAGAATGGCAGGTTCAAATGATTGTGAAGACAGAACAATTTTGCTTCACTGCGGAGAGTAGCATTGGTAGTAAAAGAAGGGTTTCCAACTTAAATGGTCCAAATTCCATACAGCAGATGTTGATCAGGGAGAATAAATCTAAGCTTGATCCCTTGTCATTACTACAGTCTCTTCACTAAGGCAACAGAACCTGTTAGAAGAATACTTTCTGCTATCTGCCTCAGTAAAGCCTCATTTGTCATAGAGAAACCCATCATCTCTAGTGAAGTTGGGGAGCAGGGACCCCGTGAATGAGGATCATATAGTGCAGGGTAGATATGCGTTATGGCACTTTTTAGGAAAGTGAGTTTGATCGGGAATAGCCAAACTTTTGGCTATTCCCTAACATTTGTAGTGGTATGGCTACACGCTAGGGGCTCAGCAGTCCTTTTAGAGCCAACTATGTACAAGTTTTAAGTCCATCACTTTGGGGCCAGAAATGTATGTATACAAAACTATAAACTAAAGAAGCTCATCTTTTCTCAAGCTAAGTGAGTCCAGAGCAAATACTTGGGAAATTGGTCCCAAAACAACAGGAAAGGATACTGGAAATCAATTTTTCATCTTAGAAATCCAGTTTCATAGGAAATCCCACAGGGCCCAGCTAGAACCACTGTGGACAGTCATTTCTTTACTCCAAATTATGAGTGTCCTCATAAGAAAGGTAATATAAAAGGCAAGGTTTGTCCACTCTACTCCTATTGGGTAGTTTAGCACTTAAAATGAAGAAATGGTCTCTGATAGGATTGTCCTTTCAAACTACCACTCATGCATGGTGTCACAGAGGAAATCCACATCCTTCTGCCACATCCTTGCGGTCACTGTGGAAACACCTTTTGGCCCCACATCAGTCTTGTGGATCAGCTCCCCATACAGTCACATAAAAGCCCCAGAGGTCACACATCTGGGTATTGATCAGGCATCATACCCGGGAAACAGTCTTTAGCTTGGCAGGGTCAGTCCCTCCAGGGATCACCCAGAAAAATTGTTCCTCGTCAGGGGTTGCCTCATGGAGTGGTGAAGCCAGCTTGGACAATGGTTTCCTTTGAGGAGGTGGTTCTGCCACCAAAGTGTTCCCCTGTGGATTCACCCAGGTTGAAGTGATTCCATCAGAAGTTAAATCTTTGCCCATCTCGGTGAAACTGGGTTTGTTGTTGGTAGTGGAAGGTTTCTTTGTGCTGGAACGAACTTTGCCCCTCCCCAGGCTAAGGCCTTGCAGTCCTCAAGGGTGAGTCCTGACTCATCCCTGTTAGAGCTGACACCTCAGGGATTTCCTTTAGCCTCTGCAGTGGATGGGATAGATACCAGGGCAAGTAGATTCCTGATTGATTGTGACCTCTAAATCCCAGGGGGTGATGGAGGCGCAAAGGGCTCTACATCTGCAGGGACAGCTGACTCATCCCTGTAGCTATGGAATATGAAGGAGGGCATGGTCTAGGTTCCCTCTGGCCATGGTAAAACCCAGATCAGCACTCATGGTGACAGAAACACAACGGTATGTAAAATCAGTGGCCTCCTTTATTAAAGCAACAGCACAATAGGGCATCATGACCCACTGCCCTGCATCGTCAATCTTTTCCACACAGGTGAGAGCCCACACATAGGGGTATATTTATCATGCTGTGTAAAAAGTGGAGTAAAATATCACCGGTGATGTTGCTCATAGCAGCCAATCAGATGCTTTGCTTCAATGCTGTTGAAATCTAATTGCTGATCACCGGTAATGCTTCACTCCACTTTTTACACAGCATGATAAATATATCCCATAGTGTGCTGTACTGTCCACGGCCTGGGGGGGGGGGTCTTTAAATAAAAATGATTTGGCTCTGATGGAAACATCAAGGTTTTCCCACCCATTCCATACTTCATCTGCCATGGTGGTATATGGTAGTGGGAAAATGGTAGTAGGTAATCTCCTTTACTTTCCTTCTGCAGCTACGGGTAGTTACTTTGGAACAGGCAGTAATGTTACACAAGTGAAACAGGTACGCAGCTAATGTCTGATATGTATGCCCTTGATTAGGATTGGTGTTGCTCAACCACATGCATCCACTCCTTATCTCTGCTGCTCTCAAAGTGGCAGCAATTATGTATTTCCTACAATCTCGCGCCAAACATGAACTTTTCGCATCAACAATAAAGTTAACCAAGATCTCATAGACACTCATACAAGTGTGCCAAAAGATATTTATTTGCAACAAACTGCAAGGACATGATATTAGGTGGAATTGACACTTGTTCTGGCCAATAGAGACATGAGAAAGAGCTTCAAAACCCGAATGCACAGCCAGTTACGCAGCTTTGTTTTTTATGCAATTTCAGAAAATCTACTCAAATTTTTTTTTACAATTGTATTTTCCTTTTACAAAGATAGTATGTAGCCAAACTCAGTCCAAATCTGCAATGCGGTAACTTTAAACTGTAAATGTAATTTGTGATGATGCTATTTTGTTTTAGGGTTATATTATGAATTAAGATACTTGAAAAACTATTAGTGCTAACTATATCTATTGCTCTTGCCAAATGTACCCACTAGATGATAGTGTTGCTTTAGTTTAGGAAGCAATATAAATTACAGGTATGGGATCCTTTATCTGGAGACAAGTTATGCAGAAAGCTCAGAATTATGGTAAGTCTGTTTCCCATAGACTCTATTTTAATGAAATAATTTAGATTTTTGTAAATTATTTCCTTTTTTTTATAATAATAAAACAATCAGTTGTACTTGGTCCAAACAGATCTAATTAATCCTTATTGGAGGCAAAACAATTCTATAGGGTTTATTTAAGGTTGAAATGATTCTTTAGAAGCCTTAAGGTATGGAGATTCAAATTATGGAAAAACCCTTATCTGGAAAACCCCAGGTCCCAAGCATTCTGGATAACGGGTCCTATACCTGTATTTGACAATATTTAATCAACTCATAGTTGATTAAATAGTAGAGGGAAAAGATTTAATAGATAGAATCGGATGTGATGGACACAGCTCAGGAAAATTTAATTGTTGCCCAGTTTGTTTAATGGTGCCATTCAGAGCCTTCTTTTAATATTTCCCTCCCCCCAATGACCTTTCTATTTTTTGTTGGAATTAAAATGGATTTTATTGGGAATTTTTCTGATTTACACAACTCTCTTTATTCCTGACTGGGGTGGCAGCAGCCATGGTGGGCACCATGTCCTTTTGACGCCAAGAACTGAGAGGGAACCTACCCACTTGGGAGATCAAGACAGTAATAGTATGGTACTGATTAGAGTGAGACCAAAACTAAGACAAGGACAGGCAATGGTCATGGCAAGCAGCAGTAATCAGAGGCAGAAGTCAAAACCATGAGGCAATTACAGAATAACAGCTTGGGCAGGAACTAATATAATCAGAGCCAGTAAACACTGCAGGCAATGAGCGTTTAAACTGAAAATGGCACCAAGGGCTGAATGCAAAGAATTGATGTTGCAGTGTCAAACATGCCCCAGCATTGTAACTTACATATGTATGTATAACTTTATTTATCTGGTGTTACTAGGATAAACGGTGCTGTACAATTTTACAATGTAGAAAAGTACACACAAACAGGACATCGTATATAAATTAGCATAAATATACAGTAATTAAGTGCCATGTGCTAAGAAGAGAGCACAGGTTTCCCAGTGTGCCTTACAAAGTGTATTGTATATATGTGCCTTTAATGTCAAAGCACTTCTAGAGTTTTCCAAAATGGAGTGGCCCAGTTGCAGAGACATCATCCTGCCATTTATTTTTAAAGAGATACTGACAACAGAAATGAAACCATTTTTACATCTGTCATAACATTGTCTTTGCATGCTATTTATAATTTTGCCATAAAAGTATTTGTCCAAGCTTTTACATTCTCTATCTGATCCCCCATGTTCCTCTATGAGGGGGCTGCCATATTTGTCCAGCAGGAGGCCGTTAGCATTAGAAGCTATAACTGACAGACTGAGAAGGGACAGTCAGGCTGGCAAAACAGTCAGGTTTTGGGATTTCAAGTAACAATTACTTACAAAAGCAGCCCTATCAGTAAAAAATGATCAGCATGACCTATAGGCAACTTTGTATGTAGATTTATATTTTAAAAAGTAGTTTTTTCGTGTCAGTATCACTTTAAGTAGTGTTTTTTTTCCATGTATCTTTACGTCCAAACATGCCCTGCCATCAGTTCTGCCCCAAACTGCCTGTGTCTAAAGTCCTTTCAGGATGGTGTTTCAATCTAAAAAATTTTTTGCAGACAGTCCATCTATCAGCAGGTAAATTATTCCAAACACAAAGCTAAAAAACACCCAAGGACTAAGAACATCCTGCAATGGCCTCATCCAAAGCCCAATCTCTGTCCAGTTGCACTCTGTGCCAGTCTCGGAAAAATTAAGGTGCACAATCGTCATCCATCAAACCTGACCAAACATACAGAAAATCTGCATAGCGCAGGCTAATATCACTCTGAACAGTGTGCAAAGCTAGTACGTACTTACCTCAAAAGACTCACCACGGTAACTGCCATTATATCAAATATTTATTTAGAGGTATGAATTTTTGTGCAACCACCACTAAGGGGCAGATTTATCAAAACACGAGTTCGAATCCCAAATGGAAAAAATTCGTATTGGAAACAAAAATTTCTGAAGATCGCAAATATCACGAAAATGCTTACAAAAAAACGATTGGACCGATCAAACGAACGCTCAGAGCATTTCGTGGATAAGTAAATGTGCCACTATGTCTTCTAGTTTGTTAAACATGTGTCACAATTGTAATATTTGGGGGGGTGAATACAGATATCTAAACCTGATGCCACATGTGGCAGAAAAGCAATACTAAAAAAGGGGGAAGCGCAACTAAAAAGGGGAGGATCACATGAATCCATTAAAATCTGTCCATTGCTGAGAATGCTATCCACCCCCGTACCAAAATAATTTGTTTGCCTCTACCTCCCTGTCTACCTTGTACATTCATTTCAACCTCCCTTTCTGCCAAAACTAAACATGTGTAGTGATAATAACTAGTGATGAGCGAATCTGGTGAAAATATTGTGCGTCTCAAAAATATTTTTTTTTAAGCAGTCGACAATAAATAAAGATAAATTTTATGGAGTGTACTATTTGCCCATTATGAATTCCCAGATATTCCCAAAGCTGCACCCGGGCATTGAAAGAGACTGTCTAACACTAACTAACACTAACACTGTAAATAGAAAGCTGGGGAACTGACATGAGAGGAAGTAAAAGGAGGAAGATTGATGATAAAATGAGTTTTAGGATAAACAGTCTTTATGGAAAAGTTGCTGGCAGAAAGGAAAGCCCTGGATCTATAAACAGGGGCTGCATGACAAGGGATCTGAATAACCAGCAGCCAGATTACACTGGTTTATTTTTAGATATTGGCAGAACCAGGTGCAACTGTGATAGGGAAAGGTGATAAGGAAAGAGTTAAGGCAGGAGAAGGCTGGCCTGGGGAGGGGTGGAGAAAGAGAGGGATGTGATGTCAGAAAAGCACTCACTTCCTTATCTTCTGAGCAGGTAGAAAACATGAGGCAGAGCTCTCTCTGTGTAGCATCAAACCCAGACATATGCATATTGGTATATTTGTGAATATATACTTTGATAAGTTTGATAAAACTTTTTTTGACATTTTGATTTCGTTTTGTAGTTGTGATGTTTGGTCACAGGTCTATAGTGGGTGTATTTTTTGGTTTAGCCTGATGGGGCACGTTCACTGGTGCTCGCCTGTGTGGGTGGGGCTTTTGTTACCTATAAAGGGTGGAGTTCCTTATATGTGTATTTTATCATGTGTAACATCTTGATTAAGGTCCCAGACCAGGACCGAAACGTTGATGTACTTTTATAATGTAATAAATTGAAGTGGACATTAATGGAGTGTGCAGTACTTTCGGTGAGATATATATATATATATGCAGGTGTGAGGAAATATATCACACAGTAACAGCACCTGGTAGGTCCCACTGAGCCTAAATTATATATGAGGGCAAATAGAGTTTTGCCATATTTGCGGATATGTAATTTAGCAACCCCCTTTTTTACTCATATCATATAAGGCCGGTTCACTATGGTTTACTTCCTTTATGTCCCTGGGGCAGATACAGTTCTACTGGTACTTGGGTTACAATCAGCAGCACCAGTAAAAATATCATTAAGCCCCTGCAAAATGTTGCTTTCAGTTTCACAGCGCTCAGTTTGTAAATGACTTGCGGTAAAATGCAATTTCACCATATTTGTGCATATATAAAGAATTTTGACAGCCCCAGAGATTATATAATATAAGACCTGCTCACTACAGCTTTCCTTTGTGTGCCAGGGGCAGAGGTAGGTTTATTTATATACATTTAGGTTATTATTTAGCACCCTCTGGACTATATCATATAGTGCCTGTGTGTTTTTGTGGACCCTGCATATATAGTCTTACCCTTAATAGAATAAGATAACATAGTATGGCGGCTAACACATTCAGAGACTGCATTGAAAGTAAAGCTAATGCATAGCTGATAACTTGTTAAAGTTATCACAAAATGTACATGAATGCTTTTAAACTTAGGATTAGTGCTTGTCTGTGTATTCCCTAGATAGATTTTTAGTTCTTAGTTTGGGTTATATGGTGGCGGGGGGGGGGGGGGGGGGGGGGGGGGGGGGGGGGGGGCGAACAAGGACTATAGGTGCAAGCAATCGAGAAACTAAGAGCCCCCATCCCAGTCATAACAAGACTATCAGTTACAATATTTCTTTTTGTGGCTAGTTGTCACTACAATGGCCATAATATCAAAGCCCAACACTAAAGATTTTAGCAGGTGTGTGTTTAATTAACCTCAGAAAAACTGTTGTTTGTTGTTCTGTAGTGTGGTGGTCTAACCCCCAAGGTGAGTGGGCGCAGTGTGGTGGTCTAATCCCAAGGTGGGTGGCCGCAGTGTGGTGGTATAACCCTAAGGTGGTTGGTCACAGTGTGGTGGTCTAACCCCAAGGTGGGTGGCCGCAGTGTGGTGGTCTAACCCAAGGTGGGTGGCCGCAGTGTGGTGGTCTAACCTCAAGGTGGGTGGCCGCAGTGTGGTGGTCTAACCCCAAGGTGGGTGGCCGCAGTGTGGCCCTCTGAACTGGACAAGTGCACCTGGAGGGAGGTTGACCTTACCCTCTATGCTTGGCCCTCTGAACTAGGCACCTGCAGCTGGAGGGAGGTTGACCTTACCCTCTATGCTTGTCCCTCTGAACTGGACAAGTGCAGCTGGAGGGTGGTTGACCTTACCCTCTTTGCTTGGCCTTTTGAACTAGGCACCTGCGGCTGGAGGGAGGTTAACCTTACCCTCTATGCTTGGCCCTCTGAACTGGGCATGTGCGGCTGGAGGGAGGTTGACCTTACCCTCTATGCTTTGGCCCTCTGAACTGGACATGTGCGGCTGGAGGGAGGTTGACCTTACCCTCTATGCTTGGCCCTCTGAACTGGGCATGTGCGGCTGGAGGGAGGTTGACCTTACCCTCTATGCTTGGCCCTCTGAACTGGGCATGTGCGGTTGGAGGGAGGTCTCTACAAAGTGGATGGGCTGATAATGTAGCAGCATGGCAAAGTGGTAGGTTGACCTTACCCTCTATGCTGTGCCATCTGAGCAAGGCACCTGCAGCTGGAGGGAAGTCTCTACATAGTGGATGGGCTGCAAAGGAAGCAGCATAGCAAGGTGGTTGAGTGACTTTACCCTCCTAGCTGGGCATGTTCAGCTGAGGCCCCCCAGAGCAGATCAAATCAAAGGAATCAAATTGCCTTTAAAAGTCTGTGTAAACATCCTAGTTTACCACATGGGCAGAGTAAATGGTAATTTGTTGCAAGAAAATGCTACCATTCTCTAGGTCAATGATCCCCAACCAGTGGCTCGTGAGCAACATCTTGCTCACCAACCCCTTGGATGTTGCTCGCAGTGCCCCCAAATTCCTGACTTGGTGGCATCTTTTGGTTGAATGAAAACAAGATTTTCTACCAAATAAAGCCTCCTGTAAGCTGATAGTGTGCATAGAGGCTGCCTAATAGCCAATCTTAGCCCTTATTTGGCACCATCATGAACTTTTATGATGCTTGTGTTGCTCTCCAATTCTTTTTACATTTGACTGTGGCTCACGAGTAAGAAAGGTTGGGGACCCCTACCTAGGTCAAGTAAATAAAAAAAAAATCCTGGTCAATATAATATGCTAGTTGCTTTGGTTTTTATGAAATATTCTTGTTGCTTTGGTTTTTTGTTACTCATCTAGTTCTCTAGCAGTAAACTGTTTGGTTTGGCATGGCACATAACCTAATGATAAGTCTGCCTTGCTTTAACTTGCCCAACCAATATACAACCACAGGAAGGTGGCTGGATTTGCTGTCAGTACACATGGTCACCGATTATTTTAAATGTATTTCAATAAAGGAATCTATTTATGTTTTTTCATACATATAATGTTAAGAATATTTTATCAGGCTAATGCCCATTTTTATTCCACCCTGGGGTACAGTATGTTTGATACATAGAAAATGTTTTTGTGTATTTTATGACTATTAATGTAATACATTTCTATGTTTTATTATCAAATAAGCAGTAATTATAAAGGTATGATGGGCTATTGCACAGGTAATTTTAGGGAGAAAGGAGGTTCTCTCCTCTGACTGCTCACTGGATTGATAGATACAGATGCTACTACTGCTTGTGCTAGGTGACAGCCTGCTTGGATTTCCTATCATCGAGACACAGCAGATTCAGGACCGGCAGCAGAGCTGCTGAACTTCTCTCATGATTGGTGATGCAGCTCCTGCTGGTAGCAGAGTTTGGGGCCATCCTCTCTGTAGGTAGAGGCAGTCTAATACTCATTCTAGTCTTCAGCGAGGAATGCCACAGCATAGTTGCGACCTCTTATGGAATTATGGCTTTAGAATATTGCCTTGGGTTAGCCTGGCAAGGTACTATATATTTGATAAAATGTGAATAAATGCTGGGGCCTTTTCTCCCCCTCTGTCTCCTGGTGTTTCATTAAGGTATGTAACAAGGGGGTTCAGTGGGGTGCCTCAAGGCGAAGGGTCAATTGAGGAGTCCCCATGTCATATTCTTCTCTTTATTATAAATATTTCTATGCTGGGTGACATATTCCATGCTCCATGCTTCTGTGCTGATCTCTCTCATCATCACATGAACATCAGGCTTCTTGTATCTTTTTTAAAGCAACAAAGCTATCATATAAAATATCATAAAACTTTCACTGGCAAATAACCTTATTACCACAATAAAGAGAAACTCACACAATTGCTTCTTTTTTTTTAATAAAATTTCATGCTAAATTGTTGCTTTGTTATTTTCTGTAGCACTAAAAAGTTCAGTGAGTAAAATGCAATCTCAAGTGCAATCGCTATTTTTTTACCACAATTCAATGTTTATGTTTTTTTCCCAGAATTCCAGTGTCATTGCAGATGCAAAGAGGCAATGTGCTCGGTGTAAGTGCGCTGAGCGAGTTTTTTCGGCAGGCATGGATTTGCAGCCAATTTCCGCATTTTGGCATTGGTGAAGTGTTTTTCACTAAACTCCTGCGAACATTCGCCACACAAAAATTAGTTGCATGTCAAAAAAAGCCACAGTAAAAATTGGCATGGTTGCATCAAAAAAAGACGCAGGCGATGAAAAAAAATGCAGGTGACAAAAAAGTTGCATGACAAACGCATTTCGTGGATTTTTCGCCATTTCCCGAATTTTCCTGTCATTTTGCACATTTTTTGGCAAAGCGAAATGGGACAGAGTCCGCTCATCCCTAGCACTTGTGTCTGATCTGCCAGACTAACACAACTTAACACAACTGTACTGAATATTTTTGAAATGTGCCGTCATTTCTGGTGTTTGGCATGATGTATGTGCCCTATGAGAGACCGGGGCACCCCAAATATATTTAATACAGTGAGATGCACTGGGAGCTTTTATATAATATATACATAGTTACATAGTGTTGAAAAAAGACCAGAGTCCATCAAGTTATATGTATAAGTTATATATATATATATGAGTAGCAATAAGCCCTACCAAAAGCCCCACCCTACCCTTTCATAATGCATGTTACCTGAAGCAGGTCCAGACTGGAATTTAAAAGAGGCCCTGGAGTTTCAAGTGCAAAGTATATTTCAAGTGGTCTAAACAGCTCCCCACAAGACCACTAAATAGTGACAACAACAGGAGCAGATGGTTATATAGTGGGTATTTTAAAGGAGAAAGTCATTTTGGCATTTTACTGCCAATAAATTTTCCGCATTAGTGCCACCTAGAATGCTATCTTTATTCAGCAGAAAGCTTTACTATATCTGAGTAATGAGCCCTAGAAACTTTCTTTGTTTGTTTAAGATAGCAGCTGCCATTTTAGCTTCCTGCTGCAGCTCTAGCCGTTATAGCTCAGATTACACATTCCTAAGGGTGGGAGGAGTGAGTTTTGTGAATTCTTATGGGATGGGGGAGCAGGAAAGTGGAGAGAGCTGGGCAGACTCTGGCCATGGGAATGAAGGATTTTTCTGAGAGAGAAAGTCA
The DNA here is from genome assembly GCF_000004195.4 of Xenopus tropicalis. NCBI lineage: Eukaryota > Metazoa > Chordata > Amphibia > Anura > Pipidae > Xenopus > Xenopus tropicalis. The sequence continues at coordinate 106,056,485 of NC_030678.2, read as the reverse complement.
GACACCCTAAGAACATGTTTACAAAAAAGGAGACAAGAAATCCTGTGTTTCTTTTGATAGAGGGCAGTGTTTCTGTGAGTGCTTATGGCTGTATTAACATAGACTTTTCTGATAAAGCTTACTAAGTTTTTACCTTTTATTCTCCTTTAACACACATTTGACTGCAATGCAAGTAAATGGACAAATTACACTTAAAAATAGACCTTGACATTAAAAGTAGAAAAAAGTACAAAAAGTACAAAAGTATTGTAGTCGTTAGTGTTCAAGAAAAATGTAATTCAGACTCTGCTAAACTTGTGCTTCAACGAATACTCTTATTTTAACTCATGTATTTTATCTTAGCCTGTGAATTTCCCTTCATAGGAAATCACCTGAAATATTTTTGGCTTTTAATACACTTATAATGAAATGTTCCTCTTAACATCTGACAAATATCTGACAATTATCCAACTATGTCACATGTCTTTACTGAGAGTATTTACCACTTGAGCATGTTAAAAAAAAAACATTACTCCCATCAGTCCAAAACCTGCCCCTATCATGGATGTTGATAAAAGGTTTGTGGTTCTCTCACTCTTTGGCTATTTTTGTTTTCAGCATAAGTTTAAAACATTTTCATAATAACAGATTTGAGCTAGCTGCTATTATTAATCAAGAAATTGTGTCACATGAAATTAGCACATTTTATTGCAATATATAAGACCCACTTACCTAAAATGAGTAGACTTTCTGCTGTGTTTGAGAGTAATCTGTAGATCTGTAGGTTAAACTTGCTGGACGTGTCTTTGTTTGCCTTAGATAATGTGTAACTGGTTTAGAAAAAGATATTACATAATTGCATAGTTAATTTGGGTTGACAAAAGTCCCTTTGAAAAACCCTCTGAATGACCCAACTGCACACACACATACAGTATATATACAGTATATATACGCACACACAGCTACCTATACAGACCTATCAGTACACCCACATATATTTATAAAACTATTCATACATATACTAAACTGCAGAGCTTAAAGGGCACCTATCACCTATGCACTCCAGTTGGAGGCAACAATAATTGTGGCTAATTATGTGCATGCACGCCAAGTAACGGCCTAGCACCGTCAGGGTCTGATTTTTTTTTTTGAAAAACTATTGTTTTCCCCAACAGGAAGCAGGGCTCGATTAGGGTGAAGTAATTTCATTCTGACAGGTGCACTTTATGATCACAATAGCCTTGGATATTATGCCTGTTCATAAATTAATCCAAGCAACTTTTAAAGGCATTAACAGAATCTGCCATTGCAGTATAACTTGACTGGGCATCCCACAGCCTCACTGCCCTCACCGTAAAAAAACATTTTCGCAGCTTTAACTGGAAGCTCAGTTCCTCAAGTCTAAAGGGGTGGCCTCTGGTTCTTTTTCCTTATATGTGAAAAAAGATCCTCCTATGTCTATCTATATTGTTCTCTAATTTACTTGTAAAGACTCATCCAGCCCCTTTGCAATGATGTCTCTGCACTCATTCCAGCTCATTAATATCCTTCTGAAGGACTGGATCTAGGCTTGGCACCAGCCCAAAGAAACATATCCACCCTACCCCTAATTTCACTGCCCAACATCAATTGCCCTGCCTTGACTTGCTAGATTAAACAGGGAAAACCCATTTTGTGTATAACTGGCATTTATTTTATTTTGGAGTGTAACCTTGCATTTATTAACATCAAACCTTATTTAGCAATGTGCTGCTCAAAGTTTCAGCATACTGCAGGGAACTGATTATTTTGCACAGTTTAGTATCACCAGCAAAAATAAAAACAAGCCTTACAATGCAAACCTCCAGGACATTAATAAATTAATTAAAAAGCAAAGGGTCAAGGACAGACCCCTGCAGTACTCCACTAACAACATTGGTCCAATTGAAAATGTTCCTTTTACTCTTAGTAAAATATCCTTCACCCTTTATTCAAGTACAAATATTATAACACAGGCCAATATTTTTAATTTTATCAGTAACCTTTTACTAAATGCTTTCAAGCTCCCTTAGAGGTCCAACCTTGGATGGGCCTCTGTCATAACAAGGTTAAATGTATGGGGAAAACCCCAAATCTCACCCTAAAAAGCTGGGCTTTTAGGTGTATCTAGGGCAGCAAATAGACATTCCTCTCAAAATCTCACCCTAAGCAGCCTTCAGGCCAAACCGCCAGCTTCCCTCAGCCAATATCTGTATAATGACGCAAACAGCCTTTTCAGGAATAAGGAAGTGGCAGGGGTGATGCAGAAGTGGTACTTGGAAATCGTGAGAAACTGGCATTTAAATGAATAAAAGTAGGCAGAAGTGATAGAGAATATAACAGACAAAACAAACGTGACAAGTGACTGCAAATAAAAGAAGCAAAACACATAAAGGTAAACAGAAACAATAGAGCATAGAAGTTATATTGGTAGAATGTTAACAAACCAATATAGCAATATAGCTGCTCTAATTAAACAAACTTGCAATGAATATGAGAAAAAGATGTAAAACCTGAACTATGAATTGTCTTTTGATACATTTTTCCAGTTAAGTGAGACTAAGGGCCTGATTCACTAAAGTGCGATTTAACGTGCGCTATTTATAGCGTGCGTTAAAATTTTTACCGCGTCTTAATTTTGGCGATTTTTCCCACGATTCACTATAAGCATACTCGCGGTTTTTTACGCGCGATATTGCATGCGTTATTTAACTCGCGAAGACTATTTCAATGCAGTATTTGCTGGTACATGTGCTAAATTACGCCCGCGAATAGTCACCGCATATGAATGGTAGCTTAGAAATAGTGTATAAAAATTGTCGCTGCATATAAATGGTGTATATAAATATTAGCCACATATAAATGGTAGCATATAAATGGTATCATATAAATAGTAGATGCTTATAAATAGTAGCCACTAGTGATGAGCAAATGTGTTCTGGTTATCTTTAGTGAAAATTAGCAAATCTTTCGAAAGATCCACGAAACGGCAAAAATGTTGTACGGGCAAAAAAATTGTTGCTGTGACTATTATTTTTTGACGCTTGTATAAATTTTTGTATGTGCGGTGAATTTTTGCGTGGCAAATTTTTTCAGGCGTTTCGCCATTGGCGGATTGTTTTGCGAAACGCATGAAAAAATCCGCCGCAAAAAAATTCAACACACGTCCAAAAATTCGCTGCGAATCCATGCCTGGCGAAACATTTCATCACTTGTAGCCAAATATAAATATTCGCGCAAATGAACGCACGCCATGTTAGCCATACACGCCAATACTTGCAGAAAATTACTGTATTAAAAATTACCATTTCCCTGCAAACTGGCGGCTGCGTCACTCTAGGGGAAACACATACTTGAATAAATAACACTGTAAGTCCATATTTTATTGCAAAAAATCATTTACTGTACTTTTGTATAATTTTTCGCCTGCCTGTAGTAGGTGTTAATTTTCGCATAGCCGAATGCGATATTTAGCGCGCAAAAGTTATAGTGAATCATGTGATCATATTCTTTTCAGCACGGAAATGAACGTATGCGAGAAATACCGCATGCGAAAATGCGACTTATCGCATGCGGTAATGCTGTAGTGAATCGCGCGCTAATTGTCGCGTCTTTTTTACCGCAAAAAAGCGTGCGATACACTTTAGTGAATCAGGCCCTTAGGGTGGTATGGTTACATATTGAGAAACAGTGGGAAGAGACAGAGAGCATGCCCTCCTATTAATGCATTATATAATAATGTACCCAAGCCACATTTGTAGCATTATCATTTATGACTTGTAAGCTTCTTTCTTCCACCTTGCACCATATAAACACATCTCTTTGCATACCAGACATTTTATATCTTTTTGGGTCACGCAAACATTTTAGTATCTCTTCAATATTTTTAAGGATCTGTGGATCTTTTAACATACATTGTTCGCACTGCTAAAAAGGCTTGTTGATCTATAACTGTAATTGGATCATATTTTATATGCACTTACATCAATTTTTTCTGTCTATTCATATTTGCTTTCATTTATGAATTTTAAAAGGGAAGTCCAGTGAATTCTGGTATTCTGTAGGTTTAAGCTTTTATATCTAAGCAACTTCATGAGTAGTCTCACATTTTTTATTTTTTCATTGGTTCCAGGTTTACAGTTTAATTTAGAATGTAGTCAGAGAAATTGTTAGCCAGAGAAAAGCCCATACACAACTCTCTTCTCCTTATCAGTGCAAAAATAAATGCTTTAATTTTTTCATGCTGATATCTGCTGTGTGTCTGTACACCTGCCTATGAAGGGTAGGATGGCAATACATTCATTTTTATTTGCCTGCATTTTCTATGCAGGTATATTTGGGTAATAAGTTTAGCTGTAACAAGCAATCACAATCAACATTAGCAGGGTCAACAAAATATTATCCTATATTAAATGTTGTATAGATCTCAAAGACAAAATTCTCAAAAAAGGAGTAAGAAATTCTTCCCTTTTACAAAAGGCCCATTCTAGAATATGTGGGTGTAGTCTCCTGTACTCAAAAGTGCCACAACTAAAATAACATTTCAAAAAGAACCACTGAACATATAAAATGTAAAGAAGTTCTCAGTTATGAAGAAGAGCTACCTAGGTGGGGACACTAAAGATGAGGTTCTATGATAATTATGCATAAATATATTAAGGACCCATAAATAAATTCTGGGATCTTATTCACAGTACATCTTTCCATAGGAAATGAAAATAATAGGCACAATATACGATCAGCATAAGTTTTATTTAATTTCCTCATGCTAAAAATAGATATACTGTACTTATATACTGTCCCTTTATGGTTTGGAAACTTTAAATATTCACATGTGGTCATATTGGATAATAGTAGTAATATTCTTTCAGTCTACCACATACATTTTAAGATACAAAGGTATCTTTGGCCAAAATTCAGACCTTAAGCTAATATCAGGCACCCGGAACCATTGCATTGGCCTGGTGCAGGCACACGTGGCAAATTTCTGATACATGCAGATTATATCGAAGGGGCTGATTTGCAGGCCAAGAATCAGTCCAGTGTGGCATCAACCTATAGGTTCATTGATAATACTGCATAGTTTCAGAACTGTTTAATCACTTTGTCCTTGTAGGTTATAAAGGATTTACTTAGTAGAAATAAAATACATGGTGTAAAGCAAAATACAGTTAAACATTTAGTTAATTTTTCTTTATTGTACCATGGAGTGATTGTTGGTAATAAACATATACCTGATTCATGGCAGTTATTGTTGTGAACTTCCCTTTTCTGCCAACTAAAATTTTCATATCTGAGTTACAAACTGTAACTAATACTATTTATATTGCAGACATTGTTCAGGTCACTCCCAGAAGTGTAAAGCTCACATTTTTCTACTGAATCTCTGCTCATAATATAAAATAATAATCTTGAGCATACTTCTGATCAAACTGGAAAATTCTGGTAAGTTTTAATTCTTTATTGTATTTCACATATAAATATCTGTCATAAAAAAATACAACAATAGATTAAATAATTATATACTTTATATATATTTTATACATTTTTATTTCTGTAATCAATTTTTGTGTGCCATGTTGGCAGGTTAGTGACTTCCTTTTTGATATTATGAATCAAAGAGATGGTCATGTCTAACAGGAATACAAAAGCTCATTATTCTGGAGATATGGGCAGAGCAGATCATGTGAAAATATCCTAATGAATATTTTAATAAAAAATTTAAACTAATTAAGCAGCTTGAAAATACTGAACCCTGTCCATTTATAGCATGCATCAAATTCATCCTTTCTAAACCATCTAGAGTTTGTTCTAGAATGCAACATAAAGCTGCCCATACACACACCGATATAATCGTACAAAACATAGTAGATGGTGATTGGTCGTTTAGTCGATCGGGGCAGATTAGAAAATGCTGATAATGTAATGCAGATAATGCTAAGGGTTTTATCCTACAATTTCAGTCTGAATGTTAGTTTTAGATCGAAGATGACTAAACTCTAAACCTTAAGTATAAAGAAAAATACTGTGCATCTGACCATTGTAGGCTGTTGTGAGTATTTAAGCACTTTTTTGTGCATGGATTTACATAATCGGTTTTAAGCAGGGAATGAATAATAATGATAGATACCACCATTAAGACATATACTGATAACTTTCATCAATATATATATATATATACTGTAGCTAAACAATAAAACATATTTGGGTAAGATAGCTCAGTGTGATCCCAAAAGATATACTTAGGCTGTGTAATCCTCTAGAGTTAAAGGTTTAATAGAGTGTTCATAACGTGTGGTGTGGAGCATTATTATTTTGGTTGTTAGACTACTGTGTTTCATTTAAGTGTGTTTAATTTAGCAAGCATACTTGAAGTGTATTTTAGTATAATATATATATATAATATCAAAGGGCCCAAGACAGATCCCTGCAGTACTCCACTCGCAATACTGGTTCAAGTAAACAATAGTCCATTTATCACAACTCTTTCTAATCTATCCGTCAGCCAGTTCTCTAACTAAGTACAAATACTATGTTCCAGGCCAAAATTCCTTAATTTAAACAGTAACCTTCTCTGTGGTGCCGTATCAAATGCTTCAGCAAAGGCTAAGTAGATCACATCCACTGACATCCCAGAGTCTAGGTTCCTTCTTCTGTTATTTTAAATGTATTCAAGTAGCTTTTTCTGCCCTAAGGGCTCTGGTACACGGGGAGATTAGTCGCCTGCGACAAATCTCCCTTGTCACGGGCGACTAATCTCCCTGAACTACCATCCCACCGGGATGGCACACGCTGCGCAGGCGATTTTGGAAAATTCTCGGCAAATTTGTCGCGGGCGACTAATCTCCCCGTGTGCCAGAGCCCTAAATGTCAAACTAACAAGCCTATATCTAATATAAATAAATCTAAAGCAACTGGACTTATTAACTCTGAAGAGTTACAAAGTGCCATTGTGATTGGATTAGTGGAAGAGTATATATGCTGAGGATTTCCCATACCAGTCAGTTGAACTGAAGAAGCTGCTCGGATGAGTAGTGAAACGTCTTCAATGATTACTTAACAAGTCCAGTTGCTTTAGATTTATTTATATTAGATATACCATGCCCTGGATGAATGAAAATCTTCATAGTCATAACAGGCCTATAGTTTTCATGCTGAGAATGGGATTCCTTTTTGAATAGTGGCACTATGTTAGCAAATTTCCAATCTCTCGGCACCATACCAGACCTCAAGGAATCCTAAAAACTTGAGCAAAGCGGTTTGGCAATCAAAGAACTAAGCTTGTTTAGTACCCTGAATAGAGATGTAGCGAACTGTTCGCCGGCAAACTAATTCGCGCGAACATTGGGTGTTCGCGAACGCGCAAGTTCGCAAACTTTTCGCGTATGTTCGCAATTTGGGTTCGCGTGGCGTTTTTCCGCTACGCTTTTTCTCGGCCTAAAAACGCCGCGCAAGCCACACATGGCGTTTTTCAGCAAATCCAGTTTCCATGGTGGTAATAGCACGAAATAGCAAAAAACGCCGTGTATTTCCGCTAGGTCTGCCAGCTGCCTTTGCGATTTTTTACGCAACGCTGTGTCAACAAAGTATTTTTCAGAGAAATTTTTGCTCTTGATCCCCCTCCTGCATGCCACTGTCCAGGTCATGGCACCCTTTAAACAACTTTAAAATTAGTTTTCTGGCCAGAAATGACTTTCCTAGGTTTTAAAGTTCGCCTTGCCATTGAAGTCTATGGGGTTCGCAAAGTTCGTGAATATTCACGCTTTTTGGCGTAAGTTCGCGAACGCGTTCGCGAACTTTTTTTTTTGAGGTTCGCTACATCCCTAACCCTGAAAAGAATACCATCTGATCCTAAAATTTTGTTTACCTTTACATATTCCAGTCTCTTTTGAATTTCCTCAAGTGTCACCCATGCATCAATAGGAATATTATTATAATTTGTTCTATTAAAAAGAATTTGGTTCTTAGTTGTGTAGACAGACAAAAAAAAAACCCCCAGTTCAGAGTCTCTGCTTAAAAAATAATTTTGGATTAATTTTCCTCCTCACTGCAATACCCTTTCTATTTTACCTTATCTGGTTTGCTTTATTGGCCTCCTTGTACCTGATAAATGTTACTTAAATGCCTTAAAAGAAAGTTTTTTCTTACCAACCTCAACACCAACACATTTATCAAACAATAAAGATGTCCCAATACACCACATAATAATTATTAACAGCAATGGTGTTGTTTATGGTACATAAGCTGGATCTGAGGTACGCAGAGTAGTTGGCAACTTGGACACTTACAAATATTAGAACCTATTGGATTGCATTTAGATTTTGGATTGAATCAATTTTTTCAAATAGCATATTAAAGGAATGGGCATATTTAATCATAAAGTGGACTCTCATTTGCCTTGTATTGCTGTATTTACTATTCTGCTAATATAATATTTGTTTTCTCCCCAGGCCAGAATGCCACCCTTACTACAGACTGCTCTGTTGGTTGTAGTGACCACCTGCAATTCTCTTGCATATTCTGATATGACACCAAATAACAGGACCATTCCTTGCAGAATTACAGAAAATAGCTTTTTTGTCAGCTTTGACTGCAGTGCCCGTCGGTTAAAAATGGTACCTCATCCCATAACATATAATTCTGATTCTGCGGAGCTTTTGCTGTCTCAAAACCTCATACTGACAATAAACAATGAATCTTTCTACAGCTGGCATAACCTTACAAAAATAGACTTAAACTGGAATCACTATCCAAAGTCCAGACTGAACAACACAGATTTATGCAAACGAGGGTTAGAAATAGGAAATGAAACTTTTTCTTACTTAACAAAACTTGAAGAATTATTTATTGACCACAATTTTTTATGCAAAATACCCCAAGGGATTCCAAGTACTGTACAAACTTTAAGTTTAAGTTACAATAATATTTTCTCAGTTAAGAAACAAATCCTATCCCCTCTCATAAACCTGAAAAAACTTTTCCTAAATCATAATTGTTACTTTGGCAATGAATGTGACCATGTTGTAGACATAGAAGAAGGTACATTTGCAGGTCTTACAGAATTAACTGTACTAGATCTATCATTTAACAACATGACCCGTGTTCCTGCTAAACTACCAGCATCCTTGAAAGAACTTTACCTAAGTAATAACAATATACAAATTATTCATAGCGATGATCTTCAGAACCTTATCAATTTAGAAGTTCTTTTCTTAAATGGCAACTGCCCACGGTGTTTTAACGCAAATTATCCATGCAAAAACCTATGTAAGCAAATTTCTATTACTATAGATCCTCTTGCTTTTCAGAATCTTAAAAACTTGACAGAGCTCCATCTTGGTAGCACTTCCCTAAGAACAATACCACCAATATGGTTTCAAAACACAACTCAGCTGAAAATCTTGAATCTTCAGTTAAATTACTTAGTAAATGAAATTGCATCTGCAGACTTTTTACTTAATTTGCCATTTTTAGAAGTACTTGACTTGTCTTTTAATTATGATTTGCGATCTTATGCAAATAACATAAACATTTCAAATCACTTCTCTAAACTAATATCCCTTCAGGAGCTGCATATACAAGGATATGTCTTTAAACATATTGCTGCCAAAAATTTATCTCCTCTTATAAATCTCCCTAAATTAGCAACCATAAATCTTGGAATAAATTTTATAAAGCAGGTTGATTTTGAAGTTTTCCAAAATATTTCAGGACTAAAATTGATCTATTTGTCTGAAAACAGAATAACACCATTTTCAGAAACAAACAAACAATTGTTTGGCGTATGTAAGGACCAAAGTTATAGGATTTCATCTCCAGGTGTCACTTTCCCAACACAATCTAATTTTCAAATGACCAAAATCTTCAGTCATTTAGTAAAACCCCAGTGTAGTTCACGTGGTAAAACATTAGATCTCAGCCTAAACAGTATCTTTTTTATTGATCCTGAAGAATTCCGTTCATTTTCAGATGTATCATGTTTAAATTTGTCTTTTAATAGCATAGGCCAAGATTTAAATGGAACCGAATTTATCTACTTGAAAAACTTAACATATTTAGATTTATCATTTAATAAGCTTGATTTTGATTCTATAAATGCATTTCAGGAATTACCTTCTTTAGAAGTGCTAGATTTGAGCTATAATAGCCATTATTTCATAGTCGATGGTGTGACTCATCGTCTGAAATTCATTGAAAATCTTCAGTACCTTAAAGTTTTAAATTTAAGTTGGAACAAAATATCAACACTAACTGACTTCCGGCTAACAAGTCATAGTTTGAAAGAATTACAATTTTCAGGAAATCGCTTGGATGTATTGTGGAAAAATGAAGACAAACGTTATCAAGAGCTTTTTAAGAATTTGTATAACTTAACATGTCTTGATATTTCTTACAACAGGCTTAACAAAATGACTGAGGTAGAACTGAGTAACTTGCCCTTAAGCCTTACTGAACTGTATCTAAACAATAATAAGTTGGATTATTTTGGATGGAAAGCACTAAAGGCATATAAGAATCTGAAGCATCTTGACTTAAGTCACAACAAGTTAACAATGATTATGGGAAACCTTTCCATTCACACATACTCACTGAGCAGCCTTATAATTAGCTACAACAGTATTTCAAGTTTGCCTGTTGCATTTCTGCATAAATCCAGAAATCTCTCAGAACTAGATTTAAGTTTCAATCATTTAAAAAGTATCAACAGTTCAGTTTTCTTGTCTGGTTCTGAGAACTATTTGACAGTGTTGGGACTGAAAGGAAACCCATTTGTTTGCACATGTGAAATTACTGATTTTATAAGCTGGATCTATGCAAATAATGTCACAATTCCGCGACTGGCTACTGATGTCAATTGTGCCGCTCCTGAAAACAAGAAAGGAAGTGGTATCATATTTTTCGATGTACATACATGTGATTTAGATGGTGCTGCAATGATACTATACTTTTTCTCAGTCTTTTTGGTAATGAGTATAACTGTTTTACCAATTTTGATAAATGTGTTTTCCTGGGATCTCTGGTATGTTTATCATTTATGTGTGGCTAAGCTGAGATGGCACAAAGTCTGTAAGTCAAAATGTCTCTATGATGTATTTATAACATATGACAACAAGGACCCAAATGTGAGTGACTGGATTTTCAATGAACTATGTCAGCACTTGGAAGACAAAGGAGACAAACACATGTATCTCTGCTTAGAGGAAAGAGACTGGGAACCAGGAAAAGCCATCATTGATAATCTTGCACACAGCATTAATCAGAGTAATAAGACATTATTTGTCCTTACAAAAAAATATGTCAAAAGTGGAAAATTCAAAACTGCATTTTATTTAGCCTTGCAAAAACTCATGGATGAGAACATGGATGTGATTGTAATTGTTCTACTAGAACCTGTGTTACAGAATTCCCAGTATTTAAGACTTAGAAGAAAAATCTGCAAAAGCTCGATTATGGAATGGCCCAAAAATCCAAATACAAAAAGTTTTTTTTGGCAAAGGATGAAAAATGTTCTGCTAACAGATAACTGCAATAGATACAATAATTTTTACACTGATACTATTGCAAATTAGAGGTGTGGTCCACAATGCACCAGTATTGTTTATGCCATTTTACTTTTCCATTTTTAAATATATAAATTTGTTTCTGCAAACCAAACCCTGTTTTGCAGCTAAAAAGCTGAGCAGAATTAACTTACATTATTTATTAACAATTATTTGTCCAATTCACTTGACATTAAGGGCTCAAATGTGGCAGCAGGTTCAAAAACATATGTCTCAGTGGAAGGAATCCCTTTGGGTTCATTATACATTTCTGATTGAATTTCCACTTTAATTATTTGAAAAAAAAAAATAGTTAGTGATATAGTTACACTGATATTCTGTAAAAATGTATATAGCGAAAACATCTTAAAAATATATTTGCAAAATGCAGATACGTTTAATGAACCTATACTATACATGTATATACATTTCAATAAAAATGGTAAAACTGTATTTGACTAAAAATCGTTATTTTTTATTTTTAAAAAGATGTGGACACATAAAGAATAGAATGTTACTAGCTCTGCTACAGAAATTGATTCATTATATGGGATCATGTATGCTCTACCTCTACTGTATGCTCTACTGTAAAACTAAAATGTAAAGTAAGTAACTTAGCCAATGAATTTTGTGATATGCAATTCAATGTTACTTCAGTATTACTTCTAATATTTTATGAATAATGAGAACTGTAATTTGTCTCTTAAATAATAGAATAATTATTATTGCTAACATTACTATCAGCCATTAATAACGTTTTTTTTTTTAATTTTTTGAAATTTTTTTGGCAGTCCTGAATCACATGGTTTTAAGGGAGAGCCAAGTGTAACTAGGCTTTGCAATAGAATAATGGGGGCATATGTGTAGTGTCATAAATGGTCATACAGTATATCCTACAGTATATCCATGAAAATACAAGCAGGGTCGAACTGGGCTACCGGACACCTGGAAAAAACCCAGTGGGGCCCGGTGGCCCAGACCCGACCCTTGCCGGTGCTCCCCCAGCCAACAGTTCCTCCCCTGACGCGTTCAACTTATACGAGGAGGACATCAGGTGGGGGACCCTGTGGGGGGTGGTTAGGTGGTGCGAGGCCAGCGGGGCACCTGCAGGGTCCCTGGGGCAGCAGCACCCCCCAGTCCTACCCTGAATACAAGTGTCTTAGCTGTAACTAATATTAGCATCTGGAATATGTAGAATATGTATGTGGTGCATGAAGTCATGCATAAAGTTTTATGGACCATGAGCAATAACTTTGGAGTGCAGGGTAATCATAACAGAAAAGTTTATGGAGGTCTGCTTTTTATATATTAAATAATAATAGAATATATTCGTATAAAGGTATAGGACCCGCTATCCAGAATGCTCGGGACCAAGAGTTTTCCTGATAAGGGATCTTTCTGTAATTTGGATCTCCATACCAACTAAAAAAAAATCAATAAAACATTAATTAAACCCCATAGGATTGTTTTGCATCCATCCAATAAGGATTATTTATTTCTTAGTTCACTGGTCACTTTTCTTTACAGTATTTAGAATTACTTTTACTAATTTACGATATATATCGTATATACTCGAGTATAAGCCGAGTTTTCCAGCACCCAAAATGTGCTTAAAAAGGAACCCTCGGCTTATACTCGAGGGTTACTTATCCGCATTCATTGTGCAACCCCCCCCCCCCCCGCGTGCTCGAGTCATGCTCGAGTCAATACGTTTTTCCAGTTTTCTTAGGTAAAATTAGGTACCTCGGCTTACGTTCGGATCGGCTTATACTCGAGTATATACGATAAATATATCTTTAACCCATCACTCAACTAAAAAATAAAAATATTCTGCTACCAATTAAAACATGCAATTATACTTAACAAAAGAGGAAACTCTCTTGCATGATTTCAGAACATCACTGAGACCACCTCTCTCCTCATAGTTATGAGTACCTTCTTGATAATATACAATATCTTGGAGTGTTTTTTGCTTCTACTGGAACATGCTAGCACAGATGAATTTCAGGTCTTGCTCAGTTAAAAATGTGGCGTTTTTATCAAGCACTCCTCATGGATGCAATAAAGTTTTGTGAAGTTTTAAACCATTTATGCAGCCTGTCTTTGGTACCAATTGCAACAACAATATCTAATAAATAATATAGCTTCTATTTATACTGTATATAAATTCACACAGAATGGCTACTCTTTAGCTCATGTATGGTCACAAATATATCAATGGCTGGTTTAATTAACATCCAAAATTGCAGCTATGTTTAACTCTCTTCTATATTTTTCCTAACTCTAAGAAAACTAATTCACATGAGGGGCTATGTAAAAGACACTAAATTTGCCCAGCAAACCAATCAGCAGGTAGCATTTACATGTCACCTGTTTAAAAAAAAAATCTGATGGTTTCTATGGGTTACTGCTGCTCTGCAAACTTAGTGCCTTTTATTACTTATGGGGGATGATCTTGGCATCTGTGAACTAACTTAGCAAGTTGTTTCCTGTTTCCATATAGCTAATGGATTGAATGCATTCACTTCACCAATAAATGAATTAGGGGTAGTTCACATTTAAATTAACTTGAGTGTGATATAGACAGTAATATCCAGAGATTATTTGGAGTTGATCTTCATTAATAATTTATTATGGGTCTTTAATTATTATTTATTATAGCTTTTTGTTCAGCAGCTATCTGGTTGCTAGGGTTCAATTTATCCTAGCAACCAGGCAGTGATTTGAATAATATAGTGGTATATGAATAGGGCCTACTTAGTAAAGATAAGTAAGTAAAGATAAGTAATAAAAAGTAACAATAATATTTTAACCTAACAGAGCAATAACATCTGGGATTACTGACCACCATTTGAAACCTGGAAAAAGGTAAATAATTAGAAAACTATAAAAAAGATCAATTAAAACAGTGCTATAGAATAGAACATTCTTCGACAAAATAAAAGTTAACGCAACAGTGTCCTATTTCTTTAAGGGTTCCTTCTTACAATAAATAGTTTACTGTAAAGTTTTGATTAAAGGGGCAGATTTATCAGAGGTGGAACTGGGGAATACAGAACCATTTTTAGAAGTTCAATCTGGTTTCTGATTTATCAAAGCTTTCCAGACTGTCAGGGAAGTGTTAATAGATTATATATAAAATTTGATACCTGTGTTAGTAGTTAATGGTATTAAATAAATCAGCCCCAAAGCACATCAATAACTGAATATGAATTAATAAATTAAGTCTTAGTAATTCATAACAGTTCATGAGAATACTGTGAAAACAAAAATTCCAAATAGCTACTTACCAGCTCCCAGTTACAGTGCTGACTTATCACAAGAATAAACATGTTTCTTACTTCTCCTTTCAGGTGTGTGGGCAACTCAGGCATTAACAATGTACAGTAGTTCACATGATTGGAAGCCATTGTAGCGTGTCTTGCAAAAGTATTTAGACCCTTGACTAACCTGTCTTTTATTTTACTGAATAACAAATCCTGCAGTGAAATGTATCTGGTCTGATATTTTTTTCTGGCACTAAAACTAAATATTTTTAAATGTGATAAGAATCTCTAAAAAAATGTTAATAATTAAATATACTGAGTCAGTCCCCCCACATTTTTACACAGCTATAAGTCTTTCGAAGTATGTTCCAGTTTTGCACATGATTTGGGAGCCCATTCCACAAGGCTGATTTGTTTGAGGTTATGCATGTTAATTGGTAAAGAAACTTGCTTGTAGTTCAATATAGCAATTTCCCCTGAATTATACCAGGCCCAGGTTTAATCTGCAGGAGCCCCTAGGGCTGCACTGCTCATATAGGGTTGCCAGCTTTTTCATATAAATTACCAGCCAAAAGGGGGGGGCAGAAACAAAAGGGGCAGGCTGTGACACAGAAGGGGTTGGGGCGGTGAGAAAGGGGTTGGGGATATGACATTATGGATGTTAGGATAATCGGGGAAGGAGAAGAAGGAAAGGTAAGTTTGGGGCAGATTCTGGATGGATTGAGGGTTAAGGGGGCAGGCCAGGGGCTGAACTTCAGGATATTACAGATTTACCGGCAGCTACTTTGCCTGTAATTTTGTAACAGCGCCCCCGTCCTTGCCAGGTGTTTTATCGGCTAGGCAACCCTATTTTTCACCCGTCCTCTCCCCGGTGTTAAACGCTTGCGTACACATGCATGCACAAGAGATTTAAAGGGCTGTTAAATCTCCCGCGCGTCCCAAGTGCATGCCACCCCTAAAATTCAGCCACTCTAGGCCCGGGCCTTTCCACAAATTCAGGCCTGCACAATTCTAGGCACTGTCTACAGCAACGTGGACATGTTGCATCAGTACAGTTTTCCTCTATATTTTGATTATAATGGTGTCACTTCGTTAAGTTAATAAAAGTACAGGTATCGGACCCCTTATCCGTAAACCCGTTATCCAGAAAGCTCCGAATTACGGAATGCCCGTCTCCCATAGACTCCATTTTAATCAAATAATTCAGAATTTTAAAACTGATTTCCTTTTTCTATGTAGAAATAAAACAGAACCTTGTAATTGATTCCAACTAAGATATAATTAATCCTTATTGGATGCAAAACAATCCTATTGGGTTTAATTAATGTTTTATTGATTTTTTATTAGACTTAAGGTATTGAGATCCAAATTACGGAAAGACCCCTTATCCGGAATACCCTTGGTCCCGACCATTCTGGATAATGGGTCCTATACCTGTACTAATGTTCAATTTACATGGTGGTCAGTTGCAGCTATTTATGCATTCTACTAACCTTGGAATTACTGCCAAGTTCCTGCTGGTGGTGCTGGCATGCCCTTTCACATAATTCATCAAAGAAGGCTAAAGGGATACACTGGTGCTTGCTGTAAGTTACAGAGGAACTGGATAGATGCAAATATGTTATAAAGGGATTGTTCACCTTTGAGTTCACTTTTAATATAATGTAGAGTGTGCTATTCTGAGAAAATTTCATGTTTTCTCATGTTTTATTATTTGTGGTTTTTTAATGATTTTAGTTTTAGTTCAGAAGCTGTCCCATTTGGAGTTTTAGCAGCTATTTAGTTGCTAGGATCCAACCTTACCTTAGCAACCAGGCAGTGGTTTGAAGAATGATATATGAATAGGGGAGGACTTGAACACAAAAATAAGTACTAAAAAGTAACAATAACAATTGAAATGTAGTTTCACAGAGCAATAGTTATTTGGCTATGGGGGTCAGTGACACCTGTTTGAAAGATGCAGAGTTAGAAGAAGAAGCCAAATAATTAAAAAACTATTAAAAAAAATGAAGACCAGTTGAAAAGTTGCTTAGAATTGGCCATTCTATAACTTAAGGTCAACTTAAAGGTGAAAAACCCCTTTAACAATGTTTTTTCTCAAAAGTGCAACTTCTCCTGCAATTTTACAAAGTACTTTTTGTCTAGAACTTTCCATCTTCTCTTTGGGGGCATAAACTATAATAACCTATGGCAACATTGCACACAACACCCAGATTTTTTTAAATTATTACCATAAATCGTCACCAAACAATATTTTATGCCAGGATAATTTGGCATCTGGAAAACTTAACTTTGATCCAGAATAAATAGTCACAGAGATTAGTTAATTGAACAAAAAACATTTGTTTCAGTGACATTGCTGGAAGCACTTCAAGATGGGAAAGATTATTTTTTGAAAATGTTGGTTAAGAGGCCCTATAATGTCAATAATAAACCTAAAGCAAAATCCAACTTTTGCTTGTTGTATTATCACTTGCATATCCATAGGAGACGCTGTTGGGCTGTATAGAGCATTCATACATTTGAATGAAAAAGTGTTATGTTGTGATTTTTTTTCTCAGACAGAAATCTGCTCAGAGCTACAAAGAAATAATGTTACAGGTCAGACTGGTCAGAGTTCAGGTAACTGTAAGTTAATTTTTTTTTTTTTTTAAATGGAAATTCATCTCTTCTAGTGCAGATAGCACAATAGAGCTCTCTGCACTAGCGATGCGCCCCCCCCAGGGCCTGCTTTGACACTGGAGAGGTAAGTGCGGAATAGGTGAGGGGGGCGGTAGCGGGGCTGCTGCCTTAGGTGGCAGAAGTGCCAGTGGCACTACTGATCAATATACCTTTAGTTACTGATTTTGTAAAAGTAAAAAATGATAATAAAAGAAGTTTATTTAAATAAGATGTAGAATTTAAATAGCTGTTATGCTTATAGCACACATAGCATTTATTAATTTTGTCTGCAAACTTGCTTCATTGCTTTAGTCTATAAAATAATCACACTTACTATGGTTGATAAGCACTAACGTATTAATAGATGCGGTTTGCTCCCATGTGCTTAGTGATGTAATTAGTTATAATCAGTGATTAATTATGTAATTTCTGTCACATGACTAAAGTACTTTTCTCCAGAAAAAAACAACCCCAACTTTGATACTGTAGGAAACCATAGGATTATTTCATCCTGTGGCTTTTAATCCCTAAAGTTGCTTATTCCCTAGTTGCTGGGTAAAAGTCCATGTGTACAGTATATTTTATCTTATTTCCATATCTATATCATTGGCCCATACAGTAGGCTTATGAGTATTTTCTGCCACGGTTTAATATAATGTCTGGCAAGGGGTGGTCGTTTATCAGTGAGTCATGTGACAGAAATTACATCATTAATCACTGATTATAACTAATGACATCACTATGCACATGAGAGCAAACCACACCTATTACATTAGTGCTTATCAACCATAGTAAGTGTGATTATTTTATAGACTAAAGCAATGAAGCATCTGTTCAACCAGGTGGATGTTCCACTGAGCCTGGGATCAACAAAGCCCAGTAACACTGTTTGGCCCTAGAGTGACCTTACCTCTGGTGAAGTCAGGGAACAAGGCCCCTTTGCATGAGGCTTTAGTCAGATACAGGTTACTTTTTCTTATAGCACTTTCTAAGAAAGTGAATTCATAATGACAAATGGGGATGAGTTTCAGCCTCTCTGATACTCATGCTTCCAGTGAGTATGACATTGGTGTCCCCACCACAAAAACAGGTGTAAAATACATATTGAGAACATACAGAATTGGATTTAGCTATGTGCTAAATAATATGTGCTTAGGTTTAATTCCTTTAGTGATGATGGCAAATTTAGGGCACTGTTGCATTCTTATATGAATATATGAATTCTTCTATGTATGAAGAAGAGAAGATCCTCCGTTCATTTGGCAATTTAAATGGTGTTTGTACTTAATTTGTACATAGGGTTGCCACCTTTTATGGAAAAAAATACCAGCCTTCCTATATTCTTTTATTTATTTACAATTAAAAACATTAGCACCAAGCATCATTTTAAGGTAATCCTTAAGCACACTATGAAATGCCAAGTATCATGGAAATGTTGTATATGGCAAGATTTACATTTATTGCCCCTATAGGCCCTGCTGCTGTAGTTTGCCTTGAAAATCCAGCCAATGAGAGGAAAGTTTCTATCATTGCCAATGACCCGGAGAAAATCCTCATTTTGCATCCTGGAAGGAACCCTAGTTGATCTGGGTGTATAGGATATCATACTTATGATTTTGTTTCATCGGTATACAGTATACAAGAGGTTAAAGGCTTATGACACACATTGCATTTTTTCTAACAGCATTAAAAACATTGAATAGGCCCCCACCAGCTTCATATCTCTGCACATTCAAAGGACTGCAATACACCTGTCAGTGTGAATATATATTGGATTTCATCCAGAAAAAGCACACTTGGGCATTTTGTGGCCAAAATAATGTAAGGGGTGGAAAAGGGTTAATTATATGTGATGTGTTGTGATGTGCATGTATTTTTCTTTAAGTGGCTACTAGGTGGCAATAAAGTTGTGTTAAAACTATTAAAAATTGTTAAGTGTAGTTCACACCACCAGCCACCGGAGAGCAGAGTGTTGAAAACATTATAAAAGAGGTCCACACCCAAAACTGGAGGTCTTTATAGGAGAGCACAGGAAGAGACCAGCTGGAAAGGAAAAGGGACAGCATATAGGATAAGGAGAGGTCAGAACAGGGCAGCTGATAGTTGAGCAGGCACTAGGTGTCTGAGTTAGGGATAGGTAGTAAGGGCCACCTATTGCCCCATCGAGAAGGGTAAAGGGAAATACTTTTCCAGTGGATCATCCACAGAATAGGGACCCAAGCGGATATGGGTAGGCTAGAAGTAGGGCTTGATGAGCTTTGGGCTAGAGTCTGCCAGTGGAAGAAGGCCTGGTGGAAAAGCAAAGGGGCACCATATGGAGTGCCGAATTGCTGAACCAGGTGGGGACAAGAGATCCCCTGGAGACTGGAGACAAGTGTGACAGCCCAATTTAGCTACCTATGGTAAGACTGAAGTCCTCTGGATACTGAGTATTTGAAAATGTAACAAGGAGAAGGACCAGAGGAAGGACCCAAGAGGTCTGAAACATGTAGTGCTATACATCTCTAAATAAACACACAGAACTTGCTTGGCTCTCCAGTGGAAGTTGTTATTTTTTATGTATTATGCTGAAGTGGACGAACCCAAAACCACTGTTAGATAGAGCCCTTCACTGAACTTCACGTATAGGTGGCTTCAAATTGCATTTAATCCTTTTAACAAGGAGAAAGCCCTGTGGAATTGTGTGAATATGTACCTGTATGCTGTGACTCCCACATCCTCTGGCACTATCACTTCAACTGCATTGTAAAATCTAAAGGAGACTGGTGTTATTAGTGTAAAAGGAGAGATATAAAATACCTGATTTATGATTATTATAGCGAACTTCCTTTTTCTGACAACTAAAATTTTCCTATATGAGTTACAAAGTGCGGATACTACTTTATATTGTACATACTGTGCAGGTGGATAGAGCAATAGTTTACCACACTAAGAGGATTAAGGCTCACCTTTATTTTACTGAATATGAAATAATCATCTTGAACATACTGTACTATTGAGCAAACTGGAAAAATTCTGGTAAGAATTTATTTTTTACTGTATGTCACTTACAAATATCTGTCCTAAAACATATTATACAATTATTTTAAAACAATTTGGCGGGGGAGCATAATGAACTATATATTTACTATATTTACATATTATCATTACTTTGTCCTGTAATCACTTTTCTTGCACCATATTGGCAGGTAAATGTTATGAATCAAACATATGGTTCTGTCCATGATAAGGTTAACAAGGTTTCATTTTCTGGAGACATAAGCAAAGCAGATAATGTGGAGATATCCTTATTAACATTTTATAAATTAATTTTAGCTTGTTAATCAGCCAGATTAAAATTAAACCCTACCATTGTGGGTACAGAAAATTCAGCCTTTCAGAACTAGAGATTTTAAAATAAGCCTGTATATATACTGTATACATATATTTCATATTACATATATTTCGCTATGTTGTAAATAACAAAAAAGTGCAAGCAGATAGCTAATTTATAATGTATTAATAGTAGTCAACCTTTTATGCCTATATAACCTGCCTTACTGCTAGTTGATCCAGAGGAAGGCAAAAACCCCTTCTAAAGCCTCTCCAACTTGGCACAGAAGGAGAAAAATTGCTTCCTGACTCCAAGATGGTTATCGGACCAGTCCCTGGGTCAACTTGTACTATGAACATTCATTCATAACCCTGTATTCCCTCACTTGCTATCCATTCAACCTGTATTTCCTCACTTGCTATCCATTCAACCTGTATTTCCTCACTTGCCATCCATTCAACCTGTATTTCCTCACTTGCCAAGCCATCCAACCTCTTCTTGAAGCTATCTAATGTATCAAGCCAGTACGACTGATTCAGGGAGAGAATTTCACAACTTCTTTCCGAATATTTACACAAAACCTACTTTCTTGTAATTGGAAAGGGTGTCTTCATTTCTGCTGGAAGGACCTACTGGTAAATAAAGCATTAGAGAGATTATTATATGATTCCCTTATACAGTATATTTATACATAGTTATCACATCGCCCCATAAGTGCCTCTTCTCCAGTGAAAACATCCCCAACTAGTCTAGAATTTCCATACCTCTTACCAGCTTACCAGTCATTTTCTGGACCCTCTCTAACTCAATAATATTTCATTTGAGCAATGGCGATCAAAACTGCAGGGCATATTCAAAATGAACAGAGACCTTTTCCGCACACCCTTTGGCTCTCCAAAATAATTAAGCGCCCAGTGCACACTGCTGGAGGGATCGGCACCCTCCCAAACCCAAACTAGCAACAAATGCAAATGGCACTCAGAGCTGCAAAAAAGGGAACAAGCCCTTTAAAAAACTTTATTGCGGAGGTGCAACGTTTAGGGGCAGAGTGACCCCTTTATCAAGCAAGCAAGCATCCACTGCCATCCCAGAGTTGAGGTTCCTGCTTACCTACTCAGAAAAGGCAATTAAATTAGTCTGGCAAGATCTGTTGCACAAAAAACCATACAGGCACAAACCCATAATATTGTGATTTGCAATGTATTCAAGGATCCTATCCCTTATTACCCCTTCCAAAAGCTTGTATTGCATTTAGTGAATAGAAGTGATTAAATAAGGGTTGGGCAGTGACACAAGCACATAGACACGTGACTTGATTAACCAGAAGCCTTTGGCTCCACCTATACTTTCAAAGTAAGAGAAATGGAGCTGAGATATGAACAAAGAATTCAGTGCTCTTTAAACTTAAAAATTCTTTATTTCACACTCAAAATTCACTTTGGCAGCTGGTTGGGAATAAACTTTGTAGATGTAGGTTCTTTTATTGGACGTTGAACATCTCCTTTTAAAAGGAAATTAACACTATAATTCATGAAAATATGAACATTCTTATTGTAACCCAGGGGTATATTTGCAGCATATCCTCAAGTCATCAGTTTGTGCTGTGTTTTTAACCATGCAAAAATTAATCTATTACATTTTTAGCAGCAACTAATAAAGGCTGAGTTTTTATTTAGCAATATTGGGAATCCTCTTTCACACATGCTGTCTGAGGGGTTTATATAATATACCTTGCACTGGTCTGGTGTGCAGCCGACACACTGCATTACTGTTTCTTTAACAGAAAATGGATCTATAATTAAATTTAGATTTTCATCTGAATTCTAAATGGGCAACCATAAATTAAGCTTTTATTTGGTTTGCATAGCTGTAATTACTATACTGCTAACATATTGTTTTTTTCTCCTCAGGCCAAAATGACAGGCTCACTTCAGACTCTTGTATTGGTTGTACTGATCACCTGCAATTCTCTTGAGTGTTCTGATACCAATCCAAATAACAGGACCATTCCTTGCAAAATTGCAGAAAATGGCTCTTCAGTCAGTTTTGATTGCAGTGCACGTTGGTTACAAATGGTTCCTTATCCCATAAAATATTCTTCTGATTCTGTGGAGCTTCTGCTGTCTCAAAACCTCATACTGACAATAAACAATGAATCGTTCCACAGCTGGCATAACCTTACAAAAATAGACTTAAACTGGAATCACTATCCAAAGTCCAGACTTGACAATGCAGATATATGTAAGCGAGGGTTAGAAATAGAAAATGGAACTTTTTCTTACCTAACAAAACTCGAAAAATTATTTATTGACCACAATTATTTATGCAAAATTCCCCAAGGAATTCCTAGTACTTTAACATTTTTAAGTTTAAGTTACAATAATATTTTCTCAGTTAAGAAACAAATCCTATCCCCTCTCATAAACCTGAAAAACCTTTTCCTGAGTAATAATTGTTACTTTGGCAATGAATGTGGACAAGTTTTAGACATAGAAGAAGGTACATTTTCAGGGCTTACAGAATTAACTGAACTATCTCTATCATTTAACAACTTGACCCATGTTCCTTCTAAACTACCAGCATCTCTGAAGCAACTTTACTTAAGTAATAACAATATACAGATTATTAATAGAAATGATTTTCATAACCTTGTCAATTTAGAAGTTCTTTACTTAAGTGGCAACTGCCCACGGTGTTTTAACGCAAATTATCCATGCAAAAACCTATGTCCGAACACTTCTATTACCATAGATCATTTCGCTTTTCAAAATCTCAAAAATTTGACTGAGCTTCATCTTAGCAGCACTTCCCTAAAAACAATACCACCCACATGGTTTCAAAACACAACTCAGCTGAAAAAATTGTATCTTGAAAGAAATTACTTAGTAAACGAAATTGCATCTGCAGACTTTTTACTTAATTTGCCATTTTTAGAAGTACTTGACTTGTCTTTTAATTATGATTTGCGATCTTATACAAATAACATAAACATATCAGATCACTTTTCCAAGTTAGTATCCCTTAAGGAGCTGCATATACAAGGATATGTCTTTAAACATATTGCTGCCAATAATTTAGCCCCCCTCTTGAATCTTTCTAAATTAAAGATATTAAATCTTGGAACAAACTTTATCAGGCAGGTTGATTTTAAAATTTTTCAACAATTTACAGGATTAGAATTGATCTATTTGTCTGAGAACAGAATAACACCATTTTCAGAAAAAAACAATAAAATGAAATTGGTTGAAGGATATGAGGATAAACATTCTAGGGTTTCATCTCCAGGTGTCAGTTTCCCAACACAATTTAATTTTCAAATGACCAAGACCTTCAGTGAGGTAGTAAAACCCCAGTGTAGTTCACGTGGTAAAACGTTAGATCTCAGCCTAAACAGTATCTTTTTTATTGATCCTAAAGAATTCCGTTCATTTTCAGATGTATCATGTTTGAATTTGTCTTCCAATGGCATTGGCCAAGATTTAAATGGAACTGAATTTATCTACTTGAAAAACTTAACATATTTAGATTTATCATTTAATAAACTTGATTTTGATTCTATAAATGCATTTCAGGAATTGCCTTCTTTAGAAGTGCTAGATTTGAGCTATAATAGCCATTATTTCATAGTGGATGGTGTGATTCATTCTCTTAAATTTATTGAAAATCTTCAACACCTTAAAGTTTTGAATTTAAGTTGGAACAAAATATCAACACTAACTGACTTCCGGCTAACAAGTCACAGTTTGAAAGAATTACAATTTTCAGGAAACCGCTTGGATGTATTGTGGAAAAATGAGGACAAGCGTTATCACAAGCTTTTTATGAATCTTTCTAGCCTAACATGCCTTGATATTTCTTACAACAGGCTTAGCAAAATCAAGGGAGAACTGAGATACTTGCCCTTAAGCCTTACTGAACTGTATCTAAACAGTAATGAGCTGGTTTATTTTGGATGGGAAGAACTGCAAGCATATGAGAATCTGAAGTATCTTGACTTAAGTCACAACAAGTTAACAATGATTATGGGAAACCTTTCCATTCACACATACTCACTGAGCAGCCTTATAATTAGCTACAACAGTATTTCAAGTTTGCCTGTTGCATTTCTGCATAAAGCCAGAAATCTCTCAGAACTAGATTTAAGTTTCAATCATTTAAAGAGTATCAACAGTTCAGTTTTATTGTCTGGCTCTGAGAACTATTTGAAAGTGTTGGGACTGAAAGGAAACCCATTTGTTTGCACATGTGAAATTACTGATTTTATAAGCTGGATCTATGCAAATAATGTCACAATTCCGCGACTGGCTACTGATGTCAATTGTGCCACTCCTGAAAATAAGAAAGGAAGTGGTATCATATATTTTGATGTACATACATGTGATTTAGATGGCGCTGCAATGATACTATACTTTTTCTCAGTCTTTTTGGTAATGAGTATAACTGTTTTACCAATTTTGATAAATGTGTTTTCCTGGGATCTCTGGTATGTTTATCATTTATGTGTGGCTAAGCTGAGATTGCACAAAGTCTGTAAATCAGAATGCCTCTATGATGTATTTATAACATATGACAACAAGGACCCAAATGTGAATGACTGGATCTTCAATGAACTATGTCAGCACTTGGAGGACAAGGGAGACAAACACATGTATCTCTGCTTAGAGGAAAGAGATTGGGAACCAGGAAAAGCCATCATTGATAATCTTGCACACAGCATTAATCAGAGTAAAAAGACATTATTTGTCCTTACAAAAAAATATGTAAAAAGTGGAAAATTCAAAATTGCATTTTATTTAGCCTTGCAAAAACTCATGGATGAGAACATGGATGTGATTGTAATTGTTCTACTAGAACCTGTGTTACAGAATTCCCAGTATTTAAAACTTAGAAGAAAAATATGCAAGAGCTCGATAATGGAATGGCCCAAAAATCCAAATGCAAAAGGCTTATTTTGGCAAAGGATGAAAAATGTTCTTCTAACAGACAATTGCAAGAGATACAATAATTTTTACACTGATCCTATAGAAAATTATGAGTGAGATCCACAATTTAACCTTTCATTTTGTTTCAGTTACAAATCCCTTGTAAAACAATTACATATTTGTTTTTTAATTCTGTCATTTAGGTGGCAACAGTTTCCTAATGCGGGGGGTTGGCGGAGGTGGGGCATGGAGTTGTTCCCAGTACAGTTGTTTGTATGAATTCAATTTTTTATTTTCAAATGCATAATTTTTTCCAGAATACAAAACCATAGCAAATTACATTATTTGTGCCTGTATGCCATCAGTTGTCAAATGCTTTAGAGTCACAAGATGATATTGAGGGCTTGATATATATAGGATCTTCCTTCTCTAAGGAAATTAACTAAATCTGCTTGTACCTTACCCTCAGATGTTAATGGCACATGAGGTGATTCTGAATGTGTTGCTCAAAATCCCTACCCCCTTCCATTATTCATTTAGATGGAAGTCATCCGTAGGGGTACATTTGAGGCTTACATGATTATCACTCAAAAATGATTGCCAATTTATTCTAATCACCTGACCTATGAGTGCACACACGGGCAATGGAGATTAAAATAGGATAATGCAAGTGCAATGATCATTTCGTCATCTGCTCACCAAGCTAGAAAATGCTTGAAATGGTTTAGTGCATAATTATATTTAGTCTGTTAGAGAATCCTGGAATATCCAATGAATTCATTGTTCTAAATTTATGCTGATTTATATGTCAACATGAATCCAATAAAAAAAAAAGAACATAAAATAAAGTTGTACATATTTACGATTATTCTGCAAATTGTAGCAATGTGACAGGTGGGATGTTGTGCCACCAGGTAGGATTTTGTTTTCCAGACAGGGAAGAATAGTTTACTCATACACAGTTACATTGCTAAGGCAGAACTGTCAACTTTTAGTGACAGGGATTTGGGGGACACTGCGGTGTGTCAGCGAAGATTTTTCTTCGTACCTTGAAGCGACGTCATGAGCATGCATGTGCTTCTGGAAGTGACATCACGTGTTTGCACAAATGCCTAGTACAGCCTACTACGCATGCGCAACGCAGCGCTTCCTCCTTCCTGCTTTGCTCGCAGAGCAGTCGGCTTTTCACTCTAATGCGCATGCGCTGGTCCCGGGAATTTGCAGGCAAAATGAAGCAGGAAGGAGGAAGCGCTTGCTACAGCTACCCCGGGCTGGTGCTGTTCTCTCCTAACAGGGGCACCAGCCCGGGGTACAAGGTAAGCAATTAAAGTCACTTAGGGGTGCCTAACATTTTGACACCCCCAAGTTACTTAGCCTTTCCTTGTCCTTTAAAATGGACTTTGGAGGATAGCCAAAACATCGGCAGAATACTACTGGTAAAGGGGAGTGTATATGTTGGCAGGGGTGTATTTAGGTCCCTGCCAACACTGCCAAATTTCTGGTTATGAAATGGTGCATTTGTTCTTTCTTCACTAGCAATGCAGACTGAACAGATATTCATCATAGTATCATCATAGTATCACCTCTGCTGATCCTTCTGTTCTGCACAGAACCAACTACAGTTGCTCTTTTACTTCATTATATAATGTCACGCATAGTACTGGGAGCAAACGTAACTCCTATTGGCTGTGTCTCCTGTCAGTCTGACATTACTTCCTGTGCCTGTGACAAATGCTACAAAGTATTTTAGATTTGTCATATGCTGAGTCTGTTTGTCTATGCCATTGCAAGAGAGACATTAACCAATGGCCTTTCAATTTATGGTTATGGTTAGAGTGTACAGGCAACCAATGAATTGGTCCAATAGGAAGAAAGTAAGGGTAAAGCCTGGACATGATGATGTCAGCATATAGGAAGTTCTCAGTGTGTCAGGTTCAAAATAGGCCACTCCCATCCCTTCAAGAAACTGATCAGAGAGACAGGAGGAAGGACTGAGTTAAGAGGTATAAAAAACTTTTTCAGTGGCCTTTTTACTTGGAAAATGGATTTTCTTATACGATGAGAGCATTTTTGGTGGTTTAATAAGATTTGGACATTGAAGGTAAATAACCCCTTTAAGATGATAGCACCATAAATAACACTGGTGTTATAGTGTGAGTCATAATTGTTCTGTGTATGTGTGGGGGTCATTGTACAGAAAGGTAGTAGTAATATGCAGGTCAGGAAAACCTGCACCCAACCCTAACCCCCAACACCACACCCAAAGAGCTGTCAATTTTCAACTTGAGGTCATAGGGGGATACTGCGGAGCTCGTCAGTGCTCTGCTGAAAAAGTTTTGCAGAAGACGTCACAATGTGCAAATGCCATGCTGAAGCCAATAAACTGCTACCTCACATGTGCAATTGCTTAAGATGACGTCACCAAATGCTTACTGCACATGAAGGCACAGAATTTAAGCAGAACTTCAGGAGATTACAGAAAAATCGTGACAATGCTATGGGGTGACAGGAGGCCGGGGGAGAGGCACCAAAATCAGTTAACTCCTCAAAGATGTGCGCTCGTGCATGCACACATCAATTTTAAGGTCAGTGCACACAATAAATTGTGGTGCTCACAAAGAATTTTTTGTGTGGAAGCACAACATTTTATATCTATTCTGACCTGCATACACTGTTTTTAAAAATGCACACACAACTTTAAAATGTGCACACAAAATAATTTTTTTGCACAGACAAGAAGGAATTAGAGGGAACATTGCATCCAACCCATATCCACGTCTTTCTCCTCTGTATGCCACTTCTATGGTCGCCTTAGGTTCCAAGAAAGGGAAACTCTGGGAGCAGAGGCAGAGTGTACTTCCCCAGTCTGAGCCACACGCAACCCAAAACCGCATTGCTCTCCTAAATTTCAACCCTAACTGAGGGTAAGCCCGTGGGTCGTATATAACTGATATGTAGGTCTAGGGCACAGGAGCACAACTGTAGTTAATTAGGGGTGAGATGCAGGGTAATAGTTCAGGTTCAAGAATCATTACTTTATCACAGACATCCTATGGCTCCACACATTTGTGACATATTGTGGGCACAAGAATTTGATGGAACTGTAGGGTCCCTTCAGCATTTCATGACATACTGAGCCCCCCCCCCAAAGGGGCATTCCTCTTTGTCTGCTTTTCAGTATTCAATTAATGAGCATCTTAAATATGTACTCAATTAGTGTAACAGTTAAATGTTAGTAAACAGATAATTATAGTTCCACAAAAACCTTTTTCAAAATTACAAAACAGGAAAAACACCACTATGAAAAGTCACCAAACAATATTTTACAACTTTTCTTTTAAAGGCATCTGTGAACATTTTGTTCAGGATAGAATAAAATTTAGATCATTTTTGCTCTGGAATATATTATCACAGAGATGAGTTAATTGTTGCATCTCTTACACCCATAGGTGGCGCTGTTGGGCTTTATTGTGCAAATATCAGTAAGGCAGTAAGGAGTTCAAGCATTTCTTTACACCAGAATACAAAATATAATTCATGTAATGTTGACCCATTGACTTTTGAAAATAGTCTGATGTATTCCTTTATTGACCAGATGGTTTCATGTTTCAATTTTCTTCAAATGTTCCTTGTTTCCAACAGAACGTAGGAACTTTATTTATTACTTTCTTTTTTATCTGCCCGTCAAGGGGCTATAAAGCCTGTTAGGGTAGTGATAGCTTGAGTTATGATGTGATTTATATTGTCCCTTCACCTTTGTGCAGCATTTAACAGAGTCTACAGTTTAACAGAGTCTACTTGCCCCAGTATGCGAGTGTGCTGGGAACAGGGCCACCATCAGAAACTTTTGGCCATGTTCCTTTTGTGTGTGCAATATAAACACCTAATGTTACTTAATAATAATCAGTTCATATAAAGAGTTCTGTTAATTAATGCAATAAGTAATAGTCAGTTCACTGATAACTAGTGCCACTCTTAACAGATCCCAAAATAAACAGTCTGAATATAAATATATGCCAAGGTCTCAGCACAATCCCCCACTGGCTTGCACTTGCATCCCACAAAGCCAAATAATATATATTTACTGGTATGATATTGGGCCAGTATTGCAAGCGCACCCCTAACAACTAACACTTTTAGGTGGGGGGGCAATATATGGGAAAGTTAACTTTTAGTATGTTATAGAATTTGCTATTCCTAGCATCTAGCAACTGGTGTTCATTATTTATTTTTTTATAGTTTTTGAATTATTAGCATTTCTCTATCTTTCCAGCTTTCAAACAGGGGTGACTGACCTCAGCAGCCAAAAAACTATTGCTCTGTGAGGCTACAATTTTTTTTTATTATTGTTACTTTTTATTCCTTCTCTTTCCTATTCATATTCCAGTCTCTTGTTTAAGCTACTGCCTAGTTGCTAACGTAAACAAGACCATAACAACAAGATAACTACTGAAATTCCAAAGTGGAGAGCTGCTGAACAAAACGCTAAATAACTAAAAAACCACAAAAAAGAAAAAACGAAAACCAATTGCAAATTGCCTCAGAATATTAATATCGATGTCATACTAAAAGTTAATTTAAAGGTGAACAACCCCTTTAAGACTTTTTAATGAAACGTATTTTATGCTATATCATGCGGTTTCACATCAGCTAAAAGTTTAATTGCATAGTTGAGAATAGCTTATCTTATATGCCAGGCTGGTGCTCCTGGAGAAAGAGAAAACCGCAGCAGTCCGGAGTAGCTGCAAGACAGCGATCCTCTTCCTTCTTCTGTCTTTGTGCCACTTGTGCGGGAGCAGTAGAGTGAAAAGCTGAGCTTAAACAAAAAACTTTTTTACTCTACTGAGCCCCATGATTCCAAAGATAGACGAAATGAGGAAGAGGATCGTTTGCTCGCAACTACTCTGGGCTGGTGCAGTTTTCTTCTAACAGGAGCATTACCCAGGCCCGGATTTGTGGTGAGGCCACAAAGGTCCGGGCCTAGGGTGGGAAATTAATTTAGGGGTGGCATGGCCCTAGCTGCATTAAAATTTGCTCACATACAGAGCACTGGGGATGTGCAAAAAACTTCAGCGCGTCCTGTCCCCAGTGCTCCGTATGTGAGCGAAAAGGGAATACGCGATCTGGGTTGGGGGAGGTGGCAAAATCATATCTGGCGCTGGCATTACCCGGAGTATAAGGTAAGTGATCACAATCGGTGGGGGGTGCCTAAAATTTTTGTACCTCCAAGTAATTTTCCCCTTCCTTCTCCTGTAAGGATGATCCACTAAGTTTTTAACCTGAAAGTTTTTAACCTGAAACTAGAAAAGTGCTGTATTACATGAGATATACTACACTATTTCAATTTTTTTCTTGTCTCCCCTTAGCCATTTGTGTACTGGCTCATTCTTTTAGATAACTGCCCAATATAAACAACTGATGTTACTCTATAATAAGCAGTTCAGGTTATGTAATTATGTGCAGCTGGCAACGGTTTATGTACATATTTATGACTTATTCTAAGTTTTAAGTATCATTATGGGTGGTTAATAATATGTATGTGTGTTGGTTATTATTTTCAGTATATTTCATAAATAAAGTAAATAAATAAAGCTGGGGCCATTCCACTAAAAATAGAGATTTGGGGCAGAGAGTGGAGTTTAACTGGAATTGAGTACTATTGGGGATTAGGGTTACCTTATCATAAATCACAAGTCCTAGCTAAAGACACCCCATCAATTGTGATTAATCTCCCAATTTGATAACACAATTAAAATCATGATTTTTTATTTATTTATCCACGATTTTCACAAATATTTAATCATGAGTGACGTAATCTTAATTGCATTACTGTCAGAAAATAATGAGCGTAATTGCTGTGAAATGTATTTCCAAGGATTCTTGTTTTTTGGAAATCATAAATGTGAACCACAGTCCCTGCAAATATACTATCAAAGTATGCAAAATCATGGTTTTACTTTTCACAACTATGAAATGCACACCTTAATGTTAAAGAACACATACCTCTGCTTTTCTGTCCTTGTATGTATTGTGTTCTAAATTAATTTAGGTTTGCATTGTCAGAGTGCCTCATTCAGCAGGGTTGATGGCTGCAGCTGCAGCTGCAGCTTTCAGGGATATGGGGCATTATAATTTAATGGAAGAAATCCATATTTATATTGATTATTACTTTATTATCAACTTCCTGGCATCCTACAAAGAAAAATTATTTCTAAACAATCTACCCACATGTCATTATCTTGCTGTGTTGTACAAATCAGCTTTTATTTGCTCCTTATTTCTTTCTTATCAATATAGCCTTTTTTCCTGGCACTGACAGTCTACACATTGCCTTGCAAACAACCTTGTGGTATATTATTGACTACTTGCAAAACCAAGCAATTCCAGCTTGAAAAAAAGTGTCTAGAAGCTATGTGTGAATAATTGCAAGAAAAGTAAAGGCACACCTGCTTCATATAATATAAGATACAAGTTAATAATTACATTTTATTTGAACGCCTACATGCATGTGTATTGTTTATTATGTGCACTGATAAAAAGGAAGCTGATTTTGAAAAACATTAAAGAAAGCAAGATCCTATAGCCTTCCAGATTCTGATAAACTACAATTCTTTAAATCACCTTACAGCCAAAGGGGTGAAGGGAGATGTATATAAAAGTAAAAATATACTTGAGCTCATTGATTTGGGCTTTAGAAAAGGCGCATAAACACTTTCTGAAATTTCATAAACAAACATAAAGCTTTTTTTTTACCCAGACATATTTGATCCCACAGAAACAATTATCGTTTGTCTGTGCTCACACTGATATACTCAAAACATAAGAAATAGTAAGGCTCATCTACTTATGCCCCAGAAGGGGAAGGCAAATAATTTAAAAAATAAATAATGAAGACCAACTCTATATTTGTTAAGAATTGGACATTCTTGGACAAAAAGTTACCTTTGAGGTGAGCTGCCCCTTTAATAAAATTGCTAATCACCCCCCCCAAAAAAAATAAAATGTTATTAGTGAGACAGTTAGAGAGAGAGAGTTTATTTGAGGAGGTTACAATACATACAAGTTTGAAGGTTCATTTTTCATTTGATATTTTTTCCACAAATATTTCTGTAGCTATTTGGCCTCGTATCCTCATATTTGTAAAGTAGAAACATAGGTTTTTACTTTTCCTGTGCTAACTGAAGTGTAATGTTCTATGCTGAGGTGGGTTTTTTTTGTGACACCAGCAGTATGTCTAAGCTAAAAAGTACATATTCTCCCTTTAGTTGCTAAAAATTAGAATTAATAAATTACTAAAGTCTGCATTCAAGTGAATGGGCTCTTTCTGGTGTTTTATTCCTGCATCTTTTGTTGACTTTTTATTGCAGTTCCATGATAAAATTTGCCAATGGTGAAATGCAGACTTTTGCAGTGAATCCATGCCTGGTGAAAAAACTTACTCATTACTACTTAGTAAAGTTAGAGGGCCATTTATCAACATTGGATTGTTGCTGAGCTTTTTGAAACCACAACTAAACTAATTTCCGCAAATGTCCGTCAGTTATTAAAAGATCTGAATTGAAAAAGCATGAACAAAAAGAGCATGAAAAAAACATGATAACTGTGACTTTTTCGTATTGTCACACAAATCACAGCATAAAAAAAACCCAAAAACCACGAAGCAAAGAAAGATCTTTCAGTTGTAAAAGGGACATCTGCCATTGACATCTTTGACATCGACAGGTTTTAGATGGCATATTTTTGGGTTTGTGTTTGTTGCGGCTTTGTTGCATAAAAAAATCACAAAAAAATGACTATTGTTATTGTTATTTACATGCCTACCAGAATGTACATAATATGTTTGCAGGCAACAAACTAAGGCTTTCTAGTGTGTTTCCTCTTGCATTTTCAGATGGGTCTCATTCTGTCCTCGGGCTACTTAATGGGCAACACTTGTTTAAACACATTCAGAAAATCTGATAAAACACCCAAGAGCTAAACTAATTTTGTGGGGGAGAACCTTACTGCAGGGCAGATTCCTGCAATAAGGAGGATAATTATCTCTAGCTGAAGTGCTGCGTGGAAACCTCTCTTGGATGGAGAAAACAAGCTAAGGTTAACAATGCTCTCAGGGCTTTAAAACAGATCCTCAAGGACTGTATTCGATCAGGATAAGAGATGTTACTGTGGTGACTAAAATCCATACCCACGGGCTTATCCATATTTAATGGTATGTTTATTTATAATACAGAGCCTGTATACAAATACTATTACCTAACAGAGGTGGGGAACACTATGATTTTCTGGAGTTGGTCAGGTGAGCAACATAAATGCATATATGCCAGGCTGAGATCTAATTAAAACAGAGGTCATTTTAATACATTATATTTATTTTTATAAAGGAGACATTAGACAAATTGTTTGTTTATGTTAAAATATCATCTAGAACCAAATTCACTCCAGTTTCAGATTTTTTCCACTGCCCTATGGTAAAGAATTTTTTTTTGGGGGGGGGGGGGGTTTAACTCTGGGGCCAAAAGGTTAAAAAAAAAAACACCACAGAGGTTAACTATCATTCATGTTAACTGTTCTGTCTTTTGTACCCTTCTATTCTGTAAAGCGCTGCATAAATTGATGGCGCTATATAATTAATAATAATAATTCTTCAGTTAGTTCTTCTATATCATTATCACTGCCAATGCATATGTACAGAACATAATCTACTAACTTTAAAGCGGCCAAGACTACTCCATGGGGGCTGATTTACTAATCCACGAATCCGAATGAGAAAAATTCGGATTGGAAAACGAACATTTTGCGACTTTTTCATATTTTTTGCGATTTTTTTTGTCGCCGTTACGACTTTTCCGCAAATTGTCGCGACTTTTTCGTAACCGTTATGACTTGCGCGAATTGTCGCGACTTTTTCATAGCCATTACAAATTTCGGAAATTGTTGCGACTTTTTCATTGCCATTATGACTTTCGTGAATTGTCGCAACTTTTTCATAGCCATTACGAATTGTCGCAACTTTCGTATTGAGAGCTCGAAAAAGTCGTGACAATTCCCGAAAAAGTCGCAAAATACAGATCATTACGAAAAAAACGCATTCGGACGCTTTTCGGACGTTCGTGGATTAGTAAATGTGCCCCCATGGGTAGTTGATGAGTGATGAGTAGTTGATTAGTAACCTAAGCACACACTGGGTGAATATTAAGACGTTTTTATCTGCTTAATCTGGATTAGGTACAGGGGAGAGTTGCCATAATGTCATTGTACATCCATGTATCATAAATATGTCCACTGACAAATAAACAATAATCAAGTAACTAAGACAATCCAAGCTGGCATTCAAGCTGCAAGTAAGTGTTTAAAGTTAAACTGGCATTTACAGTCCGTAGACATATCTTTGGTGTGTATACAAATGACCTGTAGGTGTCACTGTGTTCAAGACTTGTACTATATATTATATAATACTTTCTATACTTCAATTAGTGTTAGAGTAGAAGTTCCTGCTAGATTGTAATGGCTGACTGAAGCTGTTAACAAAGCACATTTTCATAAGTACATCAGCTATACACTAGGGGGCAGGCCTAGGCTACTAAGCAGGTTTTTTACATTCTCTTAATAGGTCACTTCATTTCTGAAACTTTGTAAGACACGAAAGACTATTTTGATCACCGCAGGCTACTTTACACAATGCAACTGGAAATACAACACTATGCCTATGGTTGCTGACTAAAAATATGCACCATTTTACTGCCTGGTGTTTCCTTGTATTTTGCTTTGCAGTCAGTGGAAAATGACAAACTAGAAACTCCAGCATTTTGGATGCATCTGCAGGAGACATTATTATAATACCTTGCTCCTGCTAAATTAGAGGGGGTCTGTCATAGATGAAACCTGAGCTGGATAAAAAAAGCTGAATAAAAAGCTCCAGTGGGTCATGTCAGTAGCATTGTAGGTTGTCTGGGCCCAATCATATTTCCAACCAATGCAATTTTTGTCATTTGGCTCTGGACAGAACTTTAAAAATACAAAAAAATGTGGGTGCACTTTTCAGATTCAAATGCAGTGGGAAACAGTGGGCGGGGTGTACAATATTTATAACAAAGTGTGAATACTAATAAGGGCTAAATAGAAAAAGGGGAGCCCCACCAGAAACCACAATTTTGCACCTCCCACCACTCCCAAAAGGATGTCTAATCTGAACTTATCAGTTAAAACTAAAGTTTTACTAGTAACCAAGAATTTTTTTAAAACAAAAATAAATTCACTGTGAGTATAATCCACACACCACATCTATTCTCCCTATAGTTTATAAGCTTCTCCTATGCTAATATAGATGAAAATTTGGTAAAGATAATATATAATACAGTTTGACAAATTCAAGAACCTAAGGTTATGGCTACTAAAACCCAGAAAATAGTCTGCCATAGACAATACTGAGAATTGCTTCTGTTACAATACAAGTAGAGACAAATATCAGTAATAGATCAGCACTGTCTATTTTAGTAGCCATGACAAGTAGCAGTTATTAGTAGCTCTGTGTGTCTTCACCCTTAGGCTGCATTCATAGGATGACTATGACCCCTCCCATCTAGCCCCAGCCTAATGTAACAAAATGCTTTTAAGAAACCCTCTCATTTTAGCACAACAGTATATTTATAGGATCTACAGTATATAGCATAGGACTTATTAACCAGAATTCTTGGGACCTGGGGTTTTCTGGATCAGGGATCTTATTTAGATCACCAGACGTCTGCTAAAGATCATCTAAACATTAAATAAACCCAATAGGACTGTAATGCAAATGCATGACTGTCACACAAGCTGTGTGCCAACTTACAGTACTGAAAGAAATATAGGATATGTATCTGTGTCATATAGAAAGCATGCTGCAGTTTTTTACTGGGCTTATAAGGTGGTAGGAATTCAAAGTTCCACATTACAGGTTTGCAAGTTTATTGTTTGCTTAAATAGAGGAAACCACACCCAGAACAGGATGCTGACTGCCATCATAACACTGCATGATAAAAGTTACTGTGGAGTCAGGTAAATAGGCAGGCTTTGAAATGTAATTTTGACAGATTGTGGGTTGCTGAATGAATATTTCTGAAGTTTTTAAAGTAAACAGATCAATTCAGTGCCTGGGGGTTTCTGTCTTGTATTAGCTTTCCAGTTAGACAACACATGTAAGAATATAGGGGTGCTATGCTTAAACAACATTTACTCTGGCTTTTGTTATCAGAACTAGTGACGCTCAAACGCCTTTTTTATTATCTTGAATGCTGAGAAAAATACTGCTTTTTCAAAAGGAGAATATGAATCCTGATTTTAGGGTTAATGTTGCACAGGTAGATATAATTTATCGGACATGTGACCTATTATCTAAACAAATCCCTTTGGCCTAAATAAAGCCTAACAATAGGGACATGAGCTGATGAGAGGATAAAGAGCTGCTTAGCAAAACTCGTTTAGTCTCTGATCTTACAAGGCATGAGTGTCAAACGGTATGTCTAAGGAAAAACAGTCATTTTATGTTTAGATTTTATTTTTCTTTTTTTCTGTGGCATTCACCTGTTTCCACAAGACCAACCTGAGTCACTCCTTAGTTGCACAGGAGAGACTGTCTGGTATACTTTATTACAGTGCCTCCACGTCAGATTTAGGAAAAAACAATGTTTGACCTACTAGTAAAATAACATTTACACACAATGGTGGGGATTCCTAACCCCATAAGAGCAAATTGACATACTAGTTAGTAAAATTATGCTATATTATAAGTCCCTATAGAAATTGTCAAATTAAACAATCGTAGCTGTTCACTGATTTGTCACCCATGCTAAATCTGTGCTACCGTTTGTGACAAATCTCCCAAAATGTATTCCCCTTCATTTACCTTTGGATAGATGCAAGTAAAACATTACTTACAGTGATCCAGATTCATTATGGAAAATTGCCTCCTTTTGCATTTTCCTTTGATTAAACCAAATCAATTATCGCTTTTACTTGCAGTGATCCCAAGGTAAGGGCACGGGGAAGGCTTTTTTAAGAGATTTGTCACCTGCTGTAGCAACAAAGTTTTGAAATACCCTAAGGCTAATGCCAGCCTGGGCTAATTTATTCACAGGCTAAGAATCAGCCAATCCAATTTCCTATGCTGGCTCATGTATCTGCACCAAAAGGCACTGCGTTGGCATGTACTTAATCCTACTGTCAGTTTAGTCATCTTCATGTAACTGAAAGACAACAATTTGGGAAAGTCTCATACAAGTAGGCTTTTCTGTAAGACTCCCAGTGCTATTACCACTTCTTTAATGGAGGCAACCTCTAGCAGATTGATGTTTCTCAAGCTGGGCTCACACCTAGAATCACAAATGTTTTAGCTAACCCAGCTTGCTTCAGGAAAGCTTCTCACATAGGGTCCTAAAGCTCTGAGGCCTCTGACTTCTACACTTGAGACTTCTCAGAGGGGACTGTTCTCCTTCAGTCTCTTGATCTCTCCAAGGTTCCTTGGGATTTGCAGTTTGACATTACTAAGCACTGCCAAGAACAAAATGCTAAGTAATTTAGTCTTGTAATTGCAAGAGTTTTAGGATGGGGGGGACAGTAGGCTAGATATCAGTGCTACAAAACTCTCTACATATGTCATAATGGTTGTTGCCTCATGTCACATTTGCCACTATGGCTCTGTTCTAAAACATTAGTGGAAAAAATGCCACAATTTGATTCCCAGTATTGAATGTACAGTATATAGACCTGTATGACAGTTACCTGAAAACACAGCTGTTTTTAGATAATTGTGCCATGGGATAACAAGTATTGGTATTATTTGTGACTT
Source organism: Xenopus tropicalis (assembly GCF_000004195.4). Taxonomy (NCBI): domain Eukaryota; kingdom Metazoa; phylum Chordata; class Amphibia; order Anura; family Pipidae; genus Xenopus; species Xenopus tropicalis. Next base: position 106,017,963 of record NC_030678.2, on the reverse strand, counting down.
TTCACATTTTCAGCAGTTCAAGACATTTTTATAGAGCACTAGTACTAAAGTTCCACAAGAGTGTAACTGTACATGATCAGGCCCAATGGCTACTAGGGGCTCATAGAGTATAGAGCATCCAGTGGATTCCTGACTGCAGGGATGGAACTAGGGGTAGGCAGATGTCTTGGGGGGGGGGGTTCCAAAGATAATCTTCTGATTAAAAAGCTATATTTTTTTCAGCTGGAAGGTGGTGGACTTGTATAATTTATATGCACTTGTCTAGCTATCTGTAAACAAAGCAGTTTGGCATCCTATGTTTGCTCATGTAAAGTAATTTCACCAGTTTAATTCAATCTTTCTGAATCTGACATTAACTCAAAATAGATTTAATAAATCCACTGAACACCAACTTCAAACTTGGGTGAGATGGATCTCCAGATTCACTAATGTGATGTTGTGGAAAAAATGACCTCAAAACTTTACAAAACTATCATGTTATGGATTGAGGCTTTTGTGAATTTGATGCTTTTTTAGCTCCAGTTAAACGCCAATTATATATCTTACTCCAATTTCAGTTTACTCCACTTTTGTGAATTGGCCCTAGGACTTAGTTCTTAGTTCTTTGGTACAGGGCCTACACATGAGCTACTAGGAAACTGTTGATTAGCTAGAAGGATGTGGGTTTTACATGTCTGTTTTTAAAGGGGTGAGTTTGTACCCCAGTGTAATTACAGGTGTTTGATGTATGTCTCAGTCATTTGCTCTCTGAGCACAGTCTGCCTGTTTAATCTTGAGCTTGCTCTATATTTCAGGTGAAACATGACTATCGCAGCTAGGATCTATCTAAAGTAACCTGTGAGTTTTTTTGGCGACTTTCCTTGGCATTTAATCTACTTAGGGTTGCAAACTTTTATGTAAAAAATATTGTCCTTTTCATCTCTGCTACCTTTATTGGTATTGACATTAAAACTGAGTGAAATGTTACTGTCTAAATTACTGTCTAGGTGAAAAGCCTACTATCAGTGTGCAAGCCTTTTAAAACTAGACCTATATAAAACGCACCTACTGAAAAACAGGCAATCAATTATGATACACACCGTAAGCTGAAATATATATCTGATTTCATTACTAATGAGTCATGCATAGGATTGGCAACTTTTCTTTTGAAAAATTATCGTCTGGTTTGCTAGGGGAGGAGACAGGTCTATAACACAAAAGGGTGGGGAGATGATGCAAACAGGGCAGGATGGGACAGATTGGGCTAATTCAAGCAGCAATTCTGTAGGTTTGGCAGGGTGGTCATAGGAACAACAGAGGAAAGGGCTGGGGAATGGGGGGTGGGCAGTGGCATATAACCGGCAAATACACTGCTGATAAATCTGTAATACCAGCCCTGGCCATGACAGGTATTTTACTGGCTACGCTGGTGAAATACTGGCCAGTCAGTCATGCATGATGTTAATTTAATATATGACTTAAAATAATAAGATGACAATAGTTAAGCATTCATAAAAGAAATTTGCTTTCATTAGTTTTGACCCATCAGAGATGAGTTCCCCCTAAATGTCATTTGGCAAATGGCATTTGATTTGCCTGCTCATGCAAGCACATTCAGGGCAATCTATTCACAGCAGGCACATTGCAGCTACAAATGAGGAACTTCACTACAATGGTATTAAAGGGTTGCAGCTAAGCAAGCTAATTGAAATAAGTGGGCTGCTGTTTCTGTCTACAGCACTGTGTAAAAATGACTGGAAAGCACCTTTAAAGGGGCCCTGGTTAGGTTAGGAACAAGCTGCGCACTACTCTGATTTCTGTCCATTGATGCTGAATTTTCATTGCTAATTAGATCATCTTTTTTCCAGTTTATCCTTAATGCTGTAGCTCTTCGACCATAGTACACCTCCTGCATATAATACATGAGAGAGGCTGGAAGCAGTGGGGCTCAGCGTGAAGGCCATATAAACTGTGTATGAGGGAGGCTAAGGTTTGCTGATGCAGTGTAACACTGCTGCCTTGATGAGGCATGATGGGTATGATTTTCAGCCCTGCCACTCTATGCAAGGAGTTTGTATGTTTTCCCCAGGGCTGAAACTAGGGGTAGGCAGAAGAGGCACCACTAGTGGTAGGTACCACTATTGCCACCCCTAATCCGGGACCTCTTACCCTGACGCTCCCTTGCACGCAGTACTCCGTCCACTACCGCCGTCCCCATGTAGCTCGTCATAAAAATTCCTCTGTGAATTATGTATAATCTCTGTAAAAGTGCTGCTGAATATGTTGGTGCTATATAAAGGCTGATAATAATAATGGGGTGACAGTTCCTCTTTAAGATGGCATCTGCAAACATAAAGTTAAGCATTGACAAATAGTCACTAAAATGTGCACAAAGCCACAAAGGTGTCCACTATATTTACCAATAAAGGAAGTAAACTCATATGACATAAAGCCACATTAATAGTAGTTCCTCAGACAGCACCATCTGCTTAAGGGGGGAGCTGCAGGCTGCCGTTCGCAGTATATGTACAACTAACAATGAAAGGCGACCAGAACCATATCCATTCTGTAACTGATGCCCATGTTAGTGGATATCAAAAAATTGTGGGAGGATCAAGACAGATTCAGATTAACCCTGAATTGCATTACCCCATAGAGAAAGCAACTGAAACAAATCGCATCTTTTCCCTTCTCCCTGATGCTGTGGGCCTTTCTCATGCTGCTGGTATCATCTTTCATGCAGGCCACGCCTAAACTGATGCTCGTTGTTCCTTTATCCGTATCCATCTGTTGAAGGAGACGAATATTTATAGCATTGCTTCCTGGCAGTCATTATTATACCTTTTGGAAAGAGCAAACAAAAAGATGCCGGGCTCATGTTTTATCTACATTCAGTTAATCTGACCTGATAGCTGGCACATTGCAATATGCAATGGTGTTTTTAATCCCACTCTCCTCCTTGATATGACACTCGTTTGCAGCCAAAGAAAGAGGGAATATTTTAGTTGCTTGAGCATTGTGCAGCTCTGGGCCTTGCATACAGTTAAGGAAATAAGGTCTGTAGTGTTTAATCAAACTCCTGTCGCTCAAAACAAGAAAACCCCACCACCAAGTGTTTCCATCAAAATAACCATTCAGACAACATAATTAGTTTGGAAAAAAGGGGAGGTTATGTTTATTAAAAACACATTACTAAAATTTAACCAGATAAAAAGTCTGGGCCCCCAATCAGGGCTTCTCCTGTAGGGATTACATCCTGATCCAAAAACAAAACCAGTGCCAATGAGCCCACCAGTGGTTGCCCCTCTGTTACAATGGTGGCTGCGCCCACACAGTTCCAGGGCTTGCCAGCCACCCTAACAAATAATAACAACTGCAACTTTTAACAATTTAATTTTTAATTTACCATCTTCTTTAAGTGACCCCTGATGATAAGAATAAAGAAATCTTAAGCCCAGCATGAAAGGTGAACACCATCTTGTCTATACAACCCAGGGACTTTGACTCTTATGCTGTCATATTTTATTAAAAGCCCCCAACAAAACAGATGAGACTGCTCTTTGTCCAGTTCACTTTTTTTCTTGTGTTCTATATGGCTACCTATATGGTGCCGTGCCACTCCATGCGCTGGATTATCTCAGTGTAACTTCAGGCCATTTATTTTCTATGCTGTTTACTGTGGATTGAATATCATTATTTAATTGAACTGGTTTGGTCGCAACAAGGTCGTTACTCCTTGCATGATGTTGAGCTTGGCCCATTGGAGCCCTCGCTTACCAGCCAGCATAGTGTCATCTGTTCTTGATGTATTCTCAACTGCTCACCAAGTGTTCCCTGCCACTCTAACTCTTGCCCAGTGAATATAGGAATGACCCACTGTTCCTGTATAAATGCCATTTTCTTGCCTTGCTGTAAAAAATAAATCAGATACTCCATAATTGTCTGCTTTTGTGGCTGCCTCTATCTAAAATTAATGTTGGAAAGCCCGGTCTGTAAAACTGCCTTTATTAAAATTGACCTAAACTATAAAATAGTGGTGATTCATCCTGATGCACTAATTAAGGGCTCTGTGCCTTTTACCTTGTTGGTAAGTATTCTTGTATTGCTTGTAAGGAACATGTTAAGTCTCCTGTAGCTTTTAAACTAATCCAATACCCTTTACTCAGCTGGTCAGTTTTGAAAAGCAGCTTTGAAAACTACAAACCTGTTGTAAGGCTATAACTAATTCTGCCACCCTCTCTCTAATTATGGTTCCCTAACACCCCTGGATGCACCCAGCTGCCTGGCTTATCCCTTCATTACACTAGCCACTCTGAGATCTCTAGTGGGATCAGTTTTACTCTACATTTTAAGTCTCCCATTGCTTTCTTGGTTTTATGGCCCAATTGACCATAAAGTGAGGTAATTACACAGGCATGAGAATACCCTGATGTAGCAACCATAACCTGGTTAGCCTCCTCTACCACAATGAGAGAGATCTAGCCTCTCTATGCGAGGAGTCTTGACTTTTTGTATGTTGTTACCATTGCCTAAATTCCTCTCTCTCAGCAGTAGCAAACTCACAATCTGAAACCACTTCAACAGACAGAACTATTTCAGTTAACCTTCATTTGACTATGCTGTTCCAATTGATTAGGATCTTTCTTAGCAATCACTTAAGATTTTTGCTGCTTGCCCTGGTCGTCTGGTGGCTTTACTTCTCTGGATGATCCAGGCATTGCTTGGAGCTGTTTCTGATGTTCTCTTGATGCTGCAGTCTATTGATCTGATTGGTTGTTGGCACTGTATTATAGAGGTTGTACCTGCAATCAGAGTTAGGGAAGGAGAAAAGGGTACCCCCAAGAACCCAAACACCCAACTTCCTTGACTCTCTTGATAACGGACTCATCCCCAGTGAGATCCCTGCTGTGGCCATTGTGATCCCAAAGGTCCCCAAGCAGCCCAGAGGGGTGGCCAATAAACATAGAGCCTGACTATTCATGTTGAAATTACACCCACCTTGGGGGTTAACTCGCTTTAAAAGAAGTGCTGGCGGTGACTGGGTTAATAGTAATGGTTGGGGTTTCCTAAAGAGCAGTGGAAGCAGGATTGGCAGTGATAGGCTTATATTATGCATAAGGCAAGATTCAGTCGTGCTAAATAAACATGTGCTAACATTTGTGGGCCCCTTATTGACTTTATTAAAAGTGATGTGGAGATGGGCACCTGTGACAAAGAGAGAAGTGGGAGTGTGCCAGATGCAGGCGGAAGTAGTGCTGAGGTGGGAGGTGGGCTGCACTGAACAGAATAGGGCAGACTATTGTGATGTAGGGTAGGGGGAGGAGAAGGTTTGGTGTCATTTTGGTACTGGGCAGGAGTGTACGTATTGTTGACATGCATGTGTGCCAAACTGCAAAAAAATATGGCTCAGATGAAAATAACGGTGGCCGACTGGAATGATTGGATACGGGGGGGGGGTTAAGGTGCAGGATGGGCAAAAGGGGTAGGAGGAAGGTTCACTAACAGGGTGGATGGTATAGGGGAGGCTCAGGAAGTGTCAGGATGATGATGAGTTGTTGGAGGATAGGGGAAGTGCACTATGTTTTGTGGAAAATGTACCCTTAAGCTTTATGGAAGTAGTCTGGGATTCAAGAGCTTCTTTAAAGCGATGGCGCATCACAATTTTCAGTCTCAGCCACTTTCTTTCTTGCTCTTAGGAAAAAAATTGTTCTTGCGCTTCTGTTCATGCTGGGGCTCTTCCTGCTGCTGCTGCTTTTGATGCTCTTGCGCCTTTCTTCGGGTGAATCCTAAGCTCTGGCAGAATGCAAATATCTGCAAAAAAAAACACACCCTCATCCCAGATTTTCCCACCTCTCTAGCAGCCCATTGTTTTCAGCAAACAACCCCCAGGACTAGTATCACTGTTTCAGTGCATTCCCAGCAGCCTATTGTTTCATCCGCCAGCTTACCCACACAGCCCTTTTGGCCGGGTCTTCTTTTGTAGTCACTGCACTCAGCCTCTTATTTCAGGAAATCACATTTCCTGCCTCAGTAAACTGCTCCTTCACCACATTCTGCCTTAACCCCTCTCTAGTGCAGTACATGAACGTCAAACATGTTGCTCATTAACCCCTTAGTTGCTGGTGAATTCACAGAACTGTTTGGTATGCAAGCATTTAGTGACTGCCCACAACCTTCAGGATAATAGTCATCTACCCTGGTGTATATGTTTGTGTGTGATAAAATGATTTTAAAAGCAGAAAAGGATTTCTGGTGAATGTGTATTTGTATATATGTGTGTAGGGCACATAAAACAAATATGTGCAGGCAAAATTTAAAGAGGGAAGTGCATTTCTGTACAAACCATAACAAGCTCCGCAATGTATCATGCCCTTGTGTTGTAAAAAACTGTATGCCTACATTTAATATAAAATTAAATGCGAGCATGTGTGTCTGTATCACGTCATTAAACCTACACAAAGCTTATAGCTCATGACAGCTGAGCAGAGACGTTGCATGAAAATATGCAAGCTTGCTGGGCCTTTGTACAGCACCACTCCCTGTAGTCCCCACCTTTCACCCTTTAAAAAACAAGAAGACTGGCGATTAATAATATTAATAGGTAATAAATTAAAGCAGACACTAATGACATCAGATCATTAGGTTTGTGTGTTGTGCTCTCTGTGTCGTCACATTTTATCTCAGTGAAAAGGTTTCATGCTGCTAGTTAATGCAAACCCTTAAAACCGATTATTTAATGCATGAGTGCAAAATGAATACATATATATCTATAACATAAAACCGTATGTGAATAGTAATAGTTTTTACCCACAGATATTCTAATTACTACAAGACGAAGGAACTGGGAGGCAGGGGGAGGGAAGGAGTTAAGTGACGTCAGTGCTATCTGCATACTGGAGCTGATATAAGGGCTGCAGCACTCCTTCTCCCCCTCACACTCTTGACTGCCTCTGTTAGGAACTGTGACGCTTGTGAGGGCTGCCTCTCTGGTAAGTGGGCATTTCATTCTCCTGATTCTTGCTCTTTTTAATGTACCTATGGATTGTGCCCTGCTCTGAAAACATTATTTAGTCAGTAGCCTTGCCGTTCTGTGCAATCCCTCTGAGGTTTAATTGCCTTGCAGAGGGATTTGCTCCTATTGTCCTTGTGGTAGGAGGATAAGCCTCTGTATTTGCATGTGCAATTGCCCGTTGTTTGAGGGGTGTGATCTGCACTTTGGAAATCATTCAATCTGTATTGATTGCTGCGTATGTAAAAAAAAAAAGGTTATATTTAAGCCTTAATAGTTGCAGAACTACAAATCCCAGCTTCCCATTATATCTTGTGGTTGAGATTTGTAGTTCTGCAGCAACCAGTGCATTATACATTTTGTATCCATAACCATAAAGAGGCAGAGAATTAGAGGTTAAGATCATGGAACATCTGTTTTAACTGTCCTGGTAGTGATCAATCAGAATTATGTCTTTATTCTGTTCTATGTTCTAAATTAATGGGAAAGCTCAGCTAATATTGTTCATATGAATATTCCATTGTCTTGCTGATGGCGACTTTTCTCTAGTGCATGCTCTATGGAGTTGGATGGGGGGAGAAAGGGGAAGTGTGGGTTGAGGCAGAATAGGGCGGTGGTTAAGGTTCCTTGGGCTGTTACTGCAGCTCTTTGTAAGAAGAGAAGAATGCAATGACTTCATCTGCCAGCCAAAGAGAAAGGCGCCCCCAGCTCTCCTGGCCATTCACCCCCTGATTAGCATGGTGTGCCTGCCAACCTATTGATCTGATCTTTCTAAACCCTATTTTACATGCTTTTGTATGGCGTTATCTGAGCCATGTGTTTTTGTTCTTTTTAAATATCAAAATCAAACTGAATAATCAGTTTGCCCACACTTTATCCAAATCAACCCTAATCAGACCTAGTAGGTCCAAGAGGGTGTGGCAGTCACTGACTGAATAGTAAGTGACACTTTTTCTTTCCCTTCATAGCAAGGGTGGTGGCGCTATTTCATTTTTTTTTTTCTTCTTTCTTTTGTTCAGATCATACCACAAAATGTCTGACAAACCAGATATGGCTGAGATTGAGAAATTTGATAAGACCAAGCTGAAGAAGACAGAAACACAAGAAAAGAACCCACTCCCATCAAAAGAAAGTAAGTAATATTGAACCAGCATTTTTATCCACTATATGCTAACAGCTCCCAGCCTTTTAGAAGTCTGTCGTGCCTGATCTCTTAACAAGTAGACTTAATTAATGCATTTATTTTAAAGACATAGGGTAGTCACTAGTTTTCCTTGAAATAGCCTTTCCCCTTTAAAGACAATTTTTTTTTTTTAACATTATCATTTTAAGCTAATTTGTGTTTTCTTCTCTTCTGTAGCGATTGAGCAAGAGAAAGCAACTTCATAATGATCCCCCATCACCCAGATATGCACTGTACATTCCACAAGCATTGCCTTCTTATTTTACTTTTAGCTGTTTAACTTTGTAAGAAATAACTCAAAATACAAAGAATTTGGAGAACATGTTCTGTGCTGCCCTGTTACACCAAAAGAAAGGAATAAGAACTACTGAACACGGAATGAAGGCGCTGCCTTTCCATCTGCCTGTCTGGCTGGCTTTGGTTCTGGTGGCATTGAAAGATCTTTCTTGATTATTTAAGGAGAACCAGTGTGGAAATAACAGAACTAAAGTAACATGCTCTGATGTGGGTGGGATGAAAGCTGCACCAAGGTCCAGCGAGCTGTAAAATACGGTCAAATCGAGTGCCATTTTATTTGTTCAAAATTAATTGAATTATTGGAATGCACAAATTTTTTTTAATATGCAAATAAAAATGATAAAACATTAGTTTGACTTGTGGATGTTTTTCTGGATGGAAGTCTGACAGCACTAAAGCTATTGGTTTACTTTTTTTTATTTTTTTTTATTCTCCTTTCTCTCTCTACCCCCACTCCTTAGAAATATAGTAGCCATTTGTCATTCTGCTATAATACCAACATCAGGCTTATAGTGGTTCTGTTGCCTGAAATCCTTTCATTGTAGGATAATTGATTTTACAGCTGGGTGTGGTTTGTCACACTTGTGCATCCATTACCACTGCATTTTATAATGACTACACTCTTGGCATTAATAGTAAATGTAAATAAAGTGGCCCTTCATTATAAAATATATATACTCTTGATAAATTATATATCTAAAACATTTAAATCTGAAAACCTGCTGCCATGGTTACTAAGTAGTTGCATTACCCACCATATTTGCTGAAGCCAAGCAGTAGTGGAAGGGCATTGGAATATGTTTTATTATAATTAAATATGCACCAGTTTTCTTACTAAGGCAGATTTATCAAAATGTGAGTTTAGAGCTTAATACATAAATACTCGCCCATAACCTATGGGATATTTAGAGCTTTTCAAATGCCCAAACAAGTTTTAAACCCTACTCACAGAGGAGAGGTATAGCTGAAATGCAATTACTTCTATTACTGCAAATGCCCTGATTTTTGCTTCTCCGGCTACAGAGATCATCGTTCTCATACTGGTTTGTGTAGCACAAAAGAAACGTAGGTTTAGGGCCTCTTACTTTTGATGCTGTTCTGACATGAGGTATGGGTATTAAATGCTGCTAATTAGTTTAGCAGATTGTTCTCATTATTACATAATAGTGTTAGTGCTGCATAATTAGTGTTTATATATGGAAGGCAGTTGCCAAAGTAATAAACTTTTTTTTGATGGATTAGCAAGATGAAATAAAGCAGTTCTGGTTAAATTATAGTGATTATATTGTTTCAAGTGCATTAACTGCATAGCAACCAATCGTCTTTAATTTGTCAGATATAAGTTGACAGGCAGTCTCTTGCTTTCACTCATCTTGCATGCACGTCACTAATCAAGACTAAAAGCTGGATGCCATCCCGTGCCCTTGGCTCATAAATGAACAACATTTGTAAGTTTTATGTATAACTGTTCTCCTTGCTCCTAGTTTTATGCTGTCTCGACAGTTCTTCTGAAGTCAGCAACCACTTTTTTTTTCTATTAATTGCTAGCTTGAAGCTATAAATTCACTAGTTGTGTTTTATAAATACTTTGTGAGATTACATGGTGTAACATGACTAAGTTTTGATTATCTAAATTTATAAATATGTGCTTCCAAAAATGTGTTACTGCAACTTTGGTTTTTAGTGAGAAACTTGTTTTCCCATTAAAGTGGGCTTCTGTCTACAACAGGTGCCTGCAATGTGCAGCACGGCATAAATAGTAGTGCTAGATAGATATATATATATTTGCTGTTGCAATTACATTTTAGTCATCTAGTGCCAGATAAGCCAATTTCTGTCATGCCTGTCAATGAAATTTTAAGATGTATGTAATTTAAAATAGATTTTATATTCAAATAAAACAATTTTCAGCTGATATGTGCCCTTTAATAACATTTATTGGGCATTTTTGACAGGTACCTTTTAGAATGCTGCTTCCAACAGAATCATGCAAGCCTTGAAGCAGTTTTTCTTCCATTATCTAGAAAAACCTTTTAAAAAAATGAGCACTATTTTCCTATTTTTTGCCATTATAAAGCACTAATTTAAAGGCTGGACTAGTTTCAATAAACTTCAGATCTCTTTTTCTACCTACCACACAAACTTCCCCCTTCTCTAAGTAACAGCCTTTTATCAGCTCATTATCAGGGGCTTCTCAGGGGACAGGCAGTTTTATCAGGTTCTGGGGGACAGAATGTGACAGGAAGTACTAAAGTAAAACTGGCTCATATTCTTGTTTAGTGTCAGAAAATGACAGAAACCATAGGTATTAAAACAATAGCCAAAAAGTTTGTTCAGTACATATCCTATTTATTGAGCTCATTTTAAAAAGGGGCTTATGCTGCCTCGTTAAAGATTTTAATGTAACTACACTTGCTTTACAGTATTTCTTAAGTGTAATCTCTTAAATTCATTGTACACCTGGAGGTCTGTCGGTGGTAACTAGCCATAACTTTTCCTTGGTAAAGTACTGGGGCCGAACACATGACATTGTGTACAATCATTTCAACACTTATTGCAATGCAGGGAAAACAAGGTAAACAGCTGTTGCACACTTTGATGCACTCCAGTGTTTATTATAAACTAGCACTTCCAATCATTGTATTATTTCTGGAACAGAAGTGGCCATGTCCTGTAATCATTGCTAAGGAATGTGTGTCTTGATACCTATCTACCCTGTATATACTTCCTGTTCTGCTTTGGAAGGCATTTGTGGTCTGATTATATCTCCCTGCAAAGCTTAGAACAATGCTGCACTAGCAGCACAGTAGTTTCTGTTTAGTAGAGTGTTGATGTAAAAAACAGGTATGAAACTCTTGCTGGGTTAGTACAGTATTTTATATATTTAAGGATTATGCATGTTGGGAAAAAAGCTTAGTGACAAGCAAATTTTAAAACTCTAGCTGTAATTACAAATCTCAGCATCCTTCCATTAGTTAAACTGGCAGAATATGGTAAAAAGCAACCATTTATATATACAGCATTTATACTAGCAAACCATTTTAATTATGGACTTTGTTACAGACATGGAATAATTGATATAGCATAACATTTTTATGCAAGGTTAGGATTCTATAATATAAAAAACTGCTATCATCAAATATTATAGAACAGGCTGTTAGCATAGTACAAGGTATTTTGTCTTTGAAATAGAGGGTAATTTTTAAAGGAAAACTATACCCCCAGAATGAGTACTTAACATCATTTAAACTATGGGGCACATTTACGTATTTTTAGTGCGAAAAAGTCGCATTGGTTTTGCAGCTGTTTACAATTGTTCGGTACAAAAATTTTTTGACTTTCGGATCACCAATACGATATTATCGTGACTAATACGATTTTTTCGTAAGCATTTCCGTGATATTTGCGATCTTCAGAAATTTTTGTTTCCAATTCGAATTTTTCCCATTCGGGATTCGAACTCGTGTTTTGATAAATCTGCCCCTATGTGTTGGTTAAGTGACCTATTAAAGAATCTTGCCAAACTTCCTCAGGTTTGTCCCTGAGGAAGAGCACAGTTGGTGCTCGAAACGTTGGATCTTTTTCATTAAATATTTTTTTGTTTTCTAACAAAGTCCCTGTGTGTGCGGCTCATTGTCTTGCTACACACATGGTTCTTGCAAGCACCCGGGGCATTTGATTATTATTAGGGTGTGCTCTGTTCTTTTCTGTATATATATATATATATATATATATACAGTATACAGTATATCAATCCAAATGGTGTCCGCACTCAAAGGCTCAATATTCTGCGGGGTGCTAGCCAAAATTATGTATGTGTGGAAAATAATCATCTGTGGCCAGCACACCCTTCAATGTTTTATCAAAAAAATTTTTATTGTAGATATATTGTTAAAGCAATATACAATATACAATATATATTGTTTTAACAATATATCTACAATAAAAAATGTTTTGATAAAACATTGAAGGGTGTGCTGGCCACAGATATATATATATATATATATATATATATATCAATAAATATTGCCCTTTTAGATCCTTTCCCTTCATCCACCATTTAGTGATGGGCTGTGTGCTCCCTCAGAGATCACATGACCAGAAATAATACAGATTTAACTGTAACAGGAAAACGTGGAAGCAAAAGGCAGAACTCCGTCCATTAATTGGCTACCATTATTGGAGTCCTACATATTTTATTAGAATACTAGGAAAGCCTTGCAAGCTTTTATGGATGGCCCCAGGGAAGCTCATCAAGAAGAAATTGTGCCTCTTTCATTCTTCTTTAGCTATACCCTCTAGTCACGTCTAGTTAGTGGAGTAAAACCCAATAGGAGGTGATAAGCCTGACAGAAAGGTAATGGTGCATGAGCCATTTTGTCACCCCCAGAAAATCATCTGAAAATACCTCTGTGCTGGAATCAATTAAAATAGCTGTTGTAAAACATGTGCATAGTTTAAGCACACACAGTAGCTTGGAGTACTATGTCTCCAGCAAGAAAGGAGTTATACAATACCCATGTACCATCACTCTAAAACTTCAAGGTGAATGGGTAAAAACTTCATGAAAGACTTGCATCAAATTATAAGGGCAATGACACACGGCGCTACTTGTCGTGGCTGCAAAATAGACAATATGGAGAATTGTTTTTTCGTAGCCCCTACAAGAAGCATTGTGTTTCATAGCTGTAATACAATGACCTCTTTTGTATTCGGAATACATAAAGGTAAATTGGTCCATGCCAGAGTCTTTGCTAAGAGATACATTTTCTTTCACTGAGCACTGGGTGTACAGCAGGACCTTATTAACTATATCTTTCCTTAGCATATGTTTATTAGGAAGACATTCAGTTAATCATATTATCCCCCTTCCTGCTGCTATGAAATGTAACGCATTCTTTTACTGAAATTTCTACAGGAATGTATGACTAAGCTAATCTATATAACTGAATTATTTAACTTTACTTTTGCCAGAGCACAAGTAATGTTCAAATGAAGTTCAAGCCTGATGTTTTAAAAGACAGTTCTGCAGCCTTTTGGTGTATTATAGAGATTTCTAGATATTTGAGGGTTTATACATTTAACCATTTTTCACATAAACTTGCAGAAATTGAAAGCTTATATTCATATTTTGCTATTATAGAAAATGTTTAGAGTAATTTTTATAAAGTAGCATGTTCATCTCTGCATTTATATTTAGTAGGTGTTAGTAATATAATTATGGCTGTAGACCTACATATATAGTTTGGCTTGGTCTTTAGAAATGCAGCTCATGTTTCCAGCCCACATAACTGCAAGAGACTAATTTAAGCAGTGGTTGAAAGACCACTTCCCTAGCAACTAAGACTTCCCTAGCAACAACAATCCCTAAGCCTGTTGAAATATCTATAAGCTGCACATGGTAATTTTTAAATACTAACTTTTGAACACAATATATTGTTTCTACTGTTTTTTTATAAAGCAGTTCTTAATGGAGAAGGAAAGGTAAAAACTAAGTAAGCTTTATCAGAAAGGTCTATGTAAATACAGCCATAAGCACTCACAGAAACGCTGCACTGACTTCTCTGTAAAAAGATTAGTTGTGTCTGTTTTCCACAGACACACAGCTTTCAGCTTCCTGCTCTCTCTTGCTCCCCCCTCCCTCAAGAATGCTAAGAGCTCACTCCCCCCCCCTTAAGAATGTGGATCTGAGCCAATCAGCAGGAACTGACTCATAGTCCAACTAACTGAGCATGTTCACTTGGTCTGCATGTCTGTGCAGGAGCAAGGCATTATGGGAACTTTCTTTACACAGCTCAGCGTTTTTTCTTCCTGTTTGGCTTCAGATCTTCTGAACAGGAGAAATATGGGGAGACTTAAGGGCACTATTGAGACAACTTAGGTATGCCTGCAGCTTGAGATTAACTCTTTACTAGCCTTCCCTTCTCCTTTAATAAATACAACCATTCATCAAGATGATTATATGTTAATCCTTGTTATTTTTGCCTCTTGCTGTTTCTGTAGATAGTAGAAGTATAAGATCCGTTATCTGGAAACCTGTTATCCAGAAAGTTCTGAATTATGGAAAGGCTGTCTCCCATAGACTCCATTTTAATCAAATAAGGAAATTTTTTAAAAATAATTTCCCTTTTCTCTATAATATTAAAAGAGTACCTTGTGCTTGATTCTGATTATGATATTATTAATCCTTATTGGAGGCAAAACAATCTGGAAAATCCCAGGTCCAGAGCATTCTGGATAACAGGTCCCATAGGTGTAGTGTAAAACCTGATTCCTTGTTGGAGGTAACTGATAACTTTTGCTCAGCCCACCACAAAACAAGTATAGTTTTTAACAGTGTTTCTTAAATTTGGAAACCTTTGTTTTTACATAAGCTCATTTAGTTTAGCGTATATGTAAAAAAGTTGCATAAACACTATCAAGTACTCATTAAAAGGCACCTATCACCCGAAAAATTGCTTCCCCCACCAGAGGTGTGGGCTAGTAGAGCCTGCACTCCAGTTGGTGGAAACAATAGTCTTTTTTTATAAAAATTATACATTATAAGGCTGCCCGGGAGGGAGGCATGTAGGTGTCCCCTCTCCCCCCACCTCCTAACTTTAACACAAGTGCTTACATGTGCCATATATTAATAAGCTCTCCTGTCTCCAAGAGCCCCTGGACCTAGGAGGAGATACAATGGTAAAAGATACCAGGCTCTAGAATGTATGTGTCAAACATTTAACAGCATGATACCAGTGCTTTGTGGGCTAGGAGCACAGGTCACTTTAGATTTGGTTTCTGGACCTACATAGAGAGAATCACAATAAGCAAAAGGTATGAAGAACAGCAATAGTTTATTATTTAACCTTTTTATTTGGGCAGATTGACAGTTAAATAGTTAATGTGATATTCCATTTTATTTGTACTGTTTCAATAAAACGATCTCTGTGTGAATTGTAACAACTTCCTTCTTCACTTTTTGTGTGTCATGAGGAAGCTGAATGCTTGGTTTCAAAAGTGTAATGATAGGGGAAGTGGCTAAGACAGTTGACAGGGACAAGGGATAAAAACTCACACACACACTTACTTAATCAACTTATATTTGCACATGAAATGTGCCAAGAATTGGTAAAGGAACAGTAGATCTTTAGAGGTCCTGAACCCTCCTTCCTCAAACCCTAAGTCATCCATAATGCTCAAACATTGTGTGTTTCATTTGGCCTTTAATACTGCAGTTTTTTCCTATGCTGTAAAAGACCCCAATCTCCTATGCCTAGCTCTGTACTCTGTCATGCCTTGCATACAGTACTCATCCCTTGTGTTTCTCGGTAAATGATAGTACAAGTATTAAAACATTCTTTATTAATTAAAACTGTATTGCTTTTGTTTCAAACACGTTCAAACAATGTAAAACATACAACTTGCTCATATTTTAAAAACATGCATCAAGTTACAATGTACTTGACAGTAAATGTAGACTTTCCAAACTTCCATTTATTCCAGCGAAATTGCACCAAGTTTGTCTTTGCATATTCATAATCCTGAAATATTGGGCTGATTACCTACAGAACCAGTATCATTATCAGCCTGTCTCTTCTCTTTTTAAAGGAGTTGTTCACCTTTGCCATAACTAATAGTAGGATATAGAGAGTGCTATTATGATACAATCTGCAATTGGTCTTAGTTTTGTATTATTTGCGGTTTTTGAACAATTTCACTTCTTGTTTAGCAGCTTTCTAGTTTGGAATTTTAGCAGCTCTCTGGTTGCTAGGGTCCAATTTAACCTAGCAGCCAGTGATTTGAAAGAGAGACAGGAATATGAATAGAGGAGAGCCTAAATAGAAATATAAATCATAAAAAGTAACAATAAAATTAAATTAAAGTTTTTTGGCTTCTGTGGTCAGTGACCCTCATTTGAAAGCTGGAAAGAGTCAGAAGAGGAAGGCAAATAATTTAAAAACTATACAAAAAAAATGAAGACCAACTGAAAAGTTGCCAAGAATAGGTCATTCTATAACATACTAAAAGTTAACCCTTTAAGTTTGTGAACTGGGATGCGGTTGAACCAATAAAAACAAATATCCAGCTGGTTCACATAGCACCTATGATTTTAGCACAATTATTTATAATAGATTTAATGAAGCATAGCAATCACTGTCTTGTTATGGGTGAAAAAACAATCGTATTTTTTTGTAAACAAAAGTTTAGGTCTCCTCTGGTTGATTTACAAATAAATATTCTTGTTTGGTCACCCATAAAAAGACCTGTGAGTGCCATATTTTTATTCAGCACTGTATTTTTTTATGGAGGTGTAGCCTTTGCAAGACTTAAATGATTTAGAATTCTCTACATGGAAATTCACTGATTTAACAGCTAATGATATGGGTTTAAGGGTCATTTGATATTGCCATTGCTAAGGTCATAATTCACTCTGGCAGCTTGGTGTTGAGGCCAGGATGGATATTTTGGAAATAATATATAATATACCCCTATTTTAAAATATAAGGATAAGGGATGACACATGATAAAGGGACAAGGTTGCAGGCTGAGTGCTTTTATACAGGTCATGGAACTCCGAGGTGACATCTAATATCTGTATTTTAAACAGAGGGTACATTATTTCTCATATCATACATAAAATTTAGAAGGTCATGTGACCCAAATTACGTTACTAAGCACTAATTTATAACTGATGATATCCGTAAGCAACATTTTTAAGAATATAATTTTCAGGGTATTTATGGCCCTTGTGTGCCCTTGTCATAACCACTAAAGTATAGCTATACCTACTGTATATAAAGGGAGATACTCAGTGATCCACTTGATATAAATATCACTTCCTTACCCCTTCAAACAAATCTATAACCATAGTAAAGCATGAATGTATGCATGAAAGTAAAGTATGAATGTTTTTGAAAAAAAACAGAAAAGTTATATATTCTATAGGAAAGAAAGTGGTAAAACCTTTCAAACAAATCTATAACCATAGAAAAGCATGAATGTATGCATGAAAGTAAAGCATGTATGTTTTTTAAAAAAACAGAAAAGTAATATATAATATAGTAAAGAAAGTGGTAAAAGATAGTGTCAGGGTACTCACCCGTGTGGCCCAGTCTCGCGCGTTCCCCGGCGTATGCGCGCGCGTCCCGTTGTCCGCAGGACGTTGCGCGCGTGCGTCAAGACGCGCGGGCACCAAGTCGCGTATACGCGCCCAAAGACGCGCATGCGTCAAAACGCACCCATACGTCAAAGCGTGCGTGCGCGTCAATGCGCACGCACGTCTGCGACGCACTGATGGCGCGAATTCGGCGTACGCTGGGCGGGTATTTCAAGCCGCCAAACGCTCCCTCCAGTGCTGTGTTGTCTGCGGCTTTGCCTGGTAAACTAGCCTGCTTCTTGCTGTTTTGGATTTCCTGTTGCTGACCTTCCGCTTACTGATTTTGGTTCCGTGCTCCTGTCTGCTGCCAGCCCAAGACCCTTATCGCCTGATCCTGATTCTGCCTTGTCTGCTGCCTGCCTAAAGACCTTTTTGCCTGCCTACTGACTTCGATTCTGCCTGCCGCCTGCCCATGACCTCTGCCTGTTTGTGACCTTGAGCCTGCCTTACGTTTACGGCCTCTCTGCCTTTTCTCCTAACCCTCCCCTGTGTTCATTTTCAGGGGTACGGGTAGTGGAAGCTGTAGGGGAGAGTCAATTGTCTCCACAAGAAATTCTCCACTTCGTGTTTCGTGACAGATAGAGACCCAAATTATAAGGATGCAAACCCCTTTTAATGTACAGTAGTTGGAGCAGCTACTGTTACACTACCCCAATGCACATACATTTTTATTAAATAATTTATTGCATGCATTTTATAAGAGAAAGGCATGTTAAGGTCTGAACATATTACTTTATGATCACTATCATAATTTTACAGTTTCCTTAAGAATAGTCAGTAGCCTCCTCTATTGTGGGCACTGTAATTATTCTGTGTGTTCCACTATGGACCAAATATAATCAGTAAAATTTCCAGATTTGTATTTTATTCAGTTCTACCCTTGCGGAGAACTGCAGTCTTCATGCAGAATAACATTAATCATCTTTCTGTTTAAAGCCGGTGTTATCTCAGGTCTCTTATTGCATGTCTAACACTCTGAAGGGAAAGAAATCATGCTTTCTGTCATGCACAGTGGCATGGACTAGCTCCTTCCCATCTCACTTTCACTTCTATGTACTTGCAGTCAAACTGACATAAGCTCTCTGATCAACAAACCAGTAATATAGGCTCATCACTTACTCAAAAGACAGCAAAACAGCTATTATACCAGCATTTTTTTTTAATTTTACCTATGGATTTTCCTAATGGAAGTATCAAGAGCTATACATTTATTTTCCATTTGTGGTATTTCCCCAAGGATCTGTGAAAGTACAAAGTATTACTTGCTTATAATCTATAATTAAATATACCATAAATCTTTGCCAGCATACTTATTCCCCTGTACTAAGCACATTTCTTCTGGAAGAGATGAAGGAATAGTGTCACTTTAAACATAAATAAAACCTCTTTAACTGGTTGTAGAGCACACAGTTAATGTGTGTTTATTTACCAATTAGCAGTTATTGCCTAGGCACATGCCTAATTACATGTGTTGCATGGTAAACTCACTATGACATATCCATCTAACTCTAAATTATGCTATTGGCCAACATTCACACATCATACTCTCCACTGATGTCTGTGTAGAATGTTTATGAAGTTTTTTTTGTAGACTCTTCTTGCATGCCAATGTTGTTTATGTAAAACTCTGGCCTCACTAAAGCTAGGTTGAGTTCCTAGCTTACAATAAACTTTGTTTTCTGTTATTCTGACAATTGGCTTGTCCAGGGCCAGATTTTAAGATAGTGTACCCCTAGGCCGCTTGCACACCTGCCCCCTCTTGCACTCCCCCCCCCTCAGTTTCTATCTCCCAACCCACCACTTGCACCTCCCTTACCTACTGCTGGTGCTGTTCTACGATCTTCAGCAATGGGGACTGGATGGGCTGGAGATTCAAACAACTCTTAAAATCTCCCACTCAGTCCAAAGTTCAGATGTGGCCAGCAGCAGAAATCTAGGCCTGGGCTTGTCAATACCAATTAAAGGAAAATTATACTCAAATGAATACTTAGCCAACAGAGTTTATATTATGTTAAGTGACCTATTAAAGAATCTCGCCAAACTGGTATATATATCCCTTGATACACCATTTAGTGATGGGTTGTATGCTCCCTCAGAGATCACATGACCAGAAATTATTATTATTATTAACATTTATTATAATGCAGTTTTAACTGGAAGAAGTGTGGAAGCAAAGGCAGAAGTCTGTCAATTGGCTGATGTAGTTTAACATGTATGCGGCCTTTATTTTTAAAAAGGGCACTTTTCTATTTAGGAGTACCCAATGGCACATACTACTAAAAAAGCATATTTTTATGAAAATGAAAATGGTTTATTTATATGAAGCAGGGTTTTACTTATGAGCTTGTTTATGCAATATATTTTAAAGAGACCTACATTGTTTGGGAATATTGTTTCCTTTAATGCAAAAAACTATTTCTAAGTCATTTTTTTCGGGTGTGGCAATCCGTAGGTTCTGATAAACGCCAGAGGGGCTGCTGTAAAAATACCATACACAGTCACTATGTATTGGGCGTGTGGAGGCTGTTTGGGCTTCTATGTACTTGAAATGCTAGGCCCTATTTTCTGTCTCTGTCTGGGCTTGGTGAAGGTAAAGCTTCGACAGGCTTAAAACTATTTAGACTATTTAGCCTAAGAATGATTGCATGGAGTTTATTGTTCTAAAGAGCTAAACTTTCAAAAAAAATGTTCCTTTGTGGTCTAATGAAAGTATTAAGTCTTTTTATAATGCTATTTCTACTGTATTGCGTTCCCTAGTTTTCCATTTTCAATAGACTTTTTTTATTTAAAAAATGATACAATGCTTGATTTATAGTTCATATGCTTTGCAAATGTTTAAATACAGCATTGCCGCTGGGCTTTCTTTAAATGCATTTTTGTTATTAGAAAAGAAATACATATGCTATAACTTTTAATATCCTAAAGCATTTTGTAACATAAAAATAAACCAAGCACATTCATTAAAATGCATAATTGGTTTCCGATGGGTGCATTATACAGTAAAAGAAAGATCTAGATTATACTTCTTTTACCTGCTGGGAAGAAATCATATTTAGGTTTGCTTTTTATGAAGTAACACTGCATACCTCGGAAGGGGGACCAGCAGAAATAATAATAAACTCATCCTACGCAGCAACAGTGACTGAAATAAATCACCGAATAACTTAGAGAGAAATATATTGGAAATGTTCTATATTATTGGTTCTTAGCTGATTATATTTGAATGCAATATTAAAGTAAACTATTTATTTTCTTGCGATTGGTAATGCAATTTGTTAAGTGTATTGTCTGCAAACAGAAAAATGGAAACAACTTTAAAGTCTGGAGAGATTAAGTTCTTTGTGCCCATCTCAAATGGGCATCAGTTTATGAAAAAACAGGGAAGAAAACTATGCTAACTGAAAGAGGCCAGTGGATGTGAAAAAGGAATAATAGAAAGACCACATGTGCAAATCTGATATGAAAAATACATTTTCCAGCAAAACAGTTGACCAAAAGCTTCACAGGCAGAATTTAGGGTAGAGCTACTTCTCTAAAAAAGAATCTGTATTTAAATGCAGAGAAGGATCTGTTGTTGGGCAGCGGCAATATTATTGTGTCTGTTCCTTCAGCCCCATTGTATTGCTCACTGCTGATTACAGGGATGGGAGCTGCAACAGTGCTCATTACAGTAGTTAACAGGGAAAATAGTTAACATTTTTCACTTATATGGTGCTACTTATATGGTGCTACACTGAGCTAAAAACTAAGGCCAGTGGCACAATAGACATTTGCTCTATCAGTGCAGAAACGCAGGCAGAGAAAACACCTAAGGGCTCATGTATGTCATAGTTGCCTCTGTACGTCTTTCTCTGCTATTTCTCCACAATCAGTTACCCGTAAAACCATTTCCATCAAAATGCCCTCCTTACGTCTATGAAGATTCTCATTCATCCAGGTCATAATAAACAGTATCTAGTAGAATTAAGTCTAAAACAACTGGACTTTTCTGAAGTTGTTTTAGACTTAATTCTACAGTACTAGATACTGCCCTCCTTACATTTATGTATAGTTCCTGCCTTGCTGCCTGCTCTCTGTTCCGTGTTTTGAAATGCTGCTGTGTCTGTTCATGCAATGGGAGATACTGAAACCTCTTGACCAGCAGTAGCTAGAGGGTTCCCGTCAAGCCAGATGGATTTCTGCACAATTGCGTACAATATGAAACAAATTGCAGTAATTTTGAAGAATCAGGCACAATTGCAGTAAAAGCAGTGAAATTTGTCAAGTGCACTGCCCCCTTACAAACGCAATGATGCTGGAATTCTGGGGAAAAAAACACTGCATTGTGGGAAAAAACATTGTGATTGCACTTTCAAAAGTATCATTTTAAATCTTGTTTTTTTGTTTCTCTTGTCACTGCTTTCAAGGGCACAAAACTCCTATATTACAATGATGCCCAGTCGTTTGCATTTGACGTTTCACTTTGAAGAATGCTAAGGTACCAAAACTCTCCATGTTCAAGTTTTCAGCTTTCATATATATTAATAATGTTTTTTGTGGTGTTAGCGATAAACAACAGTGGACATAGAAGACATTTTTTTAAGAAGTGATGGCAGCTTTACTTTTCTTACACTTAGGGGCACATTTACTAACCCACGAATGGGCCGTATGCGTCCGATTGCGTTTTTTTCGTAATGATTGGTATTTTGCGATTTTTTCAGAAAATTGTCGCAACTTTTTCGTTACCAATACGATTTGCATGAAAAAACGCGAGTTTTTCGTAGCCATTCCGAAAGTTGCGCAAAATCGCGATTTTTTCGTAGCGTTAAAACGTGCGCGAAACGTCGCACCTTTTAAGTTAATGCTTTTTGCGCAAGTTTTTACGCTACGGAAAAATCGCCAGATTTTGCGCAACTTTCGGAATGGCTACGAAAAACTCGCGTTTTTCGCGCAAATCGTATTGGTAACAAAAAAGTCGCGATAATTTCCGAAAAGTCGTAAAGTCGCCGAAAAAATCGCAAAAATACGTTCGTTTTCCAATCGGAATTTTTCCAATTCGGATTCAAATTCGTGTCTTAGTAAATCAGCCCCTTAGCATCTGTAGCTCTTAATCACAAGCTCTATGTCTTGGGCATTTATCTGCTCTTTGTGTGCCAATGACATATGTATTAGTTAAGACTTTCACATCTTTTTGTTTTGGCTACAATTCAAAATCAAATATTTCTAAATGTGGGAAATCCCACTTTACTGAGGCCACTGCAATTAAATTAATCAAGCAAAAACTCTTTCACAGTTTCATATTAGGACATGTTAAACTAAGAATTTGTCTGTACTAGAAGACGTGTAAAAGCATGACAAATATTGCATATCAATAGGTCACATTTTTAGCATGCTCTACATAAAGGACAGATGAAAGTGTGCTGCTGCCTCAAGCCATTTCTTATCTTTAAGGTCTAAACAGGATGTTTCTTTCAGGCCTTGAATGTCAATACCTAAAGGTCTGAAATAAAGCCTGTAATTTCAACAGGGTTTATGGGTCAGCTAAGTTTTTTCACTTAGCTTTATAATAAGTCTTAATTGGAAGAAACTACAAGAGAAGGTTAATACAAGCCAGTGCTGCATTTTGTAGCACACACACAAACACACCGCATATATATGTATGTTGTTCAAACATGAAACAGCCAACCTCTACAACTTATTAAATAACCTTAAGATATTTCACCAAATAACCTATTAGCTATGAGAAAACGCCCTTGCTTGTATTCATAGGAGGAATCCTGGGTTCATATATCATAGTATATATTAAACTGACTAGATTAACTGAAGTTCCAGTGCCCCCTCATTACTAACTCAAAACAGCCATGTTCCCAATCAGCACAAAGTTTGCTCACCCATATTCCTCATATTTTCACAATTTGTGCAAAAAATTATTTTGTCCTTTTTTTCGCCATTTATTATGGGTCAAAACTGTAACAAATTCAAAAGAAAAAATATGTTATCTAAAAGCTGTCAATGTCAATGGCAGGTGTTTGTTACACAACTGGAAGCTCTTTCTTTGCTTCATGGTTTTAGAGGTTTTCAGGGTCTTTTGATGCTTTTATTTGTGCAACAATACAAAAAATCATGGTTTTTGTTTTTTCCATATCTTTTAGAAAATGACTAGACATTCATTTTTTTTTGTGGAAATAAGTTTAGTCGTGATTTTAAGAAACACTAAAACTGTAAAAAAAATCTGAATGGTGATAAATTTGCCCCTTAAGCTGACCATACATGCACCGATATTATCGCATGAAACAAGGTTTTGTACAATATTCGGTGAGTGGATCGATGAGAAAACCGATATAAACGCCTTAGATATTGTGGTTGCGAAATGCAACTTTTTTGACATGCAAATTTTTGCGGGCATTTTTCAAAGAAATTGAAGTTAATATGCAACTCAATTCATTAGACTTCCTAAGAAATAGCACTATTTATTGGAATGTTACCTTTTAATTGCGCTGTCTATTAAGACAGGATAAATGCCAGTTTGTTTAGAATTCAGACTTGGTGGAAAATTTAATCTGCTTATCAGGGTTGGACTGGGCCAGTGGGATACCGGGAAAAACCCAGTGGGCTGAGCTACAGTAAGCATCTTTTTTTTTTTTTAGAAATAAATAGGAAAATGGGAAATGTGATCACAATTTAAACATCTTTATAAAAGCAAAGGTGCAATGAGGATGAAAGCACATAATACAGTATGAGGTTTTGTACTATATACACTGTATATATATGTAAAATCTCACTAGGAAGTAAAGAGGGATAGACACACAAAACCAACACCACCGACTTGTAAATTACATTATAAATGTAGGCCCTGGGGCTACTGGACAGTTCTGCATGGTTAAAACTGAGTCATACCCATGTGGTGCCTGCACCAGCAAAAATAGAATCCTATGCCAGGGTTAAAGAACTCCCTCAGTAAGTGTAAGAGTTGATGGACCTTACAGCAAAATCTTTATAAGGCTTTTAAACCTTGCAGAAAAACAAGCATTAATCGGGACCCTAGTAGGCCCACTATACGCCTAAGCCTCCCAGCATTCACTTGGCCTGCTGCCCCACTTGCTATTCTGTACAGAGGTTTTTGAACAGCCCATTTAACTGTTTTAAGCATAGTTAACAATAGTTGGGCCATTCATCCTCTTTGAAAAAGTGTAGCTTTACCTTCCTATCATGAACAGTATGAGAGTCTGGCTGGTCTTTTGCTTTTAGGCAACAAGTCTGCCAAATACAACATTACAGTCATTAGAAGTCTGTGGGCAGCATTGCAGCTTTTCTGTACATGATGTACTTTTCTAGATAACGTAAAAATCCTGCTTGTTAGGTCTGTCAATCTGGCACCTTATAAATAAGGAAACTCATTAGAGACCTGCATTTAATATACATGCAATTTTTTTCTTTCTTTTAGCATAAAACTATAGCAGCAACAATAACTCTGTGAGTTTCTTTATAGTCAGTAAAATTATAGTTCAGAGATCTGCACTGCCAAATTTTCTCAGGAAATGACTGATAACTCCCCTGTGAGAGTACTTTCAAGTTGCTCTTTTGAACAGCTTCACCAGAACAGGAAGTGAAACGCTATCTTCCATATTCTTCTGTTTGTTAAAGCTAAAGTGTTTTTTTTATAAAACATGCAGTAAACAGATATTTGGTTACTGAAGCCCTTCAAATCGTCTATCTCTGCAGTCCATATGGATATTATTTGGCATGTACTGGAAACGTCCAAATGATGTCATTTTTAGTTTACATTCATCTATTTTTATATATTTAGCTATACTGACATTGTTTCCATCTCCAGAAATGTGAGAGCAGTCAAACATTTTAAAGGGGAAGTAAATGTAATAAAAAGTCTTGTTTCGCCCCATCTAGTAAACCAGAGCAACCAATCAGATGCTTGTTTTCAAAGTGCTTACCAGTAAATGATGATTGGGTTGCAATGGGTTACTATTTATAACATTTCCAATAAGAGTTTTAACAGCCCATTTGTGTTTTCAGAGCATAGCAAACATTTCAAATTTCAGAACTGAAAATTAGGACTGATACACCAGTCCCCTAGAATCCTATTGTGTTGCGTGGTGAGATTCATTTTTTACAGTGTGGATTCAGTAGAATCTTTTCAGATGAGTATATGTTATATTTCTTTTGCTTATGGCTCAAAAGTGTACGTTTAGCTTAATAAATTCCATAAGTTGCAGAAATATACAAGCCATAAGTACATTGATACCATATTAGGTTCAATTTTTTAAATCAAATGGCCACTTCACAATTCTCTCACATTGCTAACCTTTGAGCTAAATAAATCCTTCTACATTTTAAAACTGTAGTAATATTATAGAAGTGGTTTTCAGAATTTCTGGGTTGATGCCCCAATTTGTAGTCCAGTATTTGGTCAGGGCCTGCATTTCCCCATTAACAAGGTTACAGTTTATGAAGACACTCTCACATTAGTCACTGATCCAAGGATATTTACAACAGCCAAAAATTAACTTACCCCAAACTTTACTCAAACTGATCTTTGGGCTTTTAAGAGTATCTAAAAGAGCAAATAGGAATTTATTCCTACTGACCCCTCTAAGGGACTATAATCAAAGTCTGGAAACCTCTGCATTACATTATTAGTACTAATTTGCCACAGCACCTTTCCCTGCTAGTAGATCCACTTTATGTCCTGCTATCTGCCAGTAGGGCACATGCTACATATGATGCTTCATCAGATATTGACAAAAGTGTAGCTTTACCTTCCTATCATGAACAGTATGAGAGCCTGGCTGGTCTTTTGCTTTTAGGCAATTAATCTGCCAAATACAACAAAAGTACAAATACAAGGCCTTTAGCTCTTCTAGGATGCAAAAGCTGTTTGCATTGTAACTTACAACAGAGATCATTGCAAGTAGTCAGATATGATTACTTGGGTTCTTAGGGCATAGCAGAACTCCTAAGCTCTATGGCTACAGCCACACTGGATCAAAGCACAGTGCTGCCCTGGTGTCCGATTGAGTGTGTGCCACATGGTGCTTTGATTCTGTGTTTCTCCCTGTGCTGATGGTTTTTGTAAAGGTTTTCCTGAGCTGTGTGGCTAAAATTTTACGGAGTAAATATTTCTAGTGAAAGGGGCATGGGCACCTGAGCCCTCTATTTAATCTGGTGAGCTTGTCTCCGTATTTATAAATTGTTTAAAATTGTAACTGGTAGCCAACAAGTTCCTTTATATATAAATATAAATATATACATGTATATATAAAAAGGTTGTTTTAACCTATGATAGTTGGGAGCCTCCTTATGTATGTATATCTTTATTTATAAAGCGCTACTTATGTACGCAGCGCTGTACAGTAGAATACATTAATACAAACAGGGTTATTAAGATAATAATAGATAAATACACAGTATAACAATAAATACAAATAAATAAATACAAACAAATACAAGATACAGTTGCAATAAAGTCAAAGACACAAGAGGATGGAGGTCCCTGCCCCGTAGAGCTTACCATCTATATGGGAGGGTAACTTACCGACACAAATAGGCAAATATAAGTGCTGTAGGTCACAGTGGGTGACACTACAATATAAGTGCCAGTTCCCAGATCAGGTGCTGGGTGAGTGCGCCACCCAGTCTTTAAGTTTAGTTTTAAAAAGACTGAGGGAGGATTCTCTCCGGAGGAAATCAGGGAGGGCATTCCACATATAAGGGGCAGCAAGGCAGAAAGGTTTAAGGCAGTAGTAGTGGGGGGCGCAAACAAGCGGTTGCTCTGTGAGGAACGAAGGAGTCGGCCAGGAACGTACGGAGACACAAGGGAAGAGATGTAGTGAGGAGCAGAGGAATGGAGGGCTTTGAAGGTTAAGAGAAGGAGTTTGTAAGATATTCTTTGTTTAATGGGAAGCAGCGATAAGGACTTGGATAAGGATAAGGGCCTGAACTTTCCTGGATGAGAGGAGAAGAATTCTGGCAGCAGTATTTAATATAGAGTGTGAAGATGGGAGTTAGTTATAATAGTGTGTACAGCCATACTAGACTGAATCTGCTCGGCCAGACACAAAAAGCAGATTTCAAGTATGCATTTTCATGCCAAAATTGGCTTCATGTGTCTGCATCAAGGCTGGCGCAGTGCCTTTTGGTGCTGACACTGGAGCCTTCATAGACTAGAGCAGTGTTGTCTAACTTACTACATGTCATGGGCCGATTATATCTCATACAGCCGAATTGAGGGCCAGATTATGTTAAAATGATGATGTCATACAATCAATTCTATGTAGTCCTTAATTAGACTGGGGTCCAGGATCAGCTGATTCTCAGTTTGCATTTATCTGCAGGCCAAGAATAAGTCCCATGTGGCTGTAGGATGCAGATGACTGCAAAGGCCCTTCTCTATCTTTGTCAAAGATGTTATTACATTGCATGACTCTTTGAAAGCTGGCATCCTGCTACAACCCATTAAACACTGTTGAAGACTACCATGCCTGTGCTTGCAAAGTGTGTTTATAAAGTTTGTTTGTATATGCAGAGACTTCCTTTTTACTCTGCTAGTGTACTGGGATACACACTAGGAACCAAAAAAGCAAAAACTGCTTTAGAATGGTACAAACTCAGAAATCTAGCTGCTTTGCACAAGTTTAGGCAGTGAAATTGAGTTCATTGTTTACATTCCTTGCAGTCCAAGCGTTTAGAAATGCTCTGACCCTTAGCCGCAACCTTTCAGTCTCACAATCTGCTCCAGATGTAGCAACATTTCAGGCAGGCTTGGTACTTAGCATAGAACAACATACAAAATGAGTCACTAAGGAAAACACAATATATTCTGCCTTGCCATTGTAATCAGAGATCAGAACAAACAAATATGCTCATGTCAAAAGTCCCTTAATCTCCAGTTTGCATTATAATTATTATTTCAGTTGGCTTCTCAGACTTTTAACCATGACGGCTACAACTCCCAGCATCCTTGGCTTTGCCTATTTCTGCAAAAATATAAAGTTAAAACAACATTTTTTGAACATTTTCTACCATCACTGTTCTGAAATAAATTTATGTATATTAAAATACAGACATTCCTTTTTGCTCTCCATTGTGAGATCACAAAGAGTTCCACCTATGGGTGCTAGGAGCAGATTTAGAGGAGGGGAATTCAGATAAAATATGGTGTCTTTGCACCTAGCCCTTTCTTTGGTAATTGAGCTCAAATACAATGATTGGGATTGTAAAATATATAAATATATATGTAAAAGTGCACCCCTTAGTACTCATATAAAAGCACTTACTTACAGGATTTCTGTCTGCTCTCTACACCTAGTTCCAGATTGGAAACCCAACACTGGGGCTCATTTACCAACGCATCGCATCGCTATAATAGTCGCAGAGGCAAAACTTTTGCCCTGCGCATAAGCATATTTAACAGTATAGCGCAAACACGGTCACTTAAAGTTTCATGCGCTAGTGTTGACATGCACATATGATGTCACAAAACTGCACATATGACGACGCAAAACTTTTCATAAATTGTGTGCATAGATGGCGCAAGCTAATGCTCTAATAAACCCGTACCAACTACATGCTTCCTAACTTAGCAACCTAATAATGCTAATCAACATATCATAAATTAACATTAACATGGTTTTATTAATGACATACCTAAATTAGTTTATTGTAGCACAAATCTGCGAATATAGTAGCGCAAATTTTGAAGAATGCGCAGTCAGAAATACGCCACAAATGAACAGGCGTAAAGATTTCAATGCAGCCTTGCCTGCACAAATCTGCCCCTATATACGCACAAATAGCACATATATAGGCGCAAAGGGCGCACTCTCGCAAAAATTGGGCACTTAAAACACGCCCCTAGCCACACCCCCAAAAAACATGTAGTTGTTTGCAACATAATTGTCTAGTATTTGCGACATGCACATAAAAAGAACTGGTGGAAAAATAAATGAACCGATTTGTGTGCTGCGATGCATTGATAAATGAGCCCCACTGTGTGTAGAGTGCAGTATTAACATGCAAAAGGCAGCCCAGACCTGTCCTTACCACCTGCCATCAGTAAGGCAATAAGTACAGGGCTCTGTTGCCGCCTGTGCCCACTGTCGCTCCCAGGGCCGGATTTAACTTGCCGGCGCCCCGAGGCCGCCCCCCGCCCCCGTGCGCATGCGCAATCGCGGCGGCACACTCTCCCTCCAGTGCGCATGCGCGATCAATGCGCATGCGCAAACGCACATTTAAACTCCCATACGGAGCAGTGGGGAGAGGTCCCGACTGCTCCGTATGGGAGCCAAATTTTAAAAAACTGTTGCGGCGGGGCGGCATGCCGCCCCTAAACTTGTGCCGCCCTTTGTGGCCTTTCCACAAATCCGGGCCTGGTCGCTCCTTAATTTGCATTTCTAAATAATGTGTAAATTAGAGGGCACGAGGAGGAATGTCTGTGTGCACATGGGTCTCTGCTCTGTGTTTTGGAGCATGGAGATCTGCAGTGAAGTCCACAAAACATGGTGAGTTGATTTCTTGCACTTTGCAGCCTGCCTTGCACTTAGTAAATGACCCCCACTGAGGAGTTTCATGATCATATAAAGGTAAGAGGTGACAGGACTGGTACTTTTATGCAGGTCATGGAGCTTTTCATACTTTACAATAGGGGGCTTCATTATTTATTGTTTATGAGGTTATATTTTATAGATATATTGCAGCTCTTGTGTGTTACTGCCTTGCACATTGCACATTCTGATGTTTGAACATGCTGTTTATAAAGTAAAGGGTCACAGCCTTACAAAGGGCTTTGCTTTGTGCTTATGTTAAAGGACATGTAAACCCCACACACAAAAATGTAATAAGTGAACAGCCTCTTTGAAATCTTTCAATACCTGCCACTCCGGTTGTCCAGAGGTTAATAGTAAGGCTGCAACATCTCAATCACTTAGATTTCCTTCTCCTCCTGTAACCCACTCAGCCCCCTCCCTCGGGAATTTGCTTTGGCTGTTGGCTTGTGGGTATGCTCAGTTGTTCTAAGCTCAGATTACTAAACATGCCCCCAGTCTAGCAGCCAGTAAAGAGATGGCATTGCTGGTTCCCATAGAAACTCAGTTCTAGCTGTCTGCTTCAATTTTTTTCTCCTGAGCTCAGCTTTACCATTACAGTGTTCAAACAAAGCAGAACTTTTATCAGAGACAGTTGTGCCTGTGTGAGCCTGTATTCTTGATGAAATGTATGCAGAATAAAGGTCTTTGTGTGTGTATGCTGTTTGCAGATTTAAATGTATCTGATTATGTATCACAGGAAAAATGGCCACTGGGTGAAAGCTGCTATTTACTTTAGGAAAATGTGATGGTGCTGGCAAGTGGAGGGGATATATGCAGTACAAATGATGCCATTTGGGTGGGGGAGACCTGCCCAACTGATATACATTGTAGGCAAATGTAGGCTTTACATGTCCTTTAAGGCCATTCGGCACTGTTATATATCTAAAATTGGGTTGTTTTTAGAGCACAGGCCAAAGAAATGCTGATCAATGGCAAAAAGAGCACCAAGATCCTCATCCCCTGCTTTGACCCATGCTATTGACAAGCAGCAACACATATCTGTGTTGCTGTTTGTCAAAAGCATGGGCGTGCTGTCAGAACAGTGTCCTTGGAAACAGCATGAATGTTAGAGCAGCAGCAAGAATAGCTTTGTGTCAGTGCTGTTCTTTCTGCTGCTCTGACAGCACATCCATGCTATCTTATACCATTGCTATAGGTATGTTGCTATAACTGCAAAACCATATTAATACCATAGGGTTGATTCACTAAAGTGCGATAAAATGAGCGCTATTTATAGCATGCGTTAAAAAATTTATTGTGTCTTATTTTTCGCATCTTAACACACGATTTATAAAAGTGATTAACCATTGGCCTCTTGCTTTTATATGGCCTCAAAACTCCTTGGAGACTTTCAATAACCTTGCACAAAAGAATGGAGGTATATTATTACTCTTTAAAAACAGATATGGGATGAAATCTGCCCCATATACACAGTGGCAGGCTGTTATTTTTAAAGACAATTTCTCTGTTGGCAATACAAATGCAAGTGTGATATTAGCCTAGAGTTGACTCTAGACAAAATACATTGACCCTACACAACCTATAACTAATTTTTAAAATAAATTCATTGTATCTCAGGTCACTGGGATTATGTCTCTATACCAACCAGAAGCTGCAGGGTCTGGTTCAGTGTCGGACTGGCCCACCAGGATACCAGGAAAACTCCCGGTGGGCCCAGGTGTCAGTGGGCCCTCCTGCTCCTGACCATTTGGCCTGCTTCATGATCATTCTCTATTTCTGAATGTGAAAAAAGAGGAGAAATAGATGGAGGAAAGGAGGAAAAATAGTTTGGAGAGTGGGCCCATGGTCTAATGTTTTCTGGTGGTCCCCTGAGGTTCCAGTCCGACACTGGTCTGGTTTACTTATAATTATTATTATAAACTGCATTTAACATCAAAATTATTCTTTCAGTCCTTCCATGATAAGGGAATCATTCCTATACTAAGCACAATAGAGTTGTGAGGTATAACTATGCTAGGTATAAATGTGTCTCAAAATTAAAATATTTACCAGTTTTTTTTTGTTTTAGAGCGGATTTTTAACATGCTGTGTTTTAAACTCTTTCCTGCGCATCCTTCCTAACAGCTGTTGCACACTCCATGTTTGTTTTCCCATTGTCCCTCAGAACTGTGTAGTCTTTTTTACTATTGTGCCTATGTAATTTTTTTTTTTTTAAAAAGAGTGGTTCATAAGAAGTAAAACATACTTTGCATTTTTTTTGAATAAGCACTCAATGGTTTTGCAAAAATATGTAAAGTTCCAAACATATGTTCACAATAATGTTTCATAACTTTATGGAGGCAAAACAAAATATCATACTTGGGGATATAGGCAGAGGCAAGGGTAAACTGGCTGACAAAGGAGAAATAAAAAGAATATATATTTATACTTGAAATTCAGCATTTCCCCCCTGAATTCCAGTGTAGTTGTAGCCACAGGCACAGTTACACCCACTGCATTTGTGTCCAATCCAACTAAATGAATGCAATTGCTTTTTGATTTTATTCTTGTCTATGCAGCACTTTATAGATATTTTGTGTGAATTACTGTCAGCCCCGGTGGAGTTTATAGTATAAGTTATACAGTCATACAATACTATGGTTAATTTCACCAGGAGCCAGTCAGTCTACCAGTATGTTAGGTAGAAAACAAAGCACCCAGAGAATAACACTACCAATGCTAGAGAGTGAAGCTCAAATTCTAACCACTTTTTTGTATCTTCTAGGTGTCAAACCATCATTCTGCCAAAACTTTAGCAGAGGGAACCACTCAAGCTAAATAGTATCTCTAAAAATCCTCTTGATAGCTGAAATTCTAATGCAAGCAGATAATAGGTTTGCAATAAAAGTCTGACCCAGTTAGTTCTCATTTATGAACACAAGCCAAATTTGCACGGAATTGGCAGTTTTTTATGACAACCAATCAAATATTTGCTTTCATATTTCTACCTGCAGCTGGCTGAAATGTGCTAACCACTGATTGGTTAAATTAAGCAGTCTAATTTCTTTTGAATCAGCCTTAGGCAAAATTAAGTGGCTATAGTATGGGTCAGGGTAAGGCATAAAGTGGTTTAAGCAGGCCTAACCCAAACATTGTCCAAACATTTGGATATGTTAGACAAAGGTTTAACAATGTGCATAAGATTACAGTTATATAAAAGTACACTGCTGTAAAATGTGTTGTAGATTTGTCAACAAAAAAGCAGCACATCTATTTACTTTCATAGTAAAAAAGGATAGGGTAATACAGTGTCACCCCAATGTAGGATAATGACACTCCATGCTGCAGAAAATTATTAAGAGTAAAAGCTGGCACATCTCATCCAATCCAATTTGCTCTCCATACAGATTATATGAGCTATCAAATTAGTCTATTGGCTGTCTTTCTTGTCCTACATAAATTTGTCTCTCAAATAGAGTGCTCCAGCTTCTAAATATAAGAAATATATGGAAAAAATGTACACCCTGATAGCTGAGTTTATGTGAGATATTGTTCTGAGGGTAGTGAAACAGATACTCCTTGCACTTATCTCTTTCTCAATGAGAATACAAACTTGTACCCAGGGAATGAGTAGTGTAGCAGAAAATGTTAAACTGCTGCAAAAAATTAAGAATTCTTGCACCTCTGTCCCTGCCCCAGTGGAGCTTACAATCTAAGGTCTCTATGGCATACACACAGACATACACGATAGATAGATAGATAGATAGATAGATAGATAGATAGATAGATAGATAGTATTTTCCCATATGGAAGGACACTGGATATGTTATTGTTCTGCCCACTTAGTTGTGGCTTTTGCAATATTTTTAAAAGACACCAGGATCAAGAATATCTGACAAAATAACACTTCTAAAAAGGCAAAAACACAAAATGTATCAGTTTCTTCCTTTTCCTGTAAATCCAGACAGTAGCAAAAATACATAGTGCCTTTTCCTGTTTTCACCTCGCTTAGAAAAGTTCCTTATCCTTGCATGAGAAATCCTCTCATATGACTTTTTACATAAATACTTTAACACAATTAATGACAGTGCAGTACAATAAATGGGTGTATACGTTGAACATGCAAGATTACATGCAAAAACAACTAGTTACAGATATATATGAGCTTACATTCATGTATATGTCATAATAAGGAAACTTCCTGACTGCAAAATAACTATATGTTCTTATCTTTTTTATACCTGTAGCAATACCAGTAATTCGGAATATGTTTGTTAATTAATTATTAACATTTTTATGCTTAAATGCATGTAGGTGTCCTGTCATTGTTTACAGGACACTTTGTGATGAAATTATGTGTTCTGGGAATAAAACAGGCTCCAGATATGTTGTAAGTGTGTTAACCCATAGCTATCTATCATAGACTTTCTGTCAAAAAGTAGTGTATCAGTAAATAATAACTTCAGTTTGTTTGTTATGGGTTACTAAAATGGGCAAATGTAGAACAGGAATCTGGAAACCCGTTATCCAGAACATTCTGAATTTCAGAAAGGCCATCTCCAACAGAGTCCATTTTAAACAAATACTTCTAATTTTCAAAAACGATATCCCTTTTCTCTGTAATAATAGCACAACTTCTTATAAATAATAGTAACAAAGCTGAATAAATCCATACTGGTGGCAAAACTATCCTATTGGGTTTATTTAATGTTGTTTAAGATTATGTCAGTGGATTTATGGTATAGATATACCAAATAATGGAAAGATCCTTTATCCAGAAGACCCCAGGTCATAAGCATTCTGGATAATAGACCCCATATCTGTACTGGCTGTTACATAATCTGTTTCCTTCTTTATGTCTATATCCAGCTACTAAGAGCAGAAGAAAATTAAGCCTTGGCCAAAATATATGTTTGGCTTTATATCCAAGTCCCAGCTGGAGAACCTCTTCAGTCTGCAAGTTCTCTGATGTGGAGGTTTTAGAAGAAGATAAACTAACATAAGATACTTTAAACTCTAAACACAACATTGGAAATCAAATTTCTCCTTTTGGTGTTGAATAAATGCAATGTGTGTAATATGTGGCATGTAAAAATCTTTTGGTATAAAAAGGCTTTTTACTGTATTTAATATATAATGGAGGGGAAATGACTCCTTTTAATTCACTTTATAGCAACTTTTCCATTCTTCCATTCAGTTTGCAGAAATAAAGAGTAATGTAATGCAGAATGAAATCACCTCCTGAACCCTGCCAGTGGTGAATACATTTATTATTAAAATTTACAAGTAAAATTTTAATAAATGAAAACTGTACACGCATCAGACCCCTTATCCGGAAATCCATTATTCAGAAAGTTCCGAATTACGGAAAGGCCATCTCCCATAGACTCCATTAGAAGCAAATAAGTGTATGTGCTATTGTATCTACAGTATAACCTTTGCAGACTTTTAGAAGATTTACAATTATTTGGGAATGTGTTTCAGTCACTAGTAATAACCTTTACAATTTGAGCAATTTTTAACATTGTTTTATTCCAGTAAACTGTTGTACAGTTCTTAGATGCAGGCTGTTTAAAAAAAGTACTTTTTTATTTGGCAGTATATTGTTATTCAAAACACTGGAGTGTTTATGTTATCCAGCTGTAAACCTTTAAAATAAGAGTTCTGTTCCAAGAGTTCTGTTTAAAAGTAAAGCACTCAAAAAGACAAATACTAAAATATGAGGTGCTCTCATGGGAAAACCATGATGTCTGAAGTTCCCATCATTTGATGCCGTGTACTCTGATGTTCACCAGCAATAGTCCATTTTAATATTATTATTAGCAAGTGAAAACTATATTGAGCCCTGTACTGTACTTGGGAAATGACCCACCTCTCTGAGTATTTAACTTATTTTTAGCATTGACCTAATTTAATCACCACCCAAATCAACTTATACTCTACAACAACTTTAATATAATGGGCATCACTGACCAATATAGAAATCAATTGAATGAAATTTATGAATGCACACATGCACACAAATGTAAACAACAGGGAAAGTATTATTAGCACTGGATATTTACAGGTATGACCTGGCATTTTATAATCTTAATTGTTTACTCACCTCTTTAGTTTATTCACTTCCTGGGCCACTTTTTTTCCAGTCGTCTCAATGAAGAATGTGCTGCTGTCTGCTGCCATGAGTTAAACTGTTATTTTGTAGTCTGGTGATTCTGCTCTTCTCTCTCCCCAACCATGTTTGTAGACCCAATACAGTAATTACATTCAGTTACATAAAAATTTTCCTCTTGTCTAAGATCCCTTAAACCAGGGGTCCCCAATAAGAGCTAAGATTGGCTATTAGGTAGCCTCTATGCACACTATCAGCTTACAGGAGGCTTTATTTGGTAGGAAATCCTGTTTTTGTTCAACCAAAACTCGTAACCAAGTCAGGAATTTAAAAATAACTATAACCTTACTCTGGCAGGCTGTTTTTGGTGGCTGCGCCTCTGGATGTGATATTATATATATGGGTTACCATGGTAACGCCTGTCAAACAGAAACTGAGACGCTGTGAAGCGGCGCAGGTAACTAATGAGTAACTAAGGAGATGACATCAACATGGGAAGTGACGTTTGTAGACACCTACGCACTCTGCATTGAGTAACACTGGACTGGGACACAGGAACTTTGGCGTGCTTAATTCTGAATGTACTGGGGGGTTTGGGTTAATGGGCGTTTATTAAATGTTTTAATTTTCTGAAGGCGTACCCTATTTTTATTTTTTTTTAGCAGTAAAGTGTGACTGAAGTTTATGAGAGCACAGGTCACATGGTTGTGGCACCCTGGGAAATAAAGTATATGGCTAGCTCCATGGGATATTTTAAAATTAAATATAAAAAAATCTTTTTGTGTTTTTGAAAAATGGATTTCAAGAGCCTGCCATTTAGGAAACATTTCTATGTTACATACAAATGAAGAACTTACCACAGCCATGTTATCTATTCCGTGTAAAGCTAGCTGCCATACAAGTTTAGATCCTCTTGCTTGGAAAGTCAGCAAATGTGTGAATATCCACCTAATTTGCTATTCACATGCTAGGCCAAATCCAGCTGATCTTATTGTTGGCTCAGAGTTTTTGGTGACCTGTTGGGCAAGGACGATGAGTTACTGAGGTCCATAATCCATTAGAAATCCTGACAGAGCAATGTTTGCATGCAAGGTTGATAATAAACTCTGGACCCAACTTTAGTTTTTTAGTTTATTGCACATTATATGTGTCTATTCTCTGCAGAGCAAGAAAAGATCAGGAAACAGGTAAAACTGCTGCTCTGAGAAATTTACAAGTGTTCAATGTAGAATGCCAAAATGTAAACAATTATAATGTTTAATGAAGTTACATAACATAAACTACCCAAAAAAATAATGGTAGTTCTGAGAAAATATTAACATGGCACTGTTAAGTTAGTTTATTAATCTTCACATTATACTGGAGCCAACGTGTTACTTAGATTTATAGCTTTGATTAAGTAAATATATTAGTGATCAAAACTGGTTTGTATTGTATTGATTGTATTGCTATGAGTAATGAGTCATGATTCCCTCTATAAAACTTGATTTATATTGCAGATGATGTTATACCTATTGCAGTACCCTGGCTAATGGCCTTTCCCTAGGGGCACATTTACACTGACTGACACGTAATATTCCCTCCTGCCCACTCAAAAGAAACTAAAATTGAGCTATAAGGTAGCAGGTGGTACATCTTTTCAAAGCACTTAAAGAAAAAGGGTGACAGCTGCAGGGATATTTGGAACCATTTTATAAAATGCACAAAAAAAATCTAGGCTCGGAAGGAAATGCTGTATTTACTAATGGCTTATTCTGCTTCCTGTTTTGTGCTCAATCCATGAAAAGTCTTTAGAACTTCAATTAGTAAAATCCTGTTAAGTAAGGCACTGTTCCCTGAACTTTTGTGCTGAACATCTGACCCTTATTGTTCAAAAAGAATTGAATTTCATTAATATAGATCTCCAACTCAGCCATTTTAATGCTACAAGTAGAAAGTACATGAAGATGCTGATTTTAGTAACGACTTATAACAAACTGTAATTAGAAGGAAAGCCTTTTCTAAATGGAAACCACAATTTAAAGGACAACCAAAGCCTAAACTACTGGAACTACTGCCTTTTCCTGAGCAGGTGGTAGCTCCAGGGTACTCTTTATGCCCTGTAATGTCAGTCAAAATATTCAGAATCACAGGAAATATTTCCCCACTAGGTAAGCTGCCCAAATACAGGGCCGAATTACCCACTAGGCGCCGAGGCCTAGGGCCTGGCTAGTTTGGTGTGTGAATGCAATGCAGATGGATAGCAGATACGATTGTATGACCAGGCATAACCCTTACTGAGACTTGCAAGCTGTACAGGCTTCCCCTTCCCTTTCTTCTGATGCCACTGACACTGCATGCACACACAGCATAATGTAGGAGATGGGGAAGCCAAATAAAGAGCACACGACTATTTAGGTAGAATAACACACTCAAACAGAGCTGGAGTATGCTTGTTTTAGCTTTGCTCCTACAGTACAACCTGGGGCTGTTCCAATGCCCACACTTGCCAGTGCTACCAGTAATCTCCTCCAAAGCTCCAGCTGCGCAGAGCAAATTGCCTAGGGGGTATTTTACATGAAATTTCAACTGTGACCCTGCTATACGTTCTGGAGGTAGTTTTACATGAAATTGCCACTGCATTCATCCTGCAATGTGTTCTGGGTGGTATTTTACATGAAATTGCTACTGCACTTACCCTGGGGATATTTTACACATAATTGCCACTGCGTTCATCTTGCTATGAGTTATAGGGGTGCTTTATATGAATTTGCTACTGCATTCATCTTGCTTAATGTTTTGTGTATAAAAGAAGTTGACAACCAGTGGCTTCTGTCTGAGAATCATGAAATTATGGTTTAATGCTTAGCTATCAATATATTCAGTGGGGAGGTGTTTATTGGGGACTTCCCCCAAAGTGGGCATGGTCTAAAATCTTTTTTTAAAAACAAGTGGATGCTGCCCCCAATGCTGCAAAGGGGGACTCCAAAAGCACTACACCTGCCTAGGGCCCCATATAGTCTAAATCCAGCTTTGCCTGAATTGCTCTAGAACTGTGATTGCTGTCCCAAAAATTGCACAATATTTGTATAAGAGTGTGCTGTCTTCAAAGTATCCCATCCTATGATATTTTGTTATGTTCTTATCTGTTGCTTTCCTTCCACTGCTGTCCTGCCATGCAAGCCTAGGAACATGTGCATTGTACTTCAGTAAAGTCAGCTGCAAGTCCATGACTAGCTGTAAAGCCAGCACCCTAGAAGTGGCTTTCCTATTTGGTATGCAAGATATTGGTTTGTGTGTTTCCTTCATAGAGTCTGAGAAGTGATACAAAGCAAAACCTTAAAGTGGGTGCTTTCTATAAGTATTAACAAGCAGCCTTTCCTGTCACACGCATTCACAAAGTTCTACTTTTTCTGGTTTCCTGTTTCTCTAGACTATCTTTTCATATTAATACTGTGAAGTGTCGAGGAAATAGAACATGCAATTTGAAGAAAAATCATAATGAAAACTTAATTAAAAGACAGCTTTGTTAAATTGACCCTATGATAGTGTTAATGAAAGGGATTAACAGATTGCAATGCTTAGGGATTTTACGCAGCCCTTTCATCACAGGGAAAATGTAATGTAAAATAATTGCTGGGTCATTCATTATAATACCATAAATGCTTGCAATCTTTTGTGTTTTTGCAATCAACATTTGTTGTGTTACAACTTGCCTTTGTTAAGAATTCAGGCAATAAAACTGGTGTTGAGTTGCAACTGTGACAGTTGAGCCATTTCCTAATTGCACCTCATTTTTGTCTGCCACTGTGGGCGGAAAAAGAACTTTAGCAAGCGCTGTTATGTACCAGTTCTTGTTTTTTTTGCCACAAAACCAGTTCTTAATGTTTTTCTTCTCACTAGATAATAAGGATTTTTAATCTTATACTTTACACATCTGTACCATGTAAACATATTACCAAAGAAATTATCTTATTGTAGAAGCAAAATAAGCAAAAACTATAAAGTAGTTTCCCTTGGTTAAATAAGGGATTACACTGTACTATGAAGCACACAGTCATTGCATACATGCATACTAGTTACAATTTGCATGGAAAATTTATTTTTAGCCTTTTGGACATCTGCCTGTAATATCTAAAGGTTAAGACAGTGATGGGGTTGGTTCTGGTTAATGATGGTAGATTCTGCTGCCACATTCAAGTCATTTTTAGCCAGTAAATATCCTTAGTTAATGTATTGCACATTGATACTGGTGAAATAAATAATCACTGGTTAGCAGCAGGAAATCTCAGTATCATTTTTTTATATAGTTCAGGCAACCTACACAGCATTCATAAGTAACAAACACCAAAAAAGTATAGTGATATTAGAAGCAAAAAAAAAAAAGAACAGAGTGTAATACAATTTTTCTGAGATGATTTATTTCAGTTTGTACCTGTTTACTCTAAAATATGTTGGCTTTTGTTTGTTGACATTATATTCTGTCATGGAAAATACCCTACAAGTTGCAACACAATTTTCTTTAACCCTGTAGGCCTACAGGGGTGTGCATGATCAAAATAATAAGTCAAAAATGGAAAAAGAGAAAAGTGATTAAGAAAAACTCCTTTGCACCATCCTCTATTATATTAGTCCTTAGCACTCATAACCAAATGTTAAAACTTAACTTTTAATAAATACAAATTAATTAAAATGTATTTCAAGTAACCTAAAATCAAGGGCACGACTGAGTTGCCACCCTTCGGTGCCTGCAGCTATACACTGTGCTTAACAGATAAGGATTAAGCAGGGTAAGGTGTACTTGTTGAGTCTCAATTACAGGTACTGGTCTCCACATCTGGTTCCCCAGTCCACCCTGAGCGACCCACACCCATCAACGCCCCATTGCTAAGGACTAATATAACAGAGGGTGGTGTAAAGCTGTTTTTCTTGATCACTTTTCTCTCTTTCCATTTTTGATAATTTGTGTTTATTTGATGCTGGCTATTATCAAGTTGAGGTTATCACATTTACGCATCATGCAAACATCTACGCATCTTCATGCAAAACAATATAACTACACACCCCACCCACTTAACACTATAATTGCAACAAAGTCAGTTTACTTCTTAGGACTCTGGCACACGAGGAGATTTGTCGCCAGCGATTTTTAAAAGAGCGATTTGGCGACAAGACG
Organism: Xenopus tropicalis; assembly: GCF_000004195.4. Lineage (NCBI taxonomy): Eukaryota > Metazoa > Chordata > Amphibia > Anura > Pipidae > Xenopus > Xenopus tropicalis. Next base: position 105,976,571 of record NC_030678.2, on the reverse strand, counting down.
AACGACAAGACGCCAATGCTAAACCAATGGAAATCGCCAGCGTCAAAACATACGAGGCTACTTCAAGTCGCCTGCTGTTTCAAATCGCACACAGACCCTTTTCTGAGCGACTTGAGTAAACATGTGGGAGGGGTAACTGTTGAGTGGTACCATGGGCAGCAGATCGCCTGGAGCTCAACTCGCATGAAATCTCTTTGTGTGTATTGTCGTGGCGACTTGTCGCCAAAGCGCCAGGGGGAAAAAACACAGACGACAAATCTCCTAGTGTGCCAGAGCCCTTAGAGAGATGCAGGATTTCCTATTTTATCCTGACTATGTTACTAATCTTTAAATCCCCTTTAAACGTTATGTTCGCTTATTAGTCACTACTTAGGATCAAGACACACAGAGCTACTAGTAGCAGCTACTTGCAGTGGCTACAGAAACAGACAATGCTGATCATTTACTGATAATCTTCTCTACGTGTGTTTTAGCAGAGGCAATTCTCAGTATTGTCTAAGGCAGGGTATCTTCTGGCATTTATTAGCCATGACAAGTAGCTGCTACTTAGTACCTCTGTGTGTCTTCACTCTTAAACTTTACAGAGTGCTGAGATGACAACCCCTGGGAGATATAACATTTTGGGCACCGCTATCACAAAAAAATTATATACCAATACCTGCCTTCCTTTAAGGTGACCCTACAAGGCCAGATTTAAGATGCTAATTTGGCCCATTAAGACAGAGTAAACAGTTTATCTGCTAGTGTATGGGCCCTCCGATGGGCTGCCCATCTGGCTGAAAATTGTTCAGATGTGGATCTGGCAAGTTTAAAAATCCCAGTGGTACACTGATGCAGTCACGGCCCAACAGTCTGCATACCTTTGTTTTGATCCAATCACTTTGCCCTCAGGCTGAATAATCAGATCAGCCCAGTATCACCCATCCCAAGGTGGGTATATCAGGGAAATATCCACTTGTTTAGTTTTACTTTTTGTATCTTAATAAGTAAATATCTTCATGGAAGAAATTTTGCCCAGTCTTAGTAAAGAACCATTATGCTGTTTCCAAAATCATATTTTAATGTTAATTTTTCTGTTCTAGGTTTGGCTTCGTTTGGGTTAGAGTTGGTTTGTTTCCCATCATTATGAATGAATTGATTATGAAATCATATCTTTGTCTAGCATGTTAAATGCTTTGAGAAACACTTTTTCATCAGAATAAAAATACATGAATACTAAAAATGATATTTGTATTTTAGTGTACTTGGAATAAGTGCCAAAAATGAAATCAGCATGGGAAAATTGTTCCATGTGTATTTTTGGCCTAAGGCAGATCTGTGAAAATATACACAATGTTGCCAACGTTGTTGTGGTGGGAAAGATATGCCTAAAACGCCTGGATGCTAGACTCAATGCAGGAAATGTTTTGGCCATATTGCAACACGCCCATGTATGTATATGCATGTATGTATATATATGTATATGTATGTAAGCCCATCAGCTGTTTGGGGGCTTTTGACAAAGTGCTTCTTTCACACGAGAGGATGTAACATTTGTAATGAATGAGTAGGGGGGATCCAATTTAATAATAATCTAGGTTAGTTACATTCAAATCTGCAGGTCTTGCTTAAAGAATTCAAAATATTTGGAACTGGGAAGTTGTTATCAATTACCCCTGAATTCTTATCTTGTGGTTTGTGGTTATATTTCCTCTTGACATAATGAAACACATGTAGTCTGAAATTACTGCTGTTTTTGGACAACATTTTGGTACTCTACCTTTCTTACATTTCATGATATTGAGGTTACATTGTGCTAAAAGGCCAATAAAGAAACATATAAAGCTGAATGAACCTTCTATTTTGCATTTGTTCAAAGCTTCTGTGCTTCATCTGTAGTTTTATAAATAGTAGTTTAATGGGGGACTATCACAAAAATAAATAATTAGTATAAGCCTTATCTCACGGAAATAAGGACCTTTCCACACATATTCAATTAAAAATTCTGTACCATACCTCCCAACTGTCCCAAACTTTTTGCAGGACTGTTATCTGGCATGTACCCATGAATGGCTGCCCCAATGGCTACACAGCAGCTTATTTACATAAGCTATAGTAGTGTTTCTGTAGCAAACACACCATTTTACCAGTGCAGGGCATAAGTACATTATATTTTACTTACTTTAAAACACTTTAATTTTTTGGTGTTACTGTTCCTTTAACGCTACCGTCTGATAATAGATTACACCCTTCCTTTCCCTCAAGGCAAACTATAAATTACTTTAAAGAGATTGAACATTTTTACAAAGTGGGAATCCAACTGTAAACTTGTTTTTGTATAATTCTTCATAAAACAGCAGTCACATCAACACAACTGTGTTACATAATGTTATTTGTATTTCTAAACCTCTCTATTTACTGTATTTATATTTGACAGAAGAAATAATAACCTTTCATGCCTCTATTATACTGTCTCACACAGCTTTCTCACTTTCTAAACCCTACATTATACTAGAGCTTGTCCCTGCCCCTTGCTATCTTAGTCTTCAATGCAGGGCCTATATGAAAATTTTCCTGATTAACAGTAACATTTGCCCAATCTTTAATCACTTCTGGTTTCTAACCATAGACACAGTTGGGTTCCCATTTGGCAAGAATTTATCTCGGAATGCCTAAAATACCATCTGTTCTATTTGCATTTGTCTTTAAGTTAACCACTTAAGTTACGTCATTTCGGATCCCTTCCTCAAGTATTATAGACAGATTATGAATATATGAAATGCTACAGAATTAACTTTCTGTTTCCCTCACCCAGGAATTCAGAAATAATATTATAATTTTATAACTTTTTTTTTTTTAGAACAATGTGACAAAGGGTGACCTGAGCCCTATAGGAGGGTTTTCCTCCTGTTGGTTCTGTGATATTATGGGATGCCCTGCTCCCTAATTGATAAAAGGGAGGGGTGGGATAAAAGTATGTTGGGGTCTTGGTGCTCTATACACATAATTGTGGAATTTACCATGTTTACTTGATATGAAGATTATCAGAACAGAAGCATTTATTTGCAGGCTTTTGTGCAACATTTTTGGGGGAACAACACTATTTCCACAGGTACAAAGTAGTAGGAGGAAGGTAGGAGGAGAAGGAAGTTTAGGATCCAGAGGGGAAAGTACGTCTCATCTTGTGGAGTAAGCTGAAATACCAGGATTCTGTGAATGAGGATTAATAAATAAGACCCTGTCATAGTACACCTTTGGGTTGTTAGACAGGCAGGTTCAGTGCCATGCAGTGGATAGAAAGAGAAACCTTGACCGGCTATAGTGACCTGTAGGTTAATCTCTGTTTACTTTTTTCAAGTCTTAGTAGTTACAGTACCATCACAGCAGTGTCAGTTAGGGATGGGCCAACTTTTCCACAAATATGTGCTATAATTTCTTTATGCAGCCCATTGCTCTGGGAGAAAATGCCACATGAAAAAAGCAGAGACAGCGTGTATAATGAACTTTTGTTTATGTGTGCACTGGTAATTCAAATTTATATCCTGCAAGAATCAAGCATGGGGCAACTTTGGTTTCCATGTTTTCCCAAAAACCACAGATTTAACACAATAGGCAAAACGTATTTTCAGCACAAGCCTTTTCATTGTTTTATAGTATTCAGCAGCTGCCTTCAAGGTCAGAGTATTTTATGTGTTCTGTCTGCCAGCTGCAATAAACACACCTATACTAGATTATTCATTTCCAGTAAAGTTTTAGTCTAAAGGTGTCGAATAAAGCAAGCAAAATTAGGGATACTTAAATAACAGGGGTGTTAGCGCACTCCATGATTGCTAGCCTCTAGGACAGTGTTCCCCAACCAGTGACTTGTGAGCAACATGTTTCTCTCCAACCCCTTGGATGTTGCTAACGTGGCCTCAAAGCAAGTGCTCATTTTTGAATTTCTGGTAAGGAGACAAGTTTTGGTTGCATAAAAACCAAGTATAATGCCAAACTGAGCCTTCTGTAGGCTGCCAGTCCACATAGGGGCTATTAAGTAGCCAATTATAGCTCTTATTGGCACCCCCAGTAAAATTTTTCATGATTGTGTTGCTCCCCAACACTTCTCAATTTGAATGTGGCTCATGGGTATAAAAGGTTGGGGATCCCTGCTCTAGGAAACAGGTGTTTTGTTTAAAATAGACCAGCAAATGTTGGGGCCTTATTAAAATTAAAATTCACGCAGAAAGAAAAACCTACAAAAAGCCTACGTGAGCGACTTTTTCTTTTATCCTTTTCCAGTGTACCTTTTCTGAAAAAGAAAACCAAAAAAAAAAACAAACAAATTATTCTCGGGTCTGAGAATTAATTTTCAATAAGGCTGAAAACTTTGGGTGGCGGAAGCTCCAGGGTTTCCCTGTGTCAATAGGTGCAGCAGAGCTAAATTCAGAAAGGAAGGCAGGAAAGGCACAACTATACATAAGTGCAAGAAGAACAATTTCAAGCAAGTGTCTGAAATTGATTTTACATTGAACCTGTGGGGACTACAATTACACTTGTGGGCATAAATGTTATCTGTTATCTGCTTATCTGGTTCATAGACCTAAATTACACATTGCACCTGTTATTACATAACCCCTAAAAGGTACATTAGATTCAAAGCTAAGGTCATGAGAATCAAGTGACAAAAGAAGCTAATGGTAGCTTTGCAGTTCTGTCTGCATAAAAATATCAGTGTGACACAAAACATTATTGTGTTAAAAATTCTTTACGCATGAGTCACATCACCTTTTCAACTCTAAAGAAGTAAATACGTGAGTGACTCACAGTTTCTTTACCTATTAAACTGAGAGGACTTATCCATTTGTTAAATTTTAAAAAAAGTAATGTTAAATCAAGAATAAAGTGGTATAAATAACAATGTTCTAAAAGTGGACATGCTTCCCTTAATATAGGGCACAATAGTTCAGGCACAGGGGATTACAGAAAATAAAAAGAGGACTAAATCCTAAAAATAAATATGAAAAAAATCCATTTTTAATATACTGAACTTATTGCACCATTGCAGGATTTCTAGTAGTAATGATCCAGGCCTTCAAAGTTGTCAAAGGAGCTCACCATCTGGTTATTAAATTCTCATGCAGGGTAATGGGCAGGGCATGGGAGGGAATATCCTTATAAGCAGCAGAGAGGGGTCAGGGAAGGGAGGGATTTATAGAGTATTGCAAGTTTACTGGCAATTACATTGTCGGTAAATTTGTAATTCCAGCTCTGGTCCTAGCTGGTAAGTTATTTATAGGTAACCCTATATATACAGTATATTGTGCATTGGTCTTTAAGTTCAAGAAACACTGAGGGTCCTTTATAAAATTTGGACAGTGAACATATTTCCCCTGCCCATGTTTATATTTATTAAGCTGGACAAGACTGGTGCATTTAATGTGCAAACATAATTGTGAAAAATTTATTAGCAGTGATTTTTAAATATGGTATACAGGTATCGGACCCCTTATCCGGAAACCCGTTATCCAGAAAGCTCCGAATTACGGAAAGCCCATCTCCCATAGACTCCATTATAAGCAAATAATTCAGAATTTTAAAACTGATTTCCTTTTTTTATGTAGAAATAAAACAGAACCTTGTAATTGATCCCAACTAACATATAAATAATCCTTATTGGATGCAAAACAATCCTATTGGGTTTAATTAATGTTTTATTAATTTTTTAGTAGACTTAAGGTATGGAGATCCAAATTACGGAAAGACCCCTTATCCGGAATACCCTTGGTCCCGAGCATTCTGGATAATGGGTCCTATACCTGTACTAACAAACTGGGAATATTTATGCGCACACTCTGCTCCAAATTACGCCACAACTTTAGTGGCGGAAAAAATATCTGCTAAATTGATTTTTTAAATTGCTATTTATATCCACAAAGAGAAAATTAGCGCTTTATTTGTGTAAAAAAATGAGCACAGAGGGCATGTTCATGCAAATAGCAATCTCATTTGTGAATTTTTGTGCGCAATTTGCATTTCCCTGCGATTCGCAAAAAAAAGGAAGGACGGAAGCAGCAGTGCAAAATTTAAAAAAAAAAAAAAACCATGCACAAACAACCAATTGGAAAATAAAATATGCTATTCATGAACTTTATAAACGATCTCCACTGTGTTAGAGACTAGTGGCTGAAAGCAGCTACACTGATAATCCCCACTGAGTTAGGGACTAATGGCTGAAAGCAGCTACACTGATGATCCCCACTGAGTTAGGGACTAATGGCTGAAAGCAGCTACACTGATGATCCCCACTAAGTTAGGGACTAGTGGCTGAAAGCAGCTACACTGATGATCCCCACTGAGTTAGGGACTAATGGCTGAAAGCAGCTACACTGATGATCCCCACTGAGTTAGGGACTAATGGCTGAAAGCAGCTACACTGATGATCCCCACTGAGTTAGGGATTAATGGCTGAAAGCAGCTACACTGATGATCCCCACTGAGTTAGGGACTAGTGGCTGAAAGCAGCTACACTGATGATCCCCACTGAATTAGGGACTAGTGGCTGAAAGCAGCTACACTGATGATCCCCCCCAGTTGTACATAGCATGTGTAGCAAAACTTAAGCCATACATATCTATGAGGTCATAGGCAGATGGGTCAAGTGGTAGACTGTATGGTTTAATACCCCTGAGAGATATTTTGGGTTATCTTTAACCACCTTTGTTTATACTAATGGAATATTTTTCACAAATCAAGCATTTTACAGAAATAATATTGTTTGTAATTGTGAGTCAGTCCCTAAGCTTAGGCAACTGACAACAGAATATATGCTATAAGCAGAAAAGAATATGGAGAGCTGTTTGTAGCATCTTTGAAGGCACAGCTTTTTGCAGCTAAAGGGCTGTAGCCCCCTTGGGCTAGTAAAAAAATGTGTAGCATTTCAAGCCTGTTTTTTTTTTTTTTAAAGCTTAGTTCTCCTTTAATTATGGAAGGGCATGTAATGTTCTTTGATCACAAGGGCACATGGCAATGTTCTATTCAAAACAAAGATTTGACAGTGGGAAACCAATTAATAGCACAGAATTGCAGCTACTTCTCTGTGTGCCAGAACCTCTTACAGCATCCCTGCTGAATAATTTTGACCTTTTTTTCTGTATGGTGGTTGCGTGGGAATAAAATAGTTGAAGAGGCACAGAAACATTAAAGCAGAAAAAAAAGATTTATTTAATAATTGCTACATGAAATTAAGTGCAAATAAACTGCACAGGCAATAATGACGAGAAATGTGTGGTCAGTTTTACACAAATGTGTAATACTTTGCTGCAGGAAGCACATGTATCTCAGGGAGAGTCAATATGAAAACCAATTGGGTTAAGATTTCTGACACCCATTGGTGCTGCTACCAGAATATGTAATAAATGGCATTAAGTTTGCTAGAGGTCTTGCAACTTGCTTTGAGTTACTTGACATTAAGTGCCCTTAGATAATGAATTGGCATTATCTGTAAGCTTCACTACTGGCCAAGTGACCGATAAGGTGTATTCATAGCTGCAAGTATTAGGGTTTGAGGAGACATGATTGGAAGGAGTCCATTGCTGGACTCTTGCTCTTAACTGAGACACCCTATAAAAGTTCTCTGCTTTGTCTATCACTTTTCCCAGCATTACTTCCTTGGCAACTAATCATATAAAGAAACCTGTATTTTTCATATACTAAATTAAAGCAAAATGAAAGCTAAATTAAAGTAACATCTCTGCATAGGCTTCATATAGTACTTATTTTCCGCAATACTGGTCAGGGAGACACAATTTCCTTTTCTCCCATGAATGCTTGTTTTCGCTTGGTAAGGCTGGGATGTGATCTGTGTTATGTGTGGGATGCTAAAACCACTGTAAAATCATGCATAATGAACACATGCTATAAATGTCTGTAGAGCTATGCTAATGTATTTATCATGTAAATGCCAGTGGGGGGTTATTTGAAACAATGGTTAGGTGAGCAGAGGAAGTAAGTAAAGAAAGAAAAAAATTATCAAAAATAAAAGAGAATAGAATGTGAATTTGTGCAAGTGAACGCACCAGTAGATCGTATTCAGAACAACGCAGTTCCTGTTACGTATGTTTTTTTGTTTTAACTAAATAATATAAACATTTCAGTCATGCAGGATAGCTCCCAGGGATATGTCTGCAAATCCTGCCAAAATCCATGCAGAATAAAGCACAGCTGGAAGTCTGGTAGAATTTCACTTGCATATCTGTAGGATATGGGTTCAAATGTTATTAGGGATGATATTTAAACTAGCTTGTTAACAGATGGTATAACAATTAGACATCACGGCAGATACAAATGTATATTACATTTGTCACAGCTGCTAGAAAATCAAAATGTAAATGAAAGGGGGTATAGTTTAACAGCTGCTGCCTGTAAGTTTTTTGCTGCTGTAGTGGCCATTAAAGACACAAGGCCACAGGTCATGGTACTCCGAGGTGACTTCTAATATCTTGTGTATTTTGCAAGTATGTCTAGGTTCTCTACCCTGCCTTCTTTGCATTACTCCCCCATGCCATTCTCCGCCTCATATCTTCTAATTTTTAAGGCTAATGTACCATGGAGAGATTAGTCATGCAAAGTTTCCTCCTGCTGGCAATATCATGTGACTTTGGAAAGCCGAATCCATGGGTAGGCCTTTCCATTGGCGATTCCCTTTGTTGCCGGTGGACAGGCATTTTGGAGAGATCAGTCGCCCGCGGTAGCAGAGATTTATTGTGGGCGACTAATCTCTCCATGGGACATTAGCCTAAAGTGTAAGGGGCTTTAACTTCTTTAAAGTCACACTACCTCCCTCTACAGTGAGAAGTACTAGAAATGTAGCAGTGTGAAGCAGGTGAGATATCTCTGCAATGCAGAAGTGCTAGGAGCACTGATAATAGACATGCACAGTAATTTGCATGACTCTTTAAGTTATAAACAACATGTTCTGAAGTCAGAATTTATTGCTTATATAGAGAGTAATCCACCACCTATTGTAAAATATAACACTAAAACTCTGAGGTGACTTCTACTATCGTCATACACAAGTTTCAGTGAATATGATATAAATCACTATAGCACTGGTTATAATGCATGACATCATTAAGCACCATTTACAAAGATATATTTTGCAGGATGTTCATGGCTATTGTGTAGTATAAAGATTTAATACACTGTATAGGTAACTGAAAAATTACATTACTGTAGATTATATTTGTATGGAACAAAGAGGAATCATCATAATGAAAAGTAAAACTACAGACAGACTTGCATTTACTTTACAGCAGCATGTACTATGTACTCCTTATCCAGCACAAGAACAAAGTCCTTTATTGTTCTAACCTATCCCATGTTATTGAATGTAAAAATGATGAAATAACACATTTAGTAGACCACCTAACTCTTTAACTGTATTTCTGATATATCAAACACAAACACAAAGGTAAAGTGTTCTTTACTGTTTCTGTGGCTGATTTGTAATCAATAATGCTGTACTCTTAGTTAAAATGGAAAGATCCATGGCCACAAAAAGAGTGACTTGATTTGTATTTCACTTGATTTTTGTATTTGATTTTTTCTTACCGGCACAACCAACACTTATTTTTTTTTCCATTAAAATGCCCTTTTTTACAATAACATTCAAGTTCCTCACCCAGTTCAACTAAAATCTTTCATCTAGCTTTTATCTCCTTCTCTTTTGTATCCCTGGTATACTGACACAAGAACAATAATATCTGTGTTTTTTAGAACACATATGGCTCAATAACCATCAAACTGCGTGTTGTAGCCATGGTTTGTACTGCATGTGAGAAATAGCACTCCTGAATTATACACAAAACAATGATGGTAACCTTCACCCATGGATCAACTGATGATGATATAACTGTTGGGAAACTAGTCTGTCACACTTCTTTGTATATCAGATTTTATTATCTGTTGGCTTTGGTCACCCTGAGGTCTCCACAATGGTATGGGAATAAATCGTAAATAAGATAATTGTAAAAGGCCAGTAATGCCAGAAAAAAGTTTGAAATTTAAAGGTTATAGCTATTTGTACCTCACCTGCAAATAAGATATGTATTTTTATATGAGAAACATTTTCACCCTATCAGAGTGTAGAGATCCATGTCTGACCTTCAAACAATAATTATATCCACATTTTTTTTACATATTCTCTGGTATTCTAATGTTTAAAATTAAGGGCAGTGATAGTACACGGTGATCTAACTAAGGAAATTGTGATAAAAACATCTTAGTCTGTGCATTATGCAGAAGAGTAAATTTAATATGTAGGTGCAAAGTCTCCTAACAATGTGTACTTTGAACTGGGAGCTAAGGAGATACAAAGAGGGGAATCTCTGAAGTCTCCCCAAATTGTACATATTTTGGGGGTCCTCCTGGAAGTGCAGAGTGCACACTTTTCTTACTCTATAAGGGTTGAATGAGCACATTTGTGCAAATTTGCAAACATTTTTACAGGAAAAAAAAACAGTTTCCACATCCAAATCCAAAAAAAGAATAGCAACGACATGCAGGTTTATATACAGACTGAAATGGCATGAAGCATGGTACATTTTACTAAAAGGAAGTAAATATTATGATACTTCCCCTTCAATACAGTTTCACTAACACAACAGTAAAAGCCCGAGTATTACATTAGTGTTACAACCAGGCTGTCTTTTGAGATTTTGTAGGGCAGAGGCCACATTCAGAAGTGAAACTATCTCAGAATTTTATGCTGGATATTGTAATCATCGTTTTGCGCATTTACAAAGGACTGTGTTTTGCATTTTACTGTCTGCTTTATCTGCTCATGTGACCAACAATACATGTTTTTTCAACATGAAATAAACATCCTGTTGGAAACTGCTGTAATGCAGGTACTTTGACCTGACTACTCACCAGTCCGTGACTGATAAATACTTTATACTGTATGTAGAAAAAGGAACTTTCTCTGTTAAATCTCAGCTGTCTCTTAAAGCCAGACAAAACAGATATAGGCCAAGTCAATTGTTAGAACCTTTGGTCTCAGCTGTTTTATGCCAGTGCTGGGAGTATTGCAGCTGCAGCAACGTGTCTTGCCTAATAACTGACTCCAGTGATACAATCTATTGCTGAAAGGCTTAGTTCTCTGAAGGGGTTATATGATTTGATCCTTATCAAAGATTGCAGCCTGAAGGCCATAAAGCTTTGCCTGTTGACCTCCAAACTTGTTTACTTGTTGTGTCCATCTTCTCCCACATGCCTGCCAGCTTGCTGCTTGTTTTCCAGATTGCTAAAGATTGCTAAAGATTGCAAATTTATCATGCTTTTCCAAAATCTATGCTATGTTGCCAATTTCAAGCACAGCGTTAAAACTTTACTATAACTGACAGTTCACACTGGGTATTTAGGGAGATTTAGGCAGTTTTATTTGCATGGTACAGTGTGGGCATTTTGAAAGCCTTAGTTCTTTGATTGAAGGATATTTTGACAAATTCTATGTAAATTTGTAATTTTGGTGATGGTGTTCCTTTTCATATAGTCACATGCAAAAGTCTTATAATTTATACTTCTTGGAATTTTGTAGCATATCCGTATTATCTTTGTTAGGAGTGGTTTGTTAGCAAGGATCATGAAAACCACACCACACCATTTCAAACATCCTCAGGAAGCCAAAAAAGTGTAATTTTGCCATTTCTACAGAAAAAAACTAGAGCTTTTTGCCACAAAATGCAAGGGTCTACCATATGAGTGGCTAAAATAATGCCAGGTATTGGTACAATGTAATAATAATAACACTGGCAAATGCAGAGCAAAATAAATGTATAAATGTTACGGTTTCAAGGACAATTAAGCTGGTAATTCAAGAAATATTTGAATTATGCAATAAAAATTAGGTACCCCAAATATCCCTCCCACTTAGATTTGGGGTTGTAAATTTATAGTACTCTTCTTTCATGTCCTAGATAATGTACTTGCATACTCCACCAGTATAAGGGGTATTTTAGGTGCAGTATTACTTCACTCTGCATCAACTTTTCATGCCTGCTCTGCACCACAGCCATACAGGAGAATGATGGCCAAATGAGTGAAGCACACAACTAGCTAAGCTTGCTGGCCTTAGGAAGCAGCATAACAACTATATACCATAGGAATTGGTATAACCTTTGCAAACTTTGTTTCTAATGGCCCTTAGATGACCGTCTCAGCAAAGATGGTGGCATTAGGCACCCTTGAACAGCAACTAGAACAAAATTATTGTTTTTACTGATCCTTTTACAATGTCACTGCAGTAGTAGTAAGGTGATGTAACCAAACACGAACAATATAGAAAATAATCATCTAACTTCAAGCACCCTTGCACAGACATTTACAAACCAGGATTTTAAAGTCAGTTTTATTTTTTTTCTTTACATACAGTAATTGTTTCTGCATGAATTGCTCTTAGCACATAACTCAACTAAAACCACATTTGTAATTCTTCCTCTTACAAAAGGGAAGTACAGCCAGTTGAAATTTTGTGCAAAGCTATTGCAGTTCTGTGGTAAGTATAGCAGCTCTGTAGCATGCTAAATACCACATAGCTAATACCTTAGTATAATGTGCAAATGTATTTTAAGAATGTATTCTTGTGTACAGTGAATAGGAAAGAGTAAAAAAAACAGGATTAGCATATTATGTCTCAAAAAAACAGGCATTTTTTTGCATAAAATTATGACAAGTGAGAATCAGCCATCTCAACAAGGGAAGTATGGGAGAGTGTTACTAACCCTACAGACAGTCAGACAGTTTGAGAGTAGTTTTTCATAAGGCATATTGAATAACAATGATGTGCTTGCCCTCTAGCTGTGGAGGAGTGAATATGCCCTAAATTTCTGCAAGCATTTGGCTCATGGGGCTAAAAGAAATGTGAAACACATTGATACTATAATATTAGAAGTGCTTTATTTCATTTGCTTCTTGAGGTTCCAGTATTATGCATACAAGCATCTGAAAATATTTTTTGGGTAACATGTACAAGGTCTAGTAATACATAGTAATCGATAAGATCATTGCTTTAAAACAGTTAAGCAGTAAACATTAGCTGCTGGCTACAGGATATTAGACCTTATATAAACTTTAAGGGGCCATTTTATCATGATTAGTGATGAGCGAACTTTTTCACCAGGTATGGATTTGCAGCAAATTTCCGCATTTCGCCATTGGTGAATTGTTTTGTGAAACTTCTGCTAAAATTAGTTGCAAAAAAATTTGTTGCACGTCTAAAAAATTTGCGGGCGCGCCAAAATAGGTGTGGCCTCGTGAAAAAAAATTGTACGCGATAAAAAAGTCGCACAACAAACATGTCTCGCAATTTTTTTCTGCCATTTCGCATATTTTTTGTCGTTTCTCAAAATTTTCTGAGGAGCAAAACAGGACAGATTCGCTCATCAATAAATGCTGATTGTTAACCATTGCTGACACCCACAGTGATTATTAAATCTAAAACAGACTTGGGATGTACGCTTCTCCTCTCCTCCCGAAAATTGGAACCAGTGGCACATGCAGAAGGGTTAAAGGTTAAGGTTTTGCATGCATGGGTTGGGTGTGGGTTGAGTTGCTTCTGTTTCCATGAGAGATTTAATAATGTACATGAAGAGGGCTATGTTGCTAGTAATGTACCAAGGCCCAGATGATGATTATAGTATGGTCATAATTATTACCTCAATTAATTTGCAATGCCAGGTAAGGAAAACAGGAGTTATCTTTTATTATTATTGTTGTTATTTTTAAATACCTGTTATTTAAACTTTATCATTAGGTATTATACTAATTATTTAAAGGGGATATATAGCATAAATTTTTACAATGCACTAAACCATGTAAAAAACTGTAAAATAGAAGGAAGTGCTTTTATTTTAATACCTTTGGGTTCAAATATGTCCATTACTGCTTGAAAACTGTGCTCTACCCAGACCTTACGCCAGCTTCCGGTTTAGACTCTTCAGTATATGGGCTCAGAGCTGCCGGCCCTCAAAGACTTCTATGACACCTTCACCTACTTAAAGTGAAGTGAATATTCATAGAGTGGGCTGGGCTTAGCGAGCTCACAGACCATTCCTGCTCTACTCGCTCCTCTCCTCCCCCTCCCCTTACCTCCGCTGGCAGCAGCACAAGCAGAGAGACACAGAAGGAGGGAGGGGTTTTCCCTGCTGCTGCTGAGTAAAGCCTGTCAGTCAGTGCTGTGACCAGTTGCTGTGGGAGACTGAAGGACACTCCCATGTCTCATTTCACTCTAGCTTCAGACTTGAGTGGTTGTCTCTGCAGCTCTCATATAATGGCAGTTTTAGGAGGTAAAATGCTTTCAGACATTTTATATAAAGTTCATATTCAGTTATAATATTCATCCTCCCTCAAAATGTGAAATGATGCAGAAAGAAAGATGTTTAGCTTTAATATTACAGTATTAACAAACCTGTTGCCATTATCCTGTATATTTATTCCATAGAATTTTATTGTATAATAACCGGTTATTACTAAAGGTGGCCATACATGCTAAGATCCACTCGCTTGACGTGTATAGGCGTCTCTGGGTTCGGGGACCACATCAACGAGCCGATGCAGTCCCCGATCTGACGTCGGTTGGGCAGGCCTGTCATTAGTGCCCATACATGGGCTGATAAAATGCCGAATCGGTCTAAGGGACTGATATCGTCAGCTAGAATCGGCCTCTGTATGGCCACCTTAAGCCAGAGGATTAGTTGTGGCCAGGTATTTGTCTTTGCCAAGACAAGATTTTAATCATGTATAAAAGTAAAAGCACCCAATGTCCTAGGGATCAGCAAAGCACAGTGGCAGGAGTCAGAAGCTGATTGCTTTTCCTGATATAAACAGTCAGCAGCCTGACATTCCAGAGGTAGTTGTGACTGGAAATTTAGATGATTGTTCAAACAATAATAGAAATACTGTACATATATTTCTACCATCTTTTAGAACAATTGTTTGGAGCACTGCACTAAATCTAAACAGTCATAATAAACATCAGATTAACCAGGTGTATTATTCCTTGACATTTTTTTAGAAGGTTATTGTGGTATACAGTTATATCTATATAAAATGTTTGAAAAGAAAATTTTCTGAAATATACAGGAATGCAAATATACAGGAATGCGATCCATTATCTCCCATGGATTCCATTTTAATGATTTTTAAAATTAATTTCCCTTTTCCCTGTAATAAAACAGTACCTTATACATGATCCCAACTAAGATAATGTATAATAAATCTTTACCGGAGGCAAAGTATTGCTATTGGGTTTATTCATTTTTTTAAAGTATCTTTTAGTAGACTTGGTATGGTGATCCATATTATAGAAGCACCCCTTTCCCCAAAACCCCCACGTGTTCTGGATAACACATCTCATACCTGTTCTACAAAAGCCTGGCCAAATGGACAAGGCTAAGCTATTTCACTAGTGAAATTTATAATACATATTATAGTGATGTCTGCACTTTTTACTTCTATAAATGTCTGGCACCAATGAGCAAAAAATATTTGTTTAAATGTTTATTAGAGCACAGTTCATTTGCATTGTTTATATTTTTAGAAGCTCACAACCTTACATATTTGGTCTAGATCTTTCCACATTGTTGTCACCTATGTTTCTTGAAAATGATGATATTAATTTTCTTACAGAGGAATATAAACTTTCCAACAAGCACACATAAAGTACTCAGTATAAGACCGAGGGCCTATTTATAAACACAGTGCAATGTTTAAAGTGTTGTGGTGTTTTTAACCACAATGCAGTGTTTTTTTGGATATGGATAGAAATTAGCATTCTATTTGACAGTTAATTTGCAAGTTGCAGTTGACATTCTTGTTGCGCTGTCAACAGTGTTAGAGATCAATTCACTTGCAAGCTGCTAAGGCAATCCTGGAAATACTGCCATGTTCAGACTGCCAATAATGTCTGGGTTCCTTTTCATCCATGCAGGTACTTGCATGCAATTCATTAGAGCAGGTTGAGTGGGCACATTGGCAATTGCCTCAAGACTCAAGGGAGAATGGATAGATGCAAGTTTTGTGAATAATGTCAAAGCAAGTTCAGTTTGCGTCCATGTTAGTACTTGCTCTTGAATTTCTAAAGACCTACTTCTAACAATAAATGTCCTTATATATAATACATTGAGGCAAGATTAAACAAGAAATATTTTCTTGGTACAAAGCTTGTAGAGTTTGTTTAGCTCAAAACATGTTGTGGGAATAAAGGCAGTAGCAGTAAACCAGTATATTTGATAGCATTCCCTAACAATATTCATTTGATTTGCTGGGATTTGCTGAATATATATTTACCTGGTTCAAAAATAAAGGCTGTAGACTAGCTAACAAGCTTTCATAAAATATAGTCTTCTCTGTGCTTTCAAGCCTTTCAAAAAGTCTACTGTCCTTTATTTCATGCATCAGTGTTTTTATTATGTAAAGGTTGTGTTTCTCAAGGTAATCTATATACAGTACACTAGAATACTAACAGAGAAGAAGGTCTAGGTCAGGGGTGTCAAACTCAATCACATAAGGGGGCTGAAATCTAAAACACAGGCTAAGTCGCGGGCCAAATTTTTTATTCATATACTAGTAAGATACCAAGGGGTATATTTATCACAATGTGTAAAAAGTGAAGTAAGACATTACCGGTGATGTTGCTCATAGCAGCCAATAGATGCTTTGCTACTGTTGAAATCTGATTACTGATTGGATGCCTTGGGCAACATTACTGGTAATGCTTCACTCCACTTTTTACACAGCATGATAAATATACCCCTTAGTCTTAGTTACTATGTGAGGAAAATGGAAATTGATCAGGCTGGATGGTCAGACACACTCACCAAGGGCCACATAAAACAGCCAGGGGGGCCGGATTTGGCCCCCGGGCCTTATGTTTGACATATATGGTCTAGGTTGTCAGTACAATTTAAGCAGTGCACAGCATCAAGAGAAAGTGTGGGCAATATATTTGAATTTCAAAATGATGTCATGGGAGAAGTAATGGGACCAACTTCAGAATATGATAAGGTTTTCACATTTTTGTTTACTTTGTACATTAACTGTCCTTCTGACTAGGTAGATCATTAGTTATTTTGGCTATAAACAGTGGTACCCAGTGTATTTGGGACACATTTTCATTACAACTAACTAGTTTAACTAGTTTTATATGGATATGCTTATTTAAAGGTTTCTAGTAACAGTGGAATGGTGGTGGAGTTGAATAGGTTACATGTTTTCTGGGAACAGGTGTTGA
The DNA here is from genome assembly GCF_000004195.4 of Xenopus tropicalis. Lineage (NCBI taxonomy): Eukaryota > Metazoa > Chordata > Amphibia > Anura > Pipidae > Xenopus > Xenopus tropicalis. The sequence goes on along the minus strand of NC_030678.2, from coordinate 105,959,326 downwards.
GGTTTATAATATACATAGCTGTCTCCTATCAGAAATACTTTATGGGTCTAAATCCCAATCAATGATTCCAATCACATGTCATTTTGAGTAGTACAAAGTTACTATATAAATGTATATATAAAGTCCCATAATAAACATTTGAGTAAATTTAGCCTTGATATTGACTCACACATATCTGGGAATACCTGCTTAGAAACATAGTAGATGTAATATAGTGTGCTGCTCCTTTTGAATTTAAGGAATGCAGTGTATTTATCTTTCCTTAGCAGTCAAGTTATTACATGGCCTGCTGTGCAGAAAGTTTTACCAAGCTACACAATATTGAAACAACTTATTAAATTTAAGAATTAAGCATGGTCCAACCAAGTCTACACTACTGGGATCAGGCTGCATCCTGGTTCTCTTCCTATCTCTCTAACCGCTCCTTCTCTGTCGCTCTTACTAACAAATCCTCTACCCCGGTTCCGCTTAGTGTGGGGGTGCCTCAGGGCTCTGTGCTTGGTCCCCTGCTGTTCTCCCTGTACACTCTCTCTCTAGGAGACCTTATTTCTTCTTTTGGTCTTAAATACCACCTATATGCAGATGACATCCAGATATATTTAGACATCCCTGCACTAACTGCTGATGTCCAAACCCAGATTGGTAACTGCCTCCTGGCTATCTCCTCCTGGATGAACCAACGCCAGCTCAAACTTAACCTAGCTAAAACAGAGCTCATGGTCTTCCCGCCCAAACCTGGCCCTCCTCCTCCTTTCACCATTACTATTGATGGCATGACCATCAACCCTGTAAATTCTGCACGCTGCCTTGGGGTTATCTTTGACCAGTCTCTCTCCTTCTCTAACCATATTAATAACACTGCCAAAACCTGCCGCTTTTTCCTCCGCAATATTGCCAAGATACGCCCCTTTAATTCACAAGCAACAGCTAAAACACTAATCTATGCCCTTATCCTTTCCCGCTTAGATTACTGCAATCTCCTACTAACCGGCCTCCCAGACTCCCACCTCTCTCCCCTGCAATCAATCTTAAACTCTGCTGCCAGGATCCTCCTGCTCTCTCCTAAGAGGGATCCTGCTCAGTCTCAATTAAGCTCACTAGCATGGCTGCCTGTCAAGCAAAGGATAGCTTACAAAATCCTTCTGCTGACATTCAAAGCCCTTCACTCCTCTGCTCCTCACTACATTTCTTCACTGGTCTCCCTACATGTTCCTGGTCATCTCCTCCACTCCTCTCAGAGCCTCCGTCTCTTTACACCATCCACACCCACTGCGCTCTCTCGTCTTAAACCTTTCTATCTTGCTGCTCCTTACCTCTGGAACTCTATCCCTGAATCCCTCCGTAGGGAAAACTCACCCACTCTCTTTAAGAAAAAGCTCAGCTGTTACCTTCTGGAGCACTAAGACATTATTTTGCCCAGTCCTGCGCTTAAGGGCAAATGCCCATACCTGATGCACTCTTACCTTCCAGTTTGTGCCTGTATGTTACCCAACCACTCAGATTGTAAGCTCTACGGGGCAGGGACCTCCTTCCTACTGTGTCTCATACCACATGGCACTTATATATATGTATACATATATGTATTTATTGTATTTATTTATTATATCACTTGTCCTCCCTGTGTGTAATTTTGTATTCTGTAAGACTGTACAGCGCTGCGTACCCTTGTGGCGCTTTATAAATAAAGTTATACATACATACATACATACATACTTGTCCCTCAGCAGTTGTATGATTTAATGTCCCTACCTTTATGCCTCTGAAGAAGCAAAAAGGGGAGATATTTTAAATGTTCCATAGCTGAAATTGTGACAAACTAGGTCTACGGAGTATGTCTTAAATTGGAATGTCTTGAAGGAGTTTATCAGTCCAGTCTCCTACAGCCCTCAAAGATGGCTCTCTAGCTCTACCTTGTTTTCTAGATGCCTGAGCCAGAATCTGAACTGAACATTTCAGATGAAACCCATGAAAGTAGAATGCAGAATGTCTTAAACATTGGCTGACTGGGAGTAGAGATGCAAAGGGAGGACATTTTGGCCCAGCAGCAGATGAAGTAAACAATGTGAAGCACATACCATAGATCAGCAGTGTGTTAATCCCGTGGCACAAGGGAATTAAGGTAGTACATGTAACAATGAATGCTTAAGGGCTGATCAGGGGGCTGTTAGCAGGGGCACATGATAATACACACTGGCAATAAAGTGGACAGAATTTTTTTTTTGCAAGATATATAGGAGTTTGAGGGTTGCTGATGCCTCATGGGGGGGGGGGTCAAGTATTTTAAACAATAAAGTGGGTAAAAAAAAAACTCCAATAAATTGGCTAAAAAAATAGGCCAGTGGGTCACATGGGATAAAACTGTTCGCTTTTGTTCTTGAGCATGCAGGTCAGAATCAAAAGCAAACTAACAGAATAGTTATGTTCCATGTGGAAGGAGGAAGTTGTGTTTTGGCTATTATGTTAGACATCAGTTCACTCCAGCCTTTATAGATTATATATTTGGCTAACTAACTATATTAAAAAAAAAATTATTTTGCACAGCCATTTTTCCCAGTTTTATTTTTACACTGAACTGTTCTTTTAAAGGACATGTAAACTCTAAATTTTCCTACCACGTATATAAGTTGGACAAATCTCCCCTATCCAAACAGCATAATTTCTACTGAATGTATCCTCCTTCTGTTCGTCAGCACCATCACATTTTCCTAAACAAATAGCAGCATTCACTCGGTGGCCATTTTCTCTCTTACACATCATCAGTGACATTTATATCTGCAGACAGCACATGTTTGCCAAGATCCTTATTCAGTGTAATGTTCATGAGTAAGTAGAGAATTTTTCATTTATGCATGCATCTTTGGTTGGAAGTTGCCTGCTTACTTCTCTTCACTTTCCTTCACACTGATTAAAGTTAGACAGCAGTTCAAGATTGTAAGAGTATGGCAAGGTGGCAATATAATGAGCATATTTATCAAAGAAAATATGCTCATCCAGACATGAAGTAATATTATATATATATATGTTTTATTTGGAAACATGGCTTAGCTTTATTGGAATAAAGAAAATTGTCCTATAACAAGAGAGAGTCATGGCATTGGAACTCAACAATCTGTTGGCAAAAGCAAAACAAGGAAGCTGACAACCAATTGAAATAACAAAAGGAGGGTTTCAGTGAGGAGAAATGTAGGTGGATAAGGGAAATTATTTTTTCATTTTGTTTGAATGTTTAACAACCATTTTATATATTACCAAAGTGTGCACGGAAGCTGGTTTTTCAATATTATATGTACTGCATTTGTTTTCAAATTACATTATGACTTTTTCATTTAGGTGCTGCTCCTTAATTTCTTTATAAATGTTACATAAAACTTACACAAAAGTTTTTATTATGATAACAAATTTGTATTTATTTTACTAGAGCTGGGGTTAGAATTGGAAGCAGGAGCAGCCTAACTGTATTTAGATGTAGCACCTTGGTACTGTGTTCTCTAGCCAAAGACTCACTTTCTGAGCTTAGATGTCTGTTGAGGCAATATGAGAGGGATGGTTTCACTGATATCTGGAGTCTTTTCAGCAATGCCATTTTTCAAGGTTTTCATCAGAGTTTTGTCTGCACACTCCTTGTGGTAGAAAGAAAAAATGTCTTAGGTATTAGTTCATTGTGGATTAAAATATATAACTATATAATGTCAGTAATACTGTGATGTTAATTTAAAAAATATAACATATTTTGTATGACAAAAAGGATATTGTGATTTGATGTTAGACTGATTTTTACTTTATTGTCATAATTTTTTAAGGGTTTAGCAGCTGACTTTATTATGTTTTTAAGAATGATTCAGATGATACACAAGTTCTGTTTTCTATTACAAATATTAAATCGCAAGATTAAAGTCTTCAAATCCAACTGAAATAATTTTCTGTAGTGTTTGTTCCTCATACCAACATCTATCATGCTCATTTTATTTACTTTGACTGCCCCCATTTCAGTTCTGTGTAAAAACAAGAGCTGTTTTTCATTAAGAGAATTAAACAAATAATGTAAATAATCTTTATTTTCACTGGCTTTCTGAAGTTGTGAGAGATTATGTAGAGTGAAGGAATGTAGCGATTTATTTTCAGAAACGAATTGATGATTGTATGTGAACGTTATGGTTAAAATTTTGCATTGGGAATGTTCATAGTAACATAGTAAGTTAGGTTGAAAAAAGACATATGTCCATCATGTTCAACCATAATGCCTATATATAACCTGCCTAACTTCTAGTTGATCCAGAGGAAGGCAAAAAATTATTCTCTAATTTGCAGCAGAGGGGAAAAAAATTCCTTCCTGACTCCAAGATGGCAATGGGACCAGTCCCTGGATCAACTTGTACTGAGAGCTATCTCCCATAACCTTGTATTCCCTCACTTGTACTGAGAGCTATCTCCCATAACCCTGTATTCATTCCCTCACTTGCTACGAATCCATCCAGCCCCTTCTTAAAGCTATATAATGTATCAGCCAGCACGACTGATTTGGGGAGGGAATTCCACAACTTCACAGCTCTCACAGTAAAAAATTTCCTTTCCGAATATTTAAACGGAACCTCCCTTCTTCTAAACGGAGTGGGTGCCCTCGTGTCCATTGGAAGGACCTAGCATTAGACCTAGCACTAGAGAGGTTATTATATGATCCCCTTATATATTTATACATAGTTATCATGTCACCTTTTAAGCCCCTCTTCTCCGATGTAAACAGACCCAACTTGGCCAGTCTTTCTTCATACATACAGTATCCATATAAACCATAAAAGCTTTGATTTTTTAGACCCCTTTTTAGCTAACAATCCAAGCAATTAGGTTGATAACTAAAGTCCAGGTTGGCTAAAAAGTCCCCTACTATGGGTGGGTGATGCAGAGATATTTATTTGTAGTATAATTAACCTATTCCCTTTTATCAAAAGGACATTGGTCCAAATGTGGTAGTCAGCCCATAATATCTCTGTGATGTGCATTTAGCAGTGTTTGATGAGTCTTTTTGTTGGGTTGGATCTTCAATTCATTGTGTCCCCAGTACTTATCATTTAAGGTGGCTTAAAAATAATATAGTATCTATCATGTCATAGATAAATAAGGTATATTTAGTCAGGTTACTTTATTGTGACATATATGTAGCAGCCAAATTAATTTGAAATTTCAATATATCACACAGAACATCTTACTGGAAGTGCTAAGGTTAGGGGACCTACAAATTTTGTTGAGGAAGACGGTATCTCTCCCCACCAAAATGTGGTCACAGTGTAGGACTGATTCACGCAAGAAGTTTGTATCTTAAGTTCTCTTTAGATTGAATTTCCTGCTATGAGGAGGTGAGCAGAAGCCTAGACAAATGGGTGACAGTAGCTAAAGCATTTGATACAGTACTCCACAGAAGGTTAGTGATTAAATGTAGGTATATTATCCTGCAATAAACTATTTGTACAAAGAGTAGCGGTAAATGGAACGTTTTCTAATTGGGCCAGTGTTGTTAGTGGGGTACCGCAGGGGCCTGTCCTAGCTTTAAAAAGTATTTATTAGTGACCAAGAGTTAGGCATTGAAAGTACAGTTTTTGCTGACAGCAGGGTGATGCCACTTTGCAAAGTAAGTTGACCAAACTGGAATTGTAATTCCAGGGTTCTCTTTGCATGTTGCATTATTAAAATCTCATGCAAAGGTCGTTAGTGAAGACACATGATTTGGCATGTCCACAGCAACACTGCATACAAATGCAATTCCTGTAAACATTCAACAGATGCTTCTCTAACAATGTAGGGCAATGTATCTATTACAGAGCTAAAAACACCATGTAAACACAATGTAAATTCACCTTCTCAATGATTCCAATGTATTACAGGGAAATTATATGGTTTTGTGATTTGTTTCACTACTCTTTAAACCTCTAAACATTCCCCAATAACTACAGATTTTTTTATGGCATTTGAACTAAATAGTTAAAAAAAGTTGGCTCTTTAAACAATTCTAAAAGCAAAAATAATGAAGCAAGAAATACCCCGAGGTTAAAAGGACCTTTGCAAATCTGAAACTTAAATATGTCCTGCTCATGCACTGTTCAAGAATAATCTTCAGCTTGCTAGCCTGAACATACTCAAGGTTATTACTATAGACATTAAATGGCATTCTGTAACAAAGCTGTCACACTCAACCAATCCTCATGTGGACCCCTTGTATGACTGTCTAATATCAGCACTATGCAACTGCTTTGTCTTTATCTGTTTACAGCAGGATGACCAGAAGAACAGCAAATGGTGAAAGAAGCATGAAACAACCTGTCTAGAGAAGTAAATAAAACAGTGAATGAAAAAGGGAGAAAGAAAAGGTATTAAAGAAGAAAAAGATACAGATGATTTAGAGGAAAAATGCTAAAGAAAAGAGAGCTGAATAGCAGAGGAGCAAGAGTAGAAAAGGTACAGATGTGCCTTGGAAAGAGGGTGTGATAGTTATGGAAGAATATTCTCCTGTGCTGATTGATCCTCAAACAACTCAAAGTACCACAATATATGGCCCTCAGTATCTAAGAAGTTGGACAGTGCCAAACAAGAAAGATTGTCAGTAACTGTATGGAATACATTAGCGGCTAATTCAAGAAGAAATAATAGTGCGCTATATTTATGACTCACTAGTAAGGATGTAAAAATATCAATGCTGAATTAAAGCTGTTTTTTGTTGTGTAATGGCAAGGATTATATTTGCATAGTTTTATTGGAGACCTTTGGGTATTCTGCTTCCCATTAAAATGTATTAAACTATCACTACTGAAATTATTTTTGTGAAATATTGTATTAGATTTTTCCTCTAACATTAATAAAACATTAAAAAATGGCTATAAAAATTTACAACTGAAATGCTTTCACTATGTCTTTGTCTTCTTTGGAGGATTATTGTATATATTATATAAGAGAAAAATGTACATTTTCATGGTTTACTCTTTACTCTTGCAAGCAAGTTACCTGAAACAACCATCAAAACTAATTTGTATTTGTTATCTTCAATGTACACAACTTTCAAATTTATGTTTATTTTAACTCCATAACAAAACTACCCCTGCAATAAAGAAACATTTATTTTTTTGTCCTCAAGGAACATCTAATGATGGAAAAACTGCCTTATGATAATGGATACTGCACATTATCATCTAGGGCAGGGATCCCCCACTTTTCTTACTCGTGAGCCACAGTCAAATGTTAAAAGACTTGGGGAGCAACACAAGCATCATAACAGGTCATGGAGGTGCCAAATAAGGGCTAAGCTTGGCTATTAGGCAGCCTCTATGCACACTATCAGCTTACAGGAGGCTTTATTTGGTAGTACATCTTGTTTGTATTCAACAAAACTTGCCACCAAGTCAGGAATTCAAATATAACTACCTGGTTTGGGGGCACTGAGAGCAACATCCAAGGGGTTGGTGAGCAACATGTTGCACCCAAGCTACTGGTTGGGGATCACTGATCTAGGGAATATTACTTTATAGACACTGCATTGTGCAGCTGTTTTTTCATACATTGGTGTTTATATGTATACAGTAAGTAGTTAAGTCTCAAATATAGATGTGTAGGTCACAAATCTACAATCAACTCTCCTATTGCTGTCCCACCCATATGGCTTCTGCCTTATTCCCCTACAACTTTTCCCTAATACTGAGTTTCAAATAATGCTTAATATACAGACATCCCTGTTCTAACTTATCTGTTGAAACAAGGTAATTTTAATATTTATTTCCCAGTTATGTGACTATTTCAACCATATTTTGGCAATGCCAGTTACATCAGGTTATTTATCCAGGGCCATTTACTAAGCTTGCCCATTTTACCAGACAAGCTTCTTGCATTACATAGTTACATAGTCACATTGGGTTGAAAAAAGCAACAGCACACACAAATCTATACTACTAACTGTAGATTTTAGTATCACAATAGTGTTGGATACTATGCTTGTTCAAGAACTCATTCAATTCCCTCTTAAAGGCATTAATAGAATCTGCATCATTATGCATCATTCATTCAATAAAACATACATGAGCATACATAAGGGATTTTATTTAATGACTTCATATTTAATGCCCGTTTTTTACTGACAAAAATGTATATATGATACAGGAGTCATAAAGATATGTATAAATTACTAAATTGTGCTTACAAGTTTTTAGGTTTCTTGTGGCTATGGAATCTGCATACAGCTGTGTGTTTTTCATCTGGTTAGCAACTACAGACGCAATAGGCAAGATGAACTCTATGGCTACTGCCTGTCAAGGCATCCATATTGATGGCAAAACAGTCCTGCATTTATTAGAAGACCACTTTTTCTGTACACTCCCCGGATGTCAAGAATTTTAAATTGTAGAATCTGTACCAGTTGATTGTGCCTACTCCAGTTATGTGGATTATATGGCTAAGTAAATGGATTTATAAAGTTATATGGATTCATAAAATTCTGTCCTGTTAGGCTACACTCCAAATTGAAAACTAGAAAATGTGTTTGAAGAGTATTTAAATCTGCAAACTATGCAACCAGTCTAGGAGACATTAGCATTTCAAGAAATAATGCAGCTTCCTGTGAAACTTCACAGCAAACGGTATTTATGGAAGTCTAACGGAAGTCTAACTAACTTGCAAACGTGCTATTATTGTACACGCTTTTTGTCACATTTGTATGGATTTTTTTTAATAATGTTCTTGCTTTTAACACCTTGAACATCTTAAGACCCCCTTTCAGATAATGAACACACTCTGAATGCAGTTATTAAAAATCAACAATGAGTTGTGAAAACATATACATAATTCTCTAAGAAACTCTTGGAAATATATATATATAACACAGTTGTTTTCCTCTGTAAAAATTAGGTCTATTTTAGGATTGTCCAGGCTCAAACTGTCTTTTGAACACAGCAGGCGAAACAACATAGTCATCCCACATGTTGCTGGAACATCAGAAAAACTTAGGAGAATTTTCAACAAACATCGCATTCCTGTGTTTTTCAAACCCAGCAACACCCTGAGACAAAAGCTGGTGCACCCTAAAGACCCAACACCCAAGCACATGAAAAGTAATGTGGTCTATGCTGTCCAGTGTAGTGAAGAGTGCTCAGACTTATACATTGGGGAGACAAAACAACCTCTCTGTAAGAGAATGGCCCAACATAGGCGGGCGAACTCCTCAGGACAAGACTCAGCAGTCTATCTACACCTCAAAGAAAAAGGTCACTCTTTTGAGGACAGTAATGTGCATATTTTGGACCGAGAGGACAGATGGTTCGAAAGAGGTGTGAAAGAGGCCATTTATGCCAGCTTGGAAAAACCATCCTTGAACAGAGGAGGGGGCCTGAGACACCGCTTGTCACCAACATACAATGGCGTGTTGACATCCTTACCCCGGCAGTTTCACAACAGTTCACACTTCCAGTCATGTACTTTGAAGGATTAACACCTTCATCAATGAGAATCTTGGTACCATTGTGATTGGATCATACCTTCTTACACCTGTCAGTTTCAGCTAACACTTAACTGAACAAGTTCAATGGAACCATTGTGATTGGATGTCTGTGACTCTACTGCCATCAAGAGTTTAAATACCGGGGAATTCCCTACCAGTCATTTGAACTGAAGTAGCCACTCAGATGAGTGGTGAAACGTTTTCAAGAAAAAACTCAGAAAAGTCCAGTTGTTTTAGACTTAATTCTACTAGATACTGTATATCATGACCTGGATGAATGAGAATCTTCATAGACATATCTTTTGAAAATGTTTTTCAGGAGCCTCTGGTCATTAAGCCTACTCAGTTTTTCTCACTCAGTATACAATACGACTTATTTCTTACAAAAACATATTACTTTTGCTGTCTCTCACTTCATCTTAATAAGCTATTGGTAATGATTCAACATACTGTATTGACCTTAGCATATGCATTCCATAATACTGCTTTTTTCTGTGATAGTCTGAATTTTACTGTAACATGAGGGCCCTGTTTACAAGAACTTACAATCTGAATAATTACGTGTAAAAGGCTATTAGTTGTTTACTGTAGACACAGTAAGGAACTGAATACCTTCTTAAAACATTATACAAAATTTAAATCCAAGCGACAGACCACTATATTAGCCACTCTGTGACAATACAGCACTTTTAGGGGCAGTTTTATCAACATTTTGATTTTTGTGGTTTTAGAGGTTTTTGAAGCCATGAAAAGATCCAAATTAAAAAAGCATAAACAAATTGAAATGCAGAACAAAAATGAAAAGATCCAAAAACAAGAATGTTTTGTGGTTTTTCCATTTTTCCACAAATCTTTGTGAACAACCATCCCACGAAAACCTCTAAAATCATGAATTAAATAAAGATGGTTACAATTTTCCTATAACAGCTAAAAATGTATTCTAAGTGACCTCTACAGCATTTAGAAGAAGTTTTGTATTAGTATTTTTCACGATTTCATAATTTTAGTTAAAAAAACAAGAATTGTGCAAAAAAATTATATATATATTGTGAGAGATGCAATGGAAAAGATGATTATTTGGTGTGTTTTCCACCAGTGTTAAAGGTGGGATACAAGTAGCACCAGGTAAAATGCCTGGTTTTGCAGCAGGTAAAGCTGTGTTTTATGTTACTGGCTTAGGAAAAGCCAAATGAATAGGTCCCTGGAGTAAATGAAGGGTTAATTGGGTAGGCCTTCCATTCCAAACTCCCTTTAATGTTTTCAGTTGGCCAGCTGTATGGAGCTGCCTGATTAGGCTGCAGGTGAGCAGCAAATAAAAGGGCTGTGGGATTACACAGGGTTAGAGAGAGTTGGGACCTTGACTGAGTGAAGGTCACTCTCAGAGCAGGGCATGGGGCAGGAACTCCCAGAGGAGCTGGGGGTGCCTCCTGCCACTGCAGGGAGCAGAGGGAGCAGACCAGTTGGATGAGTGCTGAGAGGAGTCAGCAAGGCTTAAGGTGAAGCCTGAGTGTTCCAGAGTGTGGAAGTAACGCTGGAAGGTGAGAGCCCTGAAGGAGGGACATATCACAACCCTGAACTGTTTATGAACTGTCTTATGTTGATGTTGGGAAGAATTGGCCCTAAATAAACCTGTTTTGCCTGAAGACGTGGTGTCCCTGTCTCTTATGCTCCAGATCCTCTGCGTGCCTGCCTGCCTACCATTGCTAATTCCCCCAAAATTACGTGTACAGGCAGTCAGCATGTCACAAGATATATATATATATATATATATAAATGTCCAAGTAAATGCCGGCACTCACGTATAGATAAGTTGCTGTTGCCTGGGTGCAGGTCCAAATAATGTTGAAGGTGCTTGAGAGAGGGTCAGCACTCACAGGACTTATACAAACAAATTATTTTATTAAAGAGGAGACTAACGTTTCGGCTAGCACTCTAGCCTTTTTCAAAGTGGTGAATACAACAAACACAGTGTCTAAAAAGCACAAAGTGGCGGGAAAAAGTGGAGTTGACGTCATCAAACGTCGCCAGAGACAGAATACCAGAGATAAATCAATAAAAAACTTGAAACATGCAATAAAACAAAAAACACAAAAGAAATAATCAGTACAAACAAGTAATCAAAAGGTCTAAGCAGCAGCTTAAACAGAAACAAAAGTATCAAAATTAACACGCTACTGTAGCTAGCTGTCAGGGATGAGCGAGAAAGTAACAAGTTTGTATCAACACAGTTCTGTTTCACATGAGCCCCATGAGTTGAAATAGACCCATAATCAAGAAAACTTTTTTCTTGATTAGACAGGGTTAGAGAGAGTTGGGACCTTGACTGAGTGAAGGTCACTCTCAGAGCAGGGCACGGGGCAGGAACTCCCACTGCAGGGAGCAGAGGGAGTTATGACCAGTTGGATGAGTGCTGAGAGGAGTCAGCAAGGCTTAAGGTGAAACCTGAGTGTTCCAGAGTGTGGAAGTAACCCTGGAAGGTGAGAGCCCTGAAGGAGGGACATATGAGCCCCATGAGTTGAAATAGACTCATAATCAAGTCCATAGGGACAGTAGGGGTAAAGTAATAGTAGGGACAGTAGGGAAATTAACTTATTGTGATGAACCTCTGAGTACTATTACTTTACCCCTACTGTCCCTATGGGGAGTGGTGTAAAAATTGTAGTGTTACTAAGGCAACCAGTTACCATAGCAACCCGTTTTAGCCCTAGTTAGGTTTCCATTTACTGACCAAGTTTTCTTGATTATGAGTCTATTTCAAGTCATGGGGCTCATGTGAAACAGAACTGTGTTGATACAAACTTGTTACTTTCTCGCTCATCCCTGACAGCTAGCTACAGTAACGTGTTAATTTTGATACTTTTGTTTCTGTTTAAGCTGCTGCTTAGACCTTTTGATTACTTGTTTGTACTGATTATTTCTTTTGTGTTTTTTGTTTTATTGCATGTTTCAAGTTTTTTATTGATTTATCTCTGGTATTCTGTCTCTGGCGACGTATGATGACGTCAACTCCACTTTTTCCCGCCACTTTGTGCTTTTTAGACAACTGTGTTTGTTGTTGTATTTACCACTTTGAAAAAGGCTAGAGTGCTAGCCGAAATGTTAGTCTCCTCTTTAATAAAATAATTTGTTTTTATAAGTCCTGTGAGTGCTGACCCTCTCTCAAGCACCTATATATATATTGTTCTTGTATGTATATATATGTATATATATATGTGTGTATATATGTATATGAACATTGCTAAATGCCCCCCTTAGCTTAGTCATTTTTGAGATGCCACTATAGTTTAGGGAATAAGGCACATGGAGTTTGGTTAGCACACAGATGTGTTCTTATTTACATAACTATTTAACTATGCAAAGATGTGGTAGTATGAGCTTTTAATTAATTGGCCAGAATTTTAACCATTTCCAGAAATGCCATAAAAGTATAATTGATTTGTCACAGTAAAATGGATTGTCCACTGTTTAAGAGTTAAGCAGAATAATTATTACATTGTTATTTCACAGTATGGGTAAATTCTAATTAAAATGATTTCGAATCCGAATTGGAAAAATTCCGATTGGAAACGAACATTTTGCGACTTTTTCGTATTTTTTGCAATTCTTCGGCGTCTTTACGATTTTTGCGTAAAAACGCGAGTTTTTCTGCGTCTTTATGATTTTTGCGTTAACACTTGCGCGCAAAGTCGCGCCTTTTTCGTAGCGTTAAAACTTAAAAGGCGCGACGTTTCGTGCAAGTTTTAACGCTACGAAAAAATTGCGACTTTGCGCAACTTTCGTAATGGCTACGAAAAACACGCGTTTTTACGCAAAAATCGTAAAGACGCCGAAAAACTCGCGTTTTTACGCAAAAATCGTAAAGACGCCGAAAAACTCGCGTTTTTACGCAAAAATCGTAAAGACGCCGAAAAAAAATCGCAAAATTACCGATCATTGCGAAAAAAACGCAATCGGACGCATTCGGCCCGTTCGTGGGTTAGTAAATGTGCCCCATAGAGTTAATGTATTTTTAATCTTTTTTTAGCATATTTTGTTGCCTAAATTGTTAGTTGCCACTGAAATGTACAGTTTAACTATAGAATAATTGTTGTTGTAACACACCCTGGGAGTGGCACCACTTATGTAGTTAAGCTATACCCAAACCATTTACCACTCTAATGGCAAAAGTAATTAACCTATAACTATATAACCAGGTTGCCATTTGTAAACATACAATTCAGATAGTGACCCATTCTCTCATTTTTATTTGTAAAGCAGTCATGTGCAGCAAATAATGTATTCTATTCATTTTATATCTCAAGAGATAAGTAAAGACCTTTGTAATAATAATTCTTCTAGTTCCCAGAGGAGACTGAAGCAAACTCCTTACAGATAGTGTCCTGATTGAAAATTAAACTGATTTTGATTTGCAGCAATAAAATATATCTGGTATATAGTGTACATTTAAATTGTAGGTATTTTTATATCAGAATATTATGCTACTGTGCAACTAAGGTTCACTGCAGAAAAAAACATAGTTTCCTCATAATTAAAAACATATCTTAAACAATGTGTTATCTGGTCTGGTTTCCATAGATATCAATAGAATATGGTAATGAAGTGTTACAATTGGCTAGTTTACACAAGGGGTTAGCACTTTGTATTAAAAATGAACTAGCTACAGTTATCCACTCTCCAATAATGTAGACAAAATGGACTCATTTTCATACATTTCTGCCAAAAGTTGACAACTTTTCTTGCTTTGATATATTTGGCTCATCCAATCAGCTGCTATAAAGCTCCTTCCCCTGCTGGCTGATTGCCTGAGAAACATGTCCTTTTGTAGTGCTAGGACTGTTCCTGCAATTTAGACTGAAATATTAAGGGTATTCCTGAAATCCTGTTACTCAATCTTGGTCTTCCTGTCTTTATTTTTGTTTAATCCTTAGTACCATGTTAGTGATCTTCTGTGTATCAACCGGCCCATGTTCAGACTCATGTTCCTCACAAATTCCTTAATTATAGGCCTGCACCTTGTTTCTGCTATGTCTCAACCCTGGTACTATGTTTGTATCTCCTCTAAATGACCCAGCAAGCTATTACAAGCCACTTGCAGTATTGTAGTGACTTTGTGCTTCCCTTCCTTTCAGTGTGTGCACAGCCACTCAATACAATGTGTTCTAGATTTGGCAGATTGCCCAGATATAATCATCTTGCTAACTGCCAAGTTTGCTACGCTTTGTAAGACTGGGCAAAGTGCCTGGAATCTACCTATCAGTTATCTTTTAGCCATGCTCTCTGCTTAGTTCATTAATTAGCTTTCAGAAAGCTTTGCCTATACTTTCTCAGTGTCATCCAGCCATAGGGATTCTATATAAGAAATCCTAACAAACAGATGATGATGATGATGATAGATAGATAGATAGATAGATAGATAGATAGATAGATACTGTAGATAGATAAAAAGCAGCTCCAGAGGTTATTTGCTTTAGATCTGGAAGAAATCAAGAGTTTAATTTTCCAGAGTCTCTTTGTACCATAGATAAAATGCATTTTTTTCTTATCTTGCAACTCTTTTAAAAACAAGTAAAATAACTTCAGGTCTAAACATGAAACAAAAATGCCAAATATTCTATGAGTATGACAAAGGGTCCATGGGGATCTTAAAGTTTGGTTATATATTACAGATCTATAAGGCTTAATGTTTTAATGCAGGAACATTGTAAACTACTGTAAAATAAACCAATTCTCATTAAAATATCTTTAGTTACTAAATGTTTTTAGGGCTTGCCTGAGCAAGTTGCATGTTGCAAGCATACAGCACACGAGAATTTGTGGAAATTATCCCTGTTATGTGTATACATTTTGTCAGTCTAACCATATTTGACCACTGCTTATTGGCTAGTAGTACAAAAGTGCCACCAACAGCAAAGAGAATGAACATGTTAGACTGTTAATTCCTTAGAGCATTGGATCCTTCCGTTGTGTACTACTGTAACAGTCTTTTTCATTTTCCCCTTCATTTTACTAATTATCAGTACCTTAATGATTGTACATTACTTTTCAGTTTAAGCGAGAAAAACATTCTATTTACCGTAATGTTGGTTCTGTATACATAAAATCAAGCTATGCTTTGGTTTTACCTGTATCTTCTCATTTTATGCTTCTTAGCAGAGACCAAAGAAAAACATTTTGAAAGCATATTTATAGCTATACAAAATATAGTAAAGGAATGTATACAGGTAGACTTTGCATATTTCAAATTCCTATTTCTAGTAAATATAGATTAATAGGCAGATTTATAAAAATGTTCTATTCATTCATGTAGAATTTTTAGAAGCTTATACCTAATGTAAAGGGATCAAACAGGCAGTATGTCTGAAGCCCTTATTAAAGTTGCCAACAAAGGTGTCTTTCATAGTAGTGCACCAGGGGGTTCCTGCAATACAGTAGCATAATGACACTGGGCCCCCCTGCAAAAAAATCTTTGGAAGGGCCTAGTGCAGAGTAGCACACCCACCCAGCCCCCTTCCCACCACCCCTATCCCTGTGCACTGACATGTCTGCCCACCCTGGCACGTCCCCCAGACCCTTTTACATTCAAATCCCCACTCTCGTGTAGTGGGGGGTACAAGGGGGCCCAGACCGTTGGGCAGTGTCGGACTGGGGTGCCAAGGGCTCACCAGAAAACCTTAGACCTTAGGCCCACTCTCCCCTTCTCTGTTCACTAACTTTCTTTAGTCTGTTAATTACTTCTTTTTAGATACTATTATCTATCCTTTCCTCTGTTTCTTCTGTTTCTTCTCATATAGAATTGAGTAATGGCCATGGTATAGGCATACAAGGCAAATGGTTGGGTGAGCAGGAGGGCCCACTGAGAGTTTTCCTGGTATCCTGGTGGGCCAGTCCGACACTGCCGTTGGGTCTGATTCCTCCAAATGTTAAGCTCTGCTGCAACAATTGTTTGCAGGCAGTTTAGTACTTATCCACTCAGCCTGTGGGTCCATCTGTTGGCAGCTCTTGAGTCAGCCCATGTATGGAACAGAAATTACCTTGATAATGCTAAAATGCATTGTAAGACAAAAAACACCCCATGTGCTCAGTTACAGGTGATTTTTAACTTTTGCCACTGCCATTTCATATGGGACTGAACTAGCTGTTTCTTTGCCAGTAGGCCTCCCCCCAAAAAATCACCCTCCACCTATGTGTCATATTAATTAACAAAAACATTATAGTCATATATGTGTATATTATTTATATGAAAAAAAGTATACAATTCCCAAAACAGTAAAACTTGGCCCACAGTGTTGCAAAATAAGCAAAATTTAAGTTTAGATTAGACTACACGCTTTTGCTAATGTTACACATGGTGTTTTCTCCTATGTGTCAGCCATGACAAGAACGGCATTTCCTGTTATACACATGGGTGTGATTTCAGCTAGAAAATGCCTTTTCTACCCAAAATCCACCCCACTTGGGCATTGGCTAGCAGTACCATTCTTGTCATTGTCTACATGTGGGGCAGTAGTTGACCACTGGTGAAGAAACGGTGTTACATGTGTATTAGCGTCAGTAATCCCCTTACCTACCCTGTTGGCAATTGCACAATGCTGTAAATTCCTGTGATAAAGGCTGGCCATGAAAGCACATATATGCAATAAGCAAGACATTAATGCGCATAAGCTAACTTTTGGATTTATTTACAGTAAAATTGTAATTCTATTTATGCAGGGACAAAAAAAACCCAAACAATAAATCGGCACATGATGCATTCCTTAGTAACTATCAAGCTTAAGGTAGAAGATATAGTTATGCAGCATAGGCACGTGGTGAAAAAGTAGATTCATAGTGTTGTTGCATTTGTATATCAAGCCTTTGCATGTTAGTGTATGTTCAGGTGGCAGTTGCCCAGGTTTTCTATGCTTGTATGTGTATCAGGGCAAGTACAGATTTTTCAAGATGCACATGTAATAAATTCATAAGTGTTCTTCATATAATGGCATACATTGGATTTCTTCACATAGTAGTTACAAGAATTGCTTACATATAGGTCTTATGCAGAAAGTTAATATCTACAAATGGCATGCAAAGAGCTAGTGTGCTCCTGTAACATTCAATAAATAGCTCATTACTATGAATAATTTTACTGCAATAAAATACCTTATAAAAACATTATTATTTATTCTTATTATTATTCTTATTATTATTATTATTATTATTATTAAAGGTGCACCTCTAACAAATGCATCCTTATCTGTTGACAGGTGCTCTCCATGAATATACCATATGGTTCAAGTGTAAGCAAGAAATTTAGGAAACCACAACAATTTAAATCCAACACAGTCACTTGTGAAACTAATCAGAGGGGGAGTTTTGCATTATCGCCATTCCGTGTGGAGTAAAGAAAAAAGATTTACACTTCTAAAATGATAAGGAGCTTTCGACTGCACGCAGAGACAGCTCATATGTAAAATCACTGCCAAAAAATAAAGGAAATTCCAAGAAATCCTCAGTACAGGAGAGTTTACTTCCAAAGCCAGATGTCTATTAAACTGTAGGCTAAATTCGCAGATCAAGCTAATTTTTATGGGCACCACTAAAAACGACTCTAAAATACTTACCAATATACAGTATAACATGTATTATCTAAGAGTGTTCATTTTAAAAGGCTTTATATGTCCTGTGACATAAAAACAGTGATGAGATGCATACATCTACATATATTCCTGCGTCACAATCAGTCGTATTGCGACTTTGTCTCAGTTATGTCAGTCCACATGGCTGTGCGTTTTACTGGGTTTATGATGAAAAGCATTTATTATTGTTTTATATAGAGAAAGTACGTCTAAAGGACTCAGTTTATTGAATAAATATATCAATAACTTGAGAGATGAAAAAGTGTGACAGTTTTAAGAACTATTAGTAAACAGATATGCATATAAATAAAGCTGGAAGCCCAAGCTTACAGTCAAAAGTTCTCCTACATTTTCCTATTCAGAAATATATCAAACTGTCACTTTAGCATTTTAGAAGATAAAGAATCTTTATCCCTTCCAGTATTTTTTGGCCTGATTTTATAGTGTTGTGCAATGTGGTGAAGAAATACTTTGACGCTGAGATACTACAGCTGAAAAAGATGAGTGTTTACTGACTGTAGGGCTATGGCTATGTGTTTACCCACAAAAGTCCCTGAGGTCCACAACATAAATTGTGCCGGGCATGAAAGAGACTCACCATTCCCTCAATTACAACTTCTCAGAAACTGAAGATTAGCTAATGTAAAACATAAGGATTTTATAAAATGTCTCCTACATACTGGGGATTTCTGCTTAGTACAGAAAGTTCTAGATTTTATTTATAGGTCTCATATGTACTATCTTCAGATGCAAAATCTATTGCGTAATACATTAGCTGTACGTCACATTACAGTGTTTGCAGAGAAATATTTTATCCATTTTACAAAAACATGAAAGATTACAAGATTTGCAAGTTTTCTTTTGCTTTCTTTAAACAACAAGCAATACATCTTTTCACTTATGTGTTATTCTAGTGGATCATTATAGTGTTTTTGAAAGAGATCAGAAAATTATAAACTAGAAGGATCTCTGCCTGAGGACTCTGAACCATACAAGCAGGGGCAGGCCAAGATGACCGGGCGCCCTAAGCAACCCGGTCGGCCAACTCCGCCCACCTCCCCGAGCGGCGCATGCGCGCCAAAGCACAGGAGGAGGAGCAGGGGGGCAGTGCGATTAGATCGGTCATTGCCTCCACCGCTAATGACAAGTGGTGGAGGCAATGACAAAGTAGCACTAGGGGTAGGTAGGCAGGAGAGGTACCTGCCTGGCGCCCCCCAATCGTTGCGCCCTAGGCAGCTGCCTCTTCTGCCTACCCCTAGTTCCGGCCCTGCATACAAGGGAAGGGCCTAGATGGCTAGAAGATATAGGCGTCCATTTACTAAAGTCCATTAAAATTGTCTATGACTTTCCGCAGGTTATCGCAGAGAATATTCTTGCGCCAGAATATTCACTGCATCAAAGTTTACTGAACAGCGATGTGTGTGGAAATCACTGCGATCATTCGTGTTATTTACGCAAACATACCAATTTACGCTGGCGTGAATTTTAGCATGTTGCGAATATTCTGGCGATAAAATAATAATTGGTGTTTAGTAGCTGCTACAAAGTAGCTCCGTGTGTCTTCACCCTTATGCCTCATTAAAAATTAAATGAAACAGTGTCATGAAAAGTCATGTGCTTTTATCTGCATTTTTATTGTAATCTTGTGATAAATTGGCCTCCCTGCTTTGGTTTTTTCCTGGTTACTTTCTTCATGTATTGTTTCTCTGTTTTGCTGGTTAATATCTACTGCAAACCTTTCTTTATTGCTCGTGCCTGAAAAAAATACATATTTCTGCAGCAACAAATTCATATGTAGATGTCATTTCGGGGTAGTGATTGCAGTAAAAAATAGTACATTTAAATTACTACCTTGTATGTGCTAAGGCAAAAACAATTATGTCACTATTTGTGCTTTACTGTGCTTGTGCATCAGATTCCTATTTTGTTGGTTGAGAAATAAACCAAACTCCCTATGTTGTTGCACTCGCTATACTGAGGGCAGCTTTTAATGTGCAAACCATATTAGTAATAATTAATGTAGCACTAAAGTTTATCATATCATCTTGTATGTTATCTCAATGAACCGCGTACTAAGAGGTCTGACCTCTCATTTGCCACTTCTGTTTAATCTTTAGCTTCTCCAATTTATTTTTACTGTTAGTTCCTTCTAAAAACAGGAAGCGATTTTACAGGAATAAAATATATTGATTTTAACTATACTGAGCTAAATAAATGGATAAAAGAAAAAGTAAATACAAGCAAAATGGTACAGCAAATGGCTTTCACTTTCTACAACAAAGGTTGAACCATAGGCTTTAAAACAAGGGCTTTTAGAAGAGTAATTTTATAAAAATACAGGTATGTGCTCCCTTAACCACAAACCAGTATCCAGTAATCACATTATAAGTAGACCATTTGCCTTAGTAATTTAAGGAAATAATTGTAATTTTTAAAAATATTTTTTCTTTCTAATAATAAAACAGTGCCTTGTACTTGATTTTAACTAAGCTACCATGAATCCAAATTGGTGGTAATACAGTCCTACTGGATAGACTTAAGTTATGGTATGATATGATGATATAAATTACAGAAAAATCCTGGGTCCCAAGTGTTTCCAATAATAGATCCTATACCTGTATATGTAGGGGAGATATGCCAATATTTGGATTAGGCAAGAGATAGAGAAAAATGTTTATACTGATGGTTTATTCCTCTCCAGTTTAATCAATTGCCATATAGCTCACTGCTGTTAGAATTGAAATGCTGAGAGCACATAGCTGAAATTAAAGGAGTTTTATCTCCTAAAACGATTTGCACTGTACAGCCTGTGAAATGATATGGACTTATTTTCCTTCTGTCCAGAGTTTTGGGCAACTGGAAACTTTTTATAAATAAATAAGATGGGCTTGGTCAAAGTTCTGTGTTTTTCATACTGCAGCCTAGAGACGTAGCGAACCTCACAAAAAACTTTTGAACTTTTGCGAACTTTGCGAACCCCATAGATTTCAATGGGAAGGCGAACTTTAAAACCTAGAAAAGCCATTTCTGGCCAGAAAACTGATTTTAAAGTTGTTTAAAGGGTGCCACGACCTGGACAGTGGCATGCAGGAGGGGGATCAAGGGCAAAAACTTCTCTGAAAAATACGTTGTTGACACAGCGTTGCGTTTTGTGCTGTAAAGGGCAGAAATCACACTACATTTCTAAACTTGTGTAATAAACTGCTTTAAACTGTCCGGCGTCTACATGCCAATCAAGTCGTGTAAAGGCTACAGCCGGTTCACACGCAAAGACAAAACGCCGCAGTAGTGGATACGGAATATATTATTGCTGGTGGAAAAACATCGCTCAGGTGATTTTATTGCAATGCAATGTCACTACTATGTGTAACGTGTTTGGTGCACTACTATGAACAACAGCAAACAGCACTGGACACGTTAAAGAACAGTAACTTAAATTAAAAAAAAAATTAATAATAAAAAAAAAGTGATCTCTGGTTGGTGCTGGGGGTGAACTACTAGGAGCAGCACACCAGTCCCCAACACAGCTAGACTAATAGCACTGGGCTCTATAAATTACAGTATCAAAGTAAAAAAAACACAAATAAAAAAAAATTATGTTTATGTGTGGTTGGTGCTTAGTGCACTACTATGAGCAGCACACCTGTCTCCAACACACACAGATGGAGCTGCAGTACACAATGAAAAGAAGACTAGAGTAACAGTAATCAGAAAATAAAAGCAGTCCTTACAAGGACTATTGGGTTACAGCAGATGAGATCAGCAGGACAGCTGCCCACAGCAGCTACATACAGAGCAGTAGAAAGTAGATTACTAGTCAGCAAAGCTACCTAAACTGTCCCTCAAACCCCTGCACAGCTCTCTCCCTATGCTAACTCATCAAGCACACACAGGCAGAATGTAAAATGGCTGCTGGGCTTCGGTTTATATATGGAAGGGAGTGGTCCGGGGGTGGTCCAGGAGGGAGAGCTGCCTGATTGGCTGCCATGTATCTGCTGGCTCTGGGGTGAGAGGTCAAAATTTGGCTCCAGCTAAGGCGAACCCAAAATTGCGAACTTTGCTAAAAGTTCGCGAACTTGCGAACTTGCGAACACCCGATTTTCGTGCGAATTAGTTCTCCGGCGAACAGTTCGCTACATCTCTACTGCAGCCCACAAAATCTAACAATGACGGTGTGTTTATTCACTGCTTGACCTCTTTTCTCAGACAGTCAGGTAGGTGGAATATACAAGTACACATGTGAAATCACTTGCTCCAAATGCAAGGTGGCCATGTATAGAACAGGTTAGGGAGGTCCCTGGAACCATTTAAGAGTCCCCAAGAAAGTATTACTAATTTTTTTTTTGTTTGTTTATTTATTTATAAAGATCAAGTTGCATTAACCAAACTATGAAGCAACAGGCAATATAATTCTCCTGTTAATTCCCACCCCTACACCCCTTGCACAAAATAAGGCTAATAGTCGAAAGGAATCAAGGAAATATTTCCCCCAAAGCTAGGGCAAGTGGAATGAAAAACCACCCAGTGTAATCAAAGATTGACTTTTAACATTTAAAAAATGCTTAAAGTAGATACAGTATAGATATAAATAAGAAATAAATAGTGTTCCAATCAAGATACACTGTAAAGGCAAATCCCTCTGGCTAAACAGCAGTACAAAGTATTACAGTAAAGATGGCCACAGAATACTACATTAAGATGCTCTATAAAATATCCATTACAGAGTTGTGGAATACTAAATGCCTATTGTAGTTTTTCTCAAAGTAACCATGTGCTAAAATCTGATCGATAGTAAATAAATATTCTCCCTTCTAATGTGCATTTGTAACCCATCATCCAGAGCTTATAGCATTAGTTCCTTGATCCTGGTCATTAGGTGATGTCATGTCGTTGAGAGATTGGGTTGGGCTGGCATGATTATTTTTTTCTGGAGCAAGCCTAAGTGATGTTAGCCTTGCTCCCTGGGGTGCAGCCTTACAAACACTATCAATATTGGCACTAATTCAAGTGGAAAGACCATGGTCACGGTGGCAAAACTAATGTGTTAACAGTAAAGTATCACTGCAGGAAACAAAAGGGAAAGTATGGATTATAACAACTTGGCTGATTATTTACTCAAAAAGAAATTAGGTTTGTTTTGCTTTTACTTAAATACTTCATTGAAGTATTTATTGAAGCTGGTATACTTTGTCTTCTTAAAAAAGTGTTGTACCACCTTATAGTATGATTGATCAGTTAAGTTAAAGATACATTCTGATCCCATAAAATGCTTTCTGTGTTAGTGCTGCTGGTATGAAGATAACAATAGTTAGTAAATCAGCACCCAAATTTTTGTTGTTGTCTTATAGGTTGATTGGCTATCACTTCCCCCACTCCCCAACTCTTCTATCCTCAAAAGAATTACCATATATTGAACAAAAATAAATGGTCATGCCAGTAACTATTACAGTTGTTGCCTATTTTATATCCCTTGTGTTGTCTTATTCTTAGTGATCTATTGTTTTTCCATAACTGCACTCTCATGTTAGCAGTGTGTCGACTAACAAATGTATAGGCAATTAACAAGGTGTATATTATCCCTAATTTCAATTGTTGTAACCAGGGTTGGAACTAGGGGTAGGCAGAAGAGGCACCAGCCTAGGGTGCAACAGAGGGTGGGCGCCTGGCTGGTACCTCTCCTTTTACTTACCTCTCTTTTCCTCTTGCCCTTTTCCCCCACTGGACACCCCAATGGTACTTTGTATAGAGCGATCCCATATATCCCACATATGTAACGATTATATTGTAACATATATAATTCTTGTACATTCTGGAGTGTTTATTGAGAAAACACCTTAGCAAGGTAGAACAATAGTATAAGTGAAAAAGTTATTTCCATCAACAAGTGCAGTGAGCAAAGTGCAATATTCAATTGCAATCACCATATTTTTTTCCCTCAATGCAGAGTTTTTCCTAGACTTTCTAGAGCAGCAGCGTTTCTGGGGCAATGCTATCCGTCCAAACCCCCTCTGCAATTAGAAAACACATCTGTCTGGCCTAAAAACATACAAAAACGTACAGGAAAGTGTGCATTTAAGGTGCACGATATGGGCTTCAGGGGGACACCTAGTGCAGATAGGGTTAATACTTTTACTCAATCAAATTAGGTGGCCGGCGGGAAGTGGATCTGCCTGTAGAGGTGAAAGGGGTGGGCTGTTCCCAGTGTGTAAGAGGACCAAGGGGCATTTAGACAAAAGCCTGAGATAAAGACAGAGAGTATCTGAGATTGAGAGACAGAGATCCAAGGGGCCTGAGTTGCCTGAGCTTGAGAGAGAGAGTGACAAGGGGCTTTTCACTGTGCCTGGAGAAAGGTAGTGTTTGGGAAAGTGCAGCCGTGAAGCTGACTTGGAAGTAGGTTGTGTGGCCTGGCTAATAGAGAGAAGTTATCTCTGAACTGCGAGTAACAGGGTGCTAACCTTGTGGTTTTTCAGAGTTTGGGAGAGGCCCTGGGGTAGTCAGGAAGACTAGAACCTCATCTACTAGGGAAACTGTTTTCAAGTTGAATAAACTGCAGGCAGTGTTTTTGTGTCTCTTTAAACCTGCTTGCCGACCATTTCAAAAGCTAATCTTCCCACATATATAACTGTATTCTGAGAATAGAGAATCCTCTTGCTGTAGGATAAGCACTTTGATACTTTATTAGTTAGCTATTACCAGAAGGGGAAATAAATGTAATCACTTCCTTGAGGTTGGTGCTGAATACATGTTAAGGTACTTTCACATTTTGTCTTGAGTAAATTGCTCCCACACTGACTACTGTAATAACCAGATCTGTATGTTGACTCACACACTTCCGTTAAGTGCTTCTCTTAAGAGTATCAACTTCCTGATTGCGGTATAACAGGTAATTGTGCTTTAATGGCAATCTTACTTCTCTTTGACAGACCCTGGGATTTAATGGTTCAGGGATATTAAAGAAGAACTGTAAGTTCTGAACAGAAACTTAACCAACAGATATTACATATTCTATTAAGTGAGCCATTAAATCTTTTCAAATTGATATATGCATTTTCACCTTACTTACTGAACACCAGACAGGATGAAATAAAGTTTCTAATTGTAACTGCATTGTTAAGTAACACTGGATTCAGATTAAATGCAAATTGCTTCCAAATGGATACGAGAGCAATATTCAAGTGGTTGCCTGCCTGCGACAGCATGTCTTACTGTCATCCAACTGTTTTATTTATAGAAAGTCTGTCTGTGTCTCTCCAGAAGCCCCGTTACTTAACAGAAGAGCAGATGAGACTCCCTGTATCCCTTCCTGTCACCTGCCTGTGTAGAGCTGATGTATCTGTGAGGTGGCTATGTGCTCTTCCTTTCTAAAATGCAGAGTAAGCCATGAACAGAAGGAGAGGCAGGGTTATAGTGACAGGAAAGCAAAGCACCAGCTGTCTGGAAGGGATATAGAAAGGCTCTGAAGCTTATCTGCTTCCTGCATCCACATAATAATTATAGCAATAGGAGCACCACTGATCTTTGCCGTGTATAACTTAACAGTATTGAGTAGATTACCTGGTTTTTCAGTCATGCATTAAAGGGGACCTGTCACCCTAAGAAATAATTCGAAATTCTTTTCTATTGTGTTTGTTAAGCAAAATAAACTTCACTTACACTATATAAATAATATAAATCTTGTTTCCTTCAGTCCTGGAATTACACAATTACATCAAGTAGGCAGGAGCCATTTTGGGGACACTGTTATTAAGGCAAGCTTTGTATCACCCCAAAATCGTGTGTATGTGCCAGAATGGGGGACCAGATGCCCAGGCCTATGTACTGGCTACACAATTAGATGGTTAGGAGGGAGGGGGAAAGTAAGAGCTGAATTGAATGATAAAGTCCGTGTCTGCCCCGCCTCTATGCCTTAGGCAATATATGATTGACAACTGGGATTTTTAAATGCCTTTATAATGGGTTTGGATGTGTTAATATAAAAATGAATTTGGGTTTTTTGTTTAATTTGAAAAGGACTTTTATTTTACAGCTTTTTATGTCTGGGTGACAGGTCCACTTTAAAGTAAATAAGCAGCATCTTACAGGTTTCCATACATTTCCAGCTACATACTACTATATTTCAGTAACAATATGCAGAAGGCATGCAAGAGAAATTTTAATAATGCATGAACAGCTCCATTAGCTGCCTCGAGGAGAAAGTAAAACACATTCTGGAACATGCAATAAATAATACATTGCTTCAAATCTTTGTCTGTTGATGTCATTTATTTAGGTTTTCCTTAGGTCACAGGAATCGGCAGCATCCACAAATCAGCAAGCGTAATTAAATATTATGTTATATATATGGGTAGATAGACAGATGGACAGAAAAGTCAATACACATCCAACCAGCATGCAATAGAATAGAAACGTATTGCTAAACTGGATGCTCTCCATATTTGGATATTTGTAGATTTAAGAGGAAATGACTGCTGCAGCTGAATATTTATCACACAATACCATTTGTTTGCTAAAAGGAATACTAGTGTTGTTTTAGACACTGGCTTTGTTCTCGGTGTTGTTTCTGAGGACCTCCAAACCAAAGGTCACACATTAAATTCTAAAGACATTCACATCACAAAGTTATCTGCAAGTAGGTGATAAAATGGCACATACAGTGAGAAGGAACAGACAGAGGGTCTGATTGTAGTATATAGCACTCTCATTTTAAATGAATTATTAATTGTCACATACATTATATTATATAAATGCTGACTTAGGACTCTTAGACAGGGGCAATTAGCCTTGTGTTCCTGTGTGGTGGAATCCATTAAATAATGGAAGGACTGCTGTATGTGGCACAATGTACAACAGCCCTGTCCAATAAAAGATAAGTCTTGGTGATTTCCCTCACCTCCTGGTACTGCAATTGTGACTTTATCTCCCTGTGGTGATATAAGGTACATGTCACTGGCACAGCATCAGAGGCATATTAGGGAAGTTAAAAAGGCAATGGGCTTATATGTTTCTGGATAAGACTAGTTTCCATTCAGATGTGAAAAAATACTCTACACATGGAATTAAAACAATAGGAAATGCGTTGGCCATTTTAGACTAAATGAAACTATTTTGTTTTTTGGTGCAAATTAACCAAATTAGCATTCATAGTAATGAATAATTTATATTTTGCTCATTTTAGAAATGCTGACAAGCAGAATAAGAAACTAAAAGTCATAAAGTTTGTACCAGTTTAATATCCCATAGCAAACAGTAGGGAGTTTGTACTGGTTCTGTTTAAAAGGAATCCCCTTACTGGGTGCTATTAGATAATAGCCCTGGTGGAACCCTTGTATTACATTATTTCATATATGTCTAGTTTCTGCACCACCACAGTTTCCCATGAAACTGCCTTAGCAACTAGTGACTGTGCTGAGAGCACTGCATGGAAAATAATGGACCAAATCCTTTCTTCTGGCACTTGGAATAAATGATTTGGACATGTGTGGCCCTTTTCCATTTCTCCACCTGCCAGTGCACCACCTAAAGTTGTATCAGCAGATTAAATTTTAGTGACGCATAAACTGCAATTTGACCTCTGGAAAAATATTTAAAACTAGAAATCCATCTTTCAAATTGGTATGCACAGTGAAGAGTACTGGCTTGTAAACACTTCAAGGTTCTTACAATGTCACTGGATATACTGTAATAAATGCTAATGTAAAAAGAGTTAATGCAAGATGACATTCCAAGCAACTATCCCATTTGCTTAAGTTCTCCTGCTCATATGACTACATTTTTTCAGTATTTTGATATTAACTCTTAGTAAATCACACAGCTAGTATTTCTTTGCTTTTAAGGTATGGTACAGTTGTGTAACACTACCTTGAGTTCAAGCAGTCATTATCAAATAGTAGCCTAACCCTACTACTAGCTGGATCAAACTAATTGATGAAGAAACTCCTAAAAATTAAGTCATGCAATATTTTAATTAAAAAATGTTATTTTATTATTTCTGGGCGAAGTACCAAATTGGTGCAAAACCTAGCATTTGATATGAAGATGTCGTGTCTCTCTGATTAGTGTTTGGCACATTTTTTTTCTTTATGTTGCTTTATAGTACAGAATGTTTCTATGCAAATCTATTCAATTAAGTCCAAAAAATAATGTATTATTTCATTTAGCTCAATGCTATCGCATCAAAGTGAATGATCAAATGGTACATGGAAATGCATCACCGAAATATGTTAGTCAAGTCAGAACTAATTAGCCTGTTCCCAGAACATCATTTCTCTTCAAGTGAAAATTGGCCTCGTGTAAAATGTTTAATATTACCAGTGCTTGTTAAGTGCTGTAAATGTGAAGCATTTTGTGTGTAAAAGGGTGAATCCATCTACTCATTTATGATAATTCCTAATAGATTCACACACATTTAAAAGTAATATATATATAAATATATATATATATATAATATTTTTTTTTTTTTTTCCCAGCAGAAAATCAGAATTAACAGATTTTACATGTCTAGATTGGGGAATGTGCATTTAGTAGCAGTAACCTGTGACTCAGCTAGGTGTAATGTAAACTTAGGGGCAGATTTATCAAAATGTGAGTTTAGAGTTTAACTGAAGGCCTCATATTTTACAACAGGGGCTACATTATTTATTACACACATTTCAATGAGTTTTGTGACAGGAATTACATCACTAAGTACTAGCGATGAGCAAATTTTTTCGCCAGGCTTGGATTCGCAGCAAATTACAGCATTTTGCAGTGGGAAAATTCATGAAATTTCGCTGCTGTTGCATGACAAATTGGGCGCGGTCGTGTAAAAAAAACGCAAGGGCAGCAAAAAAAAATGTGGGTGACAAAAAAAGGTGCGGGGGACAAAAAAAATTGTGTGACAAATGCATTTTGCAAATGTTAGTGATTTAGTGATGACATTACTAAGCACACGGATATCATTTATAATTTACAGAATATTTATGGCTCTTGTGTATTCTGTTAATATGCAGTATATACTTATCTATATCTATATATACCTGTATGCATGATGTAGTTACCATTACATGTATACCCATTCTTTTCACCAGCCAGCTGTCAAGAGATAAACACTACCAGAACATTGTAAGCTCTTGTAAGCAGGGCCCTCAAATCCTAATGTTTTATTCTACAACACTTGTTTTTTCATTCATTTTGCATCCACTTACTGATGCTTTAGAAATAATTGTCGATGATGAGTCACTCCCAAATGCCAAATCTAGTCCATAAAGGCTGTCTGTACATATGGACTATGTACTGTATTATGTGCTGCTGCTCACTCTAACAATTCTAATAGCAACCTATGTCCTTTCAGTGTGATTAATTGAAGCAATTTGTTTTTCCGACTATTAAAAATGATGGCTTCATAATGGACACATAGACTATTTATCAAGTGTGTGCAACAGCTTCTTCACTTGTGATGAAAAATTGCAGATACAACTTGCAAAGTTACAAAGTCCCTGATTTTCATAAATCTCATGTCCCAGAAGATCAATGAGGTATGTGGAGTTACTGGCTCTGTAGTTATTAAACATACATGTGTATATTTGGAAGTTATGCTGTAATGGATAAACAAATGGCTGCTCCAATGGCAAAGCTGTTCATCACCAACAGATCATTTTTTTCCTTGTGAAATTTGGTGTCATTACCCTCAATTCCCAGCATCCATTTCCTATTAAATGATAAACAAAGCATAAATACTTTATGAACAAAGCACCTTAGACTAATGTCTTTAGCAAAACAATCTATAATGTGCTAGATAAGAATAAATAATGGATTATAAAAGACAATAATGCTAATAATGTAAAACAATCTGAACTTTCCCTCCTGTTCTTTTCCAGTTACTTCAGAAAAGATGAAATAACCATGACTGTTGCCATGTTCTGTTCTCTGTAATTAATATCAGTGATGGAGACGTGGTCACGTGCTAAAAACGTACAGTAAAGTCCCTTTATGTGTTGTTGCAACATAATTGCTTATTGCTGTGGGTGTTTTGTGTTTCTTAACTATGCTAAATACTATTTATGTTTTATCTACAACAGATGTCTGTTATTCACTACTTGAATGGAAATGTGGCCCTGAAATCACTGTATGTTTTTTCCATTTGATGCATTCCTCCCTGTTGCAATAGGCGAGGACATTTGAGCATTTTTAGGCCATGAAAACTGACAGATGCCATGTATGTCTGTGCTGCTGGAAAATGAGGCAGATAGCAGCACCTTAGAATTTTCTCTGCCAGCATATTTTCTCCATTGCAGTATGAAAGTTATTAAATGGAAAGTTTTCTGGCTGATGCATATTAAAAAATGACAGCACTAGGCCAAAGGCACACATGGTGCTTCTCAGCCAGGCACATTTTAGCTGGGTGAAAAGGGTCACATTTAGATGAGAAATGCCTGAAAGGGTAAGGAGTTTCAGGTATTTCCCATTTAAATGAATGGTAAACACAGGAGATGGTTTGTGTCGTTGTTAAGCCAGCTGGAAAGCATGGGCCTGTAGAGTGACATTAATGCCATTAGCCTTAAAGGGGAGCTAAACCAAAGTGCTTCTATGAAAACATTTTGCAATTTACATTAATATTCTATTTTTAGTGTTTTCTGTGATATTTCCATTTTTAGAATGCTAATAGCAGGCTTTTATCTTAAGTGAAAGTTAGCAGCCCAAGGGTTACTATTGAGATAACAGATAATAATCCAGCCCTTACCTGGAACACTAGAGAATATACATGACAGGAGCATCGTTGGAGCTTGACCTGCCCCTCGCCAACCAAACCCCCACCCCTCCTATACTTCCTATCCCCAAAAAACACAGAGACACCAGTTTTGGGATGAAAATGGCCGCAGAACAATTATTATCAACTGAAGTCTTCATCTAAAATGTAACATAAAGAACAAATAGCATATCATAAACATCTCATAAACACAGTCCCACGTAACACAAATATTTGTATAACAAACAATTAACTCTTAAACAACCTTGTACCGTAACAACCCAATAATTGTGCAACTAGCACCGCCAGCTGCCATTCTAGCCCGGAACCACCTACTCCCCAACAAAATTCACTTCCTGATACGCTTCCTTACCCCTGAAGTGCCAGGCATGCCAGCCCCAATTAACCGTGCAACTCCCTTCCTAACCTAACCATTGCTTTCCGGACTCAACCACCCCGCCACCAACACTTCAGTACCAACATCTGTGTAGGGAGGGTAGGCATTTTACTGTGCTGCCTAAAATGAAATGGGAAGGGGGAAAATTCTTTCACTATTTATACCCCCTACTGATGCTTTTCCCTGCAACTACCAAAGCCACCAATCCCCACCAACTGGGAGTGGCTTCACAAACCCTACGGCTCTGTCATGCCCCTGCTTCCCTACACTTTGCTACGGGTCATTGGGTTACTGTATATTTAATGATTGTGAAATATGTAAAGTGTACTTTTTTTGACTGCATTATCTAAATAAAAGTTGGAATAGAGAAAAAAGAAAGTGCATAGACAGTGCTCTTGGCCTTTTAACACCCGTTGAGCTGAAGCCGGCCTAAGCCTGTCTAAAATGATGCTTATATCTAAGAAACCACTTAAAATTGAAAATGTATGTAAAAAGTGCTTAGAGGACCACTCTAAATAAGTTTACCAATTCTTTTTTTAGGGTTTAGATCTTCTTTAAGCCCAGAGACAGAATTGAAACTGTCATGTGGCCCATAAGCACTGAACATGTCTTGCTGTATTTTTACTATGTTGCAATATGATTGTATGGATCAGATGAATGCCTTACTAATCCCTGCATCCAATGTGAATTAATTAGCTACGGACATTTGGTCGAGAGTTTTGCCACAGTCTTAGGTTGTAAATAAAATTATATTTAAAAGGCCATTCACACAGTGTTATTATTATTATCTTACTCTCCTAGGCCCTTATGTTACGCTATATCAAGCTCCAAAAAGTTCCATAATAATTTAGTAGATAGTGTATGTCAATCAACTAATTTTTAAACCACAAATATATAGTATAGTATTTTAAAAATAGAGAGTAATAGGAGTCTAAAGAGGCCACAAGAAAAGGGAGGTAATTTAACCTACAGGCTTTAAACCTATTACAACATAAAACTAAAACATGCTTATTTTGCTCTTCCTTGGAAATATTTGTTTCTGTACTCTGCTTTGCTGAGTCTTTGAATCCATTGGGTGCCTTTTACAACATAGTGAACCAAACAATCATTTTTTGTCCCTCAAATGTGAACTTTATAAGTACTTTCAGTTTCTAGCTTCTATAAGCAATATTTATTTCTGTTTTGTCTGCTGACTGGGTACTTAATAGTGATGCAGAATTTAGAGTAAAGTGTGTTAGCATAATCATCAATACTTTGCATGGAAAACAGAAGCATGTGTGTATTTTGCTGACTCTATCTTCAGGTATTTGGATGCACACCATGAGGATATGCTCTTGCAACTTAACTGACAGCCTTCCATGCCCCAGTGCATAACTGTAAGTAGTCATCACTGTGCACAAGAGGGATAAACATAACAAAGGGGTCCTAAGCTGGCCATACATGTTCATGGTCTTCTTCCAAAGAACGCTCGGATATCAGTCGTACATTTAAATGCAACGATCTGAAACTAACATTCAGACTGAAATTGTAGGATAAAGCCCTTCAAATTGGAGGATGTTCTGAACATAAAATAATTGTCAGACAACAATCGTACGAAAGTAACTTCCATTGTAGGTCCCCAAAGGATATTGTCTGATACACAATACATGCAGAATTTTTCATTAGCCGACCAAAATTTTCTAACTTGACCAATCGACTAAACAACCTGTCACCATGGTGCAAAAATTATCAGGACAATAATTTGGAGCCCACAAACGGTCCGAAAATCATACAAAACTAGGTTTACTAGGACCAGCTTTACAAATATAGAACTTCCCATTTATTTGGACTTAACTGGAAACTCTGTTTTGTTGAATTAAAATGCATTTTATAGAACTCAGACAGCCTGTTACAAGTATAAATCTGTTTCAGTAAGTAACACATTTTATTCTTCAGTTTCTTTTCAAATTTGCCATTACATCTGGAAATAACAAGCCTACTAAATTGTTTATTAAGACCTTACAGCAGCAGTATCAGCATGAAATTGTATATAGAATTTCTCTAACACAGGTTTCCAAGATTAATATAAAAGAACTGTATATATGTATTTTTGTAATGCAAATTGTCCTTTGCAGGATACATTATTGGGATATTTCACCTTATTTTAGAAAGTGATGTAAGAAACGCTATTTGTTTTTGTGTTTTTTGAATCATGTAACTTATGCAGATTTCCATTTAGGAATGTAAACGTTATTTAGTTGCTTGGATATTTGTTTGCTATGAACCTTTAAAGTGGTTTAAAATGTAGGTTGTAAATGAAAAGGAGAGGAATTTTCCGTGTGCCCTGTACTTTACACATTACACATAGGCTCTACTCACAAGTTGTAAGTAGTCTGTATAGGCATGAGTACCTTTGTTAGCAGTATTTAACAGCGCACAAAACATTTTCTGCTTTCCATAATTTGGAGCACTGCATATCTCACTGCATATCAGCCTGCAGTATATTACTTATACACCATTATGGAGTAAGCTGTTTATTTACATTCATTGGTTATTTACATTTATTAGCTAAAATCATATTTTTGGGTGGCAGTGGCACCACATGCTGAGGGAGGTGCATGTCTTCAGGAAAACCAGGAAAGCAATGGGCCTGCAGGATCTTCAGTGCAGTGGCTGAAATGGGCATGGTTCAATGAGCATAAGACTGTAGCCTAGCACAACATCACTAATGACATCACTGCACACCAAATATTAGCCCTTTCTAGAGTAACAAATTAGTAAATGCACTTTCACACATCAAAATATTGCTGTATAGCATGTCTTTTTTTAGAGAAGTTTTCATTATATTTAGTAGTGTTAGTCCTTTTTTGGACATTATTTTATGTCTTTATATTTAATGCTTCATCTAGTATTTATGCAAGTGGATATATTTTCTGCTTTTTTCTAACGAATGTAGACAGGGTTGTCCTCTTTCTTTATTGTTTTTTGTTTTACCTTTGGCCAAATCAATGAGACCAAATCCAGAAATAATTTTAGACTAAAGAATAAATACTACTGAAATTAGAACTCTCCCGATTTTAGAAATCCAAAAATTAGGAAAAAAGCTTCAGCCGGTTTGCTGCAAAACATTTATTATGGGTAGTGATAACACAACATGTTTCGGGTCAATATCCTTTATCAAATGTACCGCTACCCATAATAAATGTTTTGCAGCAAACCTGCTGAAGCTTTTTTTCCTACTTTTTGGATTTCTACAATTGTATTTGGTTGCAGCACAGAGCAACAACTAGGAGCTAAAGCTTTTTTTCACAAGTATTTTTTACAAAGTTCAACAACAATTTTTTATTTTTGAACTCTCCCGATTTACCTACCTAATCAGACATTGCTGAGCTTAAATGCTTCCTGTGACATCTATAAAATATCTTGGTATACAATTGTGTATATCTATACAGAACTTGTATAGGAAGAATTTTACCCCTCTAATTGACTCAAGAGGGATGTATTTTAAAGATAATTCATGGATGGGTAGACTTGCAGTTATTAAAAGTAATCTGTTACCAAAGATGTTATTTATTGAGGACAATTCCCAAAAGATTTTTTCAAACCCTTCAGCATTTACTTATGGAATTTTTGGCGGAAATTGAAAGCATGGATTTCTTTCACAGTAAACATGAGGATAATGGAGTTGTGGCTCTTCCAAGCCTTAAGAAATACTATCGGGCGACTTATTTTAATTTCATATACTCAATTTCATGTACTCTTCCAATACACCTTAATGGGTTAAATAGAAAATGGACATTTCCTACAATTTGTTCTATAACCCAACTGTTTTTTACCCCAATTTCTTCCCTTAAATTTTGGGATGAATTCAAAACTCTGACCCAATGACTTTGGGACTTCATCTATCCTTTCCATTATCAACATTCCATGATTTAATTCCCAACCTCAATATAGGTGGGTTAATGCTGGCATTATGAAATTTAAAGACCACTTTACCAGTTACTGCAAGCCTTTTCTTATGTAAGGGAGGGATTTAAAATACTTCTTTTTATTTTTCCATTTCTGTTTTTCTACTATTTACAACTTAATAGTTTCCTGAAAGCATCTTCGCTTGGTAAAATCAAAAACCTTTTAAAAGGACAATTTAAACTATCCAATTTAATCCTTTAGAACTCAAGCTTTAGTCATTATTACACAATTTTGTCAGAGGTTAAAGCCAAAAGCTTAGATCCTCATATAGTGAAATAGGTGCAAACAAATTCAACAACTGATGCCAAAACTAATATGTATATATACTGTATATATCTTAGATTAACTTAGATTACTAATCACAAGGAGCTGGAGATCTGAAAATTCTCCAGACCGCAAAGAATTTATAAGCCTTATAAATATTACAAATACAGTGGAATATTTTGAAGCTAGGAATAAACATTCTTTGCATAAATATGATAAAAAATGGAGTCCTGTAAATGCTAGCATGCACTCTGTTGGACACTCTAAATCTGGATACCTACATCTTGACAAGTTATTTTTGGATTGATATATTTGAGTAGTTTTTATGTATTGTTTTTGTTTTTTCATTTATTTTTTGCCTGGTGCCACACAGGGTGGATTCTCAACCTAAACGCAGGCTGAGAATCTGCCTCTTTGATGGCATCAGCCTTCTAGCTTGCCTGTACCTAAAACTATTGCCCTGTGCGCAGGCACATGTGGCAGATTTCAGTGCAAAAAAGCACTCAAAATCCACTGTGTGCCTGCACCTGGGCTGATGCAATGGTTCCTAGTGCAGGCAAGGAAGGAGGCTGATGACAGCATAGGGCAGCTTCTCGCCCTGTGAGATCTTTATTCTGTTATTCCTTTTATCTCCTTTTTGTATTTGATTTGCTTATGTGAGATCTATGGTATTTGTTTTTCATTTCCTCTTTGTTTCTTGTTTTTTGTTTTTTTTTCTGCACAGGTATGGGATCCCTTATCCAGAAAGCTCTGAATTATGGAAAGGCCATCTCCCATAGACTCCATTATAAGCAAGTAATTCGAATTTAAAAAATTGTTTCCTTTTTCTCTGTATTGATAAAACAGTACCTTGTACTTGATCCCAACTAAGATATAATTTATCCTTATTGAAGGAAAAACAAGCCTATTGGGTTTATTCAATATTTAAATAATTTTTAGCAGATTTAAGTTATGGAGATCTAAATTACTGAAA
This sequence comes from Xenopus tropicalis, assembly GCF_000004195.4. Lineage (NCBI taxonomy): Eukaryota > Metazoa > Chordata > Amphibia > Anura > Pipidae > Xenopus > Xenopus tropicalis. The sequence goes on along the minus strand of NC_030678.2, from coordinate 105,922,936 downwards.
GATCCTTTATCCAGAAAACCCCAGGTCCTGAGCATTCTGGATAACTGGTCCCATACCTGTACTTTTTTCCCTTTTGTGTGTGCAAATTCTTAAAGGTTATTCTATTGGAAGATTTTTTTTGTGTATCATTTAATACAAGTTCATTTTCATTCTGTTAAATGATCTGGAAGCTTGTATTGTTTATGATAAACTTGTTGATGTTGCTTCTTCAACAATAAAAATTAATAAAAAAAAGATATCTGAATAATAGATTCCACATTATTACGTGCTGTATTTGCTGATAATTGATGCAGGCTAAACAGTATTTTATCATATTAAATATATGTTTATATTTATATTCTGAAATTATCATTATTAAGATATAGCTGACCAAATATAAGGCATCTAAGGCATCTAAAATATAAGGCATCAGCTGTTTTAGAAAGAGGTAAGCTCTGCCTTTTCTAGTTTATTATGCAACGACTCACTGCTAATTGTGGCTTTAAACAGTAATGGTTTCAAACTATATAGTTTGATACAGGCCTAGTAACCCATAGCAACCAGTCAGCAAAAAGACCACAGTGTTCCGGGTGTAACAAAACTTAAGGTGCGGCTGGGCGGCATGCATTCCTAGGCCTGGGCCTTTGTGGCCTTGCATAAAGCTGGTCGCCTGTTATTACACAGCCTAAAAATAGTGTTAAAATAAGTGCTACTGCAAGGAAACACAATGTTCAATCAGATCAATAGCAGCAAGCCATTCTGGAACAGAACAAGGCCAGTTGAGGTGAAGCTTACAAATGAATGTAAATCACCTATAAATACCTAAAGCTAATTAGCACAGAAGTGGCACACAGGGCTGCAATTCTTGTATTCTGTGTATGGCTCTGTTGTAGTTGATCCTTTCCAGCTTTTGCAAGATAAAGCTTCTGTGTGGGGAATTTACCATGTATTTCATAAGACCAGTATTATTTATTTATGAAGCATAGGCTACAGTTTTAGAAGCACTAGTCTGCTCAGGTCAGAACAAACCTTGGAATGTTCAAATACTTGCCTCATGTTTCATGTAAAATTAGCATTTTGCAAATGAAAGTGAATGGACCCTTTGTTTTATTGTTAAAAATATATTTTCAGTTTTTGATCTGTATCAGTTTTTTTAGTTAAATGGAAGGGGTGGGATTTACAATTCTTATTAGAGAAAAAACATAATGACGACTAATGGATTAATCTATATTAGACATGTAATACTCCTGTTTATGTGCAAGTCCAAAGCTCTCACCAACAGCCTTTGAATGGGATGTGCTGTTTTCAACAGCTGCTGGGCCACAGGTGGCACATCCTTAACTAATGGCCCAGGAGCTATTATGATTATTAATGTTGCATGCTATACCAGTATGATACTTGACTTAACATCCACCTGCCCCACAAATACAGTTGAGAATTCTTGTGACCTGCCACCCAGGAACATTGCGGTCATAAGAAAGAGGTATTCACCTCAAATCAAAGAGTTGCAGATATCCATAAAGAGATACATGTAGAAAGTGTAACTGTTGCATGGCAGCAGGAGAGATTTGAGTTAGGTAAGGTTTTGAGTCAGTTTTGAGTTAGGTTGAGTTAGGTTGCCATTTATGGAGCCCCCAGACCATTCAAATCATCCACACATATAAGAGGGGGTACAGAAAGTTAGGCAGAGAGGCAGCAGAGGACAGAGATCACCCCTGCTGTCACTAACATTTTACCATTGCACCAGTAGAATAATAAACCTCCACTGTGTATCTGTTGTTTCTCTATGCACATGTTTGTTTTCCTTTGCAATAATATTAATTAAAGTTTGATTTAGTACTTATCTCTGTTCTGAAACTGCTCATGTTGTAGAAAATGAATAATTGTGTATTTACACATAAGAGTTCACAACCTATGTGTGATCCTTCATTCTTGGGCTAATTAACCATTTCTTTATTTCATTCAGTTGTTTTCCTGTTTATTCAAGGTGGATAAACATACCGGATTATGTGGTTATGTAAAAAGTGTTCAACGCATGTGCACTGAGGGCACCTTGAGTGCTTAGCACAGGACCTATTCTTGGAATGCAGAATGGAGCATAGATGCATTATAGGCGCAGGCACCATCCTGTCTAGCACATATGGATGTTGCTTGCTGTTAAAATTTAGGCTCAGGGTAGTAACCCAGCAAAAGCATATTGCAATGCATTTATTACACCAAATATTTTATACTGTGTCATTTAGGGGGTAAATAGCAAAGTACTTTAACATTTCCACTTGCAATCAAATGGCACTAAGTAAAAGTCTAGTTTTCCAAAGGGTACAGCAGTTTTTAACAATGCGCAATATACATAATGTATTACACCCACTTAATTCAAAGGTTTCCATGGTAACCTGCAATTCCTATAAAGTGTGTTTTTTAATCTGCCACTTGAAATTTTTTTTGGCTTTGTTATATTTCAGACTGTAGTTATAGCTAATTTCTAAGTTCCTTATTAATAGAATGCCATCAGAATGCAGACAGAGTAGCTTATCAAGAGTTTAAGAACAGTTTTTGAATATTTGAAGCATTTTGTTTTGTTAAATTTTGAGCTAAACTTTTACATTCTGAAGAAAGCTGGAAATATTTTAAAATGTAAGGAATATGAACCCTTGGACTGGAAGACAAAGCATTATGGTTAAAAAAATGCATTTTCTGAAAATGGTTTACATTCATTTTTATGAATGTGCAGTTATGATATCTGCTTTATAAGTATATTAGTAGTTTGAATATATATATTAAATAATATATATATTTAATATAAATATTAAAATACCTATAGCATATAGGTAGCCAATAGCAATAGCACAATAATATGAAATAGGAAAAATTATGTGGTAATCCTGCACTTATTTTTCATTGTCAAATACAGGTATGGGAAATGTTATCCAGAATGCTCAGGACCTAGGATTTTGGATCCCCATACCTTCAGTCTACTAAATAATCTTATAAACATTAATGAAACCCAAAGGGATTGTTTTGCTTTCAGTATGGATTAATTATGTCTTAGGATCAAGTACAAGGTACCATTTTATTATTACAGAGAAAAAGGAAATATTTTTTTAGAATTCGAATTATCTGATTGAAATGGAGTCTATGGGAGATGGCTTTCCTGATAACAAATATTAAATGACCACTACACACTGACCCTAGTAAGTTTAAGGGCAGAATTTCCATTCTCTAATTTCTGCTTTTTTATGTAGGAGCATGCAACTCCACTATCCAGTATTAGTTATCCCTGGTATCCAGAAATCAATTTATGATGCCTCATACAACTGACATTGCAAAAAGAGTCATAACACCCCACCCATTTTATCTGCTTGGACTTGGAGAGTTAGCCTCCAATGATAGATCCCTGCTACCACGAGCAAGTAACCGCTCCAAAATGCCTTTCCAAATGCAACAACAGGAGTCGCAGGCAGAAAGGCCTATGCATCACTTCGGTTAGTCTCTTGCAGTAGCACAGAGTTATATGCGGTAGCAGGGATTTATCGCTCCATGGGCCATCAGCCTTAAAAGGTAGGTGATTATGAAGATTGTGCACAGCCAGATTGAGTCATGCAAAAAACGTGGGATTTATCTTTATTTGCTTTCTTGCCAAAAAGGAAAAAAACAGGAAAATTCAGGAATACACTCCCACCATGCAAGCTCTCTGTTTTCTCACTCCCTGCTAAAACAATCTTAAGCTAAAATTACAAGCTGAATCAGTAACAATTACTACATCTGTGGCATTAATATGCTTATCAATATTTTCCACAGTGATGTATATTACATTTGCAGAAAAGACAAATAAATAATTCCATGGGCATCAGTGCATGAAGTCAGTGGGTATGGCTCCAGACACTGAGAGTGCCAGCTGTGCTTCTCAATGAGTAAGTACAAATGCACTGTATTTCTTAGTACTTAAGACATTAAATATCATAATACCCTCTCAGGGTTATACAGATAGGACCAAAGTAACTGCCATATATGTACAAACATGCCAGTCATGCATCAATCCACTTTTGCCCTCTGACTAATACTTTCAGTACAGCTATGGCCGCGTTCACATTCCCCAAAAAAGTTGAGAAAAATGTACTATGGCAGAAGGTTTCTCAACAAATAAGAGCTCTGCTTCCATGCCCAGTGCTGGAATGCCACCAGAGATGGCCATGTCCTGCCTATTTGCTGCCTCTTTTGTATGAAGTGCTTTGAACACAGATGGGCACAATTCTTGTATGTGTAAGTAGCAAGTGCAACTCAGGGGTGGCACGGTGCACTGTGTTGTTTTACTCCTTCAACCCTTAAATACAAAGTAATTTAGCCAAGTGATCTATGATTTATATTGTTGAAAATAGACTAGCTTTAATTTTGTAGTGCATAACATATGTTTTACATTTAATGCAGAGCCAACAAGGACAACATTTAATTGCACAAAAAAGAGCATAAAATAAATCATTCTAAATGACTTATCTGCCCTTTTCTTGATAGTAGAATTAACCTCTGACCTGTAAATAACTTAAGGTTAATATGTATGGAGAGGGCCAGTGCTGATCTGCAGTATCTTACATTGTAAATGTATGTTTTGCATATGTGCACCTTCATGATCCTGGCAGCACACCAGGGACACCATTTTATTTGAATTACTACTCCACATGGCTTACTCATCATTTATTTTTCTTGGAACTAATAATATTATCCTAGTAACCATGAGGCTGTTAATGGGCACTTACAAGAAAGTCATTTTAAGAAATTCTTGAAGCAGCAGCAATATATAATGCAGTCTTCTGGGCAACTGAATGTTTAGTATGCTTTCCTGGTTTTAATATTAAGGGCTTGCAGTGTTCTATAAAAAATAGTTTGCTATCATACCTGTCATGCTATGGAGGGCTAGTGAAACTATGCTTGCTCTGGTCGGTGATAAGTGGGAGAGGGAGAGTTGCACTGAAAGTGAAATAAAGAAAACACAGCCTTAGCATAGTGAGTAGGTACTTATATATTACTTAGGATTATTTGCCAAGTAATGAATATATAATATCTCAAGGACCTGAATAAGAAATGACTGCCCTATGCCAAATTTGCTTTTGCATTAAATAAGAAATCATGAAATCATCACCACAAAGAACAGGAATAACAACACAGTTAAAGAGGTAATTCACCTTTAAGGACAATGATACACGGGAAGATTTGAGGCCTGCTTTAAAAAATTGCTACCGCAGATAACAAATCTCCCCAAAAATGCATTGCCCTTTACTCACACTGGAATTGCTGAAAGTAAATTATATTATTTGTGGCAGTTAGGCCTAATCACAAGAAATGCCTGCTTTTGCATGTTTGTGCAATTAAGCTGCATTGCTATAAGTAATGTAATTTACTTGCGATGATTCCAGTGCTAGCATAGGGCAAGGCATTTTTGGAGAGATCTATAATGGAGCCCAGTAACTGCAAAACAGCTGCTTTGTAAAGCTACAGTTGTGTTACTATTGTTTCTTGTTACTTATCTTTCAGTAAATCATGTGATAGAAATTGCATCACTAAGCATCGATTATACAGTAGAATTCATGATATACAGGTTTAGGACCCATTATCCAGAATGCTTGGGACCAAGGGTATTCCGGATAAGGGATCTATCCATAATTTGGATCTTCATACCTTAAGTCTACTAAAAAAATCAATAAAACATGAAATAAACCCAATATAGGATTATTCTGCCCCCAATAAGGGGTTATTATATCTTAGTTGGGATCAATTACAAGTTACTGTTTTATTACTACAGAGAAAAAGGAAATCAGTTTTAAAATTCTGAATTATTTGATTAAAATGGAGTCTATGGGAGACAGGCATTCCATAATTCGGAGCTTTCTGGATAACGGGTTTCCGGATAAGGGATCCCATACCTGTACTGGAATGGTGAGGTGACATTCTGTGGATAACAAAAAGTGATATAGTCCTGACATAATAAGTATATCATCAAACCCTCAAATAATAATAAATAATAAAATAATAAGTATATTATGGTAGCGGAGCAGAATGTGCTATGTTCTTAAATGCCATTAAACCATTTTCAAATTTTTTGATTTAACGAGTATAAGTAAACATGTACATTGTTCTAGGGACCTTTGAAATAATGAAAAACTGGTTTCCCACAGGCCAGAGTGCCATAGTTCAAGACTTTTTGGCTGCACAAGATTTGCCGTGGGATACAAAGTACTAAGTGCATTACATAAAGAGTTTAAATTTAGCTAAAAATGCACATGCTAATGAACACAGTAATTAATCTCTAACAATAGTACTAGTAAGAAAGCTAACTGCCTTTTCTGTGCATTTCTATCTAATTAGAGTCTTTCAGAGGAACAGTTCAATACCTGATACAATTTATGGTTCACTCAAGAACAAGTCATATATAAATATATATAACTGCAGAAAGCAATTCCCTCAATGTACTAAAGGGCCTAATAGCTCAGTCTCCCACGTGTATATAACTATCCTAACTAAGGCAATTCTCTAAATAAGGGTCAATAACTATAATTTTCTCTGGAAAAAATGAACCTACTGCCCCTTCCAGCACAGGAAAAACTAAAATAAAAACATAAAGAGTCACATAAAATATGAAAAGCAGGATAAAAAGTACAAAAAACTGGCACATTCTGCCATATTTTTGCACTTTGCACACTGCCTTCCACCATATTTAAATTGACACAGGTCACTGCACTCTATTTCAGAGCACAGAATCCTGCAGCCACACCTATGAATACAGTGCTGCCTGTGTTTGCCATCGCTGTATTCATGAGAGACAGTCACATAGGCATCCCTCCTCCTGCCCCTAACTTGCACAACATTCAGTTAAACTAACCTAGGAAGTGGCAATGACCCATGCTGAAATGGGTTCCTATACTTACTTAATACTTACTGCTTCTTTTGTGGCAGGCAGTAAGGATAGGGCTGGCCTGTGCCGACCAACTCTGTGCACTGTACCTCACACTAGAGCATTAAATGCAGAGTGCAGCCAGACTTGGAATTCTGTCCAGATTCATAGTAAATGACCCCTATGATTTGTGATTTTTAAAATCAACCACTAGAAATGAACCTTGAACTGGGTACACCGCAGATAGTAGACCCAATTAGGAGTCATAGATGGAATAATATGCACTAACGTGGCCAGAGTCAGACTGCGTACGCTCATGTTCTACGCCAAAAAAACAATAATTATGCACTGGATGGGAGACACCCTCCCCTCCCAAACATTCTGGAGAAGGCTGGTGGATGGAGCTCTCCCCCTTATCAAATTAACCTATGAAACAAGGGGTGCTTATGACAAGTTTGACAAGATCTGGGAAAATTGGTATAATCAAGACAATCTGGACACATAACCTACCCCTTCACACTAAATGTGACTGATCCGACAGAACTAAACACACGCACCTACACTGTGATAACTACAACGCCTAGTAATAGCACCCTTGACTGTATTGGCCTAAACCTGACTCGACACCATTTCAATCTTAATGTCAATATATTATACACTGTTTTGTATTTTTGTTTTGTGATGTTGTAAAACCAATAAAACATTTACCTTTAAAAAAAAAAAGAAATGAACCTTGACTAAGCCTTATGAGCACCTGCTTGCTGCCTACTTTAGGGATAATTATGGTTTATAAAATAACATTTACATCTATATATTTTTTTTGAAACAGTGAACACAGCAACAGAGCTCACCGAGAATTACAATTCCTTTTGGAAATCCAGGGTGCTGGCTACTCCAGTATACTTCTGCACCATAACTCATTAAACACTATACCTAATTCAGCTTCTCAGTAAGAACCTTACAGCCATATCATGTAGCATCCTCCTCCATCCTCAGATGTCATATGTCAAAAGAATCCAGTCAAAAGTCTGGACACAGTATCATAAAACGAATCCAGACACCTCTTCAAACAACTGCATGTTTCTTGGGAAACTTTTATCTTTAGCTGGAAACCTCATGCAACAATCAATAGTTGTCATGGATTATATTCAGCCGTGCAATTTTACTGCCATTTTGGTTGCATGTCTCCTTTACTTGATGAGTCATGGGGTCCACTGCCCTTTACACTCTATTCAAGCTGTGCAAGGAGCAGTATCTTAGGGTGTAAGAAGAGGGGCCACATGCAAAGTGAAAATAAAGGCACTTTTCTTGAAAAATGAGCCCCATGTCTTTTACATGGAGCATTAGATACTCACAGGCAGACACTGCATCACTAGTGGGGTTATCCAAAGCTCTACTGAGCCTGCCCACTTATATGCACAAGAAAATCTATACAGACCCATACTGGCAATCTGTGGGTTCTGGCAAATGATAGTTGGGCTGCTATAAGATGCCATAGACAATCACTATTGGGCTGATGGACCTCTGTGTACTTGAAATGCCAGGGCCGCTTTTTGAATCCTAGTCCAGACCTGGTTCTATACTTCTGTACCACATAAATTAGAACATATTTAAAGGACATGTAACCCCCACACACTAAAATTTAATCAGTGAACAGCCTCTTTGAAATCTTTCAATACCTGACACTCTTGTTGTCCAAAGGTTAATAGTAAGGCTGCAACATCTCCTTAATCACTTAGATTTCCTTCTCCTCCTGTAACCCACTCGCCCCCCCTCTCCTGAGCTCAGCTCAAACAAAGCAGAACTTTTAGCAGACAGTTCTGCCTATGTGAGCCTGTATTCTTGATGAAATATGCTGATGATGCTGAATAAGGGTCTTTGTGTGTGAATGCTTTTTGCGGATTTAAATGTATCTGCTTATGTAGCAGAGAAAAAAAGGCCACCGGGTGAAAGCTGCTATTTGCTTTAGGAAAATGTGATGGTGCTGGCAAGTGGAGGGGATATATGCAGTAAAAATAATGCCATTTTGGTGGGGGAGATGTGCCCAACTGATATACATTGTAGGCAAATGTAGGCTTTACATGTCCTTTAATATGAAGTCCATTTAATATGATGTCCATTGATGCAAGTCAGGGTAAAGTTACTTTTGCTACCAGTGTTCAGCCATCTTGTTGGATAATCAAATCTTATGTCTATCCTGTCTATTTTGTTCAATGGAATGTTAGATTACACATATGCTTGACATGTCCCCAAAGCTCTGTTAAACTAAACTTTATGAGTGTAGATGCTAAGTTGAAGAAGTACAATTGCCAAAAGCACCGAATTGGGGCTTTCATTTTTCAGGCTGTTGAAAACTAATCCTTGCTTGGTTGCTGTTGGCAACTTCAATTGTGCACTTTAGCAAGTATGTTTGTATATCAGCCCCAGCAGTCTTTAACCTCTGCAGATTGGCATTTTATTCTAGAATGTAATTTCATTTAAAGCAGCAATAAGGTTCTTTTTATAGTGTAAGAATAGCTTTGACCGTTTTTAAGGTCAAGTATACAGTGTCATTTATGTACATACGCAAGAACTATCTAACCAGAAGGGAAAGTAAATAATAGAGTAATTATAGCTATTAAGCATAGCATATTTTGCTCAAGGAACACAGATGTGACAGAGCATCAATTATGCCCCATGGTTACCATTTTGATTGAAACCTAATATAGTTGTTAAATAACACCACTCTAGAGGGCAACTAGGTAACACAAAATAATAAATAAAACAAAGCACATTCTGAAACATTGGTTGTGGTGAGACATATTCAAACCAATCATTGATTTATAGGTACCTTTTGGTAAAGTCACTTTTATGACTTTTGTGACAGCTGTCAGCTGATTCCAGCACAGAAATGGAGAGGGGCCCTCTTATGTAGACACGGTTTCTTGGGAACTGAAATTAAGAAGTGTGCACTGCTATATAGAGAGCTTGGTTCTATGGCTACTGATGCATGCTGAAGGGGGTACATCTGGCTTGTTAGGTGGATATATCCAGCAATTGGACCCAGCTAAGTACCATTCATTTATGATATATGATATAGGCCCAGTAGGGCTATATTGGGTGAATAGATTACCCATGGAGGAAGCATTTCACATTGACATTTGACTACAGCCTCTGGTTCAATATTGATACGCCATATAAATTGATTGCAATGCAAATTTGAACATTATTACTGAGTAGTGCGACACCTAATTTTAATTGATGTTTTCCTCCACATTACTATTATATTTATATATATATATATATTTATATTTACAGCAAATATTGTTATCTAAGAGGCCTCTCAAGACACTGGGGCTCATTTATAAAGTTTGCAGCGCAGTGCAGAATTATTTGCACAGTGAAAACTTTTTCCCTGTCCTTTATAAATTACCTCCTCTGTGTTTTGTTTATGGGTTATGGTGTTATTTTAACCTAAGGGCGTATTAAAACTTATTTTTATACAATATATTGCTGCACATGATCATTTCAACACACAAGACCTGGTGGAATTAGTCTTAATTAGTGTAAAGCAGTGTTGGTCATTGTTCAGATGCTGAATAGGTCAATATATGCTCTTCATCGCACCCATTTTATTTATTTATTTTGAAGGTATCTGCACATGTGGGTGCATTCATAAATAACCCCATTCGGTGCTTTGCTGCATTAAAGTCTGTGGAGGACACAATATGGGGATTTTCTCACATTCAGGCATAAATAAATATGGTGGTTTGTCTTTTGCCCACAAATTTAGGGTACATTTGTACTTTGGCATCCATTTAAGGAGAAATTGCTAAATAGACTTATAATATAAAATAATAAAGGTAAGGGATCCCTTATCCAGAAACCCATTATTCAGAAAGCTCCAAATTACAGGTAAGCCATCTCCCCATGACTTTATTGTAAGCAAATAATTCAGAATTTTTCCTGTAATAAGAAACAGTGAAGTCACTGTTTCTTATTACAGGAAAAATTCTGAATTATTTATACTTGATCCAAACTTAATTAGATGATTCCATATTGGTGACAAATGTTTAAATGTTTATTAGCAGACTTAAGGCGCGGAGATACAAATACAGAAAGATCCCTTATCTGGTCCCAAGCATTCCGGATAATAAATCCTATACCTGTATAAGCACACTGATATAACATAAGGAGTGATACAAAAAGCCAGCAGCTTGTGAACCACAGTTTAAAGATCACTGATCTTTAATCTGTAAAAGCATATAATTTATCTAGAACATGATTGTAAGACACAAGTCTGGCCAGATGGCTTGTACATCCAATGAATAAAAAAGCATAATACTTACCACTTTCTGAGAACGCAGCTCAATATATTTTAAATTCTAAACACCCCTCCTGATTCCCCATGTCAGTTTCACCCAAGATTTGTTTTGTAGTGGCTTACAGTTACTTTGCTATTAGCATATTAGAGGTGGGGTCTTGTGGGAAATGTCAGATGCAACAATGGTTGGTACTGGATGTTTCATTGTCTCTTTGGAAGCTGTAGAAACAGAAAGAATGATGACTGTGTTACGCCTACGCATTAACAAGCAGATGTTCATATATTGAATAGGCCCTAACTAAAGCTTTAGTGGAGGAAACATTAATATTAAAATTTGTATAAACTGTACAGAGCAGCGCAAGTAGCTGATTGTTTTCTATGCATGTAAAGAAAGTCAAAGCTGGGGGCGAGTATTTAAGGTTTATAGGAATTCATTTCTTCTTTTTAACAGTAAATATGACAAAAGAAAAAAGAACTACAAATGTTATATTTGAGTATCAAACAAAAGTTAAATAAACTGACAAATAAGGTGCAGAGAGAACAAATAACTACCTTTGCAGCTCTTTTGCAAAGTCACTAAAAAGCATATCTTCCAGTGCTATTCACTGTCTGTTTTACCTTATGGCACTTGTTGCTTGACTCTCTATGTCCCTCCTTGTTTCCTTAATCTCTCTTCCTTCATTTTGCCTGCATTGACATAAGTGGTGTACCTCATATTACCAGTTGTTATCCTAAATCCTACTTGTTTGGGCATTTTGTGCAAGCCATAGGTTTACACATAATATATCATTAATCAATTTACCAGCCAAAAGTAGTGAATCAATGATGTAAAGCTGGTCACACAAATTCATTCACATATCTAAGTCTTAAAATGAGCAGTTTTAAGTTATTGTGGCCATTTGTGGGTTGGGTAATATCTAATCCAATCTAATCCTTAAACCCCTACATTTGGATCTCACAGGGTGGCTGTTTAGTGCAAAACTGTTTACATGTGTAAGCCTTTCTTGGCACACTCCTGCAGTATAAAGTCACACCCAGTTTTCTTGGATGTTAGTTATTTGCAATCCAGTAGACCCTGGAAACCTCTTTGTTTATTTAAAAGGTACTGGGGAACTGAGATTTATAGCACTGTATCTCCACCTAGTTGACACTGTGTAGTAAACCTCAGGGGAATTCCACTGAAAATAAATCACACACATTTCATATAAAGGTAAATTAAGCTTGAACAGTATTTATTATAAACAGACATCTTGCCCTGGGGAATCTTTAGATAAGGCAGTTTCTCCCAGGTAGCAGGCACATGATCAACACCTGTCCTGACACAGGGGACCACACACTGGAGCCTTGCAATACCTTCCCTCCAATGGATCACTCACTGGTGACCCGCACGGTGATAAAGGCATCCTATAGCAACTAATCAAAACAAACTCTTTATATGGCTGGAGCTAAATGCTTCTACCAAGCAGAGCACCCACAGCCCTTTTACAAGTCAGATTACAAGGCATCTACTTTACTCTTCTTGCTGCCTCTATCTCTATGCTCTCTGGATCTGCCTCTGGCTGGCTGCTGCCTTTTCCCAGAGGTGAACTGGGCTTCCAGCCAATCAGATTTCTTTCCATCTATTAATCAAGCTGGATGATGTCACAGACAGAAAAAAGGGAAAAGGCTCTCTGATCCCCTACACATGGGTCGGTGAAGACATCTGCTGAGGTTTCTCCCTAGTCCATGTTAGATATGGATATATTGCTTTTAATGCACCCCATATTATGACTGGCTGTGCTGATAGTGATGCAATTTAACCCTTTACAGTGGTGTTTTAATGTAGAAACAGAATGGAATGTTAACTTAGATGTATCTTACTTCCTTGTGAGAGGATTAGTAGACAGGAATGTCCACTGATGCTGTATTTGTAGAAAAACAAAAACTAGCAATAATGGTTATTGATTCCCTGTATAGAATTATAAATGAACTGTAGTCTTTTCTGTGTGACTGTTTTATAAATTATTTTAGAATAGTTGTGAAATTAATTCACCTGCCAGATCATTCATAAATCTAATTTATTATCGTCTTATATAATCTTCTATATCTTGCCTAAATATCTATCATTTGGATGAAACTGGATTTTTCATCAGTGCTGTTTCTGACATGAGATACCTTGCTATAAAAGATGATCTTCCTGTTTTCTAAGCAGAATTTTGGCTCTTCTAGTGCAAAGAGCAACAATTCTTTATTGCTTCAATAGCAATTCCTGATCCTCTTTACCCTGATTTGTGCACTCTAGGTAGGTGTGGATGTGGTTTGTTGCATCGGAGAAACTGAACTGTTAGATCTGAGAAGAGAAAGCCTGTAATAGTGCATCTACTGCATGAAATTAATGCGACACAGAGGTTGCAGGAAATATGGGCTTGATACAACTACTGTCCCTTTTACCTATACACTTTTAAGTGATGACAGGAAAATGTTACTGGGTTTTAGTTCGTCCTTGTTTCTGCTTGTGAAATTCAGTAGCGCATTCTCACAATTGCAGGATTCCTGCTACATTAGGTAGCCATACTGCATCTTACAACAACCATGTATGTAAACATACAGTAGTATTACCATCCTACTGATGGACCCTGTCAAATTGAAAAAGGGAAAGTTGTACTCACCACTACACTACTACTACTTTAAATTCGGTGGGGTGCAATTAGGGTTGTGACCACAAAATGCAACTACTGTCAGGTGATCCCTGTGGTGTCCAGTAACAAAGGGCCATTGCAGGTGATACTTAGTCCCCACAGGATTTGCCTAAAGAAATACTAGAATTCTTAATAAATCAGATGAAAGTGAGAATAGGACTGGCAGGACCAGGGTTGTCTTTGAAACATTTGGACAGTTTATACACATTGCAATGGACAAACAATCCCTGTCTTGTTTAAAGGGAAGGTCATTTTACATGCAGAAAAGTTTCAATATCTTGATATCAGTGAATGCAGAGGATTTGTGCCTTCCCCTGTCAGATTGAACCACATAGAATTAGCTAAATATTTTTTCCAGAGCTATTAATTAAAGTAGGAATAAGCATAACCAACAGAGCTCCCGAAGAGGAAGCAATATAATAAGGAATGTGCAGACAACTTGAAACAATTACAAATATGATAGGCTGACCATGATTGAGTTTGGTAAATATTTTTTTATTGACTATACTGTTCTTCTCATTACCTTACACCACCTTGCAGAATAACTAAAATGTCAGTGATTAAGGCAAATCTAGGGGCACATCTAAGACATCATCTAAGAATTTAAGAATCATGGAACTGACATTGCTTTGAGCTATAAGTTAAGTAGCAGCCAGTAGAGAGACTAGAAAGAAGGTGAAGAGATGTTTGTTCATAAGTTTCGTTAATTACCAGCCTTAATCACACAATAAGACCCAAAGATACTGATCCAATTCTTCATTTTAAAACCTCCCAACACCCAGTTCACCAATTTCACCTCCCCTGTACTAAGAAGTGAAATTAGGAAAACTGGGAGTGAATTGAAGCAGATTTCAATCAGTATGTACATATATAAAGTAACATAAATGACACAATTCTAACAGAAGTTTTGTACCTTGGACCTTTGTAGTTTAGTCTTTTGTAGGGAAAAGGGAAAATATTTGCACACATTAGGCTTGTCTGAAATAACATTGCTGCAGCAGTAATATAAATAAGAAAGTTTCTCCTCCTTACATTTGTGTGGATTTTTACAAAATAATTTTCTTTAAAAGAGTTTGGGACACATTTTATCAAGAAATATTGCTTTAAAAGGAACCCATAATAGGAAAAGTGTTTCCACAACCAGAGGTGCTGGCTAATAAAACCTACTTTTCAGCTAGGGAAAATAAATATTTTGTTGAAAAAGGCTTTTTAGCAGGCCCTAAGCCGGGTTGGGCTTTTTTCTACCCAAAAGATGCTTGTAGCTGGTGCAATATCACCCGCACTAAGAGGGTGCGCCACATGCAGACGCAGACGTACCTTGAGATAACTCAGACGTATAATGGCAGAATATGCTGACATAAAGCAAAGACGTATGGGGGTTATTAGTGTGAAGGATATCAATGTGAAGTTAATATGCCAACATTTGTTATTGTACTCACATCTTAGTAAATTGGTGATGGCTGTGGCAAAGTTTTATTTTAGGTGAATATGCCCTAGTATGTCAACTTAAAAAAGTAGAGGGATGGCTGAGTGATACAAGGTGAAAGGAGAGGAGTGAGATGGGGAGAACACATATGGGTTGCAGGAGACATGCTAGAGCACTACTGTGGTGAATAAGCTGCTGAGAAGGAGAAGAACTGAAGTGTAGGAAAAACTGAATGAGGTGATTGAACAGGCAGTTTAATGTAGTTTTTTTATACTGCTTTACTTCTTCAAAGATGACAAGATGATACATGATTTTTCCTCTTTCTACTGTTTTTATATGTTCTTTTCTTTAAGCATTTAACAAATAATATAGGAATATTTTAGCCACAAAAAGCAAAATGCTAATAAAATAAACGCTGACAAAAATATGTATTAGGTTTGAAAAAAATAATAAACACCCTTTGAAATTACAACCCCCTCTTGATTTACAGGGATTATCTTATCTTCTTGGTGCCTGCAGAGCTCATTTGGAAATGGAAATGGGCTTATTAATCTTTTTTCCTCTGTTGCTTAATATTATACTAAACAGCAACACAGAAAAAAATAGTTCATATGTCTGTTCTAATGATCAAGCATGCAAATATGACAATTCTCTGAGCATTTTGTTTCCTGCAACTACTATAACATGTAATGCCCAGTGGTAATGGTGTTGTTTATTAAAACATCAGCCCATGCATCTGCATTGGGCAGTATGGGTTCCAATGAATTAAAGTATTCAGTGCTGCTGAGTCGTGCAGAGCTCACATAAATGCATAAACACATTTCATTGATTTGGCACAGGTATTAACTGTAATAAATGTTTGAATTTGTTAAAAACATACTTGACAGTCAGGAAAGCTTTGATAAATAAAAAATATCAAACTGATGGGAAACTTTTTCCCTATAAATTTATTAGCCCTCAGGGCTAAACTCCACGGGAGATATTCAAAAGATGTTGTGGGTCAGATTTTATCTAATTTTGTCATGTGACAGCATGAAACACCATACCATGCAACGCAATGGCATGTTGTAGGATCATCCTTAGACTACATAGGCATAGATTTCCATAGGCTATAATGTAAAGTCAGATTGTGTGTTTGGTTCCTGTATCTACATCCGACAGTCAATGTATTTCAATGAGAAAAAAGAGTCTGTCAGACACCATCACATTGTATCTCATCTAGTTAAAGGAACAGTAACACCAAAAAATGAAAGTGTTTTAAAGTAATTTAAATATAACGTACTGTTGCCCTGCACTGGTAAAGCTGGTGTGTTTGCGTCAGGAACACTTCTATAGTTTATATAAATATGCTGCTGTGTAGCCATGGGGGCAGCCATTCAAGCTGGAAAAAAGGAGAAAAGGCACAGGTTACATAGCAGATAACAGATGTATTCTACAGGGTTTATCTGTTAGCTGCTGTATAACCTGTGCCTTTTCTTCTTTTGAATGGCCGCCCCCATGGCTACACAGCAGTGTTTATATAAACTCTAGTAATGTTTCTGAGGCAAATACACAACTTTTACCAGTGCAGGGCAGCAGTACATTATAGTTTAATTTCTTTAAAATAGATACATTTTTTTGGTGTTACTGTTCTTTTAAGATGCAACATGCAGTGTTCCCTTTCTTACAGACGTGACATGACGGATGGCAAATTTTTTAATTTTTTTCGTTTACACATCAAATTTTTGTATCAGTCCCATTATATTTTGGCCCATGTAACTACATTTGACTTGTAGTATGTGTTTTGTCGATCTTAGGGCTCTGGCACAGGGGGAGATTAATCGCCCGCGACAAATCTCCCTGTTCGCGGGCGACTAATCTCCCCGAAATGCCATCCCACCGTCGAAATTTCCCTGAAATTGCGTTAGTTGCCTCAGGAAAATCGCGCTGCCGCATATGCCATCCAACCGGCGATTTACATTTCGCCGGTGGGATGGCATTTCGGGGAGATTAGTCGGACGTGAACAGGCAGATTTGTCGTGGGCGACTAATCTCCCCGTGTGCCAGAGCCCTTACGCCAATCTACAAAATCTCTGTGAAGTTTAGCCCCCAGGGAGAAGAGGGCTGGTATTGTTTAATGAGGCAGGGATACCTAGTGAAGATCCACCAGGTGATGCAGTGCAATGTAAGTAGGTTAAGGCTCTGTTAGGTGGTTTCCCCTAGCA
Organism: Xenopus tropicalis; assembly: GCF_000004195.4. Classification (NCBI taxonomy): domain Eukaryota; kingdom Metazoa; phylum Chordata; class Amphibia; order Anura; family Pipidae; genus Xenopus; species Xenopus tropicalis. The sequence continues at coordinate 105,905,463 of NC_030678.2, read as the reverse complement.
TGTGTAATACAGAGGGAAGTAGCAATATTATTTCTCTTGGGAATGTTAAAGTCTGGCGTCAACTCCAGCAAAGCTGTGTGCAATGAGGCAGGAGGCAGTGGTCAGAATGCAAATCAAGAAGAGGAACCCAGTGAATGAGGATTAGCCAGATGAGCATTAGAGCCTCCATGTTTTTGTTCTAGGAATGTGAAACAAAAGCTATTTGTTGTGCAACTTTATACTTAAAGGACTTTTGCTACACCCATGTTTGTGTTATACATGCAAAAAAAAAAAAATCTTTCTGGCTCAGCACTCAGGATAAGCCACCCGTGTCCTTTCATCACATGCACTGTTTAGGACCATGACTACTCAAGGATTCCAGGTGTTCTACCTATATATAGATTCAGTTAGTAGTGTTCCAATCCCAGTCTAGTGTTATCTGATGCTTTTCTAAATTGCTGACCTCTGCCTCCACCACACCTTGACTGAATTTGCACCTTTGCATTTGCTCCGATCACTGGCTCTAACGTGAGCTTGATGCACACAAGGGGTGCAGCACAAGGACAAGGGTCACACATTTTAATACCTTTGTATCTCTTGGCTGCCTAAAGGGCATCACAGATATCTGCTAACGTTAACAATTTTCTTCTCATCCCAACAGTTAGAATGTTTAACTAATTCCCATACCAAAGGCATTTACTCACATACACACTGGTTAGCTTTTTCAGATGCCATTTTGTATATCAGTATGTTGATGTATGTGACCCTTTCAGAGAAATTGCTCTCTATTTTAAGAATCTGGTTGAAAGAAATACCATGGGTCCCTTGTTAATTTGCGCAATTTTTTCGTACTGTGCACCAAAAATTACGCAACAAAATTGTATTGTCACAACGAGCATGAAAGTTTCGGATTCATTCAAGCTTCGGTATCGTGACTTTCAAAAATTACGCAACAAAATCGTATTGTCGCAACAAGTACGAAAGTTTCGGATTCATTCAAGCTTCAGTATCGTGACTTTCCTTGGGCCAGGTTGGAGCTGCAGAGTGCCATTGATTCCTATGGGAGGCTTCCAAAATCATGCACAGAAGGATCAAAGTCAGAAAGGTTTTCCCACCGTTTACAATCGTTCAGATATGAAAATTTTGCGACTTTCAGATTGCCAATACAATATTATGCGATTTTTTCATAAGCATTTTTGTGACATTTGTGATCATCAGAAATTATTGTATCTAATCCAAATTTTACCCATTTCGGGATTTGAACTCGTACTTTGATGAATCAGCCCCCAAGTGTTAACAGAATGAAGAGGAGATAAATATCTGTTTATTGCATTATTACCTTTTAAAAAAAAAAAAAATGCTGACAAAAATATGTATTTGGTTTGAAAAAAATAATAAACACCCTTACATTACAACCCCCCGCCCTTGATTTACAGGGATTATTGTATCTTCTTGGTGCCTGCAGAGCTCATTTGGAAATGAAAATAGGCTTATTTAATCTTATAAATCTTAATCCTAGAACAAATACCAAGTGTTAACAGAATGAAGAGGAGATAAACATTTTTTTAATTGTGTACCAGTATACTATAAGTACCTCTATATCTGTGGCCATAACACATGCCTTTATTTCAGATTTATACACAGTACATTTTGTTCCCTTTTTGTACTTGCCACTTTGTCCTGTGTTTGCTCCATGGCCCTCTGCTGTGAGCCATTTCCTTGCTCCCCTATCTCTAGAGAAATCAGATAGACGTAAAGATATCAGTGGATGCCGACAGTTGTACTTCTAGAACAGTTGGAGGTTGTAGCATTGTGAACTGTTTACTACTGGAATTTTCAACATGCAGCCTTCCATTTGTTCTTAAACTGCAAGTTGTAGCACAGTAACAGATGGTGCCCACAGGACTCCGCATTTGTTTGCTAGTTCAGGGATGCCAATGCCCCTCCAGCTATTTAGAATTCTATGATGCCTAATAAAAATGCAGGACATTGGGCATATTTATAAATGTTGCTAAAATAAGTTTATAAAGTTCAATAAAGTTATATTATTTATATTATTTATAAAGCTATGTTGTAATATTTTAATGGGAATATAAATTATGCATTACAGTGATAGTAATTACAAATAGCTAATATTTAGAGATCTATAATTTAACATTGCTATACAAGGCATTAATAACACCACCTCAGACATGTGGAATCCCAGATAAGTCAATGAGACAAATTCAAACATATTTCAAAGATGTTAGTAAATGTTAATACAATTTAGACATTTAAAGGACAAGAGTAAGGGTTTATATACTTCATCCACTACAATATTAAGTGCCATGAATATGGCAGCATTACAGCCTAAAAACACATAAAGGTTCATATATGCCAGCTAGTGCAGTAGGCAATTTGTGCTTTTGCCCACAGTGAGTTGTGCAAAAAAACACTTTCATTAAATGTACATCGAAATGCTCTCTTTGCACTTCTGTATATCTGCACTCTTTGCCACTCAGTCCTTCATGCCTAATGACACATGTTGTGCCAGGGAACCCTGGTCAGGAGGTGACAGTAGCTCCAGCGTTCCCTTTCAGTCACAAATATTTCATTGTCTTGAATTAAATATCTTCCTCTATTCTGTCAGTTAATTTTTATGCAATAAAAATTGGGCAGTGTAGATGTCTTTACATTTTCTAAATAATAATCATCCAACTATTTTAATTATATTTGGTACAACTTTAACCACAGTTGTGACTTGTGGCATGAGAAGGCAAGATTGGGTATTAAAAATCAGCAACTGTCCAGGAAGATTAGTGGAACAAAAATGCAGAGCAAATGAAAGCGCAAGCATTAAAGGAACACCTGTTATACCAGTTGCTTTTGTATTTGCCTACACATGCCATTTGATTTTGGGTAAACATTACATTATCTATATAACAAAAGCAAGCACAGCTGCTTAAGAATCGGATTTCATGTTTCAGAAACTTTCCGAAATGTACAGCACCACATCACATCTTGCAGCTTTCCGGGTTTTGCTCAGAAGTAAGAATTAAATGAAAAGACGTTTATTTCAGGGACATACAGTATACTGTACATGGGAATGAACAAACCTGTACATCAGTACTTGTAATATATTTTTTTATTTTATTATTAATCATGTCCTCCATCATATATCATTCACATTCAACTTCCCAGTTATCAATGACCAAGTCATCTTTTTCTTCTTTATCCAGTCTGCCTAGCCTGAGGAAAGAAATGTGTAGGGTACAAATGATCTAAACCATGTGTGGGCAGTATGATCTAGGGCTGTGTTTTTCATATTCTGATTATCGGATACCTCAAACTTTTGGGGGTCTGAATTATATGCAAATGATCATGTAATAAATAAAAGTATATAGGGCCTTTGGACAGGCTATAAAAGCCCCAAGAGGGCCACATCTGGTGTCCAGAGTTATCCAAAATATGCACTACTGGTGATGCTTAAGAATTTAGGACCCAAAAGTAGATCAATGACTTGTTACAGTTTATCTAGAGACTTTGTATGACCAGAGAATGTCCATCTCTCCAAGAAGAATACAAGAATAATGAATACAATTTAAGTACAATTTGTATTCCATTGCTTTATATCAGAGAGAAGTCCAAGGTCTGACATAGGGGCACATTTACTAATCCACGAATCCGAATGGGAAAAATTCGGATTGGAAACAAACATTTTGCAACTTTTTCTTATTTTTTTCGATTTTTTTCGTCGCTGTTACGACTTTTTCGTAAATTGTCGCGACTTTTTCGTAGCCGTTACGACTTGTGCGAATTGTCGCAACTTTTTCGTAGCCATTACGATTTGCCCGTATATTGTCGCAACTTTTTCGTATTGAGCGCTCGTAAACGGCGGGCAAAACTTTTGGACTTTGCAAGATTTTGGAAGCCTCCCATAGGACTCAATGGCACTCTGCAGCTCCAACCTGGCCCAAGGAAAGTCTCCCATAGGGCTCAATGGCACTCTGCAGCTCCAACCTGGCCCAAGGAAAGTCTCCCATAGGGCTCAATGGCACTCTGCAGCTCCAACCTGGCCCAAGGAAAGTCTCCCATAGGGCTCAATGGCACTCTGCAGCTCCAACCTGGCCCAAGGAAAGTCTCCCATAGGGCTCAATGGCACTCTGCAGCTCCAACCTGGCCCAAGGAAAGTCTCCCATAGGACTCAATGGCACTCTGCAGCTCCAACCTGGCCCAAGGAAAGTCACGATACCGAAGCTTGAATGAATCTGAAACTTTCGTACTCGGCGCGACGGCTACGAAAAAGTCGCGAAAATTCGCGCAAGTCGTGACGCTATGAAAAAGTCGCAACAATTTACGAAAAAGTCGTAACGGCTACGAAAAAGTCGCAAAAAATTACGAAAAAATTGCAAAATACCGATCATTACGAAAAAAACGCATTCGGATGCTTTTCGGACGTTCGTGGATTAGTATATGTGCCTTTTATTTAAAACTTCTGTCTTATAATTAGTAAGGAGAAGACATTATCATTCATAAAAACAGCAGCACTGCAGTATAACAACAAATAATAACATTAACCTGAGTGGTTTCTCCAAGTCTATGTCATAAACTAAACCCACAAGTCCAATGCCTGGCATAGGGAACTAACAGCCATCCAGGTTAAATCATAGATAAAGATATTATTCACACACATACAAACAAAGCCATGTAGGTGTTTATTAACCCTTTAAGTAGGTAGCTTTCCAAATCTTTTGTGTATTTACACTTCTGGAACAAGATTTACAGGGTTCTGTAATAAAAGGCACCAAGTTTGCCCAGGTGCAGTAACCCATAGCAACCAATCATCAGGTAGAATTTACTGGTATTTAATGTAATTTCTGAAAATTGTCTCAAAGCTTGCATTTTACCCCATTCTATACCCCACATTTTTTTTGTAACATACCAACATAAAACAATCTAAATATGAATGCCACAGGTCTGTTGAACAGTTTGATGCCCAATATGCATAGATTTACCAAACTATGTGGTGTACAGAGGCGCCCAAATGAAAATAGTGCATATGAATTTTCACGTCTGACGCCCTGACCACTGCAATATAAGCACCCCTCCACTGATCTAGAGATGAAAAGTTAATCAAAATTAAGCAACAGGGTTCCCATTAATAAACCAATTATCTATCTACCTGTGGCTTGTTATTGTATTTATAAAAATAAAGAAGAAGGAAAGTCACAATCATTGGGGGGTGCCAAATGTGGCCCATACCCTGGGCTGGTGCTTTTGTTAGCAGAAAACTGTACCAACCTGGGGTTCTTCTAGCAAGCATCACAGAGTGGTCCTCTTCTGCTTCTTTTTCTTTTTGCGGGTGCAATAGAGTGAAAAGCCAAACTTTAACAAAAAAGCCAGTTTCTCACTCTACTATGCATGCATCTGCCCCAGGGTAGCAAAAAAACGAAGAAGCAGGAAAAAAAGGATCACTGGTGCTTGCTGGAAGAACCCGGGGCTGGAGTTAGTTCCTGCTAACTGGAGCACCAACCATGGGTATCAGGAAAGTGAATACAATCACTGGGGGGTGCCTAGTATCTGCAATCCCCCAGTGACTTCTCCTTTTATATATACCACCTTCCTTCTAGTGTATAAGACACATGAAATTGTGAATTATATCAGCAAGGTTTTGTTTTGTTTGTAGTGTTTGAGCTAATTGATCTCATATTCTTTTCATTTACATTTATTTTTATATTCCTGTACACAAACAGTGAGAGTTTTAATAAAAAAAAATGTATGATCTCTGTTAAGCATTTTGTAAAAGTGCTGGCTCTATAAAAATACCAGAAAATTTGAATGAACCAGGGTGGCTATTAGTTCCTCATGTCAGACATTGGTCTTGTTGTTTTTTTTTAATCTATCATCAATAAATATTCTGCTTGCACATGCTGTATTTGGATATGTTTAAAGGGTTTGTTTGTTGCACGCACATTTATCATTTTTTATACTAGAGCTAATTGTATATGCAAGTACATTTATAAATTGTATTTATTTTGCACGTCCTGTTGACTTCTTTGAAGGATGCTAATGTGCTGCTGCTTTTGCTTGTTTGCTAAACTTCTATGCCATACATCTATAAAGCTGCAAGCATTTCCTTGTCTTGCGTGTGATATCCATCCTAAAATAATGCAGATTATCCGGTATAAATATACTTTATCTCTTTGAGTTATTAGGTTATAATTAATATTTAACACAAACTCCCAGACTCAATTATTTGATACTGTATAAAAGTATGAGATATTGTACTGGAATTCTGGCTAAACATCTTTATGGTAGGATCACCCCCTAACATATCACTTTAATGGTAGTCTTTAATAATATGTTTTAGATCATTCCACAGAGGGGAGGTGTTGCCTGTAGGACCAATGAATTATTCAGGAAATAGTTTTTCCAGGAAATAGAACTAGGCAGGGAGGTTCCAGTCTATGAAAAATAAGATCAGAAGTAAATTGTTAGGACCACCAAATTGAGTTTAACGAAATACAGTAGGTCGCATTATGTGTGACTAAAATGAATGTAATTAATTATGGATAAACCATGGAGCCAGATTGTAAGTTCTTTTGGGCAGGACCCTCTTGTAAATTATACTCCCGTGTATTGTTTAGCGCTGAATAATATGTTGGTACTTTTCAATACTACATTTCAATAATAATAAAATGCATGTGTGTTTCTGTATGATTTGATATTAAAATTATTAATATTATCCAAGTTTGCATTTTATGTCAAAGACTTTCTTAAGTTGTGGTGAATAAAATCTCTTTATTTATTTGTTTTTTCTGCCAGATATGTTTTATAAGGATTTTTATTCTAAATTCTAGCTAATGTATAACTTCCTTTTAAAACTGTTATTCTACATAAGTGCATAATAAATATATTTCCAGCATACCATCTCATTAATGGGTAGTATATCAGACAAGGGAGTTACCCAAAGGGAACTGCCTAGCAGCAATCTGTATATTGATTTTTATACCTATAAAGTGTTTCAATTCAAAATGCTTTTAGTAACATATCAAAGTGAAAGGGCAGGCTATTGATTTTAGTAGCATACTCCATGTCTTAATATGTACAAGTGTCTCAGTAGGATTCCATAACCCCTCTCTTAAAATTCCAGGTTATTGAGTAATACATTCATTCTTGCTGCTTTATGAAATCTATTGGAAATTAAATTTAGTTGTTAAGGCTAGTCTCTCCGTTATGGTTTTCCTTCATAGAAATAGTCATTGTGGGATGCCTTCCCAGATGTCATGGCATTAGCAGCTAATGCATCTGTGTAACGTTGGCAAATAAATGTATTTATTATCTGCAGCTTGAACATGTTTGTTTAACAAAATCATTATTGTTAGATCTTTTACAAACTAAAACATACTGTGTATATAAATATGCATGTTTTTACTTGTATTTCAAGTTGTTCAATATTTTGTTTTCTTTTTACTGCCATACTGTTTTTAAACCTTGAAAACAAAACAAAAAAATGTTACTAGTAACAATACAAGCCCCATCCACACAGTCAGCTATTTAAAGGGCTGCTTCAAAAGCTGTTTAAAAAATATATAACAGTACAGACCCACCCTTTTAAAAACCAGACACGAAATGTTCATACTTTGGGCACAACTAGCAATTCATTTAAATGCAAGCTACAGACTGCATAACATTCTATAGTGGAATGAAGAATGTATGTATACCTATATTTTTTATAACATCTAGATTTTTGGATGACATTCTAATTTATTTTTTTTTTAAAGTGGATGTATCCCATTAACATTTTATATGGTATACACTATATATTGATTATAGTTACACTAGGCTACACTTTTCACAGGCTCCCCTTTTAAGTTACTCCCACTTAGAGATACAGTCAGCAGCCAAGGCATATGTCACTTGCGTGCGAAGGGGTCCCGTGCGATCAGAAGCCCATTTAGCTTTTTTTTAAATTATCATTTCTACTTTCTGTTTCCGAATCATGTAAAATTTATTTTTATTTGCTCTGGGTCCAGAATCCAGTCCAGGGTGCACCTGGGATAAGAAAACAGGCAAGGCGTTTACATGTGTTCAGATCCAGGAACACATGCTCTATGCCGGGTAGAGTGCACGTGTTCCTGGATCTGCACGCACACACCTTGCCTGCTTTCTTCTCCTAAGTACAAATAAAACAAAAAATATTAAAATATTCAGAAAGAGAAATAATAATAAAAGCTAGATGGAACCCTGATCAGTACCGTCTACTTGAGCCTAACTAAGATATAATTACTGTATTTTTCGCCCTATAAGACGCTCCGGAATATAAGACGCACCCAATTTTAAAGGAGGAAAATCTAGAAAAAAAAGATTCTGAAGCAAATACTGTAGTAAAATATTTTATATCAACTGTATAAAGTTAAATGTCTCTGGGCTCGCACATAATGAGGCTTCCCCCAGGGCCCCCCCCAAGCATCCTTCAGCTTCCCCCAGGGCCCCCCCAAGTATCCTTCAGCTTCCCCCAGGGCCCCCCAAGTATCCTTCAGCTTCCCCCAGGCCCCCCCCCAAGTATCCTTCAGCGTCCCCCAGGGCCCCCCCAAGTATCCTTCAGCTTCCCCCAGGGCCCCCCCCAAGTATCCTTCAGCTTCCCCCAGGCCCCCCCAAGTATCCTTCAGCTTCCCCCAGCCCCCCCCAAGTATCCTTCAGCTTCCCCCAGGGCCCCCCCCAAGTATCCTTCAGCGTCCCCCTGGGCTTCCAAGCATCCTCCAGCTCCCCCACGGCACCCACAGCATTCTTCAGCTTCCCCCCAGGCCCCCAAGCACCTTCCATTTCCCCCCAGCGGCCTCCGGCTCCTGTGATGTCTTCCTCTCTGTGTCGCGGCTCCCAGCTTCTTCTGTGCTTTTATAAGGTTGCGCCCTGTGCGTGTGACGTCAGTACGCACGGGCGCAACCTTATAAAAGCGAGTATGCGGCAGAGAGCCGCGGCACATACAGGAAGACGCATTCGCTGTATAAGACGCACAAACTTTTCCCCCCCAGTTTTGGGGAAGAAAAAGTGCGTCTTATACGGCGAAAAATACGGTAATTGTTACAGGAGACAAAACAATCTATTGGGTTTATTTAATTTACATAAGGAAAACCCCAGGTTTATTCTGGATAACAGATCCCATACATGTACTACCAATCCAGTGTTAAATGAATGGAGAAAGAATCACTGGGAACAAGCCCTTTCCATTCAAATGTGGGATGTAAAGTAGCGGATATAGGAAAAAGTAGAGGTAAAACTAACTTAAATGTATATTTTGCTTTCAGATTTTTGCTTTTAAGATTCATTTTGCTTTCAGATACTTTAACATTTCTACATAGGAACTCTTTAAATAAAGTATCCCACAAGACCAGGTTCCATTTGGTAATATTGATACAAATTTATTTAATCCTAAAAAATTTCTTAGGATGAAGTAAGTTTTATCTGCATGGCCTTAGAAGGACTTGCGTTTAATTATTTCAAACCATCTAAGGAATTTGTTCTGACTGTGCTACTAACCAGCGTAATCATCTGAAAGTAGAAATCTTGGAAAAATACGGCTGTATGCACAGTGTTTTGAAATACAAGTCTATTTAAAGTTCACTTTCAAAACATGATGTGATCTTGAAAATATGTGACTATCACAATGTTTGCACTCTGCGTATTGACAAAGTGAGTTTTGATTTTGGCTGCTGCTTGAGCCACAAGTCTGCATGTAAGAAAGACTTTCCTAAACCTCAAGGGGTTACTTTGTCAGTATAATTTAGTTTAATGGATTGAGGCTTATATTTCTTTTTTATTTTACTTTGCAAAGAAATCTGTTGAAAACTATTCAAGGAACTTTGATTTTTATATATTGTACATAACAATTCTTCTGTTTTTTTCAGCTTTAATAAATGGGAAAAGGGGATGGGGCGTCTGCCCGGTGCCCAGCAGAACAGGGAGTCAGGCTTCAGCCTGGCCCTTGTTTTTAATTAGCCGTAATACCTGTACAAAATATTTCATTACTGCTGAAACAAATATTCTACTGTCATTTTTTTCTTGTGGTATACCATGCTTTTCTGCAAGCCCTGAGCACAAGGACTACGTGTTGCCTCGTTTCCACTAACCAGTATAGGAACTACTAAGTCAGTTGATTATTGAGGTCTGTATTAGACTTCATGCCTCTCTATAACATGCACATGAGACTTGAGGAGTCATTTATGACCCAGGGGGCTGGAGGGGAATAGCACTAAGGGGCAGTTATCTGCACAATGGGCAGTGGGTTTTTTCTGCACTTTACACAACGAATGGGGCATTGTAAATGAGCCCTCTCATTCTTTATAAAGGATTTGCACTTATCACTGCCTCAAAATTATATGAGCATGGTTGCTGTGCAAAGGCCCATCGTGGACTTCGACTTCTTTCGACTGAAAAGGTAATACGACAGACTAATAAAATAATTAAGAAATAATTTACTGCATTAGCAGTAAAAAAATCTATAGTGTGTATTAAGTAGTTAGGGTTAATTTGGGGGGAGAATAGTCAGACTATAGGGGCAATCATGAAAATTCAATAGATCTAAAAATATCTGCTGAACAGCTGGTACCATAAGTCAGTGGGAGGTATAGCTGGTAGCACAGCTGGTCAATCTTCAAAGCCTTTGCCCTAAAAAAAAAAAAGAATTATGAAATGGGAAAATATTTGTCATGACCAGCATCAGTAGATATATTAATACAGCAGAACTATTACTTTCACGACAGTTAAATATTTAATTATATACTTAAATGTAAAAATACGTTGCTTTTGATTTGTTGCTTTTGGTTACAGAATTGAGACAAAATTGCACTCCTAATTAAGCCTGACTGCTGCTGCTATTTGAATAGTACTGTATATACGTGAGTATAAGCCTAGTTTTTCAGCACCCAAAATGCGCTGAAAAAGTCACCCTCGGCTTATACTCGAGTTGGGTCCCCCCAGACTAGCACCCTCTGTCCTTTGTGTGCAAATTAGGCCCCCCTCAACCAGACCCTCCAGTGCCTATTGTTTTTGTTGACCCTCTTCTCCACTTACAGAACTAGTTTACTGTTTTTCTTTGAAATATATATTTAAAAACATATAACCCACTGATGCCTCAATTAATGTAATTGTATTGGTATTTATTTTAATTATTGAAACTGCGTTTCCCACCCTAGGCTTATACTCGAGTCAATAAGTTTTTCCAGTTTTCTTAGGTAAAATTAGGTACCTCGGCTTATATTCGGATCGGCTTATACTCGAGTATATACGGTATATTTAAATGTTACTTTTGCTCATCTGTCCTTCAGGTGTATTGCTCAGAATTCCCTCCTCATAAAAAAAATGAAATGAAACTCAAAATAAATATGTGTGTAAATGTGCTGTAGTTAGTTGCTTTGTGCTACAACCCTGGTGTAAATTTGCCCAGTGTCAGTAAATGAGTGCCATATATTTGTCTTGCAGTATTGCAGTAATTTTTGTTCAGACTGTTTTAATTAACAGGTAACATTTGTTTTTTGGTAGCAGAGAATTCAACATTTTTATACGTACATAAATATTTTGACATACTGACATACTTAAAAAAACTCCTATAGAAAATTAAGGCAAGTGGAATGGAGGATAGGATTAAATAATTAACTAGCAGATTATAACCACCCATAATCCCACACACTTTCCCTTTCTGACTGGTTAGTTTTTCTCTGTAAGCACTAGTTTCACTTTTTTACTGGTGTGAGTGTCTGTGTATTTGTACTCTATATACAGTGAGCCAGATGTATTTATGTTCGTATTTTTTTTTTTTGCTTTCCCTCGAATCAAACTTTTTAGGGGAAAAAATCATGTATTTAATTAATTACTCTTAAACAACAAATTTTCACAAGAAACTCTAATACAGAAATGTGCCAACTAAGAGCTGGCAAGGTCATGTAGAAGTCAATGGGAGTTGTCCTTTGTGAATTGTAAAGATATTTACATAATTTAAAGTTTTAAAGTTTTTTGGGGGAGGGGGCTTTTTTGATTGTAATCTCATGAAAATTCTTAAATCAAAAGTAAATAACATTTCATATGCTTTCATATTTGTTAAACGATTTTGTTCCATTCATGCTTTTTTATAATCATATTTTATAATAAATGCTGAGACATTTGTGCTTTTTTTTAGTCAAAGAAAAGAACTACAAAAATTACACAAATATGAATTTTAATAAATCTGTCCCCGTACATACATATACAGTCAGGCCCAGATTTGTGGAAAGGCCACAAAGGTCCGGGCCTAGGGCGGCAGAAGTTTAGGGGCGGCATGCCGCAAGAAAATTTTTAAATTTGGCTCCCATACGGAGCAGTCGGGAACTCTCCCCACTGCTCCGTATGGGAGTTTAAAGGGGAGGCCCATTTACTAAATTTCAGATTTTTGTGGTTGTTTAGTTTTTTTGAAAGCAAAAAACAACTTGTTTCCATTAATGCAAATCATTAAATAAAAGAACCAAATTGAAAAAGCACAAATGAAAAAAATGAAAAAAAGATGAAATAAAGCCTTAAATAAAGTTTCTAATAGCTGGTTACACTGCTTGAGCTGTCTGTGCCTGTTTTGGGTGTCTGGAATCCCCACTATACAAATACTACTTCTGGAGCATTAGTTTCTTTGAGACACAAGCAGTACAGGTTATTATTAATGATTTATAATTTATATGCTTTACTTTGTTTGCCCCAATAAAATACAAATTATAGAAACATAATAAGAGAGCAGCATTCTGTGTGCTGTTGAGAACCAAAAACACTTTGAAGTGTATTTTGTCAATAAACATCAATTAACTCCATTAGGTGCTTTAAAAGTTTCCATTTACGTGCTACAGAAACATCTGTCTAATAGAAGTAAAAGGCTCAAAAGCCTGGATTGTCCCAGACAAAATTGATGACACGTCAATGGACAAAACCTAAAATCCCTGGAGGGGACATATGCTTTTCTGAAATGACTTGGTGATCTTCATAATTGCTGTCCTGTTTAGGGCTGGGAAGGAACCATTTAACTTTGGGGATAAAAGCAGGGTGGAAGGAACCATTAAAATACAGGAACGATACAGGAATTGTAGTTTCTAGAGCAAAATGTAAACAGTGACTGTAGGGCTCATTTACAAATGTGTAGTGCAAAGTGCCATTTCAAGAACATCAAGAAGGACTGCGTAGCACTGAGCACAACTATACGAAAGTGCAAGAAGCACATTTTGACACAATACTTTAAAGAATAAAGTTTAACGCACAACTGACTGTGAGAAAAATGTCCGAAGCACAAACTGCACTTGTAGATGACCCCTTATACTTTTAAAGGCATGTATGCAGGGCCACCATCAGAAATCACGGGGCCCCTCACAACCAAATTTTCTGGGCCCCCCTCCTCCCACGCCCCCAATGGCCCCTCCCCCAGTGACCCCTCCCATCAATACAAACAACACACAGACTTTGGTAGCCAGGCCCCCCCTAAAACATTTGTGGCCAGGGGTTACATTTTGCATTGGTGCCAGAACAGGTGCCCCTAGCCAGCCCAGGGCCCCCTAAAACATTGGTGGTCCTCCACCAAATACTATGGCCTGCCCCCCCAAGCATCCTCTAGCTCCCCCCAGCATCCTGCTGCTTTCTCCAGGCCCCCCCCAAGCATCCTCCAGCTCCCCCATGCATCCTTCAGCTCCCCCCAAGCATCCTCCAGCTCCCCCCAAGCATCCTCCAGTTCCCCCACCCAGCGTCCTCCTGCTTCCCCCAGGGCACCCCCCAAGCATCCTCCTGCTTCCTCCAGCTCCCCCCCAAGCATCCTCCAGTCCCCTCCAAGCATCCTCCAGTCCCCCGACCCAGCATCCTCCTGCCCCCCCCAAAGCATCCTTCAGCTCCCCCCAGCATCCTCCAGGGCCCCTGAAGCATCCTTCAGCTCCCCCCAGGGCCCCCCAAGCATCTTCCAGTCCCCCCCAGCATCCTCCTGCCCCCCCCGAAGCATCCTTCAGCTCCCCCCAGCATCCTCCAGGGCCCCCGAAGCATCCTTCAGCTCCCCCCAGCATCCTCCAGGGCCCCTAAAGCATCCTTTAGCTCCCCAAAGGGCCCCCCAAGCATCCTCCAGTCCCCCCCCCAGTGTCCTCCTGCTTCCCCCAGGGCCCCCCCGAAGCATCCTTCAGCTCCCCCCAGCATCCTCCAGGGCCCCCGAAGCATCCTTCAGCTCCCACCAGCATCCTGCTGCTTCCTCCCAGCATCCTGCTGCTTTCTCCAGGGCCCCCCCAAGCATCCTCCAGCTCCCCCCATGCATCCTTCAGCTCCCCCCCAAGCATCCTCCAGTTCCCCCACCCAGCGTCCTCCTGCTTCCCCCAGGGCACCCCCCAAGCATCCTCCTGCTTCCTCCAGCTCCCCCCCAAGCATCCTCCAGTCCCCCCCAAGAATCCTCCAGTCCCCCGACCCAGCATCCTCCTGCCCCCCCCAAAGCATCCTTTAGCTTCTCCAGCATCCTCCAGGGCCCCTGAAGCATCCTTCAGCTCCCCCCAGGGCCCCCCAAGCATCCTCCAGTCCCCCCCAGCGTCCTCCTGCTTCCCCCAGGGCCCCCCCGAAGCATCCTTCAGCTCCCCCCAGCATCCTCCAGGGCCCCTGAAGCATCCTTCAGCTCCCCCCAGCATCCTCCAGGGCCCCTAAAGCATCCTTTAGCTCCCTCCAGGGCCCCCCAAGCATCCTCAAGTCCCCCTCAGCGTCCTCCTGCTTCCCTCAGGGCCCTCCCCCTCAAAGCATCCTTCAGCTCCCCCCAGCATCCTCCAGGGCCCCTGAAGCATCCTCCAGTTCCTCTCCCCTGCGCCGGCTCCCCTGCGTGCTCCGACTTCGGCGACGTTCTCCGCTATGTCCTGCTGCTACCCGCTCCATCTGCACTTATATAAGGTTGCGCCCCGTACGTGTGACGTCACTACACACGGGGCGCAACCTTATATAATCGCTGATGTAGCGGGGAACATCAGGACATAATGGAGGACACCAGCAGTGAGAGGGCCCGGAATTGATTAAAGGGGGCCCGAGCTAGGAAAACTCTAGCACGGCTGGGCCCCCTTAAGTTAAAAACGTCCGGGCCTGGGACGACTGTCAGGGGGGACAGTCGTCCCAGATGGCGGCCCTGCATGTATGTCTGTGTCTTGTATGCATAAACGTATACTTACATATTGGATGGAAAGTATATAAAAGATTTTATGAGAAAACTGGGCAATGCTTCTGTGAAGCAAACTCACAGGAGCTGGAGAGAAGAGTGGTGAATGAGTAGCATCTCCTGCAGCTTCCACTAATCCAAATTTTGAAGCTGCAGGAGATGCTACTCATTCACCACTTTTCTGTCAAACCTGATCACATGGAAGAGAAGCAGAGGCTGAAGTAGGCACTTGGGGCCATTTTCAGGCATAAAGGTTGTGTTAGGCAACACAGGTTCACCAACAAACCAAAGTCAGTATCAGAAGATTTACAGCAAAATCAGAAACAAACCAAAAGACAGCAACAGATACTTGCATTAGTGACCATGACATCTCCATGAGTACACAATCCAGCATCCAGGATTTGTACACCAACATATGCATGTACAATGATGTATCTGCAACTCTACCAACCTTGGGCTTTATGTGAAAGAGGTGACACTGGCTCAGAGGTTAGTGTTTAAGAATGTGTTTTTGTTGGCTCCCAATCTTTCTTGCTTTAATCATTGCATCATATAAAATTGAATTTAAATAAAGAACTTACTAAATACACCATACTGTGTATCCGGCAACATAATGCAGACATTCCAGATTTGTGCAGCTGTCCAGGGCAGAGGGGAAATTACTCAGCCCAATTGTGTGTCATCTGCTTCCTCTTCTTCCTAATGTACAAGAATCTCATTAGTCAAGAAAATATTTTTAAGGCACTCATTAACAGGCGAGATTAGTATTCTCTTGTTCCATTCAAGTCCAGTAAAACATAATAGAGGTATAGGATCTGTTATACATAATGCCTGGGGCCTGGGCCTTTCTTTATAATGTCTTCTTCCGTAATTTGTTTCACTTTGGTAGAAGTCTACAAAAAACATTTAAACATTAAATAAACCCAATAGGATTGTTTTGCCACCTTTTATGCAGCTTAGTTACCATCAAGTACAAGGCATTGTTTTATTACTGCAGAGAAAAAGGAAATAAACAAAATATTTGCTTAAAACTGATTCTAGGGGAGATGGTTTTCCTGTAATTGAGAGTTTTCTGGTTATGGGGTCCCTGATAAGAGATTAGGGATGCACCGAATCCAGGATTCCATTCAGTATTCAGCCTTTTTTGGCAGGGTTCGGGCCTTGGCCGAACCAAATCCGAATCCTAATTAGCATAATTTAGCATATGCTAATTAGCATCTGGAAGGGTTGAATGTTAGGGGAAAAAAATTTCACCACGCGATGTACGTGCAACGGTTTTTAACCCTCCCAGATCCCAAAAAGCATAAGCTAATTCGGATTCGGTATTCGCCCGAATCCAACGGGGTGGAATCGATTTAAAAAAACTGGGTTTGGTGCATCCCTATAAGAGATCCCGCCAGAACCGAGAAGTATTCTGACCTGATTGGTACTCAGGGTGCGGGGGTAGCTATGAAAGGTTTTCCGTATAGGAGCAAAAGTCTGTCCTATGACAGGTGGAAAGAAAGCTCAACAAGCTAACTTGACAAATTTCAGGGAAATACATTTATCTGACATTTTTAAGCTGCAGAATATGTACATACTACAGAAGACTAATATGTACAGTTCTTACTGGCTGAAGAAATAGATACAATTACTGTCCTGTTTAATTGATGAAGTCATTTAAATCAACTTGCAATCAATTGCCATGGAGCATTAAAAGTCTTGTCAGGTAGGTGAGCTACACATGTATAACGTTTAAATCATGAGCTGTTTTCACATTTTAAATTTATATTGTTTGGCACACCTTTGTTCTTAAAGGTTACAGTGTAACTATAGGTTATAAAATAAATATGTTATATCAGATACAGATTCATTGCTTTGTATTGTATTCTTCACTGGCTTTAGAAAGGGTTGCTCGGCTAATGGAGAAGGAATTTGCAGTCTTTAAAGGTATAGTTCATCTTTAAATTAACTTTTTGTACGATGTAGACCAGAACTATATAACTGGAGGCCCATGGGCTGGATGTGGCCCTCCAAAGGATTTTTATGCTCCAAGTCTGCTCAGAGACATCACATCATCATTTGAATTTAACCTGCTCCTTGCTCCTACTACATGTTGTATGACATATAACTGGCTCACATGGACATGTAATAATGTGGACAGCACTGATATGGACATTAATATTCTGAGGAAAGTTTTCAGTTATTTACCTTTTAGTTCAGCAGCTCTTCAGCTTGGTATTTCAGCAGCTATCTGGTTGCTAGGGTCGTATTTACCCTAGCAACCAGGCAGTGGTTTGAACAAGAGACGGTCATAGGAATAAGAGAGGGCCTGCACAGAAAGATAAGTAGTATCTAGTAGAATTAAGAGTAAAACAACTGGACTTTTCTGAGCTTTCTTGGAAACGTTTCACCATTCATCTGAGTGGCTTCTTCAGTTCCGAAGAGTGGTAAAATGTTTTCAAGAAATCTCAGAAAATTCTGATTGTTTTAGATTTAATTCTGCTAGATACTCCATTCTGTGACCTGGATGAGTGAGATAAGATAATTAAAAAAGTAACAATAGAAATGAAATTGTAGCCTCACAAAGCAATAGTTTGTGGCTGCTGGGGTCATTTGAAAGCTGCAAAAAGGCAGAAAAGGAACGCAAATAATTAAAAACCTATATAAAATAAATAATGAAAATCAATTCCAAAAATTGCTACGAATAGTTCATTTTATAACATACTAAAAGTTCATTTAAATGTGACCCCTTTTTAAAGGTGAATTATATAGCAATCAGACCAGGCTATAAACTTAAGATAACTCTGAATTTAGGAAAAATGTTAAAGATGTTTCATTTGGATGAAATTCATTTATGCAACAAATAACTATTCTCCCCTCTACATGAAGCCTGTGTTAAACTGCAGTGTATATTAATGCTTTTTCTAATGGTGTTCTTTTCTCTATATTATATTTTAAGGTTGTTTATTGTATTATTTCATGTAATATTCCTATTGTTATTTATATATTAGAAAACCAATTATACATTTGTGGATAAATTAATGGCCTGCAGTGATACAGAATAGCATATAAAGATCCTGAACAACCTAAATGTCATCAGGAGGCAACAGAAGAATGGCAGATCAAGTACAGGTATGGGACCTGTTATGCAGAAACCAGTTTTCCAGAATTATGGACATAGACTCCATTTTAAGCAAATAATTCTAATTTTTAAAAATGATTTCCTTTCTCTGTAATTAGAAAACAGTACCTTCTACTTGATCCCAGCTATGAAAAAAAAAATAATCCTAATTGAAGGCAAAACAATCCTATTGGGTTTATTCAATATTTACATGATTTTTAGGAGACTTAAGTTATGGAGATCCAAATTACAGAAAGATCCCTTATCCAGTAACCCCAGGTCCCAAGCATTCTGGTTATCAGGTCCCATATCTGTCTTGGCTATGGGACCCTGATGAGGGTCCTCAATGACTGAAGATATCACCAATTAAAGTTTTAGGGATTGGAGGCCTAAAGGACTTTGCTTTGGGACTCAGTAGGTTTTAGATTAACTAACAAAGCATGTATGTAGCTGAGCATAACTATGAAAACAATTTCTTGCTATAAGCTTACTGTATTAACTGTTATTAGCTATAATTTGAATTCATAATATGTGAATAAAAGCATGCAAGCAATTCGTGTGACCTTTATTAAAAGGGAAGTAGCACTGTATGAATAATTTATTAACTTTTTTTTTTGTTCCCTTTCAATTTATGCAGCATATTAGATCTGAAATAAGTAGATGCACAAAGTTGTATAGAACAATACTGAAGGGAAATTTAATGAACTGGAGGTGATGGGTAATTAAACATTGTTTGGTTATTCCTGTAAAGATAACTTCTGCATTCAGCCATTTTAAATGAGGTGCTCTGTATCAGGATACCATGGTCAGCCAGTGTATGCCACCTTAAGTGAAGGTAACCTTTACATTTTATTGAAAAACATCTCCTACATTATTGTATTTATAATGATTCTGTGACAAGTTGCTATTATTAGGTAATGTTAGAAAGTTTACACAAGGTATAGTAACCCATAGTTGAAAATGAAGTGTTTTGCCCAGCACAGCATTGCATAGGAACATTTTTCACAAATCTGCTCTTTCATTTCTCTGTGGGGTCTGTTCCTCCAGAAAAAAAGCTGGTCTTTTGCACCAGGAAAAACTTATCTGCCCTTTGCCTTTTACATTATCTAATGGGATCAAAGCCAGATAAGAATTTCTGTTCTGAGCAACTGGGATAAAGAATATCTTGATGGTACAATATTGATTGGATTGCCAACATGGAAGCATTTTTTTCCATGAAGAACAGTTGTAGCATAGTATAAAGGAGCTCCTCTAACAACGTAGGGCAATGTATATGATATTGGAGAGCTAAAACCACCTTAACTGCAATGTAATTTCACCTTCCCATTGACACCAACACATTTTAGCAAAGATTTGCAGAAGCTTTATGCAAAGTTAAATGCCCATTGCTGGTTATCAGTTATCAATTACTGGACCAGGTGCAAACCTTGTGCCTTTGAGTTCATTGTCCTATCACACTAGTCTGGTTTCTGTTTGTTACTCTCTGTGCTTTTTTTATTCCTTTTTTCATTTCATTTCCTGACACTGCCTGTGACATGATGTTTTCCCTTGATCTCTCTGTGTGGGATTTTAAAATCACAACGTGTAGACTGGATTGACTGATTATTTCATTATTTTGGGTTTTTTTTTAAACCTCAAAATGGAATTGCCTGAAATGGAAGGAATTACATGTGAAGTTCACCATTGTGCAGGGCGACCATTGATATAATCACAATTAGGAACACAAAGAGAAAGCACATTAAAGTCCTAAATCAGGATTTTTTAATTATAGTTTTCTTTGTTATTGGGCAAGAGGTTTAAGGCTTAGGACAGTGATCCACAACCAGTGGCTCGGGAACAAGATGTTGCTCACCAGCCCCTTTAAAGTTGGCCAGTGGCCTCAAAGTAGGCGCCCATTTTTGAATTTCTGGCTTAGGGTCAAGTTTTGGAAGCACAGAGACACAGTTTTACTCCAAGCGGAGCCTCCTGCAGGCTAGCAGTCCACACGTGGCTACAAAATAGCTAATCACAGTTCTTGGTTGGCAACCACAATGAACTTTGCTCATGCTTGTTTGGCTCACCATCCTAGAATGTATGACTGCCCTAAGTTTATAAATGAACACAGTGATGAGCCAGAGCAATGGACTGTAGCTTCAACCCTCTTTTTCGTGTAATCCACCCAGTGCATGGAGTGCAATCCACACAATATTTGGTAATAATTTTGGTAATTATACTCTTACTCATCCTTTATGCTAAGCTTATTATCAATATATCAGCACTGCATGTATAAAATTAAATCAATATGGCTAAGGCAATATCTGCTGTAGCTGAAACTAATGTAGCTAAATGTTGATGCCACAAGTGTTTTTCTCGAGTCGGTGTGGTTATTTAGAACTACTTGGGTTTGGAGCCCTGTGCTGAAAGAGAAACTGTTCAAACAATAACAGTTCTCTAGGTAAAGGAATGTTTGTCATTGACTCAGCTTTCAGTCACTCCCTGTGTTTGTTTTGCATTGCTCTCAGCCTTTAGGCAGACTGTCTGCATGACCTTGGTGTTTCAGCAACAGTGAAATCGATTTTCTGAATCCGCTGTAAAATGCCATGCAACAAGAGAAAAATGTTTACACTGGCCCAGTTGCCAATTTAGGCATACAGAACTGTTCAATACAATGTTGCATTCAGAATAATGCATAATACTTAATAGATAAACAGATTAAACATGTCCAAAGAGTGTTTATATATTTTAATTATTTAATGTTTTTTTTAAGTCTTTAGTTTTGAATTGTGTTACTACTACTTGGCATAACAGCAACTCAGAGGCCTGAGTGGAAAATATGTAAGAGAGGGGTTGAACAGAAAGATAATTAACGTATCCCACCCATACTGACTTAATTGATTAATTAAGGCATGTAGACTTCTTCTTACACTGGAAGTGACAGCATGCAGGCAGAAACAGACACAACAAGAGATTAGGATTTAACAAAGGCGTTTGCTGGCCAAATGCTATGGTTAAAAATCTCAGAAGTTATTTATGACCATGAGTGCAGTGAGTTAAGTGCAATTTAGAGCAAATTCAATTCAATTGCGGGTGATGTATCAAAAATGATACAGTTGTGCTTGCACTTTTATCGGACGCAATTTCACTGCAAATTTTTCACTTGGTGTCATTTTTGGCATTAGAGTGACATGTGTATCTTATACTTTTGTTGCAACTGCAGGCCAGTTTTCCCCTGCATCCTAGGTGTAACTGCATGAAGTTAGTTTGGAAAAGAACGCAGGAGGAAGGCAGCAGCACCAAGCACAACTATATGAAAGTGCAAGGAGCACATATTGATGCAAGTACCTTTAATCAATGGCACTGCACTTGCCATCATAAGACTCCTTTCATTTATGTGAATCAAGTTAGTACAGGATATATCTTGCAGCAATTAAAATGTAAACAATGGACGAGCAATCATTTGCTAGTCCAGTAAACCATAACACACAGCTTCTACTCAATATGATAAAAATACAATACAGTATAGGACCTGTTATCCAGCATGCTCGGGGCCAAGGGTATTGCGGATAAGGGGTCTTTCCGTAATTTGGACCATACCTTAAGTCTACTAAAAAAATCAATAAAACATTAATTAAACCCAATTGGATTGTTTTGCATCCAATAGGGATTATTTATATCTTAGTTGGGATCAAGTACAAGGTACTGTTTTATTACTACAGAGAAAAAGGAAATCAGTTTTAAGATTCTGAATTAATTGATTAAAATGGAGTCTATGGGATACAGGCTTTCTGGATAACAGGTTTCCAGATAAGGGATATCCGGAATGAGCTTTGAGAATAACTTTAAATGGGAAATTATTATTATAAATACATTATAATAACTATGGTGAGGTTTCTATATCACTTTGAGAATCTAATTTGCAGTTCAAAAAGATTTACAGTAATGGGGCTTGCAAAAATGGAATGAGATTAATTATAACTGGATCAACACTGTGTGTGGCCCACCCAACCATTATCATAATACACAGAATATAAATATTCACTGGTACTGTAGGCTACGCTTCTACTTAAAATGTAAATTCTATGAAGAAGGGACCACCTCCATCTTGTGTTTTTTTTTTAGCACTTAATGATTGTTACTGTGTTTATTTTTGTTAATAGGTATATTTTTATTTATTGCATGCTTGTTCCTATAATAGTATGGAAAACATGTACAATGCTGCATATACAGTACAGTATACACACACACATATATGTATATACATACGTATATACATATATATATATATACATACGTGCATGGGAGAGATAAATCATGATGATAATACATTGCAATATGTTCTCGTAAAAGGAAAAACAAAGTCCTAAGCATGACGTTTAGGAAAGGACAGTGACCATAATGTGATTTTTCTTTATGTAGCACAATGTATTGTATGGAGAGAAGTGACGTTTATGGCCTAAATTCTGAGATTCTAATTGCCCCAAATCACAAGAAGATGACACAGTAATGAACTCAAAGCTTTTTCAGTGAACCACTTTTATTCCTTACCAGATTACTGTTAAATTATAAGCTGTCATGAGACATGCTATACTGAAACATACTTTTCTTTTGAGTTACCATTTTAAATCTGCACCTGGGGCTAGTGATACTGTCTGGATTATACAGCATTTCTACCTGCTTTCTAAAGTTATTTAATAACTATAAGGAACCTTTGTTAAAAAATTATAGCAATTATATAATCTGTGAACACATTTGGTGAAAAAAATGCACTTTTTCCTCTTTTTTTAATAGAAATCCTTCTGTTATTTTCTATGTCTGTTTTAAAAAGCACAGCTGGAATCTTTCTGTAACATGAGCTTTTTTCTTCAGTGTTTTATTCTCAGTTAGCTCTGGAATGTGGTGGGAGGAACTTTTGCATTTCCTTTGGACAGAAAATAGCAGCTATGGAGCACTGACAATTTGCAAGAACTTACTAATTGTTGGTCACAGCAATAACAAAAAAAAATGTTGATAATAGAAAATGGTGCATTTTTCCGATAATACCTAAGCACCTGAACCTAATGAATTATGTCGCACCAAAGATTTTTGTTATCCACTTGAGAGTTGATTTCTTAGTTGTGGTCAAGAGGAAGAATAAGGGAAACAAGCTGGACAGAGATGCCATTTACAGGTGTAAACAAAAAAATACTAGAAATCTTAGTAAATATGGGTCTCTGTTTCTGTCACTTAGTCTTAAAGCTAGATAATGCTATGTGGAAAAGATAGAAAATTACATGGAAAACTTCCCATGCTCAGCACATTTCTACAACATACATCCCTCACTAACTGAACTTGCATACTACATATTCTCAGGACTGTGCAGACTTCTTCAAAAGCAAAGTAGATTCAATGCATCAGTAATTTCAACCTTCTTAAAGGAATACTGTCATGATTTTTATGGTATACTTTTCATTACTAAATTACACTGTTTACATAGCAAATAATTCACTCTACCATTTACCATTTTATTCTTGATCCAACAGAGTCTGAGCTTTTAGAAGGAGCCAACGCTACACATTAGAACTGCTTTCAGGTAACCTATTATTTCTTCTACTCCCATGTACCTAGAGAAGTCCCAAGCTGGACTTGGATTTTTTATTATTGAGTGCTATTATGATATCTACTGGGAGCTGATATCTTGCCTTTAATTATGAGAAGACTATTTTCCATACAGTCCATTTTACGCAAATGTTCTCCTTTTTCTCTGTAATAATATAACATCACCTTGTACTTCATCTCAGCTAAGGTGCAAGAAACCATATTGGTGGCAAAACAATCCTACTGGGTTTACTTAATATTTAAATAAGTAGTCTTAAGGTATGGTGATACAAATTATGGAAAAAAAACCCAAAAATCTCAGGTTCCAAGCATTCCAAATAACTGATCCCATGCCTGAACTCACAGAAAATAAATTATTAACTTATAATTAACTTATTAAAAAAAGGAGAAATTAAAAATAACTTTATATCAGTTGCTTAAGACATGTTGATATATATATACAGCATATATATATATATATATATATATATATATATATATATATATATATATATAGATAGATAAACCAGATTAATGTATTTTTGCCCCAACAAAAAAAGAAAGCTGACCAAAAACTAGGATACGAGTAAGATACAGTACATCAACAAATCAAATAAACTAACTCAAATAATGGCCTTGTTTTATAAGGGCTCTGACACACGGGGTCATTAGTCGCCCGTGACAAATCTCCCTGTTCACGGGCGACTAATCTCCCCGAGTTGCCATCCCACCGGCAAAAATGTAAGTCGCCGGTGGGACGGCACACGCTGCGCAGGCGCAGGTGGGATGGCAATTCGGGGAGATTGTCGCAGGCGACTAATCTCCCCGTGTCCCAGAGCCCTAAGTAGGGTGGAATAATGGGCAGGTAGTTCCTTGAATGAGCAATATTCAAACATTACGAATAACTATACATGAACTTTTTGGATAATTATAACAATACACTGAAAATCGTTAATTTGTAGGCAATGTTGATTGTTCTTACATGGAGAAGCAATTGCCTATTTTTATGATTTATGTTAGCTATATATATATATATATATATCTGCACATGAAGCCACTTGTAACTAGAATACATAATACACTAGAATTAATATTGAAATATTGTTTTCTGGAGGATATATTTACCAGTCTTATAAACAGACTGCCATGACCAAGAGAGAGTAAGTCTGTTATACATGAGCACAATCTGACATTTAGAGGCTCGATTAGGGTACTATCACACCATGAGATTAGTCACCCATGATGAATCTACCACGGGTGACTAATCTCCTGTGAATGCTTTCCCACGTACGAGGTGCTTTGTTTTTCTAAAGTTGCCTGAAGTTTCTTTGAGCAGCAATTTCAGAAAAACTAAACGCCACATTTGTTTTCCCACTGGCAATTTACTTTACTGACATTGGGAAAGTATTTTTTCGGGAGATTTGTTGCAGGAGAATAATCTCCCAGTGTGCCAGTACCCTTACAGGCAACAAGGCAAGGTGCAATGTGCAAAAATGGGATACAAAGCACTGTTGCTCCTTCTAATAGCTCTTTATAAATGGGCCCCTCTGTCTTTATGATCTGAAATTAATTAGGTAGATGACTGAAAGTAATAAGTGTCTAGCTATTTATATTCTGTGCTCTGTTGGCCCTGACTCTTGAAACAATGTAACAGAAGCCAACTAATTAACAGACCTGAAGAAAACATAATTCTTTAAATCCATTGTGATTACTGTATACTAGAAAGTTGCTTAGAATTATGTCTTCTTTCAGAATGCAGAAAAATGCCCCAGTAGTAGTAAAAGACGCCTCCCCAGTAGCTCCCCATTTTCTTTTCAGCTAATTCTCTGCACATGCTCTGTGTTGCTGTCACTTACCTGGGCTTAAGGACCAACACACAATATACTGTATATGTAGAATATAAATGTCACTATATATGGTAGATTAGTAATTTATTCAGATTCGCATTACATGGCAGCTCTGAACCTAGTGCAATTAGCATCACAATTTAATAATCAGCCCTGTAGCATCCCCCTCTATGACAGAAAAACCTCATTTCCTGCTTGATAATTACCACGACCCCTAAGCTTAGCTTCACAACAGCTGCTCAGAGCCCACTGATCATGTGAGTGTTGCAGAAACTTTCAAAGATAAGGAGCTCTGACAACTGTAAAGACCTGGATCATTGCTGCTATTAAGATGCTGAAACTTTAGGCTGGTGCAGTAAGTTTACTATATAAAATATGGCATTTCTAGCCATATTCATTATTGAGGTTTAGTTCTCACTTGGGAAAGGTCCCTTGGTACCCTTTAATGCAGTTAATGTATGTCCTAAAACAGAAAATAGCAATTAAAGAACCAACATCAGCCTTATTCAACATAATGCAATGAACAGGACTTGTGCTGAACATACTTTGCCTAATGTTTTAATCATGGAAATCTATGGTTTTAAAAACTTACCATGTACAGGTAATCCCTCTGCATGAAGAAGCATACTGTCCCTTTAAAATGAAATCCATTACTCATGCTAAAGCATTTTAGGCTCCCAAAGAAAGATTCCAGACTTAGGGGTAGGATACAGGATAGGGTGAAGGTTTTAGAGCTTGTGAAAGTGAGCTTAATTTTTAGATTGTAATCTTTAATGAACAGGTTCCTCTGGCCTCTTGTTATTGAATGCTGCATTGCTTTTCTTTCTGTGTAGCATATTGTTCTCTGCTTCAGGAAACCTCACTGTTTTATAAATAGAGTATAATAATAGTGAAGCTTACAGAGGTAATCTCTTATGCCTAGGGAGTCAGAAAAGGCATGGCAGAAAATCAGAGCACCGCTTTTTTCATTGTACTTCTTGATTATTGTATGCAATTACAATCAGGGTAGTGCTGTCAGTATAGAAAGCTAGTGTGTAGGTGGGGAAATGTCAGTAATGTTTAAAAGAACACAAAATCAGCATTCTCTATAAGAACCCATCAGAATCATCATCAAGTATCCATATTGTGCTAGCATTTCAATAATGTATGACAAACAGAGGTGTACAATCATTTAACAAATAAGAATTGCAGAATAAAAGTAGGATTGGAGGGCCTGCAGTGCAAGATATTGCAAGTACAGAGTTGGACTGGTCTGTCAGAAAACAATTGGTGATTCTTAATTGGGTAATTTGATTTCTGCTCAGTCAGAGTACATGGAAAAGGTGGATCTCTAAAAAGGTGGGTCTTTAGAAAGTGTTTTAATGTTTGGAAGGAGTTTGGAGGAGAGTCATACAACTAGTGGCAGTAACAGACAGAAACTCAAAGTCAAAGTCTTGCAGTCAGGAATGGGATTAAGGGATAAAAAGAGAAGAGTAATGAAACTCAGAAGCAAGGGTTGGGAACATAAACAAGTGTATTTTAAGATCAGAGCTAAAATATAGGGAGGAACTTTGTTTTTATGGGCCTTCAGTGTAAGCGTTCAAGTGGAAATTGGGAGTCAGTGAAGGACTTTGCATAGGGGACAGCTAATATGCAACATAGTTTAGCAGCACCATTTAGGAATGCCTGAATACATTTATTGGTTGTTCTAAGCTAAGGTATGGGCATACAGGTCAATTTTGACAGATGAAAGCAATAAGATTTGGCAAGGGTTTGGATGTGGGGCGTAAAAGATAAATGTGAGTTATACATATCTCATAGGCAGGAGGCCTCTAAGATCCATGTGAAAGACATGATTATCCATGTGTGTGTGCATGTGTATGTATGCAAAAGGAGCTACACAACCAAAAGTGGAAAAACCCATACAATAGGATATGACTTTATCCAATTTTCAGCATGTGGATAAGTGTACTATATACACTGATAGGAGCCCACAGTGCCAGGATTTTTGCTGCAGTTAAGTGTGCATTTATAGTTTAGACCCACCCCTAACTCAGGTAAATGCCAGTAAATTAAGCCCCAGGCTTCCTGAGTACCTCTTATCTATGATGAAATATTTAATTCTCATGGAAGTGGAATGTTTTGGATGGTAATAACACCAGCAATAGGCAGCTACCAGCAAATGAATTGTGCAGTGAGTAAAACTTAAACTGCCAACAAAACATCAACTGAAAAAATATCTTATGATAGAAGGTGTCTCTGCAAACCAAAGAAATTTCATATAGTTAAAAGAATGATCCCAGAAGCCATATTTGCAAACATGACATCTGTGGTTCCTTTCTGTTATCTGTGTCTGTATCTACGGTATTTAAAATAATTTTAAAGGATGGGTGAAATATACAGTA
The DNA here is from genome assembly GCF_000004195.4 of Xenopus tropicalis. NCBI lineage: Eukaryota > Metazoa > Chordata > Amphibia > Anura > Pipidae > Xenopus > Xenopus tropicalis. Next base: position 105,877,446 of record NC_030678.2, on the reverse strand, counting down.
TATATGGATTGAAACTCATCGATGCACTAATGCACTAGATAATGTAAATTAACAAGTGATGCTTAAGAAATATGATGGTGTGAGTGCTTTCATCTATGTTGTACTTATGATGAGCACCCAGTGAATGACAGTGGAGTAGTAAATACTGGTCAAGAGAACTTTTATCTCTCTCTATCTCATCTCTGTCTCTCTCTTTCTCTCACACACTCTCTCTCTCTTTCTTTCTCTCTCTTTCTCTCTCTCTCTCTCTCTCTTTCTTTCTCTCTCTTTCTCTCTTTCAGTGATAGAGAGGACCTTGGTGAAAACAAGAGCTGCTGTTTTTGTGTGAACTTACTATCTTGTAAGTGTGAATGTCTGTACAGGTATGGGACCCATTATCCAGAATGCTCGGGACCCTGGGGTTTTCCGGATAAGGGGTCTTTCTGTAATTCAGATCTTCTACCTAAAGTCTGCTAAAAACATTATTTAAACAGCAATTCAAACCAATAGGATTGTTTTGCTTCCAATAAGGATTAATTATATCTTAGTTGGGTCAAGTACAAGATAGTGTTTTTTTATTACAGAGAAAAAGGATACCATTTTTAAAAATGTGAATTATTTGATTATGAGAGATGGCCTTTCTGTAATTCTGAACTTTCTGGATAATGGGTTTCGGGATAAGGGGTCCGATACCTGTACCTCTGTATTTGGCTTGTAGAGGATTGTAGTACAAGGTCCTTTTCCTGGGCTAGTGAGGCATATTAGAGCTGGACAGGCTTATAATTTTATTTACTGTATTTTGTTTTTCATCTTTGCCTTAAATAAAGTGGCCAAGGGCCAGTTTTACTGCACTGAGCTGTCTGCGCCTCTGTTTTGAGTGTCTGGAAGTAAATTCAAAGGTCTATCCCCCAGTGAGACCATGGTCTAACTGCCTGAAGTCCCTACTGTATGTATATAGGCATTCCATCTGAAAACGCTAAACACGTTTGGTCGCTACAGCCTACATGGAAGTGTTTTAGTTGAGATATGCAGAATTCTTTACATAGCGAGTTTGCACTGGCTTTAATGGAATCTAAAACAAGCAGAAGATGTTTGCCAACCATTCCGTAAAAAACACCTTCCCTGTACCAGTTTCCAAATTATGTCAAAGCTCCTTGTCCTTTACCTATTAATGCTCTGCAAACAATCCTTATCCTGTTAGCCAAATCACGAGCCTCCCTGTGTGTATTGTAATTCTTTCATGCCAACTGCAACAAACCTCTACACCTTGGCTGGGAGAACAGATATACTGCACATATAAATATATATATTTGTAATAATAACAATATATCCTGTAATTTAAAGATCCAGCTATTTAAAATCAGAGTTCAGTCCTCAGCCATTTTGCAGTGAAACAAGCTGCAAAATGATGACTTACAAGGAAGTGTGATATTAAAACAGGCAATAGAACACATTTCCTGGCTGTTAAAACTGGATCGAACTGGAAATCACAATGAACCGCCTCAGAGAGAGACCTGGTTACAATGAGTCTGTCAGCAGCAAAAGGCAATGTTTTATGCAATAACAGAAATAAAACAAATTCCGCTTCTCTATTATTTATCCTGCAATCACGCAGCAGTAGCCTGTATTGTGATCCATATGTTCGGGGAGGTAAAAAATACAGCTATGTGTCTTGCTTCCCGTAGAATGAATGTATATTTTGCTTTTTGCATATATGTACATCACTATCCACAATCCGCTTCTAAGGTGGAAGTGTGAGTCTGAACATGTTTCAAGCTTGCCCTTGCCCAGCAAATACACCCTAAGCACCAGTTCATTCACCCAGACAGCAGACTTGTGCTTCATGTCATTCCATCTGTTAAAATTCCATTCTATTATATACTCATGGGAGCAATACAGTCAGTTGTGACGGTGCTACATATTTTAGCTAAAAGCAACAACAACCCTAAATACCGTTTTCTGTAATGTGAACAAGGTGCAGTGGTGACCTCTTGTGGTTAGTATATGTATTGTGTGGTATTGAGTAAAGGCCATGTGAGGCCTGAAACCTTGCTGTATCCAAGGTTATAGCCATGTGTATCCAGTTATAGGCTTTTTAATGAAGACTTCAAGGTGCTGTATGCTGTTTTATCGTATAGTATGTGTATTGTGTGGTATTGTGGCAGACACAGAAAACAACCTCATATGGTGACGTCTCTTTTGCATTAAACTGTGCATGTCGGCCTGCAGTTTTTAAGGGGAAAAACAATCAGTACTTGTAATATATTTAAACATAATAAATGAAAAAATAAACAAAACAATAAAAAATAAAACATAAGACCTTTCGGGAACATTCAGAATGATAGGATGTTCTAAATGCAATATGCAAATACTTCTAGTTTTAGCTGTAAGTGTATATTAGATACAAATACAGAGAGGAATCACATAGTGTTACTGTGCTCCTTTATGGCATTGAGCCAAAATGCTGCTTGAGAATGCCAGAAATTGATTTTTCACATATTGCCTATAACTAGTAATTGAGGAAAACTGGAGGTGACTCCAAATTCAAGATACCATTATGTAAAATAAAACAAATGTTTTCAAAAAAAGAAAATGTTATTCTAAACAACTTTTTAATGTACATCAATTAAAAACTGCCAGTGGTTTTTGAGTTTTTGTAAACCTAATTGGTATTGTAAGCAATATTTTTCTGTTTAATGCCATTTTTCACTTCTGGTTCTGACTCTTGAAACTAGAAGTGCAGAAAAGGACAATCAAATGGACATGAAAATCCTAATTCACTTGGGGGTGCCAAAACCTTAGCCACCTCCCCACCAAATTAAATCACTAAGTTTTATCCCTGGCCTGGCCTGCTATCAATTGCTGACAAGACCATTTGGCAGCAACCCATGGCAATGGAAAAAATATCTGAAATCTCTATTTAAGATAAGTAGTTGTCAAGACAAGATTAAGTTATTAGAAGAGGCATACAAATAAGTAAAGGCTAAAATGGCCCATCTGGTCAATAAATATTAGATAGTATATAAGAGGACATTTGTAAAGCTAAAAGTGCCTCTAGTCTAATGAATATGCAGATTTGTGGCTACATTAGCTCTCAGATTTCAACAGAGTACAGTTAATATAGTTCATCTAATGAATATTTTACTACTAATACAAAACAAAATACTGAAAATGTGTCCTTTCAGTTTTAAGGGGCAGAATATCCCCTTTTTAAAATAGGTTCAATGAATAATGCTTGTGTTGAACATGAGGTAATCCCCCTGCATAATGGACTCCTAAAAACAACAACAAAGGGGGGGAAAGGGGGTTCTACACTGATAATCTAATTATCTGCTTTACAAGGACCAAACATTGTGTAGCTTTAGGGCTCTGGCACACGGGGAGATTAGTTGCCCGCGACAAATCTCCCTTGTCATGGGCGACTAATCTCCCCGAGTTGCCATGACCTGCCATCCCACCGGCGAACATGTAAGTCGCCGGTGGGATGGCACACGCGGCGGCGCGATTTCCCGAAATCGCCGAAAAAGACTCGCGACTAATTTCCCCGTGCCAGAGCCCTTAGTTCCCCTTTGTGTACTGTTTAGATTAAAAAATAACAAAAACAATAGATTTTGTTGATTAATCAATTGGCAAAAAGTATGTTCAGCAAAAGCCTTATTTCAGGGATCCCCAAACTTTTTACCATTGAGCCACATTCAAATGTAAAAAGAGTTGGTGACAAAACAAGCATGAAAAATGTTTCTGGGGGTGCCAAATAATGATTGGCTATTTGGTAACCCCTGTTTGAACGGTCAGCCTACAGAAGGCTCTGTTTGTCAGTACATCTGGTTTTTATGCAACCAAAACTTGCCTCCAAGCCAGGAATTCAAAAATAAGCACCTACTTAAAAGGACATGTCAACCCCCCAACCAAAAATTTTAGCAGTGAAAAGCCTCACAGCATTCTTTAAATACCTGCCACTCCGGTCCCTCAAAAGCAAACAGTGAAGCTGCAGCGATCCCTTGATGTTTCTCTCACTGCACAGCTCAGTAACTCCCTCTCCCCCCACCCTTCAGAATCTCCTTGTCTGCCTGGCGTGGTGCACATGCGCACTTCCAATCCGTTTAATCCGAGTGTGCATGTTCTGCAGGGCAACTGATATCTGTCATTGACGTTTTTTAATAAAGCTTGTTCAAAAAAAAAATCCAAGAGGGTCAGGCAGGAGGGGCTATGCGCGCATGCGCATTTGGGACATGTACCAAACACTCTATGATGTCACCTGGCAAAATGGTCGCCGGGTGACAAGCGAATTGGCGAAAAAAACGGCGGTGCTGGCTGTAGGAAGAGGTTGAGGGAGCGAAAGTTATGCGGTTGAGGTGGGGGTAAGGCGCCCTTGGCATTAGAGATAATATTAAAGTTAGCGTTGAAATCTCCTTTAAGGCCACTGGGAGCAACATCCAAGGGGTTGGTGAGCAACAGGTTGGGGATCACTGTCTTATTTTTTTAACTTATGTTAAACAAGGGGGTATACTGCCACTTTTCTGAGGGCTGAGTTAAGAAAAGCAATATTTTTATATATTTAGAGAAGCCTATACATGTCAGTGTGCATTGTTTAGCATCTCAGGATGAATATACAGTATTTAATTGCTTTCGTAAATACAATATTTACCTTTAAAAGAGTGCTCAAGTATGTGTATGTCCTTTATATACAACTCAGTTATGTTATATATGCATTTATAAATGTATAGCTTTATTATATATAGCACTAATTGTTTAGACAGTGATCAGGGGTGTCCACAAATAGGGGCAAGGGGTGAACTTGCCCTTACCTGGAATTCTGCCATTATACAGGGCCAGTGTCAGGCCCTGCTCAGTAGCTGCCATACTGGACAGATGTCATACCTCTTTCCTGGCCCTATTTGTTCCCAACGACTGCCATTCAGCTTAGTGAGATGAAAAAAAATTAAAGATGCTAGTGCATTCCATTGTGAAATGGAGGAGGTAGAGCTGTGCAACCGAATGTTTTCAATTTTCTTCTGTGATCTTATGACCATAACTGGGGTTAATGTGTTTATAGTCCATTTTTTGCAGTGCTCTTACTGGCATGTCTGGTGAGGATCATTTATCAACACTGGGCAAATTTGACCATGGGCAGTAACCCATGGCAACCAAACAAACTGTTGTCTTCATTGTTCTACCTGCAGCTGGCTGAAAAAAGCTAATTGATAATTAGTTGCTATGGTTACTGGCCACAGGCTAATTTGCCCAGTGTTAATAAAACACCAGTAATGTGCTCATAATCACTTTCTGTCGTGATCTTACTGGCATATCTGGGGTTAATATGCTTATTACCCATTGCTGATATGCTCTTATGTCCTTCTTTAATTTGTAATATAAAGTGTTTGATTTATTTTTGTTATGATGCTCTGTATCTTTTGCAGTCCTATTATACCTTGTACTCTATGTGCTTAACAACTGCAGTGACTGAATAAGCTACAATGAGCACATCCAACCTCTCTATCCAGTTATTTGTTTAGTTGAACTGAGAGAGTAGTGGAAGAAATACATTGTGTGGTTTGCATCATTGCAGGCTGCTAAGAAAAGTAAGTTGGGCTTTGCACTACGTATGTTTCAAGTAAAATAAGCTGGCCCATGCACCTTCAAGGACCCGAGGTGTATAATAATCTTTAGTAGGTTGCGTGTGTACACATGTCTTCCCTGCAGTAAGTTTTTGTGCCTAGTTCTTCTGCTGCTGCTCTTCACTCTCTTAGTGCACCAGAAATCTAATGCAGAGGGCAGCACTTTCAGCTCAAGGGAGATAACACCTGTAATGGGCTATCTAGTACTGTGTGTTCCCCAGGGCTACACAGCTTGTGTGCTTTTTGTAAGCAAGCTGCCGGCTTTCCAGGAGACTCCTATGTGCAGCCCACCCATATACAAAATCATACATGTGTACAATTAGAAAACTGTTAGTAATTAGGTCAGTAGAGGGAGCAAAGAGCATTACACCACAGTTCAACAGATGGCTTTTTAGTTGTGCTGACATCATATTATTTTATTAATATTATTTCATTATTAAAACGTTACAAAGCAGAGCTTTTTAGCTTGTTCCAAGCGTCAGTTATGCAATATGTTTATATGTCAGACTTCATTAATATTAAAACATATAACAGATGCAAAAAATGTTGTAGTGCAGCAAGGACAGGCCAGTGCAATTTTTCAAAGAAGAGAACTGGCCCATGAAAATTTAAAGCTAAAGTGACTAATTCAGCCCAAGCAGAAATCGATATTTTTTTTATACAGGTAAGGGATTCCTTATCCGGAAACCCGTTATCCAGAAAATTCTGAATTACAGAAAGGCCATCTCCCTTAGACTCCATTATAAGCAAATAATTCAAATTTTTAAAAATTATTTCCTTTTTCTCTGTAATAATAAAACAGTACCTTGTACTTGCTCACAACTTGATATATTAAGATAATAAATCATTATTGGAGGAAAAACAATCCTATTGGGTTTATTCAATATTTAAATGATTTTTAGCAGACTTAACAATAATTTGATAGAACAAACAGGGGGTCATTAGAGCATGGCAGGGAATCAGCAGAAAAGAAGATGGGGAGCTACTGGGGCATCTTTAGAGGCACAGACCTTCCCTGCTAAGGTGCTGTAGTTGCATTTGGCTGGTACAGGAGCCCAAAACTTAACGTACAATATTTCTAGCCTACTTCTTTAGTTATGCTTTAGTTCTGTTTAAGTATTGGAAAATATACCCCACGGATATCCCATGTCGCATTCTGTGCTGATTTCCCACCTCTGTGTCCATCTTCACACTTGTGATCTTTTCCACTCCTTTGCCCTCTATTCCTCTCCCTTTCCCTCACCTGGGTATGGTTTTCTCCTTTTCCTTCCCTTCATATATCATTTTTAAACCAAAGGAGAAAAAACCAGAGCCAGTACATACCACTCACTCCATTCTTATTCTTATTTTTTGACAGTCGGCACTATAATCAAATCAGGGGTCTTGGGGCCACCTGTGGGAGTGAAGAGGTTGGGAGACCTTTTCTTTAAAAAAAAAATAAATAATAGCTCAGTAGTAATTAACATAATATTCTGTTGACTTATCAATATGATAATAATTGAGACTTTCCTCAATTTAAAGATCTCGTTAACAAATGGCTCCTAAACCTCTGTCTTTCGTAAAGACTTTGCCACTAACAGCCTATTGAGGGCTGATAACTGTCACCTTACTTCTACCTGTTGCCCTACAGGTCTTCTTTGCAAATAAGTGTATTGCCTTGTTTTATGTAGATTAATTTTCACTGTTATTATAAGAGCCATGTTTATATAAAGGCACCCATGGACCTCTGCCTAGGGAGACAGCTTTTGGGGGGCAGCCCACAGATGCCTATATAATAGGTTTTCTTAAAAAAAATATACAAAATTAAAAAAAAAAAAAACCCAGGCACTGCCAGAGAGAAATCTAGCGGGTGAGGGGGTGCGTGACGTGACACAGAAGTGATTTCTGCCAACTGAGAGGTGTACCGGCCCTAAATACAGCCTTAGTTATCATGAGGGCTTCAGCATTAAACTAATGTGACTGAAGGGACTACAGATTCCAGAAGGCCATGCTCTGTAGAGGAAGTAAGAAAAAGGAAACTGTGGTTTGTCTGAGAAAAAAAAACCTGCTGGGGATTTGCTGCTAAAGACCAGAGTGTGTGAATCCTGTAACGAAGATGACAGAGAAAGACTTTCCTGCCTCGCATCTCAGTAGTAACCAATATAAATTTGTAATTTGTGCAACAGCAGCAACACTGGGATTTATTGTACAATATAGTCTCCTCAAACAGACACGGCTGAACGAACACTCTTTTCATTTATAAATGCTGGACAAATTTGCTCCTGTGCAGAAATCCATGGCAACCAATCAGATGTTTGCTCTCATTAATCACTAATTGGTGGGAAAGTTCATGTGTATGAACAGGAACTGTTCCACAAGTGAACTATTTAAAAAATAAGCCCATGATCTAAAGAACCATTTTCATTAGAGAGGGTACCCTAAAAATGGACAGAAAGGGCATTTTATTGAGCCAAGGGCACTGATAGGAGTCAGTTTCTATATCAAAAGAGTAAGCCTTCCGCAGCTTATAAAGTGAGGTTTATTACTACCTATAACAGCCATTGACATGGAACTTCCCAGATAGTGGATAAATGGTGGCTAATTTTGGTTGAAGATGATGAGACTCTATATAGGGGTCTCTATGACTGCAAGAAGAGCTCCTACTAATGGAGACAAGCTAGTACATAGTCTGAAAAGTACTAATACCTCCTTTAAATTGGCTTGAAGAACTTCAGACAAAACCGATTGACAATCACCCATGCAGCAAGTGTGATGCCTGTTGCTATATGGAGTGGGTAAAAAACTTTACAGACTTTAATATCCAATTTTCATGTTCATACCATTATAACATAAAATACAAAGGGGGTTGTTTATGCCCTCCAATGTTTATGTAGTATGTGGGTGAGACTTTTAGGAGACTGGGCATTCAGGTACTTAAGCAAGAAAGTGTTGCTCAACATTTTTGTCATGTGTAGGGGGTAGCCACAGAGATTTAATATTTTGGGGCATACAAAAGGTAAATCCCCCAGCCGGGGTGGTGGTAACCCTGACCAATGGCTGCTACAGACAGAAACTCATTGGATTTATACCTTCTATATGTGAACTTTGTTTGTTTGTGGGTCACAATCCTGGTGTGGATCCATATCACTATTGTCTGAGTTAACCGCATTTTTTTCATTACTTAATCTCACTACTAGTGATGTAGTGTGAATTAAGGTATCATCTTTGGGGGTCTTGCAGCTGAAGCACCTGTTTTATGGTGGAAATGTGATGTTTTTATATTTACAGACAAGCCAATTCACTGGATGTTAATAAAGATTGAGGCTGTTACTAATTTGTATTTATAGTTCCCCTCTAAATAAATATTAAGTTATTATTATTTATAATTATTATTAACAAGGAAAGGCTTCATTTATATGAAACATAGTGGATTATGTATAGGCTGTTTTATGTAATACATTTTTATAGAGCCCTTTAATGTTCAGAGGTACAGATTCCCTTTTAAACCAGAAAGAATGAAAAACACCTATCTTTGCAGCAATTGCACTCTTCAGTATTTCAAAGAACTTTTCTACTATACATGGCAGTTGTGGGAACTTGTCTTACAGTGGCTGTATTTACAATGTTTTGTCCTCCAATCTGCTCAAGGCCGTAAACTGTATTTGCTATGTATGTTTGTAATGAATAGGTTTACTCCTTTTCCTTTTGAAAAGTAAAACACAATTGTGTATGTTATCTCAGTGACATCAAAAAAGAGAAGCGAATAATATAAAAGTGTGGGAGGGGGTAACAATGTTTTAATTTATAAGGTAAGCTCCCACACTAACATTTTTCTCAAAGCTTTTTAAAAAATCACCTTTGAAAGCAGGGGTCCCCAAACTTTTTTTTACCTGTGAGCAACATTTAAATATAAAAAAAGGTGGAGAGCAATACCAGCATGAAAATACTTCTAGGGAGTGCCCAGTAAGGCCTGTTATTTGGAAGCCCAGTGTTGATTGGCAGACTACAAAAGACTTAAAGGGGCTGTTCACTTTAAGTATGATGTAGAGAGTGATATTCTGAAACTATTTGCAATTAGTCTTTATTTTTTAAATATGTGTGTTTTTTGAATTATTACTTTTTGTTCAGCAGTTCTCCTGTTTGGAATTCTAGCAGCTATCTGGTTGCTAGGGTTCAAATGAGCCTAGCAACCAAGCAGTCGTGTGACTGAGAAGTTGGCATATGAATATGAGAGGGCCTGAATAGAAAGAAAACTAAAAAAATATAACAATAAAATTGTAGCCTTACAGAGCAATAGATTTTTGGCTTCTGGGCTCAGTGACCCCCAATTGAAAGCTGGGAAGAGTTGGAAGAAAAAGGGCAAATCATTTTGTCAGTTCAGACAAATAAAGTTGCTAAGAACTTCCCATTCAATAATACTAAGGGACCTATTCATGAAAGCACAATTTGTTTTTTCAGAAAAAAAATTGTATTTTTTTCTAATTTATAGAACTTTTCATAATGACCATGATAATATCGCTAAAATTGCACTACATTTTTGTGGTTTTCCTTAACTTCCACGCAAAAAAGTTGTATCTTTCGCAAAGACTACGACCATTTCGGAATTCATTCAAGCTTTGGTATCGTGACTATCTTTTGGCCAGGTTGGAGCTGTAGAGTGTCATTGAATCCTATGGAAGGCTTCCAAAATCATGCATTGAAGTTTCAAAGCCAGAAAAGTTTTCTCACCGTTTACGATCATTCGGATTGAAAATTTAGTGACTTTCGAATCGCAACCACAATATTTTCGTACAACCTGGAAAAGAGTTTTCATGACATTTTCGAACATCAGAAATTATTGCGGTTACTCCAAATTTTTTACAATCATGCTTTTAACCACCCAAAATTCGTGCTTTAATGAATTGGTCCCTAAAGGTTAATTTTAAGGTCAAGCTCTACTTTAATAAAATTTAGGGGAAGATTAGACCTCACCACAGAAAAATTCACCAACTTTCTATTCATTCCTATAGGAATCATAGAAGCATATTTATCAAATTGTGAACTCTAACGTTTATGCTTTGATGAATATGCTTCTAAAAGTCCCATAGAAATGAATAGAAAGTGGATAATTTTTTCCTATGATTAGCTCTAATTTCACACTTTGATAAATATACCCCATTCTGCTTCATGTGCTTCAAATAAACGTTGCATTTGTATATATTTGTATATATTATTTGCTTTTTTTATTTATCTGCCTTGAAACTGCAGGCTGAGAAAAGTTTGAGGAACAGAATTAAATATATTTGCAGTTCTTCAGGGCTTGTAGTGAGTTAAACTGACTTGGCTCAGTTCAGACAAAAGAAGATGCAAGTCTGTTGAATAGCAAGAGAATTCCAGGAAAATAAACACCCAGAGGAAAAAATATCAGGTAGTTTGAACCAAACAGAACTGGGCTTTGTTAATTTCTAAGGTGGCTCTCAGGAAAACCAGATGATCACATTTTTATTGCTAAATAGTTCTCTATAGACAAGATTCTTATGAGTCATCCCTGTATATATATGCACATGGTTTGGCTCCAGATAAACGTTCTCCAGCTGAAGAGTCCCTTGACATCACAAGTAGACAAGGTAATTGCTTTGGCCTAAGATATGATCTTCCATAAGACAAGTTTGGGCCAAAGTACTCTGGCAGCCACCCTTTCGTAGTACAAGTCATAGAAGTAAAAAACAATAGCTAAAGGGATGCTGTATTAAAAAGGAAGTCTAATTTTATTGTAATTAATTCACACATTACAGTTCGAAACACTAGCAGGAAATGTGTGAAATGGTACTTTTCATTTAGATTTCCCTTTGTGTATACTATGCGATACAGCCATTAATTCAAGACCAATGTTGGGTTCCAGATATCCTCAAACACTTTCACAGAAAAAGATTTCCTGTCTAAATTAACGATGTTGTAAACAGACCAAAAGCAACAATTCAAAGTGCACACATCTATTCAGGAAAGTGCTGTGATGAAGGGAACATGTTAGCTAAGCCTTCCAGCCACTGTACATTTCAGGAAGTTACCACACCTCAAATGTGTTTAATGAACAAAGGTGAATGGCTAAGCTGTTGTCAAATATTTTCTTTCTTTTTATTCTGCAGATGTAAGGGTAGGGTAATATGTGGGCTGCACTTTAAAGGGAAATTACAGTAAAAACATAACTTTAGCTTAATGAGTTTGTCTGCTCTTTGTCTGTGTAATGTGTGTATCTTCAGTCAGATTGTATAGGTAAACTTTTTCTTGCAGATAAATTCCTGGAAAGCAGCCTTCTCCTTTAATACTCAGAGGTGCTTTCTTGAAAAGTTAAACTCTCAGTGGTGTATATTCAGAAATATATTATAAAAAATGAAAGTACACTTAAAAAGGAGGAGGACATTTTTATCACCAGTGATATAATCGCTAGCCTCAGACCCCATGCTGGTGCTCCTCTTGATAAAAACTGCACCAGCTCAAAATACTATTGTAGGAAGGATTGTCTTCTGCAATACTCACTGTGAGAACTTTGGTTTTTAGTTTTTGGGACTGGGCAAAAGATGATGTCAAGAATGGCCAAATAGATAAACAGAACATGATTAGGTATGAATATTAATATGGATACCAAATATTATTATTAACATTTATTTATAAAGCGCCAACATATTCTGCAGCGCTGTACAATAAGGGGGTTTCATACATTGGACATACAGAGTAACATATAAAGCAATCAATAACCGATACAAGAGGTGAAGAGGGCCCTGCCCAAAAGAGCTTACAATCTACAAGGAGAAAGGGTTGAGACACAAGGTGTGGGAATGGGCATGACCAGAGTTGTGAGAGGTGTGGCACAGGTTGTTGCTAAACTAGATATTATTATTAACATTTATTTATAAAGCGCCAAATATGTGGAAAAAGCCCATCAGGCCTCACCAGATTTACAAGCATGCCCGACAAGTGAACCTGGCCTAACAAAGAATCACAATAGGGAACCAATGGGGAACTATATATACAGTATATACATTTTTTTTTCCTTTTTAATTTACAATAGTTTTGCCAATAGGTTAGAATTTTTTTTTGCATCTCAGACCTGGCAAATATATTTATATTGAGTGAGAACACCCATGATCACATTTAGCAGCTTTAATAAATAGGCTAAATATTTGCTCTAGACAAAATATAAGTAAAAAAAAGAAATAGAGGAAAAAAATAATTTGTACTTGAAATTTAGCAGGGAAAGTGAGCCTTTGATAAATCTGCCCCATGTTGTATTTCTGATCTGAAGATCAAAAAAGCAAGAAGAACAGAGTAAACAAAGATGAACATCTTATACAGATGTTAGATTAGTGTACACATCTCAGCCCTGCAATCACATTTGCTTCAGTCTATTTAATCCACAAATTCTTTGTACTGCCAGCAGTTGTTATAGTATAGATTACCCTTGACTGCAATTTAATAATACAAATATCTTCAAAAAAGGACTGAAACAAATGGTTTAAAAGCACTGACTCTTTAAAGCCTTTGTTATTTAAGGTATTTTAGGCAATAAAAACCACTGCAGTATTATTACAGTTCTCTTATGAAGGCAAAACACAAATGAAGTTCAAAAGAAAAGCAGATGTTACTGGTATTTTGTGGTCATAAAAACAAGAAATACCTTTTTTTGTAATTTTTAGGAGTTCTCAAATCTGACATAATTTGTTTTACTGCTATGATGATTATAATTTGTAACTTTATAGCTATGCACAGAGGGTTCTCTTGGCTGGCAGCAGATCCAAAAGCTGATATTTGCTCAAGTGCTATTTACAGTTTATTACACCTAAATAGCCCAGAGAGAGAAACATATCTATTGTGATAGTTACCCATTACATTTTGCTCATTAAAATACAATGATCAATACATTACAAGACCTTATATATCTAAATATCTAGGCTGCTTATATATATAAATCTTTAAGCTGCTGTGCTCAGTTTTTTTTCCATTCACGTCTACTGCACATTCAGTTTCAAACAAATCCTGGAGAATACTGGGTGTGGGGCAGAGTTCCATGGCTGGTACGCCAGTTCTCCTAGTGGAATACAGTAAGTTCTTTTTTCCCTTTAAAAAATGATTGCCTCAATGTGATCATTGAGCTAAGCAAATCAAACGTCAAGTAACAATTATTACTAGTTTATAGATATGTGTACATAAAGTTAAGGGAAAGAAAAGGAAGGCAGTCATGGGCAAAAATCTCAGCTTGATTGCATGTTTAGGGAAAATATAGGCCACAGTCACACGTGGCGTACTATCCACATACTTTCATCTGTGTTTTGTTCCATGCACAACTTTGGTCTGAGTGCAACTACAGAGCAGAGATGCATGATTTTGCAGTTTTCAGGACAATCTCCCTTTAACAACCTCACAGCAGTAGATTCTCACCTTGCAAAGACATCATATGTACTTTCAACCCCACCCCACCATTCCTAGAAGCTCCCTCTGTTTGCTTAAGATAGCAGCAGCCATGTTAGCTTGGTCTCTGTAGCCATTGGTAGCCCAGATCACACATTTTGATGGGAGGGGGAGTAAAATCTTTTGAATTATTATGGGAGGGGAGCAAAAAAAGGGAGGGGGAGAGGGGAGAGAGCTGCGCAGACTTGTACTCCAAACCTGAAGGAGCCCTAAAGGAGAGGAAGTCTGATACTGAAGAACATATTTACAAAAAAGGAGACAAGTAATTCTTTTGATAGAGAACTCAGTATGGCTTTTCTGTGAGTGCTTATGGCTGTATTTACATAGATCTTTCTGATAAAGCTTACTTAGTTTTTACCTTTCCTTCTCCTTTAAGATTCCCCTGAAACCTTTATTTGTATGCCTATTTTCCTATGTAAAAAATACAAACTGAAAAAAAATACAAACATAAAAAGAACATACAGCGTAGGTGGTTTTTCACCATGAGGGCAGTGAGGTTGTAGAATGCCCTTCCTAGTGATGTTGTAATGGCAGACTCTGTTAATGCCTTTAAGAGGGGCCTGGATGAGTTATTGAACAATCAGAATATCCAAGGCTATTGTGATACTAATATCTACAGTTAGTATTAATGTTTTTATACATAGTTTATGTATGTGAGTGTATAGATAGGTAAGTATGGGTTTGTGTATGCTGGGTTTACTTGGATGGGTTGAACTTGATGGACTCTGGTCTTTTTTCAACCCTATGTAACTATGTAACTATGTAACAGTTTAAAATAATGATTGCTTAGCTGTGTTAATATTTTTACACCTTTATCCACTGAAATGATTATTGTTGCATGTCTTTTGTAGTTTGCACCAGCTATATGCGACATCATCATTCTTAAGATAATTGTGCCCACTTAACTACTGGAGTAAACCATCTTTAACCACCTGCCCTATGGTGTAGTATAAAAGAACCATCCAGCAGATGCCTTAGATTCTATAGTTATCAGTGTTTACTGGTCGCAAGCTAGACAGGAAAATAAAACACCTGCGGTATGAAAATGGTTAAAGAACCATTAGTTCTTATTACAGAAAATCTGACTTCAAACAACCAATAATGTTACCCTTTTTGCAGACTTCTTTTGAAAGCTTTAAAAGACTTTTTCATGCAGTAATAAAAAAAGTGAACTCCAGCATTTAAAAATGAATCTCTGTGAAACAGAAGACGCTGATCTGGCTGTAATGATCCGACAGAGGCAAGCTTTTAAGTCAGTTGTTCTTAGAATCAACTAATGTAAACAAGTCATTATTTTTGTATTTCTTTAAAGAAATGTTCAATTAATCCAGAATGGAACACAGTTTCCTTTCCATTTCATCTTTCTTCTTGGAACCAAGAAAGTAATGACTAGGGATTTAAAAACACATGGGGATTTTGTATTTGTTTCATATCTTGCTTCCTTTCAGATCAATGTCTGTCCACAACTTGCTTGTGTTGTGATTTTAGTAAAGGGATAGGCTTCTGAGTTGCCGTTAAATAAAATCTGCTGGGAAAAGATAAAAACAAGAAAGCTAAGTTTTTTCCCTGTAGTAGAATCTGTCTTCACATGTACAGTATAGTATATTTAATTATAATACACAAGAGCCATGAGTATCCTGTAAATGATGTCCTTATACATGGTTCTTAGTGATGTCATCCAATATAATGAGTGCTTAGTGATGCAAATTTTGTCACATGACTGATTGATATTTTTGTATTATAATAAATAATGTACCCCCTGTCAGAAAACATGAGAATGTTAAAAGTCACCTCAGAGTGCTAAGACAGGTATTAAAGCACTTGGCCTTTGGAACTGCTTGGTAAAAACCTTATATTTTATAACTGGGAGTATATTATTCACTATTTAATTGACACAATGGTTCTATATGTATATTAAATATGATTAGTGTAACTCATGGATGATCAGCCAGCCCCCATATAAGTTGTACATAACACAGTGTTGTACATTAAAACAATACAATAACAGCACATGCATTTAGATCAGTCCCTGCCTCAGGGGAGCTTACACGAGATCTCTTTCACATAGTTGCTCTGGCACACAGGGAGATTAGTCGCCCGCAACAAATCTCCCTGTTCGCGGGCGACTAATCTCCCAGAAATGCCATCCCACCGGCGACAATGTAAATCGCCGGTGGGATGGCCTATGCGGCAAGATTCACTGAAATGGGATGGAATTTTGGGGAGATTAGTCGCCCACGAACAGGGAGATTTGTCGCAGGCGACTAATCTCCCCGTATGCCAGAGCCCTAACACCATGGACAAGGCGATAAGGGGCAACCATCTAACCCTTTTAAAGAGTGGTAGGAAAATAGATTACCCAGAGGAAAGCCACATAGGCAAGAAAGGGAACATACAAAATCCTTTCCTATTTTGCCCTGTCTGGAATCAAATCTTTGAATCCAACACTGCAAAGCCATAATACTAACTAATATGCCATTATACTGCCCAATCCCGTTATCTTCAAGTGGCCATTCCTAGGAAAGTACGGTTAATATATACATTCCTATATGCCTGTAGCAGAATGAACTGCTACAGGCTAACCAGCTGGGTCTAATGAGCCTCAGGTGGCTAATCAGTAGCCCATAAAACCATGAGTGAGAGAGACACAGAAAGTAAAGTTTGTGATCCAAACACATAAAAGTCAATGGGCCTGTACCTATCTTGCTGCTAAAAGTGATTTTTGTGTTTTTGAGCTGTTAAGGGAAGGAACTGCCTTTGTTTTTTTTTACCTTCTAGAGACTTTTGATGTCTTGACAATTACTGTTTGGCAACCCGCCACATTTTGTTTCAGAAGTGTTTACAGAGTGTAAATCTTGCACCTTTAATACCTTTAATAGATTGTGCCCTTGAGAGAGTGGGCGTGGATCTTGTTGGCCCTTTCAGAACTCCCTGGACATATTAGACACATTAGGTAGAAACAGACTAATGGGTGAAGCTCTCAGCCTCATCTCCTCACTCACAGTAGAAAAGGTCTTGTGAGGGAGGAGCTTGAGGAGGTAATTGAGGAGTTAACTTTGACACATACCTAATGTCCTGAGTAAATGAACTATTGGACTCCTTGGGCGAGGCAGCTTATATAATAAACCTTAGACTTAACAAAGAGTATCCTTTTAGAAAAGTCTAAACCCAAAACTGCCTTTGCAACTCCTTGTGGTTTACACCAATTTATCATGATGCCATTTGGCCTATATTGAGTCCTGGCTAGCTTCCAGAGGCTGAAGAATACAGTGTTACACTGTTAAGGTGGCCATACATAGTAAGATCCTTGCCAAGCGACCTTGCCAAGCCGAGCGGGTCTTCTCCCGATATCCCCACCTACGGTTGGACGATATTGGGCTAATTTGGTCTTTAGCCCTGGGGCCAAATGATCGAATTAAAATGGTATAGGCACAGTCGGTTCAGGGACTGCATCAACGAGCCAATGCAGTCCCCGATCCGACTGAAAAATCAAACCTGCCCGATGAAATCTGCCCAATTTCTGGCCAGATGTCGGTCAGGCAGTTCTGTCGTTTGTGCCTTTACATGGGTAGATAAGCTGCTGTTTTTACAGTAAAACATGGCAAGCTCATCTGGGCCCTTTAAGGGTTGTTTAGCACTTCTTAAGAGAAGCCGATTTGG
The DNA here is from genome assembly GCF_000004195.4 of Xenopus tropicalis. Lineage (NCBI taxonomy): Eukaryota > Metazoa > Chordata > Amphibia > Anura > Pipidae > Xenopus > Xenopus tropicalis. The sequence continues at coordinate 105,859,765 of NC_030678.2, read as the reverse complement.
CAACAAATCTCAAGAAGTGCACATTGGGCAAAATACTTGTGATACATAGTAGGTAGTAGGCAAAGTAGCAACAGTCTCTTAATAGACCCCAGTTCCAAACACAAAAACTTAGTTAAGGTCTTTTTTGGGGTTTGCTGGCTACTACCACTGTTTTATTCCCCATTACTACAATGACTTCCCCACTTACTAACCTGAAAAGTCACCCAGCAAAGTTAGTCTGGCTACAACAAAGTCACAGAGGTAGCTGGTCCACATAAAAAATTCCAGATATTACAAAATCCTTTGCCGTTTAGACCTCAGATGTTTCCTAAAGGGCAGTGTTGTCACAAGACATCCAATACTTTTTTACTTTGTAGGAAACTTTTCCCCAGAGAAAAAAACTACTCTGTAATAGAGAAAGAGTGCTTAGCCACTAAATAGGCCATTTATGCACTAAAGTATTTCTAAAACTGGCCATACACGCACCGATACTATTGTACGAAACCTCGTTTCGTACGATATTCGGTGCGTGTATGGCATGTCGGCGAGTCGACCGATATCGCAGGAAGCTGCTGATATCGGACGACTCGCTGATCGGCCAGGTTAGAAAATTTTGATCGGGCGCCATAGAAGGCGCCTGACCAAAATCTGCTGTCAGGGCTGAATCGGCAGAAGGAGGTAGAAATCCTATTGTTTCTACCTCCTTATCTGCTGTTTCAGCCCTGACTGTGTGTGGCGGATCTGACGATGTTTCGTCAGATCGCCACGTGTATGGCCAGCTTTAGTAGGAGTACAATTGGTCTTAGTGACAATGTGCCCTCAAAATGGTTACACTCTATGAAGGATACAAAGTCCAAACGATACAGAGCAAGGAAGTGATGAAACTCTCAAAGACCTAACCTTACTTTAAAATTACTGGGTTGAATAAACAGATTCTTGTGTGGTCAAATCATTCAGGATACAGGTTTGGTATAAAGAAGAATACAGAAACTTGTCTACATATGTTTACATTTACACATATGGCATATCTTTCCCTTAATAACAGCATGAATATGCATAATCAGGATAGACATCTGTGGGAGGAAAAACATTTGTGCAGAAACATGAAAAAGTCTTAATATATTTTTCCTTTCTTTCTTGATTTTGGGGTTCCCTTGGGTGAGCAAAATTTACAGCCATCTGACTAAGCCACCCCCTTATTGTCCCAGTTCATAAATTCATTCTTATAAAACATATACAAATAAGCCATTTACTACAAGATGTAAGTCATAGGATAAAGAAGATATTTTTACAAATAATGTCACTTTTAAAAGATGGTAGTCACATGTGTTTTATATTGACGTATAGTATTATAGTATAGTATGATCATGCATTCATTAATAAATCTCTGTTTTAAATTAGAATTATTTCTATTAGGGACCATTACCAAATCACTGCTTAACAAAGCTTGTGTGATTATGAAGCCCCGAAGGATTAGTGAATAAAGTATCTCAAAAATATTTTTTATTATAGCGTTCATGTACTACAGGGTTTATTTACTTGTAGAAAGGTGGTGTGCAAAATGCACAGAAATAGGCATAATGCTAGGGGGCAGATTTATAAAAATTTCCACTTTGATTTGAGGGTAACGCTACTGGCTTCTTTAACTCTTAAAGTCTATATTTCCAGGCTCATAAGAAACACACAGGGATTAATTTCAAAATGGCAGATTAAAACACAAATAAAACAATCATTGTTTATGAATGGGTTGCTGGTGTCATATCTGCTACCAACTAGGCTCATTTCTATAGAACTTACTTGTGCACTTAATGTTAAAATTCCACTATTTCTACTTTTAAGTGACTTCAAAGAAAAGTAATTGCAATAAGTGAATGCAGAAAGGTTATATTAGTAACTCTTTATATATATTGTCTCATGCAAACAGAAGTCTACTAGGACACTAGGCTTTTTCTACTTTAAACATTGTCGTACTAAAGGGAAGAAAAGCCTCTATATACCCTGCTTTACACCATGGTGCCTGTTTATCAAGGAGAAATATCTTGGAGACACTTTCATGGCAGGGATCTCTAAAATAACAGAAGAAACAAAAAAAAAAGAGTTTTTGCCCAATTTGATAGATCTAAGCTATTAGGGAACTTTTCAAGAGATTGTTGACAGAGAAAACAAAATACTCTCCTTACATGTACAAACATTAAACATGTCAACCTTTTACTGAAATGACAGGAAGCAACCAATTTATGTTATGTTATGGTTCGCACTGTTTGAGCTTAAAGTTTGTTCTTTTAGAACTGAAATAAGGAAAGTCTTTGTGAGGTTTTTTTATGTCACTGATCAAAAAATCTGATGAACTGTAGGGAAAGCAAATCTGTTGTGCATACAGAATTTTTCAGTTTTTATCTTGTATTTCTGAGATATTTAATTTTAATGTTTTGCTACTGAGCCCCATAAATCTAACTATTTTTGCTGCTGCAACATGCTCTCATGCTGTGAATGCCTGTTTTAACCAGCCAGTTGGTTGTACCAGGTGAAAATTATTTGCCAGAGGGAGCATGAGACAGGTGTCTAGTGCCAGAACCCAAGGTTCTCACACTGGTGCCCCATCTTGGGATCTTTCCTTAGCTCTGTCTAATAGAGTCTACCCTGAACCAAGCCTTCACTTCAAATGTGAGCAATTACAATAACTAGCCCTCCAATGCTAACTAGTAATGCCTTACACGTATCCGTCCTTCTTTTAAGGCCTGGTCCCTAAGGCTTCCCAGTCCAGCCACTCTCCTCAATTTAGTAGAACCCCCCTGACATCCATGGCAAATAAGAAGCCCCCACATCCCCAAATGTATGCCTTGCCTGGATGGGAAATTTCATTCCCCAGTACAACTTAATAAATTCCCTGAACAAGACTAGTAAAATGTCATTATTGGTTTGTTGATGTACATCCACCCTACGCTATCTGGAGATCCATGGAGCAGAAGCAGGATATCAATGGGGGGGGTCCTAATTTAGTTTGTTAGACTTGTGCAGTTTTAAGCTAAGTGGAACACTGGCCCAGGGTCACAGGTTAGCAATTATAATCACTGAGGGACTGCCGAACAATTTGCATGTCCCCAGTTCTCATGACATTCTTCCTTCCTTAAAAGTTTATAGTGAATTTGCCCTATGCATATTCTATCTATTCTAGATATCTGTACGAGTATGAGAGTCTGTCAACTGGAATAAGTGTTACAATACTGTAAGTTTCAATAACAGACTCTCATTCAACTTCACTTACCAATAAAAAAGGAGGAAGCGAGTCAAGGGTAATTGCTTCCCCCAACCTGTTGTAAAACATAGGCCTTCTTTTAACATACTAAGAAGTGGGTATACAAACATCCTGAAAAATGTCTACCCAAAATAGTCATAAAGAGAAATAAATACATATTGTCAATTGCTCGGAAGGCAAACAAACCTTATTTCAGGAGACTTGTTCCTAAAGCATACAATATAATGCAATACAAATACATGTATGGAATATATTATCCAAAATGCTTGGAACCTGAGTTTTTCTAAATAAGGGTATTTTGAGGCTCCCTAGAGGTTAGGGTGGCTGCCTTACCAATGGAAGCTTGTGAAGGACCATCTCCCACCAAATTTTGCCAAGTGTAGGGCTTTAGCAACGTGACCATAAGGGAGGCTGCTTCATAAGAAGAAGGTAAGTTGGGTAGGTTTGAAAATGTTTTTCATTAACAATTATATTTGTCCATTATGCAGTTGTTTGCAGGACCAAGTAGGTAGTTTTCCTAGCTTCAACTAGACAATATTGAAATGGTAGTTTTCATTGATGGGCAAATCATACTTTTAAGTGATCGTTTCAGGAAAAATTTGGTTCTACAATAACAAAATTATTTTTTAAATAATCTCAATGTAAATGGCCAGATTTAGTTTGAAAGCAGGCTGTATTTTGGAAAGGAGAGGAAACTTCAGGAGACTTAGGGGCTGATTTACTAACCCACGAATCCGACCCGAATTGGAAAAGTTCCGACTTGAAAACAAATATTTTGCGACTTTTTCGTATGTTTTGCGATTTTTTCGGATTCTGTACGAATTTTTCGGATCCAATACGATTTTTGCGTAAAAACGCGAGTTTTTCGTATCCATTACGAAAGTTGCGTAAAAAGTTGCGCATTTTGCGTAGCGTTAAAACTTACGCGAAAAGTTGCGCATTTTTCGTAGCGTTAAAACTGGAATCTTTCCCTCCCAACTGAAACATGCACTTGTAACCCCTATTCTGAAAAAATCCTCCCTAGATCCTTCCAATCCTACTAACCTCCGACCTATCTCTCTGCTCCCATTCATCTCCAAGCTGCTTGAGCGCCTAGTATACAACAGACTGACGCTATTCCTCTCTGACAATAACCTCCTGGATCCCCTACAATCTGGTTTTAGACAACAACACTCCACAGAAACTGCTCTAACCCGACTAACAAATGACCTACTTTCGGCTAAAGCCAAAAAACACTACTCGCTACTAATACTTCTCGATCTCTCTGCTGCTTTTGACACTGTGGATCACCCTCTTCTCCTCCAGACTCTCCGCTCTCTTGGCCTTCGTGACACTGCCTTATCCTGGTTTTCATCTTATCTCTCAGATCGATCCTTCAGTGTCTCTTACAATGGGGAATCATCTTCTCCCCTGCCTCTTTCTGTTGGGGTTCCTCAAGGCTCTGTCCTGGGCCCCTTACTATTTTCTCTCTATACCTCCTCACTTGGCAAACTAATCAGTTCTTTTGGCTGTCAGTACCACCTCTATGCTGACGATACTCAGATCTATCTTTCCTCTCCTGATCTCAACCCAGAGCTTCTAACTCGCGTTTCTTCCTGCCTGTCCGCTATCTCCACTTGGATGTCCCAACGTTACCTTAAACTAAACCTCTCTAAAACTGAACTGGTTCTCTTTCCCCCATCCAACGCCCACATTGTTCCCGAGGTATCTATAACGGTTAACAATTCTACCATCACCCCATCTTCCCAGGCCCGGTGCCTTGGGGTTATCCTTGATTCTGCCCTGTCCTTCACCCCTCATATCCAATCACTTATCAAATCATGTCACTTTCACCTAAGAAATATCTCCAAAATCCGATCATTTATCACCCAAGATGCTGCCAAAATTCTTATTCACTCTCTTATAATATCTCGCCTGGACTACTGTAACTCCCTATTAATTGGCCTTCCCCTCCAAAGACTGTCCCCTCTCCAGTCCATAATGAATACTGCTGCCCGGCTCATACACCTCTCCAACCGCTCCTCCTCTGCCATGCCACTCTGCCAATCCCTGCACTGGCTTCCCCTACCATCCAGGATAAAATTCAAGCTATTGACCCTCACATTTAAAGCAGCCCATAACTCTGCCCCACCCTACATCTCTGAACTCATCTCTAGGTACCATCCAACCCGCTTGTTACGCTCCTCTACTGACCTGCTCCTCAACTCCTCTCTCATTCCCTCCTCACACGCTCGCATTCAAGACTTTGCAAGGGCTGCCCCGCTTCTCTGGAATTCGCTCCCACAAACTGTCAGACTTTCTCCCAATCTCTCTGCCTTCAAGAAATCTCTAAAAACACATTTATTTAGAGAGGCTTACCCTAATCTAGTTTAGCAATACCCTGTGCCCCACCTCTCACAACTCTGGTCATGCCCATTCCCACACCTTGTGTCTCAACCCTTTCTCCTTGTAGATTGTAAGCTCTTTTGGGCAGGGCCCTCTTCACCTCTTGTATCGGTTATTGATTGCTTTATATGTTACTCTGTATGTCCAATGTATGTAACCCACTTATTGTACAGCGCTGCGGAATATGTTGGCGCTTTATAAATAAATGTTAATGTAATGTAATGTAATGGGGAGATTATTCGCCCGCGGTAGCAGAGATTCGAGTGACTAATACAGTGTTCTCTGCCAGTGGTTTATGAATAAACAATAACTTTATTAAATAATGCAAATCAGTATGTCAATACTCCATATTTATTATTAGTGCCACATAACCAACTTGCCTGCACTCATTCAGATTATCACTCTCTGTATTATGACTGCTTTCTTTGCATAAAGTGTGAGGGATCTAAATCTTGCCCTGGCTGTGTTGGTGGGGAGTATGTCCTCCACCGTGCCTAGGAGGCAGGTTATTGGATCGGTCACTTTGGGTAGTGCTAGCTCTGTTTATATAGTATCCATCGCTGTAGTCCAGAACTGCACGATGGGGGGACAGCTCCAGATTAAGTGGAGATAGTCCGCTTGGGGGGATTTGCACCTTGGACTGCGGTCGTTTTGTACGACTCGTATTTTTTTAGGCTAAAAATCATTATACTAATTACTCTAAACCACAAAAAAATTTAATCTAATAGCAAAAAAAAAAACATGAAAGACACTAATAAAAAATTTCGCCATCTAAAAGCTGGCACAGTCATGCAAAAGTCAGTGAAAGCTATCCCATCATATTGGAAACGGCACGAAAAGGCTTAGGAAAATGAGGATTTTTAGGTTTTTGGATACTTATTCACCCACTTTCCGTTCATTCCTGTGGGATTTTTAGAAGCCTATTTGTCAAATAATGAATTCTACCTTTCTCCCATTGATAAATACACTTTTGAAAATTCCATAGGAATGAATAGAAAGTGGGTGAATTTTTCTGCAGTTAGCTCACTTTCCATAAATCTCCCCCCATGAGGCAGATTTACTAGAACTCAAATTTTTCTCATTTTTGTTTTTGTTAAAAATTCAAATAAACTTATTTTCATGAATGTCTGACATTTATTGAAAATCTGAACTGAAAAGTCGGGAAAGAAGTCATGGAAAAGTCGCACAATAACTGCGACTTTTTCATATTGTTGCACAAGAACCAGCATCAAATATCCAAAACCTCTAAGGATTTGTCCCAGTTTTGTTGCCTAGTAAATCTCGAAAAAGTTCAATTCGAAAAGGATGCAGATATGTAAAATCCTTTTTCCTTCCCTTGTGCCTCCGTGTGTTTTCTTAGAACAATTGTTTTTTCACACAACCCTCACCCACTGCTGTTGTCTCCCACTTTATGGGCAATGACATGCCAGTTAATATTGATTGTTTTGTTGATAGCCAATTAGTAGCTCAAAGGACATGTGAAAAAATGTTCCATATCTCCCTCCATTGTTTATATGGTAAATACTTGCACGCGAGGGTCAACTCACTTGAAATGTAATTGTTACTTAGAAATTCTGACTGACTTGTTTCTGAATTACAACTGTTTAACAAGCGAGTGCACCTGCTTTTGCAGGGTGCTTAAATACATGTCAGTGGGGGTTCTTTTTGAGGTTTTTTTTTCCTGCCCATAGAGATACAAAGTTCTGCAAGGACAAATTGTTCATAATCACCATACTTGCCATTGTCCTAAGCATTCCTCTCTTGCTGCTCTGAATTCCTCCATTTAAAACTCACCCTCAGCATATTCAAAGATAATATGAAATCACACCTCTTGGAGTACTAGCAAGCTAGGGAGTCCTGGCGCCACAATGTTCTGCTTATGCCAAATGTTAAGAATGGCCTTGTGCTTGACAGTGTTACACTCTACACCTTACACCACAGAATGCAATAGTAACGTATAAAGGGCTAGTCACAACTATTCACTTTATATTACTCTAAGCGTTCTGATTTTGCAGCCCTGGCACTCCTTCATTTGCACCTAGTCCTTTGTAAATGAGGTCAAATTCTAAAACCATTGTAAATAGCTGCACTTCGTATGTCTTCTGTTTGTGCTTGCAAATTACTCACCCACTTAGACTATAAATTCTACAGAGCAAGGTCCTCCTTCCTCCCATGTCTCTAAATATATTGCGCTTAATCTTTAAATATACTTTTTTTTTTTTACTTATTGTATTCTTTGTTACCCCTTGTCTGTAGATCTGCATACATGCATATACATAGTGATAGAAAATACTATTTCACCTGGAACTGTGCTTAAAAAGCTAGTACATTTACATTTAAAAGATGAAAGGTAAAAAGTCAAGAATGAACTGGTCATGACATGAAACTGTAAGCACAGAGGAGCAATAGTAGTCTGGGGTACAGTACTAGACAAATAAGTATTCTGTATTCTTTCTTGTACTTCAAAACACAACTTGGATCCTGACTGGTATTGCACAAAGAAAAAAAAGAGTCATAGCCCACTCCCCCATCCTCCATCCTAAGTGCTGCTTCAGCCCACCGGCCCACTGAGCTGTCAGCAGAGGCTGTGAGGGCAGACTGGCTGGAATTTCAGAACAGCCAAAGGTTTTATGCAGCTGCTCTAAGGCAGGAAAAAGGCTGAGCTAACACCCAACAAAGGACTAACCGGAGTGAAGTGCTGCCTCTCTGCTCTGACACTCCAAGCGCTGCTAAACTATAGCAAAGCCAGGATGCACTGAATCACTCTGCAAGGAAATGTTATTGTACATGTGAAGAGTAAGATCTGTGCTGATTCTGAAGAGTTTAGATAGGTGCACTGGGAAAGGTTTCTATTAGTCAGCACCTTGAAGGATGGCTATCACTGGGGGAATGCAAAACTCTGACATGGTGTTGCTGCTCTGGATAACTGTATTTGGTGCTTGCTGTTTCTTTGTGGATTCATCAAGGTACGTGGGAATATGGACTCACACTGTGGGGCTTACTCTGTTTCCATGTACTGTTTGCTGTTAAAGTCTTAGAATTATAAACCACATTTTTAATTTTAAGTGTGTGTACATATTATAGAAATCTTGATTGTATACAGATGTGTATTATTCAGAGCATGTGTACTTAATAATAGTTATGAAGAAAAGAGTGTAGGTACCAGCATGCATCTGAACTTTATGTGTGAAGTTCCAGGAGCAGTCACACCACAGAATAAATGAATGAAGCAAAACCAGTCTGTGAATATACCCTTAAGGGACAGCTTCATATATACCATTTCATCCAATATTTACCAAATAAAGCATAAAGAACTGATTAATAATACAGCAATGTCTGCTTGCAGAGTAGACTCAGCAGGTTTCCCTGAATTCTTTTTAGGGGAACATTATCAGATGTATGGATTGCAGATCTCACATGTGTATATAGTCAGAGATGAGCTAAATCACAAAGCAGAAATACCATTCATCAACTAAAATTTTTGCTTTTGAAGAAAAGCCAGACACTGGATTTTTGGTAAAGGCTCCATGTGTGCTTCATTTGTGCTTGTGCAAATCTGGCTTTTGTCAGTTTGTAGCATGCTTGCCTCCTGCTTTGGCATCTATTGATCTCTTCATAAATGAATGGGAAATTGCTGAATAGTTAGCAGCTTTCCAATACTTAACTACAGAGAGAATAAAACAGGCCAAAGTAATACGTACCATTTATTAGTGTTCAGGGTTAATAAGCAACATGCGTATTGTGAGACATTTTCACCCAAGCTTAAATTAATCTATTTATTTGCCTGTAGATCTTTCAGAATCTTAACATGTTTCTTGTTACATATGTTGGATGGAATAGTAATTCGGGAACATGTTTCTCGGGGTGTACAATTACACTTTAAGCTGGGCTCTGTTACCATTTAACTCTGGCACTACTTGTATCTCCAGACAGAGTGATACATCATAAGCAAATTCAATGGCAGGCATTCTGCTACCTGTATCGTTTGTGTAAGAAAAGTCTACTCTAGTTGGTTAAGCCCAAGGTTATAGTTTCAGTACATGATTATTGAGCAGACTTGCCCATGATTTAATGAGTATACTGATAATTTAAAAATGAACATATATTTTGGACCATTTACATCCCTTACACTATGTTTGCCATATTTAATTTAATCCATAAGAGACTCAACATTAACCTAGGTTTGAACCCCTCTTGTAGGACCACGAATGGCATGAAAAAAGAAGAGGAAGGGAGTATTTCTTGGGTTTCCTGTACTCAACTTTTCCATGGGGCTCCAATATTGGCGCAACATGCCATACCACTGTCTGTGGTGCTGAAGCACACAAGCAGTAATGGTCTTACAGATTTTGCTTAGTGTCACCTAAATGGGTTGCAGTTGTGGAGACACTAAAGCAAATGAAAATAAATAGAACAAGCTTACTTTGCACAGTGTGTTTACAATTGTGGTGAAATGGAGAAATAATTCCAATGTAACAGCCATTACTGTATAATTATCAGTTTATCACAAACTATGAGTAAATTATAGGGCACTTTTCAAAGTGCAATTTGTGGCACAGGTCTCATTTTTGTTACTCATAATTCCCATGCTTTTTCCCATCACAGCATAATTGGAGCCACAAGGGGTAGTTGAGCTTGGTGCAATGCCTTACAACATGCACTAGTGCAATTGTGATGAAAATGTTGAGATATCATCATTTCTGGCGCTTGGCATTAAAATGATGTCTGCATATAATTTGTCAAGCACTAGTGCTCTGTGCCTATTGACACAAACCAGAGAAAAAACTCTATAACTACAGTCACCTTCAAGGTGTGGTATACTGTTATATACAAATGAAACTGCAGTGCAAACATATGTTCCTATGGTTGGTCATAGAGACTGTGAATTCTAGTCACAGGGAACTCTTATTGCTTTATTTAGAGCCACTATTTTATTCCCATTCGCCTACAATAATAGGGAATAGGGCATCATGACCTAATGTATGTGCCAGTGCCTAAAGCCTTCTGAATATCAAATTATATATATATATATATATATATATATATACAAGTCCCAAGCAACAGGCACTCTCGTCTAGTGTAATATAAGATGGCCTGGGTGCAGTATTGAAAATTGGTATAATAGCAAAACAAAAAATATAAATGCTGCACTCACAGGACTTAATGTGGAAAAAATTAGCTTGTTTATTTCAAATGTCAGTCTAACGTTTCGGCTGCTTCCACAGCCTTTCTCAAACTGAATAAGCACACACAGAAACCCACTGTTAAACCCTACATGGCGCCAAAATTGGGCTGATGACGTCACTCAATTAGTATATCAAACAACACAATACAAAACCAAAAGGTGGAAACAAGAATAAAAAATAGAGAGCATATGTACACAAGCTCCAAGTATATACAGATAAGGGTACTGAGAATAAACAAAATAAGGGGGGAAAGGGAGAAAAAAGCGGAGAGAGAAAAAAACAAAAGAAACACCCAATAAAAATGAACTGCAGCTCCCATATTGTGCCATGTGTCAAAGAAGGGCACTCACGTCCCCTCTCATACTTGAATGCTCATTTTTCGACTACTAAGGAAGGTGTAAGCTGCTGCTATACAGAATGAAAATGCTGAACTTCCTTTACCCAGATTTTCTCTAGTTGTTAGGAGGCTGAGTGAAAACCTCCTAGCTCCTCCAAAATGAAGCCGACGCTAGCATGTTTACTATGTTATAATCATATATGACCAGATGGAAGCAGCAGGTTGCTATATCCATTAACTGCTAAAGTTGGATATATGTGGTGTTTTCCAGATGGCCATGGACCAGTTAAAAAGTTCCACTGAAATCACAGTATACTTTGTCTCATTGTAGGTTGGCCACTTACAAAATGCATATTTCAATTTTCAATAACGGACAATAAGATAATAAAATACACACAGAGCACTTCCTAAATTAATCAACATTTAAGAAATAAACCCTGATTATATTATTTCTATTGGTAAATGCAGGTGCATTATAACTGGGGTAGCATTAGCAGCAGAAAATGAAATAGTTCATTTCACCAGATGTCTTCTTCCACATGGTCAGCCAAAAGCTAAGATGTTTTAAGAATTCAGCTGCCCTGGATACAAATAATAATTATATATATGGATTCCACACGTGCCATTTGTTTTATACTGTCAAGAAATGGCACAAATCCTAAAACTCCACTTTGTATGAAAAAAAGTTCATGTAGTAGAATGACTAGTCCATTTGCTTTAGACAAATAATCAAGTGGTTAGAGTTTTTGAATCTAATGCATTGCTTTCCAGATCACACAGTGCTAAATAGATTTAATGGTAAGACACTAATTATAAGTAGATTTACAGCAGATATGATAATGATGTTGGACATCAATATATGGACACAATGGTCTGTGTTTAATACAATAATAAAAAAAAACTCCAGGTATAATTACAGATTTTATTTACAATAGACTACAGACTACAAGGTAAAACACAAGAAAGAATTTTCCCATGTGACTTAATCTAGCCCAAAATACTTAGGAGCTGTACAAGAGCAATATTCTGTGATTGGTGGCAGTAGTGTCCTTCTATTGCAAATTATTCTCTAAAATCAAAAGAGTTTAATCACCTTAATATATCAAAATAAAGAACATAAAAACATATGGGGTGGATGGAAAGCTAATCAAAATCTCTTTATTGTAACAAGTTTTTCAGCCTGAAACCACACAAATTATAATACATTACAATTCATACACCTCATTAAAGCCAATGACACACTTCTACTAGAAATATTGATTTACATTTTTGTTAAATACCATAAAAGCCATACAAGTACAAGCTACTTGATAGCTTAGATGGGTAGGTATTACTAGTAGAGAATAAAACTGCATTTAGTGCTTAATTCAAAGATTAATCAGAATGAATCCTTGACTTAATACAACAATTTAAATTAAATTAGACTTATGGGGCCCGATTCACTAAAGTCCGAAATAAGGAGTGCTATTTATAGCATGCGTTAAAAATCTTATCACTTCTTATTTTTCGCTCGATTCACTAAAAGGACACTTGTCATAATTAAGAAGCGATGTTCTTGGCGTTATTTATCTTGCGACGACATATTTTCAAGCAACGTTCTGCGTAATATGTTGTGTGCTGCGTAATATATTGCTTGAAAATATGTCGTCGCAAGATAAATAACGCCAAGAACATCGCTTCTTAATTATGACAAGTGTCCTTTTAGTGAATCAAGCGAAAAATAAGAAGTGATAAGATTTTTAACGCATGCTATAAATAGCACTCCTTATTTCGGACTTTAGTGAATCGGGCCCATGGTGTTTGACTGTTCCTCTCCAGACAGAAATGTTCAGTAGTATATGGTTGCTGGGGCTTGATTTATATTGTTATTAATGTTATAAATGTTTTAGCTCCTGTCATCTTCTAACCAGTAGTTAGGTTATGTAGGTCTGTAACAACAACAATTATGTTGTTGTTATGATTACATTTCAATTTCTAACTTTGGAGTCGTAGAACAAAAAGGTAGTTAGCTCAACAAAGTACGTCTTGGTCCACCAATATATCCATCCGAGGCTCCCATTTAATTGTGTTATCCTACCTTTTATATTTCTTGATGCATTGGCTTCTGCTGCAACTATAGCTTTAAGACTGGCAAGGCCTCATTTTGATATACCCATTATAAGCTTATTTGATTGGGAAGCTGATCCCAAAATGTCTAAAAAGCTCTGGACAACATCATACTAAAAGTTAATTCCAAGGTAAACTTCCCCTGTGACAAGCATTATGAATTTTCCAGCATTAATTTACACTCGGAAGGTTTAATCAAAAACCTGTGAAAATTATGTTATTTTTGGGCATACAAAACATCTGCATATTGTAAATGTATCACATAAGAAAGACTAGACATCTGCCAGGTGAGGACAGACAAAGCGTATATATCCGCTTCTCTCTGCCCTGTGCTTTTCAGCAAAGCTGAGAGAAGCGGATCTGCTTCCATACTCTCCTCTTTGTGCCTGCCTTAAAGACTATGGCAACTGCCTGAGTGTGGGCACACAGAGCAGAGCAGATAGGAGGTTCACCTGGAAAATGCGAAAGTGAATGCCTGTCCTCGGCCGAAGGGTAATAAAATCTCCCTGTAATAGTAATTAAAAAAATATATTATAAAGTAATACTGACCGATTCTGATAGGAAAGTGTCAGTATTATTAATGTTGAGCTGTGCAATCTTCTTTTTTACCAAACATCCCAAAACTTCAAAAGCTACCTGAAGCACCTGCCATTTTATAGTCTAATTCAGTGAAGAGGACAGACAGACACAGGGCTAGGGTATTGCAATTCTTAGATAGGCAAGAAAAGAGGAAAGAAAAGGTGGAATGTATGCCAAGTTTTAAATTTGATTTAATTATACGTCATTCAATATACATATATACATATAAAACATATAACATGTACAACATAAGTCATGATTGAGAGTAATTGGCAAATGCTTGTTCTTCCAGAACTTTGGAAGGACACCAATGTGAAGTGGTCACAACATAACAAGATGCTTGTTTTTATAGGGTTAAGCTTGTTCTCCTTTTTGCTGGACTGGTGTGCTTGTTGTGGCAGCCCTGGTGGGCTCTGCACACCCATTTCCAACTCTGCATGGAACCATATATATGATACTCCATAGAAGAGACAATTCCCTACTCTGTCTAAAAGCAAACTATAGATACCAAGAAACTATAGATATTCTTACTAAGCTCAAGTCATCAAGAACCTAAAGTTCAGAGCATGCTGCTACCTACTGTTTTGTAATGTTACTGTACACATTCCCGTGTGTGTCCTCCTAAGTAACCTCAAGAACAACCATTGTGGTGCTTATTCGTGGGCTTCAAAGCCTTCACTTGCCAACTTTGCTTAACATCATAAGATGAATAAGCAAAGATTTTCAGTTTTGCCATTTAATAACATGATTGCACTCTTCTGTTTCCTTCTCCCCATCACTCCCACTTATGCACTACTAATGAGAGGCTTCAGTTAAGTGAACTCTGCCTTGACATTGCAGCTATTTTTCTATATGCCTAGCATCAACTCCTTGACTTATTTAAGGAGGTTTTCTGCATTTCCATTTACAAAAAGCCATCGGATCTTTAAATTCAGGTCTAAAATGTACTGCCCATCTGGCATATTTAACGCCATCAAACAATTTCACATGCATTCCTTTTCATGGAGCCAAATTCCATCTGCCAATTAAAAGAAATCTGATACCTGAACTTGGAAGCTGGAAATCATACTCTAATTTCTACAGATTAATAATTCCCTCTCCTCTATTTCTCTCTATATTGTTGATTACATTTTATGTTTTTTCCAGCCTTATCTACTATATTTTGGGGTCTTATTACACATAGTTCTAAGAACTTTCTAGTCTCCTTATATGTTATATTTTATTAGCTTGCATCCAGTGATTGTGACACATATCACATTCCAGTTTTTTATAGAAATGTGGCATTATCACTTTACAATAGAAACACGCTGAATCCATAATTTCTTTATTCTGTAAAATACTGAATTTTCTAAATTTGACTGAATACCTAATCAAATGCAATCCCTAATTTGTATATGAAAATGAAAGAAAACATTTTAAATATGTGTCATCTTTAAACAAAAAGGTGCAGTGTTCAGTTGTTCAAAGCTTTAAAGGACATGTAAACCCCACACACAAAAATTAAATCAGTGAGCAGCCTCTTTCAGAAATCATTCAATACCTGCCACTCTGGTTGTTCAGAGGTTAATAGTAAGGCTGCAGCATCCCCTTAATCACTTAGATTTCCTTCTCTTCCTGTAACCCACTTGGCCCCCTCCCTCTGGAATTTGCTTTGACTTCTGGCATGCTTGTGACTTGTGGACATGCTCAGTTGTTCTAAGCTCAAATACCTAAACACACCCTCCAGTCTAGCAGCCAGTGAAGAGATGGCATTGCTGGTTCCCATAGAAACTCAGCTCTAGCTGTCTGCTTCAATTTTTTCTCCTAACGTTCTCTCCTGAGCTCAGCTCAAACAAAGAAGAACTTTTAGCAGACAGTTCTGCCTGTGGGAGCCTGCATTCTTGATGAAATGTATGCTGAATCAGGGTCTGTGTGTGTGTATGCTGTTTGCAGATTTAAATGTATCTGATTATGTATCAAAGGAAAAATGGCCCCTGATGAAAGCTGCTATTTGCTTTAGGAAAATGTGATGGTGCTGACAAACGGATGGGATATATGCAGTACAAATGATGCCATTTGGGTGGGGGAGACCTGCTCAACTGATATACATTGAAGGCAAATGTAGGCTGTACATGTCCTTTTAAGCCACATGACTTAACCCCCAAATGTAATAAAAAGCCCTGTAGCAATAACCCATGGCCTGCTGATTGGTTGCCATGGGATACTGCACCTGGGCAAACATAGTGCCTTTTATTACATGACCCCTAAAGAGTGCACACATTTGGCTACAACAGTCTTACCTTCCTGGCGGCCCATCTAAGCATGCCACAATCACATCAGGTTAGGGGGCTGCAAAAACCTGGTTATATTGCTTACAGGGGAAAGCACCTAGGTCTTTTTACCCTTCCCCTCCTTATGGAGTCCCAAATGGGTATGCAAGCTGCTTCACTACAGATCATTTTGGCCAAAATGTGTCCAAAAAGATATAGCTTTTGGAAACCCTATTTTATAAATTTATTTATACAGCCCATAAAGTGGTTGCATTCAAATTGCATTTGCTGTGCTATCAAATTCCAGCCAATGTACAAAGTATTACTTCACATTTGATGGGAACCAGCGAAACATAAGAACACACCACAAGGCTGCACAAAGTATGTGTTACAAAAGTCATTATAGTATATGCCAGCTTACAGTTCCAGCTAAATTGGATAGGCTTAGTCACATGTGCACCTTTAGATATTGCAAGGACATCTGGTTAAGGAGTCAGGAACGTAAATTTAAGAAACAGCTGGTAGACCCCTAGGGTGATGTGGGTAAGAAATGCAGCTATTCTACACATATAACTAAAGGCTGTAAAACTTGACAGGCTTTTTTGTGGTATGTTTGTTTAAAAAATGACTAGCATTTATTAATTTACAGTTTATTTACAGATTTTGCTCACATTTTCATTGGTTTCATCATAACAAAAAAATCAACTGCACATCTGGACTTGTTCTCTGAATAGAAAACATCATCAGCTCTCAACCTTTTATAATATATCAATATCTGTTATTTGTAGAACTGGGAACCATTGGCAGTACAGCTGTCCCAGAACTTTAGCTCTCAGCATGGCCCTTTCAGCTGGAATATAAAATATGCTTGTGTAAATAACTAAAATGCCCTGTAGCAAGGTGCAAATATCATAATCATGGCTCTTGGCCAGCCAACAATACAGTGTGCATAAGTTTTTACAATATTTTTTTTACATATAGTTATTATGAGATACAACTGTAATACATGTTTGGCAACAAAATAATGGTGTAGGAATATTCCCATAGTATATATATAAAAATAAACATCTCATATTTTGTTACGTCCCTAGAAGTCACCGGCAGCACATATCATCTCCAAGCACAACTGGACTATGTCGATATGGTGTCAAAACCGAATGCTGCTATGGCTGGAAGAGAAACCGAAAAGGACAATGCGAAGGTGATTCATGACTTTTACAATGCTTTTATATAGATTAATTACTGAAATATTTTTCCAAATTCCAATTAATATTGAATTCACAGATGCACCATTGATGGCCCTTTTTAAAACAAAGCACTTTTATTTTAATATGCAAATAAATGTCAGTGTATTGTATTGTAGCATAAGGTTGGGTGGAGAAAAAAATCTGTTCTGTGGCCTACAGAGGCAGTTTGGACAAAGGAATTAAATGTACTGCTGCAGTGTATTTGATTGTATGCCTATGAGAAGAGCAGTAAATAAATCCTGGGGTAACATGGTGAGAATTGGACAGCTTTTAAACTCTTTAAAGGGGACCTTTCGTGTGATATAAGAAGTAAATCATCAGATGGGGTCACAGAAAATAGGCCTCCATAGTAAACAGACTGAACCCCACGGCATAGTGTCATGTTGCCGTGTTTTCTGCCTTTATGAATTTATTTGTATTTTCTCATTTCTCAGCTGTATGTGAGCAAGGCTGCAAGCATGGAGAATGCGTGGGACCTAACAAATGCAAATGCACTCCTGGATTTACTGGAAAGAACTGCAATCAAGGTATGCAGTATAATATTAGGCCTTTGTACAGTATGTATTACCAAATTAGGGCTCATTTACTAACACAGGTACTAATAATACCATTGCAATCAATCAGTAATTACAAAGTAATTGGGACAATGTAAACTATTTTAAAGGCTCACAGGAACTCCAGGAAGATTACACAAACTCATAAATATATAGTAAAACTGCACACATACAGTAGTAGGGCCAGGGTTGTATTTCTATTCATATTGTATCTAGGGGGCAGCTTTCTAGGGGGCAGCTTTAGGGGGAAGCCTTTCAGGTGCTGTGGGGAATGGGTTCCTTCTTGTCAGGATGGCACTGGACCTAAATACAGCTATAAGACCCAGTAGTAAGAAGCCTAATTATCCTGTTTGTAATGCCTATAACAGCAGAATTGAATTCACTTTTGGACTGGACTGGCAAATTTACCATTTATTTCTTCATATTGAGAAAATCTTTTTTCTGTTTCCCTTTATTGAAATGCTCATGTTTTAAAATGTTGTTGAAAAAGACCCAAGGGAATACAAGGAGAAAAATATTAAAACTGTATTTGTACAATTACCCTTTTGTTTGGACTGCAGATTAGAGATGTAGAACTACAACTCCATGGTATGGATACATACAAAGTTTCTTAGTATAGGCAGTGCTGTCCAACTTCTGTTGTACTGAGGGCCGGAATTTTTCCGACCTACGTGGTGGAGGGCCGATAATGGAAGCCAGTTTTGACCACTCCCCTTTTTGAAACCGCACCCACTTGAAACCACACCCATGTTATCACATGACCATACCCATATTAATGGTTGTAGTACAGCAAAAACCTGCCATACTCTGCCTGCCCTACCCTGCCTGTGTGCCATACTCTGCCTGCCCTACCCTGCCTGTGTGCCATACTCTGCCTTTCCTACCCTGCCTGTGTGTGCCATACTCTGCCTTCCCTACCCTGCCTGTGTGTGCCATACTCTGCTTGCCCTATGCTGCCTGTGTGTATGGCACACACAGGCAGCCTACAGTGACACAATGCTGGCACTGCTCCTACAGTCTGCACAATAACTATATATTAAACTTTTTAATTGCAGTACCACCTCAGTATATGTTCTTTTTGTAGTATGCAGGGATTATTTGTGGGTTTTGTACTGCTCCTGAGGTGTGAACAGGGGAACAATATGGGTGATTGCAGCCTGAGCCTGAGGTGTGAACACTGCAGGGGGTGAACAATGCAGAAACTAAAAGGTGTGAACAACACAGGGGATTACATATTTAAACAATACAGGGGGATTACAGCCTGAATCTGAGGTGAGAACCATGCAGGGGGGGCAGTTAATCACAGTACTGATACCATTTAAAGCTTACACAAGAGTAAGCCATCAAAGCAGCCAGACAGGTGGGGGGCCACACAGAGGGGGGCCCGCGGGCCGCCAGTTGGACAGCACTGGTATAGGGAATGGAGAGGATATCTAACCTTTCACATGCATACAACCATGATAACCTAATTGCCAAGAGGGATGCTTTTCTTCCACATTGCTTTGCCATGTCTTTGATACATATTGTGTCTTTAAAGCCCAGCACCTTAATTTTGCTATTAGAGTGATATTGGCTCAGAGCAAAAGCTCTCTATTTAGTATAAGTATAATAAGCTTTCCATCAGAGCAGGAACACCTTTTTTTCTAAAATCTTCATTAAGTTAGTTGGAATGTGCTCACCCTTCCACCCTTCATGCTTGTTGTCTGAGAAGGTTAAAAGAGGTTACAAGTGCAAATGACCTTACACTCACACACACATAACACACACAGCTGTTATTATGTGAGTGTAGATATATATATTCAATGCAAACATATGGTTGGATATTTCATATTTTGTGATCTTATTTTACACCATATGGCAAAAATGTTTGGAAAATGTTTTTAGCTGTTTGTCATTTTAGCTCAACTTGCTAAAAGTAAATGTGTTCCCAATAATAAATGGAAAATTTTAAATATTTCATATTCAATGTAATCGAAAGCATAGAAAACGTCTTCCTCATAACCTGTACAAAGAGACATTAGGGCTTATTTTAGTCTGCATGTGCTGTGAGGAAAGTGCAATTTTGAGTATAATTCCATGTGTTTTTCCCACAATGTAAGGATCATTGCTGCCTCTATCAAGCATTGCGACTGATGCCATTGAGCTGTGTCTGGAGCAACTGCTTCCGGTTTGGCAAAATTAATGCAACTGTGTGCATTTCACTGAAAATTGGACACAATTGTTTAGAAGTCTGTCATGCATGGAAGTGGCATCTGCAACTGATTCTTTAGGTGCAAGTGAGCTGCATCTGTTCATACAGGGCACATAGGAAACCCTGGAACTACTGTCTGGTTAGGATGTGGTGGTAGATCCAGTGTACCCATATGTCACTATACACAGCAGTGCCCAACCCATAACGAAAGGCAGCAAGGGTAAAGTGGCACAGAGAGCAATAATATGGATGCATGAGAGTGTCATTACATTTAATGAAAATGGTGTTATGCGCAATTCACTGCAGGGAAAGGTAAAAGTTGTTCACTGTTCTTGTGGACATAATTACTGTATATGCCTTACTATGAACATAAGAAAGCATAGGCAAAGAGAAAACACTGAAAATATCACTCAGTATTTCAGTAGTCAAGAAGACTTTCTTCTTCAAAAGTGGTAGTTAGGTATACACCTAATCACTAAGCACTTGGATGTTTATTTCTGGTCTGGTGAACTGTCTCTTTGATAATATATGCATAGCAATATAAATGCCTTTGTTTCCTGGAGACATTGTGTTTATCTACTTAACAATATACACATACAGTACATCACTCACTTCCTATGTATTTAAAAATGTGCCAGAGGAATACTTGTACAATGGAACAGGTTGGATTGCCTTTATAACAAAGTCCAGAATGACAACTAAGATAAAGTAACATCAATACAATATGGTACATAGGGAAGGCTGAGTGAGTATAAATTGAATGCAATTGTTGAACAGGTACAGTGCATTAATAAATGAATCCTAATATTTGTGGTTAATAAGAAACATTTCTAAGGAACCCATGACAGGATACCAAACAATAACTTTGTTTTCATTTATCTTTAAAAGTACCAAATACAGCTGCACTCTTCTGAATATATATAATATGATTTAATATTATATATTTATGTACATAATCTGTGTACAAAATTTGTGTACCCTGCTGTTTGCTAATTTCACAAATATACTTTTAAACTCTATGAGCTAAAGTTTTCAGTGTGTTTTCAGTTCAAATAAGTGTCAGAATCTGGTGCAATAACCAATTTAGTTTTTTGCTTCAGAAACCCTACTATAGTTTATATAAATAAGCTGCTGTGTAGCCATGGGGGCAGCCATTCAAGCTGGAAAAAAGAGGAAAAGGCACAAGTTACATAGAAAATAACAGATGAGTTGCATAGGTTCCCATTGTATTCTAAGCAAGTTAGTGTACTTCTGTATTCATTCATTCATTACATATTTGTAATGGTTTGAGTTATTTGTATATATAACTGCTCTATATCTGCTATTAAAACAGTATCCAACTGTACTTTCCTGTTCTCTGCCCTGGTGGCTCTGCCATTTAAAACAATGTAACACAAGGCAGTAGAGTGACAGACCTGCCTTGCTGGAGGAGACTGACCTTTGCAACATTGTTCAAAAAGTAACAACCAGGAGTTCAGCAAATGCTGCTTTCAACAGCAGTTACATTTACAAATAACTTTTAAAGCACTAATAATTTTTAAGAAATTCATATTGTAAAGTTGCTTAGAATTATGTTTTCTTTTATTAGGCAAAAATAATTTTGGGGGTTGACATGTCCTTTATATAAAACTGGCAGCAATATCCTCATCTTTATGGCAAATGGGACTCTCTGAAATCTATGGTAAAGAAAGCAGTGATCTCTGCAGCAAATAGGATGTTATCATATTTAATAATGGCACCAATAAAATGGCCTTGCTGCATGGGTGATTAGAACTGACTTCACACAGCCGCAAAAATATAACCATGCAATGTGTGTAGTTTACAGGTGCCCAGTTTAAGGATGATGGTATAGCCAGCTGAAAATGGGACAAAATCACCCCACCATATCTAATGAATTGAGAGGAAACATGTGACAGTGCCAGGACTGGCACTTTATAGCTGTAACATGCTTTCTGAATTCAAGGAGCAATTCTGCATTTTTTTAGCTGTCAAACACCTGCCATCTGACAGACGCACCGAGTGTCTTCTATGGCCACCTTAACAAACATGATGAGACATGTCTTCTGATATGCCCACCTTGGGTGGTCGATATCGGCTAATTCAATCAAATTATATGGGCTGTCAGACTATGAGCACATTTGCAAAGGGTGCAAATGCAGATTGTCCCAGTTCACCAGGAGAAATTTCACAGCCCTCCATTCAAAAAGTTCACACTATTTTCACCTTTTGATAAATATGCCCTTAAAATGTTATACAAGTGAATAGAGAGTTGGAGTGTTCCTAAACAGTACAAATAAAAATTAGTTACAAAAAATGGACAAATACAGTCCCTCTCTAGAATTCAATATAAGCAGAAATGGGTATCTCTCACCTATATGGTTAGATTATTTACACTCACTTCCTGCTTTAGCAGGGCTATGGCAGACTTGACATTTTGTCACAGTGCAATCTTCTCCAGTGCAAGCAACAAAGTGTCTGAAGTTACATTTCTACCAGGATTAATGTTAACCACTGGTGGTAAAACATATGCATCCCATACTCCCATCTTCCATTAGCCTATGGGTACACTCTCTGGATCATCTCTTACCTCAATATAGCACTTATCTACCATCAGGCACTAAGCGCTATCAAGGGTCTGCATTGCCAACTAATGCTCTATATAAGCTATTCCACTTGCCCTGAGGCCTACTCATAGTGGCCACCTGCCAGTTTACCTTTCATCCCTATTTATGTCATTGACACTACTGTTTCTCCCAGCATCTTGAAGTACTTGAGCTCTCCAATAGTGTCTGTAACTGCTATCTTTGTATGCTCTAGTGCATAGTGTGCTATAGTGCAGTAATTTAAAATATAACCACCACCTTCTTTCCTGATGAGATCCTCATTATGTAAGAAATATTCTTTCTTTTTGAGAATATGTTTGACAGACCTGATATAAAAAATGTAATTAATGGCATATTGGGGGGAAAATGAGTGAACGTATGTTCCCATGCCTCTCATACTGTACTTGTGCCACTGTTCAGTCTAACCATATTAATATTGTTTTATTCTTGGTAAAGCCAAAATGTTCAATCATGTAAACTTTGTAACATACAGTTTATGTTCAGTATTATCTATGTGCTGATGTTGCTTAGCTTTTGTATAGTTCATTACAGTGTGTTCTAAATGCCTTCAGGTATTTAATAGTTAACATTTCTTGTCAGTGTGATCTTTGTGCTTCTGTTGTAATGCAAAGGAATGTTAAACTGGGGCTTCTAAATGACTGATAATCCATCACAAAAAAGCTTTGGGAAAAGAGTACATGTTTAAACACAGTGCAGGAAACACACACAGGCTAAATCAAATGCTATTTTTTCTTGAAAATTTGCTTCTAACACTTTATTTTTAAAAAATGATTAATGGTTCATGTTGATGAGGGTAAAATACAGCACTTAACAGGTCTTTTTTCAAAAACAAAAAATATTTGTTAACTGTATTCTACATATCAAAATATCTATATATGACCTTAAGAGACTTCAGGTGCCAAAAGGGTTCTATTTCAAATGTAGTTTTACAGTTATAATGGATACTAGATGCAAGTCCTAAGTATATAGTACTGGTGGATATAGTACTCGCGGGCGAAAAAAAACACACAACAAATGAGTTTCACAATTTTTTTGCTGTTTCGCAAATTTTCTTGCCGTTTTGCAAACTTTATGGTGAAGCCAAACGGGACAGATTAGCTTATCGCTACCCATTGTGTTAGCTTTGAGAATCGTGGGATACAGGTATATGCAAAGGGATATTAGGCAAGTAAGGAAGTCTAGAAAGGTTAAGCCTGTTGTCACACACGGTTGAAAAGTCCCTGGCAATAGAGATAGTGTTTTTCAATGCCAAGTTTATTAAGTTCAGGCCATTTATTTGCTTTTACATGGCATGAATTTCCCTCTTTAACAGCTGTGGGTATCTGGGAGGTGACATGTTATATGTAGTTAGAATGTAACCACCATGATGAAGGAGAAGGTGGCTGGTGGCCCGGTATGAATGCCATGCAATTTTAACCATTGCCAAGGACCTAGGACTTAATCTAATATAATTGTTAATAATTATGCTATTTTTTATGTTATTGTTATGTATATAAATTATACCTGTTATTTAATAGCTTATAGTTATGTATTGTATTTATATTTTTAATGTCAGTTAATCAAACTGTGACCATAATCTTTTTTAATGCAATCCAGGTGTGTAAGTGGCCAGTGATTCCTAGGCCATTAGTGAAATGGGGAAGGAAGGTCCTTGCCTAATTCTGCTAGAGATGCAGTATTTTTATAATTGTGGCTTGTCAGATGCACACATCTACTCCATATGACTTTCCTTTTTATAAGGAGTAGCCTTGTAAGTGTCTTTTGATTACTATGATTACATAGGCCTACAACTGTGAAATAAATTGATCCCCACGACAGTCACAATTTTTTTTCTTGTTTACAAGACAGATTCCATAGTAAGTTTATAAGAGAATAAGCTAGTAAAGTTTTAGTATGAGTGGCTTGGAGGCTCCAATAAGAAGGTAAGTGTAAGCGATTGACCTCTAAACTGTCATTGAGATAAGCAATAACAAGACTACAGAAAATGAGAATGAAGTCCTACAGTTGTTCAAGCTACATCACCACTTTGTGTCTTATCATTAATGGATATCTGAATCTCTGTGCCAGTAACAAGGTATTCATTATCACCCATTACCACTATTAAATGGTGGCTTAGTGGGTAGCACTTCTCTCTTGCAGTGAAGGGGTTCTGAGTTGGATTCCAGCTTGGGCACTGCAAGGAGTTTGTATATTCTCCCTGTGTCTCTGTGGGTTTCCTGTGGTACATCAGTCCCCTCCTATACTTCAAAAATATACAGGCAGGTTAATTGGTTCCTGTTAATACTGACCATAGTGTGAGATAAAGGGACTTTAGACTTCTAGCTCCACAGGGGCAGGAAAATAATGTATAATCTCTATAAAGCACTGTGTTGCTGCTATAGCCTTGTGAAATAATGTAACCTGAACATAAGTCTAATGTACGTGAGTGGAAAAATGAATCTGCCAAAAATGTCGACTAAAATACTAGCAGTAAATTACTTTCACATCTTCTGCTCCTAATGGAGACACTCAGAATTCTGTGAAATAAAAATGAAGATGATATTGCCTGCACAAGCTCCCTGGCATAAAACCTTTGGGGCTGGTTAGAACTGGGGATATTTATTTAAAATAAAGTAAACCAGCCAAATTGAATTAAAAATATAGTTTAGTTGACCAATAGGAGGATAAACAGCTAACCTTATTGGCTTGAAAATGTATTGATTATGCATGCTGTATTTAGTGATGGCTGGGTCAATAAATGATGGGACTGGTTCTTTAATGAAAATTTTACAATGGGTTGCTTTCCCCTCCCATGCATGCTTAATAGTGCTGTGCAATGAGCTGCCATTGAATTGTCATTATGTCAATCTGTTCCTTGCAATATTGGATGCAATTCATTTGTAACTCTTGTTTGGCTTAATAGGGGTATTATTACCAGGCTAGTGGGACATTAGAGCATGTGTTACATGCAACCCCCTTTCCCAGGATGGGCCTCCGCTATATGGGAGCTATGTCAGGGGCTAGATGGTGTTGTTGAACTGCAACTCACACTGGTGTTGTGCGATAGATTGAAGTAATAGGACGCCAGGAGCTCTTGCAGAATAGCGGGATAGTACTTTATTGTCCAAGACAATGGTATGCAGGGTTATCAATACTCATGCAATAGATGCAGAACAGTATGCAGTTATACAATTGATGTAAAATGGATCAATAGCAGAAATATGATGCTCCCCTGGATATCCCTTCTCATCAAGAGGTTGGGCAGGTAGAACACCAACAGTGTGATAGGTAGGAAAGCTCACCGGCATAGTCCCATGCTCTTTTGGAGGTTAGGGCAAGGCATATTTGCTAACCTATTTCCCTAGCACTTCTGTGTCCCTAACCTAAGGCCAGTAATGCCTGTTAGGAAGACTACTTCTTTGCTATTATCCTTGATGGAGCAAATGGCTGCTCTTTCTATATAATTCTGTCTGAACTCACACCTCCTAGAGGGTGCTATTACATATATTGCTATGCTGTCTTTTCCTCCTTCACAGGGCCCTGTCCCCGACTTTAATTTGGATGGAAGTGGCTACTGGGCCTGATCTGTACCCAGACAGATAAGAATAGGTAGGGAAGTAAAGCCATAGGGAGCTTAACCCTATGGGTCCCTACACATTCATCATTCATTTGCTGCAGTTAAGTTGTCCAGTGTGATGTGATTTTAGTATTATAGTGCAATGTAAAGAGTGCAGCACTTTGGTTGTTAAAATGCAAGTATTTTTAGATTACGGTTGGTTAGAGCTGTTGATCAAGAGTATGGAGGGCTGCAAATCATGAAATCTGTTTTATAATATCATATATCAACAGTAACCCCATTTATAACATTGCTACATATATAACACCATAACAAGGATCTCATTAAATCACACTTCACAAGCTACAATATGTTTATTTAATAGAATATTAATAATACAAAGATAATATAAACGACGGGTAGAGAACAAGGTTACAATGAGCAGATGCTTGAAGTGGAGTTAGCTGTTTATATATGTGCCTTACAATTGCTTTGATTCTGGATTCATGGAACACCAAATGCATCTAATAACACTCACTTTATATAAACTGTCACGCTTTCTATTAATAAACCACTGTGAGTCATACAGTAATACAGAAGCACTAGAACTATTTTGCTGTCCTTCAGCAGTCCTCCATTCATATCCTACTAATGCTTAGTGGCAACTAAATTATGTTCAACCCTTGGCATTGTGTTCCTGTATATCTTGCATTATACATAATAAATACTAGGGTTGCAGGATTCGACCTTTTTCAATAGGACTCGGATTCAGCCAAATCCAATTGCCTGGCTGAACCGTATCCGAATCGTTAAAATCATGTGACTTTTTGCCACACAAACACAGAAGCTGTGTGCGCGGTTTCCTTACACACTTCCTTTGTCTCATTTGCATATGCAAATTAGAATTCACACAGGGGTCGAACTAATCCCAAAATAGTGGATTCAGTGCAAGCCCTAATAAATACAAATGAGATTTTTTTAAGTCCTAATAAGTGCTGAATCTGTATTTGCTTCTTGTCAGCATTCAGGCAATTGACCATTAGTATCAATGTGTAGTGTTGTCCTTCCCTTTTTTTTAAATTTTTTTTCATATATGGCTGGTTTTGACTTATGAGACAATGTTGCAGGTGTAGTTGATTAAAAGACCTGGAGGCTATTTATATGTATATTGTTTTTCTGCAAATGTCACAACTGAGAAGTGTTTTTTTCTATTATTTGAAGCATTTTTTTGTGATGATAGATAGATGATAGATTAGCCTTTATAAGCCACATGAACTAAAGCTGAACTCTTGGCAAACTAACCACATAAAACTCTGTAAGTACGTACTTTTGACAAAATGTTTTTGCAGATCTGAATGAATGTGGTCTGAAACCCCGGCCATGTGAACACAGATGTATGAACACTCATGGCAGCTACAAGTGCTACTGCCTTAATGGTTACATGCTCATGCCAGATGGATCTTGTTCAAGTAAGTATTACACATTTCTTATTGACAAACAAATGTGTTTCTGTTTCTTTGCAGCACACCCTACAGTTTGTATACAGCTTCTGCATATTAAAGGGGGACTATCACAAAAATGAACATTCTAAGCTTCATCTCATGGAATACGAAACTTTGTAGGCAAAGGGAGTATATTCTAATGCAGTGCTGTCCAACTTCTGTGGTACCGAGGGCCGGAATTTTTCCGACCTACGTGGTGGAGGGCCAATAATGGAAGCCAGTTTTGACCACTCCCCTTTTTTAAACCGCACCCACTTGAAACCACACCCATGTTATCACATGACCATACCCATATTAATGGTTGTAGTACAGCAAAAACCTGCCATACTCTGCCTGCCCTACCCTGCCTGTGTGTGCCATACTCTGCCTTCCCTACCCTGCCTGTGTGTGCCATACTCTGCCTGCCCTACCCTACCTGTGTGTGCCATGCTCTGCCTTCCCTACCTTGCCTGTGTGTGCCATACTCTGCCTGCCCTACCCTGCCTGTGTGTGCCATACTCTGCCTTCCCTACCCTGCCTGTGTGTGCCATACTCTGCCTGCCCTACCCTGCCTGTGTGTGCCATACTCTGCCTGCCCTACCCTGCCTGTGTGTGCCATACTCTGCCTTCCCTACCCTGCCTGTGTGTGCCATACTCTGCCTTCCCTACCCTGCCTGTGTGTGCCATACTCTGCCTGCCCTACCCTGCCTGTGTGTGCCATACTCTGCCTTCCCTACCCTGCCCGTGTGTGCCATACTCTGCCTTCCCTACCCTGCCTGTGTGTGCCATACTCTGCCTTCCCTACCCTGCCTGCGTGTGCCATACTTTGACTATGTGTGCCATTCTTGGCTGGTTTGTGCCATACTTGGTCTGTGTGTGCCATACTGTGCTTGCCCTACCCTGCCTGTGTGTGCCATACTCTGCCTGCCCTACCCTGCCTGTGTGTGCCATACTCTGCCTGCCCTACCCTGCCTGTGTGTGCCATGCTCTGCCTTCCCTACCTTGCCTGTGTGTGCCATACTCTGCCTGCCCTACCCTGCCTGTGTGTGCCATACTCTGCCTTCCCTACCCTGCCTGTGTGTGCCATACTCTGCCTGCCCTACCCTGCCTGTGTGTGCCATACTCTGCCTTCCCTACCCTGCCCGTGTGTGCCATACTCTGCCTTCCCTACCCTGCCCGTGTGTGCCATACTCTGCCTTCCCTACCCTGCCTGCGTGTGTCATACTTTGACTATGTGTGCCATTCTTGCCTGGTTTGTGCCATACTTGGCCTGTGTGTGCCATACTCTGCTTGCCCTACCCTGCCTGTGTGTGCCATACTCTGCCTGCCCTACCCTGCCTGTGTGTGCCATACTCTGCCTTCCCTACCCTGCCTGCGTGTGCCATACTTTGACTATGTGTGCCATTCTTGCCTGGTTTGTGCCCTACCCTGCCTGTGTGTGCCATACTCTGCCTGCCCTAACCTGCCTGTGTGTGCCATACTCTGCCTGCCCTATGCTGTATGGCACACACAGGCAGCATACAGTGACACAATGCTGGCACTGCTCCTACAGTCTGCACAATAACTATATATTAAAAAACTTTTTAATTGCAGTACCACCACAGTATATGTTCTTTTTGTAGTGTGCAGGGATTATTTGTGGGTTTCTACTGCTCCTGAGGTGTGAACAGGGGAACAATGGGGGTGATCACAGCCTGAGCCTGAGGTGTGAACACTGCAGGGGTTGAACAATGCAGAAACTAAAAGGTGTGAACAACACAGGGGATTACATTTTAAAACAATACAGGGGGATTACAGCCTGAATCTGAGGTGTGCAGTGCAGGGGGCCAGTTAATCACAGTAGTGATACTATTTAAAACTTACACAACAGTAAGCCATCAAAGCAGCCAGACAGGTGGGGGGCCACACAGAGGGGGGTCGCGGGCCGCCAGTTGGACAGCACTGTTCTAATGTATTTCACCTAACCGTCAATTAAATTTGTGTCTCCCTTGATATTGCTTATTATGGTGAATAACTAAAGTGCTGCAACAGATGGAAACTTTCTAATCATTGGTCACATTGCTGGCTTGTAATACTGAGCTAACAGTACCTAAACAGTACCTAATCTAAAAGCTGTTTTTTAGTCCAGGCACAAATAAATTAAAAGAAGTGCTGAAAGGTCCCTTGGGTGTCCTAGAAGAACTGTACAGGATAATCTACCAAAAGAAACACACTTTACCTTTCCTGAACTAGACTTGCACATAGCAATGAGATTTAGTAAGTGGTAGCTTGCGGTAACTGGGCTATTTTCCTCAGGCAGCCTAAGGGGCCAGATGAGCTCTGTTCACTAAAATACACTTTTAGTCACCTTAAACTGTTTAAAGGTCGCACACAATAGCATGCAGAATATGACATATTACATATACGTAAAAAGGCCCAGACATGGGGACTATTTGAAACAGGCAAAAAGAACAAAATTAGGCCTATCTAAAAAGATATATTTCTAAAGTAATAGTTTTCTCTCCCCAATGCAGACTGGGTCATTGTGTGACTAAAATTTGATTGCTGTGAATGGCCTGAATGGCATTTTCCACATCTGTCTGCTATATTGTTTGATAGCCTGAACAGATTAGGTTTGATAATTAACATCTGCTTTTGTAAGTCCATTTTCCAGTGTATTACAGGTTTCTAGTTATCGTGATTTCCATTTTCTCTGCTGGTGTACTTTTATATAGCCAATTATGTTCATTTTATGGGAATTTCGAGAAAAATGTTACAGATGTCAACATGAAAGCATTATACCATGTAATGGGAAAACTGGCACATATTATAACAGGCAACATTTCCGTGAGTAAAATGATAACCTTCCCATTACAAGAAGGCATGCATTTCAACTATTCTTTAAAATTGTTTCAGTAGTTAGTATCTCATTTATCAATTTCTTTCTGCTGTTGTCTTTAATTGTAACACAGAGATCAAGATCTGGGTTACATTATATAATTTTGTCAATTTTGTTTTGTCAGTTGCTTTTATCTAATACAGGTGTGGGATCCATTATCTGAAAACCAATTATCCAAAAAGTTCTGATTTATAAAAAGGACATTTCCAATAGACTCCATTTATTATTTTCCAAATAATTCAAAATATTTCAGAAATAATTCAAAATTTGAAAAATGATTTCCTTTTTTTCTATAATAATAAAACAGTACCTTGTACTTCATCCTAACTGAGATATAATTAATCCTTATTAGAGGCAAAACAATTATATTGTGTTTATTTAATGTTATTTCTTAGTAGGCTTAAAATGCTCAAATAATGCAATAAATTTTGTTTTTCAGACTCAAGAACCTGTGCCATGGCAAATTGCCAGTACGGCTGCGAACAAGTCAAAGGGGATATACGGTGCTTGTGCCCCTCAAGTGGACTGCAGCTGGGACCAGATGGAAGAACTTGCATAGGTTTGTGCAGCATGCATTTTTGCTTCTTCTTCATTGCAGTAGAAGTAGTGTTGGTAGTTCTGCAGAAAAAGTTAATATAGCCAATAAGCAGAACCCAGAAGCAGTCCATGGATAGTCACAGATAGTCACAACAGAAAGAAAAGAAAAAAATAACCCTCTTTTGTATGGTTACCAAGTATCATAGATAAACCTTCAGTTAGATAAACCTCTATTTACCAAAATTAATGATAGGCTTTCATCCACAAATAACATGATAACTCGGTGCTATAGAATCCAAGCTTATTATGAAATTGTCTGTGCATGGTTTTTTAGATATGAATCAGATATTTTCATGGGATCAAAAATTCAGGAGGTAATTGTAAATTCATTAACTATATAAAATGACACATTTATGTGCATATGTGTGATGTTAATTTTAAACAGTTCAGATGCAAATTAATAGACACAACATGGGTCAAGAAATACTATAAACAAGGTAGAATCCTAGAGCAAACCAAAAGTCAGTCCAAGAGCAGGTTGGCAATCAAAATAAGTGGAAGACACATCACAAGATCAAGGACTGCTAGCATTTACTTTAATAATGTTTCTAGGGCACCATTTCAATAAAATTTTAATCAATACCAGTGATTTAAAAAAAATATGACAATCTGCATCCTGTTAAGTAAGGCAGTCAAGTGATTGGCAGCTATGGCATTTGCTGTTAAACCCAATCTTCTGTATTTTCACAGCAATAATTTTCTGTCCTGGGAACTTACAGCTACCAACCAAGTGGTCAGATTTGCATACACACTCATTAAATTACATGACCCCATATTATTGCATGAATTTATTAGCTGGTAATTCTCTCTCATGTCTGTCCCTCATTGTTTGGAAAAAAAATATGTGTATTAAACCAGTTCAAGTGCAAAAAAAACATCCAATTCAAATGCAAAAATATTTTTTCACAGATATCGATGAATGTGCT
This sequence comes from Xenopus tropicalis, assembly GCF_000004195.4. Classification (NCBI taxonomy): domain Eukaryota; kingdom Metazoa; phylum Chordata; class Amphibia; order Anura; family Pipidae; genus Xenopus; species Xenopus tropicalis. The sequence continues at coordinate 105,827,655 of NC_030678.2, read as the reverse complement.
GTTGGCAAAGCTTCTTGTCCTATCAACCGCAGATGTGTAAATACGTTTGGAAGTTACTACTGCAAGTGCCAGAATGGTTTTGAATTAAAGTATGTGAATGGCAGATATGACTGTATTGGTAAGATAACATTTATACCCTAATCCATGTCCACACTTTAGCCAGGTGTTGAATACAGTTTCATGGGTCTCGTGCCTCTGAGCCCCTTATTTTTTTGAATTAAGGGTAGGGGCTAAATATGCAGAATGTAACCCCCCTTGAAACATTATTTCCTCTATTTGCAAACATTGTGGCCAATCTTAAAAGAAATAGCAAGCTCTTACTAATAATAATAATTAAATCAGCACTAAAAGTCTAGTATATCTGAAGAGTTACACAACTAAATTAACAAAATATAAGCTATGGACACAATATTTACTGGAAAATAAAATAGCAATACAGTGTGACAGACTGTAGTGGAGATAATAGGGGTCATTAACATCCACAAGTTCTTTGCAAAGAGCAATTACCATGTTTTTCCCCCCAATGCAGTGTTTTTTCCAAAAATTCAAGCATCATTGCAGTTTCAAAGGGGTTTGCTTTTGACACAGATGCACTGTGTCGTATGCAATTGCAGTTCAAGAACAGGAAGGCATAAAGGACTGAATGGTGTAGAGCACATCTATATGGAAGTGCAAAGAGTGCATTTTAATGGAAGAACATTTAATAAATGGGGTTTAATGCGAAACTGCATTTGCAGTTCTAAATGACCCCTGGTATATTCGCAGCTCATTTCTTGCACTGTATTTTTCTGGTGCAAACCATTTAAATAAAGCAACCATTCTTCTGTTATGTACAAATGAAAATCCATAAATGCATTGGGCTTTTTTGTTTTCCAGATATAAATGAATGTCTGCTGAATACTCATAAGTGCAGTATTAATGCTGACTGTCTCAATACTCAGGGATCATTTAAATGTAGATGCAAACAAGGATACAAAGGCAGTGGACATGAATGCTCTGGTAAGTTTCAATCCAGCTATTTATTTCAGTATATATTTATTTTCTTATTTACTTTTTGTTATATACTTGTTTAATTATGTAATTTTGTGCCCATTTATGGCCAGCTTAATTCCATAAGTGCTTTTGCATTTATGTAGGCTAGTCTACTATTCTGTTTGGCTCAGGGCAGTGTAAGCATGAGGTGATGGCTACTAGGGGATCAGTCTCTCTGGTACACCCATAGATACATAGCAAAGGAGTTCTAGAATAATAAGGGAGAAAGTAACTTGGGAAGTGTATGATGCATAATATTGTGTTATAGCTGTGATAATTATTCCAATATTTTGACAAATGCAAACCTGAAATCACCCCCTGCTGCCTTTTTTAAAAGACATGGGCATGGGTGCCTCCCTTCAGTTGCAACTTATCTGCATTGGAGTGTGATCCTTAAGCCTCAGACTCACCTTAGAGCTGGCCATACACGCACCGATACTATCACACGAAACCTCGTTTCATACGATATTCGGTGCGTGTATGGCATGTCGGTGAGTCGACCGATATCGCAGGAAGCTGCTGATATCGGACGACTCGCCGATCGGCCAGGTTAGAAAATTTTGATCGGGCGCCATAGAAGGCGCCTGACCAAAATCTGCCGTCAGGGCTGAATCGGCAGAAAGAGGTAGAAATCCTATTGTTTCTACCTCCTTATCTGCTGTTTCAGCCCTGACTGTGTGTGGCGGATCTGACGATGTTTCGTGCGACTGATGGTCGCACAAAACATCGTTAGATCGCCACGTGTATGGCCAGCTTAACAGTCACAGTCTCACAGCCAGGGTGGAAACAAGCTCCTAATCTCCTCCCACAGGGCCCCAATAATGTATATAATTCCATACAAAACAATTTTAGGGCATTTTGCCTATTTCAACTTTAAAGAGGAAAAATGTGCGTCTTTAGATTCTCTTGGTACTAAGTAGCTTTGCTGAGAGCAGATTTTTGATTTCCTGTGTAAGTATGTGCGTTAACAATAACTGCATGGAGTTGATAATCAGAATTAAATATTTAAATGATCATCTCTTTCTCAGCCCTTTCTTCTCATTTCCCCCCTGAGACCAGGACATATTAAATCCTGTTCAGCACTCACATATGTTTCCAATAAGTGTTTCTAACACAGACTGAACCACAGATGAACTGAAATTTGTCCACTGTTATTGGAAGCATATTAGGTTTCCTTTGCAGAATTGTAAACCTGACAATATGTATATTATATTATTTTGGTGTACTTTTTTCTAATTCTATTGAATTAGAATTAAAATATTCTCATATAGTATGTAATCGAACGGGTGACACCAAGACAAAATACATTTTAGTTGCAAGTGCTAGACAGACTAACTCTGTCTATAAATGTCATTTTTACTTACTGGCTGTTAAACCGGTACTTTTAGTTATAGGGCAACACAATCCCAGAGGATACACAAGGAGACTAGTCTTGGAACACTCAGCTTATAACCACAAATTTTTCCCTGCATGGGAGCCTTCAGCTGCCATCAGCACATAAATATAGTGCTCACAAGAGCAAGCAATGGTTTCAGAGGTAAAAGCTGAACAGGCAAAACAAGGAAGGACTATGTAAACATAATTCAAGTAGCCATGCCATACTAATAAAAAGAGTACCAAATAAAGAACCACACTTGGAAACAGAAATGGTAAATGGGCAGGTAAGGCTGCAAACAGTCAGCATGAAGAAATTGGTTGAACAAATGTGTGAATGTCTAGCCTGTTTTTTTTTAATGAAGAAAGCTAAAGGCAGGCATGTTAAGCTTGGCATAATGAGATGTGCTATTGTCTGCAGTCATCCATTCTAACATTATGGTTATGGAGCAATAGTTTGAATGAGGTAACCTGCATTCTGAATAGTTGAGTATTGTATTATTTGTTTACCCTTAACCAAATAGCATTTTCTGAGTATCAAGACCAACTGCCAAAATAAGTGGCTCTGAAAAAGAGTAAGAAAAAGCCACAGCTTTTTTACTGCTGCATTTTTGTATGGTCCATCCACATGCCAAGAGGCCCTTAGTACATAAAGTGGCATATTTATTAAGCTGTGTAAAACTAATCGCTGAAAAAACAGTGTAAAAAGCTGCGTAAAATAAAGATCGCTGTCTGAACGTCCGATTTTACGCTGTTATTTTAGATATGTTCCGGCAGAAAAAAAAATGCGTAAAAAAAATTACGGAACTGACCATTTGGAGCTGTCAGACAGTATGACTAAAATTGCCTTACTATATATCTCAGGATACATGACCACCTTTACAAGCATGACAGTTGACTGTTCAATATTCTTACCCTTTGTGGATTCAACAGAACAAAATTGGAATTGGTTTTTTTTTTCTAAATGTCAGTAATTAGTGATTTTAAGAGGGGTGCAGGGTACATGATGCCTATAAACACAGTAACTTGTATCTCGGTGATGTAAGCTGTACTTCATTTAGATAAGAGCCATTCTGGATGTACCCATAAGGCAAACAAAGGTTAAAGTGGCTGGGGTATTAGGCTGCTGGCCATGGCAAGTGCAAAGGTGGCCTTATGCCAGGATACCATTAAATAAAGGGCATTGTTAGTTCAAGCTTTACTGGCCCTTTAAACACAAAGTTCAAAACTAAATAATAAATATTCGCTACATTTTATGTGAGCAAAATCCATACAAATAAATATTTCATAAGAACCACTACTCTTCTTGTAATTAGATCCTTATGACAGAGAGTGAAAATCTGGATTATATTGAAAAATGCAGAAACAAAACTGTTATGCAGATGGTCAGGATATCCTATGCAGAACATTCTTACACACTTGGATAGAGTTATTCCATAATTTATTTCTTTTGTGGCTTTATTTAGTATTTCCAAATGGAATTTATATAATTTTTGCTCTTTGGGCAATAAGACAAATTTACAACCACATAATGTATCATAGCTTAATTCATAGTGAAGAAAAAAGTAAAAAAAACTATGCGAGGAACAATTAGTTAAAAAAAGTTCAACTGTTTAAATGTCCCAATTTAGATGCTAAATACAGTATCTTGGTATCTTGGTGTTGATAAATCAGAAGAGAATTATATATAGCCCTGTTATACCTTTGCTGATTTGTGATATATAAAATGACTGCAAAAATAGAAGCTGTAAGTTCTTTGATTAATTAATGCTTAAATATTTCTGTTTAGCTGTTCTGGAAAAGCCAGTTAAGGAAAGTTCTAAATTTGGGGGAAGTGTCAAAGATACTATCAAGAAGCTACTGGCACATAAAAATAGCCTGAACAGATATCAAGATATAAAGAATGTGATACCCGAGGCATTTATTACACCATCACCAAAAAACCGCTTGCAGCCTTTTGACTATGAGGATGGAGTTTACATTGGTGGCAATGAGAATGAAGAAGAAGAGGAGGTAGAAGAAGAAGAAGAAGATGAGCTGGATGAGGACGTTGTAGGCACCATTGAAAATGTGATAGAAGAAGAAAAACTGCTCCGTGGTGATGTGTTTGGTAAGTTTTAGACATTTTCTAGTGGATTTATTGTATTAATCAAATTTCTTACAGATTCTCCATTTTTATGTAGCAATAAATAGTCAAATTTATCAAACAATTCTAAAAAAAAAAAAACATGCAAATGCTGCTACCACACAGCTTAAACAATAGAAACATGTTACCTTACAGTGAAGACCATGGCCAATTGCCCTATGTTGAGCCTAAACCCTTTGAGGCTGAAAAGGTTTCACTCATGTGTCCAGAACTAATTCATTAACCTATATTAAGGTCTTTACTACATATGCATAAAAAACTGTACAAGACATGAGAGGTCAATTTGTATTCAGTGAGGCCACAATGTGAGCACTCAAGGCTACAGAATGGACCATGCTTTTAAATGAGAAAGTTTGGTAATTTGATTTTGCTTCTACAGTGAAAGGATTATTTTTTGTTTCACTGGAAAGTTTATTAGATTTATTGAGTTTTTTTTTTACTCTGAGCCCCATTTGACATTTCATCATTTGTTAAGAATTATCAATTACTTTACTGACAGTTACCATTGTATATATATATATATATACATATATAAAGGAGCACTTTCTAAGCCAAAATTATTAAAAAAAAATTACTTTTGGGCTCTCCCCGTATTTTCAGGGTATACATCCATGTATTGTACAGGGCTGTGGAATATATTGGTACTTTATAAATACTTCTTATAATAACAATAATTACATTTTCTGTTAAGGTCTCACTGGAAACCAAAACATAAGCAGGTGGATAGAAGAAGATATCTTCTAAGTGGATATCTCTATCAGGGCAGTATTTAAAACATAGCACATTTTGAAGATATGTGATACATATCTATCTTAGGTGACTTACCTTTGCTTTTCGCAGACAAGCTTCCAGAAAGTATATATTCCCTTTTTTAAGTCTAAAGCAATATTAACAAAGCTTACATATGAGGTACAAAGGGAATGTAAATATTTAAGGAGAAAATATACTACAATCAATTGTTGGGAATGCAAAAATGGATAGTGAGAGTTGGCAAGTTGGGACGGGAAACCGTTAGTACCTTTGGTATTCTCTGTCATAAAATATCTTGAAGTTTTATACCAACATATGTGGTATAAAGTTTTGCTTTCTCCCTCTTGTTACTGGATTTACTGGAGCATGTAGAGAAATCTAGATAGATAGGAAGAAGACAAAGAAAAATTGTTTATTACATGCACAATATGTTTTGGACACAGACTGTCCCTGAAACACGTTGTTCATGTAATAAACACCTCACAGCATGAGCGTGTTCTTGTTGGACATTCTCTGGAAAGTGACATAGGAACAAGTTGAAACAGAAATATCCCTAAGTGTGGGATCGTTGTTATTTCATGTGTATCAACTGAAGCATCCCTTGATCGTATAGTAAAAAGGCTAGGACCTGAAGGAGGGTCTACATGCATTAGATTTTTTTTGTTTCTATTAAATTTTTTTTAATTTGTTGTTTTTGTTTACAGATTGATCAAGCTGCCAGTTATGAATCAACTATCCCACAGGCAGATTTGTAACAGTATTTCATTATAAAAATGTCATAATCAAATCCCCAAATTTTCTTGATTGTAACTTTAGAAGTGACTTTTTTTCAAAGAAATCTGTCCACAACCTAGTAGTTAATTGTTACAAGTCTTAACCTGTATTCAGACACACATAGCTAGGACTAGGAGTACTTTCTCTATCAATACCTGGCCTAAACTGGCACACTAGAAGATACCTTCATAACAGCCTTTATTTATGCAGGCACAATTAGTAAAGAGATTCTGAGCACTAGCTGGAAAATAAAACTACAACTCCTGTAGATGTTGCACATTTTTTCAAGATGTTTGCAACATTTTCTACAGTTAGAAGCCTCCTTCATAAGGTGCCATGAATTTATCTGCTATAATTTAACTGCACAGGGCACTGGAAGGACAGAGAAGCACCTTAGCACATTGGTATGATGGATTTAACAAAATTACCATCCCCACCCCACCACCAATATAGTATACTTTCAGTGATTGGACAGGGACATGATACAATAATGTACATAGCAAAACAGTGCTTTCTACAATCTATTTTAGTGTGAGTTTAACAGGACCTAGGTGCCTGGGTCTTCCACTAAAGCCCAGGGGCATTTTTTTTTCTAAAAATGTGTGTTTTTAAAAAAAAAAGTCAATTGTCAAAGTGCTTGAGGGAGCACTCTGCATATTTCAGATTTTTTGGCAGCTTTTCATTCTATTTAACAAAACAAAAATTGAAGTCAAGCAATATGATAAAGAAAATGTTAATAAAGTGAGTGGAACAAGCACCTTTTATAATTGTATTGCAGTTCATAGGGGATAAATAAATTGTTGTGCTCCATATGGATACTTCATTACAGTTCTGCAAATGCTCATTTTACATTTTTTTGAATTTCATAAATCACTTGAATAAAAAGCATTTTGCTAGAGTTTGTATTTCCAAAATTGTTTTTTAACCATCAATAATTGGCTTCAGTGCTCTGGAGCTGTGGCCAGACACATTTTATACCCAAAACGGTTTTAGCACGAGAGCAATGATTTACTAAAGTCTGAGTTCTGGCCATATTCATGAAATGTAATACTGCTTAAACTATGAACATATTCCATTTGTTCAAAATTGGTTGTTATAATAAAGGGATACAAATGCTATAATAAAGTGCCCTTCACGATATAGTATTTAATGATATTTACAGATGTACATTTCTTGCTATACACAAAGTAGATAATATTAGGTGATTTTTGCGGGGTTGTGGGAAATATTTGCAGAATCCAGTATTATAGTTCAAAGGCCAAACCTAAGTTTAGAGTTATTTTTGTATTGTAAATATTATGCTTGGCAGTTCCTTTGGAGTCCACTCCACCAAGAGAAGCGCTGTTTCTTCCTGTTTCTTCCATGCAATAAACTGGCATGGAACTCACTATGCTTTCCAAGATGCAGACACAGAGGTGCCAGCACTCCAGGTCTAATCTTGATTTTTCTTTGAACTTACCTCAGAATTTATTGACTAACATGCACTGCAATTTGTGGGTCATGGTTGAACAATAAATTGTCCAATTAGCCTTTCCTGTCTGTTTCTTTTTTTTCTGCCATTCTTAAGTTGCAGCTGCTTAAAATATTTGCTTCAGGAACTTTCCTACCTAAGCAGTTGTGAAGATATGGTGAGTGAAAAGGGATCCTCCTAATGTCCTCACCTCTCACACATGGGCAACTCTGTGTAACTTCTATCCTCACTCACAGACCTGAACTGTGAGCCTTTTCTGACAGTTATGGTGCTAAAACAGCCCCCAGGTCATCACTGGCTGCTCTATCTGGCAGTTATTGAAGTGTGAGAATCTGTATCTGTCAATAGCAGAAACAGATAGCAAAGTTGACATAACAATATAAAAATGCATGTAGGGTTAAAAGGAGTATGGGATTAAAGCATCTAATAACAGAAATAGAAATGTAAGACATCATATTTAACAAAATATTTACTTAAATATTACTAAATATTTACATAATTACTCCAGTGTTACATTTAATTTTCATGCCGTTTTGGACAGCATCATATTTAAGCTATGGCACATGCGGTGTTTTGATCAGTACGGCACTGTCAGAGGGAACTGTAGGAACACACCGATCACTGTGGTTATACAGTGGCAGTGATAGACAGGCACTAATTAGTCACAACTAAGAGGCTAATTTATTTAATATTATTTAATTGGGGAATCTTGAAGGGCCCCAAGCAGTTCCTGATTGTCAGGTAAATGTTTATTAATTTACACATTGATATTTGTGTCAATTTATCAGTCAAAAGCAATTCAGACATGTGTGGAGAAGAAATTTGGAAAAAAAAATTCCATGTTGGAACAAACTTTTCCAGCATATAAAATACATGTTTAAATGGGAAAGGTTCGGTAAAGTCTTACCAAGCAAGATCTATTATTACTGTTTAATAAAAATTTATGACCATTAATAAATCAGGCCAAGTGTGGGTTCATGAGTTGTATTCATAGTCACCACCAACAACTACTGCAGAGAGAGAGTTTCCAGATGTTTCAAATAGGAAGCAATGATAGGTGAGAAAGGGCACATAATTCACAATGTTGTATGTTGTAGCAAAATATGAATATGCTGATGCAGGTACATGGATAATTGTTTATTACATGAATAGCATGTTTCAGAAACAGGCTGCCTAAAATTTATTGTCATTGCTCTGCAACTCTGAAACACTACATTGCAGGTACAAACAATTTGCATGCATGCGTGCGTGTTTCCACCCAGTTCATTTTACTTGTGATTTTAAATGTGCCCTTTAATTTTAGTAACTAATAAATGAGCCCTTACATTCAATATCTAAACATTTGGAAGTTGTAAAAAATATTTTTTTTTATTTTGTGTCAGTGAATAAACTTTTCTCTAACCCCACCTATAGAAAAATTGAACTTAGTAAGGAATGTGTTCCAAAAAGCTAGGGAATTTGTTATATGACCATCCAAACCATCTGATTAGTTCATGTCCTTCAGTGAAATCCTCTGGAATCTTTCATTCTAAGCTAGCATTAAGTTTGGCAAGGGTTTTCTAAACCAGTATACAATATACTGATGAGTTGTGCAGATATGAAGACTTCTAAATGATTTTGCTTATGTGCTTTTAGTACAGTAAAATAAATAGAGAGATTTAAGCCAAATCCTGGCTTTAGCTCACTGTTAGTTTATAACTGCCCAGCTATCTGACCATCTAAGGGAACAGAACACAGAGTCTGGGGTAGGTAATTCAAACAGACTGGCAGAAAATAGCAGAATGCATGTTATCTCAACATAATTAACAGATTTTATATACAGGCAGGTACAATCATGCTCCTGTCTCTGTGTGGTCCAATTTAACAATGTATTTCTAATGGAAAACTGTACTTTTTCCAGTTCAAAGCATTAGATTTTTTTTCTTATGCTGTTTTGAATTCCAGCCCACGGTTTGTTTGTTGTATGGATGGGATATGTACAAAAAGGGTATATCAACCTATTACATTTATTTAGTAATGCTATCATTTCATGACCCAAATCCTATGCAAAAGCAGTGCTTTCCCTGTTAGAAACAAAAAAGACTGACAAATGCAAGCAGTAGGTACAGAGTTATCCTGCACAATATATTTCTTTGCATTTGCTAACCAGTGAGTCTAACTGACATGCAAGTTAGGGGCATTCAGTAATCAATATACTACACTTAAAAATCATTAGCAAAGTGTGTGCTGGCATAGTGACAGGATAGTGGGTAAGAACAGAGTTACGGAATAATGTCATAGAGTTAGATAATGTTGTATCAGTTTTACAAAGTGATTGTATACATCATCATTATACACAGAAGTAATCTGAAACCCTTGGTGCAGTTTTGAGCATTCATTTTCTATTTTTCTAAGATTCTGGAGTTAGGTCAGTCTGATGCTTACATTTCATAGACTAGTTTCTTTGATCTCAAACCTCTTATCAATAACAGAATACAGCATGCCAATTTTTTAAAGCCTGTGAGTAGTTACTTTTAACTCTAACAAGACACAAAGGCAGCTTGGAACTTTTCACACATTATTTGATAGCTATAACTAAACTGAATAAAAAGTAAATGAGAGGAGGGCCCAATATTATTGCATAGTAACAGTACGTCCATCACATTCAACCATAATGCCTAACTTCTAGGCATTATGGTTGAATGTAATGGACGTCTTTTAGCAACATTTAATGATTAAGATAATATACAGTATGTCTGCATCATTCAATGTGTGCTTAATGCATGGATTACACCAGGGCCGGAACTAGGGGTGCCTAGGGCGCAACGATTGGGGAGCACCAGGCAGGAGCCTCTCCTTGTCATTACGCGGTGGGGGCAATGACCGGTCGCATCGCACCCCCCCGCACCTCCCAAGGGGGCAAAGTGGCCGACTGAGTTGCCTAGGGCGCCTGAACGGCTTGGCCCGCACCTGGATTACACATACAGCCTGCAGTGGAGATTCAACATTATTCCTTGTACAATTACAATTCCTTCCTCTGCCTACTCTCCCATGCTAGTACTCTCACTTCCTGTTCCTGCCTTCTTACCAAGCCTGCCTCTCTGCCTTAAAGGTACATAGCTTAAACATGCAGATACTACAATATGCAGGACTATCCCCCATCCAGTAAAGATTTTTATGGTACATTAAGGTTTTGGTCCAATGGTTATTGAGATGGGTAGATTTTCATAGATTCTCATTGAGAGCAATGCATTTGTCATGACTTGTTGGTGAACAAGGATCTACAGAATGAATGGCATATACCGCACACTCAAAATATTTGCTCTTACTACTCAAGGTTTTGTCCTTAGTGCAAAATATAAAATGTAAGTAAATTCTCTTAACACTTTTGCATAAATCTGCCCTTTTTTGTACACCATGTGGAAATATGTTGCATGATATAAATAAAAGATAAAAATAATACAAGAAATGCTCATCCAAACCTTTAAAGGCATACTATCATCAAAGATAACATTTTTATCTTTATTTTATCTTGAAATCCACATGTAGTGTTTAGTAAAGTAGCCTGAAAAAAGTATTGGCTTACATTAGACTCCTTGTCCCTGCACAGAGATATGTAATCCGGTAGCTCTACTAGAATTATTGCTAAATTCTGCATAAGAGAGTATTCAAACCACAGTGGTTCAAGATTGTATGAGAAACTCACTATTTAAATCACTAACTTTGAGCCCTTTTTAGGATAAATTAAAAGAATGACTGAAATAGGGTTAATCAGTGGGGGGGGGGGGTGCCAAATGTTAGGAACCCCCCAGTAATTGTACTCACTTACCTGATAGCCCGGAACAGTTCTCCTCGTAGCAGAAAACTGCACAGGCCCAGGGTACGTTACAGAGAGCACCAAGAAGTGATCCTCTTCTTCCTTCTTCAATGACACTGGGCAGACACATGTGCAGCAGAATGAAACAACTAGCCTTTTTGTTATAGTTCAGCTTTTTACTCTACTGTGCATGAACATCCATGCAAAGAATGAAGAAGCAGAAAGAATTGAGAAAGAGTGGTTCCTTAGAATTTGATATTTGATGGATAATTTGCAAACACAATAAATTATGCAGTGTATTTATTATAGTATCTCTGAAGTGAATGCAAAGGAACTTCTGTTTAGAAAAAGTAGAGTAATCTTTTATAAAAAAGAGTTTGAAAATAATAAATACATTGTCTGCTTTTTGCACTTGGGAGAATGGGGCATATCTTGTTCTGTAGCAATATGAGGAGCCAATTTGTGCTTTGCGCCTCTTAAAGATACAATAATCCATTGAGAAACTAGCTATAGATATAACATGTATTGTAAACAATGTATATCATTGCAAGTTTACATCTTTATAAAAAGTAAAGCTATATAGTTAATATATAGTAAACTTATTCCTATTATGTGCTGGCGGATGTGCCCTTTAGTTAAAAATAAATAAATCATTAAAAAACAATGTTCTTTCTGATTGTAAGCACCTCAAGCTCAGACATCTTGTCCAGCTGGAATACTTAACATCCCTATTAAGGCTGTGATGAACAACATGAAAGGACCTCCAACTATGAGTATATCTATTCATGTCTTTCCCATTTTTCTTATGAATTTTGAGAACACATCATCTAAAGACAAATATTCAATAAAAAAAATTGCAGATGGCAGAAACTAATCTAATAATAACACAGTCCATATGTTTGTCACTTATAGCCCAAGTTACTAAAAATTCTGCAAAGCATATTTACATATGGTAACATTTTGTCATCTTTAGCCCCCCAGGTTAAAAGAGCAGCTGTTTTGAGTTCACATGCAATAACCAAGAAAGCTCCAGAGCTGAAATCAGATGGTAAGAACATGTCTTTATATAGTATAGATTCCCAGCCTGCAGTCCACTGGGGGCTCTGAGAATTATAGATCAGTTATACTTGTAGGTTTGCAGGTTGTACATCCCTGTTCCAATTTTTATACCTTCCACAACACTGTATTAGTAGCAGCAGAAATTTTAGGTTCTTATAGCTTATTTTGTATTTGTTTTACCTATTTATTTTGATATCAGTTATTCAAGCCTTCCCCCTATCACTGAGCTAAAAATCCTTCTGCACACTGGGATATTGCATCCAGCCTGTCATAGTAGATTGAAAAATTAGGATAAGTACAATACTTTATGCTGATATATACATATGCTGAAAGACATGGCTAAAACATGATATATCCTGGCCCAACAGAGTTACATAATGTCATGATTCAATCTCAAGCTAATATTTCAGTGATAAAGTAAACACTACTGTGCAATAAACGCAAGCCACCAAGTTCCATGACCCTATAAAAACACAAGGCTAATGCAATAATAAGCTCAAAGCTTGGGCAATAAGTGGTATTTATTTTGTGATGTTTTTTGCCCTACTACAGTAAAAGTTTAAATGATATGAGGATGTTATGGGTTTTTAAAAATGCAAACTTTGCACCAGATTGTTTCATATACAATGTACCACATGGCACTTATATATATATATATTTACTGTATTTATTTATTTTATCACTTGTCCTCCATGTGTGTAATTTTGTATTCTGTAAGATTGTACAGCGCTGCGTACCCTTTATAAATAGAGTGATACATACATACATATACCTGAAGGTTTCTTTATTACCCTTTAAGTAAATTAGAAATCCATTTAAAACTGGCCAGCCAGATCTAAAACTTAATAAATATAGGGTACAGAATTCATATAAAACATTAGGACCAAATAACAATTCATTAAGATCATGAAATCAATTTCTAAAGTTCATATATGGTTATCCTATGAGTTGAATTAATATATACCCTCAGAGGGATAATACACCTGCATGCACTTCACAGTGGAACAAAATTCTCTTTCTGCAGTCTCTCACTCTCATGGCTTACTTGGGACTTGGATAATTTTTACGGTTCAGATTTCCCTCTAATGTATTTAGTTGTATATTTTAGTTGTACCTAAACTCTGGAAGTAATTGAAGCACCTATATCATCCCCTTTACTAATTGCACCCTGTTAGAGAACCCTGCTGTTACACAATATGAAATGATGGTAAGAAATGTACCAATGTACCTAATGCAGGGCTGTAGAGATTTCAGTTATGGCTTTGTACATTATTTTTGTATCTCTAGCTTTAGCAAGCCTATGAACTATATTTCCTTCTTTTACAATTATTGTTGTTACTATCTGTTATGCAATTATCGGTTATCTGATATTTCTCTCATGTGTTCAGAGGTGTCAGTTGATTGCAGCTTTGATCAAGGGACATGTGAGTGGAAACAGGACACCAAAGATGATTTTGACTGGAAACATGCAGACCGTCACAATGGTATGAGTTGCTCTTTTCTTAATTTGTCTACCTTAGGTTTTAGTTTGTTGTATATGCTGTCTGTCATCTGATCAAATCAAATCCTAGTTAAACAGAGAACTGAATTTTAATACTAACCTAAGAAGTTAATAAAGAATATATAACATACTATAGGCAGGCACACCAATACAGGAAATAAGAAAAAAATGGTGTTACTCAACTGACCCATGAAAAACCGTCAATCACAAAAAAAACATTTTACATGACAATGAAAGTGTCTAATTGTAACACCCAATTGAAGTGAAAATATGAGATTTGTCAGGCTAAGTTTATCTGTGTCGGACTAGGTACCATGTAAGTGTAACAGAAACTGATGCCAAAGACTACTAGCTATACCAACCATTTGACTGTGTACAGAAATATATCATCTTAATCTATGTCTCAACCTTAAAAAGGTAGTGACTCACAACATTTAAAAGCACAGTTACTATCAGCTTTAAATGGAACTGTCAATCGCAGCAGTACAAATTACAATGATTCCAAGCATGAAATACTCTACTCAGTTTGGTAGATAGTTAATTATATGTCTTACATTCAGTATATGTATATATACATACATATATATATATATATATATAAAAAGATGCACAATGCTAAATTACTACATAATCATACATTAAGCCCCATCTGCAATGTTTTGGAGCATTAATGCTTGCCTGTCAAGCTTGGTAAAGGTCACAGTGGACATACATCTAATGGCTAACGTGTGCTGTTGTTGTATCCACACCTCAAAACACTAGGGAGCAGCCCTCTGTTCCCACCTCCCTGGCACCATTTCATAAACAATGAACCTCACTGATTTCCTTTATGTCTGTGTTCAACAAAATGTCTGAAGACTGACAACATTTCATTTCCCTTCCTAGCAGTGGAACAATGATATGTGCAAGATATGTGTTTTTAGCTGCAATATGGTCTCCCCAAGACAGAGGAAAACACAAATACAGCCTATAATGCAAACTACAAACTCAGTCAAACATATGATATGAAAAGGGTAATCTTCTGTTGTCTTCAAAATTAGGTGTTGGATATTACATGTCAGTTCCAGCATCAGCCAGTCAAAAGAAAGGCATTGGTCGTCTAAAACTCACAACTTTAAAGATTGACCGCAAATATTGCTTGATGTTCATCTACCGCCTAGTGGGAGAAAGGGTGGGGAAATTAAGAGTGTATATTGATGAAAATGTCGCTCCTGTATGGGAAGAAACCAGAAACAGGAATGAAGGATGGAGGACTGCAAAAATTGAGATACAAGAGTCAAGTACCAGAACAAGTAGCAATGTAAGTTTACCTGAAATTGGCTTCAACATGCTAAAGTATGAACTAAGGAACACTAGTAATGTAAATATTAGTGACAGTAAAACATGTAGGGGGTATTATTTTGTAAGGCACACCAGGTGACCCTATTTAATATCCTCATCCTGCTCAGTGGTATCTCTCTTATGTAAAAATCCTCCTGGCTAGGGAACCTTTGACTACCTGACAGTGGGGCCATATTTGTACTGTATATCTGCTAGTGTTCTGACATGCTGCATTCGACTGTAATGCAAATGCATTAGCAAATATGGATTAAACATATGTGCAGCCTATGAGACTTAATAGAGTCAAGTGCAGTTTGACACAGTGACTAATACTAGGTGATCAGTCAAGATGGCACTAATCCAGGTAAAGGAAGGCTACTCTGTCAGGCATATTTTTACATAAAAGATTAGTGGCATGCAACTGCAACACAAGTCACACAAGAGTACTTTACACTTTGGCTTCTATTGCATACACTTTTCATTATTGTTTAAAAGAATGAAATTTAAAAACACTATAGAATTGCCAACAGTTTGGAACCCCCTCATTAATACCACTTGTTTTTTTTTTTACTCTTGGTCAATTTGCTCCTTTTTTTAAATGTCCGGGGTTCTTTTCTGCAGAGCTCTGCACCACCAAATTTTGTGGCAAGAAAGCAGAAAATTCTATATTCACAGATATGCAGCAACTAAATATTCAAAGCCACCCATTGTTTGTTCTGCTTTGCTAACTCTCCAAGTATCTGTTGCCTCACAAGCAGTTACCACAACAATTTCTGTCATCTAACAATTTTATAATGCAGTGAGACACTGCCACTACAAAAGAAATAGATAGGGTACGATTTATAGCACATTGAAGTATCTGACATGTTACAAAATGCATTTCCTACTGTGCATGAGATTTTATCAGCTTTGGTTTTGCATTCTCTTTAACCTTAATGTACTCTTTCACTGAGGGATTCAGTTTCTTTCACTGAGGGATTAAATTTGATGAGAAAAACATATCTCGTGGTTAACCACCGGTATTTGGAGAAATCTTGGATTGAATTAGGAGATACATTTTTCTACTTAAAGTGAATGTGGCCCTTTGTGTCTATTCCACAGCATATATATTTGTTGCACTTGCTTTTATTTTCTTCCTTTTTTGCTTTTCCTTTATGTTACTTGTATGTGCTTTTACATTCTTATATGCCCTTTATCCTCTTTTTTTGGTGATTCATCTGCCCACCTTTTCAACTTTTTTCTCCCTCATTACAAACACTCCATAAGTAAAATGAATCATACTTTTCTTAATTTACAGATTACTTTTGAAGCTGAGCGTGGAAAGGGTAAAGGTGGAGAGATGGCACTTGACAATGTTTTCCTTTTATCTGGTCCGTGCTCTGAAGACTGACTGCTCAACTGACTGAGGACTGTGATTGTGAAGACAGCATTATTCAACTCGCAGTTCACAAACAAAAACTAAAATATGCCTTGCATTTCTTTCATATTTACACAACACTTACTGTCTGTGAAATGTGCCTTTTAAAAACAGTATGAATATTTTACTAGAAACATTATTTGTGGACATCATTGGCGAGGAGGCATGAATATTTATATTGTTGCTAGGATTTTTTACTACTAAAAAAAAGGGTGCTGAGCAAGTACAAAAATACTAAAATGTCTCCCATTTCCTTTTTGTAATCGCTGTTATTCATTATTGCCAAAAGTATTACATGTAATTGTGATGTGTATTGTCAAAAAAATCACACATGGGGTGAAACAAAAGCACAACATTATGGAAGTGCAAGGAGCAGTTTTGGACACAAGTACCTTTAATGAATGGTGTCAATTAGTGGAACGACTGTGCCTTTTTTCCTGCAACTGCTGTTGTGGTTGTAAATGAACCCTTATGTCCCTCTTTTCACTCTACATCTTATGCAGCAAAAATTTTACCATTGCCAATGCAATGTCATTTCTAGTATGCTAATAGTTTATCTGTTTGGAATCACTGCTGTGGTACAGTCTGTAGATTTGGAGCTTCATGAACTCTACTTCTCTGTCAGGCTGAAGTCTTGGTAATATCTCAACAGGGTCCAACCTGTAGCCTGCCAGCTGCTGTGTAATTGCAACACACACTGCCCACAAGCAGAACATCCCTGACTTACTTGATATATATACGACTTCTATAATTTATCTATAGTAATGTACTATAGACTATTATCATCTGCCTTATAGGATAGAGATGTTGTCCCTTTATTTTTGTACCATGCACATTTTGGTGTGATTGCCGTTAACAATATCCCAGTGCTGTCTTTGTTCCCACAAACCACACTAATAAACCAAAAGGGATGAATTAAGCTCTCCCCTTTCTTCTGCATCATATTAAGCAGGATGTTGGTGCAGACACATCACATTTCTCTTGTATTGCTCTGTTAGAAAAATGCTACATGATTTATTTAGTCCACCCTGCTGGCAAGGCAGAGATTTAAGGGGTTAAATTGCTGGACAAATATTGCCAAAGTGAAAGGCAAGAACAGGGGCAGCGTTGTCAGGCATTGTGCACTGGCTCTTTCTGATGATGTTGCATCCCGCACATGCATATAAATGGTTTTCACAGAGCAGTTCTGAACCTTTCATAGAGGGTAATGTGCATGCACATGTACTCAGTTTTAATCTAAATTAGAAAGTCCACCGAGCACAGCTATACACAAGTGTCTCTTCTGCTACCTTTGTCTTTCTCCTTGCGCTTTCTAAAAATAAAATCAATTATGTTTGTATTAAAAAAAGCACTTTGCTGTTTGCACAGTGTATTACCAGGTGGATTGGCAGCTACCACCATTCTATATCCATAGCAATTATATTATCAGGAGTCGGTAAGTAAAACCTTCTGATTTCCAATTTGTGTTCCCAAAGAGACAGTAATGTGAGTTTCAGTGCTCTGTATGGCCACAATGATACTTATTTCCTACTTATTTTCCACAGAGCAATTTTGATGAAATTCTAGTCTGCGCTTGCACATTTTCACTGAGCAGCTCCCAATCCTCATAGAGTGTTATTGCACATGCACGACAACTCACAGAGTGGTATTTGCTGACGTTACAGCTTGCACATAGACATCTGCAGATTTTACATGGTAGCTCAAACCCCTCCATGGGGTAATTGTGCACATGCATGAGAACTAAGGTGTCATAAGGGTTGATTCACAAGCACAAACTGCATGTGTTTTGTACACTAACACCCTGCCCTGAACTTAGCTGAATGGCCACAGGTCTCTGCACTCCAAAATGGAGAATAGAGGCCAGTGTCAGCCCCCTGAATATAGTGCTGCCTATGTTAGGCATCTCCACACCTGCCCCTCTACCTGAACACTATGGAACCTTTTCCTGCCCTCTGCAACAATCTGACATGAGGTGCAGAGCATAAATAAGTTGACAGATGACTTTCATTAAATTGTATTTTGCTTATAAACATAGATGTAGTAATTAATAATGGTCTTTGCTAAATACAATATGTTATTTAAATATGCTTGATTTATTTTAACTAGACATTTGATGTTAGTTTGCCTGGAGGACTGTGTGCAAAACTTACAAAAATGGATACCATTCAGTTCAGGTGCTACCCATTACAAATCTTCATTTAACAGACATGATTTATCATGGACAAGGTTTACAGTGAAAATATTTTTATTTTATTTCACAACTATAAATCCCTCAAAATTGTTATATAATTGGTTATTTACATGAGCAGCACTTTATTATAAGAAACAGTGGTCTCACAATAAAACAGGCAGATGATTAATGAGCATTTCAAAGGGAGGGGAGAGACTGATAGGTTGCTGCAGGGTAGTAGATAGCAAGAAGTAATGTACTTTGGGATGTAAATAGGGTTTTCATTGCCTTGAGCCTTGGAGGTGGGTATTAATAATATGATCTTAATTGTAGATGAAATTTGGAGCCACTGAAAAAATTTGCAAACGGAATCAGTTTGTATGGAATTGTGAGATAAGTTGATGAGTATAGCAGAAGGATTTAGAACAGACTGAAGAAGTGAAATACAGAATATGGTAACTAGTGATGTGGGGGTCAGTAATTTTTCAACCCGCAACCACCCTAACCTGCCCCTTCTCAACCCATGCCTGACCCAACCCGAGGGTGAAGGTAATTAACGACTTGAACCTGCCCTGCCTTTTTAGCTGATACCAAAGATGATGTCACATGGGAGGCAGCTTCCAGAAAGTTTCACTATACCACCAACAGCAAAGAATCCCAGCCACAGTATAGAAATAAAATTATGTGTGCTGCAGCTGGGCAAGAATATGTAAAGGCCCATTTTTTGTGAACTGGTAACTGAAGAAGAGTTTTAAGGAAGATATATTTCCCATAGGTTCACCTCCTCTTAACTCATGTACAGGTTGGAGTGCTGCTGGTTTCCAAAAGCAAAAACTACTGAAAAGGAGATCTTTGGCTCTAGAAAAGGTTCAGTGAATCTGCAGACTTGTATTCTGTTTCAGCCATAAATCCCAATAGGTGACCGGTCAAAGTAAGGGTTTTGTTTGTATTTCCTTTGTGGTTTTTGTTGTTCACCTGAAACTGTCTGAAAAGCTAGATTATCAAAATAAAGTGGACATTTTCATTTTAAAGAACTGTTTGTTCATAGTGTCAAGACCTGTCTTGGATTTGGGTTGTTAAATAGCAATCAGAGTAAATACAGACTTCTAGGCAGAATGTCTTGTGGTTGAATTAACACATAGTTAATTGTGAGTAAATTGTAGGTACATGGGAAAATTATAGTGGAAATATAATTCAGATTAACAGATGTTTAGTTTTAAGTAGCTGCAAAGCGATCTGTGACTCGGGATAAAACAGATGAAGTGTGGTCTTGAGTAAACTTCTTGAGTAATTTATAAATATTGTAATGGAACCATGGACATGACTGAATCCATATTTCTAGATATGCAGGGGGAAGAGGGGTAGAAGAGCAAAGCTATAGCAGAATTAATGCCAACAGGAGAGGAGGAGGTGAAGCCTGAAAAAGCAACTGTAAAAGAAAGGTTATGAATTACAAGAAGGCATAAACTACCCAGGAGGAGTAGGTGTATATTGGTGATGGCAGTTTCTTTTGAGTATTGTGGGTGGAAGCCAGATTGCAAGGGGTCCAATATAGAGTTAAATATGGGTGACATGCTAAATCAGGTAGAAAAGCTAATTTCATCTGCTGTTAACGGACAACGAGTGCTAATTACTGTATATTGATTGTTGTGTTGTATATTTTATCTTTAAGGGCAACGTAACATGCTGTATTTTGTTGCCTTTGCTGGAGAAGATTAAGCACATGTGATAAAATGTAACATTTGACATTGCCCTTAAGAAATAAGCAAGGTCTTGAGCAGTGACATTTAACCTCCTTTACTCCTTGTGTAATGGAGGTTAAATGTAGCAAACATTTGGTGAGGATGAACAGAAAGGAAATTAAAAGGAGAGGTACAATATATATATCTATAAATATAAATTCAGTGTGCAATATATATACTATTAAGGGGCCGCTGTAATAAAAATAAAAAGGGACTTGGGTATGCCTAATAGCAGCTTGTATTTTTTAATAAATTTAACAGAGGCTTGAACAGAAAAATACATTACGGGAAAATTATGAAAAAATGCATTCCATTATTATGTCTTAATACTGCTTTAAAGTCATAGGGTTTTACAGAGCAGAGAATGAGCCATTTACATTATTTTGTTAAAAATATACTGACACCAGAAATAAAACCATTTTTTACATCTATCATAACCTTGTCTTTGCATGATTTTTATAACTTTGCCTTCAAAGTATTTGCCCAAAGCTTTTACATTCCCTATCTGATCCACCATGTTAATCTATGAGGGGGTTGCCATATTTGTGCAGCAGGAGTCTGTTATCATTAGAAGCTATAACTGACAGGTTGAGAAGGAGAAGAGACAGGTTGGCAAAACAGTCAGGTTTAGGAACGTCAAGTAACAATTACTTACAAAAGCAGCTCCATCAGCGAAAAATCAACATTACCGATAGTAGTTTTTTCTGTCAGTATCACTTTAAGTAAAATAAGATAAAATCTGTCTAAAACAAGTTGGCATTTTGCCAGACAAGGTTATCCCTTTAATCTTAAATTATATGAAGTGTAAAACAAAGTACCTGTTTATTAGTTAAAATGGTTAAACAATAAGAGATAATAGCTGCTCTCTCTGGATCTAAAAGGATAAGAGCATCTATCAGCAGACCACACTTCACTCATCCCCACACAGGGGTTCCCTCATTTAGAGTTGCACGCCATCCTGCCTGTTACTGTTACTCCCTCTCACTTTTAAACGGTGACGTGCTGTCCTGTCTTTATCAGGGGTTGGGACTGACCAGCAACTATGTTTTACTTTATGGGCACTGGGTATAGCCGGTATGGTACTCCTCTTTTTGGATGGAGAATAGGAAAGGGGCCATGAGTGGACATGTAAGTAATGCTCCAAACAGTTGGCTTTTGCAGACTCTGCATGCACAACCATGAAATGAACATTTGGTTTGTTGTTGAGCTTTCACACACTCTTGCTGCCTCCTGTTACTTTGTAGAGCTGCCTCTTAAAACCATCTCTTTCGTCTGAAACTGTTGTAAATTTTTTATGTTTTTGATCTATTCTTTTGACTCTCCCTTTTGCCACCCCCCTTTTGCAATTGCGCTCTCTGCACTAGAAGAGCCGAATTTCCGGTTTAAAAACCGGAAATTCGGCTCTTTAAGTTACCAGGAGCGGCTTTTTGCCACCCCTGGTAACTGGGGCGCTTCTGCCGCCTGAGGTGAGTTTCTCAACTCGCCTCATGGCAGAAGCGCCCCTGAATATGGTTAGCGAAGGAGAGTGACTGGTCAAAGATAACCCCAAGGCAGCGTGCAGAATTTACAGGGTTGATGGTCATGCCATCAATAGTGATGGTGAAAGGAGGAGGAGGGCCAGGTTTGGGCGGGAAGACCATGAGCTCTGTTTTAGCTAGGTTAAGTTTGAGGTGGCGCCTGTTCATCCAGGAGGAGATAGCCAGGAGGCAGTTACCAATCTGGGTTTGAACATCAGCAGTTAGTGCAGGGGTGTCTAAATATATCTGGATGTCATCTGCATATAAGTGTTTAGGAATCCCACCGTGCTGTTTTTTAAATCTAAATTATTTGTATTCCATTCTCAGAATTGTTTCATGAATTATTAGGTTCTCTATTAATTATTTTAGCTTCTAATCGAACTCTAGATTACTACTTTGTATATTGATGTATTTTAATTAGACAGTTATTGTAAGAATTAATCATGTGTATATGTTTTTAGTAATTAATAAACAGCAATTGTTTGAATAAATTCACAACACTTGACGATTGGTTTTTAGAGCGCCAACTCTGTTTTTTAATAGATCTGCATATAAGTGATATTTAAGACCAAAAGAAGAAATAAGGTCTCTGGCTGTTTGCAACAGCCAGATCTAAAAACACTGTATTTGGGGCAGACACTTATCTTATCCTGACCTTCCCTGTCATATTTTGTATATGAATTTTCTTTTTTTTCGATTTTTGTTTTATTTGTAACTAAAATAGAATATGGAGGTTTGTTTTGTAACTGTTTCATTTTTTTTACTATTTTGATGGACAACTGTTTGGGACCATCACGTTTTATCCAATGGAAAATTGGATTTCTCTTAAACAAAGGACAATTTTATGGTCTGCTAGAAATTTAAAGTCTCACTACATATTAAATTACTGTGCTTTAACCATGTCACTTTTGTGTTTTGTATTTACCGGTTGAATTATGCAAAATCTGAGCCTTTTTCAATCATGCGCCTGTAACAAATCTTTATGCTTAACAAAAGGGCATGTCCCTAAAAGCTGCACCACATGCAGTAAGCTTTGCAGGGTTTACATGCATCTGTACAGTGTGTGCCGGGCTTTTTTTGAATAATCCTTATAGTGATGCTGTTCCCCTCTTACCGAGCACCAAGGAAATTGTTGAAAAGGCTAAGTGTGTGCTGATGATTTTTTGTAGTATGATAATGGAAATATGCCACAGTGTTCTGCAAACTTTGACAATTTTTGCACCTTCCCCCCGCTTCTGTATTTTTACATTATTTTCACTTCTGTTCTCCTGTTGCTTTAGTCAAGCAGTTTTTTATACAAACCTCTGACTAATATTATTATAGGCTTTTTTCAGTTTCTCTGTTAAAGCAGAGCTGTGTCCTGTATTACGATTGGTGGAAATATGGGGATAAAATATGGAAAAATCATATGACACACTCTAATGTACCACCTTCTATGTGTTCCGGGGCTGATGAGCACGTCAGTTTCACAATGCACAAACATACTAAATTGGTATAGGAGTATGTGAGTTGCTTGCTGTTTGGAAACACCAAAGTATATTTCGCTCATTGATTTCTGATTAAGCCTACAAGCGAAATGTGGGTTAGCATTCCTAACTGATTCTGCATTAGATAGCAACTTTATGACTATTTAACAGGGCAAAAATGCATGTATACTATGTCAGACACTCTTTGTAAAGTTATGCACTGGCACCTGGAGGTACACGACGGAGTACAAATGCTCATAGTCTTACGATAATAGCCAAGTTAAATCTGTGTAATTTGACAGTGAATATGCCTTGAGCTAGCTGGTCACTTGCTACCTGTAATTTGAAAACTGCCTCACATGCTTGTTTGAGAACACCAAAGGATGTAGTCAGCATACACTAATATTACTGTATATACTCAAGTATAAGCCTAGTTTTTCAGAACCCAAAATGTGCTGAAAAAGTCGTCTTATACTCGAGTCGGGTGCCATGGGTCCCTCCAGACTAGCACCCTCTGTCCTTTGTGTGCAAATTAGGCCACCCACAACCAGACCCTCCATTGCCCTGGCCCACTCCCAAATTCATCTTCATGTACCATCCTCACCTGTCCCATTCTGCACTAGACATTGCACTTTATATTCGATATAAACCATATATAGTTTTGAAGGATTTTAACTCTTTGTGTTTTAGCTTGGTTGCTGATTGAGCTAAGGGGGTAGTACTCTTAAGGTATCATCATTGATACCATATTGTTTTTGTTGACCCTCTTCTCCACTAGAGCTAGTTTACTGTTTAAATAAATATTTAAAAACACATACCCCACTCATTTAATGTAATTTTATTGGTATTTATTTTGATTATTGAAACTTAGCAGTAGCTGCTGCATTTCCCACCCTAGGCTTATACTCGAGTCAATACGTTTTTCTAGTTTTCTTAGGTAAAATTAGGTACCTCTGCTTATATTCGGATCGGCTTATACTAGAGTATATACGGTACTTATTAGTTGGCACAATTTTTTATAAACTGGTACCCAAGGTTATGGTTAACAATTCTATGGTCTTTTATCTTTCCCAATTAAGTTGGTATCAGAAAAACATCTGCAAAACAGCTGCAAACCAAAATAACAATTTTTTGATTCATGGATATATTATCAATATAGCCATGAAACAAAGATGATGTATGCTTTCAAAATTCTGTGACTTGGTGGAGCATGATAGTTAGAATTAACAAAAGGGTTACATATTAAGGAAATGAAGTACAGTGATATACATTATACTGTATGTTTGTGGCTAGTGTTTTTTAAGCTTGTTTCTCTCTTTGTGTGGAGCATGTGGCAAGTCATGAGTTATGACATTTAATGTTTTTTTCTAAAGCAACTAAAACTATCCTATTATTGTCCTAATAATATAGCTACTGACGCATGGGTCACTCGGGAGGAAATTCAAAAGAAACTTGAGACATGTAAAGATGGGATTCGTCCCAGGGTATTAAATGAGCATAAGCTCTGTGATTGCCAAACCTCTTTCCTTAATTTTTTATTGAGGTCTGGCATGGTGCCGAGAGACTGGCAAGTTGCTAATGCGGTGCAGTTATTTTAAAAAGGGATCCCATTCTCAGCCTGAAAACTATAGGCCTGTTAGTCTCACATCAGTAGTAGGAAAGTTTGTGGAAGTGGTAATAAGGGATAGGGTACTTGAATACATTGCAGTTCACAATACTATAAGTTTGTGCCAGCATGGTTTTAAGTGTAACAGATCTTGCCAGACTAATTTAGTCGCCTTTTATGAGGAGGTGAGCAGGAACCTCGATGCTAGAATGGCAGTTGATGTCATCTACTTGGACTTTGCTAAAGCATTTGATACAGTACCTCACAGAAAGTTAATGATAACATTGAGGAATATTGGCTAAAGGATAGATTACAGAGAGTGGTGGGAAATGGAACATCTTCTAATTGGACCAGTGTTGTTAGTGGAGTACCTCAGGGGTCAGTCCTTGGTCCTTTCCTTTTTAACTTGTTTATTAATGACCTGGAGGTGGGCATAGAAAGTACTGTTTCTATTTTTGCTAACAACACTAAATTGTGCAAAACTATAAGCTCCATGCAGGCTGCTGCCACTTTTGACAAAATTGGAAAACTGGGCAGCAAGCTGGAAAATGAGATTCAATGTGAACAAGTGCAAAGTTATTCACTTTGGTAGAAATAATATAAAAGCGAGCTATTTACTAAATGGTAGTGTGTTGGGGGATCCTTAATGGAGAAGGATCTGGGGGGTTTTGTAGAAAACAAGTTGTTTAATTCCAGGCAGTGTCATTCTGTGGCTACTAAAGCAAATAAAGTGCTGTCTTGTATAAAAAAGGGCATTGATTCAAGGGATGAAACCACAATATTGCCTCTTTATATGTCCCTGGTAAGGCCTCACTTTAAGTATGCAGTACAGAGACGTGCAACTAAACTGGTAAAGGGGATGGAAGATTTAAGCTATGAGGTTAGACTGTTGAGGTTGGGGTTGTTTTCTCTGGAAAAAAGGCACTTCCGAGGGGACATGATTACTCTGTACAAGTACATTAGGATGTTCTTTTTCCCCATAAAAACGATCAATGCACCAGAAGCCACCCCTTTATATGAAATGCCCTTCCTAATGATGTTGTAATGGCAGATTCTGTTAATGCCTTTAAGAAGGGTCTGGATGAGTTCTTGAACAAGCATCGTATCCAAGGTTACAGTTAGTATTAATGTTTGTATATACAGTTTATGTATGTGAGTGTATAGATAGGTAAGTATAAGTTTGTGTATGCTGGGTTTACTTGGAAGGGTTGAACTTGATGGACTCTGGTCTTTTTTCAACCCTATATAACTATGTAACTATTGTACAAGTTATGGATTATCTCTTTTAAAAAAATATACAACTACTAAGTTCAATCCTTATTTTCTTTTCTATATTGTCCACTAGATGGAGTTCAGTTATACTTTCAGTTATAAATCAGCATTTGGTGAACACTCATACCGTATGATAAAAGTATCTAGGTGTCACTGAAACCAGATATGTATTATTCTCACATAAAGCAAAACTGAAGAAGCTCCAGATCAAGCGTGGGGCATGAACATTTTTGTGCACATCAATTAAGCTGTGTAAAAACAGCAAATAAATACAATGCAAGGTCCTGCCACATAAAATCATATAGCTATTTATCAAGCTTATGTCAGTGTGACATTCCAGCTTAAAGGCACTGACTGCTTGAAAAATATTGTGTGAAAAATGCATTCACTGATGCAATTTTGTTAACAAAATTTCATCAGCCTGAATTTTCTTTCCACCTGAATTTTTTCAGTCAACTTCAATATTCTATACAAGGTTTGTAGCGGTGTAAAATAATAGCTGTTTGGGTAGCTTAAAAGAAAATACAAACCTTTAGAAATGTAAAGCTATTATGAAACTATGTTGGTGCTGTGCCACTTTTTGGTACAGAAAACACTTGGAGGGCATATTATTTGCATATCGTTGTATTGTGCATGTTTTTCCCTAAATGCTCAAATATTGCATTGCTGTGCCCATCTTTCCTTTTTTGTGAATCGTAGTGAGATGCACACAAATGTTTGCAACGTGCAGGGCAGATATGTTCACTGTGGAAATTATTCTGAATTGCAAGTCTATAAATGAGCCCCACTGCCTTTTCTTACCCTGCTCGTGTCTGACATATCACAACTGCCTGCAACTCCCATTAGATCATGCATTACATGGCAGTCACTCTTTCTCAGGTAGGCCCTCACTGTAGGATGGAGGTAGAGTTAACCACACTGATACAACAAGCATAAATAGATCTCTAAATAACTTGGGCACCAGTGTTCCTTTAAAACAACAGTTAACTGTTGGCGGGTCACAGACAGTCTCTTCGATGTTACTGTACTTCAAAATTGTACAGGGTACAATAACTTTGCAGATACTCCAGATAGTTATTTCTCTTGATAGTTTTGGCCACAGGCATTAGTGGCAAATAAAAGCATTAGTTACAAATCTCCATAGTGCTCACTAGCAAGTGTCCAGTCCCCAAAGTATAAGGTCCTCACAGTGGTGCTCCATCCCTGAACATGACGACTGTTTGTGTCCCTACACTGGTGGAAGACACCCAGGGTACTAATCTAGGGTACTAAAACTACTTGGAATAAGCTATTACAGAATCTTTCCAGACACTAGCTACTCCTAATGAGGCCTACTACTTCTGACTCTCTAGTACCATTCAGCGCTTCTATCAAGTGGGGTCCAAATAAACAGAACCACATAGTGAAAAAGTTTTATCCCTCATAATTGTGAACAAGTCTACCCCTATGTTGGAATCACCCTTTAGAATACATTCTGAACTGTAGGAACTCAACTATTTCACTTGCCTAAATAGATACAACTAGTTCTTTTTAATATATGACTTTAGGGATTACAAAAGATCAGGTAAAATCACAAGTCACTCATAAAGAGAAATATACAGCTTTATAAGTATGCCATTTATTTGACATAACTTTTTCATACATTAAATCGTTTTACACACCTTGGTATATAAGTCTATCTATATCAGTTCACTACAAACTAAGAAATGGTAGTAACCTAAACTTAGAAATGGCTCAATTAATTTAACCTAAATGTCTCAAATGTCAGGAAATCAAGTAAATAAAACGTACCAAATACAAAAGAGAGATCCGGGTGTATAAACCCCGGATCTGTCTCACAGTTGATCTAGGTCAAATTCCCAACACCATCATATCAGCTCTCACAATGTGAAATCCTAAATGCAAAGAACTCACCGTTGTTCAGAAGTGGTTCAGGTGCTCAGAGCCCCGAACCTGTAGCTGGGGAAGGCGAAATCACGCATATGCAAAAGGGCTCCAAATGCACCGGACACAGCGGCTTGCTTAAAACTCGATTTTTATTACTCCATTTAAAAACAATACGCCTGACGCGTTTCGTGTAAATATACACTTAATCATAGGCATAACAAACACAAGCTATCTATATCAGTTCAAGATAGAGGAACTGAACGGTATCCAGTACTCTGTATTGTTCTGCTGATCAGTTGCTTGGGGGGTGATTTCACTCCAACTTGCAGTTCCAGCAATAAAGAGTGACTGAAGTGTGTTAGAACAAAAGTCACATGGCTGTGGCTTACTGGAAAATGAAGAATATGGCTAGCCCCATGTGAAATTTAAGAATTAAATATAAAGAAGTCTATTTGCGCTTTTAAAGGAGAAGGAAAAGTAAAATCTAAGTAAGCTTTATCAGAAAGGTCTCTCCATATATAGCCATAAACAGAACTGCTCCTCTGAGTCCTCAGTTATCCCCTCTGCAGCAGCCCCGGTAACTCCGCCGCCCTGTATGCGCATGCACCAGCGCACACACGGGGGGGGGGAGGCGGGTGTTGGGGGTTAGGCGGGTGTTGGGGGTGGGCAGGCCAAGCCGACCAGGTTGCCTAGGGCGCCTGCCCGGCTTGGCCCGGCACTTCTTTTAACATTTTCAAAAAAAAAATTTCACTTCATAGTATTATTATAATTATTATTAGCATTTATTTATAAAACGCCAACATATTCCGCAGCGCTGTACAATAAATGTGTTTCATACATTGGACATACAGAGTAACATATAAAGCAACCAATAACCGATACAAGAGGTAAAGAGAGCCCTGCCCAAAAGAGCTTACAATCTACAAGAAGGTTTGAGACACAAGGTGTGGGAATGGGCAAGGTCAGAGTTAAGCAAGGTGAGAAATGTGGCACAGGTTATTGCTTTTAGCAGCACACTGAGGTTTTGTTAGGCTAAATTAGGGTAAGCTTCTCTAAATAAATGTGGTTTTAGAGATCTTTTGAAGGCAGAGAGATTGGGAGAACAGGTCTGACAGATTGTGGGAGCGAATTTTACTTTAATGCAAGAATGAATGGTTAATCACATAAAATGTAAATCAATCACACTGTAATCAGATTGTTTAAAACTAACCTAACAGAACTAGACTTTAAGGAGCATATAAGAATAGCCCTTTGATCCCATTTTATGAAGGTTTTGATGATAAGAATCGTTTTAGATTTAGTTTTATTACTAGTTCTTTATTATTTTTTACTCCTTTAGGGCTCTGGCACACGGGGAGATTAGTCGCCCGCGACAAATCTCCCTGTTCGCGGGCGACTAATCTTGCCGAGTTGCCTTCACCTGCCATCCCACCGGCGACAATGTAAGTCGCCGCTGGGATGGCACACGCGGTGGCGCGATTTCGGGAAATCGCCGAAAAAGACTCGCGAGACTCGCGATGTATGTAAAGATTTTACCCTCATATCTAAAAGACACCATTGACACAATTGACTTTGTAGGTAAAATCCCGTGGAAGCAAAATACATATTGGGAACATGCAATGTAACTTCCCTATATACAGTAATAGATCATCAACAAGGTCTGGAAGCGGTAAAACACTTTCTAGACAAAGATAATCTATTGAATCAGAACCAAAGGGAATTTATAATGGAAAGAATTGAGTTTATACTCAATAAAAACTATTTTTGGTTTGAAGGGGATTACTTTCTACAAATAAAGGGCACCGCAATGGGCACTCGATTTGCGCCAAGCTACGCTAACCTGTTTATGGGGTATTGGGAAGAACAAGTAATTAACCCTTATATGATTAATAATTCAGGTTTAGTGGCTTGGAAGTGCTATATCGATGATTGCTTGTTCATCTGGGAAGGAACTGATGAAGACCTAACACATTTTATAGAAAAATTAAATAAAAATCATTTTAATATACACCTCACAAGCAATGCAAGTAGATTAAGTATACATTTTTTGGATTTAGTGATATTCCCAGAAAATGGAAAATTAGAAACAGGTCTGTACCGTAAACCAACTGACTGCAATGGTTTTATCCCTAATAACAGTTGTCACCATAGGAAATGGTTAAACAACATCCCTTATGGCCAGTTTAACAGGATTAAGAGAAATTGTAGTCGTCCTATAGACTATGAAAAAGAATGTAATATCTTAATAAATCAATTTAAGGAAAAAGGGTACTCGGAAGAAATAATTAAGCAAGCAAAGAACCGATGCGATAACTTAGACAGAGTTCAGCTGTTGAATGCTAATAATAAAAGGAAGGAGAAACGGGAGAAAATGCATTGCAGACTATTCCTTTTATTACTACTTTTAACAGCTCTAAAGGCAAAGTAGAAAACATACTGAGAAAACACTGGCACATTATCAAAAAAGATAAAGATCTTAGCGAACATCTAAGGGATCACCCACAGGTGATATATAAGAAGCCTCAAACTATTAAACAGATGCTGGTCCCTAGTTGTCTCGCGGAAAACATTGAGGAGCCACAAAGAAAAACTTTTTTTTCCAAAACAAGGACACAAAAGGCTTCTATAAATGTACTAAATGTAAGGGGTGCAAGACATGCAAAAATCAGAAAAAAAGAATATCTTCATATAAATCAAATGTAACACGTGAAGAGTTCCAAATTAAGGATACGATAACATGTAATAGTAAAAATGTTGTTTATTTATTGGAATGCCCTTTGGGCTACAGTACGTAGGAAGGACTAGCAGAAGTTTAAAAATTCAAATATGAGAACATATTAGAAATATAAAGGTCAGTTTGTCCACTCATAGTGTTTCTACTCATTTTAAAATTGCACATAACAGTGACTCCTCACTCCTATCCTTTATGGGGATCTGCCAAAAAAGGACTCAGTGGAGGTGGGGAGATATAACCAAGGCCATATCCAGGGAAGAAACCTTTTGGATTCATAGGCTGCAAACACTTACACCTAAAGGGTTAAATATTGACATAGATCTGCAGTGCGTCCTAAGGGATTGACATGACATCACAATTTTAGTAATATTGTCTGAAGCATTCTGTGTCTTAATGAAAGAACTTTCATTTTTCTTTTATCTTTTAACTCATTTTAGAAGTGATATTTATTGTGTGTATAAAACTTGATTGACTTTTAGATCATTTGCATAATTAATTGATGACATAATATAATGGGGACGGCATTTCCCTCTGATAATGCCCCTGAGAAAGTATTTTCATACGAGACGCGTTGGGCTTTTATTATGATCAAATAAATGTTCTTTGGCATAACCATAGGCGGAGGGTGACTTTTTTGTTTGGGGAGGCTGAAGACAGAGTCTGACCTACAGCTAATGTGAGACTTAGTGGATTCACTGCTGGTGTAAAAAATTAACCTCCCAACTACCTCTTGCCACTGACTTCCAGGGTTACTGTGCAAAAGTGCAGGTGGGGGTGCTTTTTTTAACCCTAAAATGCTTAGGATGTAAAAGCATTCATACGTGCACTTCTGTTAGGGGTTCTCTATACATTTATGTTTGTGATCAGTTAGCTTCAAGGGGTAGTTCACCTTTAAATTAACTTTTAATATAAGGTAGACATTGATATTCTGAGACAATTTGCAATTGGTCCTCTTTTATTTTTAATGGTTTTCCGGTTATTTAGCTTATTGTTCAGCAGCTCTCCATTTCGTATTTCAGCAGCTATCTGGTTGCTAGGGTCTTATTTACCAGGTAGTGGTTTAAATAAGAGATGGGAATATGAATAGTTTAGGGGCCTGTATGGAAAAATAAAACTGTAGCTTCACAGAGCAATACTTTTTGGTTAGTGACCCTCATTTGAAAGCTGGAAAGAGGCAGAAGTGAAAGACAAATTATTTAAAAACTATAAAAGATTAACTAGGAAGACCAATTGCAAAGCTGCTAGGAATAGGCCATTCTATAACATACTACAAGTTAACTTAAAAGTGAACCACCCCTTTAGATGTGTTTAAGTTAGCTTTATAGAGAGAGGCAGCAGGTACTGACATCCCAAGCACGTTATATACAGTGAGACGCAGTCTTTATATACAAAACCAGCACATTATATGCCATGAGGAGCAGTGGGTACAGATGGCAGATATTCAGGCCCTGGCACTATAACACTGGCACTGATACACAGCATGGGCTCCACTGTAACTAACTAGAAATGAAAAAAACAATGACAAAGGTAAAAGAAAAATAGTGCAAAAAACCATAACAAATATATTAAAGCACAATGAGCTTTGTCGGGGGGAAAAGTTAACTTACCCTCCATCTGTTAGGGTAGGGGATAGGGATATTATATATGTCAGGTGACAAAAACCAATTTAATTTCAGCTAGTGGGTCAGTCTTTAGAACATGTATAGTACTTGTGTATAGTATCTGTGGGATGAAAACTGCAGCAAAAGTTCAAAGTTGGTTCTTGGGTAAAGTTTACAGCCCGCACATTCTTTTTTTTTTAGTCTTCAATTCTGCACTGCCTCCAGCAAAATTTCCCGATCCCTGTCTGCATCTAAGCCTTGATTGGTAAATTTTACTGCCTGTCCAGAAAGCTGTGCTTTGATTGGTGAATCCACAAGAACAAAGATCCAATCAGAGCACAGCTGATTTCTGCAGAACCCAGAGAAGATTTGCAGGGAAGTGCAGAAACAGAGCCAGGTTTTAAGGTGCCAAAGCAGGTTCCTCCCCAAGCCTTATTGAAAATCCGCCTATGGGCATAACTACACAGCCTGATTGAATCCTACCTCTGCACGCTTCCCCCTCCCACCCCCCCTTGCTTTGTTGCATTCCTCTCACACAGGAGAGAAGGGACAACGTGATTGACCAGAGGGAGTCACGTGGTCGCTTGTGGAATTCAGGACAGGAGGAAGTCTTTGTTATCAGCACGGAGGGAGAATATGGAGTAGTAAACGGCGTGATATGCACTTTGCAATCTGAGACACAGTGAGTAGATCCAGTAGCAGGGAAATTGTTCACGATCCAGTACATGCTTCATGATCCCTGGCCATTTGTTTTAGAACAGGGAGAAAAGTGATACATGTTTGTCTCCACTTACTGTGAGGTGCATATATGAAAAGGCTACTTTGTAAAGTATTGCTGTGACGTGGAGGAGCTGTGAAGGTGTCTGGAACAAGCGCACCTGTGGGGAACTTTTATTATTTACAAGTGGACTATTGGATCCACGATTTGTGGTGCAGCTGACTTTTACTTGCTTTTTATTTGTTTACTCCTAGCGCAGTTATTACTCTGTATTCTGTGTTTATACACAATCGCTATCTGACTTATCTTTGCCCAAATCTCCCTGTTTGCGGGCGACTAATCTCCCCGTGATGCCATCCCACCAGCGAAAATGTAAATTGCCGGTGGGATGGCATACGCGGCGGCGCGCAATTTCAGTGAAATTGCGGAAGTTTCCTCTCAAGGCAACTTTCGCAATTTCACTGAAATCGCGCCGCTGCGTATGTACATTTTCACCGGTGGGATGGCATTTCGGGGAGATTAGTCGCCCGCGAACAGGGAGATTTGTCGCAGGCGACTAATCTCCCCGTGTGCCAGAGCCCTTAGAGAGGCTTTCAAAGGACCCTATACATGCAGGGCCAGAATTAAAAGGACAGTGCCCTCCATAATGATTGGGACAAAGACCCAAATTTTTTAAATTTACCCCTGTGCTGCTCAGTGTATAATTTTAAATCAAGCAATTAAGACATGATTAAAGTGCACATTCCAGACTTAAAATGAAAGTTATTTGCATGTATTTTAGTTTTTACTATGTAGAAGTTACAACACTTTTTATACATAGTCCCCCTCATTTCAGGGCACCATAATGTTTGGGACGATTGGATTTACAGGTGTTTGAGATAACTCAGGTGTGTTTTATTGCTTCATTAGTGCAGGGATAAGATACCTTGCTTGCTTATGTTAATGAAAGTCAAGGAAGCTATTATAAGGCTGAAAAACAAGAATAAAACCATTAGGGTGAAGACACACAGAGCTACTAGTAGCAGCTACTTGTTGTGGCTACTAAAATAGACAATGCTGATCATTTACTGATAATTGTCTCTACATGTGTTTTAGCAAAGGCAATTCTCAGTATTGTCTATGGCAGGATATTTTCTGGAGTTTAGTAGCCTTTAGGGCTGTGACACACGGGGAGATTAGTCGCGCCACAACAAATCTCCCTTGTCACGGGCGACTAATCTCCCCGCAATGCCATCCCACTGGTTAGAATGTAAATCTCCGGTAGGATGGCATATGCGGTGGCGCGATTTGCCGTAGTCGCCAAAGTTTCCGCTCAAGGCAAGGGAGATTTGTTGTGGCGCAACTAATCTCCCCGTGAGTCACAGCCCTTAGAGACATTGGTCAAACCATAGGATTACAAAAATCAACTGTCTGCAATATCATTCAGAAGAAGGAATGTACTGGTGTGCTCTGTAATTGCAAAGGGACTGGTAGGCTGAGAAAGACCTCCACTGCTAATGACAGAAAAATTCTCACTATGGTAAAGAAAAATCACCTAAAACACCTGTCCAACAGATCAGAAACACTCTTCAGGAGGCAGCTGTATCTTTGTCAGAGACTACTATCTGCAGAAGACATCATGAACAGAAATACAGAGGCTACACTGCAAGATGCAAACCAGTGTGGCAAACTAGTTAGCCACAAAAATGGCCAGATTACAGTTTGCCTACAGAATTCTGGGAAAATGTGTTATTGACAGACTAGACAAAGATTTACCTGTATCGGAGTGATGGCAAGAGGAACGTTCAGTCTTTATTGGCATGTAGCTCGAGGTCTGTACTACACAAATGTGCCAATAATGATTGAGCGTTTTTAAGGGCTCTGGCACACGGGGAGATTAGTCGCCCGCGACAAATCTCCCTGTTCGCGGGCGACTAATCTCCCCGAATTGCCATCCCACCAGCGAGAATGTAAGTCGCCGGTGGGACGGCACGCTTCGCAGGCGATTTCGGCAGATCGGCGAAGTTGCCTCACGAGGTATTTTCAGCGATTTGCCGAAATCGCGCCGCCGTGTGTGCCATCCCACCGGCGACTTACATTGTCACCGGTGGGATGGCAATTCGAGAGATTAGTCGCCCGCGAACAGGGAGATTTGTCGCGGGCGACTAATCTCCCCGTGTGCCAGAGCCCTAACGCTTGTATACTACCTCGAGCAAACTTAAATGTATGCAGATAACTTTAAAGTAAAGTCTGGAATGTGCACATTGATCACATCTGAATTGATTTAAAATTTTACACTGAGGGGCAATTCAAAGAAAAATGTGTCTTTGTACCAAACATTATGGAGGGCACTGTAGCGATAGGACCTTAGTCACATACCTCTGTTGCAGGAGTTGCTGAGTGGGGGCTTATTGATGCAGACCTTGCTCCGACTTTTCGTATCCTCTACATTGTAATGCAATAGTTTGGTCCTAGGGCCGTGATCCCCAACCAGTGGCTTGTGAGCAACTTGTTGCTAATTTTTGAATTCCTGGCTTGGAGTCAAGTTTTGGTTGCATAAAAACCTGGTGTACTGCCAAACAGAGCCTCCTGTAGGCTGCCGGTCCATAAGGGGCTACCAAATAGCCAATAACAGTCCTTATTTGGCATCCCAGGAACATGTTTTATGCTTGTGTTGCTCCCCACGTTTTTAAATTTGAATTTGGCTCACAGGTAAAAAAAGGTTGGGGACCCCTGCCCTAGGGCATATTGGTGGAAGATTCCCTTGTTAGGCAACCTCACAAATATTACCTTGTGTGGCCACCTTTACTTAAAGGGGCAGGGGCATGTAGCATTTTAACACTATGCTTTTCAAGTATGCAGTGATAAGTAATATAGTGTTCCTGATTTTAATTTGGGATAAAAACAATTATTGTGTTTATTATTATGTTCACTTTCACATAAGCAGTTATCTGAGCAAATCAAGTCATTTTAAAGGGGAACTCCACCCAAACACAACTTAAGCTTTTTAAAAAGAAAACATAGTTTAAAGCAACTTTGCAATATAAAAATTGTATTTATTCATACTTTTTGTAGGAATCTATTACAGTGATTTTTTTTTGGGGCTCTTTAACAAGTTTTGGAAGCTGGAATTCCCCTTTAAACAGATGATTATATATTTATCCTGTATCAAGGTGGCCATATACGGGCCAATTTCAGCTTTGGATATTGGCCTGAAATTGGCCATATCTCAGGCAGGTTTGATTTTTCCATTGGGGACCGTATTGGCTCATTGATACGGCCCCACATCCGACTGCGCCTATGCCCTGCTTTTAATCTGATTATTTGGCCCTATAGCCAAAACAATCGAATTAGCCCGATATCGCCCACCCGTAAATGAGTATATCGGGAGAAGATCCGCTCGCTTGTTGACCTTTCCAAACAAGCAGATCTTACAATGTGTGGCCCTCTATAGTCTCTGCACCATTAGGTATGGACCTGCAGTGATAAATAGAACTAACTTATGCAAGTAGAGCTGCTACTACATATTTCTAAAGAGGGGAGGAGTGTGCAAATATTGTAAGCAAAGAGTTCTCCTAACAACTTTGGCTCAAGCATCCAATACTCATGGGACATTACTGGGTGCAGTTTCAACGTACTATAAAAAATTGGGCAGAAAAGTGTTCATTATGTTTTGTCACAAAATAAGGCTGATTAGTAAATAATTCACATTATTAGTACATGTAAGTTCTGAAAACAGTAAAATTAGCATCAGTATTTAATAATCAGTGTGTAGCATCAGCTTTTATATGATGGCAAACCTCATTTTCTGTTTGGTAGTTTGTGACAACAACATAGCCCCCCCTTAACCCCTTCTCAACAACTGCTCAGAACACACTAAGCACGTGAGTATCACTGAAACTCCTAAAAAACTGTTGAAGCCCCTGTGACAGGGGCCTGTATCATTACTGCTAGAGAAAAGCTAAACCTTTAGGCTGGTGCAATAAGTTCAGTATATAAAAATGCATTTCTAGCCATATTCATTTTAAGGGTTTACTTCTCCTTCATTTGTTACTCAAGCTAGGCTTCCTGGAATATCTAGAAAATCAAATAGGAATTCTTCTCAAATATTAATGGCCTAAGTGTCCCCATACTACGAAGCAAGTAAAACTATTTCAAAACTATTAATTTAGACCTTTGGTGGGGAAACTGCTTTAAAGGACAAGGAAAGGCTATGTCACTTTGGGGTGCCAAAATGTTAGGCACCCCCAAGTGACTTAAATCGCTTACCATACTAATATTACTCAGCTACTAGGAAGAGTGGAGAAGCTATTTCTTTCACCAACTATATACTTTCTTTTAAAGGAGAAGGAAAGGCAAAGTCACTTGGGGGTACCAAAATGTTAGGCACCCCCAAGTGACTTAATCGCTTACCTTCTACCTTCTAACCTGTAGTGGAGCGCTTCCTCCTCCCGCCTTCGTTTTGGAAGGACTAAATGACAGGCGCATGCGCAGCAGAGTGAAAAGCCGACTTCTCAAATAAAGTTCGGCTTCTCACTCTACTGCGCATGCGTGCGCTAGCAAAGCAGGAAGGAGGAAGCGCTGCAGCTACCCCGGGCTGGTGCTGTTCTCTCCTAACAGGGGCACCAGCCCGGGGTACAATGTAAGCGATTTAAGTCACTTGGGGATGCCTAACATTTTGGCACCCCCAAGTGACTTTGCCTTTCCTTCTCCTTTAAAAGAAAGTATATAGTTGGTGAAAGAAATAGCTTCTCCACTCTTCTTAGTAGCTGAGTAATATTAGTTTCTTTAAAGCCTTATAGCTTTAGGGCCCTATTTTATTGGGCAGCCTAAATGAATTGCATTTAAAAGTTCAGATATGTAAGGTCAGTTCATAAAAGAAAAACTTACTGAGAAAGAACTGAGAAACTTAAAAGACCAATATTTAAACACTTCAGCTAGAAAGAGATTTTTTATGTTGCCTTCTTTTTTCCCAACTGTAGAAATGCTACACAAAGACATTAATAAGGAGCTTGTTTCCAGAGCGTTAGAAGTGGAAAATCTTCTGGCTGAGAGAAAATATGAAGACCTTGCATTCCACCTTACTTACTTTGAAAAAGCAGAAGTCACATCAGGAATTCTGCAGGGTACTGATATTGTCAGAGTTGTTTACAGAGTTCTTAAGACCTGTCCAAGAGGAGCATTGAAATTAAAGGCAAAAGTTTTATTGTCCAAATGGAAAAAACTATATAGAAAGTGTTGCCATGAAACTAGCTGCATTTGTGAGCATTGTAGTAAAATATGTGAAAACAAAGAAGGTCCTGAGAAACTAGCTGTCGATATCCAAGATCAAGTTCACAACAGTGAACAAAAAATATTGATTAATAAAAGCACAAGTAGCCCATCTTCTTACAAATTCAATCTAAACAAATCCGATTCAAGCGCACAAGATTGTTATGGTAACCATGAGGAATCTGTTACAGACCATGAAGTTCCTAAGAAAGTAAACGCTGAAGATTTGGCTCTGAGAACCAAATGCACAGAGCTCTTATACCAAGCATTGAGAGAAGACTCGGAATGCCAAGAGAAACTGCAGAATTTAGCAAAGGCAATTGAAGAGAACATCTATAAAATACATGCTGGTAATACCAAGAAATACAGAAACTGCATCAGAAGCAAAATTTCCAATTTGAAAAATCCTAAAAATTCCCATTTAAAGATGCAGATTTTATCCAGAGCTTTAAGTCCTAAGGTATTTGCTGAGATGGGTGTTATGGAAATGGCCTGCGATGAATTAAGGAATCTTAGAGCAAACTACACTGAAACCTGTGTTCAGGAGCATCAGCTACCACAAGGAGTTGATGGTGTTCACACCAATAAGATCAGATGTCGGAGGTGTGATAAGTTTAACTGTACAGTAACAATGATATCTAGGGGGACACTTTTTCTTCCAGGTTGGGTACGAACAGGAAACCCTGATGAGGAGATGATGACATTTGTAATATGTAATGAATGTGGTGAACAATGGTACCACAATAGATGGGTCTGCCTATGAGTTTGCACATTGGACTTGAACTGTGTTTGGCTTTTTTTTTTCTAACAATAGGTAAATGATCAGGACATAAATTATTTATTTTAGTGAACAAGAACTAAGATTATTTTAAAACTTACTTTAAAACTGTTATGTCTACACTTATTTCAGAGTATAACCTTAAAAGTGTCTAATTTATTAATATACAACAGTGCCTCTTTGAATACCATAAGAATAAGAGTTAAAACAGTCTATCCTTGGCAAAGCATTTTTTTAACAAAACTGTCACAACAAATATCTATTTGTGATCAATATTTCATTCACTGAGAATTCCGTAGGGTACTGTGGCAGCCCCCTCAGACATGTATAATAAATGTAGAAATGGAGTATTATTATTATATCTATGGTGCCCAGACATTACTGATATGGGATTCTGTATTTAGTAAAAGTCGATTGAGATAGGGTCTTTGGGTCATTGCATTACAAGACAAAGCATATATTAATATTTAAAAAAACACCACCCATTTCCCAGGCCTCATAATTAATATCTGAATCATTTGTAACTAGATGTAACTAGAACAGTTATCCAGTAATCTGCTGGTCAGCAACTCAAAATCTGCTGGGTTACAACCTACCTTTTGGGCAGTACTGTGCTGTAAAAGGAATATTTAATTTTAATTTAAATAAACAATATACACTGTTAATATAAATTGGCAATATTACTATGAAAAGTAGAAGGTATAAAAAGACATAAAGAGATACATTTGCCACAGTAGACAAAAACAATTGAGCAAAAATCACACACTAAAGTAAATGTTTATTTGTTCAGATATCTGTTAGCTTTGGCTGAAAATCCTGCAGCCCAGTGATCACATTAGGCTGTGGGTGCCTATTTGCTCTGCACGGCTGCCCTCTTGTGATGCATTTAGATTTCCCTGAATTTTGCAGACCACTGCTGTTTTAAAGGCCAACATGCTGTCTTACCTGTATATGTCCAGCCTAAGGAATAAGTAAACTGTTAATAGACTGAGTTAATAGACCGGTATTAGCAGTATAAAACTGCTAATCTATTTAAAACTGCATGATGTAAGATATTAAACTGCAGAAGTTCTTATAAAATCACTCTGAGTAAGTGTAATTTTTAAATTTTTTAATAAGAAATGTAAAAGGAACACGGACAGTAAATTGAGCTTCAACTCACTCACTACTATGACCAAAGTGAACCTGCATAGTTGGATTTATATAATGAAGTTATGCCTTACTAAACCCCAGCCCCTTTTAATTGTCCTCCCTTCCTGCTACCTCCCTGCACAGTATATTCTGTTCAAAAGTGTTATTACATGTTAACCTTCATAAACATACACAAGCACCATCTTCTGCCTGCTCAGACATATTTACACAAAATGTAAGCACAAGTGGGAAATTTTGAGTGGCAGTTTAGATGCTTTATTTTTATAGTGGACCTATCACCCAGGCATAAAATGCTGTATAATAAAAGTCCTTTTCAAATTAAACATGAAACACAAACTCATTTTTTATTAACACATCAATGCTCATTATAAAAGCATTTAAAAATCCTAGCTGTCAATCATATAGTGCCTGCCCCACCTCTATACCTTAGGCATAGAGGCATGGCAGACAGTTACTTTCACTTTTAATTCTGAACTCTTAGATGTTGCTGCATTCCTCACATTCCCCCTCCCTTTTCACCATCTCATTTTGTAACCAATGTATGGACATGGGTATCAAGTCTCCCCATACTGGCATAGAAACAAGATTTTGGCATGATGCAAAGCTTGCCTTAATAACAGTGTCCACAAAATGGCACCTACCTGCTTGCTGCAATTGTGAATTCCAAGGCTGAATTAATTTATATAGTGTAAGTAAAATTCATTTTGCTTAACAAACACAATAGAAAACAATTATTTATTGGGGTGACAGGTCCCCTTTTAAGACTACATGCTACATTTATGCATTTGATGCACATACAAGATATACTGCATGTCTGTTTCTTTGCTTTAAAAATGCAAATGCACACATTGAATATATATATGGTCAACATTTATTTCAGTAAAATGCGCATTCAAACTTGTGTGTATAAGGGCCAATAATTGCAGTGTTTCAGTGCATTATACTTAGCTCTTTTTTAAATGTGCACTGTTTTGTTTTTGAGAAAAGGACATATTATGCTAATCACTTGCATCAAATTTGAACTGCATTTTGCCACCTATATACGGGTGTCACATTTGAGTTTCTGGAACCCAAAAATGTAAATTACATAGCATTCAGGTCCCCGAGTGTTAACCCCATAGAATTTACAATCTGTGGCACTAAGATGCACTGTTTACAGCACCAGGGTGAGAGGAATGAAATTTTAGACACAGTCTGTGGAGTCACCCTTATTTGCCCCACCTGCAGTAATACCCTAGTCACCCCCTTTCAAACTTTCCCCCTAATTATACCTACTCACAATCATTAAAAAGCCAATGGTTTTTAGTGATCGTGAGTAGGTATAATTAGGGGGGAATTTTATGTTTAATCCCAATTACTCAGAAAAAGGCAGAGCAGGGAAGCAGGCCTTGGGGAGTGTCAGTGACATGGTTCCAATTCAAATCTTACTTTTTACTTTATTTGACCTGTGGTAGTGGGTAATACAGAATCTGAAGACAACATGAGGTGCAAGCAATGGGGATCCAGATTTGTTTTTCAGGGGGTTGCATTGACATTACAAATATTAATGAATCAACATATTTATATATGAAATTCAGTTGCCTAAAGTTGAGTTACCAGTGAAAATATACACCCACCTTTTTGGCATGAGCTAATTCAGCTAGGTTTATGTAGAAAATGTGCATAAACACTATATCAACTTCCAAAAATAAATATAAATGTAGTTCTTGTAGTTGAAGATTAAAAGAAGATCAGTTTATCATTTAGGCTAATGTTGGTAACAAACAACCCCCATGCTGCTTCCTGGTCATTTGGGATACTGAGCAGCGCTAACACTATTCCAGCTGGCAGCCCTCATAGTATTTCCGCTGGCAGCTTTGGGAGGGAGAGGCGACAAGAATTGAGTGGCAGCAGATTGCTTATTTCATAAAAACCTGGCCCTCCTCCTCCTTTCACCATTACTATTGATGGCATGACCATCAACCCTGTAAATTCTGAACGCTGCCTTGGGGTTATCTTTGACCAGTCTCTTTCCTTCTCTAACCATATTAATAACACTGCCAAAACCTGCCGCTTTTTCCTCCGCAATATTGCCAAGATACGCCCCTTTCTTTCACAAGCAACAGCTAAAACACTAATCTATGCCCTTATCCTTTCCCGCTTAGATTACTGCAATCTCCTACTAACCGGCCTCCCAGACTCCCACCTCTCTCCCCTGCAATCAATCTTAAACTCTGCTGCCAGGATCCTCCTGCTCTCTCCTAAGAGGGATCCTGCCCAGCCTCAATTAAGCTCACTAGCATGGCTGCCTGTCAAGCAAAGGATAGCTTACAAAATCCTTCTGCTGACATTCAAAGCCCTTCACTCCTCTGCTCCTCACTACATTTCTTCACTGGTCTCCCTACATGTTCCTGGTCGTCTCCTCCGCTCCTCTCAGAGCCTCCGTCTCTTTACACCATCCACACCCACTGCGCTCTCTCGTCTTAAACCTTTCTATCTCGCTGCTCCTTACCTCTGGAACTCTATCCCTGAATCCCTCCGTAGGGAAAACTTACCCACTCTCTTTAAGAAAAAACTCAGCTGTTACCTTCTGGAGCACTAAAACATTATTTTGCCCAGTCCTGCGCTTAAGGGCAAATGCCCACACCTGGTGCACTCTTACCTTCCAGTTTGTGCCTGTATGTTACCCAACCACTTAGATTGTAAGCTCTACGGGGCAGGGACCTCCTTCCTACTGTGTCTCATACCACATGGCACTTATATATATATATATATACATATATGTATTTATTTATTATATCACTTGTCCTCCCTGTGTGTAATTTTGTATTCTGTAAGACTGTACAGCGCTGCGTACCCTTGTGGCGCTTTATAAATAAAGTTATACATACATACATAAAAATGGTTCTGTTTTCCTAAATTCAATATATTGCAAACCTGCTTCTTTTTAGGTAAAAAGCTGTAAATGCAATACATATCCTTTAATAGAGGAAAAAAGAAAAAAATATAAACTGGTATTTTTTCCCATAAAAGGTGGCAACCCTAATACAACCCCGTATG
The DNA here is from genome assembly GCF_000004195.4 of Xenopus tropicalis. NCBI lineage: Eukaryota > Metazoa > Chordata > Amphibia > Anura > Pipidae > Xenopus > Xenopus tropicalis. The sequence goes on along the minus strand of NC_030678.2, from coordinate 105,784,083 downwards.
AAAAGGGGCTTTAGGAGTTATATAATGTAAGCAAAGAGCTGACTAGATCGTATAAATTGCACTTGTTAGTAAATATGCCACACAATCCTTTGCGCTAGTGCCCCTATTTATGTGTGCGCAACTGCCCTAATAGGATTGTTTTTCTAATTAGAAGGCTTGTCACATGATTTTAGGGTGGCAAGCGATTTAGAAACAGCTTTAACCATAAGTATCGGTCATGTGCCCATCGTTTGACGTCTCTGGCCAATAGGTTAACGTTTCTCACAAACAGAACAAGTAGGAAAGCTGCCGCAATGTCTCCTATTGGCTGTCCTACAGATCACGCCTCTGGGCACAAGGGCGCTCCTATTTCCGTATACGCTCTAGTCAAGTGACGCGAAGGCGGAGTTGTTTTCGCCATGTTTTCTCAGGCGATCCAGTAGGGGAGCTCGCTAGAGAGAAGGGTCCCAGGTAAACAGCGCGGGTGATGCCGGCGGGGATGAAATGACATCAGTTTTGATGCGCTGGCTATAACTTTTCTCATGAAGGAAATATTCGTGTTACATGTTTGTTTAGCTCGGTGTTACGCTAAAATACACTGGACATCGTTCAGTACTTCGGTGCAGTTTGGATCTGTATTTAGGAGTCGTGTTTGCTAAATATGCTTGTCTGATTTATACATTGATATGGAATTGTAAACCAAGCTCTCCATTATACAGGCGTTAATGCTTACAAATATTTCTGTGCTCACAAAGCCATAGCAAGTCCATAGCAAATATTTCTTTTAGTTTCTTTTCCTAGACAGGTATGAGCTTTATTTGGTTATCATTTGCAGATTGTTCATCACATTTACATCCATTCCCCAGTGGGATTTAGAATATGAGATGTCCTGCCTATCACATGCACGCAACCGGCTTGCTTCACTTTCATAGGGGGCTCTGTAACCTGGCTGTATATTTTGTTATCATTTATAATGTGGAAAGACTAAGCGATTTGCTGGATATGATGGAAAAGTGATTGCTGGACCAGCAGTTGAAAAGATAAAGCTAATGTTGGCTGGTTTCCTAGGGGTTAATATTTTGTCACTAGGACAGAAGTGCAGGATGTGACAGCACAGGCCTCAGATCTAGGGTGGCAATCAATCGATTGGTCTTATTAAGGAATCTCTATCAGCTAATGATTTAACATTTATATTTGTTTTAGAAATCTGAAAATGATCTGTTGTACTTTGAGACTGCTGAATGTAAAATGCCCAGAAATCAGGTAAGGTGTGATCGTCTTCTAGGACTACATGCCTGAAAACTCATCTAAATTTTTTTATACCCAAATATGCCTTCTCTTTGTTAGTTTTCCTTTAACCTGTTATATATAAAATATGTTCTAAATGAAAAGTTTAACTAGCATCAAATTTACATACCAATTAGTGACCCATCAAATAATCATATCAAATTGTCATATATATATATATCATCAGTAAATATATAACATTTTTTTTCTTAACCTTGAGACACTATTTTTGGATATTTTGTGTGCTTATTTACTGTGGCAGTGTTTCAGTATAGGATTATTCAGTGTCATTTGTTTCTATTTTTCATGATAGTAAGCTAAGATAATAGGGAGCATCTAATTTATAGTATATACAAAATATTAGAAATAAAATACACGTCTTTGGTTAAGAGCACTAGATGGGCTAGATTCTAGTATATTGATATATGTATATATTTTAAAACATCATGGTAAAAATGTATGTAATCTCAGCAAGTTTATGGAAGACATTTTGAATTTTAACTCTTTGGGAGGAGTCTCATACTAAAAAAGATAATGTTGTTTATTTCTAGATATATTTTGCAGGGTCAGCACTAGAGTGTCCTACCAAGCAATTATCAAGAGAGATTTTCAACAATAAATTTATTGTAGTAATCTTAAACTGTAATAGGTGTATTTTTCAAATATATTTTGGTGCCTAATGATCTCTGAACTGGTCAAATGGATCAATAACGACTTGGGTTTCATTTGTAATGTTGTTAAGATGATTTTATACCCATACCAATGTGGTTCATTGAATGTTGAAAATTCACTTTCCCCAAAGTTGCATTGTTCATACTGGTTTGGAGCCCAAAGCAGTTATAAGCTTTATGGCTGTGGGGATTTTTGTACTCATTTATTTGTAGGTGTGGATAGAATTGTCATTACTAAAATATAATGTCTCTGGAATTATCTGGAACTTTATGTACTGGATAATCACAAATGTGCCGGTAAAGTAAGTAAATTGTGCTAATTCATTTTATTCTCAATGTTCTCTCATTTAGTAGGACAGAGATGCTTTTGTTTAACTCTGGTACAGACAGTCCCCACTGTAACGTGTAGCACTTGTTACACTATGTTTCTGCAGAACTTAAATTTAACCAATAGGTGTCTGAAATTACTGGTGTTTAATTTCATTTCTTAATTGGTGATTTGCTGTATAATAAGGTAGCCGTTCTTGGAGTTTTGTTTTTGGAATAGGCACTAGGGGAAGGATTTGCAGATTGAGTAATTTTACCAGGCAGATCACATGCACCTGTCAGATGCACACTGCAGTACCGTATATACTCGAGTATAAGCCGATCCGAATATAAGCCGAGGTACCTAATTTTACCTAAGAAAACTGGAAAAACTTATTGACTCGAGTATAAGCCCCTCAATGGTGCAGCATGAAAAGCATCCATATACCGGTAAACAAAATCTTTAATCCAATAACTAAATATGGCATTTCTGTATTCTTTAAATACAGTAAATTGCTGTTCTGGATGTCACTTCAATGAATACAAAATTATTCTATATAAATTTGATAAAACAACTACTGTGCCACTAGCCATAGAGCTTAGCAAGTTATGTAAACCTCTCATAATATAGAGACCAGTACATCTCTCTTTTTTATTTTTTCATTCATGACTGTACATAAGCTGAGAAGAACTGCATGTGGGTACTTTTGATTTAATTAGGTGAGCAGTGATTATGTAAAGAGCTTCAGAGGGGCCTCTTGATATTAATATGAGTGTATTAAGCAAGGCTAGGGCCCACGGCTAGCACAAGGATATCGTAACCAACTTATACTAAGCATTTCAACAGTGTGGAGTAATGAAAAAAATTGCTCCAGTGGTAGCATTCTATGCCCATAAATCCGCAGGTAGCGGCATATTTAACCTGATCACTTGCTCAGTAGGTATCAGTTACCAGTCTAAGTAAGGCTCTGGTTAGAGGGAGGTGCCACGGTGCTGCTCTTTGTGTCACTTACTGTCATGTTGGCACTCAACACTAACTATATAGTGGGGCTCTGTGCTCTGCTAGGCTGTTCTGCTGCCGTTGTCCTGGCGTCCACAGGGGTCCAGGGAGGGGGGGGCTCGGGGGGGCTCCTCAATGTGTCCCTATGTGCTGCGCGCTGCACATAATGTAGCGTGCACGCCGCAGGCACAGTCTGCCTACGGCTCAGGGGCGCTCCTCCTGTGCTCCAGTGTGTCCCAAAGTGCAGCGGCGCAAAGAGCATAATGTCGCGCGGGCGCGCCGCTTGTACATGCTGCTGAAGGCCGCGCAACTACCGTATTCCATGTAGTTTGGGTGCAACTACCGTATATACCCGAGTATAAGCCGATTGTTACTTTTTAAGCACATTTTTAGGGCTGAAAAACTCGGCTTATACTCGAGTATATACGGTATATAGTTTTAAATAAAAATACTTTTTTTTTTTTATTTTTAAGCATCTTTTATTACTGTCTAATGAAGGCTATTTATTGTAGGTGTAAGTGTAATCCATTTAAGTAAGGATAGTCCCTCATGTTGGGTTGCTATCTTTCCAAGTGTATAAACCTAAACGGTGACATTGTGGGCCAGTAAGTGGAGGTGGCGTTTGCGGCAGGGTAATGAACAGTGTGGGACTGGATAGTTTGGCAAGTCCCTCTAGCAGCAGTCTGTCTGGGTCTTAGAACTCTGTAAGAGAAAACCTTTCACAGGTAGTAGTAGGACTGTTAACTTCTGCAGTACACCGCCAGTTTCTGTGAAATTTTTCTGTTGCCTTGATCAAGCTTGAGGTAGGTTTTAAGACACATGGTGCATTTTTTTTCTTCACCAAGCTACTATTTCTTCCCAGGAAGAGCATGAGGTCAGGAAAACATACATTGAGCTTAATTGTGTGCGCCTCTGTTTACTTAACCTGGCCAATGTCTTTGAACTGTAAGTAGTATACTGTCTTGTGCAACTATCTACTGGTGCAATTATATGCAGCCTGTTTCTGCTGAGCTGTTATACTGTGCTGCAGTGTTGTGTTTTTTGGACTTTCCCCTATTTCCCATTGAGGTCCTACATTTGATCCAGGCCCCTTTTGCTCACAATAAGGTTATAGATAAATACATTATTGTGGTAAAATAGATCTTTACCCTATCTGACCTTCAGGCTGAGCTTTCCCATCAATTAATTGTTGCCTCCTTTTGGGGTCTATTTCAGGAAGACAGGTCATAAATAATTTGACAGCTAAAAGGCATCCTGCATAGGGAGTACTTTTTTCACATTCATTAAATGTAATAAGGAATTAGTTTGTCTGGTCTCAGCTTATGATACTGGGCATATTTTGGTGTATTTTTAGTGGCGCAACAGTTTTGTCTCTCAAATGCAAAAAAAGACCTCAGTTGGTAATTTTTTTGCACTTTGCCTACTGTGTGGGATAGCCCAATGCTGGCCGACTCGCAGGTAAACTTGCAGGCCTGTGCCTTTGTGTTCCATTTTAGAGAGCAGAGATCTGTGGGCTGTGCCTAGAATCCGGTTCCGATTGCATTAAGTGGTTCTTGATTTTAAAGGCATGGGTGGGGGGAGGCCCTACCTTGCCTTTTAGAAATGTGTGGGCTGGCCTGGACCTGCAAGTTTACCTGCAAGTCAGGCAGCATTGGGCTGAAAAATTGCCTCCCGCATGGGATCCAGATCGGTTGCGGGCTAAAGTCCAGCCAGAGTACTCATGACTTAATTTGTGTGCCGCGACTGGACTGCTTCCTTGGTGGTGGGGGAACTGTTAGAGCCTGACCTTTGTAACAGCATCTCTGATGGCTCGGGTCGAATTCAGATGGAAAATTCCTTTCTTAACCTCAGGCCGGGCTTGGGATGAGAAGGGCTGAGTTCAGTCTGTCCTTACTGCCTGTTGTAAGGCAGGCAATTGAGACATGGCTGGACTGTGCCTCCTGATATTGCTTTTTGATCTGAAAGAACAGGTCAAGTGCTGCTAAATTTAACAGAGACATTGTTACGACATAGGCAATTAAATAACCAAAACACTGATGCCTACAAGGATCCACAATAATTTTCTAAGTGTAAATTAGATAAACACTGATTTATGAAACTGTACTTTGGCCCCAATAGGTAGCCATGCTTTTAGGAGATATTTTATATGACATGGTAATAAGGGGTAATGTCGTGATCCCTATTGTGACTCTTGATTTTATGATTATCTGGAAAAAATGGATACCTGCATGGCTTAAACAAAAAATAGGGAAAATTCAAGCTTCCATCTTAATTTATCTAAGCTTTATTTATGTATTGTCTGTGTATTTTCTTGAAATGGCTGCTCTTGTGCTACAAGGCTATAGGAAATATTCCTTTTTTTCAGAATATGGTGCATGCATTCAAGATATACTGCTTTTCGAAACCCTCCCCCTTTTTTTATATTTGTCCATCCGCTGCATGTGATTTTTAGAGGAAACACATGATTCTGTCATGTTGTGAATTAGTGAAATAATTTCTCTCATTACACACTGGGCACATGATTTATGTTCAGTGTGGAACAGTTTTCTGGTTTGCTTGCTTAATTCTGAACTTACTCTTTAAAAAGCACTTTTATCAAGCAAAAAAAAAAACCAGAACAAGACGTTCTTCATAACAGTGACCTAATAAAGTCTGAACATAAAATAATTGCATACTAGCTTTCCCAAATTTTTATCTGCGTGATTCATCAGCATTTGCTATCATATTAAAAAAAAAAAAAAAAAAGGTACCTTGTGACAAAATGTGAATTGCAGTTTTGTAGGTTAGCCTTTAACTAAACCTTTAAATCGGGTACACATACCTTTAATAAATTGCTTCTACGACTGGAGGGCAGTCTCCCTTAGTGGGAGAACCCCATCTGTTTCTTAGATTTTACTGTAAAGCCTTCATGGGAATTTAGACACAACAGTCCCTTTTAAATAATGGACAAAGTAACTGTATGTATGTATGAGACATTAGGTTGGATAGTTGAAGTGCTGTAACCTCCCCACCTTATTTTCAGCAGTAGTTTACATTTCTCAGAAAATGGCTCCTCAGAAATAAGTTTTCATGGAACTCTGCATACATTGCAGTTTCTGTCAGCAGAAAATACATCCTCCCGTTTTTTTTTTCCTGTTTCCAATTCAGGAAGGAAAAAGTGCTCCTAAAGGACCTCATCACTATCCAGAAAGATGTACTTAAATGGTATGCTGCTGTTAGGTTAGGCATTTGTGCATGGGTGTGACACTCTTGCTGCAAAAAATTATATTAGTTTCAGCTAATGTTTGATTTCCCAGTGCCCCACGACTTTACATTATTGCACTGATTTTCCTGATGTGCAAACTGTATTCAGGTTTGTAGGCACTCTCCTCACGACTCTTCTAATTATAGAGTATGGTGCCCTACAGCTCTTACTTGTCTATGACTCCTATACACCATACTAGAGCTATTACCAATTAAGTAATGCCTACTTCTAATGCCAAGAATTTATTAACTTGGTCAGTGATGTTGGAAGATTCACCAATGGTAGATATATTTTTATATAAAATGTATAATTATACAGTATGTATACACACATATATCGTGTTAAATTAGATCAGACAGTGTTATTGACTGTAAAAAAACATTCTTCTCAATGAGTTAAAATAAAACATTCTTCTCAATGAAGTTCAAAAAGATCTTCATGTAGAAATGTAGAATCTGTGGTGCTGGAAACTGGTACTTCTCTGTCAGCACTGTACATTCTACAATCGGTGGCACTTAAGGGCAGTATATTGTCTGGTGTTCTAATTTCTTAAATAAAACGAATGATAAAATCTAGTTGTTATTTTGAGAAATGGATTTCATCAGTGGATTCTGCTTTATGTATATAATGGAAAGTAATTCCATCAGAGCTGTTCTGTTAAGTCATTTGACAAGTGCATGTGATCTGCCTGAAAGAATTATTTAATCTGCAAGTTCTTCTGCTAGAGCCTGTTCCAAACACAAACCTCCCAGAAAAATATAAGCAGCATGAGGGTTATGGTTGCTATAAACGCGCTAACATTATCGTACAAAACAAGGTTTTGTACAATATTTGGTCTGTTATGGTGGAAGACGAGGTGACTGATATCAGCAAAAGCCTTGGTTAGCAGGTGTCCTCACCGAGACAAGATGGAAAATTGGAAAAATTGAAAATTGGCAAACCGTTAATGCTGAATCATCAGATAAATATAGAATTCTTTTGTTTCTGTATATCTGACAATTCAGCTCTCAGCATTAGTAGAGAAAATGAACAAGGAGAAAGATCGTAATTGTAACATGTATGGCCACATTTAGATTATTATAAATTAAATCGACAGTCAAAGCAACCGTGATAACTAACAAGAACTGGTTAACAAGAGTTGCAGAGAAAAAAGTGCTACATGTTACAGGACTATCTGGTTGTATCAGAATTAAACAAAGGGACCTCTGTCCTGCTAAATGTCTAATGTGAGCATAAAATAAATTAGCTCTTTGTTTACCTTGCAGGTGCAGCTTCAATTGCCCGATAACATAAAGTTCCAGATAACAAATCCAAACACATTTATCGGCAATGACCACTTCTATTAACACCTACAAGCTAATAAGGCAGTCCTACCATTTTCTACCCAACCCTAATCTAAGCAGACAGATACCGTATGAGGGATTATACACAAAATGGCTGCCTCCCTGTTATTCAGTTTATTTTGGACAACATCTCAAAGAGTCAGAACAGTGGGAAGTTAGATGAGCTGCTCCTCTTTCTCCTATAATCTGCTGATGCACAATCCATTTTCAAAGGAACGAATAAGAATTCGTAGTACATGGATTTTCTGCTTTTTCCATTTTGTTAAATAGGGTTTATGGCACCTGGCAGCCAAAAAAGTTATTACTTTTATAAGTCTGAACCCTTTATCAAAGTAACAGCTTAATTGTAATACTATTCTACTGTCTGTCTGAAATATGCAGGAAATACCTTGTTCCTTAAACTACCAACCAACTACTCCCTCTAGCCAAGAGTGCACAAAGTGGGAGCTAAAATGTGCTGTCCACATCAGCCTAATGTACCTGCTCAAAATTTTTCATAGTTTCCTCCAGTAAGCTACACCTGCTAAATAATATTTTAGAAGGGCAACGGCTATGGCTAGGCAGCCTAATAAGAATAGAGCTAGAATCTGCACTGTGCAAGGTATGAAGTGAGTGTTGTATGTGAATTTAAGTGTTAAGAATGCTTTAGAAATAAGAATGTTTGTGGTGGTTCACTGCACGTGGTGGGAGTTCTTGGTGTAAAGACAGAGTAAGTGGAATTAAAAAAAAGCATGTTTCACTGCCCCTTTTACCATATATTTACTAATACGCTGAAAATGCAGAATCCGCCTATCTATGAACACATGGTGTGGATTTTATGGAATAAAAAAACTGCAAAAGTATATATTTTAATGATTAAACCTGCCAGGTAGGAACACACTTTCTCACCAATGTGGAAAACACAGTGTGCAACTAGCCTGAGAGGGGAATGTTTACACTAGATAGACATTACATGTTAATAATATTTCCTCTCTTCCTTCTATTCATAGATGCTGACTGATATTAAAAACTAAAGTGGGGAAACAAGGTAAGAGCCTTTTTGCTGTACCCAATAAATAGTTGTTGCTTAGAAAACAAATTGTTCTGGCAGTTTATCTCTCATTTTAATTCAGTATGTTACTGGGAACGAAATTTGACAGTTGGTATTTTTAAAATAACATATTATGGGCATTACCATTATTGTTTTGGAGTATTCTTAATGTATACCCCCTTGTTCAGCATGGGTGCAATGAATAGGGCTTGGGCTAAACATTCTTGTGCCTATTAATTTAATCATCAAAAATCTATGATTTCTATTACTTCTTGAGCAAAACAGAGAAACTGAAGCTGTTATGTTCATTTACCTGTCTTCCTATATGATTCTCCACTAGGGATATATGACTCTAGCCCACAGTTGCTCTTGGATAACTCATATCAAGCCTTGCCCCAAAGTTCTCCTTGGGCTTGATTGAAGTTATTTAGATTAACTCAGAATATTAACCAGACAGCTTTATTTGAGGTATACATTAATACAGAGTGTTAAATAATAGCTTATCCTGAAAGCATGTGAGGATGCTGGGAGAATACACAAAATGTTTCTGTTTAACCATTTCTTTGTCCATGGGGCTGACCCTGTGGCATTTAATTATTATCTTTGTTTTAAGCATAATTGCACCTCTCTCTATCTTAAGGAAAAAGCTGTCTCACTGAGTCATCAGAATAGCCCAAAAAGGTATTTCTGGTTATAGAGATAATTTACAAGAAAAAACAAAAACATTCTGAGGCCTTAGTAAATAGAATGAGCTTTAAAATCTTCCTACAAATTTGTTACCTGTGTCATGTTCTATAATCTTTGTCCATTATGCAGGGGGATTAACTGTGCACTGGGAATCATTATTGTTTTGTACCCTGCAAGGAAGTAGCTTCAGTTTCCCTGTTTGCCCTTTTTAGCTCAAGAAATAACAGAAACATGATTACATTGTGATTTTTAATGTAATAATATGATTTGAACAGTTACCTAAGCCTCACCCCCTGTTCTCTTGCTGATCTGGCTGAGACTCAAATAAAATGTAACAGTAGTCATAGTAGCCTGTATCCTAAAAATCCCACAATTCCCTGCACATGTGATGTCAGTGAGGAAAGCAGCATCAGTACAATGCATTGTGGGTTATGTAGTTCATGCATGCTGTCTGTAAGCTGTGGAGAAGTTGTTACAATTTGTAACATCAGTATTTTAGTCCCTCCTCCCCTGCCAAAATATCAAATGATGCAGATAGAGAAAAACTGTTTTGCAGCTGGATTTCAGCATATGAAAATGGTATTCACCGTTTTTGAAGGAACAGATTATAGGGACAGGGTTTCTTTAACAAATTTTAGTTCAGAAACCGGAGTTCCCCTTTAACTACAAAATAGAGCCCATCCCATGATTAAGTTATCCTAAGAAGTCCTGTGTTGGAGAGTTATTGCCCATTCTGCCTCAATATCGCCTTCCTAGCTTAAAACATGGGGGCGTGAAGTCTGATTCTGGGTGTAGTTGTTGATGGAATCATGTATATTTTAATAACTTCTGGGGGTCAGACTGATAAATCAGGGATATATTTTATTCCCTATGCATTCACAACTAGCAAGCCTATCATATACACTTTTTTTTCTTAATAGTCTATTTATAGGACATTTATTATCTAGTGACTTGAATTACTATTATACTAATTGCTTGTTTCAAAAGGTAGACTATCAAAAGTATGCATGTCCTTGATTCCTGCAGTCAGAGGCTCCAGATGGCTAGAGGCTGCCAAATTCCTTTTGATTGCATCTTGTAGGCGTGTAGTTTACCATGAATGTTACTGAAATATTAAACTACAAGATAACTCACACGGAACTATCTTTGATTACACTCGCTGTGCCCCAGATATTAGTGTACCAATTGAATATATTCCAAATTCTACATAAATGTAATACTTTTTTACTGTTTAAAACAGCATATTTATTTTTAATACAGTTTAAATTTATTCAACATAAATGTTCTTATCTTACAGATCATCACTTTTAAAGGAAGATTGTGTCTGTTACAATGTCTGCCAAATCCTCACTGCTGAAAATAATTCTTCTGGGAGATGGAGGAGTGGGAAAAAGTTCTCTCATGAATAGATACGTCACTAATAAGTTTGATACACAGTTATTCCACACAATAGGCGTTGAGTTTCTCAATAAAGAGCTGGAAGTGGATGGTCATTTGGTTACAATGCAGATCTGGGACACTGCAGGCCAGGAGCGCTTTCGGAGCCTGAGAACTCCCTTTTATAGGGGTTCAGATTGCTGTTTACTCACATTCAGTGTTGATGATTCTCAAAGTTTTCAAAACCTGACCAACTGGAAAAAGGAATTTATCTACTATGCAGATGTCAAAGATCCTGACAGCTTTCCTTTTGTTATCTTGGGAAACAAAATAGACATCACAGACCGCCAGGTGTCCGTTGAAGAGGCCCAGGCCTGGTGCAGAGACAATGGAAATAATCCTTATTTTGAAACTAGTGCTAAAGATGCCACAAATGTTGCTGCAGCTTTTGAAGAAGCTGTTAGGAGGGTTTTAGCCATAGAGGATAGATCAGATCAGCTAATAAACACAGATACAGTTAACCTGCATAGAAAACCTAAGCCAACTACTGCTTGCTGTTGACTGTAGCATTTGAAAGGCAATAACCCTTTAACCCATTTAGCACTAAGTGAAACCAGCCATGCAAGCCCATAAAGATGGCGGTCATGCATGTAGCATTGTTTGGGTAAACAAAATGAAGAATATCTAATAATTAGGTCTGTGAGGACATCAAATAATTAAAATTGGTTTGGCTAAAACAGAGCTGTTCTAGCTTCTTGCACAATGAATGGTATCATTTATTAAAATATTATTTTGACTTAGGATTTAATAAAATACTTCACTGAAGTACAAGTACTTGTTTCTGTGGACACATTGAGTTCTTACATCTATCCTCTTATTGCAATGCAGACATAAGTTCTTTGTATTCTGCATCGCTAAGGGCAATGGCACATGTTGTGATTTTGGCCACTTCTGTGCTCAGTATTTTTAATATTTTAGAGGGTAATGGCAAATTGCCTGAATTTGTGCCCACCACTTTCAGGCAATTACCACAGCATGCAGTGGAGGGCAAATTGGTACTGGTGCAAAGTTGCCCAGTGTGTCATATCCCTAAAAGAATGCAGTAATGAATTAGCTAATTTTTAAAGGGATAGAACCTGCAGATTTGCAAACTAGAAGTGTCAAAGCACTCAAGGGGTCACAACCACTGTGTAGACCATATACATTGGATATAAAAAGTCTATACACCCCTGCAAAATGGCAGGTTTTTGCTTAACAAAAAAAAAAACAAGATAAATCCTGCCACAACTTATTCCACATTTATTGCAAAATAAACAAATCAGAAACCTTTTAGTGAAAGAAGGAAAAGCAAAAAATCACACAAAAACAAATACCTGCCATTTTGCAGGGCTGTGTAGACATTTTATATCCAGTGTAGAAGCATTAGAATGATATATATATATATATATATATATATATATATATATCTTGAAAATTAGTTGTCTTTTAACTTGAAATCATTTTGGCTTTTGCTAATTAAACCAAGTACCTCTACGTCAGATACACTGGGTATATTAAACTACCTAACCTTTATTACACTGAATTGCCCTTAGCTTACTATTCTAGACCAGTGCTGCCAAACTTATAAGGCCCACATTTATTTAAATTGATGCTTTTCTTTTGCCTCTTTTCTGCACACCCATACTATTCTTTTTAATTTTCTTTCTTCCATATTGATTTTCTTTAATTTCAAATATGCTGTTCCTTTCCTCCCTATTCATTTTCTTATCTCATCTTTAACTGCACTTTTTTTTTTTACCCCGTTTTTTTTATATTCTGCTTATTAGGTCTTCCCCTTTTCATTCATGGTCAGCCCGCACCCGTGGCTTTCTGTTCCCTTCATCTCTATGTTCTGTTCTTCTCTTTCAATTTTACTTTGCTAGTATTGTCTGTAACATGTAGCTTTGCTTGCATACACAAGGGTGCCTCACCTGTGTTTGTTTTTTTTTCTCCAGTCCCTGAACAGCTTCTTAATTAATAAATGCAGTTAGGTGCTAGACAGCACTGAGCACAGGGCCATTAAAGGTGGCCCTCTGCTAGCCACAAGTTTGACAGCAGTGTTCTAGAGTATTTCATGCTATTGAACATTTTTAGCTTTATAACTGTACAAAAATATTGCCTCTGGCCAATTTAGCCACTGTGTTTATCATTACTGGTCCTGCTGCAGGAATGAAGGCCTTGCAAAAGAGTTGCCAAGGTTACTGTTGATTACTGTAGCCAAGACATTAAATTACATTTTACAGTAATGTGTTTTTCATATTTGGAGTAATTTTTAGCAATATATACATATATATATATATATATATATATATATTGCTTGTGGAGCAGTATACTCCATTTTTCAGCATAAGTGCAATATACAAGGACTGTGCTCAACATACTTTTCCTCTATTATATTAACTTCCTGGTTTGTAAAGCACAATCAAAACAGTGCAATAAGAAGCCTTCTATATAAGCTAAGCTGGAGCTTTTGTTAGACTGTGACAGCAGCTCATACAGCAGGCAGCAGGCTACTCCATGGACTGCTCATTTGTTTTGATTGTACTTGGAAGAACAGAAAGTAGCGTGTGACTTTACTTTTAAATGCTTTGTTTAGTGGAATAAATAAAAACAAACCATGCCTATATAGACAAAGTATGTTCAGCACAAGACCTATTCAATATATCTGGAAAACAAATGCATGCTTAACTTCAAAGCACATACTGAAATCTAAACAAAGGAAATAAAATATATTCAATTAAATAAAAAAAAGTGCATGTTTGAGTAAAGCACTACTTGGGAATATTTTGTTTTTTTTTAATTCCAGAGGCAATTTATAAACAAATTATAATATCTAATAAACTTTCCATGTTAATATTTTGGCAAAAAAAATGTAACCATGTAATTTTTACAGGTACTCCTTTTTAAACTTGACATTTTGTTTTCTGTTTTTAATTCTTAAAACTGCCCAGTAAAGCTGCAAAATAAAAACAATGTGTGTTTGTATTTGTAGTAGATTAAAAATTGGTAGTTTCTAGTGTAATTTTTATTCTCTTTGAACAATCTCATTATCTGTTTGCCATTTATCTTTTCTTGTGGTTTCATGGACAATCCAACCGTTGAAAAGCATTATGCTGCAATTAGTGGTAGGTTTTCAAGTGCAAAATATGGGGCAGATGGATTGCATTAATAACCTAAAATTTGGAAAGAAGTTAGTTATACAAGTATAGGATCGTTATCCGAAAACCTGTTTATCCAGAGAGCTTTGAATTACAGAACCGCTGTCTCCCATAGATTCCATTTTAATGAAATCAGATTTTTTTAAATAGTTTCCTTTTTCTCTATAATAATACAATAGTGCCTTGTACTTGGTCCCAACAAAGATAGAATTAATCCTTTTTGGAGGCAAAACAATCCTTATTGGTTTATTTAATGTTTAAATGATTCTTTAGTAGGCTTAAGGTATAGAGATCCAAATTACAGAAAAACCTCTGATCCGGAAAACCCCAGGTTCCAAGCATTCTAGATAACTGGTCCCATACCTGTACTGACAAGTTCCTGTGAAAAATGTCTGTATTATTAGTTAAGTTAAGGCACACTATTTGTTTAAGATGTCCCCTAGCTGTCCCTAGCTCAGTGGTACCTGTACTCCTTAGCTTATGATCAGTAGACTTCCTTTCTTTTGTTTCTTTAGTCTTGAGGTGGTGCAATCCTTTCACAGGATAGAGTAAACACATAAATTCTTATTGAAGCCATCCAGACTGTCGGCTGCTGTAAGTACCACTTGGCTATGAGCAAATTTGGGGGCCAATCTAATAGAGCAAAAAGACTCTCCCAAGTCTGCCCTTAAAGGAGAAGGAAAGGTAAAATGTTAGGCACCCTCCCAGTGATTGTAATCGCTTACGAACCAGCGATCTTTTTCCTTATCTATCTTCAGAATACTGGGGGGAGTGAAAAAGATGGCCTTCTTTTGTTAAAGTTTGTCTTTTCACTCTAATGGAAGTTAAAAAATAATGTCTGTATTACAATCCATTAAACCAAACCCCATGTTCGCTCTATTGTGCAAGTGGCGTGAACACAGAAGAAGCAACCCCGGACTGGTGCGTTTTTCTCCTAACAGATTCACCAGTCTGAGGTAAAAGGTAAGTGAAACGTTGCTTAGAATGGGCTATTTCATAATATAATAAGGGTCAACCTATAGGAGAGCTTCCCTTTAATGAATAAACAAAAAATGGAGGAGGGCTTTTTGTGTATTTTTTTCAAGATTTAGGGAGCTCAAAAACATACACTTTCAAGGTTTTTTTTTTCTTATGTTAAAGGGCACCAGGCACCTAAATATAAAAATATAAGGTGAGAATTATAACAAGGACTGCAGGTGGAGTCTATTCCATCCAAAAGGGGCTGCAAAATAAGCATTCAACATTGATTCCCTTTGTACCAGAAATAAGACAGGTGGCTGGTGAGTTCGTAAAATGGTATAAATCCTCTTCCATGCTCTATGGAGCACTCTCCATCTCAAGTCTTGGTGAATATAGATGTCATGGTCATGAATGTTGTGATCTGGGTCAAAATGTGTGTAATCCGGGTCACGGCACCAAAATGTTGCGATTTTCAATCAATCCGAGTCACGGCACCAAAATGTTGTGTATAGTGTAGATGTAGTATATTACAAATATACTGGATATTCCAAGATTTACCACAACCAGGTAAAAGGAAACAACCACAGTTCTTTTCCAGAGATGAAGCTAATTTATTTCGATTATCCAGGCCCAGAGACAGCAAATGATACAGAGTTCCTTTAACTATGCCCACAGGATCTGTTCTATAGGGATTAGCCTTCAGGACTTCTCCCTAACCTAACTTCTTCTTTCTTTGTGTGTATTTCTACGTTACTGTCCAACTAACTTATGTGAGTATAAGAGCTTCACAAGTTATACTCTTAGGGCTTTCACTGACCAAAGTAGGGATGTGTTCTGATTGGCTGACAAGATAATCAGGTATCAGAATCTTATTGTGTTAGTCAGTCGGGTAGTTCCCATAAGGAGCCGTCTCACCATAAACAACTGTACACACAATTCAACTTTGAAATGCAAAAGACCCTCCAGTTGGCTTCCTGGGATATCTTGGTGTTGATCACCCCCCTATAATAAATACCAAGGTAACCAACACAAAGGCACTTCAAAGCATTCCCAACTTAAGCAACTTAATTAACATCTGACTCACTGTGTAAATCTATACAGATATCTTGTGCCCTGTGTACATTCATACAATTAAATGATACTAATATTATACACTTGCAGGTATGTATGCACAGTCCCCAAACATATTACTACAATGAATAGCCTCTACTCCCATTCCTCTCATCCCTTAGTACCTGCTATGTATGTGGGAGGATCCTACATGGATTGTAAAGTGAGCACCCTGTTATAATTTTCTCACCTAGTGCTCATTTAGAGATGCTCCAGTCTTGAGGGTTTCTTGGTAGTATGAAAATACTAAAAGTTGTCTAATAATCAGCATTGATCACAAGTAATTGCAGTTCGTGACAGATATTGCATTATATAAACTATAGAGCAGAGAACACCACTGCAGAGTAGGGTTTGCATAAGGGTATCACTGCAGCTATTGAAGGAGGAAGGTGTTCAACTATGTGCACACCAGTCCCTTTGCACCTTCTTCCAAATGAAGGCATGAGACTTGAGAAGTTAATGGAGACCATTCTTTTCAATTGTCCCTGTACCAATGGCACCATGTTAAATTGCCAAACGCAGGTAAGACCCTGCATGTTGTATTCAGTGGTTCAGCACAGTGCAGTAAGTAAAAGGATAGTTGAAAAGTATTGGATCTATTAACTAACTCCATGTGGTAAAAGCTTTCCATACGCAGAAAAAAGACTGCACGGGAAAGCATCTGAAACACCATTGTGTAAGAGCCCATAGAGAATGTTTTTCCATCCAGAGGAAATATAGCAAACTCCTTTAGATTTTGATGATGAATTCAGTGGCTGGGCCTATATAGATTAATCTTAATAAAAGTAGTTGAGAGAGACTGTTCCATTGTCCCAGGCAGACAAAAACATATTCTGTTTCGCTGGAATCATCTTGTAGACACACCAGTGGCACGGAAACTGAAATAAGGTAGTTATTCACAAGCCTACCCATTGTTTTATTCTGTAACACTATGGGAAGTATCTTCTTAAAATTATTTCAACCCTTATGCCTTGAACACTATATTTAGTGATAAATGGCATAAGGTTAGCCTCAACACACTTTTCCTTATTTTCTACCAGGATGCTTCGACACTGCCTACACTCTGCAGAGGTGTACAGGCATTTCAAATCTTTAATCTACCCTGTCAAGCATATTTCCTGATGCAAGATTAAGGAGTTGCATTTGCAAATTTGAGTAGGTCCTGAAACTCATGTTATAATCCAGAGTTTGGATTGTAGATGACCTGTTGGGGTGAATCACCTTTGCCAGCACAAATCTTGGAGTCAGAGTACATTGTTTTGACTAATATCTAACAATCTGCGATGAGCAGATATCTATCTTTATTGTAGAAGTGACATCTTTGTGTTGAGGCAGCTCACCTGTTTTAGAGGCTACAATTAGACCAGATACGGGTAACATCCTCTGCACAGGGACAGCTGATATGTCTTTAGTTCACTCGATTCTTCTTGCTGATTCTGAATTTCGGCTGTGGTGAAACCTGAAGCACTCTTTGGAGGCAGACCCTGATTTGGCCCTGATAGCCTCTTCTTAATATAGGGCACATTTTGAGGAGTATCTGGTTAACATAAATCTTTGGCATAGTAGATGGCAGAGGCTGCTTTGGAGGTTTTATATGCCTTCAGCTTTAACTACTGCCTCTTGAGCAGCTGGCAGTGGTCCCTTCAATGTGATTTGAGAGTCCCTTTTTCACTCTCCTCCATATTCTCTACCCATAAGTGTTTGGATCATTTCAGTCTTTAATATGGGTTAAATCTATGTTACCCTTCTGCAGGAGATGGGTATCCTTACAGTGAATTATCCCACCAGTTAAGTGGGACCCTCGAGATTGAGGTTGGCTGTGATTCCCACCGCTCAACAGTTCAGGGTTACAGGGATGCTGTAACCTCCAACACCATGGTAGCAACAGACGCATAATGAATATGTTCCTTTAAGTATTTAACCTGAATTTATTTTTCTTTTTTACTGTACAATATTTTACATTGCAATTACAATACAGCAAACATACATACAATAATAAATGTTCCAGGTCTGCACAAGAAAATAAGAGGTATTGTATTTTTCAAATAGGCTTAATATTGTTAGCATTTTTTGGAATGCATCAGAATACTCATCCTCCCTGTAAAGAAATATCACAGGATTCAGTGATATCCTGTCTTACCGTACAGTTTTACTACTACAATGAACCTAATAACGTTAAAGGACCTCAAACTATAACATAAGATCATTTGATATCTCATTTTAACTGTGCTGGCAGCCAAACTAATTCAGCTATGGCCTTTTAGAACTGCTAAATGTTTTCATTCAGAAAAATTGCAATAGAGCTCATATAGCTAAAAAACTGTAAACAGCACACAAAGCAGTGACATGCAGACCTCAGGCTTCTGACAAATGTCAGAGGGAGTCACTATTTATTGGGCCTTTGAGGGGGCTGTTTGGGCCTCTGTGCACTTCAGACTTAGTTTGGATCTGGCAGACCTCCATTCCCGTAACCGCTCCATGTACCTCAGACACAATGATTTTGTATTGAATAACAATGTAAGTGGCAACAGGGTTGTTTTGACCAGCACAGTTTATACAGGATGGCATTTCAGAAGCCTTACTGTACAGTTTTTCATCTACATAAACTCTATGGCAATGATTAGAAACAACAAAACCAGAAGCAGTAGAAGATGTTTCATAACTTAATCAAACAATGCCATTATTTCACACTACTTCAGACCTGGCATAATCCATTGGAGCTAACGGGACAAATATAGGAGGCAAATTCTATCACAAAGAGTGGAGGAATAGGAATCTCAACAAATGTTTTTACACAGCTCTCTTAAGACAAACTTCTCTTCACACTGGAATTTTATACCCAACTTTACAAATAGGCATATGGTTTATTCAGACTTTCACCTCTGGTAATGTAAGCAGATGAAAACAGTTAAAAAGTGCAAGATGTGAATGCTTACATCAGTCCTCTTTTCTGTTACAAGCAATGGATAAACAACACTGGATTGTTACACTCTTCTTTTGTATTTAAAGTAAGCCTCACTATTTCTAGTTTTGAGCAGTTTCTAGTGTATTTAGCCACTGCAATAAAAGGATAGCTAAAGGCAAATGTTCAGACAGTTTAGTTAAGTACTCTCTCTCTCAGTAGCCTATAAAAAATGAAACAATACGGTTTAATAACTAATCGTAGGGCAAAAGTTTAGATATTTTCATGTTTGTTTCATCAAGGAATCAACTTTGTATCAGTATTTGTAGTCAAGTGTAGTCACATTCATGCAAACAGCAGAGATAGGCTGGTATATTCCCTCTACATAGGACCCTCTTTAAGGAATGGCGTATAGAGTATTCACTCAGAATACTCATAAAGTCATTATCAGAGTAAATTACCATTCCTTTTATTACCAATGAATAGCTTTACTGTTCTTCTATTAACTTAACAAGTGTTTCTTTCCCAGAAATTGTATTTTCCTGTCAAATGCAGTTGATCGTAAAGGCGAGTTTATTTCATAGAATGGGTTCATTGCGAACTGCAGGAGTAAAAAAAAAAAAAAAAAAAGAATTGAGACAAAGTTCAAGAGCTGAGAATACAAGCTTACATTATTTTCTTATATTCTATGTAATCAAATAAAATGGAGATCTACAAATCTTTATATTCCACTAAGAGCCTTGGCAAATGCAATGTTGTGCAAAATGGGTATTGACCCGAACCTGGAATCTGTTGCTTCTGCTTCTAACTACCAAAACAAAAAAATTAGCTTTCCTGACTAAAATGTTGGCTCACCCAATATCCATACAGCTGGTCATGGAAGACTCTACTGAGTAAAACAAGTGATTTGTAATTTAGAAACGTGTGAAACCCAAACTGAAGGACTCAAGAACATAGAGAAAGCATGTATAGGTAAGGGGTCCCTGATGTACAGAAAGGCCATCTCCCATAGCCATTTTAAGCAAATAATTCTAATTTTTAAAAATGATTTCTTTTTTTAGTAATAAAACAGTACCTTGGTATCTAACCTACAATAATTCATATTGGACATACTGAAAGAAAGGCAATCCTGTTTTTTAGGAGACTTATGGTAAAACTCCCAAGCTGATAATAGATGCCATAACTGTACTTTTTAAAATGTCACCTAAAATGCTTTTGTGTTTTAATTATAGACTAAAGTTCCTAGCATGACCTAAATGCCTAAAGATATAACTTTGTATAGGAAAGAAAAGTTTTGCCAATCTAAATCAGGAGGGTTTAGGACAGCTAAAGGTTGGGCCTGTTTATCCATTTCTGGGTTAAAGTATTTTCCTGACAGTGCAGTTACTGCTGAGAGGATGTTAGTATTCCCTAGTTTTAAAATAGGGAATACACTACATGTTCTTTCTCTTTTGGTCACCGCTGGCTGGAGAAAGAGGTGTGTTGAAGGGCCTGGGACAGAAGTAGGTTCCCAAAGGTTGAGTGTTAGGAAGATCTGTAATAGCTCAAGAGTAATTTCAGGAGTGACAGGCAGGATCAGGGAAGTTAATACAGCAGCCAGAGGTTCCAATGAGGACCACTGTGAGCTTTACCTAGCACTGGGATTGTCTCACCAAGGCAGGGACTATTACCCTCTGGGATGTTGTAAAATCTGAGGGATTAAAGTTTGAAGTAACTGTGAAAGATTGATTGTAATTTTGTAAAATAATCTGCTGTCAAGGTAATAACAAGTAAATGAGAACATTGCTGATGTTACTCATGCTCCCACGTATGTTCCCTATTCAATCAAAAAGCAAGGGCATGCATAGTGCTTCTGCGCATGCCTCTTTCATTCCACTTCTTGTTTCATGTACACTGACACAGGCAGGGGGTAAAATAGAATGATAGAAAATTTCCTGATTGGGGATATGAAGCATCATAGTAATTATCTTGAAAACAAATTATTTCACAAAATGGAACAAACTAGGGACAAGTGATGTTCATATTCGGACACTTTTAGCATCTTTTTTTATCTGCACACTGTGTATGTGTGCCATTTAAAATATATCAAGCCAACTCCTTTTTACTTTCTAAATCAGTTTCTGAGGAAATAAATATTTAGAAATGTTATTTTCCCCCTACCACCACTCAATTTGCTTTGATCCCCAAATTTCACTTAAAAATGCAAAATATCCTACATAAACATTTATAAAATAATAATACCTTTATGTATAAATCATAGGCTTCGTTGAAGAAATTTTTTATGCCATCTTCTTGGCGTACATCATGTAGCATTATAAATCTCATATGTAAAACAGTGATAAGGAAACATAGTGGCACAGATATGGCACATACATACATGGCTTGTAATGAGCAAGAAAACATAATCATTGCAATACACTGTCTCTGTTCAATAATGTACTTGGCATGTAATGTAATGTAATGTAGTTTTGGTATAATAAAATGATGAATCTTCTAGAATAAAACAGGTATTTTATTCAAAATGTAACCAATATCTTCAGAATGACTAAATGTGTATCAATACTCTGCTGACAGGAGCACTGGCCCAGGGTATCAGGTAAGTGAATGCAATCACTGGGCAGTGCCTAAAAAGTAAAGCCAAAACAAGCCTAGTGTATCTTACTGTATAGTAGACGCATATACAATAGATACAGCTTGTTAGTGCAAAGAATAAATTAGTTTCCTCTGGGGAAGCATGTTTTGGGTAGTGGCCCTCAGGTGCCTATATTTTCTTTTTTTTTTTAAAAATGCCCCCTTTCCATAGGAAATCCGGCGATGGAGCCGAGAGGGGGTAGGGGGTCATGGGCCTTGCGCAAGTGATGTCATGTGCATGCTGTGCGTGACACCACTTCAGAACAGTTAGTGCATGTGACGTCACGCACGACATTGGGGCATATTTAGGTCCGGTGTCTAGGGTAGCACCGGATCTAAATACGCCCCTGAGCATTTGTGCTGGAGTATTTATAGTGGCAAAATCTTGCCTCAAAACTGCAATTATACGTATTAGATATTGATTGAGGTTCAACTTGCTGTTTCCCAGTGTATGCAAATCATATGGTGTGTTAATTTTTAAATGTACAGAAGTCTGTCTGTTATGAATGAGAGCACATGAAAGATTAAAAAGAGGGCAGCATGTAAAATTTAGACACTAAGCTTGTACCCTACCATAATGCGTTCTCCTTCTAAGACCTTTTTCAAGACCAGGGTCTTAGGAGGTCTTCTAAGGTCTTAGAAGGAGAGCGAAACGTCGACCTAGTTTTATGGAACAATAAAAGTAATTTTTTTTGTAAACGTTCCCGGTGTGCACCTGCCTATGTGGGATTTTGTGTGAGTATGCCGAGTGGGTAGCACCTGGGTCATTTAATTGAGGATTCGTGGGAGTGCTGAAATCTTTTGTAACATATTTTTATATATATATATATATACTTAACTGCTAATGAGCGCACTCCAGGGGTGCGCTCATTAGCAGTTAAGTATATTTGATATTTCCCAAGCGGCACCCGGGCACTATTCTACAGTAATCGTGAGTGCGGATCGCTTTTCTGAATATATATATATATATATATATATATATATATATATATATATATAATCACCAACACATTTTATGCAGAGATTATTCATCATCCATATCAGTCCCCATCCTAGTTAAGCTTACAATCTAAGGACCCAAACACATTCACATAGCGGGGTCAATTTTTATTTACCCAATTAACCTGTCTGTATATTTTTGGATTGTGATAGAAAACCAAAGTACCCATAGGAAACCCAAGCAGAACTAGATACCCCTAAACACTGTGGTACTTTCTTGTATCAGTATGTTATCAAAACATAAGTGCGTAATTCCCATGAAGATCTTCGAATACTAAATAAAAACATCATCAAAACATCTGAACGCTGGTTACCAAAAGGGAAGCAGCCATGGTTAATATGACAAAAAGGATATGTCCTGCAGTGACAAAAGCAGAGACAAACCATTCATTAAATTTGTCTACTGTCTTGAGGTACATATTGTTGGACAGCCACATGTTTTCATCAACCAGGTCAAGGGCAGCATGAGCTATAAACTGGTTTAGATGACGATGATCATCCTAATGGAAGAAATAAACAAAACAGAAAAGTTAAGGTGATTGTTCTGGTAAAATAGATGGTGGTACATTGGTTCAGAATATACAGTTCCTTGCAAAAGTATTCATTCTCTTGACCCATTCTCTATTTTTATTGAATAACAAATTCTACACTGAAAATTTGTTCTCAGTAATATTTTTATTTCAAGTACAAAAACGCAAAATATAATTAGTGACACTAATATCCTAAAGGGAATGTAAACCTTAAAACTAAGTTAATGTAAAATTGCTCAGAGCACTCATCTAAGCACTTCTGCTACTCCAAGTAATTATTCTTTCTTTATTGTTACCCAGATATTAGCCATATTAGAGGCAAATAAAACATTTGATTATAATGAATGTTGTAACAACTGCTCCACCTGCTGGTCTTCTTCTTCGACTGTATAGTAAGGACAAAAACATTAATTCCTAGAAAATATAGGTGTTGTAATGTTTCTCTAGTTAGTATTACACAGACCAAAGTCAGACTAAACTTCTAACTTAATTTTCTAAGGAAAGCAACATCACAACACCTTTTTCATCACAACACCAACATTTTCTCAGAGTTAATGTTTTTCCTGATTGTAGA
Organism: Xenopus tropicalis; assembly: GCF_000004195.4. Taxonomy (NCBI): domain Eukaryota; kingdom Metazoa; phylum Chordata; class Amphibia; order Anura; family Pipidae; genus Xenopus; species Xenopus tropicalis. The sequence continues at coordinate 105,760,256 of NC_030678.2, read as the reverse complement.
CAGATGACCAAAATAACCAGCAGGTGGTGATGTTATTACAAAAGTCATTATATTCACACTTTTAATTGTCTGAAGAGTCTAATGTCTTCAATAAATGTGCACTAGTCAATCATATCATAAGTTCTGTATAAAACTAGCCTGTACAGGAAGGTGGTACAAAAAGAGGTCTGATTTTTCCAAAACCCACAAGAGTGACCAAGTTATGAGGTAGTGCAGTCTGATAATGTTTTTTGGCCAAAATTTAAAGCAACATGTTTGTGGTACATATGTAACAATGCCCACACCTTTAAAAGCATCATACCTAAAGTAAAGTATTATTTTCATCTATGGGGGCCTTGTGTCTTGTTACAGAAGAAGGAAGAAAGAATGGTGCAAAATACAAGAAAGCACTAGAAGAGAACCCGTATCTCTGCTAAAAATTAAAACTTGGGCAGAACTTTTCACAGGACTACAATGCAAAAAACACAAAAACAAAGCAGCAATTAAGTGGCTCAGTAATACATTGTTCTACAATGGCCCTAATAAAAACTGAGAATCTGAGGTACATAAGTGTCATCTGGCTAATTTTAACAACCTGGAGAAAATTTAGGAGAATAAACTAGAGTCATTACTGAGCAGCAGGCATGGTACATACTAACCCTGCAAGCCTTTAATATTTTGTAGAGCAACTTTTTGCAGCCATAACCGCTTCCACATTAGGGGTTCGATTTTAATTAAGTTTTTATTAAAAAAATGATTTTAGAGTTTTGGTGCTTTAAAGTAATAATACGACCACTTGTGCAATGTAATCTTCATCCAGTGGGAATTTACAAAATAAAAATATGACAGCAAGAACCAAAAGGTGTGCCTTCCAGCATTATAAGGCTTACTAACACAGGTCTCCATATATCTGATAAAACTGTTACCACAATTCGTTTTATTATAATACATTTGATTTTGCACAGAAGATATTTTGTTTCATATATATTTCTGTTTACTCTGCCTCAGTTAAGAGTTCTTTATCTTTTTCACTATCATCGGCCAAGTTGAGAAACAGTGTAGTAAATGTTAATTGGCCTTTCAAGTAAAACATAGTTGATACTGTTTCCTCCAGTTGGACAGTGGCTCTAATAACAAGTGTATCTATAATATGTGTCATAAAGCAAGACATAACTTCTGCAGTTTGTCAGAAGGGAAATAAAAGCAGTCATATGAACAGCAGGAAACATATTCCCTTAAAAACCTGACAATAACTTCACCCCAGAACTTTAGATTATTTTACACATTTTTCTAGGAAAAATGTAATTCCTTTTTATCCTGACTACGGTATTTCTTTATAGCTGACCAAGCTATTGTTTAGGTAACTCAAAGCAGCAGTTTTATAAGGTCACAATGTGCTTCCTGCTTCACACTGTGTGATGATTGAGATGTACTAAGGGATTGAGATGTACTAAGGGATCTGTGGGGGCTCCTGGTGTTAGGATATGTTAACAGTAAGTAATTATCCACAACCTTTAAATGTCTTCCTCACAGGCAGTGTTTCAGTAAATTACAATTAAACTGCAATTGCTGCATCTGTGTGGGTTGTTTTTATATTGCTTTCCCCACAAGCAGGGTTGACTGATGTTGTGTGTTAATCTTTAGAGTGTAAGCGACATTTAGGCAGGGACTGGTGTAATCCCTAAAAGTGCTGTGGAATGTCAGCACTATATTAAGTATGCATTTGCATTTTCTTTACCGCTTTCGGCTAATTCTTCCATTTTGTGTGTGAATTTGTCCACTTGAACTCCAAATAGATAAACAATCTTTAATGCAAGGTTCAAAGCAGCAAATGTTACTTAGATACCTTAGGCAAGAAAAAGCCTCAGTCTTGTAACAAATCGTTTCTGTGTAAATTTTGACACTACCTGTGTATATGCAGTTAAATTAAATAATGGCCATGTAACCTTATGTATATAAATAGTTTAGGAATATACACAAGGCTGTCTACCTTTGATTCTGTTTTGCCCTGGGGCAGAAATTCCATCTCAAACACAGGGTTATCATGGTGGCCTACAATGACGAAATAGAAACTCCCGGACATTATCTTCAAATGTAGATCTCTGAAAGTAAAAACATAAATCAGCATATCAAGAAATACAGAGCAGCAAATAATTGTTCTCACTCTAATTATCCTTCAAACTGGGTTTCTGGGAGTTTTTTTTTTCATACTGAACCCCACAGTTTGGGAACCACTTTGTTATTATTATTATTAACATTTATTTATAAAGCGCCAACATATTCCGAAGCGCTGTACAATAAGTGGGTTTAATACATTGGACATACAGAGTAACATATAAAGCAACCAATAACCGGTACAAGAGGTGAAGAGGGCCCTGCCCAAAAGAGTTTACAATTGTTAGATTCTAAACCTGACTAGATGTTAAGTGTTATTCTCGATTAGATTTTGTACTATTAAACTATGGTGGCATTTACTTCATAATTGAATAACTACGGGCACATTAATCGCAAAACTTTGTCGGTAATTTTTTATCAGTGGCATACGTACATTTTAGCATAATATCTTTACAACCACACACACGAATATATCAACCGGAAACAGGCGACTCTCACCTCTCTCCCGGCTTTTACCGATATTATACTGCGACCGACCTAACCCTGATCAAGCTTGTCCGGTCGCAACTCTAAGACGTCATAGAAAAGTTGACCAATGACCAATATTCTTCGCTGACAGTTCACACATTTTTGAAAAATCTTTATTGAGTTCGACAACAGAATAACACAAACTACCCCTTTTCCTAATCGAGGCTTGGAACACAGAAACGACGCGTTCGGTTGTCAGGATATTCTGCTGGTGGCTGTGATTGGTTGAATGGATACAGGATGCGATTAGGATTGGCCAACTGGTAGGGGGCTGGCAAAACGAATGTGTTTGTGTTCTGTGTTTATAGAATGAGCGGCGGTTGTAAGCTGAGACTCTTCGTTACAGTGAGTAGCACGTTTGATTAATTCGATAGGAAAATGTGATTTAAACTAAGTCATTATTTAACTCAGGGTGATTTTTAAAATCATTCCTCACAAACACTTTATGGGTTCAGCATTTCCAATTTTTCTCCAATGAAAATCTTTTTAAAGCAACGCTTGTCAGACTTTTTCAATTCAAGCTTCCAATGAAGGTTCATTTTTTGGTCAGCCTCCCTTATCTCATGAATGAGTACAGATATAAGAAAATATTAGCATAAGAATAAGCATTAGAATTGGAATATTAATCATTCAGCCATAATTGTAACACTATCTAGGAAACTGACTGCATAATTACCCCTGACTGACCTTCAACCTGGGTTTCCAGGTATATCTAGAAGAGTAAATCCCCCCCCCCCCCCCCAATTTTCAGCCAAAATGGCCTTTAGGTTAATCCCCTCTGTCACTGTTCCAAGAGCCCCCAGTGGGTCCACCCCCACAGTATAGGAACCAGCGCCCTGAAAGAATCCTATAATAGGCTATAGGCCCATTACAGTAGATTCGATCAGTATTGAAAACATGACATTATCATTGATATTGATCAAATCCCCTTTCCAAGGAGATCAATATATATTTGTGGATCAGTTGGAATCACATATTACTGACTAGCTTTTTTTTTAGGGAAATGTATGTGCTTTTTAAACCAGTAATTATGTACTTCTAAAGGTCCCCATACACGGTAAGATCCGCTCGCTTGGCGAGATCGCCAAGCGAGCGGATCTTCCCCCGATATCCCCACCTACGGGTGGGCGATATCGGGGAGCTTGGGGGGATATCGGGGAGCTTGGGGGGAGCCTGGGGCCAAACGACCGAATTATGTAGGCGGCAATGGGGCAGTCGTTTCGGGGACCGCATCAACGAGCCGATGAGGCCCCTGATCCAACTGAATCTTTTAACCTGGCCGATCGATATCTGGCCAATTTCAGTCCAGATATCGGTCGGCCAGTCCGCTCGTTTCTGCCCCTACATGGGCAGATAAGCTGCCGAGTTGGTCCAAGGGACCGATTTCGGCAGCTTTTATCGGCCCGTGTATGGGGGCCTTAATGCAGGGTAACAAGTTAAATTCAGAAATACATTATTCTGCATCAAATACAGCCTTTTAGTTTCCAGTACATTTTAATTGTATAATTGCATGTACAATTGTTTTAAATATTTGCTTTTTAATGTTAAATATTTATTTCAGTGACTCTAGTGAGTTTGCAAGATGTCTTCTGCTGACTTCAAATCACTGTCCCAAGAAGATTTGCGCAAAAGGCTTTATCAGACATTTAAAAACAAAGGTGTTTTGGATTCACTCAAGGTATTTTACTCTCTGCTCTTGCAGTAAGGTTTACAATGCAGGCCAGGATTTTATATAGGCTTTTTCTGTGTATTCATGCTATAGGAGTCATTTTGTGCTTATCAGGCACCAGTTTACAAGAAAGATCAGTCCAGACAGATGGTATTTCTAGTGCAACTCGGTACTAACTAAGCAACAAAGATAATTAGGGTGGAGTGTGTAATGTGCAAGAATTGCACTGTGATCCAATGTGCAGGCTACTGGAGAAAAGCTAGTTGTTTGTAAAAATACTTCTCTGCAATTTCTTAAATATTTCTTAAATAATTCTTAATTTTTTTTAAATAGTATGTTATTACTGTCATTTTTAATATATAAAAACATATTTTGATTTATCAAACATATATAAGAAATATTTTATTCCTATATAACTAGGGACTATTGGTTACTTATTTTCTTAAAAAGGCAACTGATCCTTTTAAACTTAAGCTCAGTCTTTTTTATTTGTTGTAAAGTGGTGGTGTACACTTCCATTTGCCATCTGTATTCAAAGCAAGTATTGACCTTCCTGCTTTTCGTACCTGTATAGCCAGGATATTGTAATACAGTTCCTTACCCCTTAGGGTTGTGAAGGAACATGCAAGGATGGTGGGATGTTCAACCTGTATATCCCATAGATGGAGCTATTTTGTCAGAATAAATATCATAGGGTGAGGACTTGCGAGACATAATGGTGGGGTATAATTGGAAGTACATACCTGCTCTGTGCAAATGGAACATTATATTAAGTTTAAATGGGTAGTTCAACGTATTGAAACTAAAAATGACTTTTTTTTGGTACAAATTAGGTTGTTGAAATTAATCAGTATCACTTTACTCCTCGTAAGTGCTCTGTAATTTAAAACATTAGGTGCAATTGCTTATCAGACAGTTGTGGCCTGATATATTGCAGTCACTGTTTCTAAGTGATAATTGCTTGACAAGTAAAGGTCCCCATACGCGGGCTGATTGTAGCTGCCGATATCGGTCCCTTAGACCGATTCGGCAGCTTATCAGCCCATGTAGGGGCAGCAACGAGGGCCATGCCCGACCGATATCTGGCCTGAAATCGTGCAGATATCGATCTTGAAGGTTAAAAAATCGGCTCATTGATGCAGTCCCCGAACCGACTGCACCCATTAGCGCCGCTGTAATTAGATTGTTTGGCCCCAGGGCCAAGCGAGGGGATCTTCGCCCGATATATCGGGAGAAGATCCACTAGCGATATGTGTATGGCCACCTTAAGTCCAAGGTGGTGGTGGTGATTAGCATACAAGTACCAGTAAGTGAGATTAATAAAAAAACATTTTCTTTGTTTGATGATGCACAAAGTAACAGTGAATGATTTATTTTATTAAAAAGTATAATTCCATTTTCTTTTCTGCAACAAGACCCAGCTCCGTAACCAGCTAATCCATGAACTAAAATATCCCACATTTAATGGAGAACCAGTTTGTTATCTTGAAGCTTTGGAGTCCGATTCATTGCTGCACAGGGCTTCCAACAGCATGGTTGCTGATCATCTGAGAAAATGTGGCTATGAGTACTCTCTTTCGGTCTTTTACCCAGAATGTGGATTGGAAAAAGAAAAGGTGAGATAAAGGTATTGGTCATTAAAGAACCAGTAAAATGAAAAAAATGACAATTGCCGGAAGTGTATTTGTATGTGTATTTATGTGTAAGAACATATTTACGGTAAAATACATTTCTCTGCAAAGTACTCTAAAATGCCTGAATTAAAGGGGACCTGTCACCCCCAGAAATAATTCCAAATTCTTTTATATTGTGTCAAGCAAAATAAACTTGCACCATCCATTTCCTTCTCCTTTAAATAATAATGACCAGGTTGGGCATTTAGGAAGATACAGTTTTGATAATACCAGGTGTTTTTGAAGTCCTCACTGAAAAATATGCTCTTAAACTATTGGATCAATATACATATTTAGCAGTGACACATTGGCTCAAATCCCTCAACTAAGACTGTAAAACACCATGGCACTTAACCTTTATGGAATACCTTTGTAAGTGGTGCTGGAGTGGAATAGACCTCATCTCAGATTTTTACAAAGTGCTACTGCCTCAGGATTCTAATAAAATTTCCCTACATGGAAAAATGGGAACACGAATTGGCAACAAAAACATTTACTATTAAGCAATTAGCAAGTTATAGCACCTAAAGGAGCTACCAAATGTACAAACCACATCAAAATCCTTACCAAGCTCTTATACAGATGCCATTTAACACTACAACAATTAACCAAAATCATCCGGCATTATGCATATGGTGCTGGCAGGAATGTTAAAGCCAGGGCTCTCTCTATTCTACAAAAATGATTTGCCCCGATAAAAAATAGAGAAACTGTAGAACTCATGGCTGCAGAAAAGGACAGTAACCTAGAACTTAACTACAAATTACTAGTTTATATTATGGTGGTCAAAACTCAACTTTACATGACATACACACCAGATTATTTACTAGCTTTGTATAGCAATGTACTATATTGTTAGCCAATACATAAGCAAAATTTATGTTTTTAATTTTATCAGATGTTTACTGTCCATGACTTCTTGCACCTGCTGAAGATTAACCCAAATTCTCAACTCTACAAATCTCTGGTAATATCCATCGTTGCATTATTAGTCAAATGTTTTTTTCTGATTTTTTTCATTTTTTTGTTAATAGTTTAAAGCGTAATACACATATTTGCTTATTCTCTACTCAGACTTCAAGTGCTCACAGCGGAAGTGCAAAAGGTATGAAAGTATGAAGTGGATGTGTGTAACCTATTCAGGCACAGTCATTAACTGTTTAATGGTAATCTGATCTTTTGTTACAACCTCTAAGTCTATCATGCAGCAATCTACTGTCTTCTAAATCCTACCTGGAAGTGTTTGTAACACTAACTGTTTAAATCACTAATCACAAATTAGTGTTTGTAACACTAAAGGTGGCCATACACGCACCGATATTATCGTACGAAACGAGGTTTCGTACAATAATATCGGTGCGTGTATGGCCACCTTTAGTGTTACAAACACTAAAGGTGCGTGTATGGTATGTCGGCGAGTCGACCGATATCGCAGGAAGCTGCTGATATCGGCCGACTCGCCGATTGGACCAGTTGGAAAATTTTGATCGGGCGCCATAGAAGGCGCCTGACCAAAATTCTCCCTTCAGATCTGAATCGGCAGAAGGAGGTAGAAATCCTATTGTTTCTACCTCCTTACCTGCCGATTCAGCCCTGAATGGTGTGTGGCGGATCTTACGATGTTTCGTGCGACCGATGGTCACCTTAAGGGGCCGATTTACTAATCCACAAACGGATCGTAAGCGTCCGAATGTGTTTTTTTCGTAATGATTGGTATTTTGCGATTTTTTCGTCACCGTCGCGACTTTTTCGCAGCCGTTACGACTTGCGCGAATTGTTGCGACTTTTTCATAGCCGTCGCGAAAAAATCGGAAAGGTTTTGCCTGTCGTTTACTAGCGCTCAATACAAAAAAGTCGTAACGGCTATGAAAAAGTTGCGACAATTCGCGCAAGTCCTAACGGCTACGAAAAAGTCGCGCCGGCGACGAAAAATCGCAAAAAGTACGAAAAAGTCGCAAAATGTTCCTTTCCAATCCGATTTTTTCCATTTGGGATTCGGATTTGTGGATTAGTAAATCAGCCCCTAACTGTTTAAATCATTTGTTAACTGTTTTAAATTTCCTATTTCACATACTCAAATACTCAATGCACAGGATTGATTTGAGTAAATGTGTTTTCTTTGGGGGTCCTATTTCCTCACTGCAAGGCAACACCGAGTTTAATTTATTTTATGTTTCCCAATTGTTTATGAATGGTTCATGGGTACTAAGATGCTCAAGGCAATACAAACATTCAGCATTCATCTCACTTTTTTTCTAAAGCATTCTGGCACTTAAAGGAGAACACAAGTTTTCTAACAAACCCAGGGCCCCTTCCAAAGGCCCTGACCCAAACCACAGGAGTCTCACAACTGCGCCTATGTTTGTACTTGGCTTAAAACTTCAGCAGGTTTGGCAGGTACCATTTTACACTGCTTTGGGTCCACTTTTCTGTAAGCTCACCACAACATCATGAGCATGAAGTCTATCTAGACATGCCTTTAACTGAGCATTCTCTGAATCAGTGATCACAAAAAAAGACCTGAAGACAAACCCCATGTGCTACTCTGCATTTTTAGCTAGGTAAAGAGATAGGTGCAGTTGTGAGGGGTGAGGTTCATGGGGTATGTGGGGTTTTTGTGTGTGTGGGTTTTTTTTAGGGTTATAAATCCTTCTTTTAGTATAAGTAAATTGGTGCCTGTTACACAAAAATGATATTCTCATCCTGCTTCAAAACTATACATGATATTGTTCTTACAGGCTTTCTGTTTCAACTCTTAATGGAGTTAACAGATTATCATGTTCATAGAGAAGGTCGAGATGCTGACACTCAGACAGTTACAACATCACCATACAAAGATTCTGTTGGTAAGACCTTACTTTAATAATTAAATTATTAATTAAATAATCAAATAACCTTTTATTTTACCTGTATATAAATAAAGCTAGGCTTAATCTTAGTTTTAATACAGCATGAATTTAGCTATTTATAGGACATGTAAAGCCTAAATTTTCCTACAATGTATATCAGTTGGGAAGATCTCCCCCTCCCAAATGGCATCATTTGTACTGCATATATCCCCTCTGTTTGCCAGCACCATCACATTTTCATAAAACAAATAGCAGCTTTCACCCGGTTGCCATTTTTGCTCTGAAGCATCATCAGTTACGTTTAAATCTGCAAACAGCATACACACACAGGCAGAACTGTCTTTGATAAAAGTTCTACTTTGTTTGAGCACTGTAATGGATAAAGTAAGCTCAGGAGAGGAGGTTAGGAGCTGAGTTTCTGTTGGAACCATCAATGCCATGTCTTCATTGGCTGCTAGACTAGGGGGTGTGTTTAGTAATCTGAGCTGAGAAAAACTGAGCATGCCCAGGAGCCAACAGCCAAAGCAAATTCCTGAGGGAGGGGGCCGAGTGGGTTACAGGAGCAGAAGGAAATCCAAGTGATTAAGGGAATGCTGCAGCTTAACTGTTAACCTCTGGACAGCTAGAGTGGCAGGTATTAAAAGATTATAAAGAGACTGTTCACTGTTTTAATTTTAGTTAATGCAGAGTGTTTTACAAAAGCATTAATCCCCTGAACCACATCTTTCATTTTACTGAATTACAAATCCTACACTGAAATTATCCTCTCAATGGTATTTTTTATTTATTCATATGTTAGTTTGTTTGTTTATTTATTTATTTTATGACATTGGGCAGGCCAACCAAGTCTTCTACTTCTGTCTCAGTAAACCCATTCTGTATAGCCCTTGCTTTGTGCATAAGGGAATTTTTATGATAAAACAGATAAGACCCTTTATTAAATTGTTTTCAGGAAGCAAGAAATTCTCAACAATTTAATATTAAGTAAACATGTTCTGCCACTTTAATCATATAGTGTAATGGCTGCTGGTATTTTAGTCTTAGTGGCCTATATATTATGCTGTGTAAAATGAAGTTCACAGAAAAAACTGTAAAATAAATGGCAAATTTTGCCATCCGAAAGGCAGATTTTATGTAAATTCCAGCGGAAGCAAAAATGTGTAAAGAAATTACACCAACAAAGCCTAACGATGTGTGACGAATTTTGCCACTGTTTTTTTACACAGCATAATAAATAGGTCCCTTAGTTTAGTTTTAAATCTTTTTATTTTTAATTGTTTTTTCCAAACATAATATCATATTCATCAAATTACATACATGATTACAATTAAACCAATGTTACTTGAAAATGGTCTTATTTTTATATCTAATTTTTATACTGATTTTTTTTGTAGTTGAGAAACTAAAATTTATTGATGAACAATTTGAAGACATTTATCCAAAGCGCAAGAAATTTGAGTCCTTGGAAAGTAAAATCTCAGACTATCGCAGAGAGATGGAGGAACAGCTAAGAACAGAAATGGCTCAAAAGGTAAGCCAACCCATTTGGTCCCAGAACAATACTTTCGTATGGAAGGGATTGGTTTCAAAAAGTATTCTTATTTCTTAGAAACATTAACAAAATGATTTAAAACACGCTTTAGGGATATACCAAATACAGGCTATTGATTGGGATTCAATGACTTTGGCTGAATGTTTCCTGCTTATGCAAATCAAATCTTTTATGTCATGTGAGCAGTGTGTTTTCAGATAATGCAGTATCGCCACAGGCCCTAATGCCACCAACAAACTTGGGCTCCACTCCCTCTGCAGATTTGAATGCAGGGGCTTGGGGGTCAGTTAGGTATTTGGCCAAATCTTCTGTGGAGAATTCAGTTTTTTTCTGATCCTAAAAAATATGGGTTTTGGAAATCCCTAGTGTTTATAATTTTTTACAAGTTTGATATATTAATTGAGCTAATCTCTTGAAAGTGTAAAAAAAAATTATGATATCTATGCCACTTCTTCAGGCATCCCTAAATCTCTTCTTCCCTAAGTAAGGGAAGAATATAATACAAATGGAATATATATAGTTGAATAGAAAGGGCCTTAACAGAAATGTAGATATAAATCTGCTCTAACAATCAGTGTGTTTTATGGTTGCTGGGGTCAGACTGGAGTGCAAAATCCAAATCAGAACACGCACCTCTGATAAAACAAGATGATTTATTTTATTTATAGCTACAGCACTTTAAGGATGTGGAAATTGCAAAAATTAAGTTGGAGGAAACAGAAAAATCTCAGAGAGAGATGTCTGATTTTCGACGGGAATTAGAGAAGACTTACCAAACAAAATTAGAAGGTCTGGTGTCACGGGAGAAGAATGCTATTGAGAGACTTCAAAGGCAACAGGAGGTAAATGGTATTTTATTGCCATCAAAAGGTGTGTCTACTCTTACATCTGCATTGTACCTGGCACTGGTAATAAACTAAAACCTATGCATTTTTTTCATGAAGCTGGTGAATGCCCCAGATAGTGAGAGACTGGGACAGTATTAAATTAAATTGATTACTTAAAGGGTTGCTTGTTTTGTAGTACAGATAAGTGATTTTCATCTCAGAACATAAGCATAAAGGTACAAACTGCACTTCCATATAGTTGCACCTGTTGCCACTCAGTCCTTCCTGCCTCCCATTCCAAATTGAGACCAGCTGCACCTATTGACTCGGGAACATTGGAGCTTTAATCATTAGGGTTTGATAAAGCTACCGGACCTCCAGACCAGGTGGTAACTCCCAAGGTTCTCTCAGCTTTGTGCGTCAGACTTGTGTCTATAGAATCTGGTGCACGTGTCACGCTTGATGGCAAGCACTGGAAATGATGCCAACTAAACTTTTACTGCAGTTGAAATAATATTATAAGCCCCACTGGGAGTGACTGTAGTGGTGAATATGTCACTGCTATTTGTATTACACAACGTAATAGTAGAATAATCATAATGAACCTTGACATCTACAAAGTAACTTACTATCACATGTTTGTTGTTGAGCTGAGGCCTTTTCTAGCCTGCAGCTTTCACAGTATCATGTGTAATGCTATCATGCAGTGTGATATGCAGGAAACGGGCTTGTTGCCCATTTACATCCAATAAAAGCCTAATGACTGTGAATGTAGCATCCAATACCGAGAACTCTGAATTGCATTCCACATAGTGTGCAAAAGGCTTTAGGGCAGATGTTTCTGTACTCAAGGATCTCTATGTTTTAGGTGCAGAAGAATGTGCTAACTGGCCAGCTACCTGTACTTATGATGTATGAAGCCTGAAAATAGGAAAAACAGCTGGGTTGATGCTAATTAAATTAATTAAATATTTGGTTTTCCAGATTGAAGCCAAAGAAATATATTCACAGCGGCAGTCCTTGTTGAAAGACATTGATATTGTTCGTGCTAGGGAATCCGATCTTCGCCAACGCATGGAAGCCTTTGAGCGGTAGGGTTTTTGAAAAAAAATTTCGGTGCTTGCTAGAACCATATTTTCTATTTTTATCAGAAATTCCCCAGTTAATATATATACAGTGAATATAGTGATTAGAGAGTTTTATGATCATTACAGAATTTTAAAATTCCAGGAAATTCCACGGAAATCCAATGCCCTCTCTAATCTCTTCTCTGACTTCAGAGTACACATTTAGTAAGTCATTTCTGGTCTCTCAATGCCCCTCCTTGCTGCCTTTTTCTCAAGGAATATAGGTCAAGAAAAGAAAGATTTATGTTCACAGTCACATGTATACATGCAAATAAGTAATTCATGGATTTTTTTTTTGTACATAATGCTAATGGTTGCTTATCATTGACTTACTAAGGAGAGTGGCAGCAGTTACATGAATAATATTACACACTCTTTTTATTACTGTTATTGTTCCTATGCCATGTACTAAGTCGGTTTTATCTCATGTCTGACAGGCTGTGTCTACATGACATCCATAATATCTGTGATTGACATTAAAGTAATATACTGTGATACCATGGAGATATCCTAACATTGACACTTGTGATGTATCTATCAGGTGTAAAACACTAGCATTTGATATACCTATACCATTTTCTCCTTTGTTTTTTATGTAGTACTCAGAAGCTGGAAGCAGAAAAGAACAGAAGTATAGATGAATTTCTCAGGAAGCGGGAGCTTGAAGTAAAGAACATAGAGGACACCTTCGACCAGAAGCTTAAAAATGAGCTATTAAGGTCTAATATATTTTGTTGATTTACCATAGTCACTACAATTGTGTACCTGAAGCAAAAGACACAGCCATTAGGTGCTGCTGGAGAAATTTGCAAAATCTCGCTTAGTTTGTACTTCCCACTAACTCTGTTATCACACCATTCCTCCTTGTAAGTTGTGATTGTGTCCAACAGAAGGACAAAAAATGTAGTGTAATGACTACAAAAATTGTAATGCTTTTTCTGTCTATCTAGTGCTGCCTATCATGTTTAAAATGTGCCTTTCTTTTACTTTACTGTAGCAATATTTCTAACACCACATACCTGCAGTGCTTTAATAAGCAGTAAAGATGGCAAAAAAAAGTTTTTTTTTTCCCAGGGTTGTTATCTTTTGACTTGCTTTTATTGTGTTCATAAGAAGAGAACATATAGAACTTGACTTAACTTTTAGTTATCCCTTCTGGCCAGTCCTACACTGACTGACCTATATAGTCCCTTTGCTCAGTACTAATCTTAAATTACTTATATAGGTCAGTCAGTGTAGGACTGGCCAGAAGGGATGACTTTGACGTAGTTGGCCAGCTTGAAGTATATTGCAATGTACGGACAAACAATCCCTCTTTTTGGGGTGGGGAGGGAAGGCATTTCTTAGTAGCTGAATGCACAGAAATGTCCTAATGTCCTATTTCTACATATTGTTAATGGGTGAGTGCAGATGATTTTTTGCGGTTGTATACTGTATATGTATTTTGTGGTCACAGCCTCATTGCACCCCTGCCTAATGGTTTACAATTTAGTGGTTGAGCACAACTTTCCCTTTTTCTTGTGTTATTGTTTACTTTTAGTTTCAGATCTTGCCCTGTTTAGTACAAGAAATGATAATAATTATTGGAATTTCATTAAAATAGGACAAAAGTATATTTGTTAAACTACTAAAAAATTATGTATACTTCCTCCTTAATCACATGCTTATTTATTCATTGGTTTGTATTGTCCCTTGCATAGGCATCAAATTGAGTTAAATGAAGAATATATAAAAAGAACAAAGAAAGTAAGTGAAGATGAAAGAAGAAATAAAGGTTAGTAGAACCACAATCAGCATGTGTTTGCCCACCCAATCCCTTTCCTATAGTTACATCAGACTCTAGCACCAGCGCTGGCAAATTGCGCCATTTGTGTACCAATGATCACTGTTTTTGCTAGATTCCCCAACTTTTTATATATTAACTAGAACATATAGTTAACAAAATGGAAGGGTCCTCCAGTGGTGATGCAAGAGGTTTAAGTTTATAAAAGTGATTTTTCATAACCATCTAGGAAAAGGTTTCAAACTTAGTAGTTTATTTTAAAAGGTGTATAAAATGATTTAATCTTTAAAGAAATAAAAAAGTGATTGAAATTAAATGGGAATCACCTGGCAAACTTTAGAGAACCCATCCCCTACTCTTTGGCATATCTCTTATTTCTATTTCTACGTTCATTTAGGTTATGCAGAGAACTGTTAAAGATGTTCCATTTACAATTATAGGAACCTTTGGAGCTTTGTAATGTGCAAGCCTTTTTCCCTCAGCCTTGCATCATGTGACAGAACAAGTTCATATAGGAAGATGCTTATAGATAGACATTGATTAGTTCTGTGGATAATAGGTTTCCTATAAGCAGTCTCTAATTGGATTAAAAAGATTGGATTGGAATATTTTTTGAATTACATATATTTTAAAGTCATTATAGGCTTTGGTAACAATATAAAGTCACCAAATTACCCACAGGTTGGGCAAAACTACTTCATTAAAACAAACCATTCATGTGTTTAATACCTTATATGACTGCAAAAGTGCATGTACATTTTTTTAAGTTGTTATGTGAAGCTGTTGATGATCCAAAACTGGGAACATTTATAAGATGGGCACTGGACATTTTCTGTGTTTTTCTTTCTAGAGGAAGCATCAAAATTACGTGAAGAGGCTGTTGTAATTAATATGAAAAAGCATGAGTCAGAACAAGCAATGACTCGTATAAAGGAACTGGAGGTAAGAATTTTTACATTTATGTCAGTGATTAAGGGATAACATGTCTTCTGCACCAACACAACACAAAAACTAACTGGTGCAAAATGAAATAAGCATTCTAATTATAAAATCTCTCTCTCTAATTTCAGATAGAGGTAGATTCTCTGAGAGCACAAATGTCTCTTGTAACAAGACAGAATCACCACTTAACTGACAAGCTGAAAGAAACCGTAGATTATCCCTTGGTACATGAAGAAAAGCTTAAACTTCAAGGAGAAGTAAAGATACTTAAGCAACAACTGGATGAAATACACAAGGATAATCAGATCCTTAGAGAAAGTGAGTTAGTGTTGCTCTGAGTTGTAACAAAATGCTCTTACCCTGATTTGTAAAAAAAAAAAAAATATATGTATATCCTATTTCAGGAAATCTACATCCAAGTCCTGAGTATTTGGTTCTTCAAGAAGAATTGAAGAGAATGGAAAGTGCAAGAAAGATGGACCAAGAGGAATTTAAATCACAAAAAGAAATCTTGGAAACACAACTGCACAGTGAGGTAAGCTCTCTATCTCTATCATCATGTAGCACTGTATTATTAGTACAAATCCTTTTGGATCTTGCTGATTTACAGTGTCTCTTGCCATGCATACCTAAGGTCAAATATTACAATATCCAACCTATAACACCTATACATTAGGGTTCACTGATTCCAAGATTTTCACAAAGAAAAAAAAAGCCTTTGCTGCTAAAGTCTCCACTACCCTTGCAGCATAATTTCATAACTTACCAGTTTCCCTTGGAAATACTTTATTCAATCTTCTCTACTCATAATAGTATTTGACATAGCTCTACAGTGCTACTGTGGTTCATCACATGGTATCTGCTGCTCAATGCAAGGCCCCATGCAGTACATTGCAGCATAGCTACCATGCCAATGCAATAAGGTACTTAGCACAAGTTACATAGCCTCCAGTTTCATTCATTAGAATAGTTATAAATAAGTGTTCCCACCCACATTTATCACAATTTGCTGAACTTAATACAATTTTAATTTGTATTGACCCAGATCACTGCACTACATTTTTTACAGTGTCAAAACAGGACAACAAAATGTCTACTAATTGCATGTTCTTAACATTCTAATACTAAATACACATAACCATGCATTTGCCAATATTGGTATTTTGCATGACTTTGCTAAAAGTTAAATAATGTATACTGTGACCACATAGACACTGTGGCATTATGTTTACTCTGATCAGAAATCCATTTTAAGAGTCACTTAATACCTTGTGTCCTTAAAACTTTTTACCATATCGACTCAAGAACATAGCAATATTTTGAAATAAGTGAAAGTATGTTGGTAATGCATGTACTGAAGAATACTAGGACATTTTATTTACAATGCTTAGCTCTGTGCCCAGTTTCATATCACCCAGTTTTATTTTCAGCGTGCTTGAAGTTAATGTGGCCACAGTGTAACTGGACAGTTCTTGGCTTGTTTCTCACCATATTTGCCTTTACCTTATTTTTGAATTTCTGGCTTGGAGGCAAGTTTTGGTTGCAGAAAACCCAGTGTTATGCCATCAGAGCCTTCTGTAGACTGCCAATCCATAGAGGGGTTACCAAATAGCCAATCATGGCTCTACTTTGGCAACTTTGTGTTGCTTCCCAGCACTTTTTCCATTTGAATGTGGCTCATGGGTATAAAGGGTTGAGGACCTCTGATCTAGGGGTAATGTTAAGTAACTTCACAAAAAAATTAAGGGTCACAATCCACGCTTAATAAATGGGCCCCCCTTTAAGAGCACTTTTTAAAAATGCTAGAGTAATCCCCAATAAGCATCTCCAAGCCACATAAATTAACAAAAATACTGACACAGAACAACTATTCGTACAAAATAAATATGTTTTGCTTATTATATAAAAAAAAATTATTACTCTCAACATTACAAGTTTAATTTTAATTAAAGTAACTGGCAAAAATGTGGTACAGTTATGGGACCTGTTATCTAGAATGCTCATCACCTTGGGTTTTCTAGATAAGGGATCTTTCCGTTATTTGGATCTCCATAACTTAAGTCTGCTAAAAATGACTTAAATATTAAGAATATACCCAACAGGCTTGTTTTGCCTTCAATAAGAATTCATTATATCTTGTTATTATTACAGAGAAAAAGGAAATCATTTTTAAAAATTAGAATTATTTGGTTATAATACCCAAAAGAGCTTACAATCTACAAGGAGAAAGGGTTGAGACACAATGTGTGGGAAATGTATATTGTTATACATCTTAACCTATTCACCCTACCTGTAACAGAGTAGTTTCCAACATATTTGTAAAACTGTAACATCATCAATCATTTTGTGTGACAGTAGAACACAAATTCAATATATCTTAATGATTAATTCAAAGTAAATGGATTGATTGAGCCTATTAACAGATCTCAAAATATAAAGAAGAACTGAGCTAATGTGTTTTTTTTTGGTGTTTTGCCTCCAATAACGATTAATTTTATCTTATTTAGGATTAAGTACAAGGTACTGTTTTATTATTACAGAGAAAAGGGAAAACAGTTTAAAAATGTTAATTATTTGATTAAACGTTATACCTGTAAATAGTTACATAACATCCTGAAATGCTGATGTAATGTTGTATTTTGGCCCTGTTCCCTGTGTAGGTTAAGCGGAGTGCTGAATTGAAGGCCCAGCTTTTAAACAATGAAGATTCAGCACAAAAATTGAACTCAAAGGTTGAGCACCTCGAATTTCAGCTTCGACAAGCGCAGCTCGGTTTGTCAATTTCCTTTTTTATTATGTTTTAATTGCAATATATGCACATGAATTTGAAGCAGAAATATATATAGTCTGGAAACGCTTAGTTTTTATATCGTGTTTTTTTTAAACGCAGAATTTTCCTAGGCAAAAAATAAATGACATTGTGAGGAAGCTGGCAAGAACATTTAGCACTCAACTGGATTAAATTAATTTATTACTATGTTGTACAGCAATCATCTTTCAAACACAGCTTTATTACTCTCTTGAGAAAAACTGACTGCAAAAGGACTTCTCATATTCCGTTAGTGATGCAGACTAGGAAATGAAATTGAAGTCCCAGAACAGCTGAAGGAACAAAGCAAACCAAAAATCTATACTTTTATAGGAGCATTTTGAGTTGTATTTATAAGTGGCCTATAAAATGTGCATTTTGTAAATAACATACATATATTTCATTCAAAATGTATGTTTTATTATCCAGTTTAAATGTAGTTGCAATTTAAAAACCATATTTTTCTGTCCATTTCTGCACTGTTGTTTCAGTCTCTTGAAACAATATAACAGAAGTCAGACTTGAATACTTCTTCAAAGGTCTGTGAAAGAGCAACTTTGTTTCAAAAGTCAAATCCATGATGGTTGAGAATAAAATCAATTATCAGATACAAAGACATAAATAACTTTAAAACCAGTGAAAACTTGCAATGTAAAATTTATATTGCAAAGTAGCTAAGAATTACAATTTTCTTAAATTAGGCAAGTTTTTGGGTGGGGGACCACTTTAAAATGAGAGTGTGGGTTGGGTCTGGTAGCTGGGATGTATTTTGTTACAAAAAAAGCAAATGTAATCAGCTTCAGCTGTTCCCAATTTAATTTTATATACTTTCCTTTCTGTGTGATTCTTGCTTGCCCAGCTCTGGAAAATGAAGTGTATCGCAACCCAAAGCCATCCCTGGTTGATCGCTCTGTGCTGGACTTCACTGCAGACAAGATTGTGCCTCCTGATATTTATGTTGATAAAGCTGTTCTGAAAAGCCATCGTTCCTATGATACCTTTGTTGAAGCATGTGGCAGGTCAAGTCCAATGTATTGCCATACGACAAGGCCTCGCAGCAGCTCCCCAGATTCTGATTTTGAATTTGTAGCAAATACCAAGGCCCGAATCAAAGAACTTGAAAAGGAGGCAGAATATTTAGAGGAAGCCTACCGTAAATATCAGAACAGAATCAGTGAGGGCGCTACCATTGAAGGTATACATTTGACTACTGTTTCTAAAGAGAGCAGCCTTTTGAGTACTGTTCCAAAAACAAAAAGATCCGTTAAAATCTTGACAGATGTTTCTCATCAGAAAGTTGCCTTTTTAGAAGATAATCTCACACCAGATCATCAGAGCCTTCTAAACAGATTAAAGTTAAGACACAAAGAAGAAAATCCTTCTGAGACTACACCTGAGATTACACCTCCAAGAGCAAAAATCTCATCTGCAAGAAGGTTATCCTCAACTCCAATATCTAAACATGACCAGAACTCAAGTGAAAGGCAAAGCATTTTAGCAGAAGGTGAGACAGTCGCTTTACATATAACACAAAATGTAGTATTTATAATTTGACTATTCTCTGCTGTCCTTGGACTGAACTTTTTTACGTTTCATATTGTTATAGCAGACCATGAAGACTCTATTGTTTCATCATCTCAACAAAGCCCTAAGCAACGGCTGTCTCCTATACCAAAAAATGAGCATGTTTCATCAATCAATTGTGATGTTCCTGATATTCCAGTGGACGCAGAAAAAGATTACAGTTACAAGTAAGAAAACACATTACTTTTGTGCAGATCCTTTCAGTGTCATCTCTAGCATTTGTCATATATATCTTAACTTAATCTCATCATCTCCAATGTACTTTACCCATAACACAATGAAAATAAGCTTAAAAAGCGGGATAATAAAGACAACTAGCACCAGCTGAAAAAGAAAAAGCAAACCACCTTTAGCATAAAAATAAGCTTTGGTGTGCACGGTTAATTCATACAAAAGCATTAATATTTTTGAGAAATGGTTATTCACATACAATCATTTTGACATACTAGTTTTTATCACAAATGTTTTCAAATCGATTAGAATTAGAGGTCTGTCATTCCAAAGCAGGGATTTTACCATTTAAAAGCTTACAACTTTCCTGCTGCAGATATCTGGTAAATCTGGAATTGACCTGTTGCTGTTTACCGAACAAAAACTCGTGGTTGAATGTAACAGGGTAACAGGGATAGCACTTCTGGTGCCAGAACCGCTTTGTAACCTCATATATACTTTTTTTATTGTGGCTTTTGCTTTAGTTGTAGGAGTGCATTCTTATAAACAAAATACCATGTGCATAAGTGGTAAAAATATATTCAAACAAATAAAGTATTCGGTAACTCAAAACCAGTCCATAAAAATATAAATGTAGATAAATCTCCATGTTAAAGAGAAAATCTGGAAACACCATGGGGTCTGTATGTGTATTTTCTTTTAAACATGGAGCTTTAAATACATTTATATTTCTATTGACTGATTTTGAGTTATGGCATACATTTCTACATATATCCCCAATAATAAGTAAATGGCGTTTGTTAAAAATATATGCATAAAATACAAGACTATCATAGGTCTACTGAAAAATCTATCTAAAAATTGGATCTTGGTGTAATTATTGTTGAAGTCTCGAATTAGACTTAAGAACAACATATACTGTTTAAATAAGTTCTCTGCAAAGTCCTATCAAAATAATGCTCTCAAGGGCTCATGGTCTGTGTTACCTCTGAACTCCTTTCATTGTGCAAAAATCTTTTGTGCACCCTTTAAAAAACTTTTCTTAGAAGACAGTGAGTATAAATAAGTACTAAATTATGTGTAGTCACACAAAATACTCTGTGTGCACCACAGTTGGTTTTATGTGCTAGCCTCATATTTTGAGTGTGTACAAGAGCACATGGGCAAGTGTATGTTGTAAAGTTTGTCTCTAGTTTATAGGGCCATATTAAGACTATATGGACACACATTCATTTTCACATAACAGATAATAAATGTCACGTCTAATTTAGTCCACCTCATTGTCCCTCTTCCTGGTCTTCATGATTACAGTATATTGTAACTATAAAAAATATTGCCTGTGCTTTTTTTTTAAACTTTAGACTTTTAGTCAGATTTATTATCCTTTCAACAAATAAACAGCTTGCCAGGTTTTATTTTTCAAAAGAACATACTCATTGAAAAAAGTGCAAGAAACCACAAGCAAGATCTCCTGCAGTTTCTTATGATGATAACTATAAACCTGAGGATTGAAGGATCATAAATCTGCTCCATAGGGGTATATTTATCATGCTGTGTAAAAAGTGGAGTGAAGCATTACCAGTGACGTTGCCCAGGGTAACCAATCAGAAATTAGATTTCAACAGTTAAAAAACCAAAGCAAAGCAGCTTATTGGCTGCTATGAGCAACATCACCGGTGATGTTTTACTCCACTTTTTACACAGAATGATAAATATACCCCTTAATGTACAGTGTTTGTTGCACAAAGCAAACAAGGTAAAGAGCAAGGAAAGAGCAGATAAAACAACTCACTGCTTGGGAAATAACAAGCATTAAGTAACTTTATATCAACATCTCCTATGCCAGTTCCCTTTTGCAAAAGGTTTGCTGTTAATTTCAAAAAAGGTCCATTCAGTAGTCATTTTTAGAATGCAGTGCAATACACAAAGCAGTATGAGTGAGGCTGCGGAATTGTTAATAATTGAGTTACCATGGAGCAAAAGTGATTGTTAATAATGAATAATGAGCCGTTACCAAGGATACATTTATACTTTGCAACAGACTTTTAATGCAAAATAGGTAGAAGGTAAGGTAAAGTCCTAACTGGGTACCTCTGTTTAATACAATGTACTCTAATGCTAAAATGTTTAATTTCTCCAGGCAAGATGTCAGTTGTCATGAAGTATCCAACCATGCAGAGCCACAAAAGCTATATTTTGATGACCTTAATAGCACTAATTCTTCTTTAAAAGGTAAGAGGATTTCGGCTAAATTGATATAACTAAAGAACTTCACATAAAGCAATTGTGGTTTGCTGAATAACTCATTTGAGACCTGGGAGATACTGCACTTGGAAACTCGGATTGTGTAAAAATAAACCTCCATTGCAATAGAATCAATTTTTTCCTGTTTAAAACACATTACATGTAAGCACAATCATGAGACCATTTTTCACTAGAATGTTATTCTCTTGTTTATTACTTATTGCATCAACTTTCTCTTTCGCTGCAACATTTCCATAGACCGCTACAGATCTATTAGTTCATATAAAAAGCCACAGTAATTGCAGATGAATATTTTGAAATAAAACTAGCACATAGAGAAAGAGCCTATAATTATGTATTTTTAAAATGCCTTATTGTCTCCTATTAGCTGTTTACTGTTCTAAGTTTCTGGAAAAGAATGTAGGGTCTGGACGGAATTGGTGCCTCTTTATAGACTGTCGTCTTCCAGAGATTTGTGGCTTTGCCTCAGCTTTTCACATCAAGCCAGTAATTAACTGTTAGAGACAGTCACGTAACGCATAAGAAATGTCATAACATTGTTCCGAGTGTCGTTGCTTTTCCTGATAAATATTTGGATATATCCCCTGTGTTGTGAAATATACCAGAGAAAAGTGACTAGTTAGCTTTAGATATTATGAATATTTAAAATCAGTGAGCCTTACAACTGGCTAAGTACTATTAAATTGCAATTATAAATGGTATATTGTTTTCTAAATATAAACTTGATCACCAAAAACAAAACTAAGGAATTAATTTATATGCTTGTGGTTATGCAGGTTAAGTAAAGATTTCTACTTTCATGAAAAGAACCTAAGACCTAAGTTATGAAGATAATAAAATTCATTATACACATGTCAGTTATGATGAGGCCCAGAAAGGCTAGTTATGTCTGTAGGGTATATTTTATGATACTGCATATAAACTTGCATTTTCAAGCCCAATAGGGGTCTCTGGTGTCAATGAACTCTGAAAATGTCCAGAAACATTGGTGCAATACAGTATCTAAGTAATGGCTTACATCAGTCTAAGAACATATTTCCCATGTGTAGAATTTTGGGAAAGAGCATAGGAACAAGAAGGCTACTGTAAAATATTCCTCATTGTATATTATATGTATTATTTCATTTACATTGTTCAAGAGAACTTAGCAAGCATTCATGTCTGGTTATGATATTGGCAGGGCCTCCATTAGGGGGACACTTATCCAGGTTCTGGTGGATTTTGGGTATTCAGGGGGCCTGGCTATGCTACGCTGACTAGAATTAGCGGTCCCCCTGCTTTCAGCGAACTGCAGACTTGGAAAGGGAGGGCAGGAGTTCGGGTGCATCTTCTTTCCCCTACACAGCTTGAAGTACTGCTCATTTGTCACTAAAGTTTGTCTGTGACTTTTAAGAATCTTCAGCCCCTAGACTATCTAATGTCCAATGTCTGTGTTCTTGTAGGTGTTAAGCATTGGCTCCACTGCTCTCAGCTTGTATTTTTTTGCAGGCTCTTAAGAGAAGCGATCTGCTCCTTTTAAGTCCCAGTAAAACTGCAACAAGTACAGCTTCTGTATAAAATGGATCAGCTTTAAAATGCAAAACAGGCATTTTTGGCCTGATCCCCCACTCAGCTCTGCTTTGAGCAGAGGCGAAAGCTGATCTAGTCAGTGCAGTTTTACTGAGGTGCATAAGGAAGTGTATCCGCTTATCTCAGCCTGCTAAAAAAAACGCAAGCTGAGAACAATGGAGCTAAAACTCTGTGTCCTCAGCCTTAAATGTAATTTATTGAATCTATGTTAGGCGCAGTAGGCACAGAGGTGCTAGTTTTGAGGCTGCATGTGGGTGGAGGGTTATAATGGTAGAATCAGTTTTTGAGGTAATTAAGACTTCCTGTTACATATGGATTTGTTAAATTGGTCATATTAGCTGATATTAGTTGATATTGGGTACACTGGCCATAAAAATGTTAAATGTACATTAAATGTTACTTAGTCCGCTGTGTATTTCTGTTTAATAACCTTGTTAAATTTTTGCAGACCTCATTATGTATTAGAATGTGCAGTATATAAAATAAACAAGTACCGCAAGATGACTTAGTGTGGGAATATGCTGCATTGTGCACTTTGAAAAAATATGGCACCTGTTATAGAAATGTTTAACAATCACAGCTTGACAGCAAATAGTTTTCTGAATACTTAATATCATCCTAACCATGATTGGGGCAATGATACACCTACTGCTATTGGAGTTTTGGCTTTCTTTCTATTTATATGGATCTACCATGCTTTATGTTAATTCCAAAAGATGCAGAATGCATTGTAATGGCATTTTAAGTGATACCAAAATCTGTTTTGTAAGTATTTGTGAGTCTTCTGCATCTGTAACAAAAGCAACTTCTCAATTTAATTCACCAGCAACCATTAAAATACTGATTTGTATGTCAAGCGGCAAAATAACCAGAATTTTTCATTATGTAAGTTTAGGTTGTTTGATTATAATTGTTCCCAGGCAGTGGAGCCAAACCCAAAACTTCCATCCGAAGGAGAAAATAATGAAACCATTGATATCGACCCCCCTCCCTTTCTCCTTTCAGACCAGGAGGACATTCCAGAGCAGCTTGCAAGTGACTTGTCTCATCCATCTGGGGATGTGGTCCATGACAATAACGTCATTGCTAATGTGCCAGTAGCAGTAACTTCACCGCTGGACTCATGTAAGTGTATCTGCTCTTGCAACTGCCCCCTGAAGTGAAGTGTATTATCATCAAGTGGCTATTTAGCATTATATAGTAGGTAAGCATTACCATTCATGTTACATACTGAGGCAGCACAGAATGTTGGCACAGGAATATAAACTGAAATACATAACTCAAAATGCTCGGAGTATAACACAAGGAATATGTTTTTTGGTCATAATTTGATTTTAATATTTTTTCAAACCCTTTTTCCACTTGAGCACCTTATAGGCTTGGTATGGCCTCAGCAAATTAGCAAATCTAACCAAGGGACCTTACAGGGACCTTAGAGGCTTATAAATAAAGGGTTTTGCATCATCTGTATCGCAATACCTTACATCTACTAAAAAATATTTATCCATTAAATAAACCTATTAGGATTGTTTTCCCACCAGTGTGGATTTAAATAGCTTAGTTACCATCAAGTACAAGGTTCTGTTTTTTTATTACAGAGAAAAGAGAAGTTATTACAAAAATAATTGACTTAAAATGGCCACTATGGAAGATGGCTATCTTGTAATTCAGAGCTTTCTGGATTATGGGTCTCCAGATTAGAGATCCTTTACCGGTGCAAAAGAATGTAAAGTTTTAGTAGATGACACAAGCAGGACAATGTTCCTGGGGGCTGTGATTGACTATTTAGTAGCCCCTATGTGGATTGGCAGCCTGCATGAGGTTCTGTTTATCAGTACACCTAGTTTGTATGCAACTAATGTTTAAATCCAAGCCAGAAATTAAAAAATAAACACCTGTTTGGAGGCCACTGGGAGCAACATCCAAGGGGGTGGTGAACAACATGTTGCTCCTGAGCCACTGGTTGGGGATCACTGCTTTGGAATGTGTCTAAGTGAGACCTCAGTTTGACTCCTAGTTTCAAATTTTGTGTTGGAAGTTTTTGTGCCTGGATAATTAAGCACAGCAATGCTACACTATATGAGAACAAAGTTTGTTCTGGGACCTTTATAAAAGAACAGTATTATCCATAAGCAAATCGATTTTTTTTTATTGATTGTGTGTGTAACTGTTTTACCACATGAACATTTATATGTAATTAAAAGTATTTTAGTAAAAATGTGCATACATTTTATGAATGCCTTGTACATATGGAATCCTTTACAAATGATATTTTTTAAAATCCCATTACATGACTGGAGGCAGCTGAACACTTCCAAAGCCAGCCAAGATTGCATCTTACTATTGTCAAAACTATTGGATTTACCAAGGAGGAAAATATACAAAGATGTTAGATATTGAAATGAAACTGCTGTTACTCTTGAAAATAAGAAAACCTTCTTTATATTATTCCAGTGAGTAGTCACCATTACACTGAAAATATCATCAAGCATGAGAAAGCAGAAGTAGGTGAAAGAAAGGGTGAAGAACAGGTCAGAGAAATCTCAGAGGAAGGGAAGGATCTATATGAGGTATTTTTGTTTCTTTCCTTTTTTCTCCAATTGAGAATATAACATATTTATTATTCATAATCATTATTATTTTTAGAAGCCAAGATCCTCCTTTTTTCCCTCATTTCTGCCTGCACCCTATCCCACCTGGTATACTTGCAACTAACTGGCCTCTCAGACTCCCACCTCTGCCATCTTCAGTCTGTAATAGACTCCCTGCTGGCATATACCCATGAAGCAACAGATAACCTGTAAAATTGTTCTGTTACTTTTAAGCCCTTTGCACCTCACTGAGTGTCTTATTAGTGTCTCAATACATTGATAAGTGTCTCCTCCATTACTCACAGAACCAATGTCCTTTCACCCTTCCCGTATCCACATCAACCTCTCTCTCTTTCTTGCTCCCCTTACCCCTGGAATCGAATGCTTGCTAGTTTATTAATAAGGAAACACATTCGAATACATTTTTTGAGTTGAAAATATGGCTTAACTTTGCCTAGGGCAACTTCCATAGACTCACAAGCTTTTAGATGGTGAATTTTTACATTCGTGTTTTTAGAGTTTTTTTGCATTTGATAAATACCAGACATTTGAGGTTTTGAACCACAACTCAAATTCTAGGTTCTAGGTAAAAAAAAAATCAAACTCAAACATTGATAAATCCCCTAAAAAGTTAACTTAAAGGTGAACCACGGCTTTTACATTTATACTTACTTTTTTTAAGGCACAGTGCTGTTTAGAATGTGGAGACCAGCTCACCCCATTCAAGCAATATTGCAGCTGCCTCTCAAATGATTAAAAGAATGAATATGCTTTGCTGTATCATATATTCTTTTCATTTGACTGTAGGATTCAGTGGTAAAGATAAAAACATTTAATGAGAAAAGAGACAACACAGAGGGGAGCCCAGGTATACAGGATCTTGAGGAAGCCAGTTCTTCAGTGAAAAGCAGTGCCAACCCTCTGGACAAGTACATGAAAATGATTCTTCAGAACAGGGCACAGGAAGTATCCGAGAAGGTAAGCTTGCTGCAGGAAGCAAACTCTGGAAAAGATCTGAACCATGGAGTCCTTAGGCTGATGCCACATGGGGCTGATTCTTAGCCTGCGGATAAACACAGCCCCTACACTGGCATCAGCCCTTTTCACCTGGAGCCACTGCATCAGCCCGGATGCAGGCACATGGAGGGGCTTTTGACACTGCAGAGATTATAAATATAAAAGAAAGTAGCAAATGTAAATGTTGTTACTACTATTAAAGTAATGCATTTTTTATACTTTCTATTGTGAGGGTTTTCTACGAATAGTCTACCAATAGAGTAAATAGAGAAAAGAAGGGAAACACATGATAGGGAATAAAATAAAGTAAATCAAAATATGCCAAAGCAGAACAAAAGATAGCAACAAAATTAACCGTTTCTACATTTGCATAGGGGTAAAGGCAACATGGTAGATGGACACCATATCCCTTTAAGTCCATCTTTCCAATTACTCTGATATGTGCTATATACATACATTAGGTTGTTTTCATGTCATTCCCCCTGTTCAACTAAGGTCTTGGAAGGTGTTTAACATTTTGGAAAAGGGTTAAAGTGACAAGGATTGCCTGGTGCTGGCTGATGTTGTAGCCAAGGTTTCTTTTTAGTGTCCTATGGATGTGTTATTTAAAGCTTTAAAGTGTTTCTCACTTATTTTGGTTGTGATTTAAGTTACCAGAGATATCTGGATTACTGTTTTTCCATACTTCATTTTGTTTGATTTCAGTTTCAACAGGCTTATAATTCTTTAAATGATATGGTGTTAAACTTTTTAGGATGTATTTTCAAGCAAGAAATTGACGAACATCTGGGAAAGATATAAAAACATCAAGCATAGAAAGTTATGGCATCTCATCCCTTTAATGAACTTGTCTCAAAGTGGCTGCTTTGAGCTCTGGTAAATATAAAATGGTTGAGCAGGGATATGCCTAGAAAGTAGGAAGTTTAGTCTTAGTATGTTGCGCAATTTCTAATTTTTATATTCATACATTTTATTTTTAACATGACCACAAATAGTCTGAACATGGTTTCTGTTTTAATAACGGTTTTATTCTTTATTAAGCCATTTTTGGAATATACATTTATTTTGTAAGATGAACGTTCATCCAGATCAGTAGTAGTCATCAGCTAAATGAGTTTCCCAGCATGTCTCATTTGTTCAGGAATCTGTTTATTTCCCTCCCCATCCCACTCATTAACCAGTTTGGTGCCAACTGACAAGAACAGCATGTGTGTGCTCAGCTTTAGAATGCCAGGGTGAATGTTTGTACATGGCAAATGGTGCCACATCAATTACAGATTATACAGCAGGCCTTATGAATAGGTGCAGCGGGCACCTCACAAGCTGATGAAGTTGTAGTAGTCAAGACAATATGCATGTAAGCAACGTAAATTTGTTTTCTTGATTTGGAGATATAGGGGCACATTTACTACTCCACAAATCCGAATCCCGAATGGGAAAAAATTGGATTGGAAACGACTTTTCGTCGCCGTCACGATTTTTTTGTATTGAGCAATTGTAAACGGCGGAAAAACCGATCCAATTTTTTCGCGACAGCGCCGAAAAAGTCATGGAAAATATACGATAAAGTCGCAACGGCGACGAAAAAATTTCGCAAAATACAAAAAAGTCGTGATCATTACGAAAAAAAACGCGTTTGGACGCTTTCGGTCCGCTCGTGCATTAGTAAATCTGCCTAATAGTGTCATACTTGTTGCTTCCCTAAGAGGAGGCTTTTGGTGTGGAGAAGAAGTGTTTGGGAAAATTGCAGAGAATTACAGAGAACATATAACAGTAGTGTCTCCTATGCTGATACTTTGCACAAACACCTATAGAACTTGATTTGTTGAATGCAAGTACATTCCATGCTAACTTGTGTTACTTTGGTCAGATGTCATTTCACATTTACCTTATAACTGTAGTTTTTTAGGTACTTTCCCAGTATAAATGTGTGTCATTCCCTCACTCTGTAATTCAGGATGAATCATTGTGGAATGCTAAAGCCTTGATTTTATTAGTGGAACAGCAGGAGCCAGTCACACATATATAACGGTACTTTAAGGCAGTGAAATTTGCTGAACTAGAGGAAGCCAAATCCTAAGAAACTAAAATATCTAGTATATCTCTACGGATAGAGAGGAGGACACAGTTTTAAGGAACTGCAGTGTAGAAATTCTGGCACAAGTAATTTCCATTCTTTGCCTTGCATATTGCAGGGAGAAGATCTAAGATCTTTTTAGTAGTCCATATTTATTGCATTAGAATTTTGACTCTAAAGTGCTTGTTGGTGGTGAGCAAAACTCTGTAGCCTTTACTTACTATTGGCAGCCGATGTAAGTATTGCACATAGGCCATACCTCTCAATTATTGCTAGAATGTGGGCGGTGTTTGGGGAGATCAGGCATAGTTGGGTAAATCAAATTGTAGTCCTTGGTCTACGTTTTTCCCGTTAAAAAAGGTGCCTCATAACAGCTGTCCTATACCAGGAATGGATCAATGTAAAATGTGTATATTTGTGCTAAGGACTTTTCTCAAGAATAAGAAATGTAGTATCTTAAAAAAACATAGCTGTTTGATGCCATCTGTGAAACAGAAGGAATTATGAAAAGAAAGCCAGGATTGCTCCTAAAATTTCCATTTACATAGATTACCCTTGACACAGAGCCTCACCCAGTGGGTAATATAACTTTTTTTTGTTAGAGAACTCAATCATAATTAGAAATAATCCTAATTATATTTTCTATTTCTTCAGATTGACAAAGAATCCTTAGACGATGTCTCTGTGGTAGAAAAAGTATCAAATGAAAGGTAAATAAGTATCAGTCTAATCCGTGTGTAACACATGTATGTGCTAATGCTTTGCATTGATGAATTTCACATTTGTATCCCTATTAATATGAGACTGTTTGTTCCCTCCAAACAAGAGAGACGTTCAGCAGTTAGACTGCCGCTCCGTTTGTAACAGGCAAAGTGATAGGGCACGTGGTTCTGCCAGGTATTCCAGGGGGAAGATTTACAGAACAAAAATACAATTTAAATCCAAACTTATTACTTTTGCATTGAAACCATTAAATATGGGTTCGACCAACGCCGAATCCTTTGTGAAAGATTTGGCCATATGATGAACTGAATCCGAATCATAACTTGCATGCAAAAAATGTTTTACTTCCGTGTTCACTTAACCAAAAGTCAAGTGATTTTAAGGATTTGGATTCAGTTTGGCCAAATCCGAATCCTGCTGAAAAATGCAGAATCTTCACCAAATCTCAAACTGAATCCTGGATTCAGTGTATCCCTAAATGTGACCGTACAGGACAGTTACACTGTGGGGCATTCATAGATTCTGAAAATCTGAAATTGTAATGGTTAAACATCAAGGGGACTTCTCCTCAAACAATATGTTATAGAATTTAGAAATTCTTTGAAAGCAAATCTGATGAGGCCAGCAAGAACAGTGCTGATGATGCTGATAGAGGTGGAACACAGTGTGTGCATATAGATTGCACTCTGTTTAATCAGGCTGTTTGCCTGGGTGCCAGCATCAAAAAAGCTAAATACAAATCATACAAAACTGCACTACCAGGTCTGGCAAAGTGAAAAAAAACAGTTCAATAAATTACCAGGTTTTTTTCCCACTTTGTAAGACCTGTTTGTAGAGTTTTATATGATGCTATACTGTATATATACATCCATGAAAAAGGTCCTAATAAGGACCGAAAAGTTAGACTTTTTGTACAATGCATTTAAAATAACCGCTATATTTTTTATAGGGTGTGCCAATCTTAAAGTAGTTTATTTATATATATATATATAATATATTATATTCTATACAGTCTAATATACAGCAGCACTGTATGTAGGTTTCAGTGCACTCTCCCCTTTGCAATGATCTTTTTTAATTTGACGTGATGCAGAGGACATGTATTTATTGCATTTGTATCCAGGTTCATCATAAATGACGCCCTTATATGTGACTTCATGCTTTTGTATGGTCATGTAGCTTCTCTGTGACTTCTAAGACCTTTTCAGTAGGGGGTTCATTACCCACTATAAATTATATGCATTATGTGTATAATAGTTATTAATTATTATCTATAACATGTATCATTTTAATTTTGATGTTTTCCCCCCTGAGACAGACAAAATGTTAACCAGCAATGAAAGAGGAAGCCTCTTTTGGGAAGCAGCTGTATGGCAGCAGTGAGCTTTTATCTTTTAGGAACACTGGGAAGAGGACAGTATAATGGCAGTTCTATCCTCTGGCTGAACGTGGGGTAGAACTGCTTCATCTCCTACCCCTTGCTGCACAATTCTCCTTTCAGCTTCCTCCTATGGGCTGATTCTTGAGCCTGTTTATAAAGAGTCTGATTGTGAGGCTTCCCACGCAGCGTTCTGCCTATTAAAATCATTTCTCTCTTTCTCCATTCAGCATCACTGCTCTCTCTCATGGAGAAGACGACGAGAACTTCTGGTAAACAATCACTTCCTTTTTGCAAGACGCATCCAAGAGCTTTGAATTTTGGGGCTAATTATTTTTGTGACCAGCACAGCGTGTTTTCATTTGATGTGGAAATCTAGTCAGGGGCTGATTGTTATCTCTAAATATGCAGCCATGTTATATAGATCTGCTTTTAACCACTTCTCTTCTTTTAATCAAATGCCAATGAACTGTTCTGTGTGTGAAAAATGACAATGGGATTTGTTTTACCTTGTGATTCCTCCTTCCAGGTTCATCAGACAGCAGGGAATGTAGGAAACATAAAACGTTTCTTTTTATTATTAGAATCTGTTTAATTTCCTCAGTAAATATTACATTTAATATTTTTGTACCCTATAATATACATACACCAACACACTGTTTTTACAGACAGCCCATATTGGGGTTAATTCATGTGAGCAGGAGCACCTATTACTGCACTAACAGTTATCTGTTATAGAACAATGACATAATGTGGTAAGAGTTATAAGTAATGGGAGAATGTTTGCCATTGCCAAGTAATATCTTTTCAAATTAGTATCTCTTAGACAGTAGTATACCATTTGCTTAGAAAAACCACCATCCTGTTTAGTTTGGGCACCATGAACTTCTGCCAACAACTGAGAACTAATGTTTATATATTAATATATAAAGTAGATGCAGAATTTGAAACATGATTTTGTATTGCTAATGTGACTCTCAGACTTAATTCAGAATCAAATTAAGATGTAAGAGGGCTGTCCAAACTACTGATACAGGAAGGAATACCTGACGCTTCTCTGCTCACTTCTAACAGCAGTTTGGCAGGAGTGATATGTCTGCTCATTTCTATCACTCCTGCCAAACTGCTGTTAGAAGTGAGCAGAGAAGCGTCAGGTATTCCTTCCTGTATCAGTAGTTTGGACAGCCCTCTTACATCTTAATTTGATATATCTTATGTCCCTAGATTTTACATTATTCTGGAATTAACTCCATTTTGTCACAATCCCATTCAGGCAAGCTGCGTTTTTTCTTGTTTAACATTCTTCTGTAATTTTACACATTCCCCTTTTGTATTTATGATACAGTAGAAGAAACCAATTCATGTAAATTGTAAAACTGCTTAGGGCAGCAGTCTAAAGATGGGATGAAAGGTATATGTGCACTGGCTTAGGGCATGCACAGATGTGGCACACTGATTAGCTTTCTGACATGTTGCAAAATCTGCCCACCAGCAGCTGAACCTATTGGCAGTGCCTGTGAGGGTGCGTGCTGGTTTATTGCAGTATGATTAATTCCTCCTGGTAATGTTTGATACAGTTAAATGCTTGCAGTTCTATGTTTTATAACGGATATGAGTGGCTTGGTTAAACTGTGGCAAAAGATTTACCATTATAGTTAGGGCCTTGCCACTGGGCACTGCTATGTGCTGCAGGCTCAATATCGAATAACATCACTTATCAAAGCCATGATTGCCTCGCTGAAATGAATAAAGAAAGAAATCCTGCAATGGCCTTTTAAGTGGCGTAGAAGCACATGCAGATGTACCGTTTCAGATAAGCACAGCACTTTTGGCAGACTCCACTCTAAGTGGGAAATTGGCATATACACGTAAATAAGAGCACTAGTACTTCATGTAGAATGATACATAACCCAGATGATAAATTGCACAACTGTGTCATTTTTCTTTTAGCCCCTGTCAGGAATGTGTAATCATTAAGTATGTGCAGCACATACACTTCAGCCTCTCCGCCTGTCTCAGAGATAGAGTGCATGCCTTGCATTGCATATTCTATTGAAATGGATTTGAATATTGGCTGCCTGATTGTTATTTTAGGACTTTATTTTCTTTTCCATGAAAACTTCTCTGAGATGAAGCAGTGTCAATTTACTTTGAGTCAATTAATGGTAATTGTTGTGGTTATGGTGCACTTCATCTGCTTCATGTACCATAATCACATGTATCGACTACTGGGGGCCCTTTGGGGCCTTGAGGGAGTTTTCAATATATCTTAGCAAACAGTGCATTTTCCTAAAATCAGGGAGACTGTAAAACATGATTTTGCTATGGGCCCAAGTAATATCTAATCTAGAATAAATATATTCTGCATCAACTGATACCCCACTGGTTTCCAAATCCTACTTGTATAGTGTATATGTTGTGTTTTGTATTTATTTTTATCAATAAAATGGAAATTTAATATATGCATTGAGACTTTCTTAAATACTGTTAGGGCAGCACAGGAAAGCAGCGATTTGCATCTCTTACCACATGTCCAAGGTTCGATGCCAAAAAGGGTGCCATCTGCCAGCAGTTTACATATTCTCCCCGTGCTCTAAAACAATGATCCCCAACCAGTGGCTCGTAAACAACATGTTGCTCCCCAACCCCTTGGATGGAAGCTTGGAGGAAGTTTTGGTTGCATAAAACCAGGTGTACTGCCAAAAAGAGCATCCTGTAGGCTGCCAGTCCACATAGAGACTACCAATCATAGCTCTTATTTGGCACCCCCAGAAATATTTTTCATGCTTGTGTTGTCACCAACTCTTTTTACATTTGAATGTGGCTCATGGGTAAAAAAAAGGTTGGGGACCCCTGCTCTAGATGTTATAGAAGGCCAAATACTCTAACACTCAAGTGTATTACTAAGCAGTAGACCTGAAAAGTACATGTCCCTATAATAAAGCTAATAGTCTTACCAAACCTCCAAAATGCAGCCTTCCCAGTATGTTCCTAAGGATCTTTTTCTTGTAAATTGCTTTAGGCCTGTGTCAACATCTTGAGTTCCTGTCTCAGCTTAAACCATGCAAGGTTCAATACACCTGTTATTGCGCTGCCTGTCTAAATCTAAGCAAGAGCAGAACCAATGAGCAGTAAAATTACATAAATTCAAGAAGTTCACATAATAGAAAAGTTACAAAAAAAACAAACAAACAGAGAAAGATATAGTGCGCTTGTAAGCTGCACTGGTGCAGTGACTAACAAACAAAAGAGCACTGCTTGTGATATATAAATATAATAACTTAATACATTTTTGATAGTGGCGGTCCTTTAGGGTAGGAGGCCGTCCCCCCCCCCCCAATTTGTGGCACTTGCCTCTATTTGATGCAGTATACACACTTAGCCTTCTTCTATACCAGTCTGTCCATTCCCTTGGTATCTGTGACACTACCTTATTACCTGGTTTCTCATTGTAGCTTTCATATTTCTCTATTAGTGATTTTTACTATGGACTCGCATCTTTTCCCTTAACTCTTTGTTAGGGTTCCTTAAGGCTCTGTTGTATGCCCCCATATACACTTTCCTATTATGAAACTCAGTATCCCTTAGTTCATAAGTTATTGGTGGGGAGCCATCAAGTACAAAATATGATGTCTTCCACTTGGTGAATGTGTGTGCACTAAGAGGCATGGGATCAGCCCATCAGCACAGACAGAGCGGATTTCCATGCAGAAATCTACTGATTCTGTGCCTGTTTGCACACACACACATTCAGTAAGTGAAAGGCAGCTGATCAGTGGTTAGATGAGACACTTGGCTCAGGGATTTGCAGGGGCCCCTGGCTGCCCTGAGGTGGCCCTTTGAGTGCCGCACCCCCACACCAGTTGCAGAGAGCACAATTAAACTCTTGTTCCTACAAAAGCAGAAATTCTGATTTCAAAATCAGAATCACGGCTCTTAGTTAAAGGAACAGTAACACCAAAAAAATTAAAGTGTTTTAAAGTAATTAAAATATAATGTAATGTTGCCCTGCACTGGTAAAAGTTGTGTGTTTGCTGCAGTAACACTACTATAGTTTATATAAATAAGCTGCTGTGTAGCCATGGGGGCAGCCATTTAAGCTGGAAAAAAGGAGAAAAGGCACAGGTTACATAGCAGATAACAGATAAGCCCTATAGAATATAATGGGGCTTTATCTGCTGTGTAACCTGTGCCTTTTCTCCTTTGAATGGCTGCCCCCATGGCTACACAGCAGCTTATTTATATAAACTATAGTAGCCTTTCTGAGGCAAAACACACCCGTTGTACCAGTGCAGGGCAGCAGTGTAATTACTTTTATGCAATTTCATATTTTGATGTTACAGTTTCTTTAGCAGAAGCAGATTTTTGCAGCCCTGGTAGCCTTGCATCATGGTTGCAGTGCCCCTGGAGATTTGGCACAAACAAAGTTAATTATCCTGGAGACTATTGGACCTACAATAGTAGGCTGACAGTTATAGTTTTAAATATTTGTAGACTGTTTAGCTAAATGCTGAACTAAAGCAGGGACTTGAAGGCAGATAATATGAAATCCATTACTGCTGTAATAGAAAGTAACACTGCACTATTATATCTTGTGTGGGATGATAAAAATGGTGTACGTCTAGTACTGACAAGTCAACCAAATAATACACGCAGAGCATTTTTCAAACATAAAACACATGCATGAATAATAGAAACAGTGCCTTTATCTACAAATATTTATTATAACACTTGGATATAACTACAGGAAGCCCTTGGCACTCATAGAAAATATTGATTCACTGTTAGGGTACAAAATTTATACATAGCAAAATGTAGGGTTTTTTTTCCTTTTACATAAAAATATTACACTAAACGGAAAGGCAACATGATAATTCCCAGCAACTACACAGAATAGAAAAAAAAATTACTGTATTTGAAGTCACTGCCTCCATTACCCATAAATGAGGACACTGGGCTAAAACGATCACCTTCATGCATCTGCTGAACGAAAAGCTAGGCTACTATTTTACATTGTCCGCTACATACAGTAAACGGCGTGTATTCAAAGGCTTTTTTTTTTTTTCTTTTTATACTTTTTTTGGCTTGTAACCAAACAAAATACCTGAACGGTCTCTGCTCACATTTCAAAAGTACATTAGGAATATCTGTGGATCATTACGTAGAGCCAGCACCTTTTTCGCTAGGTGCACAGTCTGCATTTCCTACGCCACTTTTTTTTTTTTTCTTTTTTTTAATTCAATATCCTGTTTAGGATGTGGAACCACAATAAACTACTGAAATAATGTGAGACTTACATCAACAATGTTGTACTATATCCTCAAATGCACCAATGAATATGTTTCCCCATTGTTACCTAAACTCAGACACTGTAACAATCATTATACCTTGATACCTACAGGAGGGGAGCCAGCACATACAAAATAATTTATGCTCATGTCGCTTTTTTTAATGATCAGGATCATTATACAAACACTGTAGTGTTCAAATAAAGCAGTGAAACCACGCACACACACACACACTTGTTTTTCCTGGCACTTGTGCAGTATACGTTTCAAGGGCCTTAAGTACAAAAGGCTCAAGTGTTCACATCACATTTCAAAATGGTAACACTTTATAATGTGTCCAACATGCAAATGTCTATGGCCATCTGCCAACCAACCATCTCCCACTTAGGTTCTACCATATTGTTACTGTGAAATGACCAGTTGCATACTTGGAAATGCAGTTAGCACGGCTTTTTATAAAGTGCTGCCTTTTTAAAATGTATCAAGTGAAGGGTTGTGAATATTTTGTTACACACTGGTTTTGTTAAAAAAATACAGTTCAGTAGCAGGTTTATCAATAAATCTTCTGCATGAGTGGCTTGGTGAATAAAACCTACTGGCTCCTCTGTTGCATTAGGCTGGGGAATCATTTTTATGTGTAAGAGTTAAGCTGTTCTTTTGACCGTGACTGGATATCTTGCAGCTCCTGCTCTTCTTTTGCCTTAATATCTTGGTAGACCTGCATTTTGCTCGCATCCTTTAAGTAGGCCCAGTTAGAAGACAGAATCATGAGGAAGTGGATCTGTAAGAGAAGGGTGAGCACGATTGCTAGTGAGCAGGTCAAGAGGCAAAGCAAGCGGCTTGTTAGATTACTACTAGTATTTTAACAACAAAAAGGAAGAAAATGAGAGTTAATCTGCGGTGGGGAGGTGCTCTTTAGTGACGTGTATTAATAAAAGCCTGACATGCACTTCCTATGCTACAGACTGCACAGGACAGATAAACTGCTAAGTGAGTTAGTAAGCCAGAAATAAACTAGTGCCGTTACTAGGATGCCAAATTCTGCCATAAAAAAAGCATAAAACTCCCACCAATATATTTATAATCTAACCAATACCTGTAGGTTTAAATTAATATTCCGAGATACACATATTACATATACAAGTCCAGCATATAGAATGCTGTGTGTCCATTAAATAATAAAAAGAAGTATAACTGGGTAAAAATATCTGTAAAGAACAGAAGCATGCAGCCCACAAATTAGTATTTTATTGCCATGTTTATTCAACTACAAAAATAGGTTATAAAAAGAATCCATTTTATCACTATTGCTTATTGTCTTCTCTCAAACGTACATGTGAAAAATAACTTTCCCCCCAAGTGATAATTCCACACCACAATGGCTTCCCCGCCTGAGTACCGTGCTACTTTGTGTTACGTCACATTTCTTTATATCCTTCTCTCTTTGGCCAAATGAACCTCCTAAGCATATAGGTGCCTTGGCCATGGTTCTGCTGGTCACAGGCCAATGATACTGGTTTCTATTTTTAATGTTCCTTGGAGATCTGGCTATTAAATAAACATCTGTTACATGCAATTTACTATACACATGAAATAGCAGTGTACAAAATGACACTGAAGTATTAGGGAACTAAATAACTGAATGTTACTCTGTTAGTAACCACTTGGAACCTTTTATTATGTAAACAATAGGAGTAAGATAAATTACAGTCTGTTTCACTTATTTAGAATTCCTCCTACAGTTTCCATTGTCCAGTAGATTTCACCAGACAAAAGTCTACATTTTGTAGGGAAAAACCCTCTGCACAACTGGAAAGGGAGAAGAAGAGGCCAAGTGAAGGCACGCTTGTAATAATTCCAATTCTAAGAAGGAATCAATAGCATTTCTAATTAGTAACAGAATACATAGCCAAATCTCATCCCTTACAGTATTCAAATACAATGTTTTTTTTTTATTATTAATAATATGACTTTATATGACTAAATAAGAATTGCTATTTACAAAACAAAACAAAAAACGGAAATATAATGGTAATAAATTCTAAATGCTAGACTGAGTTTTTAGTCCAGGGTGTCAGTGGTAGTTCAAGCTACAACAATGCAGTCTCAATATTTCTTTCTCTAGAACAAATTAGAATTTAGTGCAGCAATCTTCCCGACTCTTAAACTTCAAAACGGCAAAGTTATATGTGGTAGCCATCATGTAGATCAGCTGGTGGAAGAGAACACAAATAAGAGGAGAGTAAGACATGGCAAGTTCATGCCTAGTGCAGCCCTGGGCAGCGTTTAGCTTTAGCTCTTACAGACCAAGGGAAGATCAGGCTTACATTGAAACAACAGAAATGGTGCCAAGAGTTACTGGAAAACATTCAGCCCTATACATACCAGGTCACTTAGATTTAGGCTGATGTAGTTAACTGACCAAAGTTATACATCTCATTCAATGAAGAATGCTGCAATAACGAGAAACTGTTATTCTCTCAAATTTATGCTGCTGTAATGGGCGTACTGTGTGGCACTGCTGCCAGTAAGCGCTGTCCTTTCATTATTAGCAATGTATCCCATTACTCCTCTACTGTGAAACTATGGCACCTTAGGAATAGGGACAGCGTCCCTGTCATGGAGTCAAAGCCTTAAACCCCCTCAATTATTTCTATATTTGCATTTTAATAACTTCCCAGTTAAGCATACAGTTTAATAGTTACGTTTTTATTTTTATATCATTCTGCTGGGCTTATGTAACAAAATTTTTTATAAACTCTATATAAACTGGCAAAAAAAATACATGTTTACAATTTCATGTATAAATACATTTATGTCACTGAAATTGTATTTACACAGGCAAACCCAAATCCACAGGTTGAAAAGAAACCAGGATACTCTTAAGGACCATTTTGTAACACCCCCTTAGGTCTACAGTAGATTGCAACCCCACCCTTACTTTGTTCCATTGTGAAATGATTTATTCTGGGATGTGAATTCCCTTTCCACAAAATATGTGCTCCACCTGCTACGGAAAGCAGAGGGACTTCAAGTCTCAGAATCAATCACCTCACAATGGAACAAGGTAAAGGAGGAGCTGCATTACACTGTGAGTCTAAGGGGCAGGAAATGGTTCTTAAAAGTATAATGGTTTCCTTTTAGTCTGTGGAATCAAATATGTCTGTGTAAAAATGTACACTCGTATATTTTTGGTTGACTTTCAAATAGTATTTATGCACCTTTTCTACATAAGCCAAACTGAATTAACTTATGTTAATAAGTAATATGTAATAAAAAGAGGGGCACATTTTACCTTTAAGTGATGCTTTTAGGACTGGTGTTAAAGAATATACCCTATTTGGGAAGTTCTTAAAGTTATTCCCATTCTACAGTTAAATTACCACTGTTTGTACATGGCCTGATTTTCTTATACTGGGAAGCTGCACATAATGGTAGGGAGTAACAAAAAGTACATAGGTGGGAATATGCCCACACAGTCAAGAAAAAGACACAGCGCTATAAAGGTTACAGTAGCTCAATAGAGAGTGGTATGACAACATGCTGTACTACAAAGACATTATACTCCCACATTATATTCCTATTTTCTTAAATCTAGTTTTCCAAGCCACAATTTGCTAGCTACATTTCCACATCCTTGGCATATTACTGAAATAGCTGTTCTTCTAAACCACCTGTGTGCAACAGATACTGTAAGGGGTTGGATGCCATAGCTTGAGATCCAGCTGAGCAACATTGCCATTATTATGTGACTGGAAACAGGATCTGCACTAGTTGCAGCGGAGAATTTGATGCATTTCTATTTTCACCCAGCAAAAAGGAATTTGGGCAAGCACTTTTACAAAAAGCAAAGAGTTAAAATGCTTCTCATGCTTAAGATAAAATCACTTTTGGAAGGGAGGTGAAATTCTGATTTGCTGGAATAGCTATTACCTTACTAGCCTAAGAAAGTCAGACAAGGATGATACTTACCAAGGCAATGACAGTTGCCCCAGCTCCAGCACAAGCCACAATAAAGAGGTGATAGGACATGTAGAACTAAAGGAATGAATAATCAAACAGAAAGGACAATTAGGTATTATTAAAGAATGGACTGCAACAGGCATAAACTCATGTAGAAGAAAAGGTGCCACCATCTGGTCCCAGCTTAGACAGGACAGATTCTGAAAGCTAAAGTTCTACATGACACATTCACCATGCCCTAACTTGCCCCTAACTAACCCCTTTCCATGCCGTCACTGCCCATTTTTCCTGCAAAACTCAGATGTTAGGGTTCTGCAACATCTGTAGTGACATTGACTGACAAACTAATGTAGCACTACATCACTGACATTGGTAGGGTTTTTTCTGTATGCATTTTTATAGCTCCGCTTATTATGGCTTTACGATCAGTGTAAAATAGTCTTAGAGTTACCCAACCATTCTAGGGGATATCATAGGTTTTAGGTGATCTTATAAACTGTAGGGAAAGCCTACTGGCATGTAGGTTCTTTAAAGGACCAGCATATGTGGACTTAAGCAGAAAATAACTGCTCTTATTCAGCATGTATTCAAAAGTTAGATAGTATTTTTTGCACCAGCTCTATATGGGACAAAATGTTTCCCCACAAAACAGTAATATAAAAAGAAGTTCTCTTTGGTATTTAGAACTACAGCAGCCATTAGATAATGCACGCTAAGGAAAAGTATTTGAAGAAAGAAAAGAGGATGGGAGTGGACAACTATCGTATTTACTTTTCACTGGGGCATATAATCACAATTTCCATGCATAGGAATTTTCTTGAGATAAAAATACCTCATTGCTATTGCAGATTTGTTCCAAAGCTTGCCCACATGCTTTTCCAGGTAAAGCATTCCATGGAATGATACCTACACAGACAAGAGAAAGCAAATCGTTACAAAGCCTCCTTTCTGCACATTCCTTCCTCTACCCTTCCACCCACTTGCCATCTGTGTTCCTTTCCGTGCACCCACACAGAAAGTGATTGCTTTGATGCTTGGAAAGATGACATTTTCAGCAGTGCGCCTAATATGCCAGCCCATGCTTCTAACTCAGACAGCTCTCGGTGTGAAAAGCTGCAGAGACCCAATGGGCCTGCAGAGTCTAAAGAAATCACATTTACTTGCGGTAAAAAAAAAAAAAAAAAAAAACATTTTTATTGTCTATCACAAGAAAGGTCAGGCTAAAAAATCATACTAATGTAAAAATATGCACTGGCCAATGGCTTTTGTAGCTGCTACCAATACAATTCCAGTATCCCCTGCCTCCCTGAGAGCTATGGTTTAACACAGCTATGTTATCCCTAGAATAACAGCTGTGCTTCAAACGTGCTTCATTCTAAAGGAACAGCAGCAAATATTAAGTAATACAATAAATATTATAGTAATACAACTTCCCCATCTTCAGAAAACATAGTGGTCTAGAGATCTCTTCTTCACTGTAAAGTGAAGTGGGCAGCTTCCTGGCCATACAGGACACCTGTTCTACCTGGACTTTCTTATTCACTGGTGCCTCACAGGATGTTTCTCAGTATTTCAGGTCTTGTAGTCCCTCTATTAGAGTATAATTACTGTATCTGCATCACTTCAGGAGTCACTGTATTTATCTCTACTTAGTATTAATACCTCCAGTACTTCAATGAAAGTCCAGTCACCAGGGGAACAAGCACCACATGGTTCCTAAAATGTTTTCCAAATATCAATAACCAGGTGCGTAGAGATAGATCAGATAACAGTAAGAAAAGGCACCAGTAGCCTCACTAAAGCAGGGACTGCAAAAGCAAATGCACTTACTACAGAATGATATAGGTTAGTGCACATTTGGGTGGTATGTTTACATGAACCTGTCAAATTGTAGCCTGTAGAAGAGAAATTCTATAGTGCAGTTCAAGGGATGTGTGTTAATAATAGAAATATTGTACTATAAAATGCTCACCAAATTGCCGGATATCCACACATATCT
Source organism: Xenopus tropicalis (assembly GCF_000004195.4). NCBI lineage: Eukaryota > Metazoa > Chordata > Amphibia > Anura > Pipidae > Xenopus > Xenopus tropicalis. The sequence goes on along the minus strand of NC_030678.2, from coordinate 105,717,778 downwards.
GATCGGCTGTGGTGGTCAGATTTGTAGGCAAAGCTTTGATAACTTCACAAGAGGACCACATATTGTAGAACATGAAAACAGGAATGGCAGAAAAGCCAAAGACACCAAGCCAGGCCACTCCCAGAATATAGGTAAGGAAAACGAACTGGGGGTGAAAGAAAAATTTAATGCAGATTTAATTGTGGGTCACAAAATATTTAAACTCAATCAACAATTTACAGACTGACCAATTATTAAATAAAAAATATTCAAAGAAATAGGATACTTCCAGTTTGAAAAAGTGTCATAAATGTCATTGCTAGCATGTAAAAATGTGATCATTTTAATACTCTTTTTAGTTTGGACAGAAATACAGAAAGGGAGAATACACTCAATATAGCATGTCGAGACTGTACAAACTTGTGTTTATTTTTAAGTTGAGATTTGACAAAGGTTCTTGTATTTTTTTCTTTTTGGTATTAATTTCTTGCTAAAATCAGTAAAGCTCAGTGCTGGTAAAGCGTTTTACAACAATGGCTCAACCCCCAAAAATAAAGTGGCAGATTTCCAGTCACTCACCATTCCACTGATGCATCGTCCACAGGCTGTAGTTTTAAATTCACTATGTAGCTCCTTCACTGCACTAGTGGTATAGAAGCCTTCTGCTAATAATATAATTCCATACAAGAAGAAAAAAGATGCAATTCCATAGATGACGTACTGCATTAGCTGTATTCTGCAAAGGAGAAAGGAAAACTGTAACGAATCTCGTCAGGTCATGCAAACATTTAGATTATCCTATAACCAGGTACATTTAGCCCTGCCCCCCCCTGATACAGGAAATAGCTTTCCTCCATGCTTAATGGAAAAAGTACAACTTAGAAGTTTATTGTTTATTTTGACCTTTAAAGGGTTATTACGAAAAAACATATTGGCGTGGCTGTGTGCACAGGAAGGCATTACCTCAGTCAGGCATGCACCAAATCCAAACCCTTTATTACATGTGGCTTTAAAGCTCTGTACAATAGAACATGATGACTTTGTTCAGAGGTTGCAATACGCAAATTAAGGCTCGGGTTCAGTATTGTAAAGAAAAAAAATTTGTGGCTTTGGTGTATTATGGTTGCCTACATATGTGAAAGGGGCTTGGTGCAAAGATGGAGGGCTGTACCACAGTATGAGGGAAACTAGCAAGGAATGTGGGTATAGAAAAACTCACCAGCACACCCTGGCTCCTCCAAAAAAACTTTCGCCTGGTGCACAGTATCAAGAGGGAATGGCACCCTCCAATCCAACTTCAAACATAGATGCTGGTACAGCAAGGCAGTTGTAAGCAGGAAAAACCTGCACCTTTATTTAGTGCAACACTTTGTTGCACTAAATAAAGGTGCAGGTTTTTCCTGCTTTTAACTGCTTTGCAGTGCCAGCAAATATGTTGTTTGAAGAAATTAGCAAGGAACCAGTCCCTCCTTGTTTCTCTCATACAGTGGTACAGCCTATCATCTTTGACAGCCTTGCTGTGACACCAACAGGTATGACGCTTTATATTTAACACGGATTGTATTTTGCTATAACCAGAACCCATTTTATAATGATAAGGATCTTAAAGTGCTCTTGGGTTTACCATGGTTTCTTTTGCCCTCCGAATAAACATCAATGTGATTTACTACTTACTTGTTACATTGTAAGGTCATTCTATATATGTTAACATATCACTAACACTGCAATTTTGTTACTCTTTTGTTTTTGCCATTTGATTTATATTTGCTTTTAGTCTCTTTCCCATCATATGCTCACTCTTTTTGAAGGGGGGGGGGTGGCATGTAGTGTTCTACTTCACTTTTTGTGGACATATTATTTGTTTGCCTTTACATCACTTTCCATGGTCATGACATCACTATGTCTTGTCCAACACTGTATATTAAGGTCGGTTTACCTTTGTATGTAACTTTGATAAAGGCTGGGATACTTCAGTTCTCTTGCCTACAATAAAATAATTTGAAGTCCCGAGTGCACAATATCTCTCTCATTAGTGCAAACCAGCCCCCCTAAAGATATGACGCTGATCAACAGTTTCATAGAGATCACCAAAACACTGCGGGTTCTTTCAAATAAACTGTAATAGTGCATCATCAAAAGAGGCTGCACTGCTATTTCATTTAAGTGTTAGGACAGTAAAAAATAATTTTTACCACTTACACTTCAGTCAGAAGGACATGATCACTGGGGTTTGAAGAGAAGTGCTGTTCAAGTATGGCTACTGTTCCCGTAAGTGCCACATGACCACAGCCACAGAAGAGTGCCACACCAGAGAAGCAAAGAATTGTGGCCACCAGTGAAGCATATGGAACTCCTCCCAGGCACTTGATGCAGCATTCAAAGCAACCTGCACAACAAAAGGGCACCGGTTAGACAAAAGTGCTGACAATAGCAAAACACAAATACATACGGCAAGAATTGTGTCAGCACGAAGTGCAGCTGCACTGTGAATGTAGGTCAGTTTTAACCAGAGACAAAGAAAGCAATGTTGAGAATTGGAAAAAAAAAAGGTTACAGAAATCTATAGGGAAGAAACAATGTTGAGAACCATGACAGATGTACTTGACTGTACTCCCAGGAACAAAATATCTGTGTTTGGATTTCAACAGCAACAGAACCTTTACTCTAATATAACATGTGCACACAATGCTGCATTATGTGTTAATGTCATTCAATGTGAATTCACCACTAAACCCATTCTGCAAGTGCCCATATACTAGCTAGAAGCTGGTATCCCCTATTGCCTTCTAAATGTAACATTATGTGAAAAGCTGTATGTGGAGGCTGCCAACTACTGTGTGACCTGGCATTTTTGTTGTACAGGTCCCATACAGATATGGGACCCGTTATCCAGAATGCCCATGACCTGGGGGTTTTCCAGATTGTTACACTAAAGAACGCCTTCCTTGGGACAACATATGGCAGTGAGATAGCATTTGCAAGCAGCTGTTCCTTGTAATATTTGGTGTAAGTGGTTTGGCCCTTAAAGGTCAACTACCTTAACACAACTCATAAAATGGTAAATTCTTCAAATCTCCACTCAAATAGTTATCCAGGCATTTATATAGGGAATAATGTAGCCCCCTATTGTAAAATATGACCATATTAGAAGTCACAACAAAGTTCTATGAAAGGCACAAGGCTGCAGGACACACACTTTTTATACAGGTCATAGAACTAGCAACTGCTGTGTGCTGCAATCTTTTTGACAACTAAATCAACATTAGATGGGAAAGGGGGACTAACGAGTTAATAAAACCCACATGGATTTAGCCCAAAGCATTTAACAAGGGCACTGCAATTATATTGCTGATTTTATGTGTTACAGAGCTAATAGATCTTTGCCTGGCTTTGCTGAGGGACTAACTCATTGATTTTACTACAGAAGGCACACTAAATGTACGTATGTGTAACAGTTGTGGACATTTCAGTTTAATAGAATTCCAGGGACCCGAGGGCACAAAGCCCATCCTCTCAGCCAAGAATTTATTTTGTTGTTCCACTTATGTTCAATGAAAATGTATATAAATGCTGATGTGCTATTATGCCATGTATTAAGGCCACAAACATTACATCTGGGGAAACTGAGAAAGTGTAACACAAAACAGCCACTAAAATTTTTTTTTATCTGGGGCAGAAATTAATACATGGTTTTTGCATAAAGACACTTAAAAGAAATACTGGATATTATTAACATACTGATCTCACATAATCGAAATTCAGCCATCTGTTGTCTAGCCAGGGGTACAAAGCCTAATTGACGATGTCATATTGAAACACTGCAGTCATCAAACATTTATGTTAAAAACGACACAGATTCAGAATTAAGGATCCCCTTTTAACTAACAATATAACAAGACAGGCCTATCTACAAAGCCATACACATTTTATATATCCAAATACATTGCCAATATTTTGTAATATGTGTGCCAGTCTGTATTTGACCAACAAAATACATAACATTAAATTAAAATCTATTAATACCCAAGAGGAAGTTCAGACACTTCAAACATGAAATGTTGATTAGAAGGCCTACATATTTACAATTTAATGGCTCTCTAAGATTTTATATTTAAATGATTGTACCATTCCCTGACCCAGGCAACAGCATCAAATAAATGCAAGTTATATTAAGATCTGTGCAAAATGAATATGCCAAGTTATACTGAGAAAGGTGGTAGATTGGTTCCCAAGACCCAAATAGCTAAAAAATACATTTTCCATTTTAGCCATCTTCACTAAAAATTTTTTTAGACTAATAGTGTACAACTCTAGCCAATAGCCAGATGTGGCCCTCCATTTCCTTTAAAAATAACACCTTTATTGACCTAGTTCTTCTGATGGGATTTCATAAACTTGGCAGATATCTAGTGGATGTCTAGTTAGATATCCATTAGGCAGGCCATAGTTTTGCCACAACACACGCTCAATAGCTACTAGTTTGGAAGGGAGCAACAGAGATGGCAGCTAATATTGGCCTCTATACTACCTGTGCCTAGGAAAGCCCAGTCATTTTAAAGAAAATAATATCCAATCATATGCTTAATGTGTTGCGGATTTATAAATACCAGGAAATAATAATAACACAAGGAATCTTTTTAACATTTATATACTATATGGACAAAAAGGGAGCATAAAATTTACAGCATAGCACATGTATTTATATACCTTTAAATACATAATGGGCCTAATCCCAGGAATGTGTCTGCTCCATTTCTTACTGGTGTAACAGCACACATTTTAATTTCAGGGAAAAAAACAACAAATACAACAATTAACCTACTTCTATAAAGCAGACAACCCTTTCATTAGGATTAAAAAGCAGGTGATACTATATCAACCGCATTTAACCATGGGCCAGTAACTGCCTCTGCACTTTAGTTAGTAACAGTGCCATTCCATTAACAAAATGTCATACACAGAAAATGCAATTACACATCATGAACTAGACTCATCATGCATCTTTCTCAACTCATAATTACTCTAGTTGAGTCATTTAATGATCAGTTTTTAGGGTTGGACTTCACTGACCATCTGCTTTCAGTCAGCCGCCTACTAACTTAATTAAATCCCAAAAGAGCTATGTCCGACCCAAGAAACAGCTTGAGAGCTCAGCTCTCGCTTTCAGTGCCATGGTAAGCATATTATATGAGTACTGGGACCGCTATGGATGTAAGTAGCCCAATTCAATAAAAGTAAATAAAGTTAAAATGAAGTCAATAGCCGTTTAGCACTTCACTGATTACTATAACCTTTCAATTAGGTTATTCAGCTTCTGCGTATGCGAAATAGCAAATCAGATTATAAATGTTTTTGCCTTTCAAAAAGGAAATTTCATTTTATACTCTGTTCAGCACTGCCAGCCAGGAGCTACTCTATCTCATGGTGTATTCTACTGTTCTGTCTTCTGTGATGCGTTCTCAGGCTGGAGCCTACAAACAACAAATGGGTAGTGTACGGTAGAACACCTAAAATAAGAAAACCAACTTCTCATTGCATCACGTTCTTAGATCATGGTTTGGTAGGAACATGTAAATGAAAGTGATCTGAAAAGAAAATCAGACAGACACACTCTCACTGAAAGAAAGGGGCATGGAACATTGTCACTGCTGGTGTGGACTGGTCAGGGCAGTGAATGGCACTTTTCTTAACAAGATATCTTCTCTAGGATATCCAATCTATGCATAGGTTTTCTTCTCTACTAAGGACAATTATGCTTTAAAATGTCAATTAATTTGATTGCATGTAATCCTTTGGCTAGCCTTCTGTATAAGGGGAATACATAAATACATATTATACATACATATATGCATGAGGCCGCAAGTAAAACACATTATTAGTACCGATCCAGGTTGATCATGGGAAAATGCCTTCCTTCGCATTTTCCCAGATATTTGCGAGTGATGTGTTTTACTTGCAACAATCCAAAGCTTTAGCAAGGGGAAGACATATTGAGGATATTTGTCACCCATGGTAGCCCAGATACATTGCAAGTGGCAAATCTCCTTGTGTGCAATTGCCTTAAAGGAAGAATTTAAATTGCAGATAATAGGGAGTATAATTAAACAGAAGTACAGCCATCTTTGCAGAGGCACATGCATTATATAACTTCCTGGCTATTTAGAGCCTGCGGGCCAAGGACAGAGTTATACAAAGAAACAGTTTTAGATTTGCACCTACATTGTAAATCTAATATATTTCTTTCCAGAAGAACAAACAAAACTGTATGTGGGGAGGGCCTACAGGGTCCCATTAATGGGATCATTGCCCTGATTCACCAGTTCTTTAAGGCAGCACAGTACATAGCATATAAATAGTATGAACTATTAAGTAGTACGATATGAAGAATGTTTAGACTACAACTTGTGCATCTTGCTCCTCAGCCTTTCTTGGATATAGACATATCCAGTCTTTGATGAATCCTAATTTGTTTCCTATTCATCCATATTTGACCTTGGTCTGTTACATGGACTGACTCTTTACTGCTTGCCTTGCCCTATGTCAGGTTTAGGTCAGGGCAGGCAGTGAAGGACCAAAGTACACATAACAGGCAATCAGATTATGTACTCTTGCTCCCTTTCTGGACCTTAGCACAGTTGAGAGAATGCCATTCAATCTGAATATGACAGGGTTACTGGCTCCACAATGGCACAGTTGAAGAAAGCCGATTGCTGAAATCAGTGCAATACTCATCCTATTTTTGTCTCTACTTATACCCTTACACATTTACAAGCTTAACAATTTTTTTGTTTTTGACATGAGCTAGTTCATTTAGGCTTATGTAGAAAAGGTGCATAAACACTATACGAACTACCAAAAATATTTTATTTGAATACATACATGTCTGATTTCACAAACTGAAAGGAAACCATGTCTCCTAATCTTGTCTATCCCCACATCTTTTGTCTCCCCTTCTCGTCATATGCTCTTTTTGTCTTTTTTTGTCTCTCTTTACCTTGTTTTGGTTATTGATTGCTTTGTATGTAAAGCTGTATATTCACTGTATACACTCATTTATTGTATAGTGCTGTGGAATATGTTGGCACTTTATAAATACATAGTAATAATGATAATAACTATTATAGTCTGTCAGTTTGCTTGCTGGGGACCAGTTCCTTGTCCCCTTAGGCTCACAGCATTATCTAGCCCCTCCCTCATCTTGTTCCACTGTGAAGTAATACATTTCACTGTGTGTGGAGCACAGATTCTGAGGAAAGCAGAGATTTACAAGTCCCAGAATCTATCACTTCACAATTGAACAAGATGAGGGAGGGGCTGGATCATTCTGTGAGCCTATTGGGAGATGGGAAAATAGTCCCTGCAATCACAGGCAGACCATCATGGTTTCCTTTGAATCTGTGAAATGAAACATACCTCTACTGCTTTATTATTTTTCACCCTTTATCATGATATACTATTGTAAGACCTACTCCATGCACAGACCTCAAACTTACCTTCCTTCTGTTACAGTCATAAAAAAAATCTCAGCAAGGACTAAAAACCCTGTTGGGAACAAGTCTCTTAATTTTCCTCTAATATGGCATCAAAATAATAATGATTTTTACTTCACCGCACACTGGCAGTTTCATGGATGAACTGCCTATTAATAAAGCTTCAAAAATTTTCCAGAGAAGCCTATGGACAAAGTAGTTTTTAAAAGGATTCTGTCATGATTTTTATGGTGTACTATTTATTTCTAAATTACACTGTTTACATAGCAAATAATGCACTCTAACGTTTACAATTTTTATTCTTGAACCAACAGATGTATTTTTTTAGTAGTAATATTGGCGTGTAGGCAGCCATCTCAGTGCTTTGTGCCTTAGTCTGAGCTTTTAGAAAGAGCTAGGGCTACACATTAGAACTACTTTCAGGTAACCTATTGTTTCTCCTACTCCCATGTAACTGGAGGAGTCCCAAGCCAGACTTGGATTTCTTACTATTGAGTGCTATTCTGATATCTACTGGGAGCTGCTATCTTGCTACCTTCCCATTGTTGAAAGGGAAGGGGGTGATATCATTCCAACTTGCAGTTCATCACCCTGGGAAGTGAAGAATATGGCTAGTCCAATGTGAAAATTAAATATAAAAAAAACTCTCTGCGTTTTTGACAAACTTATATCAATGCAGGATTCTGCTGGAGAAGCTCTATTAACTGATGAGCTTTGAAAGAAAACATGTTTTCCCATGACAACTATTCCTTTAATGTACTACTGGAATTGTTAAAGTAAAATCACCATGTATGCTTTCAGCATCTATGCCATCTCCTAGTTCATCCACTGCTCAAGTCTCTGACTTTGAGGGAAGTTAATATGAATGTTGGCTACAGAGAGTATATGATAAATAGCAGTTGCAAACAATATTGCCTAAACATTTGTGGGAGATATATCTAATAAACTATGCTAGAGTCCCTTTAACCTGACAGAACAGAAGATCTTATTTATAAATGGCTACCATCTAATGGCCAAGCAGGACTCTCAAAGTACTGTGTGCCTGGGTTCTGGCTACATACAAAAAAAAACAACACATTTTTTGGTGGGGGTGAATTAACGCCAAAAATATATGTTTTCTCCATAGATCTAACATTTAGTAAATAAATGCTCTTCTTCTCCAAATGCATAACTCCCACATGATACATGTGTAATTTCGCCAAAAGGTTCTCCTGCTCAAAATCCATCTTTGAAAGCAGTTCCCTTCAGGGATATGTAAAGTTGCATCTCCTTTTGCTAGAGATCTGCTGTGGCAGGATGTTGGAATAAAAACCATGCTATAACATCTGTCCCTAGCGACAAGCACCATCTGGTAACCCCTTCCCAACCTCACACTTAGCATCTTTAAAACACTCTTTTCCAAAATACAGCTCTTGGCTGCAATGACAGTACTTCAGGCTCATTTGTCTGTCTGTATACGCTCAGTTCTCTCAACTGGAGACTGCCTATTGAATTTCCTTCTCTCAGTCACATACACCATATTATCAGAAAGTTAAAAAAATAAAAATCTTGTGACAAAACACATGCCTCACAGCTCATAGATCAGCCAACCCTGCTTGATGTGATTATATATACTAACAAGCCTTGTAGCTGTCATATTATATAAACACGCTATTGGACCAGTGAGATAACAGACTTTCGGCACAGTTTGAAGGGTGAGTTGTAGGCAGAAAGTGATAATTAACACTATGCAGGGGAACAAGGCCGCTCCCTCAATCATAATAACACTGACTGTAGAAAGTGCTTCCAGAAGACCAACTATCATTAAGTTTTGAATTCACAGCAGAACATAAGGGCATTCTCTGTAAATATGCTCAGTTCTGTGCTTTGTCAAACAACATGACAAACTCCACATCCCTCAATATATATTTATTATCTTCCCAAGCTGATGCAGTGTTGCTGGTGTTTTTTTTATAAAGAATACAAATATACAGATAGGTAAGATACCCTCTTATCCTAAATCTTCATAATCTAAGGCTTGCTAAATTAGTGAGGTTTTTTTCCAAACAATTGTAATGTTAAACCCCTTATTTTAGCTGATCAATCAGGTGAAAATCCATATCAGAAAGTGATAGGAAGGAGAGAATGTGGTTTTCTGGATTTTTTTTAGCATTATAGTGAAATTACAGTTTTCTAGCACAAACACCAGTTGTTTTTGTTATGAATATATGGCTGGTGAAATAATTTACACTGTGGTGATGTTTTGCAATGTAGGCTGTGGAACAGATTTACGTGGGGGTGAAAAGCAGTACTGAACATATTGCAGTTATCAAACAGCAGTGTGACTAAAATGCATTTTACTCCTAATGGGTGACTACTGGTTTTTACACCAAAGAGGGTGTGCTGTGTTTCATGTGTTCTTCAGCAAATCTGGATAAAATCCATCCTATGTGCTTTAATACCTACCATAATTTATACAACCAAAACATACAGGTCACCTATCTCCATCCACCCTTTGCATCATGTCAAATGTGTGAAGTCAGAGGATATTTTTCTATGGTCTATGGCATACCCTAAGGGGCACATTTACTAAGCCACGAACGGGCCGAATGCGTCCGATTGCGTTTTTTTCGTAATGATCAGTACTTTGCGATTTTTTCGGAAAAATGTCGCGACTTTTTCGTTACTAATACGATTTGTGCAAAAAAACGCGAGTTTTCCGTAGCCATTCCGAAAGTTGCGCAAAATCTGGCGATTTTTCGTAGCGTTAAAACTTGCGCAAAAAGTTGCGATTTTTTCGTAGCGTTAAAACTTGCGCGAAACATCGCACCTTTAAAGTTTTAACGCTACGAAAAAGGTGCAACTTTTCGCGCAAGTTTTAACGCTACGAAAAAATCGGCAGATTTTGCGCAACTTTCGGAATGGCTACGAAAAACTCGCGTTTTTTCACGCAAATCGTATTGGTAACAAAAAAGTCGTAAAGACGCCGAAAAAATCGCAAAAAATACGAAAAAGTCGCAAAATGTTCGTTTTCAAATCGGAATTTTTCCAATTCGGTTTAGATTCGTGTCTTAGTAAATGTGCCCCTAAGTGTGCAAGCCAAACATCCATGCTGTCATATTATCATCCAAAAGTTCAAAAAGGTCAACTGTGTGTGTGCTCCATACCCAATGTTGCCTAAAAAGGTTCATCCAATGGAGGCCAACCTCCTCCATTTGAACACGAGTGTTTTTCTGCAAAGCATTACTGTATCTTGATAAGGCTCTTCCATGCCCATCTTATGATATTCCCTGGGTGCTCCCATGCCACACTTTGCCATGGCATATACGTATGACTACACCCCTTTATTATATTTAGCTTATATGAAAACACTGTTAAACTCTGAAATGCACAACTGTCTACTCTTTAGCTGGTGATCGCCTGTTACTTTGGACAATGAGCACTTAGTCTGAGGCCACAGACTAAATGACCAACTTTGCCCCAAAATCAGGCTTTTAGTTATACCAAGTTTTCTAATTTGAACATCCAAATGCATTATTTTAAAAGCTGACATATGTGCAGATAATCATAGTTTGGCCTGATACTGACCCCACTGCATGGAAAACCTGAGCAGCATTATTTTCATTGCTGAGAACACAAACATGCTGTCATAGCTCTGTGCTTTACAAAGTGCATCAGAACATATTCCCCAAAGCTTAAAGCATTTCATTCATTCAATTATAGCACGTCAACCCAATGCTCTTCCACATACACACGTTTATTACTTGTTAAAATTAAGCCGCTTAGTCTATGTTCTTGTAACTACAAATAAAACAGTACATAGCATTTCTGGACCCCAACTTAAACCTTGGAGAAATCAGCTATAGGAGAGGTTTTCAAGAGTAACTTTTTGCACCTGAATCAGGAGGAATGGGAACAAATGTGCCAGTTTTCTACAATAAAGGAAAATTAGATCTTGCATGATTTGATTAAAATAACCAAATCTGTGCCTAGGCTTTGGTACAGGGAACTAAGAAGACGTGATTAAAACAACACCTTCCATTGGTGCTCTAGAGGAGACTTGGTTTGGGAGTGGTGGTTTTAAGGGAAGAGGGAGGCAGCTGTATCCTGAGTGAAAGCCATGGGCTTATTCAGGGCTATGGAGTCTTTACATAAATCTTTTGACTCTTTAGTTTATGCTACCTCTGTTTTTAATATACTAATGTATTTTCCATGTTGTTTGAAAGAACACAACATGCAAGGTATTTCATCACTGCCAAAGCTCAGCAATTTTAAAGCTATATGAAGATGATGTCCGCTTTTGAGAACAAACCAAAAAACTACTGGGTAGGAAGCTGACGCACTACTTTATTGGCCATTCAAGTCACTGCCAACATGAATAAGGATACTGTTAAAGTTTGGGTCTAAATCTATAACTAAGCCTAAGTCATTGTTGCTTTTTATTTTAATTATTAAAGAAACTACAAACATTCCTGAAACCTAAAGTTTAAACAAAAGGCAAAAATGAAAACAATAAGGTTATAATAGCTCAGCTGGACTTCACACTAGTGAAACAACTATGTAATGTGCTTTATTCTTACAGCAGAGAAGTTCTTCAAATTAATTTGGAGTCGGTACATTTCTGCTGACTCTGACTCCAGGTACCTAAAAATGCTTCTGACTCTGAATATGCTCTGGGCTTATTTGGCATTATTCTGGCAGTTCTTTTTTATTTACAAATCAACAGTTCCGCTAATATTTGAACATAGAAAAAAATGTGACATTATTTGCAAAATATTATGATGCAGGTTCTACCCAAACAAGCTGTTTTGAAACAGTCAGTGAACCTAAATCTGATTTGTGAATTTATTTTCTTTAACTCATCTACAATTAGTATAGCTATTGGTATATATAGTTGATATATGTGAGTGCGAACTAGGTCGCTAAAAGTGTCTGTATATACTTGCACTGGTGTTTGTTTGGAGGGGTTAAATTTTACATACAGTGGTGTGAAAAACTATTTGCCCCCTTCCTGATTTCTTATTCTTTTGCATGTTTGTCACACAAAATGTTTCTGCTCATCAAAAACCGTTAACTATTAGTCAAAGATAACATAATTGAACACAAAATGCAGTTTTTAAATGAAGGTTTACGTTAAGGGAGAAAAAAACTCCAAATCTACATGGCCCTGTGTGAAAAAGTGATTGCCCCCCTTGTTAAAAAATAACTTAACTGTGGTTTATCAATTTCAATTTTCAATTTCAATATCAATTTCTGTAGTCACCCCCAGGCCTGATTACTGCCACACCTGTTTCAATCAAGAAATCACTTAAATAGGAGCTACCTGACACAGAGAAGTAGACCAAAAGCACCTCAAAAGCTAGACATCATGCCAAGATCCAAAGAAATTCAGGAACAAATGAGAACAAAAGTAATTGAGATCTATCAGTCTGGTAAAGGTTATAAAGCCATTTCTAAAGCTTTGGGACTCCAGCAAACCACAGTGAGAGCCATTATCCACAAATGGCAAAAACATGGAACAGTGGTGAACCTTCCCAGGAGTGGCCGGCCGACCAAAATTACCCCAAGAGCGCAGAGACAACTCATCCGAGAGGCCACAAAAGACCCCAGGACAACATCTAAAGAACTGCAGGCCTCACTTGCCTCAATTAAGGTCAGTGTTCACGACTCCACCATAAGAAAGAGACTGGGCAAAGACGGCCTGCATGGCAGATTTCCAAGGCGCAAACCACTTTTAAGCAAAAAGAACATTAAGGCTCGTCTCAATTTTGCTAAAAAACATCTCAATGATTGCCATTGCTTTTGAGAAAATACCTTGTGGACCGACGAGACAAAAGTTGAACTTTTTGGAAGGTGCGTGTCCTGTTACATCTGGCGTAAAAGTAACACAGCATTTCAGAAAAAGAACATCATACCAACAGTAAAATATGGTGGTGGTAGTGTGATGGTCTGGGGTTGTTTTGCTGCTTCAGGACCTGGAAGGCTTGCTGTGATAGATGGAACCATGAATTCTACTGTCTACCAAAAAATCCTGAAGGAGAATGTCCGGCCATCTGTTCGTCAACTCAAGCTGAAGCGATCTTGGGTGCTGCAGCAGGACAATGACCCAAAACACACCAGCAAATCTGAATGGCTGAAGAAAAACAAAATGAAGACTTTGGAGTGGCCTAGTCAAAGTCCTGACCTGAATCCTATTGAGATGTTGTGGCATGACCTTAAAAAGGCGGTTCATGCTAGAAAACCCTCAAATAAAGCTGAATTACAACAATTCTGCAAAGATGAGTGGGCCAAAATTCCTCCAGAGCGCTGTAAAAGACTCGTTGCAAGTTATCGCAAACGCTTGATTGCAGTTATTGCTGCTAAGGGTGGCCCAACCAGTTATTAGGTTCAGGGGGCAATTACTTTTTCACACAGGGCCATGTAGGTTTGGATTTTTTTTCTCCCTAAATAATAAAAACCCTCATTTAAAAACTGCATTTTGTGTTTACTTGTGTTATCTTTGACTAATAGTTAAATGTGTTTGATGATCAGAAACATTTTGTGTGACAAACATGCAAAAGAATAAGAAATCAGGAAGGGGGCAAATAGTTTTTCACACCACTGTACTTGAGTCTTTTTTCCACCCAACTATGTATGTATGTATGTATGTATGTAACAAACAATTCTATACTGTTTCAAAGAGTCACATTTTTAAACCACCGAATCTCTTAGATCCAATAATAAGAACAGGGCCTTAAAGAATAGATAAACCTTTTTTTTCCCCCTCTCTCTAAATTGACTTTATATAGTGCTCATTATAACATACCGTTCTCCCTGCACTCAGTCTCGTGCAGATTCTGTATCATAAGCAGTTCAACTTCAGCTCTCTCAGCTACTTCCTAGTCTAGCATGAAGCTCCACCCCCTTTTCTTTGCTGAGCTCTTCTCTCTTGGACTGTGCAGGTGGTCAAAGAGGTGCCTCTCCTCCAATGGAAATCAATTAGGTGTGCGCAGTAGGCACCTCTTCAACCATCTTCACAGTCAGAGAGAGGAAAAGAAAAAAGTGGGTGAAGCTTCATGTTAGAACACAAACTGTAGAATAACACAAAATGCAAAGCATTCTGGGGGTTTCAGTTCAACAGCTGCTTGGATGTCCCTACATAAGGCTTCCTTGTAAATGGAGGGCATTAGTTTCTTTGTGTAGTGCATTTGTTTTTAGGTGCTTTACTAAATTTGTTCCAAATACTTCATATACGTAATAGACTTGCAGAATTATACCCAAATAATTGAGGCCTTTACACTAAAATTGTACAACATTAGCACAAATATTTAAAAAATAAATAAATAAAAACAAAAAATAAAATTGTTTAATAAATGCAATATGCATAAAGTAGAATTTGAAAGTAAACACGAAAACAATATATTTTGTAAAATCAGATACTAAATTGTGTGTAATTATGAGCAATAGATCTAAATAAAAATAGCAGTCTCACAAAACATGAATACAAACACATCAATGTCTCTTGCTTTCAAAGACCATTTTGTCCAAAGCATCACCAGAACCCCTTTGTTCAACACAGTAGAATAAAAACATTTTTGTCCTCGGGCTTGTGAACAGCCGTTGCTATGGAAACAAGTTAATAACGGCCCAGCAACTTGCTCAGAGCTGCCTGTGATTCTGGCTGCGGATTTAACACATTCACAGAAGGAAAAGCTGCTGAAACAAGGGGTGAGGTTATTCCCCGGGGAACAACATGCTATTTTAAATGCAAGCCGAGCGGCAAGAGAAAATTTTATAAGATTGAAAAGAATGGCCATATGCATCAAATTAGGGTCCCCATTTTAAAGAAACTTTGGACACATTTTAGAAGATATATATCCTGGGGTGCCAGTACAGGGAACTACACACAAATATGTTATAGGACATGAGACATGTAGTTGACTTGCTTAAATATATGTTGCAATACACCACACTTGTTATATGGTAGGGTAAGGTCATTAGCTGAGAATATACAGCACAAAATGTCTTAAGGTTCTTGAAAATTCTGTTATGGGAAATGGCATAGGATCAGATGTTTTCCTCTTAGGCATAAGAAGAAAGGCATAAGAAGAAAGGGTAGAGTAGGCATAAGAAGAAAGGGTAGAGTAACATTTTCTATGAAAACAAAGATAGGTAGTTTTAAACTTACATGCAGAACTCCCATTTTATGTTTGTGTCAAACCTGGGAAAATGTAAAATCAGGGAAATGTAATATGTGCTATATATTGGTGGAACCACACAAAAAAAATGAGGGAGACCTGTGTAAATATGAGGTTTCACTGTATTCTGCATCTGTAGTTCGAAAGCAGTAAAATGTCCTTCTTTGGGATATCAGAAACGTATTTCTGCTCATACAGACTCTTTGCATTAACACTTATAGCTGTATGTATCGCCTGCTGGAGCCTTTTTATTCTCATCAATAATGAATACTTTTTTTTCTTCTAGTTGTAAAACTTGTCAAACACTATTGTGCCCCAAAGTTCTCAGGAAGTGAGACATTGACTCAAAAATTCTAGGGCTTTCATATGCAAAGCTGGGAAACTAGGGCAATTCTAAAAACAAGGGCAAGCTGCATAAACTATTGAACCAAAAGTAGCTCTTTGTCCTCAATATGACTAACAATGGTAAAGGTCAGACAACCATGTCGTTTACTGCCAACGAAAGGATACTAATCATGAACCCGAGTCTGCTACTACCAGACAGTAGGTGATCATCCCAAACAGAGATAATTACTACTATGGGAAGTACAGACAAATACAAAGCGAATGTAGTTAAGCCATGCACTAAAGCATTATATACTTATGATGGCCACAGACTGGTATATAATTTTGGATCCAATAACTGCCCTTTTTAGCAGGCTATGAATAGAAAAACATT
The DNA here is from genome assembly GCF_000004195.4 of Xenopus tropicalis. Classification (NCBI taxonomy): domain Eukaryota; kingdom Metazoa; phylum Chordata; class Amphibia; order Anura; family Pipidae; genus Xenopus; species Xenopus tropicalis. Next base: position 105,701,435 of record NC_030678.2, on the reverse strand, counting down.
ATTATTGCTTGTCCTGAATATACTTCCAATTTTAATGAGAAACACCTTTTTTTTCAAGTAGGCCTTCTATGTAGGGAACATTTGGCAGTAAGATACTGAGTAGTAGAACTGTCCTGACCCCCACATAATATTCTAATAAAGAAAATGTGATGTGGGGGTCAGGACAGTTTTACTACTAAATATGAATTATCATACTTTGTCTCTCTGACCTGTATCATTGGATAATTTTATATATATATATATATATATATATATATATATATATATATATATATATATAATCTCCAAAGATACAGGACTGAGACACAAAGTATGATAACAATTCATTCCCTTTTATGTAGGGAACACTTGGCAGTAAGATACTGAGTAGTAAAACTGTCCTGTCCCCCACATCACATTCTAATAAAGAGAATGGATAATATATCCAAAGATTCAGGACAGAGAGACAAAACATGATCCCATTTCATTCCAGCAGCATGCATCTTGTGCTTAGGTTTAAAAGAAAGAGATATGAATTCCATGCTAAAGCTATCATAAGTGTGACACATCAGAAAAAAACCACTTAACATTTTTCCTGTCCATATTTCACTATCAGAGAGAGAAAAAAAAACTAATACTTTTAGTAGTCATAACCAAGCCATCTGTAAGTCACGCAGCAGCCTGATACTGTATCTATCTAAAGTCCTGTGCTGTATCTAAAGAACTGCACTGAACTCTGGTTTTACCTCAGTCTTTCATTTACTTTGCATTCCCTAAAGACTCCTATTTGCTTCCGTACATTCAACTGCACCTGCCAATTTCCATTTCTGGTCTGTGACTCTGTGCCAATTGGAGGTGGTGGAAAGTCAGAGTTCTCCAGTATTGGAATGAAATGTCTGTACCACATTTAATGAGTTCTAACAGCAGCAACACATAATTGATAAATGCATGACATTGTGCTGGGAGTATGACTGGTAAAAAAAACTTTAATATTTGGCCCTCCTGAAAGTGATAATATGAATGTAACAATATGGCCAGGAGTGGATAGGACAGAATGTTTGTGCCTTACAATTATGAAACTGAACAGTGGCTACTTCCTCTGCAGTAGTCTAGTACAGGTATAGGATCTATTCAATTCTGGAATGCTTGGGACATGGGGTTTTTGGGACAAAACTGGGTAAAACGGCTAGAATGCGCAAAACAACATTATTTTTAAAACAGTTAGGCAAAAATGTAATCTATAGATGCTGGAGTAGGCAGATGTCCAACATAATAGCCAGAACACTACTTCCTGCTGTACAGCGCTTTAAGCTGTTAGCAGTCAGTAACCAATCAGTCCCATGTGTCCCCCCCCCAAGTCACTAAGAGGTTAGAGAGCTGAAAGCAGGAAGTAGTATTCTGGCCATTATGCATCTTCTCACTCCAGCCTTTATAGATTACATTTTTGCCTAACTAACTATATTAGAAATATTTTTTTATTATTTAAACATTACGTAAACTCAACAGGATTGTTTTGCCACCAATAAGTATTCATGTAGCTTAGTATACGTGAAGTATAAGGTACTGTTTTATTATTACTGAGAAAAAGGATATCATTTTTAAAAGGAAAAGTTTTTGCTTAAATTGCACATTATCGGAGAGGGCAATTAAGTGGATTTTGTTCCAATTGGTGGGTGGGTGAAAAAATTTATTAATTCATTCTTGTTTTACCTGCAAAATGCATTACCCAGTGTCTTTGAGTGATGAAAACAGGAAAACAGGCCTTAGGACTAAATGAGGTTCTTGAGTATTTTGTTGTCTACCCACCAAATGTGCTATCCCTCCATGTGTTATTACACTAAAGCTCAGGTAAGCTTGTTAGATAAAATTACTGAAATTGGAAAGAGGCAAGTTTGATTGCTTTTGCGTTGGATAATTTCTAAGTGGCCCAAATCAAGTAATCCTATTTCTGCTACAAATTGCAGTTTTACATCTGCAAAAGAAAACTATAAAGCAATAAACAATGCTATGCGGATCCAGTGCAATCTATTTATATAAAAATATACATCTTTATAAGTAAGAATATGCTACAAGCTGTTTGAAACAATACCATTAATTCCACACATAGTGGTCTCACACAGGCGGTGGCAGAAATCTAGAAATGACTGGAGCAGTTGTTGTTTCTAAGTAGGATATTAGTGTTACATTGAAAGTAATGGATTCAAATTGAAAGACCTATTCACTTCCCATTTGAGCAGTAAAACACTAATATTAAATCACTTGTAGTGATGGTCACAATCACTCCATCCTAAAGATGTGTTTTAATGAGCCTACAGGGGGTCATTTATCAACAGGTTTTTGAGCGAAAAGGTCAGAAGTGACTCATGCTGATATAGCTGTCTTATTTATGGAGTCGGAAGACTCATTATGGCAGTTTGTAAGCATTGTAGATCTTCTTTGACAATTGCTACTTCTATATGCTTGTCTGGTCACAGACATATAAATCATTAGGATACAAGTTGAAATTCGGTGACAAGTAAAGGGTGCAACAAACAAATCTGACACTGACCCCACCCCCTCTATGGTTCATGAACTCTTTGATGTCTGGCATTTAACATTAACTCTATTAAAACTCATTATTGAGGTGATGTAGCAGCTGATCACTCTAGACTTATAGGCCAAGCACTAGGACCTGCTTATAGGCTATATGGAGTTGAGGTTAATGGGTTTCTCCAATTAAGCTCAATCAAACTATAAAAGTGAAATCAGAAAGTGACACAAATAAAACACAATGCAGCGATAAGCCACACATCTGTTTAAACAATCTGCTTCCTTTGGCCTACATTATTAGAGCTTTAAACCAAGACCATTCATCCCTCAGGTCAGTCCCAGCTCTTTCTAATAACAACCCTGGTCAGCCCCAAACCAAACTACTTCCTAAGTCAATAAGGGCTAGCCACCCTAAATTAAGTACAATAAGGAGATATAAAGGTATGTTATCAAGGACATCTTTCATCCGAACATGGTTTATATATTGTCAATATTGTTGGACACATCTAAACCTAGAATTATTATTATCTTTATATGTTGATTTGGTTTTATAACATCTTAAAATATAATTCACACACTCTGCTTTTTTTCAGGAGCCAGTCTATGACTGCTTGCCTTAAATATCAGAGAAACAAAAACAGCCAAAATGGAAATGCCCCCATGCCTCTGCTCACCATATGTGCTAAAGAACTTAATCTTCACAGATTATGCAAATACTCCTCTATGCTTTCCAGCAGTAATTCTGATGTAATATGATTTCTTCACTGTAGCCTTTTTATTGGGTACATTTTAAATTTTATACAAACCTAAAATGCCTGGCAATTTATCCCTTTTGGGGCCATTATTAAGCCATGTAACCTATAACAATAATCAACAATTATATGTAACTGGCCTGCTGCAGTTAGAATAGGGAAAAGTAAACACACTGAAACAAACTGAACATGTTACTTTGCTACCTGAAAGGACCTGTGACAATGCAGTGGCTATTGTGGGATTCAGCTGCTATGGCAGGGGTGGCACAATTGGCCAGTGTAGCAGCACTGCTAGCTTTGGAGACTTAGACTCAATGGACTAGCATTGGATCTCATTTACTCATTTCTCCACAAAATTATTGATCAACAAACCTAAATCAATCTTGTTTTTAGTGTGTTCAAATGCTTTACTTTTGCTTAAATAGCCTTGGAGTGCTTTTATTACTAAAGGTGGCCATATACTGTCCAACAAAATCTGCAGTCCTTTCTGTCCAAGTTGGCAGCTTATGTCGGAAGTAAAGGGACCGCAGATGGACTGAAAATACTGCTGGACGAGGATCATATGTGCATATTGATGTGGCCCTTGACCAACAGGTCTCTTTAGTTCCCACCGTATGATCTGATCACTGGCCCAGCCCAATTTGACCAATCTGCATGAAAGACTTTGTTCTGAATTAATCTGGGGTCACCAAATGAGCAGATATTTGCCTGATTTAATCATCCATGTGTAGGGCCAAATCAGGCTGATACAACCATTGCCCGTCATAATGCGGCCTTATAGGGACCTGTCAGTCAAGGGCTGACTTTGTTTTGTTCAAACCTACTCTACCTATATATCTGCACGGATTTGTTACACCAATATTAGAAACCATAAAAATATAAGGTCTGGTTCAAAATGGCAAAAGTGCAATGTGAACTATGGCCTTGCTGAATTCCTTCAGAACAAGGCACCCTTTTCTTCGCCAGTCTGTTTGGAAACTTCTGCATCACAAGCTATAATCCATTATGAACAACAAAGAATATCTCTATATAGTTGCTCTACTTTCACATTCACATGCCCACATGGCTTACTAGCAAGACAGACATATGTCAAAATAAAATGCACAGACACCCAACCCTAGTAAAACTGACAACAGTGTGTGTCAGATAAGGACTATATAGGGGTCACTGAATGCTTTTGAAATGTATCCAGTAAATGCTAACATCTTATTGGTTGTTATAGTCAACTGCCACTAGGCAAAATTAGTGCCTTTTATTACATATGGCTATTTATGCTCCATTGGGACAGAGACTGAATTGAATGATGTGTATAATAATAAACAATACTACAGTTTCTCTTGTTTCTCCCTTAACCCATTATTATATGAGTCATTGCTGGGAGCTGGGCCAAACTCCTGACCCATGAGGAAAGTAGGGCTGCTCGAAGGGAAAGGTGGCAAAATTAAGGGGAAGAAAAGGCCAGCCTTTATAGTAGTTAAAAAAGTCATGATTCCTATGACAAACAAGAATAAGTCAGACCCCCTTACTATTTTAGGCCTATGTTCCACGAACAAATGTGTTTGACTTTCAGCATACAAAACCTATCCCCTGCACATTCTTTGGGAGGCTATAACAAGAGGATGTACACCTGAAGTGCAATTTAGTCCAAAGAAAGTATTTTTGCTTTACTAAAATACAATTCCTGTCTGACTTTTCTTGCTTGGTATGCTGTCCATCTTGTGCTCTACAACATCATGTTCCATAAAGAGCACAGTCATAAAAGCTATATACTTGCAGTCTGTATTCTTTTCATTGCTAATATTTCCACATTCAACAGTTGAACTCACAGACAGAACCTTGGACATAACCTATTGTCTGGCAAAATTAAGGACTATAGTAGCAATACAAATTCTCAAAACAGGATTCTATGCATTTTGAGGAACAGGATCACGTTTTGGATTTCAAAGACCCAGGCATACAGGAACTGGTTTAGATTCTACTCCCCCCCACCCCACCACAACTGTTCTCAAATCATTGTATTTATGTATATTTGCCATTAGGCAATTGATAACAAAAAGGATAATCTGTTATTTAAGTATATAGCATTAAATGGAAAGAGCATACAGCATTTTGCTAACAGGAGGGCGGTTCCAGGCCACTAATGAAAATATATGTACATAACGTAATTTATAAATAAAATTATACCATACTGCTTTCAGAATATAGGTAATAACGTTCCCTCTGTAGCATAAAAAAAGGGCTAGTAAGTTGTCCTATGACTATATACAAAACAATGTTGCAAGATTCAGCCCGAGCCCTTAAAGAGTCGTGGAAGATCAGTGAAATTCAAGTTATTATTATTGAAGTTGATATTTTGCTTCACTGGACATTCCTTCTTAAGATGCACCAAATCAAGGATTCGGTTCAGGATTTGTCATGTGACTTTAAAGCTTTGGACAACTGAATGTGACAATTTTTTGTTCACAAATGATGCAACTTTTGGAAATTTTCTCAAATTTGAATACAGGTTATACAAAGAAGGATTTGGATTGGGTTCACCATTGGCCAAATCTTCTGTGATTTGGATGAATCCTAATTTTTACCATGGAACTCTTTCAAGATGAGTTATGTTATGTTTAATACATCAGCACGCACCAATTACAAGGAATATTTTATTTGGGTTTCTACAAAAAAATTCCAGCCTTGTTGTGCATCCTGATAGAATGAATGAATACAGTCTGTTTTAAAGAAACTCACATAACACAAGTGAGGTTTTTGTATATAGAATGAGTACACAGTTGTGTATTTCTTCTTTCGTACATCCATAGGACATATTCTTCCCTTTACCAACTATTTTTGTTTATTTGTTGGCTTTCCAATTAATGGATTCTCTGAAAACCTATATATTAACATAGCAAGCCTTTAAATATGTATGGATATGGTTTGTATGCTATGATACAGTACAATAATGGGGGCAAACACCCAGGATCCTTCCTTTTACCAGTATACTGCAATTTTCAATGTATTTAAAACAAAGAACTTTTTATGTAAACTTATGCAGAAACTACAACTATTTCGTATTCCGCAAATTACAGGAAGAAGGATATTTGCTACTTTAAAACAGAATAACTCTTGACAAAACAATGGCGTAATATATTTTTCACCATGAGTTCCAAATGCAACATGGCTTCGAGTTGCTAAGAAACCATTTCTCTGTTGAAAATGACTGCTATTCATGAATATGCCTTCCCAGAGCAAAGAATAATGGCAAGTGCTCACAAAGAGTGTCTATAACAAGCAGGACCCCGTGGGAACACAAATACATGCAGCAATCTTGTAAAAATCAAAGCATTTTTCAAAGTCTACATCCTGAATTGTTTATGCTAAATTTAGTAGGTGCTATCACATTAATACAGATTTCTAACACAAAAACGAATCCTCTCTAAACAAAACCTTGCCTTAGCATTTGGTTTTTGCGTATGTCTGTCTATTTCTATAGCACTATAAATGCACACAGAAGTGGCAAAATACATAAAGTACAATAACAAAATCTGTTAGGAAAATAAACCCTGCTCTTCTAAGCTTTCAATAAGTGTCAGATGTCAGATAACCAAACTGAAAAAATAAGGCATTAGTATGTCAAATGAACAGGTAACCTTTGGCACTCCATATGCAACTCCCAGATCCCACTATCAGATGCTGGGAGTTGTTCTGCAACAGCTGGAGAGCCAATGGCAACCTAATCCTAAATCTTTTTAGATCAAGATTTATTCATTCTTAAAGCATTAGCACAATCACTGGTGGGTATAATTGTATCAAAAATAAATAACTGAAATTTAAGTAAATATTAGAGTATAAAAAAAAAAGTATTTTACTCTAATGTGTGAGCAAAACTTTCTCCTGCTAAAAATATAAACAAATATAGGGGAAAAAAGCCATATGATCTCAGCCTCCAGGCTGTGAGTGCAGTCTTTTAACAAGGACTCTCTGGGTACCTTTTTTCTCTTGGCTTTGTTCTGTAGTTTCCTCTGCTGCAGTTTCCATGGCTGGCTTCATCCCATACACCAAAAATGCTTTTTAATCCCCCCTCCAAGAAACACTCTGTCTCTGTCTTCCTTTGCCGTGAGCTCTGTTCCCCTGCCTCCTATTTACAGCTGCAGTGATTGAATGTCTCTCTTCCCACTACAGTAGATTACAGTTCTTTCCAAGAGGCACTCGTCAGCTTCACTTCCACTCTGCCTACTGGTACTCTAAGTGTCTGCCAAAAAGCAGCTACACGTCACACAGGATCTCTGCTATGAAATGGCCATTCTCTGCCTGATTGTACCCAGGCTTACTGCATGCTGAGCCCTGAAAGGAAAAAAAAAAAAAAAGCTGTTGCCACTCCCTCCCCCCTCTGTCTTCCCCTCTTTTTTTGCCTCAAAAAAAAAAAAGCCCCCCTCAGAAGATGCTAATGAACTGTCATAACTTAAGAACAGGCATGTGACATCACAAGCTGGCTGTCTGTTTGAAAGAAAGAAGCTTTCTCCTGTCACATGGCTGCCCAAACTAAGATTACCATGCCCCCATCTCCTTTGTATGCCTCTGTACGCCGAGTGCATGTCACAGCACCATCAGCCCCTCTTTTCCCTGGAGCCCTGTTTAGCACTATGCTGACTGATTCATCCCATACGCCTGCAATCTTTGCAGCTGACAGCCTAGAGAACATAACGAATCTGTCATGGAATCATTTAAATATTTGCAATATGCTTTAAACAGGCATAAAATGTAAAAGAAAAATCATTTAAGAGCCATTTTTATAAATTATAAAAAGAATAAACACTGTGTGGTGAAACGGTGTCACTGTTTCTCATATACCTATATTAAGGCATCCCCGTTTCTGTGCCCAATTACAGTAAACATTTTCTGCACATAAAACTTCCGTGTATATATGCATTTAAATAATTTTATTCCAAACCTGGCCAAAAAAACAGGCACATCAACCACTGAAGCCATTTAGAGCAAGCAGCCAATGATCATTTTTTTACGCACCAAATACACATATCCACATGTACAGCTAGAACCTTTTTGGAAGGGCTGCCACCTTTGCCAGCCTCTAAATCTGAACAAAGGGGGCAGGGCAGATGGCATCAGAGTGGGCAGATGGCATCAGGGGTGAGGCAGTGATGTTGGTGGTGGGAAAAATCTTGGCCGTGTTATGATGCCAGGTGGGGTTATTGCGTCACCTTAACGCAATTTGCTGTTTTCAGTGTTTAAACCAGACAGGCAGTTTTGAACTGGACAGCCCTATAAAAAACAGGGATATTCACAAAGGTGGCAACCCTATCTCTATTTATATTCTGCCTGATGAGTAAGTCCAATCCTTTAATTAAAGGTATGGAATTTATTATACAGAAAGCCCTAAATACATCAATGCTAATTTACAAGAACAGTCGCTCATTTTTGACTGATTTGTGTTTTTTTGTTTCTGTAATAATAAGAGATTAATTGCACTTGCTAATAACTAATCCGTGCTGATAGAAAAAATTAAAGATAGTATCCTAATATTTAAATGTTTTTCATTTATTAGCCAGATTATTGTTTGGGTTTCACTATGGTAAACTGGACAGTTAAGACCCAAACAGGCCTTAAACTGTTTGGGTCAAAACTGAACAGGTGGCAACCCTACTTGATATCGATCACAAAGTTGCAAACTGTAAACTATTCCATTGTCTTAATCTGTAAGCCTTGTTTGATAAATACCCTGCTTGTTATACAAGTATTGAAAACTTCTGTGTATTATATTAATAAATTATAATGGAAATTGGAAAAAAAAAAGGGTGGAGGATTTGTAAAGCATTCCACCCTTTTTACGAAAATCGGACCAACAGATGTCACTGTACCATTTCAGTTGTTGAATGAGGTTGTATCCCGAAAGCAACTATGGTTCCTCCCACGCAAAAATAAACTTGCTGTGCAGCGCAAACCTTGCCTATTTGCAATAATAACATTTAGTAAAAATAAAAAGCCTGCTTCCACTTAACATATTTTTCTTCAGAGAGTACTAAATTGCTAAATTGTCTTCCACAGCTTTTCTAAAGCAACATGCAACTTTTCTGATGTTCATATAACCAGTTTGCCAAATAATGCAAGGGAAGTTTGGGCTTGTTCAGTATGGTTTACACGCCTGCAAAACAAGTTATGGAAAGTGTACCATAACTATCTCTATTTAAAGTCTTATTGTGGTTTGTGATGTACATACATTTTATCTTCTGAATAAGGTATACAATGTAATCAAAGCAAAGAATGTTTTAAGAAATATAAATCCAATTGGCAAAAGGCTCCCTATATTAATAAAGGTACCGAGTTGCCATTTTTTTTTTTTATATGTTGCTTCACATTTAAATGCAGAAAGAAAGTATGTCTAGACCATTGGTTCACAATCTTTGAGGTTGGACCCTCTATGAAATGAAGGACAATGAAGTGGAATCAGAAGAACATCTAATTAGGATAACATTTGTGGGTGAATGCATATCGTGGTTATCATTAGAACTATATCTCCTGTGACAAATTTTTATTTTATCTGTGATCTATTTTTAAATTTATAGGATTGAAATTTAGACTTAATTAAGTCTAGTCCAAGCAGTTACCAGTAAATGGTATCTAATGATTGGCTGCTATGCGTTAGTGGGCCATACATGGTAAGATCTGCTCACTAGGTGAGGTCGCCAAGCATGCAGATCTTCTCCCGATATCGGGATAACTTGGTCGTTTGGCCCTGGGGCCAAACCTGTCTTTTGAAAATGTAAAAAATACATTAAAAATAAATAAGAATGATATATTAAAATATTAATTAAACCTCATACTGCGTATAAGGGAAATACACATGCGCCTGAGCACTCCCACAGTGTATGTGGCGAAAATATCAACAAGCTGCCATGTGCAAATGGAAAACCAAAAGTATGTAGAGTAAGGTACACACTAAGGGCAATTCCATGGAACATCTATTACAGAAAGGCCACAGTATATGTTGTAACTGCTTGCATGACAACAGAGAATGCAGTCATTCAAATTGTGATACGAGGAGCTATGGCAGCTGCCAGTTAAGCACAGCAATGTTTTACACTGTAGCCTAAGTAAAAATAAATAAATATCAGACAGATGGTAAAGGAGGACCACGCAATTTCTGTGGGTGTGAATTAGAGTGCTCGGGAAAGATATGAGGCAGAGAAGGAATACCGAGCCAGAATGAACAGCAGGAAAAGGCAATAAGACTTATAAACGCCAGCAATCATACCCACATTTGTACCAAACACCAAGCACACAAGAGTTGGTGGTGAAAAACATTTACTCCCTATTGTATTGTAAAACATTTACCCCTGTTGTAAAATACAGTGTATATTACAGTTCAACAGCAATATAAAGGCAATGGAACTATAGAGTCTTACATGACATAATTTTACTTTGTGATGTACAAGACAAATACACATAAAATGTTATCCAAACACAATGCTATCTAATATGCCTGTTTGCAATATTCTAAATATAAACCATGACATTTTATATAGTTTCAAGTATTTAGGGGGCTTATGCCCTGTTTCTCAAAACACCACAAGCATATCATGCAGGCATATACAGCCAATGTCATTTTCCTGCTGTAACCAGTGGCTTAGCAAAAAGTGTATGGCCGGTATCAGTGGCATCTGTCTATCACAGCTGGCCTCAAGGTGTCATGCCTTGGGATTTCCTCCCTGGTGATGCCAAACAGTAGTCTGTAGCCAGGATGCCACTGATGTCACTGATTGCTTTCTGCACTTGTACTGCATGTTAAGGGCAAGTAAAGTGTTATTTACTGGAGTGCCAATTTGTTAGACTTTCCCCAATGAATGTAACAACTAACCTTAGACTCCAGGCCAGTGCTCCTATTCACTGGAAAGTGCACCAGCCCCGAGTCCTATTCCATTAAGCACTAGTCTGCCACCGTACCAAATTCCAGTGATCACAAGTTGCCCAGAGCCACACTCCTGTGCAGTAGAGTAAAAATCAGAGCATTAAAGTTTTGATTATTACCCTACTGTGTGTGGTCAAGGCCCTTGATTGACAAGTATGGGATTACTTCTAACTTGTCTGTAGCCTTTTAAATTACCAGGCAATATTTGATCACATTTATATGAATACGTTTTGCAAACATTTTTATAGCTTCTTGGGGATTGTGTCCTACTTACTGCAACAAATACAGACATGGGAAATACTCATCCTTTATTTCCCATATGAAAACATAAGCTCATGTACAATTAATGAGAAATCTGCAGGACATTGTCTTCTCATGAACATATTAAAATAGTCAATACAAGGAGGGGTCAAAAAGTCATTCTGCTTCTGATAATTAGATAACTACTGATATGAACTGTCAAGCCAACCACCAGCCTTATTGTTTTAACTACACATCGAACTACATTTTTCCTTTTATAAATAAAAAAGGCAATCTTTTTGGTATCGGTTCCTTGGGTCATTCTCTAAAGGCATTCTGAGAAATACCCAAAGGCAAAGCAAACAGGAAGAGCATATCCTAGAAGTCAGTAGGAGTTTCCAGGAAATTTAAATAAAACAATGCCACTGTGTATATTTGTTAAACTCAACAGAAATAGCCATACTTACAAGACAGTTTATTGCTAAAATAATTACATTTTTATGTAACTAAACCCAGCTTACTGCCAAAAGGCCTCAGTCTTTGTATAAACCACCATTCCTGCTGTATCTTTAGGACCTTCAACTTAAAATTGGCAGGATAACACAGAAGTAGTTCTACCAGTGGGATGGCTATGGTTAAGTGCATCGACACCAAGAGCCACAGTTAAAAAAAAAAAAAAAGAATTTGTAATCTATTGTAATAATTTTATTAGAAATTTTGTTTGCCAAGAAACAAGTAATAAGCCCTCAAGAGTTTTACTGGGTTCATTCATTATTCTCTAGCGGTTTCTGAACTCCCTTTCCTAGCTTTTTAGTTTCAGTAGCAGTATGCAGAAAGACATGGGCCTAGGGACAGCTGGAGAGCCACAAGTGTCAGCCCCCCTACTTTATACAGATTCCAAATGTCACAGTAATAAACAAGAGCCATATGGGATAATAATGTATTTGCTACAATGCAGAGTATTTCAAGTATTTTCCTTTTTTTTTTTTTTATAAATGTGAAAAATAACAAAGATTTATATAGATTCTCTGATTTTTTTAAATACTCCATATAAAATTGCTTGTGAGTTGATGCAAAGGATTTTAAACTTAGGGTCGGGGCACATATATGAATAAGGATTCATATATGTGCCCCGACCCTAAGTTTCTTTAATTTGGCAATTAAAGAAATACTCACATTTTTGAAGGCCTGTAAGACATCCATGGCACTTTAAGAGAATTTTGTGGCCCCAGACAACTGGGGTTCCCCAGACTTCCTTGCATCAGAAAGGGTCACAGAGCACATTTAGCTAGGAGAATAGTTTTGCAAGCACAAAGAAGCCTTTAATTGCATTGTTAGTAAGATATAAAAGACTTTTTTCTAATTTCATCAATTACTAGGCTTACCAGATGTGAAATTCATTTCACTAACTAGGAAATTTCCTTATGCAGGATAAACAATATACTAATTTTCCAATGCATCAGTATGAAAACATCTAACTTTCTTCTTCTTTTCCAGTGCATCACAGAGCAGCAGCTCTATATCTGCTTAGACAGGGCAGACTGTTTAGGACTCCATGAGATTTGTCCTTATATTTCCAAAGCTACTACTCCTCAGGTCTTTATGGGTGAATAATCCCCAGAGACCTATTCATCCATTGACAATAAAGACTTGTCTTCTGTCATTTCTATTATCATTCATATTCTGAAGACAATACAGAGCTGAAGAATGGTGGGAAGAGGGCTGCAAATCACAAAAATGCCCTCTAAGCATAGCATAGATTGTGCAAAGTAAAAGATTGACAAAAGACAGCTTATCTCTGAGGAAGAACCAAACTACACTTAATTGTAATGATTGCCCTGCAGCATTAACAAAACACAATAAAATATGCAACATTTCAGGGCAGGATTTTGTGTTATTTAGGACTGGAAAAGTTCAGAGACTGTGCTGATAGTATATGGATTGTATACATTGTGGTTACTATCACTCACCTAGCTCACTGTTATAAGTAGCACAGGAATGTAAATCAGTTGTAATAGGCCTGACATTCCTTAAATAAATATTCTTTTGCTCACAAGGACCTAAAATTACGTAGGTACACAGGGAAAAGTATCAGTTCCTAAAGAGATTAATTAAATATTTTAAATTTAAAGATTTAAGCTTAAAATATAGGTTTAAGTGGAAGACACAATGAAATATCAAATGCAACCTTACAGAACCGGTAGACAAAACATGGCATATACTATTCCTGTATATTAACATACTCTAATACAGGGATGAGCAACATTTAAATATATAAAAATTGGGAAGCAAGGCACGCTGTTTGGCAGTACACATGGTCTTTATGCAAGAAATTCAAAAACAAGCACCTGTTTTGAGGCCACTGGGAGCAACATCATAGGGGTTGGTGAGCTACCACTGGTTGGGGATCACTGGTCTTATACATAGGACAGGTGAACATTTGCTTTGTAGGTTAATATGAGGACTGGGGGTCATTCTGATTGAAGGTCCCAGCATTGTACTTGTCAAATGGAATACTAGAAGTTGCAGTAAGACATAATGTAAACTGGCTTTGGCCTTGTTAAATGGAGAAGATGCATGGTGTGAAAGTTTATTTTGTTTAATAGGCAGAGATTTTGAGCATGTACCTTATTATTGCAAAAGACAGGGTGCATATACAGATATGTACTGCAATGGCTTCCAGGTTCCCAATAATTGTCTGCCCTACTCTGCACCATATTGTTAGGTATGCTGATATAAACAAATAGTTTTTGTCCACAGCCATAAAAATAGGGGCAGCGAGACTTTGCTCGAGGGTCCAAGAATATAAAAGCCCCACTAAAAGACCTACCTGTTACTAATTTATTACAAGCTTTGCAGTGCCACTTTATAACTTTATAAATGTGCCCCATTATAATGCTGTAGTAAGCCATAAAAGAAATACACATCAGGGTTGTGCTAAATAATACGCCATGCAACACTACTATGAGTTCTTAATCAAGCAACACGTTACTAACTCTCTCTTCACAACCCTTTTCAATGGTGCCTCCCTTATAAGCATAAACCACAAGTCTAGAATAAACTACCAAAACACTTCAATCCCCCACATGTAATATTATATATAGGTCCCCATTAAATGCTTCCTGCTGATTGGTTGCTATGGGATACTAAACCCGGGAAAAAACTTGGCGTCATTTATTACAGAGCCCAAATTGGAAGATGTAATAATATAGTAAGCCGCAACTGCCTATAGCAACAGGAAGCATTTACTGTCACTTATTGAAAACTAAACATCTTTTGGTCACTATTGGCTATTGGTTACTGTACCTGGACAAACACATTGCCTTTTACTACATATGGCAGTAAATCTCTCAAAACTTCTGTGAATTTTACACACTCATTACAGAAGCCAAGTCCCAGAAGCGATGGGTTTACTGGCTGTTTAAGGGTTGAAATAAACATGACAGGGAAGAAACTGCTCATTTTATATTTGTAATATCCATGTACTCTCCTTTGGCTAATTTTCATTCTGCTAAACAATTAATAGGATTTTAGCATATACATATATTTATAACAGATTTATTAGTATTAAAGTCTTAAGATTTATTTTTATTTTGAGCAGTTGCACATCATAAACATGCTAATGACACGTTCAGCTGAAAGAATAAAACATTTTCCCGTTATCATGGCAACAGCCTTTGTGTAAAACTACATCATTATCTGATTTTCCAAATGCCTGCATGTATTAAATCCTCTGCAAGTATAAATCTCAAAGTCATAGTTAATACTAAACAACTGGTTTGGGACTCAGGGTATCAAATCTGATTCTGAGTCAAAGTTCATGGCCGCCCACAATATTATATGAAATCTGAATTGTAACACAGATGAGACAGGACTTAAGAGTATAAGTCTGGTTGTCAGTTCTCTGCTATCAAAGCACGTGATACATGTCCGATATTAGATGCAACATTGTTTGTTTCTCACATTGATTGAGCAATAGTAACAAGTTAGGAACTTGCAACTGTTCACATGTTCTATTGTAGGTAGTGTGGGCATCTGTGCCAAAGTATGTGCTTATAGAACCCGGATGCTCCCGGATACATGTAAAAAACACACTACACAATAGTGTTCAATAAGCAACACTGAAGGCAATTAGTACAGGTATAGGACCCGTTATCCAGAATGCTCGGGACCAAGGGTATTCCAGATAAGGGGTCTTTCCGTAATTTGGATCTTCATACCTTAAGTCTACTAAAAAATCAATAAAACATTAATTAAATCCAATAGGATTGTTTTGCATCCAATAAGGATTAATTATATCTTAGTTAGGATCAAATACAAGGTACAGTTTTATTATTACAGAGAAAAAGGAAATCAATTTTAAAAATCCTAATTATTTGATTATAATGGAGTCTATGGGAGACAGGCTTTCCGTAATTCGGAGCTTTCTGGATAATGGGTTTCCGGATAAGGGGTCCGATACCTGTATTAGTAAATAAGTCTCCCACCAATAACCAACAAATAGATTAACTATAGGACCTTTATACCTGTTGCAATGTGCATCAAACCAAACAATAAAGTGAACACACACACCATTTTTCTTAAGTTTATTAAAAGAAAATAATTTGAAAAAAAAATGTATGTTTCTAAGGCATAAAATTGCTGGGCTAAATGAGCACTTTTTTCAAGTACATAAGTTCATAAGTCTCAATTTCAACCTCTACCGGTATGTCATGTTTACATTTTCTCCCCTATTATACCATGGAACATAACATGTAAATAAACAATGATAAAAAGACATATAACAGCACCCTCTGACCATTAGTCTGAGCTCTTAAAAGTTGAAAAAACAGGAACTCCAAAATAAAAAACAGCAGGGAGAAATAGCTGGTTGTTTTATCTGAAATGTAACCAAATAGTTGATCCATCGTGGGAACAGGAAGTGCAATTTTAATGCATAGTGACTAGCCTAACCCATTAATGGACATGTTATAGATACAGACACTAAATATATTGTAAAATACACTTGCAGTGAGTGTGCATTGGTCTGCAATTGTATATACGGCAGAATATTATTTTCATTGGCTCTTACACAGTTGCTTGTAGATTGCTGTACATTTTTGCTGTCACTCATCTGTTGCTGGTAGAATGTGACGCTAACTATGAGCAACAATAGTAGCAGGCTAGTGATGGACATTGGTTAGAAATTCAGTCTTGGAGGGGGGTTAACTTGGCCCCTCAGTAACAGCGACAGCTTGGCTGCACAAACTTATCATAGAACTTTCATCTTCTGGAAGTAATTATCCAATCTTATCTTTTTGTCTAGAAGGGGCTACAGGAAATGTAGTTTGGGATCAGCTTATAGGGCTTAGAAGACAGAAAAGAAAAATAAAAAGCACAAACTGTTATTTTAATGATTTTTGCGATACTAATGAAGATTATGCAAATATTAAAAAAGTTGCTTACATTGGATTTGTGCCAAAGTAGAGTCATAAAAGCTTGTTGAAAGCATAGGCGCACTAAGGGGTACAAAACTAGGGACACCCCTTTGTGCAGCATACATTCTGAACTTGCACCTACCCCTGTGAGTGCACTCTACCCAGCCTACACCTTTGTTAATGCATTTAGCACAATGTTCAGTGCAGCACCCTGGAGTGCAAAGGGTGCTTTGTACTTTATTACTGCTTTGAGCAGGTCAGGCATGACACTAGAATTGAATCCGACCTTAGAAGGATTAATACTGGAGAAAACAGCTTTGTCCTTTTGCATCTTCCTAGTCTTGTAAATTAGTCCCATAATGTTGGCATGTGACCAGCTACCCAAAGAAAACTAAAATTCTAAATTGCATATTAAATTTGTATGCACCAAATCCAGGATCTGGTTTGGGATTCAGCTAAATCTTAACACTTTTTGCTGGATCAGATTTGTCATAATCCAAAGTGAACCAAATCCAAACCTTTAGTGTGACTTTAAAGCACTGGTCACATAAAAATGACAATTTTGTACTCATATCTGATGCAATTTTCAAATTCAGTTCATTTGAAGCCAAATGTTTTGCAATGGATTTAGTAATTGCCTGAATCCAAAAATTAGGGATTTAATGCATCCCTATTTTGACATAAGATGGCATGATCTTCACTTGCTCACCTCCTACCACACACACAAAAAAAAAAAAATAGCACACAACCACACATGCATGCACATAGTGCTTAAAAAAAGTGGGAAGGTACTTGAGAGCACAGTGTGCAAAAATGAATGGGCGGAAGGAAGTATGAAATTACAGTGCATGCATTTTAGGTTTTAGCCATGCCTGCTGTAGATATTAGTATCACAATAGCCTTGGATATTCTGAGTTCTTGAACAATCAAAATATCCAAGGCTATTGTGATACTAATATCTACAGTTAGTATTAGTGGTTGTATATATAGTTTATGTATGTTGAGTGTATAGATTGGTAGGTGTGGGTTGTGTGTGCTGGGTTTACTTGGATGGGTTGAACTTGATGGACTCTGGTCTTTTTTCAACCCTATCTAACTACGTAAGCTTTTGAGACCACCCACTTTGAAGCTAAGGGTACACAGGGCATGTGGCCCGCTTCTCCTGCTCCAAACAACCCAGCACAACATATTATATAATGTACACGCCACAATTCATTATTGCCAGTGATTCCTGCAGATTACAACAGTGACCTTCACCATGGTTCAGTGTGGTCACAGTACCTAAAGGAACAGTGAACCCAGAACCTTACTGAAAAGTAGCCTCAGAATAATGAAGATGATGGCAAAATGCCTTCAGTAAATTTGTCATAGTGACACATCTCCAACAAAATTTACATTTGATAACCCTTATGACAATGTGTGCACTAGTCTGATAAAGGCAGCATCACAGTATGATAAAGAAGCAAATTAATAAGCACATCACCTACATAACAGTACTTAACCTATAGCCTCAAAAAGTATATTTAACCAACAGATCTTTAGAGATAGTCTTGTAACCTTTTCCAGCTTTATGGGCATCAACAACTCACTTTCTGAGGTCCTCAAATATCGCCATGATAATTCTAAGGATTCACTTACTTACTTTTGCCACATGCAGATATGTTATTGGATCATTTTCATCAAGTTATTTGTTTAACTAGGGTTTCTTCTAGGGATGCACTGAATCCCGGATTCGGTTCGGCATTTGGGCTGAATCCAGGCTTATTTTTGAAGGATTCGGTCCTGGCCGAACCGAATGCAAATCCCAATTAGCATAAACTAGCATATGCTTATTGGCAATCAGAAGGGGTTAAATGGTCGGGGAATATTTTTTAACCCCTTCCGATTCTAATTAGCAAATGTTAATTAGGATTCAGATTCGGTTCAGGGTGGGTTCGGGGGTTCAGTGCATCCCTAGTTTCTTCATCTGATTTTCAAACAAGTCCTAGAAGTAGACTATGTTTTAGGTCTTATCCTATAAAAATGTAGAAAATGCTTTCGAGAACCACTGTATGTATGCTCTTGGTTTGTGTGTGCACAGTGAATCGTATGATCCCAGGGGGCAGCCATAAATACTTAAAAAGTCACTTTCTATTTATGATTACCCAATGGCACATACTACTAAAAAAAAAGTATATTTCTATGAAATTGATTTATTAGTATGAAACAGTGAAAGTGGGATTTACAGATAAGCTGTTTTATGCAACATAATTTTATAAAGACCTACATTGTTTGGAGGTATTGTTTTCCTTTAATGAAGAATTTATGCAATAACATTATGCCCTACTTTAGTCATTGCATGCACACATACACAGCATTAAATCCTAATTCATGGAATGGGTGTGTGACCTTTAATAGCTTAAATCATGGAAAATGATCTAAGTACATATCATATAACTGAAGGAAATTAAAACAAAATGATGAAATTATTAAAAATTACTAAAAAGAAAAACAGCATTCTTGTTGGAAAAAAAAGTTACTAGGTATGGGGAAGAGGCTTTATTCAAAATCACACAGAATTATTCCTAAAAATCGCCCCCAGAAAAAAAAAAGTTACCCGCAATAAATATATAAATAAATATTATATATTATGTATGTATGTATTATATATATATATATATATATATATATATATATATATATATATATATAAAAACAGTTATTCTCCCACTATGTACATGGGCAACAACTTCATTTACTTTACTTATTTTGTGACCGACTTTTTTTTTTACTTTTTCCAAGTGCCTCTCAGCATTTCAAGCAGATCTCCTATGCTTTATTATTTGCGCACTGTGCACTTCCTACGCTTCATAATGGGTGAAGTTATGAAGGATTAGGCAGGCAAAAACAGGCTTGGGACAAGTCAAGATTTGCAGCCGTTAATAACTACATTATAAAAACAAAACAAACATCTTAATATATCCACTACATAATAAAAAGAGAACTTGAAAGAAGCCTGCCCATAAAGCACCCCTTAAATTACAGCAATCATTTTAATTATAATCACATTGAATACTAAAGACTGCTTACTGTTGGTAGGGAGAATAAAATGTTTATAAATTATACCAGGATATCTTGCTCACTTACAGGTCTAAGGCACTGCTGTACATGAAAAAATGCCTTAATGTCATTCTTTAGAAGAGAAGGGCTAATTTGGTACACAAACTCAAGGGTCAATTTACCATTTTCTAAAAACCACATATAAGTTTCTGTCCATATGGAACCCGGTGGTGATGGTTTCCCTGGGGAAGGGAGAAAAGCAAGGTTTGGGATTTGTTTTAAGGTATGTTTAGGGTGTCCCTGACTTGATATTTGATTTTAAATGCTTATCTGTGATATTCCAAGAACTAATGGTGGCAACACTGCTACAGAATCAGTCCTGAACCAGCTACTATGACAGATGTAACCTTTCTTTCTGCTAATGTTTTGCATCTCAACATCAGTCCAGATCACATCAAGCATATTTAATGCCCCTGACAAGGAAAAAGAGATGGTGCTCCACTTACAAGAAATGCCCAAGGTCATATCCATAAAACAAAAAACAATATGGGGGAATTCACAAAAGTGGAGATATGCCTTTTTTTGGAGTAAAACTTGTGGTAAAACTGGTGTAAAATTATTTCTTTATATTCACAAACAAAAATGCACCTAAATTCCGAATGCCACTTTTCAGTTGTTAGGTAAAAGAAAAACTGTTTCAGACACTTTTGCGAATTTGTCTTTTAAACGACATTCAAGCTACATTTTAATAACCCCTTTTCACTGGACATGTTGGTGGGTGGGACGGACTGCTGTCGACTGGTTATTAGTGGGGTGGTAGAGAAGTAGTGCGTTGGCAAAGTAGTGTAGGTTCCATAAAGAATGTATTTAGACCCTTAAATCTTGTAACAGAAGAGGAATAACAGAAATATATAGAATAAAAAATAAAAAGCCCAGCTTATCCTGAAAAAAACAAAAACAATGTATAGTTTTCCTTTGCAAACTAAAATTACCCCTTCAGGAAGTGGCCCTAAAGTGAAATGACTAGCGAATGGAATGCAAAATCATTATAACAAGGTTCATATAGACTGGGTTTGATGGCAGAATGACAAATTTAATAAAAGCTAAAGACAAATTCATAAATTGTCGGTCAATCTAAAAGACAAAATCTGAAAACTCACAAATTGACAAAAGTGGAGGTAGAAGTTTGTGATTGTCTCAATATCACCACTTTCGTGAATTCCCCCCATTCCGTTCACTCTGGTTTGGACTAAGCCTTCCTCTCCAATTAGTAACTGGCACATACAGTACCATAATTGGATAGTGTTTGCACAGTTCAGCTTTTTATAGAATCCTGTCGTCGACAGCTGCTGGTTGGCAGCCCTGAAAGACAAATTTTGAGAAACCCCTTTATTTTTCTCACCAGACAAATGTTACAGCTTAGTTTAAAGTTACCTGAACTTGAATTGTTGTTCACATTCTTCCATCAATATTCTTGGATGATATCAGTACACTGTAACAAAAGCACTAACATTTTTGTTTCTTTTGCCCTGTTCTCCCTCCAGGTTTATCTTATTCTTTTCTTGACCTTTATTACCTTTCCCTGTCTACTTCCTTTTTACTCATGCTCATTCGCATTAAAGCGGAGATTGTTCAGAAAAACATTCATTACATTCAAGTTTGCATAAAGATAAAATATAATGGGTCCGATTCACTAAAAGTCGATAACGCTTATTGCATGCTTTTTTGCGTTAAAAAGCATGTGATAATTAAGTCCTGATTCATCAAAGTAATTTCGCATGCGCAAAAAAACGCACAATCACAATGCGTTATTTACCTCCCATTGTTTTAATTCTTGCATAGAAATAATACAAACGCATGATTCACAAACACATATGAAGTGTTAAACGCGCTATCGCATTAGTCTCTGCGAATATTAACACCTACTTGGGGTAGGCGGTACTTAAAGAAAATTGTGGTTCGTAAGCGTTTGGCAACACAACATGGACTTTTCAGTGGGATTTTTTCAAGTATGTGTTGGCCCTAGAGTGATGCATCCTCCAGTTTTCAGGAAAATGGTCATTTTCAGTACAGTAGTTTTCCTTAAGTAATGGTTATGTGCATAAAATTGTGCGCTAATATAGCAAGCGGCAAAATATATCATGCACAGCAGGAATTAACGCAAGAAAAATGCTCATCGCGAGTTAAATAACGTAAAGAACATCGCGTCTTAATTGAATGACGCTTGTCCTTTTAGTGAATCGAGGGTTAAGTCGCAAAAAATAAAAAAATAAATTTTTTAATGCATGCTATAAATAGCACTCGTTTTATCGCCCTTTAGTGAATCAGCCCCAATATGTATCAATTACAAGGCTATCTAAGAAATGTACAAATCAAAGCATGTTAACATATGCCCTAAAATACAAAATTATTATCTGACCTAAATGAACTTGTCTATGCGTCTTACTTTTATTTTCTAGACAGTTCCTGTGAAGCTCAGAGCTGCTGGCACTCCAGTAATCTTCTGCTCAGGCAATACAACAAGAATGGAATATTACAAACATCTAAGAAAATGTAGGCACTGCACAATGTCTGACACAAAAACAGACATAGAGGCTACCGATTTACTGCCTGAGAAGGGGAGTAGAGTAGCGCCAATGATTCGGAACTTCATAGACAATGAAAGGAAAGCTGGCCAAACACTGTAAGAGCTGCTCGTTTGGCTAGGTCGTCAAACGCGTGGATCTTTCCCCGTCGATAAACCCACCTAAGGTGGAAGATACTGGGCTAAAATGATTGTTTGGCCCAAGGTCCAAACTAAGGGAATAAGAGCCATTGCAGCGAGGACCTTATCATTGAGCTGATGCAGTCCTCCAACCGATCAGCCAGTTGGGGGGGGGGGCCCATACATGGGCAGATAAGCTGTCAATTGGTCTTAAGGGCCCGAATTGGCAGCTTACATATCTGTGTATGGCTACTTAAGAAACACAGCCTGAGGTACATTTCGGTAAGAGAATGATCTCCGATAAGTGTTGGGCGACAAAATTTGGCAGGTATGGATTTGCGGCAGATTTCCGCATTTCACCTTTAGCGGATTTTAAGCGAAAAGGGCGTCAAAATTTGCTGTACGTCCAAAAATTGTTGCCCGCGTCAAAAAAAGAATTGTCTCGCTTGTGAAAAAAGAATTGTCTCTCATCAAAAGAATTGATGCGCGTGACAAATTTTTTTTGACGCAAAACATTTTCCCTGTTTCACAAATCTTTTGAAAGATTTGCAAATTTTTCGACAAAGCAAAATGGGACCAATTCGCTCATCACTATCTCTGATAGTTACAATACCTGTAATAAGCTGTAATACAGGTAAACACACAAGAAAATAAAGCTAGGCAAATATTAATTACAATATCTTTCCAAGAACAAGGTATGTATAGATTATTATGTAATAAACTGCATTCATTCACCCTCCAGTTATTTCTAAAGTATTTATAATCAGTTGTTGGCCCGGGGAGGCGGTGTCTGGATAAATGTGTCAGTAGGTACAAATATAACAAAGCAGGTATGCAGTTCAGGTGTTTTCAGATAGACAGAAATAAAGAATAAAGATTTTTTTCAATTGCTTTCTATTTTTTTACTGTTATTCTAATATTGAAGTTTGTTTTAAACTTCATGGTTACTCTATTTTTACAAATTGCCTTCAATGAAACTTGTTATGGTTTTTTAATTATTTTGAAGACTTCCGCATATACATTTACTACATGCAATTTTCAAATTGAAATCATGTTCGTTTGAGACCAAGGCACAAAGTTTAGTGCATAAACCGCTCTCATTCCCGAGACTGATGGCCTACTCGCCCTGGGGCTGCTCCTCGTCAAAAAACTCTCCCATAGGCTCAGTCTCCGACATCTCGGAGAGACAAAAACTAGACGCAATCTCTTTACACATGGCAATCAGCGCCGGATTTCAAACGTGTGCTCCCCTAGGTCGACTTGTGAATGCATACTAGCGTGCCCCGTCCTAAATGTACAAAAACCTACGAGAACCCCCCCCCCCGCATGTTGGCTCCCCATCAGTGAGGCAAGTAGGTAGCATGCCACCCTAAAACTTTGCCGCCCTAGGCCCAGGCCTTTGTGGCCTCTCCACAAATCTGGGCCTGCATGCAATCTACATGATATTACTATCTGAAACAGTGTCTAGCCATGGTGCCCAGATTTTCCAAAGCTTTGCAGAGCATCCTCTAGCCTCACAGCTCAGCTGAATTGGAGTTTAAGAGTTATTAACCACAGATTTCTAAGCCTCATCCAGCTTCCTTGCATAAAAGATCACATCCTTATTATTGTCCTCATTTTATGGAGAAGTATTCTGTCTACAGACCTGGATTTACATTTTAAAGTGGTGATCCGGAAAAAAAACCCTCGTCCCGAAAACCCCATTTTCAAAGCATTCTAAACAGATCCCATAATTACAAGTAAAGAGTGCCAGCTAATACTATTTGCAACTATAACAGTTAACAGTACACTGTGCAGACGCTAATTTTCATGGGAAAGCGTGACAGCCCTGCAGCCAGCAATACACCAACTCACAAGGATGGCTGGGGAGTATTGATTTGGGAGTGGCACAAATCTGGGCTAACATATGTAGATTATTAGTGCTGAAAATCTACCCGTTCAGGGTGAGCTTTGCTTTTAGGCTCAAAGAGGCACTTTCTGTATGACTGTTACTTTTTGTCAATGCTAAGCTGTTTGAAGGCACATAACAATAACAAATTACAATAATATGGCACATAAGGGTAGCAAGTCATTTTTCAGAAATGTAAAACAAATGGGTTTGCTGCTGAACTCATTATACACACATTAAAAAACATACAAAGCTGCAAGGCATTAACTTAGTGAACATATATGCTTGTGTTATTTTATCATAGTTATGCCTTCTAGGATCTGCACTGACAATTGGCAGCAAGCATAAATAAATCATTTGAAGTAAAGCAGCAGATATTATGGATTTCTAACAATGTCACACAGATGTTTCAGTTCAAGTGCCCTGGTACAATAGCTTGTGTAACACTAACAGAGCTATTTAATTACTGTGACTGTGACCGTATGGAAACTGTAACTCAACGCAAATCAGAGGGACATCTAAAAAAAATAAATAGTAATAATAAAATAAAAATTATATGCAATGCCTACACAGGAAAAATGAAGGCAGAGCATATTATGGATAACATACAAGGGATGGACACAGGCTGTAGCATGGGGCACATATTGCGCTATTTAAAAGGAGAAGGAAAGTCATTTTAGCATTTTACTGCGAAAAGATTTGCCACATAGAAACACTATATTTATACTGCAGAAAGCATTGCCATATCTGAGTAAAGAGCCCTAGAATCTTTCTCTGTTTAAGATTGCAGCTACCATTTTAGCTTTTTCTCCATAGCTTCCTGCTTGAAGTCTAGCTGTTGTAGCTCAGATCACACAATCCTAAGGGTGGGGGGAGTGAGTTTTGTGAGCAGAAGTGGAGAGAACTGTGCCCTGAAAATGAAGGATTTTTCTGAGAAAAGAAGTCAGATACCCTAAGAACATGTTTACAAAAAATGAGACAAGAAATCATGTGTTTATTTTGATAGAGGGCTCAGTGCAGCGTTTCTGTGAGTGCTTATGGCTGTATTTACATAGACCTTTCAGATAAAACATATTTAGTTTTAACCTTTCCTTCTCCTTTAAATGCTAATCAGATAGCACCTTTAGGTACCCATCCCTATAGCAAGAAGCACTTTGTTCTTGTTACAATTTTAACAGCACATAAGGTGCCAAATGGGACATGCAGGAATATAAGGGAAACATTCACTGTGCACTCAAAGTCATTCCAGCTTGTGCATGGGCACAACGTGGTGGTGTATATGGAGATGCATAAATTCTGCTTTAAGTCCCACACCTTACATGGGTCAGGTCAAGTTGTACACCATTTACTTTCAGGCACAAATCTTTGCACATTGTAATCTATTACCAAGATCTGTACATTTAGCCAAACACAATAACTAAAGTATGCTATGAAATAACATGGCACAAGCACAATATCTATGTGCACTTTAACCTCTTGTACTGTAGTAAAAAAGTCCCAATAATTAGGGATGCACCAAATCCAGGATTCGGTTCGGTATTCGGCCAGGATTCAGGCTTTTTTAGCAGGGTTCGTATTTGGCCGACCTGAAGCCGGATCCTAATTAGCATAAATTAGCATATGCTAATATTTTTTTTGCGATTTTTTTCCGCGTCTTTACGATTTTTGCGTAAAAACGCGAGTTTTTTGGCGTCTTTACGAAAGTTGCGCAAAGTCGCGATTTTTTCGTAGCGTTAACACTTAAAAGGCGCGACGTTTCGCGCAAGTTGTAACGCTACGCAAAAATCGCGACTTTGCGCAACTTTCGTAATGGCTACGAAAAACTCGCGTTTTTACGCAAAAATCGTAAAGACGCCGAAAAAATCGCATTTTTACGCAAAAATCGTAAAGACGCCGAAAAAATCGCAAAATTACCGATCATTACGAAAAAAACGCAATCAGACGCATTCGGCCCGTTCGTGGGTTAGTAAATGTGCCCCTAAATGTTAGCAGAG
The DNA here is from genome assembly GCF_000004195.4 of Xenopus tropicalis. NCBI lineage: Eukaryota > Metazoa > Chordata > Amphibia > Anura > Pipidae > Xenopus > Xenopus tropicalis. The sequence continues at coordinate 105,674,984 of NC_030678.2, read as the reverse complement.
AAAAACATTTCACTGCGTGCTGTGCACACAGTGAATTTTAACCCCTTCCGGATCCTAATTAGCATATGCTAATTCTGATTTGGTTCAGTATTCCGCCAAATCCCTTGGGATGGATTTGGGGGTTCAGCCAAACCCAAAAAACTGGGTTCGGTGTATCCCTACTAATAATATGTTAACATGTACTTCTTTTACTTTTAACAGGTGTCCTTTAAGACACTGACCAAATCTGATTCTGCCAAAGCTCCCATAGCATCAGCTCTTCACATACAGATTTTGACTTTTAATGGCAACAAATACCCAACACAATATTAGGCTAGAAACAACACAACCTGGTCTTACTGTATCAACAGAACAGTGATAAGCAGCGAAGATTTGTCTCCCAAAAACACTCTCCCTATAGAGCTATATCTTACTTAACTTGTTCATCCTTTTTCCTGCTGAGTTGGAAAACAGAGGTTCAAAAATAGAAGGTTTTGAATCTCAAGCAGCAAAAAAGATTGTAAGGATATTCTGTTTTGCAGACCCACAGCCCCCAATATAGACAGAGATGACTTTTCTTGTGCTGGTCAAATATTTCTGGGAAATGACTGAAGCGGATGTTTAAGAGCATGCACCATCAAGCACTCCTCACTGCATGTGAACTTGGGTTCAATGCTCCATAGATACTTGCTAGTATAAACCCTTAGGTGACCCACTATAGGAGGTTATTAATAAAACTAAATATCAGAGAAGAAATTTATATTGCAGGGTTTGTTCTTCAGTACACTTGGAAAATTGGCCAAGGGTCCTAATACTTTTGCATGGCACTGTATATGTGATGGAGTTAAAGAGAAATTATATAGCAATTTATACATATAAAAAAAGATCAAAAAAGACAAATGTTTATATGCCTTTTATTTAAAGGAAGGTTATGGTTCATATAGCTACACATATGGTTTAGCTGGTGACACATTAATGAAAGGGATTTTTTTTTCTTTTTTAATTGACTGCATTTCTTGTCTATCTATAAATCCAGAGAAGAAATGTGAACGTTGGCTTCAACATTTTTAATTAACAGAAGCTGTGTATTAGACGGACAGCCTGGGAGCAGCTGAAATAAATGTGGGTAACTCTCAGGAGGCCTAAGCATTGTGCTTTGAGACTATGCATTATTTACAGGTCTAGTAATGTTCAGAACCTCTTGAAAAGCTCTATTAGGTGCAATTACTCTATGCTCGGATTTGCTTTATGGTGAGATAGTACATATCTTTTGGTTGAGTATTAGAATGATACACATGATAATGAGATGTGGCTTCTGCCTTTTCTGTAAAACATCGTTAAGTGATTATTTATATTAGAAGTATCAAGTTATACAAATAAATGAGAGTGGATGGCACAGAGGCATCATAACAAACTATCCAGACATGAACAAAAACAGTCTGCCTTTTGGGTGTCTTTTGATCTGCAAAATTATTATTTTTTAAAACATAAAATGGTACGCTACATGTAACCAAAATGTTCGGCAAATAAATGCACTAAATAGACTTGGCAGAAATGTAAATTTTATTCTATAGCAATTTTATACCCTAAGGGATTTTTACTTTCCAGTTTATTGTATGTGCAAGAAGAATAAACATTATGAAATCAAATACAGGATAAAATATTACTTATTACTATGAAATTTTGCTGCATTGCTAAAAGACTTTTACTAGCAGGAATCTCCTGAATAATTATATCCACATACCTTTTATTCAAACCCTAGCATTTCCCACCTCCTAAGATGGACTTTAGGAAGTGTATTATTTCCTCGGAAGTTAAAAAAAAAAATTCTTAAAAGAAGGACCATTTACCATTAGGCTTTCCAAATGCTGCTGGAAATCCACAGACCCCTCTGTAAGGGCAATGGCACATAGGGCGATTCTGAGCATTTTGTAGCTCTTTGGGAAGAGGACAAAATTGCTAAACACTTTCATGTTTTCAAGTAATAATCATATTCACCAAAGACTTTCAGACCATAACGGAGACTGAAATCCTAAAGTTGAAATGAAAAGTGAGTGCAGGACTGGCCTGACTGGGGAAGACTGGCTTTAATATGTTACAATATACAGTAGTGTTTCAAAGTTTGTGAACCCTTAAAAATGTTTTATATTTTTACATTTGACCTAAATCATCATCTGATTTTTAAGTAAGTGCTAAAAGTAGATGAAGAAAACCTAGTTAAACAAATAAAACAAAAATTATATTTGGTCATGTATTTATTGGAAAAAAAAAAAAAAGATCCAATAACATATCTGTGTGTGCCAAGAGTAAATTAATCCTTAGGATTAACATATGATTTGAAGGTGAAATCCGAGTCTGGTGTTTTCAGTCAGTGGGATGACAATCAGATGTGACTGAGAGACCATGTTTTATTTAAAGAACGAGGATCCAGCAAATTTTATAGGGTTCACAAACTTTCGAGAACCACTGTATGGACATACAGTCCCTGTTTTGATTAAAAGTAAGGGCTTTTCTTAGCTTAATGCAAAGAATGTCTTAATGTCCTATATATATTAATAATAGGTCAGTGCAGAGGACCCCTTGTTTCTGTTGGTATGAATTTTGTGGTCACAGTCTCATTGCACCCCTGCCTAATGGTTTAAAATTTAGTGGTGTGCACAACTCCTTTTTTGCTATTGAAATATTGAGGTGACATGGTGCTTAAAATCATTTTGTTGCCCTACATTGTAAACCATCAGTCACAATATTCCTACACAGCTGCGCCTTAGATTTATACATTTTTAATACTTGTTTTGCAATAATAGACATGCATGTAACACTGCACCTAAATCTGTAAACTCACTTTGATACCTAAAGAGAGACAGAAGAAAAAGAAGGATGACAGCACAGTTATTACTGCACTATGGAACAGAAGGAATGTCACCCAAAAGTAAACTGATATTTTTTTCACTGCTTGATGGGTGCACAGAGTATTTTTTTCATTGTCTCTGTTTACAAAATGGGAGGCAGCAGTGAGACACACATGTCATGTAGTGTAACACGTAACTGCCCAATGTGTAATTTCCAGCGAAGCACAGGAAGTGGTTGAAAGTACCAAACTGGATCAGGCTCCACAGTCTGGATGTGTACAATATTCCAGCAATACTTTCAGTAAATACACTATTACAGATAGCTCAATTTGCACAAAAGATGTGCACAATTAACTCAGTTCAGTAACTAAGTACTCTCATCTGGAGCACATCCTAATACCCCAGGGATACAACATGATTACACTGTCCTTTTTATTGATTTTCTGCTAATTAATTTATCTCCTTAGCTATGAGTTAAAAGCAATACATTTTCCACCCATCTGAAGGTTATAAAATATGCATGTCCAGCCCCCAGGGTGTACAGCATATCTATATCTAGAAGTAAATAGGTATAAGTATGATTAAGGAAAAAAAAAAAAAAAAAAAAGCACAAACGTACAATGAGAGTCATTTACACCCCATTAATCTGAAAGGGACAAAGATTAAGTTTCCTGAGGCACATAAAAACCCACTCAGTGTGGCAAATCTTACTTTGTTTCACTCTTTAGTCTTTCCCATTCTGAACTTCCAAAAATGCCCTTTCTTACATTATAGACTCTAAGCCAGGCTCACATTTTTCCTTATAGCACATTGGTACACGTGTATCGTATGTGTTTCGAGCTCTACTGACTGACCCAACGTACCCCCCCCCCCCCCAAATCCCTCAACTACATAACCAAACAAAGTGTACAAGCAGATGGATGTAGTAGTCAGCAAGCGCTGATTGGACACCGCATACACAGACATCAGGGGTAGCAAATTCATCCTATATTTACCGTACTGCCTTGCAAGAAAGACCTCTCCTTCCCAAAAATGTCTATCCTATGATCCCAGGAGACAGCCCTTAACTCTTAAAATAGCAATTTTCTATTTAGGAGCACCCAATGGCACATATTACTAAAAGTAAAGTATATTTTTTTGAAAATGGTTTATTTAGATGAAGCAGGGTTTTACATATGAGCTTGTTTATGCAATATATTTTTAGAGACCTACATTGTTTGGGGGTATAGTTTTCCTTTAAGAACCCAATTCTTTAAATAGAAACTTAGCACTTGGGGTCTATTGTATATTTGCATCTATGAGATTAACAATGTGTGTTTATATTAGTGCTGCTTGGCATGCAGGATTATTTTAGCACTCTAAAGGTGGCCATACACGTGGCGATCTGACGATGTTTCGTACGACCATCGGTCGCACGAAACATCGTAAGATCCGCCACACACCATTCAGGGCTGAATCGGCAGGTAAGGAGGTAGAAACAATAGGATTTCTACCTCCTTCTGCCGATTCAGCTCTGAAAGGAGAATTTTGGTCAGGCGCCTTCTATGGCGCCCGATCAAAATTTTCAAACTGGTCCGATCGCCGAGTCGTCCGATATCAGCAGCTTCCTGCGATATCGGTCGACTCACCGACATGCCATAATATCGGTGCGTGTATGGCCACCTTAAGGCAGATATTAGTGCAAAGCTATATATAAAGAACAGTGGCACACTAAATTGATTTAAATAATAAACGTCCTGTTTTTGTCTAAACTTTCAAAGAAATGGGAACTTAAAAGAATGAATAATGTTGGTGAAAAATAATGGCTTATGTATAAAAAAGTGTTAAAGATTAAAGGGAAACTGTAGCCCTGATTATTCCAGATCTCTACAAAAATAGCCTCATCTAAATAAACTATTTAGATAAATATACACTTTTCTAGTAGTATGAGTTGTTGAGGTATCCTAAATAAACAATTGTTATTTCAAAGAGGAACTATACACCCCCCCCTCTTTTGACATGAGCCCAATCCGTTAGGCTTATTTAGAAAAAGTACAAACTTCTAAATATAAAGATAAATGTGTTTTACACAAGCATACCTGATTCCACAGATTGAAGGGCACTATGATAACTCCAATGAGTTTTATCCCAAGATCACTTATGCTAAGAGTGTAATGCATCTTTCTAGAGAATCTGTGTACTACCCACTATGGTAGGCAGAGAGACTCTTAAGTCCCAGAATTCATCATTTTTCAGTGTTCCATTGACAAATGATGAGTTCTGGTACTTAAGTGTTTTTCTGCTTACCATAGTGGATGGTGCATAGATTCTCTAGAAAGGAGAGGGACTTCCTGTCCCAGAATCTACTATTTCACAATGGTACAAGATAAGGGTTGGGTTAAATTACATTGAGATTCCAGGTGGGTGGGTGGAAACAAGAAAACACAGACAACAAACATACTAATAGGCTTTTTTGGTGTTCCCTAAGGGTGAAGACACACAGAGCTACTAGTAGCAGCTACTTGTCGTGGCTACTAAAATAGACAATGCTGATCATTTACTGATAATTGTCTCTACGTGTGTTTTAGCAGAGGCAATTCTCAGTATTGTCTATGACAGAGTATTTCTGGTGTTTAGTAGCCTTCAAATAGTAGCTGCTACTATTAGCTCCGTGTGTCTTCAGCCTTAGTCTGTGGAATCATGTATGTCTGTGTAAACATAAAATACACTTATATTTATATCTGGAAGTTCAGATATTTCTTATGTACCATTTCTACATAAGCCCAACACAATGCACTGATGTTAAAATGTGGGGTATAATTTCCCTTAAAGTACTAAAGGACATCTCCTGGTTCATAGGATTTACAGTGCTCACACACAAAATCAACTTTGACATAACACAAAATGGTGCTTCAAGGTATATATTTGAATTAATTTAAGTCACCTCAAATGTTATCATTTGTATGCCAAAAAAGAACCAATCAATTCTTAAGACAAAAAATTAGAAGTCCACTCCATAATTCAGCATGTGTGGTGGTGCCTGGTAAACTGGTGCCTGCTATGTCTGATGCGCCAAGAACTCTTGCTGCATCTGGGCTGCTAGTCACTGAAATACAGGATAAATAGGTCAGTAAAGAGTGTAGAAAGATTTAGATTAAAAGACAAGGAAAAGGTTATAGAAAGAGACTTAGATGTTAATCGGACTTAACTCAGTGACACTAGCCCTATCACAAAAAGTCAGCAACACTATTAGGATGTCTTCCCTAATGGTGTGATTAACACGCACAGTTCTGAGACACTTTTATAAAAATATACATCACAAGAAAATCAGATCACATGCTTTCCTGTAAAGTGAGGAGTATTGATTTCCTAACATGCAAGTGCATGTCATTCACAGCTAATAAACACAGAATGGTTTGCCTTGCTCCAGTTACTCACTGCCTGTGATGGAATGAGATTTGGCTTCTGTAAAATCTATTAATCTATGTAAGAGTCTACTGGCTGCAGAAATGAGCCCTAACATTAAGGCAGGAGCCCTCTGTTATGAAAGGTGACAAATTACAACTGACATGTTTATTTAGAATGTTTTACAGAAGAGCATCCATTTAATCCTTTGCAGTTGAATATCACAACAGCCTGATGCTGGAAGCACCCTGCCATAAGCAACAGTAGCAGGGCTCAGATCTGCAAGAATGGGGAAGCACATAAGTGTCAATATATATGAGGAGAAAAAACAAGGATATATACAAAATGGCAAACAAACAACGCTAACAAATCACACACAAGTCAATTTAATCAAATAAATTAAGGGCTGTGATTGGCTATTCAGTAGCCTCCATGCATAACCTCAGCATACAGAAGGCTCTGTTTGGTAGTACATCTTGTTTTTATGCAACCAAAACTTGCCACCAAGCCAGAAATTAAAAAAAAAACAAAACAAAAACAAAACAAAAACACCTGCTTTGGGGATACTGGGAACAACATCCAAGGGGTTTGTTGAGCAACATGTTGCTCACAAGCCACTGGTTGGGGATCATTGCACTATAACATGAACTCATACACATTTATTGTCCTTAAAACCTGTTACACAAGTCCAAACATGACTGGCTTTGGATACTTGGTTTGTCAGTTAGGAATATCTGGGCAGGGGCGGATCAAACCACATTAATGTTTAGTGTGTATGAGACCATTTGGAAAAATCATAACCAATAAATTTAATATCATCTCTCTATAATGTTCCCCTAAGGAGTTGTGGGTATTAAATGATAGTCAGCTCTTCTGAGCTAACAGTTGGATTTACTTTGGAGGACCAATTTCGATTGGAAGTTCATCCCATTTGTTTCCCCTTGCCTCCAGGATCAGAAAGACTCTGTACTCTATAGGTACAATATAGGACTTCTATGTTTTTCCCTTTTAAAAACTGTAAGTCTTTTACCGTATGTCCCTTCTATAAAATCTTTTTGTAAAACTGCACTGTTGTACCTTATAATATTAAATATAAAAATTAAAGGGAAAGTTCACCTTTGAGTTAGATTTTAGTATGATGTAGAGAGTGCTACTTTGAGACAATTTGCAATTGGTCTTATTTTTTTATTATTTGTAATTTTTTTAGTTATATCATTTTCAGTTCAGGAGCTCTCCAATTTTGCATTTTGGCAGCTATTTGGTTGCTAGGGTCAAAATTACCTTAGCAATTATATATATACTTAAGAGCTAAGTAATATCAAAGTTGTTTGTGGAGCTGGAATCAAAATGTATTAATTTTCTTTGCACAGCTTATTAGTGTTCCCACGTGTTGGTACATGCCATTGACAGTTATTTAAATAAAATAGTTATCACTGGTTATTATGAACTGCCTGTGGCACAATGTGCTTTCGCTTCTGTTAAATGTACAAGTCAATGTTAAATTGTACTAGAGCTCCCAGATCACAGAAACGCTTTAATCTTTCCTTCCAGTGGTGATGATGTAATGTGGGGGAGAAGGAAAGGCAGTTTATAAAGGCAATTATATTAACACTCTGATGGAATATTAAAATCTCCATATATTCTTACAGAGTAAACAGGAATTTCTCATAAGGCCAAGAGAGTACGCTATATATAGAAGCAAATCTCCCTGGATAAACCCAATCACTGCAAGAATCATGTAAATGCTGTCAGATTATCCAGTGTAAACCAATAACACACTATGATTTTAACGAATTTGTTTTAATAACACATTTGACAGCAAATCATTTTTACATCCTTATATATTCACTCCAGTTTATGTTCAAATGCTAGGGTATATTAATTAAGATTACAGTTACATGATTCAGTTTCTCCATTCTAAAAGTTTCTCTTATCTATAATGAACCCTATTCATAAATTCTTCTAGTAAAAGTTCTTCATATATAGAGCTGCATGGTACATCAGATATTATTTGAACTGAGATGGAAAACTTAAGTGTCTTTCCTGGAAGCTGTTTGTTAGGAGGGGAGATTGGGAAATAGCCAAAGTTTTAAAACATGTACTGCATCTGCATAACAGGCTGCATTTCTCTTTAAAAAAAGAACCAAATTAAGTGTTCTGTTCACCCTAGGACATTTGTGAAAAAGTATTGCAAATGAATATCTAAATTAAAGTTAACTCTTGTTATGGATTAGTTATAAATGACCTACTTTGGAAACATCAGTTCCTAATATAAGGAAGCATAGTTTACCCTTGCAATAAATATCATAAAAATCATGCAAATTCATAACAAATATAGGTTTAAACTATAATCAAACCTATTTAAAGACCAAGTGAAAGTGCTAATGTATTTTTCATTTCTTCGTCACAAAAGCTGTGCTTATGTAAAGATATTACAAGTACAAGTCACACTGCAAAGCATTTCACTGAAGAAAAGATTGTCATGGTCTCTATTTAACACCGAGAGCTCCTAACCAAATGCCAGGCTCCACTAACTCCGGAACAGTGAAAAGAGCGCCCTCTTTCTGTCGAGGTGAGTTAGTGATTGTGATGTTATGCAACTTCAAAATAGTCTGTCATTATCTAAAGGCTTAAAAAGAGAATGCAAAGCTAGAAAATCAGAAAAACAATATAGTGATTCATCCACTTGTGGCTTATAAAACAGATGTGAATTCCAACAGCAGAAATTTTCCTTCTATTTAAATATGCATATTTTGTTCCAAATACAGAACTGTATACAATATTTTACAGTGCCACAAGCAACTCTAAAACAATGTAACATTTATCTGAGGCAGAGGAAGTGGACATCAAGTTCTCAAATGTCCAAAATATCCCATTATGTGGTACAGTTGGGTTACTTATTTATAAAATAAAAAGATCAGTGTACTGTTCCCTTTTGTTCCCTATAAGGATCTCCTTTTTTCCATGATCCTGTTGCTCTAAACCCTCAATGATGTACTTTCAAATAAGAGTACTTATTAAAGTGACACTAACATGTATTAATAGAGTGCCATTCAGCTGTGCTTCCTAATTTCTGAGGCCCACGTCTGATTCCCATTGCTGTACCATATTCCCTGAACAAGATCTTGGGGTATGTGTGGTAATGGCAGGGAACAGACATATATTTTACCCCTGCCTATCACAGACTCAAACCCAAATTCAGCCCAGTGTAAAAAGAAAAAGGGCAGAGTGTGCCTACATGTATAAAAACAGTACCAAGTCAATGTTTATAAACATATCTTTTAAATGTGCCAAGTTAAGATGAATACAATAACAATTACATGATTCATTAGTGTTTTTTTGTTATGATATCAGGGAGGGTAGTGCAAATGAGTGATGCTCTGCAATGCCAGGATTAGAGCACTAGTTACTGTCCTAAGTCATCTGCTTCCTAAGGGCTCTGGCACACGGGGAGATTAGTCGCCCGTGACAATCTCCCCGAATTACCATCCCACCGGCGAAAATGCGAGGCAATTTCGGCAATTTGCCGAAATCACCTGCGCAGCGTGTGCCATCCCACCGGCGACTTCCATTTTCATCGGTGGGATGGTAGTTCGGGGAGATTAGTCGCCCGTGACAAGGGAGATTTGTCGCGGGCGACTAATCTCCCCGTGTGCCAGAGCCCTAACAAGGCAATAGGAAGCAACATTTAGTGGAGAAGCATAAGTTCAGTACAATGGTTTCCCCATAATGGGCAACAGCAATCGAAACACACTATTTGCAAGTGTTGCAAAAGACATAGGCCACTTAATCCGATCACATTCCAAATTTCAGTTCAATCTCTGCCCATATCATACACTGTTCCATCAAGTTTGGTTTTCTAGAAATTTTATGGAATATTAAAATATTGTTTCTAAGAATTCTAGCAAACCTGCTTCCTAGTTAACAGAAGAGGATTAGCTTTTCAGGTGTCTGTTCCATAATTCTACAAACAGGCTGTTCAGATTTATATATCATTATATCTGAGCAATGCATTGCATTGTGTCCCTAAACAAGTGCCTACAGATGAAGCACATCATATTAACTGTTTATACAAACACACCTTTGTGGAAAGCTCAATACCTCTGTGGTGTCAGGTGTTAAAAAACACCTGCCAGGGGGTCATAGCCATATGAAGAAAAAAAAAATCCAGGCTTGATAAAGGGGCTTGAAAGCCCAGAATTTTGCCTCTCTTTGTATGTTTTTGGGCTGAATACATTCTTTTTTTCAACACTTCAATCTATACAGTGTGCTGCTGATAATTCTTTTTTTGCATATTAAATGTTTATGTGACTGTCCCACACATTGCAAATCACACGATATCAGCAGCACAGCTGTTCTATTCTATCATTTGTGTATGAAGTGCTGATCCTAGAGGTGGAGAAGATTAAGAGCTATTATTAGCATGTCTCAGGTGTGGTTTGTAGGATAATGTATTCAGAAGATCTGCAGCTATTAAGAACTACTTTCTTCTCTCTTCATATACAAATAAACCTAAAGCTAAAATTCAAATCTGTCAGATCTGTTATTGTCATCTACTTAACCACAAGGCACACACTCTGTGACATGGTTTACAGTCTGGTTCTGTAAGAATAATAATCTGTGTATAATGGTATGGCTTGGTATAGGCCCTTTTTACTTTGAGTGGAAATTGATATTAATTATGAAACCAACATTTAACACAAAAACAAGCATGTGATCAGCTATCTGCATAGGTATTACACTTAATGTCCATAACAGAAAAAATACCCCCTATCCCTGCCATATATTGGACACCTCATGAAAACCACATTTCCAGGACATAGAACCAGCAAAACAGGTAACCAACATAGCCCCAAAAAACTGTATATCAGGGACTGTGTGTTGCAGCAACAGGCTGCCTTCTGGGTGATTTTAAACTAAAATTCCTAATTATAGTTTAATAACATCTACAGGCCCATTGGTGATTTGTGGGCACAGAGAATGTTCCATGACATCTGTAGACCTGTGAAACTAACCGGTTAAAAGATATTGGGGAAAATACTAGAAATTCCATCAGGTTTACAGAAACCATTCCTTTAATACTGCATGATGTACTGCCCAGCTCTGCACTCCAGCTGCAGTTGTGTGTCAGGGTTTTGACAGGAATGTCTGTAGTATGTTCCAGAAGCAGCCAGATGTGCTCTCTTCTATCAATGTCACAATGCACAGCAAGAAAACTTCACTACTGACTGAAAAAACAGAAAAAAAGCCATAGCACAAAGATTGGAGGAAGGGGTTGTGTCATTTTTGTTGAAGCATGTAGAAAACACAATGTTAGCTAAGATTATCAGACTAACGTAAAAAACAAAGTTCAATATAAATTGTTCAGGGTTATATTGCTTTCACTGCCAATTTGTAGTAGTCATATGGAATTATCCTTTGTGGGAAAACAGCTGGTGTTAAAGAAATAAGCATGCATCCAGTTATAAATGATGTGACATACATAAGTATTTTTTTCTTTTTTAGAAGAAGATAATTTGCAATCAGAGTCAATAACGAACAGTGTAACCCAGGGTTGGGTGCATATAACTAATACAAGGCATATATGTTAAAAGACTGCATGTATATTAGCCAGTCTGTTTCCCTGAAATTTAAAAAGAAAAATAAAATGCCTACAAAAGCTGCCATGTAATAAGGTTATGATTTTTACCTGTGCTTCTCTTTTCTCTTTTGCAATCCTACCAGGCTAATGGCCAACCATAATATTTATATCATTTGTTTCACCTGGTGTCTTCGAGATGTGATTGAAAACAATATTTAAACTATGATGTCAATCAGGTACTATAAGCAATAAAATTCCCCACCTTAATTGTATAAGGATATATAAACAGTTGCAACTGCAATTTCCCAGCTGCTGCAGGACTATTGCTCATTGCCAAAGTCAGAGTCATGACATTGCAAGACAATTTATAAGGGGTGCCGAACCTACAGCCTATTTGATGTGGAACAAAACAGAGACAAAGCAGAGATAAAACTATTACACAGAGTGCTTTATAGAATATTTATATTTCTGTATAATGGTAAAATGAAGAAATGGAATAAATTAATGAAGAAGGACGTTCAACCTATGAGAAAAAGCCTAGAGTACATACAGCACTGATGACATGGAGGAAATAAGATAAGCAAAACGGAGTCAGAAAAGTGTATTAATCACAGACTAACAGGCAGCAAATAGCTTGGCCTCACAGCAAAAGTAAATAATATAAGTAATATATATATACACACAGTATATGTTTTTGGTTTTTTGGTTTTTTTTTGCAAAAAATGCAGTATGTTGTTGCAGCAATTAAAAGTCTTAGAGAATATGGATCTAGTAGACTTCACAAATATATGGCACTGGTTATTGAAAGATAAGAGATCGATCATACTGGATTCAACGCAAAGTCTAGTGCACATAATCTAGATAAGGTGATAAACTGATCTTGAAACTTAACTAACAAAAGTATAAAGGTTGTAAAGGGATATAAGCAGGTGGCATGCAAGAACTGTGCAAATTTAACACACTTTGATGGGAGCAAATTCCTAACCTTGCTTTAAAAAAGTCTCTACTACAGCACACCATGTGCGTTTAACAGCAGGCATACATTTCAGTGTGTATGTTATTTTTCCCCAGATATTTCTGACTTCTCCATTTTCCATGGCAACATAAGAATTCCTAAGAATATAAGGAAAACAAAGTGCAGTGTCTGTTTTTTGCTATGTGGAGTAATTTTTGAAAAGTTCTTTGGCAATCTGTATGGCAGATGTATATGGAAGGCTTATTTAGCCTCAATGGTGATATGGGCTTTAATAAGACTGCTTGTAAACTTCCATGCTTTAGAAGTAAGCAAGTCAAAATGATGATAGAATAACGATAGAATGAGAATGCCTATAAAGCAGTCTAATTAGGCATCTTGTGGTTTTGAACATAGCAAGACAATGGGACAGTTTTTGGCTGATATGAGCTAAGAAAATATTGCTATATGAGGTGTCTAGCAATTAAAATACGTTTAAAGGAAAACTATACCGCCAGAATGAATACTTAACCAGCAGATCATTTATATTATGTTAAGTGACCTATTACTGGAATATATATTATAAAAAAAAGGTAGGAACCACTGGCACTCACTGGCACTCACGTATAAAGCGAAAAAATTGCCTGGGTGCAGTCATCAAAGCCGGAACAGAGGAGGAAAACTAAGAATTGTATTTTACACATAAGTCCTGAGAGAGCGGCTTCTTCGTTTTCCTCATATTATATATTATAGGATGTAAGGATTAAGGATATCTAGGATTAAAGGATGTAAAAGGGAAATATTTACTGATATATATATATATATATATATATATATCAGTAAATATTTCCCTTTTACATCCTTTCCCTTAATCCACCATTTGGTGATGGGCTGTGTGCTCCGCAGAGATCACATGACCATTAATAATGCAGCTCTAACTGTTACAGGAAGAAGTTTGAAAGCAAAAGGCAGAATTCTGTCCATTAATTGGCTGATGTGGCCTAGCATGTATGTGTGCCTTGGCTTGTTTGTGTGCACTGTGAATCCTACGATCCCAGGAGGTGGCCCTTAATTCTTAAAATGGCAATTTTCTATTTAGGAGTACCCAACGACACATACTACTTAAAAAGTATATTTTTATGAAAAATGGTTTATTTACATATTTTTACACATGAGCTTGTTTATGCAATATATTTTTATAGAGAGCTACATTGTTTGGGGGTATAGTTTTCCTTTAAGTATTTATTTAAAACAGATATCCATATGTAAACAAACAAGACAGGTAGGGTTAACCAGCAAAGAACTTCTTATATTAAGCTCTACGGGGCAGGGCAGGACCTCCATCCTCTTGTGTCTTTGACTCTTAAGTTATTACAATTGTATGTTTTATTTATTTGTGCTTATTGTAATACTTTGTATTTATCTATTTTAATACCCCTGTTATATTAATGTATTCTACTGTACAGCGCTGCGTACATAAGTAGCGCTTTATAAATAAAGTTAAACATACATACATACATACATACATACATACATACATACATATTAGACTGACTGCTGGCCCTGGAAAAATAAAGGATGACAGACTGTTGCTTAATTGGTGGGAAGAACATGAAATTAAAAGGCATAATACACATTCACATCAACAGGATCCACTTCAAAATAATACAACAAATGCCACCTTCACAATTTCTTATACAGGTATGGGACCCTTTATTCAGAATGTTAGGGACCTGTGGTTTTCCAGATAAAGGATCTTTCCATTATTATTATTATCATCATCAACATTTATTTATAAAGCGCCAACATATTCCGCAGTGCTGTACAATAAGTGTGTTTCATACATTGGGCATACAGAGTAACATATAAAGCAATCAATAACAGATACAAGAGGTGAAGAAATCCCTTCCCAAAAGAGCTTACAAAGCTGCTAAAAAATTATTTAAACCCAGTAGAATTATTCCGCCTTCAATAAGTATTAATTATATCTTAGTTAGGATCACATACAAGAGACAAGAGATAAAGGAAATCATTTTTAAAAATTAGAATTATTTTTTTTGTAATAGTAAAGCTGAGCCCAGGAGAAAAAAATTGAAGCAGACAGCTAGAGCTGAGTTTCTATGGGAACTAGCAATGCCATCTCTTCACTGGCTGCTAGACTGGGGTGTGTGTTTAGTAATCTGAGTTTAGAACAACTGAACAAATACAGGAGAGTAGTTTCCCCCCATTTATCGTGACCATTGTTGTGTCTGATGCACAGGTGGTCACAATAAAAGGGGTAAGCTCCCCTTCTACATGTTATAGTGTGTGCGCAATGCCTTTAATATTTTGTGCTGCAGGTATCATATACACCACTTTAAACTGATCTACCGTATTATCCTTATAGAGTCTAGTCTTTTACAAGCATGAATAAGGACTCTGAGAAAAAGAAATATAGAGAAAACACTCTCCCCGAATCAGTTGTACTGGCTGATAAATTGACTGGCAAATTTGAGAGGCTTCAGATGGGGTTTTTTGCCTTCCTCTGGATCAACTAGTAGTTAGGCAGGTTATATATAGGCATTATGGTTGAATGTGATGGACGTATGTCTTTTTTCAACCCAACTTACTATGTTACTATGTTACTTTAAACAAAAGTTGTTATCATTACAGATGCAAAAAAAATACATATCAATGGCAATTCAACAATTAATGAATCAAACTGTTTACTGTTTTAGTGCAGATAAGCCTGAGAATCACTGCAGCCCTGCCAGTTTTATTCCATGACAGGGAAAATTTCCATTGAAATATCTGTAAAAGTAATCTTAGGTACATTTGGAGTTTGGCGGTAAAGCACCCGCGCACAGCTGGAATAAGACCTGAAAGCAAAAACTTAATTACAACTACAGAAACTCCAAGTGCTAGAGGAACACTAGGGAACAGGAGGTCAATTCCTCATTCTACTTTTTCTCAGTAGAGTTGAACCTGATTTAGCAAAGAATATTCAAAACCTTTTTTATAAAGCAAACAAAATGTTAACACAAAACGTAGAGTCATTAATATTGTATGCAAATTGTGCACACTTAAAGGTGAATTAAAAGCTTAACTAAAGAAGTAGGGAAGAAATGTTGTACATTATGTTTTGGGCCCCTGTACAAGCCTAAGGCAAACCAGAGCCCTTTAATGGTGAATTTTCTTTGCCTTTTTTTTCTCTGTGTTGATGTAAGTTACTGAGCTTAGGGACCGTATACTGTATATAAATCTCACAATATAAGGCTGATTAGTAATTTTTTTTGTTTTTATTTAAGGTTTTAACATTTGAACAACAAAAAAATAACAGTTTCGAGAAAGAAAGCAGGAAGAAGAAATGATATAGAGAGCTTTAGCGAGCCTGGCGGATTTATTCAGATGCCCAGGTATCCCACACTGCATTGAATTTGGCTGGACAGCCTCTGGAAATGTAGACCAGTTTTTGTTTAGGTAACACATCATTGAAGGCTGTCATTGTATTATATAAAATATGGCATCTCCAGCCATATTCATTTTTAAGTTTTAGTTATACTTAATAGCTGTGCCCTTTGAATGAGAATTTTTAATAGGCAACTTCTACATTACTCAAAGTAATAAGAGTACTAGCGCCACAGATTCTTGTGCTGAACATTCATGGCTTCTTGTTTGTTTTATGGGAAAAATATAATATAAAGAACATAATAAAACAGTATGTACAATAATTTAAATTGACCTAATATTTCAGACTGTGTGAGCACCAAGGTAAAAACGCATACGCGCCTACGCCTACGCCTACAACGCCACATTCACTGGAGATGCAACTTCTAACTTGTGGCTGACTAGCTGGTAAAAAAAAAAAACTCTAATCGCCGCAGCGCTTTGTGAGTTTTTTCACAGGCTAGTGCAATTTTTTCCAAAAATGAGCACTAGCCCAGGGAAAAGTATAAGCAATTTATTTCTCTGGGCGATCCTAACATTTAGGCATTCCCCCAGTGAATTATCCTCATACATGTTCTTTAACACCACTCAAACATTTTAATTATGATACACTGGAAACTTATTTGGAATAAGAATTTTCTTTTTCTTTAGAAAAGTGGACATGCTCCTTTGTCTGATTAATTATTATTGTCAGCATTTTGAATGCATGTGTACTTGTGCCCTTACATTTGGAGATGGAACTGTGATCTGATGTGACTGATGTGGCTTAAAAAAAAAAAAAAAAAATTCGGAATGCCTGCTTACACAACCACATGGTTACAGGCGAGGGCATGGTGAATGTTTGGGCCAAAGTAGCACTGCGATTGTCAATAACTGGAAATCAGCTAAGTCTTGCAGAACACCAGTTTCTAGCACTCCTGAACACCCTATAGCTGTCGATGAGATGTTGGGAGTTGTCATTTAAATAGGACCTTCAATCTCCAATACCAAATATGAAATATTTTTAAATATTTTTTCCCCCATATAGGTGTATATATATAGGGAATATATATATATATATATATATATATATATACATACATATATATACATACATGTATATACATATACATATATATATATATATATATATATATATATATATATATATATATATATATATATATATATATATATATTCCCTTGGGTTATTAAAATACACAGGGTAATGCGATGTTGTCTAAATTTAGTTTATTTTTGCAACCTTCTACTGATTACCCAAGGATGCCACACAACCTCTCTAAACACAGCTACTATGTTAAATAATTCTCTTCAGTATTGATTATAGCATTTACTTTGCTGTTACAGTCAGTTAATATTTAAAAGGCTTTAAACTCCAAGTTCAATGCTTATTAAATAAAAAATGAAACTGCAAATCTATTTTAAAGGACAACTGGTTTTCTATCTAATTTATCAGGGCAAGTTTAGAAGATGTCAATCATTTAAGAGCCTGAATTTATTATAAAGAGAATCTTCACCCAGCAACCCTAGGCACTCCCTTCCTTACTGCCTACTCTCCAATCTGCCACATAAAGTACTGTGTATGCACAAATCAGAGTGGATAAGGGTATATATGGTGCACATATTTAACATACAGATAAAATATAAAAACACAATACAATGGGTACCTGCTCTAACCTACCAGAAAGGGCTTACAATCTAAAAGGAGAAGGGCTATGGGACACAATCACCTTCCCACTTTCTTTCAGGGTGGGTTCCAAAAATGTGCTTGCTGTGCATTGGTTATGTTACTGTTTAAAGGAAAAGTATCACTAAAAATTTTTAAGTAAAAAAATCTATTCTACCCTGCCCCAATAATTGCCCTATCCTGCAAACCATTTAGAATCTTGAATGCCTTATTACAAAATACCTGCTAAATCTTGGCTTCCGGTCATTTGAAAAAAGGCGATACGGCGATGCAGGGGAAGCATCCACTATGCGGCGATCGATTGATCTAGCCTAGCTTTCCTTCAGCATAGGAAGGAGTCAGGCTAGGATTGGTCAATCGATCGCTGCATAGTGGATGCTTCCCCTGCATCGCCGTATGACCTTTTTTCAAATGACCAGAAGCCAAGTTTTAACAGGTGTATTCTAATAAAGCATTCAAAATACTAAATGGTTTGCAGGATAGGGCAATTATTGCAGCAGGGTAGAATAGATTTTTTTAATTAAAAATGTTTAGTGTTACTTTTCCTTTAAGTACTTTGTACAAAGCTGCAAATATACAACAAATGTTACTAATAGCTTTTCATTGCATACTGTGATGATAGATTTTGTTTTTGTATATACTTAGACTTTAGTGTGGTATTTAGTAACAATTCATTGCAGAATTTAAACATATTCCAAGGAATTGCAATCATTTTTTCAGCTCAGAAATGAACAAAAATATTGGCAGAGCAATCTAAAAACAATGTAAAATATAAGCATGGCCAGTTATTTAGGAGGTCAATGCTTTCATTATCCACATACAGAAAAGATACTTGTCTAGATTACAAAACTATGATAGAGTTTTTAGAACAAAGAGGACAAAGAGTTCTATGTACAAATAATGCAACATTGTCATCCAAGAACCAGAGGAAGGAGTGATTATATTCTAACCAAAACCAGACTATTTCCAGCTACACAATATCATAAAAAGTAGCAGGAGCCCTTTACAAAACATCATTTAAAGGGGTATTTTCTTGTAACCTACTAAGCAAAGGAACAGGCAATGTACTAAAATCACATATACAACATGGCAGAACCCAGAACATATGAAGTTGTTGCAAGAACTGTAAAGCAGAAATGCAATTAAAACTTAAGAATCACATCTCTAGATTCTTTAATGAACAATGTTTGCATTTAAAATGTATTTTACAGGGCACAATGAATGGAAAATTTTGTTGCAATGTTGTTAGAGACTTTAGAATAGTCTTTAGAATTTCACTAAAGATTGTTAAGCCTAGGTCATACTTTATTTTGCCACAAACATGATTCTCTTATACGTATTGTACATATTCTCAATAGGGATAAACGAAATGCTGCATCTCAGGATTTTTTGCCGCCAAACCAAATTGGAACACTTCCAGTCATGTCACCTGAAAGCACAACAATTTTTTGTTCACAACTGATGCAATTTTTTTGTTTTCTCATATTTCAGCATGCCAATTAGTTTTTGGATTTGGTTTGGTATTAGCCTAAATCTTTTGTGCAGGATTCAGTATTTAGACAAATCCTAGAATATGGGTTCAGTGTATCACTAATTCTAATAAAATAAATGTGTTCTTCCAATGCTCGCTCGGACACTCTAGGAAATTATGACAATAGAAAATGAACAAGACTTTTTTTTGCATAAATACAAACTCTAAGCAACTTTCAAATATCCATATAAAACTTAATGGTTTCAAAGTAATTTTCAATTGCAATTGCTATTAAAAAGATAAGTATCTACCTGGGGGTTTACTTTACACCCCTGAATTTGAAAAGTGAAAAACTAAACAGAAGATGAGTTGGAGCACAAATTATATCTGCATTATTCTTTGTGAAAACACCAAAACAGAAAAGGATAAATTAGTACAGGTTTCAGTTACAATTACACTTATAAACACCCAGCAAAAATATTTTAGTAATGTACATGCCTAAGAATGACATTTTCTTTCATTATGCAAAAACAGTTTTTGAGTGGAGGCCCCTTTTAATGTAATGCACAGATTTGGCAAACATAAAAAAAGGAAGGGCATAGTTGTTGAAAAACATAGTAGGAGTTCCAGATTTCTTACAAATTCCCCAGTAGATCAGCATCACACTTTAGAATTCACTGGCCCATTATTTAATTACCTTTACAAAGAGTTAGTTCACTAAGGTTTTATGGCTATCCATAATACAGAAGAGTTTGTTTTAAAGGATTATCTTTTTTATTTCAAAATCCTAAAAACACTATAAACAGCTCCCAAAACCAGCAACTTCTTTATCTAGCAGTGCTCCGCCCCTGTAGTGTACAGAGCCTTCCTTCCCCTTTGAACAGGAAGTTGGTCAAAGAACTGTCTACTGCACATGCCTGATTTCCACTGGAGCAGGAAGCAGCAAAGATGTGAATTAGACAGCGTTTTGACCAACTTCCTGTTCAATGGAGAAGCAAGGCATAGTATACTAAAAGGGGCAAAGTTACAGGGTAAATGAACATGGCTTTGGTATCACGGTAATGAACAAAGACTAAATGGTTATGTTAGTATCACAATATCAGGAAGCTGATAATACTAACTACAGAAACCATTGTGTATTTTATCATTTTCAGTCTTTGAACTAGAAATAAGAAAAAAGTAATTTAGGAATGAAAAGGGAGAAGGGGGGGCTTTTTTCCCAAATTTGTCATCTGTTAAAGGAAAAGTAACACTAACATTTTTTAAGTAACAAAGCTATTCTACCCTGCACCAATAACTGCCCTATCCTGCAAACCACTTAGTATTTTGAATGCTTTTATACAAAATACCTGCTAAAACTTGGCTTCCTGTCAATTGAAATATGGTGATATGGCGAAGGAAGGAGCAGCATCCACTATGCGACGATCGATTGATTGAGCCTAGCCTGACTCCTTCCTATACAGAAGGAAGGCTAGATTAATCGATCGTCACATAGTGGATGCTGCTCCTTCCTTTGCCGTATCGCTGTATTTCAATTGACCGGAACCCAAGTTTTAGCAGGTATTTTGTATTAAAGCATTCAAAATACTAAGTGGTTTGCAGGATAGGGCAGTTATTGGTGCAGGGTAGATTAGCTTTTTTACTTAAAAAATTTTAGTGTTACTTTTCCTTTAAAACTTGCATTCTGCATTTGAAAGTTTCATAATTTTAACAAGGAATAAAGTATTTAACACATGGCTTATTTCAATTAAAAATAAATTCTGCTACTCAGTATAAAAAATGCTTTGAAAAATACTATGAAAAATTCAGGATTGGCATTTAGCTGAAAATGTGCTTAATGCAATGTGCTTCCTTAGAAACCAAATAACACGTACAATCACAAAAAGCTGCCAATTTTCCCTTTACAGCCTTAAAAGGCTCCTTGGTATGGTGAAAAAAATAATACCCAAATGAGTACAGAACAGGCAAAAACAAACATATCAACTCTGAACTGTACTTCAAAGTTAGGCAGCCTCCAGATATTGCTGCACTATACCTCCTAGCAACCTTGGTTGCCCAAATCTGCTTTACAATGTTAAACTCACAAGGCACAGCATAGAGTTTAATGAAAATAATGAAAGTGACATTTTTCAACTTACTTTGAGTTCAAAGCTTGAGCTCCACATTTTTAAATTTCTTTTTTCTTATAACAAACCAATGGAAATTAGTTTTAGTTCACTTCATAAAAGACAGCCGTTAGGCCAGTGGTTCTCAACCTGTGGGTCGCGACCCCTTTGGGGGTCCAACGACCCTTTCACAGGGGGTTTCCTAAGCCCATCGGAAAACACATATTTCAATGGTCTTAGGAATAATTTTATGGTTGGGGGTCGCCACAACATGAGGGTTGATGCATTAGGAACGTTGAGAACCACTGCATTAGGCAATGATACAGTGGCTTGCAAAAGTATTCGGCCCCCTTGAACTTTTCCACATTTTGTCACATTACAGCCACAAACATGAATCAATTTTATTGGAATTCCACGTGAAAGACCAATACAAAGTGGTGTACACGTGAGAAGTGGAACGAAAATCATACATGATTCCAAACATTTTTTACAAATAAATAACTGCGTAATTATTCAGCCCCGAGTCAATACTTTGTAGAACCACCTTTTGCTGCAATTACAGCTGCCAGTCTTTTAGGGTATGTCTCTACCAGCTTTGCACATCTACAGACTGAAATCCTTGCCCATTCTTCTTTGCAAAACAGCTCCAGCTCAGTCAGATTAGATGGACAGCGTTTGTGAACAGCAGTTTTCAGATCTTGCCACAGATTCTCGATTGGATTTAGATCTGAACTTTGACTGGGCCATTCTAACACATGGATATGTTTTGTTTTAAACCATTCCATTGCTGCCCTGGCTTTATGTTTAGGGTCGTTGTCCTGCTGGAAGGTGAACCTCCGCCCCAGTCTCAAGTCTTTTGCAGACTCCAAGAGGTTTTCTTCCAAGATTGCCCTGTATTTGGCTCCATCCATCTTCCCATCAACTCTGACCAGCTTCCCTGTCCCTGCTGAAGAGAAGCACCCCCAGAGCATGATGCTGCCACCACCATATTTGACAGTGGGGATGGTGTGTTCAGAGTGATGTGCAGTGTTAGTTTTCCGCCACTCATAGCGTTTTGCATTTTGGCCAAAAAGTTCCATTTTGGTCTCATGTGGAAGAAGGTGCTCTGGTCAGATGTTTGCTGTGTCCCCCACATGGCTTGTGGCAAACTGCAAACGGGATTTATTATGGTTTTCTGTTAACAATGGCTTTCTTCTTGCCACTCTTCCATAAAGGCCAACTTTGTGCAGTGCACGACTAATAGTTGTCCTATGAACACATTCCCCCACCTGAGCTGTAGATCTCTGCAGCTCGTCCAGAGTCACCATGGGCCTCTTGGCTGCATTTCTGATCAGCGCTCTCCTTGTTCGGCCTGTGAGTTTAGGTGGACGGCCTTGTCTTGGTAGGTTTACAGTTGTGCCATACTCCATCCATTTCTGAATAATCGCTTGAACAGTGCTCCGTGGGATGTTCAAGGCTTTGGAAATCTTTTTGTAGCCTAAGCCTGCTTTAAATTTCTCAAGAACTTTATCCCTGACCTGTCTGGTGTGTTCTTTGGACTTCATGGTGTTGTTGCTCCCAATATTCTCTTAGACAACCTCTGAGGCCGTCACAGAGCTGCTGTATTTGTACTGACATTAGATTACACACAGGTGCACTTAGTCATTAGCACTCATTAGGCAATGTCTATGGGCAACTGATTGCACTCAGACCAAAGGGGGCTGAATAATTACGCACACCCCACTTTGCAGTTATTTATTTGTAAAAAATGTTTGGAATCATGTATGATTTTCATTCCACTTCTCACGTGTACACCACTTTGTATTGGTCTTTCACGTGGAATTCCAATAAAATTGATTCATGTTTGTGGCTGTAATGTGACAAAATGTGGAAAAGTTCAAGGGGGCCGAATACTTTTGCAAGCCACTGTAAATAGTTAGGCAGGCAACAAATTAACTACCATTTATATTTGCTATTGTAAGATAGGTTCTGGCACTTACAAAGTGTGTAAGAAATTGCAGTACTGCAAGTCAGACAAGCATTGAGGCAGCATACAATAGCTTTGAATTCAACCGGGCAGTCATGTTACAGCAAAATCATGCTTCTTACACATTATTAGCACTTGTATTTAAGCTTAAAGCCAGTTGTCAGTTTATTGCTTTCACTCACTGAAAGTTCTATTCATAAAGTGTCAGGTTGGGCAGAGGTAGGGACAACCACTGCTTTTTCAGGTACAGAGGCCCATATTATGCAAGGAGCCCAAACAGTATTTAAGTAATGGGAGCCCTCCATTATCTTTTTTTCAGGTATTATATATAAAAAACAGCCAGGCTACTGTTAGGGTTAGAAGAGGAGGTTTTTTTAATCTGAAACAAGACAAACAATCAGAAGCAGGGACAGATGTTGCTGCTGCTGGTTTGAGTCCCATAAGCAGGTAAATAACTACTGAATTTCTCTGCAGTGGCAGGGTTAGCAGACAATATTTGCCTAGGTGTGGCCAGTTTGACAGAGATGAATAAAACAAGAGAGACAGAATATGAAGACAGGATATGGAAGGAGCTGAAGCATGAACTAATTAAAGTTTTTACAAATGTTTCAAACGCATTGTTATGGATCACTATGGAAGACTTATATTGAAAAGGATGCTGTCCATGCAAAGTCATCAAAAGTGATAACATACTTTTGCATCCCTGAGAAACCCTTATGACTATTCAAAAATCAGATTTAGTAACAAACTACCTATTAATTATCTGAGAATAGTAGGAAGGTTTGTGCAGTGTGGCTGGATAGATTTTGATTGTTGAAATCCCAGGTCAGTGTTTACGTTCTCTACTGCTCTCCAGCACATCCATATGCCTTCAGAATCAATCATCTCTTAATTTCCAGGCACATTCCATAAGAGAGTCACCCAATGGCACATTCTTATGCAAACAACATCATTGTTCCTCCACAGACAAAACTGCACAAAGCACAAGGCTGTAATGCCGCAAAAAAACTCATCTGGACCACTACAAAATGACAATATTGAGAACGAAGAGGCAAATCTGAATAATTTAATCTACATCAGAATTAACATGAGTACAGGGTAGATATATTGTAACCTCCAATTAGTTTTAACTAATAAAACAGACTTTATTTTGCTTATGTTCTTTAAGAGAATAATTGATCTACAGTCAGACATTAAAACTTCCACAAAATGAGAGCAGGTTTCATTGTACCATGCTAGATACTTTCAAAGGATTCTGAACTAGACATTTCAGACAGGGTTCTTTGCCAAAGCCAAGTGTGCCTGGGCACAGTGTGTAAATTTTAGGTAAATGGCTATGTGGTTAAGGGCTAGCAGCTTTTAAAAAGCCCTTAGCTTAATGCCAAATGCTGGTGGCAAGTATATACTCAACATATAGAACCTATCCACTGCTGTGGACAGATTTTTTTTTTTGTGGAAGCTAAATATGTCACATGCTGTGTGCAAATGTTTCTATGCCATCATCTTGTTATTGTCTGGCCTGCTGCTATCTTGTATATTATATAATCATGAAATGGAAAAATTGGTCAATGCTAAGCAAAGATGGGGAGATCTATAACTGCAAAAATCAGTTTCACACTAATTTCCCACATTCACCATGTGCCAATTCTTTTCCTGACAATGTACGTGGGATTCACCAAGTGTTAAAAATAAGCATGTCTAATTAGAAACATATGTACACTACAAGTTTCTCACAGTGTGAAAAATAGATAGAAGCTCATAAAATACATACAAACCAAAGCATTTTTATGAAAGCCATTTACTGTATATAGGATCACACACAGCCAAAAATGCCATGTTTCTGTGCTCCCAGTAGGGACTTGATCACTGCCAATGATCTTATTTTTGGAACTTTCTACAGCACACAAATTCTGATTTAACAGCCTTAGAGATAAAAAAAAAAAAAAAAAACAGGTGTCTTTTAAAAATAAGCAGAAGCTTTACTGTAAGTGTAAGAGTAATGGTGACATGAGTAAGAGACTGGAGAGCAGGGATAAAGCAGGGGCAGTACTTTCTCTAAGCTAGCCATCTCCTTTTCCTCAAAGGGTACCCAGAGCAAGTTTATCTTTATTGCTACATTGGCACAACAGATGTTTCAATACGGAAAAGGTTGTGCTCACAGACATCTCTGTAGGCAGATTCTGAATTTGATACATAAAAAATAGCCTAATTCCACTACTGAACAAGGAATAATTTGTAGAAAATTTTGGTTCATTTTATTCATCATTTTTACTAGGGACAGAGAGGAGACTGGTCTCAGTCAAATGCAAGAAGGCTGGGGCCTTTTTCTGGGATGGGGGTGGGGATGATAGAAATCAGGGATATCCAAACTAGGCCCCCCTCCAGCCATTGCTGATCTACAACTCCCACTATCCCACTAATCATCCAGATAACTTCACAGTCATCCTAACCAGAAACGGTTATTTTTTTAAGGGCTCAGATTTATAGTTTTCATGGGGAAAAAGACGAATAGTTTGTCTAAACCCACCCTTAAATTATTATAGAAATAGTCTCCATAGCTAGCTAAGCACACTGGAACAGATTAGGAGGGGACTCGAGTTTTGAATACAAAGAGTGAATGCAAAACTGGCTTGCAAAATGGAAACAGCACGTCAATCCACTACTTGTCACTTGCCTGTGAAAACATCACCTAATTTTATACATAGTAATTAGTGAAAAGTTTGTATATTCCCTATTCAGCTACTCTACATCTACAACTAACTTAAAGGGGTGGTTCACCTTTAAGTTAAATTGTAATATGTTATGGAATGTCCTATTCTTAGCAACTAAAATAAACACTAAATAAATAAATAAAAAGCCATAAAAAATAAATACTAATTGCAAGTTTTCAAGGTTACACCATTTAAACCTAGTTTTAACAGCATGGCAATATTTGGTATTAAAAAAGGATGCAAGCCTACAATACTCAGCAACCCCTACCACAAACTCGCATAATGGTATAAATTAAGACGTTAAATGAAGAACAGTGTAGATATATGTAGTCAATTAACAAATTAAACAGGATGTAATTACATAAAAACTGTACAGGTATGGGACCTGTTATCCAGAATGCTAGGGATCTGGGGTTATCCGGATAAGGGATCTTTCTGTAATTTGGATCTCCATAACTTAAATCATTCAAATATTGAATAAACACAATAGGCTTGTTTTACATCTAATAAGGATTAATTATATCTTAGTTAGGATCAAGTACAAGGTACTGTTTTATTATTACAGAGAAAAAGGAAATCAGTTTTAAAAATTAGAATTATTTGCTTATAACAGAGTCTATGGGAGATCGCCTTTCGGTAATTCAGAACCTTCTGAATAACAGGTTTCCGGATAAGGGATCCCATACCTGTACTATATGTTACAGACACAAATTAAAGCCAGTTAAAAAAAAAAAAACCTCCTTTCTGAAATCCCCACTGACCAAACTGTATGTTCTGTATTACAGCTTAACCCTTAACCCTGTATTTGAAATTACCATTGTTACTTATATGTTACTTATTATTTTTCCCTCAGTTGGTTCCCCCAGTAATCCAGTCACAATTTCCCAGACTCCATTACTGTAAATACACTAATCTTGTTTGAATCCCATCAGAATACAGCCCATCCTTTTTAATGTAACTTTTGGGCATGACCTTCTGTCATTTACAGCCAGTATATTGTACTCCAGTTACCTCAGATGAAAAGAACCTAGATCATATTAAATGAGGTAAGTCTCGGTGGAGAATTCAGCTACTCTGCCCCATTAAAACAATTTCCACCTTTGAAGCAATTTATCTAAATTACAGAGATACTAATAGATTTAATATGCGCTGACAAGCATCTTCAATAAGGAGTGCTTTGCACTAACCCCTGCAGTTTGATACAGCACAACAGGCTTGAGCATTGGCATGACAACCCTTAAATGAAGTAAATGCTAGCTGTTTATCAAAAACATCCTTTAATTACATATTACTGAGATTAAGCAGTGCTTTTTAGGGTCTGTTCATTCGTACTTTGCATTACTGCCTGAAATAGCACAATTTACAATCTAAATTACTTATCACTATTTAACATACCAGTTAACCTGCTGGTATATTTTTGTACTGCGGGAGGTTAACTGCAGACTTGGAGGAAAACCTATGCAACTACTGGAAGAAATACAAACTTAACTCAAGATAGTATCCTGCCTGGAATCTTTCCCAGAACTGCTAGAGTGTAAAGTAAATCACTGCTATTCCCTGATGTGCCTGATGATTTAACTTGCATCATCAGTTACTCTCTGGAGCAATGCACAGGACTTCCAATATAAATGCTGCTTTGCCATGTATGTAGCACAGATAAGCAGCAACAGAAAGAGATTTAAGGCCAGAAACAAGTGTGTGTATGACCAGTGCACAACTATGTTGGACCCCTATTTAACTGGTCATTACTGAAAAAGACAAATTCTACACTGACCCTCTGTATGTGGCCTTAGCGCACCTGCTGCACCAGCTGTAGCTTTGCTTCTGGAAACGTGAAGATAAATTCTACACTTTGACAGGCTTTTCATATGAATAAACTTGCTTCACATCAATAGTTTTAAAATTTAAAAGTGCCCCTCCGATCAATGAAATGACTCCAATTGTATTCAGTACACCAGAGGCCACAAAAACCCCCTTGCAGACTTGTATCTGTCCCCCTCCACAAATGTAAAATTACCATTGCCCCAGCTCTGAAAACAAGAGACAGCCTCCACCACTGCAAAAAAAAAGCATTACATCAGGACCTGATGACTGTTTGGGACAGGTCAGAAACCTGCTGTGTAGAGAAATTCCATATAGCAATTGTAAAGAGTAACGGGGGTTGAGATATCGTTAGCATTTACCATCCAGAAAGAGCCGGAACCATGGGAAATTCTTTTAGTTGTCACCAGTGCTTTGCAATTTGTTATGGAGACATCAAGTGCAAAGGGGCTGCACAACTACCCTGTTGTGTGTGATTATATGGCAGGATTTTTTATACACAAGCACAAATATCACACAATTTTCCACTATCTCAAGCCAGTACCTAAATATATGACATAATAGGACAAATTACACACATTGACTGACTGGCTGTTTTTTTTTTTTTTTTACAATGTACCTCAACTCCAACCTAGGAACTTGCAACAGCTGAGCCTTTTAATTGAACACATTATTTAGGTTATCAGGGCAATTTCAGTCCGGGTTTCATTAAGTGGGTGTTGTACGAGATAATTCCCAGCCCAACTGATCCACTTTCCCTTGCTCTCAGCTTCATTGCAGCTGCAGACTAAGTAGAACGTACTACCTTCTACACATCCGCAACAAAACTGGCGCCTACAGTATTTGGGCCCCACAAACTCTCGCACCCCTGCTAAGGATAAATCCTCCTCGTCCAAACTTTGCAAAGTTGTCCTCAAACCCCTCTGTTCCAGTCATATACCGCTGCGGCACGAACCAATATTGTGCAGCACAGGGGTTGTGATGACTGCGGAAAGGGGGTATTTAGGGGACGGCTGCTAAGGTTCATTCACTTACCCATGATGCTTGCTTATTTGTTGGGCTCTGTCCTTTTCCCCTCGCTCTGCTTTGTCTAGGAACGTCCTCTGTGCCCCGGGCTTAGGCTGCTGATTATTGTACCGTTCGCTCTCACTTCATTGGAGCTGTAGTTGCCCGGACTGCCTGAGAATCTCTGCAGCGCATGGAAAGGAGGGGGAGTCAGTGACGTCACGAACATCAAGGGGCGGGGGAGGGGACAATATGACGTCACGAATCTTGCTGAAACCTGACGTAAGAGGTAACGACACTTTTTCAAGTATGTTGTTAGTATGTTTACCATTAAAATGTACAATACATATAAGCTACACCTAGAAGTGAATTTCCTTTTAGTATTTATTAGATGAACATAAGCAACTGTTGGTACAGGGATAGGACCTGTTATCCAGAATGCTTGGGACCAAGTGTATTCCAGATAAGGGGTCTTTCCGTAATTTGGATCTCCATACCTTAAGTCTACTAAAAAATCAATAAAACAGTAATTAAACCCAATAGAACTATTTTGCATCCAGTAAGGATTAATTATATCTTAGTTGGGATCAAATACAAAGCACTGTTTTATTTTTACAGAGAAAAAGGAAATCAATTTTAAAAATCTGAATTATTTGATTAAAATGGAGCCTATGGGAGACAGGCTTTCCGTAATTCGGAGCTTTCTGGATAACGGGTTTCCGGATAACGGATCCCATACCTGTACTTGTTATTTAGTTTGCATGTTTTGTAATACTATTAGAATTTCTACCTACCTATTTCCTATCTGAAAACACTGAAGTGACTGTCAGTGTCGGACTGGCCCACCAGGATACCAGGAAACCTCCCGGTGGGCCCAGGTGATGGTGGGCCATCTTGCTTCTAACTATTTGGCCTATTTCATGGTCATTCCCTATTTCTGTATGGGAACAAGGAAGCTTTATAGATAGAATAGAGTATAGCGTGTAGAGGGGGCACATTTATCAAAGTACGACAGGTCCGAAATACGAAATTATTTTTTTTTTTAAAGGTTACAACCTTTGTGTATTTTCTGCGACTTTTTCGTACATTAGCGCAACTTTTTCGTACTTTGCAACAAAATTGTATTGTCGCACCGAGTACTAAAGTTTCAAATTCATTCAAGCTTCGGTATCGTGACTTTCCTTTGGCCAGTTTGGAGCTGCAGAGTGCCATTGAGTCCTATGGACAAAAATTTTGTGACTTTCGGATCGCCAATACGATATTATCGTGACTAATACGATTTTATCGCAAGCATTTTCGTGATATTTGCAACCATCAGAAATTATTGTGTCTAATTCGAATTTTACCCATTTCAGGATTTGAACTCGTACTTTGATGAATCAGGTCCCAAGATAAAGATAAAGAGTTTGAGGAAGGAGAGGAGGAATTAAAGTTTTGAGAGTGGGCCCATGGTCCAGGGTTTTCTGGTGGGAAATACTTTTAATATATGTGTTTAAAACTGATTAACATGAAATATAAGTTTGATATGGAAACCAGGAACCCACACACAACAACTAATCAGCAACTAACTTTTACTGGTTTAGTACAGTAAGAATAATTAAAGCATGTAGATTCGTAGTACAGGTTAATGGTAGGGTAGCCACCTATTCTGGAAGAAAATACTGGTATTTCTATATTTCTGGCTTTTTTTCCCTATTAATGACATTGGCATCAAGCATAATTTTTACCAGCCAGGCCTGTAAAATACCAGCCAGGCCACAACCCTAGTTAATAGATATGAAAATAGTTTGGCCAAATATATATGCATTTTTTTAAAAAAGTAAATAAAAAAAAAAACAAACAGCCAACACCAGTGACTACCTGCAAAAATCTGGCAGTGGAGTTGGGGGATGAGGGGATGTTATGTGATTTTTGGCAATGTGATGTCACTCATAGCAGAAGTGATATTTTGTGCAGCCACACTCATGACATCACTTCCATAAGCAAGGTGGTGCAGTTAGGTCAGATTCCTATGGTGGCACCAGAGATAAATACTATGCTGGGTGCAGAAAAAACTGTAGAAATTTGCATTAAAAAAATTAATATATCTGTTGTGTACCACTAGAGGGAGCTGCATGTCTAAATGCTAGCTCAGCTAAAATGTATTTTCCTTGTTGGTGAATGTGTTATCTAGCCTGCCTCTCTGCTTGTCCTCTATGGTTAGATACACTTCCTACTTGCAAATCTCTATATATAGTTAGCCATGTTGGAGCTCTAATAAGTAAGTTGTTTAAGCATTACCATTGAGTCCTACACAACTTTACTGTGAACCCAACAATATCATTATTATGTATTCATAAAGTGCCAGCATATTCTGCAGCTCTGTATACATTAAACATAAGACCTTACAATCTAAAAGCCATTTTGCAGAAATGCAAAATGAAAATAATATATTTTGCCTTTTTTTATATGTGGAATTGCTTCCACCCAAAAAAGCCTTAAAAAAATTACAACACAAGAGATAATCTTCTGTGTGAGATACTGTATATGTGCTGAATAACTAACTTCCCAGCCCCCAGCACTCTTAACCCTGTTGTTCTTCCCACACTTCATCTGTGGGAAACCAAAAGCACACGTGGCCTTTTGTCTTAATCGTTTCCCTATTTCTTCAATGATTCCCATGGAAGTGTCACCATTACAGCAAGCTAGGGAATATTTCTTAGGAAACTGTAAACTTCCCTGGGAGAAAAAAACTAGGCCAAATGCAAGGAAAAGAGAAAATCTGATGTTTCTTTGGGGAAAAACACCAGGATGTGTTATGGAAAAGATTTAGAATATTCGTTGTGAAACAAAATCCCAGCCAAAATACTAGAAAATCTTATAACTACTCATAAAAGTAAACTTCTCCTAGGATAGAAATAGGATTTTCTGAAAAGTGTATGCCAGTGTCTGGTTATGGCACACATCGGCAAAGCACAGATGACTGCTTTTGAAGTTTATATCTTTCTGTTGTATGGACCTCTCACTAGGATATTACCTATGATATTCAGCTTCTTGCAAAAGTATTCATACCCATGACCAGTGCTTTCATTTTACTGAATAACAAGTCTAAATTGAAATTATGTTTTTTTGTGATATTCCAGTGCACTATAACTCAAAATTAAGTTTATAAATAGTTTTTATAAATATTTAAGCCCCATACTTTAATTTATTATAGAGCCACCATGTGAAGCAATTTTAGAGAATTACTAAGCTTACTAGGATTGCACACAGTGCTATTGCTAAGATTGCACCCATTTAAGGTTGATTAAGGTCCATTCTTCCAACCAGAACTGCTCCACATAGTTAATGTTACTGTAAATCTGTGTATATTGGGGAAATGGCAGAGAGGCTGCATGCTAAAGTTGTTTCTGGCACACTGGAGTTGCAACATTTACAAATATGTTGACTATGCTGTTTAGAGGGTGTCCATGATTATGGTGGAATTCTGCCAGTGCTGGAACTAGTAGTAGGCAGGAGAGTCGCATGCCTAGGGTGCAATGGTGGGGGGTGCTAGGCATGTACCTCTTCTGCCACCAACCCCCAGTGTAAGCCCTTATGACTGCACATGTTCAGGCACTCATTAATTTGCACACCACAAACAAATGCGTGTGAGCGAACACACAAGGTGGCAGTGGACCGAGGTGACCAGCTGTGTTACCTAGAGTGCCCAGCCAGCTTGGTCCAGCACTGAATTCTGTTATTAAAAATATAGCAACCTATTTATTTTGTTATGGAACTTTAAGGAACAATATTGGAGGAATTAGTTCCACTATATGTCATGTATATGTATAAGCTGACTTGCTAGCATTAATGTATATTTCTAAAATTCTGAAAAAATTATGTTGCAATGCCTTGTTAAACAACTGTACACAAATCTAAGGTATTTCTGGAAAGCTACACATTTAAAAAAAAATCCATCTAGGAATATTCTCTTTCAGTCTGCAGTTATTATAGCTTCAGATTAAAAACTCCCTGGGGCTCTGGCAAGTCACACTGCTGAACAGTGTCAGTTTCTTTGAATGGGTCAGAGAAGCTTCTTATTTCAAGGCTGTTGTCATGCACTTGTTGTCTGCCAATAGATTCCATAGGCACTGGATCAATGAACTGCATTTACTGTATGTTGTTCCTATGGTTTCTTGGCCCTCAGATAGACTCCTTATGAACATCATCTGCAATTTACAGAACAAATGTTCCATTGCTTTTTGTATGTTTCTTGCTCTAAAGTTGATCTGTTTGATTATTTCGTATTGTCTCACTAGTTTGTTTAAAAAGCTTATTTGCACATATTGATTTTTTGTGTATATGCATATGTATTAGGTTTTCCTTCTTGTTTGCTGTTGCTTCATATTTCTGTTTACTGCCTATGGCTAGAAAATAGAGAGCTCATGGGATGCAAGAATGAATCAAGCTTGAGCAAAGAATTGGTGTAACCCTTAAAGGGGCAGTATTTCCTTTTCTTCAACATGAACTCATGTTGAACAAGGGGTATGTTGTCCCTTTAAAACCTCTAGCTATTGTAGAACTATAGCTTACATAATCCCAGTGAAAACCAATTGTGCAAAAAGGGATGCTTTGTATGGTTAAAGCAAAACTATACCCCCTT
Source organism: Xenopus tropicalis (assembly GCF_000004195.4). Lineage (NCBI taxonomy): Eukaryota > Metazoa > Chordata > Amphibia > Anura > Pipidae > Xenopus > Xenopus tropicalis. The sequence continues at coordinate 105,641,423 of NC_030678.2, read as the reverse complement.
AACCAACCATCATATTAAGTGGCCTATTAAAGTATCTTACCAAACTGTAATATAGATATATATCAGTTAATGTTGCCCTTGTACATCTTTTCCCTTCGGCCACCATTTTGTGATGGTCTGTTTGCTCTCTAAGAGATCACATAGCGAGAAATAATGCAGCTTTAACTGTAGCAAGAAGAAGTGTGGAAGCAAAAGGCAGAACTTCCCAGGTCACATCAGACAATGAACTGCCCATTCATTTTCTGATGTGACCTTACATGTATGTGTGCCTTGGTTTTTTTGCGTGCACAGTAAATCACATGATCCCAGAAGGTGACCCATAATTATTAAAATGGCAATTTTCTATTTAGGATTACCCAGTGGCACATAATACTATAAAATATATTTTTATGAAAATAGTTTATTTACCATACAATATATTTCTGTAGACACCTACATTGTTTGGGGGTATAGTTTTCCTTTAATATGTCTGTTTGCAAGTAGCCTCAGTCAACACTGCTTTGTCTATGCTATGTCCATGTCTTACTATAATAAAAGGGATTCAAATGAATAAAGAGATATTTAAAAAAGCTTCTAATTGGCTGGGGATTTTGGGTGGGGGCAGGGTTTATCTGTTTGGGAGTAAACTGGGGGATTGGTGAAGATTTGGGTCATGACACTTTTCTCACATTTTCCTGCCAAAGAATGTGGGAGATGGAACCTGCCGAGACCCATTTAAACCAACACTGAGTATATCTTTAAAAGTGTATCTTTCTACTATTCCACATAAAAAAATTAAACAACTTCTTAAACGTTCCCAAGCTCCATAACCATTCTAGTCCACACTGCAGCCACACAGTATACAATATCCCAGTTAATAGACATATTAGAAGTCTTATATTGTGTTATAGCCTGAAATTAATAGAACATTATTGTACCCATTGCAGTAGCTTAGGCAAGCCAATGGTTTTCACATGCCACAGGTGCATGCAACCAAATCTTTATATGTTCTGTGCACAGTAGGCTACACGTGGCAATGTAACATTGTCAGTTTCATACTTTAAATTGCATGCTGATTACTGGTTACATCAATCCCCCAGTATTTGTGTTGGTGCCTACTACAACTATAGCCATTGATATATCTGCATCATTGCATCACAAAATGTGTCCGGCACAGTATTCACTTGCAAGTATCCTATGCATAGGGAAGATATATGGCTAGAGTTAATACATGTCTAACATTACTGAAGGTTTTCAGGGTTTTTTGACGCTTGCATCTGTGCGACAATACGAAAAAGTGGTTTTAACATTTTTCTGCGTCTTTTTTCATTCGTGCTTTTTCAATTTGGATCTTTTAATAAATGACTAGACATTTGTGGTTTCATAAAAATCTAAAACCACAAAAATCTGAATGTTAATAAATCTACCCTTTAAAGACAGGTTTTGTGACCTGATAATTTTTTTTAAACAAACATCTATTTTAATTATGGAATCATCTTTTGAAAAGTGTTTTCCTAGTGGTATATCTCAGCCGAACATGCAGCCACCTTGAAATATAGGTATAATAATAGTATTAAAAAGACACTGTTGCTAGGAGACAAGTTGTCAGTTTCCCCCTGTTTGCCTTTTGTAACTGCAGCAGATCTCTTTATGATATTCTGGCAAGTGATGGGAAATTACTCATTGCAAGGAAAGCACAAAAACACATCCCCCATGCAGGAAAATAATGTGTCTTGACACACCAATTGAGTAATTGACTTGACACGGTACCATTTTATATGTGATGTTATATGTTTTTCCAAGAAGAAATCATGATTGATGGCAGAATTGGAGCACACAATAATTTGTTTTAATTAGTTTAACAGTATTGAACACAGAGGAATATGTGGGTGTATTGGAAGCATATATTTAAAGAACTGCTGTTTTAAAAGTGCAGCATATCAGTTTAAAATAAAAATGGCTTGATGAAAACATGAGAAGTAATGTAAAGTAATGGATTACTTCTGAAAATCAACAGTTTAAGCTGCAGACTATGCAACACCTATTCAAGACAGGCTAATGGCATTCACCATACTGTCTAACAATCAGGCCCGGACTGGCAATCTGTGGTTTCTGGCAAATGCCAGAGGGGCTGCTGTAAGGTGCCATAGACTGTCACTATTTTGTAGGCTGGTGGGGGCTGTTTGGGCCTCTGCGTACAAGAAAAGCCAGGCCCTATTTTGGGTCTAAGTCCAGTCCTGCTTACAATTCTCAAAAAGTTGTCTATTTCTAACCCTCTTCTCTGGTACCAAGTTAGCAGCAGCAAGCAGGGTTGGTTCATTGTAACTTATGTTACCAACCAATGTACCAGAATATGTTTAGGGGACATGTTTGCACAGAGATGTTAAAACATGCAAATACTGCATGCACACATACAACAGCTCTCAGTATTTCTATAACATTTAGTAACAGGTGCATGACTAAATTGTGTTTTCTTAATTTACATGTGGGACAAAAATATCTGTGGTCCTTGTAAGGTTCTAGGCTTTTGCATGGGATAACTATTATCCTTTTGGGCTCCCATAGAAATGACACAATGACAATTAACCTTACTTTATAACAACAGGAGCTGTATCTTTAGTTAAAGGACATGTAAACCCCACACACAAAAATGTAATCAGTTAACAGCCTCTTTGAAATCTTTCAATACCTGCCACTCTGGATGTCCAGAAGTTAATAGTAAGGCTACAGCTTCCCCTTAATTACTTAGATTTCCTTCTCCTCCTGTAACCCACTCAGCCCCCTCCCTCAGGAATTTGCTTTGACTTCTGGCTTGTGGGCATGCTCAGTTGTTCTAAGCTCAGATTACTAAACACGCCCCCAGTCTAGCAGCCATTGAAGAGATGGCATTGCTGGTTCCCATAGAAACTCAGCTCTAGGTGTCTGCTTCAATTTTTTTCTTCTAACCTCTTCTCCTGAACTCATTTCAAACAAAGCAGAACTTTTATCAGAGACAGTTCTGCCTATGTGAGCCTGTATTTTTGATGAAATGTATGCTGAATAAGGTTTTGTGTGTGTATGCTGTTTGCAGATATAAATGTATCTGATTATGTTTTAGTGGAAAAATGGCCACCGGGTTAAAGCTACTATTTGCTTTAGGAAAATGTGATGGTGCTGGCAAGCTGAGAGGATATATGCAGTACAAATGATGCAATTTAGGTGGGGGAGAAGTGCCCAACTGATATACATTGTAGGCAAATGTAGGCTTTACATGTCCTTTAATATGAGGATTTCTCCTCCTTGATTATAGTTACATAGTTACATAGTTACATAGGGTTGAAAAAAGACCAGTGTCCATCAAGTTCAACCCATCCAAGTAAACCCAGCACACCTAACCCACACCTACCAATCTATACACTCACATACATAAACTATAAATACAACCACTAGTACTAACTGTAGATATTAGTATCACAATAGCCTTGGATATTCTGATTGATCAAGAACTCATCCAGGCCCCTCTTAAAGGCATTAACAGAGTCTGCCATTACCACATCACTAGGAAGGGCATTCCACAACCTCACTGCCCTCACCGTGAAAAACCACCTACGCTGCTTCAAATGGAAGCTCCGTTCCTCTAATCTAAAGGGGTGACCTCTGGTGCGCTGATTGTTTTTATGGGAAAAAAGAACATCCCCCAACTGCCTATAATCCCCTCTAATGTACTTGTACAGAGTAATCATGTCCCCTCGCAAGCGCCTCTTTTCCAGAGAAAACAACCTCAACCTCGACAGTCTCACCTCATAGTTTAAATCTTCCATCCCCTTAACCAGTTACTTGCACGTCTCTGCACTCTCTCCAGCTCATTAATATCCCTCTTAAGGACTGGAGCCCAAAACTGCACTGCATACTCAAGGTGAGGCCTTACCAGGGACCTATAAAGGGGCAAAATTATGTTCTCATCCCTTGAGTCAATGCCCTTTTTTATACAAGACAGCACTTTATTTGCTTTAGTAGCCACAGAATGACACTGCCTGGAATTAGACAACTTGTTATCAACAAAAACCCCTAGATCCTTCTCCATTAAGGATACCCCCAACACACTACCATTCAGTAGATAGTTTGCGTTTATATTATTTCTACCAAAGTGCATAACTTTGCACTTATCAACATTGAACCTCATTTTCCAGTTTGCTGCCCAGTTATCTAATTTTGTCAAATCGCTCTGCAAAGCGGCAGCATCCTGCATGGAACTTATAGTTTTGCACAATTTTGTGTCATCAGCAAAAATAGAAACAGTACTGTCTATGCCCACCTCCAGGTCATTAATAAACAAGTTAAAAAGCAAAGGACCAAGGACTGACCCCTGCGGTACTCCACTAACCACACTGGTCCAATTAGAAAATGTTCCATTTACAACCACTCTTTGTACTCTATCCTTCAGCCAGTTCTCTATCCAATTACAAATATTATGTTCTAGGCCAATATTCCTTAATTTGATCATTAACCTTCTGTGAGGTACTGTATCAAACGCTTTAGCAAAGTCCAAGTAGATGACATCAACTGCCATTCCAGCATCAAGGTTCCTACTCACCTCCTCATAAAAGGCGACTAAATTAGTCTGGCAAGATCTGTTACGCATAAAACAATGCTGGCACAAACTAATAGTATTGTGAACTGCAATGTATTCAAGTACCCTATCCCTTATTACCCCTTCCAAAAGTTTTCCTACTACTGATGTCAGACTAACAGGCCTATAGTTTTCAGGCTGAGAACGGGATCCCTTTTTAAATAATGGCACCACATTAGCAATCCGCCAGTCTCTCGGCACCATGCCAGACCTCAATGAATCCTGAAAAATTAAGTGAAGAGGTTTGGCAATCACAGCGCTCAACTCATTTAATACCCTAGGATGAATCCCATCCGGCCCTGGACCTTTGTTTACCTTTACATGTTCAAGTCTCTTTTGAATTTCTTCCCGAGTGACCCGATTATAGTGGTAGTCAAAATGCCATGTGTGCATAACTTTTAGCATAACTAATCTGCTGCTTTATGAGATGTACATACAAAAGTCAATACAATTTTTCAGAATTTAAGTAAATCGGAACTGCTCAACAATGTTTACTAAACATTTCACATTGTTTTCAGAAATGAATAGAATAGTTGTATTTGCTTGCTAAGCTGCACTGGGAACAGTTGCCATTCATAGTATTATAGGCAGTCACCAGTCATCAATACTTAGCCTCATGTAGTTATTCTTCACAGTATTTCACTATTTAAAGGAGAATTCCCCAGCCCACTTACATCTGCTTCAATTGTCTTAGTATGTTGCATAGTGGGGTTGACAGGTACCACTTTCTTATCCTCTTCTGTCAGTTTGCTGTCATGGAGCCTGCAGGAGCTCTTTCATTGTTAATGGACAATGAAAACCATTATTCACTGGGACAATGCTAGGCACCCACAGTGAATAACATAAGTACTTTTTCCCTCAGAATGCTGCTTTTTTTTCCTGAAAGGCACACCAGCCCAGGGCAAAAACTTAGTCATTTAGTTCACATGTTATCACTTAATAACTTGGCTCCCACTAGTAAATAAGGCAGTGATCCCCAACAAGTGGCTCGTGAGCAACATGTTGCTCACCAACCCCTTGGATGTTGCTCCCAGTGGCCTAAAAGCAGATGCCGATTTTTAAATTTCTTGAAAGCAAGTTTGAGAGGCATAAAGACCACGTATACTGCCAAACAGAGCCTCCTGTAGGCTGCCAGTCCACATAGAGGGTTCCAAAAAGTATATCACAGTCCTTATTTTGCACCCCAGGATCTTTTTTATGCTTGTGTTGCTCCCCAACTTTTTTTTACATTTGAATGTGACTCATGGGTAAAAAAGGTTGGGGGCCCCTAAAATAAGGGATTCTATGTCCTATAAGTATATGCTTCCGGATGTGACGTTACGGGCATGGGCAAAACCGCTGCTAAAGTAAAAAAACAGGTAGAGAACAAGGGGAGAGCCTTCAAAATCACATAATTCCCAAAAAAATAGGGGCGTTGACAGCTCTGATAATAATGAGCTATCAAACTGATACTGCGGTGTACAGCACATTCGGTTTGATAGAGCAAATGGAAATGTACCAATTTTCTTCCACCATATGTTAATTCAGAGGACTAGATTTGTAAGTGCCCTTGCAAGCATGCAAGCAGTTGTTAGGGCTAAACTACAGTGGCTTGCAAAAGTATTCGGCCCCCTTGAACTTTTCCACATTTTGTCACATTACAGCCACAAACATGAATCAATTTTATTGGAATTCCACGTGAAAGACCAATACAAAATGGTGTACACGTGAGAGGTGGAATGAAAATCATACATGATTCCAAACATTTTTTACAAATAAATAACTGCAAAGTGGGGTGTGCGTAATTATTCAGCCCCCTTTGGTCTGAGTGCAGTCAGTTGCCCATAGACATTGCCGGATGAGTGCTAATGACTAAATAGAGTGCACCTGTGTGTAATCTAATGTCAGTACAAATACAGCTGCTTTGTGACGGCCTCAGAGGTTGTCTAAGGCTGATGCCACACCAGGCGTAGGGCTGATTTTTTCGGCAAGCGGAAAAACGCTTGCCGAAAATTCAGCCCTACGCCTGCTACTTGTGCCTGCACCCGAATGAATGGAATACGCTCGGGTGCAGGCACATGTAGCCGATATACGCACGAAAACGCGAGAGAATGCAAAGTCTCGCGTTTTCTTGCGTATATCGGCTACATGTGCCTGCACCCGAGCGTATCCCATTCATTCGGGTGCAGGCACAAGTAGCAGGCGTAGGGCTGAATTTTCGGCAAGCGTTTTTCCGCTTGCCGAAAAAATCAGCCCTACGCCTGGTGTGGCATCAGCCTAAGAGAATATTGGGAGCAACAACACCATGAAGTCCAAAGAACACACCAGACAGGTCAGGGATAAAGTTATTGCGAAATTTAAAGCAGGCTTAGGCTACAAAAAGATTTCCAAAGCCTTGAACATCCCACGGAGCACTGTTCAAGCAATCATTCAGAAATGGAAGGAGTATGGCACAACTGTAACCCTACCAAGACAAGGCCGTCCACCTAAACTCACAGGCCGAACAAGGAGAGCGCTGATCAGAAATGCAGCCAAGAGGCCCATGGTGACTCTGGACGAGCTGCAGAGATCTACAGCTCAGGTGGGGGAATCTGTCCATAGGACAACTATTAGTCGTGCACTGCACAAAGTTGGCCTTTATGCAAGAAGAAAGCCATTGTTAACAGAAAACCATAAGAAGTCCCGTTTGTAGTTTGCCACAAGCCATGTGGGGGACACAGCAAACATGTGGAAGAAGGTGCTCTGGTCAGATGAGACCAAAATGGAACTTTTGGCCAAAATGCAAAACGCTATGTGTGGCGGAAAACTAACACTGCACATCCCTCTGAACACACCATCCCCACTGTCAAATATGGTGGTGGCAGCATCATGCTCTGGGGGTGCTTCTCTTCAGCAGGGACAGGGAAGCTGGTCAGAGTTGATGGGAAGATGGATGGAGCCAAATACAGGGCAATCTTGGAAGAAAACCTCTTGGAGTCTGCAAAAGACTTGAGACTGGGGCGGAGGTTCACCTTCCAGCAGGACAACGACCCTAAACATAAAGCCAGGGCAACAATGGAATGGTTTAAAACAAAACATATCCATGTGTTGGAATGGCCCAGTCACAGTCAAGATCTAAATCCAATCGAGAATCTGTGGCAAGATCTGAAAACTGCTGTTCACAAACGCTGTCCATCTAATCTGACTGAGCTGGAGCTGTTTTGCAAAGAAGAATGGGCAAGGATTTCAGTCTGTAGATGTGCAAAGACTGGCAGCTGTAATTGCAGCAAAAGGTGGTTCTACAAAGTATTGACTCAGGGGGCTGAATAATTACGCACACCCCACTTTGCACTTATTTATTTGTAAAAAATGTTTGGAATTATGTATGATTTTCCTTCCACTTCTCACGTGTACACCACTTTGTATTGGTCTTTCACGTGGAATTCCAATAAAATTGATTCATGTTTGTGGCTGTAATGTGACAAAATGTGGAAAGGTTCAAGGGGGCCGAATACTTTTGCAAGCCACTGTACATAAGAGATTTTCATGAGATTTTGTGGGTCAGCTTTTATTTTATCTTGTCATGCAACAACAGCATGCAACACCATACAATGCCACGCAACATAAAAGATTTAGTAGGATCCTACAAAATCTGATCTGCATAAGTAGTAACGTAAAGTTAGATCCGATAAAGTCAGATGGTTTGTTTTGTTCATGCATCTACATCCGACAGTCAATGTATGTCAGAAAAAAAGTCTGTCAGACTCCATCAGATTTTATCTTGTTGGAAGAAGGCATGTTGTGTTGGGTGGCAATCCTTTCATGTAGCTTACATATCAGATTTTTGTATCATTCCTATTATATTTTAACCCATGCAACTACATCTGACTCCATCCTGCAAAATCTCCCAAGGAGTTTAGCCCCTACTCCTTGCAAAATTGATAAATGTATTGTAATGTGTTGATATATGATTGTAATCCATTCCTATATCCATTGATATATGACTGATGCAGTTTGTACCACTGCGTGCACTAATAAGAATCTAGGTTAATAGCCATGTTCATGGATTTGTGAATGTGCAAATATTTATCAAGATATATCACTAAGAGCTAAAAATACACTGAAATTTTCAGTTTATGCAAGGGTTTTCATATTTTGAACCTCGTAGTCTCTCAGTTTCATCCACAGTATGTTAAATAGGATAATCTAGGATTAAAAGCTTAACAGGAAAAAATACCCTGGTGTTTCTACAGGTGAAATATTCTTTACTCTAAGACATTTTAATCATTACGGGGAATATAAAAAAAATTCTATAATACATCATTATAAGATGTGATAAAAGATATATAGATTAAATGATATTGCTATATTCTGTTATCTGAAATGTCACTGTTTTACAATTATGTTATGTGCTGATAGAATTCATATCTTATAAGGAAAACACACCCCCAAATTAAACTTTTAGAAACATATAAGTAACAGCTGTACTTGCAGAGGGCTGGAGCACTGAAGTGGTGCAGTGCTGAGTACCTAGGCTGGTGCATTTTTGAAAGAAGAAGAGCACATATCTGGGGTCTGAAGTACACAACTAGGATCACTGTGGATGCACAGGTGATTCCACCTTCCTTGCCCTTTAAAGAGTGAATAATAGTGAAAGTTGGGGAGGTGGAACAATATCACTCCAATCTTTACATTTATATATTATGTTAAATTAAAGGCCAAGTACTTTTATACAGGTTCATGGAACCCTGAGAAGATTTCTAATATACTGATATTTTTCAACAGGAGTACTTTATTGTAGTACAAAAATTTCAGTGAGTCAAGTGACAGAAATTACATCACTAAGCACCAATTATAAGAATATAATTTACAGAATATTTATGGCTCTTGTATATTATAACAAAATAATGCCTTCTGCTTAGTGATGAACATTTTTCACCTGCTTTCGCCGCAAAACAATTCCCATACAACAATTTTTTTGGCAAAGAGAAAAAGGAAAGATTTGCCAAGTGGAAAGGTAACGAGGATTGAATATAGATATTCTTATACAACCCGGATTCCAAAAAAGTTGGGACACTAAACAAATTGTGAATAAAAACTGAACGCAATGATGTGGAGGTGCCAACTTCTAATATTTTATTCAGAATAGAACATAAATCACGGAACAAAAGTTTAAACTGAGAAAATGTACCATTTTAAGGGAAAAATATGTTGATTCAGAATTTCATGGTGTCAACAAATCCCAAAAAAGTTGGGACAAGTAGCAATAAGAGGCTGGAAAAAGTAAATTTGAGCATAACGAAGAGCTGGAAGACCAAATAACACTAATTAGGTCAATTGGCAACATGATTGGGTATAAAAAGAGCTTCTCAGAGTGGCAGTGTCTCTCAGAAGCCAAGATAGGTAGAGGATCACCAATTCCCACAATGTTGCGCAGAAAGATAGTGGAGCAATATCAGAAAGGTGTTACCCAGCGAAAAATTGCAAAGATTTTGCATCTATCATCATCAACTGTGCATAACATCATCCGAAGATTCAGAGAATCTGGAACAATCTCTGTGCGTAAGGGTCAAGGCCGTAAAACCATACTGGATGCCCGTGATCTCCGGGCCCTTAAAAGACACTGCACCACAAACAGGAATGCTACTGTAAAGGAAATCACAGAATGGGCTCAGGTATACTTCCAGAAACCATTGTCAGTGAACACAATCCACCGTGCCATCCGCCGTTGCCGGCTGAAACTCTACAGTGCAAAGAAGAAGCCATTTCTAAGCAAGATCCACAAGCTCAGGCGTTTTCACTGGGCCAGGGATCATTTAAAATGGAGTGTGGCAAAATGGAAGACTGTTCTGTGGTCAGACGAGTCACGATTCGAAGTTCTTTTTGGAAATCTGGGACGCCATGTCATCCGGACCAAAGAGGACAAGGACAACCCAAGTTGTTATCAACGCTCAGTTCAGAAGCCTGCATCTCTGATGGTATGGGGTTGCATGAGTGCGTGTGGCATGGGCAGCTTGCATGTCTGGAAAGGCAGCATCAATGCAGAAAAATATATTCAGGTTCTAGAACAACGTATGCTCCCATCCAGACATCATCTCTTTCAGGGAAGACCCTGCATTTTTCAACAAGATAATGCCAGACCACATTCTGCATCAATCACAACATAATGGCTGCGTAGGAGAAGGATCCGGGTACTAAAATGGCCAGTCTGCAGTCCAGATCTTTCACCTATAGAGAACATTTGGCGCATCATAAAGAGGAAGGTGCGACAAAGAAGGCCCAAGACGATTGAACAGTTAGAGGCCTGTATTAGACAAGAATGGGAGAGCATTCCTATTCCTAAACTTGAGAAACTGGTCTCCTCGGTCCCCAGACGTCTGTTGAGTGTTGTAAGGAGAAGGGGAGATGCCACACAGTGGTGAAAATGGAATTTCTGAATAAAATATTAGAAGTTGGCACCTCCACATCATTGCGTTCAGTTTTTATTCACAATTTGTTTAGTGTCCCAACTTTTTTGGAATCCGGGTTGTATTCTCCTTGCCCACCCCATGCATTGCAACAGCCTCTGTTGCTTCCTGAACCCCTTCTGTGCTACAGATCATAGATTCAACATCTGCTGCACATTAGGGCTGAAAAATATTTCTCTAGATTTTAAGTAAAGTAAAGTGCCTGTGTCCTCCTTAGAAGCCAATAGGGTTTTTATTTTATTTTTTTATTGAAAACTTCACAAGAAAAGATTAACATAACATAGACCAACATGCCAAAGTTCAGTGCACAGCAGCTGGTGGATCAGGAAATTTGACCACATTAAATTATTCAGAAAATTAGCTTTAAAAAAAATATATTTTTTAGGGTACTAATTTTACACAATAAAATGGAAGCACTGTGTTGTTTGCAGGTGCCTTAGTGTCAGCCATGAAAGTAAGTAAGCATTATTTACATTTTGGGTTATCTACAAGTCACATAGATATGTACTATGCATGTTAGGTATCATATGGTTCAGAAGACCTCTGAAATTAATATTTATGATAGGGGTGTGGGTGTTAATATGCTATAAATTAGAAGTTGTAAGGTGATTTCCAGAAATTATGGAAAAAACACTAAGGAAAGATTTGCACTTTGGTAGTTTGGAATAGACTTTTTCCCATATGGAAAGGTGTTTTATGTCAGGAAATAGTTTTTAGCTTGTTGGAGAATATGCAAAGACAGCAATCAAACAAATCTGTTTTTAGAATGCATGCGGTACATATTGAACACTACCAAGCATACACAAAGACACTGAAAAAGTAAACTTAGCTGTTTGGTAAGTAGGGCAATCTGACACACTAAGAGCTACAAAACCCTTTTTTCTGTTGGAGTTTTCCTCCTTTGGGCAATATGGAATGAAATGCAATAAACAGAACTAAAAATGCTACTATTATTGGAAATATATACATACTATGAGCATTGACCTACATAAATATGATATCTTTCACTGAATAAAATAAAAATTGTAAAAATAGTTTTTATCTAAAGGATTTGTCTGTGAGAAGTGATTTTAGAACAGAATGTACCTGCCTATTTGATACAATGTAATAGAATCCTAACAAATAAACCCTTCTTTATCTTGGTTTATTCAACATTTTAAAGGGGAATAACATTAATATGCATAAATGCCACATTCTAACATACAGAAAAATATTCTTTAATGTATGATAGTAATTATGGGAAACCTAACTGGTAAAAACATAACTAAAAGCACTGCACTCTTTCTTACTATATGCATGAAGGGCTGCCCGAATGTAAGATTAAAAAGAGCAGACTAGCAGCAATGGAATTCCACTTGGGTCTGAACTAATGTGTATTTCAAGATATATTTACCAAACTGGTTATATTCTTAAGTGTATTGTGGTTTCTAGTTCCACTGCTGGCCAAAGGCATACAATCTACCAGCAAAATGGTACTAAAGGCAAAATCACGAGATATTAAATGTGGATTAGGGCCTGAGTCCCCAAAAGGGTTTTAGGCTTATAGTTCTCCTGAGCCCTCTTACGTAAGCTTATATATTTAATAACCATATGACATAAATTAAAATCTAATATTATAAATCTGTTGCAACAGTGAAAATGCCAGAAAGGGATATGTACTTTAATTATGGATACAATTAGCAACACTTCAATAAATGTGTATATAAATTTGTATGCAGGTTAGTTGCTGATCACTTATCGGTATAAATGCTGTCTTCAAAAGCAATTTTAAGGTTAGGGTTTTCCAAAAAAGGGTTTTATATAGAATGAACATGAGTATATTTTTTATATGATTTTTTTGTAAGCCATTTTAGTGGTGTGTGTTTTATATTTTTTTTTTTTTAAACTTTGTTTTTATTTTCAGATTATCAAACATATCCATTACAACATTTGTAGTGGCATTTTGTCTTGTGTTTGTATCTAGCAAGTAATGGGGTGTTAAAGAATGAGACATATAAATTTAACGTTTATAACAAAACTTGAACTTTCGGCTCATACCTGTTTTTCCTAGGCCTTGTGAGAGTTGGTTTTCATTGTTGATAAGTTGTCAATATTTTATTTATTTGTTGGCTCCTGGGGGGTCTGTGGTTCTGTTGATCAGCTTCTTGGTTTTGTAAGTTTTGGAGGTACTGGGATGCTTCAATTAAGAGTGGATGTTCCTTAAGTGTCATACCATGTGGTTTGACTGAATGTGTAGACTATAAGGTGTATGATTGATTGAGGTAGGGAGGATGTATATATGATCCATGTATTGAAAATTTTTTCGGTGTTTTGTTCTTTTCTAGTTGTTGCCTCCAGCCAATCCATGTAAAAAATATGTGTAACACCTATTTGGCCTATTTAAGGACAAATCCAGGCTAGTAGTATAATGGAGAGCATGGGTTACATGCGACACTTAATACAAAGGAGTGAGCCTCCGCTATATGGGAGAATTAAGATGGAACGAGGGTGTAGTTGAACTACCACTAGCTGAGGTGTGTGGTGCAAATAATAATAGATGGACGCCAGAGGATTCTTATTATGAAATAATAACTGGTTTATTGTACAAAGCAACTGGATAGTGCACCAGGGTATATACTCACAGTCACAGCAGTATAGGAATTGGTCACAGTGGATATAGCAGATGTGACACTCAAGGAACAGAATACCCCACTTGGAGAATGCACAGAGGATTGGCTGATACCCGAGGTGAAGACCTTTCAGAAGGGAGTGTTCCGGCCGACTGTGGTCCAGGGGAGAGCTCCTAACACTGGTACCTGGTGTCTAATAAAACCAGTCCCTAAAGAACGACAACAGAGCCGGGGTAGGCTAAACCCTTTTACAACTCCTGGTTGGGGCTATTAACTGCCCTTGCTAAATAAGCTGACTATGCTCACCACTCTTAGAGGGTGCTATGAATAAACTGTCTGTGCTGGCTTGTTCTCATTCACGGGGCCCTGTCCCCGACTTATCACTAGGGTATGAGGTCCCCTAGGGTACAAATGGCTTCTGGGCCTATGTTCTGGTCCAGGCTCAATTGAAGCTCTGCCCAGAACACAGCATGCAGCCAAAAGAGGAAGACACTTCCTTGTGCAAGACACTATATAGTCTGCCAAGGGGAGTGGTCAACCTGGGCTAAACCTATAGGGGGTAGCCTAATAACTGTAATCTGAGTGTAGAGGGCTCTGCCCTATAACAGCACAGATAAGTAAAAGATAAGGGATAACACCATAGGGAGCTTAACCCTATGGGTCCCTACATTCACCCGGGGGAAAAATCCACTCCGACCCGGCAATGGTAAATAACAATAAGTACACTTTTCAAGCAATAAACAGTAGTGCATTGATTTAGTGCAAAAATACAGTACCCTTACATCCGTTTCTGATACCTTCTCCTGAGGAGTATCTGGTACATTGGATAGCTGTAAAATGAAAATTTTAAAGGAACAGTAACGTCAAAAATGAAAGTGTATTAAAGTATTTAAAATATAATGTACTGTTACCCTGCACAGGTAAAGTTGTGTATTTGCTAAAGTAACAGTACTATAGCTAATATAAATAAGCTGCTGTGTAGCCATGGGGGCAGCCATTCAAGCTGGAAAAAGAAGAAAAGGCACAGGTTACATAGCAGATAACAGATAAGCTCTGTAGAATATAATGGGGCTTTATCTGTTATCTGCTACGTGCCTGTGCCTTTTCTCCTTTGAATGGCTGCCCCCATGGCTACACAGCAGCTTTGTTTATATAAACTATAGTAGTCTTTCTGAGGCAAACACACCAGCTGTACCAGCACAGGGCAACAGTACATAATGTCGTAATTATTTTTATACACTTTCATTTTTTGGTGTTACTGTTCCTTTAAGGCACAGAAAATATTAACTGTTTCGTTACTAGTTACGTTTCTGTAAACCATATACATACATGAGTGTCACAGTGGATCACTCAGGCACTTTCTTACAAAGATCCTTGAGATACCAACTGACTCTGCAACAGAGGTATAACAGGCACAATACTTAGAGAACCTTGAGTCACCTTCCTGATCACTAACAGGGGTGCTCAGGCACACACTTACACATGGGAACAATCCTGCCTTCATTCAGGTGTCCCCAGGCACATGCTTGGCTGTAAAGAAATGTTAGTGGGCACAAGTTTAACTGTGACACATTCCCACCCATCAACTTTATTAAATCCATGTCCTTCCACCCTAACCCAGTGTTCATGAATCTCCCGACATGCACTCCGTAGGTGTGGATTAGGCAATGGGTCCTAGCCTTGGTGAGGTAGGTTGAAGTAGAAGTTGTAGTGGGATGGGGCGCAGCAGTCTTTTCTTGAACACCCAACTCTATATAAACTTTACAGTCCTCAGGGTTGAGGCTTCCAAAACATGCAAACAATATGAACAAACCCACTCTGTGGGTAACTAAAGAGAAAAGGGTCACATCCTTAAACTCAAACTTCGGGAGTCCAAAAGGCATATGCCCAAATATGGTGGGTGTTGCCCTTACCTTTCAGGTGAACATAACCCACCTCCCACCCGGGGGAAAATCCCATCAGTGGAGGATATCCGAAACCAGCATGGGGTTTTTAGTGCATGTTCCGATCGAACTTTGCTTTTGTCACCTCGTAGGAGACGTGGTTTATCTATCTTGCCTCCACTTGGGAGGTCCGAGAGTAGTGCGAAGTTCTTATCTTTCTCATACTTTCCACAGGATCTTACTCTGTGTTTTAGTATTGTGCGTCCAAACCACCACTCCCGGGCGATGTTGGCTAGATAGTCGACATCCTGATGTCTTTTCTCAGGGGTTTTAGCAAGTAGCCCCCCAAATCCAAGCTTCTCACGTCTGGATATTTCACCGTACAGCCACTCATCTAAGTGCTTCTCCACCTCATCATAAACCCACTCTGGGGCGTAAGGCATGTAGAACTGCCAAAGGTCATAAACTTTGTTATTTATCAGTCTCTGGACCCATGACACTACCCGATACTTCTCTGGGTCTGCACGGCCTGGAGCCACCCAGCATGTTTCTTCTTTGCTGAAGGTGTAGTGAGGCGGTGGAGTGTCAGGCAAAACAATGGCACCCTCTGGCCGGCTCTGAGGTGGCCGTAAAGGTGCAGGTTTCTCTTCTCTCTGTGGGACAGTCTCAGCAGTGCCCCCAAATACCATATTGCCCCAATCTGGCTTAGCATGACGGCAATGCCCATGGTACTCAACTGGTATCCTGGATCCTTTGGACGAAGCAGCACTAGCCCCCTCTGAGGTTAAAGATCGTGCTCTCCCTCTGCCAGTGCAAAAACTTAAAGGCTCCATTTTCTGGGATAGCTCAGTGTCCCTTGTGGCCCTATTGTAAGGCCAAATAGCTTCTGACTTGGCCACTGAAGGAGGTGCTCCGTGCTCATCATCACTGCTGGTAGGTGACAATAGGGCATCCCCAGATGATTCTGCAATTGGTGGGGTGGCAGGTCTAACCGGGCCTGCACTGGGGGTTGGCGTGACAGGGGGAGGTGGTAGGCTTGCAACTGGTGAGGTGCCCTCTTTACATGGTGATGGGGACTCTATCCTCACTGTAGGCCCAACCCAACAAGTGTTGTTGCAGCCAGGGCATCTGGCTTGCACATCTCCCAGGGCCTGCTCGAATTCCTCATTACTGCAGCCACTATAGGGTACTAGCCATGTCTCCCCTTCTTCCCCACTCTTTTGGCCAAACGTACCCAGCCACACGTACCTGTGCTGGGAATTAGGACATTGCATAGATATGGCACTGTCTGTGGCCTCTTGTTTTATTTGAAGTTTATCTGTAACACCAGCCATTTTAGCACCAGAAGGGCCAATGATCAATGAATAGCTCACCCCGCAGCCGCAGCAGTGAATATTAAGCCCCTTCTGTTGTTGGTCCCAAACCGCTATAGCGGTCCTTAGGCGACCTTCAGGATCAATGTCCAGTATACTAACGGGCACTTTTCCGTAGCGCGGTTGGTATTGACTGTGCACCGATAAGGTTCCACTGCCGGTATCTATTTATTTCTGGCAGGTTGGACAAGTAACGGAGTATTCCACAGCCGCGGTTAGTACTCACTTTCGGTGCTTTCCTTTCCGGTCAGTACATCCAGGTCGCAGCCGTGAGCCCTGGTTCTACCGGAGAACTTCCGTTGCCGATTGACCTTCCGGTACAGCCGCTTTGGGGAGGTAGGCACACGGGTATGATATGCTGTATTATCCAGCCTCTGGTCCAGAACACAGCCGCGAATCTGGTAGGACACGGACCTTCCTCTATGTGCAGGTTTAGCAGTAACAGGCTAGGCACAGTAAGGGTAATTTAGGTATGCTGATTTGAAATGGGAGCAGCCGCTATCCAAATTTTCAGCAGGAGCTCTCTGCACGCGTCTAATTAGCTCAGATGCGAGGCATAAGATGGCCACCGTGACGTCAATCTCTCGGAAAATGGGCGACAAACTCTCACAAACAACCAGCCTCTCGCGTGATCTTGTAGAAAGAACACCAAAAGTATAGGGGCGGTGATTGACAGCTCCACCGGCCAATGGGATTACATGGGGTAATCCCCAAGCCTGAACCCACGGCCAATTAGTACTATGCTTTTACGATCAGGACTGCAGGCGCCTTTTGCCTATCGCGTCCGGCAGTGCCTGTCAGCAAAATTTAAAGTGACACACACTTTTACTCAGCCCCTCAGGTAATGGCTCCAAAAATTTCAAATTAATTTTAACCCTTCGGGCCCCACGTTGGGCGCCAAATGTAACACCTATTTGGCCTATTTAAGGACAAATCCAGGCTAGTAGTATAATGGAGAGCATGGGTTACATGCGACACTTAATACAAAGGAGTGAGCCTCCGCTATATGGGAGAATTAAGATGGAGCGAGGGTGTAGTTGAACTACCACTAGCTGAGGTGTGTGGTGTAAATAATAATAGATGGACGCCAGAGGATTCTTATGATGAAATAATTACTGGTTTATTGTACAAAGCAACTGGATAGTGCAGCAGGGTATATACTCACACTCACAGCAGTATAGGAATTGGACACAGTGGATATAGCAGATGTGACACTCAAGGAACAGAATACCCCACTTGGAGAATGCACAGAGGATTAGCTGATACCCGAGATGAAGACCTTTCAGAAGGGAGTGTTCCGGCCGACTGTGGTCCAGGGGAGAGCCCCTAACACTAGTACCTGGCGTCTAATAAAACCGGTCCCTAAAGAACGACAACAGAGCCGGGGTAGGCTAAACCCTTTTACAACTCCTGGTTGGGGCTATTAACTGCCCTTGCTAAATAAGCTGACTATGCTCACCACTCTTAGAGGGTGCTATGAATAAACTGTCTGTGCTGGCTTGTTCTCATTTACGGGGCCCTGTCCCCGACTTATCACTAGGGTATGAGGTCCCCTAGGATACAAATGGCTTCTGGGCCTATGTTCTGGTCCAGGCTCAATTGAAGCTCTGCCCAGAACACAGCATGCAGCCAAAAGAGGAAGACACTTCCTTGTGCAAGACACTATATCAGTGCTGTCCAACTTCTGTGGTACCGAGTGCCGGAACCATAGAGTGTGCCATACTCTGCCTTCCCTACCCTGCCTGTGTGCCATACTTGGCTGGTTTGTGCCATACTTGGCCTGTGTGTGCCATACTCTGCCTGTGTGTGCCATACTCTGCCTGTGTGCCATACTTGGCTGGTTTGTGCCATACTTGGCCTGTGTGTGCCATACTCTGCCTGTGTGTGCCATACTCTGCCTGTGTGTGCCATACTCTGCCTTCCCTACTCTGCCTGCATGTGCCATACTTTCACTGCGTTTGCCATTCTTGGCCTGTGTGTGCCATACTCTGCCTTCCCTACCCTGCCTGTGTGTGCCATACTCTGCCTTCCCTACCCTGCCTGTGTGTGCCATACTCTGCTTGCCCTATGATGCCTGTGTTTATGGCACACACAGGCAGCCTACAGTGACACAATGCTGGCACTGCTCCTACAGTCTGCACAATAACTATATATTAAAAAACTTTTTAATTGCAGTACCACCTCAGTATATGTTCTTTTTGTAGTGTGCAGGGATTATTTGTGGGTTTCTACTGCTCCTGAGGTGTGAACAGGGGAACAATATGGGTGATTACAGCCTGAGCCTGAGGTGTGAACACTGCAGGGGGTGAACAATGCAGAGATTAAAAGGTGTGAACAACACAGGGGATTACATATTTAAACAATACAGCCTGAATCTGAGGTGAGAACCATGCAGGGGGCCAGTTAATCACAGTACTGATACCATTTATAAAGCTTACACAAGAGTAAGCCATCAAAGCAGCCAGACAGGTGGGGGGCCACACAGAGGGGGGTCACGGTTGGACAGCACTGCACTATATAGTCTGCCAAGGGGAGTGGTTAAACAATTGCAATTGCGCTCTCTGCACTAGCGATCTCACCGCCCCCGGACCCGCTCCTGCGCTCAGAAGGTAAGCGCTGGGGAGCGGGGGGGCAGCATCCAGGAGCCGCCTCAGGCGGCGATATGTCCAGAATCGCCCCTGCATATGGTGTACTTTTTGTTTTACTAGTGTTATGGATGGAGTGTCTGGAGTTAGCCATTGGTGTAGTATTGTCTTCCGAACTGCTGCCGACAGTCTCCCCGCCAATAATTTTTCAGGTTTAGTTAGGTGCGTGTGACATGTAGTTGTACGGAACAATGCCCATTCTAATTTTATTTGAAAGGGTTTTTCCGTCACCTTTGTCCAGTACGAGGCTATTTCTTTCCAAAAGATTCGTATTTTGGGGCATGTATTAGATTGGCCTTTGAGGAGCGACATCTGAGACATTCATCTGATGATAGGTTGCTTATTTTATGTCTTCTCTCTGGGGTAAGGTAAGAGTTATGAAGGATTTGTATTATCATATCTTGGTATTTACTGACAGGAATCAGTTTCATGGCCCCCGTGTGTTGTTTAAGAATGTCTGATGTGTTTGTGTTTGGAATATCGGTTGTCCATTTGAAAGTATGTTGTTTTTCGTTGTCGGTGTTAGTTAAAGTTCTGATTGTTTGGTATATTGTGAATGTATTTTGCTTTGTATTTCTTTCTTTCCAGATTCGGTTGATTGGGCTGTTTTTGTCCTTGTCTGTTAGTTGTTTTGTAATTTGTGTAGCATAGTGGGTTATTTGTATGCGTAGATATATGTGTGAGGTTGTAAATGGATATTTTTTAATCATGTTGGTTTGAGATATGATTGTGAAATCCTTTCCCATTAGATCATAAATGTTGTGGAGTCCGTCTTTGCTCCATTGAAGTAGAGTAGGGTTGTGGAGACCTGTGGAAAAGTTTTTATTTCCTGTCCATGACAGGTATGGAGAGATATTAAGCGATATGTTGTGTCTATAATTGTGAGTGTCTATGAATAAGGGGTTGTCTTGTGTAATTTGTGGGAGTTGTATTGAAGGTGTGTGTAGTAAGTAATTGATGGAATAGTTTCCGATTAGGTGTTGGTCTAGTGATGTGGTTGTGTAGAGATCTCTGTTTAGTAACCAGTCTCCTACGTATCTGAGAAGAGTTGCTTCATTGTATTCTTTAATGTTAGGCAGGTTGAGTCCCCCTAGGTGTTTGGGTTGTTCCAGTTTAGTAAGACTTATTCTGGGGCGTTTTCTGTTCCAAATAAAAGTTCTGAAGATGCTGTTCAACCGTTTTAAGTCTGTTGTTTTGATATAATATGGTAACATCTGCATCGGGTATAGAAGTTTTGGAAAAAGGAACATTTTAATGAAATGTATCCTGCCGGAGAAGGTTAGGTTGATGTGTTTCCATTCTTATGTTTCTTGTTGTAAGGTATCTATTGTTTTTCTTATGTTTAGTGTGTATTTTTATGTCTTGGTTTAGCAGTGATATGGGTCTATATGAGCTTGGTTCAGTTATATCCCTGCCTTCTTCGGGGATTAGTATTATCCTGGCAACGTTGACTTTGTGCCAGAGTGGGTGTCCTTGCAAGGTGTTGTTGTAAAGTGTTTCTAGAATGGGGGTTATGTCTGATGCCAATTGTTTGTAAAATTCTGCTGGGAGACCGTCGGGTCCTGGTGTTTTTCCATGTTTTAGTTTTTTGATTGTTCCTTATATTTCTGTTTCTGTTATAGGTGCATCTAGGATGTCACGGTCTTGTACCGAGAGTTTGTGGAGTCCGGCTTCTCGCAAGAATTGTATGCCTTCCTGTGGGTCGTCCTCTACTGTTTGGTATAGTTTTTTAAAGTGGTCAGTTATTATGTTTGTTATATGGTTCGGGTCCTGTGTCCATCCATCGGGTGTTTTGAGTTTTTGTATGAATGCATTCCTGGTCTGTTAAAAGTTTCTCTGATTTGTTGCCATGTCTGTAAAACTTGTGTGTTGTATAGCTCAATGATTGATGTGCTTTTTCTGTCAATAGAGTGTCAAAAAGTAATTTGGTTTCTGTGTATTTATTTTTGTCTTCTTGTGAGTTTGTAGGCTGTATAATGTGTTGTTAGTTGTTTGTGGAGGTGGTTGTATTTTTCGTTGTAATGTCTTCTTTGTGTAATTAGATATGATGTTATGTGTCCTCTCATGACCAGTTTTGCCGCCGCCCAAAGTAGCTGTGGGTTGTCCCAATGATTAATGTTGTCATCAGTATAATTTGCCCAGCTAGTTTTTAGAAAAGTTTGAAAGTCCTCACTAGAACACAGGTGTGTCGGAAATCTCCAGTTATATGAGCGTGGTTGGGGGATCAATAGTTTTAGTCCAGTAGAAGTTAAGACATGGTCTGATATATCAATGTTACCTATTTTGGCTGTTAGAACCGTCGGCAGCATTGCCGGGAGACAAAGATATAGTCTAGTCTTGAATGGGTTTTGTGTACTCCCGAATAGAAGGGGTAGTCTTTGGCTATAGGGTGTAGGTGTCGATATGTGTTGTGTAGCTGTAAAATATCACATAAGTTGTGTAAAGGTTTTGCTCTATTTTTGGAGTGTGTGGTGGTTTTACCTGATTTGTCCATGAAGTCGCCCCAGACTACGTTCATGTGTTTTAGATTTTAAATAATTTGTACTTTGTAAATATATTGGGATGTAATTGTAAGCTCTGTACAGCAGAGCCCCTTATAATCCTTAGATTGGTTATCAGTTACATTTTTATATGTTCAGTGTATACAGCCATCTACCAAACTGAGCTGAAACTCACCTCAGACAGCAGCACTCCCAAAGGTACCAAGGGCGGCAAAAAGTCGCTCCTGGAAACTTTAAACCCCCTGGTGCTGTAAAGGTAAGTGCGGGGGGCCGAGGGGGTGGCATCGGAGGAACCACCTCGGGCGGCTCAGGGGCCAAAAACGTCCCTGAACTGCAGAATATGCTGGTACTTTATACATAAGTGATAATAATAACTCACGGGATGAGTGAACAACTTGAGTGGGAATTTGAAATGCTCTCATGAGTATAAACAAAGGGAACCTAACAGACCACTTTTCTGCTTCTTTTCAGTCTGCAAACTAGTTTTTATTCCATTACAGTGCCTGAGATACTTGTGCCTGAGATACTTTAAAAATATTTGACCCAAGTCTGTGACTTCTCTTGGGAATGTTTCTAATTTTTGGAGAGTAGTGTATGTGTTATTTGTGCCACAAACTTACTCAGTACTGAGTACTGGGATCAAGTACCAGGTACTGTTTTATTCCTACAGAGAAAAAGGAAATCAGTTTTAAAATTCTGAATTATTTAATTAATATGGAGTCTATGGGAGACAGGCTTTCCGTAATTTGGAGCTTTCTGGATAACAGGTTTCCGGATAAGGGATCCCATACCTGTGTTTGGATCTTTGCAGGAAGATCTAGTTATTTTTGTATGCTACATATATAAGTTTTCTCTCTCAAAAACAATCATACTCACTCTTTGTAATCCCCATATGGGATCCATCCATGCCCATTTAGGGCCAAAATTCACTAGAAAGGGATCATTAAGACATCCATACATGGACTGAACCCATATTGTATCTGACCAGTCAGCCAGCAGCCAAACTGAAGCATACTAACATACAAATATACTAAGTTGTTGTACAATATATGGCTTCTTTATTGTTACATTAATTTGAGGCAAAAGCTCAACAATCGGCAAGGCAGGAGGTGAAGAAAAGCAGTGGCGCATCCTACTTCTGTAAATGCACCCTACACTGGCAGATATGGCACATTAGCTGATTACATTTCTAAACCTGCCTGATGGACAAACAATCCAATATCTATAGTACATTGGGGACTGTTGGACTACCATACTAGGTACTCAATATGAGCATGGCAAGTTTTATTGCATGGGATTATATACATGTTTTGCAGGTCCGCAGTTATCCACAGGGCCATTTAAAGCGGGGAATGGCATTCATAACTGTGGTTTTTCAGCAGTCAAAATGCATCATGTGCCATAGCACATAAACATTTTACTGCCATGGGCCTCTCTGCATGATTGGCATTCATAAGCCCTTTACTACCAACAGCTATGTCTATTCATTTGAATGACATGTGATGCCTGTGGTTGACTGTGGTGTTGACAAGCAGCAATTAGAGTCAGAATCACATGAAATAAGCAATCAAAAAAGCGGTAATAACTTTCTACAAATTAAAGGAAATCGATTTTTCGGCTCTACTAAACCATACCTTTCAAGATGATAGTATGTCAAATAAAAAATATATGTATGGGTACTTTTTAAAGAGTCAGGTGGCACTAGCCACATCTGATAAAATATTACAGGTTGCCCTAGTAAACTGTATGGCCCAAGTTTTACAGAAGACAGATATATCGAAACAGAGACCAGTATTGAACATTGGCCTATTGCCTAAACATTCTGCAACAGAAAAAAAAACAGAGAGGAAATTAAAATTTAGTTGGGATGTTTATATACTGGTTACAAACCTATCAACCTATTTTTTCCAGGCTTTATTAAATACAATTCTATGATTAATGAGCTTTTAAAAACTGGGCCTGGGGGCTATACTCAAGGTTCATTTGAAAACAATTCATTTCCAAGCTGATTGCTTTAGAAAATAGTGTATTGATATATTCAGTCCTTAAATTTAAGATTATATCCAAGATGCAGCCTCTGGGTAAACATTTCAACAGAATTCCAGAGACTCTCTCCAAACAGTGTGTAACTGATAGACAAAAGGATTGCAGAGAACTGCAAGCCTACAACAATTAAGAAATCATGCCATATGAATGTTCTCTGTTCTACTTATCTTATACAATGGGGAAATTCAACCTGCTGCCATTCTCACAGAATTAACACCAGGGTCCCCAAACTTTTCACAGTTGGTCACTAGGGGACTGCAGTTTTAGTTTTGAAAAAGTGGGCGGGGCCACCAACAGCCAATCAGATTTCACCTATTGAATTTTATTGGTTGGATGTCAGGGTTACCAAACTTTGCACAGTCAGTCACTGGGTGACTACGTACTCAAGGTTAGAAAAAGTGAGCGGGGCCGCCAAAAGCCAATCACATTTCTTTCATTGTTTTCAGTGGGGAAATTTTAACTGCTGCCATTCTCACATGTTTAATGTCAGGGTCCCCAAACTTTGCACAGTTTCTCACTGGGTGACTATGTTCCAAGTTTAGAAAACCAATCAGATTTCAGATATAGACTTCATATGTTTAAATTTAAATTGCTGCCATTCTTTAAATATTAATACTAAGGTCCCCAAACTTTGCAGAGCTAGTCACCAGGTAACTGCGGTTTAGAGTTAGAAAAAGTGGGTGGGGCCACCAACAGCCAATCAGATTTTAACTATTGATTTTCAATGGGGAAATTCAATCTGCTGCCATTCTCACAGTATTAACACCAGGGTCACTAGGGGACAACATTTTTAGGTTTAAAAAAGTGGGTGGAGCCACCAACAGCCAATCAGACTTCACCTATTGATTTTTTTTTTGTTTAAATTTAAAATTCTGCTTTTTTCACACTGTTTTTGTCAGGGTTCCCAAACTTTGCACAGTCAGTGACTGGATGACTACATATTCAGGGTAAGAACACGTGGGAGGAGCCACCAACAGCAAATCCATTTCCTCCCATTAGATTTAATTGGTTTATACTGATGCCATTATTTAAATATTAATTCCAGGGTTGTTAAAGTTAGTCACTGGGTATTTGCCGTTCCAAGTTAGAAAAAAAGTGGGCGGAGCCAATAAACAGCCAATAACATTTCACCTATTTACTTTCAATGGTGAAGTGTAAAATGCTGTCAGTCTCTCAATTTTTATGCCTGAGTCCCCAAAATTTGCAAAGTTGGTCACTGGGGGACTGCAGTTCAAAAACAGGAAAAGTGGGTTGGGCCACTAACAGCCAATCAGATTTTATCCATTGAATTTTATTGGTTTAAATTTAAAATGCTGTCATTCTCACACTATTTATGCCAGGGTACTTACTGTTTATCACTGGGTGACTTCAACTCAAGGTTAGAAAAAGTGGGCAGAGCCACCAACCACCAATCACAATTCACCTATTGATTTTTATTGGTTTAAATTTTAACTGCTGCCGTTCTTTTACTATTAATCCTAGGGTCACGAAGCTTTGCAGAGTTAGTCACTGGGTAACTGCAGTTCTAGGTTAGAAAAAGGGGGTGGAGCCACCAACCGCCAATCAGATGTCACTTGTTGATTTTCAGTGGGGAAATTTAAGTTGCTGCCATTCAGACACTATTAAAACCAGGGTCCCCAAACTGGCATTTATAAAGCGCCAACATATTCCGCAGCGCTGTACAATAAGTGGGTTTCATACATTGGACATACAGAGTAACATATAAAGCAATCAATAACCGATACAAGTGGTGAAGAGAGCCCTTCCCAAAAGAGCTTACAATCTACAAGACATATTTATGTTATATCTTTGCACAGACAGACATTAGGCCACGCCCATGAATGATGCCCCAGGAGCTTAGTCTCTAATTGCATCTATTGAGTAGAGATGTATACTCCTGTACTGTAGCTTGCTGGGTGCCCACTACAATGTGTTTTAAAGTGCATTAGTAACAATCCATGAAAAGTAATGTCTGTTTCTAGATGTCAAACCCAACAGCCAGAAACACTGTCCTCAAAGTACAGTGGAGACAAAGGGTCAGGGTAAGGGGCAGCAAATACTTTCTAACTAGACAGACTTGTATCAAATAGCAATGTAGCAGCCATTACAAAGAGAAGAACTAGGCTGCATTGCTTTTTGAATCTGCTTCTAAGTTCTGGCTTCAGAAAAGAAAATATGGATCCTAATATGTTTCTTTCTCTCCCCAGTTTGATGGCCATGCTTTATGAATAACAACTGACAAAGTCCACAGAAGTGTTTAACTGGTTACACACTAACCCACTGGCCAGTTCAACATACTTAATATGTGTTTCAAAAATGCATCAGTTAATAGAGCTTCTCCTGCAGAATCCTGCATTGAAATCTGTGTGTTTTCCCATGCCAGATTCCCTTAAAAACTACCGTTCTACCTACTACAGTATTGCACTAGAGCCCCTGACTTTCTTATTAAATCCTCGACAATAAATCAACTAAGAACTTGCTATGCCACAAAGATTAGTAGTGTTTGCAAGGTAATGCTTCAGGGCAAATGCACCACGCAGCATGGATTAGAAGCTGAGGATGATTTTGATTTAGAGAATTAATAGAACACTGGGGGCTATGTAAAAAAAAGTGACTAAGTTTGCCCAGGAGCAATCACCCATAGCAACCAATCAGCATTTAGAATTTGCTGGTCACCTATTTAAAAGCAAACATCTTAGTGGTTGCTATGGGTTACTGCTACTGGGCAAACAGTGATTTTTTTTACATATGTGGCATCCTTCCATTTATTTTATATTGTACACAGATGTCCAGGGTATGATAAATATTTAACATACATTGACCAACCAATGACTAGATGGGCCAATGACTTCAAGAAGAAAAGTCATTTGCCAGATCTGTAGGCGGTAGAAAAGTTGTCAAAAAAAAGTGCAAGAGTGCAGATAAGCGCAGAATGAAATATTTGCTTGTCGCAGGAAACACATCTGCTGGTTGTGGACAAATAAAAAAAAAAATGAGGCAAACAGAACAAACTCCTCTTATTTAGTTTAATCGTAACTACAGCCCATCAGTTTGCCCAGATGCAGCCCCTTTCCACCTGCTCATGTGAACAGAACATATGTTGCCCATCTTAACTTGGCACAAGGTGACAATTAAAGAGATTTCATTGTTCCCTCCACCTTCATATCACTGGCAAACAGTCTCAGTGTTTTTAGTTATTATAGAGATCTGGAAAAGGCTGAAACCCCTCTAACATCAGTCTGACCACCCAGGGATATTTGATCAAATAACTTTTACATTATAATAGCCTTTGATGAGACCCATCATGTCTGGCACTATCAGGTCTTAGGGGGCATCTTGCAAAGGGCAAGACGCATTGGGACAGGAATCGTCATGTTTTCCCCCCCCCCAATGTATAATATAAGGTTGAAGGGAGTTGTTGCTGGCAGGAGGAGGGCCGTACCATAGTATCCAACAGCTAGTGCTTTAATGGAGACTGTTACACAGTAGAAGCTGCGTGGAAATAAAAGTGCTGGGAATGAGACAACTGCTGATATTGGGGCACAGTATAACCTTCCAGTTTGGGGCAGCGCCACTAAACACACAATTGGGCTGCTGCTACTGCACAGTTCTGTTTGTCACTTACAGTTATGACTGTTTCTTGTGGGAGAGGGAAAGGACTTGCCCAGCCCTCATTAAAACAGTAAAACGCATTGTAAACCAATTGTATATTTGACATTATACAGTTAAAGGAAGGGGGAATATGATACTAGGAGAAAAGGCTGCATTTTGGGATACTGTCAGCCCCAGTATTACTCCATAGAACAAGTAGCCCTATCTGACAGCTGCACTGATGACATCATGAGCTGGAAAAGACAAGATTACTATATGGGCAGTCAGTTAACTGGGCAGCACGGTGGCGCAGTGAGTAGCACTGCTGCCTTACAGAAGCACTGGTCATGAGTTCAATCCTGGCCAGGGCACCGTCTGTAAGGAGTTTAAGTGTATGTTCTCCCCGTCGCTGCTTGGGTTTCCTCCGGGTTCTCCGGTTTCCTCCCACACTCCAAAAACATACAGATAGGATCCCCCTACCCTTAGTGTGTGAATGTGTGAGTGAGTGATAAGCCAGTATGAATAATCTCCATGGTCGTGGAGGACTATACTGGCTTGAGTGAATGGGAGCCAGTATGAATAATCTCCATGGTCGTGGAGGACTATACTGGCTCGAGTGAATGTTTTGCAAAACATTTGTTTTCCCCCAAAAAGATACATTGAAGTCAATGGGCCCTTTTTATCATATGGGTTGTTTTGCAATATGAAATTTCAACATGCAACAAAATGTACCTAATTTATCTATATTTTTGGAGTTCATATAATACTTTTTTTGAAAAATTTACATTCATATATTTTCATAAAGGACATGTCAACCCCAAAAATATTTTTTTGCCTCATAAAAGAAAACATAATTCGAAGCAACTTTCCAATATCAATTTGTTAAACATTATTAGTGCTTTAATAGTTATTGTGTTGGGTTGAAACCCCAGACTGTTCTTCCACTTTGGCTTCTTCTTCCGCTTCTTCTTCTTAGCGCCCCCCATTTTCTAAACGCTACTCCTCCTACAGTTTTAGGGGTACAGCACCCAAACTCCCCACACTTCTTCACCCTATAGCGGAGCAGGTTGCTTGTGCTTTTCTAAGCGATCCCACCCCCCATCTATTTGTGGAGCCGCTCCGAACTCCCCAATTTTCCCATTGACTTTGACAGGGAAGATTTTCAAACTGCTGCCACACTTACAGCTTTGAAGCTACACCCCCCAAACTTGAATAACATAATCATGGGGTCACCCCAAATGAAACAGCGACATTTGTTGGATGACCCCAAAGTGGGAAGGGCCAACAACAGCCAATCAAGTTTCACCCATTGACTTTAATGGGGAAATTGAAACTGCTGCCAATCTTACAGCTTTGAGGCTACACTCCCCAAACTTGAATCACATAGTCATGGGCTCAGCCTGAATGAAAATATGATGATTGCTGGATGCCCAAAAGTGGGCGGAGCTGTGAACAGCGAATCAGATTTTATCTATTGATTTGAAGGAAATTCAACCTGCTGCCATTCTCACAGTAATAACACCAGGGTCCCCAAACTTTTTACACTTGGTCACTAGGGGACTGCAGTTTTTGTTTTTAAAAGTGGGCGGAGCCACCAACAGCCAATCAAATTTCACCTATTGATTTTTATTGGTTTGATGCCAGGGTTCCCAAACTTTGCACAGTCAGTCACTGGCTGACTACATATTCAGGGCTAGAACAAGTGCGTGGAGCCACCAACAGCCAATCCATTTCCACCCATTAGATTTCATTGGTTTATATTTAAACTGATGCCATTATTTAAATATTAATTCCAGGGTTGTTAAACTTTCCAGAGTTTGTCACAGGGTATTTGCCATTCAAAGTTAGAAAAAAGTGGGCGGAGCCACCAACAGGCAGTCACATTTCACCTATTTAATTTCAATGGTGAAGTGTACAATGCTGTCAGTCTCACAAATTTTGCAAAGTTGGTCACTGGGGGACTGCAATTCAAAAATAGGAAAAGTGGGTTGGGCCACTAACAGCCAATCAGATTTCATCCATTGAATTTTATTGGTTTAAATGTAAAGTGCTGTCATTCTCACACTATTTATGTCCGAGTGCCCACTGTTTGTCACTGGGTGACTTCGACTCAAGGTTAAAAAAAGGGGGCGGGGTCACAACCACCAATCACAATTCACTTATTGACTTTTTTTGGTTTAAATTTTAACTGCTGCCATTCCTTAACTATTAATCATAGGGTCACAAAACTTTGCAGGGTTAGTCACTGGGTCACTGCAGTTCCAGGTTAGAAAAAGGGGTGGAGCCACCAACCGCCAATCAGATGTCACTCGTTGGCTTTCAGTGGGGAAATTTACATTGCTGCCATTCAGACCCTATTAAAACCGGGGTCCCCAAACTTTGCACAGTGGTTTTTACTATATAACTGTGGCCCAAGGTTAGAGAAAGTGGGCAGAGCCCATTTAGTGACTTCATGTTTTTCAACCCAACATGAAGTTTGTTCTCAAACTTACTTTTCTAGTTGATTTATGCTAGCTTAGTTACCATTAATTACAAATATAAACAACTGCTAGTTAAATAAGACTATGGGAAATGGCAATACCATATTTCATATAATAAATCCCATACTTGAAATATATAAAAGCAAAATAGAGCAAAAACATTTTGTCAGAAATGCCTTTCATTTTTAAATCTGCTTCAATTCTTATATTTTTACTTATATACAGGATGTATACATATTTAACCAAACACACAGAAAGATATCCATAAACACCAAACTCTGCCTGGGTGGTATTGCAGTATATGAAATACAAACAGCAAAAAATTACAGCACTTACTTGTATTTTAAATAGGGGGGGTTCACCTTTAAGTTAACTTTAAAAATGTTATAGAATGGCCAATCCTAATCAACTTTTTAATTGGTCTTCTTTATTTGTTTTTTTTCTAGTTTTTGAATCATGTGCCTTCTTCTTCTGTCTCTTTCCAACTTTTAAATGGAGGTCGCTCACCCCAGTAGCCAAAAAACTATTGCTCTGTGAGACTACAATTTTATTGATACTGTTAAGTTGTATTACTTATTTTCTGTTCAGGTCCTCTTCTATAAATACATCAGTCTCTCATTCAAACCACTACATGGTAATTTGAACACTAGCAACTGCTAAAATTCCAAACTGGAAAGTTGCAGAACAAAAAGTTAAATAATGAAAAAAAACCCCACAGAAACTGAACATTAGGACTAATTGCAAAATGTCCCAGAATATTACTTTCTAGATCAGACTAAAAGTTAACTCAAAGGCGGACAACCCCTGTTTAAAAACAATATTTTATGTTTTACCATTTCAGTCATACTAAAACCTTTTGCAGACTGAAATAAAATGTTGTTTCCAAATACTTTTTACGAGGCATGTGAATGCTGTTTATATGTAAACTCTTAAAAGGATAGAAATGGTAATAAACTAAAAAGATGGAATGCTGCATAAATCAATTTTCCAGTCTCCGTTTATTGACATAAGAATCCTACAGTGGCTATATATGTTTATATCTTCAAAAAAAACCTCAAATAAGTTACATAAACATCATTTATCTCACTAGCTGACACAGCTGTGGTGATTTACATGATCATTACATTGTACAGGAGTTCATATTCCAGTAAATAACTCATAACTTTAGTGGGATGATGGGCCAGTACTTGGGTTGCTTTTTGTCACAGTGTCTATCAAAGTTAAGCTGCATGGCTGTCTCCATCCCTAGGATTTTTGGGGCATCTTCACCATACAGTTTCTTCATTTCTGCTCTGCGCCTTTCTCCAGGTCTTTCTGAGGGTGGCTCTTTTGACGTCCTTGTTGCTACATGCAGGTCATGATCTGCAGCTATATACTGTTCATGATTCTCCGCCTCAAGCTGCTGTTGCTTTCCTACAATAATGAAAATATGGTGTCAAAACAAAAAATAAATAAAACTTCCCTACCACAAAAAATTTTTAAATACTAACAAATAATTTACAATATACTGGATTAGTTTTTCATATTCAGAAAACAAATTCTCAGACACAATGTGCCCTAACGGTCAAAACATATCACAACATCCTCTTCCACCCTGGCAAACCTGAGTACTTCATTGTGTCCCTTACATTCTTCCAGAGTCAGAATAGTGCAATTAGATATTAAAAGATATGGTCCTACAGGGTTCTGTATTGGGTCCACGTTTATTTAACTTGTTCATTAATGACTTAAGCGAGGGTACTGTAAGTATTGTATCAATGTTTCCAGATGACACAAAACTATGCAGCCCAATTAATGCAATCCAGGATGTGGCAAACTTGCAGCAGGATCTAGGCAGCTAAGTGGCAGAAGAGAGTCAGTGTTGATAAAGAAATATTACTGAGCAGACCTTTAGATACAAGACCAGGAAAAAGGCTTAGTTGCTTAAAAACAAACAAACAAAAAAATCCACTGGAATAACTGACTAGCCATTCCATATAAAAAACAATCTTATGGGATGAATCTTTGTCACTTTACCACATTTATGCCCACTGAAGAATAAGAAAAGGGAAGGGTGATGTACAGAAAAGAATGTAGAATATTGGATGCAGTCAGTTATTGGTTCAATGACTCTACATGTCTTTTCTTTATAAAGGGCAACAAATGCATTGCCCAGGCACACAAAAGAATATGAGGGGGAAGGAGGAGGTAGGATGTGGGAATGTTCAAAATCTCTTGCAGTGTGAATGCCAGGTTGGAAAAAAGAAAACATCAAGTGGAAAAAATAAAGTGGCTTTGCCAAACTATGTGCCAAGTCCTGACAACCCAATTTCTTGCTATAAAACCTAGCTTGTTCTAATTCTTTAAACATGTTTCTGTCAGAGGAATGACCACGATATTTTTGGATGTTTACAAAGAGCAACAGCAGAGCAGCTAGGTAATGAGGAGAATGATTTCTGACCATAACTAGAAAAGCTGAACATCACTGGTTCTTGTACTGTGTAGTTTGTAAGGTTCTGTAATCACAGTCAGGTTCTGGTATAGCATGGCCAAATTATCTTGAATTGTTCCATTAGAAATTTGGGAGGTATGGGTTTAGATTAAAATAATTCACTTCTGACCTTCTAGTCATATTAATAAAATGGAAATTGGCTACTAATAAAAGGAGTAATGAAAATTTGCGCCTCCAAAGATGCTCCCAGTACCTCCCTATATTCTTTGTTGCTGCTGTTTTAGGCTTCAAAATATATATTGTAAATAAACAATATAAAATTAAAGACAGAAAGTGGATTATTAATTCAGAATCACATTACATGGCAGAAATTAGTGCATTTTGTAAACTATTTATTGTAATGTTTTGATGATTTTAAACAACCCGTAAGCTTAGCTTGTTATCAGTAAGTTTCAGCAAGTAAGCAACAACTAGTCCCTGATGTTTAATGTGTCAAGAAGGAACAAACAACATTTCAGGGGTGTGCCCTTTTATCATGTGACAGAGGAGGCGTGTCCATATATATTTTGTGCTTCTCATCAGAAGCTCAGAGCACACAAACCATGTGCAGCGTCACCGACACTTACACGATGGCCTAACGGTAACAGAAGCTTCTGTAAATAATTCTTTAGGCATGGATTACTGGTATTGTATGGCTGCTGAACCTTTGGGTTGTTAAGTTCAGAATAAAAAGTTTCTTTAGAAGCCCTAACGAGACAGTCATATCCAATCAGACAGGGGGAAGCTTGTGTGCTCACACAAATACAACAAAAAAAAAAACCCTCTTAGCACTCTGGGTCTGTCAGCAAAAGCAATGGCATACAGAAAGGAAAGAGTGATTTCATTTCCACTAAGCAGATTTGTTGCTTAACCAACCTGCAGCTATTCTTCAGCTTCCAGTGCCAAAGTTCCAGAAGCTTCTAAGTTTTAAAATACAGCCAAGCCTTGCTCTTTGTATCCTGAATACCAAATAGGTTACATCAAAACTGAGCAGGCTTATTTTCACATTACGAGTAGTGTCTTAAACTGGAATCAATTTAATATATAAACTATTTTCCACTAAAGTACCTGATTCACTTAAAAATAATAATTAAAAAAAAAAAAAACTGTAGTCAAAGGATATGCTAAAAGAGCCTCTATTCACCATCCCAGAAATCACAACACAGACAAAATCTGAAGGTAGTGTTAATGCTAATTTGATTACCAACCAGCCACCAAAAACAAACAGAAATAGTGAAAGGATATCATCTTTATACTTTTACTCTTACCAAATGATTTTTATGTCACATAAATTTTGGTTTGTACAGGTATCGGACCCCTAATCCGGAAACCCATTATCCAAAAAGTTCCCAATTACAGAAAGGCCATCTCCCATAGACTCAATTTTAATCAAATAAATCACATTTTTAAAAATGATTTCCTTTTTCTCTCTAATAATAAAACAGTACCTTGTACTTGATCCCAAATAAGATATAATTAATCCTTGTTGGATACAAAACAGTCCTATTGGGTTTAATTACTGTTTAAATAATTTTATTAGCAGACTTATGCTAGGAGATCCGAATAACGGAAAGACCCCTTATCCGGAAAACCCCTGGTACCGAGCATTTTGGATAACGGGTCCCATACCTGTACAATAAATGTATTAGCACAGCAAGCTTTTTAAATAGCAAGTCAGTATATCAAAAACCATGGTTAAAGGTCTAGGTAAAAAATTGCTTGATTAATAAATAATGAAGTTTTATAAGAAAATAAATAATAATAATAATAATAAATGGCATTTTAATAAGGTATATTTTTTGTAGAAGAGCAACTAATATGTAAAAGGGTTTCCAGTGAACCATCTCCCACACATACAAGTGATATCCGAGATAAGAAATACTTTCTTTATCTTAATATGAATATTGAAAGACATAAACATACAGGTCAGCCAAATGGCCCTATTAAGTAATCTGTGCTTCACATTCAGGAGGCAGCATGTTATTCCTTATAAGAAAATGCTAGTTTTGTAGATTAAAGCAGCCATTGTACCACCGAGCACTTGTTAAAAAAATTAGTATGGAATAAACTTAAAAATATAGCACATTGATATATAATGTATTCCTATATATGGTTTAGGACTGTGGCACACACATCTAACAACTAAATGTGCAGCGCAACACAAATCATGTTATAGGCTTTGGAAATGATGCTCTTATGGCATGCAAAAGCAACTAAACCCAAAGAGTAGGCATCTTAATTTAGAGCTGAGAACTACATATATTTACCACAATTATTGCACTTCCAATTGACTGCAAAGCTGGAGGAATTATGGGAAGGAAACTGATTTCCATTTTCATGGTATATCAGTGGTTGCCACATTTTTTTTTCATTTGAAGTCCCCCTTGATCTATCCTTTGATCAGGGTCATTTTTGGCTTTATCGGGGCTCAGCGACTGTTTTATATCCCAGTGGGTTATTTGTTCTTGTTCTATGGGTAATATTACCAAATTTTTGTGACAAAAACGACAACAGTAAATCAGATTAAGCCGCACCTACAAACATCTTCCTCTTAATATAACTATAAATATGCACACAGACATAACTTGTCTAAGCAGCAGAACAATCACATAAGAGAGTGATAAACTGATATTTATTAAAAGAAATACAACTTGGCAGATGATAGTCTGTAAAAACAGAAGACTACACCATACACATACTAGGAATAAATTAAGAGAAGGAAAATAGTTCCACAAGTCACCTCCTGCTATTGATAATCACTTTTAGTTATAATTTGGGGTGAAAAATATACATTTGCTTCTGGTATATGGGTAAACAAAAGAAAGAAATAGCCTTGCAAAGGCTTAGCAAGCGATATAAATGTTAAAATGCACCAATGAACCAAGTCTTTCTCTTATTTTGGTTTCTCAGTGCTTCCAGTTCTGTCCTGCTTCAAGAGACTCTATTGAGTCGTGTCAATGAAGTCTTTCTAAGTACTGTGTTTTGTTGTTATGGAAACTTAAAAGAGTGGGATTACAATGTGTAAGTGAAGCTGAGCTGCACATGATGATTTAGCCTTGGGGGAATCACTAGCTTTACAGTGCAATGTAGCTCTTAATATATATACTCATTATAAATTACAGCCACATTTCTATAGAAGCGGGTTGCTAATAAGGCTGAGTGATGGCCACAAAACTATTCTCTTACAAAACTTAGGTTATTGCTTTACCATGTAGCTGATAATACATACAAAAGAAAAAAAACACACACACACAAAAAGTTCATGACAATTATAATAAATATAATACAGGGACTGCTTTTCTTTCCTGTATCTGCAATACTTCCTATGAAGCCTAAACAATTAATATTCTTAAATTCTTACAAAAATATATTATTCATGTTGGTTTTGCATAATAGCCTTGGTTTAAAGGTTCCCCTGTAGTGTGGGTACTGTTAAAGGCAGTTCTAGGCAGAAAAGTATGCACAGACAGGAACCAAAGAAAACCATTTTTTTTGCAACAAAAGTCCTATTTTACAATAGATAATGTTTTAATTTTCTAGTTTTGTAGAGAGCCATGAATAACATGCCTAGGGGCTGATTTACGAAGACACGATTTTGAATCCGAATTGGAAAAATTCCGATTGGAAACGAACATTTTGCAACTTTTTCGTATTTTTTGCGAGTTTTTCGGCGTCTTTACGATTTTTGCGTAAAAACGCGAGTTTTTCGTAGCCATTACGAAAGTTGCGCAAAGTCGCGATTTTTTTCGTAGCGTTAACACTTGCGCGCAAAGTCGCGCCTTTTTCGTAGCGTTAAAACTTAAAAGGCGTGACGTTTCGTGCAAGTTTTAACGCTACGAAAAAATCACGACTTTGTGCAACTTTCGTAATGGCTACGAAAAACTTGCGTTTTTACGCAAAAATCGTAAAGACGCCGAAAAACTCGTGTTTTTACGCAAAAATCGTAAAGACGCCAAAAAAAAAAAATCGCAAAATTACCGATCATTACGAAAAAAACGCAATCGGACGCATTCGGCCCGTTCGTGGGTTAGTAAATGTGCCCCCTAGTGTTAGCAAACCTTTTTTGTTGGCATTACACATCCTTTAACACAAGCATTTTGGGAAACAAATGTATGCTTTTAAAATTAAAAGCTAATATATTTTTCCTGTGGGATTAATTTATTGGTTCAAGTAATGGTATGTGTCATACTTCACACTGTAAGCTCTTTTGAGCAGGGCTATCTGATCAAGTGCAAGGTGGCCATACACAGGCAGATTTTAGCAGCAGCTTTAGCTCATTTGGCAGCTACAGCACTGATGGCCTTTCCCCACAGATATCTGGCTGAAAATTGGCCAGATATCAAGCAGTCAAGTTTACAAATCTTGCTGTGGCAATGACTCATCCCAATGCTCTGTATACCTGCCATTGTGATTTGTTCTTCTGGCCCTAGGACCAAACAATTGGATCAGCCCGATATCACCCAACTCAAGGTTGCCAAACAAGCAGATCTTTCAATGTATGGCCAGCTTAAATGTAATTATTATAAAAAACAAACAAACTAAAGATTACCATGTCAGATAATCTAAGATTTGGGATCATAAATAAAACAGAATATTTTATTAATTTCCCATAGCACTGATTAAGGGAACAGTGTGAGGCAGCCTATGTGAGCGCAAGTTTGTTGACCCTATAGTAGCACATTTGCAAGCTACCACTTACAATAAACATTGCCCCAGTTCTTTCAGATTTTGGATTTGAAAATGCAACTTATATTGATTTGCTTATTAAGGGTCTCATTTCATTAACTGTCCCCCAATGTGATAAAGAAGATTATCCTCCCACTACATCAGGGGTGGGCAAAGTTTTTGGCTCAGGGGCCACATTGACTCACAGGCGGGCCAGGCCGGGCCAACGTCCTCCCACCAGCTCCCCCACCCCCAGCATCCTCCATCTCCCCGACCTGTGGCTCCCTCCATCGTTCGGCTGCGTCTGTTCCCCGGCTCCCCGCTGCATCTTTTTTTATGGTTGCGCCCCCTGCGTATTGACATCACGAAGCACGCACAAGGCGCAACCAATCAGGGCCCAGAAATTATTTAAAGGGACCCGGAGTCGGCGGGCCGGATTAAAAAGGCCAACGGGCCGGATGTGGCCCGCGGGCCGTAGTTTGCCCACCCCTGCACTACTACAATACAGTACTGGCTTGATGATAGACACTGCATGAAGAAGCTAAAGAAACAAAAGTAACCATTTACCTTACACATCATTTTTGCAACAAACTGATCAAACTATTTGTATTGTATGATAAAACATTATGGAGAATGACTGACACTTACTTAACTCCTCTCTGTGCCTTTCAGTCTCTGCAAAGTACTGTCGCAACTCCTCTGTGATTTCCATGTTGGTGGTGTCACATTCAATGCCTTCTTCCTCAGAATCAGATGTAACTTCTTTATCGCACTCCATTTCAGACTCTATTTCTTTGGACTCTGATACTTTTAAACATGGACGTGTCCTTTGAGGATGTATGACCTGGCGGTGTGGCCTTAAGTAGATGTCAGACTGAGATGATTTACCACCTTCCCAGTCAGAATATCGCCTGTTCTGAACATTTCCAGCTGGATACCAAGAGGGATATGAGAGAGATGCCATAGCCACACTGTATGCTCTTTTGTGCCTGTACAACCAATACATTGCCTGGCTGTAATGCTTCCAGTACCTGGCATAAACCCGCCCTGCATACCAAGGCTCAGTTTCATGATGGGGTATGCTTGCCTGAAAGAAAATATAAATTAGGGGAGCATGCATGTTTTAGCACTAAATGTATTGTACAGTATATACATAAAGATAAGTGTATGTGTCAAAAGCAATACTGAAATATGTTTAATTCCTTTGCAAGCAGTGATATCACTGCAACATCTAAACAATATTTGACTTTCTCCCTAATCTTTATCAGTCTAGAAACCTACAGAGAAATTACTCCCAAACGTGGGCGAGTTTTTATGTACTAAGCTTGAAACTCACATTTTGATAAATCAGACTAAAGTAAAAGTAGCAGCAAAGTACAGAATACATTTATAAATACTGTAAAAAAACATTTGTAATTTACATTGGAGAGCTGTTTTTAATTAAAAGAAAAACACATGGTTGGTATGTGCCAGTATTACTTTAAAGTAACATCTTCGATATTTTAACAAATGAAAAGTGCTATGAGCGAGAACAGAAAAAGAATAACAGGGAAGAAGTGTTTGTGCACGTGACTGGGAAAAGCTAACAAGGAATTTTCTCATGTGGCTGCTTCCATAGGGGACAATGAACAGCATAACCTGCCCCCCCCATCCCATTCTCATAAATAACTTTAAACAGAAAGCAGCAGTCTGGCGTATACAAAAATATTGTTTATTCCCTCACATTCTCAATGCTTTAAAAGGCTGTAATACCATAAGAAATGCTGTTAAAGATTACAAAAAAGTTATAATATCCTGTATGTCAGTGGAGATCATAAAGAGTGCCTTTAGCAGTAACATATAGCTATCAGTTAAACATCTGCTCATTTTCCCATAAGGTAAAAGGACTATTTAATCTTCCCATCAACAATGACGATGTCAAGGCCAAAACAAACATCCCCTGGGCTCACTGGAGACCATAAAAAAACTCTAAAATACAGCTGCTTCTCCAGCTAATAGTTTCAAGAATAAACAATATTTACAAGAAAAAAAAATGAGCTCCGGGTGCTACATTCATTTTTCACTTATCATACAAAGGGACAAGAATTTATTTTCTTAGTGTCTTCCTACTGATCTGTGAAAAGCTTTCAATACAATTCCCTCTGGGTGTTGCTGGATCAGTGAGAAAAGCAAATACCGTCCAATGGATGGATGGAAAGCCAGATGCACCCCATGAAAAAGTGGAAAGATTGGCTGACTTCCCTTAAAACTGTTAAAAGAGGGAAGACTCATGCCACTTGTGCACTTTCTGCAGCTCCCATTGCCTTCAACAGGAATTGGCAGTGCTAATGTTTATGCACCTACTCACACCTTCTATTCCATAAACTTCTCACTGAATTCTGGGTGTATTTTTTTCCCTTAGCAGAATATCAGACATGTGGCCTGCACCAAATGTGAGCTACATATTGCAGCCACAAAAAACTAAAAAGCTTGTTCTGTATGCAGACATGTGTTGCAAGATATTTTCCTTAAAAGTTAAAGGAATATATAACTATAACCTTGGAAAGCTGAGTGATTGTGGTAATTTTAATTCTGAAAGCAAAGGTTAGGCATTTTTATAACATGAACCCTATCCCACTCCGCTCCCATATCTTTAACAAAATGTACATAAAATCTTTGTACTATTATAATACAAACTATCAATACATCCAAAAAAAGTTTCCTTAAATCCAAATAAAATGAAGAGCATTTTCAAGATACTACTCACCATTTGGCAAGGTTAGCCTGAATGTTTGGTTAGCCCGAATGTCGAGTTTATCTAATGGAAAGACAGATAGATAGATACATGTGAGTGCAAAAACAACCCATAGCACACAATACATTGCTAATCTAATCCTTAAGGGATGTAGAATTTAAAGTAGCGTTATACTGAACAACCATGGTCTTAACAATACAGGCTTTTGTATTTATATTTTTGTTGACCAAAGAAAAAAAAAAAACAGCACTAACATATTTTAGAGAAGCTTAGTTTAAAAGTTGTTGTTAAATAAACCCAACCTCAAATTACCCCCCACCTAATGTATTATTCCTTTTTCCATAAGCAATAATGACACTATACATACAAGAACTTCTTATTATGACAATGTTTATTCCTGGTTAAGTAAAACGTATGTATACCTACAGTTTGCATCATTTGTATGTTTGGAAAATGAAACAAAAATGTACAAATTAAAAAATGTTCTGCCATGTAGATAAATAAAGATGGCTGCAAAGTAAAACATATGTTACACTGAAGATTTAAGCGGGTAATTTCCCCCTTTAATAGATTGTAACATATACACACTAGGGAAAAGAAAATAAAAAATACTGTTCTGGTGATGATAATTAACTTGGAATGCATAAATGTTTTCATTTGTACAAGTAATGAAAGCTCCAGGTTATCATTAATTGTATTTGGAAATGCAAGATGGAAAGATAAATAAAAAATTATACTGTAAGTATTGAGAGGATCAAAAAAAAAAAATGAAGTGGACTGATGTAAAGTGGGTTCACAAGCAAATGCAAATCATTTTATTGTGAATACAATACATCTCAATGGAGCAATTGTGTGGTGTTCTGAAAAGCACAGAGACTGAATTCATTATACATTACAACCCTTCCCAGAAGAGATGGATGCCTTTGTGTATCAAGATCAAGGTCATGTGTAGCGTGGTGTTTGGTTAATCGCACCAGTGTCTCATGCAGCATTACGGGATAATGCCCCAACTGCAGATAAGCTGCTTCCAAAACTCTGTCTATGACAATCAGCGTATCAGCTTTACAAATGTCTATGGGGCAAATGAGAAAAAGACAAAAACACAATATAACTATGGTGGTAGGGAACACAATGTATGCAAATTTCCTTAGCAAAAGTCTGCTACGATGTCTTGTGTTGGTTTGCTCAGATTGCTTCCTTTGGGACTTGAGGTTGGGTATAAAATAGAAACAGATCAGTGATCATAGAAGTCCATACAAGTGCCATGTGGTATGAGACACAGTAGAAAGGAGGTCCCTGCCCCGTAGAGCTTACAATCTAAGTGGTTGGGTAACATACAGGCACAAATTGGAAGGTAAGAGTGCACCAGGTATGGGCATTTGCCCTTAAGCGCAGGACTAGGCAAAATAGTGTTTTAGTGCTCCAGAAGGTAACAGCTGTGCTTTTTCTTAAAGAGAGTGGGTGAGTTTTCCCTACGGAGGGATTCAGGGATAGAGTTCCAGAGGTAAGGAGCAGCGAGATAGAAAGGTTTAAGACGAGAGAGCGCAGTGGGTGTGGATGGTGTAAAAAGACGGAGGCTCTGAGAGGAGCGGAGGAGACGACCAGGAACATGCAGGGAGACCAGTGATGAAATGTAGTGAGGAGCAGAGGAGTGAAGGGCTTTGAATGTCAGCAGAAGGATTTTGTAAGCTATCCTTTGCTTAACAGGTAACCACGCAAGAGAGCTTAAGTGCGGCTGAGCAGGTTCCCTCTTCGGAGAGAGCAGGAGGATCCTGGCAGCAGAGTTTAAAATTGATTGGTTAGTAGGAGATTGCAGTAATCTAAGCGGGAAAGGATAAGGGCATGGATTAGTGTTTTAGCCGATACTAGTGAAAGAAAGGGGCGTATCTTGGCAATATTGCGGAGGAAAAAGCGGCAGGTTTTGGCAGTGTTATTAATATGTGCAAACCTTATCCGCGCTCTAAAATTGTCAAAGTGAA
The DNA here is from genome assembly GCF_000004195.4 of Xenopus tropicalis. Lineage (NCBI taxonomy): Eukaryota > Metazoa > Chordata > Amphibia > Anura > Pipidae > Xenopus > Xenopus tropicalis. The sequence goes on along the minus strand of NC_030678.2, from coordinate 105,599,434 downwards.
TTTACTACTGTTTATAAAAACTATTTCTCCTGGCTGAATGTTCTGGCTAGATATAGCAGGACCTGAGTAAGCCTATAGTAACTGCCGTATGTTTATACTGTATTTATCCTTGAATTATGAGAACACTATTTTAATTGTGAGTCTGATATACTTCTCTCTCCTCTTGTATGTAATGAACTAGGTACCAGATTCCAATTGATTGAACAACTGACTAGCCATAATGTATTTTAATATTTTAAAGTTTTTTTAATGAATTAAGATTCTGATTCTAATAGATTTAGTAGCCTAATGGCCACACCACTTCATACCCCTCCTTTGTCTATTTATTAAATTAGGAACATGATTCTAATTGATTAAGTGATTTATCAGCCACAACATTTTCTATTTACCCTAATAACCCACTCTCTGTTTGATTATCTATTGATAATAACATTGACTGACGTTGTAAATATCTTCTCCTATTTAATGTGTAAAATAGAAAACATGCACTTTGGTTTTATTTTTACTTGTATTTATATTGTATGAATTATATGTTATTTTTTTTTTATTATTCATTGATTGTGGAAATAAATTGATTGATTTTGAGTGATTTGTGAGCGCCAACTCTTAGGGGTTAGTGTTATTAATATGGTTAGAGAAGGAGAGTGACTGGTCAAAGATAACCCCAAGGCAGCGTGCAGAATTTACAGGGTTGATGGTCATGCCATCAATAGTAATGGTGAAAGGAGGAGGAGGGCCAGGTTTGGGCAGGAAGACCATGAGCTCTGTTTTAGCTAGGTTAAGTTTGAGGTGGCGTCGGTTCATCCAGGAGGCAGTTACCAATCTGGGTTTGAACATCAGCAGTTAGTGTAGGGGTGTGTAAATATATCTGGATGTCATCTGCATATAAGTGATATTTAAGAACAAAAGAAGAAATAAGGTCTCCTAAAGAGAGAGTGTGCTTGGTCCTTTGCTGTTCTCCCTGTACAGAGCCCTGAGGCACCCCCACACTAAGCGGAACCGGGGTAGAGGATTTGTTAGTACTAGTACTTAAGGTGGCCATACACGTGACGATCTGACGATGTTTCGTACGACCATCGGTCGCACGAAACATCGTAAGATCCGCCACACACCATTCAGGGCTGAATCGGCAGGTAACGAGGTAGAAACAATAGGATTTCTACCTCCTTCTGCCGATTCAGCTCTGAAGGGAGAATTTTGGTCAGGTGCCTTCTATGGCGCCCGATCAAAATTTTCAAACTTGTCTGATCGGCGAGTCGTCCGATATCGGCAGCTTCCTGCTATATCGGTCGACTCGCCGACATGTCATACACGCACCGATTATCGTACGAAACGAGGTTTCGTACGATAATATCGGTGCGTGTATGGCCACCTTTATAGACACTCTTAAGGGCAGACATTGCCCTTCCGTGACATCAGTTTTGTTTTTCTTTTGATTCTGTAGGTTGCCTACTATTTAGGCTTCAACTTAGCCTGCCCAACCTTGATTATATTGGTTCCTTCTCTTCCTACCCTCTGACTGAATTTAGCCATGCCCTTATGAAACTGGGCACTAGAAGCCTTAGGCATACTAAGTCTTGGTGACACACAAGTAGATGAGACAGAGATCTGAGGCCAAAAGAGGCTGTTTTAGGCTGAAGAGTATACTAAGACTGTAAGTTCAGTGATCCCCATGGTGTGGGACAACTAATAGTGGCATTAATATATCAATTGTTTTACTTAATCAACCTTTTAATTGTTAGCGTTTTGCCTCAGCTTTGGAATTTAAACCCCTGGTAACCTGCCGTACTCTGCCGCCTGAGGTAGGATTCTCACCTTGCTTCATGGCAGAAGTGGCCCTGTCCGCAGGATGAGCTGCATAACTGTAAAAGCTGCCATTGTGCATAGCAGGTAGGATGAAAGGTAGGGAAGGGCAGGTGGCTAAATGGTTGTGATTGTCAATGTTAGTACAAGATACAATTACCTTGTAAGAATAAGTAAGATACATGTTAGATCTAGGAAAGTGGCTATTTAAGTCAATAGCCACTGCCTGTGCCTTATTTTTGAATATTTGATTCCATCTAGAGGGCAAACTAAGCATTGCCTGAAAGAAATGCTCAAATGAGCAGTATTTCGAATCTCTTCCTGTAACGACTAAGCATAGTTTTATATATGCAAATGGTTTCATAGCTGTGTTGTGGGTGCTGAAATAATTTCTGCCTCACTAAACTGCCATATGATATAGGCGTGTTTGTATTCCACAAACATTCCTGTAAAAGCTAAAAATGTTGTGTTGATTCTGTCACTATTTTTATGATATACTTTTTATTTTTAAATAACACTGTTTACATAGCAAAAAATTCACTCTACTATTTAAAATTTTATTCTTGCAAAAAAAATTTTTTCTTTAGTTGTAATATTGGTGTGTAGGCAGCCATCTCAGTTCATTGTGCCTGATCCTAAGCTTACAGAAGAAGCAAGCGCTACACATTAGTACTACTTCAAGGTAAGCTATTGTTTCTCTTACTCCCATGTAACTGGAGGGGTCCCAAGCCAGACTTGGATTTCTTATAGTCAAGTGCTATTCTAACATCTCCTGGGAGCTGCTATCTTCCCATTGTTATGCTGACCGGCTGCTGGAGGAAGGGGGAGGGTAGTGTTATCACTCCAACTTGCAGCACAGCAGTAAAGTGTGAACAAAGTTTATCAGAGCACAAGTAACAAAGCTGCAGAACTCTGGGAAATTAAGAACATGGCTAGCCCCATGTGAAATTTCAAAATGAAATACAATAAAATCTGTTTGCGGTTTTAAAAAATGCATTTCAATGCAGGATTCTGCTGGAGAAGCTCTATTAACTGATGCATTTTAAAATCTCTATAATTTTCTATACATTTTTTATCAATGCATATAGCAGATGCAAGTTGATTTGTTTGCCTGCAGCTTACAAACAGGTGCCACAGATAAAATAAGAGCACTTTATTTTATGCTTTTTATTCTGAATACAAGGTGCAAGAGTACATAGAGTTGCCAGCCCCTGCTCATAAACAACTGTCAAGCAAGGTAAATTAATTTAACTTGCTTGACAGTTATTGGAAGAATGCTTGGGGCTTAGAATTCTAAAACATATGAAGGACTGAATGTTGCCCATATCCCAGGTTTGGAGACCCCAAAAGTCAAGATAGGCTTAGAAATGATCTTGGTCAAGCCCATAGTTTGGGAACCCAAGGCTAAGTATGTTGAAAATGCCAACCAAGGACCCTAGTCTCCAGAAGACCAATGACAGAATTTTAATCTAGGGTAAGATGTGTATATCACACATAGATGCTTAAAGAATAAGCTACAAAAGGCGCACAAGATGTAAACAGAGTTTAACAAGTGACTTGGAAAAAGTATGCACTTCACTTGCAATGTGACTGTCCTACCCTTGGTCCATCCACTAGAGCAGGGGTGGGCAAACTACGGCCTGCGGGCCACATCCAGCCCGTTGGCCTTTTTAATCTGGCCCGCCGACTCTGCTACTTGGCATCTGGAAACTGATGAACGGAAACGGGGAAATGCTGGCCCGGCCAGTCTGTCAAATTTTCAATGTTAATGTGGCCCCTGAGCCAAAAAGTTTGCCCACCCCTGCACTAGAGCTATGTCAATTGGCCATTCATGTGCTCATACAGCAACAAGAATCAGACAGCAGGATTAATTTCTGTATAACCATCCACCCATAGCCCAATTCTCACTGCTGTAGATAGGAAGGAACTTATGAGACCATACACAAGTTACCTAAAATAAAGTTACCAATTCCCTAACAATTGTTATTTTGCTAAGGTGAAAGGACTGACATCAAATGTGCAGTGGTGCAACAAAATAATCACAGTCTTTTGCAAGAAAAGACACACCTTTTTTAAACCGCAAAATAGACAGAGTTTGTTATTCGAATGGGTCAATTACTTGGTCAATTAATAAAATATTTCCAGGGGCAATAATTCCCTGGCTCATATATTTTAGCAGAGGCAATTCTCAGTATTGTCTATGGCAAGGTATTTTCTGGAGTTTAGTAGCCACAACAAGTAGCTGCTACTAGTAACTCTGTGTGTCTTTACCCTAAGGGCAGTGGCAGATGGAGAGATTAGTTGCCCTGCGACAAATCTTTGTTGCTGCGGGTGACTAATCTCCCCGCAATGCCATCCCACCGGCAAGAGTGTAAACCGGCAGTGGGATGGCATACACGTCGCTACGATTTCCAGAATTCACCTTCAGGCCATCCTGAACTGATGTTTGGTAATACAGGTATGGGACCTATTATCCAGAACGCTTGGGACCTCGAGTTTTCTGGATAAGGGATCTTTCCGTAATTTGGATCTCCATATCTTAAGTCTGCTAAAAAATCATTTAAACATTAAATAAACCCAATAGGATTGTTTTGCCTCCAATTAATTATATCTTAGTTGGGATCAAGTACAAGGTACTGTTTTATTTTTACAAAGATAAAGGAAAGCATTTTCAAAAATTAGAATTATTTGCTTATAATGGAGTCTATGGGAGAAGGCCATTCCATAATTCGGAACTTTCTGGATAACGGGTTTCCGCATAACAGATCCCATACCTGTAATAGAATACAGATCTGCATTAAAGAGCAGTATTCCTGACAGGGCACTGAAGTTTGTATGTTCTTCCCTGGTCAGAGTGGGTTTCCTCTGGGCTCTCTGGTTAAGTGGCTTCTGATAATTCGGACCCTACAATGCATAAATCTTATAGGGACCTTAGACTGTAAGATCTGCTAGGGCAGGGACTGCTATATAATGCACTGGGGAATATGCTGGTATTATATAATCATGCATTGATAAAACATTATAACATTAACAGTTCGTTTTAAATATCCGGGAGTCAGGAAGGAATTTTTTCCCCTCTGCGGCAAATTAGAGAGGCTTCAGATGGGGTTTTTTGCCTTCCTCTGGATCAACTAGCAGTTAGGCAGGTTATATACAGGCATTATGGTTGAACGTGATGGACAGAAGTCGTTTTTTTCATCCCAACTTACTATGTTACTATTTCCAAGTACAAAATATGATGAAAAGTAAATACTGAGATACAAACTTGAGACACTAAACTGCATCCATCTTCCTGACCATCCTTTAAGCAAGTGCCTACTGGCACAGATATACACAGAGGGCACTTTTCACCGTGACGCCTATTCAAAACTAGTTAAAAAGTATCCAGGTACAAACCAAGCATTATCCACACTCCTGTACATAAATGTCGGCAATGTATAATGTCACATCAGGAAACACAACAGGCAAATGTGAAACTCACTCACTAAGCAGAGATGGTTACTTTGTGTGCTGATTCTGTACCTTGGCCTTGGAAACTCTTTGTGCAGTGGATCAGAAGGGGCTTATTTCTTGGTGTCTGGTTTTCAGAAACGGACGGCTCTCACCTAGAGACCAGCCTGCCGCAAAACTACAGATAACCCGCGGTTGCTTGTCTTTAATTTTTGACAGTAATAAAGTTTACTGAAAAACATAGCACTAATAAAGTTGATTGAAAAAAGAAACACAGTTTCCCGAAAGCACCGTCCTATGCTAAGCTGTGCCACAAAGCTGTAATGCGCATGCTCGCTTCGCTTCCTCCTTTGCCACGTACAGATTGTGCGCTGAACGCGTAGACTTGGAGTGATTATACTGCGTCTGATTGGTTGCTCCGAGCGCCTGACGTTGCGGTGCTGGCAGACAGAAGGAGGAGAAGTGGTATTAGTACTGCCGCCCTCACCCTGTCTCCTTGGCATTTAATCTTACGGCGGTCGGTAACCAGCCCGGTATATCTACGGGGGAGCGAACAGCAGCGTCAGGTAAAAGTCAAACCTGGAAATGAATGTGATAACATCGGCATTGTGAGCTGGGCCCCGGGGTGTGGCTCACGCTGTGCCGGCTGGTGGTGGAGCCAAAATATTAATACTGATTCTGTAGACGTGTTTTGTTTAATAATCATATAATTGCTCATAACTTTCGCTTAGTATTCCACTGGCAGTATTACTCTGTCAGAGCTTCATGTTCATTTTTTAATAGTTAAAGTGGCGCAGGTTGAACATTCCTGGTAAGGATGTATACAGGTGTGTGTATATTATATATATAATCATGGGCATCTTAAACCAACTTGCCCAGAGAGTTAGAGTCTGTGTTAATGTAAGATCCGCTTGTGGTTAGAAAACCTTCACCCCTGACATCTAATTCATTGTTGCTGTCACATGGCAGAAAGGTGAGAAGCAACACGTTTATGTGGGTCTCTGGTTTTCTGTTCCTTGCTCACCATGACCTCAGCCGACATTCAGTTGCCACATCATAAGTCCAGAGATCAACACAACTTGATGATATAAGATTGTGTGAAATCTCAGTCTTAAAGGCCTAGGGTTGCCAGCATAAAGTTAGTCAAGAACCTTCTATATTTTGACTTGGCTTTATCTTTTTTTTTTTTTTTTTGTAACTTCTTTTTTATTAACGATCATCAATAATGACAGTTTACATAGTTTCATTGACTTGGCTTTATCTTATTAAGACATAATCCTTTTTCTATGTTTCATTTTGCCTTTTTAAAGGTGAAGTATGCCCGCTTGTTCAATGCTTAACAGGACTGAACAGTTCTTTTTTACTTATTGTTTTAATCATAAAAGTTCTATGTGTGCTATTTCTTCAACTAAGCTCCTCCATGGTATTTTTGTGACAATTAGATAGCCAGTACACAGATAATCCCCCTCTATAATGAACTCATTATAAATAGTCATAACAAGGGACAAAATGAAGAGAGGAGGTTGTATACTGGTAATCAAGTTATTTACTTTGTGAGGTAGCTTCCATTTCTCTGTTCATTTATGAAATAATTTGTGTGCATACTGCAAGTGTTACAGGAAGAGGGAATTATTTGTAATAGGGCACTTGTAGATCTACGGGAATTCACCTCCTATTAGCTTTCTCCAAGTGTTTACTACAAAACTTGAGTAATGTTTGTGCAGGTTAAGAGCTATAAAGTTCTTGATACCACATGTTTATAGATCTACATTTAGTTCCCATAATATTCATTCATATTCTGTAAATTTCAGTAATAGAAATGTCTCATAGAAAGTGTTTTACCAGTCAGACATGTCAGTCTGGCTTTTCCTGATTGATTGTATGAACATTCAGTTTCTGTCCTGAAGTGTGCATCAGGGAAGTCTGCTGCTACTGCTGGTGGGGGATATGTGTTGTAATTGTGTAGCTGCAAGTTGGAAAAGTCCTGGGATACATGGCATATTTATCCACTGGTAAAACATTCCAAGTAAAATTTCTTGCAAAATTGATTGCATAGGATTTGTTATATTTGTCATGGAACTGTGCTGAGAATTATGCTTTACTATCCTTCCCTATAAATAAATACCATTTTTGGTAGCATCCATTAATCCATCATATTCAGTGGGTACTGCTGACACCTGCTGCCTGACAAGCACCCATCATAAAATCCTAAATTCAGCTGGTGATTAGTACATGCTAAAATGTGTTAGAACTGAAGAATGATGATCCTGAAAATACAATTGAACCAGATTTATTGGACATATTCTAACCCAGTTGATTTGGGCTGTGCCACAGTTTGAGGGGAGAGGTGCAATTTAATGTAAGCCAAAACATAGAAAGCTTTATCGTTCCCTTTCTGATAGTATTAGGTGTTTTCACCAGCTATTGACCCATTGTAAACATGTGCAAAAAAAAAAGACAAAAGTATATGTGTTTGGGCCAGTTCCAGAAGGCATTACAAGTAAATAATTTACCAATCAGGTTATTCTGCCTGTGCCTTTACTTTAATTTTAAAGGCACATGCTTATTCATAATAGATCTGAAATTGGGAAAAGGAATACACCTTTGTAATGTGTCAGAAGATGTATTACGTTTTATTATTTACTTTCCAGTATTTAATGTTTACCTGTTTGAACGGTGCATCCTGGAAAGCTGCTTAACTCATTTTTGTGAAAACATAATCTCTTAGCCTTTGGCTTACTTGGAGATCTAGAGATTTGTGATTTCTGTTTCAATTTGAAACGACTAAACTGTATGTTAATATGCAGATGTTAATTATTTTGATTAACTTTTAGGCATGGTATAATTAGAAATGACTGAAAAACTCCAGGAAAGCAGACAAGTGAAATAATTTAAAAGCAATAAAGAAAAGCTCAATTTTTCATTGTCCACATAATTATGAAAGTTGATTCCTTTTGAAACACACACACACAGAATTAGTGTCTGCAGCAACAGACTGGTTCTGTTTAGTGTTACTTATTAGTTAGGTATGGTATAGTCAGGTATTTGTGGTTTAAAGCTTCTTGACATTTCTTAGCAACTGGCCATCCCAGCATACACCTGTTGCCACAGAGCAATGGAGGGATCCTTAAACAATGATATGGCAAGTAATACTATAGCAAAACTTATGTTTTTCATTATTGCAGTTATGTGTGGAAAATATTAAAATCTAATTTAATAAATGTTTTCTGTATATTAATGGTAGAACTGCAAAAGTCTAAATACAAAGGACATTAAAGGGGACCTGTCACCCTAAGAAATACTTGCAAATTGTTTTCTATTGTGTTTGTCAAGCAAAATAAAATTCACCTACACTGTAGAAATTATTTTAATCTTATTTTCTTCAGCCTTGGTATTCACAATTGCAATAAGCAGGCAGGCACCATTTTGTGGACACTGTTATTAAGGCAAGCTTTGCATCCTGCCAAAATCTTGTTTCTGTGCCAGTATGGGGGGGACCCAATACCCATGTCAATGCACTGGTTATTAAATTAAATAATGAGGAGGGATGGGGAATGTGAGGGGCACAGCAACATCTAATAAGTTCTGAATTGAAAGTGAAAGTAACTGTCTGTCCCACCTCTATGCCTAAGGCATAGAGGCGGGGCAAGCAATATATGATTGACAGCTGGGATTTCTTAATGCTTTTATATTGGGTTTGGATGTGTTAATAAAAAAATGGCTTTTGGTTTAATATTTAATTTGAAAAGGACTTTTATTATACAGCTTTTTATGCCTGGGTGACAGGTCCACTTTAAAGGAACAGTAACATCAAAAAATTAAAGTGTTTTAAAGTAATTAAAATATAATGTGCTGTTGCGCTGCAAAAAACTGGTGTTTTTGCTACAGAAAAGCTACTATATAAATAAGCTGCTGTGTAGCCAAGGGGGCAGCCATTCAAGCTGGAAAAAAGGAGAAAAGGCACAGGTTACATAGCAGATAACTAGTAGATAACCCCATATAATGGGGATTTATCTGTTATCTGCTAAGTAACCTGTGCCTTTTCTCCTTTGAATGGCTGCCCCCATGGCTACACAGCAGCTTACTTATATAAACTATAGTAGTCTTTCTGAGGCAAACACATCAGTTGTAGCAATGCAGGGCAACAGTACATTATATTGTTATTACTTTTATACACTTTCATTTTTTGGTGTTACTGTTCCTTTAAGGACTGATAAGATCCTTACTGTACTGATGCTAAATGAATCACAAAATATGTGAATTAAATAAGAATGATCATTTGGCCCTAAAGTGGCTATATATGATCTTCTTTTTTTTTTTTTTTTTTTTTTTTACAGCTTGTGTATAAGCAAACCCCTCTCTTTCCCAAATTGCAACCTAATAGGTTGTGATATAAGGAAAGTTGTGCAGAAGCCTGGTGATATGTTTGATTGTGCTGATAAAGGTCAGGAAGTAAAATGGCACTTTATTTTTGAAATATATTTTAAGTTTGGCCTGTTTATTGCAAGAAGTAAAAAAACATATATAAAGTGGTGCTTGAAAGCTTGTGAATCCTTTAAAATTTTCTATATTTTTATATGAATGTGACCTAAAACATTAGCTGATTTTCACAACAAGTCCTAAAAGTAGATGAAGAAAACCTAGTTAAACAAATGAAACAAAAATGATTATATTTCTTCATGTGTTTATTGTATTTAGCGTGTGGCAAAAGTAAGTGAATCATGCTCTAAGTATTTGGTGTGACCCCCTTGTGCAGCAATAACTGCAGCGGAACGGTTGCGGTAACTGGTGGTCAGTTCTGCACATTGACTCGGAGGAATTTTAGCCCATTCCTCCATACAGAACAGCCTCAGCTTGGTAGACTATTCCAGAACATTCACTTTATTCTTCTTTAACCATTCTTTGGTAGAACGACTTGTGTGTTGAGGATCGTTGCCTTTCTGCATTACCCACTGTTTGTTGAGATTCATTTCACAGACAGATGTTTTGACATTGTCCTTTAGAATTCTCTGGTATAGTTCAGAATAGTTCCATCATTGATTGCAAGCCTTCCAGGCCCAGATGCAGCAAAACAGGCCTAACCCAGAACATTTCCACCACCATGTTTCACAGATGGGAAAAGGTTCTTATACCGGAATGCAGTGTTTTTCTTTCTCCACATGTAATGCTTCTCATTTAAGCCAAAAATTCCTATTTTGGCTTCGTCCATGTTCAAAACCTTCTTCCAGTATCCTTCTAGTTTGTCCACTTGATCTTTAGCAAACTGTAGACGGTCGGCTACCCAGCCATGAACACCATTGCTGTTCAGTGTTCTCCCGATGGTGGACTCATGAACAACAACATTCACCAACATGAGAAAGGCCTTTAGATGCTTAGAAGTTACTCTAGGTTCCTTTGTAACATCATGGATTATTAGACATATTGCAGTTGGAGTTATCTTTGATGGTCGACCACTTCTGGGTAGAGTAAATGGTCTTGAATTTCCTCCATTTGTAAACATTGTGAATGTTGAATGTGTTGATTGGTGGAGTCCAAACTATTTAGGGATAGTCTTGTAACCTTTTCCAGATTTATGGGCATCAACAACTTTTTTTTTCCTCAGACACCTCCTTTATTTGAGCCATGATACACAAATGTGTTGTATATGTTATCAGGCTTTGCTGGATCCCTGTTCTTTAAATAAAACAGGGTCTCTTACACCCGATTGTCATCCCATTGACTGAACACACCACACTCTCATTGACTGAACACACCACAATCTTACTTTTGCCACATGCAGTTATTAGATAATTTTTTTCAATAAATACATGACCAAATATAATATTTTTTTTTTTTGTTTGTTTCATTTGTTTAACTAGGTTTTCCTTATCTACTTTAGGACTTGTTTGAAAATTAGATGATGTTTTAGGTAACATTCATATAAAAATATAGAACATTTTAAAGAAATCACAAATGTTTCAGAACCACTGTATGTACTGCTTGTGATAAATGATAAGCAAAAGGTATGTTCACTCCAACCCAATTAATCAAATGATTCATTTTGGATCTCATGGATCCATTAGTAGGAGCCATTCCTTCTCCAGTCATGGTTCTTGTGGTTCAAATGCCCCTAGGGTTCTCCAGTCTATTAAAGACAAATAGCTACCCAAGAGATGCATCACAGTGCAGATGCAGTTCGCTTATTATGAGTGTTTCTTTTTCCCAAATTGATATCATCCAGTTTGTTTTACATTTGAACTCTAGCTGCCTAAATCACCACGGAGCCCACAATGAATGGACAACTGGACTTAAGTGGCAAGTTGATTATAAAAGCTCAGTTGGGAGAAGACATCAGAAGAATTCCAATTCACAATGAAGACATTACCTATGATGAGCTGGTGCTGATGATGCAAAGAGTTTTCAGAGGAAAGCTCCTTACTAATGATGAGGTGACCATCAAGTACAAAGATGAAGGTTGGTATCGTCTTCATTTCTTCCAGATATCTTTGGGGTGTATTTCCCTTTTGTTGCATAAATCTTTATTTAACTTCAGTTTTATTTTCTGATCTGTGTGAAAATAAAAAATGTCGCTGCAACTGCACGATGTTCAAACATGCCATAGTTTGCCATTGTTTTTGCCCTGTGTGCACTTGTGTTTGAACGCTTTCAAGTTTGATATATTTTAAGGTGTGCAAAAAGCAAATGCATTATTGTTAATCCTTTGTCCTTATTTCCACCTTATTTCGTTTGCATGCAAAATTCTGTAGAACTTTGCTTTCCACACATATATCCAGACCACTTATGGGTATTTAGAGACCTAAGAAAGTGTGTTAGATTTTGTTCATATTCAAGCATAATGGTGCTTTGTCACATAACCTAGCCAGCAACCTTATGCTGCATGTGTAGTGTGTTGTCCATGTTGGGCATTTGTGGGAGTCAGTATCTCCATTAATTAAAAATAATAGATAAATATATAAATGCCAAATAGGTGAAAACAAAGTTGAAAATGTCTTCCCTGCTTTACTGTGGATTAGTGGTGCATGTGTAATACTTCTACAGTCATTATCACAGAATAGTAAGTGACCCTTACCCTTGGTTTTCCTTAACCATTGCAGACCTGTCCATGAATGAAATCTGTTTGGTCAGTACCTCCCAGGCATATGTGTTTAGGGCAGGGCTGGGCCAAGATATTTTGGCACCCTAGGCAAGGGCTTCAATCAGTGCCCCCCCCAACCCACGTTCTGCATTACCATTTCCCACCTTACCATTTGCCCCCCATCTGCACCTGTGCAGCAGCAGCCAAAAAAAATCATCATATTGCCCCAAAGCCCCCCATCTGTACCTGTGCCAGCAGCAGCCAATCCCTCATATTGCCCCCCCCCATCTGTACCTGTACCAGCAGCAGCCAATTGCTCATATTAGATTAGAGGAACGGAGCTTCCATTTGAAGCAACGTAGGTGGTTTTTCCACGGTGAGGGCAGTGAGGTTGTGGAATGCCCTTCCTAGAGATGTGGTAATGGCAGATTCTGTTAATGCCTTTAAGAGGGGCCTGGATGAGTTCTTGAACAATCAAAATATCCAAGGCTATTGTGATACTAATATCTACAGTTAGTATTAGTGGCTGTATATATAGTTTATGTATGTGAGTGTATAGATTGGTAGGTGTGGGTTGTGTGTGCTGGGTTTACTTGGATGGGTTGAACTTGATGGACTCTGGTCTTTTTTCAACCCTATGTAACTATATTGCCCCCCCCATCTGTACCTGTACCAGCAGCAGCCAATCCCTCATATTGCCCCCCCATCTGTACCTGTACCTGCAACAGCTAATCCCTCATATTGCCCCCATCTGTACTGTGCCAGCAGCAGCCAATCCCTCATATTGCCCCCCCATCTGTACCTGTACCAGCAGCAGCCAATCCCTCATATTGCCCCCCCCATCTGTACTGTTCCAGCAGCAGCCAATCCCTCATATTGCCCCCCCATCTGTACTGTACCAGCAGCAGCCAATTTCTCATATTGCCCCCCATCTGTACTGTTCCAGCAGCAGCCAATCCCTCATATTGCCCCCCCATCTGTACCTGTACCAGCAGCAGCCAATCCCTCATATTGCCCCCCCCATCTGTACTGTTCCAGCAGCAGCCAATCCCTCATATTGCCCCCCCATCTGTACTGTACCAGCAGCAGCCAATTTCTCATATTGCCCCCCATCTGTACTGTTCCAGCAGCAGCCAATCCCTCATATTGCCCCCCCATCTGTACTGTTCCAGCAGCAGCCAATTCCTCATATTGCCCCCCATCTGTACTGTTCCAGCAGCAGCCAATCCCTCATATTGCCCCCCATCTGTACTGTTCCAGTAGCAGCCAATCCCTCATATTGCCCCCCCATCTGTACTGTACCAGCAGCAGCCAATTGCTCATATTGCCCCCCCATCTGTACCTGTACCAGCAGCAGCCAATCCCTCATATTGCCCCCCATCTGTACTGTTCCAGCAGCAGCCAATCCCTCATATTGCCCCCCCATCTGTACTGTACCAGCAGCAGCCAATTGCTCATATTGCCCCCCCATCTGTACCTGTACCAGCAGCAGCCAATCCCTCATATTGCCCCCCCCCATCTGTACTGTTCCAGCAGCAGCCAATCCCTCATATTGCCCCCCCATCTGTACTGTACCAGCAGCAGCCAATCCCTCATATTGCCCCCCCATCTGTACCGTACCAGCAGCAGCCAGTCCCTTATATTGCCCCCCATCTGTACCAGTACCAGCAGCAGCCAATCCCTCATATTGCCCCCCCATCTGTACCTGTGCCAGCAGCAGCCAATCCCTCATATTGCCCCCCCTCCGTACTGTACAAGCAGCAGCCAATCCCTCATATTGCCCCCATCTATACTGTACCAGCAGCAGCCAAGCCCTCATAATGCCCCCATCTGTACTGTACCTGCAGCAGCCAAACCCTCATATTACCCCCCATCTGTACCTGTGCCAGCAGCAGCCAATCCCTCATATTGCCCCCTTCTGTGCTGTTCCAGCAGCAGCCAATCCCTCATATTGCCCCCCATCTGTACCTGTGCCAGCAACAGTCAATCCCTCATATTGCCCCCTTCTGTGCTGTTCCAGCAGCAGCCAATCCCTCATATTGCCCCCATCTGTACTGTTCCAGCAGCAGCAGCCAATCCCTCATATTGCCCCCCATCTGTACTGTTCCAGCAGCAGCCACTCCCTCATATTGCCCCCATCTGTACTGTTCCAGCAACAGCCAATCCCTCATATTGCCCCCCCATCTGTACTGTACCAGCAGTAGCCAATCCCTCATATTGCCCCCCATCTGTACTGTTCCAGCAGCAGCCAATCCCTCATATTGCCCCCCCCATCTGTACCTGTACCAGCAGCAGCCAATCTCTCATATTGCCCCCCCCCCCATCTGTACTGTTCCAGCAGCAGCCAATCCCTCATATTGCCCTATTGCCCCCCCATCTGTACTGTTCCAGCAGCAGCCAATCCCTCATATTGCCCCCATCTGTACTGTTCCAGCAGCAGCCAATCCCTCATATTGCCCCCCATCTGTACTGTACCAGCAGCAGCCAATCCCTCATATTGCCCCCATCTGTACTGTACCAGCAGCAGCCAATCCCTCATATTGCCCCCATCTGAACTGTACCAGCAGCAGCCAATCCCTCATATTGCCCCCCCATCTGTACTGTACCAGCAGCAGCCAATCCCTCATATTGCCCCCCCTCTGTACTGTACCAGGAGCAGCCAATCCCTCATATTGCCCCCCATCTGTACCTGTGCCAGCAGCAGCCAATCCCTCATATTGCCCCCTTCTGTACTGTACCAGCAGCAGCCAATCCCTCATAGTACCCCCCCATCTGTACCTGTACCAGCAGCAGCCAATCCCTCATATTACCCCCCATCTGTACCTGTACCAGCAGCAGCCAATCCCTCACATTGCCCCCCCATCTGTACTGTACCAGCAGCAGCCAATCCCTCATATTGCCCCCCATCTGTACTGTTCCAGCAGCAGCCAATCCCTCATATTGCCCCCCATCTGTACTGTTCCAGCAGCAGCCAATCCCTCATATTGCCCCCCATCTGTACTGTTCCAGCAGCAGCCATTACCTCATATTGCCCCCCATCTGTACTGTTCCAGCAGCAGCCATTACCTCATATTGCCCCCCCCATCTGTACTGTACCAGCAGCAGCCAATCCCTCATATTGCCCCCCCCATCTGTACTGTACCAGCAGCAGCCAATCCTTCATATTGCCCCCCATCTGTACTGCCCCAGCAGCAGCCAATCCCTCATATTGCCCCCCATCTGTACTGCCCCAGCAGCAGCCAATCCCTCATATTACCCCCCCTTCTGTACCTGTGCCAGCAGCAGCCAATCCCTTATATTGCCCCCCATCTGTACCTGTACCAGCAGCAGCTAATCCCTCATATTGCCCCCCATCTGTACTGTTCCAGCAGCAGCCAATCCCTCATATTGCCCCCATCTGTACTGCCCCAGCAGCAGCCAATCCCTCATATTACCCCCGCTTCTGTACCTGTACCAGCAGCAGCTAATCCCTCATATTGCCCCCATCTTTACTGTACCAGCAGCAGCCACTCCCTCATATTGCCCCCCATCTGTACTGTACCAGCAGCAGCCAATCCCTCATATTGCCCCCCCCATCTGTACTGTACCAGCAGCAGCCAATCCCTCATATTGCCCCCCATCTGTACTGTTCCAGCAGCAGCCAATCCCTCATATTGCCCCCCATTTGTACTGTACCAGCAGCAGCCAATCCCTCATATTGCCCCCCATCTGTACTGTACCAGCAGCAGCCAATTGCTCAGCAGCCAATTGTTCATATTGCCCCCCCATCTGTGCCTGTACCAGCAGCAGCCAATCCCTCATATTGCCCCCCCATCTGTACTGTTCCAGCAGCAGCCAATCCCCTTCCCCATATTCGGCCCCCTCCCCCCATCTGTACTGTACCAGCAGCAGCCAATCCCTCATATTGCCCCCCCCATCTGTACTGTACCAGCAGCAGCCAATCCCTCATATTGCCCCCTAACTGTACTGTTCCAGCAGCAGCCAATCCCTCATATTGCCTTCCCATCTGTACCTGTGCCAGCAGCAGCCAATCCCTCATATTGCCCCCCATCTGTACTGTACCAGCAGCAGCCAATTGCTCAGCAGCCAATTGCTCATATTGCCCCCCCCATCTGTACCTGTACCAGCAGCAGCCAATCCCTCATATTGCCCCCCCCCCCCATCTGTACTGTTCCAGCAGCAGCCAATCCCTCATATTGCCCCCCATCTGTACTGTACCAGCAGCAGCCAATCCCCCATATTGCCCCCCCATCTGTACCGTACCAGCAGCAACCAGTCCCTTATATTGCCCCCATCTGTACCTGTACCAGCAGCAGCCAATCCCTCATATTGCCCCCCATCTGTAATGTTCCAGCAGCAGCCAATCCCTCATATTGCCCCCTAACTGTACTGTACCAGCAGCAGCCAATCCCTCATATTGCCCCCCATTTGTACTGTACAAAAAAAAAATCTTTCCCCCTTAAAGTGCGCCCCCCAGTGATTGTGCCCTAGGCAGGCGCCTACTCTGCTTACCCCTAGTTCCGGCCCTGGTTTAGGGCATTGCCTGATTTTACAATATAGGTATTGGACCTGTTACCCAGAATGCTCGGGACCTGGGTTTTTTCCAGATAAGGGGTCTTTCCATAATTCGGTTCTCCATACCTTAAAGTGGACCTGTCACCCAGACATAAAAATCTGTATAATAAAAGTCCTTTTCAAATTAAACATGAAACCAAAATTCATTTTTATATTTACACAATCAATCCCATTTTAAATGCATTTAAAAATCCCAGCTGTCAATCATATACTGCCTGCCCCGCCTCTAAGCCTTAGGCATAGTGGCGGGGCAGACAAGTACTTAAACTTTCCATTCAGCACTCACATTCTCCCTACCTTCTCACTATCTAATAGTGTAGCCAGTAAATGGGCCTGGGCATCAGGTCCCCCATTCTGGCACATACACAAGATTTTGGGGTAATACAAAGCTTGCCTTATTAACAGTGCCCACAAAATGGCAGCTGCCTGCTGGCTCTGATTGTATATTCCCAAGACTGGAGGAAACAAGATCTATATCATTTATATAGTATGTTAAGTTAATTTTGCTTAACAAACACAATAAAAAAGAAATTGGAATTATTTCTTAGGGTGACAGGTCCACTTCAAGGCTATTAAAAAAATTATCTAGAAAGTAATTCAACTCAATAGGATTGTTTTGGCTCCAATGAGGATTAATTATATCCTTAGATGGAATCAAGTACAAGGTACTGACTAAGTTTTACAGAGAAAAAAAAAATAGTTCCTAAAATTGAGAATTATTTAATTAAAATGGAGTCTATGGGAGATGGCCTTTCCGTAATTTGGAACTTTCTGGATAACGGGTTTCTGGATAATGAGCCCCATTTCACCTGAGTTTCAGTTACCATTTTGTGTGTTTGTTTGGATCATTATTGAAACTGCTTGTGTGTTGAATTTTTTTTCCCTACCATTTTTCCCCCCACTACATTTTCCTGCAAACTCCATTTGCTTTATACATTATTTACAATTTCCCCCCCTTAATTTACCTTTATCTGTTCCTACTCTTTTCCCTCAGTGTCACTTCTTAATTCCCTGCCAATGTACCATTCTCACCACCTTATGCCGTATGAGTCCACTCCGCTATTTATCCTGTCTTTCATCTAGTGTCCCATTTTCTACTATACATTTCACTTTACAGTTCCTACCAATATTCCGCCCCATCTTTTGCTTAGCCTTCTTTATCTTAATGTATTGTTACAATCTTTATTTTGTATTGCAAGCTGTTAGACAAGAGTGCACAATAATGTGTATTAGAATGCAGGTGCAAGATGATGCTTGGTGGATTCAGCAGCATGGTAGTTTGGTATAAATGCTATGGTCGGATCTGTCATATTTAGTGGACCAAGCAATGTACAATTAGGCTGCCGAGTATGGACTTTTACGTTTGGCATACACAAATAGATCAAATAATTGGCAAGGTTGCCAAAGGGCAATTCTTTTCCTGACTTGGCCACCCATGTGCAGGGCCAAATCTGTCACTTCAATTGGCTATGACCCGAACAGTTTGATTTTTCTAAGGCCTGTTCGGATCTCAACTGTCTGTTCGGTTTTCAGAGTTGTGAAACCCGAACAAAAATCTGGCCAATAAATGAAAAACAAAGATTAAGATACTCACCTCAACATGGCTTAGTTATCATCAAGTACAATCAATTCCTTATCATTACAGAAACAATAAAAAAGCAAATCAACCAATTAACATTTTTTAAACTTACTGCATTTCAAAGCTTTCTGGATAACTTATTTCTGTATAATAGATCCCATACCTTTAATTAAAGGATTGGACTTCCTCATCAGGCAGAATATAAATAGAGATAGGGTTGCTACCCGTATGGTTTTGAACTGGACATCCCAATTTTTCAAAGGGCTGCCAGTTCGAAACTTCCTCTCCAGTTGAAAACACTGAGAAAACTGGGCAGAAATCCAGCCAGTTGCATCAAATGATGCAATAAACCCACTTCAGCATTATAAATCCCACTGACATCATTGTGACTGCCTCTGATGTGATCATGCCCACATTCAACATCGCTGCCACACCCCCAATGCCATCTGCCCCACCACCTTTGTTTGGGTTTAGCCTCAGGCAAAGGTGGCAACCCTAGCTTGCATGGACTTGGGCATATGTTTAGATCTTGCAGAAGCCTATGCAGACCGGTTAATAGAGGACTGCATCAACCTGCTGCTGTGGACCTCACCCAGTGGGATTTCAAACTTAATAGATATTTGACCATATTTTATTCAGTGGCGGCTATGGAACAGGGCCCTTACATTGGCCATTACATGGCAAAATCAGTCAAAATGGGCCAATTTGAGAAGGTTCTAATCTGACTGTGTATAGCCAACATTAGGGGGTATATTTATCAAAAGTGGAGTGAAGCATTACTGGTGATGTTGCCCAAGGCAACCAATCAGCAATTAGAATTCAACAGTTAGAAAACCAAAGCAAAGCATCGGATTGGCTGCTCTGAGCAACATCACCGGTAATGTTGTACTCTATTTTTACACAGCATGATAAATATTTCCCATAGTCTTTTTAATGTCTCTTTTGACTGTCTGAAATGCCATTCTGAAATTTGCCAAAGATTTTGTAAAGTGTAGAACATATACTATGTGTCCAGTCAGGCTGGCGCACACTCTAATTTACATTGTACACTGTATTGACTTAGCCTGGTAGGAAAGGCTTTTACTGTATTACTACGTAGGGTGATAAAGGGCAAGTTTAAGTAATGTGATATCATTCTGGTCACCCTTTAATCCAGGATACTTGGAGACTGTATTAAAAGCTGCATTTTTGTAAGTACAAGAAAAGGTTACTTTCTCTGCAACACTTCATAGTACTTCTAATAGTAAGCTTAATGCATATTGTACTGCAAGATTTTGTAACACATTTGTTAAAGAAACTGTCAAACTAACATTTTTTTAATTGTCTGTTTACCAGCTTCTTCTAAATTCAAGTGTCCATTTTTTATAGCACACTTTGTAGACATCATTTTACAATAGTGCCACTAGAACACAGTGTTCTTCCAGCTTATATGTTTCAGCATAAGATGTTCAGCCTTACTGTGTTTAAAGCTTTTCTACATATTGACTGGCCTTGCCAACCCATTTAATGTCTTGCCACATCATCATGCAGCTGGGATGTTTGCTGCAAAACATTATATAATAGGGATCTCCACTTGGTGGCAGTAGTAGCCCAGAAATGATACACTGGTTGCATGAACAGGAAAAAAACCACACTGAAAATCTTCTGAATATTATGTTACAGTGGCTAAAATATTGCTGAACTGTATCAGGTTTTTATAAATAAGATGTACAGTAAAATTTAAATAGTAAATAAGTATTTGTATGAAGTAAACATTGGATAACTATCAAGAAACAGATATAAACATCCTTTGATTCATATATAAGCAAACCCAGCTAATGCTACCCAATGCCCCCCTCCCCAGACATCTCCATAGGAATTACAATTAGGCATCTGTGTCTCTGCTGACCAGCTTGGGATGTATCATGACTATTTTTAGTGTCAAAGCTTTGGGGTCCCTGCATCATGTGGGATAACACCCCTGCTTTAGGGAGGTCATTGGAGCTGAGTTTAAGTAATTGCTGCCGAGCACTCCCAATGGAAGGCCAAGTCTCCAGGTCATAGTCACGTGGTTAAAGCCATACAACCCATTGCCATTTCATCTTAAGAGTGATAAAACCATGCATTATAATCCAAGAGATTATTTTTTATGAGAAAACAGCCTGTGAAGTTCTTCTGGGTTTTTTTTTGTTCAAAGCAATATTTGTATTTTGTTCTACTTGAAGCTCTTCAAGCAGCAAATATGACCCCAGTGCTTACTTTGTGTTTGTATTTGTTTTCAGATGGAGATCTTATAACAATATTTGATAGCTCTGATTTGTCGTTTGCCATCCAGTGCAGTAGAATATTAAAGCTCACCCTTTTTGGTAAGTATGTACTTTTTGCTCATTGCTTATTGGGCATGGGCTAGGGTATGTTATTACTTGTGCTTAAATGAGTGGTTCTGTATTTAAAAACTGGCCTTAGTCATCATCATTTATTTATATAGCAATGGTAAGTTCCACATAGCTTTACATTTACTTATAACTTAACATAACCATATACTGACTGATTTAAGATGGTGATATGGGGACCCTCAGACAGGCTTATCCGACCAATATCTGTCTGAAAATTGCCCAGATGTCGATCAGGCAGCTTTTGATATTCCCATTGGATCAGGACTGCATTGGTAGTGCGTTCCTCACTCTGATGGCTCGTATTACCATCATTGTAACTGGATGATTGTTTGGCCCTAGGGCCAAATCATTGGATTAGTCCAATATTGCCCAATTTAGGTGGGCATATCGGTGGATAGATTTACTAATTTGGAGACCTTGCACGAGTGGATCGTATAGTGCAGTGCTGTCCAACCTCTGTTGTACTGAGGGACAGAATTTTTTAGGCCTATGTGGTGGAGGGCCGATAATGGAAGCCAGTTTTGACCCCTCCCCTTTTTTTAAACTGCACCCACTTTAAACCACACCCATGTTATCACAGCTGTTAAGATCCTAACCATATTAATGGTGGTAGTCATATTAAACCATATCTTTCAATACATTTGCCCCCTTCCTCCCCTAAGGAGGCAGAGTATGGCACAAAGCATAGAGCAGGGCAGGAAGAGTATGGCACACACAGGTAGAGCAGGAAGAATATGGCACACACAGGCAGGGTGGGTAGGGGAGGCAGGGTATTGCACATGCAGGCAGGGTAGGGGAGGCAGAGTATGAAACTCACAGGCAGCGTAGAGCAGGGCAGGCAGAGTATGGCACACGCAGGCAGCATAGGGCAGGCAGAGTATGCCACACACAGGCAGCATAGGGCAGGCAGAGTATGCCACACACAGGCAGCATAGGGCAGGCAGAGTATGCCACACACAGGCAGCATAGGGCAGGCAGACCACTAATTCACTTAAAGGATCCAAATGCATATGGATTAAATATAATACAACCAATATTAAATCATCAGTGAGATGAGTAGATTAACCACCTGGTCCTTTGGTCCTGTGTGCTTATTGGTGCCAGAGCTACAGCTTCCTATGTTTCCAGCTCCTGAAACTAGATGGCACTGGAGTTAGTGTATTTTTCTATTTTTTTTTTTTTTTTTTTTTTTTTTAAATCATTTCTATGCAGCTTCCATCAAGTGACACTGTAGAAAAGTGAGTGAAATATTTACACTGAGGCTTTGAGTATTTTCAGAATCAAGGTTTACAAGGATCTGAGTCCATTGCATGCCAACCCTAAACATATGCATTTATTTACATACATGAAACACTTTTCACAATTGAGAAAATATTTAAAAGTGATGCCAAGTGGGACCTATGGCTGCTGCGCCAGTGCCCATAACCACGTCATGCCGTAGCATGTGAGAGCATTGGGGTCCATGTCAGATCAAAAATACAACATACTGTAAGTAACTGTATAATCTGGGAAGCTGCGCAGGGCTGAAATAAGGCACCTACCGGTGGCCATCATTAGTCAGTCATTCATTACAGTAAGCATTATGCAGAGATGCATCTCATTGGATATCATGTGTGCATATATAATTAACCATTATATTGTTGGCCCAGTGGCTCACAAAGAGTTACTCACATAGGTCTCATTTGGAAGGAAAAAAGAAACTGTTAATATCATTGAAAGCAGATCAGATAATGAGACTTGCATTTTCTCATCAATGTTAATGTGCTTTACAGCTTCTGATGCCCACTTCAGTTTCTGTTCTTGCTCTAAATTCACATTGTAGCACTTTTAACAAACATTAACAACTATGTTTTATACTGTCTGTAAAGTGCTTGATTTTTTTCCCCCCAGTTTTGTAATTGTATAACAAATACAATATTATAGTGCATTTTTTTCTCAACACCACTAACATCTGGCCACTGGATCCTGCAAGAGCTGGTAACTCATTGGCTTCCTAGCAGTTTTTGGGTTTGTCTTATGGGCCATCTGTTTTACATTTTCACTGACCTTTGCTTACTCACCCCACATGCTCTGAGCAGCATAATAGCTTTCTTTTGGAAGTGAGAGGTAGGATTTTAGGAGTATAATCTACATTATAATGGTCTCCAACCACCACAAGTCAGTTAAATAAATGGGCAATGGTGTGACCAATGTTCCATGAATTCACTGGCAGCTGATGGGCTACTCCTTGCTCTTGTTGCAACATATATGGGATATGTATGTAAGCGTGAAACCACAATTCTGTAATATTCCTGTACTGTGTATTCTCTGGCACTGCAGTTGTTCTGATGTTTGCTACCAGCCACATTTTTTGTTTCACACTATGCACTATTATGCAGATGTTGTCAGGCTGTGCCAGTCAGTCAGATGCTGCTGGTTTACATGGATCCATCTTCTCCTCCACTCTTTGGTCCATATGTTTTTTTTCTTCTGCTTCCTTTCTACTTCATCTAGACTATAAGCTGGGGCCCTCTGCGTCCTTTCCCTTTAGCAATTGTTTTTCTCCCCTGCATTGCTAAGCACATGTTCATTGCACATGTATGATCTATTGTTCTTTAATGTAACAATAATAAATCATAAAGTTGAAAAGTTCACTTTTATTTGTATCACTAATAAATGTGCCAAAGGGAAGCCAATGTAATCACCTTGTCTCTTTTTCTGTATAGTAAATGGACAGCCAAGACCATTGGAATCTAGTCAAGTAAAGTATCTCCGCCGGGAGTTGATAGAACTACGTAACAAAGTTAATCGGTTGCTGGACTGCCTGGAACCACCTGCAGAACCTGGAATACCGTCCAGCCTTCCCGACAATGGTAATTTTAGTACTTTATGGTATTTGCTGTAAATCTGTAACTGCAGGATGTAAGTAGTTTTGTTATCTGCTGTACAACAGAAGCTGTGGATGGCAGAGAAGAGAAACCACCTGCACCAGATTCCTCTGTTAAACCATCTACCCAAGTTATGGCTGCCAGCATGTCTGCTTTTGATCCACTGAAGAACCCAGATGAAATCAACAAAAATGTCATGTCTGCATTTGGACTTTCTGAGGAGCAAGTCACTGGTATGTTTATTAGTGGGCTATAGAGTGGTGCCTGATAATATTGCCATAGACAGATAACAGCTTTTAATAAACCTCATGTTTAGGAGATTTGAATAGAAATATTGAAACCATAAAAAGAAGCCTGTAGTGTCCTGACCTGGCCATAAAGATATTTGGCCTCCATAAAAATTAATTAAGACTGAAACTGTTAGTAAATATATAATCATCAGTCATTTTGGCTTTGCCGTGGCATTGCTTAAGTTTTGAGAAACTAGTTAGATACAAATGGCAGGACTGGTACACACAGAGGAATACGTCTTGCTAGCCAGTCAGTGTTAATTCTAATACATTTCTTGAAAGCAGTTTATCTGTGGTGCATAAAGAATTTCATTTTATACTTTTGTGTTCCCTTTTTTCTCGCAGGACCTCCTAGCGCACCAGTAGAGGAACGTTCCAGCACGCCAGATAGCATTGCTTCTTCCTCCTCTGCACATCCACCAGGGACTCAGACTCAGCAGCCATCATACCCAGGAGCCCAGCAGCAAGCAGGTCAGATTGAAGGTTAGGATGCTGTCTTCTACTAACACATTAATACCATAAAGTAACTATTTTCCATGGAGATTTTATACTTTTTTGTTCCGTACTGTACTGGGACATGGAAAGGCTTGCTACAAAAACACATGTTTTAGAATTGAATGAATGATTGCTGACCAGAAAGGGCAGGGTTAGCAATACAGATTTTATATGTACAGTATATTATGAGTAAGTTGTTAAGTTTTGATAGCCAAAAGGATCACCAAAGGCACAGATGTTCCCTGCTAAAGGGCTGTGAAGACCTTGGCCTGGTACAGAAGCCCAAAGCATAATGTGTGGAATTTCTGCCCTACAATGTTTGGCTACAGTTCTCCTTCACATATCCGTGAAATGGGTTGACGGACTGATTTGCTATGGCCAGGAACTGTTTAGTGCTTGGAACTGGTGCCATTTTCTTTGCTAGTAATGCTAAAGTGAATTTAGCTTGTGCCCAAACCCTTTAAATATCCACAACATTTTCTATATGTATTGTGAGGGATAAAAATAGTATAGGACATTTATAAGTAAACAGAACTTGCAGATGAAGTGTAAAAGGAATAGCTGCAACAACTTTCATTATATAAACTGAAGGTGGGACGCTCTGTTGTAGAGCCTGATTGGGTACCTGTGGGTTATCTGCAGAACTGTGGGTTGCAGGAATGCAGGGTATGGATGCAGGTTGGTGGTTGCAAACTTGTTTATTCCTTTCACCTTCCCCTTACACTTTTATGACAGGTAGAAGGTTATGGAGAAAGTAGTTGAGGATTTAATCAGGTAGTGGGTCTGAGCAGGTTTGTCACTTGTCTGCAGGTCGGGTGTAATTCTAAGTGATTAGACTACAGCTCTGGTGATGTTTGCAGCAAGTAAGACTGCAAATTATTAATATCTTGTTAGAAATAATTTAGTCCCACTAACAGGGGGGATTTATCAACCGTCGAGTTTCAAATGTCTGGTAATTATTAAAGGGGTTGTTCACCTTTTAAGTTAACTTTTAGTAGGATGTAGACAGTAATATTCTGAGTCAATCTACAATCAGTTTTCATTTTTTATTTGTAGTTTTAAAAAATTCTTCAGTTTTTGTTCAGCAACTCTCCGGTTTTGAATCTTGTTGCTAGGGTTCAGATTATTTTACCAACCAGGGAGTAGTTCAATGTGAGAGTGAAAAATGAATAGAAGAGGATCTCAATAGAAAAATGTCATAAAAACTAACAGTAGTAGTAAAACTGTAGCCTCACAGAGCATTTGGGATTTTTTAATCACACATGTTTATCACGTTAATAAGCAAGCAAACTTAAAAATCGATAAACAAGCCCTTTAATCTTGTGGTTAATTTTACGCTTAAGTCTTAAACGAGAATTATAAATGATTGGTTTCCTGTATTTTGTTTACTGACAGTATAACATTTCCAAGTCAAAGCCAGTATTGCACAGCTAGGAGTGCAGGCGTATATTTCAGCTGACTAGGAACCCGGTTGCAATCCCCATACTCTCCCCATACTCTCCCCATACTCTCCCCATACTCTCCCCATACTCTCCCCATACTCTCATGGCTAAAAGTAAAAGCATTTTTTTTCTTTTTTCCCCCCTATAGGACAGATATATCAACAGTATCCACAGCCACAGCAGCCTGCTGGTTATCCAGCTCCTCAAGGCCAGCCCCAAGCTCCAGCCCAGCCTCAGCAACCCTACGGCATGCAGTATTCTGGTAAGAGAGAGATTTAATGGGACAGTGTAATCAAAACATTGGACATCTTTGACCCACTGAGCGATTAACCAAGCTAAACATGCTCTCTCCAACACATTATATTGTCTGTATGGCCCCCAGAGACCACTGTTTAAATGGACATTGATTTTTGCAGTGTGTTGGATAAAGGGACAAAACCTTTTTACTCAGTCTGTCTACCTGGGTTTTTTGTATTTTTCAGTTAACACCAATGTATAAATGTGAATAACCAAGAGTTAATTTGCTAGATAAAACCGCATAGGCTCACTATGTTACTATGAAATCCTGGTATCTAATGTATACTGGTTGTCTGCCATCCCTTGGAAACACAAACAGGCCATAACTGGGCATTTATTTAAATAATTTATTTTTATTCTGACTTTCTCAAAGCTCTGCCTAGGCGGTCCCAGAGCTTTAGGTTTCGCAAATAATGTAATCTGTCCAGACATTGTTTCAGTCTTTTTATTTCTTTCTTTTTGTAATTTTATTTCTTTGTTTTTTATTTATTTTTTGTTTGTTTTTTTTTGTCAGGTTACAATCAGCAAGCTACTCCTCAACCAGCTCAGTATCCAGCTTACAATCAGCAAGCAGCACAGACTCCAGCTCCAGGGTTCCCAGGGCAGCAACAGCAAATGGCTTCACAGCCCCCTCAGCAGTACCAGGCTGGGGGATACCCTCCACAGACTTACACTACACAAGCCTCTCAGCCTGCAAACTACAATCCGCCTCCTGTTTCCCAACCTGGACTGGCTCCAAGCCAACCAGGGAGCTATCAGCCTAGGGCAGGATTTACACAATCCCCTGGAAGTACTGTAACCCCACCCCCAAGTGGCCCTAACCCATATGCGCGCAATCGCCTACCATTTGGTCAGGGATACGCTCAGCCAGGACCTGGTTACCGGTAAATGTCACTCTCACTATTACTGCCAAGGCAATGGCTGCTAGGTCTATATCCATCCCAATAGATTCCAATCTTATGCTTAAATTGTACTGATGTTTCAGACATCAGAGGAAAAGCTTAGTGTGCTTCTCAGCACACTGTTGCTTTTCACTAAATGTTGTGTAATTTAATTCAAGTAGAGACCAAATTATTCTTTTCTGCTTTTGATAGTACCTGCTCTCTATAGTAGACATTCAAATACAAAAATGTGTTTGACACTAGCCGGCCTTGTCAAAACTATGACACAATGCAAATGGCAACCCCCATTATTTGGCTTGTTTTTAATGATCTGATGTGTTAAATTAGATCTGTCCTAAAGTTTAAACTAGGTATTATGTACAAATTCTAACACATTAAAGGCTAATAAAACAATGAAATGATGTGCGTTCTTTTTGTTGCCTCTGCTTTAAGGATATTTACAGTAGAAATGTCTATATGTACTTTTGTATACATTTCTGTGTTGTTTTCCATAAGAATTGTATTTCTTCATTTTTACAATTTTACAGATATGAGCAAAAGTTGACATTTCACCTGCATGATTTTAAATTTCCTTCAAGAGCACTTTGGCCAATGTTTATAAGTTGGGGGGGGAAATCGACAATAGAACTCCCAGAAGAGGAGAAGAAACTGTGCCACTAACCAGCCGATGGGATTTGTTGCTGTCAGAGCTAAAGAAAAGATGGGCAAGAGGGGTGATACTGGAAAGGTTTAGAAACCTCTTTTACAGCAAAGGAAAGCAGTGCAATACACTAACTCCAGACCAGAAACTGATGATCCATTATCATGATCAGAACTAAAGGAATACATCAGACTGCAATAATTCTGTATAAACCACTGTGGCAAAACCTTTGTTTGTTACCTGCAGATTGTTAAAGAAACTCTATTTTAGGACACAATAGCTAATATCGGTATAAGAAATCCTCATCCTCAATCCTATTGTCAAGTAGAGAAACATAAGCACATTATAGCCCACTAAATTGCTTGATATAATTCCAGTGTGATTGCTTTACTGATAAATGTGCAGTGTGACCAGACATGAATAACTCATTGCGCCATGCATTCTATTACCTAGAAAGTCCCACACACTTGAAGGTTTGAAAACTTCACCCAAGAGCTAAGCAGACTGGTTTCACTATGTATTTTATTCAGACCTTGTCGTGGCTGCATGAACAGTTAGAATTCTATTGACGGTTATGATTTAAAAGGGTAGTTTTAATGAGTAGCGGCTCTGGTTGTCCACAGGAAAACTCAGGTTGACTTGTTATTGCTACAGGAGACCCCCCTTGTGGGTTTAAGGGGATGTTTGCCTTTAACTTTTAGTTTGATGTAGACAGTGATGTTTTGAGACAATTTTCTTCAGTTTTTATTTGCAGTTTTTAAATTATCTAGCTTTTTGTTTAGCAGCTCTCCAGTGGAATTTCCGCAGCTATCTGGTTGCTAGGATTCAAATTACACTAGCAACCTGGCATTGATTTGAATGAGAGACTGGAATTAGAATAGAAAAATAAGGAATAAAAAGTAACTATAGCAATAAAATTGTAGCCTCACAGAGCAACAGTTGTTTGGCTGCTGGGGTCAGTGACCCCTATTTGAAAGCTGGAAAGAGTCAGAAGAGGAAGGCAAATCATTCAAAAGCTAAAAAAATAACAAATGAATACCAATTGAAAAATTGCTAAGAATATGTCTTTCTATAACATCAGGTGTTGATTTTCATTCTATAAGCTACAGTAACTTATGGGTTAGAGGCCCAGTATCATGGTTAATAATAAACACTGCTTTGGTACCCTGCTGTGCACATTAAGCAGATTTCCGCTCAGAATCTTTAATAAAGCTAGATCTATAACTAGTTTGTCTAATGAACCTCTGTTACTTGCTGTCTGTGTTACTAGTCAAAGGTCTCCTATGGATACCATATAGTTTCTGTACACCGCCAACTCCAATTAGAGGAAATAGTACTGGCAATGGAATAAGCAGGAATGGTTTTGCCTGGGCCAGCTTGACAGCTTCGGTGTCCCTCTAGCACAACCATAACAGGGCATGTACCTATGAATATTTGAGCAGAGGCCATGCTCTCCTTACAGATATAGTGGAAACACAGCAGTTGTGTGGATATGCTTTCTTTGTCATTCTGAATAAATCTGCTAGATTTGAGGCAACAGCTGTGAGTTTGGTACAAAACTGATCATACTTGACAGCTGTATCTACTTTTGATATTATATTACTAAAGAGCAAGGAAAAGCCTCTATTACATTTCCTGAAAAATACTCCAAAGGTCCAAAAAAAAGGTAAATTTGGTCATTTTGACTTAACTATCCTGCTCTTAGCCATGATCCGTCACTGTCAGTGTTAGAGGCTTAAATAAGCCATTATCAGCTGTGCTTTGGTAGGAACATTTCTAAAACATGATCTGTTTTGGGGCCTGAGGATGCATTTTGATCATTTCTGCTCTAATCTAGATGTTGAAAGCATCCTCCATTCATGTAATGAAGGACCTTCTGTACAGTTCTTTAGTTGAAAGGTTACACATGCTCTACTGACCCTGACCTTTAGCATACCAACATCAATTATTGTTCTTGTCTGTAGTCAGACCCTTAACATCTGTTAGTGGCATTAAGATTTATGGTTCTTTTTCTAAATATTTGGTGGGAAAACTTCTTAAAGAACATAGGCATGCTTACAGCTCTTTAAAGAATGTTTAATGTCTCTCTTTGTCATGTATGGGCAGCAACTCCAGTAAGTTGCTTAGATCCTTCTTGTCCACTGTGCTGTACAGAGGAATTGCTGCAGCAGGAATTGGTCTGCTAGATGGTCTGCATATTAAGGGGATGTACAGTATGCTCGCTTTATAAGAAGGGGTAACTTTGCCCTCCACATTGAAATATGGAGCTGTGTGGCACAATGCCTGCTCTAACTAAATTGTCAAGTAATCATATTCTGCACATAATGACCCTTATTGTATTTAGCTTGTAAAATAAAGCAAGTGTTTTTCTTTTAATTGCCTGCCTCCATATGTATATTTGTGACTTCATGTAGTACCATAAATGTAGAAAGTAAATGAATGAAGGGGCATAGCAACAGACTGCTAAACATAACTCCCACGTGTCTCATTTGTCAAGCAAACATGCGGAAAGAAAGTACCATTTGGCAACTAAAATAACGCAAGCAGCATCGCGCGTAAATTAACGCAAGTATGCTTTTAGTGAATCGCGTGTTAAGACACGAAAAATTAGACACAATAAAATTTTAACGCATGCTATAAATAATGCACGTTTTAACGCACTTTAGTGAATCGGCCCCTATGGTGTCCAGTCAGGTGAGTAGAGGTAATGTTGGTTAAGATAGTAATGCGTTAATTAACACAGGGGAGCACTCACCAGGATATCTAGCTGCATCAAAGTTCGGGGCTACCATGCCTCCTAGCATCTCCGATCCAGGCATAACTCTCCAATAGCCAGTAAGAACGAAAGCGGAGCATTTTGGTCACTTCTTAATAAAAAGTCACTTTTATTGCTATCTTTAAAATCATGACAGAGATATCACCCCAAAAAGCTTAACGTATTTCATGGCTTCACGTCACTTCAGCAGAAGCTACTACGGTGTCCCAAATCCACCACATATTGAAATAGGCACACCAATCCACACCCATAACAACAATTAACCCCATCAGCATAATAGCTAAAAACAACATAAACCCACTCATGGGATTAGAATCCAACACAGCCATGATAACTATTAATCATTAAGACATATACCTTTTTTAAACATGATTATTTATAACAAATTGTATATTAACTGGAAGATTTCATACAGCCCATTAATTGTAATTGCACATATCCATGCCAAGTATGGTACAATTTACACATGGGGGTTTCACCATCAATTCATTGCAGTTGCTTTTTATACATAGTTACCTAATATTATTTACAATAGCATGAAACCTCCCATTCCCTATTAAGACCCCCATACTGTTTTGTGGTCTTAAGATGATAAATCCAATATACCTCCCTTTCTAACAGTTTATTGTCTATATTATATTTTATTAAGAAATGACCAAAGTGCTCCGCTTTAGTTCTTACTGGCTACTGGCTTACTGGCTTACTACTAGTAATTAAGTACATAGTGATAATGGGAAACCAGTAATTAGTAGGGGGTAGGTGGGTTGTTGGGTTGCTGAGGGTTTAGGTTCTATGAGTGAAGGAGAAGGTGTTTTTTGTGGTTATTTAAAGTGTTGTCTAATGGGACAGCGAGAGAGTTTCAGAGAATGGGTGCAGCTTGGGAAAAACCCTGGGTGCAGAAATGTGAACAAGCAATGAATGAGAAGGTTAAAGGCTTAAATAATTAATACAAGGGGGGGGGGAAAGAGTTGCTTTCTCAGATGAACGAATTAAGGATTTTTGTTGCTTTAACCACCAGCCTGGAGTCAAAGGGGCACATTTACAAAAGCACAAATTTCACCGAATTTTTCGGATAGGTTTTACCGCTGTTTACGATGGTTCGGTACGAAAATTTCGTGACTTTCGGATCGCCAATACGATATTATCGTGACTAATATGATTTTTTTGTAAGCATTTTCGTTACCAATCTGAATTTTTCCCATTCGGGATTCTAATTCGTGGATTAGTAAATCTGCCCCAAAGAATTACTGTGCCCATAGACAGTAGTTAGAAAAGCTAGAAAAACAAGTCTCAGGTTTGCTGGCAGCAGACTGAGAATCACAGCAGAAATAAAAGATTGCAGTCACCTCAGTTGGAACAGCGCCTAACAACTCGAGGAAACTGTCCAGATGTCCTAGATAAAGTTTGATGCGGAACAGGACACCTCTTATGTACACAAATGATGGCAGAAAGGCTCATGGACAAGTAAGGACAATGCAAATAGAAAGTTTAGCTAATAAAAAAGGATATAGGAATCCTCCGTCAGGGCTAAGAGTTTGCTCTGGCAAAGAAAAACACATACAAATTGCAATGATGAATTGCCAAGTTGATTTTTATCAACTTCAGCTTTGAGAAAATACATAATCACCAGTGAGCTTGTCTAGAAAGCATCTGGCTCTTTAAGGCACCAAACAGGAGCTGTCTCTTTTGTCAACCCGTAACAACCTTTCACACTTAATCCGACAATATTAAAGCACCAAAACACATAAGCACCATAGGAGTGGAGAAGTGTTCCAAAAATTGAGCCAAAAAGTGCCATTTCTAGGTACCAGAAGTAGTGCGAGCACAGAGCCGCCAGCTCAGGCAGATGGCAGTTTTGCTCTAATTACAGCTGTGAGAGTATTTAGCAAAGACATTCTGCAGGCTGTAGTCTTAACAAGACAACGAATTGTTGTTCTATATTTGGATGACTATTTTGTCAAAGTGTAAAGCTCCCTTCTGTCAAAACATTTGGAAGCCATGGGTACAGATTTAATCTTCTCTGTGAAGGCTGCTAAATGAAGAAAACCCCTGCTTGTTGCCTTACAGTGCCAGACCCTCTCTAGCAATGCTCAGCTTCCCAGTGAAGATGGATTTCTTGTAAAGGAAAACTATACCCCCAAACAATGTAGGTCTCTATAAAAATATATTGCATAAACAAGCTCATATGTAAAACCCTGCTTCATCTAAATAAACCATTTTCATAAAAATATACTTTTTAGTAGTATGTGCCATTGGGTAATCCTAAACAGAAAATTGCTATTTTAAGAATTAAGGGCCACCTCCTGGGATCATAGGATTCACAGTGCACAAGCCAAGACACACATACATGCTAGGCCTCCTCAGCCAATTAATGGACAGAGTTCTGTCTTTTGCTCCCACACTTCTTCCTTTTACAGTTAAAGCTGCATTATTTCTGGCCATGTGATCTCTGAGGGAGCACACAGCCCATCACTAAATGGTGGCTCAAGTGAATGAATATAAAAGGGCAATATTTACTGATATATATATATTCCATTTGGCAAGATTCTTTAATAAGTCACTTAACATAATATAAACTATCTGTTGGTTAAGTATTCATTCTGGGGGTATAGTTTTCCTTTAATGCTGGAGAAGATCATAAAAATTACATGGGATATCCATTCTTGTGTGCTTTTATGCTTTATTGTTAGGCGTGAGGAGCAACAATGAGATTGTGAGGGGATTGTGGACCTGCAGGCTTGGGCTGTTTTTAACTATTGGCCTATGTGGCACTGAATGTGCAAAACCCATAGGTACTGTAGGATGACAAGGCAGAACCAATAAGCTTTGCTGCCACAGCTGCTACCAGACTGAATGACATGCAAACACACTTGTGAATATACAGTAATAATCTGTTTGTATGAAATAACACTTCAATCATTTTGGTCTTGGGTTTTGCCCCCTATGTCCAAATTGGAATACAGAGCGGCAGCTTTAATGGTTCTGGTTCTTGTAAAAGCTGTTTTAAGAATATAAATTGCAGGACTGAAGTACGGACATCAGTGGCTGGCAACATTTAGGGGGTTCTTTATCAACATTAGGATTTTTTTTTTCACAATTCAAATTTTTTTTATGCTAAGGATCATGAATTTCGATTATGGTTTAAAAAACTTAAATATTGGTATTTAGGGGGAGATTTATCAACTTTGTTTGATTTTTTTTATGATTTAAGTTTTTTGCACTAAAAAGACTCGAATTCGAATTATTGTTCAAAAACTCGAATGTCTAATATTTGTTAGGCGCAAAAGACCTGAAAACTCGAATGTAAAAATTTGTCATCTAAAAGCTTGCGAGTTTCTATAGAAGTCAATGGGAGTTGTCTGAGCCAAAGTCAAGCCATATTTTCAATTCAAGGTATTCAAGTTGTTTGGTCTTGTTGTACAGGTATGGGACCTGTTATCCAGAAAGTTCTGAATTACGGAAATGCCATCTCCCATAGACTCCATTTAAGGAAATAATTCACATTTTTAAAAAAAATATTTCCTTTTTCACTGTAATTATAAAACAGTGCCTTGTACTTGATTCTAAGATATACTGAATCCTTATTGGTGGCAAAACAATCCTATTGGGTTTATTCAATATTTACATTATTTTTTAGCAGATTTAAGAGATCCAAATTTCGGAAAGACCCCTTATCTGGAAAACCCCAGATCCCAAGAATTCTGGATAACGGGTCCCATAACTGTACCATTGACTCTATAAAGCGTTGCATGAAATGAGGGTGCTATATAAATAATAATATTCAAGTTTCTTTCCATGGCTTTATTTGACTGTTTTATTTGTCTTTTTTCATAAATAAGTTTACATCTGTGTTTTTTAAATTTTGAGTTCATTGAGTGTATAAAAAATTGCACAAATATGAATTCTGATAAATAACCCCGTTAGTGGCATTATTACTATGTTAGAGCAGACCCCGTGCCTGCACTTGTACTGACTATCTGCATGGGGGTGGGAGCTCTTGTGAGTAATGCCAGTATGGAGGGGAAAACCAATGCCTTCGCCATTCATGAGTCTCTACAATGTATGACATAATACAATAATCAAGTCTTTAAAAAAACCAAATGTCTTTATTATAGAGTTCATATACTGCATTTCATAAACAAAACCAAGTTTCACTGGAAATAAAGCTTTTCAGGATATACTGTACATTCTGTAGAAAGTTACTCTTTTTTAATAAACCACATGCTTTTAGTTAACATATCGATATCTATAGTCTAATGTAAAATATCTTGCACTAAAACCTGTTGTTTAAGTACCTGCCTTGTTTGAAGCGTCGCTCATCTTCGCCGCTCCTGCGCAAATTGACGTAGGCGGTTTATCTATAGGTCAGTGAATGACTCACTGGGCAAAAGCCTGCGTCTTGCTGCGCGATCTTTTGCAATGAATCGTTTGCTTAGCACTGACATTTAGCAACCTTTACAAAGAAATGTTCCATTCAGGGCTATTCTAACATTCATGTTGCTCCTACCCTGCATTTTATTAAATAAATTAATACATGGACAATGTTGATAATAGACAATGATCATTGTTTTAACAGTATGCTTAATGGAAAAAAAAAGAATTTCTCTCTATGCTTTCACAACGCAACTAAAGGAACAATGCACCAATATTATTACAACATTGTGATAAATAATATAGACACTGCTTTTTTTTTTTCAAAAAAATACCAAAACAGGGAGCCAGCTTCCCGAGATTTTATCCTATGAAGACAATATCCTTTTCTTATATTGATAAATCTGATAAATATGGAAGCAGCCTATTCTAAAAATGTTTACTCCATTATAATCTCCTTATACTGCATTATTTAATACATATTTTACATTAGTAGACAAGGATAAAAAAAAAAAAGCTAGCATGTTTCCCTTAAGAAGAATGGGAATTCAGAATCGGGTGAGTGGAATTGTTCTCCAGGAGTCTTCCTACCATTTCCCGGGTATTGCGATGCCACACTCGTACCAATGGACGTATCTGATTTGTGAATTTCCTCCTATATTTCCAAAATCAACAGGCTGTTGGCGCACTGCCCTGTAAAATCCTGCAGAAGAAAATGAGTGTCAGAGGGATAATACACAAACCTTTTAATCTCTGAACTTTGTATATAATATAAAGAGAATGTAAACTTTAAATAAACTTGAGGGGGTTGTTCCCACTGCTACCATTCCTAAAATGTTTCATTAACAGCTATTTTTGGATGGCTAATACTTTCAAGGACATGAAAGCAGGCCTCACATGAATTCTTTGAACCAGGCTATTTGTTTGTTTCCCTATCTTGAATAGTTGTCTAATTGCAGTAGGGATCACACCACGTGAAGCATCTCAATATATGGCTGAGGAATAAAATTCTTGTGTTGGCAGTAGATTAAGTCATACTTGCCTTTTCTTGTTGTCAGCTGCTCTGGTGACAGTTGCTGTCCTGTTCTTCCATCCAGGAATGAGTCAACAAACTGACAGTGATCTTCTCCAAAACCAGACTGATCCCCTATGTTATAAAATGTTCCTATTTAAAGTAAAATAAAGAGAAATATAAACATATAGCAATTAGTGCAAAGTAGGCTTTATTGAGATATTTCTTCTCTAGGGAAATATAACACTGAAACTGATAAATTTAGTATAGGGTGGCAGATTTATATCCATGTAATGTGTAGGATTTCCCCCATCTTACTTTTTTTGTGTGCGTATTATGTTTTACGTGTAAACACAATGTATACATTGATATAGGTCATTGATATAGGTCCTGAATAAAGATCTGTGAACGTCTTATGCAGATCCAGTAGCCATGAGTGCTTTCTGCTGTTACTATATATATATATATATATATATATATTTTTTTTTAATATATACAGTATATATATATATATATATATATATATTGTAGACAGTTTTGGTGTGTGCTCCTAAAAGAATTCTGGCTTCCCACACTTGTCCTTATAATGGATAATTAATCTATTAGAGCATCCTTTCATTTAAGTAAGACAGCAATTGCCATTAATTTATAACTGCCAGTCAACTTAAGGCCATGTGACACACACCTGTTAAAATGAAATATTCTTGCATTTCAGCTACAAAACAGCTGTGCTGTACAGAAATAGTAG
This sequence comes from Xenopus tropicalis, assembly GCF_000004195.4. Lineage (NCBI taxonomy): Eukaryota > Metazoa > Chordata > Amphibia > Anura > Pipidae > Xenopus > Xenopus tropicalis. The sequence continues at coordinate 105,562,737 of NC_030678.2, read as the reverse complement.
CTGGGAATAGAATGCCATTTTTTTCTCATTTGGCTAGCTTTCAGTCGAAAATGCAAATGGATTGACTCGTCAGTGGTGTTTTAGATTAAGAGAGTCATTAGCATTGTTTTGCTAAGATATAAAAATCCTAGAATAGAGCAACCATTTGTATGATCGTATTCATTTATTATACTTTCCCATTTACAATTAGGTTTGCTTGCAATATAGGGTTAATTCTTCTCTAGGGAAATACAACACTGAAACTGATAAATTTAGTATAGGGTGGCAGATTTATATCCATGTAATGTGTAGGATTTCCCCCATCTTACTTTTTGTATGTGAGCATAATGTTTTCATATGTTTTGGTATATGCTGCCACCTGGCAAAAATCTTTTAAAATATGTACAATACAAAAAATAGGGCCCTATATCTTGAGCACTGACGTAGTAGCACTTTCTTCTTCAAGACATGTTGCACTTAAAGCTTCCAAAACTTTCCATAAGTGATGTTGAACTTGCTGTTAATGTTATAACTGAATCTAAGTTGTACCAAACTGTTACAGAGATCCCATTATTTCAATGGCTAAATTACCAAAGACTGAAAAGTTTTGGTGGCTGCTTTATTTTTCTTACTATGGTAAATAATGAATTTTGCTAGGTCTGAACTGGACTTAATAGGTAATATAATAACACATAAATGGTATTTGTAATCCAAGTTGATTGAGAGGAATAAGCGTCCAACAACATTTTATAAGGAACGTGGTTGTGATTCAAGATCCAGGGTTGGACTGGGCTGATCCCCGTCTGCCCTTCCCCACTGCTTCCCCCTCTGCCCTCCTCCCCCGATCACAGAAAAAGTTAGTATAAGGTGCTGGTGGTGGGTGAGTGGCAAGGCGGCGGGGGCCTCAGAGGGGGTGTGGAAGCCCCGGGGGAAGCAGCCCCCGTGGACGTTACATACCCCCGCCCAAGCCTGCCAAGATATATATATTGTTTCAGGGGATAGGACTGGTAAACAATACTTAATTAAAAGATATGGTCATGTAGGGTCCCATAGAGTTAATATGCCCTATGGCTTCCTCATACACTTCCTCATTTCCTTGTTACTGGGCAAAGTAAGTACCTATTTTGGTATTTGCGTATACCTTTATTATTGGCCCATAGGTTAGACCTCAGCCTACCACAATTTAATATAGTGTTTGAGAAGGGGTGGATCTTCCTTCTTGGCCTTTAGCAGTTTACCTGTGTGGAGGTGCTCCAGGAAGCCTGGGATCCACACTGCCCAGAAGTGTTCTGCCCTAAGGGAACTCATCACCATTAGAGTAGTCAGGGAGCAGGGACCCTGTGAACGAGGTTATCTAGAACAGGTTATTTCTGTAATAGCACTTTCTAGGAAAGTGAGTGAGTCAGTACTTAGCTAGAAAGAGCAGTTTCTTGGATCCAGCCAGGAGAGGAGAGTTAAAGGAGTAGTCTCCTAAAGGCTCTGCTGCTTTAGTGAAGGGACTGCAGTAGTGATAAGGGTATCAGGATATATTCTATCCCTGATCCATGTCTGCTGTGAGGGATCTGGACCACTTAAGGTGGATAACCCTAAGGGTTCATATAACTACCCTTTTCTACTCCCCATAGTGGTGCTGGGCTGTTTGGCTGTCTTTACCCTGCCCACACTCTGCTGAGGTGGGATAAAACTGTGGACGCTATACCTTTCTGCTTGAACTGAAATTTAATTTGTTGAATAGCTGCTATACCTCCATTGGATTGTGAGTATTATCAACCCTGCAATTGACAAATTCCTGACGTAATCCTTCACCTTCACCTTTGTCTTATTTAGCCAAAAGGGATTACAGTCATATAAGAACACTGCAAAGAGAACAGTTTTAGATTTCTGAATGCAAAAGAAAGTTTTCTCATGGTTTTAATGTATTTATTGAATTAACTCCTTTTTTAAGATAATGAAAGTTTTTTCAGTTACTTATGCAGCAGTCACCTGTCAGTGTGAAGCAGCTCCGAACCTGGAAGTCAGTGATCCCCTGCAGAATGAGTTGTGAGAAGCCTGTCGTTTGTATTATTTGTAGGTAGAGAGCTATTGACAGATAATTGTAAGCTCTTTTGGGCAGGGCCCTCTTCACCTCTTGTATCGGTTATTGATTGCTTTATATGTTACTCTGTATGTCCAATGTATGAAACCCACTTATTGTACAGCGCTGCGGAATATGTTGGCGCTTTATAAATAAATGTTAATAATAATAATAATAATTCTAATACATCTTTAGGTGGCGCTCCAAGCTCAAATGGCCAACTCCAGCACACACAAAATAACTGACTCTGGCACAAATCATGCATGTAGAGCAACAGGAATTCTGCCAAAGCTGGTTATTCTAAAAGAGTGAGCTCTAATACCTCTTCTAGGCAAAGGATGCAACCCCACAAAGGATGTATTAGACCTAACTGTCAATCAAAACCTGGCTTCACCTAACCCAAAGCACAATAGGATTGTTTTGCCGCCAATATAGATTTATGCAGCTCAGTTAGGATCAAAGTACAATGTTCTGTTGTATTATTAAAGAGAAAAAGGAAATCATTTAAAAAAATTAGAATTATTGGTTTAAATAGGCTATGGGGGAGATGGCCTTCCTGTAATTGGGAGCTTTCTGGATAATGGGTAAGTAGGAATGGCAGGCAGATGTTTTTTGGAAGCCACTATATCCACACAGGGAACTTTCTCCCTTTTTAACTTCACACATTTATTTTGCATCTGGCACACCAGAGGATGTACGTACACAATCATACATCAAAACAATTTGCACTTTCCAACTTGAAGTAAAAGTCACATCAACGGTCCTTCTAGTTAGGCATATCTTCATCAATTCCACTGTTACACTCACACTTATTAACCATACACATGTTCCATTCTCATGCACTATAACTTTTCCACCTCCTTACAGGATGTATTTTATAAATAGGACCTGCATAGCTGCTCACTGGGGCAACTATACTAGAATGAGCTCAATATTCAATATTCAATAACTAACATAGAATCATTAGCGACAGAATCAAGAGGGAAAACCATTATTTTAACATAACATGTATAGAATAATAAATGTTATAACTGAATAAAGTTTCATAAATTCATTAAATAAAGTATTTTACCTAAAAGTGAGTCGCTAAGGTAAATCTTATATCTCAGGGAGTTGCAGAGTTGAATTCCTACAAATTTCTTGTACCAGGTCCTCTTCACAAACTGCTTCCCTTTGCATTCCGAATAGGAGTCTGACTTAAATTTTATTTCCGTCCAGATAGCATCCTTTCCTCCTATGTAAATTAAAGGAGAACAAAGATTTTGTAATATACAATTAGGGAAAATAAATAGGCTAGAGTTTATTTAATGTTATAGGGCTTTTTACCCCAAATCCTATTTAATTTCCTATAAGGGTAGTAATTTATTTAGGCAAAATATAGAAGCTATTTGGAGGCAGCAGAGCAGATAGTAAATACATTGCGATTAAAACCATGTTTTCTGCTTCAAAGAAAATATTTTACATGCTCTTCGATGTCATTGGCATTAATTGTCCTCAAATACTGCTGCCAATTTTTCAGTTTTTCCAAACTTTAGTTCATAACAGGTAATAAACTACTCCCTTTTTCCAGACTACCACCTAAAAATGAGTCTATCCATGACACAGGTCATATGACCCACTTTATTAGCTGTTGCTTACCACTTGCATTTACAAAGGCTGCTAGCATTTTTACACCATGGTGTACCTTCAAGCTAGAAATCTTAAGACTAAATTAATTGAAACCACCTGGTATCTCAACATTTAGATATTCACAGTGGACAAAGATACAGTGGCTTGCAAAAGTATTCGGCCCCCTTGAACTTTTCCACATTTTGTCACATTACAGCCACAAACATGAATCAATTTTATTGGAATTCCACGTGAAAGACCAATACAAAGGGGTGTACACGTGAGAATGAAAATCATACATGATTGGAAATCATACATGAAAGGATGCTACAAATAAATAACTGCAAAGTGGGGTGTGCGTAATTATTCAGCCCCCTGAGTCAATACTTTGTAGAACCACCTTTTGCTGCAATTACAGCTGCCAGTCTTTTAGGGTATGTCTCTACCAGCTTTGCACATCTACAGACTGAAATCCTTGCCCATTCTTCTTTGCAAAACAGCTCCAGCTCAGTCAGATTAGATGGACAGCGATTGTGAACAGCAGTTTTCAGATCTTGCCACAGATTCTCGATTGGATTTAGATCTGGACTTTGACTGGGCCATTCTAACACATGGATATGTTTTGTTTTAAACCATTCCATTGTTGCCCTGGCTTTATGTTTAGGGTCGTTGTCCTGCTGGAAGGTGAACCTCTGCCCCAGTCTCAAGTCTTTTGCAGACTCCAAGAGGTTTTCTTCCAAGATTGCCCTGTATTTGGCTCCATCCATCTTCCCATCAACTCTGACCAGCTTCCCTGTCCCTGCTGAAGAGGAGCACCCCCAGAGCATGATGCTGCCACCACCATATCTGACAGTGGGGATGGTGTGTTCAGAGTGATGTGCAGTGTTAGTTTTCCGCCACACATAGCGTTTTGCATTTTGGCCAAAAAGTCCCATTTTGGTCTCATCTGACCAGAGCACCTTCTTCCACATGTTTGCTGTGTCCCCCACATGGCTTGTGGCAAACTGCAAACGGGACTTCTTATGGTTTTCTGTTAACAATGGCTTTCTTCTTGCCACTCTTCCATAAAGGCCAACTTTGTGCAGTGCACGACTAATAGTTGTCCTATGGACAGATTCTCCCACCGGAGCTGTAGATCTCTGCAGCTCGTCCAGAGTCACCATGGGCCTCTTGGCTGCATTTCTGATCAGCGCTCTCCTTGTTCGGCCTGTGAGTTTAGGTGGACGGCCTTGTCTTGGTAGGTTTACAGTTGTGCCATACTCCTTCCATTTCTGAATAATCGCTTGAACAGTGCTCCGTGGGATGTTCAAGGCTTTGGAAATCTTTTTGTAGCCTAAGCCTGCTGTAAATTTCTCAATAACTTTATCCCTGACCTGTCTGGTGTGTTCTTTGGACTTCATGGTGTTGTTGCTCCCAATATTCTCTTAGACAACCTCTGAGGCCGTCACAGAGCAGCTGTATTTGTACTGACATTAGATTACACACAGGTGCACTCTATTTAGTCATTAGCACTCATCAGGCAATGTCTATGGGCAACTGACTGCACTCAGACCAAAGGGGGCTGATTAATTATGCACACCCCACTTTACAGTTATTTATTTGTAAAAAATGTTTGGAATCATGTATGATTTTCGTTCCACTTCTCACATGTACACCACTTTGTATTGGTCTTTCATGTGGAATTCCAATAAAATTGATTCATGTTTGTGGCTGTAATGTGACAAAATGTGGAAAAGTTCAAGGGGGCCGAATACTTTTGCAAGCCACTGTATATATGAAGAGGAGCCCCTGCTAATTCATAGTAAACATGGCAGGTTCCTAAAAATAACTGATGCATTTAAGTGTAATTGGTCAGACACCAATTTAATGTAATATAAAAGCCTGCACTCTCTAGTATCTCTAAAAATACTGCTCTGAGTAAAGAACTTTCTTCTTGCTTAATCCTGGTACAACATGCAGGCTGTTGTGGTTGCCATAGACACAGATCATTTATTGTGCTATAAAAATAAAAAACAACTCAATGCAATAAAAGAAATCTGGGAGAGAAAATTAACCAAAGATGGCTACTCAGTAGGAGTTGTCAGTGCATTTTTATATTGTGAATTACTGTTTGCAGTTATCACCATAATTACCTAAAAATAGAAGTGCTCATGTTTACAAAAAATAGGAATTATGTTCACAGTACAATAAAAATGGATAAAACAATCCCACAAATAGGGCTTGATATATGAATGCATTGTGCAGGGGATAAAGTGCTGTGATTGTGGTCCCTGTATTTAACAGTGAGGGGGGGGGTTAATTTACATTTAGCACTGGAAACCATAGCGCTTAAGTGACTTCACAGCTCATCAATCGTACTGTAACCTCACACCCGGCACCACCCACGGTCTGTAGTACATAGAGATCTTAAAATAATTACTTTACATGCCTAAACCACATGAAGTGTGGATTCTTGAGAATGAATGGATAGTGGTTGTCTGTTCTGCTAGAACAATTTTATTATGTCAACAACTGTACTCTGTGCAGATGTGAAAAACCTTTAATTAAATGTTCTGTTGCTCTTCTTTATATTCACTGAACAAACATTAGCCAAGTTGAAGTTGCAAAACATTGCTTTTTCTGTTGCCGTCACCTTCCTTTCCCAAACTATTCTATGTCCATCACAATTCAGAATAATGTCCACTTTAAATTCCAAATGTTAACTTCTATTTAATAGCGGCAATAAAAAATAAATAAAATGGGAATACTGCAGAAAGGATTAAAGATTTTCTTTGGGGAGTCAGAATGCTTAAAAGCCAAAAAATATTTCCTGTGTTGATATATAGTTAATGTCTAAAAGCAATCTGTTTTGTTACTCTGAAGATTAAAAAATATCCAAATAGTTGACACCTAAAGATATATGGCTTGTGTTGAAATTACATTCTGTATGTTGTAATTTTAAAAATCCATATGTTTCTTGCCATCACAAAGAACTAAGTTTAAAGTTGGGTTATTTTCACTGAACTCCCCCCCCTCCCTTCCTTTATAAACCAGTTTATTCAGTTTGTACCTTTGAACAAACTCCATCCTTCTGTAAGAAGCAGCCTTTGAGCAATTTATTACCAGGGGCTTCTCAGTGAACTGGTAATTAGTTTTATCAGCTCCATTGAAGTTCTTCAAGATCAGGAAGTGACAGAAAGTACTAAAGTGAAACTGGCTTCATATTCTTAAATGCCAGAAATAACTATAGTTGCCATAGTACATTAATTTACTGAAGTCTCAGCAGACATTTTGAGAGTGGTCCTTGCCTAATCAAATACTCTCTGGTTATGTACATGCTGCACTGGGCAAAAAGCTTCAACTTTCGACTCTATGCACTTGCAGTTTAATTGCTATTTTGCCTCACAATACTAGATACCTGTGTTATAGCTGTAAGAAACCTACAATGTATATGCATGACAAGTGTCAATGGCCCTTACCAGTAACAGGCTCACTCACTCTAGGGTCAGCTGCGAAAAAAAAAACCATGGAAATGGTTAATAATGTTTTCAGGAAAATTACATATAATAATAATAATTTTTATCTTTGCATCAGTATATAGGGATGTGTGTCTATGTAAAGTTTAAAGGAAGGAATATAACTTTCAATTCTATGAACCTTGAATGTGAAGGAGGTTGAACAGACTCATGTCACACACATATAATCTCTGCATGCTATTTGGCAGGGAATAATTATCTCCAGATGTACCGTTTGCTGGGGACGCTGCCATGGAACTGAAATCTCTCATATATTCCCACAGAGTATAAAATTATTGCGAATGGATTTTCAAATAGAATTTCCGGACCTAGATAGTGGGGGTCTCATATGTCTCTATTTTAAGGGAGACCCAAACCTTAAAATGTATTTTATAGGAATCATCATTGTTTATTAGTGTGCCTTACTTTTTCCTACAATTTCTGAATTAATGTTATTAATCCTAAATGTATTGCTTCCAGTTTAGTGATCTTGAGTCTTATCAATACAATTAAAACATTATTATCTAACTAATACAATTTAATATTTAGTGTTTTTTTACTGAAAAGAAATAAATTGCTCCACCAGTCTAAAAGATACCAACACTGCTATCAACATAGTGAATGCATGATTATGTATGTGATATACAGGTATAGGATCTATTATCTGGAATTCTTGGAACCTGGGGTGTTCAGGGTAAGGGACATTTGAATTACCATACCTACTAAAAAATACATTTAATCTATAAAGCCAATAGGACTGTTTTGCCACCAATATAAATTCATTCAGATTAGTTACCATTAAGTACAAGGACTGTTTTATTATTACAGAGACAAAGGAAATCTTTTTTAAAAATTCGAATTGATATAATTCAAATGGAGCCTATGGAAGATGGATTCATGTAATTTGGAGCTTTCTGGATATTGGGTTTCTGGATAAGAGATCCCATACCTGTACCTGAAACATTACAGTACCCCTATCAATTACAGAATCTATATATTGAACTGCAAATCCTTAAGGCTGATGCCACACGTGGCGCTTTTACGCTGCATATTTTCTCAGCCTAAAAACGCCGCACAAGCCCCTGACTATGGCGTTTTTCAGCCTAGTACTGGTGACGTAGCAAATCCCGTTTCCCATGGTGCTTATAGTGCGAAAAAGTAAAAAACACTGCGTATTTCCTCTAGGTCTGGCAGTTGCCTTTGTGTATACATAGGAATAGGTTGCTGTGCAAATTACGGCGTATTTCGGCAAACGCTTGAAAATTCCGTGGTAAGGTGTTTTCTAGCGTATTTACGCATTGTGTGGTTTCCTTCAAGTTATTTCTATGGATGATGATATTGTGCGTTTTTCAGCCGCCGAGAGAATTAAAAAATATGCGGCGTAAAAACGCCACGTGTGGCATCAGCCTAAGGCTTGTGCATCATTTGCATTACCAAGGACAATGGGAGGAAAAGTGCAATTATGTAAAGGTGTGCAGTTTTCCTCCTGACCCTCGCTTATCATTCAGTATTGTCCCCTGTAATATTGTCCTTCACCATCTCACTGCAGGTGTTTATCTGCGAAGTGTGTGACTGCAGCCACAAAGTAAGAAAATAAACATATTTTGTATTTATAGCTTGCAATCCTACCATCGTTACAGAGGTGTAATGTGGCCCACAGGCATTTTTACAAACATACCTGATTCTGTGCTAAATTCTACTGTGTTACTGGCAGGTCCTTCACCAAGAGGATTTGTTGGTATCACTAGAAACTGATAACTAGAAGACAAAATTGGAACATAATACTAAAGCACTGTGTTTGTAGGGTAATATCTTATATGTATAATTAATATCTGAAGAATGATGAATAATAAATCATTTTAAATATAATGCCTAGTCACATCATACAAGTGATAATGATAAATAGAAAGATACAAAAATAAAAAAAAAAACCAAGGCAGTGAAATAAATGAAGCTTTTGTTACCACTAGGAACACTGCCAGAATACTTAAAACCTTAAAAAATGCTTTTTAGATGTTACATGAAAATAAAGGAAATTGGGGACTATTATAGAAGAATATTAAAATGAAAATGTCAAAATAAAAAAGGTGATATATTTTCCTTATACCAGCTGGAAGACAATAAAGGCCTGTGTAAGAGAGACAATCTATCATTGTTACAACATGTGTCATGAGCGAGCTTAGAGATCAAAATTCCACTTGCATCTGGTGCATGCTTAACAACAAAGTCATCAGGATTAATTTCACAGATCTACATTAAAAACATTCAGCAAAGACAGATTAAGCCAATACTGCTTGAATGGCAAAATACTGTTACTTTGGATGGCCTCACCAAGAAAACGCTAGACAGGGACATCACAGATTATTGGTATTCATATATGGAATATATGTTAGTGACAGGAGGAGCATTTATCACACAAGTTTCTCCTGTGATTTGTGCACATTATAGCAGTTATTTTCTGCTTGCCTTCCTCTATTTTAACTTTAATTTGTACCCAATACATAAATTAATATTGTGCCCTGTTACCTAAACCCCTGTTACCTAATGAGAATTTATTTTGCAGCTGGTCAATCTGAAGCTTAATACTGGTAAAGGGAAACAGATTACCACAGATTTGAAGAACTTTCTACTGGAAGTGACTACCCTTTGGATTACTTCCCCTTAAAAAAAAATAAATTAGATTTGTTATTATTAATCACATAATAATGCTCATTAGCACCAAAAGTTAATGAAATGATAAATGTCAAAAAGTAAATAAACAAACATAAATGCCTCTAGCTATAACGCAAATTTCCTATGTAAGATACTGATTTGGTTAGCAGTTGCACAGATTTGTCTTGTGCCCGTGGTGCCTAAAGAAGACAATGGGAAAAGTGTGTATTCACAGTTATATTGTAAGGGCAAAAAGAAAAGAGGAGTAGAGAGTAGAAGAAGAAATATAAGAATTTGGGACATGGCCAGCAAAGTATGGGGTTTCCTATAGTAGTGAACCAAGCAAGGCCTCTTTTGGTTAATCACCCTCCCCTTTCACATACTTTTCCCTTACTACACCCCTTATCCCAATGGATTTAGGCAGCCCTCCTCTGCAGCCACCAAATTATGTATAATTGCAAGATACAGAGATAGGAATACATTTAAATGATCACAAACTAATGTAGGTACCCATAGGATTAACATGTCCCTATGGCTTTAACCCCTGCAGCTTCCTTGGTTTGTGCTGTTACTGGGCAAAGACCCATGTATCAGTTTAGAGTTTTGCATATGTGTCTTATTGGTTAAAGGAACAGTAACACCAAAAAATTCAAGTGTATAAAAGAAATTCCAATATAATGTACTGCTGTCCTGCACTGGTACAACTGGGGAGTTTGCCTCAGAAACACTACTATGGTTTATATAAAGAATGCAGCTGTGTAGCCATGGGGGCAGCCATTCGGAGGAGAAATGGCACAGGCACTTAGCAGATAACAGATAAAACACTATTGTATTCTACAGAGCTTATCCATTACCTGCTATGTAACCTGTGCCTTTTCTCCTTTTTTCCAGCTTGAATGGCTGCCCCCAGGGCTACACAGCAGCTTATTTATATAAACTATAGTAGAGTTACTGTAGCAAACACACAACTTTTACCAGTGCAGGGCAACAGTGCATTATATTTGTTTTGCTTTAAAACTCTTTAATTTTTTGGTGTTACTGTTCCTTTAACAGGGAGACCACTCCTTATACTCCACTCTGATATAGTGCTTAGCAAGGGGTGGGTCTTCCTCTTTGGCTGCATCTGCTGACCCAGGTGCAAGTTCCACTGAGCCTGGGATCAATAGGGCCCCAGTAAAGTGAGTCTGCATCTAACTCTAGTGAAGTCGGGGGAGCAGGGACCCCGTGAATGAGGAGTGTAGTAAGTATCAGGATAATTTATAAGAGCACTTTCTAGGAAAGTGAGATAGTGAGATTATTTAGAAAGAGCAGTTTTCTGGCTCCAACCAGTAGAAATTAGCTGTAAGTATTCTTCTCTACAGGCATTGTGCCTTAGAACAGGACCACAGTTAAGAGGTAGGTATCAGGTCAGTTCCTATCCCTGATCCATAGTCGGCTGTGAGGGATCCTTGGCTGCTAAGGGACACCCTGAGGATACAGATACTGGGCCAGGCTACTCTCCATAGGGAGGCCGTGCTGCTTGGTGGTCCTTAACTCCCCCACCCTCAGCTGAGGTGGGCAAAGCTGGTGGACACCATATTTTTCTACCTGTTGTGCAATTGCCTGATATCTCCTCTGTGTGAGTATTGCTATAACCCTGCATATTGATTGTCTCTGACCATAAACCCATTTCTATTGTTCAAGTGCAAGAACCTTCTGGCGCCCATTTGTTACTTTGCACTGCACACAGCAGTCACTTCCACTTAGCGAAGGCCCATCCTGAAGAATTGAGTCACATGTACCCCATGCCCTAAACCAATCTAGCCATGCTGTTGGCTTGGTTACAGCCAAGAAAGGGTTACACTAAAATCAGGGTAGGCAGTCTGGAATAATAAGAACCCCAAAATTCCCAAAATATGTAGCCTCAAATTGGGCAAGGAGCCATCAATAACAGAACTGGCTAACAGAGCCCACTAAATTATATAATAATATTGAGTTTAAGCTTTTTTAATGTATTATATTGAACCAATACTTTACAGTTGTGTAGCTTGTTATATAGGAATGCCTTTTATTTCAATTTAAACTCCACTGTGGATTCTCAGTTTTGCCAGTTCACATTGTACAAATATAATAAGCAGCAAATACAATCTGGCCGACATTCCCCTGGAAGCAATGATACCTTGTCAAGCCAATGTTGAAACAATGAATAGTCTGGAATACTAGAATGAGCATTTTTTAAAAATCCCAGACATGATGCTCAGGTGTTCATGGTACTAAGGTTTCCAGTTTCTTGGCAGACGTAATATGAACTATAGTATAGGACAGAGCAGCACTGTTGTAAAAACATTCCAAAATGAGAATCAAAGAACATTATATTATGGGTGAAAACCAAATACAGGTATGGGACCTGTTATCCAGAATGGATCTCCATATCTTAAGCCTACTAAAAAATCATTGTAACATTAAACCCAATAGGATTGTTTCTCCTCAGATAAGGATTAATTATATCCTACTTTGAAGTAAGAACAAAGTTCTGTTTTATTATTACAGTGAAAAAGGATATCACTTTTAAAACTTTGAATTGTTTGATTATAATGGAATCTATGGGAGATGACCTTCCTGTAATTCAGAAATTTCTGGATAAAAGGTTCTGGATAACAGATCCTATGCCTGTACAAAACACTGATGAATATAATTTCACTTTTTATTAGAAATAATTGCTGTGATGAATGCAAACACCTTTAGGGTGAAGTCACACAGAGCTACTTGTCACGGCTACTAAACGTCAGAAAATACACTGACAATACTAAGGGGCAGATTTATCAAATCATGAGTTCGAATCCCAAATGGAATAAATTCGGATTGGATACGAAAATTTCTGAAGATCACAAATATCACGAAAATGCTAACGGAAAAATCGTATTAGTCACGATAATATCGTATTGGCGATCCGAAAGTCACGAAATTTTTGTACCAAACAATTGTAAACAGCGGGAAAACCTTTCCAATTTTTTCGCGCAAGCTTGCGAAAAAGTCACGGGGGTGTACGAAAAATTTGCGCGGGAGTCGACAAAGTTGCACAAGCTCTGAAAAATTTGGTGCAAATACGCTCGGAGCATTCAAATGAACGCTCCAAGCGTTCGTGCATTTGTAAATGTGCCCCTAAGAATTGCCTCTGCTAAAACACACATAGAGACAGTTATCAGTATATAATCAGCATTGTCTTTTGTAGCCATGACACGTAGCTGCTTGCTTATTAAAATCGATGGGAAACCCTTCAGTTCTAAAATAAGGGCCCATCTCATAGTTTGTAATAAGTGCTCTGCTGGGAATAGCAGGGACTATTGCCCAAATAACATTACATGGGAAACTACTGCTAAATAATAAGTGAAGACATCATCTTCACAGTCCATTAGAATTAATAAAAGTATACAAGAATCATAATTACAATAGCAAAACAAAGAAACGGTAAATTAAAATAAACTTCAAGAAGGTTGGACATTAATTTAAAAAAATATATTGTTGCTCTGGTCTAAAGCAGGGAATAATGGAGAATATAATAAAAAAGTGAGAGAGGATGCACTTTGCTTTATTTAATCTGACTTGTTATAAACCTGACTTCTATTTGAAAATATATTGATTTACATATTTACCTTTACTAAGCTTTACTGTTACTCACATGCCCTTGCTAAACTTACAGTCATAGAACATTCTTGTTTCTACCTATAGACTGGACCAAAAACTAATAGCTAGTCAAAGCAGAAAAGGTCCTCCCGAAACCCTCCACCCAGGAAATGGGACCTTTCCTGAGACTGACCTTCCAGGGTTTTGCAATCCTTTCATAGGACCCTCCTTGACCTTCTTAGCTACCTGTTTTCTTCCTTAGTGAGTACCTTTTAGAATTTGAAATTATTATTTTCTAGGGAGGCTGGAAAGAGTAAAACTTTTAAAAACTTTTTAAAAACTATTAAAGGGAATCTATACCCCCAAACAAAGTAGGTCTCTATAAAAATATATTGCATAAACAAGCTCATGTGTAAAACCCTGTTTCATCTAAATAAACCATTTTCATAAAAATATACTTTTTAATAGTATGTGTTATTGGGTAATCCTAAATAGAAAACTGCCATTTTAAGAATTAAGGGCCGCCTCCTGGGATCATAAGATTCACAGTGCACACAAACAAGCCAAGGCACACATACATGCTAGGCCTAATCAGCCAATTAATGGACAGAATTCTGTCTTTCTTTTGCTTCCACACTTCTTCCTGTTACAGTTAGAGCTGCATTATTTCTGGTCATGTGATCTCTGAGGGAGCATACAGCCCATCACTAAATGGTGGATCAAGGGAAAGGATGTAAAAGGGCAATATTTACTGATATATATATATATATTTCAGTTTTGCGAGATTCTTAGATAAGTCAATTAACATAATATAAACTGTTGGTTAAGTGTTCATTCTGGGGGTATAGTTTTCCTTTAAGAATGATGGAAAAATGAGCCCTTAAACTGTAAATCCACACCCACAACTTTTGGTAAACATTTGATAAACCTGAGTTGAGAAGAACTGAGCATGCTAAGTTAGCCAAGAGCCGAAGTCAATTCCTATGGGAGGGGGCCGAGTGGGTTACAGGAGGAGAAGGAATCCTAAGTGATTAAGGGGATGCTGCAGCCTTACTATTGACCTTTGAACAACCGGAGTGGCAATTTTAATCCATATATTATGCAAAGCACTAACCTTGCCTTGAATATATTTTAGAGAAAAATGATGTATTATAGATATGTCATTGAGTTTTACAGGTATATTTTGTTCCTGTCTGCTTTCACCCTGCTAAAATTACATGCCAGAGTGGAAATGCTACAGACGTGAGCATGGTTTTTATTTAATTTAGTCTCACAAGATGAAGTATTGCCCTGGAGCTTTCTTGCAGTGAGAAAAATATTTGTGAAAGTGAAATACATCCAAAGCTAACAAATGGAATTTCCAGCAGGTAGATATACCACACAGGGTCCCTGTTTTCTCAGCTAATTTATATGGCTCTCAAACAGTAGTCCCTAATTTGTTTGGAGTGTTTCATAATATATTTTAACCATGGGGCAATGTATACATATATTTTGATTATGTTTTCTGGCAACATAGAACCATTTATATTCCCTTGTGCTCTTATATCATTGCCTTTTACAGAAAGAATGTTCTAAGTAAGTAATTTCATACAGTGGAATATCAAGCACGAGTTCATTAAAGGGCTAGTTACACCTTACATCCTTGCATTTTTTTAACAAACAACCAGAAAACAAATTAGATGGAAGATTGGTTATGGGCCTTTAATTTTTGTTATTACCTGCAAGATAATACAGGATTTGCCAATATTCTACAGTGAGGCACAAAGGTGGCACATATTCAAAGCTGCATTGTGTCCTACTACTGCTGTCACCCTAGGCACTGGCCCTGGCTTATCTATTTATATACGGTCCTCTTTGCACCATAAAGTTGAAAAACAGCATGGTTTTATTATTTAAGCAGGAAGAGGTACAATTCCATTGTGTGCCTATTTGTAGAAATGGAAATTCACTTTTTAGGTTGAAAATACAAGGTTGTATACAACAGGACAAAAGACAACAAAAGTTGTCAGTATATGAGGTATAAATATAGGTCATGGGGATTAGCTTCAAAAACTACCATGCACTTAGATTTCGTATGGATTTCCGAATATCTTAAATTGAGAAACTGTATGATTAATTTTGGAAAATATAATCTTTCACTCTAAGGGGCACATTTACTAATCCACGAATCCGAATGGGAAAAATTCGGATTGGAAAACGAACATTTTGCGACTTTTTCGTATTTTTTGTGATTTTTTCGTCGGGGTTACGACTTTTTCGTAAATTGTCACGACTTTTTCATAACCATTACGACTTGCGCGAATTTTCACGACTTTTTCGTAGCCATTACGATTTGCTCGTATATTGTCGCGACTTTTTCGTATTGAGTGCTCGTAAACGGCGGGCAAACCTTTCAGACTTTGCATGATTTTGGAAGCCTTCCATAGGACTCAATGGCACTCTGCAGCTCCAACCTGGCCCAAGGAAAGTCACGATACTGAAGCTTGAATGAAACTTTCGTACTCGCCGCGACGGCTACGAAAAAGTCGCGACAATTTGCGCAAATCGTAATGGCTACGAAAAAGTCGCGTCAATTTACGAAAAAGTCGTTACGGCTACGAAAAAGTCACGACAATTTATGAAAAAATCGCAAAATACCGATCATTACGAAAAAAAACGCATTCGGACGCCTTTGGAGCGTTCGTGGATTAGTAAATGTGCCCCTAAGTGTAAGATATATGCTGCTCATATGTCAGCAGTGGGGATATTTCCATGATGTATTTCATTACTCACCATACACACTTTTTGGCAATCAAAGTGATGGGAACCAGAGTGTAGATTTTTTTTTCTTTTTGGTCCCCAGGCCAGTAGTTAGGCAACTAACAACTAGCTATGAGTTCCATTTTAAAGGACTCATGTTGAAATGTTTAACCTTTTCATAGGTAATTGCAAGCATGTGCTTGTATAATACGATCATAGGTCAAAGAGGTGTGCAGTGGCAGAGCATGCAACATAAACTAGGATAAACAGCATAAACAAAAGGAAATCATAGAAGGCATAATACAAGCCATTCCTCCTTATAGACCAGAAAGATTTCTGGTGTAGGAATGTGCTGTATGAAGTTGTGTTGGGGAAGGTAAGGACAGTGGTCTATGCTACATAGTGTAATATGCTGTTTGGATTTGAATCAGTGACCTGCAGGTTTTTTGCAGTCTGTCATACCTCTACTCTATGTAAGCAGACAGCTAAGGTTCTGTTTCACTGATTTGGGTATCTGAGTTTTCATGTAGGCATGGCTTGGCAACCATCAGCCTGCCTATACAATTCCCACACACTGCATGTTATAGTTCAAGCTTGTTTGTTCTTAGGTGCTCTAAATCCTTCTGTTGCTTCCTGTGTCCCTGGTCCTATCCCCTGTGTTGTTTCCTGGTTTTGACCCTAATATCGAGTTTGTCTCGCAATTGTACATCCAGCTCTTTCCAGCTTCTTCTCTGCAGTATATGTTGGGCCCCTTGGCTACCCCTGTGGGAATAACTAAAATCTTATTAAGTAAGACAACCTACCTAAGAGCCAGGCCTAAGGCCAAAGGTGGCTGTTGTAAGCAAAAAAACACACTGAGGCAGGAATCCAGATACTTCCCTGGGGTTTGCTATACATGACACATAGTAGAGCTTAAGCCAAATACCACCCCTACTGTTAACATCGGGGGGGGGTGTCATTGCCCCCACCACGTAATGACAACGAGCGGGGGCTATGACAAGGGAGTGCGGACTAGTGGTAGGCAGGCGAGGTTCCTGCCTGGCGCCCCCCAATTGTTGCACCCTAGGCAGGTGCCTCTTCTACCTACCCCTAGTTCTGGCCCTGGTATAGATATCAGCTCGCCACATATAGAAAGACTGTCAGGAGATCCTATAAAAAATGACATTTATTTTTATATTTGTCACTATATAACATCAGAAAAAATAAAAGGATATTTTTAATAGCATATATTCTTGTATTAGAATTTTAGTTTTATATGGCAGATACTATACATAGTTACGTAGTTAAGTTGTTTTGAAATTAAGACCACAGTCCATCAAGTTTACATCTCCAAACAAACCCCAAAGCACACATACGCACATACTTACAGTGGCTTGCAAAAGTATTCAGCCCCCTTGAACTTTTTCACATTTTGTCACATTACAGCCACAAACATGAATCAATTTTATTAGAATTCCACGTGAAAGACCAATACAAAGTGGTGTACATGTGAGAAGTGGAATGAAAATCATACATGATTCCAAACATTTTTTACAAATAAATAACTGCAAAGTGGCGTGTGCGTAATTATTCAGCCCCCTTTGGTCTGAGTGCAGTCAGTTGCCCATAGACATTGCCTGATGAGTGCTAATGACTAAATAGAGTGCACCTGTGTGTAATCTAATGTCAGTACAAATACAGCTGCTCTGTGACGGCCTCAGAGGTTGTCTAAGAGAATATTGGGAGCAAAAACACCATGAAGTCCAAAGAACACACCAGACAGGTCAGGGATAAAGTTATTGAGAAATTTAAAGCAGGCTTAGGCTACAAAAAGATTTCCAAAGCCTTGAACATCCCACGGAGCACTGTTCAAGCGATCATTCAGAAATGGAAGGAGTATGGCACAACTGTAACCCCAAACCTACCAAGACAAGGCCGTCCACCTAAACTCACAGGCCGAACAAGGAGAGCGCTGATCAGAAATGCAGCCAAGAGGCCCATGGTGACTCTGGACGAGCTGCAGAGATCTACAGCTCAGGTGGTGGAATCTGTCCATAGGACAACTATTAGTCGTGCACTGCACAAAGTTGGCCTTTATGGAAGAGTGGCAAGAAGAAAGCCATTGTTAACAGAAAACCATAAGAAGTCCCATTTGCAGTTTGCCACAAGCCATGTGGGGGACACAGCAAACATGTGGAAGAAGGTGCTCTGGTCAGATGAGACCAAAATGGAACTTTTTGGCCAAAATGCAAAACGCTATGTGTGGCGGAAAACTAACACTGCACATCACTCTGAACACACCCTCCCCACTGTCAGATATGGTGGTGGCAGCATCATGCTCTGGGGGGGCTTCTCTTCAGCAGGGACAGGGAAGCTGGTCAGAGTTGATGGGAAGATGGATGGAGCCAAATACAGGGCAATCTTGGAAGAAAACCTCTTGGAGTCTGCAAAAGACTTGAGACTGGGGCGGAGGTTCACCTTCCAGCAGGACAACGACCCTAAACATAAAGCCAGGGCAACAATGGAATGGTTTAAAACAAAACATATCCATGTGTTAGAATGGCCCAGTCAAAGTCCAGATCTAAATCCAATGGAGAATCTGTGGCAAGATCTGAAAACTGCTGTTCACAAACGCTGTCCATCTAATCTGACTGATCTGGAGCTGTTTTGCAAAAAAGAATGGGCAAGGATTTCAGTCTCTAGATGTGCAAAGCTGGTAGAGACATACCCTAAAAGACTGGCAGCTGTAATTGCAGCAAAAGGTGGTTCTACAAAGTATTGACTCAGGGGGCTGAATAATTACGCACACCCCACTTTGCAGTTATTTATTTGTAAAAAATGTTTGGAATCATGTATGATTTTCGTTCCACTTCTCACGTGTACACCACTTTGTATTGGTCTTTCACGTGGAATTCCAATAAAATTGATTCATGTTTGTGGCTGTAATGTGACAAAATGTGGAAAAGTTCAAGGGGGCCGAATACTTTTGCAAGCCACTGTATAAAGACCTATCTATAAACTCACATATATAAACTATACTGTACTAATACCTATACTGTCTAACTCAGCTCTTAATATCCCAATAGCCTTGGATATTATGCTTGTTCAAGTAATAATCTAAGCCACTATTCAAGTCTAATGGTGTGGCCTTTGGTGCGGTATGCCTCTAACAACACTGGTCCATTAGAAAATGTTTTATTTAAAGCTACTCTTTGTAATCTACTCTTCTATTCTGTATTCTTTACTGTAATTCATTTAAGCATATTAGAATTCAAAGATGAATTTTGTGACAAGTTTTAGGCAGAAATGTATGATACTTCCTTTATCCTTTTTGCTTGTGTGTTTATATACAGATGTTCACACACAAATCTATGACTGCATGTGTATCAAACCTTCAAAGCTTAAAGTTGTAGGTAGGTCATCCCTGTGTTTGAGTCAACCTTTTTGTATTAGGGCTACATAGCTAGAAATAATTCACCTAAATTTGCATAAATAAATGTGTTTTTTTTTAATAACAGTGACAAATTGACAATTTAATAGCAGTGACAAATTATATTCATTGTACAGAATAAAAATCTCCATGTAGGACAATTTCCTAAGGAACAAAGCACAGTAATTGATATACCACATGGAATGTTGGAACACAGAATACATTTTTTAAGAGGGCAGAAATAAAATACTTAAACATTGTAGTCTAAAATTAAACCTATTTTTTTACATGAAGGTATTTTGCTATATTCTAAAGCCTTTAATCCCTTAACAGAGCTGTCAAGCGGGGGAAGGTGGGGGCTGAAAAATATACTAACTCCCTAAGAAACTTTGTGTTACAGGTCCCAACCTCCCTAACATGGCTTACTATTTCTAAGCATTGCCTCCTTCTTGGGGTGAACGTACCAGCTAACTGAGGCTAATGGCACAAGGGCCAGTTATGGGACAGTGTATTTTGATGGGAGAGAAATGACTGAAGTCATAGGCCTGTTTACCACTCTCTAAAATTTATGACAGTGCCAGCAGTGCTATTAGCCTATAGAGGCACTATCAGTTCAGGCAGCTGAATCCTTTAGCAGAGGTGTCAGGTAGCTGTTATCGTGCTACCTTCCCAATTTTCTGCTGATTGACTGCTAGGGAGGGAGGGAGGGATGGTGAAATCACTCCAACTTGCAGTGCAGCAATAAGGAGAGACAGATGTTTATCAGAGCACAAGTCACATGGCTGTGGCAACCTGGAAAAGTAAGGAAACAGGTATCCCAATTAAATTTCAAAATTAGATATAAAAAAATCTGTTCGCTTTTTTAAAAAATGGACATCAGTGCAAAATTCTGCTGGAGCAGCACTATTAAGTAATGTGTTTTGAAAAAAGTATACCTTTAAACGGATTTTTCCAAAATACATCTGTTAATAGTGCTGTCCAGCAGAATCCTGTACTGATATCCCGTTTTCGAATGAACATGAGGCTAGTAAGTACCTTACTTTCCCAAGTGCCCCCAGCCACTTGACTTGTGCTCTGATAAAGAGTTTATTGCTGCAGTGATGTCCACCTCCTCCCTCCACCCCAGCAACCCCTTGCCTGCCGGCAAAACCGGCAGGTAACAAGATAGCAAATCCCTTAAACCTCTGCTGAAGAATTCTGCTGCCAGGACTGGTAGGAGCTCCATATTCTATGTTGCTGTCTACTCTGCTTGAGGCTAATAGCAGTACTAGTAGAGAAACAACCCCATTTGGAAAACGGTAAAATTGGCAAAATTGGCAATTCCATTCACATAATGGTACACGTGGAGATTTGTTGCCCACAGAAAGACAGTGCTACCCATGGGTGACAAATCTCCTGAAAATTCTTTTGCATTAATGTCACTGTGAATTTATTTACAATAGCAAGTGGAATGCTCTCAAAAAACTGCTCCATGAGCCTTTAGTCTGAATTAGCTTGTACAGTAAAGGCTATCTTTTTTATCAATTCCTTTCTAAACTAATATTGTGAATATTGGGTTTCCCTAACTCTTGAAAGATAACATGGCACACTTCAGCTTGTGGTGTCCAGTTGTTTTACCTTTCTAAATATATATTGTTTTATATATATACAGTACTGCCTCTATTATTCTGATTACACTCACCAGATGCTACAAAGACTTTGAACTCTAAAACCTTACATGAGTGGAAAAGCTTTTGTTATGTATATGCCTGTAATGTTTTGTGTCCCAAATGGGTATAATATTTAGATTGTAAGCTCTACGGGGCAGGGACCTCCTTCATCTTGTGTTTCTGACTCTTATTGCAACTGTACCTTGTATTTATTTGTATTTATTGTTATACTTTGAATTTATCCATTATCTTTAACCCCCTGTCTGTATTAATGAATTCTACTGTACAGCGCTGCGTACATAAGTAGCGCTTTATAAATAAAGATATACATACATACATAATATAATTAATGCAAAATCTTATTGTTATAAAAACTTAAATGAAAACATTTATTTAAAAAAGTACTACTCTTTAAAGTGCCAAATCTGTGATCTGGCCAAAGTGGGTTTCCTTATTAACTACATATTGAAGGTGTGCTGGACTGGTCTTCTCAGTTTTTTATAATGAAATGATACTTTTCTTTCTAATACACAAGTTTTAGTTATGTGGAACAAAGCACACCTGAACCCAGCCTAAAGGTCCCCAAACAAAGGCCAATTCGGTCCCTTAGACCGATTCGGCAGCTAATCGGCCCATGTATGGGCACTACCGACGGGCCTGCCTGACCGATATCTGGCCTGAAATCTGCCAGATCGTGATCGGGCAGGTTAGAAAATCTAGTCGGATCGGGGACCGCATTGGCTCGTTGATGCGGTCCCCGGACCGACTTTTCCTATACCCGTTGTTATAATTTGATCGTTTGGCCCCAGGGCCATCGGGTGAATATCCGCTCGCTTGGCGACATCACCTTTACACTGACAGCGAAAGCAAGTCTAAACCCAAATAGAAAATAAATGCTCTACTGAAAACTTTTGTACATTTATTTTTATTTAAGGGATTTATGAAATATAAGCAGTTTTAGACTTTCAGATCAATTCTCTTTCAAAGTCAGTATTTTGTAAAAATAGAAAAAAGAGCACTTTGCATTAGGTAACTTTATTTTCTATATAGGTTAGATCCCCTTTAAAGGCCACATCCAGCTCACAGCCTCTAGTTGGACAGCCCTGTTCTTGTACACATCAGAATGCAAATGATTACTTTTTAGTTTCCAGTGAATTTTGTCTCTGCATAATTCAGTGATTAGAGGGTAAATACTAATTAAATCTCTAGACTCTTCATTGAACAAATTACAAAACAATTTAAAAAGTGCTGTGGTTTTATTTCTGGCATATGTGACTGCAACCAACTATTCTATAAACAGTGGGTGTCTGGCTCACACTTTGCCAGGCAAGTAGCCATTTTTATATTCCAAATTTTCTTAAGGTAGAAGCCAATGGAAAAGTCCTACAGTAGGAAAGGATATTTTTTCCAAAACAAACAGCTGGATAAACACAAGAACCTTTAAAGGATTCATTGGCAGAGTAGGACTGATGATGGTGGAATAGCATCGCTCTTAACTATAATTGACAGACGAAGGGAAAAAAACATGGAATTACCATTAAATAAATTCGCGTCCCACCACATCTCCCCTAAGAACTGAAAAATAGTAACCACATCAAGTAAAAAGAAGATACACAAATATATTAGGTTGGCAATTTATATATATATATATATATTTATATATATATACAGTATTGCATAAAAATCGGCACTCACCAATATCAGAGCAACGGCTGGGTGCTAACCAAAGTAATGCATCAAAGCCAAAAATAGAAAGCACTCACAGCTACAATGACCATCAAGTCAGTGGTTAATTTCAGCATAGTATGCTGAAATAAACCACTGACTTGATGGACGTTGTAGCTGTGAGTGCTTTCTATTTTTGGCTTTGATATATATACTATATATATATATAAATAAATAGAAAATGTATTAGCAAAAATGCATCTGACGTTTCGACTGCCACAGCAGCCTTTCTCAAAGTCTTTGCAAAGTCTTTGCAAAGTATGCAAACAGCATACAAGAACAAAATAGAAGTCGCACAAAATATATATATTGGGAATACACCAAATACAGTTTTTCGGGTTCGGCCAAACCCCCGAATCCATGTTAAGGGATTCGGGCGAATACCGAATCTGAATCCTAATTAGCATATGCTAATTAGGATTTGGAAGGGTTAAATGTTACACTTCCATGTTTATGCGGTGACATTAACCCTTCCAAATCCTAATTAGCATTTGCACAGATTTTTTTTCTTTAGCAGCCATGGTCTTTCATTATACAGTATGTAGCTTAGTAATTAAATTCAGTAAATGCAGAACATAACATATCACTATTAGCTAGATACACAGAGAAATACAACCAGATCCACCAGAAGACTTGAAAAAGTATATGTTCACCTCCTCAGACAGAGACCAGCTGCTATGTTTCAATTATCTGTTATGATTAAGGGGTCAAGTAGCTTGATTATAGCATTTTAATATTAATTTACAATTACCTGACTCTGATCTGCTTTTGAAAGAAACTCTGCTCATTCATTGTCTCTGTGTATTATTTCCAAATGAGCTTTATATAATACATATCTCTAATTACAGACTTTTTAGAAATGTGGGGCTGAAGGCCACAGGTTTTTAAAATTCTCATTAAGAGTATGGTCAGCATCTGCATTTCTGCATTTGAACAGTTGAACGTCAACTGAAAGATATATATGAATATAGTTATGGGGGTTATGTAATAATAATAATAACCCCCAACATAGTGCCTTTTATTATATATGAGGGATAGTTTACTGCTACAGATCTCTGAACAGACTAGAAAAAGGGCACCCATAGCCAGATTTAGTTTTAATGTCACTCTAGGCAACTTTTCTGATGCTGTACCCCTCAAGCCATATTGTTACATGTTTTAATAATTACCCTAAAACAGCCTCCAATTTCAAATAAACTACAATAATTTCTGACAAAGTCTTGATAGTGAAATAATTACCAAATATCCAGAAAACATAAATAAAAATATATATAACTTAAATCAATATGTCCTTTAAATAAGAATTAAATCTTCACTAAAAATTACACAACATTTATTTTTACCTTGCATTAGGTTTTAGATTTTCCACTGTCTGAAATGTCTGATTTGTAGTTATTATTGACTGGTCTTTTCCTGGTGGTGCCCCATTTTCCGTAGAAATGATTTTATATTCTGAAATAAAGGGCAATATTTTTAGATTTTTAAGCAAAATTAAACTAAAATGTATATAAACATACAAGAAAGAAAAGCTGTATGTGTCTTAATACAATAAAAACATACTGCATAGCTATTTAAAGATAGAGAATGATTCCATCAACACTTAGGGGCAGATTTATGATTGCTTGAGTCAAGTCAAAAGGTTGAGAAATCATATTAAGGACTATTTCAGATCTACAGTATATGAGGCCTGTTCAAAATTTGAATGTGTGAATTTTTAAATTATTTTTTATTCGAAGAAAGTCAAACTCAAATGTGGTTTCTTTATTAAAAGCTTTGAATCTTGAAAACTTAATAGAAAAAAACATGAAAAAAAGAATGTAGAACAAACACATTCTACTCTATTTTTCAATGAGTCTACCAATGTATTAAAAAAACTTGAATAAAGCGAATTGAAAACACACTGGAAATTTGCTAAGACAAACTCCGCTAAACTTCTACATGGACTCAACAGCATTTTTGAATGATTTTATATGAATTTGTAGTGTGTATCAGAATTTATATATGTATATGAATGTATATTATGTATTAGAAATTGAGCACCATGTGTAATAATACAATTTCTAAAACCTAAAACCTTCTTCTAGTGTCAGACTCTGACTTCATACTC
Source organism: Xenopus tropicalis (assembly GCF_000004195.4). Classification (NCBI taxonomy): domain Eukaryota; kingdom Metazoa; phylum Chordata; class Amphibia; order Anura; family Pipidae; genus Xenopus; species Xenopus tropicalis. Next base: position 105,537,698 of record NC_030678.2, on the reverse strand, counting down.
TTCTGACTAATAAAGAGAAACTGATACTGTAGAAGGTAAACCCTAATTATAACTGTAACTGCACTATTAGCCCCCTCTCTGTTTGGCTTATATTCATTTTGTCCTGCTTACAGTTATGCAACTAAAAATATACTAAATGCCTTTGAATTAGTGTCCAAGGTGGCATTTGAACGAGAAACTGCCACCAGAGTTATTCATCACAATGCCTCTTCTACTCAGTTACAACATTAAGGCTAGATATCCATGGGTACTTTTTTATTGTGTAGGCTTGCTTAACATGAGAAACACACAACAACCTCTTGCGTAATAAAAACGCTAACTAGATTTTTGCTAATGACTATGTCCCCCTCCTCTGCAGTGATGAGCGAATCTGTCACCAACACAAAAATTAGTCAAAAAAAGGAAACACGTTGATACTGACCAGTGACTGTATCATTCTCAGGTGGTTGCCAATCTAGAATGACAAAGGATGGGCATCCTTCAACAGTGACTATTGTGAGATTGGATGGTGGATTCATTGGACGGCTGACAATTTCCTGATTTGTGGCCTCTTCTGTTGGGAAATACTTCAGAGATTCTGTAATTGAGCATGGATGTTCCTGTTTTTTGGTCATATATGTTATATGTGGTCCTGCAAGGAGCATTGTTACAATAATATAAGTAACAGTAAGTATCAAAATCAAACGATTTCCATCTTCTCATATCAACTTATTTATTCCTCAAAATGTTTCACCTATGTTTTAAAATTTCCTCTCTAAACAAAAAGTCTATCACACTCAAAAAGCCACCTCTTCTAGACAGCTACCCAGCAGCTCATTTAACATTTTTTTCTTTAACAATACCTTACCATTCATACACACTTAGTGATATGTAAAAAAGGTCCATAAAGTTATATTAGGCCCATGGCATCTTTTCTGCATTGTAAAGGTATAGTGGATACTAACACCAACCATGTCATATTTGAATGTGGCAACTTTAGCTTTAGAAAGATGAAGAAGTTGTCTTCTTAAAATGAGTTTTATATTTTTTTTTAATTGTCAGTTAATTATGTTATTGTTTAATAATTAAAACTCTCTATATATGTTAATGTGTACAAAATTATTGAAAACTTGGTGACCATAGTGATGCCCCAAACATAGTAAGGGACATACTGGGGGTCATTTATCAACACTGGGCAAATTTGCCCATGGGCAGTAACCTATGACAACCAATCAAATTGTTGCATTCATTGTTCTACATGCAGCTGGCTGAAAAAAGGCAACAACTGATTGGTTGCTATGGGTTACTGCCCATGGACAAATTTGCCCAGTGTTGATAAATGACTCCCAGTATGTCCCTTACTATGTTTGGGGCATCACTATGGTCACCAAGTTTTCAATAATTTTTAGCCCCACTATGTTTTATAATAGATTTAGCTAAAATTATTTCTCATTGTTTTCTAAACATCTAAAAACCCACTTCAAAATGAATTGTGATTAATGATAGTTTGGAATATATTCCATCTGCAGCTACTTTCCATTTTACATGCCACACTACTTTTTATGATTAATGAAATGCCAGAAACTAATGCCAGAAACAGCCCAGTATGAAATGAGCCTTAAAGGGCACCTATAAGATCTTAAATTCTTCATGCAACAGAGCAACACCCTTCCAGGAAGGCCTAAAAATACTGAAACCAACAAGTGCAAGCTTTTGCCTTGAACTGCACCGAGTTGCAATGGCCATATTAGCCATATTTTGTATGCATATGCAAATATGGGACATTTGTTTATCCTGGAACCTCAGTTCCAAGGCAATTATGGGATATATGTGGGGCATTGTGGCTGGCAGTGCATCTAGGAACAAACCTGCTTTGATCACCACCATTGTTAGCATAAGCGTGTCCCCCTTTTGAATAACAGCCCATCTCATACTGCAGCTCCAGTGGGCAAGCAAAAGCATTTTGGGGATGATAAGTGACCTTTCAGGCATTAGACACAGTTATTAGAATGTACTGGTCATTTTTTTTTCTTTGAAGTTTTTTGAATGAGACTTTTGACAGCAAAACACTAAAAGATCTGCTACAAAGGGATATTTGTAAATTTACACACATTTTGTTCATTTGTGTATGCACCCATTTAATATATTCCTTTTTGGTTGAATTAAGTATGTTGCTGTTGTGCTGCAGATCATTAACCTACAAAATAAATTGTCATAATAATCATTTTTTATATCTTTAGTGTTGCAGAAAAAGATGTTAGTAAGAAATATGGTTTGAGTGAGGTGACAAAATAGATTAGGATTCAGTATGTGGTCTTAATTTTATAACACGTGATTCTGTGGTTATGGCAAAATTATACTAGCTGGCATAAACAATAGTATGACTTCTAATTCATAAACATATTACATAATCCTGATCTTTTTTCAAAATGAATGCTATTTTTTACATCTGAAATAGAGCATTCACTTTAAGATTAAATTTAGATCTCTACAAAGGGAAACTTTACAAAATTAGATATAGTTGCCATTTAAGGAACATTTGTTCATTAATTACCCAAACTGTAAACTCTTTCTAGCCGGTAAGAAAAAGTATATGTGTCCCCTTTTTCAGACAACCCCTAGGGGTAAAGGTACATATAGGTAGTGTTTTGTTAACTACTGTGATAAAGGAGCCGAAAAATGCTACAAATCTCCCATTCAATGTCGATTTGAACAGGCGTGTTTGCATAATGTCCTGCTTAGCGACAAATGAATATAGCTCAAAAACTTACAGCCGAGCAGTTCACCCTCTTTCAGGCCATTTCATACCTGTGGTTCTGATTTTCCCAAGAGCGTCTATCTCTGATTTTGGAGTTGGACTGAACACAGTGGCTTCAACTAAAAGTAACATTAAGAGTTATTTCAATAACATTGTAGTTATTATTACACACACAATTATATATATATATATACTGTATAACATTTTCTGAAGTTAAATTTCTTATTTGATTAAATCCAGCAATAAAATTGCTTATTTTAATCTGTTACATATAAAAAGACTGGAGACACATTATTGAAGTTTTATGACTGTAGTTGATGTAGCGGCTTTTACACCTTCAACAAAAATAATTGAAATATTATTGTATATTTGAAAAGTTCCTGAATATTCAACATATTTTTAGTTGCGATCCAAAGAATAGTATAAGCTACATCTTAATGTATTTAGAAGACTGGAGGAGGCCAGTGGGTTACCTAGCAAGTGATTCCAAAGGAAATCACTGATGATATCACGTATTTGGCTCATTGTTACTGATTATGACTGATTTAGCCCATTCTTGGGATAGCAAATTTGGCCAACATGCAAACAAATCAAACATGCATCCTAACTGCACTGATGGAATGTAGATTTCAGCTATATTTAAAAGTGAGTGTATCAAGTGACACTTATTGAATTATTTGGGCATTATAGCACTGTATAAGCAGTGAATACATACATTATAGGCAACATTCTTGTAAGGGAATAAAGAATTACATCTTAATCATCATCTGTTACCATATGCAGCTTTTGATCATAAATTACCTCCATTTACTTGTGTTGAGATGTCAGGTCTCGTGAGGAGGCATATGAGCAATGTTATGTATTTATGCCCTCCATCTCATATTTTTAAAAAATAATAAACTACATTTTTCATTTTAAATGGTCATTGTGGCCACTCTACAAGTTTTTTTTCGTTTTCTCCCTCATTAATCATCTAATTGCATGCATATGTATTCAGGATTATTGTTTGTTGCTGAACAGGCTAATTGTGATGAAGCTGGTTTGGGGAGTCTATCAACAAACAAACTATAACATCATTGTTACTGCTGGTGCTTTTCAGAAGTTTCCTCTTTTTGTTATTCTTTCTTTGAGGAACAAGTGCAAAGTCTACATCTACATGTTAAATTCTGACATTATGGTGCTCCTTTGATTTTTTACAAAGGAGCAAAAAGCAAATGGCACAGAATGATCCTCTAAAGGAGCAGGGTTAAATGAAAGTGCTTCATGTATGGTGATGTTATGTGCACAATTCATAAATGATCCCCTCTGCATTGAAGTGTATTAATTGTTTTAAATTCTTAATATTCGTAATGTTACTGTCCCTTTAAATTTTAGGTCCTGTAAATAACTTTTGAATGTATTGTTTAATTCTGAACTATAAAAATAGAATATGAATTTAAATATATATATATATATGATTTGTTAGAATCATAAAAAGTAGGACTTTATCATGTTCTAATGAACAATTCTGGACAACCCAAGAAACATACCAGTATCTTCAGGTTCAGGAGAAGCTGATGATGGTATTGGGGCCTTTATAGACACTGCTGTACGATTTGGCCGGGCAGTTGAAGGTGCCCGTGGCATCAGAACACTGCCTTTTTAAGAAAATAAAAGAGTTTATTTTGTTGTCAGAACCTTTGATTTATTATTATTATAGCTTCTTCTGTGCAACACATTATAGGCCACTTATTGTTTTGATTCTGTTATATGTTTACCTCACAAAAGGTAAAATATCTCTCAAATTAAGTGCTTGTCATATAAATTTGTGCGCACTAATATGGTTTAATAATGACTCTCTTCTGGAGCACTATCTATGCTCCTTCTGTCCAATGTACTCATACTTCTTAATGGACGTAAGCCAAATTGTCAGTAATAATTAGAGTTTAAGTTGTGAGTCCCAGTAAGTATTATACACAGCATATCAGATTTCTGCCTATTAGTGAACCAAGGATTGTAGCTCTGCTGATTCCTTTTCAGCTTCCACATTAGAATAATTATTTCTGTGTGAGCACAGAGACAGTGGGAAATGACACAAACCATAATGCAGAAAAATAAACAGAGGTTAATGAAAGTGAGCAGTGGTTTTAGAAAATACATTTGCCATGGAGTGGAAGATTATAAAGAGTGGGGATCAGAGAGCTAAAACACAGAGCTTAAGTAAGTCCTTACCTGGCCGACCTGTTACATTGGTGGCATGAGGTCGTCTGCGCATTATGGTTGGCTGGACAGGAAGGAAGGGTGCTGATGACACTGTAGGGATAAACTTCTGTTATATGTTTGCACTAGAGTTTATAAATATTTTCAAATCACTTCATATAGCTCAGGTAGATGTGCTTATCTTTCATCCCCTCTCTGTCTGACCTCAGACGCAGAGCTCACTTAAGATGCCTCACTATCTGTGCAATGTTGCAATTGGTTAGGTGCAGAATTGCGATATTGGTTGCTTCTGTATATTTCTGTACTTGGTGTCTTTGTAAAGCAGTGCAATGCAAAATCTCAAAATTAACCTTTTAGTGTACCATTAGGGGCCCATTTACTTACTCACGAACTGGCCGAATGCGTCTGATTGCGGTTTTTTCGTAATGATCGGTATTTTGCGATTTTTCGGATAATTGTCGCGACTTTTCCGTTGCCATTCCGAATGTTGCGCAAAATCTGGCGATTTTTTCGTAGCATTAATACTTGCGCGAAAAGTCGCGACTTTTTCGCAGTTTTCGCGCCGAGTACGAAAGATTCGGATTCATTCAAGCTTCAGTATGGGGACTTTTCTTGGGCCAGGTTGGAGCTGCAGGGTGCCATTGAGTCCTATGGGAGGCTTCCAAAATCATGCTAAGTCTGAAAGTTTCACCCGCCGCTTACGAGCGCTCAATACGAAAAAGTCGCGACAAGATACGAGCGCATCGTAATGGCTACGAAAAACTCGCGTTTTTTTGCGCAAATTGTATTGGTAACGAAAAAGTCGCGACACTTTCCGCAAAGTCATAAAGGCGCCGAAAATTCGCAAAAAATACGAAAAAGTCGCAAAATGTTCGTGGTATAAGTGCTGAATTGCACTAGTTCAATAACCCTATAACCAACTTGTTAGCCAAATTGTACACCATAGGGTTTTCAGGCAGTACAATGTTTTAATAGATATTTATTAAACTAGATTAATTTGTCAATTAATACAAATGTTAGAGAAATTAGAGAAATTAACTATTTGTACAAAATTTTTTTGCACTGAAACAAATCATCCATTGTAGAAAAAAAAAGTACAAGCATTTTATTTTTTTATTTTAGGAAAGGTATGCATTAGCACAACTCCTAAAAACATAATGTTTTATAAATCTGCCCCAGTCGCTGGTTGGCCACTATTAACTGCACTTGTGCAATACAGCACCTCTGTGTATCAGCATACTGTGCGGCCACCTTATCATAGACAACAGCTTTGGAGTCTGGCATGCACAGGTACATTCTGTTTCATAGGCACACTTACACTTACACATAGTCACTGACCAAAAAGAGTCACCAGCCCAGCCATGTGACCATCCAAATGCTTTATTTAATTTCTCTTAAGCCTCAAGGTTTCTAACCCAGTTTATGATGGGCAACTCTTGCTCAATGACAACAGTTGGTGCGCCCCATGTTGGTCATAACCAGCAGTGCCCTCGACGCACATAGTACAAAATTGACTGCCATTGTCATAAATACCCTGTAGCATGGCACTGAACCCACTGCATGCAAGTGCCTTCCGACACCTATTCTGAGATTACTTACATGCTAGACCAGCTGCTTCTTTGCTGTGATTATGTCTGTGCCATTTTGCTATACAGTGCCTCTCTTTACTGTGCCTGTCACTAGCTCTCTCTCTCTATATATATATATCTTCTTTAAGATAACCTTAATAAAAAAGTCTGCCATAGTGTCTCATGGCTGTTAAGAAAATGGTACACTCAAGGGCAGATTTATAAAAATGTCAGTTTGGAGGTTATTAAATTAAAAACTCACCCACATTCTATTAAATCCTATGGGATTTTTTGAAGTGTATTTATCAATGGGTGAAACCTAGAACTTACCATTTGATAAATACACTTCTAAAAATTTCATAGGAATGAATAGAAAGTGGGTGAGTTTTTTATCTATTAAGTTCTAAACTCACTTTTGAATAAATCTGCCTCATCACTAGTTATATGTGTTATAATGCACTTACATTCAACTGGATTTATAGATTTAGGTAAAATAAGTGGGTTTTTTTTGGCCAGGCATGGATTTGCAATGAAAATCAAATTTTGTGTGCAAAAACCACAGCAAAAATTTGCCTTTAAAATTTTCACAGCAACAATAACGTGAGAACAATGCCTCAGGTGTTAGCATTTGGAGTAAGGAAAAAACTCCCATTTACTGCAATACATTTGGCATGAGACGAAACTTGCCAATTTTGCAAATTTTTTGGCATTCAAAGTGAATCGGGACAGATTCACACGTCAATATTTATGGTATTTCCTTGTACATTTAAATAAAGTAAAATGAAGTTGGGGTCATTTATCAACACTGAGCAAATTTGCCTGTGGGCAGTAACCCCATGGCAACCAATCAAATTGCTGCATTCATTGTTCTACCTGCAGCTGGCTTGATAAAGCCAATCAATAATAGGTTGCTATGGGTTATTGCCCATGGTGTTGATAAATGAGCCCCTACTGTGCTTTTATCAGAAGCACAGTTAACAGGTAATATCAAAGGACAATACAATACAATTATTATTTAAACGAATCTGTGCAGTTATTTGCAATCCAGATCAAACTAATTCTGCATTTCAAGCAGTACATGTACCTGAATATGTTCTTCTGATGGTAGTGTTTACTTCCACTGAAATGTTTCTACTTACACCAAGAAGTTTTGATCTGTCATAAAGTCTGCCACCTCAGAAAGAGAGCAATACATTATAATAGAGTAGTTTAACTATTCTGTACTGAAAAAATCATGCAAGGTATCAACAAAATATCTATAGCTTTTGCAGCCAATATTCATACAATTTATGCTAGACTTTCTGGAATGGTCCAGCAGGCCCAAGCCCAGGTCCGTGATGTCATTTTTACCCTCTTTCCACTAATAAATGTGACACCGTCCCCAAATCTGCCTCTGATGAGGTTGCTGAGAAAGCAACACTGGTATTTGGGCGGTTCCTTTGAAATTATGTGGAACACTGGGCTGCCCATATGACCCAGTCAACAATGTTGAGCTACAGAGGTTCATATCAGCAGTTAATAACTTTAAATCAACACCACGGGTCACAATTCACAATTTTATTGTAATAATTTTATAGGAAAATCCATTAGTCACATTCAAAAATATAAGACTACTGTCTCCCTCATATATCCCTAAAGCAAGTCCCCTTTCTTTCCAACATCAAACATCCCATTCCTCTCAACCTATACTAAGTACTTACTCCTACTCTTCTTCTTAAGCCTAAAGACATTACTCCCTTTTTTTGCTCCCCCTACAAATGATGAAAGTCTTTCATCCCATTGCACAAGGAAAATGGCTCATCCCTCATATGCCAAAAAGTGAAGCTTATTTGAGCTATATTTGAGTTATGGTTAGTGGGGTGGGGGGTATTACAGTGCAAGTGTGGTCAATTTAATGAGTTTTTTGTTCAACAAAATAAAACATGTCTCAGTTTATTTTAAATTTGTTTAATACCACACACTGATTAGAAACCTAAGAAAGCATATCTGCAGGCCAACAACAGTTTTGCTGCTCCAGATAAAACAATGATGCCAGCATTGCCACAGTCGGCCAACAGCAAAAACAAGCTATTAACATTAAAGCAGTTTTTTATTTGCTTATGTTTTTCTTATATTAGTGTAATACAGTTGAAAATAGCATTATTTTCCTTATTTAGAAATAAGAAAAACATGTCTGGCTGCAGAGGTGGCGTAAGAACATATGTTCAGTGAAACCAGTGAAGAATCCCATGCTAGATCACAGAGCAGACAGATTTATTTTTCCAAGGAGACTTTTTTTATCACTCCATAAATTCCACCTTTTTACCAGGAAAGATCCCTGGGCACAGACGTTTTAGCTCTAATTATTTCAAGCATTGCATTGTTGGAAATGGTAAAGAAAAAAGAAAATTGCATGGTTTGCCACATGCAGTGACTCACAGTTTCCATGAAATAGCGCAGTGTACAAAGGGAATACAGCAATTGTTATTTATAAAAGCCACTGACAATTTTTTTTATTGGGCAAGTCATTCTGAAGCTAGAGAGCAAGGTGTGCAGTATGGTGATATTACATAGTGATGAGCAAAGCAAGCTATAGTAAAACACCTGCAAAACATCAGAAATACCTACATTCTTACACTGGCTTTTTATTTCTGTTACCATAATGTTTCAAACTCATATGATGTATAGTTCATATATATGATGTACAGATATGCTTGCAACGTTAAAATCACAGAAGCTATTTACCCCTCTTATATATTGACAAACATATGGGACTTAAAAATCACAGAGAAAGAGAGCCTAAATATCCTATTAAGCCAAGCACATGGTTTTTACAACCTTAATCAAAAGTAAACTCACACGAAAGTTTTTCAGTGCCTTTAACATTAAAATATAACTTTAAATTCATTAAGTTAAAAAGAGAATCAACAACTCTTTAAAATTGGGACCCACAAAAAAGCTAAACAAACAATGATTCATTAAAAACAATTAATTTGTATGAGCGTGGATAATATATATTCTGTGTTTACATGATTAATTGCTTTTTATCAAATTAAGATCACTTGAACAAAAATAATTCATTAATTTTTACACAGAACCGCTGCTCAGGAGCGTCAGTCCTAATTCATAAGTCTATTTACACAGAGATCGATAATTTAGGAGATGTAGGGATTTAACCCTTTAAGTGCCAGCCGAATTTGTCATTTCAGTTCCCCCCAGTGCCAGACGTTTTTTAAGTATTTTGTACTCATTCACTTTAACAATGTTTTTTGGTAGGAAAACCTCCATGAAAATAGGGAAATTATATATTGTTTTTTTCGTCACTAATTGGGCTTCGACATACACACTGAATTTTATAACTTTTCTGGAGATATGATGTGTATTCTGGGTGAAATATGTAAAAAAAAATATGAAAATTCTGTATATTTTGAGGTTTTTTTTCATAGAAAAGTTGATTTTACACACTTTTTTTTGTTGTTTGTAAAAGCCCTGATACTCCCAATGATACCAAATATGTGGTGGTAACTCACTGTTCCTGTCCAGAAGTAACCCCCAAACTAAAGCAGTACTTTGTACAATATCACACCAGAACAAAGTGGAAAAGCGCTTGTAACTGTTGATGCAGCATAACTTAAACGTAAATCTAAAATATCCCCTCATGTTTGGTATCTTTAGAAACTACAGACCTTCAGGTTTCTAGGTGCAATCTAGTTTTCACTCAAAAGCCAAATACTTTTTGTCAGTGCATCGTGAAATTTGGAGCTTTTTTTTGCATTTTTGTTTTTTTTCTAAAACGTAAACTTGGACGCAAGATCAAATGGGGATTTGGCAAAAAAAAATCTCAGAAAGATTTTCAAACCAAGGCAAATTTGAAAGATAAACTTCTCCCGAATAAAATGATGCCCCATATGTATGGGTGCACATAAAGAGGTGGCCACCAAACACCCCAAAGCAGGGGCAATACATAAGAGCAATTACAAAAAAAAATTGGGGGGGCTGCGCTCTATGTGCACTACCTGCAGTTTTTCAGTGTTAACCCCCCTACCTGTGAAATAACCCCCACAAACTATATATTTCCAAAAAGTGCACACCTTCAGCTATTCAGAGGCACCACTCTTCTCTTTCTATATGGAAAATTGTGGCGCAGTCCCTTGCAGAAATCAGCGCTTTGGTCAGAAATCAAGGAAAAACCAGATACAAACCTAGATTTTTCCACAAAATCTCCATGGCAACTACCAAAAACATCAATCTGCAAGTTTCCCTGAATAAAACGATACCCCACATAAAGACGTGGCCAACAAATGCCCCCAAACAGGGGCAATGCATAAGGGGGGGCTGCGCTCTATGTGCACTACCCGCAGTTATTTAGTCCGCAAACTATATATTTCCAAAAAGTGCACACCTTCAGCTATTCAGAGACACCACTCTGAATAAAACGATACCCCATATGTATGGGTGCACATAAAGGCGTGGCCAAACCAAATCACAAAAATGCAATAAAACCACTAAAAGCAAAGAAAGAACAATAATTGCAATGAAATCGGTGGTCAGAGCCCTCGATCCACAAATGTCACTGAAAACCCAACCTTTTTTGGGGCACTAAACATGCAATAAAGAACAATGCAAAGAAAACACAATAAAATCAGTAAAATCCATTAAAATCACCTAAACCAACAGAAGATCTACCAACAACACTGCAGAAGCAACCTTTTTTGGGGCACTAAACACGCAATAAAGAACAATTCAAATGTAATAAAATCAAATCACGAAAATGCAATAAAACCACTAAAAGCAATGTAAGAACAATAATTGCAATGAAATCGGTGGTCAGAGCCCTGGATCCACAAACGTCACTGCAAATTCAGCACCCAATAGCAATAGAAAAGTTAAAATGCAATAAAATAATTAAAAAACAGAAAAAATTATGAAAACGCCAAAAAAACACAAAAATGCAACCAAATAAATCAAATAATTATAGAACAAGATCAGAAACAAAGTTTTAGTGAAAAAAAGACTGCCAAAGAAAGCAAAGAAAGAAAGAAAAGAAAATAAAGAAAAAAAAAGTGTAAGAGTGTGTGTAAGTGTATGTGTGTGCTTGGCAAAGTTGTCTGTATGTGTGCAAAAGTGTCATAATAAGAAAAGCAGAAGAAGAAATAGAAAAAAAAAATTAGACAGTTTAGATAGAAATAAGCAAAATAAACAGTGGTTGTAGAGTTGTAGTTCAGCTCACCCAAGGCAGGCAGGTGGTCAGGGCGACCCAATCCGGCAGGAAGGCAGCAGGGGGGTCCAGCAGTCACACGTGCGCAGCAGGAGTGAAGGAGGCGACAATAGGGGGCGATATTTAAAGGGACAGCAGTGGACACGTCATCATCGTGTGCCCACTGCTGTCATTGGCTGGGGACCCGATAGGGGGCACATTGATGAATTTGATTTTTTTTCTATAAAATTTTTATGTTGCTTTGTTCCAATTAGTTTTTCCAATTAGTTGAATACATGTATTTACCAAATATTTATAATGTACTACAGCTTGTTAATAGGTATATTTTATCCATGACACAGCACCTAAAACTCACAGTATCTTTTAACTTAAAAAACTTAAACGGAAAGATTTGAGTTGTGACTTTAATTAAAGATTGCCAGGTTCTAGCTGGCAATCTTTTTCATTCAACTTTTTAAGATTTTTCAATAGATAATTCTTTCAAATTTGACTTAAAAATTTTTGAACAGCATGACTTGCAATAAGCCCTATATTCAATGTTTTGTTTGTCTATTCTACTTTTGGCCCTATTAAAAGGGTGAAGTAATGCAAGATCTTCTGCTTTTTAGTGAGGCTAAGGTCTGATATATAAATTATATAAATTAGTCAGTGTTATATCCCTATAACAAGAACTAAAAAACTTTTGTTATAAAGTTTGTGAAACAAAATGTTAATGAGCACTAACACTTGCAAATATGTCATTTTCTAACACAACAATTCTTGCAGTAGTTTATTACTTTTCACTGACAAAATGAACTAATTTGCCATTCGACCATATATATATATATATATATTAATATAAATCTATATGTAAATCCACTTTAGTTCAGTTTACTGTCTAGAGTCTCCACTCACTTTTATCAATCACACTACGATTCATTTTACAAGTGCTTCAACATTTAAAACCTTGCAGGTCACATGACTGCTTGATGACATATTTCTCAAGCATGTCATATTGATGACATATTCAATCACATACAGGTCTATGGGCTAGGACACACTGTCAATGTATCTCATCATGTCTCCAGTATTAGAGATATATAATAACAACATGAATAATCCATTCACAAAACTGTATAACGCATATTCATAATGACCATTATTATTAAGCAAACATCCAAAAGAACTCCCGTTTTTTCACTTTTTAAAAACCTGTTCAAGAACAACATATTTAATATCACTTGAATCATGTCAAAATTCAGTATGTTGTTTGGGGTACTGGAAGTGAAATTTTTTTTGCACTTCATTTAAGGTCTGTGTTGTGATTTCATCACCAATATTTGTTAAAAACACATGGACATCAGAGGGCATATACAAATAAATCAGTAGCACGTAGTCCACATATTTCTATGCTACCACCCCCAGAATCAGCTGAAAATATATGCAAATGGATGGAACTTCACAAATTTACACAGAAAAATGGATAACCTCAAAACGGTGTATTGGATACTGGTTCCAGCTGCAGCAGCAGTGTTGTATTATTTCCAACATTCAGTGACAGAGAAATGTCCACTTTTATGGAGATCAGGCAATGGTGTTTTAAAGTTAAACATGAGGTATTAGGACTTTTATGTATCCTAACAGTTACTTTTAAAAGTGCTTAGTATGTGCCTATTAATTTGCAAGATGACACAAGTTTGTAGAAGGAATACAGGGGATCATTTCACAGCAGTGGGTTAATAAAAAGGTCTCTGAGACAACAATGGAAACAGAAGCAAATAACATAAATAACCAATTTGTTTCACATATGTTCTTATTACACACCATATGTTATTTTATGCCTTCAGTTTTATTACACTTACTTGATGCTATTTCCCAAAATACCAGTGGAAGCTATCAGCCCATTGATACTGTAATGTAAGACCCACCAGAGGTTTGAATGGAAAAATATTAGTAGCTTCTTAAATGTATATGAAAAATGTTTTTTATCGTCCCAAATAGAAAAGCTGCTATTTCATTACTAAGCTCCACCTTCTGTTGGAAATTAGATAGTGGTGTTGTAGTATATATGTAGTAGGATATATGTAGTATTAAATTAGATTTAGTGTTACTAAATGTAAAGGTATGCATCTGTTGCTTAAAATATGCAGGCAGATACTTTATGGAGAATAATTTAGATGCACTTGATATTAAATAATAATAATACATAATAGTAAACAGTTGCAGCAAGGGCCAGCAAGTTGATTTGTTTTCAAAGGTGGTATATTCACCACCTTTACAAAGCACTTATAAGGATTATAAGGATTTATCTAGAATATTCAGTGTAGTTTTGATTTCTAATACACAAAGAAGAGCAACAAAGTTGATAAAGTATATTGAAGGTCTCAGTTATGAGCCAAGTCATATTACACAATTAGAGTACCTGTAATTATGGTGTCTCCACAGTGCACTGTACTCAAGAGGAGTGCTGGGAGGGGGATATGTAGGTGTCCCCCCTGACACCCTCTGACTTGTGCACTAGTTAGGAAGCACTTAGGGTGCAGGCTGCAAATGTGTCCTGAACATACTGGCTGCCTTATGGCCGGTGGTAAGGCCAGAGTTGCTTGATGCCTAACAGCACTGCAACCTTTCTAATCCAGCAGTGGGTGCAAAACACAGCAAGGTCTCTGACAAAAATTCTTATTGAATTAGTACTAAGGGGGGCAATTTTGCCACTTTGTATTCTACCCTTTGCAGGGGTCCCCAACCTTTTTTTACCCGTGAACCACATTTAAATGTAAAACGGGAGCAACACAAGCATAGAAAAGGTTCCTGTGGTGCCAAATAAGGGTTGTAACAGGCTATTTGGTAGCCCCCATATGGACTGGCAGCCTACAGGAGGCTTTGATTTTATGCAACCAAAATATGCCTCCGAGCCAGGAATTAATGGAATACCTGCTTTGAGGACACTGGGAGCAACATCCAAGGGGTTGGTGAGCAACATCTTGCTCCTGAGCCACTGGTTGGGGATCACTGTGTTGAGGAATAACATTTAATCTACCTAATTAAAATCTACCTCACACTTATTTGACTATTACATTTACAGACAAATGTGAATAAAATATACAGTAATGCAATATGCAAGTTTTTCACCAATGAAGTCAACAGAGATGACAAAAGGGCACAATATGGAGTAGAATATTTTGTCTGAACACTCTACCACTTAAACAGTTTGTGGACAGCTTCTAAATTAATGCTATTATAACACATATGAATTCACATTAAAATGCCAATGCAGAAAAAGACAAAATAAACAATACTGATATTATTTTTTATGTGTCTTTCCACAAACTGGCACTCATGATTAGTTTACATGCAGTTCATTTATCCCATTAATTTTGATCTGCAAAATCATATACAGTTCAAGATTTAAAAACACCAGTACAGTACAAAGATGCCTACGTTAAATAAAGCCGACCATTTTGTTTATTATGGTTGGCATATTCTCATACACCACTGTCTAGGGGAGGTTAAAATAAAAAATGATTTCACATTTAACAGCGTCCATGTGTTATATATTCTTGGCACAAAACTCTACATTAATATTGCTTAAATAAATTAACAATAACACATTTTTTTTTCAAATGAAACAGCTCCCTACTTTCAGGATTAATAGTGGAACACACTTTGTATGAAATGTTCCATCTGTCTTTGATAAGACTTCTAAAGTTTCAGGTGGCTCTACAAAAGCTCTGCATCTCATAAAGGGCAGCTTTAATAACATCATGTACTTACCCAGAGCAAATGATTGCAAATGGTTGCTCTGGGTAGCTGAATGGGTGCAATTAATGCCTATTTTAGTAAATCAGTCCCACAATCTCTCAAGGTAGGACCATCATATCAGGTCATGTTTATATACAGTACTTGTCATTTTACTCCTTTATTCCCACTGTATATCTTAAGATTTTTCAATATGGTATTCAACCAGGACAATGTGCAGATATTTAAAAAAATTAAGTGGGTATTTTAATTTATTAAAAAAAAAAGACAAAAATTATTTAAAAAAAATACACAAACACTAACAATTAGGATTGCCCTGAATATATATATACATATATATAGATATATTTTTTATATTGACTCTTAATTTTATGTTCATTCACTACTTCTGGTTCCCAATTATTTCCAGCCTCCCATTTTGGTCACAGTCAACACCTGGGCCTCACCTATTTGAAACATCACTACCAAAATTAGAAGACGCTCTGCAGTTGTCTTCAAATAGTAATGTTATACACACAGTTACATAACCTCCATGAAAATTTTAGTAGAGGGCTCTTCCATGTATATATGGCATGGGAGCCTGTTCTCACAGTTTGAGAAATGCTGCTGTAAAGTAACAGTAACAGGTAGGAAAGTAAGCTTTTTTTTGCAACTGTATAATAAAATCCTCTGTTACTAATCTGCTTGATACAAAGTTATATAGTTAATTCGGGTTGAAGATAAAGTCCATCAAATTCAAACCCTTCAAATGATCCCCAATGCATTTCTTGCCAAATCTTATGTCAAATGGGGGTAGATCAATTATGATTTGGGGTTGTGTGGCAGCCAGTGGTAAAGGAAAAATTGTACATGTAGAGGGAAGAATGGATTCCACTATAAATCAGCAAATTCTGGATGCCAACGCAAAACAGTCAGTCAACAAGCAGAACATGAATAATATTTATCCATGCACAAAAATGTATAACGTATATTCATAACGACCATTATTATTGAGCAAATCATCCTATACAACTCCCTTCATTTAACTTTTAAAAACCTGTTCAATAACAAAATATTTTTTATATTATTTGAATCATGTCAAAATTCAGTATGTTTTGGTACTGGAAATTTAGTTTACTAAACGCTAAAAAAGGACAAAACCTAATGTTTCAGTTGGGTCTGCAGCCTTTGTCATAGTGCTTTTGTACAATATGCGAATTCCTAAACTGCAGTGGTCAAAGTGCAGTAAAAGCCTTAAATGCAGTATTTGGCTTAAAAACACTTAATTAGCAGGTAATTAAGCCCAGAGGGACACCCACCCCATCCCATACAGGTTAGTGATATCATCACAGTGAGACATGCATTCCATCACAGGCATTCTTTTTGGTTACATAAAATGTTATATTCATCCATGTAATTGTATCCTTAGTCATTAATACCATATGCTGGTTTTCAACCTTCCGAAGCAAGTAGCCTATTTATAATTGTTTCACTTATATGTGAGCAATAATTAAATTTTGTCTTGCATTATGTGTGTCTTTTTGTATCCTGTGCTTAGGAATTTTACTTCACCATGGATTAGTTAAATGTATGATATGCAACATATTTTACAGTTTTGATAGCATGTTTATATTGTTTCCAAATATCTCTAGTCCACTGTTTTTTGTGGTGCTTAGTACTGTGGTGTGCATTGGAATTATTTGCATTTTATCTGAAAGTTTTAATTTGGTGCATTAGTTTCCTTTTTTGTCTCACTGGGATGATATAACTTACTTGCTAATTAATGGTGTTTCAGCCAAATAGTGCATTTAAGGGCTCTGGCACACGGGGAAATTAGTCGCCCGCGACAAAACTCCCTGTTCGCAGGCGACTAATCTCCCCGATTTGCCATGACCCGCCATCCCACCGGCGAACATGTAAGTCGCCGGCGAGATGGCACACGCGGCGGCGCAATTTCCCGAAATCGCCGAAAAAGACTCGCGTGTGCCAGAGCCCTAAGGCTTTTACTGCATTTTGACCACCTAAAACTTTAGGTTTTTTTTCCTCAAATAAAACAACTGTTGGATTCATAAGTCCTCTGAGTGCAGCTTTGTACTGTTGTGTTAGTTTACAGGCTTTACAAATGAAAGATGCTCTTGAGAAAAAAAATTGCAGTTAACAAGACTTGTTATCCACATTATGTAAAATACTGTCACAGTAGAAGACAGGCTCAAGTTAGATACATCCTGGTATCATGACAGCCTTCACATAAATTCTTCCTGTTGGGATTGCTTTAATGCTGCTTGAAATGTTTGTGCTGGGAAGTAAAATGGTGATCAACACACATGCTTAGATGTAAGCTCTGCACTTTTTACATATTTATATTTTAAGAGGTGTTTGCATGCCTTTAATAAACAGTGTCAGAGCTTTACATGTGGCTGGGTTTTCTCAGGGCTAGCTGCCATTTATGTATACTACCATGGTTTTAATTAAAATAAACTTTTAAGTTTATAGAGCCTAACCCTAGGCCTAGCCCTAGGCCTGGCACTGGCCAGACTTATGAGAGATAAAGCAGCAGTTATTGAGAAAAGACCATGAGAAATATGCAGACATATGCAGGCAGAATCCTGTTTTAAACTGAAAATGACCTAATGTGACATAACCACAACAATATTGTCTCCAAGAATATTTTTGGAGACTTTGCCACAGTGTTTTTTCCTTGGAAAGTCCTTAGAGGAATACATAGCACAAGCCCTTAGAGGAATGAAATGCCAACATTATTTCAGACATGTACGTAAACTTCATTATTTCCATGTCAATCCATGCTGTGAAATTAGAAGTCAAATTTTAAAATAAGGATTTTTGAGCCTCAGTATTTTTCCACAAAACAAACAAAACTTTAAAAAACGTTACATAATGTTATTTTTCATCACAAATATATTTTTCTTTTAACAACTTGACTGCCTAACATGTTTACTATTTCTCTTTTATCAAAGATTTTGTTTTTGATTACAGTAGATAAAATAGAATGCCTGAATCATTATAAAATAATCTCCTTATGCGGGTTTTTCTTCTGGTTTACACTGAAAACTGACAACATTTTAAACAACACACATGAAATACTCAGTTCAAAATGTCTGCTCTGGTGTACTTTTGCCTACAGCCAGCAGACTTATTGTTACTATAAGTGTTCCAGGGCTTTTCTTTTCTGGCAGGAGCAAGCTACAGTGACATTAACTATGTGGAAAAGAGATTCAGCTTTAAACTTCCTGACAAGTTATCCATCAGAAGGCAACTCACTACAGCTCCCAAATATTTATATAGAAGTTTGCATTTTTGAGGGTTCTGCTAAGCCAGACAACTGAAGGGTGATCAACCACAAATGAAACTGCAGCCCCATATGACACAGGCAAGTTTGAAGCATTTGGCAGCTTGCATGCAAATTTGCAGTCATACAATAAGCAGTGTCACAGATCAAAATTGTGACATTGTTGCTATCAATAAAGCTGTTAGTAAATAATTCTCAGTGTGCGGTATTTCATAAGAAATTTACTAATTTCTTCTATTTGAGCAGAAGGATAATGTTCATACTTGTGCTTTTAGAATAGGAACCCCAAAAGTTCAATGTCGCTAAAACTTACCTTTTTGCAGGAAACTATAAAGCAATGAATTCTTACTAAAATGAACAGGTACATGGATTGTGATAATTTTTCTGCATTTCACATTTGCATCAAACAATTTCAGAAATATTAAATGTGTACAAACCCTAAATTTATTTATCATAAAGCAATACAAAGAAATTACCCTTCCTTGGAAATGTATTGAGCAATGATGTTGGCTATTTCTAATATATTTTAGGATAATTTATTAGAATAATTATTTACTGTATAGAACATTTGTCTCCATTGCATGGATCAAGATGTGTATATTTATGTGCCAAAAGGGGGTGAGAGAGTGAGGAGTGTAAGTATTTATTTTTATACTTCCACAGAAGAATGCAAGGCTTCACTGAGGTTTACAGGATAAAACATACATATGAGCTCAGTAATTACATTTAAATCAGTTAAAGGGGACCTGTCACCCAGCCATAAAAAGCTGTAAAATAAAAGTCCTTCTTAAATTAAACATGAAACCCAAATTCATTGTTTATTAACACATCCAAACCCATTATAAAGGCATTTAAACATCCCAGCTGTCAATCATACATTGCAATATCGACAATTACTTTCAATTTCCATTCAGCAATTGCATTCCCCCTCCCTCCTCATGATCTAATTGTGTAGCCCGTGCATAGATATGTGCATCTGGTCCCCCATTATGGCGCATACATAAGATTTTGAGGTGATACCAAATGGTGCTTTCAGTTCTGGATTTCTGTTTGGGGCACCCATTCTCTGCCCCCCCTTCCCCATCAGGATCATGCATGAGCATCCTTTTAGCTCCCATATGGAGTACTGGGGACAGGGCGCGCTGAAGTGTTCTGCGCATCCCATCCCCAGTGCTCCGTATGTGAGCAAATTTTACGGGTGGCTCGGCCATGCCAGTCCTAATTTTATGCCTTAGGCATGGGCCTTTGTGGCCTTGCCACAAATCTGGGCCTGGGTGTCTTCTTGCTTGCTGTGTGTAATTCCACAATTTAGATTATTTATCTATATAGTGTAAATTAAGTTTATTTTGCTTGACAAACAGAATAGAAAATAATTTGTAATTATTTCATAGGGTGACAATTCCCCTTTAATAAAGTTCAGAGAATTTTATAAAGAAAGAGCTGACAATCAGTGAAGGAGAGGAAACCTACAGAGACAGAAGGGGGAAAAGCAAGTGTATTGATGGGGCCATGTGATGCACCTACAGAGCTCTTTTTCACACTTCCTTAATAACTACTTAGAAGGCCTGAGAAATGGTTGATAGTGAATGCAAGTTTGTTAGGCACTCCCCACCTACATCAGCTCAGCAAGGCTTGATGAAATTGACTATAGATTGTTCTGAGATTAATGCCAAGGGCTTCAAGTCATTACTTTCATGACCTGCACCCACCTTAACCCATCCTTTTTGACCTAAGCCCAACCCACTCTCTCCAGGGATGCAGGTTTCGGGCCATCCCATGCATTACTAGTGTGGAAATATAAATGGTAAATACATTGTGTGCATATACAGAAGAGCAGAAGAAATCATAGTCCAGAGCAGTATGTGGGGAGCATAGCTTTAATACATGTAATGTTTTTTTATGCTTCCCTTTGAGTTAAATGCTTTTTGTTCCACTCATACTGGGCAGTAAGGGTGAATTTAAGGTAATCACTTATTTGCTGTACTAGAGATCTTTGGAACTTTAGCATTATGACTACAATTACATTGTTTTCATATTTTTGTTTAATCTTGGTGAAGTAAGGTAGGGGATGACTGTATGTTGGGTCATAAGTGATCTTAAAGTCCTAAACCTAAAAGCATGAAAAACATATTTTAGGCAATAGAAATATAGACTGACACACTCTAGTTACTGATGGTTTGTAAACTGGATGATGAGAATGGTGTGATTTTTAAATGGTATACTTAAGGGTGTAAAGTAATATTGTTAACTGTAATGTAGGAAGATGTTTTCTGTAAGGAAGATAGCTATAGGTAAAAAGGCTGATTATTGGGACTGACTAATGTTACTTAGACTTCTGGGTTATTTCTTTCACCCTAGCTAAACAATGCAAAGTTGTATATTGCATTTTCTAAAAAGCCAAACAGATGAACATAATTTTCTCACGGATATGTCTCCAGTTAAAATACCAGGAGAATAAACAGCTTTCTCTCATGAGGCTGTTCCAAAAAACAACTTTTTATGTTGTGTTATAAACATAATTCCTATTGGGTAAATCAAGCAGATCCCAGATAGCACAAAGTATTTTAAAATTGTAAGCTTAGTAACCGTGTAAAACTGAATGTTTTTATCAACTCAGACAGCTAATTGTTTTTAAAGATAATCATATCCTTAAGTAAAGGAAACAGATATTTTCTTGGTCATTCTTTGGTTAAAATTGGTCACGCTTGTCTGTTTTTAATCTTATACAGCCACAGTTGACTTTAGGTTTAGTTCTCAACCAACACATAAATGGTGAGTGAATAATTTTATAGGTGCACTCAGTCCCTCTGTTCCACTGTAACTTTTTGGCCAGTGGATAGTAATGTAGATTTGGGCATATTTTCTCTTAAGAACTAATTTCTTTCCTACAGACATTTTGTGGTCAAAACAGGCTTTTGGATGAATGCCTTTTTATCCCTTTACTTTTCAATCTGTTATAACTACCACAAGTTTTGAGTTCAGTCTTCAACCTAGAGATGGGTGGTGGGTGAACAATATATTATTTACTGGCATGTAATGTATGGTGCAGCTGGCAAAATATGAAAGGATCTAAATATATATTACTTTTCACAGACCAAATGGTATCTATTTTTATTTTTTTCATAAATTAAAGCAGGCCCCCCACCACTATATTTCTTTCATCAAATATAAAAGCACAAGAATATTTATCTGCTTATTATGTATTCATTTTTAGAACAAAATGGCAGGCCCATAGTTTTAGGCTACCTTTACAGAGAGATACTCTCTAATGCTCAGCTTAGTGTTTCTGTGAGCTCAAGGCACAACAAAATATCCAATATAAATTCTCATAGAAATTCTCAAAAAGTGCCAAATATACATTATTTCTGGTTTAAAATTAAGTGACTAAACCTATTTCCTCTTTCATGTACTTTCATGTTCTGAAGTTTTGCTTGAGATACTACTTAAGATTTGTCCAGTATAAGTAAATATAAAGCGGACGTTGAAGACGTATGAAGACGTTTCACTACTCATCCGAGCAGCTTCTTCAGTTCAACTGACTGGTATGGGAAGTCCTCAGCATATATACTCTTCCACTAATCCAATCACAATGGCACTTTGTAACTCTTTAGAGAGGTGACATCTGAAACTCACATAAGTGTGAATGCTGTGGAGTTACTTTTAAAGGATTACCAAAAAGTATCATGCAACTATTTTAAACAGGTGTTACTTGTTAGAGTTGCATTCTGAGGACTTCCCATAACAGTCAGTTGAACTGAAGAAGCTGCTCGAATGAGTAGTGAAAGGTCTTCAATGATTACTTAACAAGTCCAGTTGCTTTAGATGTATTTATACTAGATATACCATGACCTGGATGAATGAAAATCTTCATAGTCATACTTAAGATTTGCTTTCTTTACATACATATAGTACATATTGCAAGAACCCAGTTAGCATAATTTTGGCAATGTAGCAATATACATGATTGCGGCAGGTAATAGTACTGTAAAAGTACAATACAATGAATTCCAAAACAACACAAGTAACAGTACTTATAGTTGAGCAAAGGCAACAGAATTACAATGAAATAATTACCAGGGTTGATTCTAGATCCAACTGATGTCCTCGGTCTTTGAGAACTGTGCTGCAGCTTGTAAGGAGCTGAAATTAGAAACACAATTTATAATTAACCACAAAAAATTCTAATGAAATTTGCTACTGGGATGATTCCTTTAGTTTGCCCATGCAGTTCATTGCATCAAAATGGCTTTGATGGGAAAGGTTGTCTCTGAAATGAAAAATGCTAATGTTAATACTGAAAGCAAGGAGATGATTTGTTTCCAGGATGACTAAAGAAAAAGATGGTGATGGTGGCATGCTGCATTTTTTTATAGCTAACATTCATAAAGCATGAATAGATTTTGTTAAAATTGGCAATGCATTTTCAATGAAAGAAGAAATATGAAATGATTTGCTGGCGAAACTTGCACATCCATTCACAATTATAGCGCATTCTAGTGCTAAAGTATAAAATAAGCCATTCTTCAAGTATATAACAACAGCAGAATGCTTGCTATTACCAAATGTGGCCTCAGGAGTTTGCGGTGGAATTTTAGGTTTAATGGAGTCCCCTGGTGCTTCTGTGGAAGCTGTCAAAAACAATTTTATCTTCTGAAAACAACATTACTAATCCAAGAAAGTATGCCAGAGCCCTTTGTTTAAAAGGACTGCTTTTGTTTGATTGCTTTAATGGAATTTACATAGGCACACTGCAAAAGAGCTGATTCTACATTCACTGAAAAAGGAAAATACAATAGCATTTTTAAAAAATATATATATTAGTGTTTAAAAACAGATTTTAGTATAGTATAGTGAATAAAAATGAATTTCAAAAACAAAAAAAATGTTATTGCAATAACTGGAAACCTGGAAGATGCTAAAACATAAGGTTTTCCAAGATGCTATAATACCTAATGTAGAGTTTAATTTCAGACTTTGTTTGTCATATCAGTGCATATACATTATGCAACATACCCCCCATTAATGGCCACCATGAATCACACTTTCAGGAAAAAGTACAGTAGAGTGCAATAGAGCAGGATTTAGAACCACATGTAAAATGAAAGTATTGCCCATCTGTGGTCTGCCACATTCCTTGAAGTGTGAATTTTTCCTTACACAAAAAACCCCCACAAAAGCAAGTAAACTGTTAGAGCATTACCAGGTTTACGTGGTTGAGCAGTCGGCTGAGGTTTTTTGGGTTTGTAAGGAAAAACCTTTCGCGTCTCATTAGGAACTGAAAAAAAATATTTATTGACAACCAAATATGAGTTGAAATCCATGCAATGTTGTTAAGTTTTAGAATACAACTTTATTTATAAGGAGTGGAAAAAAAATCAATATACACTAAAAATTACATCCGGTAGAAAGTATACTTTATGTACTGGCAATTTTCCCTTCCTCATGTTGTTTTTTTTATGATTTTTTCAACAATATGATGTGACATAATTTAATTATCCACATTTAATCACATGAGACATGCACTAATTAATATGAGACATGCACTTACTAATATGACACCTACATCTGACACTTATAACAGTAACTGCTTTGTATGGCATTTATGTATTCATATATTGCTTTGGCCAGACTGCGGACTCACTCTGTTCCCTTATCAATTCCAATTCTATATTCACAGCATTTTATGATGATACTGATTAAAGGAAATTCATATATTTACCATGCTAGAGCTGCTGATATGGCTTTGCATTTCTCAATGTACATGCAGAGAAGGTCTTTCCTTTCTTACACATGCACACTGGCAACCTCTATCTAAACTAGACCATTTTGAATATGCTGGCATGGCATAAAACAGCCAGGCACTTTAGAATTAGACTGTCTTAGGAAAAATGTGTTGATGGTACATATGAGCGGCAAACCTCAGTTATATAAGGACTGTTGTATCTGAATATGCAACAACATTGCATCGCAAATATGAACAGTATATTTAAAGTAGTTTCTTGCAGATGGGGTATTTTGCTTTATGTAGTTTACAACACGTCATAGAGAATACTGTGTAAATGTATACTGTTAAATCACAGAGTGTTGTACCATGTTAGCCATAGACCAAAACCAAAAAAAATGATGATTTTGATTTTTATTATGTAGATGACTATGTAGATTATATAATGTAAGCTTTCTGTATTACTACCCTGCTTCAGATGTGATATACACAGAAACTGAAAAATCATGGCATTTATACACACTAGCACAGAGTAAAAACTTGTTATGAGTCCCGTGCAGCTGTTTATCAACATCCCTCATTCAGGTTCTTTTGACAATTTGCTTTTTAAAGGGGTTGTTCACCTTTGAGTTAACTTTTAGTATGATGTAGAAAGTAACATTCTGAGACAATATGCAACTGATCTTCATTTTTTATTATTTGTAGTTTCTAATTATTTAAATTTTTGTTCAGCTTAGAGTTTCAACAGCTATCTGGTGGCTAGGGCCCAAATTACCTTAGCAACCAGGGAGTAGTTTGAATGAGAGACTGATATATGAATGAGAGGACCTGAATATAAAAATAAGTAATAAAAAGTTACAATAAAATTGTAGCCTCACAGATCAATAGTTTTTCCTTCTGGCCTCTGGGGCCCGTGACCCCCATTTGAAAGCTGGAAAGAGTTGGAAGAAGAAAGCAAATAACTCAAAGACATAAATAATGAAGACCAATTGTAAAGCTGATTAGAATTTTCATTTTGTAATATACTAAAAGATAAATTGATGGTGAACCATTAAAGGTGAATGAGATCTAAAATTGTGGGAATATGGATCCCCTAGCAAGCAGCGCATTTCTGCAGCGACAACCACAGTACCGATGGTCTACCAGTCACTATACTAATGGGTAACTTCAAAACATGACAAGAGTGAAAGGAATTGGAATATAAATTCATGGATTTGTAAAATCTGTACACAGTGGACATACTTCAAAAGACTTTCTTAAATTTGACTCAGGACTTCCATTACCTCCAGAGGCATTTCGGGCCCCTGAGCTTCCCTGAGGCGCCTCCTGCAACGCCGCTCCCCTCGGCCCCCACACTTACCTTTACAGCACCAGAGGGGGTCCAGGGGGGGCCTACATTGCTAGTGTGGAGAGTGCATTTGTGCTTTCTGCACTAGCAGCGTTGAATTTCCAGTTTAAGAAACGACAATGTGGCTCTTAAAGTTACTAGGAGTGGATTTTTGCCAATCCTGGTAAAGTTGGGAGCACTGCCAACTCACCTCATGGCAGCAGCGCCTCTGGTCACCTCTACAGAGGACACTGGGTGAGCAATATTGATCAATATCTGTACAGGAATGATTTTACACAAACTTGTCAGACTAATAACAATTTTTTACTCTGCGTTAGTGTGTACAAAAGTCATGATTTTTCAGTTTTTGTGTATACCATGTCTGAAGCAGGGACCTAAGTAGTCCAGAAAGCTCGCATTTTATAATTTCTTTAATTAGCCACTAAAGGTATGACCTACTCTACATTTTTTACCTTTCAAGTGAAAAATATTCAGAAATTCTTATAGGACTAATTTAAGGTAATTACCAGGTTTGGTTTGTGGAGTTTCAGCTCTTTGTGTTGTTTTGGGCAGAGGAGGAGGTCGTGCTGTGTTTGAAACTGGAAGAAGAACAGCTTTTACAATCCTGAATATTCAAACCTTATTTCACAAAAATGGAATGGAGTGCAACATTCAGTTTCTTTATATAGTAATTTCATGTTGGCTGAATGGCAAATTGCTGAAAGCTGAATTGTGGGTGTGCAAGCCATAAAAGGAGCTTAAAAAAAAGCAAAAACCATGAAGGCAGGGGTGTTAAACTTTGTGGAACCTAATTTTTATTTTTAAATTTAGGGCCTATTTATATACTATCAAAGTAGTGATGTCTACTGTTTTGAAAAAAAACTTCACTGGTTTCTGTTGCTATTAAAAAAGCTTCAAAAATAAGCCTTGAATAGCGATAAGCGAATGTGCCCCGTTTTGCTTAGCCAGAAAATTCACAAAATGACAGCAAAATTTGTGAAATGGCTGAAAATTTGCAAAACGCGTTTGTCGCGCAACTGTGTCTTTTTTGACCGCGCCTAATTTGATGCGCCCGCAACTTTTTCTGACACGCAATAAATTCTTAGGCAGCGAACTTTCTCGGAAGTTTCACAAAATAATTCTCCAATGGGGAAATGTGGAAATTCGCTGCGAATCTATACCTGCGGAAAAATTTGCTCATCACTAGCCTTGAATTGTAAATTTTTATTTTGCCAAAAAGATGTCCTTTTACAGTAAATATGGAACGTTTAGTTATAATTTTGGCTGAATTTGTTTAGCAATGGATAATAGGTGAATACATAAATGTAATTATTTCACCAATTTAGCTGATTTAAAAACAGACTCAGACTACAAATACGTAAAGGAGAAGTAAAGCCTCTGATAAATGGTAGTATATCTAGGGAGCCCGCCCACCCATACAGTGGTGTAGCTACATGGGGTATGATCATACTCAGGCCCTCATCCCCTTGGGGCCTTCAAGAGCCGCAAGAGGTGTTTTTGCGCAAGTCCACTGCCCATACAACACCGATTTGGCCACCATAATCTAGTCTATTTTCCTTTCCTTTTGAGAACAAGCAGATTAGCACAGCTAGGTTGAATGATAAATCTCACTCTGTTAAATTTTGTCCTTTAAGAGACCGCTCACACTGAGCACGCACAGCTGATTCCAGTCTGGACTGCGCCAGTTGCTTGTAGAAAAAGTCCAATGTTGTGAGATGACACTTTTTAAAGGAGAACTACACTCCCCCAGCTATAAAAGCCCACTTAACTGGCCTGCCTCGACCCCCCCCCCCACACCTCTCCCTTATCGCATACTCTGTAACTTAAAAAACTGCCCCTGTCGCAAACTCCAACCTAAAATTCAGAGCAGCGCAGCTGCACACCTGGGCGCCATCTTCTGTTCAATTGTAGAAGCTTCGGGTATCATGCACAGCTGAAGCTGATTTCCTGATAGCCCAAACTGCACATGCTCAAGCAGCGTCCGTGTCTGGCTGTTGCCATAGGTTTTAGTGCATGCACACAGAGCGGCATATGGAAGCTGATCCGCTTCTCTCAGCCAGGAAGAAAAGCACAGGCCTGAGAGAAGCGGATTAATACTTTGCCTGACCTCGTCCTTAATAATAGATAAATAGATATACATTCATAAGACACTGTAGGGTTGATTCACTAAAGTGCGTTAATTTTCGTGTCTATTTTAACGCAAAAAAGCATGCAATAAAAATTAACACGTGATTCACTACAGTATTACCGCGTGCGTTGTCGCATATGCGTTAAATTTCTTGCTACTGCATGCGTTAATTTGCGCGCAGAAATGAATACTAATGCATGATTCACAAACACTTAGGCTATGCGAAAATTAACACCTACTTGAGATCCCACTACATGGAGGCACTGTGCTAACAAGTACCAGGTACCCACTCTTGCCCTATACCACTGTAGAATGACTTGGGCTTGCCCTGTGAGGTGAGTGCCACATGTGGAGTGTTACTCTCACAAATGCAAGAAAGGGTGTCCATATGATTATACTAACATTTATCTGAGGCTTTCATTCTCTATTAACAAATACAAAGGACATGTATTCTGATAATTTATAATATATAAAAGTAGTGGTTGGGAAGAGACACAGTTGGCTGAAAATATTATAAGGGTTTGAAAGATAAAAATGTGCAACATGGGGTAAGGATTGAAAGATAAAAAGGTGCAACATGGGGTAAAAGGTTTAAGAATAAGGTAGGATTAAAAAATGTGACTGTAAGGAGAACAATATCAGGTAAGGGGAGTAAAGGGAGGTAAGGCAAGGTAAGCTATTCATATAAATAAATCATTCTTTGACCACTAAAGAACAAGAAAAATAATGGCTTTTCATTTAAAAAAGTGGTAAAGAGGATGAGATGAAGATATTATCCATAGATAGATAAGTGAAAGTATCTAGGCAAAAAAAGCCAGGCACTACAGTTCCCCTGCAAATATAAATAGTGAATAAGTAGTGTAAATAAGTAGTGTTGCCCATTAAATTACATACTTTTAGTACTCTGAAATAGGCAAACATGGTTTTGCCTTAACTTCCAAGGGTTGCTGGGTAGAGGGTTGCTTAGTTAGCCAAACATATTTGCAAAAAGAATTGTGCATTCATACAGCATCTGGCTTACATTCCATATAGTTGACACTTATAACATTAAGGTACAAAAGTTTTAGGTTATCTATTAATACTTTATTATATAAATGACCATCTTAAAGTCTCATTTTAAAGACTTTACAAAATACCTTGCACATTTTTAGAGAAGTAAGCTTTCAAACAAAAATAGATATACTGGTGTAGATATTGTGATTTTTTGTACATATTTACTTTAATTCTATATTGCCTATAGAACATATTCTGCTTTATAATTGGGGTAGTTAACCTTTAGAAACCTTTTTCAGAAAAATGTTAAGAAATGGCCACCATTAAAAGATGCCCACTTCCCTATAATATTTTTTGCCAGAAAATCCAGAATGTAATATTTATTTCATAAAAAGCATTAAAAATGAATTTGCTAATGAGCTGGAAACCACAAAAAGTTATGCTGATAATAGCTGATAACAGTTATGTAGTTAAACTAGTTGAGTTCTCTATAACTTAAGAACTGTTAGACCATATTTTATCTTCAGATAAGCACAGCTGCCTTTTTTTAGGTAAAAGGGCTCTAATATACAGTAAAATCTACAGTATATATATATATAAATATATATATTTATGATATTTCAATCATCTACCCTCGACAATTATCAATCAAATGCTACTGAATGAAATAAAAAACAGTTGAAAGATGTCCGTTTTTGAAAGCTGTGAATGATCTGCCACAGCCTTACATTTATTTACTACATATTTTCTGTTTGCTTTAGAGGCCAAACAGTTTTTTAAATTCACAAAAATGTTGCTTTATGAAATATCCTACCTCCGCCTTCACAGTAGGAATTGCACATACTACACTGAATTTAATAAACTCTGTAGAAAGGAAGAAATAAATATGAAAATGAAAATTTACCCAAAGACACTTCTGGATCTCCATATAATTGATGGCTAATATCATTAATAGGTACTCTTTGTGTTGGTTTTGGAGCTGTGATATAGAACAAAGCAGATATCGATGACAGATCAAACTAATTATCAATCCACATTTATTGCTGTAGAACAATAAAAGTATAGTTTAATGTATATTTATTCAGAAAAACTTTGGCAGTTTCATGGTGCAGTTGCTGATTGTGGTTGCCCATTTCACAAAGAAGCGCAGTGTGGTTAAAAGCAGGTTAAAGTAGTGATAAAAATAGATACCTGAATCCAGTTTCATGGTGGAGAGTATTTAAATATTATTTGTAAGTTAAAAAAAAGAGTTTTTAATAAGATTATTAATTCTAACCTAGAATCGCTGCTGATATTTTTTTGTCTAATGTGTCCAAAAAAATAGCACCTTAACATAGTTACATCGAGAGTATGTAGTTGTTGCTGAACTACTAATCTGTGGGCCGGCCCAATACCCGCAGGGCCATGTTTTTCTTCACCTGCACATCACTTGGCTTAACCATTCATTATGTGATTCCTACAGTCAAGCACATGTGGATGTCTGTGTACTAGTCTTACTAGTAATTTTCCTCAACTAGTTACTTCTGCTTATATTTTTAGTGTGATGCTTCCCTGCTTGGCTGCGCTACCTTAAGGAAAGTGTCTGATATACTGGAGCTATAGGCTATTTAACTCCCACTCCTCAGCTTTTATAAATGGGGAGAGATCTCCAAGACATAAAATTTTGTTTAAAGGCATAAGAACACCATTAAATGGAAAGGCTTCGAGTTGCTTCAGCTACATAGAATTTAAGGCTGTTACACAATACAAAGAAGCAGTAGGTGCATTCCCAGTAAATGCAAAACATAGTTGAACTGCATCTGACCACAAACACAAAATAGAAGGAGAATGGTCAATTCACATTATACTATTATACTATTTAATAACCTGTGGTCATATTTTTCAAAGACGGGCATTTCCTGCCTGTTTGCATTGTCATGGACGAAGTGTTTGCATGGTAGAGTAAATTATTTGCCGTGTAAACAGTTTCATTTAGAAATAAAAAGTATACCATCAAAATCAGGACAGAATCCCTTAAAAAAATATGGGCCCAGGCAATGTACATTGACCTTTTTCTTTTCTCTGTGTTTGTAGCATTTTTGGCCAGATCATTAGCCCTTCAGTTACATTAACTTTTTAATGGTATTAGCCTTGGAGTGACTGAACAACACCTTAATACTGCCATTTATTTTCTCCTTGTGGATAAATGTAAAATATTTAAATGCCTGATTACCAGGTTTGGATTGTGAGATTGTATGTGGTTGAGTTGTTTTTGGTGTTGGAGAGGAAGTGGTGAGATTCTCACTTGGAGCTGGAAGATAAATACAAGAACATTTGTTATGAAAAAAATGTGTCTTTTATGTGATCATTGAAAAAAGCAAAAAGCAGAAAAGTAAAAACGGATAGAAAAGGCATCTGTAAAAGGCACTTAATGGAAAGTTTTCTAAGAGGAAAGCTATTTTGGTATAAAGCTTTGAAGCACATTTAGTAGGATCTTTAGCTCAATGCAACATACCCAGAAAGGGATTTGCTGAAATATATATTAGATCAAAGTACTGGCGAGTAAGCGAGAATATTTGAAGTGTGCGTAACTGCTCATATTCCATAACACTGGATAAGCATTTTCAGCCATGTTTAGCAGCACAAAAAGGACCCAGGCATAACGTTATGGTTACAACTTTACTACCTGTGGCTTCAGGATTATCAAATATATGCAGTTTAATTATGTGTATAGGCATCTTTTTCATTGTCGTAGGAGCTGTACAAAATACAACAGAAGCGAGTGTAAATTTTTGTTTTTTTCAGGGGAGGCGAATTCTATGAAGAAAAAGCACATATTGCATTTACCAGCAGTTGAAGAAGGACTTTCAGTTGTGGCTCTGGGTTTAGGAGAAATACTTTTTTCAGTTGTATCTGGCACAGAAAAAACAACATTTCTCTTGAATGTGTAGTTTCCTGACATCAGATTAGCCCTGTTAGTATTCTGATATCATGCTTCTGGTAGCAAGACTCAGCCTTTATATAGCGAGGGAGAACCCATGCAATGTCAAATAGCACACTGCTAATGCCTGTTAACAATAGTATATTTAGCCATATACATCTATGAAAAATATTGTGTATATATGTATGTATATATATATATATATATATATACAGTAAGACAAAAAAGTGTCAGCACTCACAGGATTTAAAATATTTGAAAAAAGATAAATTTTATTACAAAATATGAAAAAGGAACATTACAGACCTCAACGTTTCAGTCCCCCACAGGGACTTTCTTCAGGAGGCAGAGAAAAGGGTATATACTGTATATATCTGCTCCTTACCTCTGGAACTCTATCCCTGAATCCCTCCGTAGGGAAAACTCACCCACTCTCTTTAAGAAAAAGCTCAGCTGTTACCTTCTGGAGCACTTAGACATTATCTTGCCTAGTCCTGCACTTAAGGGCAAATGCCCATACCTGATGCACTCTTACCTTCCGCTTTGTGCCTGTATATTACCCAACTACTTAGATTTTAAGCTCTACCGGGCAGGGACCTCCTTCCTACTGTGTCTCATACCACATGGCACTTATATATATATATATTTATTGTATTTACTTATTATATCACTTGTCCTCCCTGTGTGTAATTTTGTATTCTGTAAGATTGTACAGCGCTGCGTACCCTTGTGGCGCTTTATAAATAAAGTTATACATACATACATACATACATACATACATATATGTAGTATATACCCATTAAAAACCTGTATTATTTGCCACTGCATTTATAAGGAGGTTACATGCATGCCAAGCATGTTTATAAATAAAAACTTGAATTTGTTGAAATGTTACCTTGATTGGTAAATTTTCAATAAAGAGCCTTGAGATTTGCATAAATTACATCTTGTAAACACTTAAAAAGGAAAATATCTTGTACTGCATATGTAGGGACTGTCTGTCCCTTGCTTATGGTATGTTACCTCTTTATTTTGCAGAGTAGGTCCTTTTATTCTGTGTGATTCTGCAGAGGCATTGCCATAACTAAAATTGAATTCTCTAGTGGCTATATTATTACTTTGCTGATCTCCTCTGCAAAAAAGGGCAATTGAAGTTTAATTCAGCTATATTTGGTTAAAATATTGGTTGTGTTAATCCTTCAAAGTACATGACTGGAAGTGTGAACTATTGTGAAACTACCGGGGAATTCCCTACCAGTCATTTGAACTGAAGAAGCCACTCGGATGAGTGGTGAAACGTTTTCAAGAAAAACTCAGAAAAGTCCAGTTGTTTTAGACTTAATTCTACTAGATACTGTATATCATGACCTGGATGAATGAGAATCTTCATAGACATATTTTTTCAGTAATAATTTTAAATAATTTATAATTTGAAGATTTCTTAAATAGAAAATATGCTCTGTACTTGTTAATTTACATATCACACTTAATATTTGTTGAATGTATAAGCTACAATGCATAATTTCTTATTAAGTTCAATTCAGGAAAATAATAATAAAAAAAAAAGGATCATAGTACTATTTCATTCAGTAAAAGACAATGACCCAAAATATAAGGTTCTTTCAAGCAACAATGAAAAATATGC
This sequence comes from Xenopus tropicalis, assembly GCF_000004195.4. NCBI lineage: Eukaryota > Metazoa > Chordata > Amphibia > Anura > Pipidae > Xenopus > Xenopus tropicalis. The sequence continues at coordinate 105,504,217 of NC_030678.2, read as the reverse complement.
AAGCATGATGTAAAAATGGCTTGAAGCTACATTACAAGCAGTATAAGTACAGTCCATGTGTGTGATGCATAGCCCATGCATCGGGGGTTAGCTGTTCCAATACAAACATGTACAAAATATAAAGAGAGACAAACAAGAAATTAAGCAAGCCTTGGATTCAAATGGAAACGTATTATTTGGGTTAATTTGTTGGAAAATACTGAAGACGCTATTAAAGCTGAGTAAAAATAATCTTTACCAATAGTTGGATTAGGATCACCAAATATATGAAGTCTGATAACATTAATTGGTACATGATGAGTTTCTTTAGGATCTGCATGGAACAGAATTACATTGTTAACCAACCTATGGATAATTTGTGCCTTTACTCTCTAATCTAATTGGCTACTTCCAATAGCATGACTAATGGCTGATCAAAAGAATAATTGATTACCAAATTTTGGTAGAGGTTTTTCTGTTGCCAGAGTTTCTTTGGGTGCAGAAGGAGAAGAAGACATTTGAACTAAAAGACAAATTTAAGAGCGGAGTGCGAAATTAAAAATAAACCATGTGAATTATTTTCTCATTAAGTCGCTTATCAAGTAGAAAATTCAAGTAATTGAGTCATGCATCATGACCTGAAATAACACAAAACAAGATCACAAAAAAAAAAGCTTCCTTCTATAGTAAGCACTGGACAACATATGGATAGACAATTACCTAGAAGAAAAAAAATATATAATGTATGATAATTAGAAACTGAAAATAGATGTTAGCTTTAATTACCCTCTGTTGTTCTGGCTTCTTCTACAACATTGATTGCTTGAGTTTCCTTAAAAACTGAATGGCATACATTTTTCAGTTAAAGGGAACTGGAAAGAATATTCAAAGCAAAACCAATTTTTTAAAAATAACATTTAGGTTATTGCTGACAAAGCCTACCAAAGGTACCATGATCAACAAGTGTGTGCAAAACCATAATACAGGCTGAGTTTGGCATCAAACTAGCATACTGTTACTGATAAAGCAATATGTACTCTGAGCAATCCAGAAATATACTCATCGCTAAAAATAACCAAATTGTGGGAGTCAATAAAACTTTTTTTTAACTGTAAAGTAACTGTAAAACAAACAGCATAGCAACTTTCATATGATTTTTCACAAACATAACAAATTTGGAATTTCCTGTATCCAGCTTTAGAAGATTTAGTAATGGTTAATGATTTTTATATTGTTGGCTTTGTTGGCAACAAGGGGTTAAAAACTGCTTCCCTTATTGCTTATTTTAAAAGCACTTGTGCCCTATTCTGACTGGCAATACTGAAAAAGTTAGGGGTGAGAACACCCAAGTGCTCATTGTATAATTAGTGGCACATATGTACTTATGAATTTTTAATGGTGTATTTGTACAATTCATTGGGTGCAAATCAGTTTTGTATGTAGGTTCAGAACGCAAAGGAATCCCAGACCATAACACTTCCTGAAGTAGGTGTTTTTACTTTTCAGCAAAGTGCAATAAACACACAGTTTGACATAATAGTACTGATAAGCGAATCTGTCGCAAAAAATTCATGAAATGTGGGTCACAATTTATTTGATGCGTTAACACATTTTTTTTACATGACTGCCGTTTTTTTTTTATAAGACCGTGGCTTTTTTGACGCGACCACAAATTTTCTGTGGTGAAATTTTGCTGAAGTTTCGCGAAACAATTCGCCAGTGCCGACATATGCAATTGTGCTGTGAATCCATGCCTGCTGAAAAAATTTGCTCATCACTGCACAATAGAGAAAATATTGGTCAGTACAGTATCTTCTCAAGATCTATAGGGCAGTGATCTACAGCGCAGGGAAAAATCAAGATTTTTGGGGTTCTAAGAAAATCAATTTAAGGCAACAGAATTCAGTCAAATAAAAATACATTAAAAATACTTAGAAATACGTACTCTATGGTATTTACAGATTAAAAAACACAAAACCTTGATATTGTTCCCAACAAACATTTGTGTTACATTATGCATGAATATTTTTATGGCTTATTAAAATATTCCCTGATGAGTTTATGTCAAATGCATTCTTTTAAAATATCCATGAGAAGTCATTTAATAAATATAACCCATAGTCTGCCACATTTCTAATTAACAACACATTAAGCAAGTTCATGCAGTACATTCTCAGAATATTACCAGTTGTGGGCTTTGTTTCTGGCTTTGATACCGCTCCAAGCTCTTGAACATACTGCTCTTCAGTGGTTGCTGTAAATAAATGCTTATAATGACTATTTTGTATTTCTTATCTATAGATTTGTACCCCTGACAAAAGAAGATCATCGACATGGGATAAAAAAAAAAATGAAAAGCCTCTCCAACTGTGTGTAACTTCCTTGATTCCACTGTAGATGTTTAGTCCCATGGCCATTTTCTATTACTTCTAGTAGCTTTAGTGGAGTTGAGGTAGTTATGAAGGTTAGATGGGAATCTAGGTTTTTACTAGTTAGTGGTGCTGTATGCAAATTTAACACTATGCCCAACTTGTAGTTCCTCCACAGGGACCTTCATATTATCAAAACTGTTTAAAGAAAAAACGTGTTTGAACTTTGAGAAATTAGAAATATTGACTGAAAGAAGGTTTTATGGTGAACATCAAAAGCAAGTGACTTCAACTGCTATGTCAAACAGATCCTTAGCTAACAATTATGGTACATAATTATGGCAATTATAGTACATTCATTTTTCCATAATTCCAGCTAGGTATGCGGCCCACCTTGGTGATTCTGTCTGATATAAGAGATTATTTAAGTGGAAGATTACATATAGAGAAGAGGCAGACAAGGATTTCCAAACCAAATTCATTGGTGTCACTAGAAACATTAAAATAGGATGGCTGACATTACCTACAACTTTTTCCTGCTCAAAGATATGAGGCACCTCAGTTGTAATTGTTTCAGAAACTGACTGTGTGCTGTCTGGGGTGAATTAAAAAAATAAAAGTCAGGGATGTTAACAATAAAACAAATCTTTCACTAGAAGAGGAGTTTTTTATTTTAATATGTATTACTTTTACCAGATTCCATCCGTGGTGCTTCTGTACTAGGGCTAGGTTTGGAGGTTTGTAGGTATGGAATTTCTGAAAGAAATAGTATAAGTTTCCCTTAGCCTGTTTAGAACTCATCAACAAGGTGAAACAGGAATAAGGAATTATATGAGAATAGAATGTTGGAAATGCAGGAACAGCAGGAATTCCATCTGTAAAAAAGCTGAATATTTGGTAAAACTCAGCAGAGGCAAACCGATCTCAGATGTTGACTTCTACTAATAAATAGTAGAATAAAAAGGATGGAAGTTAGGCAGCATTTTGCAACAACACAGCACAGATGTTTTTAAAGTAAAATATATATGTAGAGTATATGGAGAGTAAATGCAAATAAAAAAAAAACCCACATATCCAAGCTTCCCCAGCAGTATAGTTGAAACAGAAATCAGCCAATATGTTTTGTCCTTAACAGCTTTCAGCACTTGACATTTCAAAATGTTTTAAAACAGATACAAGCACACTCTTGCCCTAGTCCAGTTTTGTTACCATTAACACCATTGCCTCTTAGCAAAAGGCTTCCATCATAGGATCAATATACATGAAGGGAGTATAAACCAGATATCTGCTACAATTTTACAAGGAAAATCAATAAATGCAAGAAATTACTTAGGTAATATCTCTATCTAATATATCTTTTCTGTTTACTGAATGTACAAAAATGTTAGTAATTGTTCAAAAGGGGTTGTATTTAATTGCATGGAACAGATCCTCAACTAACAAAGTATTTTTGTCCAAAACCCTGCATGAGTTAGGGAACTCATGCAGGGTTTCCGTTATAATTGCTCAACCCAAAAACCTTAAACAATCAGCAATCAGGCCCCCCCCCAATGTAAAATAATATTCTTTGGCAGTCACAGAAAATACTTATTTTATTTAGAAAAAAATGTAATGCTACAAAGGGTTCTATTTATAGTTTAAACTTAATTGCAGTATAAATGGCATTAATATAAACAGTAATGTACCATGTGGGACTACAGGCACTTCGGTTTTAGCAAAATGATGGGGGTTGGTAGGTACTGGAAGACTTTTAACCAATTCTGAAAGAAAAATCCCAAGATTATTGAGAGAAAATTTTATTTGGTACATTTTTAAGAAAAAAAAGAGAAACATGCTAAAGCTTGCAATAATCTCAGGCGCTTTTTAATGAAATCATTGAGGGGAGATTTATAAGAAAAAAAATGATGTAGTTTTATATTTTTCCACTTGTTGCAAAAGAGAAACTTGCAATAAAACCTTTAGACAATATACTTATGTAATAAAAGAAACCAAGGTGCACATTTATTAACCTTCAACCATTTGTGTTTGCAATCAGTTTCTGAAAGAGAAGTTTGTTCCTGAACTCAATATTTTTTACAAAAACAAGCCCATTCAGCAGCACGTCAGAGCAAATTTGCTTGTTTTCTTTCAGCAGTCATTTGCCTGAACATGGGCTGGCAAAGATAGATCAGCCTTAAAGATTGCCCCGGAGCAGTAACCCATAGCACTCAACCAGCATGCACCACCTATCTGAAAGCAAATATTGTATTGGTTGTTATGGGTTATTGAACCTGGGCAAACTTAGGCAATTTTTCCTATAAAATTCTGTCTACAAACCAAATTTAGAATATAGGACTAGATCTAATTTCACAAGAAAAGTCTGGCATCTCATGTTTTATTTCTCATTTTTTTATTTATTGCATGATACCTCTCTCTGTTGCAAATCTACAGGAATACACTTTACACTTTACTTTTTTAGATAACCACTTCCTTATCCAGGAAACTCGGAAGCCTGGCAAGAAACTAACAGTACAATAGAATTTTAAGATCATCAACCCCCAATGTTTTCAACTGTTCAATGGACTAAAGCAAGTGGCAAATATCATTCCTGAGGGAAGCAGTGAGGCTGCACAAGAATATCTGTTGCATTCAGGAACTTCAAGAACAGGAGGCAAATGATGCAACTTAATGTATATACCATTAAGAAAAAAATAAAAATAACATAAATAATTTAGATACTCTTAGACATAGAAAGAGCAATGCTGTATTTGTAGAGTACAGTACAGCAGTTGCTAAAGAAGAAAATGGTGCAGATGACTTCATGCTATGCTCTCACAATGACACACGGAAAAAAGCAGTTTTCCATCAAACAAGAATTAACATTACCAACAGATGGGCTTGCTGTGTTTTGAAAGAGTGGGCTACTGTAAATGCCTGAATGGATTGACGATTCTAAAACAAAAAGGTGTAGTAAATTAATGCTGAAATGGTAAAGTCCTATAAACATCAATGAGGACATCCATTGCTGGATGTGCTAAATATTAAGTACCAATGATATGGCTGAAAATAGCTCAAAAGTATCAGTGAACATGAAGACTCAATAATACCAACATTTAGTAACCCATTATCCAAAAAACTATGGAAAGGCCATCTCCCACAGTGTCCATTTTAAGAAAATGACAAGAATGAGGGACCTGATACACATGCCCATGTACTGACTACACAATTAGATGGTTAGGAAGGAGGGAGAAAGTGAGAAATGTAATGACATCTAGAAAGTGCTGAATGGAAAGTGAATGTAACTGTCTGCCCCGCCTAAGACATAGAGCCAGTCAATATATGATTGACAGCTGGGATCTTTAAATGCCTTTATAATAAGCATGGATGTGTTAATAAAATAGCAATTTGGGTTTCATGTTTATTTTGAGAAGGACCTTTAGGCATGGTAATGGTCCAAATTACAGATATATCAGATATGCAGTTATAATTTCACAAATTGTTTTTTTATATTGTTTGGTGTTAACACGAACATACATGTCACAGGGGTTTGTTTGTTTCTTTGAAATATGCTTCCAGTGGGGCAGATAAAGATACTGAAAATTTAAAAAGAAGCAACTTATGCTAATGTTTTCAGTTTTCACCAGTTCGGTATTAAAAATGTCTGCAGAAATGCAGCAGTGGCAAAAGTGCTTTTATGATTGTAAGTGGGGTCTATTCCCCTAAAAGGCAAATAAGGTGTGTAGAGCTATTTCTCTCCTAATCTATTAAACTATTATTTTAAAGCGAGGGTCCCAAATTTTTTTTAACTGTAAGGCACATTCATATGTAAAGAAAGTTGGGGGGCAGCACAAGCATGAAAAATGTACCTGGGGGTGCAAAAAAAGGCTTTTTTACACCTAATTTTCATACAACTATTGGGGGCCAAGGGCAGCAAAATCCAAGGGGTTGATGAGCAACATGTTATCTTAAAGGGTTTACATTCAATCAAGGTAAAAACAAATGGAATGGTAGTGTGATGCTCCTGAAATTAAAATGTTTACACTACAGATACATTAATACATGCCTGATGTAACATATTTAAATTTTAATTTAATTTTATTTATATATAGACATAAAAATATGGGATTTACCATGGGGAGTTTGTTCATTTTCCAAGCTGGATATTGTAGCAGGAATATACATAGACTGTTTGTCCTTGGTAGCTAAAGAAAAATTTGGGCAACAGATGATATATGAGTAGTTTTATTCCTGTGGTGATGCTTATTAAAATGTGCTTTGTTAAATCAGCAAATAGAGTAGGATGTACTGTATTAGCTATTAGCAGCAAGCAAAACACTGCTAAACAGCAACACTAGGAAAGGAAGATTACTAATAACTTGGGATAAAGAAATAACATTTTAAAATGGAAATTTTAAAGCAGATCTTAGGTCCTTCTTTGCTAGGTTTATCCATATCCATATGTCTTTTCTTGACCCAGACCTGGCACTACCTTGGAACTACAATTATGTCTCCAAGATATTCATACAAAGTGATGCCTCTTGGAGCACCCTGGCTGCCAGTAAATACTCATGTTTCACAAGAGGAAGTCGCAATAAACCGAGTTATGCCTTATTAAAACCACAAGTTTTCTACTGATTTAAGATGGCAGGCTGAAAAAAGATGTATACATCAAGAAGAGAAAAAAGTGAAACTGTCTGAGAACTTTTATTTACCCTCTGTGGTCCTATAATGTGTGTGAAGTTTGTCAGTGCTCGCTTGAGGAACATCTGTTGATTCTGGAACAATCTCTGCTAAAAAAGCCAATAATATGTCAAATAGGAAATCTTTTATTGATCAAACTGCCTTTGCCCCCTTATCTTTTTCTCTGTAGCATATGGGCACAACACTTGTTTTAACAAAAGAAAACAAAACTGTGATAATATGCTAAAGCATGACACGCAATAATAAATCTGTACCTACTTTGTCTGGTTTCCTCATAATTTATAGATATATTTAATATTAATATAATTTTTGCTGTCAGATATGAAAATATAATGCAAGCAATTGCAAGATCTATGGGTTGGGGACCTCCTTCCTCTTATCTATTAATACTTAGCTCTTCATTTTATTTGTAAATAACTTTTGTATTTATTTTTATTCTATTAGTGTATTCATTGTTTTATTTTGAAAAACAAAAATAATTATATTTGCTTATAATGCAGTGTATGTTTATGTAGATAATTAAAAAATGCTCATTTGTGTACATTTGAGTTTTCGATTATGGTATGACAACTCTCATTGACTTCTATAGAAACTAACAAGGTTTTACATGGAGAAAGAAGTGCACACAATGTATTAAAACAAAAGAGCAATGTTATTTTTCCAAGTAAGGAACAAGGGTTCATTTTTGATATTTTTACAAAATTCATTTAACATGTGCCATGAGAAAATACTACTGTTAAAAAATAAGCAAAAAACAAATAGGGCAAAGGTGATAAGTGGTCCCGGCTAACGGATAGCTTTTAATGATATCTGGGTCATATAATTCCATTTGCCCAATTTATTTCATGATTTGCCATTCTTCATTTAAATTAAGATGAAATCTACCCTGTGTCCCTAATAAAACTCATGATGATTGAACAGGATTGGAAAGCAATTTGACAATATGGATGTTTTTGGGAAAATTTTGCAACAGTGTCCATGTAGGCAATGTTCCCCTTAAGCTGTTTACATGCATGTGTGTCCAGTCTAGTACACACAACAAATTGTTGTCTGCACAAAAAAGCATATTAAGGGCATTGGTGATGCTGAACCCATGGTATAATAGGCTTAAGGATGATTTGCACAAAGACAAATTAAAGTAAAATGAAGATGATATAAAAAAAACTAATCACTTTTCTAATAAAATCGGACATAGAAAAGAATGAAACAAAAATATGTTGTATTTAAATCAATCCATTAACCCCGAACGTGTTGCAAACATGGAATAAATACACCATATCTATTCAACCTGCTAAACTGGGCATTACAGAAAACAGATTTTTATTATCTAAAGCAATGGCCATCTGAATTAATGATGATTTTTAAAGGTATTTTTTCTAAATTAACCAACTTCACCTTATCTGAAAGGAATGGCTAAATCACTGGTAGAATGGACACAAATTTGGTATTTCCATAACAAAGAAGTTACAAAGACAGCAGAGCAAATACAGCCAAAGCAACACAAAAGCCACCTTTACCCAGTGTAGTCCTCTGTTTGAGAGGCATGTTGGTGCTTTGTTGTGGTAAATCTGAAGACTCTGGAAAATTCTCAGCTGAAAAGATTCATCACTGAGTCAAACATGGTAAATAAGCAAACACTGTTTATCTTTTCATTAAATTTAGCTGAGTACACTAAACATGACTAAATAAAAGAAAATTAACCTGTATGGACAGCTAATTTCTTTTGACTCTAATCATTATTTCTTTCACTCCATTACTTTCACACATATGAAATCTTTAGTCAGTACAATATTTTTTAATTACCACTATATGTTTTAAGTAGAGCAATTAAGAACACATTTTCTGTAAAAGCCCAAGAGAAGTAAGCCATTGAACCATGAAAACATGTCACAAATAGAACAGTGCTCTGAACAGCACTAAAAAAGCCTGCAATTGCATTATAGCTATTAGCTACAACCAGTGCCAATGTAACATATACGAAAAATGTTATTTTTTTACATAAAAGGTGTAAGCCCTAAATGATAATGTGATTCTACAACTCCAAAACAAGCAGTATCAAGGTTTACCCAGACTGGTACTTAGTTGTACTCCGGGGATAGATGTTATTTTCATTGTAAGGTCCAGAAAAGGAGATGATGTTGGTGGAATTAAAGGTAGACCTAAAACAAGCATATTCTCAATGAGGCAACACACACAAACTGGAGTCTGCACAAAATAGAATTCCTGCTTAGAGGCAAACTTGATTATGATTTTGTTTATGTAAACTGCACATTATAGACCAAATGCAGAGCAGACTATGTTGCAATTTGGAACAACATAAACCCTATTTAAATCAGTATGACATGAGCATGTTATTTTCTTATTATATTCTCCTGAACAGCAAGTAAAATGAAATTAACTTTAAAAAGAACAATTACTGCTGATCACGACAGTCTTTTCTTTTAGCTTCTCATTTTAACAGTTTGATAATATTAGCACAAGCTAATAATATCCTGTACATGCTTAGCTGATACACAGCAGCTCACAAATCAATTGATTCATTTTTTAAGAAAACATTTTCCAAAGCAACAACCATTCTTGACTAGTGCAGTACATTTCAAGAGCAGAGAAGGCGTGCATGCCTACTTTTTAAAATGGCATTACACACATTATTTTTCTTAGCATTAGATGGCCTCTGCCCTTCTGAGTTACTGTGGAACTGTGTCGTGGGTAAGGCAAATATTTTAGGTCAGCAATAAATGTCTAATCATATTTTAGTTTCTACTGATGAATGAAGTCTTCTAGGTCCTACAACAGTCAAAACCTTTAAAAGGGCCTAGGATATTATATTTGTTTTATTGTTAACCTAATTCCCCTTGCTAGTCCCACCTTTTTTAAAGGCAAAGCTAGATATCCATCAATCCATAAAAGTAAAGCCCTGCAGAAACAATGACATCCTGCAGTCCAATGCATACAATAAAATATTTTGCAGAAAGAACAATCTCCAGGAGCAAAATACCCATAATGTATACTATATGGGAGCTAATAAACCATCCCATTAACAGAAACATGTTTATATCCTACGTTTAAGTTGTTTAATTTTTTTTTTACTAACGCATTTACTTAAAAACCCGATTTTGTTTTTATGCACCTTTCTAGTTGAATGTATAAAGGGGATTATATAAATTGGCTTTACCCATTGTAGTCCTCAGTTGTTGAAAAGGTGTATAAGGGCTCACTTGTCTATCATCTGGGGATGTTGGGAACATCTCTGCTGAAAAATGCATCACTAAATCAGTAAAGGATTTTGTATGTAATTTTCCTTTTTTAAGTAAATGATGAAGCAATATACAGCTCTGATCTTAGGTTAATAAAATGGATTACAGATAGCATGGCAGCAAGACATTTTGTTTTACTTGGATAAGTAAGCATTTTTATATCAAATCCATAAAAAGACTCTAAGCAGCCTCCAAAATGATTTACCTCTCTCCATACACTGAATCTGGTGTCCTTTCTAAGACAGAAGCTAAAAGATTCTGCAGAAATCAATCACTTCCTAATGTGAATCTCTGCCCCTTTTACTGTACTGAGCTTTCCTTCTCCTTTGAATAGGAAGCTGGTCAAATAGCTTTCTCCTACATGATTCCACAGAATGGCTCAGCTTCTATCTTTGAAATTATATCAAACTCAATGCTGGAAAAGAGGTATGTTTTTTTGGGGGCTGTTTAGAGTATTAGTAGGGATTTTAAATAAAAGGTTTACATTTTCTTTACAAAGATTATATGAGGCTGATATCAGGCACGCTTTGCACATGTCATGCTCCATGAGCTCACTCATTTAGAGGTCATGAGCAATGCTCAGGTTAGTTGCTATAATGGGTGACAATGCTTGTTTGAGAAGTTATTATTTTTCATTACAAAGTACTATATTTTGAGGATTTAGTCAGTTGTAGGCAGAGCAAATATAGCAAAAATTTGATTGTTTTTTAGTTGCAAAATTGCCCAGTGTTTGTACAGTAAATGAGCCCTTGTGTGTGCAAAACAAAGAGCGCTGGACTTTTTCAAATGTGTAAATTATTTCCCTCACTAGACATCTTTACTACAACACCATGGTGTCATTCTACATAGTAGTGAGCAATGTATTGTGTGGCATGTTGCTCAAGTGTAATTGGTTGCTCCCTGGCTGTGCCATGAAACATATATATTTACTATATAGCAGCATGGGAATAAAAACAGATAACTACATCTGTATAGTTAGACCACTTGCTAGCACCAGCTATAAGGAGATGGATATAAGGATATAATTAGACTTGCTTACATGGAATTATTCAAAATAATTTACTAATAATTTCAGACGCATATATTATAAAAAATCTAAATTAGGCCTTGAAAATATAAACAATGGTCATAGCGTAGTGGAAACAAGAGAAATAAGCAAAGACAATGAACTACTCCTTTCCGAGTAAGGAACAGAGGTTCATTTAACATGTGCCATGAAAATGAGAAAATACTACTACAAAAAACAAATAGGGCAAAGATGATAAGTGGTCCCAGCTAATGGATAGCTTTTAATGATATCTGGGTCATATAATTCCATTTGCCCGATTTATTTCATGATTTGCCATTCTTCATTTAAATTTAGATTCAAATTCAATTCAAGATTCAAATGATGAAATCTACCCTGTGTCCCTAATAAAACTTATAAATGATTGAACAGGATTGGAAAGCAATTTGACAATATGGATGTTTTTGGGAACATTTTGCAACAGTCTCAATGTAGGCAATGTTCCCCTTAAGCTGTCCACATGTGTCCAGTCAAGTACACACAAAAAATTGTTGTCTGCACAAAAAAAGTATATTAAGGGCCCTGGTGATGCTGAATAAGATACTTGGGGTTGATTCACTAAAGTGCATTAACGCTTATCGCATGCTTTTTTGAATTAAAATTGATGTGAAAAAAACGCACGATTCGCTAAAGTATTATCGCATACGTTAAGTCGCATATGGCATGCGTTAAGTCACATATGGCATGTATTAAATATCGTGCAACCGAATGTGTTAATTAGCACGCTGAAATAATACTAAGGCATGATTCACAAACACTTAGATGCACTAAATATTGCATTAGTCTGTACGAAAATTAACACCTACTTGGGGCAGGCGGTAATTATAGAAAAGTACAGTTCATGAGCTTTTGGCAACACAATATGGACTTTGCAGTGTGATTTATTCAAGTATGTTTTGGCCCTAGAGTGATGCCTCCAGTTTGCAGGGAAATGGTCATTTTCAGAAAAGTAAAACGCGAAAAATAAGACGCAATAAAATTTTTAACGCATGCTATAAATAGCGCTCGTTTTATCGCACTTAGGGCAGAAATGTGTAAAGACAAATTGAAATAAAATCAAGATGATATGACAAAGACAAATAACCTTTCTAATAAAATCTGACATAGAAGATGATGAAATAAAAATATGTATTTAAATCAATCCATCAACCCCGAACATGTTAAAAACATGGAATAAATACACCATATCTATTCAACCTGCTAAACTGGGCATTACAGAAAACAGATTTTTATTATCTAAAAGAATGGCCATCTGAATTAAAGATGATTTTTAAAGAGCAGAATTCATTTTTTGCTTGAAAATATTCTAAATTAACCAACTTCACCTTATCTGAAAGGAATGGCTAAATCATTGGTAGAATGGACACAAATTTGGTATTTTCATAACAAATAAGTTACAACGACAGTAGAGCAAAGACAGCCAAAGCAATACAAAAGCCACCTTTACCCAGTGTGGTCCTCTGCTGTTTGAGAGGCACGTTGGTGCTTTGTTGTGGTAAATCTGAAGACTCTGGAAAATTTTCAGCTGAAAACATTAATCACTATGTCAAACATGGTAAATAAGCAAACACTGTTTGTATTTTCATTAAATTTAGCTGGGCACACTAAAGATGACTGAATAAAAGAAAACTAGCCTGTATGGACAGCTTATTTCTTTTGACTCCTTATTTCTTTCATTCTATTTCTTTCACACATATGAAATCTTTAGTCAGTGCAATAATTTTTAATTACCACTATATGTAGAGCAAATAAGAACACTTTTTCTGTAAAAGCCCAAGAGAAGTAAGCCATTGAACCATGAAAACATGTCACAAAAAGAACAGAAGAGATTAACAGATATAAGTCCTCTGCTGAGAGCAACACTAAGAAAGCCTGCAATCGCATTATAGCTATTAGCTTCAAACAGTGTCAATGTAACATATACAAAATATATGTTATTTTTTCACATAAAGGTGTAAGCCTTGAATTCTACAACTCCAAAATAAGCAGTATCAAGGTTTACCCAGACTTGTACTTGTTTGTACTCCGGAGATACGTGTTATTTTCATTGTAAGGTCCAGAATAGGAGATGATGTTGTTGGGATTAAAGGTAGACCTAAAACAAGCATATTCTCAATGAGGCAACACACACAAATTGGAGTCTATACAAAATAGAATTCCTACTTACAGGCAAACTTGATTATGATTTTGTTTATGTAAACTGCACATTATAGACCAAATGCAGAGCAAACTATGTTGCATTTTGAAACATCATAAACCCTATTTAAATCGGTATGACATGGGCGACCCCACTGCTGCTTCCCCCTTCTTCCCCTCCCAGCGCACGTGCACAAACTCCTGCATTCCAATGCATACAATAAAATATTTTGCTGGAACAAAATACCCGTAATGTATACTATATAAACCATCCCATAAAACCAACAGAAACATGTTTATATCCTATCCTGTTTCAATAGTTTTTTTTTTTACTTTAAAATGCTGATTTTGTTTTTATACAGCTTAATGTACACAGGGCATTACAGAAATTGGCTTTACCCATTGTAGTCCTCAGCTGTTGAAAAGGTGTATAAAGGCTCACTTGTCTATCATCTGGGGATGCTGGGAACATCTCTGCTGAAAAATGCATCACTAAATCAGTAAAAGATTTTGTATGTAATTTTCTTTTTAAAAAAAAAAAAAAAAAAAAGGTGAAGCAATATAAAGCTCTGATCTTAGGTTAATGAAATGGATTACAGATAGGATGGCAGCAAGACATTTTGTGTTACTTGGATAAGTAAGAATTTTTATTTTAAAATTCATAAATAAAAAGACTCTAAGCAGCCTCCAAAATGATTTACCTCTCTCAATACACTGAATCTGTAGTGTGAATCTCTGGCCCTTTAGTGTACTGTGCCTTCCTTTTCCTTTGAATAGGAAGCTGGTCAAATAGCCGTCTACTGCATGATTCTGCAGAATGGCTCAGCTTCTATCTTAGAAAGAGGAAGAGAGGTATGTATTTTTGGGGGCTGTTTAGAGTATTTTTAGGGATTTTAAATAAAAGGTTTACTTATTCTTTATGAAGATTATATGAGCCTAATATCAGGCACTCTTTGCACATGTCATGCTTTGCACTCACTGATTTAGGTCATGAGCAGTTCTCAGATTAGTTGCTGTAATGGGTGACTAAACTTTTTTTTTGAGAAGTTATTATTTTTCATTACAAAGTACTCTAGCTGAAGGATTAAAGGGCTAGTTCATAACTTTTTAGTATTATATAGACAGTGACAAAGTGCCAAATTTTAGTTTTTTTATCAAGCTTTTTGTTTACCAGCCCTCCAGTTGCAAACTATATGGTTGTTAGGCTCCAGTTTACACCCAGCATATATTTATGTCGCTGTTAAAAGTAGTTAATAGAATTTTCATATTTTATAAAGATATTTAAGTTCGGAGCTTAATGGGCAGTTTCAATAAAATGGCTGAATGGCTGCCTCCAGCCCATGGCCATTAAAAAAAGTGTTCTCCAAGACAATTACTAGTTATGACTACAGTCAGCTTTCCCCCAAGCTACATCTGCCTGGCTGCCCTTCCTGATCTCCCTAATGAAATAGACTACATCAAACAGAGCTACTCTGTACTGTATATGGCAACCTCTTTTGCAGCGGTGGCTGAACATGTTTACAAAAGGTTAAATTTAAAGATGTACTAGGTATGCCATGCTCACACTGGCCTACCTCATGTCTAAAGAAAAATAATTTTTAACAGGCTAAATATAATATTTACCTTGCAGAAATAAGGTCTGGGTAAAAAAAATAAATAAAACAAATTATTGAGAAAAAAGGCGGAGTATGAGAGTGGGGTGAAATTTTTATCTTAAAATGGAAATAATGAATGACAAAGGCGCTTTTATGTTTACACATAAAAGTAAATGGAGGGTGATCTCTTAATGTGAAAGCACATGTGTAATGGCTTTAGCTATTGAGGAGCTTATGATCAGCAGGCCAAAGTTTACCCTGTGTTAAACTGGTTGGATCTTCAGGGACAGGTGTTTTCTTCATTGTTACAGCTGAAGTAGGAGATAATGTTGATGACACCAAAGGCAGACCTAAAATGTACACATTTTTACTAAGTTGATAGAAACTCAAATTGTTCTTAATCTGTGTGTTTATTTAAAATTGTATTTTTATTGAATATAGCTAGAATGTTTCATTTTGAAAGTTTATCTTATGAAATAACAGGAAAACAAATTTTCAGATGTCAAACTTTAGTTTACAACAGAAGAAAGATATAATTTTAAACTGCTGACTGGAATGTGCAAAGAAAGAACTCTAGTAAGTATCATAATATATAAAGCTGACTACAGCTAGGGTTGCCACCTTTTTCAGTGGCAATATCAGCTGCATAGAGATGATGACGTAGGGGCAGGGCTAGAAAGGGGAGGAGATGTGACACAAAAAGGGGCAGAGCTGTGATGTAACCAGACTGGATCAGATGAAAATTGGGTGAGTAGGCAGGGCTACAGAGCTGTTGGGGGTTAAAAAGTGTGGGGTGAGTTCACTTGGATAGGCAATTGGGGCATGCTGGGGACATAGCCACTGAGGACTGCAAATTTTCCTGCAATTTACTGGCTAGGCTGGTAAAATACTGGCCAGGTAGCAATCCTACCTACAGCCTAGGCTAAGGTTGATGGCAATTGTATTTCAGCTGGCACATAAGCAGAATCTTCCACTAACTAACTGATCATTCATTTAAATAGAAACATTTTTTTTCAGGCTGAAAAATACCATTGTCTTCCATTCAAGTAAGAGGCAGTTGTGCCTTTTTCAGGCACTTCTGAATCCAATCAGTGGAGAATACACCACATGTGACAATGTGGTAGCATTGAGATATAACACAACACTCACTAAATATGTGCAACAGGTGTATTCCCTTTTACTTATTTCTGTTTGTGTTACAAACACATGTTGCTTAAAACAATCAGCAATTTATACATATACCTGGCCGCTGTTCTATTTCTTTTTAAGGTGCTGCACAATTGGTAATATCGGCATTAAATACCATATTCTTTGTCAGAATAACAAAACAATTACGTGGAAGGTAAAACTATGAATAAAAGGTACAAAACAGAAATAATATACCTACAGTATATACCTATTTTCCTAAATAAAGTTATAGTACAGGTTAATGATGGTTTTGAGAAAGTCAAAAATAATAATGGAAGCAGTATGGTGGTGATATGAATTCTAAGTCTTCTGTAGGAAAACACAAGCTTTACCCTGTTTGGAACTTGTTAGCATTATCAAGGCCGGCATTTTCTTTGTTATTTCCAGATGAGAAGTTAGGGTTGATGGGACTATAGGAAGACCTAAAACGACCATATTCTAAGTTAGGAAATGAACACCATTCAAGCAAATAATTTTACAATTAATGTATGAAGCTGTCCAATATGATTATATATAAAACCTATGTACTATTTAAACATAAGAGGTTAGTTACAATTGCAAGTGCAGTTTACAAAGTGCAATTTAAAACACAAGTGGCCATTTTTCCCCAAAGCATTTTCCCAGAATTCCATTGTAATTGTGGGCACAAGGGACGATGCACCTGATAAAAATGTGGACGTCAAATATCAATAACAATCAAATTCCCTTTTCTAGAAGGGTGTTACAAATTGATCGATAATATTTGATTAATTCAGAATGAGTCATTCAAAATTGGTCTGAAATGATATTTGGATAAAATAAATTACAACAATTGTTATATATTAATGCAAATCTATCATGTTCATCTATCTGTTCATGAATTTGCCCCTAAGTATGACATTCTTACAAAGAACAGATTTGTGACAAACAAAAAAGGTATATCTATTCAAAACCACAGTCAAAACCAATATATGGGGCATCGTTTTCTAATTTGTTATAAACAAGAGGCTGCATGTTATTTATCTGGATGACTGATTAACTTTTAATCCACAATAAAAACCTCTAACTTGCAGATATATGTCTATTTTTTATACCACCTGTTTTTGTCATTCTGTTTCCTAACAGATATATTTTAATTCACCTTGCCTATTCTAAATAAATAAGCAATCGCTATTCAATAAATACATAAGGTGAGTCAAGAACCACGCATATCACATGGCAAGATAAACAGAGGAAGATTTAGCAATATCCGATTTCCATGGTTTTAGATTTCCACTAAAACCATGAATTTCTAGTCATTTATTCAAAGATCTGAATTGAAAAAGCATAAACAAATGAAACTATGGATCGAAAATGAAAAGAAGAAAAAAGCCCTGAATTTTTTTAGGCCAGGGGCACATGGTGCATTTCTCCATTCCACATTAAAATTTGCCCCATGTGTGTGCTGATTTGCTTCTTCAATATATTTCAGTGCAATAGAAGACGTGGGGTGGAAGATGTAGATATGTCATCCAACTAAATACACAGTGGCCTTGACCTTAATCTAAAAAGTTAATAAAGCTTAAGGGCTTATATATACATTTTCAAATTTATGAATTTGAGTCTTTTTTCCAATTCCAATAAAATTCAATTTTAAAAAACTCAAATTCTTGCTTATTTATAAATATGAAAAGCTGAATTTTTACTTTTGAGTTTTTGGGATTTTTTTGCACTTAATAAATAACAGACATTTGAGTTTTTGAATCATAATACGAATTTTAGCACAAAAAAACTCAAATCATGAAAAGGATTATAATTCAAACATTAAATAAATCATACCCTTAATATCAGGTTACACTATTTTGATAAAGAACCCCTTATTTTCTATAAAATTAAGCTAAGAAAAAAATGAAGGCAAAATCACCATTGCCAGTATCTTGATTTTCTGTAATGTTTAAATCATCTTCAGTGTAAGGTTCATTTATTCCTGTAACTAAGAAAAGAAAATGTTTCCATTATCCCTCCCAGTTAGCATCATATCTTTATGATTAAAATGGCGTATTGAAATTGTCAATTAAATATTTCTACCTGTTGTATGGAAAAAACTGAAGGCTATTTTTGTCCAAATAAATATTTGAGATTTGGTATGAATAGAACAAATAAGTTATAGGATACAAGCATAAGAATATTCAATGTGACAGAGATATGATCAAGAGCAAAGCAATTTTATGTAATCACAATAAAGTGATTCTAGCATAATTTGAGCACAGAAATGAAAAAAGTTATTGCTGTGTGATGATAATAATAACCAATAAATCTGTTTTACCCTGTTTAGTACTGGTTTGT
This sequence comes from Xenopus tropicalis, assembly GCF_000004195.4. Classification (NCBI taxonomy): domain Eukaryota; kingdom Metazoa; phylum Chordata; class Amphibia; order Anura; family Pipidae; genus Xenopus; species Xenopus tropicalis. The sequence continues at coordinate 105,485,643 of NC_030678.2, read as the reverse complement.
TCTTCAGTTGTCTTCCAAGTTATGTTTGCGGATGGTAAGAATGTTGGTGAAATCGAAGGCAGACCTAAAATGTGCATGTTTTACTTGATTGATTCAAAGAACGTTGGTATAACAATTATTCACACAGAAATTACTACCAAATGAAACTGCCTTTTAACTTGAGAGTAATGTTTCTGTTTACATTCTTAACTAGAATCTAAGTTGTATTTTTTGTTATTCAATGTTAGTTATTCTAGTGGTTTGAACTCTGCAATCAGTAGTTTTGGAGGTATTTTTTACACCATCATAAATAGTCTTGTGTGCATTTCCTCTCCTTTTCCTTTGCCATTTGATATATGCACTTTGGAGCCAGGTGCACCTTGAGGACTTGCACCAATGGACAACGGATTGAGTTAAACAAAGAGCGAACCATGAGTGAATATGTTTGTATGTATCTTACAGATACATTAATGGGAAATCCCACCCATAATGAAAATTATATTTATCTATCTATCTATCTATATAATATTAAAAATACAATTCCAAGCAGCTTTCCAACATAATTACATCTGTCCATCAAGCTCACCCTTCATTGTAGCCTCCAGTATCAGAACTGTACCTGTATGTTGAAGAATAATTCAAATCTTGCATATTCTTTTTACGAAAATATAATTGTGTTAGCAACAATAGATCACTGATTTTTTTTTTTGCTCATACATCTTCTATTCTTACCTCCTAAAATCTACAAACCAGCATATAAACTAGAAAATCGTGACGTGAAATTCTAGATATGCTTTACAAGTAAAAATGAAAGCCTTTACCCACTGTTTTCCCATGGTGTTCAAGAGGTATGTGAGAGTTCACGTCTGGAACATTAGTGGATATTGGATAAATCTCTGGAGAAACATCCATCACTGAATCAGAAGATAGAAGTGTAATTTGAAAACCGAATGAATATATACACATATATGGATACACACTGCATTTAAATTTAACACATATGTGTTTGCAAAAAGTCTTTAACGTTAGTATATCTCATTTTGTCCACACAATGTCCTGTCTATCTGCTTTCTAGTATATACCCCAAAGCCCCTAAATTATGTCAGGACTTGTTCCATGTAGGGTTTTGTTAAAGAGATTATAGCACTAAAATGATACTAGAAGTTAATACTGGCCCTGGCCAATCACCCTTAAAATGATTACTATTTAGGCAATACAAAAAAGTAATATGTTCACCAAAGAGGCCTTCACAGACCTAGAAAAACACAGTAATAAATAAATTATATTTTCCGTTTCTAATTTGTCCACTGGAATAAAAAATAAGACAAGCTAAAATACTGCTATTAATTTTAAATTAATACAAACAGCAACAGTGAAACATAAAAATGGTATAAACTATTCACATTTTCTAGAATAGTTTTTATGAAATACACATAAAAAGTAAAGGCCAAAAAACATGATCAATAGTTTTTAGTTTTTTGTATTAATTTTTCCCCAGAACCCAGTCTGGGAACCACCTAGTTTTTCCTGATCCCTTAGTGGAAAAATAATAAATCGGTCCCCCTAGTATCAGATGTATGCAAGTAACTTAATTGCAAAAAGGAAAACTGGGCTTACTGCTACAAATAGTAACATAGAAATACAGTAAGTTAAGTTGAAAAAAGACGTGCGTTCATCACGTTCAACCATAATGCCTATATATAATCTGCCTAACTGTTAGTTGATTCAGAGGAAGGCAAAAAACCCCATCTGAAGCTTCTCAAATTTGCCGCAGAGGGGAAAAAATTCCTTCCTGACTCCAAGATCGGACCAACTAAGAACTATCTGCCATAACCCTGTATTCCCTTACTTGCTAAAAAGCCATCCAACCCCTTCTTAAAGCTATATAATGTATCAGCCAAATGCTTTTATATTTGACAGTAGTACAAAAAGGATGTGATGTCAATGTGATTTAAGTCAATGATAAGCATAACACCCCCTTTTGCTATTAGTTTATGAAGGAGAAGCAGCCAGCGCCTTCTGACCAAGAATGTCCTCAGTGCGAAAAAATTCATACCATCATTATGTACTGGCTACTTAATAACTAATCTATGTAAGACTCTTTATTTTTACTTTAAAGGACATGTTAATTAGAATTGTTGAGAATTGTACAACTATAAAAATCCAAATTTATGAAAAGAACAGTCACCGTTGGTAATCTCTGACTTTTCAGTGGAATCTTGCGTATACATTTCCTTTTCTCTTTCTACTAAATAAAGAAAAATCCTTAGTTATCATCTGAGTATCAGTTCTAAGAACATTGATGTAACAATTTGATGTGTAAGTGGGAAATCAAAGGTCTAAGCATAGAACATGAGAAATATATTACAGATGAAATATATTCAGGTAAAGAATGTAATGAGTTAATGCTGAAAATGCAAAGTTAACTCGAAAATAAAATTGATTGAAGGATGGCATCAGCCCAGTGAAAGCCATAGAAATGGAACAATATTTTTAGACAGACAGAAGCTTTCTACTGGTTTATCAGAATGCTCAAGATTTACCCTGAGTGAAACCTGATTGTGCTTTGGGGATTGTTATCTCTGTTATGGCATCTGGAGCAGAAATCATTCTTGAAACCAAAGGCAGCCCTAAAAGGTGCAAATTATTATTAAAATATATGACCAGATTATATATTCCAAACTATTTAGACTATTAGCCCAAAGGCAATTTATATAATGTAAAAAGAAACACGCATTTGCTTATGATCAAGATGTTGCAAATGAAAACTCCCCATAACAAAGTACAGCAGAAAATGTGACTTCTAAAACCATTCATACCAGATTCCTTAGCCTTATTTATCCCAACCCCCTTACATGCACACATGATGTGGGTGAATAGACATTATGGAAATTAATAAAACAAAACAGAACAAACATGGAGCAAAGATAGACCATGCTTGGCTCTTGGTTGGAAAACCAGTGATATTAATCATTACCTATTGTACGTGGGGTGGATATAGACCACTCAGTATATGAATTTTTGGGTTGAAATGATGCAGTTGACATGCGTTGAATAGCTGTTGGGATAAATACAAATAATCACAGTTTCTTTCTTTTTTCATAAATTTTCGAAAAGGTGTATTAATAGCCATCAATAAACTGACTACTGATATATTTGCATGCAGGTTTTTATATTTACTTAAATACACAGACTGAGGCATGCATTGCCTTCTTGCTTATGTTATGTTACTTAAGACTTGTTTAGGAAGTTGATTTCCTTTTTTCTCTTTTTTTAATCCATCTCAGGGCTTAGGACTTTTAAACTAGCTTGAGGTGACAATTTTTTTTCCTGTACTTCAAGAGCATAATACACACTGGTGCTTATTTATAAGCACTGAGTAAATTTGCATTTGGGCAGTATCCCATAGTACCAGACTGAGGTAGAAAAATGCAAGCGCATCTAATTGTTTGCCATGGATTGCCACTTTTGTACAACATTTGATGAGTACAGTTGGGTAGTTGTTAATTAAAGGCCAGAAGAGGCACCTGCCTAGGGTGCAACAATGAGCCACCCACCCCTGTGCTAATTAATTACTTAGATAACAAATACTGAGTTATATCCAGGTTGTTTACAGGGTAAATGGCCTAAACAACAAATTTAGAGGCCTCATTCTGTACAGCTAATTTACAGTAATCTAAAATTAAAACAGTAATACCCCAATTTTGTTCCCTTTAAGAATATGGTAAAACAATCTTGTGTGGGAACTTTTGCAACCTATGCAATCTACATTTAAAAGGATGGGTATTTCTCATTGTATTGTAAAAGGTGCCTTTGGAGCAAGGGTGGGCAGTGCCAGATCTGAAGGCCCAAGGCCAAAAATGATGTATCTTCCTATCATCTATCATTTCGCTAAATGGTGAAAAAATTGCGAAATGCTGCTATTGCACGACTTTTAACTCTCACGTTTTTTGATGCGACTATGAGTTTTTAAAAATATATACAATTTCTAACTGTGGTGTTCATTTATAAATGGTTCTACAAAATGCAACTACACTAAGGGCACATCATCATCCTCACTATTGTGGCTCAACAGTAGCAAATTCCACCAACAAAAATCCAACAGTCCACAAAAGGGCCAACTTCATATTAATACCTTTGGCTTTAAATGAATGCTTTTGACAGGCTAGCGTACTTTGGTTAATATATATATATATATATATATATATATATATATATATATATATATATATATATATATATATATATATATATATAGTATATATATATATATGTATACTATTTTTTCTAGTGTGAAAGGTTTATATGTGGTTTTCTCCCAAGCATTCTGGATAACAGGTTTCATACCTGTATTGATCTTCCCTTTATTTGTGTGAACTAGCATTTAATATACAGGTATGTGCTTTCCACAAATTTAATGGTTGCCACCACTGGCACACTGAAATGGTAATGTTTCGGAGCAAATTGAAAGCAGATTGTTATTGTTTTAAAGGTTGATATGAAATAACACATGCTTTATCACCTAAAATGAGAGGTAATATGCACTGAGTCCACTATTTTAGTATTCGGCCAAACCGGATCTTTCATGAAAAAATACTGAATCGAATACGAATCCTATTTTCATATGCAAATGAAGGCAATGAAGGACCAAAAAGAAATGCACGTGCAGCAAAAAATTTTCAGCCTCCGAGTGACGAAAAGTTACATGACTTATTGTACAGTGCTGGAGAATATGTTGGCACTTTATAAATACAGTGGAGGAAATAATTATTTGACCCCTCACTGATTTTGTAAGTTTGTCCAATGACAAAGAAATGAAAAGTCTCAGAACAGTATCATTTCAATGGTAGGTTTATTTTAACAGTGGCAGATAGCACATCAAAAGGAAAATCGAAAAAATAACTTTAAATAAAAGATAGCAACTGATTTGCATTTCATTGAGTGAAATAAGTTTTTGAACCCCTACCAACCATTAAGAGTTCTGGCTCCCACAGAGTGGTTAGACACTTCTACTCAATTAGTCAACCTCATTAAGGACACCTGTCTTAACTAGTCACCTGTATAAAAGACACCTGTCCACAGAATCAATCAATCAAGCAGACTCCAAACTCTCCAACATGGGAAAGACCAAAGAGCTGTCCAAGGATGTCAGAGACAAAATTGTAGACCTGCACAAGGCTGGAATGGGCTACAAAACCATTAGCAAGAAGCTGGGAAAGAAGGTGACAACTGTTGGTGCGATTGTTCGAAAATGGAAGGAGCACAAAATGACCATCAATCGACCTCGCTCTGGGGCTCCACGCAAGATCTCACCTCGTGGGGTGTCAATAATTCTGAGAAAGGTGAAAAAGCATCCTAGAACTACACGGGAGGAGTTAGTTAATGACCTCAAATGAGCAGGGACCACAGTCACCAAGAAAACCATTGGAAAGACATTACACCGCAATGGATTAAAATCCTGCAGGCGCTCGCAAGGTCCCCCTGCTCAAGAAGGCACATGTGCAGGCCCGTCTGAAGTTTGCCAATGAACACCTGAATGATTCTGTGAGTGACTGGGAGAAGGTGCTGTGGTCTGATGAGACCAAAATAGAGCTCTTTGGCATTAACTCAACTCGCTGTGTTTGGAGGAAGAAAAATGCTGCCTATGACCCCCAAAACACCGTCCCCACCGTCAAGCATGGGGGTGGAAACATTTTGCTTTGGGGGTGTTTTTCTGCTAAGGGCACAGGACAACTTATTCGCATTAACGGGAAAATGGACGGAGCCATGTATCGTGAAATCCTGAACGACAACCTCCTTCCCTCTGCCAGGAAACTGAAAATGGGTCGTGGATGGGTGTTCCAGCACGACAATGACCCAAAACATACAGCAAAGGCAACAAAGGAGTGGCTCAAGAAGAAGCACATTAAGGTCATGGAGTGGCCTAGTCAGTCTCCGGACCTTAATCCAATCGAAAACCTATGGAGGGAGCTCAAGCTCAGAGTTGCACAGAGACAGCCTCGAAACCTTAGGGATTTAGAGATGATCTGCAAAGAGGAGTGGGACCAACATTCCTCCTAAAATGTGCGCAAACTTGGTCATCAATTACAAGAAACGTTTGACCTCTGTGCTTGCAAACAAGGGTTTTTCCACTAAGTATTAAGTCTTTTTTGTTAGAGGGTTCAAAAACTTATTTCACTCAATGAAATGCAAATCAGTTGCTATCTTTTATTTAAAGTTATTTTTTCGATTTTCCTTTTGATGTGCTATCTGCCACTGTTAAAATAAACCTACCATTGAAATGATACTGTTCTGAGACTTTTCATTTCTTTGTCATTGGACAAACTTACAAAATCAGTGAGGGGTCAAATAATTATTTCCTCCACTGTACATGTTAATAATAATAATGATTTTTAGGATTCGGATTTGGTTCGGTCAGGACCATGAATTCAGTCGAATCCGAATCCTGTCAATATAGCAAAGTGTAAGAGCGCACACCTTTTATTATATTTAACAATGGAGATGCAAAGACATTAGAGAAAACCCATTTCGTAACCCTTTTTTAAATTTTTTCTTCCTGATGAAGATCCTTTATGGGTTGAAACGCATTGGGCTATGCTTGTTATGATGTGTTTTTGTATTGAATACATTTTCTCTTTTATTTATTTTCTTGAGTGTGCAGTTACTTTTTGCTTTCTTGAGTCTGAATCCTGCTGAAAAAAGACAAATTCTGTCCGAATCCCAAACCAATCCTGGATTCAGTGTATCCCTAATCTGATCTCTCAATTCATCACTGCAGTACTGCATGAGTAAATTTCATGAGGTATTCTCTCCAGTCAGATGATTGGTGTGATTTCTTTGTCAAAAGGTTTTTAACAACGGGGTTTAACACACAAAACAAAAAAATTGTAAGTAATGGTTAGCGTACTCAGTGTTACCTTGCTTAAAAATAAGGTTTTTACATCTATTGTTATTCAAGGCATAGACCAAAACTGGGGCTTGTATACTGACAGGCTGCTAATCATCATTTATATTTATACTGCAAATGAAACGGTGGGAAATTGAGTTTTATGAAACAATGCAAGGGAGAACGCATACTGATACTGCTTTCTAGAGAAATAATTCACATTTGTTGTTTGTGGTAATTACAGATATTTTATATATTTTCCTATATTAATGCACAGAATAATTAATCTTATTTGAGAGGCACAAAAGCATAATGAATAGTGCAATACCTTGATAAAAATAATGGCAAAGTGCATTTGATAATTCATCTCACACATTAGTTGCCTTTAGTAAATAGATACCCTTGTGTGTTTGAAAGTTTGAAAAAATTAGCATCATCAATTGTGTTCACAAACTACCAAATGACTGGAGGGACATGAGGAGACAATCAAGGGACATTATCAAACCATTTTCAAGAATCTATTCATAAACCCCTGACCCTTTATGCTGTTTAGAGGAATATACTGTACATGAGATAATACATGATGTATCTTACAAAAAAAAACTACTCAGTTATATGACTTTACAGATCCAGTTTGGCTTTGGCTACTTCCTTTAACACGGTAATGCTGGAAAAGCCCCAATGGCCAGGATGATGTAGCATTATAATTATTTTACAATGAAGCTATAAAATATATACTGTTAGAAATAAACCTTAAATGCATTTAAAATTATGAGAATTATAAAACTAAAACACAGTGAACAAGCTCTGAACCTTACTGGGAATTGATTTGGATCACAATTTAAGAAACAGATTGTTTTACAGAGGAATTATCTCAATCTTCAAAAGTTTTCAAAAGCAATGGATTGTAGAAAATGTAAGTTGGTTCAGGAATCGTTTGCCTGATTGGAAATACTGATAGAAAATAAACAGGATGAAAATTATATTTTGGCATTTAATAATAATTCTGTTGTACCTATTTATTATTTTATTATCTTGTAACTGAATTGTTCCATTTGTTTTACCAATTTAGTTACATGTCTCTTCAGTTTTTCTAGCTCAATATCCTTTCTATAGACTGGCACCCAAAATTGTGCTACATAATCAAGGTGAAGTCTGGCCAGGGATTTATAAAGATGCAAATAATGCCTGAGTCAAGTACAAGAAAGTACTTCATTAGCTTTAACTGAAACTAACTGACACTAACTAGAATTACCCACAATAAACCCCAAATCTTCCTCAGTTAAGGAAGACCCAATGTCATTATATTGTTATTTAATTACATATATATGTTGCCCAGTGCATAACCTAGCTTAACAAGCTATTCATTGAAGTGCAAATGGTATAATCAAGGCTAATATTACTTTTTAATCAGCAGCCTTCCATTTAGTTCTGAATAAATGCTTTAGATAAATGAATTAAATTAAGTTACAGCCTAAAGATTTAAGTTTCTGTCTAGCAACTGCAGAGTTAGACTCCCTTATAGCACAAGCTCAAAGGAGACCATGTTATCAGCAATATTCCCCACTGTTAGTAAAACCAAAAAATCAACTTTTTCGAGATGATTCCTTGACTAGCTAAGACAGAAATTTACCATTTAGCAAAAAAGCTTAGCTTTTTCTGACTTGGTTACCCCATTACTATAGTCAATATCTGGGTAATCGATCTTGCACAAAATTTTCACCTATCCTATTTGTGAAGCTTTTTAAATTTGAAATAATAGATGGGCCTCCTTATTTACACTGGTAAGTGTGTACCCTATTCCAGTGATAACTAACTTAGCAAGCTTATGTCCAACTAAAAATTCCCATCTATAAGTATACTTCTTTAATTCTGGTTTTACATATAGACAAAATTGTCCACCTTTGATATTCGTTCTTTCCCCCATTTAAATTAAAAAAAACAACCTGCCTACCTTCTGTCAGTAATACCAGTCGTATCATAATTTTCTGTATGTGTGATCTAGGTCTCCTATTTTGCTAGACAAGCTAAACAGATTACCACCATCAGTCTTTATCATAACCAGTTTCTCTATAACTACACCGAACTACATATGTGTTGGTCTCTCCATTACTGTCTCATAATTTTATAAATCTGTCGGGGTGCCCAGCAAAAACAGAATGCTTTTTAAACCCCCACACTAGGCTTTCTCTTACCTAGCTAACTACTTATAAATACTGCCATACCTTGGTTCACTTCCTGTCTCTTAAACCATTCATTATGTCTCTAGTTATGCCTATATATATATATATGTGTGTGTGTGTATGTGTTTTTTTGTTTTTATTTTACATATTGAAATTTTCTCCATAGTCTGGTTTAGACTATTTCTAAATCAGACTGGGGGCTGTATCTGGACAAACAATACAAAAATATAATTTTAAAAAGATGAGAAAAAGTAATCTCTTTTTTCATAAAGAGTAGCAAATATTTATATTGCTTTCCCATGTGTTATTAGTTTGGATCTCTAGACATTGCTGGACACTAGACATTGAATGGTTTTACAGTAGAGCTGCTTAAACTAAAGAAATGTAGCTAAATGTAGTACTAAAAGTGTGCATATTTTAAGTATATTTAGTTCATAACCTGGATTATTGTACCAGTATTTACCAGGGTTATTCTGAGGCTCTCCATGGTTAACATATGCAAATGTTTTAGAGGAGGGATAAACAGACTGAGATTCTAGGGATTCTGAAAGAAAGACAAAACATTAATAACAACTAATTCATTAGTGCTAGAAAAGCAACCAGAATATAACAAAATATGGTCTGGCACCAGGAGAAGCTAAAAGCAATTATGAAGCAGCTAGAAAAGAACAAAGAATTAAAGTTACAATAAAAGATGAAGTGTTTTGCTGTGGAATGCAAAGGAATGAGCCTTGAAATGGAAAAGTTCAGCGATGACTTCCTAGAAAGAGAAACTACATGATGTAATGAACCACTCTTTGTAAAGCTTTGAAAAGTGGCATGGATGACATGTTACCCATTGTTCCTCTGACCAATTCTAGAGCACCAGTTGGCGAATCTGTAGTTAAATATTCCACAATTGGTTGATCTGTCACTGCTACAAAAAATTCAAAAAATGACAAAGATGTAGGCAATAATACAATTAGAAATGTGCTCAACTTTTTTTAAACTTCCTGAAATGAAAAATATGCACATTATTACTTGATTTTATGAACTTGCTCATTTATAACTAGCATGCTTATTAAATACACTGCTTCCTCTGAGAAGCCATAGCAATATAACAGACAATGGCATGAGATGTGAATAGAGTCATACATAGATTTCCGCTAGAATAAAAATATTTAAACAATAACCATAATTTTGAGTTCCAGTTTGCTTTAATGTTATTGGAAAATACCTGGAATAAAAATTTCATGAAAAATAGCAAATGCATACCTCATTTATTCATAGAAAGCATTATCACATAATGTAGAACTTTGCCATAATATAAAATGTCTGAAATCACATTACCTGGTTTGTAGACTTCTGTATTAGGTTTTTTTGTGGTTTTGGGTATTGATGGAGGTTCTGTAGCTATGAAAAAATAAAAGGTTAAAATTTTGAATATAATCATGGTTATTATTTTCACACAAGACAAAAAATACATATTTTCTCACTATACTAATCTTTAGACTTTTAGTTTTCCTTTTAAAGTATTGTTTTACAATATTTTTAAACTTAGCAGGAAGAACTCAAACAATTACAACCAGGGAGTTCATCAAGAGCTGAGGAAAAACATCTGTCACATCAATTTAAAGGTTCCAAAGGGAATTATCTCCAATTTGGCAAACACTATGCATATATTTAATCCCAGTAAAAAAGTAAAAATCAGACTAATGACATATTAATTACAGCAAAAGAGAGTGAAAACAATATGGGGAATGTTTATTAATGCTCTATATTTTTTTTTTATCAAGATTATTTTAAGATAATTTGAAACTGGTCATAAATATGTGATTTTAAATGCATTTTCTTATTAAGTACATAAAGTAAAGTAAGCTTTAGAGTTGTATTAAAGTCATCAATGACTATATAGTATGATCCAAATGCCCCCACATATGAAACAGTGTTAAACAGAGAACAGGATGCAACAGGGGCCTTTTCCAAACATGGCATTCAAGACAAAGCATGAATATTAGTGGAACAAATGTATCAAATGTGCCAGGTTCATTTAGGGTATGTTTAGTACTTCAGTTAAGTAGTCAGGTATGAGCAGCTGATGGTCTTTTAGATGTTGTTTTACTGCAACGTTAAGAAATCCTATTGAAAGCAAAGTATGTTGATGGGTGCTAGAAATTTTAGTCCAGTAACATCTTTAGAACCATAACTGTCTTCATTTGCAAAGTATCCTCATATGATATCATACGGAAACCTTTACAAAACCACACAATTACCACAGTTACTACTTTGTAGTTTTGTACTTCAGTAGCTCCTTAGTAGCAGGCTAAAAACTTCACGGGGCATGTCTAAGTACGAAAGTTATTCAAGAAAGTTTTTGAACTTGAGTCGGAATAGCAGAACTTGCACGACTTTTTCCTATGGCGCACGACTTTTTCGTACGGCGCACAACTTTTTCGTATGGCGCACGACTTTTTCGTATGGCGCACGACTTTTTCGGACGTTTGCACGAAAAAATCGCAAAGGTTTTACCGTTGTTTACAATTGTTCGGTACGAAAATTTCGTGACTTTCGGATCGCCAATGCGATATTATTGTGACTAATACGATTTTTTCGTAAGCATTTTCGTGATATTTGCGATCTTCCAAAATTTTCGTTTCCAAAACGATTTTTTCCCATTCGTGATTCGGATTCGTGTATTGGTAAATGTGCCCCAAGATGTTTTGTGTTCCAGCTTCTAATGAGGTGAAATAGAGTTTTATTTTATGTAAATATTCAAGGCAATATTCAGCCCAGCCAGCGTGTGGCATTAACCTTCAGGATGGCCTGTAGGGAAAAACCCTTATAGGAGCCTATATAAGGAGGTGCAGGAGCCAGGAATTTCCTCTTTGGTCTGATAACATTAAAGTCAAGACAGACTTTGGAGCTAGACCAGGTTGGAGGCTGCACCCTGTTAGGACTAGGGGTGTTAGGAGATTGATGTCAGCTCACTTTTAGAAGTGAGAGGTAGCCAGGATAGTTAGCAAGGGCAGCCTGTGGTCTTGACTAGAAGATTGTGTTGGGGCAAGACCCTGGGCAATTGTGTGCCAATTAGGGAATTGGAGTGTTCATGTGGAGGAGCTGTAGTGAGACAGATCAGGAAAAACTTTTAGACTGTTAGCTAGACACAACAGAGAAGCAGGAAGAAAGGTTTTATAGGATAGGGAGGCCCTGTCAACAGCTAATGGCACTCTTCTAGTGCATTTTCCATATGAGGATGTGTGAGGATACTCAGGAGAAGTGTTTATTTGAGTAACTAATTTATACTGAAACGTCGGAATTTCAGTGCTCAAGTCTTTACCTTGCCACCCCTGTGAAAAGCTGCTAAATAAAATCTGTGCCATGGTTTGTCACATTTCTTTGTCAGATACCTACTTTACACAGCAAAGGCCTGCACAAGCACTTTCCCAGACAAGAGATCTCCAGCTGTTACAAGCCCTTTCTCAAACTTAAAAAAGGTTTAAAGACCTAAATGTGTAGTGTTTTCACAAAGTATGAAGCAGCCAACAGCATTGATGACATATATTTGCCATACATTTCTTGTGAAACTAGTGGAACATCAGGAAACCATAATTCTGCTCCTCAACAAAACCTTACTAACAACCCATCTTTTTTCAGTATGTTTATCCATTCTACAGATACATCATGTTTACTTACATTATCAACAAAAGATTTTATTGTTCAGTGCAAGCTTCATTTTATATTTTTTTTATATCAAGGAGCACATTTAAACCTTTGGCACATTTAAAATATAAAACATATGTTAAATTAAAACACATGAAAAGCATTGCAGGATGTAAAAAAAATCACTTTAGTTCATATAAGCTTAAAATCGCTGCATTTTGTTATAGGAAATGTGACTTTAGGAAAAATACATTCTAAAGACAAGTGTCTAAAGTGGCTTTTGGCAAGCAATACTTTCACATTTGGAAATAATTCAGTAAAAAAACACTACTCTTCTACTCATTCTTTGGTGTTGTTCAGTGTATTTTCAGGATCTTGTTGTGTTTAGGAGTATTTTAAGTTGATGTTTGCTTAAAATTGTATTAATTCTGGGAAATTATTAGACGGGAGACATGGGGGCAGATTTATCAAAATGTGAGTTTGGAGCTTAATACATAAAAACTCACCCACATTCTATTGATTCCTATGGGATTTTTAAATGTGTCTTTATCAAATAGTGAGTTCTAACTTTCACCCATTGATAAATAAGCTTTTAAAAATTCCATAGGAATGAATAGAACATGGGTGAGTTTTTATGAATTAAGCTCTAAACTCACTTTTTGATAAATCTACCCCTTGGAGAGACGCAGCTGTCTGTCCTGTTGCTCAGTACAAATAAATAAATAAATAAGCAAACAAGCAGACTAAATGAGCACACAAACAAAGTACACAACCGATAGCCATACCAAATGAATAATGTGTAATGTGTGGCTTTAATTTGACGTTTGACACCATTAAAGGATCTATTCACTTAAGGTTGGTAATGCCAAAGATTATTTAACAATGTGGTAAAGTGACCAAAGAAATAAGTAAAAATTTTTAGAGACTGTAGTGTGATGTTTTGTTGTCTAACCAAATTTTTCTTGGTGATCCAGGTCCAGTTGCATAACAAAAGAGAAATATTGAAAATGAGATGCCAATGATGTTATTGAAAGGAGACTTAAAATTACTCTGAGGGTCACTAAGAAGGAACAAATATACCCTTAGGACAGATATCCCAAGCAGTAGGGATACCAAAACAACATTTTGGTTCACCAAAGCAACATAGCAGCAGTATGGCTTATTATTTTCATCCCAATCGGGCCGAAGCAGAGGGGGGGGGGGGGGTTATGTGGTAGAGTGAGCAAAGAAGTAAGTAACCTTTAGGTTCTTCATAATGGGAGATGCAAGTTTCATGGGAGATGTTACTAAACAAAGAATGTCAAATTATATTTAAAATGTGAATTACTAACTCAACAATCTCAAAAAAACCCTTTATCTCTATGAAACCAGTACCACCATTTTTGTCATCGATTCAATCAGCTAATCAATGTACATTAACACCATTTATGTGCCCAGTCATGGTAGGTAATATAAAGATTGATAGAAAATAGCAAATCTACTGCAGGCATACTTGCCCCAGCTACTGTTTACCCCTAGAATACAATTACATAATTAAAAAATATGTATAAGCAGTCAAGCTGGCACTATAAACAAGTTAGAGTAGGAATGGGCTATTCTTTTAAACCAGTGTATTTTATGGCAGGTTTATACAAAACTAGCTGGATATCCCTTCTCATCAAAGGGTTGGGCAGGTAGAACACCAACAGTGTGATAGGTAGGAAAGCTCACCGGCATAGTCCCATGCTCTTTTGGAGGTTAGGGCAAGGCATATTTGCTAACCTATTTCCCTAGCACTTCTGTGTCCCTAACCTAAGGCCAGTAATGCCTGTTAGGAAGACTACTCCTTTGCTATTATCCTTGATGGAGCAAATGGCTGCTCTTTCTATATAATTCTGTCTGAACTCACCACTACTAGAGGGTGCTATGAAATATGCTGCTATACTGTCTTCTCCTCATTCACGGGACCCTGTCCCCGACTTTAATTTGGATGAATATGTGGCTACTGGGCCGGATCTGTACCCAGGCTCAATGGAGTGGTGCTTCAGGTAGCAGACCGGCAGCCAGAGAGGAAGTCACACCCTCCTGCCAGACACTATATCAGTCTGCAGGGGGCGTGTACAACCAGGCTAAACCTATAAGGGATAGCTATACAACTGTAAACTAAGTACAAGGGCTTCTGCCCAATAATAGTAAAGGTGTGAATAGGTAGGGGATAAAGCCATAGTGAGCTTAACCCTATGGGTCCCTACACAAGCTATTCCGATTTTGGGGCTCATTATTGCTATTTTTTCTAGTTGTTTTAGATGTTACCTTGTCTAGAAAGAAGAACTGCTTTACCTTTTGTTTTATAACACCATGACATATTGTCAGGTATTGTCTCTGCCTCAGACAGACCTTCATGACCTTTAATATGCACCTTTCAAGGAAAAAATCACTCCCTTGTGATATACTTATACATATCACAAAGACTTTCCGTAAGACAAATTGCCATGTATACCTCTATATGGAAATCCTTATGAATAAATGCAATATTCATCAACACCAGTAACTTGGTGAGATTCTTTTTCTTTAATGCACAATTCACCACACAATAAAGATAAAGTCAAATTCTAGATATAAACTTTATATATAGCTGATAAGCAGAATGTAGTATGGATGTTCCCGTTAAAAAAAAACACTAGACCTAAAATAATATATTTTGTGTTGACAATGTATTTGGCTAATAAACAATGGATTTATGTAAGCAACAAAAAATGTCTACTTTCCAATGCTTTATGCATTGTAAAGCAAATATTTTCCCTCCAATGAAGTTATTCTGAAGTGAGGATTTAAACATATCTGACAAAAATTACCATCATAGATCACTTTTACACAGCATTTTTTTTTCATTAAAAAACGGCTTTCTGTGTGCTTTTATTAAAAGGAAGATATAGCCAAAAAATAGAAGAAAGTACCTAAATATTTGCCAGAACTGTCACAGCTGTGTAGAAACTGAACAAAAAAATATCAACGCGGATTCTGAAAGACTGCCATAATGGATGTCATCCAGCCCCAAATCATCCTCTCACAAGTGCAAAGTAAACAGTTTCTGACTCTCAGTACTATCTGTCATAGTATAAGTAATTTACCATGATTAATTTACAGCATATTGTGAATACACCTGTTCTCATTTTAGCTGAAGTAAATCCAAAGGAGAACTTAGGTCTAAAAAAATATGGTTCTAGCAAATGTGCTATATTTTATATATTAAACTCAGGGGGGAACTAGGGGTAGGCAGAAAAGGCACCTGCCTAGGGTGCAACGATGGTGGGGCATGAGGCAGGTACCTCTCCTGCCTACCCCTAGCTGGCTCTCCCTTGCCTCCGCTGTTTGATATTGTGTGGCGTCCCACCCCCCCCTGCACATACACGCACACCAGGGGGGCAGGGAGCAGAGGCTAGGTGGCTGTCTGTGTTGCCTAGGGTGCCGGTTGGCTTGCCCCCCCCCAACTAAACTTACCGTACCAGACCACTGGTTCAGCAACCAATATTTTTAGGGACATTTTCAGTAATGGTGATTTTCCAAAATAGTCTAACATTGTGTAACTTATAGAAAAGTACCTAAAGTTTTAGGGCAAGCAGCCGACACAAAAGCATGCTCTGATCAAATGTCTAGGGAAAACAGCATTTGAGTTTAAATTGCAATTATTCATTTTTAAAAAGCACATTTTTTTTAAAGATGTTTTTAAAGATTGATGTTAAATGCAAATATAGTAGAACTGACCCCCATCTCCCTTCTGCAACTGTGCCCTGCAACTTGTATGTGAATCACTGGGAACTATTTTACTCCTTTATTGGCACATGTCATACATGTTATGTCAGATACTATTTATTGTGCACCTAACAATAATATTGGAATTCATCAGAAAAGGCAATCTTGAACTGAAAATTGTCATTCATAGTGAGTGTCTACTCATAGAACTACAAAATCTGACCATTTAAAGCTATACAGTATATTACAAATGTTTGAGAAAAGTAATGATTGCGGCTTGCTAAATACATTTGTTTTTCAGATAGCAGTCTATTGAACTGCACGGGCATTATATAAAGCAGTTATTTATATTCCATTGGGTAGTGGAGATTATTATTATTATTACACATATTTATAAAGCACAAAAAGTGGTTCAGTGCTGTACAATAAGATGCAGACCTTATAATCCATAAGGGATATAGTGAAAAAAATACTTGCATGAACAGCAATTCACATAGGTATCCATAAATAATATATCAATAATATACAGCAGTTGGTATGTTCTCAAAGTGCTGAGCTTCTAATATGGAAATATTTGTGCTGGCTTTTGTATTTGCTGTCACTTTCCACTATGAATTATCACATATATCTTGCATGGTATTGTAACACCTATTTCAGCTCAATAGCTGCCTTCCCGGACTAGTACCAGTAGAACATGGGTTACACTGTACTCTCTTACCCAGAATGGGCCTTCGCTAAGTGGAAGAGGAAGGTGAGGGTGTTGTGCAACTACACCTCTCTTGCTGCTATGCAGAAAAATGAAAACAGAGGGCGCCAGAGGTTCTTGCAAATAACAAAATGATAAGTGTTTATTGAACATCCACAGGGTTTACTCACAATACAGCTTCAGAGGCCATTGGTACATGCAACATATACCGAGTGTATATTCAGACTCACACTCTCCTGCGGGCAGACTGGCAGGAATCTCCCTTCACCTCTGCGACACACCCTGTAGTGGATCCCTCAGGGAATTCTCTCTCCTGATTCCCTATTCACTTGGATCCCTACACTACAGGCAATGTGGCCTGGGAGAACTATCTCCAGAAAAACTGCAAATCCTATGCAGGAGCTCATGCTGCTCATTTTAGCTCAACCCTAACTGCCTTACACTCCTAGAGTGTACTATAAAGGGAGCTACACCTGCCTCTATCTAATGCCTCATTCACGGGGCCCTGTTCCCCGACTTCACTGGGCCTGGGCCCATGCCCTGGGCTCTCAGCACACATCCACCTTGTCCCTAAGGTGGAAGCAAACAACAGGAAGGTGCCACTCCTCTCCCAACACTATACCAAAGTCAGGCAGGATGTGGTCACTATACCTTCTAACCAATAGCACACATGTTAATGAACTCACTTAGATACATTCCCTTCTGCCCAGCAACTAAGGGAACTGAACCTGTAGGGATTTAAAGCCATAGGGGCCATTTAACCCTATGGGTCCCTACAGTATCTTGCCTGTTAAGCAAAGGATAGCTTACAAAATCCTTCTGCTAACATTCAAAGCCCTTCACTCCTCTGCTCCTCACTACATTTCTTCACTGGTCTCCCTGCATGTTCCTGGTCGTCTCCGCCGCTTCTCTCAGAGCCTCCGTCTTTTTACACCATCCACACCCACTGCGCTCTCTCGTCTTAAACCTTTCTATCTCGCTGCTCCTTACCTCTGCAACTCTATCCCTGAATCCCTCCTTAGGGAAAACTCACCCACTCTCTTTAAGAAAAAGCACAGCTGTTACCTTCTGCAGCACTAAAACACTATTTTGCCCAGTCCTGCGCTTAAGGGCAAATGCCCATACCTGATGCACTCTTACCTTCCAATTTGTGCCTGTATGTTACCCAACCACTTAGATTGTACATTTAGCAATCCAACTCCTTTCACTGGTCGTAATCAAGTTTTTGACCCAACTAACTATCTGGTTTCTAGTAAACTAGATAATAGTTTAAAAAACAAATAGGAGAGCTGCATCAAAAGAAATTCAAATAGACACATTGCATAACACACCTGTAACGTTAAGCAGAAATGCAATAGAAACTCAAAGTGAATCATCTAAGAATAAATTCCAAATCAGAGCAAGTTAGATGTCATGCTTACTTTGTCATGCTCAGGTTGAATTATTAAATTATTACTGGCTGCATAATATTTTACTGAAAATGCTAACCATTGTTCAAGTACTTTCAGTGGTTGTCTGCCAGAAATTTTCCACATTATTTTCAACAGTGTTTAAACATCTAGTTTAAAGGAAAACTATACCTCCAGAATGAATACTTAACCAACAGCTTGGTTATACTGTATTAAGTAGCCTATTAAAGAAACTAGAATACATATATTAATACATGTTGCTCTTGGAACCACCATTTTGTGATGCTCTAAGTGCTACCTTAGAGAACACCTGACAGGAAATAATGCAGCTCTAACTGTAACAGGAAGAAGTGTGGGAGCAAAAGGCAGAACTCTGTCCATAAGTGGCCTAGCACATATGTATGCCTTGGCTTGTTTGTGTGAACCATGAATCATTTGATCCCAGGGGGGCAGCCCTTACTACTTAAAGGGGTTGTTCACCTTTGAGTTAACTTTTAGTATGAGTTAGAGAGTAATATTCTGAGATAATTTTCAATTGGTCTTCATTTTTTATTATTCATATTTTTTTTAAGAATTTCAATTCAGCAGCTCTCCCATTTGGGGAGTTTTAGTAGCTATTTGGTTGCTAGGATGCAACTTGCCTTAGCAACCAGGGTGTTGTTTGAATGACTAATAAATGAATAGGAGATTAACTTAATAGAAAAATAAGTAGCAATAACAATTAAACTGTAGTTTCACAGAGCAATAGTTTCTTGGCTGCAGGGGTCAGTGATGTAGAAGTAGAAGGCAACTAATTCAGAAACTATAAATAATACAGTAAATAATGAAAAGTTGCTCAGCATTGGCCATTCTATAACATACTAAAAGTTAACTTTCCCATGGCGATAGGGGCACTTGCACATGACACAAGAGAAGGTAGGCTGGTTGCGGTAATGCAAGGAGCGACATGAACATGGTAAGTGGATTCATATACCTTTAAACAATGACACTGCATTACACAACAACTGCATCTGTTTCTGTGCCAAAACTAATGCATTTTTGAAGCCCCTCCCCATAGTCTTCTTGGTGCCTCCACCAACTCTAAATATGCCCACTAAGTAATTACACATGTAGGGATCCCAAAGATTTGGGCCCCTTAGGTGGGTTCCCCTTTAGACAGACACCAGACGGTGGCCTTATGGGTTATGGACACCTAAAGGTGGTCCTGGTCGCTTATGTGTGAAAAGAGAGTTTCCCTGTTATTCAGCAGAAACCACTAGGTGGCAGTGTGCTGCAATATAAAAAGGGATGACACCCATTTTGTGCAAGGTTTTAGTCCTGGAACCTCCCTCTGTGAAGAGGTTAGCTACAGGATCGAGTTCTAGCTTAGGAGTTTATATTATAGTTCGCTCTAGGAGTGACAGACAGGAATATCTAGAAAGGGCAGAGGGAAGCCCCACCAGGAGGTAGCAAGGTTAATACCTCCCAGCATTCATCGCCAGAGTTCAGGGTAACTAAGTGGTCTCAGGGATAGTTTCAGTTTAACCTGTCCCTACCCTGGGTGGAGGCATGCCAAGTAACAGCAATATTATACCTGACCCCCATAGTAAGTGGGGACACAGGGGACACAGGATTGGTGCCTCCACCAATCCAACTATACCCACATAATAACACAGTTATGGGCAGAACATAGCAAAATGTTATATATTTTAATTTTAGTTAAAAATTGTGGATGAATAAGCTACAGTTTGGATTTCTGTATTCTTATGGCAAAAGCACAATAATGCATTCTGGGAAATGCATATAACGTTTTTTCCAGATTCAGAATTAGTAACACATAGGCAGAATTGCTAAAGGCGTACTCTTCCATGCTGGAAAGACATTTCTAGAGAAAATTTTCCATGGGAAAAGCTGCTTGGAGGACTGAAAAAGCCTACTGATTTCTGGAGAAGACTAATAGAAAACCTGCCAGGGGATCTAAACCACAATTGTTTGGAAAGATCTGACAAGGATGTTTCCTGCATGTGGCTTACAGATTGACACATAGGCAAAACAAATTCTAAACATAAAACCACACCAGCCACTTATTGCAACATATTTCTGGCAACAAGAAACAGGCACTCAATGCCCCTTATGAAGCAAACAACAATATTGGTCCTTATTGCATGCAAATAATAAATGTCAGTTTTTGTGTTTTAATATGGCTAAAATTCTTGTTGCACTTTCATCATTTGCAGTGCTTTGTCCTTTGTTTACAGCCAGTGCCAGGCTAAGCTGACTAGGAACCCTAGGCAACCCCTGCCATGATCTTTATTAGCTCGCCCATTTTCTTGTGCTTGTTCATTTGCCTGCGTGTGCTCATTGTTTGCTCACGCTTGTCAGTTTGAGGTATGTGAATAAAGTGTGTAAACAAGCGCTGTTACAAGAGGCCTAACTATGGGTAGGCAGCAAATGAGGTATATGCCTAGCGCCCCCACCATTACACCCTAGGCTTGTGCCTCTCCTCCCTACCCCTAGTTTCAGTCCTGTTTTCAATTGATTGCAATAAATGCAAGTGAGTCCAGGAGGTCACTCACCTGTTTTGCAATGATTTTGCCCAAACTCCTCGAGGTAGGATAAACCAGCAACTGAGTTTGATTTTGCTTAACACTAAACTACTACTAATATTATTAGGACTAAATCAAATTGTTAAATGGCTTTTTGTAAGTACAGTAATTTACATCAAACATTTAACAAATGATACAAGCTTCAATTCAGTTCAAAAGGGGTTAGGTTATATGCTTTTACAATTGGCACTTATGTTGCATCTCCTCTTGAAACTTTAAACTTTACCACAATCTAGTCTGTGACCTCATAAAATTTGCTACAATGCCTTAATTTAATGTGAGCGCTGTTCCTGTTAGTATTCAAGATCATTCTACATGGTGATGTCTAGCCAGACATTGAGAGTGCAAGAGCATTACTAAACTTTTAAATAAAAGTATTTTCCAGGAACACCTGCACCTGCGCAGCTCTGATGAATGGTGCCCAAGTGCATTCCTAAAAAAAACAGTGGAAATACCATCAGCATGGACAAAGTGGCAGTAGTTCTAAGGATCCACTTTTGAGTTGCATCAGACTGCACCTAGTGAATCTTATACTAATGGCATAATTAACACCAAGTGCATTGGCATGCTGCAAGTGAAGCCATCCTCACACTGAAACTGCAATGGATCAAATTACACTGCATTGTGAATAAAAAAACAAGCAATTTGCACTCATAAATTGCACTTTACACCATGTGCCCTATTTGTTATTTCTCACAGACACACCACCACTCAGTTACAATCTAGAACATACAGAGGAGTAATCAGAATCATTAGATTTAAAGACAATTTACTTTAGCTGGTAGGCAGTGTAGGATATTCACTTGATGCTGTTGCAGGTAGCACTTAACCTAAAGCTCACATACTAAGCCACATAATAAATCTTTTACCATGCAAACTGAATTTACCTTTGTGTTTTTCAGTTGTAGATTCACTTGCGGTTTTAGTTTGACTGTTGAAATATGTAAGATTCAAAAATCCTGTGAATAAGAAAACATTTCAGTCATCAATAAGGAATTAAATAGAGCCCTAAACATACATTACTACACAATTGTTATTTAATTGTGCACCTGAAAAGTGTCTGGTTCAAAGTTATTTAACTACAAATAAGTATTTCATTAATGTCCACTATCACTCTTTGTGCAATCATTGTAAAGGGACATGTATATCCAAATAATAAACATTATTTTTACATTTAAGGTTTCTATTTGCCCAATGAGCTCCTACAAATAAACAGATATACACTATATTCAAGCCCCTGAAGCAAACACAAAATTTGAACCAGTGAAGGATAACAGTATTTTATTTCTAAAGTTATAGAAAATCCAGTAGATCTGGTGTTAATGGATATCAGATAGAGTTTGTGCATGTGTATTTCAGGTCAACTGACTACAAAAATCAAATAATTTTTGTTGAAGTGAGATATTAGAAATGTAGTTTAATTTTTTTTCCTTGACAGTATGGAAAGTCTTAATTAGTCAAAAAATTAAAACTGCTGGAAAATCACCAGGGCACCCACTTTAATTTTAAAGATGTTTACAATTTTGTATTAATTGATTACATTTACACTGCATCTTGGATAGTTATAAATGATGGTGCCTCTTTAATGATAGTAAAAAAGATATGCATCAGAAGGTCCTGTTCAATGTTCCTTGCATGATGCAGTTGTCTACGCAAAGGATTACATTACACAACATGATCCAGTAAATGCATTGGAACTGTTGAAGGGGTTTCCTTCTGCTCATTTGTTTCCAGTTATATTAATAAAACTCCAGTGAAAATCAGCAGCACTTACCTTGCTTGATCACAGTTACAGGAATTAATGCTTTTGTATCTTCTGAGGCCATCTGCAAACAGTACAAAGGTAATTTAGGAATTAAATGTAACAATAATATAGTTTATGCAACATATACCCACATACTGTATATATATATAGGCAAATTCATTTACCCTTGAAAATAATTGCCCACCATTGTCACTCTTACTCAACTCGCTTAAACTCCTCAGTTTAAACACACTCTAAAAGCAGATTTCTGTGTTAGTGATTTGCAAAAATTGTGTTAAAAAAAATCTCAATTACCAGTCATTACCAGTGCAATCTTGGGTTTGCCACAATTGTGTTTTTTTTTTGCTTTAAAAATCTCACCATCTCTAAAACCTAACGAGATGCCATAGAAGTCAATGGAAGTGTATGATTTTTTTGCCCAGTAGTGTTTTTTCCTGTGATCGAAATTCAGATATTCATGATTTTTCTTAAATATGGCATTTTTAGAAAAAGAATTGGTTGTAGAAACAAAAATAAACTTGGAAAGAAACTTGGACATGTTTAGTACCTATAACAGTGATTTAAATGCTGCTGCTAAGCTCCAATTACTTCCCTTTTACTTGAATGAGAAGCTTTTCAGATTGCGTGGCTTATACTACTATTGCTCATTGAACTGTGGTCCCTACTCAAGTATATCAGATGTTTGATTTTAAAAAGGTGACCAGTAAGTGCTGCTATATTTCTTGTATAGACATTTAATGAGAATGTATGGCAAGGAACTGGTTTCTACCATGTACCCTAGTTTCCTTTTTATGAACATGCAAGGAAGTTACTTGGCTCCTAATGAAACTGACCTTAGTGTGTTAAGTGAATGTAAGTAAGCTCAACTGGGACAAGGACTGGTGTAAACAGGTTGATGCTATATAAATAATACAGGCATAGGATGTATTTTTATAGAGTACTTTGGATGGGGGTTGTCCAGATTTAGGATCTTTCAGTAATTTGGATCACCACTGTGCATTAAAAACTCCTTCTGCTGCACATAGAGAGCCAGGCTGCTTAGAGGTGGCTTGTTAGTAATTGGATTATTTCAGAAAAAGTACAGAATTGTTTATTCATTATATTTAAAAGAAAGTTTCCTATTTCCATGAGATAAAGCTCATATTAAATTTTCGTTTTTGTAACAGTTCCTCTTCAGCTATTAAACAAAAGAACTAAGAGCAGCAGCACAAGAAGGCAAACAGAAGATCTGTGTTGAAGCATAGAACTAACTTGCAAATGAAAACCATTAATGCAATTTGTGTTTGCAGTGAACAGTAGAACTGCACACTGCTTTCTTTATACAACAACCACACAGAGATATGATCATGGGTGTTTGTTTTTGGCAGATAAATATGAAGCCAATATCATTCATTTTTTCTGTAAGTCAAAAGCGGATTGTATTCCCCCACCCACATAAGCAACATCCACAATAGCAAAGTAATGTGCAGGATTAATTATGTATACTTCTAACACAATCTATTTATTTTACATGTCTATTTCCATAACTGAAACTGTATCCTAACATCACTCACTGTAGATCTTATTTTTAAGAACCAAGAAAGGAGACGTGGTGCTTTCCAGCACTTAGTAATACAAGGAGTCAGGCTCAGGGATCAAAGCTAGGTTATTCTGGGCAAGGCATTTAATCCTTTTGTGCCCTTATTTTACCTTGCTCTATCTAAGTAATTTTAGCGCCACACCCTGTACCACTGTAAAACTTTCATGCAGGCTGGAAAGAAACAAGTTTTGTATAGAGCAATGTCTCAAAAGGGCATAGTTTATAATCATTACACTTAAATATTAGTAACTGAAAATGGATTTAATGCAGGACAGCAGAGTGATTGGCACTAAGCAGTCTCAAAATTACATGGGCATTTGGGTCTTCTTCTGTTGCTGCAAACATTTTTATAGCTGCTTGACAAAAAACATTGAAAATGGTCCACAGCCATCATGTGTTCTTATTAGTTGTAGGGACAGTCAAGAGAGCAATAGTGCACAATATAGGAATATCACATTATCATTATATCACTTCACACATTAGGGCTGATTCACTAAAGTGCGTTAAAATGTGCGTTATTTATAGCATGCGTTTTTATCGCGTCTTAACGCACGATTCACTAAAAGCATACTTGCGTTAATTTACGCGCGATACTGCATGCGTTATTTTAGTCGCGAAGACTATTTTTGTGTGGTATTTGACGGTACATGCACTAATCAACGCACTGCGTATAAATAGTTGCCATGTTAGCTATTGACGGAACGCGCGCTAATCAATGCCCCACGTATAAATAGTCACTACATAAAAATAGTAGCCGCATATAAATAGTCGCCGCATATAGTTGTGCGAATAAACGCACGCCATATTAGCCATACATGCCAATACTTGCGGAAAATGACTGTACTGAAAATGACCATTTCCCTGCAAACTGGAGGCAAAATCACTCTAGGGCCAACACATACTTGAATAAATAACACTGCAAAGTCCATATTGTGTTGCTGTACTGTACTTTTCTATAATTACCACCTGCCTCAAGTAGGTGTTAATTTTTGCATAGACTAATGTGATATTTAGCGCGTCTAAGTGTTTGTGAATCATGCGTTAGTGTTATTTCGGCGTGCGACTTAACACGCGGTAATACTGTAATACTGTACTGTAATTTTCGCACAGTTTTTACACAGTTTTCAAGCAACAAAATGAAAAAGTCACGGTTTTCATGTTTTTCAATGTCTTTTTTCTGTTTTTCTGTGCTTCTTCAGTTTAGATCTTTTGATAAATGACTGACATTTGTGGAAATTATTTTAGTTGTGGTTTAAAAAACTATAAAACCACAAAAATCTAAATGTTAATAAATGCCCCCCTAAGTCTATGGCGATGGTAACATAAATCATGCAATTGATATGCTTTCATTTTTAAAGCTGTAAAACTTTTAGTACAATGTTCATCCATTGATGGCCCCGCAGTGGCATTTTGAAGAAATGAAGCAAGAACTGTTTCCCTTCTGAGGAAAACTGGAGACAGCTCCAGACAGGGTTATTTGCCAAAAGGTCCTATTTATTTGATAAAATGTAAATACATGCTGTGGCCTCTTTTTACCCATTTCCGGCTCCTGGTGTTTTATTAATGTATGTAACAATGGGGTTCAGAGGGATGGCTGAAGGCAAAGGGCAATTGAGGAGTCCCCTTGTCATGTGTAAGTGCTATATAAATAACAGAAAATAAATAATAAATGTACTCATGTATGTAATTGTAATAGCTTAGGGTATATTGCAGCATAAACATTTTTCTCTCCCTTTATTAAAATATGCAGTGTCTAGCGATTAAATTCAAGATAGTGCTAACTGCTTTTAATATACAAAAAAATAGTTGAGTTACATAAGCTTTCAGTGCATTAAAATTTAATTTAACATAACATAAATGTAGTGCAGAAGGTGGATAGAATGGTTCTATAGTAATGATACAGTTCCTCATAGGTTTACTAATTTACAATAGTTAGTAAGGAACATTGATTATTTAATCATTGAGGTAGTGGTGGGATTGGGGGTGATACAATTTGGGTGACGGTCACACATTCAGCCTTCTTTTCTGGCTGACATAGACAATTTAAACTCCTTGCACATAGTGCTCTTGATAAAATCAGACCAAGGACCTCAGCACTGCAATTTAGTCTACCCACTGTGTCACCATGTTTCTGTGTGGGGTTCTGGGTGCTTAGGTATTGGGCCTGGCAGGAGAGTAAATGGGACTTTTAACAGTGAGTACTAGGTCAGTTTAAGGGTTAAGTGTAAGGGTTACTGATGGGTCAGGCACCCAAATATTACTGAAAAAGTAGGGGCATGGAATTTGCAGTGACAGTTTTGGTGTCTATTTAACAAATACATGAGACTGCACATTATATTCTATGGCATTTTCCACTATGACAAAACTCATTCCGAAAATGAGAGTCAAATGTACCCTTTATTTAGGGGCAGTTTGCAGTTCATTTATAGTTTTTTAGCCACTTGTTGTGGTGTTATGATGCTGGACATTAAAAAAAAATATGCATGTGTTTAAAGCTAAAGCATTACTGACAGCTGGGTAGCCATTTTTTACTGTTTGTTATGAAAACTCAGCCAGAAGAACTTGGCAGTGATCCTGCTTTGCTTCACTTCTATTCCTTCTAAGATGTCAAAATGCTTGGCTTAATTTACTACTTTATCCCATAAGCAACTTATGAGTCAGTGTTGTAATCTAGCAATAAACACACACTTATGGAGATCTAAAGGGATTGCAGAAGGAAGAATACATTTCTCAACAAATATACAAACATCCTTTCTTTAAAAAAGTGATACAAAAACTAAAACCTCAATATCTGAAAGGGCCTAAAGTTTGAAATGTATTTTTATATTATACATTTTACAAAATAGGTGTGGACATAAAAATTATGTACATGTTCCATATGCACATTGAAATGCAAAATATGGAAAACATTGAAACAATGTTTGCAGTAAAAATAAATAAAAATACAAAGTAATGCTTCCAAAACCTAAGTAAAACTCTGTTTTCAATCAATCAATGTTTTGTACTATTTATTGAGGTATGGCAAGATATCTCATACCCTTTATCTCTTAAAACATACTGTACACTACCTTACACTCTTATAAATGCAAAAGTACTTGCAACAATACATTGCCAATACAGCTTGTCCACAAAGTTAAAGTGTTAATTTAAATGCAAAGTACAAAGCATCTGGTTGAAATTCTGTCCTGGTATTATTATTGGCCCTACAGAGGTGTTATTTCCAGGGTTTCCCTAAACCAGTGATCCCCAACCAGTGACCAACCCCTTGAATGTTGCTCCCAGTGGCCTCAAAGCAGGTTTTATTTTTTAATTCCTGGCTTGCATTGGCTGCATAAAAACTAAGTGTATTACCAAACAGAGCCTCCTGTAGGCTGCCAGTCCATATAGAGGCTATCAAATAGTCTGCAGGTGACCAGCAAATAAAAGAGCTGTGGGATTACACAGCATTGATGATAGGTGATTAGCGGGTGATTGAGTTGGGGACTCAGAGATAGGGGTTCACTCTCAGAGCAGGGCACAGAGCAGAAAGGCTGCCTGCCTATGTTAGGAACTCACAGAGGAGCTGGGGTGCTATCTGCCACTGCAAGGAGCAGATGGAGCCGTGACCAAGTGAGGAGTCCCCCAGAGAAGTATTAAATACCCAAGTGAAGGGTCACCCAGAGAAAGGTCTCTCAGAGCAGGGCACAGGGCAGGAAGGCTGTCTGCCTGTGTGAGGAAATCCCAGAGGGGCTGGCGGTGCTGCCTGTCACTTTTAGGAGCAGAGGGAGCCTTGGCCACGTGTATGAGTACCAGAAAAACAAGGCATAGAGAGAACCCAAAGTGTGCCAGAAGCTGGTGAGCTGGTATCCTAGGAGGGGAGAGACAGTAGGGCTGACTGAGTATCCCAAGTGTTCATGAGTGTGAGAGTAACCGTGAATGTGAGAAAGTCATTGGGCATGGTGAGAAGCCCTGGTTATTCCAGAGTGTGAGAGTTACCCTGGAAGCAGAGAGCCTAGAAAAAGGGACAAATCATAAGCATGTTAATGAACTGTTTGCTGATGAACTGTGAACTGTTATGTTTATGTTGGGAGGAGTTTGCACAAAACACGTCAGTTAATAGAGCTTCTCCAGGAGAATCCTGCATTGAAATCCGTTTTTCAAAAAAACTGAAATTTCACATGTTACTAGCCATATTCTTCATTTCTCAGTGTGCCACAATCATGTGACCTGTGCTCTGATAACCTTCAGTCACACTTTACTGCTGAGCTGCAAGTTGGAGTGATATTACCCCCCTCCCAGCAGCCGATCAGAAGAACAATGGGAAGGTAGCAAGATAGCAGCTCCCAGTTGATACCAGAATTGCAGAAATTCAAGTCTGGTTTGTGACTCATCCAGGTACATGGGAGTAAGAGAAACAATGGGTTACCTGAAAGCAGATGGCTGCCTACACACCAATATTACAACTAAAAAAATACATTTGTTGGTTCAAGAATACAATTTTAAATGGTAGAGTGAATTATTTGCTATGTAATTTAGAAATAGAAAGTATACCATAAAAATCATGACAGTATCCCTTTAAGATTATGTTAAGAACTTGAATTATCCATGTTAGTTTACTTCTCTATATCTGGTGTCCTATGCACATAGTGATTTAATATTAATGCTGCTAAAGGCCCCACAACAGGGGCCTGATTATTAATCTAATGCATGTGGGGTCATTACTGTGGGGTCTATCCAATGCAGACATAAAGTTATCAATCTCGAATAAGCCCTGTAGCATCTGGATTTTTTACATACCGAGGGATAGGGTTACTAGGATATGCCTTTAAAATTTGAGACCTATAAAATATGTTCAATGCATGACTGATTGTTAATTATTTCAGTAGAATACAAACAGAGGCCCTTGCAGTTTCCAGCATGCATCTGAACATAACAATCTATGCCCCATCTGGCCCTGGTGCCTTGTTCAGATTTATTTTTAGTAAGCCTTTATGCACCATGTCCTGTGTAAAACCACTGACTAGACTGAGCTGAGCCACTATTAGGTGGGTCTTGGAATCTTTACTTCTCTATTGTATACACTGAAGAAAAGAACTAATTTAACACATTTACCATTTCTGTATCTGTTATAGCCATACTGTTACTATAGTTTAAAGGAGCCACACTTTTAACCTGCATCTTTATACTATGCTCTCTTCAATGCTCTCCATTTTTTATCTTTGCCTTCCGGGTTGCTGTTTTACAACATTTGTTATAATGTTTATATTCATTAAATGCAGCTTGTGTCTCCTCTGACTTGTAGTTTTTAAATGCTTTCCTTTGTCCAAAGGCACATATGCACAAATATGCAAATCCCAGGGCCTAAGAAGGCAAACCTGCTACTATTGACTGAGGTTAGTGTGTGTATGGGTTGGAAGAGTGAATGGAATTCTGTTAAAAAATAAATGTTACTTTATTCTACACAAATGTGCTGTGTTGGGGGTCACAAGACACTGCTACAGTTTAGGTTGATAAAGGAAATATTTTACATATTACAGTCTTACAGTCTTCAAAACAAAATGATATTAATGTCATGGGTGTAAATTCTATTTGTTGGCATAAATTTAGATGGAAAAATCAAAACAGTAAACTAAGCAATGTTAAATATCTGGATCAGCTGACAAAAGCTATATAGATGTAATGAGTAAATTATGGTTATCATTTTGTTCCATAATAATATACAGTATGGTATCCCTTGTCTGAAAGTCTACAAATTATAGGAAGGCTATCTCCCATAGAGTCCATTTTAGGCAAATAATTCTAGCTTTTAAAATAAATTTCCTTTTGCATGAATCCATATTGGGGACGTAACAAACCAATTGGGTTTATTTAATTTTGGAATCATTTTTAGGACCCTTAAGATATGGTGATCCACATAAATATCAAGCAGCCCCAGGTCCCAAGCATTCCAGATAACAGATGACATTGGTATAACTAAATACATTGCTAAATATATTTAAAGGGAGTGTCATAAGAAATTGGATGTAGTCAACCGCCTACCCAAATGCCATATTTATACAGAACTTAACTATATGGCACGTGTACAGAGAAGACTTCATCCCTTTAATTTTACACAGAACCAAAGGAAATTGTCTCTAAAGAATGATACAATATGCCAATAGAAACAGTACAATTCAAAAATTCAGTACATTCAAAAGTATTTTGAGAAGATGTTCTAGTGGCAAAGGGAGGTATATCTAATGCTTAGTAACTAGTAATTAGTGGCGAATTTTAAAAAAAAGTTTACAACATACCTGTAGGATGGCTTTTGAAATCTTATTAGTACTTTGGATTTGTCCATTATCCTTACTCTTAGCTGCTGCAACAAAATAGATACAGTGGAAGTCAGTGTTTCTTAACCTTTCTTATAGCACCTAGATTAAGTTTAAAAGTAAGGATTATGACCCAAAAATTGATTATGAGCTATCTTTTAATTACAATTACCATATTTCATTGTAACAATATAATATTAGGGCTTGTGTTAAGCAGCATATTTGTCTAGTGTTAGGCAAAAAAAATATGGTTTTTGGTTATTTTTTGAGCTAATCAGGGCAAACAGGGAAATTAAAGCTACTGTTTAGCCCTTATAAAGATAAGTTGAAGTTATCCAGGGGGTTATATAAGCACTGTTTATTTTATTAGCTACCTCGCAAAGACCAAACATGGATGAGCGTCAATTTCACTGTTTTCCCTGTTTAGCAAAAACCATACATTTTTGGGATTAAAGCTATAGAAAAAAAAGTATGTTCAGCGCCAATCATTTTTAATAAACTTATGATGAACAAGGGACCTACTGCCCCTTTAAATGGCATCTACCTAAACAGCATTGGGGACCCAATGTTATCCCCAATACTAGAAGCAGAGGTTTTTATAAACCATATCGTTTTTCAGACACCAACTGTGGGTCCCCCAGTATAATTTTCATATGAAAACTGAAAATGGTGATTATGAAAGCACAAGGAAGCACTGGAAGCAAACACAGTAATATTAACAGATGATTAGAAAAGTCAGGGACACTTCTAATACACTTTTAATACAGTCAGCGTGGCGATTCTACCTTTGTAATCTAGAAGCAACCCTGATTTTTCACTTTCATGTGTAGCACAGAGGCATAGAGTAGGATAATAAACTTTAAACTTAGTTGTATGGAACAAACACTGGGTTGTTAAGTATAAAAACACATATTTTGTTTTACAAAATACCACAGAAAATAAAAATTTAGCACACAGTTAAAAATGATGGCTGATTTTTATTGGACATTTATGTTCTATAGTACTTTAAAGCAGGCATATAATTATTCATTTGATTTTGTGCTTGTGGATAAATAATAACAATTTAGAAAGCATTTAGGCTTCTATGAGATGTGATGCCTTTAGGAAAGGTTGGCAAACAGCCATTAATATAAACCAGCTGCACAATGTAAATGCCAGACTATTTGCTTTAATTGCTAAATTCACTCTTAATTTATCACTAGTTTGTTTTAGAGACGCTGCATTATTTGCAGACCTTTCTTACAGCCTGTGCATCTTCTACCCATTTAAAAGACACAAGAGGACAAAAAATATCAGGAATAAAAAAGACATCTACTGTAAAAAAAAACCCATGTTACTTTGTTATTAATGTATCAAGTTTTCCTAATATAACAGTTGTTGGAACCTTCTGCTTATGTGGCATACAATAGAAATATGAAACAGATATACAGCTGTTTTTCTACTTACGGATTGTCTTGTGATTATATAACTTGCTCCAGATTCCATTTTCTGTGTTATCCTTCACGCCAAATTCATACATAGTACTTGGCTTTAGGCTGTCAATAACAATTTCAGTTGTTGGGCAGAGTTGGTACATCCAGTCTTTATTTTTTTCTCTGTAGCGAACTGTATAAAATCTGCATGAGAATTGTTGGAAAAAAATTTAGCGCGTATATAAATAACTTTTTTTCTGTGTTTTATTATATGTGAGGTGTTAAGCACTAAACAGCAGGAAGACTAACACAATTTAGTCCTGGCTAAGACAAAGGGCTTATACACACTTCTTCAATGGAGTATCAACCCTATATTTACTATAGTAAATAAGTTCTTGTGTCCACCTGAGGCAGCCTTCCTGATGACCCCACCCCAAGTGATTATCTTTTATGGTTCAAAAACTGGAATTTCGGCTCTCAAAGTAGAGCCAACTTTTCCCTCAAACCACAGCCCCCCTCAACTGCCCACCCTCCCTGCTCCCACCCCACACAGTAAATACTGTTCAAACATGATCCTACTTGAGAATCTGTCATAAACATGCAGAGCTGCACATTGGAAACACATGGCCATCCTCTGCCTTTTCATATCGTCTTCATTCACTCTGCTTACAGGCAGCCTTCAAGGACATGCTTCTGCAGGCTCCCTTTAAGCAGAATGACTAAGGAGGATCTGAAAAGGCAGAAGATGGCACCTGTGAATCCACTGCGCATATCTGCATGTTTATGACAGATTTACAAGTAGGAACACTTTTGAATGGAATATACTGTGTGGAGAGGTAGCAAGAAGGAAGTCCAGTTGAAGGGGGGCTGGGATTTATGGGGGGTTTAGTTCTCCTTAAAAGTTATCAAGGATGGTTTTTTACTCTCCAAGGTAAACTGCTGCACACTGCTACTTAAGGCCGATGTCTTATATAAAATGCCTTGTGACTGCGCACATAGAAGTGACTGTAATTTTAACAACTGCTGCATCTGGATAACTGCATGTAGAAATCTGCTGCAACTGTCACAAAGGAAGGTCATTTGAAGAAAAAAAAAATGACAGTGCAATTTTTCTTTCTAACCTTAACAAGGATTCATATGATAATGAAACTGACAGGCATAATTAGTAATGATGTGCAAATGGCTTTACTGTAAGAAAAAAAGCCAAAGTGGTTGCTTCTTGTTTCCTAAAACCATCTTTCAGTGATTAGGAAAGAGATAACATTTCAAGATGAAAGTGAGGATCACATGTAAAACAGATGAGATATCTGGAAAATAGCACTAATACCACAAAGCACGCTTTATGTTAATAATAACAGTGCTCTGGAACTAAGAGTAACTCATTCACATAGGACTATGACATCTACTTGCTGTCCATTAGGTACAAATGATAAGTTACACAGTGTCCAGACATAGCCAGTATTGAGTAAAAGGTATAAACACTTATAAACATGTTAATTCAGTGAACACCCTTATTACTCTTGAAGGCAACAGTCTCTCAAAATCCTTATCCAACTGTGTAAGGAATGCTTTAGGGTATCTGGTTGCTAAAGGGGCAGCAAAACTACTTCTTGTGTTCGACTGGAATGTCACTAGAGCACCACAAAAAGTGCCTATAGCACCAGAAAAGTGTCACCCCTGACTCTTGGGTCCTGGAAATACAGTAGCACTGCAAAATACTGTTAGTATCTCTTTAATTCTTTAATTCTCATTAGTGTATCTTAGATGACATCACCACAA
This sequence comes from Xenopus tropicalis, assembly GCF_000004195.4. NCBI lineage: Eukaryota > Metazoa > Chordata > Amphibia > Anura > Pipidae > Xenopus > Xenopus tropicalis. Next base: position 105,451,699 of record NC_030678.2, on the reverse strand, counting down.
AGAAGAAGTAAACCTTTTTTTTCTATCTTAAAAATGACTCTAAACAACCCCCAGAATAACATACCTTAGTCCCTGCATTCAGTCTGATCTGGTTTCTCACTTATAAATTGGAATATTCAGCTCCATTCCTCTACTTCCTGGTACAGTGTGAAGCCCTGCCCCCTCTTCCTGTTCAACTCTACTAATCTGGGAGAGCCTTCTGTGCATGCCTGACAGAGAAGAAGCTTTCTAGGAACGCACAGTGAGTCAAGCAGTTGACACCAGATCAGCCTGAATGCAGGGACTAAGGTATGTTATTCTGGGGGGTTGTTTAGAGTCATTTTAAAGCTAGAAAAAGGTTTACTTCTTCTTTAATGACAAACAATGATATATAATCTAGACTACTGGAAATTGTGAAAACTATAAAACATTACAGAACTTCTTACTTACACAGACAGGCATATGCCAAGGTATCATACAATAGACTTAGACAAAAACGCCTGTGAAGTAGAGGTCAATAATAACATTAAACATTTTTACTTGACCTTTTTAAAACAAAAAGTTTTGCAAAAAAGTTTCATGAAACTATTCGCCAATGGCGAAATGCGGAAATTCGCTGCAAATCCATGCCTGGTGAAAAAAAACTACTTGTGTGCCCAGATAAAGGCCTTTTATTTTAACTGATTGCTGTTCTTTGGAGATACATTATGCTTCCAACTTAAGAGAGAATGACTTTTCCTCTGCAGTTATAGCATGGTCCTGTCACATAGCAGTCTAATGACTGCAGCTACAGCTACAGCTAAGCAGGATAGGCACATACTTTATCTTCCAGTGTGGGGATGTGCCACTAGAGGATGTCTAACTGGTCTGGGAAAATGTAGAATGGCATGGGTAGCTTGGGGTCCAACAGGGTTTTATCTATGGACTGACTGGGGTGGGGTATGATGGGGTTTGTATTAAGCAGGTAAATCGTCCTCCAAAGTCTAAAAAAGTTCAGAATTAAATAACCTACTCTAGGTAGTTGTTGCTGTATTTTCTTTAAAGCATATTAGTCTGATGAGAAGCTGAGCATTAAGTGTGATCATCAATGTTAAGTGACATCAGCGTGTTGGTTTATTGAGAACTGATAATTGTTATGTGTTATATTTTATTTTAATAATGTACTTGCATAAATATAAATACATAAAATAGATAATGCAGGTATGGGATCTCTTATACATAAACCTGATTTTCAGAAAGTTCCAAATTACAAGAAGGACATCTCCCTTGGACTCTATATTAAGAAAATGATTAATGTTTACCATACTTGAACTTGATTCAAACTAAAAGATAATCCACATTAGTGGCAAACAGTTCTATTGGGTTTATTTAATGTTTAAAATTATTTTTTAGTTTGCAAGGTATGGTGATACAAATTTGGAAAGACTCCTTATCCGGAAAACTCCAGGTTTGATTCTTATTACCTTCACAAAATGAAAGACCAACTTTGGGGCAACTGCAAATAGCTACAATGCATGTTCATCATGCATTTATTAACAATGGTACATGCACCTATACCTGTTCTATAGAACTTGTGGCTACTACCAATACACCCACCAGCCATGGGGACCCTGGAATTACTGGCCAATAACCTGCCAATAATTGTGTAGTTATTTTAGTGACTTGTATCCACAAATGTCTGTCACAGATAAAAAAAATTTAGGATGCAACATCATATCTTAAATGCAAAACAATGTCTCAATTTTAGTATGATATCTAGGGTCACAAGTCATTTGCAGTTCCATGCGGATTGTCTCTGAACTGTGGGAGGAAGCATAAGAATTACATTTTTCCTCTGTAAATCAAATTAGTCTACCTGGACCTAAGCATGCAAACATCCCTCAGTTAGATGATATGCTGTCATCTCTTCCAGGGTTTATAATTGTGTGTTATTTTACTGGTGCAAAAAAAGATCATGCCTGGGTGCAATGCTCAAAAGAAGGCCTTATTCTTACCATGTGCTTACCGCTAAACAATTTGAAAGTCTTGGGAAGGGGTGCAACAAGAGTGTGACTACAAAATGTGTACAGAAAAAGACAAGCATCCCAATGCAGACACCCATCATAAATATGATTAGGTTATTAAAATATTGTGTGCATAAGGCTACTAAAGGCCCTGTCCTTTAAACAAAATAGGGTTTGTTTGTCTGCATATTGCAATATATTTAAGCTGGACAGCTACATCAAAAAAATGTCAGCTACCTCAAAGCTCCATGTTGTAGCTGTCATTATCCCTACTTACAGAGATCCTATTGTTGGCCAATTAAAAAGGCAACCATTTTTGAGTTTTAACAGCAAGCTCTGGGTAAAGCTTAGTCCCTGTAAAAAATATAAAATGAAGTAGTAGCATTTACTTTCAGATGAAAGTGAGTGTAGGATTGGTGAGACAATGGATTATATGAATATGTTACAGTGGAGAAACAATCCCTGTTTTGCTTAAGAGGAGGGCATTTTTATTAGTTTTATGCACAAAATGTCTTAAAGGACAATGAAAGGTTAATATAAATTAAAAGTAAGTCTAAAGGCATTCTTTTTAAGTACTTAATGCATATCTAAATTCCCAGATCCCTGCTTGCTTCTCTGAGATATGGTGCTGGCAGCCTACAGCAGTGTGAAGACTACAGTGACATCACTGAAATCTCTCTGTCCTTCCTGTAGGCTGCCAGCGGCAGCCTTCCTATTCTCTGAGCATGTATTTAACTTGATCCTGTCTCCTGTTCTGAGCTACACATGCCCACCAGCCAATCAGAAGCGGATCTGGCAGAGGGGAGTGGGGGGAGGGAATGAAACACATGTGCAGTATGAAGCAAGGAGGGAAAGGAAGGGAGAATATCTTTTTAGAGATGGCTGCCTGTTCTAGAAAATGTGAAGTAAGTGTGACTGAGTAAATATTTGATTAGGTGAGCCAAAAGTGTGGCATTTTTACTAAACAATAGGAGGAATATTGGGCAGTATGCTTTTTAAATTTTGACTTGCATTCTCCTTTAATGTCCTGCACTCATGCATATACTGATAATGGGTAAGTACAGAGGACCTCTTTTTATTATTTGTATGGTACTTAAATTGGCAGAATTCGGTTTCCAAAATTATGGGTAGCACTACACTGAAAAATAGAAAATGGACCTTAGTAACTGAACGTGCCCTAGCAGTATTCCTCTTAATAAGACAGCTCATAACATATCACATGTGATGTACTTCATGAATGACTGAAATATACCTGATCCTTTCAGGAAACAGAAATACTAGCTCCTAGCTTGCACATTAATTTAGCTACATACTGTAGCTTCCCTTTCAAAAAATGGCTGATGGTTTTTTCTTTTAAATATTTTTGTTATACTTTCCTATGGATATTAGGTTTTAACACAACTGTTTTAACACAACATCAAGGAGTTGCTAGTTTCAAAAAAGTAAAGAAATGTAGATCTAAACATAACATTTTTATGCATTTACCTGTCATTTGGACATTTGTTTAGAACAGACCAGTCAATCTGTGGATTTATGAGGATGCCCCAGGAGAGGAACGTTGATGTTGGGGTCAAGGTGCCAATAACCAGTTGAAGAGGTTTCGCAGCAGGGTTCTTATCTAAAAACAATGTTAGTTAGAAATGGCTATTTTATATAACTTATTATTTTTTTATAGTTCAGGAGAAGTTAAAACCTAAAATGTACTTCTGGCTATGCTAAACTGTTTTTTTCAAGGAGAATACAGCACATTCACATACCTGTATTATTACAGTTGTGATTAATAACTGCAGTATAAGGTTCATTCACTGTAATGGATTAAGACAAATCTAATTTAACTACATATGAAAGTCTGGTAATTCAACTTTAAGTCATGGGAGAAGTAATTTCCAGGAATATGGAACCTTTAAATATAAGCCCTATATGGTTTGGTGTTTGCAACCAGATATGTGGGTGAAAAAAGATGAAACTTTCTCCTCCCAGGAAGGAGAGCTTACTTGTAGCTTCTTTGTGGGAAACTTGAACTGTACTCTTGCTTAAAGTAACAGTAACACCAAAAAATGAAAGTGTATAAAAGTAACTAAAATATAATGTGCTGCTGCCCTGCACTGGTAAAAGTTGTGTGTTTACTTCAGAAAGTCTACTATAATTTATATAAATAAGCTGCTATGTAGCCATGGGGGCAGCCATTCAAAGGAGAAAAGGCACAGGCACATAGCAGATAACAGATAAAACACTATTGTATTCTACAGAACTTATCTGTTATCTGCTATGTAACCTGTGCCTTTTCTCAATTTTTCCAGCTTCAATGGCTACCCCCATGGCTACACAGCAGCTTATTATATAAATTATAGTAGTGTTACTGTAGCAAACACACCAGTTTTACCAGTGCAGGGCAACAGTGCATTATATTTTTATTACTTTAAAGCTCTTTCATTTTTTGGTGTTACTGTTCCTTTAATGCTTGCTTATATTCATTTATATAAATAAAGTTAAGCATCCCATATGATGAAATAAAATGTACAAAATAATTGTGGCTTACTTTCCTTTTGGTTTATGATACATATGCAAACATAATTTTGTTGCATGTTATAAGTTGCTACAAGAACAGCTGCTGTATAAATTAAGTATAAATTAATGCTATAGCTGTTCCAAATTGGTATTTATTCCATCATGCATAATATTATTATAAAAGTAAAACATGATTTAAAAACATATAGCACATCAGAGGACATTTACCTTTGCAGGTCTTCTTACTGTTTTCATTGGGTTTTAGAGCAATTAAATATCTTGGTTCTGCATCTAGAAATAGAAAATACATTACTGTACAAAAGACAATCAGCAAAAGTTAGTCCTAGTTTATGCTAGTGATTTTGTTGAACTTAAAAAGGTACTATAACACTATAGCCATTAGGCTTAAATTCCTCTCCAATTCAGCAGCAGAGAAAACATTACACTAAAACCCCTTATACTTTGTGTGGACAATGTATGTACAATGTACTTTTATAAAATGAGATGCCCAATAAATGTACGCAAAGCTATTTTGGACACCAGAAGTGAAGAAACCATGTAGAAGCAGTTTACTGAAACAAAATGGAAATTTGGGTTATATGGTACATAGTAAGTATTAAAAAAAGCATTACACTTGTCACTGCCTGAATTTGAAATGAACCACCCCAATCACAGCTTGTTTATAAGTAACCTACAATCATTTATAAGGTTACAATAAAGTTACAATATAGGGCAACATTTTGCAGCACCTATATAAACCATAACAGAAGTCATTAGCCAGCATTGTTCTATGTCAATACAAATCTTCAGCCTTACATACAAAGACAAGGAAACCGAAGCTACCCCATATTTGGCCCTTGCGAGATAAATAATTAGATTATAAGTAAACAACTTCCTCATCTTACCCTTTGCTGTGATTTTTAATCATATAAGCAGATATCAATATTTGAACTAGTAATCTTATCTGTGAATTGGTTATCTTATTGGTTATCCTTACAAGAACCAAACCTGGAGTAGTTTCAGTTTACCTGTATACTGTCCCTTTAAAACATATATTAAGTCATATAAGTGCACTAATATGACTGGATTGAAAAAAAGATAATTTGTGGGTTAGGATGCAGGAGAGGTTAAATCTCATACACACTTTCCAGTAGAGCAGTTAACTTGACTGAATTGAATGCACTGTTGCTACAAACATGTATCACAAAAAGGCAGCAATTTGACCATTTACTCCAAAGCCTGTATGTACTTCCTGACCGGCCAGTGAAGATGCCAGTAGAACCCACTAGTTAACAAGATTTGTCAATAACCTTGTGCAAAACAATTTATTGTGAAATTAGACAAAGTGCAACATGAGTGGTTAGATTGAGTAAGATAAGGTCTCCTCATATAGATATTTAAGGAGAAGGAAAGGCTAATCTCAAGCTGCAGGCATACCTTCAGTTCTCTCAATAGTGTCCTTAAGTCTCCCCATATTTCTCCTTTTCAGATGATCAGAAGCCTCATAGGAAAAAAACCGCTGAGCTCTGTAAAGAAAATTCCCATAATGTCTTGATCCTGCACCAAGACCAAGGCCGGTGTACATACCCAGTGTGTAAGACTATGAGGAAGCTTCCTGCTGATTGGCTCAGATCCTCATTCTTAAGGGGGGGGGGTTCTTAGCATTCTTAAGGGAGGGGGGAGCAGGAGAGGGGAGAGAGCTGCGTGTCTCTGGCACAGGAAAACAAAGAGACAAGAAATCCTGTTTCTTTTGACAGAGAAACAGCGTTTCTGTGAGTGCTTATGGCTGTATTTACATAGACCTTTCTGATAAAGCTTACTTAGTTGTAACCTTTCCTTCTCCTTTAATAAAAAGAAAATGCAAACCAATTCAATAAGGGTCATTTACGTTATAGAAGGCAGTGTTCAAAAAATACCCCATAATTGCCCATAGCTTTGCACTTTGCACGCTGCTACTGCAGAGTAGCTGCAGGCCACTGTGCAGAGACCTGCAGCTAACCCCTTGAATAATGTGCTCTATGAAGCATTATGAAGCACGGGAAAAAACCTGGTAAAAACCCAGAAAAATCCCTGTCTGCGCTCCCCCGGCCACCGGTGTCCTGCAATATGGTGGGAAGGACAGGGCTTGTCTGAGCCTTCAGACACTGCAGTCTTAGCCCCTTGGTGCTCTAACATTTGTGCCCTTAGGAATAGTAAATGACCTCTAATAAATTCAATTTGTCAGTGTTCAAGCTTTTTCTGTAAATACATGTAACCAAACAGTGTAATAGTCTTTCACTAATAAGAGTAATTAATGTATTGTGTGACTCAATTTATACAGTCGAATGCAGAAAGCAAGAGTAAGTATTGCATTGCATAATTATGTAAGCTCTTCAACAACAGAGATTAATTCAAGTTTACACATTTGGCAGTAGTCAACTAGCAAAAGAAACATATCAAATTGCAGTAATAGCTTGAAGGAGGAAGGCTTTATATAAACACAATCAAAAGAGTATAGATTGCATCCTAAGCCTATTCTTTTTTTCCTAATTATAATTCATTGCAACACTAATCCAGTAGAAGTGCAGTCTAAAAAGTACTTGAAATTTTGACAGATTTTGATAGATGCTTGTGACAGGAATAGGCAGTCACAAATCTATCAGGGTGTACAAACATGGCCAGAGATTACTGGAGCTGCAGACTTGGACCTTATTGAGATGGCCTGTATAAGGGCCCAAAATGATGATGTATGGGCCAACAATTTAACCAGCCCATCTTGGATCATTATTTAGGCCAACGAGCTGATAGTTTGGCAACCTTGTATGGCAAGCTACACTCAATAATTCTGCAGTCATGCCATCATTAGTAATGAGCGAATCTGCATTTGTTGCAGAATTTTTTTTTGTTGCCCTCATCTTCTTTGCCGCCCCCCGTCTATTTTTGTCACCCGCGTCAATTTTCTTTTGTCTATTTTTTTGTTGCCCGTGTTTTTTGACGCGACCGCACCCAATTTGTAGCTAGCTCTTATAAAACTGTTAGGGGCATATTTATAATAGTGTTTAAACCAACATCACAGATGATGTTGCCCATAGCAACCAATCAGAATTTTGCTTTTGTTTTATAACTGGTAGTTGACCGTTAAGATCTAATTGCTTATTGGTTCCTATGGGAAACATCACCGGTTATGCTTTCTTACATACTATAATAAATATGCCACTTAGCGTTATCTTTAAAAATGCTGTTGCTGTATTAAACTTACAGTAACTTATTTTCAATCCTGTGGAATACCTATAACCTACTCTTAAGTTCTAGGGACACTGAGCACAAATAATACACCTTGCTGATTAGTTAGAAACCATTATATCTGGTCTATAATACAAACACTATCATGAAGCTAATAAAAATGTTCCTGTACCTATTAAGCATCTGGCAAAGCTCAGTGTAAGACATGCAGCAGACTGTTAGCCGTACTGCAATGCTTTATGAAAAGAAGCGTGACATAAATATTGTGATAAAAGAGGATAAACCACTGACTTCTAGGAAAGTAAAAAAAACCTTGCATTTAATGGGTAATAGTTCTACTTTCATTCAGACACCTACTTTTCTACCTCTACAAGTAGATGGCCTATAATATAATGTGTGAAATGTATTTTTTAAAGGTTAATGGGATTATGAAGCTTCTAGTGCTCCAAGGTCGGAGAGGGGGACTGCAGGGCCCACCGGGAGCACCCTGTGGGGGTGGGGGGATCGGATCTGGGCCGCCTGGGGCCACCGGGATTTTTTCCGGTACCCTGGCGGCCCAGTTCGATGCTGTGGGAATCTAAAAATGACAATACCCACTGGCTGCAATGGAACATACAGAGTACCCTCTGGCCTACAATTACTGCCAAACATAATTGTTTGTGCAGTGGGGTTTGTGCAGTGTAGTTATACTTAGATTGTAAGCTGTTTGGGGCAGAGATTTCCTTTCTACTGTGTCTTTTATCAAGTGGCACAACATGTTTATAAAGCAGTATGAGCTTTGTAATGTATGGCCACTAATCAGACCCCAGAAAGGAGGTAAATGAGAAATTTCAGAATATTTTCAATAAGCAAGTGAGGAGAAAGCAAAAACAGAAGTTTTAAAGGACATGTAAACCCTACATTTTCCTTATTTAAGCTGGGCACACCCCCCCCCCACAAACCACATCATTTGTACTGCATGTACTCATAAATGACCTCTGTTTCCCAGCACTATTACATTTCCTAAAACAAATAGCAGCTTTCACCCAAAAGCCATTTTCCCTCTTACACATCATCAGCAACACAGGTGCACAAAAATCCTTATTCAGAGTTCATCAAGAATGCAGGCTTACAAAGGCGGAACTTACTATATATACAGGTATACAATCAAAAAGAAAGACCTGTCCATAAGAGCATGTAATCTCTTTGTTTAAATGTAAGTCATTTGTGCATATTCAATGCAAATGTAGCTGTATGATACAACAAAAAGTCTTGGATTTTTTTATGTGTTTGCTAGAACCTCAGACCATCTGCTTTAAGTATACTGAAATAATAAAAATGTCTGCCCAAACCATATATTTAGAATGCTAATCCACAGCTGTGGTTTAGCTTCCCACTATAACACATTTTGTTGTAATGTATGGTTTGATTTTGCAAAGTGTAGCTCACTTTACCAAACCCCAAAAACATCTATGTAATGCTACTGATATTTTTTGTTTGCCAAAACATGCTATCAACCGATTTTTTTTATAGGTAGCACGTTTAACTAAATATCCCAAAAATGAATGAACTTTTTATCCATAAAACTCGAAAACAAAACAGAGTAACCAGCTCTGAGGGTCACTGGTGTTTAGCAGCACTCCCAGTGATGGCTGAAATCATTGTTTGTGGGGCTCTTAAACTCAGTCTCAACTCTAGTTGGATGTCCTCTGCATTTGACACTTCCCCTGCAGATCAGTGAATTAAACATGATAGAAAAGATTGTGCTGCGTTAACTCCTGTCTTCCCCTGTGGTGGAAGTCATGAAAAACCCAGGGTAGGGAAATGCACAAGCAAAGACCTGTTTGTTAAAGCCCTATCTGAGCACTAATAGTAATAGTGTATGCAACTAATAATGCAGGGTAGCAACAAATTCTGTACTTAAAATGTCAGTAGTAAGCAATATATATGTGAAGCAGGTTATTGTGGTGATTATAATGGGTTGCACACTTCTTTGTCATTATTTGGAAAACTGGACCTCTACTAAATGAGAACAAAAGGTACAATCTAGACTTTGGTGGTTTCCACCTTGGGTTTTTATGTGTTTTTATTAAAAACTTCACAAGAAAGAATTAACATAACTCAGACCAACATGCCGGCCAATAATTACAACTTACAACAAAAATTCACCCCCCCAGTTCACTCGCCAAATGTCCCGATGAAGAACATGACTTATGGACAAAGGAGTACAGAATAATACAGAGAAAATACTCACTGATAGAACAGTAAAGGAATCATATTGTCATTTAATAAATAAATGCAGGGACAGAATACCTCAAATTTACACAGTTTAATAATATGGATATTTGCCTGGATTAGAATTCCGCAAATGAATTGGGAACTGCATTAAAATCATGGTAAAATTTGGATCCATACCAAAGAGAAAAGAGGGGAACATGAAAAAAGAATAGACTAATTGAGAAAATTGTAAAAATAACAGATACAATTCCATGACTAAGGATTTCTCTTTTTTACCTCCTACAGCATGATGTTCTAATTGTGTTCTTCTCGAAATTCTTTAACTGAAAGCTACAGACAGACCTTTGAAGAAGATCACCAGGGTACTACTTCCTGTTGACTAGTTGACCAGCTTGGGATCATAACTTTTGCTTTAAAATGCATTAATGTATTAAAGAATATGCAAAAAACATGCTGTTTTAGTCACGTTTGAGAATTTGGAGAATAATATATTTTCCATATTTTGCTTCATATTTATTAGTATTATCAAGGTGCTTATGCAAGAAAAGAAATCAACCTGGAAAAAAGTCAAAATCAAATTCCAGCATAAAATTTGTAAAGCCCTAAAATTTTTCAGGGCAAATACTTCTTTTCCCTTGACTGCATGTTTAATGAAAACAGCACATTGCTCACAAGATTGAGAGGCATCATTTTATTACAGCATGCATTACATTGAAACCTAAATCTGCTATTCCACATCCTGCAGTCAGTCTATTTCAACAAACATACATTTCCCTTAACATGCTCTGTCGAGTGAAGAAATTTGGGTTCATAATTATTTAAAAAATGGTATTTCACTCATTGCTTTATCCTCTTGGGACATATTCCACTTACTAAAAACAGTGATGTAAGTATAAAAATATTCAACAGCATTAGATCTCCTTCAATGTACACACTGTAAAATACATTCAAGTATTTAGGCAGCAGTACATAGTGTAACCTCTATTTCAGCCCAATAGCTGCCTTCCCGGACTAGTACCAGTAGAACATGGGTTACACTGTACTCTCTTACCCAGAATGGGCCTTCGCTAAGTGGAAGAGGAAGGTGAGGGTGTTGTGTGCAACTACACCTCACTTGCTGCTATGCAGAAAAATGAAAACAGAGGGCGCCAGAGGTTCTTGCAAATAACAAAATAATAAGTGTTTATTGAACATCCATAAGGTTACTCACAATACAGCTTCAGAGGCCAGTGGTACATGCAACACATACCGAGTGTATATTCAGACTCACACTCTCCTGCGGGCAGACTGGCAGGAATCTCCCTTCACCTCTGCGACACACCCTGTAGTGGATGCCTCAGGGAATTCTCTATCCTGATTCCCTATTCACTTGGATCCCTACACTACAGGCAATGTGGCCTGGGAGAAATATCTCCAGAAAAACTGCAAATCCTATGCAGGAGCTCAATGCTGCTCATTCTAGCTCAACCCTAACTGCCTTACACTCCTAGAGTGTACTATAAAGGGAGCTACACCTGCCACTATCTAATGCCTCATTCACGGGGCCCTGTTCCCCGACTTCAACTGGGCCTGGGCCCATGCCCTGGGCTCTCAGCACACATCCACCTTGTCCCTAAGGTGGAAGCAAACAAACAGGAAGGTGCCACTCCTCTCCCCACACTATACCAAAGTCAGGCAGGATGTGGTCACTATACCTTCTAACCAATAGCACACATGTTAATGAACTCACTTAGATACATTCCCTTCTGCCCAGCAACTAAGGGAACTGAACCTGTAGGGATTTAAAGCCATAGGGACCATTTAACCCTATGGGTCCCTACAATAGTCAATAGTCAATAGTCTCTGCACCAAGAGAAAAATTAGCTATATTATACAGTGACAACAGTGAACAGTATGCTAATTCAGCTATTACTAACCTTGATGAGTGTGTCAGGTATGAGTATCAATATACCTCAAAATAAAATAAAAAAAAATCACTAGTATCAGAGACAAGGAATAATTTGCATTGTTTTCACATACAAAGTGATCCATGTGTTGACTCGTCAGACCCATCACTGAAAGCAAGGAGGCTTAGTGAAACTTTTTAGTTTACATTTTAAACAATTTAGAGGCACTCATTCTGCATGGAGGGATACTAATGTCTTAGACCCAAGTGAGTTTGCTCATATATTTATATCAATGCAGAAATATGACACTTCATACAGAAAACTCATCCTAACTATATTAAATGACTTAGGTCATGCACACCTCAAGCCCACAGCTTGTGCCAAATAGGCAATCAAGCAGAACAAGACTGAAGAAAGGCTCCTTAATCAAGAAGTTTTGAAAATAATAATGGTTCATAATATAAATTGTAAGAATCACTGTGCAGCCATAAGATGACTCATTATCATATATAATATAATAAAAAGTATAATATAAAGTATAACAATAATAGGGTTGGTTCACTAAAGTGCGTTCATTTTTATCGCATGCTTTTTTGTGCTAAAATAGACGCGAAAATTAACGCGCGATTCACTACAGTATTAATGCGTGCGTTGTCGCATATCGCTACCACATGCATAATTTGCAAGCAGAAATGATTCACAATGATTCACAAACACTTAGACGTGCTAAATATGGCATTAGGCTATGCGAAAATTAACACCTACTTCAGGCAGGCGGTAATTATAGAAAAGTACAGTTAATGAGCTTTTGGCAATAAAATATGGAGTTTGCAGTGTGATTTATTCAAGTATGTGTTGGCCCTAGAGCAGGGGTAGGGAACCTGTGGCTCGGGAGCCAGATGTGGCTCTTTTGATGGCTGTATCTGGCTCGCTGCCAAATCTTTAATAAAAAAAAAAATAACGAGGGCGTGGCCTGCGCACGGAGTATAGAAGACGTGTTCTAAGCCTTAGAACACATCTTCTATCCGCTGAGCGCAGGCCACGCCCTCCTCTGCATCGTATCCGCATCCGGCATCCTTGGCACCCACCCTAGCTTGCCCTGCCGCATCCGAGGCCAAACATATTGTATGGCTCTCACGGAATTACATTTTAAAATATGTGGTGTTTATGGCTCTCTCAGCCAAAAAGGTTCCCGACCCCTGGGTTAGAGCATGTTGGGTTGTATTCTTAAAGCAAATGTGTTCAATAACAATTCAAGCTCAGCTCTCTAGTGCCCACAGCTGTATTAATGGACAATAGTGCTCCAATGAGAATCCCAGCTAATCTGTGTAAATCTGGCTCCATGTTCTTTGTTGCTGTATTTGTAGCATTAAGCGCAGCCTTCCCAACATTAAACAAGTCTGTCCTTTATCCCCCAAGTCTAGTTACAGTGTAATATAATGTAGCTAATATTTGACAAGTGAGGAAAGTTGCGGTCATGCAAAAAAATATTGCATGTGTTAAGAAAGTCACACAGTAGCCACATTTCACAATTTTTTTCAGCATTTCACTAAATTTTTCAGCATTTTCGCAAATTTATAGGCAAAGCGAAACAGGACAGATTCGTCCAATGTTAGTATTTACATACAAACCTACTGCATGCTAATTAAAATGTACATTGTAAGAAGAACAGCATGTTTGATGCTTCATAGCTTTTTTCCACTTATTTTACAAGACTGTGACTTTTTGCCGGGCCAAATTTTTGCAGCAATGAAGGAGCTGCAGTTCAGCTCTTCCTATTGTTGAGAATGCCGATTCCGAACACTGTGTCAGGCATCTCTCTGCTACCTTACATACAGAGATTATTCTGGCATTTTGGCTCCATTATATGACACTGGAATCAGACATGGGGAGAAAAGACAGACTTGTTCAGGGCTGGAGAAACTGTGCTTAATGCTTCCATCAAATACAGATAAAAAGTGCATGGAGGCAGATTTATACAGGTCAGGTGGGATTCTCATTGTAGCATTTTATTGCAGCCGCTGGCTGTAGAGAGCTGGGGGCTGGGTTTTATTCAGAAATATTGCTTTAAGAAAACAGTCCTAATGGTGCTAGACTACAGCTCCCAGCATGCTTTACCCTTGAATATATGTTATATATAGAGAGAGAGAACAGAGAGGAGCACACCGTAACAAGTCCAAATGCCCTGGGTGCAGGTTAACTGGGAAAATATATAGAAAGGGTACCGCATACACAGGGGCTTGATGCATAAGAAAAATGTATTTATTGAAAAAATTCCAATGTTTCGAGCACGACCGCTGTTCTTCCTCAGGGACAAAAAAATCCTCCCTTCCTGAGGAAGAGCACTGGTCATGCATCAAGCCCCTGTGTGTGCGGTACCCTTTCAATAAAATGATACTTTTAGGTAGAGAATGCTCCCATGCTCCTTATCATTCATTCTTTTACACATACTGATCACTTTCTTTATTTTAAGGAGAAGGAAAGGCTGCAGGCATGCCTTCAGTTCTCTCAATAGTGCCCTTAAGTCTCCCCATATTTCTCCTGTTCAGAGGATCAGAAGCCTCATAGGAAAAAAACACTAAGCTGTGTAAAGAAAGTTCCCACAATGCCTCACTCCTGCACCAAGACCAAGACCCAGGAACATGCTCAGTTGGTTAGACTATGAGTCAGCTTCCTGCTGATTGGCTCAGATCCACATTCCTAGGGGGGGAGGGAGTTCTTAGCATTATTGAGGGAGGGGGGAGCAGGAGAGAGGAGAGTGCTGCGTGTCTCTGGCACAGGGAAACAAAGAGGCAACAAATCCTGTTTCTTTTGACAGAGAAGTCAGTGCAGCGTTCCTGTGAGTGCTTATGGCTGTATTTACAGAGACCTTACTTGGTTTTTAAATTTCCTTCTCCTTTAAAGGGGTAGTTCACCTATAAATTAACTTTTAGTATAAAAATGACATTTATATTCTAAAACAATTTGCAATTGACCTTCATTTTTTATGGTTTTTCAGCAATTTGGGGTTTTGTTCCCAGCTCTCCAGTTTGGTATCTTAGCAGCTATCTGGTTACTATGATGCAATTTACCCTAGCAACAGGCAGTTTGAACAAGAGTTGGGAATATGAATAGAGGAGGACCTAAATAGAAAGATAAGTAATACAAAGTAACAATAACAATGAATGTAGCCTCACAGAGTAATAGTTTTAGCTGCTGGGGTAAATCCCCTATGTAAAAGCTGGAATGATTTAGAAGAGAATGGCAAATAATTCAAAAACTATAAAAAACAAAAAAATTTTCAAGGTAAAACTGGAGTTTAGTAAAGGTATTGCAGGTTTTGAGGTTTCTAAAATAAAAGACTAGCCAACCATACAGCATAAGGGAACACTGCAAATGCTCTTCATGATACAAAATCTAGAGACATATACAGACTTTACCTATTGAATTCTTTTGGTTTAAATTTAAAATGCTGCCTTTCTCACACTATTTATGTCAAGGTTCCCAAACTATGCACAGTCAGTCACTGGTTGACTACGTATTCAGGGTTGGAAAAGTGGGCGGAGCCACAACAGCCAATCACATTTCACCTATTTACTTTCCATTGTGAAGTGTAAAATGCTGAAGTGTTTATGCCTGAGTTCCCAAACTTTGCATAGTTGGTCACTAGGGGACTGCAGTGCAAAAATAGTAAAAGTGGGTGGAGCCACCAACTGCCAATCAGATGTCAATCTTTGACATTTAAATTGCTGCCATTCCATCACTATTAAAACCAAGGTCCCCAAACTTTGCACAGTGGTTTTTACTGTATAACTGTGGTCCAAGGTTAGAAAATGTGGGCGGCATCAACAACAGATCAGATTTCATTCAGTGACTTCACGTTTTTCAACCCAACATGAAGTTTGTTCTCAAACTTCCCTTTCTAGTTCAAGATTGCAGTCTCTAATTTACAAATTCAGCTTTGCCAAACTCAAATTTTCAAGATTTATCAGTAAAACATTCTTGAAAATTCGAATAAAGAAATGACTCATAACACATACATTTTTATTTTTTCAGTTTTTACAGATGTCTTGTAAATGAATGGAACAATATGATCTTTGGTTTTGGCTCAGGGTCAGATTGGCCCACCCGAAAACTAAGAAAAATCCCAGTGAATCCCGGTCCCAATGAACCCTTCTTACTACACAGAGCCCGTCTCCCTAACTTGAACATCATTTAGAAACCCAAGTTATGGTGGCAGACCCAGGCTGCAATAGATCCCTGTACTTACCACCTTATGGCTCTTACGCCCTTAGTGCTATTGCACTTTTATCTGGGTCTTTGTAAATGATCCTCGTGTTGTTGATCTGAACATACAGTTAATCAAGTGTTAAAGCATGTTCAGGACTAGAAGTCCACAAAATGATCAAAGCATATTCCTTGTTCCCAGGTTTAGTTAGCAATTTATTCTTTGCAGTTTACCCATAAGAGTTGCTTCTAGACCACAGTGACATACAGTATAAACAACTGAATGACAGGTAACTAGGTAAGCAGCAAAGGTAGAAAAGGTACAGGGAGTCAAAATTCTGTTGTATCACTGGATTCATAAAGCAGCGCCATGTTCTCCCTAATATTAATTTTATATTAACTTGATCCAAAGATGAAGCGTTTTTACATTACAGCATTGGCTTGTCAGATTAGCCCCATGTAAAAATGTTTGTCTACTTGCTCTAAAACTCAAGTAACCTCTTATATACATATCTTTAAGTATATACACACAGTTATACAACTTACAATTAATGTTGAACTACACCTCTCTAAATTGAGCAGCTGTAGCTGGCAAGCATATATGAACTCCATATGTAGTCTCATATCACCCCTTCAGACTTAGTCCAGACAGGTAAATGTGCTCACATCTGAATATGTTAAAAAAGGTTCTGGCTAAGTATGTAACACGCCTGCGCCTTTATATGTAAACTATATGGGCCTCAATGTTCTCACTTGGAGTGTGAATCTGTATGCTGGGATGTAGATTGCACATGATGTGGTACAGATACATATAATGTACTAATGATAACTGAGATATGTTTAACCCTTTGTAAGGAACTATTTCACCTCCAATGTATTCTTAAATGTATTTGTTTGCCAATTATGAAGTAAAACATCAGCGGCCTGAATTGATATTGATTTAACCATCTGGATTCAAGTGCAGCCCATAACCATAGTTGGACGTACATCATTTTAAAAATGATCAGTTTGGGTAAAAACTAGGGGCCCCTCACCAATCTATGACCCAATGCTTTGTGTTTTTAGGTTAGGGCACATCTAATGTTTATTTGTTTATGAATAAAGATGTACATTTATGATTTTTAACTATTGCTACACTGCCTGGCAATACAGTTCATACAGGTGTACAAGTATATGGTCACAGTAAAATAAACACACACTTGGCAATATCTGAGTCAAAACTATGTTTTTAACTAATGGCTTTTAGTCTGCATCAATTAGATTTCATCATTTTATTATTTGGCACTGTAACAGTTATAAGATATTTATACAATTTTATAACAAATTTGAAGGACTGAAGTCCATATACAGTTTATATTTGTATCCATGGCAACTGTTGACACATTTTGCTTGAGTACTGGATACACTAGAGAGGTATGCTTGGTCATGTGACATGATACAGACATTGCAACATCACATTATGACATCACAATGCCCAAGAAGGGTTACACACATCCCAGGCGCAGTGTGATCAGTCTATACTCAGACTTGGTGACTGGCAGAGGTGAGTACAAATTGGTCAAATATGTTTATGTTTAATTTATTAGAAAGTATGTTGTTCCTATATAAATGAGCAAGCCTATGTAAACTAACCTAAATTGTGTTAACAAAGATTATTCTAAAAGATGTGTATAAACATGATAAAAATATATATAAACCTCAAACAATGAATAATAACAAAAGCACTTTCAATGTGAATTAAAGTCTGTATTAACACTTACAGTATCAGAATTAGTCGCTGCAGCTAAAATTACTTGATGCTTCCCAAACCTGCCATTGTTGTACAGTCTTGTTTTAATATACTTCAATACAGCAATCCATATACATTTTATATTTGTATCTATTGCAGTTGTTCAGTTGTTCAATACATTTCACTTGAGTATTAGTTACACTAGAGGTATTTATATATATATATGCCTATTATATACTGTATGCAATTGCATGTAATTTAGTTAAACATCATAAAGAGTCTTATAATTGCTACGATGACAAAACTGAAATTCCAGTTTTAGATTTCAATACTGTAACATTTATATGACTCGTTATGATGTTTATCTCTAGTGCCACAATGCTTGGTCATGTGACATGATACAGACATTGTGACATCACAATGCCCAAGAAGGGTTACACACATCACAGGCACAGTGTGATCAGTCTTTACTCAGACTCAGTGACTGGCAGAGGTGAGTACAAATTGTGGCCAAATGTGTTTATTTTAATTTATTACAATTTGCAAATCTGTATACACTGGCAGAGATGAACAAAAGTTTTAGAAAAGTTGTGTTTCAGAACTGATCGTTCTCTTTATTGCTTATTAGAAAGTATGTTATTTATACATAAATAAAGAATGTCTACCATGAAATTACTATAAATAAATGTGTAATGACATAAGGGCTTACAATTTGCATTAAAAGCTGCATAAACACATATTAGAATTAGACACTTCTGCAAAAAATACACAGGGATTGACAAGTTCCAGCTACAAGTTCTAATATGCTTAAATATAGAATTGAATGCAATTTAGTACAGGTATAGGACCTGTTATCCGTAGTGCTTAGGATTTGGGGGTTTTCTGAAAAAGGAGTCTTTCCCTAATTTGGATCTCCATACCTTAAGTCTACTAATAAATAATTTCAACATTAACTCAGCCCAATAGGAGTGTTCTACTTCCAAGATAGATTAATGATATCTTAGTTGGGATTAAATACAAGGTACTGTTTTATTATTAGAGAAAAAAAAGGGAATCATTTTTAAATATTAGAATGATATGGTTAAAATTGAGTCTATAGAAGTTGGCTGTACTGTAATTTGGAGCTTTCTTGATAATGGGTTTCCATAACTGTAGTGTTACACTTCTTTAGCCTTTTATATTTATATTCATAGGAATTGTTTAACACATTTCACTTATTATTCTTAAGTCCTGATTACACAAGAGATTTTTATGTATGTGTGTGTGTGTGTACATAAACACGTACAAAAAATTATAAATGCATTTGTATGTAAAAGTTAAAGATCTTAAAGAATCTTATAAATATTATAACGACAAAATTTGCTTTAACCTGAACCTGATATTCCAATTGTAATTCTGATCTTTAATTCCAGTACCTAAATGCCTTGTCATGTGACATTATCATGACATGACTGTCTGTTTCTATAAAACCAGTATACACTAGCAGCATAAGGTTTTAGAAAAGTTGCACTAAAAAACTTATATATAGTAATGAGCTAATTTTTTCAGCAGGCATGGATTCGCAGCAAATTTTGCCAATGGCAAATTGTTACGCAAAACTTCTGCTAAAATTAGGCGCAGTTGTGTCAAAATGGACATGACCGGGTCAAAATAGATAATTTACATCACAATTCTTTATATTTAGATTTGGTGACTGTCTAAGAGGAGCAGAGGGTCAGAAATCCCAAGTTACTGTCATTTTTGTTTGGGATTAATTGTGCACCAGCTGTGTATGAGTGCATGATAGTTATTGTTACATTACACTAGTGATCATGAGAATTAGTAGACTTTGTAAGAACTTGCTTTTATAACATAATTACTAATTATAATTTATCTTTTCCACTTTAGACTGTGGTTATACCATGGCCTCTGTTAGGCGCTTTGGCTGTATCAGACGACTTTTTAAACTTTTTCAACTGTGTTCTATAAAAAATATAAGCAAAAATTCAACAAAAAATGTATGTAGTGCAGAAGATAAAGCAAAGACAAAAAAGCGTTCTGGATGTTTTTCAAAGTTTTGTTTTTTTAAGAAAACAAACAAATTAGAAGAACCGCAAACCTGCACCGATAATGTTGAACTAAACACTGCCTTATGCACCTGCATAACAGTGAGAAACGAGCTCCCCGTCCCCTGCAAAGCAGAGCAAGAAAGAAGCACAGACTTCAGTGCCTGCGCAGATGAGGAACAGATATGTGAGCTTCCCACCCTCTGCTTAATAGAGGAAAGCACCAAAGAGGTAGCAATTGTGGAATCTGTAGAAACCACAGAATCCAAATGTGAAGATGAAAAGAATCTCTCAAATTTGGAACCTGAAGAAATAACAGAATCCGAATGCAAAGATGAAAAGGAACAGAATCTCTCAACCAACAGCCTAGAGGAAGAGAGACCTGAGACATGCAATGAAAATCAAGATGATTCCACCACTTGCAAAAAGGAGGAACAGAAACCTGAACCTGATTCCCCTCTTTGCAAAATAGAGGAACATCAAAGCAAAACGCAGAAAAAGACCAGAAAGGTTACAAAGAAAGGAAAGAAAAATAAGAAACAGACCATCAAGGTGGAATTAGAAGAAAAACCCTCCACTATCTGCCTAACGGAGGGAAATAGCAAAACGATGGCCAGAAAAGAGAGGAAAGCTAAGAAACGCCTTATCAAGGCAGAAATACAGAAACAACCAGAATGGGACTCTGTGGGCTTATACAGACCCCTGTATGCCTGCACAAATGAGCCATCCACTTACAAAACTGACAAATGGAAAACTGATCCGGATTTCATTCCTTGGATGAATAAGGAGCATGAAATCACACCCTTCTCACATGAGAGAAGGGACAAAAAGGAGGCAAGGAAAGGAAGAAAGTACAACAGACAGACTATCAAGGCCGAGGAAAAGAATAAGAGAGAAAAGATAACGGATGAATACAAATCATGCTTAAGATTCTATGCAGATGAAGAGAATGAATTCTCTGATGATTCTTGCAAGTACATTGGAGTTCCAGGCCAGCCCTTCCCTGAGGGGACTGATGCCTGGATCCCTGAACTGAACCTGACACAAGAGCATAAAATGGCCCTGCGAGGCAGGGAATGTCTGGACGACAGAATCATTGATGCAGCTCAGTCCTTGCTGAAAATCCAGTTTGAGGCAGAGGGGCTTCAAAGCTGCCTCCTTTCCCAAATTGGATTTCAT
The DNA here is from genome assembly GCF_000004195.4 of Xenopus tropicalis. NCBI lineage: Eukaryota > Metazoa > Chordata > Amphibia > Anura > Pipidae > Xenopus > Xenopus tropicalis. The sequence goes on along the minus strand of NC_030678.2, from coordinate 105,430,725 downwards.
GCAGTTAAAGGACCATCAGTACAGATACATTATGACAGTGTAGAGAGACATTGGTTGACAAGCTGCTTTAAAATGGATCATGTGGAGATTGCAGACAGCGCTGTGACTAAACACCACGGTACCTTACTGAAGAAACAGATAAATGAATGCTATAGTGAACTAGTGAATGATCCTGAAGGAACTATGGAAATACTGGATGTTGATGAACAAGAAAACACTTATGACTGTGGGGTTTATGCTATTGCTAATGCATTTGAGTTCCTGTCCGGCGGAACCCCCATCTGCAAATATGAGAGCAAGAAAATGAGAAGACATCTCATTGGTTGCTTTGAGAGAAGGAAGTTTACTGAATTTCCTAAAAAAGTAGATTCCTGTGTGGTTGAATTGGAACCCAAACTAAACATTACATGGCTGGATAGAAAATAAGCTGCAACGTAATGAGAGAATCAGCTTCTGAATCTAATCTGCCAAAAGATGGAGATACTGTAAGTTACTTCTACTCATTCAAAAAAGGAAGGCAATATCATGGGAAAGGCCAGCCAAACGATATATTCTCCCAGCAACGTTAATCCTGGGATAATGAAGAGGCCGGAGAAGAGACTGACAAAACCCGCTCTGTAGTTGGGAATCTGATTGTTCTAATAAATTCATAATAAAAAAAACACACAAATATTGTAGTATTGTATTAATAGAGTATTGTAGAAATTATAATTATATTGGCTAACAATAAAAATGCATTACAAGCTTTCGGAGCTCTAAGGCCCCTTCGTCAGGTAAAAGATTTTGTTCTTGGAAATACTTTTCCTTATGCGCCGGCTCCTATGAAAAATAACAGAATGCCCCATTTATTATTAAATACAGTTTTCGGAACGTATGGCAAAACAGGCTTTATATCTGTTATTTAAAGAAGTTCTAGTTATTTGCTAAATATGAGGTGCCGGAATGTGATCTGAATAATCAGGGGTGCATCTGAATCCTATGGGATAACATTGTTGGTAGCCAGGCTCCCACCTATCAGAGCAGAATTTTAATACTGACAAACATTTTCTTTAACATGAATCTGCCAAGGTCCCATGGGTTATGGGATGTCCCATACACTATGAATTCAACCTATGGTTTCCTTTATGTATTACTTCTATGAAATAACATAGGCTTACAAATAGGGATGCACCAAATCTAGTATCCAATTTGGATCCTAACTATTTGGTTGCTAATATCAAAATTACCTTAGCAACCAGGGTGTGATTTGTATAAAAAACTGATTTTAGTAGAGAACTTTAATAGAATAATAAGTACTAAAAAGTAACAATAACAATAAAGCTGTAGCCTCACAAAGCTATCATTTTTTGTCAGTGTCCCCTGCTTGAAAGGCAAATTATTCAAAAGCTTGTAAAAATAAATAATGAAGACCAATTGAAAAGTTGCTTAGAACTGGCCATTCGATAACATACTAAAAGTTAAACCACCCTTTTAAAATCAAGTGACTTTTTGTCAGAAACTGGGAAGCTGTTCGGGAAGTTGGACTTTTTCTCTGCACTGTGCATGTGATTCTCTTTAACCCTTCACAAATTATTTGGGGGTCTGTCCGAATCCCAAAATTGGGTGCATCCCTACTTACAAAGCATTTTCTCATTTCCATGTTAGAATTTTGATACTGCTGTTTGTATCCCCAAATCTCCATGAAGACCAGTTACAAATTTGTTTGGAATGGGACATTCTATAACATACTGCTTAAAGGTGAACTGCCCTTAACACTCTCACAAATCTCACATATGATAAAGGGTTAGAGCAGGGGTAGGGAACCTGTGGCTGGGGAGCCAGATGTGGCTCTTTTGATGGCTGTATCTGGCTCGCTGCCAAATCTTTAATAAAAAGAAAATAACGAGGGCGTGGCCTGCGCACGGAGTATAGAAGATGTGTTCTAAGCCTTAGAACACGTCTTCTATCCGCTGAGCGCAGGCCACGCCCTCCTCTGCATCGCATCCGCATCCGGCATCCTTGGGACCCACCCTAGCTTGCCCTGCCGCATCCGAGGCCAAACATATTGTATGGCTCTCACGGAATTACATTTTAAAATATGTGGTGTTTATGGCTCTCTCAGCCAAAAAGGTTCCCGACCCCTGCCCTAGAGTGATGCAGCCTCCAGTTTGCAGGGAAATGGTCATTTTCAGTACAGTAATTTTCCGAAAGTATTGTATGGCCATGTATGGCATAGTGAATAACGCATTAAGACGCGATAAAAATTTTAAAGCATGCTATAAATAGCGCACATTTTAACGCACTTTAGTGAATCAACCCTAATGTTCTGATCAGTCTAACTTGCATCAGAAAAAACTGTGTTAATATATTAGTCCCAGGGTGTGTATGCTAAACTAATCCACAAAATACCATTTTATGATTTAAGGTGCAATTTTTAGGGAAATGTAAATATATATTTCAGCACCTTTTCAAATCTAAGTTGATTCTGCAATAACCATAGTTTATTAAAGTATTATATTATATTTCTGCAACAAAAGTTTCCATTTCAGTACAGATAACATGTATGCACAAGCTGAGTGTGACCTTACTGGAAAGGTAAGCATGCAAGTGTGATGGCAATTTTTAACAGGCGTAAACATGTAAACTCTGTACTTTGTTTAACTCAGCAGGATTGATGCTGATTTTGGTCCACTATGGGCCTTTACAGTGGTTATTCAGTAGGATCTTGCAATTTTGAATTTTACTGTGCACTGCACCTTGCAGATTAAGGATTTATTGTAAAATGCAGATGCAGGCAATCCATAATTTACAGATCAGAATGACACCTACTTTCCTGCCCCAGCAATCTCTTATTAATCCAACCCTGTAGAATACTTGCTCCATTCTTCAGTGCAAAGATTTGCATCTGTGAAGCTGTGTATGCCTTATTTACAGTGGTATTCAGTAGGATCTTGCAATTTTGAATTTTACTGTGCACTGCACCTTGCAGATTAAGAATTCATTAAAAAATGCAGATGCAGGCAATCCATAACTTACACATCAGAATGACACCTCCTTTCCTGCCCAAGAAATCTCTTATGGATCGAGCCCTGCTAAATGTGTACTCTATTCTTCGGTGCAAAGATTTGCATCCATGGAGCTGTGCAGGCCATGGTACAAACTTGCAAAATAGCATGATGACTTGCAACAATATGCCAAATAAAGTCAAAATAAAGTAGAACCCCCCCCCCGCCACATAAATTCAGCCAAAATCCATTCACCACTGTGAGATCATGATCGACAAATGATTGTTTGATCTGCAGCAGGTGGTTGTGATCAAAACATAATAGGGTGTATTAACTTACCCTGGTGCAGTGAGTGGTTTCTTACACATTGCCATGTTTCCCTTAGTGAATCGTTTTTCCCAGCATTCATGCAGCATTCCATGTGCAATGTAGATATTGAATCAGATGCAACTGTGCTGCATCTGGCTCAACTGCAGACGCAGTTGCTTTGAATATTTCATCAGTCTGCCTGGCATCAGTTTTGGTGTTTGTTTGCATCAGTTCCAGTGTTTGTTCGTGTCAGTTCCAGTGTTCATGAATTTGTTTGTGCCAGATTCTTTTATTGCAAGTGTGCTGCATCAATTGACGCAGTGCACTGAGGGAACCCTAAAGCTACTGCCTGGTCAGGAGATAATAGTAGCTCCAGGATTAACACAGCAACATGGGCCAATAGACGCAGCAGCACTCAGTTTAGAATGGAAGGAAGGGCTGATCACTGCTGAACACACTATACAAAAGTGCGTAGAGCACATTTGGACTCAAGTACCTTTAATGAAATTGGTTTTAGAAGCAACTCAATGCAAGTTGACCACTGTGTCTACAGAGATTAATAAGCCCTAATGTATAATAGCCCACATAGTAGGATATAGAGACAGATAATAGATAAGACACCTCTTTGCCTCAGGCAGCCCACACAGTTTGGTGCCAGAGTATGGCTAAAGAAAGAGTGGATCAAGTTTATAAGATTTTATGTGGTCTATTGCTGATATAATTCTTTTAGAACATTTTCAAAATGTGTGCTAAAAAAAGTTTTATAGCTACTATAAAATGTGAAACCCATATAAACTAAAACCATCCTTTTAGATGCAAAATAATCCTATTTTTTTTTTTAGTTTCTAGTAGACTTAAGGTATGAATATCCAAATTACGGAACGACCCCTTATCCAGAAAACCATTTATCCTGAACCTGGATAACAGGTCCTATACCTGTACCATTATACAGTGCATTTCTCTACAGTCCCCAAATGGGTATATTATTATCTCTTCTTTTTCCTTGAAATCATTGCATATTTGTAATTTTTTTTGCCAATAGTTTCATATATTATATAACATATATATATATATGGGATAATAAATCATATAAAGGTTGTACAACCTTCATACAATGGTGTGTTGTTGTATAAGCCCTTTTTTGTTTTATTTATGTATTCTAGAATTTGTTTAGAGTTACCTTTTAAAGTATACTATATTTATATTTTTTTGATGGGTTGATGGGTTGGTCTGAAGTTACTGTGGTAGGAAAGTTTATTTTCTCTTTTAATAAGGATTACTCCAGGAGCTAGAAAAGGGAAGAGGATGAGTGGGAAGACAGTAGCAGTAGCAGTTGAAAAGGTTGTTGAGATAAGATTACTGGCACTGATATAGAAGCACTTGTAATAAAAGACATAGGGCTCATTCCTCAACAGTGGGCAAACTTGCACCTGGGCAGTAACCAAAAGCAAACCGTTATTAGCTTTTCAGCCAGCTGCAGGAAGAATAATAAAAATCAATAATTTGAGGATGTCCATGGGTTACTGCCAGGTTCAGTTTTGCCCAGTGTTGATAACCCACACCCTGGTGTAATACCACACAGCAATCAATCAGTAGGTAGCATTTACTGGTCACCTGTTTAAAAGCAAATATCGTATTGATTGCTATGGGAACCTGGATAAACTTAGTGCCTTTAATTTGTATCATTTACATAAGGGGGTTTGTGCTAGCATTTGTATTTTTCACTCAGATATCAGAGAAAGACAAATATATTTTTTTCAGACAAATCAGCTAAGAGACTGTTCCATAAAACTAGTCCCTGAACTTGTATAAATGCCCAGAGGATCAGGCAGTACAATTAAAGCTACAAAAGTGCACAGCCAAGTCTGAGCATGAACATATAGCAAGCTTTAGAAGTGGCTATTATACATCTGTCTTAAATGAACAGCAGTACTTTAGATTGCCCCAGCCATACACTATGTCAGCTACCCTTCATACTATCTAGGGTTCAAATCCAGAGCATGATCTGCTGTGACATTTTGACACTTGTTTCAGCTATATGTGTTTAAGACGTTTTTATGATAAAGCTGGTGCCACAAAAGTGACTTTTGTCACCTGATGCTTTTCAGGTAACTGTATTTGTAGCAGGTTACATGTATGGGGCAACTAACAGTTGAGATTCTTTGATGATACTACTGTTAATGCTATTGATGGACTTGTTCCTAACTGTCTATTTAGAGTGACTGGAAAGACATTTCATAATATACAGTATTGCTTGTTATATGTCTTATCAAGAACAACCATCTAGTTATGGAAACAAAGGAATTAGCAAAGTGTATACATATTAAATGATCACCATATATCTTTAGAACCTATGCATTGTGTCTAAAAAAGTATTACACATCAGTTTACATCAGCAATAGAGAATAGCATTTTATATTTCAAATGATTTTCTCCAGTAACTTACAGTATACTGTATCTATTAATATCAGGGTCTTAATTTACAAGTAGAAACACAGCCATTAGTTATAGAACTGGGCACTAGTTTATGTGACACTGAAGTTTGCACCTAGCAGCAATGCGTACATGAAAAAATAGCTGTGCTCATACAGCAGGACCATCCACAGGAGTCAATTAAAATCGAATTTTATTCGCTCATTTACAAGTCAAAGGTTAACTAGTTTCGTGCACAGGCGCACTAAATCATAGGCATGGATAACATACAAAACATCACAAGGTTATAAAGGGAGTGCAGTTAGTGACATCACAATTTTTTTCCTCTCTTTTCCTTATAGCATAATACAATACATCAAATCACAAAACTTATTATTTGTAAACAAATAACATTCAGCACTAATATACACCTCTGTGAATAAAATAAATAAAGCAATAAATTAAACTGCAATTAAACAATGCGAATAAAGAGGACCTACTATAAACTTAACCATATCAAATATTAACTTTATCAAAGGGTTTTACCCAGCTGGAGGCAATTTAACAACTCATGTCAAAAACAGAATTTAATCCTTTTGGCTGACGTGTACCTAACTTAAAAATCCATTTAACCTCCAAATGCAGTAACCTAGTGGATCTATCTCTGCTTTCATCTATCACCTGTATCTGTAGCTGGGACACATCACCATTGCAAAACTGTATAAAATGTTTTGAAACTGGACTGTTGCCACTCTTAGATACAATTTGTCCAATATGTTCCCGCATTCTGCATTTTAAAGGACTAATGGTGCAGCCCACATATTGAACATTACAAACTAAACAGGTCAATAAGTATACTACAAAACAAGTATTGCAATTGGCATACATATACATAAACTCAAAACTCTCACCCATTGCTGTACTGGTAAATGTGGTGAAGCGTTTAATGTAGGAACATGTAATGCACCGCCGTGCACCGCAAGTGCCCTTTGTCGTGAGCAATGCGCTCTTGTTCTGTTAATCTCTTTCCCTAATTCATTCAGTTTACTGTCTGAGATCTTTATCTGTTTCCTTCCACAATCTAGGGCTGACTTTGGCCTATACATTTTCCTGACCTTCTTCCCACTAGTGTCCTTCCTGCTCTGAAGTCCAGGGATTCTGAATGGTGTTGGAAATCTGGTACCTACAGAGCTCTCCATTCCTGCTGCAGGAGCCAGACCAATGGTTGTCAGCTGGTATAAACCAATGGAATTGTTGCAAAATATAAAGGAAGAGCAAGGCACATTGTGCAGTGGAACAAAATACATAAAAAATTTTCAATCCAGGATTTAGTGTGAAGTCCTGTATATTAACAATACATTGACTACATTCATTAGTTTATGATCTCAAAATAAATTTTAAACTATTATAACTTACTTTATAATAAAACATCTGCAGCTGTAGCCTCTTTTCCCCTTAATGCTGCAGATATAATGTACATATATCCAAATATTTGCCTTAGCTTAATCCTACATCTCCAATATTTATACTTATGCACAGAGCAGTCCAAGTGATATAAAGCAGATACTTTTATTCCCTGCTAATTTAAGGTACCATATATTTCAGGACATGATCTGACAGTATATAAAGAAAAAAAGACAATTATTTATTTAGTATAAGCAGTGGTTTCTTTCACTCTACACTTATTTCACTTTTTAGTTGGCAAAGTACTTTTCCTCTCTGTTTATACTATTAAGAACTCCGTTTCAAAAACATGAAATATTGAGTTTCCTATACACTGTACCTCAAATGTACAAAATTCTATAGCTGGAAACATGCCAAAATACTTTACTTCATCTTACAGAAATGATCTGGGTAAATCATAGTAATAATGCAAAACAGCAAAGCTCAATAAAAAAAGTCTTACCTGTCGCCTTCTAACTGCTAATTACCTGTCTGCTGTAGCAGTTACAAATTTATTATTTGCTGGGAACACTCTAAATGCTTTGTGACAGTAAATTTGATTGCTTTGGGGCCTAAAGATTTATTCCTTCCCAAGTTTCTAAAGAAGGAATGTGATTGCACAAAAGCTATATATAAATTTCTACCCAGCCCATGATCTGTGGTGCAATGCTTTGGCGTGGACCCTGCTTAGCTTTGACTGAGAACATTGTGCTTTGTTAGGAAAGTGAGATTATTTTATCCAAAATGTTGTTTTCCCAGTGTTCTGCCCCCACAGATCCCTCTGCAATCGGCTGGCTCATCCCTCTCCCTACTCTTGTAGATAGGTATTATGAGGCCTTGGTTCCATTCCCATGGGAAGCAGTCAACAGTCATGACCAGGTTCAACAGTTTTGCTATTGCAGCATGGGTTTCTGGGGAGCTACGTTTAGAACTCTGGAAGAATTCTAGCTTTTTCACACTGAAAGACTTTGATTCTTGATTTTCTCCTCTAAGGCGTTTAGCTTTTTTGAGGATATGATTTAGTTCTGGGGTTTTCTCTATTTTTGCAGAAATCCTTGAAATAGTTAAAGGGGAACTATTATGAAAATGTAATGTAAGCTTCATCTCACTGGAATAAGAAACTTTATAAATATAAACATTTATATATTATACACATTCTGAAATGTTCAATTTACTTTTCACTATCCCCCTCTCAGCAAAATAACTTGATTATTTCAGAAATGGGACTGAATGTTTAATTCCTTATATTTATACATTACCATGAGATAAAGCTTATATTACAATATATATTTATATTATACTTATATTATGATGTGATTATTTCTCCAAGAATGTGTTGTCTTGCAGACCATCCTCAAGTTGTCAGAGATATAAATTTGTTTTTTAATGTTTGTAATTTCTTTATGTCATTGTGGCCTACCTTCAGGTCTGGGTTGTTTGGCTCTCTGTGTTTTTGGTTAGATTCTCATTGCCTTCCATTCAATGTTAAACCATTTATTAGACCCTTCTAGTGGGTCTTTTTAGGTCACAATTTTAGACATTGTATGCAATATTTTATTGAGGTCCTTTGCTGCTTTTTTCGCCCATTGTGTAGTTTTCACATATGTGATTTCAAGCAGCTGTTTAACATCAGGTCTGTTGGCGACCAATTCCTACTTCATGGCAAACTTTATGGACCATTTAAAGGAAGCTGGCATGTTGTAGAGACTGGACTTGTGGGGGGTTGCATGTAATTGTGATATAACAGGAGTATTTCACTGTGAAAGCACTTGTTTGCAGGGTATACTGTATGTCATAGTGCTTGACTCTGCTAACTACATGGGTGTTTTGTGTATATCTCCCTAGTGAATCTACTTTGGTGCAGCCATTAAGAATATAAAGTCTGAGGCTTTGACACAGAATTAATATCTTTCTTCCTGGTTTGTTTACTATGCTGGGACAGGAAATTCCTTCTTTGTAGCCAGTGGGTGTCAATGCCACATTTATTTAAGGTCTGGATTGTTTACGTTGGATCTTCAGGCCATGAATATTCCAGCTACATATTATGAGTGAATTTATTATAAATATACCTTGGAACAGGCGCCATTAAATTAGTTTCTTTATGTTGTGGGGAGGGTCCTTATCTCCTCCATGACCATGCTACTAGTTTATGGTGTCCTTGGGGTCCTTTGTTGCAGAGGTAGTTTTTGAAACTCCTGCCATCTCTGTAGTTCTCTTTTTGGATAGATGTCATTTCTGTTGTGGTTGCAGTTGATAAAGTTTAGGGTATTCTTATTGTAGTTGGTGGCTCTGTGTTAGGTTTCATATTGTTGGTCATATGTAGGCCTATGGGGTCTGTTAAGTACAATCTTTCAGTTTGCCCTGTGTTTATAAATGAGCCCCAGTCTTTTTATTAGCAGAGAATTGCTTGAAACCATTCCACCACTTCCTATTGATGTAAATTGAAACTGCCTGACTCAGCAAGTACAGACAGCTCTCACCACAAAAACACTGGTTAGAAAATGCTCCAGGGGGAAAAAGCGTGCTTCTACATTAGCCCAAAGCACAGCAGTGGTAGCAATTTAGAAACATGGAGCTCCTATCGCATCAGGAAGCTGAATATTTCTGGAGAGACGAGCAAGGGGCACTGAACATAAGTTCCTGTATATGCATCGGCATTCTTTGTAATGAGTAAACTGAAAAAAACAAATCTTTAAATGGTGCTGTGCTGGCTGCTTGTGTAACAGCTACAAAAACCCTGTCACCATTGCAACCCAGTCACCACGGTGAAGACACAGTAATTCTGGAGGTAGGTCATTGCTTCTAAGTTATAAAAGTATATTGCTACATACAAAACACGTACTAAACCCAACTACCATGTTTTTACCTACAATGCTATTCCCCCCACCCAATTATTGTGGTAATTGTGGTTTCCAGGTACTTTGATGCAAAGTAATTGCCCTGTCCAGTTAGTATCATTTTGGCATTCAGCACAAGAGTGATGTCTGCGCCATATTGCTTTATTGCAACTGCAGAGTGCCAAATGATGCTGTGGGAACCCTGAAGCAATCCCCTGCTACAAAGGTGGTGGTAGCTCCAGCATTTATCTGCATCAGTACTGTAGAAGCACTGTGTGAAATTTGGAAAAGGAGGCAGGAGGAAGTGCAAGGAGTGCATATTGATACAAGTACTTTCAGTGAATGAATCTTTCACAGAACTGCCTGTGGCCAAGTGCAACTGATCAGTCTCGCTACATACAGCTACTATGGGGCTGATTTACTAAGACACGAATTCGAATCCGAATTGAAAAAATTCCGATTGGAAAACGAACATTTTGCGACTTTTTCGTATTTTTTGCGATTTTTTCGGCGCCTTTACGACTTTTCGGAAATTGTTGCGACTTTTTCGTTACCAATACGATTTGCGTGAAAAAACGCGAGTTTTTCGTAGCCATTACGATTCGCTCGTATCTTGTCGCGACTTTTTCGTATTGATCGCTCGTAAGCGGCGGGCGAAACTTTCAGACTTAGCATGATTTTGGAAGCCTCCCATAGGACTCAATGGCACCCTGCAGCTCCAACCTGGCCCAAGAAAAGTCACCATACTGAAGCTTGAATGAATCCGAACGCTACGAAAAAATCGCAATATTTTGCGCAACTTTCGGAATGGCTACGAAAAAGCCGCGACTTTTCGCGCAAGTTTTAACGCTACGAAAAAATCGCCAGATTTTGCGCAACTTTTGGAATGACTAAGAAAAAGTCGCGACAATTTTCCGAAAAATCGCAAAATACCGATCATTATGAAAAAAACGCAATCGGACGCATTTGGTCCGTTCGTGGGTTAGTAAATGTGCCCCTATGTGTCGGAGCTTTAAAAGACACAACTATCATAACTGTTAAAAATCTGGCTCTGAAAGTAGGATTGTGAAGGGTAACTTGATCATATCAAGAACAGTGAAAACATTTTAATTGTATGTATAATGTTCCTTATTTACAAGAGATTAAGTTAAAATTGTAAAAAATGTGGATGTTTATGATAGTTCCCCTGTAACTACTGACTGTGGTTATAAGCTATAAGGCATTTGTTTGGCCTGTTGTGACATATGGCTGTAAACTCTGTAGAAACGACAAAATCAATTTATACACTTTAGCCATGCATGGAAATTGGAAATCCCACAGAGCTGGATAATCAGACCACAGATTAAAAGTGTCTATTGTAAGAAAATTGCAACTGATGAAAATTATTGACTACCACAGGGATCCCCAACCTTTTTGAACCATGAGCCACATCCCCCATATCGACTGGCAGCCTATAAAAGGCTCTGAGAGCATCATCCAAAGGATGGTGAGCAACATGGTTATTTGGCCAAATAACCAGGTAATTAGGTGGAGCAGGGTGGTAGGCAATTGATCAAAAGGTACACCAAGGTGGAGGTAGCTGAGTAGCTTTGTACTGGCCTGTCAAGGTCACTTTGCAATACAATGGTTTGCAATCAAAATGTTATGACGTTGTGCCAACTATGATGATTGTCTCTGACCCACATTCGTGATGATGGAAACCAACCAAACTAAACTATAGCATAGTAAGGTTTGTGGGTGTGGTATTGTAAGGTAAAATAGTAATTATGCTTTTATACATGGATCCAGTGGATGAACTTTAACTCAAAGCATACAAAGACAGCCAAACCTGCAGAGCCAATAGCAAGTCCCATGGACCCAAGTCACATCACCCCCACAATTTTGAAATTTATTAAAATGCTTTGAAAAGGTTGTGTTCCTTGTTCCAACTTAAGCTAAGGTCCCACAGAGAGGCTACCGCTGGCAACTAAACTTTCCAAAATGCCTTTCCACCGGTGACAAAGTAAATTGCAGGTGGAAAGGCGTATGCGTTGCTTTATTTTTCCGAATTTTCCGAAAGTTTCCTCTTGCAGGCAACTTCATGCAACTTCAAAAATTGAAGGGCTGCATATGCTTTTCCACCAGCAATTCACTTTGTTGCCTGTGGAAAGGCATATCAGGGAGATTAGTTGCCCGCGGTAGCAGAGATTTATAGTGAGTGACTAATCTCTCCATGGGGCATTAGCCTAAAGCTCATGTTGCATGAATTAAATTGTGTTACCTGATGTCAGATATTCAGTAGCTTAACATACAGTACATGTTGTTAATTTCTGTTTAAGGACATGGGATGGACAGACAGATCAACCCCTGAGATTTCACTTTTGAGCTCTGATCCAGGGAGATTTTTTTTTTAGAAATCGTTTTACTTTATAGTATAGTTTATAGCATGTTATATTATCTTTAACTTTACTTCTAAAGTGACACTATATGGAAAAATCATTTGACTGATATTATATACTGCTTTAAATCGGGATTAAAATGCTTAATGAATATTAGTAGCATTCAATATAACATTAAACATACTAATCCTTTTTTTAAATGCCTTAAGGATAAACTGGACTAGATTGTTTCAGCATTTTTCCTTCTGACACATTTTACTAAGCATTCATGTCAAATAAAAGTTTATGCCTCAGGTGATGCACTATGAACAAGCCTAAACTTATGTTGCTCAGTAACAAAAATATATGATGGAGCTCTGTTTAGTTTCTTTTGTCATTTGTCATTATAATAGTTAATATGATTCAGTAGTGTACTTACAAATGCTATTTTGTTTGTAAAACAGTTTTAAAATAGCTTTATACAGTTATTATGCCAATAGACATAAAAAGATTTGTTCTTAAGAAATGTTGATTTGTTGAGAATTTGTAATTCTTATTACTAAATATCCATGGTATGACATTTTATTACCACTCTATTCTTGGGGAAAACATGGTACAAAAATTGGCACTAATCACATACCATAATAATCAATTTTAACTGAACTACATTTAACCAAAACACATATTCTGTCCCCTTCTAATTGAAGAAATCCTACTGATATGAATAATGACCAAACTCGTGGCCCATGTTTTACCTTTACTGTACTAATATAGATTTATTACTAGGCTTCATTCTGTTCTTTTTTTTGGTATTGGTGATTTCCAGTAAATGTATTTCTTATGTATACATTTTATGTTAGCTTATGTATATATATGTATTTTCTGCAGCATATTCATAATTCTGATCAGTGGTATTGTTTATTGACACTTACCAACTTCTGTTACATAAGACTTTCCATTTTCTGGCCACTGTATATATTGGTTTGAAAAAAAATTGCTCCCATATCCCAAAACAAAGCCTTCAAGTTTCAGATTTTCATTTGGACGAAGAAACTTCATAACAAGCGTGTCACCAGTTGCGTTTATGTGCACTTTCAAGTTATTCTTTTTCACTGTGGTGAGAGAAAAAAACATTTAAAAATATTACCGAAAACTGATTTTGCCTTCAACTACTGACCTGATAATTTCAGGTTCTTATATTACATTGTAAACTATGTACATGTACAAGAAAAACATACAGCACTAAGTTTTATTTCTTGAATAGTTGTCATCACAACATTACACATTCATTTAAGGCATGTATAATCACTGTAAAAAGCAATAGTGAGCAACATTACATCGTACATATGTTGCTCTGGACAGTAGCAATAAATTATCTCATTAATATCCTACAAAATATCTGAAATGGTAAATAACATGATTAATTACCAGCTAATAAGCTTAGATACGTAAAGGGAAAGGCCTTAAGTGGGTAAACTTTGCCTTAGGCCTGTGACCTTTAGCAGTCAATTATATGTCTGCTTTTTATCTAATTGCCCTAGAGCAGCAAAAACTGCTAATTGGTTCCTAAGCAATGTCGCGCTAGGGCACATTTTTTTCAAGTCTAAAATGAACACTATTTATTTAGAGACTGATGTGTTTATTGAGTCTGTGTGTGCTTAAAAAAGGGATTTATGTCAGAGGTGTGAGATTAATTACAGGATGACCTATTAACTTTTTTTTTTGCCACAACGATATTTAAGATACATGTAAACACATGTTAAACTCATATAAAAGGTAAAACACGTAAAAAACACTAAATAGGAAAAAAGCTCAAATATTAATTTCTAAGTATGGTTTGTTTTATATTTTCAGCTATGTAAATGAAAACAATATTTCTAACAGCAATAACTAGTTTGTGGATCAAAATTGGTGGCATATGTCTCATTCTTTCTCATACCACCCGCTAAAAATTAAACAGCCTGGGGAATATTCTGTGTTAAGGACACTACAAAATAAAAAGAGAATTTTCAACAACCACGATTTATTCTTGGATTCTTGGAAGTCTATTGTGAAGAAGAGATTGAAGCGGAATGCAGCTGTCTGAGAATGTGATTGATGACTTTAAAAAAGGAAAGAGGGTCAATTAGGAACTACAGTAAAATATATTTTCATCTTTACTCTCTGTTATAAGGTTTTAGAAAAAATCTTGTGACTTGGTACTTTTTGCTCTTTATAAATATGATTTCTTTTTTGGGGAGGGGTGTCATATTTTTCTGCTACTATATTTAAACAAGTTGGATTTAAATGTTTCACATACAGTATATGTAAACAATTTTGGAAAAATTATGTTATCAAAATGCCACTAAGTTCAATAACCAAATACAGTTATTATTAAATACTGTTAGCTAGAAATGTAGTTACTTGTGCAGTGTAGGGAGGTTACTTGTAAATTAAATCCAAAAAGCCACTTGTGTGACACCTTGTCTTAATGGTTTAGTGTTGGCATGGCAGACTAAAATTTTTAAAAGTTACACACAAACTGGTGAATATAACACAGATGTGGGCAAGTAGCAAGGCTCAAATACTATAACTAAGAAAAAAGGTTAAATTGAATGGTAGCTTTTCTAATTTAATGGAAAACAAAAATCAGTAAAATAAGTCAGTAAAGTCAATAAAATATACTATGCTATATACAGTTTGATAAATCTGAAGTTGATCATCACCTCTCACTGATGTAACTGCCCCCTAATCAAAGTGCACTCCATTACAAGTTTCTGGATTTCACTACAATTAAATAAAAAGATGCCATTATGTATGACATTTTCATTTTTGCTTTTGTTAAATGTGTAAATATTGGAATGTCATGTGAATGTGATATATATGAATGTAAATAAATGTATGAAAAATTTTCAAAAATATAGAAAAAACAATTATATCATTAAGGAGACTAATTTCAGTTTAAATAACTAAAACATTTTAGTGTTTAAAGGGACAGTAACACCAAAAAATGAAAGTGTATAAAAGTAATTACTATATAATGTAATGCTGCCCTGTACTGGTACAACTGGTGTGTTTTCCTTAGAAAGACTACTATAGTTTATATAATAAAGCTTCTGTGTAGCCATGGGGGCAGCCATTTACAGGAGAAAAGGCACAGGTTACTTAGCAGATAACAGATAAAACCCCATTATATTCTACAAAGCTTATCTGTTATCTGCTATGTGCCTGTGCCTTTTCTCCTTTTTCCCAGCTTCAATGGCTGCCCCCATGTTGACATAGCAGCTCATTTATATAAACTATAGTAGCGTTTCTGTTGCAAACTTACCAGTTTTACCAGCGCAGGGCAACTGTACATTATATTTTAATTACTTTAAAACACTTTAATTTTTTGGTGTTACTGTTCCTTTAATGTGCTTATTCTATGGACATGAATGTAATACGTTTCCGTAGAATTAGCAAATGTTCCTTCATTTCTTTAATTCCCATGTGAAAAAAGATCATTTCATGTTTTTTTTCTTAAATGTTGTTTTTGGGACCAGTAGAGAAAAAAAGAGGAAATGTAAATTAAAAAATGTTACTTAAGCAATTCTAGCATATTCTCCGGTTCCCCTCACAAGTTATATGATTACTAAATAAACCAATGCCAGAAACAGCATGCTTGCTTTTCTCTTAGATACCCATTGAGTTCTTAATATAAACAAAAGCTAAAAACATTCATACAAGGCAATGTGGTAGATTTAGCAAATGTAAATATCTCCACAAAGGTGCAGCTGTCATTTTTAAATGTGCAAAATATCCCACTGTTCTTATTTGATAAGCGATTCTAGCTACTGAGATAGGATCAGAATGTCATAGAACTATGTCATAGAAAGCATGAATGCCCTGAAATGACCCTTGGGGGAGATCAGTTAGTCTGGCAGTAGTGTAACAAGATGTAACTAAGCCCCATCGCAAATTCAATTTAGTAAGTTGACCTGTTCTACATGATTTATTGAAAGTTTGCATTAATTAGAAATTCACTGGGCCCTCTATGCTCAGGGCCATCTGGCAGGCACAGGGTCTTCTTCCTCTGTAGTTACATCCTTATGTAGTGGTCAGAAAAGGTTGGGAGACATTAGCTGTTTTCTTTCTTTGATAATTAGAAACAGGAATGAGGATCTTGTAAAGTATGCCAGAGGTCCTGGTTCTCCGTGCATTGTTGAGCAGAACATAACCTCAGATTTTTGAGTAATCTGAAGGATACTTAGATTGTCTGTATGGGGTGACTTCTATGCTGTACTTACATATCCCAGAAAGAGTAGACATATGAGTTAAGCTGCGTAAAGCTATCACTCCTATTTACTATTTAATATTCATTTACATGTACTATTTGAGTGTGACTGTCTCAAGCTATTTTCATTTATGGATACAGTGTTATACAGTAAAAAGTTTAATGTGACAGTGGGAAAATCAAAACACTGCCATGACATAAGGCAGAAAAGAAGAAAATACTATAAGAGAAAAGAGCCTTGGTCTTAGGTCACTTTAAACTACGGCTGCTGGTGAAGTCATTTTCCTCTATGTGATTGGTTCTATGTTTAGAGTACTAGTTAGTTCTCTGCTAGTAAATAAGTCCATCTTAGAAAGATAAAAGTAGTAAAAGATATTTATACTATTTAAAGGAAGCTGCACATACACTGAACTTTTGTACTTTTGGTTACATCTGTAATTGTATTTGTTGCACTGTTTGCCTTTTAACTACTAAAATAACCTTCTATATATGGGAATAGAGTATATTGTGTTTAGTCTTATTACTAGTACGAGTGCATCCTACCTGAAGCAGATACTTTTTTAATTTACTACCTGCTGGGCAGTGTGCAAAGTGCAAAAAATGGTCAGAATCCATCATGCTTTTTGCACTTTGTTCTCTCTCTGCAGGTAGAAGAATTGCAGTAGGTCTCCCCCCATCTGTCCGTTAACTTGCGCATCTTTTAGTACTACAACCTCCAGAGGTGTATTTTTTATCTAATGTGAAGTGTGAACTGCAGCTAGATCCTGGATACAAGTCCAGCAAAAGTACTACCCTTAGTGCTTGTGTCTGGGGTGTCAGCAAATGACCTCTATGGCGTGGTTGCAGCTTCATTAGATTCTATATCTGAGTTTTTTTTTTAATGCATCATTTACTAAAATGATACACTCATTTCCTGGAAATAAGTGGTATAGGCTAGCATTGCAAACAAATCAAACACTGTTTTCTCAGCTGAGTATAATCACAGTAATGGCTCAAAACTGTACTGTTAGATGCCAAGCATGACACTCCCACTATTAAAACAAAATACATGCTTTTACAAACAATATTGTAGTAATGGAGAGAGTGGAGACATTTGATCCCTTTTGAACCCAATAAAACATTTTATCTATGAAACATGTATAAAGTTGATTACAGAGCAGAATAACTAAAACCTAACTAAAGAAATAGGCTGATGTACATTATGTTTTGGGCTTCAGTACCAGCCCAAGGCAACCACAGCCCTTTAGCAGGGAAGATTTGTGCCTCCAAAGATACCCCAGCGGCTCCCCATTGTCTTTTTTGCTTTTCCCTGCACATCCTCTGTGCTGCTGTCACTTAATGAGACTCACAATATATTGTATATACAGAATATAAATGTCCAATATAAGGCTGATTAGTAATAAATACAGTTCATTTCTGCATACAGCTCTTAATCCAGTGCAGCTAGCATCAGAATGTAATAATCAGCATCAGCTTATATGACAGACAAACCTAATTTTCTGCTTGATAATTTGCAACAACCCCAAGCTTAGCTTCTCAACAGCTGCTCAGAGCACACTAAGCATGTGAGTGTCACAGACACATTTAACAAAATCCAAGATGGTGACCCCCTGTGACGTTTGAAGTTTGAAGACCTGGGAGATATTCATTTTTAGGGTTTAGGTCTTCTTTAATTTATAATACACAAGGGCCATAAATATTCTGTAAATGTAATTCTTATAAACAGTGCTTAGTGATGTCACTGGTTGTAAGTGGTGATTAAATATGGTATTAATAAGTAATGTAACCCTGTTGTAAAAAATTAGTCACCTGTTTAAAAGCACTAGGTCTTTGTGCATGATTCGTTTGCTATATAATACACACAAGAGCCATGAATATTCTGCAAGCACAAATAAGGTATAGTATTTTTTGTCTATGGTTCAGTCTGCTTCCCTGAGAAGTAAAATGTAATGTAACATGTCCAGGACACAACGGAGCACTGGAATTAACACCTGCCTCATGCTGTACCTGCACCACTTTTAAAGCCCTACATGTTGTCAGAGAATATTAGACTTTTTACATTCCAGCCACACCAACAAGTAGAATGGGGTTCCAATAAAAGAATAGGCAGCACACACAGCCTGATCCACCCCAGTCATGCCCCATTATGCCAAAACCCTGACAATGTTTAGCCAAACCCTACCTGGTCCTCACAAGCCCCAACCCCTTTGTGGAACACACATGTTTACATCTCTTGGGGTATCCTCTCTTACAGAGCCCCTGACAGCAGTACCCCCTGTACCCCATTGATAGTAGTCCAGACCCCAGCCTACTACTTTCTTCTTGCCTATACACAATCACAACCAGTATGGAAATAAAGGCATGATATAACGTGACACTAAACTCCTCCCATAAATTGCAGGTGAGCTTAGTACTATTCTTACACCCCCTATCCTAATGGGTTGGTGGGTTATTTTTTTTGTATAAAGTAAATGGCACTAAGTTTGTCCAGGCACTTGTTAATGGGTTGCTATAGATGACTAGACCCGTAGCATATATTTTCCCCTGGGAAATTTATTTTTAAGGACATCAAACTTATCCATATAATGCAACCTCTTTTTCTGCTATATTCTCTGGTATTACCCGTTTGCATTTCTGACATTTTTTTTCAAACCCACGTTTACACATTAAAAGGTATAACTACAGCAAACATGCTAGGTAAAATCTCATATCTGATGATATATCAAAAACCTTTGTATATTAATATCCAATTTTTGTATAGGTCTTGTATTGTACCATACTAAAGAATATGTAATAATGAAAATTAAATACATTTTTATGTTAAACTCTATTACCACACATTCTTATTTAACTTGCAAACATCCTACTACATAAAGAAATAACATATTTACAACATTTAGGAAGAACTCTATCAAATGTCAAACTGTGATTCCTAACATTTTTCTGGCACTCTTCCTAAGGTTTAAATTTTATCTCATTTGTTAACCTTTTTTCCACTTACACCACTGTCAATTGTTCTCTAGGTTAACAGCAATGACACACAAGGACATTTGTCGCTTGCTGTAAAAATTCGCTACCATGGGTGACAAATCTCACGAAAATGCCACTCCCTTCACTAACATTTACATTACTTGAGGCTGTTTTGCTTAATCACTGGAAAATGCAAAAGAAGGCATTTCCCTTACAAATAAGCCAAATCGCTGCAAGTAATGTAATTAACTTGCTGCAATTCAAATCTCCACATGTGCCATTGCCCTAAAGTGGTTAAACTGTTCTCAGCCCTATTTAGTTACCTAAATAATAGCGCAAAAGTGATTAGACTTATTTTATTTTTGTTTTTTTGCAAGCAATAACTATTGTTACGACTCAGGAAAAAATATAATAATCTTTTGCAAATCTTCCCCAAAGGGTTAAACTACTTTGATCCGATATTGTGGGTCCGGTTTTAAGGGACCCACAAAATCTTGTCATGCAACAGCACTCCACTCCACATCCTGCAAAAATTGATCCCCACAGCTGTAAATGAAAGTCAGATAAAGTTGGATGGTGTGTTTTGTTTCTGCATCTACATACAACAGGCATTTGAATGCATTTCAATGAGATATACAAGCAGCAATTCCTTTTCTTGATGCAGGGGAACCCTGGATCTACTGCCACCTCCTGACCATCAGGGGGGTACAGGGAAGACAATTGTCCTGGGTGAGTTTTGGCTCTTAAGGGGGGCCCGGCTTTGCTGCACCTAAAGCTAGGAGCCTTTACTTTACCCTCGCTGCACTGCCCTCCCCATTCTCGAGTGACCAAGCCCGTCCCTAGCACTGCCAGTTGCTTGTAGGTAGGTTGCTTGTCTACATAGAAGGCAGCAGTGGCGCAGAAGTATAAGTGTAAATTTTTTATCATCTGCAGTTTGAGTTTCTTGTCTTTGGGACATTGTCTGATGAGATTTGTTGCCAGTGAAAATTTGCACTTGTTGCAAGAGACAGTTCTGAAAAATTCTGGGAAAACACAATGCATTGTGGGAAAAAAACATGGTGACTGCGCTCAAAATTGTACTTTGTACACTGCATCTAGGTTAGTGAATGCACCCTTTTGTTTTGTCGGAAAAAAATACAGCATGCAGTGTTCCCTTGTGGCATGTCGTGGTGTATGGCAACAAATATATGCAATTTACATTCCATTTTTTTATCAGTCCTAATGTTTGTTTGAGCCACAAAGCTACATCTAACTTGTAGGATACGTTCTGTCAATTCAATACCATCCTTCAAAAGTTTCTGTGTAGTTTAGCTTTAAGTCTTGCCCAGTGCCGGGCCGAGCCAGAGGACCCCCTCTAGGCAACCTATGGAGATCAATAGGGATAAAATGTTGTTTAATATTAGTTCAATAAATAGGGTTTGTACTAGTATACTTCACTGTTTTTTGTTTCTTGCACTATACAGAGGGCTTCTCAGTGGACTGATTTATTTTAATTAGTTCATATGAACTTTAAGTAGAATGTGACAGTAATTTCAAACTTAGATTTGCCTTGTTTAGTTCAATAAATAACAAAAACCACATATATTTCCTAATTATAACATTATGCAGTACTGTATGTTCTACACAAACCGTATTCATTCCTCTAATGTTGAAAAGGTGGGTATACTGCCACTAAGCTAGTGTAGGGACTCATAGGGTTAATGTGGCCATATGGTTTTACACCCTACCTTTCCTTTCTCCTTGTCTCTAGGCAAGGATGAATGTATCTATTTGGTATTACCATATACCTTGTTATTGGCCCAAGGCTAGACCACATTCTACCACACTTTAACATAGTGTTAGGAAAGGGGTGGTTCTTCCTTCCTGCAGCATCTGACCTAAGTGGATGCCTCCAGGAAGCCTGGAAAAGAGCAGCTTTTCTTGCTCCACCCAGGAGAAGAGAGTCAAGGAGTAGTCTCCTACAGGCTTACTTTCCTTAGCTTAGGGACACAGAAGTGCCAGGGACTGGGTGAGTCTTACCTGCCAATACTCTACCCTGTCACTCTGTTAGTTGTCTTACCCTACCCAAACTCTATATGAGAGGGATAAACACCCTCTCCATACTTCAATTGCTTATTCTGCATTAACATCAATTGTATTGCTGAAATCCTGTTATACCTCATCAGAGAGTGAGTATTGATTTGCCCTGCATTACCATCATTTGTCTGGGACAAAAAAACAGTTATTCTTTGTTTGCAAGGGCTTTTTCCTTGGGTGTCCACATGCTTAATTATTGCACGTTTCACATACACGTTGCAGTGGGAGGTTACACAACAACCTCCGTATAGACACTTCCACTTTGCGAAGGCTCAACCTGTGGAAAGAGAGTCACATGTACTCCATGCTCTATCCTAGATGGACATTTTGACTAAAACAGCCAAATAGGGGTTACACCAGACACGGCTTTTTTGGTTGCGTATTTATATTGGACCTATGTAATATTTATATATCTTTCAAACAGGCTATAAAAGTTTTTAAAATAATTATTCAGAATGGTTGTGGTTGTATATCAAACTATGTTGCTTTGTCAGATGACAGTTAAATATAAATCTGCAAAACACATTTAGATAAGTAGCTCTTAAAATGGCACATGTTTTTGTAATCAAAATAATATTTAGTATGATTATTTTATCATTAATAATGCTTTTTCATGGAACTTGGAATACACTGACAACCTCTATATCTATATTTAGGATGATTCTTAGGAAACATTTCAAACTGTTGGCTTTAAATTTTTCTGAAATGATCTACTCAAAACGGCCAAGCTAATTTCTGTCTAATGTTATAGGAGGATTTCTAAGGAAAGCTACACGTTATGTGTGTGTGGTTTATTCTTTAGATATGTCCAATATATTTTATTAATATTTAAAGAAGACTTTTGGGATGAGACATGGTTTGGCAGATAAAGGCGCCAGCAATATCAAACATGAGTTGTCTTGGTATTTCACAAAACAAACAAATACACAATGTGACTTCACATTGACTCTAGCTCTTTTCTTTTAAATTTTCACAAAACACATCTGTTTTTTATTTAAGATAACACTGATTCCAATAGTGCTTTTCCAACACGTGCAAGAGTTATAAAATGATAAAACAATCCTGAGACATACTATTCAATATCACACCATAGCTGCATTCAGAAGCTAAAAGGGAAAAGTTTGCCTCTAAAAATACTTAATTCTTTCTATTGTTACATTCCATGTAGTTCCTTGGATTACTTTGAAGAACAAATAAAGCTAAGTTATTATAACAGCTTATATCTCAGCGTATTACTGTGTACAGAAGAGGAATTATGTGCATCTTTCCATTCTCCTAACTATTAACAGCATTTACCCATGCATCTGCTTTTTCACAAGGCAACCCAAACCAGCGCAAAAACATCTTCCAAATTTTCCGACCTGCCCCAATGAGAGCCACGTGATCCCAGTCAAGTGATGTCACAAAAAATGGAAGTGATGTTACATTTAAGTAGATCATAACACAGTAGAAAAATTCAACTTCAAAAAATTCTTCCCACAACTAAATAGCCTGCATCCTGTTACCAACTGCTTTGTCGTTATTCCACAGGTACCTGACCCTGATGCAGGATTTTTTTCTCTAGAAGTGTATACAAATATTAGCTTTTCTGTAACAGGTATATATTTGTTAATAATTTTGTGGACCTTCGCCATATAGTAACTGGAGAAGGCTTCCTACCATAAAATTTCTGCCCTACCAGTACTAGGATGTCCCTGCCACCCATCCTAGGATGAGAGAAAAGAACAGCCACATTTATACTGCAGGAAACAAGTAGTAAAAATATTATGGAAGCCCTGTTTTTGAACCATAACACATAAGTACTATGGCAATGATTTGGAATTTTATGTGTAAATATTATGACCTTACTAGGGAACTAAAGATGCATGGGGGCAACTCTTTACTGATAACATTGCATCCCCCTTCTGAAGCAGAATTGAGATAGAGGGTGTTTTTATCTAGTTAGTTTTATGTTTGTTTGTAAATTTGTTTTTGTTTTTGCATTTCCCATTATGCTCAGACTTCAACATTAGATAGATAATATATAAATAGATAGATATATGATAGATAGATAGATAGTGTCACGCACGGTATCCCAAAACTCAAAACAAAAGCCAAGGTCCCGGTCTGAGCTCACTCTTCTGCCTATATCATCCACCTTTCACTTCGGGAGGAGCCCTCCGCTACTGGGGTGCCGCCAGGACTTATTGTGAGAGAACCAGGGCAAATGTTCTGAGCAGGCTAGGGAACCTAGCGTTATGCAAGGTTTGAAAAGGAGAGACGATATGATCAGGCCGAGGTCAAACCGAACAGGCAGCGAAGTACAAAATCGAATTCCGGAAAACGTAGTCAGTAACAGGCAGAGGGTCAGTACAGGCGGCAATCAGCAAGGTCAGGGTCAGGCAAGGGTCAAAACACGAGTCAAGCGAAAACAGTAACCAGGAGGCAAAACTGAAGTTGGGCAACAAATTTATGCACAGGCGCCTTTAAATATTTGAAATTCGCGCCTTGCGCGATGACGTCACACATCGCACTGGCTTAAAAGGAAGCGCGCACACCTCCGCTCGCCAGAAGAGCAGGACGCGCGCGTCGGCACACATCGGCACGCATGGAGAGGCGGGCGTCCCCGCCGCCTCACTAGACCACCAGGTACTCTTACAGACAGATAGATAGATAGATAAATATATGATAGATAGATTGATAGATAGTATGGTTTGTGTTCTGCTTTGGGGAATGCAATGGTTTTATCTACATGGACAAATATAAAACTTAACGCATTAAGCTGCCATAAAACAGCCTAAAGAGAATTTTGTTTTTCCAAAATGTTATCATGTGGAATAAGTTGGTATAAATTACATAAAGAGGAAGAACTGTTCTTTATAGAAACAAATTAGTTAAACACAAAGGCCTTCAAATATTTTTCATCATCATACTTTCAAGAACTAAATGCGGTAAGTCCATTGCTGATGCCATAGGATATTTTGTCATATTCTGGTGTGCAACAAGCCACATGCTCTCAATGACAACAATAAAGGAAAGTGATTTCCTGTGCCATTTTTCCCCTGAATAGCACCAATTTCCTGATCACTTTTCTCTGACAAGCATTTTTATTGTTCCAGAAATTCTGCTAAGTAGTTTTCTTATAAATTGCTGCATTATAGTTACCAGAAAGAAAAGGGTATTGACCTACTGACAGCATACGCAAACAAACTATTATAGCCTCTCTTCTTTTGAAACAATATTTATGATAAAGCCCAAGGCAGTGTAGTAAAGTTGTAATAAATGCCATAACAACCAAGCATCAATCACTGAATGGCGTCATTTCAAAAGTTATATGGATATAAACATAAAATAAATTACAGTGTCAGCTTTTTGGCCTCTCCAGCAGTGAGCAATGATTCCCCAATAACTAGCTGCATTTGCAAACAGTTTTTCCAATATGAAACACAAAATGGGTCGTCCTAAAACAGAAAATATAGTTATCTAATGATGGCTTTCGTTTTGCAGACTTTGCTTGTAAAATTTGTCAGGAATGACCATGACTAGGTAAGTGTCTACACTGCGCTAAAACTAAAAGAAATATGCTAATATAGTAGTCCAATACTGGCTGACAATCTTTTTATTTTGCTTACATTAGGTTAATGCCTATTATTATATAGTATCTACAGTATCTCTCTACAAGTAATGAGCAACATTAGACAGTTTTCTTTGACATGAGTAACCACTTTAAACCATGCTTTCCCCAGTGACAAAAGATCATGCTTACTTGACTAGTAAGGTTCTCATTGTCAGGGAATTATAAGGCTTAAATAAAGTTGTACATGCAGGGTGGGCATTTGAATTTGTTCTGTAGCACCCTCAAATGTACTTAATGTTATGTAGACATGTTTTGAAAAATGTATAGAAAGTAGTCATCATGATATTAAGAATTAAGCAGTCTCTGTTTCTGTGGAAGAACTTACAGGTTGATTGTGATATTGCTCTTTATATGATATGTAAAGGAAAAATGGTTTCTGAAAGGAAAAGCTAATTTATTTCCTCACAATTTACTGCAAATTTTCATTATAAATGTTAATAGCAATACATCATTTTATGTGCAATTGCCAAGACATTGGTGTTGACCCTTCTTAATTAATACATTTCCTTAGACAATAAATTGCTCATTGTGTGTCATACCTTAATTTATGTTATAATATTATTTAACTGCTAAGCTATACACTGGTTTAACTTGTCAGACTTGAATATGTCATGTTTTTTCTGTTATGAGAGCAATTTGTCTGTTGACAAAAAGTGTAATGGTTGACTGTCAGTGTATGAATTTGTTCAGTTTGTTGTACAATATTGGTTTGACATATGCAGGTATGGGATCAGTTATCCAGAAACCTGTTATGTAAAAAGCTCCAAATTAGGAAAATGCCATCTCCCATAACCTTAATTTTAATTAAATAATTCAAAATTTTAAAAAATAATTTCATTTTTCTCAGTTATAATAAAACACTACTGTGTACTTGATCCCAGCTAAGATATAATTAATTCTTATTGGAGGTAAAACAATCCTCTTGGGTTTAATAAATGTTTAAATGATCCAAACAAAGGAAGACCCCTTATAAAAAAAACCACCTTCATAAGCACTTTGGATAATAGGTCCAATACCTGTATTCTAGTTTCAGTGTCTGCTTTATGGCACACTTTTGTGTTATGTAACACTGGGTAAATGTAATATAATTCACACTTTGTTTAGGAGCCAATTGATGTTTAGTTTTAGCAGGTGCTCAGTAAATGCTACTTGCTGACTGGTTGCTATGGGTTATTAGATTGGGTGGAAACTAATCAACCCATATCACATTACCATATAAACCAAATAAGTACACAAACAGGCAAATATATGTCAAGGTTTTTTTTTCCAGTTTTTACAATCCTTGATCAGTAAGATGCATATTCAATCTTACTGATCAAGGATTGTAAAAACTGGAAAAAAAACCTTGACATATATTTCAAACAATGCTTTACTAGGTGATAGTGTGTTACCGATGCCTGTATTCTAATTATGATGATGGTGTAAAGAATTGTCAGTATATATTTTTATATATGCAAATATAATCATCTTTTATATCTAAAACTAATTTAGTTCTGCAGAGTAGAAAGAGAAATGCAATCTACATTGATGGCATTGTCTGTAAGCAGCTTTTCAATAACTGTTCTCAAAATCATAGTGCAAAAGGTCTTGAAAAGCAGAAACTATAAAGCAGCTGATTTATTCACACAATTTTTCAGACCACTTTAAAATGCCAATTATCATGTGTTGCATGTTCCAGAAAACAGATGATTTTGTACATGAGAAAATAGAGAACAAGCACTGTATGTCCTTGCACTACATAGTTTTCTAATGTGTCATTGGAATTAACTTTGGCTCTTTGGTATGAAAGTTAATTTAACTGATGCATGTAGTGCAAATGAGGACAATAAAGTCACAAAATATTGGACCTTTTCATTAGAGGATTAACAGTATTTGTTATAGGGACATTCTGTAATTACAAACAGGATTGTATTTGAAGAATTGAGATATACTTATGATTTAAAAAATATACAAGATAGTAGTAGAAGTGGGACACGCATTTTGTATTCAGATATACATAGATGACTGAGCTATATTTCTGATTGGGTTAACTGCTATAACTGCAGTTATAGTTCAAGTGATGACACAGGTAACAAATCTACTGGTGTAACTGGTCATAACATTTTACCCTGCAAAACAAATATGGAAAAGCTACAAAGATGCAGTTAGCAAAAGTAGTGCTAACACTGGATCAGAGAGACGACTATTCCATTGTCAGTAGTGCGGTCCCTTCACTTAGGTAAGCAGAGCCTAGGGGAGAGAAACTCCCTGAAATCAATCCTTGTTGAGCACAGGCTGCTCTTTATAGCTACATCTAGCTAGGTCTATCTCACTTTTCTAGAAAGTGCTATTACAACTGGTCCCCTGTTGCTGACTAGGCCTTGTTTGCGGCTTGGCTGCTCCCAGACTGCACTAGAGGTATGGTCCCTCTAGGCCTAGGGCAGCACATTTTCTGGCCCTTTTGATCCCAGTCTCCCTGGAGCACATCCAGCTGGTCCAGCAACTGAAGGGCAGAGAGGAAGATCCACACCTAGCCAAGCACTGTATTAAAGTGTGGCAGGAAGTATTCATAAGCCTAAGGGCCAATGATAGACAAATGGAAATGAGCAAAAAAAAAAAGATACTTAGGCATCTGCCCAGCAACTAGGGAATAAGGAAGTGTAGGGATTTAAATCCATAGGGGCTTTTAATCCTATGGGTCCCTACAATACATATACCGTATATACTCGAGTATAAGCCGATCCGAATATAAGCCGAGGTACCTAATTTTACCTAAGAAAACTGGAAAAACTTATTGACTCGAGTATAAGCCTAGGGTGGGTAATGCAACCGCTACTGCTAAGTTTCAATAATCAAATAAATAACAGATAAATAAATAGATAACTTTAGGGAATGAAAAATGCTACAGCAGCAGACAAAAGCAAGTTTGGGAATGCTAAGGAAGGTGCCATACTAATTATCAAGTACTTGGACACCAGTGTACAAGTCCCACCACAGTACTACAATAGTAGTTACAAGGGCAAAATAATTGTTGATGCTGGACTTAATACAAATTTAATTTTTGTAAATAACAAGTTATTGTACCAATCACTTACTCTGGCTCATTGTGCAGATGGATGTGCACTGTAGGCTCTCTCTATTTCTCCAGCTTTTTCTTGCTCATGTCCTTCCCTGTTAGATTGATTTGCCTTATCTGGTTTCAATCCTTTTAAATCAGAGCTGCAGGTGCTTAGCTAAACAGCATGATCACTGTTTATAAGCGGAGATAAGCTTTTACAATTAAGAAGCAGAAGTACATTTTAATGCAGGGCAGTATGTTTATATGTGAAGGTGCGTGTCTCTCTATTGCTCCGACTTTTTCTTAGTAGCGCAGGGAACATGTCTGCTGCTGCTGCTGAGCCTGGGACTATATCGCAGCAGCCCATACAGGCACACGCTCTCATGAAGGGAGCGTTCCAGTAGTTGTGCTGGATCTGGTGATGTATCCCCGGCGGTGAGTGCGTGCACGGGGGGGGGGTTGGTGCGAGCGCGATACATCGCCAGATCGAGAGTCGGCAGGACGGACACAAGTGGAGGGAGGTTGGGGGAGGTATATTCAAGTATAAGCCGAGGGTTACTTTTTGAGCACATTTTTTGTGCTGAAAAACTCGGCTTATACTCGAGTATATAACGGTAACAAAACTGAGCTTCAGTCAGTAAACATCGACTATATGTTTATTGACCATTATGCAGTATTTCCATGTCCTGTCTTTTTATTGTTACAAACCAGCTAAATGATTGTTTTCTGAATGTGTTAAAATAAAGAAACATTATTTTTTTAAAAAAACAATACAGTTATTCATTAATGTATTTATTCCTAACCTTTTTGTGGTTGTTTTTTTTTTTCCTTTTAAGTGTTCACAAATGCAAAGAGCAAAAGTCTTAGAAAGTGGAAAATCTGAGAAGCTGATTTGTTCACACATTTTTCTCAGACCACTTTAAATGCCAAAGATCATATGCTGCTTGTGCCAGAAAAACAGATGATTCTGTATATATAAAATGAAGGAACAGTGACTGCAGTGTCCTGCACTTCATAGTTTTGGGATGTGTCATTGCACTTAACGCGCTCTTGGGGGGGGGGGGGGGGTTGGAGTGGTAAACTTCACAAGCACGTGCTTGTAGTATAAACCAAAACATTCAGAAAAGTCTGAAAATACTTGGGGGGTCATTTACAACATGAAAGGCCGGGTGCAAAGTGCAAAAGCAGGTGCAATCAGCCATGTTCTTGCTCTTTGTACCCTGCCTTTCAAGCTATTTGAAATGAGTCCTGTAGCCATCTTCATGAATATGTTGCTGCCTGCGTTTTTATCCAGCTCAACCTGCATAATGCAGCACTACCTCAACGGCAAGTTTGAAGTGAATAAGAAATAAAAGGGGTGCTTTTGTGCCCCTTAGTGTTCCAGTACATGAGCCAGTAATAAATTAGCCCCTTAGACTTTATCTTTATTTATTACACCAACAGACTGCAAATGCTTAGATACATGGTCCTAAACAAACAAGCTCATTCAGAAAAATGAGTACAAACACACGGATGGCACCATAGGCCATGTTTTATGAAATTTCTGTCTGTTAAAATGTTTTTGTAATTAATAAAATTGTGCCTGATTATTATGCCTAGGTGTAGCTCTTTATATAAGAAATATTTTACAATTTTCACATTAAATAAATCAATCAAGCCAACCATTTCCCTTGTAATGTACAATACAAATTGTCAGATTATGTTTAAATTGTAGTAAAATATGAATTGTTAATTGTATACCACCTGCATTTTTCAATTATTTTTCCTTAGGTAGACAATTAAACATATGGGGCATCATTGTGTCTGCCCCCAGTTAAGCCACAGGGTAGTCAGAGCAAATGTCCCTACTAAGCATAAAGCAAAATTACAATACAAAAGTGCATCAGCATCCAACCTTAAAAGGAGACAATTATTATATCTTATTCACTAACAGGTTTTATTATTTGTTCATAATAGTTTTGAAGATATAAATAGTTCATTAGTGTGCTTCGTCAAACAAACATTTTTTTCCTCCTGTAAACAATTTAAGCATTCTATTTGTCAGTAGTAAATGCCAAATTGCTGACATGGTAAAATCAGCCAGTTAAAGCAGGTAAAATATGTCATCAACTCACAGCATGAATGTGTCCGTAGCAGCAAGAAAAAAAGGCTGTGGAACTAGAAAATAAAGTTAATATATTTTCTGCATGTTTGTTATGGTACTTAATACTTGCCATGTATTGACTTTGTATTTATAAGCAATTTACAATATAAATATTTTTAGAAAATTGTATTTTGTATTTTAAAAACTGTGTTTGATTATGTTCATTTTTGTGTAGATTCGAGTGCTTGGCTTTTTCCTTGTGTTTGCAAACATGGTGCATTGCTTCACATACAGTAGTCTATAATATTGCTTTGGCATAAGATTATCATAATGTTTAGGTAGCAGGTTTGGCAACTAAGTTTGAAGACAATCCAAAGCGCTAAACACAGACACATTGGAATACAGAAACTTACATCAAACTCCAAACATACAAAGCATTTCAACTGATCCTAATCCAAAAGTTATAGTGCAAAAAGCATTTGTTTGAATGCACTGCAAGTTGATGGAATGCATGTGTATTTAGGGTGTGTAAATAAAATGCATGTAAATGAAAATACTGGATAAAACATGATAGTATGAAAATGTTTTATGAACAGACACATGAATTGATCTAATGCAATAGATGCGTGGAAGATTTTTTCTTTCACGCTCCTAACTTTGGTAATACTTTGTACAGTTATTACTTATTGTGATACTATAAGAGATATTTTATAAATTCTAATTATATCAGGTCGGAACTGCTACCATCAGAACTTCCAGTGCTTTTATTTCCTGCTTTCTGTGAATAGCTGTCACCTGTTTTATGCATTAAACTTAGTTATTAATAGTCCTCCTGACTTAGTTAAACTGTATCTATACATTGTAACTACTATAACATTTTGGTTGATACACTTACTGCAGTTATACTTATGGTTACTTTAACAACTTATTGATATTTTGTTTTGGATTATACTGCGGATGCAGGCAGCTACTCTTAAGTAACTGTAGACTAATATTTAATACTACGCATTTGGAGCATTGGGGCAGTGGCAGATGCAAATGGTTCTGGGTTATAACTTTTTAAGTGGTTTTATGAAATTTCTGTTAAAAGACTTTTTTGTAACCAATAAAATTGTGCCTGATTATTATGCCTGACTATTACGCCCCCACCTTAATTATACCAAAAGGCTGCAAATGAACTTTGTTAAAGGTGTGGCAGTATAGGGATGCACTTTCCTGTTATGTATAGGGTGTATTAACTGTTATGGCTTCATTGATTTCCCAAGGGGACAGGTCATTGGTTCCTATGTACTAGGAGTTCATGATAAAAATTTTTGTGAAGTAATTGTGTTTGAGGCTATGATTGCATTCACGTTGAATAAAAAAGATCATCTTCTAGATTTTGCTTCCCGTAAAAGAGTGAACTGGGCATTTAATGACTGGAAAGACATCATGTGGTCAAATAATTCATCCTTTACAGTTTGGTCAACTTTGGGCAGTTTGGGCAATGTCTAAAGAAGCCTACAATCCTAAAACCTAGTACCATGGTCTCTAATGGCACTGGCAGAAATGTAGAATTTTACACTGACATTTTACATAACCAGGGGCATTACCAAACAAATATTTTTTATAGCTATAAAGTGGTTAAGATGATAATGTCTTTATTTACACAGCCAGGTCTATGCAGTCCCAGTTTGAGAATCATGAGAAGTTTAACTTCTCCCATGGGCAATATGAATATAGCAACTTTTGTTGATTTTGGAATTAAGATTGAGAAGATTCTCCCTGTCATCGCTCAAATAACTTGGAATCTGTCCTCCTGGAAGAATGAAGCAATATTCCACTTATAACATTTTAGGACTGATGAGTCAATTCCACATAGAATAAAGGGCAATTGATGGTACAATGTTTATTAACTTCATATTTTACCCAAGGATGCAAATGTTGAAAAGTGCACTTATGCCTTGTAAAACTGTCCAGAATTAATATAATAATACTTTATTATTCAATATTTATCCTACTGTTCTTTGAATAAATTATTTTATGAATGATGCTGGTAAATATTTTTTATGTAAAAATATCTGACCACATTTTCTCATATTCCTATTACAGTTTTTATTGTTTGTCCAAAATCATGTTTGTCCTAGTGGCTCTCTCCTCTTCAAAACAGAAAATGCCCCAACTAGCATTTGAAGCAATAATGAACACACTAATATATACTGCAGCAAACAATGGACAGTGTCACAGTTTTAGCACCTGATTTGCTCTGTGCAATTAAGTTGTGAATATAAACATGACATAACATGCTAAGGGTTCCCAAGAATTACCACCCATGCTTGCATGTAATGCTGCAGGCTAGATGGGCACATTGGTGCTGTCACCCAGTTTTAGAAGTGCGTATGGGTGCAAGAACCTTTGCGAATGGTGTATCCTTAGTTTTGCAGCTATTTTAGAGTTTTGCCCTTTTGATTATAAATGAGCCTTGGTATTTTTCAATATGCTATATATGCTACATGTTATGTAGGGCAGAACATGTGAGTAGTCGTTTACGATCACAAGTGCAGTTGCTCTCTTGCAAGTTGTGCATTAAACCCCATTCAAGGTAATTGCATCAAAATGCACTCTTTGGACTTGTAGTTGTGCTCAGCCATTCTTGACTTCCAGTTTGAGTTGAGTGCTGTTGCAGGGATAAGTAAACATTTTTCTGATGACAACAACATATTTATATATATATATATATATATATATATTGAAAAAAAGACCAGCAACACCGGATCTATTGCAACAAATTAATTGTGTATTAAAAATGCATGAACAGCCAACGTTACGTTTCGGTCCCCATCGGGACCTTTCTCAAGGCAACATGTTTTTCAACCCCATGACCTATTTATACCTATAGTGACCAAACAAACAGGAAATGACATCAATGTAGACATGCCATAAAGTGACTGTTGCAGGAAAGTGAACAATCTATGCTGCAAAGTGATCTGTGCAATAAATAATAATTGTTAAAATGTTAAAAGTGCATACTAAGTGCTCTAATATAATCCATGACATTTAAAATATCGTAAACGTTCAATGAAGTGATACAGTGTGTCCCGACGGGGACCGAAACATAACGTTGGCTGTTCATGCATTTTTTTTAATACACAATTAATTTTTTCCAATAGATCTGGTGTTGCTGGTCTTTTTTTCAATATTTATTTTACCTTGCACCCGGGATGAGGATTGAAGCGGTGTGCCACCCTTGATTCGGTCCACATTGGGACCTATTTCAAGGCAACCACACCCCACACCAAATAAGGTTTACAAAGCCAATAATAATCTACCTATTAAGGAAGTGACATCACCATAAGTTAATATGTTATAGGTTGTATATGCCCAATTTGACATGACCACGCTCTTTTTTTGTACGCGACCACGCCCAATTTGAAGCGCAACAAAAAAATTCTGCACAACGAATTTTTCAGCCTCGAATTTTTCTGAAAGTTTTGCGAAGAAATTCGCTGCAAATCCATGCCTGCTGAAAAAATTTGCTTATCACTAGTGAAGTGGGATTACTTTTATGGCACTATAGTATAAATAAAAAAAAAAAACAGTGTCTGAGGCTGATATAAGGGACAAATCTTTACTCTACATTCAAATGAAACCTTTTTTAAAAAAAAAAAAGAAACACATCAGAGATATGAGCTGTATCTGTTGAAAATCAATAACTATAATGTCACTATTTGATTTTGTTTGGCAACTAAACTATTGTATTTTATTGTCTGTTCTTAATTTATTGCAGCTTTTTCAAACCAGTCTCTGCATTTTAACAGTACTGTGGAGTCTTTAGAACTGGATTGTTTATTCTGTACTGCCTGTACAGTACATTCTTTAGCAAGCTGCAAACAGAAAGGTTGTTGCCTCCTGCCAGCAAGGCAGTGATAGACACATTCTGAATTCAAGGTTAATGTTCCCCTTTATAAGTATGTTCTCATTATAAATTATTTCCACACAAAAAAACAGCATGGTCCAAACCTCTGGAAAATGTCATGCTGTCTGCATTGTTTCTTGCAGATGTAATGTTGCCCCTTGTTACATATCTTCAATACCCTTGTGTTGCCTTGAGCTATTTCAGTTAAACAAAGTAATGCAAACAACACACATTTCTTTCTGGTCTTCCCCTAAGCTTCCTTTCTCCCAACAATCATTTGACGAGAGAATAAATTAAAACCATAATAATCTCCCTTAATAAACTCAGATAAGTACTCACACTACTGGTTATAGGAGAAAGTAGTGGTGTAGGGAGTTTGTTGAGGGCCACAAACTTGATGTTGGTGATCTTAATATGGTGATGGTGTAAATAATAGCAATTCCTGGACTGAAATGTTGTTAGTTATATTTTTATTGCAAAAACTGAAATTCATAAATGGGGTCATTTAACAAACATGTTTTCTGGCATTTTCCCAGCAGTTTTAATTGTCAAATTTATTAAGGGGGCCTATTTATCATGCTAATTAAAATTGTTTATGCTGGAAAAAACATGTAAAAAGCAGTGTATAATAAATGGCAGATTTATAAAATTATATTTTATTTTGAGCAAGCTAATTGCCATATTTACTATGAATATTTTATGCCATTATTCTATTGTGTTACTCATTCATGTCAATGGAAAAAAATCAGTTAGGAGTATGGAATATACTGTAAATGGGTTGCATTATATCTAAGTAGTGTTTAGAAAGCTATTACCGGTAGACTAAAACATTGAATAAATGAGTTTCATGCCAAATCCTGTGAGTGCTCATTTACAATATAAATAAAGGATCTATTATCTGTAATACTTGGGATCTGAGTTTTTTTTCAGATATGAGGCCTTTAATTTGGCCACCATTCCTAAAGGCTAATAGAAACAACAAATAATAATTTAATCAATGTGGATTTATGCTAGCTATATATTAGAAGGTAATTCATATTTATTATATTATAATGTTTGTACATTATAATATTATGTTTATTACAAAAAAGGTAATTTGTCAAAAAAAATTGTTTGCTTAAATAGGACTCTATATAAAGCGTTCATTGTACAACAAACATATCCACAATAATGCCATGACACTCCATGTAAAACATGCATTTGTATATAGATGTAAAGTAGTATAAAGATGCCTGTTGTAAAAAAGAGGTTTAAAAAGCAGCTGTGTTCCTTAAATCTGTTGCAAATGTCATAATTAAGGAAGGAGAGTGGTACCATGAGGCACTGGGTTTTCCTTTCCACTGTGGTATAGTATGGTTTATGTTTTTTTGAATTTGTGTTAAATCTTCTGAGCCAATAAATGTCTGTTTTTTTCACTAAAAAACTTTTGTGTTGATTTAAATTAGCATGTAATAAAAAATGAAAAGACAATTTAGTCAGTACAATAGTGAATAAGCACACCCATAAGACAACAATATTCAGTATGAAAAAAAATGTATCTTGGAGGCTATAAAATTAAGTCACGTCACTGGAAATACTGTATTGCTTTACAAAGGAAGCACGCTTGATAAACTATATTTGAAACATTTGTTCTACAGATGTTCCCAGTTCTGGCAATATAAGACTTTCAATGTATCCAGACTTTGTTGAAATAATTTAAATTAATAACTATAATCATGAAGATATTTCCGGAAATTGGTTGGCACATTCTTTGAGATGTAAATATTTTTGTCACTGCGGTGTCACCACAGCCGCAAACTAAATTGGGCACCATGCCACTGCATGAAATGTGTTCTTGTTTCTGCTGAACAAATGTTCTTGTCAAGTGAAGCAAAAATATTATATTGTTGGAATTCTATTGTAGTGTGCACATAAAAGCGAGTAAATGTACTGTAAACCTAACAAAATAAACAACCCTTTTTAAAATGGAAATAAAGGTTTTGTCAAAATGGCAATTCTGTTACCTTGGGTGACATTCCTCAGTGTGGATTTTTCAAATAAACATTTTTTACCTTTAGATTATTGAATAGATGCAGAAGCCCAGAACTGATTCCTTGAGATGCAATTCAATTAATCAAAACTTTATCACGTGAAAACTCTATTGAAGTCTATTGGAAAAATTTAAACTGAATTAATAGAAACATTAATAGAATTAATAGAAATTTTTTGTCCATAAGTTTCTGTACTCACACCCCTACCATGCAAACTAGGTACAGGGTGAAGTGGCTCTCAGTGCAAAAAGTAACACACCCCTGTGCAAAAGTGCTCCGAAGATGAGCACTAAGGGGCACAGTCTTGCACCCCTTGGTGTTCTTGCACTTGCACGCAGGGGTTTCCTAAATTGCCCCTTATTTATTTTCCTTTTCTATTCATGTATTGCACTACCAGATCATTCCTATTAAACTGTACAAAATACAGATTACTGTATAGATGGCAACATAAGAGTCAATAAGACTATTCAAGTACTGTACTTTCACAGCCTACTTCCTGTATAGGTCCTATTCATCCAAAAAGGACTCAGGGAGAACCCCTGAAAATGTGTGATGTTGGTTGTGCAGCTTATGCAAGTTATGGCAGTTATACATGGACAGATCATATGTAGCTAGTTGCAGGAATGAACAGTAAAGCCTTTAAGCCTAACAAAAAGAGGCCTCAATTTTTATTATTTGTATTTGCATAACAGTTAAACTAGGGCTATTGGAACAATAAATGAATGCATCTGATTAGTTGTTTTGAGACACTGGTCTGGTACAACTTTGCTTAGCCCGAACAAGTGTTAACTACCAAGACTATTTATCACATAGAACAGTGTTTTGCTTATCTTTTCAATTCAAATTAAGCATTATAGAGCAATATAATCAAATACAGGTATAAATGTCATACCAAAATATCACAATAACCACTATACTAAGTTAAGACCTGCCTAAAGTGTGATGAAATCATATTATATTGATTTAAATGAACAAGGGTGCAAAGGAAGAAGCAGTATACATTTTGTTATTCTAATGACCATACCTTCATATTAGAAATGTTTATCACTTTTGACATATTTGAAAGTATGCCACTTGGCTAAGATACAACAAACATTTAGAGGAACATAGCATTCTACTTTCAATGAAATATTATATGTTTGTTGAGGAAAGATTCACTTAAGTGCTAGACTTGACTTGTGCTAGGGGTGTGAAGTTTTAGGTTTGTAGTGGAAGTAAAGTTACAATTTCATGAGTCATTTAGGTAATTTTTGCTACTTTTACTTACAAAGATGGAATGTTGGAGCCAGATTTTAAATAGCAGTTTTGCATATTCATGCATAAGGTACCGAATGTATGGTTTTCGCTACTGTAGTCTTTCTTTGGAAAGCTTTTAAGGGCAATACCATACAATAAGGCTCTTCATTGATGACATTTCGACATTTGACACTGAAGTATGCTCTGTGGAACTTCAGAGGATGGTCAGTGAAGAAAGTTTGCCATAAAAAAATAACTTTCATTTAAGCTAAGAAGAACAAGTAAAGGGCATTTGCTGTTTGTGGATTTTATTGAAAGGCAATAAAATTTTTAAAAAAATTTAAAGTGATACTGACACTAAAAAACGACTCCTCAAAATATGAATGTACATAAAAAGTTGCCTATAGGTCATGTTGATTGATTTTTGCTGAGAGATTTGCTTTTGTAAATAATTGTTACTTGAACTTCCTAAACCTGACTGTTTTGCCAACCTGACTGTCACTTCTCAGCCTGTCAGTTATAGCTTCTAAAGCTAATGGCCTCCTGCTGGACAAATTTGGCAGCCCCCTTATAGGGGAAAATGGGGGATCAGACAGGTAATATAAAAGCATAGGGCAAATACTTTTATGACAAAAATGAAGGTCATGCAAAGACAATGTTATGATAGATGTAAAAAAAGGTTTAATTTCTGGTGTCAGTATCTCTTTAAGAAATCGGTTGCTATGTTTTTAATAAATCTTGGCATATAACATGAAATGTTTGTACAGGGGTAGGGGTTGCGTCCACTGATAAAAACTTACTTTGTTTTGGAGGAATTCTCTTAAATGGCAGAGGTGGTAATACTTTTTGTAAAAGACAGCAAAACCTAGGGTACCTGACTGTGTTTATTTACAGCAGAGTTTCCGCAAAAATAACATTGCAAAAATCAAAGCCACATAATATGTTCAACAAAATCAAAGCTTGTTCCTCTAAAAGCAGTACAGACTGATTTATTGGCAGACTGTACTGTACAACTTGCCTTTGACAGTGCCTATGGTGACTATTAATGTTATTTAATCCAAAACCATATGAACATTTACTCACAAGTTTTTTCCTTAGCTTTTTTTTTGCATGAGCACACTCACTCCACTTCCTGTACATACCATATTCCTGTCCTCTAGGGTATTTCCATTCACAGTGGGCAGATACATCAACCTGATTGTGGCAAGTGCATTCCTGTAGCCACAGTGCTACCATAAGGAGCACAACCAGAAAAGATGGTGCACTCCAGAGACTTGTTTACCAGGCACTGATTTATTAGGTCAGCATCTTTCTCAAGATACATACAGGTATAGGATTTGTTATCCAGAATGGTTAGGACATGAAGGCTTCCAAAATAAATCCAATAGAATTATTATTGCACCAATATAGATTTGTGCAGCTCAGTTGAGATCAAGTACAAGATACTGTTTTATTTTAACAGAGAAAAAGGGACATTTTTAAAAACAATTATTTTCTTAAAACTTACTCTATGGGAGATAGCCTTCCTGTAATGTGGTGCTTCCTGGATAACAGGTTTCTGGATAAGAGACCCCATACCTGTATATATGGTAGAAATTTGAACTCACAGAACTTATGTGATTTATTATATATTATTATATATAACAAACCTACTCTCCCCAGCTTTTGTCAACATGCTAGTGTGCTTTGACAAATAACGGGGATCCAGCTAAAACATTAAGTTACGATTTCTTCTGTGGTATTTTTTTTTATACAAGCATGGACTGCGCCAATGCAAGCTTTTACCTGGATACACTAGTAGCTGTTCACAACAGAGCACCACAGTCGTTGCTTACGTTTCATAGTACTTAATCCCAGATTGAGAGTCCCACACCAACATCGTTCAACATAAAGTAGGCAACACAAAGTACAAGTTGGTATGCCAGTTTTGCCATAATTAGCCAACATGGCTAGAAAATTGTGCAGCCTTAAGAGATAAACTTCTGATCCTTGTGGAGTTGGTTACTCAACACTGAAATGCTTCAAACTCCCAGCTACAAGTAAAAGGCTGTTTAACAAAATAATTTGTCAATTTGTTGTGAATAAATCTTTATTAAAAAGATCACTCTTTCCATTGCCTATAATTCAAAACATGCTAACACTGCTAGTTTGGAATGCTTGTACAACAGGCTTCAGTGTACAATTTTGGCAATACTTGACACATGTATTGCTTAACTGATGGACTTTCCCAGCTAGTATACAAGAAAATGTTATATTAATAATGGTTCTATGACATACAGATTTTTTAATAGGTTATTTATTGGAAGATTTTTATAATAAAAAAATATCAGTTATAAATCATTCATAGAATGGATCTATATACTGTATATACTCGAGTATAAGCCTAGTTTTTCAGCACCCAAAATGTGCTGAAAAAGTTACCCTCGGCTTATATTCGAGTCAAGGTGCCAAGGGTCCCTCCAGACTAGCACCCTCTGTCCTTTGTGTGCAAATTAGGCCCCCCGCAACCAGACCCTCCAGTGCCCTGGCCCACTTCCAGTCGCAATACTTAGTTCCCCTTACATGTTCTCCGGAACCGGGTCTGCTGCCAGTTTGCCAATGCGCAATGAGCGTGGGGTAGTATTCATATTGTTTTTGTTGACCCTCTTCTTCACTTACAGAGCTAGTTTACTGTTTTTCTTTTAAAATGAATATTTAAAACATATACCCCACTAATGCCTCAATTAATGTAATTTTATTGGTATTTATTTTGATTACTGAAACTTAGCAGTAGCTGCTATATTTCCCACCTTAGGCTTATACTTGAGTCAATAAGTTTTTCCAGTTTTCTTAGGAAAGATTAGGTACCTCGGCTTATATTCGGATCGGCTTATACTCGAGTATATACGGTAATTTTAACAGGATTGAAATACTCATGTAACACACATAGTAAGATCTACAATTTAAATATATATGTCTTTCTTACAAATGAACTGATGTTCTTTTTGCTTCAGGTCATTCTAAATAGGTCATTCTAAATATGTGCCCAAAATGCCATCAAAATCAGCACAAAGTTAATTTTCATGGGCAGACGTTTACAATTTATGGGCAATATAAAATGCTTCTGTAAGGTCTCAAATTTAATAAAGTGATCCTAAGCAAATGTCACAAACTGGCATATTTTTGTTCCTGTTACTGATACTAAAGGTGGCCACACACGTGGCGATCTGACGATGTTTCGTGCGACCATCGTCGCACGAAACATCGTCAGATCCGCCACACACTGTTCAGGGCTGAAACAGCAGATAAGGAGGTAGAAACAATAGGATTTCTACCTCCTTCTGCCGATTCAGCCCTGACGGCAGATTTTGGTCAGGCGCCTTGTATGGCACCCGATCAAAATTTTCTAACCTGGCCGATCGGCGAGTCGACCGATATAAGCAGCTTCCTGCGATATCGGTCGACTCGCCGACATGCCATACACGCACCGAATATTGTACGAAACGAGGTTTCGTACGATATTATCGGTGCGTGTATGGCCAGCTTTATCCTTTAGGCAACACCACTTTTCACCACTGCATCTGCAGATTTTAATGGAATAAAATGAATGTGAGCAGTTTGGCTTGGTATAGATAGAACAACCACTGTTCTTGAATGAAATGTAAACAACTCCAATGCCAGTCTGTAAGAATAACATGTATAATATACTGTTATGTAAACTCAGATTCAATGATTCTGTTATTATAATCCATTACTATAAAAGAGTCAAGGTGCCCAAAACACCATGCTTCTTTTGATTTGCACCTTAACACCCATAATTTGCACCATGGACAATATTTTTGAGCTGTTAAAATGATGCACAACAAGCAGCATACTAAAAGCATACTGAGGCACACAGATTTCCCCTGGACAGCCCCTGCCCCTACTGTGTTTCTGAGGATGCACAATGCAGGAGCACCAAGAAACACAAGGTGAATGGATACCTGGTACTTTTTGCCTGCTAAAATAAGGCTTTATGTACTGAACCTCTTACTGCTGTCAGTTATGCACTCTGTGTATAGCACATTATTACCAACAAGGGTCATAAAATAAATTCCTTTTGTGAGTCTTTTTATGTGTGTTTAAAAGCTGCACTTTTAGAGGCTAATGTAGAGCCTATTGCTGCAGAAATAATGTTGTGTCAAGACACTATTTATTGCAGATATTCATTCAACGTTACATATAAAAGTGTTCATGATATCATAATACCAGCAACTATAATACAGCCCCAGGAAGCCCAAACTCTCATTGCGACTTAGCCTCTCATCCATTACTCTGAGCTTTTCAAAAATTGAATAAGTAACTGATGTTTGTGAAGACTGGCACTTTGATCAATCTTTGATCAAACCAGTTCTACCTGAGAGGGTCACAGTTTTCACAAATGCTTTTGTTTCATAAATATTCTGAGGAAAACATTCATCTCTGGAAACTGCCATTGTACCTTCTCTCTGCTATATTCAGCCTGACTACCCTGGTGTTAGAATATAGGGAACACACAGGTATTTGCACAAAGCGGCATCTTGCTTACTTTTATTACATATCTGGCATGCAGGAATATGGCACATTTCTGCCATTGGTTTGCAATTCTACTGGAGAACATTACAAAAGATATAACTGTATGTTCTTCATAAGGATGATATAATAAATTACTTCCCAGAAATATAGGTGTGTCAAGGACAAATAAGAAATTCCAATTTCAAAGAGCAATAATTGTAATTTGATTGCCTCACATATCAAGATACACTTTCTGTCTGTACTTCTTATAGGGAAACTATAAAGGCGAGTGAGTTAACACTTTAACTAACACACAATAATTCACACATTTGTAGTTCATAGCTTGTGTCTTTTATAAAAGGAGTGGAAGCCATTAGATAATGTAATTATATTTTCATTTACTATAAAACCAGAAGTAGTAATAGCAGAATTTGCAGTTAGTAGATAGAGCATGTCAGGAACACAGACAAATAATAACAAAAGCTATGTATGGGCTGATAGCAATATAGGACAAGTTAAACATACTTTTATTGCATTCTATTTTTTAAAGCCTTAACCAGGTTATTTTTAATAACTTCTAGTTGAGTCTTGGAAATCCAAGCAGGCCAGTTTTCAATATTTATATTTTAGGATAAGCTAGCCACATCACTATCAGGGGATGCTGGGACTTGTAGTTGTAGCTACCTTTATGTAAAATAAGTTTTAAACATAGCAATTCTATGTTCTGCTTTTCCTTACTTGGCATTTGTTGTTAAGCAAGTTTCAAGAAAAACAAAATCAGCAGCAATTTCGCTACAAAGATAAGAGTATTTTGAAGGCCAGTCAGAGTCTGGAAAATAGTAAAAGACATTGGTTGCACTGCAAAGGAACTTGTGGGAATGTTAACACCACACCAACAGTGACTTTTATCAGTTGTGGTTGCACTATATGAGGAAACATACTTAAAGTAATGTATGGGGATATGTCAGCATGTGAAAATAATTTGTAGCACATGCAGATGGAGAAGCGTGTAAGTAGAACATTACAGTGTAAATGAGCACAGAATGTGCAGCATAGAACAAAATTATAATATCTAGGAAGACATAGCTCAACACAGTTCCATCTGATCTTCTATGTTTTGGTAAAATGACAAGTATGATGCATCTGTTCCATTTATAGAACATGGAGAGCACTGTAAGCTCTCCAGAATGTCACTGAGGCCTAGATGTTGCCCTCTTTCGCTCTCTGTTTATGAATGCAGGTTTAAACATGCCAGCTTAGATAGCTGCAAGGGAAAGGGAAGGAACATTTTTCTGTTGATGAGTGGAAACAAGCGAAATACTCCATCCTTTCAACAACTTCTTAGTTTATAATACATTTTACCTCCATTACTGCAGACCTAACACATATAATACAGGTAATATAAAGAATATGCTTTATTGAAAATAATCCGAGTTTTAACACTCGATCACATTTGTATTTAAATGGGTAACTGTTGCATTTTGTTTTGTAGATTTTTATTTTAACATTAAGGGCAATGGCAGACAAGGAGATTAGTTACCCGCAATAAATCACCACTGCTGTGGGTTACTCTCCAATAAATGCATCGATTCGGCTTGCTGAAGTTGTCTGTTACTGGACCCAACAGCAAAATCATTTTAGCGCCCCTCAGTCAGTGCCCCTCTGGGCCCACCTATACCTCATGGGTTCCCAGCAAGTCCCAGGGTCTGCTTATAGTAATGTAATGAGTGAAAACATGCAAATGAAACTAATTTCAAAGCAGTTATAAAAAAAACTTTAATGATTACATGATTTACTAGTAATGCCATACCACAATGGTGTCACAACACTATGCTTGATCTGGGGCTTAGATGACCTGGTTGCTCACACTGGTATCACAGCATATGCCATAATCATAAACTGTGAAAAACACACATTTTATGGCAAAAGCTCTACTGTATTTATCACAAAAAGAAAAGATGGATAGCATAGGCTTTTAGGGATAACTCGGGTGAAAGAAGAAAGTTATGCTATCCATCTTTGTTCAAAAAATGCAGTAGAGCTATTGCCTACATATTGTGTCTCCCAGATTTTTAGATATGTTACTAGCAATGTCACCTTCAATCCACCTACAAACAAATCTAAATGTGTTTTCCCTTCACTTACATACCATGTTACAGATTTAAACAAAATTATGTTGGTGGACAAAACCTGAATACATGCAGAATAACCATACTGCTTTCTAAAGTTCTGTTCTATTTATCAAATCAATTGCCAATATTAAATGTAATTTAAGGGCTTGTGTGAGTTCATGAAATAAAGTTCTCAGCATATGGGATAGAACAGGGTTACAAAAAGCCCTTTATTGTTGCCTGACCTTATTTCATCAACAATCCCACCCCCTATAACAACTGTGCTTTATTCTATCAACCCTTTAATAAACTACATAAGGCTGACACTTATAAGAAAGATACTGGTTTGAAATTACTATCAATTAACATCTTGTCATCTAGAAATCAATAACCCTTCTTCCGGTATAGAAGGCTTTAAATGTGTTGTTGTCTGTATTGCATTTAGGGCTATTTCTCAGATATATGATAGAACTTTTGTGCACTCTAGTTATATATCTATGGTATTACAGTATCGTGAAATTAGATTTGGACTAGAAAAAACATTTCTGAGCTGTCACCTTAAAAGCTATGTAACCAAGGCACTGAAAAATCTTATTAGAAACCCTCCCTCCTACCTGGTGGATTAGGGGCCATGGCTGCCTGCCAGCAATCAAGGGCTGTTTGTTTTACTAGGCAGGATTCATTAACTTACCCCACCCATATTTTAGTTTTTCCTGTATTGTTATAGGGCTCCCTGAGCACAAATGCCACGCTCTCTCCAAACTGTGCCCTTCCCATCCTTCCTGATCATATAAAGCCATCAAAATGC
Source organism: Xenopus tropicalis (assembly GCF_000004195.4). NCBI lineage: Eukaryota > Metazoa > Chordata > Amphibia > Anura > Pipidae > Xenopus > Xenopus tropicalis. The sequence continues at coordinate 105,385,757 of NC_030678.2, read as the reverse complement.
TAAATGCCTTCCTGGCATATAATGCTATTTAGGTTGCTTCATTTTTAATAAAGTTGTAGCTGTTTTTTAATCCACTAAATGTCAATGTCATTATTTATTGGTAAGGTACATCTGTCAGAGAAAGGGCCCCCTGCTCATCTGGCCTCTCGGCAGCCAAGTCCTTGATGTTCATATGAAACACAAACACACTGTTTTAGTATGTTGGCAACTACCCTGGTAAAATAGCCAGTTAAATGCAATTGTAAAACATGCAGGTACAAATACACCTCAAAATACTAAAAACTGAAATTGTGAATCCACAAAGGATACTTTCTACTCATGCAGAGTAAGACAAATGTAAAAATCATCTATGTTGAGCTCTGAAGAAGCTTTAGAACCAACAGCAAATCCTGAAGCTGCCATGGGACAAAATTCAGCTGCAGACACAGCTGCAGGTGTCAGGCCAAGGATTATTTATAGCTAGCTAATGTAAAAATCTTCTTTAATGGGTTTCATCTGTGCAAAACTGGATTCCAAATTCCCCAGTTAAACAGTTCTTCATAATATTAACAATATTAGGTAAAGTAGAAACTGAATGCAGAATTGGTTTCTTAGATACCTCTTTTTTAAGTAATAACTAGTGTCAAAATCAATGCCATTTTAATTTGGTGCAAGAATTTTAAAACTGCAGGAATAACATATGAATGTGGTCTAATACTCTGTAGAATATATTTTATGTTGTGTTTTCATGGGGATATTTGAAAGTGAAAAAAATAGCGAACAAGAATACAAAAGTGTTAGTTCCAAAAAAAAGTCATTTATTTAGCAGTAAGAATGGAAGAAAAAGGAAAATATATATTTTGTGTGGCTAAGAAAGTTATTTACAGAAGATATGGGTGGAATTTGTTATGATTTTGAAATATTTTATAACATTATATTATCCATGATAAGTGTAGGAGATAAGAAGTGGGAGCTACAGTAGCTCAATTATTATATTATATATAATAATATATATATATTATTTTATATATAAGCTATTTTATATAATGTATATTTTATGTAGAGAGCTACATTGTTTAGGGATAATGTTTTCCTTCAGGATTTTTCACATTTATGCAGTCCAGTTGTTGATTCTATGATATGGCCAATCATATAAAATGTTATTACTTTTGATGTCAAACACTTCTTCCAGGTCCTACACATAATATATATGTACACATATATACCAAATCAAACACAACCAGCACCAAGGGTCTTGTGGTTCAAACAAATATTAGTGTATTATAATTGCATGTACAACCGACGTTTCGGTCCCTTTTGGGACCTTTTTCAAGGTACAATTACATACAACAACTGTGTTTAAATAGCCTCCTCCCATGATTCCAGGGAGTACCAGTGACATCATATGCACATTAACCCCTAGTGACCATTAACCCCCGACATCATGTAAGTATTAATAATCATTGCTTTCCTGATACAAAAAAAAAGTGCATTAGTTTTCCACATTGAATACATTGCATTTAAGTATCACACTATAATCCAAAGTGCAACAATGTTAGAAATATCTCCACTACTGTGGACGGTTTGAAAGTACAACATTGTAAAAAAATCCTCCATCTCTATGAGTGATCTAAAGTGCAATTTTGTTAAAACATTGTAAAAAAATCCTCCATCTCTGTGAGTGATCTAAAGTGCAATTTTGTTAAAACAATTGAGTTTTATACACATATATATATATACTTTTTACTAGTCAAAATATGGTCTGTGGACAAACCAGGGCTGGGACTTGCACTTGTCTTGTGTTTTTTTCCTCTGTCATGCACTTCTTCTGTAGTTCCACTGAACTCTGTGTGGGGCTACACAGAGGGAATATTGGTCCCTAAAATGCATTCAGTTGAAGTGCATGACAGTTGATACTCTTACCTTCCTCTTGGTAAAAAAAATGTGTGTTGAGGAAAGCAGATAATCCTCTCCATTTGCCCCTGGCCTTAGTTTTTAAAATGTACAGATATTGATGTTTAGAGTCAGACTCTAAAATGGAAAGGTCATCAGTTTGACCCTAGTACAAATGACGTGAAAACAAAACATAGCTTATATGTTTGCTTATATGTTTGCCAGTAGAGGAAGAAGTAATAGAGAAGATCAAATGATGAGCCATATGGAATATCAGGCAATGGACAGGATAAAGAATGGTGTAACTATTACAGGTAATTCATAAATCACCAACATTTTACCCAAACAGGAGATTATACGGATAGACAAACAAATGGGAATGAAGAAAATCACATGGGCTGTGCTTATGAAAATGTACAGTTTTGAGGTGTACAGAGAAAAAAATCTTTTTACAACAACCAAGCCTTTTTGCGCATCAAAGAGCACATTAGAAAGCAAGAGACAAATTATGGAAGTATACAGTTAGATTCTGTAGGGCTCATTTGTGCAGTGTGAATAGTGCAATTTCAGATGCAATTCACAAGAGTAATTGCGGTCTAGGCTTTAGGATGAGACCCTATGACATCAGTGTTGCCCTGTACTTTACACCAAAATATGTGTCACATATAGTCTATGCTCAGTGTGTTGATAGGCCTTACAGCCAAATATTCCACCTTCATGATCTTTGTATATGAGTAATGTTTTGGAAAAGAACAGGCAATAGATTTACTCATGCTCCATATTTCCTCCAAAATATTTACAGGATGCTTTGAATTTTATGTACAATAATAAATTTGCCATAATAATACAGGGGCACTTAAAGGGCTAACAGAAAGCAGTGAAGAAAAAAAAACAGTTTTCACGATCTCCGCTGTGCACTCTCTGCACAAGAACATTTTCTTTTATTATGCCTTAAAGGTGTTTCTGTAACATCTGACCTCCAAGTCATGCTCCGTGAAGGCTCTTGCTAGTTGTAAAAATTCTTGGATAACAGCTTCCTCAAGTATTGTGTTTTAAGTTCTTACAGTTCTAATGCTTACATGAATTCTAAATAATTATTTATATTTTGCTATTATACATGACATCAGTGTATAGGTGCATGGCTGTGAAAGATATCTGTAGACATTTGGAAATCACTTTGATGCTTTATAATGTAAAATATGCAACATCTAACACTTATGGCAAAATACATTATTGCTTTAGCTAAATCTTGCTCAAAGAAATATAATATTCTGGGGAAAGTATCCAAAAATGTATACTGCCAATACAATATATAATGGGTTTTTGTTTTGTAAATTAGCAGCCAAAATATAATTTCAGTGAATAAAACTTGCAAGCTGTCACGATGACCCATATAAAGTCTTCATGACTTTTATTTACAGCTAAGATTAGCAAGAAGGATGAATCAGCCAGATTCAACAACAGCTTAATCAAGGCCAAAGGAAAAGACAATACATTTTATAGACATAAAACACCTGAAGTAAAACCCACTCAAGACAAAAAGAGAATCTTGTCAGAATGATTGCAGACACTATGACTTTTGTTATGGAATACAGCCAAGTATGCCGTTGCCATAGAAATAATTAATCAGATTAGTCTATTATTATCCTTTATATAAAAAGCAATGGCATGAAATGTAGTGGTCTACTTATCTATTGGTTATGATTAACATCATTCACAGCTGAGGTTCCAAGATCCCTACTATGTGTGTGCATATACACCAACCGTATTTTTGATTAATTTTAATTATGAATGCTTACGTTTTCTTATATGTGTTCAAAGGTATGAAGAGCAATGAGCGTCTCTACCAATTGTAACTGAGACATGATTTATCCATACTTAAGGGTTTTCTAAAGTGAACGCTTTGAAGTTGATAAATTTTCTCCCTGAAACTGTTGTACAGGTATCGGAGCCCTTATCCGGAAACCTATTATCCAGAAAGCTCCGAATTACGGAAAGCCCGTCTACTGATTTCCCTTTTCTCTGTAATAATAAAACAGTACCTTGTAATTGATCCCAACTAATATATAAATAATCCTTATTGGATGCAAAACAATCATGTTTTATTGATTTTTTAGCAGACTTAAGGTATGGAGGTCCAAATACCCTTGGTCCCGAGCATTCTGGATAACGGGTCCTATACCTGTACTGGCAGATACTTTAGTTTCAAGAACGGGATGAATGCCCTCTTGATATATAAGAAAACACCATATTACTGAATTTAACTAAAAAATGATCAAGAAACTGGTCATGAATGATTTCTTGATTGAGGCCTTCCTCCACCCATTTGTGGGTGGGTGGGTGCACTGTGGTCTGGTGCCTAGGGCAGCAACGGACCAAGATAAAGTGCTACATATGTGCTATATTTAAAATTCATCTACTTTATTTCATATTTCATATACTTTTCTATGCCTGTATGCAGCTATATACTGACAAAATATAAAAGTAAAATTTGTTTGCACGCATATTTGTGCCAATGCATCATACGTTTAAAGCTTTATACAACTATATGAAGTATTGAATAATCATGTTTCAATGATTTGTGTTTTTCTCAATGACATCAATGGTACTAGTGACTCTTTATTATTACTCTTATTATTATTACTCTTTATTATTATTGCAGCAAATCCAAGACAGAGGTCAAAACAGCCACTCAGACCACATGTGGTGTTTGTTGAATGAATTTGTGTTGGACCTTATAGGGCAGTGATCCCCAATCAGTGGCTCATGAACAACATGTTGCTCACCAGTCCCTTGGATGTTGCTCCCAGTGGCCTCAAAGCAGATGATTATTTTTGAATTCCTGGCTTTTGGGCAAGTTTTGGTTGCCAAACAAAGCCTCATGTAAACTGCCAGTCCACATAGGGGCTGCTAAATCGCCAATCAGAGCCCCTATTTGTAACCTCAGGAACATTTTTCATGCTTGTTGTCGCTCTCCAACTCTTTTAACATTTGAATGTGGCTCCCAGGTATAAAAGGTTGGGGATCCCTGTTATAGGGTGTTGGTATTTTCATCTATATACTGTTAGCTCTATCATTATATGTATTTGTGCTTCACTTTTTCCCAAATGCTGATTACATATTTTAAGGATGGAAGAAATGTTAAATTACAATTTCAAATTACAGCTGAAATGTTTTGGTGGTTTTCCAGGCAGCAATCAAAAGTAACAGGGGGGTGTATGTCACTTACAATATTTGTGATGTCTCAGTTCTTTGCCTTAAATTCCATGTTCCTTTAAACATTATTTGGCTTTGCCAAAATGAGTAGGGTTTATCAAAAGAATAGGGGCACATACTGGAGCACAATTGGAGTAGAATTGCATCCCTTAGGGCTTAAGCAGTCGATACTTATGTCATTGGCATTGTTAAATATATGGCCATGTACTTCTAGCTTGCTCTGTTGAATAGTGTTTAATAAGGTTTTTTAAGGTTTATCTGCAATGGACAGTTTAGTGCTATATAACTTGTGGCATGACATATGCTGCCTGAACCCATCCCGGTTTTGCAGATTTTGACAGTAATGGCACCATTCACTGTGCACACATAGCAGATTTTGATTCAAAAATGCTTGTTTATTTGAAGTGCAGTGACAGATGGGTGCCATCTTCATCATGTGACAAAGCCCTTAATTGGCAATACACATACAGAACAAGTGGTTTAGCATGTGGGTGAGCAAATCAGGCTGATTTAATTATTTGGTTCCCAGGCTCACAATCAGATCATGCTGTAGGCCTATTCATACCTATTGGGGGAGGACCCTTTTAAACAGCCAGTGCAGTCTTTGCCACGTGGCTAATAAGCAGCTAATACTGACTTGTGTTTGGCTAGCTTTACTTGTTGCAAACATAGAGTGGACGACCTGAAGGTACAGGTATGGGATCTGTTATCTGGAAATGTATGATCCATAAGGCTTCCAATTACTGGAAGGTCATTTCCCATTGACACCATTTAAATCAACTAATTTGTTTTGAAAAATACTTCCTTTTTCTCTGTAATAATAAAACAGTACCTTGTACTAAGTCCCCTTATCTGGAAAACTCCAGGTCCCGAGCATTCTGGATAAAAGTTCCAATGCCTGTATTCCCATGAGAATTTTATTCAGAATTGTGTGACTGACAAAAATGTGACAAAATCATACCAGTTCTTCAGATTTTCCTGGAATAAAATGTCCACTTATCCAGCTGATGTATGTGAGGCAGAGTCTGTTAAAATGTAGCAAATGCGAGTGCACGTGGAGCTGTGCTCAGTAATAGCTGGCTAGAGGCAAAGTTATCTGAGTAATGTGTTGGATACGCCCCTGGCACCAAAGAGATTAATGCTGCAGATTAACTTGCTTCTAAATGCACACTAACTAGAGTCCAAAGCTGACATACAGCATCTGACAAGTGGGTGCTGCCACCTTTAGTAGAAACATTTGTATACAGGATGAATGAGCCTGTACAGGGATTTCCCAAAATGTACCAATTAGCAATGGGACAAAGCTACACAGCAAACAACATACCACGCTTGCAACATCAGACTCAATGCTTTCTTATTTGCCAAAAGTGTACAGTTAGCATGGTTACAGATAAATTCCAAGTAACAAGAACATGAATAAAAAACATCTGCATAGTTTGGGAAACCATGCTGACTTATCTTCCAAAATTTCAAAGATCTAGGCTGTCCATTTTATCCTTAGTCCTGGGTTGTCTTGCTTAATGAAACTGTTGTTGCAAATAGGGTCAATGTCCTTTTTCTATTGTATATATATATATATATATATATATATATACATATGAAAAGGGAGACTTTTTAAATAAATATACTTCATACAAATTCAAGATTGTTTTTCCCAAAGTTGAATTTTTGAGATTTATCCATCAAAAAGATCTCAAATATTGTTTAAAAAAACATTGAAGTCAAAAATGAAAACAGCCTCCTAATGTGCAACTACTACCGTACATTCCCCTTAAATCTCCCACAAGTGTATCTATGTAAATGAAAATGATGGAAGGAATACACAGAGAAGTTGCTAGCTTTCCCCTGATAACAAACCAGTGATATAAGAAAGGTGACATGGAGGTTAGACTTGACTATGAATATGTTTGGTGGCCATAACTCTCCTTTAATATGAAGCACCTATGAAAAAAAGCATTTTACATGGTAACAGTAGAACAAGTAGTTCCTTTTGGTATGCTTTTTGGAAAGGTGTCTTATATTTAAAAAGAGGAGTGACCATCCTGGGTGGGAAGAAGAATGGTATTTCTTTGATACAGATGCAACTTAGATATCCATAGGCTAGACATGTGTGGACATACTGAGCATACTAAATACTTGGTTAAAATGGAAATCAGTAACAGTATCTGGGATTGAGGGTCATCTGCAACTGATATATTGTATGCCACTGTATGTGAAAGTAGTTCCAGATCCAGTAAGTTATCTGCACTATGAACCTCTATAAGACATTTTAAAAGCCCCCAGGCTCCCCTTGGGCTTCATAGACTTCACAGACTTATTTGTATGACATCACTGGTTCAACAAGTCAGACTGCAAACATGTTGTATATCAGATTATTGTCTGTTGAAGTGGAAAAGTTGGACAGCAATGGTTTAGTGCATTTGAATAATGAAGTAAAACATCTAATTGGTTGCTGTGGGGTAGTGGTTAGAATAAAAGTTGGCCTTACTTTTATAAACATATTTATTATACCCTTTTTTAATACCATCCGTGTAAACAGGCTGTTTTTGCTGTAAAATAAGTCTCCAGAGAACAGAGAAGCTGGAAAATGTTATATTGCTAAATACTTTTATCACTACCCGGAGCATTTCCCTCCATTTCTGTTCTGTCAAACTTCCAATGAATGAGTTAACAATGAGGGAAGAAGGCTGTCCTTTTTCATGATTACCAGTTTGCTTCCAATTTTAACAATATGACCATTTTACTGTGGTGTAATGTACCCCCACCTCCTTCTGTTATTCTGTGTGCAAAGTTTACTCTCTCAAAGTTCTTTATTGACTTTACTCAGCTTTCATTTTTCAGTCAGAAAATTCCTTCTAATGTTTGCAAAAAGAAACACTTAATAATGTGCTTAATGTCAGAGTGTTCATAATGTATCCCTATTTGCACTATCTTGGAATCAGTTCAGTAATGGCAAACTAAACCATGTGTCGCTAATCCTTTTCACATTCTGTCATTGTCCTGCCTGCCAGGGTTAGGGATGTGAGGACCCCATTAAATGTGTCCCCATCTGAAAAACTATTAAATAAATAAGGAATACCCAGCCATTGGCCCTTCAGCTGTTATTAGGCTACAACTACCAGCATTACCTGGCAGCCTATAACTGTTGGAGGCAGGAGACTGTTTTCATTTAACAGCTGGAGGGACCCACATTTGACATCTTTGATTTAAATACTCATAACATCTAACAGTTCCCACCCAATGAAATAACATGTAATTTTAGCAAGGGCACTTCATGTTAAAGCCCCACACCCAGGGGCAGGAACTCAGAGCTCGCTCACATAACCCTGACTACATGGGACCACATTTAAAGGGATGGCATTGATGTTGAAAAGTCTATCATTTTTTTAATTACTAAAACATAACATACCAACAAAACGTTATGTTTGTTATTGGACAAAAAAACAAAAATCACTATCAGGTCGTGGAAGCAAACACATGCCAACTTCTGTAAAATCCAAACATCTGTAGATCCAAAAATATTTGAATCTGACACCAGCTGTTAGAGCAGCAGAGCAATGATATGCCAGAACGAAATTACTTAGAATGATGAGCCCAGCAAGGAAAGGGGGAGTGTCTGTGTTCTGCAAAAGATTTTTCCCTGCACACTGTACTACAACAGGCACATATATAATAATATCAAGCTGAAACACATACAGGCAAAGGTTGTATGTTAAAAGCACATTTCTCTTGCACTATATCACTGTTATGAAACTGTTATTACAAATTACAATACTAGGTGAGAAGCTTAATTAAAAAAATATATGACAACAAAGAAAGCTTTATCAGAGTTAAAACAAACCTTGCCATGCCCACACACTGTCCAACAGCAAGCCATATGTTATACCCCCATTTAAAAGAATCCCTTGCAGGAATTTAGCTTTGAAGTTTGCTGGAGCTAAACTCATACACAAAAGAAATGCTACTTGCCTTTTGTTGATTTCTGTGAACTTGCAAGGTGTTCTGAAATAATCCCACAGAAGAGCAGAAGCCAGATTGTTGATATCATGATTGAAATCCCTCAGCACAATGAGAGATGCTGGAATGGAACACAGTGCAAGGTATCTCGAGTTTGCAGTTCTGCTCTTGCACTGACAGAGGCTGCAACTTTGACATGAGCTTTAGTGGGAGGAGATATGACGACATCCCACACTGTCTCTGAAAATGTTGCTCTTCATTTGCATATATGTAATATCAGGTTGCTTATGTAATGATTCTCTGGCTACTATTAGGTAGTGCTGCAAAGCAGAACACAAAGAATACAGAGTGATTTTTTTTTTTCTTTTTGCATAGCTTTCCTGGGAAGTTCAAACTACGATGATGTACGTGGATCCTCATAAAACAGAAGTATGTGACAAATTTGGAAAGGAGTGTGATGCAAACCTCTAAGCTTTATTTCTGTGCTGCTATATGAGTTGCTTAGCATATAACAGTGGTTTAATGGAATGCTGGATTCAGGTTCCATTTTACAATCCAGCAGGCCCCCTTAAATTATAACAAGGGTTACAGATATAAAAATATAGTCACCTTATTATATATTTCCAGAAAAATCACAAAAAGCATAGATCCCTACAATTCATACTTTCAGCTAAACATCACGCTGTTCACTGTTTTTGCTTGATTGGATTACAGCCCTGCAGTTTGGAACCTTTTGGATTTAGAGCAATGGCACACACCAGCCGTTTAGAGGTATTGCGATTGTCACATATAAAACACTTTTCAACATAATCTTGACAAATGCCTCCTTTAAAATAAACTTTTGTAACATACAGAGGCAGATTTATCAAAATGTGAGTTTAGAACTTCATACATAAAAACTCACCCATATTCTATTCATTCCTATGGGATTTTTAGAAGTATTTATCAAATGGTGAACTCATAACTTTCACTCATTGATAAATACACTTCTAAAAATCCAATAGGAATGAATAGAACGTGGGTGAGTTTTTATGTATTAAGCTCTAAACTCACATATTGATAAATCTGCCACAAAGTATTAAAGAAAACTATACCCCCAGAATGAATACTTAACAGTTTATATTATGTGACCTATTAAAAAATCTCACCAAACTGGAATATATATTAGTCATTATTGCCCTTTTACATCCTTTCCCTTGAGCCACAATTTAGTGATGGGCTGTGTGCTCCCTCAGAGATCACATGACCAGAAATAATGCAGCTCTAACTATAACAGGAAGAAGTGTGGAAGCAAAAGACAGAACTCTGTCCATTGGCTGATGGCCTAGCATGTATGCGTGCCTTGGCTTGTTTGTGTGCACTGTGAATCCTATGATCCCAAGAGGCAGCCCTTAAGCATTTTTAAAATGGCAATTTTCTATTTAGGATTACCCAATAGCACATACTACCAAAAAAGTATTTTTGGGGGATATAGTTTTCCTTTAAGCTAAGTAAGCCACTTTGATGCAACCACAAAATATTCAACACAACCGTAAGTTTTTTTATGCCACGACTCTTTTTATGCAACCGTGACTTTTTGTATGCAAACGCACAAGCATATTTAGGAGGATGTAAATCTTCCAACTTAATGTGGCCAACACCCTCAGCATATTTGTAATAATAAATGTTCTTTGAAAAAGAACTAAAATACTTGCATGCCTGGCAAATTCCCATAATAAAGCTTCACTTGCAGAATCCTGCATTGAAATTTGTTTTTCAAAAGCACAACAGATTTTTTTTATATGTAATTTTGAAACTGTACATGGGACAAGACACGTTCTTCATTCCCCAGGGTGACACAGCCATGTGACTTGTGCTCTGATAAACTTCAGTCACACTTTACTGCAGCACTGCAAGTTGGTGTGATATCACCCCTCCCTTGCCCCCCCCAGCAGCCAGTCAGCAGAACAATTGGACAGTAGCAAGATAGCAGCTCCCCGACACCTGTCTTGCGAAAAGTGATAGATATCAGAATAGCAATCAAAATCTAAGTCTGACTCATGACTCCAGTTACACTGCGTAGGAGAAACAATAGCTTATCTGAAAGCAGTTTTAAGTGTAGCACTGGCTCTTTCTAAGGGCTCTGGCACACGGGGGAGATTAGTCGCCCGCGATTAACTCCCTGTTCGCGGGCGACTAATCTCCCCGAGTTACCTACCCCTGCCATCCCACCGGCGAACATGTAAGTCGCCGGCGGGATGGCAGACGTGGCGGCGCGATTTCGCGCAAATCGACGAAAAAGACTCGTGAGGCTTTTTCGGCGATTTCCGCAAATCGCCCCGCCGCGTCTGCCATCCCGCCAGCGACTTACATGTTCGCCGGTGGGATGGCAGGGGTAGGCAACTCGGGGAGATTAGTCGCCCGCGAACAGGGAGTTAATCGCGGGCGACTAATCTCCCCCGTGTGCCAGAGCCCTAAAGCTCATATGCTCGTTATGAGTTTTATAAAGCTCAAAATCAGGCACAATGCACTGAGATGGCTGCCTTCACACCTATATTACAACTAAAAGGAAATACATTTGTTGGTTCAAGAAAAAATTTTTAAATGGTAAAGTGAATTATTTGCTATGTAAACAGTGTAATTTAGAAATAAAAAGTATACCATGACAGAATCCCTTTAAAGTAAAGTTAATTGAAAGTAATTTTATCACTGATCATCAGTAAAAATTACAGTACTTAAATAACTTAATTAGGTTGCATTTGGCAGCATTTGGCTTTACTAACTGACCTTTTTTATTGCAAGGCACACCAGTGTTGCATTGTGAACAAGGTAATTAGGGTCATCTGTCTGCACTAAAGTGGGGCTTCAGGTTCTGAGAATGACATCACTAACTAACGAACTATTCAATAATTTAGAAATGTTTATTTTTAGTACTGTTGTTATGTTTTCTGATGACTATGAGATCAATAGAATCCACAAGGGGGAGGCCCACTTATTAACATTCTGATTTTAATAGTTGGTGTGGTCTTTGAAAAAATAATAAAAACATCTAAAACTACAAATTAAATAAAGATTGTTACAATTTGCCTAGGACTGCTCCCATCAGCTTCAACATGACCTCAACTTTTAGATAGTAAAGTTTTGTATAAATGTGTTTTTCATGGTTTTTACACTTAATAAATTACAAATTGTTGTATTTTGAGTAATTAATTTAATCCACGAATACGATTCCTGAACACGAACAAAATACAAACTTTAGTAAATGGGCCCCTTATGGGCTGATTTACTAAGACACGAATTCGAATCTGAATTGGAAAAATTCCGATTGAAAAACGAACATTTTGCGACTTTTTTGTATTTTTTGCGATTCTCTCTGCGCCTTTACGACTTTTCGGAAATTGTCGCGACTTTTTCGTTACCAATACGATTTTCGCGAAAAAACGTGAGTTTTTTGTAGCCATTACGATTCGCTCGTATCTTGTCACGACTTTTTCGTATTGAGCGCTCGTAAGCGGCAGGCGAAACTTTCAGACTTAGCATGATTTTGGAAGCCTCCCATAGGACTCAATGGCACCCTGCAGCTCCAACCTGGCCCAAGAAAATTCACCATACTGAAGCTTGAATGAATCCGAACGCTACGAAAAAATCGCAACATTTTGCGCAACTTTCGGAATGGCTACGAAAAAGGTGCGACTTTTCGCGCAAGTTTTAACGCTACGAAAAAATCGCCAGATTTTGCGCAACATTCAGAATGGCAACGAAAAAGTCGCAATAATTTTCCGAAAAAATTGGCAAATACCGATCATTACGAAAAAAACGCAATCGGACGCATTCGGCTGGTTCGTGAGTAAGTAAATGGGCCCCTTAGTGTTAATAGAAAAATGGATACATTTTGCATCAGAAGTTTTAAAATATGTAGGTTGCATTAGAGGAATCACTGGTGAAGATGGACCTTAGAATATTAACAGACAACAGACATAACTATGTAGCATGCATTGACAATTCACAGTTATAAAATATTGCCCTGCATTAGGTTAAACTGGCATAATGTTTGCAACATGTCTAGTAACCCATAGCAACCAATTATCATGGAGCATTTGCTGGTCACCTGTTTAAAAGGCAGTACCTGATTGGTTATATGGTTTGGAAGACCATGTGCGAGCTTTGTGACTTTTATTATATAACTTAATATACTTAAAAGAAGTAAATGAAGTGTTACTAAACACTTCAAAGCCTCCCTCTAGAGAACAGAGTACAGTTTATATCTAAAGCACACAAAAGGGGCATTGTAAGATCTTGCTTGTAAAGATACGTTGGTCACGTTGATATTGTTTATACTGGAGAAGAAGCACATAATGGGTGATTATGACCACTTTCTATAAATATATGAGAGGACCATGCAACAATATTTCTTTTATGTTGATTTGCCAATCCATCTTTCTAGAGGACATAAAGACACTCACTAAGATTAAAAGAAACAAAATAAATAAAATAGGAAACATGTTTTTTAAACTTGTTGTAAAATCTTTCCTTGAAGCAAATACAATAGGCTGTCTAACCCTTTTAGTGAAGTAGACTTTAAATTTTACTTAGGAGACCTCATACCAATGCTATAGAACCTATTTTTCCAATTCTAGCATATCAAACGCAAAACCATACATTTATGTATGCAAGCAAGAGAAAAATGCAAGGTAACCAATATTAATACAGTTGGTCAAGAAACTAGTCAGATAGGTGCTTTGTGGTATCAAAGGAATTCCCCTTCTGTGGCAAATTAGTCAGTCAAAAAAATAAAATCATGTACACAGAAGATACTGGAGGTCCCAGATATGTGTGTGTGTACAAATATATATTGTGACATGCCGTCTGCTTGTACATGTAATTTTTGGGGGAATTAGCTGCTAGACAGGTAAGCAGAGAATCAGGAACATAGAGACAGGGACACCACTTTGTCAGGCAAAGAACACAAGTTTATTCGGGGTAAACTCCTCCCAACACTTTGGGGTTCTCACCTTCCAGGGTAACTCTCACATTTTGGGACCCTTTCCTGGAGCTTCTCACCATCCCCAATGAGCTTCAGACATCCACGGTGACTCTCACACTGGTGAACACTCAGGCTACTGATGTAGTCTTGCTGTCTCTCCCCTCCTAGGATACCAGCTCACTAGCTTCTGGTACACTTTGGCTTCTCACTAAGCCTTGACTTTCCAGCACTCATAGACATGGTCATGGCCCCTCTGCTTCTTGCAGTGGCAGGCAACACCCCCAGCCTCTCTGAGAGTTCCTCACACAGTCACACACACTGCCCTGTGCCCCGCTCTAAGAGCAAACCACTCTGTCAGTCAACGACCAACCACCAACAATTCTGTGTAATCCCACAGCCCTTTTGTTTGGTGCTCACCTGCAGCCCAATCAGGCAGCTACTTACTGCTGGCCAACTGAAATACTAAATGGAGTACGGAATGCAAGGTCTTTCCTACACTCTTACCATTTATGTCAGGGACTCATTTATCCAGCTTTTCCTAAGCCGCTAACAAGAAAACAGCACTACTTGCTGGTACTACCTGTATATCACCTTTAATGCTGGTGGAAAATAAAAACAGCAATCTTATTTACTGTAACTCTCACAATATATACCGTATATATGTATGTATATATAAATAGGAACAAGAGAGTAACATAACTATATATAACTTCATATATACAATGATCAGAAAGGCCTACCTACTTCTCTGACAGATGACATTGTGGCATACAATAGCACTGATTTTGTTTTGCAATAGAGAGTGCTTTTTAGAAAAATTATTTTAGAAAAATTCCATTAATTTATAGATGTAGTAAAACATTTCCTAAATGACATGGTATATCAGCTAGTGCTCTGTATATGTAGATATCAAATCATATTTCCAAAGACTGGGGAAAAAAATACTCATGCCACTTCTAATAAATTCTAAGTATATTTCTTAAATCTCAATTTCAATATACAATTTGAAGTTTTTGCATTTACAATTTTTTTTTAATTCATGGATTGAGAAGGTAACTTTGCTATAGTTACAGAAGATATAAAAAGAACAGGGCAAGTGAAATTAACTGGTACACAAATGAATCTAAATTTAATTGATATGGGGATTTGGCAGCATCAAACACTTCTTGTAACTGGCTAGGAGGAAGCCTATAAATATAGTTTTATAAGTCATGTTGAGGACTGGGCTTAAATCTCTTCAAGCTACCCTAATTGCAGACAAGAAAACTGTGTCATAGATCCATTGATATTCTATTGAAAGCTTTTTTGTTTTTATCCTACTATTAATGCCTAGTGTGCAAATATCACAATGCTTATTTTTTACCCCTAGCAATAATTCTGCCTACATCATTGATGTAGCCTGCAGCTCTCAAGCTGGTGCTGACAATGTCAGCAAGATGAACTACTAAAGCAAATAAGGGCTCATTTACTGAAGGACTTTATTGCAGAAAAAAATGCACACACTCAATGTGTTTTTTTCACACTGCAACATTCGTTTCTAGGTTTTCAATGTAATTGCAAAATTGCATGTTGCATGTTTAAGGGCAAGAAATCAATTCCCTTCCTTAGGTACCAACAACATTGTACAGTCTGTGAATAAAGTTTGCTTTTAAAAGAATATGGGGTGTATTTGCAGTGAGTTAAGGACTTTTTACACTTGTAAATGGCAAAATGTGCCACCCCTTAAAATAGTTACTGTGAGAATGCCAACCAATTGCTGCAATTCCAAGTAAAATTGCATGTCAGTTCTTGGAGATGCAGATGTTTGCTCATGTAAATTAATAGTTCATAAATGGCACAACTTGTAGCTGTAAGAGAATGGGTGACATGCTGGCAGAGAGTATACTTAACATGCACTTCAACTTCTACACCGCTTAAAGGGACCTGTGTATTTACCTCTGGTAAGGCATGTGTTATGTACAGGGCTGCACGGAGCCGGAGATCTCTGCACTTTGCATCTCATGTCAAAAAGTCAGTCCACCCAGCAAATTGGTGCAATATTTTTGTACAGCTAAGTACAAGTTGGTGCAATCTAATTGTGCATGATGCTTTATTGGGTGCAAATTTATACCCATTTCTTTAAGTAACAATGGTCCTAGTGATTATAAATAATCCCAAAATAATTTTGTTCAGATCTCTTATGTTAAAATTAGAATATTTTCTAGCCTACAGCTCCTCACATCCATTTAGTTATATACTGTAGGCCACAGGCTGCCAATTATGGAAGGATTGTAAAGCTTATAAATAGGCACACAATCATGTTTGACAAGATTAGAGTCTAGAGTCTATTGTTTAGAGCCTGGATAACATAAACTTTTACAGTTTTAAGAAAAATTTCAAACGTTTCCTTGAGCACTTTCTCCCATATAAATTTGTTCTGATTAAGTTGTAATAATGCTTAAATATAATTTTTTTAACTTACGCCACATGTGGTTTTAGCTGATAGCTATTTCAAATCAGAGCTAAATTTAGGAATGCCAGGGGAGAAGGGATGGGCCCTTCTATAATTATAATACCAGATTTTTCCAAATAGAAAAAAGCATTTGAGTTAATATGTGTTTGAATTTAAAGGTCAAACTATTTGTATTCTTAGTATATATAAAATTTGTGTATCTATGAATAGTATCAATTCAGAACAATGACATTTCTCATTCATTAGTCACATAAGCTGTTAGGGGCAATTTGTGTGATGCCATTTGCTGTGTTAGTGAATGGAAGAAATGAATTAGCAAACTGACTCCAAACGAACAGATTAGTCTCTTGTAATGCCAATGTATAACAAAAATGTGGCTTTACATTTTTCCTGCCCACATAGCTAAATTGCCATACAGCTGGATTCTTCAGTATAAAGCATTTTGCATAAAGGGTTATTTGCATCATTTTGCAATGCCAAGACACAAAATTATTAACTTGACATTTACCCTATTTACATTTTTACATTTGGCTTAGGAGAAAATGTTTTAATATGCAGTTTTTTACATCAAGACGTTGGCCCAAAGAAAGCAAATGGGGCACTAAAACATCCATGAGATTCTGCCAAAATATTCAACACACTGCTGCAAAGGTCCTCTATCATGTGTGCCCAGAACATAACTGAGCAGTGATGATGGGACAGCTTATGTAAGTCAATAATTGACTATTTTAAACTAGCAACTCTGCAAAAATAACTGCTTTTTTGTTACATGGATAGGGCACAGAGAAGGTTGCCAGTATATACAGTATGTGTGGCTTATTGGTTCTGCTTTCTTTTCTATCTGGAGAGAATATAAAGAATGTGGTCCTTTTGTTTTTGTGGTGAGCAGAGATTTAACATATTTTCAAATCTAAATCACCTAACTCTTCACATAATACAAATAAAACTGAGTACATAGTGACACACTATTGCTTTAAGCAATACTGACAGCTCCCGGAATCATTTTCAAACTTCAGGTTCATTTGTCAAAGTTCTGGAAACCCTGAAAGCTTGCTTAGAAGAAAGATCATTGTATATACACTTACACACACACACATGATAAATCCCCATGTTCTTGGACAGAGGGATTTAAGCCCAAGAATGTTAAATGTAGGAGCCAACTGATTATTTAATATGTAACTAAGAAACTGTGCATGGATATGTGTTTGCACTTGCTTGTGTCAAGCGCATTATTCTTTTATATCAATCTTTTTAAAGATAGCTTAGGTAACTAGGTTAGATCTTGACACAATATATACATTTCAGCTTTTTTATTTTCTATACATTTTACATTTATTCTCCATTTGAAATGTTGACCATTTTAGTGCTCACTGAAAAAAGAAATTAAAAAATTGTGGTCTGGAGCAGATTTAGCTTGTGCTTAAAAAAATTTATTTTTATTTAATTTGTTTAATAATAAGAACTGGGCTTGCTCTTAAATATATGTTTAAAACAGTTGTTACAGTTTTAAAGAGAAGACAAAATTTTCTCGAATGCAATAGAGTTGACACCTCACTAGTTATGATCAAATATGGATAGTAAGTTTGGCTTTTACTTTTTCAATTTATCAGTTTTTAATTCATTTTATGGCTTATCCATTAATTAATTATAGTAGCAGTGGCCAGCTTCATATTTTAGCTCCCATAATTCCCAGCTCCTGACAAGTGATTCCAATGGTGGCTAATAAAAGGGCAACCATTTGGTAGTTTTAACCTTCAAAACTAGCAAGTTGCAGATAAAATTTAGTCCTTGTGAAAAATGCATAATGAATTGTAGAATTCTTAATGAATTGCATTAAAGGAGAAGGAAAGGCTAATAAAGAGTTAATATCAAGCTGCAGGCATACCTTCAGTTGTCTCAATAGTGCCCTTAAGTCTCCCCATACTTCTCCTGTTCAGATGATCTGAAGCCAAACAGGAAGAAAAAAATGCTGAGCTGTGTAAAGAAAGTTCCCATTCTCTTCTGCACGGAGACCCAGACCACGTGTGCATGCTCAGTTAATCAGACTATGAGTCAGCTTCTTGCTGCAGGAAAGGGGAGAGAGCAGAGAGCTGCGTGTCTCTGGCAGAGGAAAACAGACACAACAAATCTTTTGACAGGGAACTCAGTGCACTGTTTTTGTGAGTGCTTAAGGCTGTATTTACATAGACCTTTTTGATAAAGCTTACTTAGTTCTTACCTTTCTTTTCTCCTTTAAAGTGAGCATGACACTGATAAAGTTATCCAGTATATTGTTAATGGGTGGGTGCAGTGGACCTTTTGTCTTTGTCTGATTTCACCTATATCCTTCTGTTAATTCATATTTGTTTGGTAAGCACTAAACCCATTATACCATTATACTGAATTCTAAATAAGTACATATCTTTATATGTACTTATTTAGAATTCAGTATAATGGTATAATGACCAGATTATGTAGGCGGCAATGGGGCAGTCGGTTCGGGGACAGCATCAAGCGACCCGATGCGGTCCCCGATCCGACTGGATTTTCTAACCTGGCCGATCAATATCTGGCCAATTTCAGGCCAGATATCGGTCGGCCAGCCCGCTCGTTTCTGCCCCTACACGGGCAGATAAGCTGCCGAGTCGGTCCAAGGGACCGATATCGGCAGCTTCTATCGGCCCATGTATGGGGCCCTTTAGGCATAGAGGTGGGGAAGAGAGTTACTTTCACTTTCAATTCCGAACTTCTTAGATGTTGCTGCACTCCTCACATTCCCCCTCCCTCCTCACCATGTAATTTTGTAACCAGTGCATGGATATGGACATCAGGTCCCCCCATACTGGCACAGAAACAAGATTTTGGCAGGATGCAATGCCTGCTTTGATAGCAGTGCCACAAAATGGTGCTGGCGTGCTTAATGCAACTGTGAATTCCAAGGCTGAAGAAGATAAGATTAAAATATTTTATATAGTGTAAGTAAAGTTTACTTTGCTTGACAAACACAATAGAAAACAATTTAGAATTATTTCTTAAGGTGACAGGTCCCCTTTAATTTCCCAGGTGCCCTCAGTCATGTGACATGCTCTGATAAACATCAGTAACTCTTTACTGCAGCACTAAAAGTTGGAGTTATGTCACCCCCTCCCTTTCCTCCACAGTAGCCTATCAGCAGAACAATGAGTAGCTAGAAAGATAATAGCTCCCTGAAAACTGAAAAATCCAAGCCCGGCTCACCCAAGTCATGACTCCTCCAGTTACACTGAGTAGGAGAAATGAAAGCTTATCTTAAAGGAGATGGAAAGGTAAAAATCACTGGAGGGTGCCAAATGTTCGGCACCCCCAGTGATTGTAACCGCTTACCTTTTACCCCAGGCTGGTAGTCCTGTTAGGAGAAAACTGCACCAGTCTGGGGTAGCTGCAAGGGATCGACCCTTTTCGTTCCGTTTTCATTCCTCCAAAGCCCAGGGCCTGCGCATGCTCAGTAGTGTGAAAATACAGATTTTATGTTACAGTTCTGCTTTTCACTCTCCTGCGCATGTACAAGTGGTGCGAAGACAGAAGAAGGAAGAGAATTGCTGTCTTGCCGCTAACCTGGGCTGAGGCTGTTCTCCTAACAGGAGCAACAGCCTGGGGTATAAGGTAAGCGATTACAATCATTGGGAGATGCCTTAAATTTGGTACCCCCAGTGATTTTTACCTTTACTTCTCATTTAAAACAGTTCCATTGGGAAGTGTGACTCTCCACACCAAACAATGCTCCTAAATCTCATATACCCTATGTGATGTGTGTCTTATCCAAGTGGCTGGAGAAGGGGGCTGCTGACACGCATTTTTTCAGTAAGTGATGGGACACATATTTTGTTCAATTAGAAGTTGCTTTTATATATGTGTGTTGCTTGTACAGTCTTGGTTGCTAAAATACAATGTGACTTTTTAATGGGAAGTAGAGATTACCAGTAACAAAGTTAACATTAACTTAACTGTACTGTTAAGTTTCTCCAGTCCTGGCTTATTAACTTTTACATAAAGAGGCTGTTCACCTTCAATATCAAAATCTTATTAAACCACCAACAACAACTGGCACACTGAGAACTTCCTATATGCTTACATTATCTAGTTCAGGCTTTGCCCTTACTTTTTTCCTATTGGACCAACTCATTGACTGCTTGTGCACTTTAACCAGTTGCATAAAGAGAAAGGTAATTGGCTAATTTCTCCATTGCAATGACATAGGCAAACAGACTCGGCATATCACAAGTCTAACATACTGTTATGTTAGATTTACAGCACTCTGTCACAGGCGCAGGAAGCAGTGTCAGACTGACAGGAGGCACAGCCAATAGGAGTTACATCTGCTGCCAGTACTATGTGTGACATCAAATAAAGAAGTAAAAAAGTAACTGTAGTATTTATAGGGGTCACTGACCCCAGTACAGGGTCTATGCAGAAGTGTAGGATCAGCATAGGGATGATTCTGAAGTGAATCTCTCTTCAGATGAACATTAATAGAACAAAGATTGTTCTATTAATGTGAACTGTTAGATTTGTGACTGATGTACTGTACAAAGGTTAAAAACCCCTTTGAGAAGAAGTTCTCCAAATTCTAAAGGTTCCATAAGAGGGCATAGTTGCAATGTGCAAAATCTTAGAGGATTATGCCCTTTTTTCCATTTGCAGCATATCTCGCACATAGTAAGTTACCCCTAGTATGTTCTTCTCATGTTGTGAGTTTCCTGTTAAATGCTATAATTTCTTTTACACTTTGAAAACTTATTAGTAGGTTCACAGGTTCACAAACTTTGTAAATTAGTATATAAGCTCCATTTGAAGCTGATGTGATTAATTTATCATTCTGTATAAAACACGTGGCACTATATAAATGAAGGATAATACAAAAAAATAAAGAGGCTGCAGAACTCACCAGTAAAACTTAATGACTAAAGGGATTACTGTGCTTAGCGTAATAAAATTATTTACCAGGTATTTACCAAGCCCCTCCCCGCACTAAAAAACACCAGGTAGTGTGGGAAGGGGAACAGTGGTCATTAACAGGCCCCCTAGTACCCTAGCAGTTACTTCTGCCTCTAAACTTATACTACTGAGCATATTCATAATAAGTTTTGAAAACCCTTTTTTTTTACTGCAATATTTTCTAACCTTCTCTTTTTCAAGATGGTTTTTCATATATAAAATATTTTGCTACCATTTTATAGCAGTGAAGGTGAAGACATCTGCATTTGTTAAATATATATCCATCAAACTAAAAAGTGCCTTAGGCATAAAATGACTAAAAGGAATACAAGTGGTACAAAAATGATTCCTGCAACTACTATCTAACTACTGTGTCAGTGTATTCTGCTGTATTAGTCCTGCATATTTCTAATATATGTAAGAGGTTTATTCAGTGTCGGACTTGGGTGTCTGAGGCCCACTGGGGCTGTAACCTCCGGGGCTCCCCGCCCTAGTCACAAACCTTCCCCCCAATAGGGGCCCAGCAATGCTACACTTACTTGATTAGCAGGGCCTCCCTGCTGTCAGTGAGGTCCTTAGCCGGGGCCCCCTGCTGTCAGTAAGATGCAGACCTCAGATGGGAGAACAGGAGCACCTGTGCCTGAATGTTCTGTACTCTACACAGCTTTCCCTACTGTGTAGGAGAAAGTCATGGTAGAGCAGCACAGGAGCTCCTGCTTTCCTATGTGAGGTCTGCAGGTAACTGACAGTAGTGGGGCCCAGCAGCACCTCCAGCCCCCCCCCCCCCAACACCTAAAAAGCCACCAGGCCTGGGACTGCCCCACTCTCCCATGGCGGCCCTGGAAGCAGGAATGAGTCGGCCCAGTCTGACACTGGGTTTGTTAAATGCAACAAAAACATTATAGATATGTGAATGTAATAAAATTGCATATATATATATATATATATATACATATACTATATATATATCCTGGTGTTCATTTTCAATTATTATCAAAGTAAGCTTGTATTTGTCAGTTGCATAAAATCTGTCTTGTTGTATGCAAATACAGTTTGCCCTGGGAGGGAATTCTTTAGCTTTAATGTACTCACAGAAGATGTTTCCCTGTCAAACTGATAAACACAAGTTACATGCAGTTTCAGATCATTAAAAACTGATACATTTTGTTTTATGTGTTTTTATAAAGACCTGTGAAGATCAGGGGTTTAGAGTCCCTGTAATTCTGCACAGGCAGTTATTACCAATAATGTTCCGCATTATCAGTTATAGCATATGTTTCTAAGAATATTAAAAAGTCTTACATATTGACATGATGTCATGAAACACTGTAACTTTTAGTATTCCTATCATTTACAGAGATTGTGCATTAACTGCCATTGCAGAAGTCAACGACCCTAAACCTAAGACTGTGAATTTAAAATAGATCAAAGGGTTAAAAGTAAAGAAGTGTTTTACTAGCAAGTACTAGATCAGATTTAAGTAAGTGAGATATACTTATATAATAATTCAGTCACAAATAGTGTCAGAAGATTTAGTGGAGTTTTCGTAAGATTAACCATATGTTTTTAGTCTAGTTTATTTTGTTTACGTCATCTAAAACTACTACTAATTTGTAATGAGAGGCCATACAAAAAAAGGGGGGGTATACCCCTTCAGTTAAATGAATAGGACTTGTGCTGAACATGCTTTTTGCCAAATGTATTTAATCCCGAAAAATTATGTTTTTTGTTATGTATTGAGCTTAACAATGCAAACTGAGGAACTGATATTATTTCATGTGTGGTCCTTGCAAGGTAGATTACCAGTATACAATATCTTCACTTTTCTCTTTTGTTATGAATGTTTTGTTAGCAGGAATCCATTATTGAGGGGGATTAACTAGTTTCCATATTACTACTGCTTTTTGAAAGTTTGGGATTAGTGACAGAGCACTTTACTTTGAATCAAGCCCATAATGACATATTCTCTTGCCACCAGCCCCAGAGCTGATCATTGCAGTACCTGTTCGACTGCCAGATTTAACAATATTGCTGTGTTGAAAGTTTAAACTTGCCAGTGCCCACCCATAATTAACACTTACCTCATCCCTGCCTTGAAAACACAAAGAGAGAGGAAAAAAACCTGACATGTTTTTAAAACATTGTTTTGAGTTCAGCAGAAAAATGTTAAGTTCAAAGTCACTGCAATATTGTAAAATAAAACGTCATTATAAGTCACAAGCAATAAAATTTGGCTACAGTTATATATCCAACATGTTCTATACAAGCTAACAGTGCAATTGTCTAACCTGTGGTTTGAGAGCCCTTGTTATGTTCTAAGCAATTCCATATTTACAGAAAAATTAAAATTAGTTTAATATAAACCTTGTTACTAGTGATGGGCGAAATGTTTCGCCAGGCATGGATTCGCTGCGAATTTCCGCGTTTCGCCATTGGCGGATTGTTTCACGAAACGGATGAAAAAATTTGCCGCGGAAAAATTCGCCGCATGTCCAAAAATTGTCGCCGGCGTCAAAAAAAGAATTGTCGCGGGCGTCAAAAGAATAGCCGCGTGCGACGAAACAATAGCCGCGGCACAAAATAATAGCCGCGGGCGACGAAAAAATAGCCGCGGGTGACGAAACAATAGCCGCGGGCGACGAAACAATAGCTGCGTGTGACGAAACAATAGCCGCGCGACTAAATAATAGCCGCGGGCGACGAAACAATAGCCGTGCGACAAAATAATAGGCGCGGGCGACAAATTTTTTTTGTCGCACGACATTTTCGCCGTTTCGCAAATTTTTCGCCGTTTCGCGGATCTTTTAAAGATTCGCGAATTTTTCGGCGAAGCGAAACGGAACAGATTCGCTCATCACTACTTGTTACTCTTTATGAAAATCTTTGTTTTTGTGTAGAATAGACAGAAAAAATAATATACACTTAAGGGGTATTTGCCTTTTAGTCTGATGCTGACAGAGTACTCTATGTCAGGTTGCAAAAAAAAGCTTTTATGTTTTATATGTTATGTTATTTTTTTACTCATTCATCTTTATTTTTTTTACTTTTTAAATTAGTATTTAGAGTAATATGTTAAATAACATATATAAGGTGAACAGGTAATGCTGTGTGCTTTTTTGGTAAGTGGAGCTATAATGTAGAATATTTTTGCTAAAAGACTTAATTCATTTACAGTAACAATAAAGACAAGATTTACTAACGTTTGTATTTTGTTTGTTTTAACAAATCATATTTTTTAGCGTAAAAATTGGAAATTATATTAATTACTCTAAACCACAAAAAAATTCATAATTTATTAGGGATGCACCTATTTTAGGATCTGGCCAAAGCACAAATCCTTTGCGAAGATTTGGCCGATTACCGAACTGAATCTGAATCCTAATTTGCATATGCAAATTAGAATACGGAAGGGTTAAAAAGAAAAAAAATGTCAACTTCCATGTTTTTGTGACAAAAAGTCATGTAATTTTAAGGATTCGGGTTGGCCAGAGGCATGGATTCAGACAAAAATGAATCCTGCTGAAAATCTTTCCCGAATCACGAACTAAATCCTTGATTATAATTTATTAAGCATAAAAACCACAAAAACACTAATACAAAACTTCTTCATCTAAAAGCTGGCAAGGTCATGTAGATATTCTTAAAGAAATTCTCTGAGCCAATATATACTGATATTGGGTTTTTTTTGGTTTAGATCTCTATTATTGAAATATGTGTGACATCATGAAAGTGTAAATTTGCCCTGTAGGCAGGTTGGGAATCTTCATTGGTTCAGGGATGGCAGGTGTCTTTTCCTTTCAGTAGCCATTTTCAGACTTTTGGCTTCTGTGAAGTAGTGTGGATAGTGCTGGGAGTCTAAGACGCAAGGTTTTAGTGACGCTTTGACCTCGACCTTACAGTTCTGAACAGAATCCAAACCAGAATCACATAAGCTTCAGCTCATGAAATTAAGAACACTTCTAAAAATAGTCAGTTGAAAACTGTGTACCATTTCTGAGATAATCAGTTTACTAATTGCTGAGAGCTATAGGGTAGAGTAATTTCATTATTCAGAAAAATATAGAATATTTAATTATCCATGTTTATAAAGTTGGTTATTGCTATAAGATTAAACTTGTATTACATTTTCATTTTTGCTATAGTTCACCTTTAAGTACCTCCTCTGGATATTAACTAGTGCTTTAAACCGCATAATTGGGCCAGTGTTGTTAGTGGAGTACTGCAGGGGTCTGTCCTTGGTCCTTTGCTTTCTTACTTGTTTAATAATGACCTGGGCATTGCTGATGATATTAAATTGTGCAAAACTATAAGTTCTATATAAGTGAGGTTACATGTTAAAAAGTGCAAAGTTATGCACTTTAGTAGAAATAATATGAATGTGAGTTATGTACTAAATGGTAGTGTGTTGGGGGTATCCTTAATTGAGATGGATCTGGGGATTTTTGTAGATAACAAGTTGTCTAATTCCAGGCAATGAAATTCAGTGGCTACTAAAGCAAATAAAGTGCTGTCTTGTATAAAAAAGAGCATTGAGTATGTCGCTTGAGTATGCAGTGCAGTTTTGGGCTCCAGTCCTTAAGAGGGATATTAATGAGCTGGAGAGAGTGCAGAAACTAAACTGGTAAAGGGGATGGAAGATTTAAGCTATGAGGTTAGACTGTTTTCTCTGGAAAAAAGGCGCTTGCGAGGGGACATGATTACTCTGCACAAGTACATTAGAGGGGATTATAGACAGATCAGGGATGTTCTTTTTTGCCCTAAAAAGGATCAGAGCACCAGAGGTCACCCCTTTAGATTAGAGAAACAGAACTTTCATTCAAAGCAGTGTAGGTGGTTTTTCACGGTGAGGGCAGTGAGGTTGTGGAATGCCCTTCCTACTGATGTTGTGATGGCAGATTCTGTTATGGCTTTGGATGATTTCTTGAACAAGCATATTATCCAACGCTATTGTGATACTAAAATCTACAATTAGTATTGATGTTGGTATATATGGTTTGTGCATGTGAGTATATAGATAGGTCAGTATGGGTTTGTGTGTGCTGGGTTCACTTGAAAGGGTTAAACTTCATGAACTTTGGTCTTTTTTCAAACCAACTTAACTATGTAACTATGTATTTGGCCTTGGTTTGTTGCAAATTTCATGTTAGGAATTACTTATCTTAAGTGTCTTTGCAGTCTTGTAGACCTGTCAGGTGTCCATACATAGTGCATAACTTCTGTTATCATGGTCCCGTGTACATCAGATGAGCATTTTGAACTTTGAAATATATAAAAGTACAGCAGGCAAGACACAAACCTTTTATTCAAGCTTAGAGCATATATCACTCGATATATAAAAAAAATCTTATGTTCAGCATATGCTGGCTAATTCTTCCCAGCTTCTAAAACCATGAATCATACTGAAGAACAGAGAACCTAGAACACCACCTATTTTAAATTTTAAGATCTATCACGAAACATTGTCAGTTTGTCATGTTCTCAAAATGTGACAGCACTGATGCAGAGAGAATTCTACATTACTTATACCAGGTACAGAGAAATGGTGTTTTGCAAATTTTCCTAGAGAGGGAAAATTAGTTATTTTATGAAATAACAGCATTCAAAAACCTTTTAATAGGGAAAATGTTAGGCTTAGAAGACAGATGACAAAGTGTGCAATCAATTCATTAACTGATCAGTACTGTGCCAGACAGTCAAACTGTAGAGGGGGAGGCAAGATAGCTAAAAGGCCGGTGAGGCTACCTAGGGGGCCCAGCCAGCTTGGCCCTGCACTTTCCTCCGCTTGCCTACTCTTTGGTGCCTCGCTTAGACCTTCTTGGCCTCTTTCCACATCATCAGCTACATGTTTTTATCCCGGGAAAACTTGGTGATAATGTCAGCTGCTTGTGGGTCATTGTCTACGTCTAATCTGCTGACAAGAAATGTTGTGGAAATTATTTCTTTTTTTTACTAGGAATGAACCAAAGCCAGGATTTGATTAGGGGTGCTATCAAACACTAGCTCTTTTTGCAGGATTCCAGATCTGAATCCTGCAAAAAGTGCAAGGGTTTGATAGCACCCCTAACCAAATCCTGGCTTTGGTTCATTCCTATTAAAAAAAAAAAGAAATATTTTCCACAACATTTCTCGTCAGCAAATTGTAAAGTGGTTATTTATTAACATTTGTAATTTTTTTTTCCTCAATTTGACGGTGAATTATAGGAAAACTGAAATGTAAAGTTTGCAAGGTCATGTAAAAGTCAATGGGAGCTGTCCCAGGCAAAACTGTAACTGTTTAGTCAATTTGAGTTTTTCAAGTTAATTTCAAACTTGTTGACCCATTAAAATTATGAATAAAAGACAAATTCTAGGTAGTTGAGTTTTTTTTTATGATTTCGTTAAAATGCATTTTTATTTGGATGTTTTAATAAATAAGGAAAGATGACCAAAAGAATATTTAATCTATTTTTCAGACTGTCCTGCAATGTTGCTTCTTAAATGTTCTTAATACAGGGGAGTACTTTTGTCTGGCATAGGTCGACCCAGATGTAAAACTACTGAGATTACACCAATGCCAAGAGCAAAACAGTTGGCAGAGAGAGGAGCTATTTTATTGATTAATTAATGTTCTTGGGATTGTTTTTGGGAGCATAGTAGCTTTTGCTTTTGGATTTGCAGGTCTGTAAGAAGTGTGAGGCAAGCTAAAATACAAACCTTGTGTGCTTCTAAGGTGACTGCATACAGTGATTGTTTCACTTTGGTGTTTTTTATGTGTTTCTGTTTCATACAGCAGGAACAATATGTTTTGCAGAGCACTTTACCATCAGCAAGCAAGTCCCTGCCAATATCAGCATTTTTAGAATGCAGTCTGTGTTTAATTGGGACCTCAGTAATGAGGCACGAATGCCTAACTGCAGCCATATAACTGTGTTGCAACTCCCAGGATCCCTGAGCAGCCAGAGACTGTAGGCCAACAACAGCTTTTTAGCTTTTTCAAGC
This sequence comes from Xenopus tropicalis, assembly GCF_000004195.4. Taxonomy (NCBI): domain Eukaryota; kingdom Metazoa; phylum Chordata; class Amphibia; order Anura; family Pipidae; genus Xenopus; species Xenopus tropicalis. The sequence continues at coordinate 105,357,366 of NC_030678.2, read as the reverse complement.
TGTTTTCAGCTTATGAAAATGTAATCACAAGATGCAGTTGGCTGAAAACAATGTTGTCTGGAAAGTTGTCGTGCACTAAAATCACATGCTTACACAATAATAAAGTTACTATAAACTTTCTTCTCACTCTCTTCACTCTTTATATTAAGGATAAAACATGGATAGCATGGTTCATACAAAAATGTATTGCAGTGCTTTGCAAACCTAGACTAGGACACAAATGCACAAACAACCTTGCTCTAAATGATTTCATGTATGTGCCGAGCAGTGCTGAATTCAGAGATGGCAGTACATGTGCAACCCTTGAAATGCCCCCTAGCTTTATTGAGATGCATAGGCTAGGGTGTGCCAGGGGCCACAAAGTGCATATACAATAACTTTTTGCATAAAAATGACTGTATATGCCATTGTCCATTGTAAAGCCATCCAGACCCCAAAAGAACAATCCACAATACTCGAGCACATAGACTCCAACTCTTTATATATTGAAACTCTAGCACCATTGCTGTGTATTGCATAGTACCCACCTTTTTCTATATACCACAGCAGTACATTTCAGATGCCTAAAATTCAAAGGGCCTTCTTTAAAGTCAGTGAGATAATAGCTAGTTCAAATGTAAGAGGCCATAGGGTAACAGAAGAGTGGGATCTATTAACTTGGCATTTTCTTGTATTTTTAATTAAACAACATGGAAATATATATCTTCATGTTGCAATTCCAAAAAAGATCAGATAAATGACTAGGCCTGCATGCATCAGAACTATAAGGAGCACAAAGCTGCACCCCATATAGCCCATGCTCTTTCCACTTGCACCTGCTCATCCTTTGTGAAAACTGTACTCAGGTGCAGCTTGCACAGGTGCAATGACGCCATATACCTTTTGCCTGCATCTTGCTCCCTCTGGTGCTCCTGTCTTTGCAAATCATGAATGAGGCAAAAGGTAGGAAGTGCCAGGGGAAGCCTGTGTCACCTCACTGCCAATGCTGTATATAAAACCCCTTGTGCTCCACAAGCAGGGATTTATCGAGGCAATGTGAGAAGTGCACTTGGCACTTTGCACAGTGCCCAGTCATCATAAACAAATCCTCCGGGGGTTTAACCTTTAAAGAAGCAGCAGCTATATTTGGGTTAAGCCAATAAATAGTATGGACTTATGATTATTTTTTACATCCCCATTGGTAATTCAAAAACCTAATTTACAAACTGCTCAACTATTATTTCATCTAACAGAAAATGTGTTTCTTTTTATATGTGAATTTTTTGCAGCAAAGACTGTAAATAATGAGTACCTATCTGGTGTAAATAAAGGAAGGATGGATTTGGCAATATGTCTTACAAGGTGGATTAGCCATCTGTTTTTTTATGGTAAAGTGTCTTTGACAGTGGCATCCTGCTAAAAAAAACCTGATATATAGAGATTACTTATCTTTTTATATGTTTTCAGTGCTTTTCAAGTTTATAGTGTATGGCCAGGATGATGTAAGCTTTAAGTTTTAGAGAAAAAAAGCTGTTGTTTTTTTTATTTTCCAGTCATTCCTGTTGGAACATCCCCACCCCCTTCCTGTTTTGAATTAGGACCATCACAGAAGAGTTTATGTATCCCTCTACTGTAGGTCTTTTATGTCAGTACTCTCATAATTCTTTGTTCTCTCTAATATCTGTTCTTTAACCTTGGTTAATCCTTTCCAATCTACATTTGACATGATTATCTGCACAAATGGATCAGCACAACATAAAGGGTGGGCCTTACTTAAAAAAGGGGATATGATGAAATGATGAGATATATCCAATATAAATGGGACAAATGTGCAGAGATGTGTTTTTCCCCTACAATTTCCCCTACAACGTGGTTACTGGAGCCCCCAATTATCTCAGACAGGACTTGTATAATGTTTTTAAGAATGCTGTAACTTTTATGCCTAGTCAATGGCTGATGTAAAGTACAGGACTCTGTAGTGACCTTGTATGCTGTACCTTGTACTGAGGATCTTATTCACATTAATAGGCACAACCAGCGCATTGGCAATATTGATACCATTGCTTTGTGTAAGCATTTTATCAAACTCCATACTCTCTAATTTAGTTCTGCTTGCCTTGATCCAGGGATTTTTTTTTACCATGCCTACTGATTAAGTTCCTACATATTGCCCAGCCGCTACTTCTTTGCGAGAACCAGCCCTGTCCTCACCCTGAGGAGCTGTTCCTTTTGTGGGATGTGTTACCCTTCTTTTATTTGGTCCTGAGGTCCTGTGATACTGACACACAAGGAGAATCACCTGAAGTTTATATGCCATAACAGATCATATTAGGTTTTGGGAATCTGCTTCTTTGACAGATGCCAGAACACTAGAGCACTAGATGGGCTCCAGAAAGGAGAAAGCAGTTTTTGTAAAACAATTTGTACTGACCCTGTTCATGACTTCTCCTCAAAGATTTTTTCAAAAGCAGAGGAAAGTCCATTAACAATCAAAATATTGTTATTATTTTGCTATTACTGAACTATTTAGGAAACCATCCTTTTAGTACTCTACCTTTTGCATCATAATGTAAATGACTGACCTACCCTTACACATATAATATAAATCCCTTTTAGGTTTACCACTAGGCCTAGTGTAGCCATTAAACTAAGCATATGATTTCTTTGGCTGGTTCCCTATGTGTTCTTGCTAGTTTTGTCATCCCTCACTATTGCACTAATCACTCTTTCCATTTCTTTCAATAATCCCTCTTAGAATTACAATTGGCAAATATAATTTTTCTTATTTCAAAAGTCACTTTTTTTAGACATTCTTTTATATTTTGACAACCCCACAATCCCAAATCACACATTGCAACTCCTAAGCTTCAAACAAAATCACACTGCTTTTTCACTTTTCATACCTTTCTCATTTCTCCTCTTACAAAAGATATTAATATTTAAGGATATCCCAACAATAATAAATCATTTTGCAGGTTTTTCTACACAAGGAAAAATTCTCTTTTATTTGTGTAGGTGGATCCATTAGATTCTTTGGTTCCCACTACTGCTGCTGCCCATTATCTCCACCTCATGTAGGTTTTTTTTTTTTAAATGGGTGAACATATGGATCATGTAGAGGACGAAACTATTAGCTGAATTAATAATTCAGATGACTAACCTTTTAATCTTTATATTCACAGTTTGTGGTCCAGTTCTGTACTGCCCCACATACAAAGCACTAAGTTGGGTGCACATTTAGCATCTTTGTTTACCTGGCCAATACAGTATGGGAATTCACTTTTTACACTTCTGTAAAATAACTGTAGGAAAAGTTTAGAAAGGGAGGCTTATATTAAGATTCCTGCCAGATATGTGGGAAGCCCCTACTCTAAGTCAGGGTTTGGCTTTTGGCTACTGATTAGTAAGTTGCACAGGTTACAGGAAGGTAATTAACTCAGTGTTCTCTCTTCTGGGGAACAGAAACTGCAACTGTTTGAGCCGCGAATTCAAGAATGTGATTAAACAACCTGTTGGGGACAGCCCACCAACGCAGCAAAGAAGCTGGTGTCTATAAATGATGCCTAATTGAATTAATATTTTTGGTTTTGTTCACTTTTACTGGTTTGTACAAAGCTTGAATAAAATTAGCTGTCAGTGAAAAGTGCTTGGGAAATATGACACCTTTGTATGTATGCTGTCTCCCCGTGAAGTGAAGTGTACCATAATAAAGCTCAGGATTTATTGAAGGAGAAAGAAAAGTAAAAACTAAGTAAGCTTTATCAGAATGGTCTATGTAAATACAGTCATAAGCACTTACAGAAACGCTGCACTCTGTCAAAAGATTTGTTGTGTCTGTTTTGTGTTGCCAGAAACACACAACTCTCTCCTCTGGGGTACCTGCAGTGAGCGCTTCCTCCTTCCATGTTCGCACTTGTGCATGCACATGCGCAGTAGAGTGAAAAGCCGAACTTTAATAAAAAAGTTGCCTTTTCACTCTACTGCGCATGCGCCGGCCAAGAATTGTGGCACCCACCTTATTGAATGGCCCACAGACTACATCCTATTCTATCCATCTCCATTCCAGCTGGGTGTGAGAGAACATCTTGTCTGCCTAGGTCTGCCCCTTCCTACCACCTCAGTGGTGTGCCACCTGACCTACTGACCATTCAGAGAAAAAACAGCAGAAAGAACGGCTGTGGCTGTTCATTTGCCTGCAGTATACCTTTCACTCCTGGCCTTCCCAAAAGAGTTACAGGGTTCTTTGTTTTGTCCTGTGTACTTATTTCTTCTGCCGAGCAGGCCATTAATATTTTGGAAGAGCACCCCCTGCTGAAAAACTGGAAGAGACGTAGCCTCCCCAAGCCTTAATTAAAATATGCCCCTGACTGTCTCAGATCTATTGCCTCAGCTACTACAAAGGAGTACAAAGGAATCTGTATAAAAGTACTGTGTGGTGTTATAGTGAAGTGTTGTTGCACATGATTGCCTTTCAACTAATAGAAATTGGAATTATATAGTCAATATATTCACATGCAAGGAGTTGAGACAAAGGTGGAGAGGGCACTACTGAAAAAAGACAAACAAAGAGGAGGGCATACATTTTCCTAGAGTATATATAGATATAATGATTTTACTGATTTGGCATAGGAGGCATATAAACAGGTCTGCAGCTGAGCTCTTTTTTTCATTCACTCTGGTCATATGCCTCTGCATATATTCTACTGCAATTATGAATTGCAGCCCCGTAGATCAACATGTTGCTCACCAACCCCTCCAATGTTGCTCCCAGTGACCTTAAAGCATGTGCTTATTTTTGTATTCCTGGATTGAAGGCAAGTTTTGCATAAAAAAACAGTTGACTGCCAAATAGAGCCTAATTTAGGCTGCCAGTCCACAAAGGAGCTACCAAATAGCCAATCACAGCTCTTATTGGCACCCCCAGGAACATATTTTATGTTTGTGTTGCTCCCCGTGTCTTTTTACATTTGAATGTGGCTCATGGGTAAAAAAAAATTGGGGATCTCTGCTTTGAATAAAAAAAATTTTTAAGTTCTTTAATTAGATGTAATTTTGCTTTATAAAGATAAATTGGGGAATTATTGTAGTTATCTGTTTATAAAGGCAAAATGTTTAGTAGGCTGACAGCCTTCATTCCAATTTTGTAACCTTATTAATTTTTATATTACTTATTCTAATGCATTGGTTTTCTGTGAGCAGGCCCCCCTCTGACTCAAACCTCTCAGTTAGCTTATAAGAAAGTTACAGATACAGGTATGGGATCCCTTATCCGGAAACCCGTTATCCAGAAAGCTCCAAATTACGGAATGCCCATCTCCCATAGACTCCATTTTAATCAAACAATTCAGAATTTTAAAACTGATTTCCTTTTTCTTTGTAGTAATAAAACAGTACCTTGTAATTGATCCCAACTAAGATATAAATAATCCTTATTGGATGCAAAACAATTCCATAGGGTTTAATTAATGTTTTATTGATTCTTTAGTAGACTGAAGGTATGGAGATCCAAATTACAGAAAGACCCCTTATCCGGAATACCCTTGGTCCCGAGCACTCTGGATAACGGGTCCTATACCTGTATGTGGAAACATGGATAAAACTGACACCCTGCTATTTTATATGGTTATCCAAAGCATACTTCAGATTTCACCCTCGCTGGCCTTTAGGGTAGGCCCCCATATAGTAATTAGAATGTATAGGGGCCCCCTCATATAGGGGGCAAGACCCACATGTTTAGAAATAATACTAAAAAATTGCATTCCAAAGGACTAAATACTTTCAGAATGAATACTGTATGTTTATCCTCTCAGTCAAAATGCAACAAAATGGAGTGTGAGCATACAAACAAATGATTATTTAATTTTGATTTCTGGCATGCTGCTTGTAACGTCATTTTCTAAAAAGAGTTGAAACATTTAACTCATATGGCTATCTGAAAGTTGGCCTAACCACCGGTGTTTACTATACACAGCAAATTCATAATTAAAAGGGTGTTGTAAGTTTCCACAATTATCTGTAGTTTATGCCCTTTAAGCATTGATGTCAGTCTCTGGCAAAACTGTCCACTTTCTGACACTTTTAAAATGTGTGCTGTCCATGTATTCTTTCTATTGATAATGTTTTGGTGCTATGTCTACCATTTTAGTATAGCATGCTTTTAAACAATTGTACTGAAATTATTCTTTTTGCATCTACTACCTCTGTATTTATTATTTTTGTGTGTATATCAGTGCACTATATCCATAGGGTGAGACTTCTGCAACCATGTTGGATTACTTTTAGTTCTTCCTGCTTGCAGCATTTCCAACAGCTGCAAGCAAAACTGCTCAAACCAGTCCACTAACCCTACTTATAAACCCTTCAAGCCAAGTACTGCCCATTGTTGACTGCAAGACCCCATGCCTCCTAGCCATGAACCCTTTCTCCTATTTGGACTGCTACAAGTTTGTGAAATGTTGATGTCAAGGGAAAGTTTTTTTCCCATATGTTAAAGAATTGTATACAGTATATCTCACATGTTATGGTAATATGATAGCACCAATATATAGAGCTATATTACCTCTTGTGCCATGTACCGAAAACAACAAATGACTTGCATGCTATGAAATTATATATTTTATTCACAGAGTACAAATGTGTTCTTGAATACTTATATATAAAAGTTTGCATCAGCACAGTTCCCAGAGTTGGCCAGGAATGCCATATAATTCATTCATTGAAAGATCTTACAAGAAGCTCTGTGAAATGTCCTTTGTTAGAGGAATCTCAGATTTTTTTATGATTATCTGTGCTTGATTATACCATTTAGGCTGTTGACATTCTTGTAGAAAGACAAGGGCTAAAATGACAGCCAGTTCAGAGTATAACATTTTTCCTAAGCCAAATGTCAGTGTTACCTTGCAAAACATTTTGAAGCCACCTTCTGGCCATTTCGGGGAAATATCTAAATTTTTTTATGTATGCATTTGGTGGTTGTTCCAAAAAAATCATTTTTTATTGCATCACTCCTGGGTTTTATTGTTTATTTATAACTCACCAAAAATCTGTTGCATCAAGTGAGTGGGATACTGTATGATTCTGTTGATACTTTACACATATACTGGTACAGCTTCCATTTCTCTTTATGCAGGGGTTATGTTGAAATGCTGTTTGTAGTAGTCTAAAGAAGGAGAAGATATGTAATTTGGGGTGGCTTCCATATTCTTGTAACATATTATCAATGCTATAAATATAAAAGATGCATATTTAAGCATTAGATGATTTTTGAGCTTTTGCAATTTCTACTCCATCTAATGTTGAAGGATCGTAGACAAATTATTTCTTTGACATGTCTTCAATTATTATGCACTGCAATTGTACTCCACAGTACACCATGCAAGCATTAAGAGCAAAGACATAAGTAGCACTTGCATATCACCTGTGTGCAAGAAAGGGTCCAAAAATACCTATAAATAAAGAAAAATGGGGATTGCCACATGTTAAAAACCTTCCATATGGTGATCCCAAAGTCTACAGGTGTCATAGCCCTAAAACACTACACAGTTAGCAGTTTGGGTGGAGTGTTTATAATTCCTCTGTTTGAAATAGTTAGTAGGCAAAACCCAAGATGTAAATATTTTAGAAATTCTGATATTCTTATCTCAGATATAACAAATCTTTTGGAGAGAAGAGCTACAGGTCATACTTTGAAATGTACTTTACATTAATAGCAGAGATTTTATCATGAGGCCTTTTTACCCAGTCCTCCATCATTACCTGAAATAAACCAACGCCCAAAGGGCTTAGGGAAAGACAAGCATAAAAATGATATAGTGTAGCAGTACTTTAAAACATGGAGGAACCACCTTTATGTGCCAAAAAATTCACTCAAGAAAGCACTCAGGCCCAGATTTGTGGCGAGGCCACAAAGGCCCGGGCCTAAGTCGGCACAAATTTAGGAGCAGCATGCCACTCAGCCACACCTGAACTTTTCTCACATATGGAGCACTGCGGAAAGGACGCACAGAAAACCTCAGCATGTCCTGTCCCCAGTCCTCTGTATGTGAGTGGATGCGCACACATGTGATCTTGAATGAGGGGATGGGGAATGGGGGCGGTCTCTGGGCGCCAGAAATCCAGCTTGTCTTATAAAGAACCACGTTAGCCTTCCACTATAGCCCTTTAGCCAGTATTACTTGTATCAGAAGTCCTTCCACCAATTTCCAATAGGTGGAGTATTGATTTCTCAGTAGGTCTAATTAATCTTTATGCGCAATAACCTGTATGGCAAATGTAGTGCCAATAGCGTAAAACTTTTTATTAAACTCAATTTTAACTGTAAAATGCACTCACATACTGTATTCTGTAGAGTGAACAAGCATATAGAATAAAGATGTCTCTGAGTCCTGGCAAGTCCCTCTGGCAAGTTTAATTTCTGGATGCTGGCATCTTTATCCTGCTGCAGCATGCTTGCCTATGTAGGCATCACCGCCGATGGTACTTGCCATGAAACCACACTACTTTCTAGTACCCAAAACACTATGGGATATGTAATAGACATTAAGTTTGCCTAGGTGCAGTAACCCATAGCAAACAATCAACAGGTAGCATTTACTGGTCCCCTGTTTAAAAGCAAACATTGTATTGGCTGCTATAGTTTACTGCATCTGGGCAAACTTAGTGCCTTAATTACATATAGGGTTATGTCTGTCCCATCTAAAACTATTCATTGCCACCTAAAGATTATGGAGATCAATAGGGAAATGTCCACCCATATCAATGACCCATGTGATCCAGTGTCCAATTTCAATACTGGGAGATTTCAGAAGAAAAGAACTGGCGTGACTTCATCAGTGGTACCTCAGGGTAGGTGCTGTAAAAGGGTTTTTAAGAAACTGGATTATACAACAATACAATCCCCTAATCCAATGTCTACAATTTTGATTTAATAGCATGCATTTTCTCAGGCATTTATATTGATTAATAAGATAAAAGTTATTAAGGAAAAAAATGCTTTTGTGACTTTATGGAAAAAAGAGTTTAACAGATTGTGTTAATATTTTTGTAGTTGGTTTTCTTTACTTTCATCAGTAAAACAAGTTGGCACTTTATTTTTGAAGTATGATAGCAGTCTTATTCAGGATAACAAACAAAGAGCAAATTCTTTAAACATAAAAGGGCACATTTGTTTCCATTCAGGATGTAAAAATAACTTCAGGGAGTAATAAAAATTATCTATTTTATTGTGTCACTATAATAATTGAAATAATCTTCAATATAAACCATACACTGTGCCCAGGGCACTGTAACTGTAGTTCAAAGAAAAATAAAAAGGAGATTTAGAAAAAAATCTAAAAAGTACAATGCAGGGCAGGAAAGCCACAGAGCGACTGCATACACATTAGGAGCATGTCCAAAATGCACAAATACATAGAATAAATAATCTATTTTCATATGTAACAGCTCATTAAGAAACAGGCTAGAATGTACATGTTTTCAGGTAACACTAAAGCATGCATGACTATTTAACTAGGATAATAACTTCACTAATGGCTTTAGCACACAATTAAAGGCAGTCAAACCTATTGAATTATTTCCGTAAATAAACCTTTCAAATGTTTCCGTTTTTTTTCCTTAATCAATTCATTTTTAACTTTGCCTTGGCATGAATCATTGGTTAGACCACATCTCGAGTTCAGAGCATAGTTTTGGACAACCATCAATAGAAAGTGCATACTGGACAAAGTTCAAAGCATCCAGATAAATAAAGGGTAATGGATTAGCCAAACTAAAACTTAAACTTGAATTATAATATGGGAATATAATACAAAAAAGAAAAATCAGATACAGAAATGTTTCTAATCCATTTTTTTTCCTAGTGATGATGTAGGTGACATACTGTAATTACATCCACTGAAACATGGGTCTTGCTCTTAGCATAAGAATGGTTTGCCATAAGAATGCTTTGCTTGCTTTAAAAGCAGTCATGGATTATATCACTTATCATTTATATTATATGTCCTCCCTGTGTGTTTTGTATTCTGTAAGATTGTACAGCGCTGCGTACCCTTGTGGCGCTTTATAAATAAAGTTATGCATACATACATACAGTACATACATACTACTGAGAGAGGTAGTGTTGTGTGATTTTGATATAGAGATAAAATGAATAGAGATGTAGCGAACTGTTCGCCGGCGAACTAATTCGCGCGAACATCGGGTGTTCGCAAGTCCGCAAATTCGCGAACTTTTCGTGATGTTCGCAATTTGGGTTCGCCGGCACCGAAAAAATCGCAAAACTTACGATAACGGTACGAAAAAGTCGCAAAACTTATGATAACGTTACGAATGATCCGAAAAAGTCGCCAAACTTACGATAACGGTACGAATGATCCGAAAAAGTCGCAAAACTTACGATAACGGTACGAATGATCCGAAAAAGTCGCAAAACTTACGATAACGGTACGAATGATCCGAAAAAGTCGCAAAACTTACGATAACGGTACGAATGATCCGAAAAAGTCGCAAAACTTATGATAACGTTACGAAAGCTCCGAAAAAGTCGCAAAACTTACGATAACGTTACGAAAGCTCCGAAAAAGTCGCAAAACTTACGATAACGTTACGAAAGCTCCGAAAAAGTCGCAAAACTTACGATAACGTTACGAAAGCTCCGAAAAAGTCGCAAAACATACGATAACTTTACGAAAGCGCCGGAAAATACGAAAAAGTCGCAAAATTACCGATCATTTCGAAAAACGGCGTGTGTCAATTTTTCAGAGGTTTTTGCCCTTGATCCCCCTCCTGCATGCCACTGTCCAGGTCGTGGCACCCTTTAAACAACTTTAAAATCAGTTTTCTGGGCAGAAATGGCTTTTCTATTTTTTAAAGTTCGCCTTCCCATTGAAGTCTATGGGGTTCGCAAAGTTCGCGAATATTCGCAATTTTCGGCGGAAGTTCGCGAACAGGTTCGCGAACTTTTTTTTTGAGGTTCGCTACATCCCTAAAAATGAATGAATGGCTTCTTTGCATGAAAAGGTATATGTTAAGTTGTTATTTAGCCACTGTTCCCAAAATTTTTTAATTGTAGTATTTAAATCAAGTACTTGATCATACCTTACTAACATCAAGTTACTTTCAACCACATCAACTCTAAAGGGGTATTTATGATTTTGGGAGGTGCGAGAGCACTAAGGGACGCAAGGGCTTGCCCCTTAGTGGTCATTTGGGAAGGCACTTGTCTTAGGTCAGCAAACATATGGGTTGCAAGGAGTTACTGCCCAGGTACAAATTCTCCCACTGCTGGTAAATGGGGACCCATGTGAGATTAGATTTTCTGATTGAACTGAATCTGGCCCAGTATCATTCAATGCAGTGATTCCCTGCATACATTTTAGTAATACTATTTATAGTAATAATATATTATTTTAACTATATACACTATATATTTATACTCACATACAGTGTCAACCTTTTTTTGTACATCCTCTGAATATTTATAGTATGAACCTCTTACTAACTGTAGCAATTAATCAATTCAGAAGCTGCAGAAGTATGAGTAGCGTCAGCATTTTCTACATGCCTTAGCCACATGGCATTCTGTATGTATGGATATGGAGCTATCAACTTTGGACCTTAACCTTCATGTATTGAAAGCAGACCCAAAATCATGTTCAGAACATGATGTTTTACTTTATAAGGACCAGTGGTAATTTGAAAATTGCTATTTCATTGAAGATTTTTTTTTAGGATAAATGCAGCTGTCTTACATTGTAAAACACAAACCATAAAATATTTTTCATTGTCTATCTTCACAAATTTAATCTTAGATATATTAATGTTATGCAACTGCTTCAATTTTTCCTTCTTGCTTCTGCCAGTTCTCAGTAGAACACAAGCTACACTGAAACTAATCAATGTCTATTAGATCACTGTAATGTGTATCAGATGTACATTTTGAGCAGATGCTGGTGCCACAATTTCATGGAAATATCTGAATCCTTTTAATAAAACCAATATCTTATCAGTGCGAATGGAATAATGTGAAGTTCTCCATTACACCATCAGTTTTCTTGCTTTCTAACCTGATTTCTCTTTATCATATCCTTGATGACTGGATCCTAACCTCATCTGTGTATGTTCATTAAAGGACATAAAATTATTAACTTCACTACCTAAGGTTTATTTGGAGTTAATTCCTTGATTAGATTTAAAATGCATGTCAATCCATAATTCTAAAACAATACAGATTCTTGGTTTAAAGAATGATTGACTTTACAGATTGTCACAAATGCCTCCACAGGCGTACGTGACCAGGCGTGCGGGTAAAGGGTTTACACATTAACTATACAGTTTCTCAACAACCTGTGCAGTCACACCCAAACAGTCCCAACCTGCCAAAACGTAAAAACTGCCAACACCATGTTTTAAGGGCCGCAAGCAACCAAGTCTAGATGTTGTATTGCACACTGACGCTTCACAGAGGCAAATCACCCTACACTTTCTTGCTAAGCACTCTAGCAGACACTCCAGCAGACAATGCAAGTTAAGGTCCCCCATACACAGGCCGATAGTAGCTGCCGATATCGGTCCCTTGGACTACAGACAACACACAACTTTCCCGCAACCAAACAAAGGGTTAAGCAGACACACTTTCCTTCTAACTAGCGAGGGGTTAAAACACATTTAACATACACACTCCGCTTAAGGCATAAAGGTTCATTTAGAGCACAAAGACAAACTTATTAAATTTTATATTTAATAATCTAAAGCGGACAGTTCATATATTATATAAAAACAGTTAGGGGCCGATTCACTAAAGGTCGTTAACGCTTAACGCATAGTTTTATGCATTAAAAAGTGTTTGATAATAAAGTATCACATTAAGGTAATTATCGAATAGAAATAATACTAATGCATAATTCACAGACATCTTTGAAGCATTAAAAGCATAAAATGTGGCGATAATTACTGTGAAACTTAACGCCTGCCAGGAGTAGGAGTTACTAAACAAAATTGTGGTGACAAGATGGAGTTTGCAGTCGGATTTTTTCAAGTATGTGATGCATCCTCCAGTTTTCAGGGAAATGGTAGTTTTCAGAAAGTAATGGTTACATGCGTAATAGCGTGCGCTAATATCGTGTGCTATGAAATAATGCATAAATATATTGCATGCGTTAAAATATCGCTTAAAAATATGTCATCGCCAGATAAATAATGACAATAACATCTTAATTCAGAAAAAGGTCCTTTTAGTGAATCTAAAATTCTCAAAATATAAGAAGTGATAATATTTTTAACGCATGCTATAAATATAACTTGTTTTTTCGGCCTCTAGTGAATCGGCCCCTTAATGTTACAAAATGACATACAGGTTGCAAACAGTTATAAAATAAAAAGGGCTAAAAATGCAGAAACCTACATACATCACCAATAGAATGGTTCTATGTAATTCCTGTTCTGGGGGGACAGACGAAATAGCGGCATATACCTCCAGAGCAGCTCGGTCCCCAAAGGCATATTTAATTAATTAAGGGTCTCTTGCGGACACAAAGCCAAATGCTGCAAAGTTTAACTCTGGACATGCCAGGGAAATACTATGCTGGCATGACACAGATTTACAGTGATTTTCCCATGAGAGGTTGAATTGGTGGATAACTATTTTTGTTTTATTGCTGTAGCTAGAGTGGGTCTATCATATGCCACCAGTCAAAGGAAATGAAAATTTATTTTTCTTATAATAATTCAAATTGTTACTTACAAATAGTTGTGCAAGAAAAGTTGTAAAAAACACACACAAACAAAACCTTCAAGTAGCTCATTAAAGGGGACCTGTAACCCAGACGTAAAACACTGTATAATAAAGGAACTTTTTTAATTACACTTGAAACCCAAAATCTTTTTTAGTAAATCATCCATACCCATTATAAAGGTTTTTAAATTTTTATCTGTCAATCTTTCCTGCCTCTATGCCTCAGGTGGGGCTGGCAATAACTTTCACTTTCCACTCTTCATTCTATGTTCCTCACACTCACCCTCCCTCCTCACGGTCTATAATTGTGTAATGGGCATTATGACCTCTATATTTGCATAAACTAAATTTTAGGATAATACAAAGCTCCTATAAATGATGCCTGCCTGCCTGTTGGCTGTGACTGTGAACCAAGACTGAGGGAAACAAGATTCATATAATTTATGCTGGGTAAGTAACGTTTATTTTGCTTGACACACACAATAGAAAAGATTTTGGAATTATTTCTTAGGGTGATAGGTCCCCTTTAAAGTAAGTCTTTTTGATGCAGTTATTTGGAGAACAGTTTTACATAGTGAAACACAGTTTTCTAGTGTGGCAACTATTATTACATTCCAACGGATGCACCACCAGGTGTATAATGTATATAATAGACCTCAGGAATGTTTTTGTCTGGGGGTTGGTAGGTTATGGAATCATATGGTAGATAAGCTGGGTATTAAATGAATCAGTACAACAGGTGTCAGGAAACTGTGGACCTTGGAACAGCCCCTGATCTCCACATTCCACACTAGAAAGTAGCTGTATATTCACCAATATTATCTAGGACAGGGGTACCCTACCCTGCTATGCTACTGCAAAATGTGGCAGACACATGAGAGATTTTAGCGTTTTGAACATTCTTTAGCCAGATGACATTAGGTATGATTATGTATGCGTGAATATGGAACCTTTTGCTGTGGACCTTAAACTGCATGTATTGAAAGCATACCCTAAATCATGCTCAGAACCTGATGTTCTACTTCATAGGAACCAGTACTTACAATAAATCAATAGAAAGGGTGTAAAATTGGAAAGGAGAGGGAAATAAAGCCAGTGCTGCCTCTTTAGCTGTCTGGATAAAATAAAAACAATGATTTACCTTTTGAGAAAAACTCCAAATATAGGGTTAATTTGTAGTTATTACAGAAATTGAGAAAAAAATTAACTATATGAATATAGTAAATAATAGCATACTATTTTAAAATTTAATTTTATTCCTACTGGCAAAAGCATGGGCTGTATACCCAGATTATGCAATACTTCTTTTTTGTCATTAGATTTTTTACTATTTGCTACCCATCAAATGTGTTAAGACAGGGACCCCAACCTTTTATACCCGCGAGCCACATTCAAATGGAAAAAGTTTTGGAGAACAACACAAGCATGAAAAAAGTTCCTGGAGGTGCCAATGAGAGCTATGATTGGCTATTTGATAGCCAAAATGTTGTCTGGCAGCCTACAGAAGGATCTGTTTGGTAATGACACTGGGTTTTATGCAATCAAAGCTTACCTGCTAACAGGAAATTCAAAAATAAGCACCTGCTTTGGGACCACTGGGAGCAACATCGGAAGGGTTGGCCAGCAACATGTTGCTCACGAGCCACTGGTTGGGGATCATTGTGTTAAGAGTTTGATATGTTAATGTTGTTTCTTTTGTTGTGGTGGATTTATTTTAAAAAGAGTGTAAAAGGCATGAGAAGTAGCGTCTTACATACTTTATGCTTGCAGGAACACAAGTCACCTTACACTACATGTGGTACTGCAGACACTTAATTGATAAGAGCCTTGAGATATGTCTCTTCCCCAGCCACCTTTTTTTTCTTCAGATACAGAGCAGCAATGTTTTAAGCTTTTCTGTCACTAATTCTTTTTCTGACTTTTAGTAATGCCTGAAGCTAATAATGATTTATTCTTTTGGCTAAAAAAAAATTGTGCTTGTAATACTGTAATACATGAGGTGTCTTCTGCTTGTAAATCTTCAAAGAACAAAACCTCATTTGACCCTGCTAGGATAATAACAACGAAAGAGAACACATTTCTTTCCTTGTACAGTGTGATGTTTATATTAATTTAGAGTAATACTAAAGTACCTGGATTGAACAATATGGCATGCTAAAAATAAAGATATACTGATAACATTTGGGGGGGTAGGTTTAGAAAAGCTTGAGCTGGGAAGTCAGGTAACTTTTAAAAGAAACTTTTAAAAAGTATTTGTATTTGTCAGTTTGTAAAAATGTATTCAGTTGCTTTGAGTAATTACATTCTGTGTTAGGGAGTGATAGAGTTAAACAGCAAATTGGTAAGCCTTGAATATAGATGAGCAGTGCATTAAAATGGGTCTGGAAATGGTTATCTTCACACCAGAAAACCCCTTGGATTTTATCATATGCTGTGCAGAGATTCCAGAGGTACTTTTTATCATACAAAATCCCCTTTACTAAGTGCAATTCAACTGGAATATGTGAGGGCATTGTATCTAATTAAATTCTAATGATATTATATAAATATCATTGTTTGTTAAAATAGAGATCAGTGTTCCATTTGTAAGAAACTGAAGGAATAAAGTTTAATTTTATCATGCCTTACATCAGGAGTCTGCAATTTGCCATTTGAAGAAATGTAAAGATGTTGTGTCATTGCAAGACATCAGTGTGCACATATTTGAACAGAACTTTTTATATATTATACTATTTATATATTAACTATTTATAATTTTTTCAATCAAGCTTGGAAAAATCCTTATTTGTGCAAGTACAAATAATCTGGAAGAACCTTAGTGAAAGTGAACTTTTCAGTGATTTGCTCATTGTCACAAAGAGTTTCTGCCAAGATTTAAACTTGGGTCTCTAGTTTGAGATAATGCATGGGTAAAATACAAGTAAAAAATATGGCAATACAGGAGAGATGGGGAAAGGGCTGCACGAGTGTGCCCCAGGGAATGCCTCTAGCTTTCACACTATTCAAAACATCCAATCTAATGGAGCGCTAAGCAATGCAAGGTGCTAGGAAACTCTGCACTTGCCTCTGACAGGAATTAATAACAGTGCTGCCTTGAGCCTGGGTATGCTGCACTTTTGGCTAGATATATAATTAAGTACCTGTCCCTATAACATTGATAAATCAGCCCTTTACTTTCTAACCCAACTTTTAAAAGATAGTTTGCTGACTTTTCCATCATATTGTCAAAGGAAGCCCTCTAGCCCAGTATGTCTATTGTATCAGGATTTAATTTTAGACTGTTTGCTCTTACCCACTTCTGAAGAGCAGTTAAGCTGGACTTTAGACCTGGCGGTGGTATAGGATCATATACTCTATACACTCAGTTTTGCATAGTATAGCAGTAAAGAAAACTTTGAAATTAAGTGGGAATCCTGTAATAGAAAATGAGTGGACATTTCACCGGTTGAATTTATTATTCTCCGGCACTGACACTTCTTCCTTAGACAGATACTGCCAAATATAGTCTGGATATAAACACTGCAGTTTGTTCCCATTAGTTCATCAAAGTGCAGCAGTGTGGGACTTCCCTTGTTTGTGTTCCAGGGATATTATGCTTTTACTGGAAGATAGTGTCTCATAACTGGAACTGCTGACATCACAAGATTATTGTATTTATTTAAATATATATTCACTGATATGACTTTTGCTCAACAAGTGGGGTTACAATGGTACAATGTCAGAGGAAAATCAAGTTTTCTCTACAAAGATTTAAAGAACCACTGAACTATTTTTGTGAAGCAAATGTGTTTATGATTCAGGAGAATGTACAGCTCATTGTGGGCTTAGACTCCAAACAAATACAAAGTTTCTGCCTGCCATGAGCCTTTTTTTAAACATAAAAAAGGCACAAGGCCGAATAAAACATTGCATTTTTGCATTTTGCTATAAAAAAAAGAAAGAAATAGAGGAAAGATGACAGTGTGCAAAGTGTAATAAAATGGTTTAGGAATTAAATGGAGATCAGATAAATATCAGATAAATATTGAAAATGCCATATGGGGTAAGCAACAAAAAAATTAGAAAAGGAATAAGAATGGTGGTAGAGAATGGAGGAATAGAAGGAGAACAGAACAGTAAAAAAACAGCATATGAGAGGAGATAACATAGTAGACAAAGGGAATGGTTGAGCAGATATGAACAGTAAGAACAATATAGATTGGGGGGCATAAAAACAACAGTGTGTGAGTAGAAAGAAAAAAGAAGAAGAGAAAGAAAAAGGGGGCACACTAGGAGAGACAAAGACAAAAAATCTGTACTCATATCAATATATTTACGGCATTAAGACATTTTTCCCCATATGGGTAATTGCCCTGCTGCAGGAACCCATAGCAACCAACATGATGTTTGCTTTTAAACAGAAGACGAGGAAATGCTACCTATTGATTGGTTGCTATGGGTCATTGAACCTGGGCAGATTGTATGGCGCTTTATAAAACAACCTAATGTGGCCCAGTTTAGGGTACCATCTACAAGTATATATACTGTAGAAGGAAAGAATGATTTAATTTACAAGAAAAAGCAGGACAAATTGGCAGTGTTCTACTTTAAAGAGAGGTGCCTTACAGTGTAGACAAGCAATTTTCACAAATATATTTAGATCTGGCAATGCAGGTTATTTTTTGTGACAGAGTATAACTGCTATTTGATTTTGTGCAGGGCCCTTCTATTATATAATCTGTGGCATGTACAAAGATCTCCTGAGACAGAGTTTTAAGGAAATTATATCAGGCTTCCAAACAGGAAGACTTGCTAGACTCATGAACTGGTCGCCTTCAAACAGAACCTGAGGCCAAAATATGTACATAGAGCTATCAGCAATTTCCATTAATTACCACTTGACATTGATTTATGATTATTAGTATTCCAGAGGTTGTAAAGGAGACATGTATGTTTCTCACAAATACTTTTCTTGGAAATAGATGTCTTACCTTTGATTAATCGCAGTGAAGCATTTGAAATGAAACAATTTAATAAGTCATATTTTACACTTCGTAGGATTCCTCTTTACTATGCATACTCTCGTCTCTGATATATATGCTTGTTTGGATTACTGTTCAAGATGTTTATAAGAGAATAAATTAAGTATAAGGTGGTGAACGACAGACTTTGATGCTTTTGTTAACATTCATATTAAAGGACAGGGAAAGTCAAAATCTATTAAGCACACTATTAGATAGTACTACTATTGCTGTGTAAAAACGCTATATTCCTGGCTTGCCTAATAAAAGATTTACAGAGATACACTTACTACATACTACCTACTCGTTTCAGTGAACGGCGCCGCCATCTTTAATAGGGATGCCCACTTCCTTTCCCTCACTACTCTCCACTGCACAGGCGCCAACATCCTCTCCCCCCCCCCAGAGACAGAGAGAGTCAGGGAAAGAGAGAGATGGAGAGAGGGCACATGGAGCTTACTATGAGCTTCTTAGAGTTTCCAGTGACAAGGTGCAGCACCCAATCAATAACACCCCCACGCCGCTCCGCTCCCCTCCCCCCCAGCACCTCCGGCTCCTCTTCAAGTGACATGGTGTCGCACCCCCCCCTTCCCCTTGGGCGCTCCCCCCAGCACTGGCGGCGTCCCTTCAATTGACATGGTATCGCAACCGACCACCGCCGCCACACCCCCCCAGCGACCCTGCCGCCACTGCTCCGCTCCCCCCCCTGCACCTGCGGCGCCTCTTCACATTACATGGTTTCGCCCTTCCCCCCCCCAGCCGATCCGCTTCCCTCCCCAGCACCGGCGGCGAACGATCTGCTCTGCTCCCCCCCTGCACCAGCTAGCATCTTCTTCTTGTGGCCTCGGCTCACCCTGCATACACTTCTTATGCAGGCGTCACCATGGCTACCAGACTCTATGGGGGGCACTCCTGCTACTGCGCATGTGCGTACTAAGGTTGTAGTTGTACAGTCTGTGCAGGAGTGATGCATTATGGGGTTTTTTTCCTGTTTGGCTTCTGATCATCAGAATGATTGAAATATGGGGAGACTTAAGGGCACTATTGAGACAACTGAAAGTATGCCTGCATTTTGAGATTAACTCTTTACTAGCCTTCCCTTCTCCTTTAATACTTGGGAGGGGCAAGAAAGCCAAATAGTCAACTTTTTTCTGAAATTCAAACAGTAGTGCTACTGTCCAGGGCTGGTATTACGGCAGGACAGGCAGGCATTTAACTTGGACGCCTTGGGTTTAAAATTGTTGATAATAGCTCAAAGACATATTATATTGTGTATACATTTTCAATATAAGTATGGGACCTGAATAAGGCATTTTTTCCTTTTTTTCAGGCACCATTCTTTAAAGCTACTACAAACATTTAAACATTAAATAATCCAATATGATTGTTTGGTCATCAACATGGATTTATACTAGTTACGTTATTATGAAGTAAAAGATACTGTTTTATTATGAAACATTGGCTTGCTTAAAAAACGACTTTCTGCTATTTTGGATGACAACGCGTTTCCATATAATAGGTCCCTTACCTGAAAATACATGAAAACCATCTTGTAGTTAACCATAGTTAACTATGGGTATCAGAATCTGTTTAACAGACTTTAAAAGGCTGAAAAAGTTAAGGTATATTTTGTTATATGGAAAATGGGCAATTTACAATAAAATCAGGAAAAAAATATAGATGAGTAGTAGTCATATTGGCTATATATTATATTGTGTTTACAAATTATGTAGCATTTTCCATCATTTACAAAACTCCTTAACTCACTGGATTTCTCCATTTATATTACCTACTAAGTTGCATTTTTTTACCCCTTAGTGGGTTTTCTTACACTTCTTACACTGGCTGGGTTATAAGTAAATGAACCCTATGGTTTCTAGGTGTAAAACACTTTTTCTTGAAATTGTCTAATTAGCTTTAGAAAAGCCAAGGGACACCTGCAATCTCAATGGATGATGAGGGGACACTAAGAGATATCAAAAGATATCTAATGCAAAATAAATGGAAATTGGAGGGTAGAGACAGTTAGGTGTTCCCCCACCACTCCCTAATTGTGTGTCATCCTCACACACATTGGGCCCTACATTTCCTGCCTTCCATATGACTCCTGGACTTGTGGCAGTTGTAAATGAGATCTTTGGTTTTAGATGTTGCTGCTTAAATCAGTACTTGGTGTTTTATAAATAGGCATTTAGGGTTTGAAAAATGTTCAGTCGTAATGTCATAAACTGTCATAGACTGCAGGGATAATCTGAGAAGTGTATGCAGATATTAAAGAATTTATGAAAGTGAGAGATGAGGAACAGGACACCCAAACAGTTGTAAATCTTGTTTTATTGAGAAACCACACATGTTTCCAGTTAAGTACTCTTTTTCAGATATAAAAGGAACACAATATTATTTAAAAAGTGAAGTAGAATAGAAAATAAAGTTAACACATACTTCAACAAATTTTTGTCAGTTCACAAATATTTCAGTGAAGTGAAACAGGGCTGTTTGACTCATCACTAAGTAAAAGTTATGACCTATTGACAATTGCAGAGCTTAAAGGGCACCAATCACCCTACATTTGCTTTCCCCACCAGAGGTGCGGGCTAACAGGTCTGGAGTCCAGTTGGGGGAACAATAGTTTTGTTTTTTTTTTTTAAAACAGTCCCTGCTGGTGCTAGGCCACCACAACAGGAGGAAGCACCTGGTGCGGGTATCAGGTAATTATAATCGTTGGAGTAAGGTGATCATATTAGGGCCATACCTGTGAAAGTCAATGCAAAATCTCAAAGACCAAAATTTGTCCTTAGAAATGTTCAGAGGAAAGTTCATATGCCAGCAAAGAACCTACAGCAAGGTTTTGCTGAAACAGGAGTGTTGTTGAGCCACATCAGTGTTGCTTGAACAAGCATGATATGCATGGAATAGTCTTCAGGAGAAAGTCTTACCTAACATCAACATCTGAGGTATGCAAAACAACATCTAGACAAGCATGGGGTTGGATCCATTATTATTTGGGGTAGTGTGGCAGTCAGAGGCACAGGAAACATTGCACACGTAGAGGGGAAAATGTATGTCACTATATAGCAGAAAATTCTGAACGCTAATGTGAAACAGTCAAGCAACTAAAGCCGAAAAGACAATGGCTCCTACAACAAGACAATGATCCTAAACATACCTCAAAACCTACCAGTTACTTAAAGAAAAGGAAGCTGAAGGTTTTGGAATGGTCCTCACAGTCTAATGACTAAAAAAACATTGAAAATCTGTGGGTTGATAGTAAACATTCAAGACAGCCCAAGAAGGTCTCTAAATTAGACATCTGCAAGGAAGAGTGAGCAAAAACTCTACAACAAGAACTCAAAGACTCTCAGCTGTTACAGAAGGTGTTAACTATATGTGTCTTTGCAAAGGGGAAGAAGCACTCCAGTGTGTCGGCAATGCCTTTAAATCATTTTATTTGCAGAAATGTACAAACAGCAGAAGCTTTCGGGGGTGACCCCTTCTTCAGGTGCAGGCTGTGGAAGTTAAGCACCCTTTGAGAACATGTATGTAAGTGGTGTGCTGAAGATTTTTGTTTATGTTAACTATATGTGACCTGTGCCAAAGGGGGTGTTAGAAAATATTGACTTATTAGCATTTCCAAAATTTTGCACATAACACAATTACTGCTTTCATTGTCTCTATTTTTTAAAGTATGTGAAATGATATGTAACTGTGCATTAATATTTGGAAATATGTTGTTTACCACACAGATTTCTGCAGTGGTTGTTACAAGTATTCACTTACAAAATTAACTAAATACGTAATTCAGCAAGGGGTGTCCAAACTTGCATTCAGCTATATATACAGTATATACTTGAACAGCTTTATATCTTGGCTAAAGTTACTGTTCTTTCCAGCAAATCATTTTACCTTGTAATTCCACTGGCAATTTACTCTATTTGCTTTGAAACTGTGGTAACTGTAAAGATAATGCACTTTGCAGGAACTTGGATATTTTAAACAAATATTACACTCAATATTTAAGCAAATAACAAACAGATGAAGATAGACATGGATATATCTAATACATTAACATAAACAAAGAATTATCAAACCATATGAAAATATATTTATCCAAGAGCAAAAAATAAAAATTGCCCCATAATGCAATGTGTGTGCATTTTTGTGTAGAATTTTGTGGAGACATTAAATGGGGCTGATTCATCAAAGTACGAGTACCAATCCGGAAATGGGTAAAATTCGGATTAGATACGATAATTTCTGATGATCGCAAATGTCACGAAAATGCTTATGAAAAAATTGTATTAGTCACGATAATATTGTATTGGAGACCCGAAAGTCATGAAATTTTCGTATCTGAACGATCGTTAACAGCGGGAAAACCTTTCTGACTTTGATCCTTCTGTGCATGTTTTTGGAAGCCTCCCATAGGACTCAATGGCACTCTGCCGCTCCTACTTGGCCCAAGGAAAGTCATGATACCGAAGCTTTAAAAAGTTGCGCAAATTAGCAAAAAAAAAAAAAAACAGCGAAAATACACAAGGTACAAAAACTTAGAAAAAAGCTGTAAGGGCTGGTTAGCCTGGAGTTAAAAGGTGCTCCAAGGGTAGTGTCTGGGCTGGGCAATCCTGAAATGGGTAAAATTCGGAATAGATACGATAATTTCTGATGACCGCAAATGTCACAAAAATGCTTGTGAAAAAATCGTATTAGTCACGATAATATTGTATTGGCGTTTCAAAAGTAATTCAATTTTCATATCCGAATGATCATGAACAGCGGGAAAACCTTTCTGACTTTGATCCTTCTGTGCATGAATTTGGAAACCTCCCATAGGACTCAATGGCACTCTGCAGCTCCAACCTGGCCCAAGGAAAGTCATGATACCGAAGCTTGAAAAAGGCACAGCAAGAAAACTTCGAAAAAATACGATTTTTTTTTGTATTTGGAAGCGATTGTACTTTGATAAATGGGCCCCATAGGGGCTGATTTAATAAAGTTCGAGTTCAAGTTTTTACAGCACCTTAAGTTTTTTTGCACTAAAACTTACAAACTTGAATTAAGGTTTCTGAAACATGAATGTTCATTATTTAATAAGCACAATAAAAGAAACATTTGATAGTTCAGAAACTTAATATCTGTAAAATAAGCCACAATATGGTTGGGGAAATCATAGAAGGAAAGTAAATACCTCCTAGAATCCTCTGTGAAGCAGCACAAAGTGCTGTGAAATTAAGGGTCTGTGCAGCTGTAAGGGCTGCTTAGCCTCACCTGGAGTTAAAAGGTGCTCCAAGGGTAGTGTCTGGGCTGCTCTCTCCTGGGAGAGAGGTGAGACACTGGAGCTGCAGTGTGGAACTTATCCCATCTCCCATAGACTCCATTTTAATCAAATGGATCAGAATTTTAAAACGGATTTGCTTTTTCTCTGTAGTAATAAAACAGAACCTTATACTTGATCCCAACTAAGATATAATTAATCATTTTTGGATGCAACACTATCCTATTAAAGAGATACTGACACCAAACCTTTTTTTTACATCTATCATAACATTGTCTTTGCATGACCTTCATTTTTGCCATAAAAGTATTTGCCCAATGCTTTTATATTACCTGTCTGATCCCCCATGTTCCCCTATAAGGGGCTGCCATATTTGTGCAGCAGGAGTCCATTAGCATTAGAAGCTATAACTGACAGGCTGAAAAGGGACAGTCAGGTTGGCAAAACAGTCAGGTTTAGGAACTTCAAGTAACAATTATTTACAAAAGCAAATCTCTCAGCGAAAATCAATCAACATGACCTATAGGCAACTTTTTATGTACATTCATATTTTGAGGAGTCATTTTTTAGTGTCAGTATCACTTTAAATTTAATTAATGTTTTATTGATTTTTTAGTAGACTTAAGGTATGGAGATCCAAATTACAGAAAGACCCCTTATCCGGAATAGCCATGGTCCCGAGCATTCTGGAAAACGGGTCCTATACCTCTATATCAGTGCTGTCCAACTGGCGGCCCGCGGGCCGCATGCGGCCCGCGACCCCCCTCTGTGTGGCCCCCACCTGTCTGGCTGCTTTGATGGCTTACTCTTGTGTAAGCTTTAAATGGTATCAGTACTGTGATTAATTGCCCCCCCCTGCATGGTTCTCACCTCAGATTCAGGCTGTAATCAGGCTGTATTGTTTAAATATGTAATCCCCTGTGTTGTTCACACCTTTTAATCTCTGCATTGTTCACCCCCTGCAGTGTTCACTCCTCAGGCTCAGGCTGTAATCACCCCCATTGTTCCCCTGTTCACACCTCAGGAGCAGTAGAAACCCACAAATAATCCCTGCACACTACAAAAAGAACATATACTGAGGTGGTACTGCAATTAAAAAGTTTTTTAATATATAGTTATTGTGCAGACTGTAGGAGCAGTGCCAGCATTGTGTCACTGTAGGCATACACACAGGCAGCATAAGGCAAGCAAAGTCTGGCACACACAGGCAGGGTAGGGAAGGCAGAGTATGGCACACACAGGCAGGGTAGGGAAGGCAAAGTATGGCACACACAGGCAGAGTAGGGCAGGCAGAGTATGGCACACACAGGCAGGGTAGGGAAGGCAGAGTATGGCACACACAGGCAGGGTAGGGAAGGCAGAGTATGGCACACACAGGCAGAGTAGGGCAGGCAGAGTATGGCACACACAGGCAGGGTAGGGAAGGCAAAGTATGGCACACACAGGCAGAGTAGGGCAGGCAGAGTTTGGCACAAACCAGCCAAGAATAGCACACACAGGGAAAGTATGGCACACGCAGGCAGGGTAGGAAAGGCAGAGTATGGCACACACAGGCAGGGTAGGAAAGGCAGAGTATGGCACACACAGGCCAAGTATGGCACAAACCAGCCAAGAATGGCACACACAGTGAAAGTATGGCAGGCAGGGTAGGGCAGGCAGAGTATGGCACACACAGGCAGGGTAGGGAAGGCAGAGGATGGCACACACAAAGGCAGGGTAGGGCAGGGCAGGCAGAGTATGGCACACACACAGGCAGGGTATTGCAGGGTATGGCAGGTTTTTGCTGTACTACAACCATTAATATGGGTATGTTCATGTGATAACATGGGTGTGGTTTCAAGTGGGTGCGGTTTCAAAAAGGGGAGTGGTCAAAACTGGCTTCCATTATCGGCCCTCCACCACGTAGGTCGGAAAAATTCCGGCCCTCGGTACAACAGAAGTTGGACAGCACTGCTCTATATCATTCACTGCACTGATGTGGTTTTTTTGGGCTTCATGGAATGTAAACAATTAGCCTTATTTGTAACAATGTAACAATTAACCTTATTTATTTTGGATGCATTGATCGGTCAAAGAGTATATCCATGAAGATGTCTGTATACCTGTGCCTAAAACATAACACCACAATCCAGGGTGGTTTCTCTATCTGTTTATCTATATGTTTTATGCTTGACTACTATTTAATGAGATTTTTGCAGCTGCTACCTGATATAGATCTACTACATTTTCCATTACAGTGTATAACTTATCATAGCTTTCTTTTCTTTAATACCCTAAATTTAAAAAAAACAGTAGCATGATTATGAACCAGACCCAACAGTTGATTACTTATACCATATATATACAGTACATATCAACCCCTATGTATACAGACTGCATCTTT
The DNA here is from genome assembly GCF_000004195.4 of Xenopus tropicalis. Classification (NCBI taxonomy): domain Eukaryota; kingdom Metazoa; phylum Chordata; class Amphibia; order Anura; family Pipidae; genus Xenopus; species Xenopus tropicalis. The sequence continues at coordinate 105,331,003 of NC_030678.2, read as the reverse complement.
AACCACAAACAAATAATAACAGAGGAAAAAAAGCAGAACTCCAAAATGCCATGTATTTTCATTGAAAGTACATTTTTTACATAGTTTTCTCAAGGATACATCTGGTTATACCACCTGTACTCTCCTCTGATGTCTAGGCTACACAGATATATCATTGGTCTGGCCATTTACTTTTACTCCATGTATTGTAATTTCCAGACCTTCTCCTTGGCCAGTAAAAAACATAATGAAAAGTTCTGTTCTTTCTCAGTAAGCAATTTAAACATTTTTTTTATTCCCTATTGCCAATTCTTTAAGACAGATTTTATGTTTTAAACCCATTCTGTTGGTCTGTTCTATAATTTCCTACAATTAAATGTTGAATGAAATGTTGAAGCTTAAATACAGTTGCATAACTTTGGGTGACAATCAGAGGATGCTAATAATACTTTTGGTCACAGCTATTCAACACCAGTGTTCTCAGTTCTGTGTATACCATATGTGATTATGATATTACAAGATTATTAGGCAGACATTAGAATTTTACTGATTTACAGACAAACAAGTCATGACAAAAAGAGCAGTTATTCTGTTTACAGAATGTTTGTCAAGCCATAACATGCTTACGTTAATGGCATACAGAACAACTTTAGGCATTTTGCCCACCACATTATTCCAAATTGAAAACACAGGGAACACAGCATACTGCCCATATAGATATCAATATGACTTGCTTGAAAGTGCTGGCTTGGGTGATTTCCATGCTATCCTTTACAGAAAATGTGCACATAAATTCTTTTTTAAAACAATTTTAGGCTTGGTTTTGATTGTAAGGCAAATCTCTTCAAAACCATATGTATGCAATAAGCCTATGTGCAGATGTATTAAATGTAGATATGAATATGGCTTGTTACATAGTTAAATAGTAACATAGTAACATAGTAAGTTAGGTTTAAAAAAGACATATGTCCATGACGTTCAATCATAATGCCTATATATAACCTGCCTAACTTATAGTTGATGCAGAGGAAGGCAAAAACCCCCATCTGAAGCCTCTCAAATTTGCTGCAAAGGGGAAAAAAATTCCTTCCTGACTCCAAGATGGCAATCGGACCAGTCCCTGGATCAACTTGTACTAAGAGCTATCTCCCATAACCCTGTATTCCCTCACTTGTACTGAGAGCTATCTCCCATACCCCTGTATTCCCTCACTTGCTAAGAAGCCATCCAGCCCCTTCTTAAACTATATAATGTATCAGCCAGCACAACTGATTCGGGGAGGGAATTCCAGAACTTCACAGCTCTCACAGTACAAAATCCTTTCCGAATATTTAAACGGAACCTCCCTTCTTCTAAATGGAGTGGGTGCCCTCGTGTTCGTTGGAAGGACCTACTGGTAAATAAAACATTAGAAAGGTTATTATATGATCCCCTTATATATTTATACATAGTTATCATGTCACCTCTTAAGCGCCTCTTCTCCAGTGTAAACAGACCCAAATGGCCAATCTTTCTTCATAACTTTCCATACCCTTTACCATCTTAGTTGCCCTTCTCTGGACCCTCTCTAACTCAATAATGTCCTGTTTAAGCACTGGAGACCAGTGCTCAAATGGGACTTGTTTAAAAGTACTGGCTTTGGTGAGTCCCATGCTATACCTTACAGAAGATGAGCACACGCAATTCTTTTTGGCCAGTGTTGGGCAGGGTTTTGATGACATGAAAAAGAGTGTTGGGCCAATCTTTTAAAATAAAAACATATCAAGCATGTATTTCCCAGAGATGCACATTGCAATATTTCACTTGGGTCCAAGTTGAGTAATTTCAAACCAGGAAGGATTATAAGAAGGAAGATCCTGTCCCGTCTGAGTGGGATTTGCACATAAGCAAAAATTTTTCTCCAAACAACGAGGCTTTCCATAGGGCACTGTTGCTTAAACAGGTATCATTTGTGAGGCCCTCTTTCTGTTCAGGTGGGACCCGAGTGGGTTTCAGGCAAAGCTATTAACTTAACTACAGTTTAAAGACCAAAAAGAGACTGTACTTATACCATAAAGCATTGCATTCTACAGTACTTCTCCTGGTTACCATCCAAGCAATATAAACAGTTAAATAAGAATAATATTTGCAGACACTTTAACCCTAATTGTAATTTTATATAGTTGAGACTTCATGGGACTCACTACATATTATAATCAACCAATTCTTAATACTAATATATAGCAAATTGACTTTGGTAGCACAAAGGGTTTGGTATGTATTTATATGATGCACAGGTAAACATTACAGGAGTCATTTACAACAAGTGCAGTTGTGGTTGCTCAAAGTTTGCTGTAGTCATTGTCTGTTAAAGGTGCTTATGTCGTAGGCTACTCCTTGTACTTTCGTATAGTTGTGCTTGGTGCTGCTGCTTTCAACCCATCTCCTGTTATGATGTTTGCAGAGGAACCCTAGAGCTATTGCCACCTCCCAAAGTGGCAGTAGCACCTAAAGAATCAGGCTTACTCATTATTTTGATGCTGATCATGGGGGTGATGCTATCTGGACTCACAAAATTTTCAGCACAAATGTGTTTGATTTACATTGAAGCAAATGCTTCATCGTGCGCAATTTCTCCAAAGGGCATTACACCCTGGAGACTGCAATGGTCAGGCCCAGTTTTTTGTGAAGGCCACAAAGGCCTGAGCGTAGGGCGGCATACTGGCGGCTGCATCAAAATTCATTCTGTAGTGCTGGGGAGGTGTGGGAGATTTGATCACTCTTTAAATCTCCTGACGCCAATCCCCAGTGCTCCCAACAAAAAAAAAACGTGCACATATGTGTACCCGCACATTTGACACCAAGGAGAGTGCAAGGGGCGACAAGCGGTGCAGGCATAGGGGCACCCACTGTTGAAATCCGGGTCTGGCAATGATGCTGGAGTTATGGGAAAAATACTACATTGTAGGTAAAAAAGAAACTGATGATTGTGTCCATTATTGCACTTTGTGCACTACAGGTCCATAAGTAAATTGTGCTATAGGAAAAAAGTTTACATTACCGATACCAGATAACAGAATACAGAATACAATGGTGTGGTGATGGAAATAGAAGAATAAAAGAATATCGGAGAAAAATACACTATCACAGTTATTTTAATGTTTTCCCCCATTTTATTGAATGACATGGCTACATCTGTTGTAAAGAAATTAATTCTTATTAAGGTATAGCTCATAGTAATGATCACAATGTTGTAGTCTCAGTATCAAGTCCTAATTATTACAATAAAGTTTTTTTTAAAAAAAAAAATTACTTTGATCTACATGTGAGAAGTGCAAATACCAGATGGTTAGGAAACAGGCCATCTGAATGGCACAGTATGAGACAGAAACCTTTTTATTCTATTCTGTTTCAGACTTGATTTTTAATAGCCACACAAATGGTATTTCCGTTGTGTAAACCCTTGTAAAAGAACGAATCCACGTTGTGACAAATTGTTACATTCTGTTAGTTCCAGACTACCATTCAAGGGTTCATGAAAAAAAATTAATGCTAAACTCAGAAGTAAAAAAAATTCCACAGGAATGTTATTCAAAGCCCGTGCCTTGGCAAAAAAAAGTCAAAGCTGTATGAAAACAGTTTAAAAGATTTCTTCTCGTGTAAAGAACATCTGCAGTCATCAAACTGTACATAATTCTTTGCACCATTTTCTTTACAAAGTTCAGTTCTGACAGAAAAGCCAGAAGGATTTTATTGTCCAGGGGTATGTTGAATTTATGCATCCCTACATTTTGGCAAATTTCATGCATTTTCCTCTGTTATTGATCTACTTTAGCCTTATATAAAGGATTAAACAGTACACTTTCTAATGCAATTCGTTTGGACAAGCCCTTGGGATGGAGTCGTGGGTGCGAACTGTAAGAAGCTTTACAAAAATATATATAAATCATAAAAAGTGTCAGTGGGAAAAGAGAAACTATTCTCAAACCAACTATGCTATTGCTGTCACAGTCCGGCCCCTAGCTAATATACATCCAGATGGAGGGCAGACTACATTCCCTAGTTTTCCCTATTCTCAAACACTTCTCATGAAGCAGCATGACAATATTTATGCAGAAAAGGGTCTGCGGTAGCTAAAAATTTAGGAAATAACGTGCTTAATGTAAGCCATTAGCAAAAAATATAATAGTACAATATGTAGTTAACTTCCAAAGAGTATGTGACCATGCTTAATGTTCACAGGTATCAGAATCACGTTAAAGAGCAACAATCAAATCATGTTGACACTTGCTATGACATATGTAGGAAATTTTTAAAGCAATCTGTCAATTTTTAAATTGCCCCTTATCCATTAACTTTTGCTTACTTCAGGGAAGATCTGTATCTTGTACAGGGGCGGGCCAAGCATACCAGGCGCCCTAGGCAACCTGGTCGGCCAACTCCGCCCACCTCCCCGCCCCCTTCCCCCTGAACGGCGCATGCACGCCAAAGCACAGGAGGAGGTGCAGGGGGGCGGTGCGATTAGATCGGTCATTGCCTCCACCGCTAATGACAAGCGGCGGAGGCAATGACAAAGTAGCACTAGGGGTAGGCAGGAGAGGCTCCTGCCTGGCGCCCCTCAATCGTTGCGCCCTAGGCAGCTGCCTCTTCTGCCTACCCCTAGTTCCGGCCCTGATCTTGTATATTTTTACAGTACATTCTCTGCACAAGATATGGTATCAAGAATGTAATGTAGTGACCTGTAACTTCTTGAAACATTTGGTTGGCTGGTACCAATTGTAGAAGATTCAGGTCTCACCGCCAATACAGACCCTGCTTGAGCGTGCGCGGTTGAAGCTGATTTCCTGATAGCCCCAAATGCGCATGCTCAAACAGGGTCTGTGATGGTGGTGAGACACAAAGCTTCTATGATTGAACAGAAGATGGCGCCCAGGTAGACAGCTGCACTTCTCTGCAATTTTAAGTTGGGGTTTGCGACAGGGGCAGTTCTTTAAGTTACAGAGTATGCAATAAGGGAGAGGTTAAGGGGGCTTTTATAGCTGGGGGGTGTAGTTCTCCTTTAAGAAGAAATTTCAGCTCAGTGGACTAACCAAAACTATTTACATTTATTTTCAGGAGGGAAACTGTGCTATTTTTCAAACATTCTAGAAGTAAAGCATAGCTTTTTATATCTGACAGTTCTATTTTTATATTGTCTTTGTCTTTTATTGTTTAATACTTTTACATAATTGTGATGCATTTATATTTATCAGCACACATTCATGATCTTTTAACTCATACTTCAAGTGCAAAGTGCTTTTATTAAGTATGGCATGACTATTCTGTAGGGGTCGAAAGTAAAACAGAGGAGGCTTAGTACAGTATATGTAAGCAATAGTATGCACTTAACAGAGCTAGCATCACTGAAGAGTCATTAGCAGCCTGGGTTAGGTTTCGTGACCTTTAAGTTCTGGCAGCACTTTCCAGCAGCTGCATGTGGGCACAGAGTAATTTATGATCCCTGCTTATAAAATTCTAGCAGATTTCTAAAAGATTTGCTAAATTGAAGCTGTCATGTTATGTGGAAGTAAAATTAAACTGCATAAATTATTCTGCAGACTCAATTTATTTAATAAATAGCCTACCATCTGACATTTATGATCTTTGGTTCACTTGTAGTCTAACTAGTCTGTGATTTAGATGTAATCTTAGGCGCATGGTGTCGGATCAACATGTTTTGGTGCACTTTTATAATTTCTTTATAACTTCACCCACAATATTAAAGTGTCTCTTTGGGGATCCTGGAATGCTCTATACTTCTGGGCTTTATGAACTCTAGAATGTATTGTATGGTAAGAGTTATAAGGTATATACAAGTTTATGATATGCAGCTGAAAGAATTTTTGGACAGATTTCCTTGAAATTTTTACAGTGTGTTTCAGTTTTGTTCTGTGTGAAGATCTATGGGCACATCTATCAAAGATCAGAAAAAAATCTTTTTGTTTTATCACCTGTGGGAAAAAAAAGTGTTAGGAAGTTTTGCTTTATTTTCCATGAGGAAAATATGTGAAAATATTTACTGATGTCAAAATCTTCCTGTAGATTATGGTCTGATATATTTCCCAGATATATTTTCCATGGAGAGTTATATTTGTGTGCTATTCTCTAGGTGCAAGTATGCCCAGAACTGGGCCCAAAGGGGACCCTGGGATTAACTCCTGGTCAGGATGAGACTGTAGCTTCAGGGTTTCCCTAAGTGCAGCAGCACTCAATTCAGAAAAGAAGATCAGAAGGATTGAGTGACGCAACTATACAGAAATGTAAGGAACATTCCACTTGGCAAAAATTTGTTCTCGGGCAAATATTCACTTTTGCACTGGAGAAATTTTACTGGGCAGTAAGAATGTTCACTAGTCTCAAGCTAATTCACCAAAACTTGTCATGTAAGTTGCTGCTTTGTGTACAAGTTCTAGACAAATATTGCTTCTAGCTTCCATTCAGCCATTAGAACCAGGAACTATTTACAGGTGTAGGATAATTATCTGGAGCTTAAAAGCTCCCTACTTTCTCACTAGAGCTCCTGAGTTAACGGTAGAGTTAAGTGCTACTACTCTGTCACGCTGTTTGCTAATTTAATTTTAATTGCACTACAGACATGGAATGCTAATAGGCAGTGTAAGAAGTGCATTCAGGGGCCTTGTCGTGGCACACGAGCTTACATATTTTGGCCAAAGTGTGAAATTATTTTTAAAGGCAAACTGAGTGCTGGCAATCTTTTTCCTTCATTTTGTGTGCAAATAATGGCTTTTTATCATTTCTAGCAGCTGGCAAAAATACTTCAAGATTTTACTTTAAACCTTTACTAAAGATGCTCTTTAATCCCTAACTGCTTCCAATGGTTTTTTTAAAACCTGTTTTCTTAAACAAATTTTATTTTCAGACAGTTATCCTTGTTGTCCCTTCAAAATGTAATACTAAATCTCGCACACAGGAAGCAAAATCATAGAATATTTTCAGATTGGGTTACAGTTGTTGTGAATAACAGGTTTATGTATTGGTCCAATTATTTTTTAATATCGTGTTTATTATCTGGAAGTCCATGTAGAATTGAAGATCATGAGAAGTAAATCCTTACTACACTTACAGCAATAACCGTGACTGATAGTTTAGGGAAATTGTGGATCAATATAAGATTGTTTAATAACTTGAATAATATACATTTTTTGGACTTTTAGGAGCATTAGTTTATATATATGACAACTCAATACAAACCCTGTAGAAGCATAAGAGATCTGATCTAGGCACATCTACTTGTAACAGTAACTTTTGGGACTGGGTCTGACCTTCAGTTACTCAAGTACCGACAGATATTACTTCGCAAATTTTTTTGGTTTCCACAAAAATTTTGTTAATGGTCAAGAAGTCTTACTGCCGGAGCACCATACCACCAAGAAAATGTCATGTCAAGGTCACAATCAAAAGTTTAGACAGGCAGAATAAAAGCCAAGTCAGACAGACAGCAGGTTGATAGCAACTCAAGTCAAAGGTGTCCAGGCACTTGGCCAGGAAGTAATTTTTATGTTTCAAAATATTGGGCAATATCAGGAGTAAGCACAAGGCAGACAGAAGACACTAGGGGGCACATTTACTAATCCACGAATGTCCGAAAAGCGTCCGAATGCGGTTTTTCGTAATGATCGGTATTTTGTGATTTTTTCGTAAATTGTCGCGACTTTTTCGTAGTGTTACGACTTGCGCAAATTGTTGCGACTTTTTCGTAGCCATTGCGCAGAGTACGAAAGTTTCGGATTCATTCAAGCTTCAGTATCGTGACTTTCCTTGGGCCAGGTTGGAGCTGCAGAGTGCCATTGAGTCCTATGGAAGGCTTCCAAAATCATGCAAAGTCTGAAAGGTTTGCCCGCCGTTTACGAGCGCTCAATACGAAAAAGTCACGACAATATACGAGCAAATCGTAATGGCTACGAAAAAGTAGCGACAATTCGCGCAAGTCGTAACGGCTACGAAAAAGTCACGACAATTTACGAAAAAGTCGTAACGGCGACAGAAAAATCGCAAAAAATACGAAAAAGTCGCAAAATGTTCGTTTCCAATCCGAATTTTTTCCATTCGGATTCAGATTCGTGGATTAGTAAATGTGCCCCTTGGAGTAATATATCAAAAATGTCTGTTTTCATCTGGCTTAGTTACCAATAACAAGCAATCTGTGGGTACTATTTACTGGTCACTTTTTTGAAAGCTAACACCTGACTACTATAGGAAACTAGACATGGTGCAAATTTTGTGACGTTTAGTTAATTGACCCATATGTTTCTATATAACGTCTATAATGTAATCTTGGTGTAAATCCAGTTTGCAAGCAAATGCAGGTTTGATAACTAAGTAAACTTTCTTAGACTATTCTGGCAAAAGAACTTAACAAGCTTGTCTTTACAAACCTTCCAGATTTTTCATTGGTGAAATGTAAAAGTCACACATAATTGATAATTCAAGTAAATGTTAATGTAAATTCATCTATGCTTGGCATATAACTTTTTCTGCATTCTGTTGAATCTGTTTGCAACTTGACCTTTAATGTCTATAGTGAGGTCACATCTTGGTTTTTAAAGAAAAGTTCTGAATGTGCTAACAGGTGGGAGATTAGGCAAACATGAAAAACACCCATAATGAACAAAACCTCATTTAATATCAATCATATTAAAGGAATGCAAAATAATTATCTCATAGTATTTGTGCATTACTGAGCATATTTTTGTTGTGACGTTTTTGTACAGTTTAATGTCAAAACAGTGATACAACAACGGAACAGTAATTTAAAGCATATGTTCATTTGTAATTGGTAAATTATTGTTTGCCAGTGTCCTAAAATTGCATCAGGTGTTTATGTAGCCTAGTTTAATTGGATGCAGACTGTGATTGCAATGAAAGAACACAATCTAGTTTTTCAATAAATGATCTAGTTGTGGCGGCCTTTTCTACTGGGAGAGATGTGATCCTGACTTTTTCCTGACCCCTTGGATTACCAGAAAATCTTCAGAGGCACATGGTGCACACAGCAACCTCTCCCCTGCTACCTGCCCACCGGCTCACATCCTCCACTTCCTGCCACTTTGTGCCACCAGCTCATTTTTAGGAGGAGAAATGCTGGGAATAGGGATTTCTACAGCTATAGAGGAAGCTGACCCCACAGTCCAGGCCCTTTTGTTTTTGTGGTGCCTGCTTCCTCTATGGGTACGTCGCTGCCTGGAGTTAAAGGGGGTTACCCAGTACTCACTTACATACAGTACCTTATTTTCAAGTACATTATATTTTATATGTATAGTGCAGTCACAAAATTAGCCAAACATAAGATGCATAACAAGTACCAACAGGCATAAAAAGTCATGATGATGATAATAGTATTCTGTATTATGACTAAAGTAAAACTTACTAGTGGTGAGCACACTGACTCTGTGTTTAGCATTTTCGCTTCACTGCAATATTGTCCTAAGTCTGAGTCAGACAAAACTTTGGCCCTGCAATAAGTTTGTATGTATCTTCTTTTCTTCAGGTACTCTGGTTTACTCCCACACTCCAAAAACATTTGATTAAATAAAGCAAATAATCAATTGGCATTACTTCACTCAGTGGGATTTAGCACCTAAAACCTTTACACCTAATTCTAAGTAATTATATAAAATATAATCCAACATTTTGGTCACTCACATATGTCTTCCTTAGGGGGTTTTTTTGTGTTCACTGGAATTATCCTGAAGAAGGGCATGAAATATTGGATTATACAGGTATGGAATCAGCTTTCTGGAAACCCGTTATCCAGAAAGCTCTGAATTAAGGGAGGTAATCTCCTATGGACTCAATTTTAATTATACAATTCTAAGTTTTAAAACATATTTCCTTTTTCTCTGCAATAATAAAACCTTGTACTTGATACCACTATCTGCAATAAGTTTGTATGTATCTTCTTTTCTTCAGGTACTCTGGTTTACTCCCACACTCTAAAAACAACATATAATCAGTTGGCCTTACTGCACTTAATGGGACTTAGCACCCAAATCCTTTATACCTAAGTCAAAGTAATTGCATCATATATAACCCAACATTTCTTCAGGGTTTTTTTGTGTTCGCTGGAATGATTCTGAAAAGGGGCTTGAAATATTGGATTATACAGGGATCAGCTTTCTCGAAATCCATAATGTCTTTGTAATAATAAAACCTTGAAAATCCCAGGTCCCAAGCATTTTGGGTAACAGGTCCCATAACTGTATATGATATTGACTTGAGTGTTAAGTCCCACTAAGTGCGGTACTTTCTACTTATGTACATATATATATATATGTATTATATATTATATATATATATACATACAGTATATATGTGCTTGATGTCCTGATACCTGAACATTAAGCAGTTTCATATAGGGCTTTGAAAGCCAATGCATCTGAAAATTAGGTTCTGTTTCTGGTAAATCACAGTGCAAGTTTCACTTAGTGCAAATCACATGAACAAGGCAACAACCTGGGGTACTTTCATTACGAGCACAGTGATTAGTTTGCTATCTGCTATAATTCCTGTATCATTTTCCACCTCAAACTTTTTGTGGCTAATGAAGACCATAACATTTGGTATTATTTCATCTATTGCACAATTTTGACGTAATTGTGATTGCACAACTGAGTGTTATAATTAATTATACAGTGTCACAATGTAACATAATGTTCTTACGTTTTCTATCTCTTGCTTTACATCATTCGTTTATTTGTAAGGCTTGGATACAAGATGGAAACCCTATAAACAAGACTGAAATTTCCAGATAATGATCTCTGAGAGATGGATTCAAGTTGTTAAAATAACAGGTTAGAAAGTAACCTTGAAATATTTTTCTATTTTGCTCCAATCCATCTGATGGAAATATCTTGTAGAGCAATAGATACAAGGTACTGGTCTACTCAAAAGAAGTATTTCTTAGATTACATGGATTACATGGCAAAACTGCAGTGAATTTAACATGCAACAGTGTTTTTCCTTGAGTCTCTAACCAAAGGAAAACTAATTAAATCCAAATTTAAACCAGACTTTCAACATGAGTTGTTGAGATGACAGTGCATTGGAGCAGCACTGTATTTGAACAGATGTACTGTGAAAAACTTAAAGGGGCCAGGGTAACACAATTCTCTAATAAGACAATGAGGAATTTACAAAAAAAAGCACTTTCTGATTTCAATTCAAAGGAGACTGCATGCAATACATGCGTGAGGTAATGTTTGTGCACAGGACATAAGCAGTGGGTCTTCTTAGAAATGTAAAAACAGCTAGTAACATCTTTTAAGGTGTGAATCTGTTTTACAGTAACCTCTCATATTTGTATATGGAGGCTTGATTTTTGTGGTTTGATTATGTGGTAGATATATGCATTATAAAGAATACATTTATTTATTTTCATGTTTCAAAAAGATGTACCGTATATACTCGAGGCTAAGAAAACTGGAAAAACTTATTGACTCGATTATAAGCGGGAGAAATAAGGGGGAGACTTAAGGGCACTATTGAGACAACTGAAGGTATGCCTGCAGCTTGAGATTAACTCTTTATTAGTCTTTCCTTCTCCTTTAATCCTCATTGGATGCAAAACAATCCTATTGTAGTAGACTTAAGATAGGAGATCCAAATTACAGAAAGACCCCTTATCCAGAATACCATTGGCCCCAAACATTCTGGATAATGGGTCCTATACCTGTCTTATAAATGAAATAAATACAAGAATTCTGAAGCTATAATATAACAAAATCACTGAACACATATAATGCTTGTTTAAAAAAATAGTAATAATAGAGTGTTTTTATTATAAAAGAAAGCAAATTATGTGATTGCAATAGCCCTTTACATGTGCTCTGGTCTCTTGAGCTGTGATTTAGAAAAATAGTTTGAATTACCATATAGATTTTGTCTTGATGTAATATGGTTGTTTAGCACCTTTCTGATTTGATTTTGACTTGTAAGTAACTAGTATCTAAAAGCACCCTGTTTTTTTTAAAGTTATTCTCTTGCATACACATGTATGTTTGAAACATTGGGGCCTCTTCATGAAAAATGGAGAATAGACATGCTGTATTAGCTTGCAAGTGTGGTGAACTCTGAGTGCTCCAGGCCCCAACTGCAGGATACTCAGTATGTATCTATACGTGATCATTAATCATTAAGGTGCAAGATATCACACTATTAGAGTGTAAGAATATATTAGCCCAGCAGGCTTCATATCAAATATCAGAAGCAGAAAATGTGTAAATGCCAAAGGTATCTTGATACAGGTATACTGTTTAGCAGCAAGTCTGATGATTAGAAGAATGTGCCTTACAAGACAAGATGGATTTGTTCGCTCTGCAAAATCTTTCACTTCCCCTATAATGATAGTTATTGAAACAATTTTTAAGGCTGGAACAGCAGGAGGCAAGTCATATACTGATGATAGTGAGGATGATAGTATCTTTTTTATTAATTCTTGGAAGAAGCATGCACTGTAATAAAACATGATACATTTACAGGGCCCCAAAAGTCTTTTGACTTAAATCTGTAAGACTTAAATCTTACAGGGCTGCCAGTAAGACAAGCTATAAATCAACTGGCTGAAAGAATGTTAAACTAGATGTGTACGATGGTTCAGACAGTCAAACACATGTCATTACACCCTAATATCACATACATTGTAACATAAACTCCCATATGTAATAAAAGGCACTAAGTTTGCTCAGGAGCAGTAACAGATAGCAACCAAGATGTTTGCTTTTAAACAGATAACCAGTAAATGCTCCCTGCTGATTGGTTGCTATGGGTTACTGCACCTGGGCAAACTTAGTGCATTTTATTATATAACCCCTAATGTGTACAAATCCCTAATAGTTAAATATCAGAGCCTATTTGGTTATTTTTGATTCTCTTTAGTGATGAGTGAATCTGCCGGAAAAGTTGCAAAACCATTGGAAAATTTGTAGTATTGGAGTATTTGTGAAACACATTAAAGTCAATGGGTGTTTTTCCGTGGTGACTTTTTTCTTGCAGCAAAATGTTTTTGCAGCAACGTTTTACACAGCAAGTTTACAGTTTTTCTTTTTTTGCAAAATACATTGAAGTCTATGAACATTTTTAGTGGTGTCTTATTTTTACATGGCAACTCTTTTTTAGTGGTGACTTTTTCTACGGCGACTTTTTTTTGCAGAATGCTTTAGAATCTCCCTCTGTTTCTGTTTCAGATTACACAGCAGTGATTGGAGGAGGAGAGAGCAGAGAGAGGAGAGCGCTGAAGGGGGTGAGAGAGGAGCAAACTGAGCAGATTTGTGCTGGGACCTGAAGGATTTTTCTAAGAAGGAAGTCTGACACAGAAGATCATGTATACAGAATAAAAGAACATAAATGTGGTGTTTCTTTTCACTGACGATTCAGAGCAGCAGTTCTGTAAGTGTTTATGACTGTATTTACATAGACCTTTCTGATTGCGTATTGAAAAAATTAAGTTAACATTTGTTTTCACTGTGCAACAAAATTGTTTTTGGGTAGAGGACCCCTTTAACTGCTGGCAGTTTCTACAGAGCAATATATTAGGGAAATGTCCAGGCAACAAACAGAAAAATAAAACAGTAGGACTCTGTGAAAGTTTACAATTAGCACCACACATGAGGGTTGATTCACTAAGGTACGTTAAAACAAGCCCTATTTATTGCATGCGTTAAAAATTTTATTGGGTCTTATTTTTCGCGTCTTAACACACAATTCACTAAAAGGATACTTGCGTTAATTTAGACGCGATGCTGTTTGCGTTATTTAAGTGGCAAATACTATTTTCGTGCGGTATTTGATGCAATGCGCGCTAGTTAACGCAGCACGCACAAACTGTCGCCATATTAGCCATACACGCCATTACTTTCGGAAAACTACTGTTCTGAAAATGACCATTTCCCTGCAAACTGGAGGCTACATCACTCTAGGGCAGGGGTAGGGTACCTATGGCTCGGGAGCCAGATGTGGCTCTTTTGATGGCTGCATCTGGCTCGCTGCCAAATCTTTAATAAAAAAAGAAAAACGGGGGCGTGGCCTGCGCTCGGAGGATAGAAGACCTGTTCTAAGCCTTAGAACACGTCTTCTATCCGCCAAGTGCAGGCCACGCCCTCCTCTGCATCGCATCCGCATCCGGCATCTTTGGGACCCACCCTACCTTGCCCCGCAGCATCCACGGTCAAATATATTGTATGGCTCTCACGGAATTACATTTTAAAATATGTGGTGTTTATGGCTCACTCAGCCAAAAAGGTTTCTGACCCCTGCTCTAGGGCCAACACATACTTGAATAAATCACACTGCAAAGTCCATATTGTGTTGTCAAAAGCTCATGAACTGTACTTTTCTATAATTACCGCCTGCCCCAAGTAGGTGTTAATTTTCGCATAGACTAATGAGATATTTAGCGCGTCTAAGTGTTTGTGAATCATGCATTAGTATTATTTCTACGCGAGAATTAACGCAATGCGTTAAAATTAACGCATTTTGTTGCGCACTATTTACCACACGCGATATGTGACTTAACGCATGCGATAATACTTTAACGAATCACACTTTTTTTTCACATAAATTTTAACACAAAAAAGCATGTGTTAACGCTTATCGACCTTTAGTGAATCAACCCTATGATGCCTGGGTTTTAGGTAAGGATTAGACACAGTTAGATTAACCTCAAACAATGATGCAAATGTTAAAAAGACAAACTGTTTTCTGGGCAAGATATGCATAATGAATAGACTTGCTGTAGTAAAAATTATTTTAAATAAAAAAAAAAGTTTTAACTTAAACCTAAAATTAAGCCTTCCCTGTGTTATTTGATGCAAGAAGCAGAGTGGAAAGAGCTGTAGCTGGCTAGAAGGCAAACTGATGCTTATTATGGAAATTACATGCATTACCAGGAAGAATTTATTAATTTAAGAGCTAATATTTTAGTTGCCATCACCCACCAAGTGAAGGATAAGCTACACAAGAGATTTTGTAGGATGGTCTCAGATCATCAGGACACATTCTATAAGTTGAATGTAGTTACATAAGTTATAAATGATGGCCTGAGGGTCTGAATCCAGGGTCGGACTGGGCCTGGTGGGCCCTGGTGGCCCAGAAACGATGCTTTCGCCACTCCTCCAGCTGCCAGTGTCCCTCCCCTGATGCGTTAAAAGTAAGTTTCATGCTCAGGGGAGGATGTCGGGCTGGAGCGGGGGCCCCTGCGGTGGGGTTAGGGGGGCACGGCGGGGGACCCCCCCCCCCCAGACCAACTCTGTCTGAATCCATATTTGTTGTTCATTTGAGCAATGTGAATAATATGACTCTAATAATTTGGAATTTATTTGCGTCATTTTCAATTGTCCATATTTGATATTTACAGTGCCTAAATGTTCAATAATACCTGGGACACGAGGTATCTGAAGTGAGGAGCATACACTGAAAATTGCACTTATTTATATTTGTAAAAAGTGCCTAAATGTTGTTTGTTGGGGATCGGCAGTATATGACAAATTGGTTTTATAATAAAAATAAATATACCAATAAAAGACACACTGGTATGATTTCCAGCTCTTGCTTAACTCAGTTTTATTACATTTTCAGGCATACTGCATGAGGTTACGTAATTTGTGTAAAGTCATATATTTACTGCAGCATTTATTCTCAGAAAATTCAATCGACCACATTTTTTTTTAGAAGGAATTTTTGGCATTGTTGGTCTGCTCTGAATATTCTATAGTTTTCTAATTTGTTGCAGATGGAGGGTTTTCCTAGTAACTGAGCTTAAAGGGAAACACACATATCATGCAATTATTTGCTTCAAAAGACAACCTACATATTTGCCACAGTACAGTCTCTGTGAGGACACAGACAGCTTTCATGGCAGCTAGAAGGTGACTTCATTATAAATAGATCTGGAGCAAGATTCTTACAGGTATATATTCCATAAATTCACAAAACAGTTAGCAGAACTTCTTTGTGCCCCAATGACAATAAAATACAAATCTTCAAACTGACACCAGAAATTAATCCTTTTTTACATCTTTCATAACATTGTCTTTTTATGCTCTTTATAATTTTGCCATACAAGTATTTGCTTGATACTTTTACATTATTTATCTGATCCCCGATGTTCCTGTATGAAGGGGCTGCCATATTTGTGCAGCAGGAGTCCATCAGCATTAGAAGCTATAACTGCCAGGCTAAGAAGGGACAGTCAGGTTGGCAAAACTGTCAGTTTTCAAAACTTCAAGTAACAATTACTTATATGTATGTATGTATAACTTTATTTATAAAGCGCCACAAGGGTACGCAGTGCTGTACAATCTTACAGAATACAAAATTACACACAAGGACAAGTGATATAATAAATTAATACAGTAAATATATATATATAAGTGCCATGTGGTATGAGACACAGTGGGAAGGAGGTCCCTGCCCCGTAGAGCTTACAGTCTAAGTGATATAAGCAGCCCTATCTGTGGAAAATGGTCAGCACAACCTATAGGTAACTTTTAATGTACATTATTATTTTGAAGAGGAGTTTTTTGTAAGTATCACTTTAAATATGCTACTTGTCTAGAATCCTAGCTAACTAACCAGCAGATAGCATTTACTAGTCATATGTTTAAAAAATAAACATCTATGAGTTTCTATATGGGAATAACTTTTTGATACTTTATCCCAGTTATTTCCAACCAGTGGTTCATGAACAACATGTTGCTCACCAACTGTGAGATCCGTCGACGGATTTTTTGCACTTAAATACCAGACAGTAGAGTTTTTGAACCATAATTCAAATCTGAATTTTTTAAGCGCAAGAAAAAAAATCAAACTTGACCATTGATAAATCACTTGCTTAATGTGTCTCCTGTATTTAAGCACAAGGTAAAGCTTGCTACCATGTATGCATATTCCCCTAAAGGTTAGCAAATAACTCCCTATTATAGCTGAAGCACTGTGTTGTTACATGTATATAAAAGGAAAAAGATGTATTTCCCAGAGAACCCTGTGATGTCCCACTTGCTGATAACATATTATAAAGTGCTTAAAAATATGGCCTCCTCTATAGATTGTTGAGGCCTCCACAAATATTTTTTTTATTCTTCCTTCAGAGAAAACTGAATCATCTGTAGTCTTTTAGTCTAAAAAAAAAAATAACAAATGAAGTTTGGCTTTTCACTCTACTGCACATGCGCGAAGACCAAATGAAGAAGAGGAATGCTCACTTGTGTACACCCTGGCCATTGCACTTTTCTCCTTTTGCACATTGTAACTTTCCTTCTCCTTTAAGAAGTAACATTATCCGAAAGCTAATCATTTATAGCATGGTTTTCCAACATCATGCCCTTTCTTTCCCTTTAAAATCTTCTTAACCTGCAGGTCTCTATCAATCTGTGCCATATTTTTCAGTTCAAGCTCTTTATTCCTGCTTCTTCTCCATTCTTTGTATAACTCCTTTGATTGCTGGTATGTTGGCACACAAAATAACTGAGCAAAGGAAACACAGATTACTCAGAAATAAAAAAAAAAAAATCTAATGGCTTTATGTCATGCAACTGCTTGTATGGGTCATGGTTGCTCTACTGCACTGAGGAAGAGGAAAGATGATTAAAGAGGATTAAAGATGAAAGCGGCCTAAAGAAATACATGAAAAAGTATCACAAAAGAGCTTGCAAAAAATGTAACATGGAACTACTTAAGAGAAGAGGCAATGGCATTAGGAGAGTGATCAAAAGAGAAACGGTGAGCAGAATGAAAAGGACAGCAGAATTAGACAAGAGAAAGGGGGCAGTGACAGGGAAAAAGAGAAAGCAGAAGAAATTGAAGAGAGAAGAAGACTGCAGAAAACAAAATGGAATTTGTTGGTAGCACAAGACAGGGGAAGTGTGGAGAGGAAGAACAAAAAAGGCCATAGCTGAGTTAAAGTGTAAGGGGGTAAGAAGGGGAGAGCTGAGGATGAATGGGAAAGTAGATAGTGCTGGGAGACCAGCGCGCTCTTTCCTGCAGGCATAGCAGTCACGCAAATTAGCACGTGTTCTGGTGTGGCACGCGCATGTTCATTTGTGTTTGAAGTGACATCAGCAGACGCGTTGACGTCACTTTGGTGTCACTTAAATAGCGCACCTTTGCTTATTTTCATTGCCCAAGCTCACTCTGTGTATCCAGACTAAGCTAAGCTTTGTCTTCAATTGTTCCACTGGTTTTGACTCTTCATCTGGTTTTTTGACACTGAATAGTGATGGGTGAAATGCTTTGCCAGGCATGGATTGGTGGCGAATTTCAGTGTTTCGCTATTGGCAGATTGTTTCATGAAACGACTGAAAAAATTTGCAGTGGAAAAATTCGCCGCGCGTTCAAAAATTGTCACCCCATCAAAAGAATTGTCGCTAGCGTCAAATAATTTGTCTCAGGCGTCAAAAGAATTGTTGCGCGTCAAAATTGACGCTCCATTTAAGATTCACAATTTTTTCAGCAAAGCAAAACGGGACAGATATGCTCATCACTAACACTGAATCTTGAAGCCTGCCCTCGACCCTTTGCTTGACTCTGACATTGCTTCTGCCTGACCCCTTTTGTACCACATTACTGTAACACTCTAGGAAATGTATAGAACCCCTGTCTAATCTGCAGCAAAAAGTCTGGGGCCCCAAAGGGCGTTGGTGAAAAATGGGGTTGCCAGGGCTCTTCTATTTCCCCTAAAAGGTTGTGACTAGCAGTCTGTAACAAACATAAAGGAAAAAAGTGGAGAGACTAACAATAAAATTAAACGAAAAGAAGGGAAGGCAAGGGTAAGACAATAAATAAATGGGTAGTGACATTGCCACAGTTGACATTTTTAAAGGTACAGTACTCTCATTAGTTTCAATTTCTATTTTGTAAAACTACTTAAAGGTAGAAGTACAAGAAATGTTGCTCATCTAGTATAACAAAACAGATTGATACAAAACTGTCATTGTATATGAGTTATATATTTAAACAGTGCCACTCCTTTAATAACAGTGCACTTTGGTCGCTGAGCACCAGGAGAAAATGAAAAACAGAACATTGGTTGATGTTTCCTTCCTGTTGTGGCAGAACGCCGCTTTGTGACTCCAGGCCAGTTTTTATTCTTTAGACATCTTTATACTGTTGTATTTCTCCTCTCCTTTCCTGGCAGATTCATATGTCTTTTAAATTACTTCTCAAAACCACTGCCAATCTTGACTTTTCCTCCGCCATGGAAAAGAACAGTAATAGTGGGCACCCTTAAATGTTTTGTCCTTCCAGTGCTAGCATCTGCTGTCTGACTTGCTGCTCTCACATTTCAGTTTATAATTACTGTACATTTAGTAAACTGAAAACAAGACTTAAGGTCTTGGCCTCATAAAAATGCCTTTTTGTGGATAAAGTGATAAAACAAACCTCATTTTCTTTAAAACAAAAGAGAGTAGGCATCCCATAAAAGTACTTAAGCACCTGCCTATCTATCCTTTCATGCTGTAGACATTCTTCTAAGTCCTCTGACATTGGGAGGTGTTTTATTCAAATAGAAAAACACTAATGAACAAAAATTAAGTCCTCTTTGTGTTCACAAAAAGCTCTTCATTCCAACAGGGTGCATTCCTTTAGTGTTTCTAGAATGTCAAAAATTCAGCCTTGAGATAAAGTGGCTCTTAAAAGCCTGCTACCCAGAAACAGTTTTTGCTTTGTGACACTCTCCTCCTTTCCCTATGCTGCTTTCCGGTACATAGTTCCAGTTATTTTGCAGTAGCATCTGAATTATTATTCCCAAATGCAAATTGCATGCATGGGCAAAGGATTTAACAATAAGATGGTTTAATTGTAGTTTACCCTTAGTAAAATTTACCAACATTTAAAATTAATGGTCTCTCTGTATTATAAGTCATTCTAGCCTCTCAGCAGTTTTTTTATATCATACAGGCAGCCAAATTGGCTCCTGATAAAACTAACTGCAGTGTTTGTGAATGTGATAGGGGCCATAAATTGGAACCACCACTGGGGCAGCTGTGGAACAGGTCAGGATAAAGGATAATTATTGTAACATTACTGTGCACCCTTTACCAGATGACATGAGTTCCCTGCCTCATATAGAGATAGAAAGCTTTCGGGGGTGAATGAATTTGGTCATTGTGTAGTAACGTTATCACATAACATGATATACTTGGCATGAGTCCAGTAGACAAGGTTTTCATTCAGTACTGCAGCAACCCCCAGTGGATTTGAATAGATGCAATTTAGTAATAGCTCCCAATGACCTGTAGTGGCATGATCTGGGTTAAGAGTCAGAAATCATTTCCTTCTCATCTTGGGATTGGTGACTCCATCAGCCACTTGACAATTTAGAGTTATCTAGACTTCCAATCTTATTGACAAATGTGGACCTGTCCTTGATATTTGGTTGCTAACACTTTCACCCACTGAGCTCTCAACTCCATTTTTATTTTAGTCATATGATCAGGGTTAGGTTTAGGTGGAAATCCCCCAAGGGTTCCTTCCAGCTGAGAAGTTTAAGTCTGATGCAGTTTAAACATCACATAGATGTGTACAGGACAGAATGTTCCATAGCTGAATACATGCTGTGTATTTAAAGTATATATAGCATGTTATCTGATGCATGTGCTTTTCCCCACATCTTAGTCTGGTCAGAGGGATGCCATATGGGAAACTCCAGGTTGCCTTATTTTTCTTAAGTAATGGCATATTTATCCAAAGCAATAGAATTCCCAAACATGTATCAGCTGACTCAATTTTACAGATCAGTTTTCCTTATGCACTGGGGCTTATTATTCATAGAAAGCTCCAGCCTGTTTGCAACTAAATATTACAGAAACCTTCCAAAACAATGAAGCTAAATCTCAGTAGTTATTGTCCTTTTTATTTGCCAAAATTCTGTTCTTTTTATTCCTTATTAGGCTTTCTTACACTGACAGTACACATGCCCATGCTGTGTAAATTACATACAGTGAACTTACTAACAAACCTTTTAGAAATATTTATATATTCTCCTCACTAAAGTTTATATTATGTAGTCAAGTGTACCTGGCCATTTTAAGCTAAAATGGAACTTGGCAGTGTTACGATTCCTTTAAAATTTCAAGTTAAAAACACAATAAGGAATGTTATTATTCAGACCAATTAAGAAATTATGCCTGTATCAGTTAATTATTTACACATTTTCATTCATATAAAGTAATATATATCTTGCTCATCAACTTTCTGTTTTTAATAAGTATATGATCCTTTACACAGACACACGTTTAGCTGCTTGTGTATTAACAACTGGATTTAAACTTAAGGAGCTGTAAACATTTAAGTTCCATTTGCTTAAAAAAGTGGCTGTATGCAAGGGACCAAGTAGGGCATCACAATGGGTGGCTACCACACACATAAGAAAATAGCATTGCTCAGGCACCCTTTTTGTTTGAGCAGCTGCTGACCAGCACACAGTAACAGGCATCTGTGCTCAAAAGCAGCTTGTCGTATTACTGCAGACGTTACCTAATAAAATAACATGGGTTGAGATCATCCAGTTAAAAGGAAGCTGTCTAAAGAACTTCATAGGATGAAAGGCTCTTGGGAAATAGAGACTAGTAAATGGATTACAGTATAAATATATAGCTACACAATTGTACTTGCTTATTGATAATATTATTTGGAGTGTATGTCTCAGGGTTTGACAGATGGAGGTGTTTTTTTCAATAAATTAACCAAACCTCCGCATTCTTTTTCTGTATGGCCTTTGAAAAGGATCTGGCCTGCACAGGGTATAAAAGATAAACAGCAATGACTTTCCTAGCAATGGGGAGGGTTATAGGAATTGTGCAGTGGTTTTTAACTGTGAATATATATGTGTTATTACACTTTATAGTGTTTCTGCAAGGGCTATTAATAGGTGATTATCCAGTGCTGATGTTTTGACTTGTATTGAGCAAATCTGTCCCATTTCGCTTCACCTAAATATTTGTGAAACACACTGGAAACAATAGGCAAATTTTTCAATGCACAACATTTTTTATGAATAACTTTTTTTTCTAACTCCAAATGCATTTAAGTCAATGGGGGTTTTTTTTTTGTGCCAACTTTTTTGTCCGTGTGACATTTTTCTTGGTGACTTTTTGTGCCTCTGCGATGTTTTTCTTGCTGACTTTTTTGTCTCTGTGAATTTTTTTTGCAGTTTTGCGTTTGCAGATGGCGAAATTTTGCTTATTACTAGTTTGACCTTGCAATGTATGCTGTGGCTTAACTTTGGATTCAAAAGCTAATGTTACATATATTTCAGCAAGTGAAGGAATGCCTAGTACCCATCTGTGTCACTATCACTGTCATGAATATAAACTTTCTGTCACACCCAAAGGTTTATTTACAGACTGAAAAATTCTATCTATTATCGCAGGCATGGAGGAGTATCTTGTTCATGGACCCTGCTGACCTCCAGGACCCCTAGCCCAACAATGTTTTACCCAGTATATATCTGCAATCTTTCTTTAAGTCCGGTCTTGCAGTTTACGACCCTTACATTGCACATAAACTAACTCCATGGTCAGGGCTGGATTAAAGACCTTACATGACTAGAGGTGAAAATTTGAAACAAACCAATTTTACAGAGGCTTTAAACAAAAGAAACATTTATAAAATACATTATAGGGACAGGGCCATGCAGCATTCATGTGCAACATGTATACATGTACATAGTTATCAAAATCACACTTTAATTTTTATACAAAAAGAAAACACAGCATTTCAGATAATTAGCACAATAGCAAATCATTTACTTTATACTAGTTTTGGACCAGTCTTTTGCAACAAACTTCCAGGACTTAATCATGAGACTGCTTTTGCTCCTAGAACTACAGCTCCATCCATCCCATTATTAACGTGGCCCTGAGCATACGCACAGAGGGACGGGAGATAAATTGTAGAGCAAACTACTTTGAAGGTTCCTGGTTGGTGCTTTTGAGTCATCACATGGAATTCTGGACAAACTAAAACCGAGAATAAAAAGGGCATTGCACCAAGAAGTAAACTAAATTGAAAAAATCGATTGTTTAAACATATAAATAGAAGCAAGAAGGGGTTGGACCTTTAGTATCTGATCGATGTAAATTGGTTGCTGAGAGCATGATAAAAGCAGAGATTTTGAACTTTTATTTTTCATCTGTAAAGGAGAAGGAAATGTAAAAACTAAGTAAGCTTTATCAGAAAGGTCTATGTAAATACATCCATAAGCACTTACAGTAATGCTGCACTGAGTTCTTTGTCAAAAGAAACAGGTTTGTTGTCTCTTTGTTTTCCTGTGCCAGAGACACGTAGCTCTCTCCTCTCTCCCCTCTCCTGCTCCCCCTTCCTTTAAGAATGCTAAGATCTCACTCCCCCCCTTAGGAATGTGTGATCTGAACCAATCAGCAGGAAGCTTCCTCATAGTCTTACAAACTGAGCATGTACACCAGTCTTGGTACTGGTGCAGGAGTGAGGCATTATGGGAAATTTCTTTAGAGAGCTCAGCGTTTTTTTTTTCCTATGAGGCTTCTGATCATCCGAACAGTAGAAATATGGGGAGACTTAAGGGCACTATTGAGAGTACTGAAGGTGTGCCTGCAACATGAGATTAATGCTTTATTAGCCTTTCCTTCTCCTTTAATGTGACTATTGATGGCTGGTGAGAGAAGTTCAGAAGAACAAGTGACAGTAAACAAAGGGCCAGTACCTCATGGTATTTGTTCCAGAGCACTAAAAGAGCTCAGCTCTACTTTAATTTCCAGAATCCTTTGATGTCTGGCAAGGTGCTGATTGCTAATGTGCTCCTATCATTCAAAATGGGATCCTGCTGTCAGTATGAAAACTATAGACCACATGTGGTGCTATTATTCAAAAAGTCATACTGCACTCAGCCTAAAAAAGCAGACCTAAACATTTGTGGCAGGAAACTTGAGGTAATAAGGCTTAAGGTACTGGAATAAAATTTCAAATCCTAATTCTTTGAATTCCTGCCACCATGGTTTTATGTGCAATAGATTTTGCCAGACAATTCTAATTGCCTTTAATAAGCTGCTAAGAAGAAAGGTAGATATTGTTGTGGCAGTGGATGTGATCACTTTGATTTTGCAAAAGCATTTGATACAGCACCATACTTGGATAGAAAACTGACTGAAAGATAGATTACAAGGAGTGATGGTAAGTAGAACCTTTTCTAACTAGTCCAGTGTTGTTAGTGGATACTGCTAAGGTCTGTCCTTGGTCCTTTGCTTTTAAATTTGTTTTTTTCACAACCTTAAGGACTGGTATTGTTAGAAGTGTCTATATTTGTTAATGATACCAAAACTTTCAATACAGGATTTTACCGCATTGCAGAGAGACTTGGCAAATGAGGTTTAATGTTAATAAATGCAAGGTTATGCACTTTGGTAGAAATGACTTAAATGCTAGTTTTATACCAAATGAAAAGTGTCAGGGGCCGCCTTAGTTGAGAATGATTTCGGGTATTTTTGTAAATAATATATATTTTTTTGCATAGAAAAGATCAAAGAACCAGAGGTCACCCATTTAGACTTTCATTGAAAGCAGCAAAAATCCTTCTTCACAGTGAGGGCAGTGAGGTTTCTGCAGGGTGATGCCAGATTCTAGAAATGCCTTTAAAAGTGGCTTGGATGATGTCTTGGACAAGTATAATGATGTTATCTTAGTATAAGTATGTGTACACATATATTTATATATTTGAGTGTATTGATAAGTCTAGTATACATATGTGTTTAAATATATATGTGCACTAGGGGTCATTTAAAAGGGTTGAATTTTATAGACTTTTGTCTTTTTGTAACCAGAGCAAATATATGTAAAAGAAGAATTATTTTTTCCTGAATAAAACTCACTTTAGCCGTTTTCATTTGATGTCACTACTCTGTGTGCTTTACTCACCCAAAAAACTCTGAAAATTACAGTCAAAGAAAAAAAATTACAGACTGTGCAAGATCAATACAATGTAAAATTTATTTAATACAGATGTATAAAGATTATTTATTTATGTCTGAAACTATGACATTTAATCACATTGTGTTTGACAGACGAAACCTCACACACTTTAAGCAGACTGCTGGCCTGCTGAAAAGGTTCCATTCATTTAAAATATATTGTTGGCTTATTGGTATAGTTTTTGCACTATTACAATACAATATCTAAGACTGGGTTTAAATGTACTTTCCTTTGAGGATAGAAGAGCGAATGAAGTAAATCTTAAACCATGTGCCACTGAGAGAGAGAAAGAGAACTGTAAGCAGAGTTATTACTCCCATAATGGATTTTGGCTCTGACTTCAGGATCTAAAAAGGAGCTTTCTTAAATGTGTCTGCCCCAACACAGTTCACTAATATGTTCTGGGTTTTCAATCTGTAAACAAGAATTTGTCTTTAATTTTTCAAGAACAGACTGACACTTATTTAACCGCTACTTTATGTAGAAACATCTGCCAAATTATGAGGTGTTTACTGCAAGTTACTTGATGATTGCCAATCGCTTCATTTCCATTTACTTCACATGTATTCAGAATAAAATACACCCTACACCACACCTTTTTATAGAATATGTAGGATATTATTTCAGTCCAAACACTGCAGTATGTGCCACTACATAGTCTAGAAAAGTAAAACCGATGAGGACAGTAATGCATACTAATTGAACTTTAAGGGATAAATCACCATACGCCTGTACATCTCTGTCCATATTTATTTGGACCTCATTTTTTTTTTGTCTGTATATAGTTCCATGTCTACCAGATCTGGCTGGATATGGAATATCAACAAGTGGGCATTGTTATATAAGTTCAGAAAGATCTGCAGAGCCTAAGGGGCACATTTACTAAGACACGAATCTGAACCGAATTGGAAAAATTCCGATTTGAAAACGAACATTTTGCGACTTTTTCGTTTTTTGGGATTTTTTCGGCGTCTTTACGACTTTTCGGAAATTGGCGCGACTTTTTCGTTACCAATACGATTTGCGCGAAAAAACGCGAGTTTTTCGTAGCCATTCCAAAAGTTGCGATTTTTTTCGTAGCGTTAAAACTTGTGCAAAAAGTTTTTTTTGTGCAAGTTTTAACGCTACGAAAAATCGCCAGATTTTGCGCAACTTTCGGAATGGCTACGAAAAACTCGCGTTTTTTCGCACAAATCGTATTAGTAACGAAAAAGTCGCGTCAATTTTCCGAAAAAATCGCATTCGGCCCGTTCGTGGGTTAGTAAATCTGCCCCTAAGTATGAGAATATGCCTAGTATTTTAATGTGTTGCTGGAGGCATGGACACAAGCCCACCACAATTCAAGGTATTCTTATTAGTACCCCCACAACTGGTGATGCAGAACTGACCTGATACACTTTACCTAATGTAGCTAAAAGAGACTATGGAGTCAATGTTTGTTTCCTTACACTGACTTCATATGTAGCAGGAGGGCTTGCAAATAAGTTCAGTTAGCTTGACTATTTTTAGCTTTTTCACCCTTATATAAATGACATATTTTGAGTCCTACATCTCCATTTTTTTCCTCTGATGTTATAGGAGACTTGACTTAGATTCATACAAATGCTTAAAAGTCTGTTATTGGGAAAAATAATAAATAGATTTTAAAATTAGATTAGTAATAAACTAAACAAATAATCATTGTTTCCTCTAGGCCTAGTCCAGAGCATGTTTCCAGTCTCTCACCTATTTATGGACTGCCCGTACCTCAGGTTCCAAGCTGATTTAGGCTCAGCTCCTGTGACCTAACATTCATATTTTCTTGACTGTGTTCCTTAACATTGTGCCTGGCTTGTGGATCAAAGTTCTTCTCTCTCCCTTCTGTTGTTTGCTTAGGGTTTGACAGTGTCTTGTACCCTACCCCTGATATTTTATTGTCAAATACAAGCAGTATTCACATTGTCTTTGTTACTCAAAAATAAAGTAAAACTTGGCTCATTACTCCTTACCTACTGATTTACATTAGAACAGTCTTTGACTTGCCTACTATTGCAGCTCAATTCTCCTGACTGGTGTTAGTGAATGTTTCCTGCAATTTAGGGCAAAGAATGTGTTAATACTTATTTACCATTTCACACTACAACTTTTTATAACTTACCTGCCTTACTTCAGTAACAATTGCCAATGTGGGTGTATTATCAATATGCTACATGCTAGTTTTTTTCTGTAAAACATTTAGAAGTCTATAGAGCCCTGGAGAAGTTAGGGGCATAAACATATTTTGTGGCCCCATTTGATAACATACGTACACACAGAGCAGCAAAGCATTTGAAGTGTCTTACCCTAACTGTAGTACCTATATATGTTGTATGTAGCAATGGATCTATTGCTAGAAACCTATTAAACAGGATTTTCTAAAAACTGGCAATACTATTCCTCTTCAGATCAGTATTGATGGGAAAACAATCCAGACAATACCACTCAAAATGTTTTTGGTTAGTTTGTTAGAGAGGGCGATACCCTTTTTCTGATGCAGTAGCATTTCCCAAAATATGTTTTGCTCCTTCAAGAAATTCTGCCATGCTTTCCTTCTTTTCAGGGAAACTTTAAAGTAGGGAGTTCTTTAGCAGGTTTAACGGGGACATATAATGTTCTCTAAAATTAAAGTTATAATTTTTGACTATTTTATAATAATTCTGTTGATGTTATCAAACTGGTATGCCTAAAATTGTGAAAGCTGAATACAGCTGTAGGTGAAATGCATATTGCAGGCTATGAAAGAAGGAAACACTAGTATACTGTAAGTTAATTGTACAAGGCAATTAGCACATGATTCAGTAACAGCTAGCAGCAGAAAGAATTTGACATAAAAGTGTTATAGATTGCAGACCTCAAGTTACAGATGTGAATTTCAAAAAACACCAGAGAAAAATCATCAGAAGTAAAATGAAGGTAAAATTACAATGCTCAACATTGGATCTATAAGAAGAGTACATTTTGGGCAGGAATGTGAAGGGGCATGTGCCTTTTGAGCTTAATGTTCTTCTGTACTCGTGAATAAAAAAAGATTATGGAGTTATCAAAAGTAATGATAGGGAAGATTGGGGTATGGTAAATTATACCAGCCTGCGTAAAAAGATTAAATGATATGTGTTGCAGGGTATAGGGAATATTAGATGGAATAAAGACTACACAGACTGAGTCAGGATGATTTGGGAGAGTAAAGCTGGTCATACACTTAGGACCACATTCATCAAATAACGAGTTTGAAGCTCGAAATGGGTAAAATTCGGATTGGATACGATAATTTCTGATGATCGCAAATATCACGAAAATGCTTACGAAAAATTTGGAATAGTCACGATAATGCCGTATTGGCGTTCTGAAAGTCACAAAATTTTTGCGCGCAAGGAATGCCAGAGAGTTAAATCTTTAAATCCATATACTCGAGTATAAGCCAGGGGTTACTTTTTCAGCACATTTTTGGTGCTGAAAAACTCGGCTTATACTCGAGTATATACGGTACTCACTTCTAGAAACCAAATGGTTTTTTATGCAAATAGTATTCCCCATACATAGCCTTATGGCCTATAGTAGTAGGTAAAAGTACATTTATGGTAAGTTTTCCATGTGCTGATTATTGCTGACTATTGCTGACTATTTTGGGACGTTTGGGGTTAAAATGTTATATTTATCTCACTAAAACAGTTGACAATACAGAGATCCTTGTGACCGAGCCCAAAGTAGACCTATACAGCAAAACAGCATACGCAAGCATAAAGACAAAGCCAAACCTCCCCAGAATGCAACTTTATTTTCATGTTACGTGTGAAAATGAATGGTTCTGGAGGGTCAGCAGTCTAGAGGATGACAAAGTGGCAACAAGCATTCCGTTGTGATGGCATGTCTGAACACCCTTGCTGATAATAGCTGGAAGATAGAGAACCTTGCTGAAGGCATAAATGCCTGAAATTAATGTTTCTGGTTGTTTCAGTACCTTGAGTTCACAGTATGTCTGCAGGAGATACATTTATACAATTATATCTATTTTAAGGGATTGTTTGAAGGGATGAGCAAATGTGTTCACCAGGTATTGTTTTGCAGCAAAATTTCTGCTTTTGCCCAAGGTTAACTTTTTCACAAATACTTGCTTTCATTTTTCCAGGTGGTCTGCTTTGCAACTAAAAAACACTCCCAGCAGATGTCATTTCTGCCCCTTGCTCCCACATTAAATGGGAGTTTGAGTCAACCTGATTTTGATCATTTCTGGCCTGAGTAAAGGGACTAAGGATATGTAGTATGTGCAAGATCACTTGTAGTATAGTGTGATGGAGCTTTTCTAACAATGGGCCAGGTTAAAATAAGTGAGAAAAAGTTATATAAAAGTTCAACTGTGTAAAAATTATGGACGAGATTCAATTCAGTTCCAGTTTTTTTCTACAGACTTCAATTTTTTCATTTAATTGATAAAATCACTACATTTACAACACATGGGGGCACAAGTGTGTAGGGGATCAGAGAACTCTGTCCCCTGTTTCTCAGTCTGTGACATCATCCAGACTGGGGAGGAACCCGATTGGCTGGAGGCCCCAGTGCACTTCTGGGAAGAGGTGTGCTTAAGTTTGGAGCCAAAAATCAAGGGGCGGGCCCAGAGTTGATAAAAGGGAGCCCTGTTGTTTTTGCCAGTTGTTGAAAGAGAGATACAGAGTGAGCAGCCAGTACCAAGTGTTGTGAGTTCAGACTGAAAGGATAAGAGTCTGCTTGGTTGCCAGTGCTTACAAAGTCCTCTGTGGAATATCTGTGAGTGTCCCCTGGTGTGAACAGGTATCGCTCGTTTGCCTGCTACGTGGGAGCAGACACCTTTTCCAAGGGGAAGGTACTCTGGGGCAGGTAGCGCTACCTGGGGGTACTTAAAAGCTCTTTGGGAAGGGACTGAACTGATTTAAGGGTTGGGGTCTATCTGGATCCAAGTTGGGACTGGGCACCTACAGAGACTGTGCCAGGAGTGGATAGACTGCACAAGTTCCTCAGGACAGGAAATTCAGTTATCCCTAAGCTGTTTTACATTCTATTTCAACAGTTATATAAAGTTTGATATTGCTGCAACTGTGTGTGATTATTCCTAGTGGAAACCCCCTTGAGGTGTGCTCCTCAGTGTCCACTAGGTGGAGGCACTGCGCTAAAATCAGTGTCTTATAATTCAAAGAGAACGAAAATCTCCTGTACTAAAGCCTATATACAGCTGTAACACTTGTTTGGCTTAATAGGGGTATATTACCAGGCTAGTTGGGCACTTAGAGCATGGGTTACATTCAACCCCCTTTCCCAGGAATGGGCCTCCGCTATATGGGAGCTATGTCAGGCTAGATGAGGTAGTTGAACTACAACTCACACTGGTGTTGTGCAATATAATAAGTGATAGGACGCCAGGAGCTCTTGCAGTTAACTGAATTGATACTTTATTTGGACAAGGCACATATAGAATAGTGCATCAGGGTATATACTCACAGTCACAGCAGTATAGAACTTGGTCACAGAGAACAGCAGCAGATGTGACACTCAAGGTAACAGTATAGCCCACTTGGAGGATATGCAGAGTATTAGCTGTATGCCAGGAATGGATGCCCTTTACTGGAACGGATCCCCTCCAGCCAACTATGGTTCAGGGTAAGGAACTGCCTGAATCCTGCGTCTTAACTGTGGTCCCTACAGCAAGGCATACAAAGCCTGGGTTAGACTAAACCCTTACAGTCTCCTTTGATGGGGCTAGTGCTGCCCTTACTAAATAAGCTATCTATGCTCACCACTCCTAGAGGGTGCTATTACATATGACTGACTGTGCTGGCTTTATCTCATTCACGGGGCCCTGTCCCCGACTTACAAATCAGCAGTTCTCTTTACTGGGGCCTAATTGCCTCAGGCTCGATGACATGAAGCCTCAGGACAACATCAGCCAAAGAGGAAGACACTCCCTTGTGCCAGACACTATATAGTCTGCACAAGGGGAGTGGTCAACCTGGCTAAACCTATAGGGGGTAGCCTAATACTGTAATCTGAGTGTAGAGGGCTCTGCCCTATTACAACATAGATAACATAAAGGTAGGGGATAACACCATAGGGAACTTAACCCTATGGGTCCCTACACAGCTTAATTAAGTGAGTGTGCAAAGAAAGGGTTACAAGTGCAACAGTACTAATGGGTGTATAAGCTCACTAATACGCTAGCGCTCACTAACACAGTCAGTGATCTGTTAGCAATGGGAGCCTTTTTGCTCTGAAACTGCTGCTATTTACACACTGCAGCCTTTTTTTTGCACTTTGCACACTATATGGAACATTGTAAATTACCCCTTTTGACTTTATTTGGATTTTACCTTTTTCATTTTGATTAATACAAAGAATAAGATTCTTAGCGAAGGATGACATACAGTATCAGTGTCAACCCCCCGCCCTGACAAAATTTTTTTCCAGGCCCGCAACGGCTCCCCAGCTGCAAACATAGGTCAAGGGTCAAACTTAAGCCCCCCCTACAGAGAAAGCAGTTATTGAGTCTGATTCCTCTGTATTTATGTCATTGTACAGTATGTATACTGTATATATTAGCAAAGTTCAACAATTTACAAGAGCAACTGCACCAGTCCCTGGA
Source organism: Xenopus tropicalis (assembly GCF_000004195.4). Lineage (NCBI taxonomy): Eukaryota > Metazoa > Chordata > Amphibia > Anura > Pipidae > Xenopus > Xenopus tropicalis. The sequence continues at coordinate 105,299,424 of NC_030678.2, read as the reverse complement.
ACAACATTGAAGTATTAATATTAGTAGCTTTACTGGTGAAAAGAAAAAGTCACAGTCGCCTCAAAATGGTTGTGGTCACATATAAAAAGTTGCATGTGTCAAAAAAGTCATGTGGTGGCTGTGTTTCATGAATTTTTCAGCATTTTGCACATTTTTCCACAGTTTCACTTATTTTTTAGCGAAGCAAAACAGGACAGATTTGTTCGTCACTAATAAATAATCATGTCCCACCTGAAGCATCTTTTCGCCAACATAAACAATCCAATTTCGTCCAGTCTTTCTTCATAACAGGGGTCAACTGCATCAGTCCCTGAAACAACATTGGAGTATTAATATTAGTAGTTTTACTGGTGGTATCTGAATTATCCAAACTTTCACATGCACCCGTCTATACAACTACATCAAAGAGTGCATTGTACTTTACAGTTCCCACTTTAAAAAACACTTTTTAAATTTTAAGGAGGACTAAAGCTTAACACAGATGTAGGCTAGAAATGTTACACATTATGTTTTGCACTTTTGTGCCAGCCCATTGCAACCACAGCTCTTAAGCAGTGAAGATCTGAGCCTCCAAAGATGCACACAGTAGATCCCAATGCTGATTCACAGCACATGCTCTAAGCTGCTACCAGGGAGCAACTCAAAATAAACATTGTATTCAGATTTTTAAAAATCACAGTGTAAGGCTAATTAGTAATCAATTCAGATTCCCGTTGCATGACAGGTCAGTAACAAGTGAATACTGCATCAGAATTTAATCTGACTCAATTTAATCAGCTCTGTAGCATCAGCTTCAATGACAGAAAAACCTAATTTTCTGCTGGACGGTCTCTGATGACCCCTAAACTTCCCTACATAAACTTCTCAACAGTAGCCCAGCATGCATTGCACATGTGCGGTGTCACTGACCTTTAAAAGATGGTCTAATAAGATCCAAGATGTGCAGTTCTGCGAACAACTTTTAAGGCAAAGATCATTATTATTATAGGGCTACTTCTGGGCTAGCCATTTTCATTTTTAGACTTTAGTTGTCCTTTAAGATAAATTATCTTTCTTCAAATTTCAAGGGATGCCCCTGGATGCAAATAATGATTACGCATTTCGCCATTGGCAATTTCTTTCTCGAAAAGGCCGCAAAAAATGTGCCGAGTGAGGAAAAAGTTGTGGTTGCGTCAAAAAAGTTTCGGTCACATCAAAAAAATAATGCACATTAAAAAAAAGTCAGTAGTGACTTTTTGCAAATTTTTCACCTGTTTCGCAAATTTTCCGGCAAAGCGAAACTGGACTGATTCAAACATTACTAATAAATAATCATGTCCAACCTGAAGCATCTTTTCTCCAACATACACAATCCAATTTGTCCAGTCTTCCGTATCATTCAGAATTCTCTGGATTCTTGATATCCCACAGAGTGGTTAGACACTTCTACTCAATTAGTCAACCTCATTAAGGACACCTGTCTTAACTAGTCACCTGTATAAAAGACACCTGTCCACAGAATCAATCAATCAAGCAGACTCCAAACTCTCCAACATGGGAAAGACCAAAGAGCTGTCCAAGGATGTCAGAGACAAAATTGTAGACCTGCACAAGGCTGGAATGGGCTACAAAACCATAAGCAAGAAGCTGGGAGAGAAGGTGACAACTGTTGGTGCGATTGTTCGAAAATGGAAGGAGCACAAAATGACCATCAATCGACCTCGCTCTGGGGCTCCACGCAAGATCTCACCTCGTGGGGTGTCAATGATTCTGAGAAAGGTGAAAAAGCATCCTAGAACTACACAGGAGGAGTTAGTTAATGACCTCAAATTAGCAGGGACCACAGTCACCAAGAAAACCATTGGAAACACATTACACCGCAATGGATTAAAATCCTGCAGGGCTCGCAAGGTCCCCCTGCTCAAGAAGGCACATGTGCAGGCCCGTCTGAAGTTTGCCAATGAACACCTGAATGATTCTGTGAGTGACTGGGAGAAGGTGCTGTGGTCTGATGAGACCAAAATAGAGCTCTTTGGCATTAACTCAACTCGCTGTGTTTGGAGGAAGAAAAATGCTGTCTATGACCCCCAAAACACCGTCCCCACCGTCAAGCATGGGGGTGGAAACATTTTGCTTTGGGGGTGTTTTTCTGCTAAGGGCACAGGACAACTTATTCGCATTAACGGGAAAATGGACGGAGCCATGTATCGTGAAATCCTGAACGACAACCTCCTTCCCTCTGCCAGGAAACTGAAAATGGGTCGTGGATGGGTGTTCCAGCACGACAATGACCCAAAACATACAGCAAAGGCAACAAAGGAGTGGCTCAAGAAGAAGCACATTAAGGTCATGGAGTGGCCTAGTCAGTCTCCGGACCTTAATCCAATAGAAAACCTATGGAGGGAGCTCAAGCTCAGAGTTGCACAGAGACAGCCTCGAAACCTTAGGGATTTAGGAAAGTCCATTTTGCTTTATAAAACACAAAATTCAGTAACTCTTTTGAAATAAGTTACATCACGAAGTACCAATTATACACATATCACTAATCCTTATTCAGTTATATTTCTTCTAATCCAACCCGGTGTGATGTCAGGAAGGATGATTAGATACAACTGGTACAGGTAGCATCAGGTTTCTCCTATAGTGGTATAAAGAGCTGAGGTAGAGTTATTTTCAGTCTCTTTAATTACCTCACTAGAGAGGGTCTATTGTAGGATGTGAGATTGTGGGATGTAGACTGTAGAAGAGTTCAAATAGGGCAGAAGTCTCCCATTTAGTGAGGCTATAGTTTGTATGAGAGTAGAGTAGGGTACATCATTTGATATTGGAAGTATAGTAATACTAATAATGTCCTGCTAAAAAAACTGCTAGAAATTAGTTTGCCTTTTTAACCCCCTTTGCCCAAACCAAACTTTGTACTTGTTATTACAGTAACCCCCCTCCTCTACATTAGGGCTAAATGTGGTAATCAGCCTTCATACTTTACTCAGATCATTAGACTGGTATTTTTGTTGCTAGGCATTTTCCCCAGCCAACAATAGCATCAAAAGTAGTAAATATGGGGAGAGGGTTATAGAATAGGATGCAGTAACTTGATTCTGGAAAGCTAACATTTTGTCTTGATGACAGCCAGATAGCTGTTGTTTTCCAGCCTTGATGTGAACACTGTATAGCTACAGTAAGCCTTACAGATAAAAAAACAATGAAGCAGTAACTGTGAAAAGATCAACTCAGCATGAACATACTTTAACTTTTAAAGGGCATGTGACTAGAAAGCAAGTAAGCACGCATTTACTGATCTGTAGGGGGTAAAAGAGGAATCCTGGCTTGGACAGTGACTGCATTCACTTCCATATGGAAACAGTGCCTCACAGAATATGAAATAAACAAGGAATTAGCAAATTCTTTCAATAAAACTGGCATTGCTTAGTGCAGAATCCATTGGCAGTTTTTATTGTGCTGTTATTTCACTTTGTTACTCTTGGCTTGCCATATATCTGTTTTTGGAATACTCTTATCATTACTGATAAAAGGTTTTTAAAATGTCTGTTATTATGTCTAACCACAATTTACTAGAATAACAACAAAATGTATGCATCTATACCTGTTCAACCTACTTACAGAATATTTTTTTACTTTTAGAAGAATCAAGGCTCTTATTTGAAAACATACAGTAGACTATAGTTCTCATTTAAGATCACAACAGTTGCGGTTACACATAAATGCAGTGGATGATTGAATCAACACCATTCATTGAAGGTATTTATGTCCAAAGCAGCTCCTAAAACTTCTGCATAGTTGCACTTGACGCTGCTGTATCTGTCCAACCTCCTGTAGGGAATTATGTACAAGAGTGCCTATTGACGCTGGGGACAACTGGAGCTAACAGGGCTCATTTACAAGAGCAAGTACAGTGTGCAAAGCACACTATTGGTCATTGTGGCATTGTACTGTAAGTAAAAATCCTTGCACCTCGCATCCAAAATTGTACTTTGATTACTGCAATTGACCGTTTATAGTTTTTTTAAGGTCTGTATTTGGGTTAGTGTACAACCCACTAACCAATTATCCAACCCAAACTTATAGCATAACCAAAACCTATTAAAAATGGGCTAAAGGTATATTAAAATTTATAGTGATGTGGTGCTAAAGAGGATGCAGATGCCTTTACAGATATCAGCAAAGCTATAAATAAAACAAATAACTGTACAGTAGTACCAAATTTGGATTACGACGTGTTCTTCTATTCATTTATGGATTTTGGAGTAGGGTCTGAGAGTTGGGTGACACTCATTTCTACTTCAACAAAATGCCCTATGTGCGCTATTAGAAAATATATACCACTAACATAGATTCCTTCAAATGCTTTTATATTTCCTGCTTCTTCTAGGAATCTGTTCTCTTGTTCTCAGGATGGCCTTGGGTGATACTTAGACCAACTGCCAATGGTAAAGCAGAAGGCATGCTTGTTATTTCCTGTTGCTCTTGGCTGGCAGTCAAGCAGTGCCAAGCAATATGATCATGCCCATCCTTACAGCAAGGAGAACAGCTACCTTGAATCATTTGTGATTAAGAGATAAGCATGTATTGGAAGAAATTGCTGTTATTGGCAGAAGAGTAACTAATTTCTAATGGGAGTACACTGGAAATATGCATGTTTTATCTTGCACAATTACAGAATGTGTTAATAGGTTTTCACTTTCCCTACCCTTTAGATAAAAAGTTGTCATAGTATACTATAACAATTAATTGGATTAAAAGTCAGATAAAACAGAATAAAGCTCATATGTATTTGAATATGGATTTAGCAGTTATAATATTATTAACACTTCCAAGACAAAAATATTCCTTACAGTGAAGTGTATTAACAAACTAGCACTCAAAGCCTTTATAATTTTTGTTGTATTTTATTTATACAGCACTGTAACAAAAATGGACCCTGCCCTTCTGCACAAACAATATATTCTGCAAAGTTAATGTAATAAAAATTGTACATTTTGTACCAGGTCTAGTACCCAGCAGGTAGCATTTACTGGTCACCTGTTTGAAAGCAAACATCTAATAGATTACTGTGGAATACTAGGTCTTGGGCAAATTCTGAAAGTGATATTAGCTAATCTCAAAGCAAATGTTTCCACTAATCTATTTTGTGCACTTGTAAAACCTGTGTGCACAGAGAAATGGGTCACAGATCTAAATAATTTTGGTGTATATATCTAGGCTAAAATTAGTTTATCCACTAGGTGGCACCATCTCATAAGGTTGGCCTGTAGCAGAGTTATTCCTAATTTCCTTATCTAATAAAGGCACTACGTTTGCCCAGGAGCAGTAACCCATAGCAACCAATAAGATGTTTGCTTTTAAACAGGCGACCAGTAAATTCTACCTGCTGATTGGTTGCTATGGGTGACTGCTCCTCAGCAAACTTAGTACCTTTTATTACACAACCCCCTATATAATTTAGTGCATTAGTCAGGCACTTCCTTTGTGTCCTAAGAACATCTACAGGACAGACAGATGATACTGAGTCCAGACCAGGTTGGAAGCTGCACCTTCCTGCACCTGGACTAGATAGAGAGAATATTGTGGTTAACTCACTATAGGAGTGAGAGACAGATAGGAGAGCTAGCAAGTTCAGCCCGTGTCCCAACAAGGAGTGAGTATTTAGGGAAGAGCCCCCAGGCAATATAGCGATATAGCACCTGTTAGGAAACTGGATTTTGTAGAGCCTGCTGATAAGCGCAGGTCAGGCGTTTGTTGGCGGATATCAGCTGCTTCCAGCTGCAGGCGCAACTAGAAGATTTTTTAACCATAGGGGCTGATTGTCAGGCTGAGAATCTACCCTTTGTGCCCTTATCCTTAGAAAGCACCAGGTAAATCTGTAGTGAGAAAGAGAGAATCTCATACACTGTATTTGGACACACCAGAGAAGGAAAATTGGTAGACAAAAGGAGAAGAAGCTCTTTCTGTGGTTAATGACACTCTGCTAGCACATTTTCCACATGACATGGATATTGGAGGCTTCTGGAGAGAGAGGAAATGGGGGGTGCGTGTGCTAAAAAGAGAGGATCTTCTTTGCTGTGATATCTGTGTAACTGATAAATTGCTGGTCACTTGGCTCTGGCCTGCCCCTGTAGTATTTATTTGTGCCATGCCTTCTTTTTATAGCTAAATAGGCCCTGGCATTTCCAATATGCAGAGGCCCAAACAGCCCCCATGAGCCCAATAAATAGTGTCTATGCATCTTCCAGCAGCCCTGCTGATTGCCAGTCCCAGTCTCATGAGTCAAAATAAGGACTAGAATATGTGTTTTCAAATTTTCTTCGTACCTAACAATTTGTTGTTATGTGCTGACATAAGTTGTCCAACTGTTTGATCTGCTTGCTTGAAGAGGTCACCAAATGAATAGGTCTCAGTCTGATTTGACAACTTACACGCTGGATGAAATCAGGTTGATCTAATTGTTGACCCAGGACCCATTGGCCGAGGTTCAAAGAACCGGTCCTCATCCAATGCGATTTTCAACCCTGCCATATATTGGTCAGTAGCCCCCAAACATAGGCCAATAAATTGTGGACTGGGACTGTAGCCATGGTTGGGCAATATGCCTTATTGCTGCTCCAGCAGGACCCAAGGGGGTGTGGGTCTGGATGCACACCCCTGATATCCCTGTGACTCAGTAAGGAATGGGTTAAATGAAAAAAATGCTGCTGGTGTGACTGCCACTCCTTTACACTTATATTGATACTGACATGAAAACTGAAATCAAACTCCTAGCCCACAGAAACTGCACCAGTACCAGATAACAAGATTATATAGTGAATAATATCCCCCCTATTGTACAATATAAAGATATTGTAAGTTACTGAGGAGTTCCATGACCAAATAAAAGGCCCAGTGCCTTTATACAGGTCATGGAACTCTGAGGTGACAACTAATATTCTCATATTTTAAAACAGAGGGTGCACTATTCATTATAATACACAAGTTTCAGTGAGCCATGTGACAGAAATTACATCACTTACCACCATTTATTATTGATAACATCACCAAGAACCATTTATAAGGATATATTTTACAGGACATTCACGGCTTTTGTATTATATAATATATAACATGTCAGGCTTTACAGGAATTCTGACTTCATTAGTGCTGAATTAGCAGTATTCTTTAGGGTCGGAGTGCTTTTTTCAGTTTACATTACAGTGCGGATCAAGCCCAAAGTGGATTGGCAGGACCCCAAGCAGCATGTTATTCATGTTTTGGTGTTCGCCAGACAAAGAATACCATATATCCTTCCAAAACAAAATGTATAAGAGATGTGTCCAAATATTCCACTTTGTCCAAATAAATTGCCCAATAAAATAAAAATATTTCTTAGCGTAAATATGTTAAGTCACTGTATGAAGAAAAAAAACAACATATTTCAAAGCTGAGGTGCCATAGTTAGGTTTGCTGCTTTCTATATCATCTGCTTGACAGATTATGGGGAAGAGAGCTGTTCTGTTCTGCAATTTGCTGCACTACTCATGCATGGGGCACTAACCTTGGAGGCTTCATTGAGGGCATACTGAGAGAAATTGCCTTCTGATCTTGAAACTAGTTAGTGCAAAGCCAAGGAGAATCAGCCCACTAGAGCATGCACTGCATTGGAGTTACTGCCTGCTTCAATGTTAGGAGTGTAGTTACAGGCTATATTGCGTTATTTAGTCAGATTAAATTATTCAGTCATATTTAGGAACAGTTATGGGGTACAGTCCTGCAGTGGCAGTGTGAGCCACCACAAGGCCAAAGCAAACTTCAAACAAACTGAACCAATTTTGCTTAAGCACATATTGAGGTGAACAGAACAAAGAGGACCAGCAGCCATGTAAGCCAAGGGCCATAGAAAAAGCCAGTGGCAACTCAAGCCAAGGACCATAGAAAATGCCACAGGAGTCAAGAGCCATAACAAAGGTCAGCTTCAGCAGTGTGAACCCCCAGTCAGTCTTGAAATCACCTGGTATAATAAAGAGTACAAATACCCACTGTGTCTGAATCCATAAATAAAAAAACTTTAGCCAGTCAGTCAGTAGCAAAGAGCCGTAGAGGAACACATGCACCTTACCACATAGCAGTGATTTGCGGCAGGGTGGAACCTCCAGCAGGGACCCAGACAGCTTTAAGCTGAGGGACATAATTAACTCATTAGTATGCAGGCTTCCCAGTGAGCTCAGTGGATACTGAGAAATCATACTCAGGTTTTGTTATAACTAGCCCATATCCATACCCATGGCCCTTTTGTCCAAAATATTTGGACACCTAAATCCTATATCATGCTCACTTATAGGACAAGTCAACCAAAATGTAATTTCTAAGCAGCTTTGCAATATACATTTATTACAAGTTTGTAATGGTTTTTGAGTTATTTGTATTTATAATTGCTATTAGAAGCAGTGTTTGCCTGTGCTTTCTATTCTCTGCCCTGGTGGCTCAGACTGTTGAAACAATGTAACACAAGGCAGCAGATTTTACAGACCTGACTTGTTGGAGGAGCCTGGCACTTGCAACATTGTTTAAAAAGTAATAACCAGGAGTTCAGGAAATGTTGCTTTCTATAGTAATTACATTTACAAATAACTTTTAAAGCACTAATAATTTGTAATAAATTCATATTGGAAAGTTTACAATTATATTTTCTTTTAAACAATTTATACCATTTTTATACAATTATTTTTGACATTCCCTTTAAAGGAGAAGGAAAGGCTAACAAAGAGTTAATCTCAAGCTGTAGACATACCTTCAGTTCTCTCAATAGTGCCCTTAAGTCTCCCCATATTTCTCCTGTTCAGAAGATCTGAAGCCAAACAGGAAGAAAAAATGCTGAGCTGTGTAAAGAAAGTTCCCATAATGCCTCACTCCTGCACAGACATACAGACCAAGTGAACATGCTCAGTTAGTTAGACTATGAGTCAGCTTCCTGCTGATTGGCTCAGATCCACATTCCTAAGGGGGGGAGTGAGTTCTTAGCATTCTTGCAGGAAAGAGCAGAAAACAGAAAGCTGTGTGTCTCTGGCACAGGAATTACAGACACAACTAATCTTTTTTCAGAGAAGTCAGTGCAGCATTTCTGTGAGTGCTTATGGCTGTATTTACATAGACCTTTCTGATAAAGCTTACTTAGTTTTTACCTTTCTTTCTCCTTTAAGCAGAAATCTCTTAAAGTTTAACATAACCATTAAAAGGGAGGCTAAATTAGCGCACAGGCTAGGAAAGTAGGAATGCACACCTGTATTTATTTCCCAATATTTGAATCTTGTAGATCATTGGGCATAAAGCAGGGGGCCTAATTCAGTAAAGGGCCAGGAACATGGGTAAGCCCACACCTGCATTTCTTCCCAATAAGCAACAATGAGTTCCTTTGCAATAAGTCTCTTCTCAATACTATGGATCTACTAAGTGATTAGTTACTTGGCTTTTATCAACTCCTCTTGTCCAATCTTTTGTAGTATTATAGAATGATATACTTGGAAAAAAAAGCCTTACCAAATAATAGGACTGGTCATCTAATACAATCCTTTAAAAACAAAAAAGCAGAGGCTGGGAAGGCAGAAATATTGTCAATTTCTTGAAATAACTAATTCAGGAGGCAAAATAAAATAAACTGTTTAATGAAATATACCCTTTGAGTTTTAGAGGGGGCAGGCAGTTTGTGGAAAAGTTCTCAAGATACTTGAAGGATAAAGGTGATTTCCAACTGCAGGCCCTCTTTCAATGAGAAGCCAATAAGAATGCAACCAATGAATGCAGTCCTAACATAAACAAACAAAAGGGGAAAGAAGTTTCATGGCTGGTAGAAAGGGACCTTTTGTGGCTAAAGTAGGCCCCTAAAGTGCTGTTATGTAAACGCACATTATAATTTAATTTGGAGTAATAAAGTAGGGCAATACATAATAATTGTATGCCTCTAGTATTTTGGAAATCTGGGGGGTTTATAATTCATCTCCTAGCAGTACTGAATCAGAACCATATGCTCTGGGTGGTTTGATATCTATAGCTGGGTATTTCTGTGCTAGAATAAACATAATTAGATAAAGTAAGACTTTTTAGTTCTGCTATCCCTATTTTTCTTTAAAGCGCCATTAACCATAGATCACTTATTGCCATTTCTTAAATCCATCATCATTTTCCCCACTCATTCCTTGTTTTTATATTTTTCAGCTTTGAATACTCTTTCTATTACCTCACCAAGTGATTCTGACAAAATGGTACGTCTGTCAAAACACATTGTTAAGTGAAGTATACACTATGTTCATTTCTGTCCTTCCAGAGAGATCCTTTTAGTCTAAGCAACAGACAGAACGCTAACATTGTACTCTAACATTCTAACAGTGAAAAATATTATTTTCTAGACCATGTGGTACACATACATTAGTCTATTAATGTGCAAGTAGTGCAGCATATCAACAAATTAGATGTAATGATTATGTGACATGAAGAGGCCCATGCATACTGTTGCTCTGACTGGAATTTGGGTTAAAGTCTCATTTACCCTACTCTGGTATCATGACCTTGATTCGATTTTGGCTACAAAAGACTATGCATCTAGTCCCGCAATGACCTGTAATCAGTTTAAATGCATTCTGTAAGCAAAAACTTTTTTGCAAAATGAAAGAAAATATAATTATAATTGCCTTTTTACATGACTTCTGCCATGCTGCTTCAAGTGTCAGAATCAGGAGGAGTTAGCAAAAAAAAAAAAAGTTATGGTATGGAATCTGTTATCCGGGATCCCTTATCCAGAAAGTTCCAAATTACGGGAAGGCCATCTCCTATAGACTAACTTTTAATCAAATAATTCACATTTTTAAAAATGATTTCCTTTTTCTCTGTAATAATAAAAGAGTACATTGTAATTGATCCCAACTAATATATAATTTATTCTTATTGGAGACAAACAATCCTATTGGCTTTATTTAATGTTTACATATTTTTTTTTAGTAGACTTAAGGTATGGAGATCCAAATTACCAAAAGATCCCTTGAAAACCTTAGATCCCCAACAGGCCCCATACCTGTACAAAGGGGCTGGACAACTTAAGGTAGTATGATTGTAAAACTAAGTAACATTTAATTGTTTTTTTCATCATTATCAGCCACATTGCATTATTCTCACTCAGTGCATATACATTTGAGGACTTACATATGACATGATAGGCAAGACCAAAGATGGACCCGTAAACATAATGGGAAATCAAATTTATGAGAAATACAAATAATTATCTTAATAAAGAGTTGAGGTTTCATTTGTGCAGTCATTCATTTCAGTTCTGTTGCACACAAGTTTTAGCTTAAAGGGATGTCAATGGCTGTAAAGCGAAAAGATTGTAAACACAAAATAAAATTCCAGCCATGATTTTAACTGTCAACTATAAAAAAAAATATATAAAAATGATCATACCGTTTGTTATGAGTTTTTTCAAGTGAATCAAAGCAGCAAAATTATTATTGCATGCTTAGCTTTAAACCGCACTGTGATCAAGACAATAGCACACATAAGACTATAGTTTAGAAAGCCTTGCCTCCTTTTCTTATTATTGGCTCAGAATGCAAGAAGTTTTGGAAAATGGATTCACCATACTTCCTGAGATACATCTTGAAATTGCTTTGCTTCTTAAGTTTAGTGGAATGGTTGCTTATGGAAAAAATTGAAATGAAGACCAAAACATCTTCTTAGCCTTTCACAAGGAACATCAGTTAAACTGTGTGTATTCTGTTTGTTCTTTTATTTGGTTTATATGTTAAACTGCTTTGCCAGAGAGCTAATGCAGAAACTGTGCAATCCCTCATTAACCTAGTAAATAAACAAATGACCTGTGTGAAAGCAATAATTACTATATACTGTGATCCCCCTAATAAACAGTTTATCATTTTGTCGCAAGAACCACTGGTTCCCAATTCATTATTATTTAATATTGTACATGTACTTCACTGTAGTTAACTTTCTCCACCAATACACCACTACAAGAATCCCATACAGGCAGTTGCAACAGGCGAGTCCAATTTGAATAAGAACAATAAAGGTAATAGGTAACAGAGAGTAGACCATGTGCAAAAAAAAAAAAAATATATATATATATATATAGAGAAATTAGAGTTTAGTTAATATAGATATGTCTGGGTGCAGTCTTCCAAACAGGAACAAAGAAGGATATTGAAGAAGCCACTCACGCAGGACTTAAGTGCAAACAAAGTAGTTTATTCGGGTAAGTGAACTGACGTTTCGGCTCAAAGTTTGAGAAAGGCTGAGGGTCAGCCGAAACGTCAGTTTACTTACCCGAATAAACTACTTTGCTTGCACTTAAGTCCTGCGTGAGCGGCTTCTTCAATATCCTTCTATATATATATATATATATATATATATATATATATATAATTTTTAAACTTCCCCAGAGTAGCAAAAATTATTAGACCATTAAGAGTAACACCATAATAATTTATTAACATTTACTCCAATACAGTGACTAATAGAAATTAGTGAAAATTAGCTTTATACTATACAGTATATGAGTGTCCATTTTGTATATAATGAACTATATATCCCATGCATTTTATGAGCCAAATAATATAAAAATTATTCAATAACATCCATGGAGTTCTTGGGCATTCCTGGGGCAATTCTTGCAGGCCTCCAGTTTGATTATATACAGATAGAGTATATGCAGAGTGTATCCATATATTCCTTTATCTATATACATAGATAGTCCCTTATCTATAACATAGTAGAGGGAGGGCACTCTCCACAAAGTTGTTAAATGCCTGGGTGCTGCCATAGGAAATTGGAAAATGCAGGAAACAGAAGACTCAGCACTCACAGGACTTGATGAAAAAACAAAAGGATTCTTGAACGTGCAAAAAATTACATTTCGGTCACACGTTAGGACCTTTCTATTTTTCTTGAGAAAGGTCTTTATATGTGACCGAAATGTCGACTTTTCATCGAGACCTGTGAGTGCTGAGTCTTCTGTTTCTTGCATTTCCCTTATCTATATATATTTATATAGATTTGACTTTTGGAGGCTTTTTTTATGTAAATGCTTGAAAACGTACATATCAAAGGAGAAGGAAAGGTAAAAACTAAGTAAGCTTTATCAGAAAGGTCTATGTAAATACAGCCATAAGCACTCACAGAAACGCTGCACTGAGTCCTCCTTTTTGTAAACATGTTCTTAGGGTATCTGAATTCCTCTATCAGAAAAATTCTTAATTCCCAGGGCCAGAGTCTGCTCAGTTCTCTCCTCTCTCCCCTCTCTTGCTCCCCCCCCCCCTTAAGAATGCTAAAAACTTTCTCCCCCCTCCCTTAGGAATGTGGGATCTGAACTATCAAAGGCCAAGCTAAAATGGCAGCTGCAATCTTAAACAAACCGAGGGAGCTTCTAGGGTTTTTTACTATAAGTGAGAGTATGAATACATTTAGGTGGAAACATATTATATAAAATACCTTTTCATCTTCACCTTCACCTGCACCAGTTCATATACATAATAGGAAAAATTACACAATTAGAACATGAATCTAACCCCTTATAAATACAAATAAAGGAAATTTGAAAGAATGCAGCACAAAAAGTATAATATTAGTCCTTTGGTGGCATAACCAAAAGCCTTAACTTGAGCCTTTCTAGTTTATTACCTTTCCATTTGTTCTGCTCTTATTTCTTTCACAATGCTCACATTTTGTGGGCCCCATTTATAAGTTGGCAATGCAAAATTTAGCATTTCTGTGAAAGCAATCAAACAGTGGAGTATTATTGAGGTTGGACTCAATGCTGCTTTTTTAGGAGTTTAAGTTAATTCCGCCACTAATGTTATTTAATATATCATGCCTCATAGCCATGCCAGCCAACAGTGCTACATATAAATTCCAGGAACCCACAGTGCTGAGAGTTATTGCAATCCCTAATATGAAGAACATATTTAGTTATTGCTGTCAAATGTTTTCAGCTCTTACACTATCCACAAGGTACTGATGATATTGACTTAGCCCTTTTAATTCACATCCTCTTGGCAAATAGAATAATGCATATGTTAACTCAGCTTCACTGCCAATATTCAAAGCAGGAAACTCTTCGTTTACAATTTTAGAAATGCATATCACAAAACATGCACACATTTTACGTACAGAAAACTGGTAAAAAAATCACAGTGGTTTTGCTAAAGGTCAGAATTAAGCCCCTGTCATCTTTGGAAGTCATTTTTGGTTTCTTCCTACATAAGTCCTATTTTAACTGCTAGTGTTAGTGGCACCTTTGAAACCAATTACATCAGTCCCGTACTAATAGAATTCAAGGTTTCACTCTGTGTAAATCACTAAGTGCAGTTACAAGGGAAAAAGAACATTCCTATGTAAAAAAAAAAAAAAGTGTAGATTTAAAGATCCCTTTCTATTTGACACCTTAAATATCTACAAAAAAAAAATATTTTATTTACTCCTAAAAATGATGTTAACAATTAAATTGTATAGCTCTACGGAATGTTGGTTTATAAGTAATTAATTATTTTAGCTTTGTTTTAAAAAGATGCTTGTGAATTCTGCATCTCTTTAAATGTTCTTGGTTCTAGGTTTCTCTGTAGCAGAAATTTAGACATAATCAGTGGCCAACATAGACTGGGGCATGATATTTCCAGCAAAAAAACATAGAACAAAAATGGTTGTTATTTAAAGGAACAGTAACATCAAAAAATTAAAGTGTTTTAAAGTAATTAAAATATAATGTGCTGTTGCTCTGCAAAAAAATGGTATTTTTGCTACAGAAAAGATACTATATAAATAAGCTGCTGTGTAGCCATGGGGGCAGCCAGTCAAGCTGGAAAAAAGGAGAAAAGGCACAGGTTACATAGCAGATAACTAGTAGATAAGCCCCATATAATGGGGGTTTATCTGTTTTCTGTTATGTAACCTGTGCCTTTTCTCCTTTGAATGGCTGCCCCCATGGCTACACAGCAGCTTACTTATATAAACTATAGTAGTCTTTCTGAGGCAAACACACCAGCTGTAGCAATGCAGGGCAATAGTACATTAATATTGTAATTACTTTTATACACTTTCATTTTTTGGTGTTACTGTTCCTTTAACCTGATGTTACCATTACTGTTCAAAATCTATTCCCTTAAGGAAAAAACTAAGGAATACCCAATGTGTGTTAAACAAACATGCAAAGAAGTTAACAGGATTGAAAAGGAAAACATTTTTTAAGTAACTAATTGCTTCTTGTGCAATGTCTAATCCCTTAATATATTTTATGTATATGACAGATGTGGAGAATGTGGCTTTGTTAAGAGATGGAGATTTTTGGTTACAGTAGGCTCATATGCTCATGCTTAACTAACTTTATTTCTTATGTTTCCGCGTTCTGAGGTGTGTATGGCTTAGGTCAAACAAGTTGTTAGTGGCCGGCACAGGAGTGGATAAAAGCCACAATTGCGCTCTCCACACTAGCGATGTGCCCCCACACCCCTGGACCCCCTCCGACGCTCAAAGGAGCCCCCTCGGGCAGCCCACGGGCCAAACTTGTAGGTCTCTGCATTCACCTGCAGCACCCCATGAATATAATGCTGATAGCACCAAAAAGATTTGTTATTATATGATGATTACCCACTCCAAAACAAGAGTTAACACAACTGGATTCTTTATAGAGTTGGAGTGCCCCCTTCTAGTTAGACTCTAGTTAGAGTAGGAGGCACTGAATATTGCACAGTATTGATTGAGATTTTTAACTTAACTATTACACACTAAAAGATTTTATAGGAGATAACCTCCTATCTGTATCATATCTTTAATTTCTCTTCTCCCATATTCTATTTCTGAGCCTATACCCAGCAAGACCCAGTCTGAGAGTCTAACAAGAAGAGGGCATTCCAACTCTATAAAGAATCCATGAATACAATGCTACCTGCATTCAGCAGCACTGTAGTCATAGGCATCCCTCTACGTGTCCTTTAACTTACATAGTTATATTGTTGCATAGGGTTGAAAAAAGACCAGAGTCCATCAAACTTGTTCATCATTTAGCTTATTTCATTCAGTGTGAAGGGGAGAGAACAGCAAGATCTCTCTACATTGGCACTAAGGGAAACTATTTCCTAGTATTGTAGAAATGCAATAGTTAAGTCTATTTAGTGAATAAGTCTAACCAGAACAGTTATGCATTTAATATAGAATAACAAAAAGTTCCAGTGTGTACAATTTGTGCAGCATCATTGTTTTATATAGATATGTTACACAAAGCATTATTTCACATAGGCTAGCGTAACAGCCACTAAATGATTGTTGCAAGGTCTGTCCCTATTATCCCTACACATCTACAAGCATCCAGCATTAATAAACCAGCAAAAAATAAAAAGCTACATTCCTTTTTCTACAGTGGAGCTGTAACATCTGGTGCTATGGGCTGCCGTGGGTTTTTTTTTTATGTGTGTGTGAGAACCACTAGCCACTATTTAGTTACACTAACTAATATTCCCAACTTAGCCAAGTAGTGGGGCATGTTGGCTTACACCAGCCTATACCAGCATTCGTGCCACAGAGCCCTATATTGATGTATTGTCCCAAAGCCCCCACAGAGCCCTCTGAGGTTATCCATTCCAGCTGTTCTACACATACACCTGGTGCATAAACAAACTAAGATTCCTTTTTTCAGTTCTCAAGACAGTTGCTGAAAATAATAATTCATTGTCCCAAATGTCATACAATTGTATATTTTCTTTGGAAAATAAGTATCTCCCAACTGCGCTAAAATAAATCATAAATGTCTTTAAGAATATGACTATACAGGTCAGAGCGATGTCACCAACAATATGTAAACTTTGTGCTTCCCATAAAGCAATGTTCATATGATGCAATTTGCCTCCACTGAGCCAGCTGCATGAAAATTATTGCAGCTTGAGCTAAACATTGTCATCGATATGAACCTATACTCAAACTACAAGAGATGCTTAAAGCCACAGCAGTTTAAATATACCAATGCAAATACAGGTACAAATGCCTAGAAAATACTTTAGGTGGTTGGGTAGTAACCATGCATGCTCCATGCATATTTGGGTCTGTAGTTTCCAGTTTCTGTAGTTCTAAAAACACAGTACTTTGGACAAAACTAAGTGACATTGTTGAGACACTGGGTACTGGAGATGGCAGTGCTGCATTACAAATTTGAAAAATGTGTTGCCAGTATTGTTTTAGTGTTGCTTTATCATCAATAGGATTTATAGTTTTATAGAAATAAAGGGCCAGATTCCATTTAAAGAGAAAATCTTTCATGGTTTAAAAAGAATCACATCATCTATTGCATGAAAGCTCCATTGAGGTATATAGGAAAATGTGGAAAAGTTCTTCCTCTTGAATTACACTGTAAATGTGCCCCCCCCCCCCCCCCCATGGCTTAAGGAAAATTCCCCTTGACATCAGCAATTTACTAAAATATGAGTATGACAAGTTTTGGTGTATAAAGTTTAAACTGGTGCACATTTCACTAGGTTCAGGCTGACAAACTAACTTTGTGAAAAAATACATCTAGGGGCAGATTTATCAAAATTTACATTTTAAGTTTACATCTTAAATCATAAAAACTCACCTACGTTCTATTGATTCCAATGGGATTTTTAGAAGTATATTTATCAATGGGTGAAAGTTACAACTCGCCAATTGATAAATACACTTCTGAAAAACCCCTAGGAATGAATAGAACATGGGTGAACTTTTATGTATTAGGCTCTAAACTCACATTTTGATAAATGGATAAAATCCATTTGCTTGAAAGCTTCAGAGACAATTGCCACTATAGAAACTCAAAAGCTGAGTTTTATGTGTATATTTTGCCTACATTTTGACTGAGTTTTTGAAAAAAATTCTCAAGCATATTCACCTTCTTTGGCTTTTCTCTTTAAATGGCAAAAATACTCAATCTCGAATATTGATAAATCTGCCCCTCATGATTTCATAATCCTTTGTTATAAAATGAAAGAGACATCGGTATTCAAAGGTTGAAGCAAACTGAAGCTAAATAACAGATGCTGCATTGGTACTGCTCTCCCTCTCGAGGTATTCAGGATGATTGCAGGGCTCAGCTTGAGTGCAAACATATAGGGCCCTTTTGTATGATCAGTTGGAAACCTTATTGCTTTGTTCATGAATTATTTGAACAATTATTTTGGAATTGTTTGATTTCACTTTAACCCTGGAACATTTTTTCAGGGCAATTAAATAAATGATGCAACAATAATTGTCCATTTATTAAGAATACACTAAAACCACATAACTGGTATCTTTCTTCAGCTGTAATAATATTTATCAGACTTTAATATCTAAAAATTAAAGGAAATATTTTAATCAGTAAGCCATTTCTTTATCCTGAAATTTAAGTCTGTGCCTTACTTCATTCTTTTAAACATCATTTACTGTATATGAGTGCTCTCCAGTGAACAGGGTAATTATGTTTAAAGTACAGCAAATTGTGAGCTGTAACAAAAAGTGATGAATTATATCTGGGACAAAAAGCAACACCAGTGCCACATTTCTCCTTTAAAGCTAGACTTAGGGGCACATTCATGAAAACACAAGTTCAAATCCCGAATAGGATAAATACGGATTGAATACGATAATTTCTTAAGATCACAAATATCATGAATGTGCTTACGAAAAAAATTGTATTAGTCACGATAATATCGTATTGGCGATCCCAAAGTCACGAAAGTTTTGTACCGAATTATCATAAAATGCAGGAAAACCTTTCTGACTTTGATCCTTCTGTGCATGATTGTGGAAGCCAACCATAGGAATCAATGGCACTCTGCAGCTCCAACCTGGCCCAAGGAAAGTCACGATAACGAAGCTTGAATGAATCTGAAACTTTCGTACTCGGCGCGACAATACGTTTTTGTCGCACAAATTTTGTCGCAAAGTACAAAAATGTCGCAAAAAATACGAAAAAGTCGCGAAAATACGCTCAGAGCGTCTGAACGATGCTTATCTGCTGGCTCACCTACTAGCATCCAGACTATTGTGAAGACTGTTTTGTGATGGAATGCCTGGAACCTGATTACTTTTGGAATATCACTTGTCATATCCTTGTCATATGTCAAAGAGTAGCACAGAAGCTTACCCTTAATAAATGAATTATGCAATACAATACAATATTATTTAAATAGCGATTGTGATAACTGATACAGAAATGGAACCTGGGTAGGCATGCAGAGTAAACTTGAAATGCAGTCACAAAAGGAATGAACCTGAATAGTACTGGTAGGTTCTAGGAACTGCTACACACTAATGCATAGCAGAGTATAGTCACTAAAATAGCAAATAATTAATTAGTGAATATAGCATTATAGCTTGGGATCTATATGGAAGATAAACAAAGTAACTAAAAAAAGCTAGACTACAGGCTGCATTTATGAAGCGAGCTCCTAAATTCAAGGAACTGAACAAGGCATATTGCTGATTGTTTTAGTCTAGATGTATTAGTAGAAACAAGTAGCAATCATAGCTGACAAATGAGAACAGTTACCATAAATATATAAAACATAGCTCAGCATACTTGCACTTCATTCATCAGAACAGGCTGGACAGGCATATTGGTGCTGCTACAGGTTGTTAGGAGAACATATGTACACAGTACTTTTGTAAATGTATGTATGTATGTATGTATGTATGTATAACTTTATTTATAAAGCGCTACTTATGTACGAAGCACTGTACAGTAGAATACATTAATATAAACAGGGGTATTAAAATAGATAAAAACAAAGTATTACAATAAATACAAATAAATACAAGATACAGTTGCAATAAGTTAAGAGTCAAAGACACAAGAGGATGGAGGTCCCTGCCCCGTAGAGCTTACAATCTATATGGGAGGGTAACTTACAGACACAAATAGGCAAATATAAGTGCTGTAAGTCACAGTGGGTGACATTACAATATAAGTGCTAGTTCCCTGGTCAGGTGCTGGGTGAGTGCTGTGAACTCATTTTGCATCCACTTTAGTGATTTGTACTTATGCTTGTGAAGTAAAGAAGGCTTATAATACACTAGTATGCAAATACTAATGCCTGTACCTTATTAAGTATTATTTGTACCATATTATTTATGGCACACATGGCTCAGAACCTAAACAGAAATCAGTTTATATATACATTTCCATATATTTAGTAGTAGTATGAACAAAAGCATAACAATGTGCAATATATGTATGGAATTTCAGAAGGTTAAAGGAGTTAGTTAGTCACCTTAGCAGGCTAGGTCACTGGGTTCTAAAGGTCAATATATTTTCTTCTTAATCTCCATTTTTTAAGAAAGGTCAAACAGATAACCAGGGAGCTGATGTATTAGTTTTTCAGATCTAGAATGGGACAAAAAGAACACTCTATAATATATTAAAGATAGGGAATGACCTTTTGTCCTTGTTGCTAAAGGCTAGGTTCTGGGCTAGCATTGTCTAGGTGTGTCCAGGCAGAGGCCAAAAGACATTCCATTTATTATACGGAAAAATAACAGTTTGCTCACCTTTTTGGCATATCTGTTTCTCACCTCAGTTATGCCCTGTTAATGTCAAATACAAAAAAATATTCTGGAGAGGAGGAAAGGATGGCTGTATTCATAAAATACAGTATTACAAAAGAATACATTTATTCAAATAGGCTTCTCTAACTAAATACAGGCACCAACAGCAGCAGGTTGCACTGACATTTCTAACTACTAACTTGAATACTAACTAAATGCTAACAAATTCAATTAATTAATTAAAATATGCTGAGTTTGTAGCAGTGTTAATTGGAAGGAAGTTTCTACTGGTTCCATATTTAGGAAGCATATATCCATTCGACTGATGCAAACATATTTGTTTCTGGACATCCATTTGAAGGAGTTTATGGTCTCAGTACAACTGAGTGCTGCCATGTTTCCAATTTCCCACCATGGCACAAATATATGAGACCTTGGTATGACTGGAGCAATAATGGTTCCTGTTGTCTCTAAATGTGTACATCTACATTGGATGAGTTCACATAGTCATAGTCGGACCCCCATGAAATCACAAAATGGATATCACAAAAACAAACCTGGCATCACAAAACAAACCTGATATTTGCATAAAATAAAATAGCAAAACAAAACACAATATTTAGCTGCTAATTGTAATTGGTTTCACAATGTTTCGGACATGAGAACAACAACAATTAGCAGCTAAGCACTGTGTTTTGTGTTGCTCCTTTCACACTTTTGCCTTTGTGCATATACTGGGGTCTAATACAGTGAGACCTAGGGGCACATTTACTAACCCATGAATCCGAATTGGAAAAATTCCGATTGGAAAACGAACATTTTGCGACTTTTTCGTATTTTTTTTCGATTTTTTTTCTGCGCCTTTACAACTTTTCGGAAATTGTCGCGACTTTTTCGTTACCAATACGATTTGCGCGAAAAAACTCGAGTTTTTCGTAGCCATTGTGATGCGCTCGTATCTTGTCGCGACTTTTTCGTATTGAGCGCTCGTAAGCGGCGGGCAAAACTTTCAGACTTAGCATGATTTTGGAAGCCTCCCATAGGACTCAATGGCACCCTGCAGCTCCAACCTGGCCCAAGGAAAGTCACGATACCGAAGCTTGAATGAATCCGAATCTTTCGTACTCGGCGCGAAGGCTACGAAAAAGTTGCGACTTTTCGCGCAAGTAGTAATGCTACGAAAAAAATCGCCAGATTTTGCGCAACATTCGGAATGGCAACGAAAAAGTCGCGACAATTTTCCGAAAAATCGCCAAATACCGATCATTACGAAAAAAACACAATCGGACGCATTCGGCCCGTTCGTGAGTAAGTAAATGTGCCCCCTAGTGATGGTTGATAATTCGTCTATCATTTATGGCTGGTGTTAGAAATCTGTTTACTTAGATAAAATAGTTCACATTAACATCTTTTGTGGGCTTATGTCACGCACGGTATCCTAAAACCCAGAACAAAAGCCAAGGTCCCTGGTCTGAGCTCACTCTTCCGCCTATAACATCCACCTTTCGCTTCAGGAGGAGCCCTCTGCTACTCGGGTGCCGCCAGGACTTATGTGAGAGAATCAGGGCAAGTGCTCTGAGCAGGCTAGGGAACCTAAGCATTACTATGGAGGAGCAGGCAAAGTCACAATCAAGCGAAGGTCAAAAGCCGTACTGACGTACCGTGAGGTACAAAATCAGAATCCAAAAGCATGATCAAAATCAGGCAAAAGGGTTAGGACAGGCAGCAATCGTCAAAGTCAGGATCAGGCAAGGTCAAACACAGAGAAATGAGACAAAAACACATCCAGGAACTTTAGAGAAACAGAACCTACATTCTGCAAAGCGCCCGTTAAATATATGAATTTTTGCGCCATGTGACGTCATTGCACGCATGTGTCAAATATAAAGGGAGCGCCCCTGAGTTTGACATGGCGTCAGGGAAGATGGCAGGCGTCCCTGCCAGGAAGACAGGGGGGACTGTTATATGTATAAATAAAGCACCCAGCCCAGCTCCATTCCTTTACTTTCCCTTTGCACGTTTGCTGTTGAGAGGTGTGGCCATATGACATGCCACATAAAATCAGCTTTCACTCTGCTCTGTCACTCACACATTTCTGCGTCACTCACACATTTCTGGGTCACTGACGCAGACCAGGGAGCCAGAGATTCTGGAGGGTGGGGGATGGGAGGCTGACTTAATAATTAGCCATAACTTTGTAACGGTGCAAAATTTTTAAAAGCTATAAATTCAAGTCAAATTGTCTGTCTAGAATTTATATTTTCAATATTATAAAAACATTTTTCATGATAGTTCCCCTTTAATTATAAATGTAATGGCAACTAAAAGCAGCATTTGTTTACCCATTCTTGTTTCCTGGTTTGGATTCTTGAAACAATGTTCTGTTCTCCTCCAGGTCTGTTAATTAAATGTCTTCTGCTACCCCATTTCAGGAGTCTGATCTTGTGCAGAGAATATAAAGAACCAAACAGACAGAGTTTTAGCAATTACATTTACATATAACCTTAAAACCAATGAGCAATTGAGACTAATTTATATAAGAGTCATATTTTCTTTCATTATGTCAAAACGTTTTTGAGTGAAGGATCCCTTTAATAAAGGTAACAAGCCAAAGACTTACCCTTCTATTTTTGGCAGGCAGTGATCTGTCATCATTTGGATGCACTATTCAATCATGAATTTAAGTTGAAACTAGTTTTCCAGCATGACTTCATTTGCCAAAAAGAGTAGATTCTAAATGGAATATAATTTGAACAGACTTCACTTTATTTCCATTATTTACATTATAGTAGTCCTGCCTTGTCACTGGTCATGCAAATGCACGTCACCCATATTTTGTATAGATATCCTTACCCTTCCCTTCTGTTTCTTGGGGAAGAGGTTAGTCCTTACAAACAGGTTTTATATATATATGGAGAACATTCATGGAAAAAGATGGCATCTGACTTTTTGTTAGCAAACAGGCTTCTACGTGATCAACACGGAAAACATAAATGGAAAAGCTTTCCATTTTCCAGTGGTTACATAAATTCCAACGAGGACAAATAATAAATAAAAAAGAGTGAAGAAAATACTGACAAAAAATGTAATAACATAAAATATAAAAGTAATTACAGAAAAACTATGAGCAAAGACACACATGGTTATTAGTGATGTCGCGCGGAAAAAAATTGTGGCCCACGACTATTCCTTTGATGCCTGCAACTATTCTTTTGACGCCTGCGACTATTCTTGCGACAATTTTGGACTATTCTTTTGACGCCTGCGACTATTCTTCCGATGTATGTATGTATGTATGTGCGCCTATTCTTTTGATGGCTGCGACTATTCTTGCGACAATTTTGGACTATTCTTTTGATGCCTGAGACTATTCTGGAGACAATTTTGGCCACGCGACTATTCTTTTGACGCCTGCGACTATTCTTCCAATGTATGTATGTACAGTGGAGGAAATAATTATTTGACCCCTCACTGATTTTGTAAGTTTGTCCAATGACAAAGAAATGAAAAGTCTCAGAACAGTATCATTTCAATGGTAGGTTTATTTTAACAGTGGCAGATAGCACATCAAAAGGAAAATCGAAAAAATAACTTTAAATAAAAGATAGCAACAGATTTGCATTTCATTGAGTGAAATAAGTTTTTGAACCCCTACCAACCATTAAGAGTTCTGGCTCCCACAGAGTGGTTAGACACTTCTACTCAATTAGTCAACCTCATTAAGGACACCTGTCTTAACAAGTCACCTGTATAAAAGACACCTGTCCACAGAATCAATCAATCAAGCAGACTCCAAACTCTCCAACATGGGAAAGACCAAAGAGCTGTCCAAGGATGTCAGAGACAAAATTGTAGACCTGCACAAGGCTGGAATGGGCTACAAAACCATTAGCAAGAAGCTGGGAGAGAAGGTGACAACTGTTGGTGCGATTATTCGAAAATGGAAGGAGCACAAAATGACCATCAATCGACCTCGCTCTGGGGCTCCACGCAAGATCTCACCTCGTGGGGTGTCAATGATTCTGAGAAAGGTGAAAAAGCATCCTAGAACTACACGGGAGGAGTTAGTTAATGACCTCAAATTAGCAGGGACCACAGTCACCAAGAAAACCATTGGAAACACATTACACCGCAATGGATTAAAATCCTGCAGGGCTCGCTAGGTCCCCCTGCTCAAGAAGGCACATGTGCAGGCCCGTCTGAAGTTTGCCAATGAACACCTGAATGATTCTGTGAGTGACTGGGAGAAGGTGCTGTGGTCTGATGAGACCAAAATATAGCTCTTTGGCATTAACTCAACTCGCTGTGTTTGGAGGAAGAAAAATGCTGCCTATGACCCCCAAAACACCGTCCCCACCGTCAAGCATGGGGGTGGAAACATTTTGCTTTTGGGGTGTTTTTCTGCTAAGGGCACAGGACAACTTATTCGCATTAACGGGAAAATGGACGGAGCCATGTATCGTGAAATCCTGAATGACAACCTCCTTCCCTCTGCCAGGAAACTGAAAATGGGTCGTGGATGGGTGTTCCAGCACGACAATGACCCAAAACATACAGCAAAGGCAACAAAGGAGTGGCTCAAGAAGAAGCACATTAAGGTCATGGAGTGGCCTAGTCAGTCTCCGGACCTTAATCCAATAGAAAACCTATGGAGGGAGCTCAAGCTCAGAGTTGCACAGAGACAGCCTCGAAACCTTAGGGATTTAGAGATGATCTGCAAAGAGGAGTGGGACCAACATTCCTCCTAAAATGTGCGCAAACTTGGTCATCAATTACAAGAAACGTTTGACCTCTGTGCTTGCAAACAAGGGTTTTTCCACTAAGTATTAAGTCTTTTTTTGTTAGAGGGTTCAAAAACTGATTTCACTCAATGAAATGCAAATCAGTTGCTATCTTTTATTTAAAGTTATTTTTTCGATTTTCCATTTGATGTGCTATCTGCCACTGTTAAAATAAACCTACCATTGAAATGATACTGTTCTGAGACTTTTCATTTCTTTGTCATTGGACAAACTTACAAAATCAGTGAGGGGTCAAATAATTATTTCCTCCACTGTATGTATGTGCGCCTATTCTTTTGATGGCTGCGACTATTCTTGCGACAATTTTTGGACGTGCGGAAAATTTTTCCACATGGCAAAACACGTCAATTCCCTGTGAATCCATGGCTGGCGAAACATTTCACCCATCACTAGTGGTGATTAGTCAGCACTTTTTAAATAGTTGGGGCGACTAATCTACACAGTTAAAAAATGCATCTGATTAGTCCCAGCGACTTATACACTACCCTATGGCAGGAAAGTCATTTAGATTAGTCGCATCGGTGTGTGTCTTTGCCCTATGTGCAGTACAGCAAATTGCCAGTGGTCAGCTATGGGAACCCACCAAATGAATTCACCACATTGATAGGGTGGGATAAGTTAAAAACAGCACTTAATATTGATGAGGTGTGCCATAACGGTAGATTGTTAGTTCAAATATAAATGTAGACAACTTTTATTAAAACAAGGTTAAAGTTTATTAGTGCAACTTTTCTACATTTTCAGGAAAAAACCTTATTTTCCCTAAGGCTAATGTCACAACTATTTGTGGTTTCACACTAGAATTTTGCCATGTAGTCTGTTTTGTTGTGGGAAAAATGCAATCTGTTGTGTTGGAAAAAAATGAAAATGTCATTCTTATCTGCCACTTGCCTTCTACATCAACCAATGGGATCTGAGCTTTCACCAGCCCTCCCCTTGTCTAAAGAGCTTTGTGGGTGCCATGTTTGAAAGAGATTGGCAACATGGGAGCCTTTTTTTCTATGAATAACAGTTGTCGCATAGTATAAAGAAGCTTCTCTAACAAGGTAGGGCAATGTGTATGCTATTTGAGAGCTAAAACCATCTTAGTTGCAATGTAATTTCACATTGACTCCAATCCATTTTGGTGAAGTGTTGCAAACTTTTACACAAAGAGAAATGTTGCCAAAGGAAGGCCTGCCAATCTCTAGACAAAACGGCAATTTAGAAAATGACAATGCTGGCAGTTCATTCCAGAAAATGCTTATGTGTGCATTTTCTTGCCAAAATCCCCCTTGTGTGTAGTGATAGGCTGATCCCATCCGTGCCTGTTATTGCATAAATTGGGAAATATCAGGCAAGATCTCTGTTTTTATTGCCAGTATTTTTCCCCTTGCATGATACAATGTTCAGCTACTCCCATACGCTTCTAATCTATATTGAGACATATCTGAAGAAGGATTGGAAACAGTCAAAAGCTTGATTTATATGGCAAATTATTACACAGTTACATATAGGAAAAAAGATACAGGTATATCTTGTTCAGACATTTGCCTAAGAAAAACCTTTGTAAACAAAAAACCCTATCTGAAGCTTTCTCCATTTAGCCTCAGGAGAAAAGAAATCTTTATCTTGAATTTAGATAATAAGTCATAGCCAGGTGTTAATAACAAGCCAATGAGGCCTAGGTAAAAAAAAAAAGAATCCCTGAAGGCTAATCAAGACTGTTTAGTTGCTATGGGTAATAACAGTTGTAACTATTCACTTTTAGTAAATGAGACCTAAAATTCTTTGACATTTCCTCGCATATCCCAAAGGACCAAATGCCAAAGCTGCACTGAAAACCATCAGGCTCCGCATATGGGCAGCATTTTCTTTTAAACAGCTAGAATAATCAAATCATTACAATTAAAATATTGCACTAGAGACTTTCATTTTTTTTTAAACATAAGAACGTATCAGATGTTCTATTTTGTCCGCTCAAGTCATCAATTAACAAATAACTTCATGAAGTGTTTTATGGAATTGATTTAATTTGCTTTTGATCAAATGAGCTCTGTAGTTGATCCAAGATGCCTGCCAGACAAAAGAGCATGGGTCTCCTCTAAATCTGGCTTATTCTGTGTGTTATGGCTAAATGAGAAACACTGCGCATTACAGAGGCAGTGGGAGACTGACCGTATTAGTGAGACAATTTCACAGTATATCTGTTGTTTATTAGTCATATGAATTAAATACATCCAATTGTACAGCTGTCAAATAGACAAATATTATATTTAAAAATGTAAATATACTTATCTTTATTTAACCATGTTTATACAGATCCGTTCTTTAGGAGAAAAATAAAATAGAGAACAGATGCCTAACCCGTTATAGGGTGGAGCCTTTAAGAAAATATAATTAATGCAGGACTTTGGTTTCTGGAAATGTGAAATGACTATTTATTTCAAATGTCTAGCCTGAGTCCCATAAGAGCTGCAATTACTATTGAAAGAATTGGAAGGAATTTGTAGTAACATTCTCAATCCTGTTTTTTACAAAATATCCAAATAATCTCCTTTAAGAAGCACAGAATAGAAGCACAGAATACTCTGATGGATGTTTACAAGGGGCAGGTGATACAACTCAAGCAGGAGTTTTATTGTAACACCAACATGGTGAGAGGCAATCATGTCCCTCAGTTCAATTAGCGTAGCCCTAGCCTAGCAGTAGTTACTAGTAGTTACCAAATATCCAAATCACTCAGGCGCTTATGGTATTTATTGGCTGATGACCGATAAATGGCAAATTCAGTTCTGCTTATTTCAAGATAAATAACAAACAGTCAGGCCAGTTTGGCTAAAATTGGTCAACATAATCTGCCTATGTGCGGAAAGATATTTTTTGAGGGGTATTAAAGTATTTTCTTGAAGTAGTTATTGAATGTAAGGTCTTGAGTTTTCAAATGTAAAGCATGGAAGTGCTGCACGCGCCTTCTGGATCTGATCTATGCTAGTCAGAGATGTGGTTTTCCATGTTCAGTCATTCGTTTGTAATGTGTAGATCACTTTACAACAATAATATTTTAAAATGTACTTACTATGGATGCATTAACCATAGACTAATGACCCTAAAAGTCAACCATAAGTGGAGGAACATTTCCTACTCTGACACACTTCGACCGTGCATTGATCAATTTACAAAACTTCATCCTCATTTTTATTTATCATGTTAAGGTTGAATGAAAGTGAAATAGTTCATGATTTACTGGAAGTTTCATCAAAGTAGCATATTTCACTAATATATCATTATTTTACCATCATTTTTAATACAAGCATTGCCTTTTATGTCTTATTGTATCCAAAGCTGTAAAGCAAATATCTTTAACCCCTTCACTGCAAACAATCATGGCCACCGTAGATCTAGCAAACCATTTTATATTCATTTGAGTACAAAATGAATTTGAACTATATTTTGCTCAAATATTGTGACTTTCTCAGTGAGAAGTTTTATTACATATACTATACACAGTTTCTTTACATAAGGAGTACATGGTTTTTAAACAACAATTGCAGCTTCCTTCAGTATAGTTCAAGGTCTTTTTCTGCATTCATTTCAGTTAACTGCATTTTAAGGAGTCAGAAAATAAAGACCTTGTCTAGTAGGGCAAAATTACACCTGTTTATTTTCCAAGTTACATTTATTGCTTTATGGCTCTAAACACAACCTTATTTTACGGTTGTCTGTCTACCAAGCATTTAATCATCCATGTGACAAAACACCCTTAATCACGTCATGTGCCATAGTCCTTATTGCTTAGCTCAGTGTTGTCCAACTTCTGTGGTACCAAGGGCCGGAATTTTTCCAGCCTACATGGCGGAGGGCCGATAATGGAAACCAGTGTTGGCCACTCCCCTTTTTTAAACCACACACACTTGAAACCACACCTGTGTTATCACATGACTATACCAATATTAATGGTGGTAGTACAGCAAAAACCTGCCATACTCTGCCTTCCCTACCCTGCCTGTGTGTGCCATACTCTGCCTGCCCTTTGCTGCCTATGTGCCATACTCTCCCTGCCCTATGCTGCCTGTGTGTGCTATAATCTGCCTTCCCTACCCTGCCTGTGTGTGCCATATTCTGCCTTCACTATGCTGCCTGTGTGTGCCATACTCTGCCTGCCCCACTGTGCCTGTGTGCCATACTCTGCCTGCCCTATGCTGCCTGTGTGTTCCATACTCTGCCTGCCCTATGCTGCCTGTGTGTTCCATACGCTACCTGTCCTATGCTGCCTGTGTGTGCCATTATATGCCTGTCATACCATTCCTGTGTGTGCCATACTCTGCCTGCCCTATGCTGCCTGTGTGTGCCATACTCTGCCTGACCTATGCTGCCTGTGTGTGCCATACTCTGCCTGCCCTTAGCTGCCTGTGTGTGCCATACTCTGCCTGACCTATTCTGCCTGTGTGTGCCATACTCTGTCTGCCCTATGCTGCCTGTGTGTGCCATACTCTGACTGCCCTATGCTGCCTGTTTGTATGGCACACATAGGCAGCATAGGGTGTGCAGAGTATGGCACACACATGCAGCATAGGGCATGCAGAGTATAGCACACACAGGCAGCATACAGTGACACAATGCTGGCACTGCTCCCACAGTCTGCACAATAACTATATATGAAAAAACTTTTTAATTGCAGTACCACCTCAGTATATGTTCTTTTAATAGTGTGCACTGTTTATTTGTGGGTTTCTTCTGCTCCTACAAGTGTGAACAGGTGAACAATGTGGGGTTTACAGTCTAAACTGAGGTGTGAACAATGTAGAGAGGGATTAAATGTAGGGATTAAAAGGTTTACAGCCTGAATTTGAGGTGTGAACTATGCAGGGGGCCAATTAATCTCAGTACTGATACCATTTAAAGTTTACACAAAGCCATCAAAGCAGCCAGACAGGTGGGGGGCCACACAGAGGGGGATTGGCCCACAGGCCACCAGTTGGACAGCACTGGTTTAGCTCATTTAAGATCCTCATTAAAGGGAATTGTCTTACATGAAGCAGTGAATAGGGCTTATGCTGAACATACTTTTTGCCTATTGTTTTAATTATGAAAAATCAAGTATTTTGTTATTTCTTCAGCTAAACAGGACACAAAGGGCCACTGAAGCTGTCCCATGTTTGGTTACTGAACGTTAGATAATCAGATAACGAGAATACCCCTCTGCAGAAAGGCATGGGTCCTTTATAATGAGTTCAGTTTCTCTATCTTAGTAAGATGGTAAACATGAAAGCAAAACAATGCTTTATAATAAAAAAATAAAATGAATAGGCAAAGTATATTTTCATAAATTCAATGTATTTTTCTCATGTTGAAAAAAGTTGTATATATGTGTATGCTTTCCTGTACTTATGTGTTATGCTGCTTCTGTTCCACTAGAGCTTTCCATGCACTTATGCTTTAGTTCATGTTTGGAGTCTGTCTAGTAAACCGCAACACTAACACAGGCTCCTGTTCCAAAGGACCAATCAGGTGGGAACACAGACATAATATAATTATCTTACACCCCACACACCCTTTTAGTAAATGAATACGCAATGGTGGTATGCTTGTTGCAAATGGATATTCAATTTACTAGCAAATTTAGTACAACATTTCATCATACAGAAGAACATGACATATAATAGTCAGATAAATGCAATGTGCAATACAAACCACCCAGCAGTACAGATTAAATACAAGAAAGCGGATACCTTTGGACAAAGTAAGAATCGCCATAACATGTCGCCACAATCCTTTGTCAAGGGGAACACAAACATAAATCGGTTGTTTAAGGTTCTTAATAGCACTGCACCATAGTTAAGAGATTGCTGTGAGGAAGGGGTATGTCTTTAGCATAAAACAGTGGATCTCATCAACCCTGCCTACATTACCCTTCCCTAACAAAAACAGTTCATCTTGGTGGACCAGTGCATCTTAATCTCATTTCCAGATTTCTTTCTTAATACTCTTACATTTCATAATATGGCCCATTACTAACAAGTAACTGACACTGTGCCTAAGGAATGCAATAAGGCACCTTCTGACCAAGTGAATTCAACCAGAAGGCAAATAATTTTCCTGGCCTACTGAAACTAAACTGCCACTATGACAAATAATAAATGCTGTTAGTTCTCATAAGCAACACATTACTATTTAGAATAAACTTTATTTCTAGAGACACATCAACAGTCCTCTCCACTTCTAAATAAATATTTCTGCATCTTTGCCCTGACAATTTTATTGCTTTACCCCTGGCAAGTTTCTTGCTTGTATCCCCCTCTACTTTGTGGTTTCTATCTCACCTCTTGACACAGTTTTGCTGTGCTTACCTCATTCTCCTGTTGCGTCTCTTTGCCTTTTCCAAATCAGACAGCAAATGAACTCACTTCCCTCCTAGTCACATTTACATAAACACACATGAATCAAAACACATGGGTGCTGAGCTGCGGAAGTGTCTGCCAGTACAAACTTGATAAAGTGCAGTAGTTAAATGAATATAATAGCACCACAAGACAGCATGTTAAGAGTCCCTCTGATCACCAGCATATGCTTTTCAGTCAATAGATCACAAGGCACAATTACCATCAGTGCCTATATGGCCAAAGCAATCGGGGCAGGGACACAAGATCATCCTGCAATTCTATTTAAACATAGCGAGTCTGCCAATGTCAGGCACAGATGAAGCATCAGTAAGTTCAGAAGAAAGAGGGACTGAAGCTTCCCCTCACAATTCTGTGTGCTCCAAAATCCAAAATACCTAATCATTCTGCCAGGGATTGATCGGTAAGCTAAATTCCTGGCTAGGAATGACCACCCTGACTGAGACATAGTGTTTCACCCAAAAATACCTTTATCAACCTTCCCTTAAGTTATCTAAACAGTTGTAGAACAAAGGCAGTGACTTGCTTGACAGCAGCAGTTGTACCAAGAAAATATGTTTTTTTTTCCCTACCTAGTTATACAGTAGCTCCATAACAATGTGATGTTTCTTCACTGAAAAAATAAATAACTTTCACTATAGCATCATAAATGGCTGCACTCCTATTTCAATATAGGTATATTTTATGCAGAATAGTTACCCAGAATATTTCAGAAACACACATGCTGTTTACTATTGAATCCTATTTAAACAAAAGTTCTAACTTGGAACAATTTACTCTTTTTTGTAATAATAAAACAGAATCTTGTACTTAAGTCTAACTAAGCTAAATAAATCCATGTTGGTGGCAAAACAATCCTATTGGATTTATTTATGCATATATGCACCTTAACTGGTAACCCCAGGTCCCAATAATTTCAGATAATTAATGCAAAATATAGATGCAAAATACTATTACATTAACATGTGGACAAGGCAACTCAGAATTATTATGCAAACAAAAATTCCTTGACAGTCAATAGGCAACAGGAGTGCCCAGTATATAGTACTTCAGCTTCAGAACTACAATTTCCTCCCTCAGCTGATGAGACATGCTGAGTGCTGTAGGGCATCCTTCAGGAACAACCTGTGTGGGTAAAATGCTCAACAATTAATAACTATGCCTTTTATGCATACTTGGGCCTATTACATGACTCTGGACATAGTGTTTGACAGCACATATAAGCAATATAAACTCAGGCTAGGTGACTAACTCTTACAGTTAAGTGGTACCGCTTGATGTGTCCTTAAGAGGAAGGATAAACAATGCCATCTAGTGGTCACAATTCAAAATTCATTTGGAATGTTTTCAGACTTACATTGCGATGCGCTGATTGAGCCTGGTTACAATATTAATGATAAAATCTATTCAGTGGATTCTGTGGCCAGGGATGATGTTTCAAGTAATAATAAATTAACTTGCATAAAGGGATTTCTCTTACTTCCCTACAAACATTTAATCGTTAAATTCTTATCTGGTGAGGTTTTTCTGGTTTGCATGACTTTCGTATTAGGCTAATCATCAAACAGCAAAAACTAAGTATTACTCATAATGAAAGACACATCTATGGACCATCAATGTCAATAAGTTATCATAATGTAAAAAGTAAGTGGTGTAGCATTTTCTGAAACTAAGGTAAATTATTTAAAGGGACCTCGCAAGTTATAAATTTTATTGAGACTGTTAGGATTCAGACTCCCAGACCCCAAATGCCATTTGCTTGAGTAGTTGTTGTTAATCCCAAATCTGTATCATGTCCTGTTCAAAAGTACCATATCTGCCGAGAACTTTTTATAACAATGAAAAGCTGGGGTTACTTTTTGCGTTCATATTTTTGAATTATATTTCAAGCGACATACAGGTCCTTTGGTCAGAGACAAATGTCTTTCTTGTGGAACTGTCCTAATATGTTTTAGGTAAACACAACTCAGTGTGAGTTTGCCCTTAAGTTGTATAATAAAGATTTTCCATTAATTTAACACACACTAGTTCTCTTCTATAACAAACAAGAGGCAAACACACCTTAAGTCCTGCCTAATGGTTTAAAATTTAGTGGTGAGCACAAATTTCCCTTTTTTTTGCTATAGTTTATACAGTAGCAGTGGCCAGCTCCATGATGTAGCTTCCATTATTAGCTACATTCAAGTCCCAGTGGTGGCCAATAAAAGAGCAACCATTTGCACAATAATGGCCTACGACCTACAATAGGTCGTACATTATTTACTATAATACACAAGTTTCAATGAGTCATGTGACAGAAATGACATCACTAAGCACCTATTATAACAAATGACTTCCCTAAACTGCATTTATAAGGATATAATTTACAACATATTCATGGCTCTTGTGTATTATATATTAATATTGGGTGAGTGCAGAGAAAAATCTTGTTTCTGTTGGTATAAATTTTGTCTTCACAGCCCTTATTGCACCCCTACCTAATGGTTTAAAATTTGGTGGTAAGCACAACTTTCCCTTGTTTGCTATAGTTTATACAAGAGCAGTGGCCAGCTCCATGTTGTAGCTCCCACCTTCCCAGCTACAGTCAGGTGATCCCTGCGGTGACAAAAAAAAAAAAAGCAAGTATTTGGGAGTTTTAACCTTTAAAGCAAGAAAGTTGCAGGTAAAACTCTATATGTATATGTAGATGTATAATGTATATGTTTAATAAAGCAGTAGCATTCTTAATATTACTTATATTGTAATGTCACCCACTGTCAACTACAGCACTTATATTTGCCTATTTGTGTCTGTAAGTTACCCTCCCATATAGATTGTAAGCTCTACGGGGCAGGGACCTCCATCCTCTTTTGTCCTTTGACTCTTAACTTATTGCAGCTGTATCTTGTATTTATTTGTGCTTATTGTAATACTTTGTATTTATCTATTTTAATACCCCTGTTTGTATTAATGTATTCTACTGTACAGTGCTGCGTACATAAGTAGTGCTTTATAAATAAAGTTATACATACATACATACATACATACATACATAAAATTGAGTGTTGGACTGGCCAGACCGGGGATGAATTTGACGTAGTTGGCCAGATTAAATACAGTATATTGCAATATAGGTACAAACAATCCCATGTTTGCTTAAAGGGGAGGGCATATCTTGGTAGCTTAATGCACAGAATTTCTTTATGTTTTATATATATTGATAATGGGTGAGTGCAGATGACCTCTTGTTTCTTTGTGGTCACAGTCTCATTGCATCTGCTCCTAAATTTAGTGAAGAGCACACCTTCCCCTAGTTTGCTATAATTAGTACATATAAAAGCTAAAAGTGCACAGTATCAAGCTCTTGTTCCCTGTTATGCATCTAAAGTTGTTAAAATCAATTTAAAGGAATAGACTTATGGCTCCTTTAATAAGAGTGGTTTGATCTCCAGACTTCAAACCTGGTATTGTTAAAAGTCAACCAAAAAAAGTTTATTTGTCTAATAAAAGAATACTAAGCAACTTTCCATAATAAATGTATTAAAAATTGTAGGGGGGGGAATGTAATAAATGAAAATGGAAAAATATTCGTAATGCGAAAATGAAAGCCTCCGTGCAAATAAATTTGCATTACTTTAATATAGCTTTTGTGAACACAGAAACTGTTTAGCCGTCACTTCCGACAGTGAAAGAAAGTTTGCAGATTTTATAGTTTGTGGCAGTATTGAGTGTCTGTCCTAAAAATTCTTTATGAAAAAATTGTTATGTGTGCTTCAAAAGATTACGCCACCTTCAAGCATGTCCTAAAAAGTTTTCCATTTATGACTTATATTACATTCCCCCATTAGTGCTTTAAAATTATTTTTAAATGTAATTGCAGTTAAAAGCAGCATTTGCTTAACTCCTGGTTATGGCCTGGTTATTGCAAAGCTCAGTCTCCTCCGGTCTGTCATCTGCTCCCTTGTGTTACATTGTTTCAAAAGTCAGAGCCGCCAGGGCAGGGAATAGAAAAGGACAGACACACACTGCCTTTAATATCAATAATATAAACAAATAATTTAAAAACCATTACAAATTCATAATTAATTCATTTTGCAGTGTTGCTTAGAATAATGTTTTTTTATTAGTCAGATATTTTCTTTTAACTGCACTGATGCAATTTAGCACCTATGTTATTACCCAATGTGCTGAACTGTATTGTGTGAGACTTGTAGGACACAAAGTAAAAAAAAAAAAAAATATGACAGATTGAGTCATTTTTTTGCATCAAGCCTTGCAGGGCATAAATGACCTCTAGGGTGTCCTACCAGAGAATCTAGCTGTATTAAGAATAAGAAATAACCCCCAAAAGTGTTGAATAGTAAACACTCACCAGTAGAGAAGTTGGGTTTGGGTGCACAGCCCCAAACCTACAGCAAAGGGGAGTGGAGAAAACCAAATATATAGCAAAATTCCAACATTGCAGGTTATAACAGTAAAAACAAAGTATCTTTATTAGATATCATTTTAGATTAGCCTGTTCTCTGATATATATTTGTCCTACTAGAGGAGTCTGTAATGTAGCTAATGTTTAAAAATGGAAAAAGTATTAGAGTTATACTCATGTATAGCTCCCAATGGAATCCTAACAGATATGAAACTACAATAAATATTTCAAAAGCATGTCTTCTGTTCTGTGTTTTTGCAGGCAGTAACTTTCAGTTGTGCCACACTATGCTACAATATGCTTACCATTCCTCCCCGTATCACGGGGACATGCCCCGTTTCAAGACCTCCTGCCCATTGGACCATCACCGGCAGCTGAAATAAAGTTTAAAAGTCCCGTGTATTGACAGGCAACACCCAGTCCAGAAACAAACTGAGCAAAGCAAATGCCTGTCAAGTAATTTGCTTTATCATTGGCTACAAGTGTGAACCAAATGTCGCCAATCACTGCCTCAGAAAACCATCCCCCTAGCAACCATTGGTATCGCAGGACACAGAGGAAGAACAAGAGATCTGCCGTCAGCCCCGCCCCTTCGCCCTCCGATATCCTTCCCTGTGCCTGCACCGCTTCCTCCCGAACCTGCTCTCCTGCCTACTGTGATGCGGTGCTCTCTCCTGCTTCTGGTTAGGTAACGGGTTAAGGCAGCGATCTGCACTACAGCTCTGGTATTCTCTCTGGTAGCCCGACAGCATTGTGATGGCTCTTCCTGCTTGCTCCTTCAGTTTTAAACTGAAGCGAAAGGTGCGAAAGTTTAAACCAGAACATTAGTGCCTGGCGGAGCGGAGGAGATGACCAGGAACATGCAGGGAGACCAGTGAAGAAATGTAGTGAGGAGCAGAGGAGTGAAGGGCTTTGAATGTTTGCAGAAGGATTTTGTAAGCTTTCCTTTGCTTAACAGGCAGCCATGCAAGGGAGCTTAAGTGCGGCTGAACAGGTCCCCTCTTTGGAGAGAGCAGGAGGATCCTACATAAGGCTGACTCAGTGGAGTGCGCAGGCCAAAACTAGACTGCATAGGGTCCAGCAGATTATGGGTGCAGAGGAAGTTAGTGACACGAGAAAAGACAAGACGTTCCAGGAGTTTAGAGGCATGGGGCAGGAGAGAGACGGGACGGTAGTTAGAAAGGCAGGATGGGTCCAGTGTAGCCTTTGTAAGAATGGGTTTGACACAGGCTTGTTTGAATAGAGAGGGAAAAGTACCAGAAGCCAGAGAGGAATTTAATAACTGGGTAAGAGCTGGAGTAAGGGCAGGGGCACACTGTTTTAGTAGGGATGAGGGCATAGGATCCAGTGAGCAGGTAGTAGGCGGAGAGGAACAGAGAAGCTGAGAAACTTCAGACTCTGTTACGAGATCAAAGGAGCTGAATACGGAAAGAGGAGATTCTCGAAGGCTGAGATTACTGGTATGTGAAGGTTGGGAAAATTGTTTGCGAATAGACATTGCTTTTAAAGAAGTCAGCAAAGTCCTGGGGCATGTGTTCAGATATGATTCATTAGGTGAAGGATGAAGTAGCGAGTTAAATATGGAAAATAATCACCATGGGTTTGATTTATTATTATTTCTAAGTGTGTTATAGTATACTTGCTTGGCCTGGGATAGGGCAGTATTGAGGCACACCATAAGAAATTTATAGTGGAGGAAATCCGCTTTTGCGCGAGATTTCCTCCAAATGCGTTCAGCAGATCGTGCACAGGAGCGCAGAAATCGCGTCTGAGGGTTAAGCCAGGGGTGGGGATTGTGTGCATGACTGCGTTGCGGCTGCAGGGGGGCATGGGTGTTAATTGCAGATGATAAAATAGAGTTGTAGGTATTTACCAGTAACTCAGGATCAGAGGAAGCACAGAAGGAAAGGAAAGGTTAGAACTAAGAGAGTTAGAGAGAGCAGTTATAGCCACCCTTTGAGTGTTGCAAATCAGGGTTTTAGGCTGAGCGTTAGTAGAAGGTGAAGGAGACGCATGCGAGATAGAAAAAGAGATAAGATGATGATCTGAAAGAGGGAAAGGCTCACTGTTAAATGCAGATAGATCTAGATTTTTGGAAAAGACCAGATCTAGGAAGACCATCCTTGTGGGTATCTGTATTAGTCCACTGCCGGAGATCAAAGGAGGTGGTTAGATGGAGAAATCGAGAGGGCCAGGGCTGAGAGGGGTCATCTATGTGGCAATTAAAATCTCCCAAAATAATTGCAGGGGTGTCAGAACATAGAAAAAAAGAGAGCCAGGATTCAAAATCAGAAAGGAATGTAGCCAAGGATTTTGTAAAAGGAGGTCTGTAAACGACTGCCACCCACACAAAAAGAGGGTGGAACAGCTGAACCGCATGCACCTCAAAAGAAGGAAACTTGAAGAAGGAGGTATAAGGATTAGTTTAAAACGGCAATGAGGGGAGAGCAGAACCCCTCCCCCAAAGCCAGTAATGCGGGGAGTATGGGAGAAGGAAAGGCTGCAATAAAAGAGAGCTGCCTCAATAGCATTATCATTCTGAGAGAGCCAGGTCTCTGTTATGGCAAAAAGGTGAAAGGACTTAGAGCAAAACAGATGAAACATGAATAAAAGCGGCTTTGTTAGTTACAGAGCGGGTATTAAGAAGAGCACAAGAGAATGGGAGATAAGAAGAGGAGAGAGCGGGAATTTGGTTATACAGGTTAGTGGTTTGTGAGGGTTTTACCAGATGTAAAGCATTGTGTGGGCTAAAGCAGATATGTATACGGCGGGGACCAGGATTTGGAGAGATATCGCCTGCGGCAAGTAGTAGCAGTAAGGAGAGGGAGAGGAGGTGGGAGAATGATTTGAATTTTTTAATATTTTGTGAGGTATTAATTGGAGGTGTTAGATTTTTTAAAAAGTTATATAAATTATAAGAGCAGTAGTGTGTTGAATGGAGCAGAAAGGAAGATATTACTATGGAGTGGGGATAGTCAGCGGGAGGGCTAAAGAAAGACGTTACCTTTGGAAGCACAAACATAAAAGATAAAACTAACAAGAGCAATGACATTATGCAGTTATATACAGTAAGCTGGGTCCCAAATCACATGGACAGAAGCTGGCCGGTCTTTTGCTGTTGCTCCTCTTGTCTTACTCCTTGTTAAACTCTGTTTTCAGTTCACTTGGGAAGGATTCACTTTGGAATTATTCACTCTTGCGCTGCTACCGTTGCACTGCTTTCCCAAATGACGTTCTTATTCTGGGGGTATTATACATGAAATAGCCACTGTTTTATTCTGCTATGAGTTTTGGGGGGTATTATACATGAAATAGCCACTGTTTTATTCTGCTATGAGTTTTGGGGGGTATTATACATGAAATAGGCACTGTTTTATTCTGCTGTGAGTTCTGGGGGGTATTATACATGGAAATGCTGCCGTGCCATGCCACCATCTGGGGAGTGGTTTATTGGAGGTGTGGCTTCCAAGTGGAAATGGCCTAAAAATTTGCCCCCTGTCCCCAGATTTCATTCTGAAAATCTGGTCACCTTATGCTACAATAACTTAGGTAATCCGTCTTAATGTCTAATAATAGGCATTACCAGGGACCTATAAAGAGGCAAAATTATATTTTCATCCCTTGAGTCAATGCCCTTTTTTATGCAGACAGTACTTTTTTTGCTTTAGTAGCCACAGAATGACACTGCCTGGAATTAGATTATTCTAATAAGATTGTTATCTACAAAAATCCCCAGATCCTTCTCAATCCCTCCAACACACTACCATTTAGTGTATAACTTGCATTTAAATTATTTCTATCAAACTTTGCACTTTTCAATACTGAACGTCATTTTCAATTTTGTGGCCCAGTTTTCTAATTTTATCAAATTGGTCTTCAAAGTGGCAGCATCCTGCACTTATAGTTTTGCACAATTTAGTATTATAAGCAAAAATAGAAACAGTACTCTCTATGCCCACCTCCAGGTCATTAATAAACAAGTTTAAAAGTAAAGGACCAAGGACTGACCCATAGGCGGAGGGTGACTTTTTTGTTTGGGGAGGCTAAAAATGGGCCTGACCTATAGCTAATGTGAGACTTAGTGGATTCGCTGCTGGTGTAAAAAATGAACCTCCCAACTACCTTGCGGTTCCCACTGACTTCCAAGGATTCTGTGCAAAAGTATGGGTGGAAGGGCTTTTTTTTACCCTAAAATGCTTAGGATGGAAAAGTATTCATACGTGCACTTCTGTGAGGGGATCTGCAAACATTTGTGTTTGTACTCAGTTAGCTTAAAGGGGTAGTTCAACTTTAAATTCATTTTTAATATAATGTAGACTGTAGGGATATTATAGATGTCAGGTCAGGCAAAAAAAACTATTTAATTTCAGCTAGTGATTCAGCCTTTAGGACTGTATAGTACCTGTGGGAGTGGGATGAAATCTGCAGCAAAAGGTTGATTCTCAGGTAAAGTTAACAATCTGCAGATAATTCTTTTCAGTCTTCATTTCTGCACTGCTTTCAGTTTGTAATATCTCCTGAGCCCTGTCTGCATCTGTGCTTTTAATGGTCAATGTTACTGTCTGTCAAGAAAGCTGTGCTCTGATTGGAGAATCCACAAGAAGAAAGATCTAATCAGAGCACAGCAGAACCGGAGCTTGCAGGAACAGAAGATTTCCAGAACAGTGCAGAAATGGAATGAAATTTTTTTTTGTTTTGTGTTTTTTAATGTGCCAAGCAGGTTTGGGGAGGCTTAGCCTCCCCTAGCCTTATTGAAAATCCGCCTATGACTGCCATTCCAGTATCAAGGTTCCTGCTCACTTCCTCATAAAAAGGCAATTAAATTAGCCTGGCAAGTTAGTGATAAAACTATGCTGGCACAAACATATAGTTTTGTGATTACTAATGTATTCAATTACCCTATCCCTTATTACCCCTTCAAAAGCTTTCCTACCACTGATGTCAGACTAACAGGCCTATAGTTTTCAGGCTGAGAACAGGATCCCTTTTTGAATAACGGCATCACATTAGCAATTAGCCAGTCTCTCTGCACCATGCCAGAGTTCCTGAAAAATTGAGTCAAGAGGTTTAGCAATCACAGAGCTAAGCTCGTTTAATACCCTGGAATGAATCCCATTCAGTCCTGGACCTTTGTTTACCTTTACATGTTCAAGTATCTTTTAAATTTCCTCCTGAGTGACT
The DNA here is from genome assembly GCF_000004195.4 of Xenopus tropicalis. NCBI lineage: Eukaryota > Metazoa > Chordata > Amphibia > Anura > Pipidae > Xenopus > Xenopus tropicalis. The sequence goes on along the minus strand of NC_030678.2, from coordinate 105,258,145 downwards.
CATGCATCAGTAGTTACATTACTAGAATTGGGTCTATTAAAAGGGAAGCCTTGATTAGCTGGTTTCGCAGTTGTGTAGACAGCTGAAAAATAGCAGTTCAGAATTTCTGCTTTTTCCCTGTTCTCATCAACCATCTGACCCCCCTGTTATAATAAGGTTCCCACCCCTTCTTGCTTCATTTTTTTACTATTTACATTTTAAAAAATAATTTTGTATTTATTTTACTCCTTGCTGCAATACCCGTTTCAACTCTATTCTAGCTTGCCTTTTTTCAGGGGTGTATCTAGCTGCCCTAGGCACCTTGGACCTAAACGCAAGCATCAACGTTATATGAGTGATGTCACAGGCACTGATGTTGCATAAGTGATGTCATGCACAGGTTACAAGGGAAATATACTGACCTGTATACTTGTTAAGCAACATTTTAAAGATATTACATCGTCCTTCTGAAATCGAGTGTTTTATTTACTCCCTTATAGAGCTGTCTCTGCAACATAATCTCAAAGGAGATCATGGTATGATTACTTTTCCCAAGATGCTCATTCACACAAATGTTAAAGATGAGTTTAGCATTATTACTTATTACCTGGTCCAAAAGAGAATCATTCCTAGTAGGTTCTTGAACTGCCTGAAAGTTGTCATTTAGCATATTTACAAACCTACTAGCTTTTTCTGACTTGGCCAACCCATTACTCCAGTCAATGTCCAGATAATTAAAGTCCCCCTGTATCCATTTTAGCAATTAACACTAGGGCATATGTAAATGAGTCCTCTAGAGCTGAGGGTTTAGTTATATTATTTTATTTTTACTCATTATTTAAATATATCCCTGACATATTGTGCAGCTCTTTACAGTGATTAGAAATAATTCCCTGTCTCACTGCATCTTACAATCTTAAGTCCCTATCACTATTTTTTACTTGGCAACACTTTTTATATTTTTGTATTTTGTATTGTTACATTTTTGCGAGCAATGCATTACTTGCAGGCACTATATAAACAAATTTACACACACTATAATCAGGAATCAATTAACCTTCTGTTTTTGATGTTTTGAAGATAGAGGACCTGGAGGAAAGCCATAGAGACACAGAAAGAATACTCAAACTCATTGCAGATAGCACCTTGTCTGGAATCAGACCTAGGACCCCAGAGCTGCAAGTTAGCAGTGCTACCCGCTGCCTTACATGGCCTCACTATTTGAAGCAAACAAAGATGAGATAAAATGGCAAGCCTGGGAGTTGCAGAACATAAAAAGTAAATTATTGCAAAAACCACAAAAAATGTTTAAAAAAATTGAAGCCCAGCAGAACATTGTCTTACATTACCCTTGTAAATATTAAACTAAAACTTGCATCTAAGGTAAATGGGTCTTGCAGTACACCTTGCATATAATTCCCAAAGGTTTATTAGCATAAAGAAGAACACAATGGGTTATGTATAAACCTAAAAAGCAATGTTCATATAATCCCGTGACAAAAGCTTAGTGACAAAAGCAATTATGTACTCAAAGATTTGTCTAAGGTTCAGTTATGGGTCATCTGTCCAGATATCTGCCTCTAGGTTTTAATACTCTTAGAGCACTTCTCTGCTCCCAGTGCTTCCACTAATCTATGGTTAGGGCTTTATGTAATCACCTTTACTAGAACCTGGCCAAACCTTTTTATCTTTTGTTACAGTTGTAACTCCAAGGCCTGCTTGTACCTGTATCTTGACAATTCTAATTCTGTGAGGCCTTAGTGAAAAAAAAAAATCTAATCACCACTGAATTTTTAAGGCAATACCAACAGTAGCATTTTCTTTTTTGTTGCTCAGCAGAATTGCAATATTCATCATTTCATTGGATAAGTCCCACTTCTTAGATGTTCCAATAGTGCAGGGAAAGGAGCTGAGAGTAAGGGTATAATGTATATAGCACTTTTCCCCCTGGGACTCAAAGGGGAGAATTCAGAAAAGTGGTGATATTGAGACAAATAAAAGTGGGGATAGATTTGTCACATTTTCTTCCTCATTCAAAAACCTCTATCTCCACCTTTGTGAATATGTCTTATAAACAGTTTTCAGATGTTGTCTTCTTTTAGATGTCATTTTACCAACATTTTTTTTTTTTTTTTAGAAATTTTTCTCTTAATAAATAGCTCTTATTAAGTCTGTCAGTGTGCCATCAAACCCAGTCTCACATTCACATGAGCCTTGGAATAATGATATTACCAGCAGGAATTTGGATTTGATTTGCCAGTCATCTCACTTTATGGGGCATTTCCTGAAGGGGAAATTTTAGTTTGCATAGGAAAACTATACATCATTTTTTTCAGGACAAGCTGGGCTTTCTAATGGTTTATAAATTATTGTGTAATTCCATCTCTGTAACAAGATATAATCTGTTGATCTGCATGTTTCATAAATGTGCCCATAACAAATATGTATAGTTTTACAGAGATTTCTAACCTGTATGAGTAAAAATAAATAAGTTTACCACCACAATTTCACAGCACTGCCACAGAAATCAAGATTCCAAGGCCAAAAATCCTCTAAAAGTAGGTTCACCCCAGGAAACCATATATTTTTGGTTCATATGCAGAATCCAAAATGGGTAAATATGGCTTTACATTCCAAACTACCAAACAACAAAGCTTTCCTTCATTTGGGGTCTCAATTTCAACTAGAAACATGCACATAGTGTCAGAGTGGTGTATTTGGGGCTCATGGGAGGAAGTGAATTAAGGGCCCACCCCCTGCATTACTCTGCCACCACACTACATCTCTACCACCCACTGATTATTGGTCAACAGCAATCTGGCTCACCCACCAATGTGCCCAGTGAAAAGGGATCCAACAGGACCAGAGCTCCCCAGGTTTTTTTTACCAGTGCCCTGCTGGGCTTGATACACAGCACCCCAATATCCCAGTGTGGCTTCCAGTGTGCATATGCTGCTTGCTGATCACCAAGATGGCTGCTGGGAACAGAAGTGACACCACTAAAGGTGGTGGTCAATTCTTTAAAGCAGCTCTGTAGTTCTGGACATGCTTTGGGGGCACAGATAAGTTGGGGAAAGTGTCAGGGAAGTGATTAAGGTGATTAAACTGCTGCAAAAACTTAGAATTTGTCTGGGAGGCAACATTTCCTTTAAATAAAGATTTATACAATATGTTCACTCAAAACACTATTATTGCCTAATTTATTAAAATAAAACTAGCACAATAATGCAAATGTGAGGTAAAACTATATACAAGATTGTATAAATTACACTTTTTTGTTTTTGTCACCTGAGAATAGGCTGTTAATCCCCATTAATATATTAATGCCCCCCAACAAGACTGGGTGAAACAAAATAAAACAGAACAGCTTAGAATTGATCTGACAGAGTTACATTGAACTCCACTTTGAAAATGTTGGGAAAGATGTCATTTAATTGTCTTTTTATAGACAAATTCACAAAAGTTTACCAAAAACTGAAAAGGAGTGGTTGAGTCAGAATTTAGGTGGATTTCTGTTTGTGAATATGTAGATAGTGTTTTATTCCAAAAAAGAGATATTTCCACTTTTGTGAATTTCCCCCAAGAAAAGCAGCCATTACAAGCACACTAAGTATGCTGGGATACCAGGAGATTAGGTGACTAGTCCAGGGTCACAAGGCGTAGGACTTACACCTAAGATTATTAAGCAAAATTAGAATTCAGGAATCAACAACTTAATTTTGGCAGTAAATATATGTTATTATGTAAGATGTAACTACATGGGGCTCTTACACCAGCTTTGCATCTAACTAGGTATTCCTGGGATAGGGGAAAAATTGATCCTCTCTTTATCTTCAGTGCTGCCTGCACCTGCCAAAGTGGCATACAGAAGTGGCAGCACATGGATGGGACTTGGGCATCCCCTGGCACACCACTTCTTTAGATGTCATTTAGGAGTCATGGGAAAAACATGCCAGGGGACAGGGGACACAAAAAGCTCCAGAACCCCAAGGACACAGGATAGATATAGGGCTCCCTTGCATCTGCTAGCACTGAACTTTGATATATCAACTGGCTCTGAATATGGTGCAAGTGCTTAGTGAAAGAGTCTCGAAGGTGCAATTTTGCAAACCTTGTCTCCAGGTGCCATTTTAATAGGCAAAAAAACATAAAGCTTCAACTTTTAGTTAAGAAAACTTGCTAAATTTTAGATATTCCTTTCTCTGGATCCAGGACAGAGGGTGGGTAAGCTTCTGAGGAGCTATCTTTTTTATACAGACTAAGGCAACATATAGGGGCTGATTTACTTACCCACGAACGGGTCGAATGGAGTCCGATTGCGTTTTTTTCGTAATGATCGGTATTTTGCGATTTTTTCGTATGTTTTGCGATTTTTTCGGATTCTTTACGAATTTTTCGTTACCAATATGATTTTTGCTTAAAAACGCGAGTTTTCGTATCCATTACGAAAGTTGCGTAAAAAGTTGCGCATTTTTCGTAGTGTTAAAACTTACGCGAAAAATGCGCAACTTTTCGCGTAAGCTTTAACGCTACGAAAAATGCGCAACTTTTTACGCAACTTTCGTAATGGATACGAAAAACTCGCGTTTTTACGCAAAAATCGTATTGGTAACGAAAAATTCGTAAAGAATCCGAAAAAATCGCAAAACATACGAAAAAGTCGCAAAATGTTCGTTTTCAAGTCGGAACTTTTCCAATTCGGGTCGGATTCGTGGGTTAGTAAATCAGCCCCATAGTATCTTGTCTTTTGATGTGTATATGTTGGCACTTTTTCTCGAAAAAAATACCAACCTTCCTATCTCTGTTATCTTTCTTGTGGCCTGTAAAATACTGGCCATTATGTTCATACTATTCATTAGGTATGTTCTGTGGTTTATTGGCATTCAGGTGTGATTTCATTATGGATATCAATACATTGCATGTGTGGTGAGATCTATATGGAAGAAGACAAATAATACAATTCTCTAAACAAATCCAAAGAAAAGAGAGATTTGAGATTATTTATTTCAAAATGTGCAAACTCTATACAGATGTACGTTAGGATAACATTGACAATATAACTAAATACTATATATTTTATGGCTAAGTGTAAATGTCAGCTTTCATTTCTCCTCAATAAGACTTATGTCTATAACAGAAAAATATATTGGCACAAACTTTCCATTTAAGAACATACAGAAAGTAAGAAAGTACAAAATGAAAAAAGTTTAGCTTCTGGTGCCAGAGGGTGTTCTAGTCCCTTTCAGTAAAGGATCTAAACAATAACAGCTGCAATATCCATACTACATATAAGAAAACGTGTAACAGATATCCTAAAAACCTACTAAAAAAAGGAAGTATAGAGTGAATGACATATTCTGACTGCTGTTTATATCATTATTATTTACAGGTAGTTTATTAAGACATGGTTCTTGCTTTCTGCGCATACTGATATATAGGGATAATTCACAGACAGTATTACTACTAGTTCCCTTGCACTGAAGAAGGGACATACTTAAATCTATCTATTAGAATTATCCACACAAACAAAAAATGCTCATGTTCACCAAGCCACGTGTCCCATTTACATGTCCAGTTAATCACATTTGGGACAGTCTAAATTCTGTGTGTAAAGAAAGCGATATAAATGTCATTACTAAATGCTAACTCAACCATTCTTGAACAAGCCATCAGATATTTGGTCAATGAATAGGGCAAAACAATGTGCTCCACAACACACATTTTTTCAAGGTTAGGTGATCTATCAATTGGAAAGGCTGGAAAATACCATAAGGCAAGCTTTGCAGTGGGAATGGAGTGGATAAGCCACACCCTGTCAGATTATCTTAACTCCATTTTATCCTTATGATCCTGCAAAATCCAATTGGAAGTTTGTACATTCATCAACCACCAACTGGGTCTTCTCCAAATCCAACGTTAACCCTTGGATTCTATTTTAAGCAAAGGGATTTCAGTGATCCTTGGTATTGTCAGGTAACGATACATGACATGAGTGATGTGTAACTAACCTTCTATTATTCACCACATTTGATTGTTTGTCTATATTTTTATTTTTCATATCCCTGTCATACATCCCAGTCCAGCTGTAATACATACTGCCGCAAGCTGCGCCCTGCCCAGTTTACAAGCATCTGAACTATATATTTTTTTATCCTTTGAGTGGCTACTGGGCTGTCAACAGATGCATATCAAGAATATGTTAAACTTCAATAAATCTTATATCATTATAAGTCATTCAATATAGAGAAATGTCCTGGTCCATTGATTCATTGGGGATGTTTGAATGAGCAGTACCTAAACAGACACAGTCATACAGCCATAATCTTGGCAATTTGTCTAAATGTTATAGACATGTTTTTGAAGCTGTTGATTTGTATGAAACTGTATATTTCAATAAATTCAATTAAAAAGGCTTGGGCTAAATATACTTTTCGACTATTGTTTTAGTCACAAAAAATCTATGTATTTTTTTAGTTCTTGAAGATACTCCATAGTTTGTCCTTGCAGCATAGATTATTAGATAATCTGCCTGCATAATGAACTCCTGCTAAAAAAATAGTCACAACAAAGGGAAAGTCACATACCGATATTTAATTATATACCTCACAAGAACCAAGTATTCAGTAGCTCAAGTTCCATGTTTGCCTTGTTTAGCACAAAAAAATGCCCCTTTAAGCAAAGATGAAGAGAATTCTCCCAGATGGCACCTTATGAAAAAGGATTCCGATTGGCGAGGCCTTTAAGATGTTCCTCTATACACAGTACAAGCATGAGAAAAGCTGTTGTCTATGTATATTATTATTCTTCTCTCTGTATGCAGAGAAGCAACAGGCTACTACTAAAGCCTGCTCTGTTTTAAGAAAAAGCAAATGGAAGATACATTCAGGTTTTTTATTTTTTATTAGATATAATTCGTTTCTGTGGGATTTTTTATTATAGGCATTTTTTTGAATTATTTCACTTTTTGTTCCGCAGCTCTCCAGTTGGGAATTTATCTGGTTTCTATGGTCCAATTTACCGTAGTTACCAGGTAGTGTCTTGAGAAATTGATATATGAATAGTAGAGGGGCTGAATAGAAAGATAAGTAATAAAAAGTAACAATAACAAGAATTTTGTAGCCTCACAATAGTTTTTTGGCTTCTGGGGTCAGTGACCCTTGTTTGAAAGCTGTAAAGAGGCAGAAGAGAAAGGCAAATAATTAAAAAAATATAAAAGATTAAAAAATAAAAAACCAATTGAAAAGCTGCTTAGAATTGGCCTTTAAATAGCCCTTAACAACTAACTGTGGTTATTTAAGTGTACCTTTGAGCTCTACGAAACAGCTATTGTTTTACAAATACAAAAGGCACACCTTTAAGGTACATTTACATGAATAGTAAAAAAAATCCCCAAAGCCATAGAGGATGATTAATAAAGTCATAAATAATATAATAATAAAAAAGTAATAACATTCATAATTAATAAAACAAAGTCACTAAAAGTGTGGTTTTATTATTTTACTTCAGTTCTTGCAATATTTCATATTTTAATAATGTTCTTCCAGAACCTTTTTATATTTAATTCTTGCAACCAAGTGCAACCTGTCATGATGTGAGTCCCCAATAGACAGCAAGAGCCAGTTGGCTGCATTTGGAAAAAATAAGTATAAAGTAAGGATGAGGTAGTCAGTGATTTTCTCAGTGTATTAACCTGACTTCAGACACCTACAGATAGCATAACACTTGGCTGTATCATGAATACAATTGTTATGTTCAGGGAGGACAAAAATAAATCAATTTGTTTTCTCAAAAACTATAAGAAAAATGGAAAGACATTAAACAGTGAATTGTAAAATTGAGTTTTCATATATATTTCTACAGTACTTAGAAGAATGTCCTAGATCAAATTGAATTATGGTAATAAAACAACAAATAGCAAACATTTCTTCAGTAGCAATAAAGTAGTAATCATATAGAATGCACATTTTGTATAGTCTAGGATATGTCATTTGGGCCCACTTTGGTGTAACGTACTAGTGCCAAATGTGCATATCCCAATGAGCTTACTGTACTGAAGCTAGTTATGCTAGATATGCTTTGTATAAATTCATTTGTATAAATTCTTTATGCCTGTCCACTATAGATAAAGCTATTTAAATTGGAAGTACATTTTGTTAACCTTGACTTGCTTTACAGATAATTAAAGGCGGCCATACATGGGCCAGCCCATATAGTATGCCATCAATCCACCTGCTGCCAAACTGACAAATACAGTACATAATGCCATAGACTTGTAAGGCCCCATTTCAGTTGTTCCATTCATTAGGGCCAACCACCAAAATTATAGGCATAACAAGACTTGAAGAGGAGCTGCAAAACTGCAAGATTAGACACTGATGGGGAAGGCTGGAAGTAAGTAACACATTGAACTGTAAATGGGTCTGCACTTTGCCAGATTAGCTTCATCCCATTTTTATCCTTATTATCCTGTAAAATCCCACAGGAAGGTTGTACATATATCAAGCACCACCTGATTCTTCTCTAGACCCAACCATGCGCCATGGATTTTTTTGTTACCTGATCATTGCTTTTGATGATTAAAATGACATGTTACCACATGGTATGTTACCACATACCAACTTTCTATATTATTTACCCCATCTAGCACTGTCATAAACCATAGCCCAGTGCTCTCTTTTTCTGCTACAGGCTGTGGCTGGGTTAGACCTATAATGTAGAGTGCTGAGTCCTGTATTCTGGGTGCATGACTGTTACAGAGGGTATCAAGCTGTAATATATACTGCCACTAGCTGTTGGGGACAGCCTAGCATGCAGGAAGCCTCCAGTACCCTTCAATACAACACATACATGCTGGGCTGCAATGTGGGACAGGACTAAGAATCCCCATCAAGTGCCCTGCTGTGTTGACACTGACCTAAACCTGTACATTATGGGTGGGATTTCTCTTCACAGACCAAAACCTGCTTGGATATTGTAAACTTTCATCTACTTACATTTTCTTAATTAACAACAATAAAGTAAGCTATTACATTCTCTTTCACCCTTGAGGAAAAGCTCTTTTTTGGCCCTATCCCAGTTAAGACAGCAACAAAACATTGTTTTATCCATTTTTATGTACAGCTGCATATGTTTTACAAAAAAATCCAGGAAGCCTAATGTCACTGTATAAAAAATAGAATTATGTTCTACATTAAAATGAAATAATATTGCTATAACAAACATCTGTCAAACCTAAAATGTTATTTTATAAAGCTGTTTTCCCTGTCTGTAAGCCAGCATTCATCAGCATATCAACTTATACACTTCAGTACAGCCATACTAATATCATACACATTGCACACATGCACTTCACTTTAATACAGTTTAACTAAATAGCTTCTCTACTGTAATGGCAAGAGTGATGGGTTGGGATCCTTTCATCTTCCATCCTGAAAACCTCCTGAAATGACAGTAAAAGGCCAGTTGGTTATCATGATAGCTGATGAATAATGTAACCACATGAGTGTTAAGTAAACAGTCATTGTATCCTGTTTGGAAAGAAACTATGAAAGATTCTTCATATTACTTCCCAGATACCTTTGGTAATTTAGGTTTATATAAACTAGCATTTAAAATACTGTTATTATTTAAATAAAATCATATAATACATAATCATTTTCTTTTATGTGTTGCTGTCACTGGCAGATATACCATATGATGCATTAAAACGGAATGATGTTGTGTTGTTGGTTAAAGCCAGTTTGTTATAAATTAGACAGGCATAAAGAATGCATACTCTAAAAAGAAGTTGTATATGGTGATACTTATAGTAAAGCCACAATGTTGGTTTTTGAAAAACCCTATTACTTCTAAAAGTCCATCAGTCCTATCTGTATACACAACACATATAAAAGTAAATATCCAATACTGTTATATTGTCAATGCTAAATGTTATTGTTATTTACATATCATACCTACAACTGTTTTTCTTGAGTGCAATTTGCAGCATTTTGTATTATTAGAAGGTAGACCTCTGCTATGCAATTTTGAACATTAAAACAGTGTTGCTTAAAAGACATTTATGGAATGTTTCATTGAGTTTTTAAGAAAAATGTTTACCTTTAACTGTTGGAAATATCTGAATTTTTAACTTGTAGGGTTTGCTTTTCTGACATTGTCCACAGACCTGTGTAGGTAACAACAATTTATCCATTAGAAGTAAAATATATATATGTAAGAGCTGTTGTACTTATCTAAGCAGGCATTGTCTATTGGCTTACATATTAAGCATTACTGTATTAACTATTTCATTCCAGGAATATATCAAAGCTCTAAAGCTGGCCATACACACACTGATATAATCGTACTTAGTTTTGGATGATTTATGAACCTATAATTGTCGTACCATGGTGACCGTTGATTAGTCGTTTGGACAGGTTAGAACATTTTGATCGGTTACGATAAAATCTGGGCATTATATTGTGTATCTGATGATATCCTCGGGGGACCTACAATGCATTTCCAGGAAGTCACTTTCATATGATTGGTGTCTACCAACTATTTCATGTTCAGAACATTTTTAGGGCTTTATCCTACAATTTCAGTCTGAATGTTAGTTTTAGATCGTTGCATTTAAACGTTAGATCAATATCTGAACATTCGTTGGAAGAAGACTAAAATCTGAACATGTATGTAACATGTAAAACCAAACTGACCAACAGGAACCAAACTGGTCAACAGGCTCAGACAAGAAACAGAAACTAAAAGCAGCTGATCAGATGGTAGAATTTAAAATTTTATATTTAAAAATGTTGTTGGTTCCTATGGATTATTGGACTTGGAGCAAACTTAGAGACTGCTCTATAACATTACTCTGTCTACTATAATAGGTTTAAACCCTTTTGTTGGAAATGTGCATACTACTGTACTTTTTACTTTCAAGGTCTATATTGTTAGTCACACAGAATGCAATATGGTTGACCAGTTCAGAAGTACATTTCAAATAAGAGTTTTGCTAGAACCACAAGGTTAACTGCAACTTGCTTGATTTACACACTAGCATGTTAGCTGGAAATTTCAGTTTAATTTCACAAGAAACATGTTTACATAATAAAGAAAGCTGCCTAGATTCTCTAATAAACTGCCAATACCTAGTCGTGTATGTTATCTGCAGAAGGTCAAGATGGCTCTGAGAACAAATGTTGTGGCTTTTGCTAATGAACTGTTTGTGGAAGAAAGGAATGCAAAGCAAATATTGTTGGAACAGAAGTGGATAACTTTGCTTGTGGATAAGAGAGAAATGCTAGTTGTTCTGGATGGTGTTGCACTGCATTTAAACTGTAATAGTGGTAGGAGGAATACTGACAACTATGTTTAGACTATGAAGATTTTCATTCATCCAGGTCATGCTATATCTAGTACAGGTATGGGATCCCTTATCCGGAAACCCATTGTCCAGAAAGCTCCGAATTACGGAAAGCCTGTGTCCCATAGACTCCATTTTAATAAAATAATTTAGAATTTTAAAACTGATTTCCTTTTTTCTCTGTAGAAATAAAACAGTACCTTGTAATTGATCCCAACTAAGATATAAATAATCCTTATTGGATGCAAAACAATCCTAATGGGTTTAATTAATGTTTTATTGATTTTTTTATTATCCAAATTATGGAAAGACCCCTTATCCGGAATACCCTTCCCGAGCATTCTGGATAATGGGTCCTATACCTGTATAAGTAAATCTAAAGCAACTGGACTTGTTAAGTAATCATTGAAGACGTTTCACTACTCATACAAGCAGCTTCTTCAGTTCAACTGACTGGTATGGGAAATTCTCAGCATATATACTCTTATGTTTAGAATATATACAATAAATGATTGTATATATCTTATTTTCTCAGACTGCAGGATTGCAAGACCACTAATCATGGCTCATTTTCTGCTTTAAGGTAACTTAGAACAATTTCACACACAACATGAGCTCAGGCAGAAAACAGAGGTTATCCAAACACCCCTAATCCCCTGTAATCATGTCGCAAATAGTGATAAGTGAAATTTTTCACCAGGCATGGATTCTTGGTAAATGTCTGCATTTCGCCGTTGGCGGAATGTTTCTCGAAACGGGTGTAAAAACTAATCCATGATCTGTTCTGCTCTAAATCATTTCATCTCCTCGCACTAACAGAAACCTGGCTTTTGCAGAATGACACCGCCACTGAAGCTGCGTTCTCTCATGGCGGTCTGTCTTTCTCCCACACCCCCCGGACCACTGGACGTGGTGGGGATGTTGGAATTCTTCTCTCCTACCGTTGCTGGTTCGCATCTATTCCTATTCCTCCGGCTTTTTTGTTTAACTAATTTGAAGTGCATGCCCTGGTAAATCCCAGGTAAAATGGTAATGAAAGAACTATATAAACTATATATAACTGAACTATAACTAAAAAAACCCTAAAACCCCCTTGCAAATTGCAGTTAATATTAACTGCAGATTTTCCCATAGAGTAGAAGCATGTTTGACTGCTCAAAGAAGTCGCATTCACATTTTCATGGATTGACACATATTTTCATCTTCTTTGAGAAGTGTGTAAGTTCCTTAAAACACCCACCAGGACCTCTTTTCAAGATTTGTATATATACAGAGTTTTTTTTTTTTAGAAATCATGCTGATCTTCCCCCTCACCTGGTCACCTGCAGTATTCCCTCCCCCTCTGGCTATGAAAAACACAGAAGTGGCACTCATGTCAGTGGCAGACCATGGAGTGGCCTGGGTGTAACAGAGGAGTGGTATTGACAGAACAGGGGCATGGGGTGGAGTGGGCATGATCAAGACACCCCTGGATCATTTTCAGTGTCAGGCTGCATAGCTTATATTAATAAAGTTATAAATACGTTCATCATGCTGATGTATAAATGGTTTTATACCCACTGTGCCACTAGATGGCATGACATGTAAGCTTAAAAAAGTTTAAGAGAAACAGTAGCTTCAATAACCTTAATTTTAACCAATACTAAAGTTCATATAAAATGTGTTTTTCACGTGCATTTATTCATCAGTAGTTGTTAGTAGGTTTATCTGTTAACTATACAAAACCAAACAACACCTAAATCCTGTATGTATGACGTTTGCAACAGTTATAACTTACATCTGGTGCTGCCTCACAAAATCTGCAAATTGTTTGTCTTTTGCATAAAGCTCAATGATTCTTATTCGATCCTGAATTTCCTAAAACAAACAAGAACAAAAAAAAATAGTAATAATGAGACCTGGGTTCTGTAGAACTTTCCATAAATTGATTACTAATCACATAGTTCAGGGTCTTGTGTCAGGTGTATTCTGTTTTCTTTCTGTTTAATGTCTGCATCACATGATTGACATGCAGTGTTGGATCAAAGCCAAAGAAAGATGAAGACCTAAGTAGGTCGTTTTACTATTTACAATATACAGTATATGTCAACTTGTACTGTTTACATTATGGGTTTTTTTTGTTTTGTTTTTGTTTAGCATGGGTTTGTGTAAACAGACACTGATGCAGGCGGCTTTGGGGAAAGGGTATATGGCAATATTTACCTCTTTGGAGAGCTCACTGTGTTCATAGATATGCCGAATCTCCTCACTGCTAAAGTCTGCAGAGGTCTCAGGACTGGTAGATGTGGTCGAGGAGTAATGGGGATATCTCTTACAGTAATGGCTGTAACCAGTAATGTCACTCTCATACATAGGATTGTACTTCACAGGATGTTCAATAGATGATATGCTGTCATTTGGTCTCCTGTAGTGTAACATATGTATGGTTCAAGTGAGGGTACACAAAGAGAAAAAAGAGATTGCCAGTGCTTAGTTTGCCTTTAAAAATAATTTTTACAAAAAATGAGGTGTTAGTACCACACTTTGGCCAAAATATGTAAGCTCGCGTGCCACGTCAAGGCCCCTCATTGTACATGAGTCCTACACTGCCTATTGACATTGAGTCTGTGATGCAACTAAAATAAAGTCCCCCAGCAGTTTCTACAGCTGGTCAACACTACAACGTGGGTTAGACCGAGCGCTGGCGATTTCTTTCTGTGTTTCAAGTGAAGGTACTCTCTTATTCCAAATGTTCTGCTGAACAAAACTAATACATTATATTAACTACAGTAACTAATGAAACATGAAGAAATATTTAGAAATAAGAAATAATTAAATCATAGTTCATATGCTAGATAAAAACAATTTTGTAGACAGATATAGCCAAATTAACATCAGTTCTACACCTCTGACATTTTACTGAAGAGGACTTACCCAAAGGATTCTTCTTGATCACCCTTTGAGTTCTGAACTCGGAGCGTCCTTGCCAAGAAGAAAATGACAGCAGAAGCTACAAGGAGAAAGCCAGCTACTGAGGCAATGGCAATACCAACCACTAAAGGCTCTGATACATATTCCTCGCAATGTTCTCCTCGGTACCACCAGTTTTCTCCTACTCTACACCTGCAAAATATCATTAGTTATGAGAAGAATGCAAGAATGCAATAAAGAAGAACATTGTGTGTTGTTTAATTTAGGTAATAAATCAGGGTAATGCTTGTGATTTCTTAATAAAAGTAAGGATCAGCAGCCCTGTGCAAAGAACTGTCACGTTCTCTCAAAATCCCAGAATTTTTTTTTGTTTTATGACATCAACTCTCATAGCCAAGGAGAGAAGGAATTAGCCAAGTTTATCAAGTTCTAATTTTGTACTTCTAGATATGTTAGATAAGTTACTGGTTAACCAGTAAAAAACCTTGCTAATATTACAATACATAAGCCATAGCTATGCTGATAGTAAACCTAGTTTTCATGGATCCCTTTCTAACATGGAGATTTAGCTTTCTTACTAAGACAGGATGATTTTCACCTTAATAAATCACTACATAGAAACTTATAAGGTATAAATGGTAAGCATCCTAAGGACATAAACATCTAATACTTTCTTGAGAAAAAATGTAATCTGTTAGTCACATTGACTATCTTTTACAAGATTAGAAAACATGCAGATAAACTTTTAAAGGTCATACAAACCTAAGAAACAAATTAATATAAAATTACTCTTTTGAGCAATTTTGTAATTTACAATTTTTTTCTTGTTTTGTAGGGAAACTGAAATAACATTGCCATATGTTGGTCAGTTCTACTGACTAGCCTGTTTTCTCTTCTTGTCCTCTGTGGTGGCTTTTGCTTTTACAGAGGCCAACATATAAGAAGAAGAATTTATGAATGCAGCTGCAAATGCTCTTGTACTAAAATGCCCACAACTGTTGGGCATATTGACTCCATAGTGTATTGAATTGTGCTTTAAGCACTATTGTGTCAGTCAAGTCTGCTCTGATGAATCGTGCACAATTGACTTTGGGGACCGCTGCAGCTAATTGCTCCCTAGCATATGGTAATTACAGGGCTCCCATTGTGGATTGTGTTAATATGTGCAACAGACTGATGCCAGAAGAATCATGCACTAATGCCATTTTAATGCCAAGTGTCGCAAATGACTCAATCCTTATTCTAACAATTTTGACCTTAACTTATGCTTTGTTCTTTGCCCACTGCTCTACCTTTGTAATTTACCTTTCAGGTGTAGCATTTGTAGACTAATTTTCTGATACACTTATCTAATAAAGTAGCTAATAAAGTAGCTAACAGATGACCGGATGAAATACATTACATGTGTAGGGACCCATAGGGTTAATATGCCCCTATGGCTTTAAACCCTACAACTTCCTATTTTATGCTGTTAGTGGGCAAAGACCCATGTACAGTGGCTTGCAAAAGTATTCGGCCCCCTTGAACTTTTCCACATTTTGTCACATTACAGCCACAAACATGAATCAATTTTATTGGAATTCCACGTGAAAGACCAATACAAAGTGGTGTACACGTGAGAAGTGGAACGAAAATTATACATGATTCCAAACATTTTTTACAAATAAATAACTGTAAAGTGGGGTGTGCGTAATTATTCAGCCCCCTTTGGTCTGAGTGCAGTCAGTTGCCCATAGACATTGCCTGATGAGTGCTAATAACTAAATAGAGTGCACCTGTGTGTAATCTAATGTCAGTACAAATACAGCTGCTCTGTGACAGCTGCTCTTGTCTAAGAGAATATTCGGAGCAACAACACCATGAAGTCCAAAGAACACACCAGACAGGTCAGGGATAAAGTTATTGAGAAATTTAAAGCAGGCTTAGGCTACAAAAAGATTTCCAAAGCCTTGAACATCCCACAGAGCACTGTTCAAACAATCATTCAGAAATGGAAGGAGTATGGCACAACTGTAAACCTACCAAGACAAGGCCGTCCACCTAAACTCACAGGCCGAACAAGGAGAGCGCTGATCAGAAATGCAGCCAAGAGGCCCATGGTGACTCTGGACGAGCTGCAGAGATCTACAGCTCAGGTGGGGGAATCTGTCCATAGGACAACTATTAGTCGTGCACTGCACAAAGTTGGCCTTTATGGAAGAGTGGCAAGAAGAAAGCGATTGTTAACAGAAAACCATAAGAAGTCCCGTTTGCAGTTTGCCACAAGCCATGTGGGGGACACAGCAAACATGTGGAAGAAGGTGCTCTGGTCAGATGAGACCAAAATGGAACTTTTTGGCCAAAATGCAAAACGCTATGTGTGGCGGAAAACTAACACTGCACATCACTCTGAACACACCATCCCCACTGTCAAATATGGTGGGGCAGCATCATGCTCTGGGGGTGCTTCTCTTCAGCAGGGACAGGGAAGCTGGTCAGAGTTGATGGGAAGATGGATGGAGCCAAATACAGGGCAATCTTGGAAGAAAACCTCTTGGAGTCTGCAAAAGACTTGAGACTGGGGCGGAGGTTCACCTTCCAGCAGGACAACGACCCTAAACATAAAGCCAGGGCAAGAATGGAATGGTTTAAAACAAAACATATCCATGTGTTAGAATGGCCCAGTCAAAATCCAGATCTAAATCCAATCGAGAATCTTTGGCAAGATCTGAAAACTGCTGTTCACAAACGCTGTCCATCTAATCTGACTGAGCTGGAACTGTTTTGCAAAGAAGAATGGGCAAGGATTTCAGTCTCTAGATGTGCAAAGCTGGTAGAGACATACCCTAAAAGCCTGGCAGCTCTAATTGCAGCAAAAGGTGGTTCTACAAAGTATTGACTCAGGGGGCTGAATAATTACGCACACCCCACTTTGCAGTTATTTATTTGTAAAAAATGTTTGGAATCATGTATGATTTTTGTTCCACTTCTCACGTGTACACCACTTTGTATTGGTCTTTCACGTGGAATTCCAATAAAACTGATACATGTTTGTGGCTGTAATGTGACAAAATGTGGAAAAGTTCAAGGGGGCCGAATACTTTTGCAAGCCACTGTATCTAGTTTATCCTTTGCACTTATGCCTTATTGGTAATTTGGTTGACTACTCCCTTTGCACTCTCATATAGTGTTTAGCAAAGGGGTCGGTCTTCCTCTTTGGCTGCATCTGCTGACTCAGGTGAAAGTTCCTCTGAGCCTGGGATCAACAGTGCCCCAGTAAAGCCAGCCTACCCTAAAGAAACCATATTATCTTCTAGAAGTCGGGGATAGTGAGCGTGAATGAGGAATAGCAAGCATAAAGGACACCTGAATAGAACTCTCTAGAAGAGTGAGATAGTTAGCTACAGATAGTAAGAGCAGTTTCTGGCTCTAAACAGAAGGTTAGCTGGAAGTACCCTTCCATACAGGCACCGTTGCCTTAGCATAGGGCCACAGTTAAGACACAGGATACAGGCTAGTACCTAAAACTTGATCCATAGTCGGCTGTAGGACTCTTTAAAGCTAAAGGTATTCAACCAGAGGATTGAGGTATCTTACCAGACTGCCCTTCATTGTGGTGCCGTGCTGACAGGTGTCTTACCCTGCCCAGACTTATCAGAGGTGGGATTAACCGGTGGGCATCCTCTCTTCTATCCTCAGATGTACTGTTGCTATTTCCTCTGTGTGAGAATTGATTTCCCTGCACTATTACTATAATAAACAGTAACAGTTTGGTTTGCAAGGGTTCCTGGTGTCATTTATTTAAGTTTTGCACTACACAGTGGCAGTGGGAGGTATAGTTCTGCAACATCCACCATAAGCACCTTCCATATAGCAAAGGTCCACCCCGCTAAAGCAGAGTTGCATGTACCCCATGCTCTATTCACTACCTGGAGATATTTGACTTTATCCATGTCTTATATAGGATGACTGAAGGTGACAAAGGTTTACATTACTGCAATACACAGCACAAAACAAGCAGCTGGTCACAGATCATATCGCAGAAACACTGTAACAACGATAGTAACAACTTAAAACTCACATAAAACGATTTGAAAAAATGTAGATTATAAATCAAATTAATCTGATTGGTAAAGATTTTGTTGGTGGTTAGGTAGAAAGATTGTGATAGTGCTGAGCAGCTACAGTAAGCTAAGTTATCAGATTTTTAGCAGCTTGACAAGTTCAGCAAATTCACACATTGTCGCAGAAACAGAAGCAAACACATAAATGGAAGTAAAGCATCAAGCTAATACCTGCAAATAGCACCTTGTCCAGGGATAATATCACACTTGCCATCATTCTGGCAAAACTCTATTTCTAGGTCACACAGACTCTGACAAGGCATGCCGTCCACACTAACATATCCTGGATAACAGACACATTCTCCTTCTCCACTCCACTTGTTTATGAGACACTCAGAGAACTCATTGCATGCTTGGAATTTACATGGGTCAGCTACATCTCCTGTAAGAGAGAACAGTTATTAATCATATGAAGATTATTTTAATAAAACAAAGCCTTTTGTTTGCTATTATGCATCTCCAGGTAGCAAAGGGCGTTCAGTCATTCTGAGAAGGTGACTTCATTTATTATGGGTTGACTTTGTGGTGAAAATTGGGCACCCAGTTTTAAGAATAAGATTTTATTTTTATAGTTGGATCATTACTCATCATTCTGTGATGAGCATCATTTGGCCATGGGGCTAAACATCTGGATTTTATGCAATTTGGCCACACAAGTTGCACTGATTTGATCACTGCTATAAACTGTTTAGTAGTTACTGCACAGGTACATCAGGTCACTGGCTGACATGATGTTAAACTCCTAGGCAACCACCTTAGTCAGACTGGATGTCTGTCACTCAATATAACTGGTGGACTTACACAAGGAGCAAAGATGACCAATTTGGTCTAAAATTACTGAATTAGATTTAGTTAGGAGGAAAGGCTGTTAAAAGTCATTTTGTTTGCCTGGAGAAAAGATACATATAATTCAAGTATAAAGTATGTTCAATGTTGCTTGAGATGAACCTTGAAGGACCCCTGCTACTAATGCCATGTCTATGCAAATGGAAATTCAAGCTCATTGATTTTTGTGACCAATGAAAACTTGGAATTTTGTAGCAATAGGTAATATTGCTATTCTTATGTCAAATGTGCTAATGTGGCTTCATAGGCATGTTTACTGTATGACTTTTATATATTGTATATATTTATTGCTTGGAAACTGCATCCCAGAATGACTGAAGGGCAACATCTTCTTAAATGTTAATTTACAAAATAATTTCACCAATTTTATTTTCTTTCTTTCAAAGCTGCGTATCAGCCCTTTTCAGTTCTTCGACCATCACCTCCAGTAATCGTCTTTCTATCCTCAAATCATCCTATTTTATGCCTTCTGTCTCTTGATGACTGATCTCTGGATCTGTAATCCTAGGATTCCCCTTGTGTGCTAAACATGCTAAACTCAGTTTCTTATCCTTTACTAACCCTCAAAATCCTGCTACTAACTAACTCTTACCCTTACCCAGACTAGGCTGTTAACTGTGTACCTACTTTTTCTGCCACAGCACACTGTTAGGAGTAAATCAGTACTGACTAAATGCAAAGGTGTTCATTCTGACTTGCAAGCAATATACATTGCAAGTATATATATGTATATCCATTGCATTGCAGGCCACCTCTTCATTTGGGAGATTACTATTAAAGTAAAAAAGATCCCACAATCAGGGATATATTGCTGCTGCAACCCGCTCCTACGCCACTGTCCACAATGCATGCAAAAGTGAAAGTTATGTCTGATACAAGGCTATGTGTGCCTCAAACACAAAATACCTTGCACACAATCTACCTCATAGATATATAAATATTTAAGTACCTGATTCAACATCCAGTGAGTATTTGTCAATGGCCAAATTCATAGTCTGATAGGCAGTGTTACAGAAGTCCTCAAGAATGACATACACTGCATTGGTCACGTTTCGAGGAACAGGTTTTGCAAACTTCATTCTGCTATTTACTATGATGCTGCCATTACGGAAATTCAAAATTTCAAGGTTTTGAAAGCCAGTAAGATTGGACTGGAGATATGGAACCAACTAAAAAAAAAAAGATATTGCAGGTCTGTAAATACATGTATATACACAATATTACATATATACATGTACTATACATACATGTATATTAACTGCTAACCATTTGGCATGCCTTAAACCCAAGTATATACAACATCCAGCAAGATTTGCCTTCATTATAACAAAATATTTTTTATCCCTATATTTATATTTATAAAATCTAGTGAATATTGGTGCACACCGGGAATCATTTAAAACATAAATTTTATTATAATAAATACATTACACGACAGGCCAACGTTTCGGTCTGTATCTGAGACCTTTATCAAGACCATAGTCACTTTAAAACCAATTCAAATATAAATAGTAAAAACAAGACAGACACACCCCCCAGAGACAGGGTTCCACCCAATCCCGTGACTGAAACAGACACCAAAGAGACAGAAACCCTGTACCGAGGAGAAACCATATTAAAACACATAAAGAGGAAAATTAGGAGAGTTAACCCTCAAGTGCATATATACACACACATACACACATATATAACAACCCACAAACAACATTAGTTCAATGCAGGAACAGTTCTGTAATTTAAAACTATTATAATGGCAACTTTCCTAAGGAGGAGTCATCAGAAACAAAATTGCTATTGCACATATAGCTTTAGCAGATATGAAATGTGGCCATACACCTGCCAATAAAAGCTGCTGACTTGTCCCCTCCAGACAGAGTCAATAGTTAAAGACCAATGTATGAGGCCCTCCCGATAGCCTGCCTTGCCGTTAGCAAACTAAGATCTCTAAGGGGCTGATTTACTTACCCACGAACGGGTCGAATGGAGTCCGATTGCGTTTTTTTCGTAATGATCGGTACTTTGCGATTTTTTCGTATGTTTTGCGATTTTTTCGGATTCTGTACGAATTTTTCGGATCCAATACGATTTTTGCGTAAAAACGCGAGTTTTCCTATCCATTACGAAAGTTGCGTAAAAAGTTGCGCATTTTGCGTAGCGTTAAAACTTACGCGAAAAGTTGCGCATTTTTCGCGTAAGTTTTAACGCTACGCAAAATGCGCAACTTTTTACGCAACTTTCGTAATGGATACGAAAAACTCGCGTTTTTACGCAAAAATCGTATTGGATCCGAAAAATTCGTACAGAATCCGAAAAAATCGCAAAACATACGAAAAAGTCGCAAAATATTCGTTTTCAAGTCGGAACTTTTCCAATTCGGGTCGGATTCGTGGGTTAGTAAATCAGCCCCTAAGTGTATGGGCAGGTTTTTTGGCCTTAATCTCCTCTGGATATGCCCATGTTGCTCATTCCCCAAAGATCTGTTACTTACTATAACTGCACAGTTCTTATTTACTGGAATTCCCCCAAAAATTAAAGCATCAATTCCTCTCATATTGCAGTTACTGTATGTCTCTTCACCCCAATGCTGCGTCTAGCTAATTATGCACTATTTAAGCTGCCAAGTAAAAATCATACTAATGTGCATTCACCACATCTACCATGACTTCTTTCAAGACATTGTCTATGTTGTCAACTTTTAATAAGCAGTGTAACAAATATATGGGCAACCAGTACAACTGGGTCCAAAATGTTATCAGTTCCCATCAATTTTTACTACATACATTTCTACAAAATAATGATAAATAATCACTATCAAACCTATTTTCTAAACCTTTATAAAGCTGTCCCCCTTCTTTCTTCTACAGGCAGATGCATAGGCAGTTTTTATGTTTTCTGTTCTCAATATGATTTTGAGGCTGTGTAAGTCTAATACTTTATCTTTCCCAACAACTGTCCCATCTGTCTAAGCCCCAGAAACCCTTGAAAATATATCTCACCAGTTCTAAAAATCGTTGTTCCAGAGCTTTATATTCAGGGGAGTTTTTGTTAAACAAATCCTCTGAGAATATCATGTTTGTGACACGAAGACTGAAAAACACCACAAGTGCTCTTGCAGAAGCTGAAACATTTCCACCCTTCTCATGAGAAGAGAAAATCACACCAGCCAGGTCTGGGGAATGAATGTTTTTAGCCACTATGCTTCTTTCTTCTGGACTCATGTCAGGATGATAATAAACTGTACTTAAGTGATCTAACTCTAAGGATATGTTCTGAACCTCCACTGTTACTTCTTCCTCTTTTTTTACTGAAAGAACAGCAGAACTCAGCGTATCTTTTGGTTCCATTGAGGCATCAGTAAAAATGTGTTTATAATTTGTCACCGAATCTATGTCAAAATCCTCTTTATAAGTAGTGGGAATATTATCTACTTTGATTGTACTGTCAAAGTCAAGTAACATATCTGTCTTATTAGAAATAATGTTTGGGACTGTATTCAGCATTTCATCAGTTATATTTGATTGATCATTTGTAAATAATGTATGTTCCTCATTCCTAGCATCTGATAATGAGATTAATATTGCATTCTCTTTATTAGTTTCTGTGCTAAACAAAGGGGCATGTTCTTTGATTGGTGGAGTTGTGGTTTCTGTGCTAACAGAAGAATGAAGTTCTGTGACTTGTGATTGGTGAATTGGTGGTATTGTGCTATGAATAAAGAACTGTGGGTTTATTGACTGTATTTCATTAAAGGGGGTGCTGACTGTCACATCTGTGTCAACTTCTTCATTCCTAGCATCTAATGAGGTCACTAATATTTGATTATCGTCATCACGTACTATGTTTAGCAGAGAATCACTTTCTCTGATTGGTGGAGATGTAATAAGACTAAGGACCTGCGAGTTTAATGATTGAGTTTTATCAGAGATTGAGCTGATTGTCACATCTGTCTCTACATTTTCATTGCCAGCATCTAATGATGTTGCTAATATTGCATTATTTTTATCAGGTTCTGTGTTAAATAGAGATCCATATTCTCTGGATGGTGTATATGTTGCTAATATTGAATTTTCTTTGATTAAAAGAGAATCATGTTGTCTTATTGGTGAAGATGTAATAAGACTAAGGACCTCTGAACTAAATGGTTGCATTTCATTAGAGATGGAGCCGGCTGTCACATCTGTATCTACTTCTTCCGTGGCAGCATCTAGTGATGTTGCTAATATTGTGTGTTCTGTGTTTAACAGAGAAACATGTTCTCTAATTGGTTGAGATGTACTAAGACTAAGGACCTGGGAGTTTAATGGTTGTATTTCATTAGAGATGGAGCTGGCTGTCACATCTGTCTCTACTTCTTCCGTGGCAGCATCTAGTGATGTTGCTAATATTGTGTGTTCTGTGTTTATCAGAAAACCATGTTCTCTCATTGGTGGAGATGTACTAAGACTAAGGACCTGCGAGTTTAATGGTTGTATTTCATTAGAGATGGAGCTGGCTGTCACATCTGTCTCTACTTCTTCCGTGGCAGCATCTAGTGATGTTGCTAATATTGTGTGTTCTGTGTTTATCAGAAAACCATGTTCTCTCATTGGTGGAGATGTACTAAGACTAAGGACCTGCGAGTTTAATGGTTGTATTTCATTAGAGATGGAGCTGATTGTCACATCTGTCTCTACTTCTTCCATGGTAGCATCTAGTGATGTTGCTAATATTGCGTGTTCTGTGTTTAACAGAGAAACATGTTCTCTAATTGGTTGAGATGTACTAAGACTAAGGACCTGGGAGTTTAATGGTTGTATTTCATTAGAGATGGAGCTGGCTGTCACATCTGTCTCTACTTCTTCCGTGGCAGCATCTAGTGATGTTGCTAATATTGTGTGTTCTGTGTTTATCAGAAAACCATGTTCTCTCACTGGCGGAGATGTACCAAGACTAAGGACCTGCGAGTTTAATGGTTGTATTTTATTAGAGATGGAGCTAACGGTTACATCTGTGTCAACTTCTTCATTGCCAGCATCTAATGACGGCGCTAATATTGAATGTTCTGTTAATAACAGAGAATCATGTTCTCTGATTGGTGGAGACGTAGAAAGACTAATGAGCTGTGGATTTAATGGTTGTATTTCTGTAGAGACTAAGCTGACTGTCACTTCTGTCTGAACGTCTTCACTGATATCATCTAGTGTTGTTGCTAATATTGCATGTTCTGTGGTTAACAAAGAATCATGTTCTCTGATTGGTAGCGGTGTAGTAAGACTAAGGATCTGCAGGTTTAATGGTTGTAATTCCTTAGAGACTGAGCTGACTGTCACATCTGTCTGCACTTCTTCCTTTCCAAAATTTGTTGTTGGTAAAACTGCATTCTCTGTGTTTAACAGAGAATTGAGTTCTCTGATTGGTGGAGATGTAATGATACTAAGGACCTGCTGATTTAATGCCTGTATTTCATTATTTGGGCTAATTGTCACGTCTGTCTCCACTTCTTCATTTCCAGCATCTAATGATGTTGATAATATTGCATTATCTTTATTGGATTCTGTGTTAAAAAGAGATCCAGATTCTCTGATTGGTGGATATGTGGTAAAATGAAGGACCTCTGGGTTTAATGATTGTATTTCAGTAGATGCGGAGCTATGAGTCCCATCAGTGTCCACTTCTGAAAACATGATTTTCAAAGACGACAGTTCTTCTCTTTGTAGAGAATTGGTTGTTATCCATGAAATCTCTTCACCTGATGTATCTACAGTTGCATATTCCACAGCTGATTCAGTTAAACTATTTGATTCAGTGAATGAATAGTCATATATATCCATTTCTGACGATTGCTCAATTGCCAAAGTTTCGAATGTCCATAACACAGGAGCAGATTCTGTTGGTGACATTTCTGGTAGATTTACCAGCTCCTCTGTAGATGAATAGGTAACAGATTGTTCAGACTCCTTAAGTATTGAAACACTATTCATTCTGTTAGCCTCTTCATTCAAGGTGTCTTTGTTGTCATGTACTTTTGGAATCTCCATTATATCATTACCATTATATTTTTGGTTAACAGAATGCTGAGGCTCCACTGTTGATATAGTCCAACGCATATTTTCAGTCTTATCTTCCTTTACAAAAGGTACAAAATCTAAACCTGATCCTTCATGAGAATGAATAACATGTTCAGGCTGTACACTAGTTGGCAGTAAATTGTCTTCTATCAGTAGCTCATTTTTTTCTAATTTATTCCCTTTTGTTAAAGTGTCAACTGAGAGCACTAAGGCATCATTTTCAGTATGAGTAAGGATGGTACTTCCAATTTCCTTTATTTTGTTTTCAAAAGAAGATTCACTTAATGCAGGCTCTTCAGCGGCTATAGCAGATGTCACAATGTCTGCACTAGATTCTTCATCTGGTGAAGAAGTCTCAAATGTTGGCAGAATGGTTGGTGAAATATTGGTTTTGGTAGAAGCTGATGTACTTTTTGGCACTTGCTCAGACAATATAGTAGACTGCTCATATAGAAGCAATTCATTATCTCCAGATTCCTCTTGAATATCTAACTCAATATTTAAACTAGGAACTGTAGTCAATCTGGTTTCCATCAAGGTAATAATGTCATTCTCCTGCAAAACAGTAGGCACAGCTGGAGTTGTAAAACTGTATTTAAAACCAGGAGACCCATTAATAATTAGGTCTGTGTCTTCAACTGTGCTTGCAATGTTCTCTGCAATAACTACATTTTCCACTACAACTTCACTTTTTGTAGTTTGCTGTTCATTATTTTCTGCTGCAGGCACAATATTCCTTAATGTTGAATGTGATGTTGGAAGCCATTCAGCTTGTAATGCATTGTTCTATAAAAGAGAAATAGGACATATTCATGAACATGTGCTTTAAATTAAAGGTATAGGTAAAAGCCTATACAACTATTTCACATTTTTTACAAAATTAAAGCATAAAAACTGACTTTAGTCAGCAGTAACAAATGTTTTTAAAGAAATTAAATGTTTATGTGAGGACAGATTTACTATCAAATTGGGGAATCCAGATAGATTAAAGCCAGAAAGATAGGAAGGTGCATGCACTGCAAAATGGCCAATAGTTGGTCTGTTAGCCACAGATGCGACAAATATTCAGTGTTTCGGGGGAAGCAAATAAACACTACATTCCTCAGGTTCATATCTTTATGACTTTGATATACATTGACGCCCCAATAGGTTTATAGTAAATGGTTTAAGCACCACAGATACACATTTTTCAATACTGTATGTAGCGCAAAGGTAGCAAAGACATTCTTAATCCAGATAGATTAACATTTTCTTGACTTTCAGGAAAATTATCCTGGCAGTGATAAAGTCTTTAATGGGTTAAAATCCTTTACTGCTTTGATTAGTGTGTCAGTTCATTGGAATGTGTTCAATTGCTTTAAGCATTCAAACCCCCTTTCAGTGCTATGGGATGTTAAAGCCCAGTTGCAGCATTGGCCTTTTACAAAAACAAAATAATTTCCAAAAATGTGTTAATGTGATACAAGTAAATAGTGGGTGGGGTCTTAAAGATTAAGCTTTGTAAATCCTAACCCTATTTTTTTGTGTTTTGGTAATAGGGTATTTTCAGTTTCTAGCAATCCCATTAGATGCAATCACGAACTTCCACAGAAAACATTTAATTAACTTACAACATCAGCAGTTGACGGAAGTGGAAATGTTGGCTTCTCCGTTATAGATGTCCACTCATTAAAATAATCTAATGGAGCATTTTCTACTAAAATAACAGAAAATCTTGTTACATTGCTGGTTTTTAAGAGAAAAATGTCAAAAACTGCAAATATCTCTCTGAAACATATTCAGCACATTGGATATATGTAGAGAATAACATTTACTTACTAGTTAAAAAGAAATGACAGGTTGTTATTATATACTGCCTTTAGTAAACTGTAATCTTGTTTGTCTATGATGAGACATTTTTTTTATAGATTTAAAAAAAAAAAAATAATAGCCTGAATACCTCCCAAAATCTCTGTATAGAGGGAGCAAAACTTCTAAAATGTCTTACTGGTGCTGGTTTCAATGGATTACACAAGAGCCACCAATATCCTAAAAAAGATATCCTTATAATAGTGCTTAATGATGTCAGCAGTTCGGTGCTCTTAGTGATGTAATTTCTGGCACATGGCTCGCTGAACCTTGTGCATTATACTATATAATGTACCTTCTGTTGTAAAATATCAAGATATTCGAAGTCACCTCATAGTTCCAGGACCTGTATAAAAGCCCTCTGCCTTTGGCATTGTGCTTTTATATGGTCGTGGAGCTTCTCTTTTGCAATAGGGGGTACTTAATTCATTATATAAACTGTGCTTGGTGATGTCAACAATTATAATTGGTGCTCAGTGATGTAATTTCTTTATTATAATAAATAATGGACCTTCTTTTGTAGAAAAAAAAAAGTAACCGAGAAGTATACATATATCACCAAAGGCAGCGTATATTTGGAAGGAGATATAGTGGATAAGTGGAAAATAGATGCTACGTTGTCCCTGTACAGTAACCCATGTCAGCCAATCAGCAATTATCCTTGATCAGTCTTGTGCAGTTAGACTATTGTGCAAAATAACTGGTAAAAATGTTATATCAGTACTATATCAGGCTAAATCTGGACACTACCATGCTACCCTAGCACAGAGATGAACAAAAGAACTAAGCTCAACAAATAGAATGTAACCATTTGTAAAATATATGTACTTTTCTCTTTTAGGGGCATATTTTAGGTGCAAGGACTGAAAAGAGAAACCTCTACAAGAAAAAGTACTCCAAATGCATAGTTATATGCAAGAATAAATATTTATACATTTGAATATTAGGTTTAAAATATATCTGACAATAAAAATAACTTTAAATAGTATAAAGAAAATAATCAATGAAAAAAAAATGTTATTGTCTCTCTAAATGTCACTTACTTTTTATTAGCTGAAGTGAGTCAACGGCTAAGTCCAGGGTATGGTTTCTAAGTAACATTTGCTTTTGCAGCATTTCTTCTATGTAACTTCTAAAGCTACCACCTGTATTAGTTGCTGTAGGATTGTCCTCAATTTCATTAAATATACTGTTTTCATCTTTATCATTCATGAGGTCCATAGAAGCATTATTTATAGAATCTGCGTCGCCGTCAAAAATCACAGCGAAGCGCACTTCCACAGCAATTCTAAATATTCAAAAAGTGTAACATTTAGTGACAAATATACAGACATAGAGATATATAGAAATAGAAAGCACAAATTTAAATGAACAGGTATTCCTCCACACAGGCATCCTAGAGTTAATTAGGATACAACATGTTGCCACACTCAAACGATGTTTAAATATAGGGATGTAGCGAACATCGCCAAAAATGTTCGCGGACCCGTTCGCGGACTTTCGGCAAAACTCGCGAATATTCGCGAACTTTGCGAACCCCATAGACTTCAATGGGAAGGCGAACTTTAAAACCTAGAAAAGCCATTTCTGGCCAGAAAACTAATTTTAAAGTTGTTTAAAGGGTGCCACGACCTGGACAGTGGCATGCAGGAGGGGGATCAAGCAAAAATTTCTCTGAAAAATACTTTGTAAAAAAAACGCCAAAAAAAAGCCAAAAAAAAAACCGCCAAAAAAACGCCAAAAAAACCGCAAGCTATTCCTATGTATACGCAAAGGAGAAAAACTGAAGCGAAAAAACGCGGCGAAAAAAACCGAGGCGAAAAAATGCGGCGCGAAAAAAAACGCGGCGAACCCAAAATGGCGAACATCGCCAAAAGTCCGCAAATTTCCGCGTTCGCGAACACCCGATGTTCGCGCGAATTAGTTCGCCGGCGAACAGTTCGCTACATCTCTATTTAAATATTTAACAGACTCCATTGTCATATAATATGGGTCATTTATATATGTCCTGACATAGGACAATGGCACATGACATGTTTTGTCACTTGTGATAAATTGTGGCTACAGTGGGCAACAAAACATCCCTTTTTTCCTTCCTGCTGGCTAAAATGCGAATTGCCAGTAGGGAAACATACACGGGTGGAAAGTGTGCTTATCTGAATCAAATTGTAGAACAATTGAAAAGGTTTGCCTAGTTCAGAAATCCACAACCAGTGGCTTGTAAGCAACATGTTGATCTTCACCCCCGTTGATGTTGCTCCCAGTTGTCTCAAAGTAAGTGCCCATTTTTAAATTTCTGGCTTGGAGGTAAGTTTCAAAAACACAGAGACACAGTTTTTCTTCAAGCAGAGCCTCCTGCAGTCTAGCAGTCCTCATGGTGCTACAAATTAGCCAATCACAGCCCTTATTTGGCATCTCAAAAGAATATTTTTTCATGCTTGTGTGGCTCCCCAACATTTGACTGTGGCTCCACAGTAAGAAAAGGTTGGGGATCCCTGATATAGATAATACAGGACCATTTTATATGGGTGATAAGGGATACACTAAATCCAGGACTAAGTTTGGAACCTGGCCAAACTTGGGATTTTTTAGGATTTTTCTTTAGGATTCAGATTTGGCAATTTCTAAAGTACCTGTGGCAAGTGGACCTCTGCATAGACCTGGTTCTTACAGCATAGTTCTTAAAGAAATAGTTCAGTGTAAAAATTAAACTGGCTAAAATAGATAGGCTGTGCAAAATTAAAAATGTTTTAAAATAGTTAGTTAGCCAAAAATGTAATCTATAAAGGCTGGAGTGAACAGGTGTCTAACGTAATAGCTAGAAAACTACTTCCTGCTTTACAGCTCTCTAAGCTGTTTCCAGCCAGTAACCAAGCAGTGACTTGAGGGGGACCTTATGGGACATAACTGTTCAGTTAATTTGCTTTTGAATATGACCTGCTTGCTCACAAACTAACTGGACAGTTATATCCCATGTGCCCCCCCCCTAAAGTCACTGACTAACTAAGAGGTTAGAGAGCTGAAAGCAGGAAGTAGTGTTCTGGCCATTATGTTAGGCAAAAATGTAATCTAGAAAGGCTGGAGTGAGCAGATGTCTAAGTAACTATATTACAAACAGTTTTTTATTTTGTACAGTCTTTCTACTTAACCCAGGTTTCTGCCACTGGAGGTATGGTCTAATAGAGGCTCAGTAAGGGGGAAACACATTTTTTTTTAATGCCCACCAACCCATTCACCCCCCCCCCCCTTGGCACAAAGCCTTCTGCACCAGGAGGGAGCTCCAGGTGTGTCAGGACAGCTAAAACTCTCTGCACTGCAGGAGGTCTGTGTGTAATTAGTTTATTCTGTATTTCACAATTTTTGTTAATGTAAATCTTAGTTTGACATTTTTTTGTTATATTACAAATGCTTTACATATAGAAATGTTTACCTGTCATCCAATAGGGAAGGACTAAAAAGCAAAAGAGAAACTTTATTTTACTGTGTCAATAGAATAACATATAAGTATCGCTACAAAACAGATACAGGTCTATAAATTTAGTACAGAAAAGCTTAACAAAAATTATACATTTATTATATTATATATTTATCCATATAGTTACATATATATATAAATACCCAGTGATACACTTACATTGACAAGAATACAGTATAACAAACTGTCGATCTTGAGATTACTTTACCCTTAAATATTTTGCTTGTCCATGCCACTATTAATGAAATCTGCCATCATGACATCATCCAGAAGGGCATTCCACAACCTCACCGTAAAGAACCACCCTTAATGCTTCTGTTACTCCTCTAGGGGAATGGCCTCTTGTTATATGTCCTTTGTGAAAAAGTATTTTCCTGCAATCTGTCTATAATGTCCTTGAATGTAAAACTTGGGCAAGTCTTTTTGCTATTCTTTACCCCATTATTAGTTCTAGGTCCTAAAACTATGCTGCACACTCAAGGTGAGGCCTTGGAATCTATAAAGGAATCTATAAAGAATAGAAGCATAGTAACATAGTAAGTTAGGTTGAGAAAGACATAAGTCCATCATGTTCAACCATAATGCCTATATATAATAGGGTTGGCACCTTTCCCAGCTCCTTACTCTGGGCAGGGGGCGAGCGGTGACATTAAGGGGGACAGATGGAGTGGCGGTGATGTCATGGAGGCAGGTCGGTGGCATAATGGGGCGGGGCTATGGCATGGCGTTTGGCCAATCATAATATGAGCTAGTCCTGCTTGGTTTTCCTAATTTGGAAAACTGGGAAAGCAGTTTTGACCCAGACAGCCCTTCCAAAAACTAGGCTCTCCTGGTCAAAACCAGACAGGTAACAAATTTATGTTTACATAAATGCTCTTATTTATGTTAGAGAGTACTTGCATTATTTGCTTTAATAACTATTGACAGGCACTGCTTACAGTTGAACAGCCTTTTATCCACTATTCTGTCATGATTTTTATGGTGTACTTTTTATTTCTAAATAACACTGTTTACATAGCAAGTACACTCTTCCTTTTAAAATGTTATTCTTGATCCAATAAATGTATATTTTGTTTAGTTGTAATACTGATTTGTAGGCAGCCATCTCAGTGCATTGTGCCTGAGTCTGAGCTTTCAGAAGGAGCCAGTGCTACACATTACCTGCTTTCAGGTAACCAATTGTTTCTCCTACTCTCATGTAACTAGAGGAGTCCCAAGCTGGACTTGGATTTCTTACTATTGAGTGCTATTCTGGTATCTACTGAGAGCTGCTATCTTGCTACCTTCTCATTGTTCTGCTGATTGTCTGCTGGGGGGGTGAAGTAAAGTAGTTTGACAACTACATAGATGAACTCTTTTAGTACTCTGGGGTGAATGCCATCAGGTCTTGGACCTCTGTTTACTTTCACATGGTCTAGTCTCTTTTAAACATAATCCTAAATCATCCAAACAACCAATACTTCAATTATTCAAAGTGGGTCTGTTAAAAGGAACTCATTTGTGTAAACAGAAGAATAATACCAGTTCAGTAAGTATCTTTTTCCCTGCTATCATGAACCAGTTAAGCTCATTCTGATATCAATGCTCCAACCTTCTCTGTAATTATATATATATTTGGAAATAATTTGGTATTTCTTTTACTCTTTAGCAATTTATAAATTAGTCTTTTTACTTATATACCTAAATATAAATAGAAAAATATTAATCAATATTAATATTTTTCTATCTATATTTAGGTATATAAGTAAAAAGATTAATTTATAGTCTAGATCATAGAAACCACAGCAATGGCACTCAGGTTACAGGGATCAAAAGTTCCCAAGCTCATGAAAAACGTCAATCAGCATTATAATACAGTTAAGGGATTTATATGACAATACCTTATTTCTTGGACAAACATTGTTTTGTATCCTGGCAGAATGTCAAATATATTTTGCACCTGAAAAAAAATAGTCATATAAATCAAACAATATATGATTTTAGGAAAAATGTATTCTAGAATTCAATTTGGCTGTGTGTAACCCTTTATTTTTATCTAATAATATATAACTTGTTACCAGTTCTCAAAGGTTCAGTACTTTTAAAGCAAAGTTCCATAAATGCTTTTACACATAATCACAGAACTATGTTACGGAAGAAACAACAATGCCTGGGTGCAGTCCCAACGAATTGAAGAACAACAGCAAGTGAAAATGTCCCGCACTCACAGGTCTTAGGTGAAACAAAAGGTGTTTATTCAATCCACATCTAGATCTTAGATGTGGATTGAATAAACACCTTTTGTTTATTCAATCAATCAAATACAAGGTACTGTCTTAAAATTACAGAGAAAAAGGAAATCATTTTTAAAAATTAGAATTTGCTTATAATGGAGTCTATGGGAGATGGGCTTTCCGCAATTCGGAACATTCTGGATAACGGGTTTCCGGATAAGGGATCCCATACCTGTATATAACAGAACTAGAATAATTATGTTAACCATACCTGATCAAGAAACTTTTCTGTAAGCTTATGGTGTGCTGTAGAAGACTTGTCACTTAGTTCTGTGTTATATGTCTCCTTGGGAAGAATGATACTTATTTCTACCATCTTCTCTAACACTGGAATTAATGGCTTCTCTGTCATCAGCATTATTTCATTGTTTATCTGAAAACAATCATACAAATTATAAAAACTTGTGAAAATAATATACTTTCACTTGTTGATATTCAGCTATATTATCAAAGGAATTAGCATTAAGCTTGGGGTCCAATATTTTATTAAATTTGATGTGGCAACTTAGTTCTTTATAAACTAACCTAAGTGAGATGAAGTGCTTTATATACCAGGTCTGACCATTCGGCCTCCATTAAGGGCTGCCACCATCTTCTTGGCATAACCGAGCACCAATCTAATAAGTTCTTTCCTTTTGTTGAAGGAAAGGATGCCTTCAACCAACCCTATACTCATTAGTAATTAATTATTAATTAATTAAGACAGTAATTGGACATAAAAAGAAAGTATGCCTCTTGGTAACCACATCTAGTGTGCATAATTTTAGTCCTCTGGCTTGTGGGGATTTTTATTTCTAAAGATGTAGTTGAGCCTACTTCCTACTGGTTCAGAGGAGCCTGTAACATAATTGGCAGTCAGTGAAATAAACCTTTCAGATGACACCCAACCATTTGCCATGGACAATAACTGGGCTGTCATCCCCCTCTCTACTTATGTGGTATTATCCAAAAAAGTAAATGAATGGTATTTTATTATCACCATGTTAAATTAGCATTTATCTAATGTACAGTCTGTATGACCTATTCCTTTACTTTTCCCTTTCTGAAACATATAATGACTTATATATAACATCCCATATCAACTGTTTGAATAAAAGACTCGAGTACCTCATATTTTTCAAGCTTGACTTTACCTAGGGCAACTCCCATTAACTTCTTTAGAATTTCACAAGCTTTTAGATAGCAAATTTTTACATTGGAATTTTTTGAACTTAATAAACACCAGACATTTGAGTTTTTGAAATATAATTTTAGTTTTTTTTAGTGCAAAAAAACTTGAATTGTGAAAAAAAATCAAACTCAAACATTGATAAATCTGCCCCTGAAAGTTGCCCATTGTGCTGTTATTCTAACATATCTAAAAAAAATGCATATAATCCAGTGGTCAAAAGGGTTAGATATATTTTAAAGCACATACAATTTCCTCAGACACTAGCTCAGAAGAATCTGTGGGTGAATCAATTTCCACTGATATTTCATATGACAGTGGCACATTGGCAGCTGCATCTAAAAGCAAATGAAAGAAATAAAAGATCATGAAGCGGCTGCATACATCCATTTTAATCACAATGTTTCCAAAAATAGTCAAAGAAATTAAAACTAAGAAAAAGTAGAAAATTAATCAATCATGAAAATACCTCGAAATGTTGTAGTTTCATGTGCTGAAGGCAAAGGGGTTGCTTCTGATCTGCAAGACATTAAAACCAATCCTATTAAAATACAATTGCATCATAGTGTTTGATTTGAGAAGGCCCAGTAAATGTATACATAGGGTAAATATTCTATAGACATAGGGTTTTACAGATCATACATCTTTTCATGATGCGGATTCCCTTGCTTTTCAGGCTTGGCCAGTGGGGCACCAGGAAAAAATCCTGTGGGCCCACTAGCCCAGACCAGATCCTCGTTGCGCTCACCCTGGGCGCTGATCTCAGGGGAGGGGTTAAGGTGAGCAGCTGGGGGCTGCTGGGTGCCCCTGGGGCAGTATCCCCAGTGGCCCTGCACCCCCCAGTCTGGCTCTGCTTGCCTTGTGGCTAAAAAATATTATTATTGCAATCAATTTGTATTCATGCTTGCTTAGTTAACATTAAGTATATGGCACTAATTTATTATTATGCAGAGAAAAAACAACAAAAAATTATTTTTAACAAGGACACTTTGAGGGAAATATATCTGTATTTGGATCTATGGTTTTTTGTGATTTGAGAAAAGCAAGACAAAACATGTGACCTCAAATATGATTGTGTTACAGTTTTTAATGTTCAAATTTAAAAATCTCAACAATTTTCATGCTGAACTTCTAGAGTCTATGGGGGATTTAGCTTAAGCATTTAAACAAACTGATGTGTAATCAAAGGAAATGAATGTGTTCACAGTAAACAAAAAATTTTTTTAAAACACAACCTTGAAAATTGATAAATCTAATATTTGATATTTAACAAACAAGATGTAGTTATTTAATTCAGCTCTAAGTGTTCTTCTGAAGTCCAATTGTTGGTTTTCAGGGCCTTAGCAACAATGGAGTATGTCACAGCTGCACCACTGGTTCTCCATCGCTGGTCTCACTGGTCCCCTGCCTACTTTGACAATGAGGCTTCTAGGATGTCAGAAATGGGTTTATAGCTTCTTATCTGCCAGGCAACAAAACCCAGCATGAACTAGTCCCTATACTAAATGTAACTTTCCATATAGCTAAAAAATATTAATTGAACCGTACATATCAGGTTGGCACACCATAATCAAATTTCATTCAACAAGCTGAGTGATCACTGTAAGGGGGCTATCTGAAAGTCCCCAAGTATGGAAAATCAAGCAATAGATTGAGGAACAGGGCACACCATGATATAGAAAAATAGAAAACAAACTTTATTACATCTTAGATACAAAAACCCTAAGATGTAATAAAGGTTTTTCTATTTTTCTATATTCTGTGTGCCCTGTTCCTCAATCTATTGAAAAGTATTCATTGGGCACAATCATTTGTGCCCTGATTATTTATGAATTGTGAAATAATTTTAGAGAAAAACATGCTATAAAAAGTATATTTCTTCTTAAACTAGAATCTCAACTTCAGCTATATCAGAAATATGGCTAGCTATACAGCAAATGAGCCATTATATAATACATATTAAAGGAAAAGTCAACCCAAAATGTGTGTTTGCCTAATAAAAGAGAACACAAATCTAAGCAACTTTGCAATATACATTTATTACAAATTTGCAGTGTTTTTTACTTATTTGTATATATAATTGCTATTAAAAGCAGTGTTTGTCTTTTTCTATTCTCTGCCCTGGTGGCTCTGGCATTTGAAACAATGTAACACAAAGCAGCAGACTGACAGACCTGTCTTGCTGGAGGAGACTGACCTTTTCAACATTGTTTAAAAAGTAATAACCAGGAGTTCGGCAAATGCTGGTTTCAATAGCAGTTACTTTTACAAAAAAATGAAGCACTAAAAAAGTTCAATAAATTCCCATTGGAAAGTTGCTTGGAATTATGTTCTCTTTTATAGGGCAAAAATCTTTGGGGGGTTGACATGTCCTTTAAACACATCTGCTACAATGTAGTGAATTGTTGGTAAGTAAGGGACTTGCAGAATTTAGTAGGTAATAGAAATAGTAGCACTGACAGCTTGTATTTATGTGATTGATGAGTGATTTATGTATATTATGAGGTTAATTTACAATAGGCTGCAGGTTTTACATATGTATTTGCAGATCAATACCATCTAGAGCTTTCTCAGAAGAGAACAGATTTTTATCATCTGCTGTAAAGCAGCTAAAGCTATCTATTAGATTATGAGTAAAAGGCAAGCGTAAGGCAAACTAACAAGTAACCTTCTCACCTAGAAGCAGACTAGCGTTACATGAGCATGGAATCAGCATCTCCAAGCAAGGCAGTCCTTACCTGCACTGGTGAAACCATGGAGCAATGTCTTTGCTGAACATCATTCAAAATAAGACAAAAAGGTATAGCTGAAGATGCATCATGTGTTCATGGTTATTACAAATTCTTGGCCATGTTTTAGCTGGTTTTTGTGGGAGGGTATTCTCACTGTACACTTTAGCAAGTCCATCTTTTTTATTTTGGGGAGTCTTGCTACTAAGCTGACTAAATTGTCTGCCCCCATTTCAGTATAGAATATAGAAAACTATCAGCAAAATTAAATGTAATACTGGAATGCAGTGCTGTAAAATTGAAACATATTTCCAAAAGACGGACGCAAACAGAAAGTACAAGATGGCCAGCTTATTTTATCATTATCATTGGAGCATCACTCTATCTGCAGATAGGGGGCCATGTTTATAGGGCATGTGTTTGGGTCCACATTTTTGAGAATTAATGGATCAGAATCATTTCACTAAAATAAAAATTAAAAATTGAGACATTTTTGTGTGCATGCAAGGCGTCAACCACAAACTGATACAGATGGGGTTCCATTTTTGAATACACATATTATTTTTTATTATTTTGTTCAATTAAAGTTGACAAAGAATATTAAAATATGATCATATATTCCAGTTACAGGAATTTCTCTTTCTTCTATAAGATTTTTTTTTTATTCTGCTTTGCCAGTAATCAGACATGTATTGTTTCCTACTCATAATTTATTTTCCCACCTTTTAAGCTAGCACCACATTATGTAATTTGACCATTGGTTATTCTGTGGGGTGTTGCTGAATCATTCTATTTGAAATTAAACATTCTGCTAATCACTAATCCCCTTTTTGGGGTGTAGGCGAGGTTATTGGCGAATGAGTAATTAGAAGAGCTACATTGCTCTCTAATACAAGTACAATATGTAAGTTAAAGAGCTTGATCACATTCAACGCTATAGAAATAAAGCCTGTTGTCTAAATTAAAGTGAAATTTGTCACAAATTGCAGTTCCACATATTTTGCATCCATTTTTGTGTGGGTGCAGTTGTAAATGAGCCTTTGGATCTAGTGCTTACTTTTACACATCCCTTTTTAAACTAAATATATACCCAATTATATTATGAATTTATAAATAAAAATAAATTGTAAAACAGACAGAATATGCCCAGAATGTAAACCGGAATTCTGCAGCAAAATTCCTTATATAAGTATGTATAATATGTAGTGACTTACCCACAGGACCAATCATTGCAAGACCTTTGTAAAGACAACATTTGGTCAAAAATGTATATTAAATATAAATGAACAAGAGAAAAGTTGTACACAGTTATTGGGCCAATTTATTGTCATAAATCAGGATGTATATGTTTTTTACGGTTGTACAACCAGCATCAACAGTCTTACATTTAAGAGACCACAGAAAACCCCTTTTTTACTAGTGTCGATATCATCAGCTGCTGTATTAATTAATTAATCATGGATTCTTATTTAAATTATGATTATTATGAAAACATTAGCAAATCATGTGAAAATCACTGCTGCATATAGAAAATTCAGATAGAAGAGCTGCACTGATTTAAGATAAATGCATGCATCACTTGCATATACTAGATGTGCCCCTATTTTTTGAGGTATACTTAAACCATACTTATATAGCTTTTCAGTGTGATAATATCCTGTGATACAAAAACATAGGGTAAGGACTGCTGAGAAAAACTGCTTTATTTGTGAAGTGCTATGTATAAGGTGTTATTTAATGATGAGATAAGAATCCAATAACATCTTAGATATCAGTATCATTATCATTAATTAATATTAATTAATATGTGTATTTGCTCTGCTACAAACATGACTGGTCTCTCATTGGCAAAAGTAATGTAAACAACACATGTGAAAACACTGCGAGGGGAAATTAAATTCAGCTTAAAATATTCCCTAGTTGCAACCAACTTGAAGGTCCCATTCTTTAGTCTACTGTATAAAAAATAAACATGTAATCAGGTAACAAGGCCTAGAAAGACCACAGTACATTACCCTGATGCGTACAAAGTTATAAGTATTAAAATGTCCCTTAAAAATCTTCAGTTGTAATAATTACCTACAATAAAAAGTGTGTGTATTTTTAACAAAGGAACTTACCCACTGGATGCGTGTTTAGTTATTGACAGTTTCTGCAAGAAAAGATAAAGAAAAAAAAAAAAAAAGAAAAGATGGCCTGAATAAATAGTCTTCTCAGTTGAGGTGGAAGGACATCAGTTATCAAAAACTTTACAAAGTACATTAAGCTTTTTAACAGAAATTGATGTTGCTTCTGTTTATACTCTGTATAACAGCATATATTGTAAATGACAATTTTTCTAATAAAATAAACTGGAACTGACCTGTAATTGTAAATTAAATAGTAGATTTGGGGAAGGGTTATTTTTAGCAGGAAAAGAAAGAGATATGAATAAAAAAATGGCAAATCATTTACAAAGGGTTACAGAGGGAACCCAACTACTGTACCACAGTTGTGGTGTGTATATAGCATAGCCAGCCATGCTGGAAAAGATAGCAACACATGCTAAGCGTTATATTATTAAGCTTATTAAGCTTATATTAAGCTTAATATAAATAGAATTTTTATGGTTTTCATAGTTGCATATAGAGTGTGTATTAAGAGCCTCACAATAAAATATATATCTTGCACAATACTCCAATTTTATACATAAATTATTGTATGCCCCATGTGATTTAGGTTTATCACTTATGTACCTTTGTGAGTAATTGGTGATGTTCTTGAGAAGTACTAAATTTGGCTCCAATGTCGAATGCTGTCATAGTGCCCTCTTCACACAACTTTATCCATCGTTGGTATTCTGTTTGGTTAGGCAGACGGTCCCAGAATATCTTGAAAACTTCCCAGACTGTTTCTTGGCATACTAGACACAAGCAGCACAAAAACAAACAGACTTTGCTGAATGGAACAAGTTATTAGCATAAGCCTAGTTTCTAACTGTTTTGCAGAAACACACGTTTACAATTTTTTGTGCCGGCAAAGATTTCTCCACTATTAAAAATGTATATATATTACAAGGATTTGGGCTAATATATATTAACATTACATGGTTCATAAATGTTGCATTGAAGGGATTGAACTGGAGAGTGTGAAAAGGCACTATATATATATATATATATATATATATATATATATATATATATAATTATCAAAACTATAGATAAATGTGTTCACAAAAAAAATAACACTTAATGCACTGTACCAGTGTGGCACACTATAACTATTAGATAAATAATGAGCAAAATGCAAAAACTTTGATAACAGAGCCAGGACTTATTTTTTAAGCCAATACAGGTATCATAACCTTTGATAATGCTACGTTTTTTTTTTCTGTGGGGTCACTGCTACACACACACAGTCATTTAATAGCTATTTTTTTTGTAGTCTGTTTAGCTGAGATAGATCAGTTCCTTATCTGACCCTTAACATAATTAATACAGAGTTAGATGGAAAAGGTTGCCACCACCTTTTACAGGATATTACTAGTATGTGTTGTTACCAAAACGAAGTGCATATGCTGGTGCATATTCCCTTACTGCAGATGTTTGAAACAAGGTTAAATAATACGACAGTGTTTACTGTTTAAAAGTTTCTGTATACAGACAACTGTCAACCAAAGAGTATGGCTTCCATTTACAGAATTGTTGTATTGTGCTATAATAAACAAAATGATCACTCATAATTTTAAAAGGTACGCTGCTTCTGGTATAATAGAATGCTATGCCAACTGTCTCAACTAGCAGAAGGAGCATCTTTGATGCCTACAGTGTTCTTGCAGTAGTGTACTAAACTTTGCCAGTCTAAGAGCACTGATTTGTCAATATACAGATAACTCTTGATCAAAATCCTTTTTATCCCTAGGGTATAGCATGAGTATTCAAGAGGAATGACAAGTAAATGCTTCTGTACCAGATGCAGGCCAACCACTGTGATTGGGCAATTTGTAATATTTGAAGCAATTTATGGCATGAACATGGTATGTAAATAAAGATATACATGTGCACTAAGCACATTGGTAGAATGTTCACTGCTAATCCTATGGCCTATGTAACCAGGCTAAAACTTTGGATGGATAGGATATCCGGCATCTCACTGGTTTGATGTTGTGGCTTGCATAGGCAAAGTGAGTTGTTAATTTACAAATATTTAAAACAGCAAGCTAAGGTGTGTTTTGTGAAGTTACTCTTTATTATCAATAGAAACTGCTAATGCCAAATAAATTCTCTCAGCAGCTTGGCACTTGGTCATTGGCGCCAGCAGCTTAGTGTGAGATTACATGAAACTGAATGACTTGAGTGATAATTGTTTGGGTACTGGCATGAGGATATAAAATTCTTAATCTAGAAAATTTGTCCAGAAATCAAAAATTGGTTTAAAAGCCTGACACCTATTAGTGTTTTGTTCAATTAAAATAGTTTTCCTGACAATAAATTCTGGCTCAAGCTAAATAAATGTTTTTTTGTGCCTGTAGCTAAAATATAGCTTTTATTATGAATCAGCTAATAAACTGTATTTACAAAATTACAGAGAATATAAGGAGAAAAAAGTAAAAAGTTGCTAAAAACTAAATATAAACTAAATCTAATTCTTAATTGCCTGTATTGCACCTACCAATTAAATTGACTGAGAAATATTCATTCCTGTTCAATAAAGGCACATGTGCTGTATTCACATCTTTCCCAATTTAAACTAAATCTAGATATAATCAATTGGGACCAAATTAATCAGTTTAATGGTAAGTGTGCAGCTTGTCCTTAACCCCATTTTGCTGCCCATACAGCTTTCTGACCTTCCCCCTGGCTGCCACACTATCAACCAACCACTGGCTCCAAATTCATCAACTTTCCCAATAGCGCTATTGCCTGTAGCACACAGTAAAACGCTTCCATCTGCTCAAACTAGCCTTAGTATTAGAGAGGATGCTGTATTAGACTACAGCACAACAAAAGTTTGGGAGCTGTCGCACTAGCACGGACAAAACAGCTTTCCCATGTGTCACCGCCAAGCACTGCCCTACGTGTTTCATCAATTTCGTTTAAAAACTAATGTTACACCACTATACCACCAACATTTTTGAGCAATTATAATACAAAAAAAATACATAAAAATATGCATGTGATTGATAGCCCTGGTATTACCTCATATTTAAGTAATTATTAGTACCTTTTTATATGACACTTTGCCATTTAATTTATGGTAACACAGATTCATAATTATTCAATTAATTCTGACCCCATGTTACGTTTGGGAAAATGTTTGTGGAAAATCCCCATATCCAAAATTTTACATGTGCTCTGTGCAGACCCTAGGAATGACATATATATGACATCTCTATTTATACTTTTTGCCTTGATTGAAGTAATGTGCCTCCCTGTTGCATCAGGTTATAGGCAGGGTAGCAGAGTACAATAAAGAAAAAGGAAAGAAGTCGCTCCAAGAGCAAACCTCAAAACAAAGTTTCCCAGAAGACAAAGTGTAACAAAATGAAAAGTAAATAAGTGAATAAATAAAGAAAGAAACAAATTATAAGTACCAAGTAATCAAATAAGGCTCGGGTGTTCAAAACCCCGAGCCTGCCGCTTGAAATTTAAAGTCAATCACTTTAAAATGGTCTAAGGTCTGAGAAACAGCATGCTCACCAAAGTCCGGCAATGGTCCGGGTGCTCAAAGCCCCGAACCCGCAGCTGAGGGGAAATAACTTCAAAGTAGAAAGAAGGACATCATGCTCGATGTCCTTCTTTCTACTTTGAGGGTAGCAGAGTAAGTACAAGTTCAACTCAGGTTAGACAGTAAGGTAGATAATTGATTCCCAGCAGTTTCTGGTCTGTTCTTAGAGCTAGGCATTAATTAGTAGAGCTGTCAGGGAAATAGCACTAATTACTGGGACTCAACAGATAAAAAGATTAATGATGTGCCAAATATAAGTCAGACTCTCTCTTACTCAGCAGCTCCACTTGACTGCCCCCAGTGTTTCACTGATTAATGATGGTTACAAATGCAGAGTTATAGAATATCTCTGTAAAGAGATATATAATATGTCCTTGCTATATAAAAAGGGTAATAATAATATCCAGTCAAAACAACACAAAAACAGACTAATCATATATTAAGAAATCACCCCATTGATTAGTGATCAATCTAGCTAACTAAAGCCCTATTCCAGTTGATCAATTACAAGTTGTTTTCTGCTGTTGTTTAGTCATCATGACATCTCGGTTTTTCCAGTGGTAGGTAAATTGTATAACTAAATCCATGCATAGTCCCATCATGCATGTCATATAAAGTGTAGGTACAATAATGAAAAATACAGTAATTCCATTACTGCACCACAGATATGGTGTCATTATTTAAATGAATATTAAATGAATACTTATGTGTATAGGTTTAGCAGATGCATGAGAAGACATAAACATGTAATTGTTTTGTGTTGTGCAAGATATTTAGTAGTGTTAGATTCTGTCAGAAAACTGGGTCTTGTGGTTCCACTGACAATAATCAGTGTCACACAGACAAGGTACATAAGCCAAGCCTTGACAATTTTATAAAAATATGTCAGTGTAATTATGAATGCTAGTTGCCTGGCCAGCAGAGAAAATGCTAAGTCAATCAAATCTGTCAGGACAGCAGAAAGACCATGCTCCCCCAAATATTGGTCTAATTATAAGGGGAGCATTCAGAGTATATGTTTTCTCCCCAAATGTCACTGTAACTGGCCTACAGATTTCATTGCTCTCCTGGTGCCATATATTTATTGCATAGGTTAATGAGTCAAGACTAGAAGTTCATTTAAATGACCCTGTAGTTTCACTTAGTCAATGAAAGGCTTTAAGACACACGCCATAATTGGCTGTCTGCTTTTACATTCTGTCAGTAAGCCGTGCAGGAGATTATACTAGACACAATAAGGGGAAGTGTAATCTGGCTAATGTGCCAGTAGCGTCTATTTATGAAGTAATGAATCCACTGGAGAAGGACCTCATTTTCTCCTACTTACAAAGGGTTCATCTTCATGTCAGGAACTGAGAAGCATTTGCACGTGTGTGTCTACATGATACACTCACACGCGCACACACGTGCACTTAGGTATGTGCATTCCTGAGCATGGGTGTGCAATGTAAGCAGGGAAACCAAATTGGAAGAAAAATGACAAAAGATATAGAAAAAAGAAGCTCAAATATGGGATGCATCAGGGCTACCCCATTCAAATATCATTATCCATTTATTTATATAGTACAAACACACAAAACTCAACATCATTCCCTACCACTGTGGAGCTTACAATTTACGGACCATATCACATGCACACAAAGTAGGGTCAATTGTATTTTTTAGGAGTCAGTCGATCTGCCTCTATGTAGTGCTGGTAGTAATTTTACTTAAAATTGTGCATGTCACTATATACACCCTTCATTGCACAATGCTCCCAAAAAGACTACTGGGTTATGTACTGTGGGCTATGGGTGCCAACACTCAGAGTCTGACAAGGCTATGCATTATCCTACACTGAATCACCACTGCTGTACTGATGGGAGTTTAAAGAACATTACAAACAAACAGAATATATAAAGTGTGAAGGACTTTGATGCCCTAGTTGCTCACCAAACTGTTGGATATTGCTCCCAGCTTTTTTTTTAATTCCTGACTTGAAAGGCAAATGTTTGTTGCATAAAAAAACAAGTACTGGCAAACAAAGCCTCCCATAGGCTACCAGTTCACATAGGGGATACAAATAGCCAATCTATTTGGCACCCTCCCCCCCCCCACGTTGTTTTTGACTTCCTATAGGTTATTTTATGAAAGATCTTTGTCTTGTGACACCTGTATCACCTGATCTGTGTTCACCATTAACATGGGTACTCATGCCTTGGGTTCCAGAGCTCCTCGTCCCAGCTCTGAACCTCAGTATATCCAGCAGCTGGAGTGCCTGCAGGGAATATACACTAATACTGTTGACAGAGCTGCAGGTCTCTTAAACTACATTGTACTGTATTTATTATAAATTGCTGGTAAGCTCAGGTAGACAAGGTTAACAG
Organism: Xenopus tropicalis; assembly: GCF_000004195.4. NCBI lineage: Eukaryota > Metazoa > Chordata > Amphibia > Anura > Pipidae > Xenopus > Xenopus tropicalis. Next base: position 105,213,351 of record NC_030678.2, on the reverse strand, counting down.
AAGACATCAAATGCCTGAACACAACTGCATTACCCATAAGGGAAAGTAGGCATGACTGGCTTCTCTCCCCGTCTAGTTAAACAGGGCCATAAGAATCCTGAGAAGTCATAGCACTACCCAGATTATAAGTATGCAGTTGATACCTACTCTTTAAGCTATGACATAATTTATCCTGCTAGTTAGATTAGCAATGTTCTGTTCCTAACAGTCAACATGTGAGCAAAGATCTTTTTACAGTATTGTATTTGTTTCCTAAGACCAAGGTTATAAATGTTACATAACTGATGTCCTGCTGTTTAGCAGTCCTATTAATCACCTTCAAATCCTGCTCCTTTCATTAATGACAATGTCAGCTGTTTAACCAGCTTAGTTTAGGGATATACTATAGTCTTAAAGAAAACCTGGCAGGAGCTTATGGTTGTCTCATTCCCTCAGTCAGTAGACTGATTGGGTTAATATGCATAAACCAGTACTATTTCCCAAACTTTTCTATAAGTCAATATTGTGTGTGCAAATTGAGTCAAGTTATCTATGCTGTAATATTTGGGGTTCAGCTGTTTTAGGCTGTGGTTCTACAGTAATAGGCCCAAAGCACTGATGTTACACTAACATACAGTATCTAATTCTTATTTTTTTACTAATTCCTTTTTTTACGTTAAAAAAAGGGACCTTATAGCTGATAATGATAACTAACCTAGTGTTTGTGTCAACACAGTCAACACAATGCTATTGCTTTTTTATGTTTAAATGTTTTAGTAGCCTTAATGGATGGTGTTCCAAATAGACCACCTTGTCCAGGAAAACCCAAATCCCAAGCAGTACAGATAATATACCCCTTACCTGCACTATGCCACTCACATCTTCCTGAATGGCACACAAGCATTACATTAACAGAAGGGATTTAACCACAAAATGTTTGTTTTCTATGTACATATGTAAACTACAAGCAGGCCCTTTTATCTAGTAAAAAAAAGTTGTCCTACAAGGAAAGACAGCACAAGTACCCTTGCCATACTAGTATTTCCAAATAAAATAGCCAATTTACTAACATACGTTCAAACAGGTGCAATAGGTAGAAACCAATTAAATGTTTGATGTAATTTTCTGACTTGTAGGAAACTAAATTGGGACAAATTAAAACCAGTGCTTGCAAACCAACCCTAATATGCATTATTTAAAGTCTTGTTCCCACTACCTAATTTTATGAAGGATTAAGCCAGTGTAACCAATGCTGTGGCATTGGCAACGTCTTTCCTATAAAAGCTAATGGCGGGGGAGGATTAAGCCCTGTGACTGGGACCAATGCCCTTGTCAGTAGACACTTATCCCAAGAAATGTAACTATGCAATGGAGGTGCCAGCCTATGAAAAATGTAGCTGGGAGATATGGGTTTTACCTTCATGTAGTAATTTTTACTTTGATGTAGAATTGCCAATTTTGATCATATGATCATAACTTTCTAAAAAGTATAGGCCCTTGCAGAGATACAAAATTATTGGTGAAACAGCATTGTATGCTTGTGGCTAATTTTGCCAGATCAGTAGCATTTCCATTATACTTATATATTTTTACTCAGCTTTGGAGTGTTCCCACATCCCCCTTATTGTGTATTATGAAGTTTTGGTGGATTCAAGCATTTAGTATCACAAGATGGGTAAATAAATTTCATATAACACCCCCCCTAGTTTTAAGCAAAATGGTATCAGCCTTTTTGACTATTTCTAGGGCTGCAGTATCTTGCAATCTCATGGAGCCTTGCAGTTAGTGGGATGGTTTGCAAAGGAATGCACATTTATGGGTATGTTTTATCCTAACAAAATCCTATCCTCTTCCATAACAGTTTTTTTGTGAGAAATAAAAGGGGGATCTTTAATAAAAAAGACAGAACTAAAAATTACTGGCATGACAAGTCAGATAAAAATATTAATATGGTGAAAATGTATTGTTTTTTGGAATGAAAAAATATGTCTGATAGGGCTTTGGAGGCCTCTGCAAGAATTTGAGAAGGAGTGAAATGGTGTGGTGGCTTCTTACACTTACGGTTTATGAAATACTGTTGGTTTCTAAGTTTAACATTTATTGAAATTTGTTTGTCTTACCCCTTAGTTTAAAAAATTTCATATGATTTGCCAGGGCCTGGTCGATAGTTTCTTCTGGGCATACTTTGACTCCATTTGGAAATAAAATGGATCTTTTTTTCCTCCTGAGGAAACTTCTATAGAGTTGCGGTGCTGCACTGGCTGGAGGCGACTTTAGTGCTTCATGCAGTGAGCCACTTCCAACTTCTGTTCCAAATAAATCTGTTGTTTCTTTTTGTAAGCTATTTTCCACAGATGTGCTGAGGTCTGAAAATAAACATTTTGAAAATTCATTTCATTTATATAGCACCGACACATTCATTGCATTGCAAGGCTTCATTGCAGTTTTCATTGCCTCTATGTTAGTGGTAAATGGTTGCTGTTCTATCACTTACAGTGTAGCTGTATAAACTCCCTTTTATAACCGTTTTATTTCCAAAATACAATTTGTAACAATAACATTTATTTCTCAAATTTTTTCAATATAATAAGCTTACTGACAATGACTTCCATCAGTTCATAAGTCACTCAATCATTAAACAGACATTATCAATAAGGGGAGTGTGTGTATTGAAGAGTTTCCATTTATCCGTAATTCCCCAAGTGTTGCTTACATTAAAAGCAGAATAAAACCACCAAAAATTACAAGCAGCTCACATATAATATAAAGCTGATTTACACATGCATTTTGCCCCCCTGTTGTAATTACACCATGTGAAACAATCAAACACAATGATATGTAAGAGAATGGAGACTCGCTTCATACAAATTACTTCCTTTTTCTGCCAATAAGCATTCTTATTTCCTATTCTGTGAAATTATTTTAAAAGGCCTCTAAAACCCATAAAAACATATGGACAGACATTTGGAAAAAGTTCTTTTTTTAGTTGCAAAGCATGGCAGATACGCATGTTTTGCTGGCTTAAGCTTCTTTCCAGCACGTGTGCTCAACCATGACGCAGGGGTAGAATTTAAAAGCAAACTTCTTTGCTGAAATACATTAAAGGGAACAGATCCTGACATCAAGATTAGAGGAAACATGTGACATAATTTAGCTGTCTGGGGTAAGTTCTCAGGTAGCATGGGATTAACCCTTAACCCTACATGGTAGTAAAAAATATTTCTAGAAATACAATGCAAAGAAAGTTAGGAGGAAATCTAACATAAACATAATCTTCTCATGAGATCCAGGTTAAAATGACCACATATATTAAACTGCCATATATTTTCATGAATAAATAAAAACATTGCATTGATCCACTTTTCATGAAATCTTGTGCATCCACCTTCCCAGTGAAACCGTCTCAGTAGCATCAAATCTAACATCACAAAATTTGTTTTCATTTTGCTTTGTAAAATGTGCCATTACTTCATTATATCACTGGATGCTATGTTCCCTGAACCACTCTCAGACTTTATAACTGTATCTTGCATTTAATGGTGTCAAAATAAGTAGTGTTTTGTTGTCAAAATGTATTTAGAAATAGATAAATCCATTTATTAAAATCAGTTATTTTTGTAGAATACCTTGTTTATGTACAAGTATGGGATCATTTATTTGGAAATCCAATATCCAGAAAGTTCTGAATTACAAGAAGGCCATTTTAAGGAAATTATTACAAAAAAATTAATGATTTTTAAGGATTCCCTTTTTGTCTGTAATAATAAAATGATAACTTGTACAGTGGCAGAACAATCCAATTAGGTTTTTTTAAAGGTTTAAATATTTTAGTAGACTTAATGTATGACGATCCTAGGTACAGAGAATCCCTTATATAAAAAAACAAGGTCCCAGATAATAGATCCTATACCTGTAATTCTGTCTGACCTGCCCTTGCCTTAATCAGCTAGACTGTACATTGTGTGATAAACATGAATTCATAGTCATTTCATGTAATCATTTCATAGTACCTCTTTAAAAAAACAAACTGCAAGACCATATTCTGTTTCATAGAGGTGACTGAGCATCTTCTAGAGGTGTGTTTATCTCAATGCCCAGCAAGTAAATGCCCAATGACTGATAGGGATGACAGCTGTCATCCTTTGAAACAAATATCTTTAATGATACCATCTGGAAAACATCATAGAAGTCCCTACATACCAACCCAGACCAAATTAGGATGAAGTCATCTATGTACCTGAGTGCCTCTTTTGTCACCAGTAGCAGAATGGTCCTAAAACTCTAGGAGTTTGGCTGTAGTTGTCCATTATTATGAGGTAGTGGAAAGGTCATTAAGGTTATGGGAATAATAAATACAACGATTTCCAGCTATCATGTCTCCAAACTTTGTTTCATAATCATTTTTAAAATTATAAACTGCTCTATAGAGGTCAATTATTCTTGAAGATTCCTAAGGATTTCTTTGTGTGTATTGGTGCTTTTGGTAGTTTTATTAATCTCCCTCTACATTTAAAACTTTCAGGAACAGTGAACGCTACCACCAAAGAGTTTGTAGTCTGAGAACAATAGTTCTAAAAAGCATTAACATCAACATTTATAATACTCAAGAAAAACAGCACAGGCTAATACCTGATTGGTAAGGCCTTGAATGAGATTGTGCCTTAAGGTGGCCACACACGTGGCGATTTGCGATCTTTGCGACCATCGGTCTCACGAAAGATCGTTCAATCAGCCACTAACCGTTCAGGGCTGAAACGGCAGATAAGGAGGTAGAAACAATAGGATTTCTACCTCCTTCTGCCGATTCAGTCCTGAAGGCAGGTTTTGCTCAGGTGCCTTCTATGGCGCCCGATCAAAATCTTTCAACCTGGTGTTCGGCGAGTCGACCTCCTGCGATATCGGTCGACTCGCCGACTTGCCATACAGGCACCAAATATCGTACGATTTTCTCCCGATATCCCCACCTAATTCCTCGGGGGAATTTAAGCTGATTCGGTCATTTGGCCAAACTACAAACTATCGAATTATAACGACTGTAATGGGCGCAGTTGGTTTGGGGACTGCATCAACGATCCAATGCGGTCCCTGATCCGACTCAATTTTTAACCTACCCAATCGATATCTGCCCGATTTGAGGCCACAAATCGGTCGGGCAGACCTGTCATTGCTGCCCCTACACAGGGCGATAAGCTGGCGAATCAGTCTAAGGGAACGATATCAGCAGCTACGATTGGCCCATGTATGGCCACCTTCAGATCAAAAACCAGTCCACTAATGACTGTGAGACTTAGAAAGTCACGTACCTACAACATTTATACTCCTTTGAAAGGGGAATTAATTATTACATATGGAATGATGTTTTAAAATTAAGTGTATTTAATTAGATTTACTTTTAAAAGGAGTGCATTAAAAGGAATACAGCTGTGTGGCTATAGAGTTTATTATTATAACAACATGTATTTGAAAGCGCCAACATATTCCACAGCGCTGTACAATAAATGGGTCTATACACTGAAAATACAGATTTACATACAAAGCAACCAATAACTGATACAAGAGGTGAAGAGGGCCCTGCCCAGAAGAGCTTTTTGCACAGCTGCATTCTCCAAGTGCCCCAATTAATGGGAAATGTTACTTAAAATGAAGTTGGATTTACACCTTCTGCAAATAGTTAAGTAGTGGGTTGTTTAACTATGTAGATGTACCAGATAGATAGAGTGCATTTGATTGTACAGGTATAGGACCCATTATCCAGAATGCTCGGGACCAAGGGTATTCCGGATAAGGGGTCTTTCCGTAATTTGGAACTCCATACCTTAAGTCTACTAAAAAATCAATAAAACATTAATTAAACCCAATAGGATTGTTTTGCATCCAATAAGGATTATTTATATCTTAGTTAGGATCAATTACAAGGTACTGTTCTGCTTCTACAGAGAAAAAGGAAATCAGTTTTAAAACTCTGAATTATTTGATTAAAATGGAGTCTATGGGAGACGGGCTTTCCTTAATTCGGAGCTTTCTGTATAACGGGTTTCCAGATAAGGGAACCCATACCTGTATAATATATAATGTATATATTAATCACAGACTGCTCCAAAGATTTTATATATATATATATATATATATATATATATATATATCATATTTACATAGCAATACCAACCAAGCGAAAGAATTCCTTTAAATTCCTTTGCTACTTTGTAACAAACCAAATTACAAATTCTAGAATAAGAATTTGCAAAAGTTTATTTTACAAACTGCAAAACAGTACATATCTCACGTAGTAAGATATGAGAAGATATATAGAAACAGTAGGGAAAACTGAATAATTATATTTCATTAAAGCCAACAAATAAGATTCTCCAGGTATATATCTTATGCCTTCTCAATATTTGTTTGGCTTTTACTCATTTTGTCAGTGTCCCTCTGTTTGTTGGATCAAGTAGCACAGGAAACCAGAAAGTCTGAAAGTAGGACATTCCTTCTGCACCAGTGCATTCTCATTATCTCACTGCAACTGCACAAAAATACCTTGTACAATCTGCAGGGCCACTGTTTACAAAATACCATGGGTGAAATGTAACAAAAGTTGTAAGCAGAATAAATAAATAAGAATGAAAATATTCATTTTGCAATGTACTATTCTTTATAAATCATTGCATTGCACATAGTGCACTTTAAAGCATGCATAAAGATGGTGTATTCTTTTGGCATAAAAATAACTTTTTCAGTAAGAAGTTTTATTATACAGTACACTGGAACAAACTATAAAATGCTTTTTTTCCACTGGCAGATGTGGTCACTAAACAATTTCCAGGTTCACAAAAGCTATATTAAATCTGCACAGAGGAAGAACCGTTGGCACAAAGCAATACATTTTTGCATTGCAAATATTTTTTCAAGTAATGGCTTTTATTGAATTTACCTGTATATGTTAGTCCTAATGATAAGCTTTCTCATACAGGGAAACGACTATTTAAATTCAGGCCCCTGTGAGGCAATGCCATTTGGAGTATCCCACCAGCAGGCATGGGTCTAAGTCATTTACCACCATGCAGCATTGCTGCTGTATTTTTTGCAAGGTGGGGTTTGACAAAATTGACTGTTGGGGCAGTATAAACAACTCAATACAACACAGGATTGCTGCCCAAACCACATCTTATACTTAGCATCAGATTCCTGCAAATTTTGCTGATGAAGATTTATTAAGCAGACACTTACTCAAAGCCTTTTCCATCTGCTCAAGTGTTTTATACTGGAACCTCATGTAAAAAAATCCCTATTTAGTAAACCACGGGCAGAAAATACACAAACAAAAAAAACACTTGCTCTAGAGGCCAAGCAAAATCATTAATTACATATTTTATTTTAAGCAATGACAAACTATGGGCCTTCAAACTGCAAACTACATTTCCTAGCATTCCACCAGTAGCCAAATGCTGTCAGGGAGTGATGGGAAATTTAGTTCTAAATAGTTGAAGAGTTGCAGTCAAGATGTATTTGTACCTTTTCCTCAGTCTGAAGATCCAAGTCTTCCTGCATTGCCCTGTGCCCCCTCCCTATACTTTAATGCTCTGTTAATTTGCTTCAAGCTTAGTACAGACAATTCCCTCTTCCCGTTAGTAGTGCACAATGTTACCAAATAATAATAACAAATAATTATCAAAAATACTATCATAGAACATACATGGTAGAACACGAACTAACCACAACCAAATATTAAAAAAGGTACTTCTAGTTATTAGAAGGGAGGTACAACCTAACAAGAAGCAAGGATACATTTGCTTTAAGTGCAATAAAGAGGAAGATCTCATACCTGCAAGAGTTTGCCTCTCTCCATCCATCAGTGCAAGGCAAAGGAACCCCAAGAAGAGGTGCCATAGAAGATGTTCCATTTTTTTTTTAATTGATTGGAGTAAGAAATGTGTATACGTGTCTGTGATTAATCAGATAAATTCTAAAAAAACAAAGTTCAGATCCTTAAGACACTAGAGAAAAATACATGTTTGCTTGACTAAACATTCTATTTAGTTTTGAAACCACACAGGAGGGAAATTGACAGCTCTGTGTAACAGATGGAGACAGGACACAGTTTTTTTAAGGTTTAATCTACGCACTTAAGCTCTTTAGCCAGGCTCATCATGGTGTGAAGAGACAGCCCATTTAGAGGTTGGGACTGGAAGCATCCTTTATTGGGACATCCATTGTTTTTGTTTACTCCACTCTGAATGGCTGCATTATTCATAAGAGGCCACTCCACATTCCCAATTACAACATATCAAACTAAACACAAAGAGCTAAAGCATGTTAGATATGTTGATTGTTCCAGTCTACTCAGGGAAAACTCTAGCAATTTGCCAGTTTCCTGTTCTAGTGAGAAAGAAGAGATTTGCACACACCATGTCTAAAGATGGCCATACTCGTCGCGATCCGCTATCGAGAGGCCAACTAAAGGTGGCCATACACGGGCCGATTGCAGCTTATCGGCCCGTGTAGGGGCAGGAACGAGGAGTGCCGGCCGATATCTGGCCTGAAATTGACCAGATATCGATCATGCAGGTTAAAAGATTTAGTCGGATCGGGGGCCACATCGGCTCGTTGATGCAGTCCCCCAAACCGACTGCCCCATTGTCGCCACTATAATTTGGGAACAGAATTACATGTTCCCAAATATGGCCCCCCCGAGGTCGCCAAGCGAGCAGATCTTCACGTGTATGGGCACCTTTTTGCCATTAATATAGTGGGTACAGGCGCTTTTGGACTGAGGAACACATCAACAAGCCAAAGCGGTACCTGATCCAACAGGAAAATCAAACCTGCCCAATTGAGATCTCGACAATTTTAGGCTACATGTTGGTCAGGTTGGCCTGTTGGGGGGTGACTATACACTGGCAGATAAGCTGTCGAATTGATCTGAAGGACCCAGATTGGCAGCTGAAATCTGCCAGGTGTATGGCACCTTTAGATGGTGGAAAAATAATAGTGTAAAAATAGGTGTATGCATGCTGACATATGCGCTTTTATAATTAAGACAAGCTATTCTTTTCAGTGGGTTTGCCACAATGGTCATAAGCGGTGTAAAATAGCACAGAAATAGAAATACACATCTTTTTGGTCCACTCCCAGCCAGGCCACACCCCAATCTTCCTAGCCATACTCCATCCCCTGCAAATCTAATATATACTCTTGGGGCCCCCCTCTACAATAGGTCCCCTGATTGAACACCCCACTGATCCCAATGGTAGCCCTAATGATAATGTTTGTGACTTTACAAGTGGTGGGCTTCTATGCATTAGTAAATAATCCCTCATGCCTTATTGGGCAGATGCAAAAAAAAAAAAAAAACTGTTTGCAAGCAAATCTTATCATTACAGAGCAAGGTCACTAAAAAGCAGCAGACATCAGACAAAGGATTAGCTCAATGCCTGGCAATATTAGAGTACTTTAAGCACCATGTATTTATGGCATCTCACGTGGAGACAGCAGCATTTCTGCACTGAGGATGTGACCTGCTGCTAGTTCTGGGGGTGTACTTAGCAGCTTCTAGATCACCTGTTTTGTAATGGCATTATGAGCTCATAATCATCTACACCAGTGCTGTCCAACTGGCGGCCCGCGGGCCGCATGGCCCCCCACCTGTCTGGCTGCTTTGATGGCTTAACTTTATGTTAGCCTTAAATGGCATCAGTACTGTGATTAACTGGCCCCCTGCATGGTTATCACCTCAGATTCAGGATGCAATCCCTCTGTATTGTTTAAAAATGTAATCCCCTGTGTTGTTCACACCTTTTAATCTCTGTATTGTTCACCCCCTGCAGTGTTCACACCTCAGGCTCAGGCTGTAATCACCCTCATTGTTCACTTCTTCACACCTCAGACATTGTATGTACTGCCTGGCCTATGCTGCCAGTGTATAGGCAGCATAGGGTAGGCAGAGTATGGCACATAGGTAGCATAGGGCAGGGAGGGTATGGCACCCACAGGCAGCATAGGACAGGCAGAGTATAGCACACACAGGCAGCATAGGGCAGGCAGAGTATGGCACCCACAGGCAGCATAGGACAGGCAGAGTATAGCACACACAGGCAGCATAGGACAGGCAGAGTTTTGCCTGTGTGTGCCATACACTGCCTACCCTATGCTGCCTGTGGGAGGTGAACCTGGCAGGGGTTTGTTCTGGGAGTTTGTTAGCAGTTGGAAATAGCCATTAAATGGTCCCTAAGGTGTGTAATTATATGCTGGGGGTTGCTGTGCTATCCACAGGGGAGGAGAAGGCATATGGATTTAAGGGTACGTCTTAATATGACATAATATAATTCTTTAACATATGAATGATGGTTGATATCAGCGACCATTGTGATAAAGTGGGTGTGGTTTGAAGTGGGTGTGGTTTAAAATGGGGGAGTGGCCAAAACTGGCTTCCATTAGCGGCCCTCCACCATCTATGTGAGAGAAATTCCGGCCCTTGGCACCGCAGAAGTTGGACAGCACTGATCTACACAATTAAATAATTTAAGGATTACTGGGATACCTGTGTCCCGTTATCTTTTTGGACACCATGGTTTATACGTAAAACCAACACATAATGATAATTTTTTGCGCTTTGACAGTGCACATCCTAGGGCTAATGTTAAGCATATAAGGGCACATATATCAAAGTACGACAGGTACACAAAATTCGTATTTGGTCGTACTGTGCGTATTTTCTGCAACTTTTTCATACTTTGTGACTTTTAGACGCAGGTTTTAAATAAAGAGTCATTATGTATGTGACTCAGAAGTCTCCGCGCGGACTTGCGTATGTGGGGGAAACGGGTCAACCAATACATGATAGGATTAGTCAACACAAATCCACTATTAGAAAGGAGGTGGTTAACGGGTTCAGCGCATTTTTGCACAGCTCACCATACTGTGTTGATGAATGGCACCTTTTTACTTAAATTGTTCATAACTCATTTAACAAATAATCCTGTTTTTCCATTTCCAGCAGTTGTATGTATAAGTAACACAAATATATAAGAACCTGTATATTTTATACATGAGCATTTGAAGGTTCAAATACTTTATGCTTTTAAGGGAACATCCATCTACTGCTGAACTCCCAGAAAGTTTGGTGAGGCACCATATATAGCAGCACTTTATATCTATTGTAAGCTCTACGGGGCAGGGACCTCCTTCCTACTGTGTCTCATACCACATGGCACTTATATATACATATATATATTTACTGTATTTATTATATCACTTGTCCTCCCGGTGTGTAATTTTGTATTCTGTAAGATTGTACAGCGCTGCGTACCCTTGTGGCGCTTTATAAATAAAGTTATACATACATACATCTATGTACATTAGTATAAAAAAAAAAAAGCAACTTGACAAACACACTTCACCACCTTCTATTAAATAAATACCACTATGCTGTAGTGAAAAGACAACATATTTTTCCCATTAACAATTCAAGGCAATATGGCAACTTCTGTTACGGTATTTAACAAAATTAAAGGATGAATATTCTGGGAATTCAGTCAACTGTACCCTTTCATGTCTACATAAAAAAGATAAACCCTTTAATTCCAGACTCATACACCTCTCCTGCTGATCCACAAGTGCAGCCCCTTCTGCCAATCCTTGCACCGGCTACCTGTCACGTACAGAATTCAGTTCAAGATGCTCGCCTTCAAAGCACTCACTGGTACCGCACCACTCTACATAAGCACCCTAATCCCCAAGTACACCCCCAGACATAACCTTTGCTCTACACATGACTTCCTCCTCTCCTCCTCACTCATCACCTCCTCTCACTCTTGCATCCAGGACTTATCACGCGCTGCACCCATCCTCTGGAACTCTGTTCCCCGTCCCATTAGGCACTTCCAGACTCTCCAAGCCTTTAAACAGTCTCTTAAAACTCACCTTTTCACTCAAGCCTATAACCTAAACCCCCCAAACATTCACTAACCACTCGTTTTAAACTTCCACTCCGCACTTACTGTCACTTTACACACCTACATGAACTCTAACGCCATGCTAGTTACCCTGACCTTATGTCTCAGCCCACCCTTTTAGAATGTAAGCTCTTGCGAGCAGGGCCCTCCCCCTAGTGTCTCTGATCCTCATCCAAATGCAATTGCAAACCATTTTTGTGAATTGTTTATATGTACATGTTAACTGTTCTGTCTTTTGTACCCCTCTATTCTGTAAAGCGCTGCGTAAATTGATGGCGCTATATAAATAATAATAAATGGGAACTATCATGAAAATTACAATTAAAGCTTTATCTCATGGAACTATGAAACTTTCTAAATATAATCAATTAAAAATGTTATTAAAATAATCAATGTACACTTCCCTATACCCCCTACATGCAGTTTTGTGGCGGTCACAGTTTGCTCTAATACATCTTCTAAGCAAAGGGAGCACATACCAATAAATTTTACATAACTAGATTACATGCAGAGAGACATATTACTAACACTGAACAACCTTTTTTATAAATGAATTATATATTCTCATTTCAATAGGGAGCTTATATATTTTCAGGATAGCAAATAGCATATGTTTTTCCTGAACAACATTCCTTTAAAAGCTTATCATAAAGATGATCTTTTTTAGAAGCAGGATTCTTAGACTTTAATTACAAATATTTATTAAATATTTACATAACAGCTTTCATTTAAATAAAGTTTCTTGGTATTTAAAATAATAACAAAGCTTCGTTGTATCTTTTCACACAAACAATAAGGCAGACTGCATCCTAGCAATTGTGTAATTTTTCAGTGCAAAGTACATGGGTTAACATTTATTCCCACTGTTCCCATCCTGCTGTAAATGTAGTTTCAGGATCAGGTCTCTAATTTCTTCTCTTTTGCTCTTTACCACAGTGAGTGGAAACCAGTCTTCCAAATGTATTGGAGAATCAAAATTTTCAATAGGTTGCTATAAAATAAAATATAAAAATATGAATATACAAACCAGATGAATTATGATTTGATATCATTAGGTAAATGGTAATCTAGCTTGGAAGTCTACCAGTTAAAATATAACTGTAACTTGATGCATACCTGAACAAAGCTCTCTACATACTGCAAAAGAAATAAACCACAGTCTGTGCTGTTATTCTGCTTTGGAACTTTAGGATAAAAATCTCGCATATTTGACCTGCTGAACTCGCGCATAGTTTTTCGTTTAACCTCCCATTCCACTTTGAGGTACCTACAAGAAAAAGTAATAAATAAAAAACAAAAAACTAGAATGCAAAAATATATACTGAAAGTTAACAGTTTTTGTTTCTTTTAGTAAACAGTGCATATAGTGCAGCAATCTTTTTTTTATACTGACTTTTTTATACCAATCAGCCCCATGTGGCTGATTCTTGTCCTGTGGAAGAACACAGGCTGGGAATCAGCCCATCCGCTAGCATTAGCCTCACCCAGGCGGACACGATGCATCTGGGTGCAGGTACATGCCACGGATATTGGCAAAAAATGTGAGAGTTTGAATTTCAAAGCTGATATCTGCCGCACGCCCCAGGACCTGGCCGGATACCTTCCAGGTGCAAGCAAGGTAGAAGGCTGAAGCCAGAGGAGGGGCTGATTCTAGGCAAGCATTTTTCTGCAGACTGAGAATCAGCCCCGTGTGGAATGCACATGGGATCCCACAACCTTTTTTTACTTGCAAGCTACATTCAAATGGAAAAAGTGTTAGGTAGAAACACAGGTATAAAAAATGTAGCTGTGGTGCCAAATAAAAGCTAGGATTGGCTAATTGGTAGCCCCTTTATGGAGTGGCAGCCTACGGGAGACTCTGTTTGCAGTGCACCTGTTTTTTATGCAACCAAAACTTGCCTGCAAGACAGAAATTCAAAAATAAGAACCTTCTTTGAGGCCACTGGGAGCAACATCCAAGGGGTTGGTGAGCAACATGTTGCTCGCAAGCCACTGGTTGGGTATCACTGATTTAGAATATCACCATGTAAGATAATAACAGACACTGAAGTACAACACCAAACACCCTAGTGAAGGAGACTGCAATTACTTTCCATTGCGGACAACAGAAAGTGCCACAAACATGGCATGTCTTCAAAACTGCCTCCTGAAAAAATGCACCTCCACATTATCAAGAGATCAATTATCAAGATGTCAGTTATGTAGATAAGGCATACTTCCAGTGATTCTAGCTGTCTGCAATGAAATGTTAAAATAAATTAGCACTGATAAATCTCCAGACGGCCTTCAACTAATTTCTTACCAAGTCACTGGGACAGTGAGAAATGAGAGAGAAATGTTTTACTCTTATCAGTATGCCTTTGTATATTAAATGGCTGATTACATATTGTTTCAGACAAAAATAAAATGTGCTCATTCTCCATTATAGCACTGGGCTGTTCTTACTCAAAGATGGAGGGAGTTGTTAAAAGATGTTTTACAATAACCAAATAATAGAAATTGTGACAAGTAAATTTGTTTTGCTTTAAGCCTTTGGAGTCTATGGGCATTTTCTTGTGGTGAAACCTGATGAAAAATGTTGCAAATTCCTAATAAGAAAGGTGGGGTTGTTTTGTTTTTTTTTGTAACATTAAAGAATTTTAGTTTGCCCTGGCATACATTATCATTTATAAGTACATATCTCTTCTGAAAATATTTATATTAGCTCCACTGTTTTCTCTGCTAAATATATATATGGAAAGAAAACCATGAAACTACATTAAAGACTATTATTCCTCTGTACTAATTATAATATTGCAGAAAAATATAGAAAATATTGGCACTGTCAGAAGTTAAGAGAAAGATATGTTTAGTATACTTAAAATTTACTTAGTAAACTTAATTATTACTCACTCTCTTAAAACTTGTACAGTAGTTTGAACAGATCCAGATTTCAAAGAATCGAAGATCAGAAGGCATGGTCTAGAAAGTACAAAATCACATGTTAACACTTCTGCATAAATAAAATATAAAAACAGCACAGTTAGGGCCCTAGACAGTTTTTTTGTGGTGGCTTTTTTGTGCATTTTACTGCATGTGACTGCAGTGACTCCAGTATAAACTATGGAGACTTTATTGATGGGAGTGCAATGATAAAATAAACACAGATTAAATTGGATATGCACAGTAATGTCTGTGTTTAGTGTTTCAGCGCACTCCTTCCAGTACAGCCCCCACAGTGAAGCAAATTTATGCACAATAAACCCACCCCATGGGAACGGAATTAGAAATGTCCCTTGGTCAAATCCCTCTCACAAATTCTGCTAGAATTGTATGTCATAAATTACGTTGAAGAGCTATTAAGAGAACAATTCTTTGGAGCTTTCAAACCAACAAGCCGGGAGCCGTGACAAAGCAAAATCTGTAATGCCAAGAGAAGCCTATTTCAAGTATTCCTCACTAAATAAAGTATAAAACATTAATGTGATGGCATGTAAGTAGACAGTTAAACTGATAGCCAACATCATATATTTGAGGAAGTAAGTAGGCAATTACTTATATTACACACTAGAAAATAACCAGCTGAAATAGTTTTCACCATATGGTAAAAGAAGATTAGCAGGGGTAGGAATCCACTTCAATGTCTTAAATATTACACTGAAGGATAGGGGTCCACACAAAAGAATCTGTGAAGGTAACCTAAGGACAGTTATAGTAACTTAAAAGACACTTTTTAAAAACTATCATTCCTTTTAAAACAGAACTGCATTTTCTTGCTTAGAGGAAAAAGCAGAACCAAGGGAGAAACTGGTTAAAGGGGTTGTTACCATTGAATTAACTTTCAGTATGATGTAAGAGTGATGATCACTTTGCAATTAGTCTTCTTTCAGTTTTAAATTGTTTATTTAACTTTTTGTTCAGCAGCTCTCCATTTTGAAATTGTAGCAGCTGCAGGTGCAATTTACCCTAGCAACCAGGCAGCAGTTTGGAAGAGAGGTTGGAATATGAATAGGAGAGGGTCTGACCAGAAAGATATGTAATAGCAAATAACAACAACAATGTAAAATTATAGCCTCCCAGAGTAAGTTTTTTTCTTTGGCTGCAGGGGTTAGTGACCCCTATTTTAAAAACTAAATTAAAATTTAAAAAAAAAAAGCTAAGCTAAGTTGGTAAGAACCGTCCATTTTATAAAATACTAAGAAGTGAACACCCCCTTAAAAGGAACAGTAACACCAAAAAATAAAAGTGTATAAAAGTAATAACAATATAATGTACTGTTGCCCTGCATTGCTACAACTGGTGTGTTTGCCTTAGAAAGACTACTACAGTTTATATAAGTAAGCTGCTGTGTAGCCATGGGGGCAGCCATTCAAAGGGGAAAAGGCACAGGTTACTTAGCAGATAACAGACAACAGACAAACCCCCATTATATGGGGCTTATCTACTAGTTATCTGCTTTCTAACCTGTGCCTTTTCTCCTTTTTTCCAGCTTGAATGGCTGCCCCCATGGCAACACAGCAGCTGATTTATATAGTAGCTTTTCTGCAAAAACACCATATTTTTTTGCAGAGCAACAGCACATTATATTTTAATTACTTTAAAACACTTTAATTTTTTGATGTTACTGTTCCTTTAAACATATCCAGGAGTAGCCTATCAATTCTATTACCCCAGTAAGTGCATCCTTTTTGAATCTCAAAAATAGGCAAGAGACAATGATTCATTTGGGGGAAAACGTAAATTACCAGAAATATATGTTATTGGCTTATGAGTATATTTGTTATGGATCACTACAGGGACAGTTTCATACAACAATACAAAAGAAAGTGCTTTTACCTCTTACAGACTTTCCTACACAGGTTCCCTTTAGTTTCCTGTAAAATACTGGCGTGTTAGTAAATTATCAGATTATTTAAGATTTGGTAAACAAAACACAAAAGAACAATCCTTTCATATAACAAATAATGCAGTACTCTACTTTCATTGGCAAATGTATCTTTTAACCTGCCCTGTAAATTTTCAACTTACCCGACTTTTTTTTTTATTTGATCCAGAATGAGGAGATGGCCTAGTAGAATCTACAAATTAAAAGAAAAAAATTATTGTAATGTAACATTCTTTATTAAATTATACAAGACAAAAATAGTTAACTGGTATTCGATTCCTGGAAGCATGTAAAGGTTACTATTACATCTGTACCATCTGTAGATCAGTTTGAAAGTAATTACTTACAGAATGCATTTAGGAACCCATAGCCTAGACTCTTGTGTAAGTAACTTTTTATGTACATTAATATTTTGAAGAGTAGTTTTTCAGTGTCAGTATTACTTAAACTGCTTCCTCATGGATTTGATTTTGCATGGTAAATGTGGGAGGAGGGGAAAAATATATTGTTTATTCTTTTCCTTTTTTTTGTTTTTTTATTTTGCACACATATACACTAATATACAAACTTACACACGGTCACACAACTTTTACACATGTACACACATGTATACACAAACACTTTTTTTTTTTTTTTTAAAAATTTTTTTACCACTTTGTTTTTAGTTTCTTTTCCCTAAAAACTGTTTATTTTGATAGCGTGACTATTGGATCAGATATTCTGACCACTAATTACACTGTCGTGTGACTTATTTTGTCGTTTCACTAATTCACACAATTTTTGTGGTTTTATTGCATTTTTATTCCTGTATTAGTATTCTTGATCTGTTTTAGCATAGCTTTGCCATGTGTAACTTTGGTGTAGAAAAATAACTTTACCTATTTTGAATTCATCAGAATGTGTACTTTCCAAAAATATATGGTTTTCTGGGGGGTCTCGGCACATAATACACTGTCAGGGGGCTCTGTGCAAAAGCTTAGTTGGCAGGCGAGAAATCCATATGCGTTATTTTCATTTTGGGTTCAGTACATACCGCAGACTTTGGTATATCTATGCATATTGGGCATCAGACTGTTCAGTAGACCTCTGGTGTTCCTATTTGGGGTGATTTTCCTCTGTATGCAAGAAATTGTGTGAGATAAATGCAGCAAATTGCAACATTTTTAGGAAATTTTCTGAAATGTCATAAAAATCGGCAAACAGGAAAGCTTTACGGCTAGGTACTTCGGAGTAAAAAGAAATGTGTACCCATTAGATTCAGGGGAATGTGTACTTTCCAAAAATATATGGTTTTCTGGGGTGAGTGTACTTTTTTTGTACCAATATCCTACATGAAGGACGTAAATGTGTTGATTTTGCAGGAGCTGAAATGATAGATCATATGGGGGTATGTTCCCATTGGGGCCCCTACATGCCACATATTTGGGTAAACCTATACATATTGGGCATCAAACTGTTCAGTGGACCCCTGGCGTTCAAATTTAGGGTGTTTTATCTTGGTACCTAATGCTATGTGGGAGATAAGATGCTGCAAAATGGAAGCTTTGAGGGGATTTTTGGAAATGTCATCAAAATTGCTACATTTAGAAAAGCTTTGCGGCTTGGTACTTTGTAGTAGAAAGACATGGGAGAATGTGTACTTTCCAAAAATATATGGATTTCTGGGGTGAGCGTACTTTATACTAGCTTTATTCAACATATAATGATGTAAATGTGTTGATTTTGCAGGAGCTGAAATGACAGAAATGACAGATCATATGGGGGTATGTTCACATTGGGGACCCTACATGCCACATACTTTGGTAAACCTATAAATATTGTGCATCAAACTGTTTAGTGGACCCCTGGCGTTCATATTTAGGGTGTTTTATTTGGTTACTTTATGACCTATAGTAGATCAGATACTATAGACTGGAAGCTTTGAAGTGATTTTTTTTTCATCACAAATTTTGATAAAAACCAATATACATAGGAAAGCATTGCGACAGTTGATAGTTTGGAGTAGACAGACAGTTGTGCCTATTCTGGATTCCCCAGAATCTGTTCTTTCCAGAAATGTGTAATTTTCTGGGATAAACCTTCTGTTAGTGGATTTTTTGGCCTTGAAATCTAAAGTATGCAGCTTTCTGAAGCAGTGCTTTGGAAATTTGGTAGTGTACTGCTGGGAGTTTTTGACCTATACAAGTGAGAAATCTTCATAAAACTATATATATTTGGTACTGGCACGTCCAGGAGACATGGGAGTTTCCAAATCAGTTGTATTTTTGTGCATAAAATAATTTTTGTTTCTGGTATTTGTGTTTATGTTATGGAAAATGTGATTTTTTTAAAAAAAATTTAGACATTTAGAAGCCTATATCTTGTTACAGAATTGGAATTACACCAAATTTCTACCATATTTTGAAAGCTTAGGTTGTCCAGAAAAAAAAACAATATATTGTTTCCCTGGGTAAACTAAAAGTCCCCCAGAGGAAAGGCCCCTAAAGTGAAACAGTGCAAAATGTTCAAAAACTGCCACTTTGGTCCAAAAAGGCTGGCAGTGAAAGGGTTAAAGAAGAAATATGAACAGTCATGTTTCTTGTGTATATTGGATAAATTAACAAATCTTGTCAGTTGGCATAATAAACTGATGCAAAATTGTTTTCTCATACTCTAAATCAGGGGTGGCCAGGGGTTGATCACTGTCTACCAGTCGATCCCAGTTAAAGTTATGGTAGACCGCAAGCTATTTTCACATTCTCCTTTAAGAGTGCATTCTTCTTCGTCCATAAGAACGCGCAGAAGAGAATGCGTAAGTACGGCGTGTCTAAGGGGAATGCGCACGTATGTCATTGTGTCTGGGGGAATGCATACGTCGCGCCAAGAGGAAAGCACATCAAGAGGAAAAATGAGCGCTATACACAGTAAGTAGCAGCGCACCTTTCATGGACTACCCCTGCCCTGATATAAAATAAATTCAGATTTTGATAAACTCGTGTTTATAATGCTAACTGACCCACAAACACTGAACAGGCTAACACTGGCTTGTTGCGCTGGTGGGAAATTTCCCACCATACTTTTTCTTGAGGCTTGTACCATGTGATAGATTTTGCTATTTATTCTTATTAGGGTAGATTTCATGGCAGTGGCCAGGCGGCAAGAGTATATCGCAGGGTGACAAAATCTGGGCACCCCTACTTTTAATAATGCAACATGTGCTATCATTATATTAGTCTCTTCACTACATACATAAAATAGGTTGTATAGATTCCTATAATAGAGATCTCTTTAAACCATATTCACCATATAGGGAGCAAATTACTTGTTATAATTACTAGGACGAGGACAGAAAGCGGTCACGTCTGAGGTAAGCTACATATACATTTCAGAGTAGTATTAACTAACGAGTCATGCTAACAAAACACACCATCAGAACTGCTGTCATCAACTATAGTTTCCTCTTCTTTTTCAAGATGGTCATTGAACACAATAACTGAACATGTAGTATTTGAGGCCTCTTTAGGTGGTTTACCACATAGGTTAGTAGAATCAAAGTTTCTCTCTTCAAATTCAGCACTTTCTAACCAAGGGAAGCATATCACTGCAAGATACCAGTGGGAACTGCAAAAGAAAACCGTCTAAAATTAAAAACAAATCAAACACAAACACAAACATACACAGAGCCATTACGTCAAAATATACAAATGCAACAAAAAAATGTAATTAGCGAGTAACTTTCACACACACCTATATAAGTGTGCATAATGATTTAAACTAAGAGACTGGTTAATCAACGCTTAAATTCAAATTTTTGCTGTGATTTGCAAATTTTCTTGCTTATAAACAACTTATAAATCCAAATTTGGGCTTCCTAAACTTGAATGTTTAAGCAATTTTTTTCAATTCGGGTATTTAATATCCTTCAGGGTTTTTTGAGACCTTGTTTGTTTGAAAATGACGCGTAGAATACAAATTTAAAATTTCAAGTCTATTTTCCACAGGTTTTATTCTATTGCTCTTTTTTTAATGAATTGTTTTAAATAAAATCAACAAACACTTAGGGGCATATTTACTAATCCACGAATCCGAATCCCGAATGGGAAAAAATTGGATTGGAAACTAACATTTTGCGACTTTTTCGTATTTTTTGCGATTTTTTCGTCGCCGTCGCGACTTTTTCGTAGCCGGTACGACTTGCGCGAATTGTCGCGACTTTTTTCGTATTGAGTGCAAGTAAACGGCGGGCAAACCTTTCCGATTTTTTTCGCGATGGCTACGAAAAAGTCGAGACAATTCGCGCAAGTCATGACAATTTACGAAAAAGTCGCGACGGCAAAATCGCAAAATACCGATAGTTACGAAAAAAACGCATTCGGATGCTTTCAATCCGTTCGTGGATTAGTAAATCGGCCCCTTAATCTAGTATAAATAAATTTAAAGCAACTGGACTTGTTTAGTAATCATTGAAGACGTTTCACTACTCATCCGAGCAGCTTCTTCAGTTCAACTGACTGGTATGGGAAGTCCTCAGCATATATACTCTTCCACTAATCCAAATCACAATGGCACTTTGTAACTCTTCAGAAAGCTTACTATTTCTTACTATTGTGTGCTATTCTGATATCTACTGGGAGCTGCCATCTTGCTTCCTTCCCATTGTTCTGCAGATCGGCTGCTGGGGGGGGGAGGCAATGGAGGAGGGTGCTATGACTCCAATTTGCAGCTCAGCAGTAAAGTGTAACTGAAGTTTATCAAAGCACTGGTCACATGACTGTGGCACCCTGGGATATTAAGAATATGGCTAGCCCCATGCGAAATTTCAAAATTAAACATAATTTAAAAAATGGATTTCAATGCAGGATTCTGCTGGAGAAGCTCTATTAACTGATGACAGTATTCCTTTAAGGAAACCAACATGTTTTTTATGATATCTGAGTACCTAATACTATTGCTTACTTCTCATTAACTGGCACAAATATGAAATCTTTTGTGAAGATGTCAACATGACGAGTCCAAGTCTTCACTCTCTGATGTCGCCGCTGAGCTGCTCTGGAATTGACAAAGAAAAAAAAAAAATACTAGTGTTAAGCAATGAGTGCACAGTCTGCAAATCCTCCAATGTCTTGCATATGCCAAGAATTGTTTGTGTTTAAGGATTTTTTTATATGCATACAAATTATTTCATATTTAGTTTGTATCATACCAAGTTTTAGGGATATACATTTCCAAGTGCTACAATTAGGTAGCTACATAATTTTTAAGTACTGTACTGATGCAAGTCAAAATTTCTTTATGACACTATAACAACATGCCAGGGTTATAGTAAAAGAATACCCAACAAAAAAATATAGTACAAGGCTAGGCATCAGATTTGCAATACACACACACACACACACACATATATATATACATTGCCTGGGTGCCCTGCGAGTGCTATGTCTTTTCGTTGTTTATATTTATATAACCCCGGGATTTCTTGTGAAAAATCAAAACATATATTCAAAACAGCATAAACAGCCGGCGTAACGTTTCGGTCCCCATCGGGACCTTTCTCAGGGCATCCATGCCTTCTATCACCAAAAACCAGTAAATCAATAGGAAGTGACATCACAGTGTACAGCCATAAAGTGGCTGAAGCCATAAAGCAAGTGAAAGTGCTGAAAAGTGCTGTAAAGTGTTCAGTGCTAGGCAACATCAGCCTCTCACTGCAAATGTTTACTGTATGGAATTTTATATGAATTTTTATATGATATTATGCATACCTGTAATTTTTGGACTAACAGTTTTCACTAAGTCACTTTATTATGTTAATGCTGCTTAACACTTTATTAGGCTGATGTTGCCTAGCACTGAACACTTCACAGTACTTTTCAGCACTTTCACTTGCTTTATGGCTTTCGGCCTGTTGGTGTGCTGAAAACCTATAGATTGTGTGTGTATTATATATATATATATATAATGAGGACAGAGAGCCGCACACACAAGGACTTAACAATAAAGTGAAAAAATTTATTGAAAAAAATCCAACGTTTCGAGTACTGACTGTACTCTTCCTCAGGGACAAACCAAAAGACCATACAAACCCACCCCCCTCTATATACCCCTCCAGTAAAAAAGGCTTGAGAAAGATCCTAATGAGGACTGAAACGTCGGTTTTAACAATATATTTTCAATAACATTTTTGATAAAGCATTGAAGGGTGTGCTGGCCACAGATGATTATTATTTTCTGTATATATACATATATATATATATATATATATATATACACATATACAATATATACAGGCATGGGATCCATTATCCGGAAACCCGTTATCCTAAATTTTTTAAAACGGATTTCCTTTTACTCAGTAATAATAAAAAATTACCCTGTGCTTGATCCCAAGATATAATTAAACCTTACTGGAGGCAAAACAATCCTATTGGGTTTAGTTAATGTTTAAATTATTTTTTAGTAGACTTAGGGGCAAATTAATCAAGTACGACTAGCCCAAATACAAAAAATTTTTATTTTTTGTAAAGGTTACAACTTTTGCATATTTACTGCGACTTTTTCCACACATTGCAACAAAATCGTATTGTCGCGCCGAGTATGAAAGTTTCGGATTCATTCAAGATTCGGTATTGTGACTTTCTTTGGGCCAGGTTGGAGATGCAGAGTGCCACTGAGTCCCCTATGGGAGGCTTCCAAAGTCATGCACAAAAGTATTAAAGACAGCAAGGTTTTCCTGCATTGTATGATCGTTCAAATACGAAAAACCGTGCTTTTCGGCCACTATACGATCAGATACGATTTTTTTGTATTTTGAAATACAAATTTTTTGTACTTTAAAAAGCACGATACTGGAAAACCCCAGGTCCCATACTTTGGAAATATGCTAAATTGAATGCCTATCTTTTTGGAAATTGTGTTTGTACTTATAGTTGTAATTAATTATAGTCATGGTTGGATATGAGTGTAGCATTTCATGATTACTTTACTGATCTTTCTACCTCCAACAGAGATAATCTGCTTTAATCCTAAAGGTGGCCATACACTGTATGAGGTCGCCAAGCAAGCAGATCTTTTTCCGATATGTTCACCTACGCGTGGGCGATATAAGGCTAATTAAAACGGCGGACATAGGTGATGTCGGTTTAGGGACCTCATCCCCCTTATCCAACGGACAAATCAAAGGGGGTTATAATTCTTTTCCCACACAAACACAGAAATAAATATCTGTAGAAAATGACAAATTTGACGATTAAGAACTTACGGAAGTGATGCACAGCTCTCATTTGCGGCAATCTCCTTTCTTGTCAGGCACTTGTAGAAAAAACTACTAAAAATGTGAGATCTTTCTGCAAAATGTTTTGGAAACCTTTCCAGCAGAAGATACCTGCAGACAATAAAAAAACTAAAATATTAGCATATTCCAAATGGACACTTAAACAAGATTATTTTTAATCAAATCAAGCAAAATCAGCGGTGATGTTTTACTCCACTTTTTACACAGCATGATAAATATATACCAAAGAAGAACAAGTGGTATATTTTAAAAGAAGTCTGGAGAAAATGAGTTGAAAAAAGTGAGGATGTTGGTTAGGTTTGTAAATTGGATTTTAAATAAGCAGTTCTGCAAGCATTCATCTTTTCCCTAAAACAGACACTGGGTATTTTGTGTATCCAATACACATTATCCTCTGCTTTAACCACAATTTTCTGTCTTTGAACAATCCACAATCTGGCAATACAATTCCCATCAAACTGCTTATCTAGGCACATAATTAGCTTTCCAAGTCATTTCTACTTAACAAGCTCCAGCTGGCATGTCATTAATGATTACAATCATTAATACAGTACTACAGTCTCCAAAGAAACAAATCTTATTTACTGATATCCCATGTATTGCAATATTTAGCCTTTAATATTTTTTTCATATTATTGTATGCACTTTTATGTTACTCACTTGAGATAGAAGTCGATTATCACATCATTAAGAAATTCTCCATGCTCCAGGCAATCCAGATCTTCATTTGTTACACACAAACCTCCTTTTGTTGGAGGAGGAGGATAGACTATCAGTCTAAAAATAGTGGGAAAATTCCTTTAGTCTGTAATACATTTATATTTCAAAAATCCCTATACAAATTGGATTGAAAGGTCAATAACACCAAAATTGAAAAAAATTGAAAAAAATTATTTGACCCAACATAGTATTTATTCTTATCCTGTACTTGCCATATTATTTTCATTGAAGCAGAAGTCCTGTCTTTTTTTCTACAGTGTGTTTATCAGCTATTGTGTGTTTAACCATTTTTTTGTCTAAACAAAGTCTCATCTGCACTGTAGTCCTAATCAGATTAAACATTCTTGCAGAACCCTCCAACAGAAATGAATACAATTATTCCAATAAGATCTTATGCACAAACCAACCAAATTTAAAGGATTCTGCCATGATTTTTATGATGTACTTTTTATTCCTAAATTACACTGTTTACATAGCAAATAATTCACTGTACTATTTAAAATTCTTAAACCAACAAATTTATTTTTTTAGTTGTAATATTGGTGTGTAGGCAGCCATCTTAGTGCATTGTGCCTCATTAAGTCTCAGCTTTCAGAAGCAGCCAGCACTACACATTAGAACTGCTTTCAGGTAACCTATTGTTTCTCCTACTCCCATGTAACTGGAGGAGTCCCAAGCCACACTTGGATTTCTTAAGCTGGCCACACACGTGGCGATTTTCGATCTTTTGTACGATATTAATGGTGTGTGTATGGCCAGCTTTACTGTTAAGTGCTATTCTGATATCTACCATAGGTGTCTTGCAGTGCAACATTAAAATGCGACTTAAGTTTATCAAAGCACAAGTCACATGGCTGTAGCATCCTGGGAAATGAAAAATATAAAACTGGGATTTTGCAAGCTCCGGGTCTAAGTAAAAGAAAATTTATAACTTTAACAGCCCAACAGAAAAACCTCTTATTTCGTAAATGCCCTATGTGAGGCTGAAACCTCAACTGTGCAATAAAGTCACCCTTTTGCTTTCATTAACACATTGAGTGTACTATTTCAATCATGATTAATATATATCTTAAAAAAGGTCCCAGAACCCAGCGTGAATCATTAGCAGAAGTGTGTGTGTTCATAACTAAAGGCTACTAAAAAAAGTCATTAAAAATCATTAAACATTAAATAAATCCAATAGCATTTTTCTGCAACTACTAATGATTGCTTAGATCTTTTCTGGGATCAAGTACAAGACACTTATTAATACAGAGAAAACAGATGCCATTTTTAAAAATTTGAATTATTTGATTAAAATGGATTTCCAGATAACGGATCCCACACCTGTATTTGGTTCAAACAATAAAGCTAAGGCTAAACAATAAAGAAACAATCTGCTTAAGCACAAATTTTAAAATATACAAATATAAAATCATATTTTAAACAATGGTTGTTCACTACATAGGCCTACATCTCCTAGCATCACCTACAGATTTTAAACAAACAGTTTTAAACAAAAAGACAACATTTACATTTGCCTCGGAAATAATTCTAGTTTTATGGGTACTAATATGTAAACAAACACACTATACATACTTCAGCAGAGAACCAGCATGCCTCATTTCTGTCCATCCGTTATCTTGCTTAGGTACCAAGGATGCAGAATAAAGCCTGCCTGTTTGCCTTTGCAAAAGAGTGTAAGTATTTGGAGCCTGTTTTGGGCTTGAACACTAAAAATGATAAACAAAAGTAAAGTACAAATTATTTTACCCAGTCAGCAGTGTGGGAAGCATGTTCTATACTACGAACTTGGCTATTATACATGTAGTCAAAGGTTAAATTATGTGGCGATTTTTTTTTTTCATGTAGTGGCTCCCATCCCTTTCATTGAAGAGTATGGGTGTTTTTAAATTGTTAAATACACAGGCACAAAAGGCAACCAAACATCATAGCTTGGCATTTAAAATTCTGACGCAAAATCTTATTTAAGGCCAAAGAGCAAACAATGGTCTTCTTGGCAGGGGATGTCATTATATTATATATAGGCTATCACCTAGTATGTGTTTTAAGTCATGAATGGCATCAGGTAATTCTTATAAGCAATTAAGTACTATTCTAAATAGCTTATCTGCTGACATCTATGCAAAGTAGGTCATACAGCCCCGCATGGTAGCCCCCACTGCTACAAAGGAGCTTATTTATGTTAATTGTATAAGTGCCTCTGAAGCAAATGCATTTATTACAAAGAGTAGGGCAATGGTACTATAAAGTGTAATGCAATATTACTGTTCCTTTAATCATTCTTCTAAATGCACAGCATACCTCTGATGAATGCTCTGGGAGGGTTAGAGCTTCTGGTGGGTGAGGCTGCTGTTTTTGAAAGGCAGGTAAACAGTTTGACATGAATGCATTTTCTGCAAGTGGCAGATCTTTAAACAGGGGACAAGCCATCTGCCAAGACATGATATCTTTGAGACCAGGTGATCCCTTCTTGCTGGCTTCATTCATTATTTCGTTCAGTACATCCTGTTCCTTTTTAGAAAGCATGACATTTAATTCAAGGAAAATAAATTCAACTGGTTTTGCTGTTAAAAAATGGAGAATAGTAGGGGATGAGTTAACACACATTGTAAGCAATTAGAAATATAATTTAGATAATATAACCGACAGACTGAAAATTTGATCTAAAAATGAAAATATACATGGCTAAATGTCAGTCTGATTTTCCTTTTCTTTCTCTCAATTCAATACGGTTTTGATAGTATTCTACAGCACAACACTGTGCAGTTATTTATATAGCACAAAATAATTTTTAGGGTGAAGAGCTACTATTAGCAGCTACTTGTCATGGCTACTAAAATAGACAATGCTGATCATTTACCGATAATTGTCTCAACGTGTGTTTTGGTAGAGGTAATTCTTAGTATTGTCCATGGCAGGGTATTTTCTGGTGTTTAGTAGCCATGACAAGTAGCTGCTGCTAAGTAGCTCTGTGTGTCTTCACCCATACATGTTCTGGATGTTTTTTAGGGTGAAGAAACATGGAGCTACAAGTAGCAGATACTTGTTGTGGCTACTAAAATATATAATGCTAATCTTTTACTGATAATTGTCTCTATGTGTGTTTTAGCAGAGGCAATTCTCAGTATTGTCTATGGCAGGATATTTTCTGGCATTTAGGGCAGTGGCACATGGGGAGATTAGTCGCCTCGCGACATCGCAGCGACGCATATGCCATCCCACCGGCAATTTACATTCTAGCCAGTGGGATGGCATTGCGGGGAGATTAGTCGCCCGCGATACCGAAAATTTGTCGCAGGGCGACGAATTTTCCCACGGAGCCATGACAAGTAGCTGGGTAAACCTTTTTTTTTTCTATCAGTAAAATTACTCTAAAAAGCCTCCAGAATTACCTACCTTTGTCCCAGCATTCTCTCTGACCTGGTTCCTCAGTTAGAAGCTAATCTTTTCCTTTGCTTCCTTGTGCAGAGTGAAGCCCTGCCCCCACTTCCTGTTCAGTTCTCTCTTCAATTTGACTACTCTAGTCGACCTGGAGAGCCTTCTGGGCATGCCTAGAGGCAGCAGGAGCAAGTCTGTGCATTTTTTTTTTTTTGATGAGAGACCTGAACTCACTCTGCACAGGGAAGCAAAAGAAAGGATTAGCTTCTAACTGAGGAACCAGGTCAGAGAGGTTAAAAAAAAAAAAAGATAGATGAAAAAATAGATGGATACAAGGAGTTCACCTATACCAAACTCTGCCTTTTGGAAGGGTGGATACTTAGCATAGTTTGGAAGGCTATGATACATTTATAAAACATTTAGAATTGTTATAAATTACATAACAGAAAATAAAAATGCAAATGATATGCTGTATTGTTTCCCTACTTTTTAAACTTTTGTTTAGTAGTAAAATTACTAAAGGCAGGTGATCATCTACTTACACACAGGGTTTTTTATGCTGGTTCCTAGCTGCATTTCTATGTCATTGTCAGAAGATACCCAGAGGAAGATTATAGCACGGCTCCTCACAAAGTCTTTGTCGGTTTCCCACACACCATACTTGCACAGTACCGCTGTGCTGAATGAAACTGTACAATTTTTCTGTAGGGTCACTACAATAAAAAGAAAGGTTGTTTGCAAATCACTGCACTGATTATCCACTGATATCTCTCTGCAGCCCCTAATATAAATGAAAACATTTCTCTCATCTTTGTTTATCAGAACCTATAAACAAGATGTTGTTAGCAACATATTCATGGAAAATGACAGCTAAAGTAAACATTTGCTGTTATGTATAAAAATATGTTGTAAAGATAAAGGTTGCAGTAAGCACTGGGCCCCTCCGAAGATTTTTTTGCAGAGGGTTCCTGCACAGTGTAGGTATGTCACTGGTAGCTAAATCAGTACTTTATATTTCGAGAAAAGTGAGCTCATACAGTGTCAATATTGACATCAAAAAGTGTCCCAGATCAGGTGCCTGCACTGCAAAATACTGCAACATTTTTTATTTGCATGTTTGAAATACAGTGACATCTATCACACTTATTCCCCCAGCTAATTTAACACTTGCCCACCTGGCAGCAGAATAGGCACTGAGAACTTTTGCTTTTCTCTAAAGAGCCTTGTGAAAGTCTGATTTGGTCAAATTTAGATACACATCAGATAATAGACTGTAATATGAGAGCAGAAACATGGATTTTTTTAAAAAAATTCAAGAAAACCTGTTTTCATTCTGTTATAATGTTCTGATTTATTACAGTAGACTGTTTTTAAGACAGCCAAAACCATACTGTGTTAGCATTCTTTTACAAACAGAACACAAGGATTTATTTTGGAATTACATCTTCCTCAACACTTCCACAGATGAAAATGCTAACTGCAAACTGAAGATATGACTCCTGTCGCTGACAAGCAAAGAAAAGTTCTACAAAAAATATGCAATACAAGTAGTTACATTTTCTTTGCATATCTGGGTAACTATAATGTCCTTTTTGATCTACTCGTATAGTATCCTGTTCCCGATTTGTAGAATCTGTGAATTCTAGAAGTATTACTATGCTAATCTTTTTATAGCACGTAAAAACAAAGTACCTTATTATGCCTGCTAGTCAGAATACATTAATAATCAATAAACCTAACAGTGTGGCTTTAAATTGGTAGTTTTAGGGCAGGGGTACACGGGGAGATTAGTCGCACCACAACAAATCTCCGTTGTCGCGGGCGACTAATCTCCCCACAATGCCATCCCACCATCTTGAATGTAGACAACTTCGGGCGACTGCGGGATATCGCAGCAACGTGTATGCCATCCCACTGGCGATTTACATTCAAGCTGGTGGGATGGCCCGCGACTAATCTCCCCATGTACCCCTGCCCTTAAGGTCTCCGTGAACGATTGTGATAACTGACAATCGCTTGTGTGCTTTGAGTAATCAAATGGTCACAACAGATGTCCTTTTGAGTTTGATTATAATTGATTTTAAAACACTTATCAAATACATTGATAATAAACAACATTATCTACACTACTGTAGACTATATTGGGAAAAAAAAAAAGATTTAGGATGCCAGCCAGACAGGCAGATAGTATCTATTATGTTTTCATAATTGCTACATAATATGGAGCACCATGCCTTGAATCTACTAAAAAATATTTAAAATGTAAAAAAAACCAAAACACAGGACTATGTTGAAGCTCTTACCTCTCAGTGGTATATCAATAGATTTAGCAGTAAACTTGAGAAGAGAAAAGAAAGAAATGTTGTGTTAATTCAGAGTTATCACACAAATGCACTGGCTGAAAAAGGAGAATTACATATCCACTTGCTCCATTTAGAATTTATAACCAGAAGTTCCAACTTCATTTCCCATCATTCAATTACAAATGGTTACTGCAGGGAGTTAAAGGAACAGTAACACCAAAAAATGAAAGTGTATAAAAGTAACTAAAATATAATGTGCTGCTGCCCTGCACTGGTAAAAGTTGTGTGTTTACTTCAGAAAGTCTACTATAATTTATATAAATAAGCTGCTATGTAGCCATGGAGGCAGCCATTCAAAGGAGAAAAGGCACAGGCACATAGCAGATAACAGATAAGTTCTGTAGAATACAATAGTGTTTTATCTGTTATCTGCTATGTAACCTGTGCCTTTTCTCCTTTGAATGGCTGCCCCCATGGCTACACAGCAGCTTATTATATAAATTATAGAAGTGTTACTGTAGCAAACACACCAGTTTTACCAGTGCAGGGCAACAGTACATTATATATGTATTAC
The DNA here is from genome assembly GCF_000004195.4 of Xenopus tropicalis. Taxonomy (NCBI): domain Eukaryota; kingdom Metazoa; phylum Chordata; class Amphibia; order Anura; family Pipidae; genus Xenopus; species Xenopus tropicalis. The sequence continues at coordinate 105,182,312 of NC_030678.2, read as the reverse complement.
TTTAAAGCTCTTTCATTTTTTAGTGTTACTGTTCCTTTAAGTATACTTTTACCTTTAATTATACTTTTTGTATGATCAGGATTAATGCCTTTTGTGATCCTTTGAAGCCTGCCACATATTAAAAATTATATAAATATTTGAAATACCACAGACATGACCAAACCCAATGAAGTCCACAGAACAGTTGTACTATGGCATTAAAGTGGCAATGCCCTAAGATATAGCCCCAACTGTGCTTGCTTAAAGGACATGTAAACCCCACAAACAAAAATTTAATCAGTGAACAGCCTCTTTGAAATCTTTCAATACCTGCCACTCTGGTTGTCCAGAGATTAATAGTAAGGCTGCAGCGTCCCCTTTATCACTTAGATTTCCTCCTTCTCCTCTAACCCACTCAGCCCCCTCCCTCGGGAAATTGCTTTGGCTGTTGGCTTGTGGGCATGCTCAGTTGTTCTCAGCTCAGATTACTAATCACGCCCTCCAGTCTAGCATCCAGTGAAGAGATGGCATTGCTGGTTCCCACAGAAACTCAGATCTAGTTGTCTGCTTTAGTTTTTTTTCTCCTGAGCTCAGCTTTATTTTTACAGTGCTCAAACAAAGCAGAACTTTATCAAAGACAGTTGTGCCTGTGTGAGCCTGTATTCTTGATGAAATGTATGCTGAAAAAGGGTTTGTGTGTGTGTATGCTGTTTGCAGATTTATGTATCTGATTATGTATCAGGGGAAAAATGGTCACCGGGTAAAAGCTGCCATTTGCTTCAGGAAAATGTGATAGTGCTAGAAAACAGAGGGGATATATGCAGTACAAATGATGCCATTTGGGTGGGGGAGACATGCCCAACTGATACATGTCCTTTAAGCAGGGTCTGAAAGCATTTTCTATTGAATGGAAGATGGCGCCCAGGTATGCTTCTGCGATGCTCTGCTTTTTTAGGTTGGGTTTTTCTATAGGGCCAGTTTTTAAAGTTATAGACTATGCGAGAAGGGAGAGGTAAGGGGGGTAAAGTTATAGACTATGCGAGAAGGGAGAGGTAAGGGGGGTCAATGCAGGTCAGTTTAGGGGGCTTTTATAACTGGGGTTGTAGTTCTCCTTTAAATAATCAGTTTAAATAGAAAATACAGTCCCTCCATGTAGAGTACAATTAAAGATGTAGATGGTTTAGACCTACTCTCCTTATTTATTAAGCAACTGGCAGGGGTGAAGATCTATCTTTGTACATGGGGGGTCAGATATACTAATGTAGAGAGTTCAGCTGCACTCTCTACACTCTTTTTCGCTTTGACTCATAGCAGACATGGCACTTTCTTAGAAATGTAAGAGAAAGACAGAAATGTTTTACCTCTAGCCTCATAGTTATTCCTGGCTGGGGAGCAGGGTGGCTAAATAACCAAAGGCTTATAGTGCCCCTTTAAAGTTTCTTTAATGGTACAATTAATACACATTAAAAAGGCAGTTTACAGTTCTTACCTTAGCAGGGCCAATTGTTCGTCCCTTCCTTGTGCCAATGTATGCATTCATAAATTCTAATTCTAAGACTTTGCTCTCTGGGAGAACACTAAACAAGATTTCCTTTCCAGGAAGATAAACATGTTTCTAAAGCAAAAAATCATTCATAAAAAAAGTTAGTGGATACATTGACAATGTATATTTTGTCAGACATATTACATTTAACAGGTAAGAGGTTAAATTGATAATGTACCGAATACATTTAGTGATTCATTATGTGTTACTGTGGTGTAAAGAAGTGACATCATTACGCTAACAAATGACTGAATCAACTACGCCTTATCTACAAGGTTTGTTTACATTTACTACAGTGCTGCCTGGAGTAGTCTTTGCTTGGTTTAGCTATGACAGTGAGAAAGAAAGAAATCTTGCAAGACTGGGAGAGCAACCATCTTGTTTCTGCAGGTTTAATTCATTGCCTATTTAAACAAACATTTCAGTGTAAAAATTAAACTGGGTAAAATGGATAGGCTGCATTATGTCCCATATCGCCCCCCCTCTTGGCCATTCCAAGAGACGTCTCTTTAAACCTAATTGTAAACGCTCTAAGAGCGTAAACTTAAGTTGAATTTCTCAACTACCGAAAACTAAGTAAATAAATATAGCTAATATATTGGGCTAATGTATAAATTAACAGCTAGCCAATTAGGCTATAATTAGCACGATCTGGCCACAGAGCTAAACGTATCCACCTATTTAATAAATAGAAGATGGAATAAATACCAAACGGTTAGTCCGACCCGGGTGTGGAAACCCCGAGTCAATCGCTTAAGATCTGGATATAATCAGCAAATAGTTCGGAAGCAGAGAAATCAACAAATGCTCACCAGAGTCCTGTGGTGGTCCGGGTGCTTGCAGCCCCGAACCCGCAGCTGTAGGGAGATTTTCACCAAATTTTGAAAAGGACGACAAGCATTCCAGACTCAGAGGGATCTATAAAAACTTATACTTTATTCCAACATGTTTAAAAACAAAAGCCTGACGCGTTTCGTGCGTTTGGGGCACTTCATCATAGGCCTATGATGAAGTGCCCCAAACGCACGAAACGCGTCAGGCTTTTGTTTTTAAACATGTTGGAATAAAGTATAAGTTTTTATAGATCCCTCTGAGTCTGGAATGCTTGTCGTCCTTTTCAAAATTTGGTGAAAAAAAAATTCTCTTTAAACCTAAGCTAATGATGACCATACAAGGGAAAATCTGTTTGGATAGTGATATCACCAAAGAATATCTGGCAAGTTCAGGTCACATTTTTCTGATTATTCAGATCACCAGCATTTAAACGGGACCCGTCACCCTAAGAAATAATTCCAGATCCTTTTCTATCATGTTAGTTGAGCAAAATAAACTTTACTTATGCTATATAAATTAATATTTTTTTCACAGCAAGCAAGCAGGCACCATTTTGTGTACAATGCTATTAAGGCAAGCTTTGTTCACCTTTAAATTAGATTGTTCACCTTTAAATTAATTTTTAGTAGACTACAGATGTTAAGATTCTGAGACAATTTGCAACTGATTTTACATTTTGTGGTTTTCCAGTTTTTTGCATTTTTATTCAGCAGCTCTTAAGTTTGAAATTTAAGCAGCTGTCTGGTTGCTATGGTCTTATTTATCTTAGCAACCAGGCACTGGTTTGAATAAGAGAGACTGGAATATGAAAGGAGAGGGCCTGACTAGAAAGATAAGAAATAAAAAGTAACCTTAATAATAAAATTGTAGATGCACAGAGCAATCATTTTTTTGGATTCCAAAATCAGTGACCCCAATTTTAAAGCTACAAAGATGTAGAAGAGGAAGGCAATAATTAAAAACAATATATAAAACATACTATAGGAATATACTTTAGGTATAGGACATTCTATAACATACTAAAAGTTAACTTAAAGGTGAACCATCCCTTTAAATCATGTACTGCTTATGAATATGCCATATAAATGTTTAAATACTAATAATATATTATTAATTATATAAATTATATCATTTAATCTGTGGAGGGTTACAACTCCTTTTAAGGAGACATAGATCACTCAGAAAACAATATATAATTGTACTGTTATAGTAGACATGTCAAATTAAAAATATATTTATTACAGTTTATACCTTATTCATAAAAAATAGCATGTACCCATATGGAGGTATTAACAACTTTGTTTCCACAGAAATGGGGTGTGTGTCCTTTGAACACCTCCCAAAAGACTACCTGGTATAAATGACAATGCACTATAATAGCTACCTTATTTGTGTTTTTGTGGTTATAACGGAGTAGCACCCCTTTTGTATGTAGCTACTTATCCAACCCCTCCTGTGCTTCAGTTCATTTCACCAAAGATTTACTTGTCCTGATACTCTGCCCCAGAGTACACCATTTAATCTCTCTCTTTCTTACTTTTTCATTTATATTGCACAAGTTTTTTTTCCTACAGGTTAATCAGTCAGACAGAAAGCAAACAATTACATACCATAAGCTTTGAAGTTTCATTACATGACAATTGATTATGTTCAGTGCCTTCATTCATGTCAATCATTTCAGTCAAGGGCTTTTCCATAACAGATTCTGCAGTTTCTCCATGGCTCCTTTCTTCTTCATCACTTGACAGCACAACTTAAAGAATTGAGGTTATAAGGAAAAAGAAACAAATCTTTAGGCTCTTTAAGTTACCAAGAGCATCTTTTTGCAAGGTTTCGTACGATAATATTGGTGCTGTATGGCCAACCCATAGTTAGGACAAGTCATATATTCTAACAGACAGCAGGAGGTCTCTATAAAGGGTGAAGATACACGGAGCTACTCAGTAGCAGCTCCTTGTCATGGCAAATAAATGACAGAAAATACACTGCGATAGACAATAGGGAGAAATGCCTAAAACACACGCAGGAACAATTACCACTAAAAGATCAGCATTGTATATTTTAGTAGCTGTGACAAGTAGCTGTTTTTAGTAGCTCCATGTGTCTTCACCCTAACTTTAACGCAGCAGATCCTGCTGAACTTGTAGTCCCAGAGTGGCTTCTATTAAAATGCACAACTACAACCTACCCAATTCAATTCAAGCAATTGACCAATAAGAAACCTTTATGACTGTCATCATATGGTGAGTAGCGTAAAAGCTGCTCTTTTAGCTGTGCTCGGTTATATATATTGCATTTTTTGTTTTTTTTGTCTAACCTGTGAAGTCCTTTGCTCTCTTTATCACAAGGGTGGTACAGGCACTGGAAGGTTTTATCTGCCTTCCTGAAGGAAAGGACAAAGGTTGGCCCGGTTGGCCTCACCCCAGAAGGTTACACCCCCTTAGAGGCAGATACCACCCAGAGTTAAAAAGTATAAAAACAATTAAAGCCATAAACTGCAATAGAACAAGACGTTGAAAACAACAGCCGACTTCTCACAGGCAACTGACCTGGAGTGCACTCCCTGTAATCTCAACCTTCCTAAATCTCCTCTCTCCGTATTCAGCTCCTTGAGTCTCGTAACAGAGTCTGAAGTTTCTCAGCTTCTCCGATCCTCTCCGCCTACTACCTGCTCGCTGGATCCTATGCCCTCATCCCTACTAAAACAGTGTGCCCCTGCCCTTACTCCAGCTCTTACCCACATATTCAATTCCTCTCTGGCTTCTGGTACTTTTCCCTCTCTCTTCAAACAAGCATGTGTCAAACCCATTCTTAAAAAGGCTACACTGGACCCATCCTGCCTTTCTAACTACCGTCCTGTCTCTCTCCTGCCCCTAGCCTCTAAACTCCTGGAACGTCTTGTCTTTTCTCGTGTAACTAACTTCCTCTGCACCCATAATCTGCTGGACCCTATGCAGTCTGGTTTTCGCCCTGCGCACTCCACTGAGACGGCCTTATGTAGAGTGGCAAATGATCTCCAGACTGCCAAGGCCAAAGGACGCTACTCGGTTCTCATTCTCCTAGACCTTTCCTCTGCTTTTGATACTGTCGACCATTCTATTCTTATGCAAATTCTCCATTCTCTGGGTATCCGGGATCAAGCTGCATCCTGGTTCTCTTCCTATCTCTAACCGCTCCTTCTCTGTCGCTCTTACTAACAAATCCTCTACCCCGGTTACGCTTAGTGTGGGGGTGCCTCAGGGCTCTGTGCTTGGTCCCCTGCTGTTCTCCCTGTACACTCTCTCTCTAGGAGACCTTATTTCTTCTTTTGGTCTTAAATACCACCTATATGCAGATGACATCCAGATATATTTAGACACCCCTGCACTAACCGCTGATGTCCAAACCCAGATTGGTAACTGCCTCCTGGCTATCTCCTCCTGGATGAACCGACGCCACCTCAAACTTAACCTAGCTAAAACAGAGCTCATGGTCTTCCCGCCCAAACCTGGCCCTCCTCCTCCTTTCACCATTACTATTGATGGCATGACCATCAACCCTGTAAATTCTGCACGCTGCCTTGGGGTTATCTTTGACCAGTCTCTCTCCTTCTCTAACCATATTAATAACACTGCCAAAACCTGCCGCTTTTTCCTCCGCAATATTGCCAAGATACGCCCCTTTCTTTCACAAGCAACAGCTAAAACACTAATCTATGCCCTTATCCTTTCCCGCTTAGATTACTGCAATCTCCTACTAACCGGCCTCCCAGACACCCACCTCTCTCCCCTGCAATCAATCTTAAACTCTGCTGCCAGGATCCTCCTGCTCTCTCCTAAGAGGGATCCTGCTCAGCCTCAATTAAGCTCACTAGCATGGCTGCCTGTCAAGCAAAGGATAGCTTACAAAATCCTTCTGCTGACATTCAAAGCCCTTCACTCCTCTGCTCCTCACTACATTTCTTCACTGGTCTCCCTGCACGTACCTGGTCGTCTCCTCCGCTCCTCTCAGAGCCTCCGTCTCTTTACACCATCGACACCCACTGCGCTCTCTCGTCTTAAACCTTTCTATCTCGCTGCTCCTTACCTCTGGAACTCTATCCCTGAATCCCTCCGTAAGGAAAACTCACCTACTCTCTTTAAGAAAAAACTCAGCTGTTACCTTCTGGAGCACTAAAACATTATTTTGCCCAGTCCTGCGCTTAAGGGCAAATGCCCATACCTGATGCACTCTTACCTTCCAATTTGTGCCTGTATGTTACCCAACCACTTAGATTGTAAGCTCTACGGGGCAGGGACCTCCTTCCTACTGTGTCTCATACCACATGGCACTTATATATATATATATTTATTGTATTTATTTATTATATCACTTGTCCTCCCTGTGTGTAATTTTGTATTCTGTAAGACTGTACAGCGCTGCGTACCCTTGTGGCGCTTTATAAATAAAGTTATACATACATACATACATACACAACACTGGGGAGCAACTGAGGACAGGAATGAAGGGGGTGGGGGAGACAGAAATGTCGCACTACAGAGCCTGACCCAAGGTAGTATAGCACAAACATAGAAGACACTCTGAGCACCTGAGCAAAACTTCAATGTATGGGGGGTTGTCAGTCTTTGCCTTTCAATGAAGAGACAGAAGGATCTTGCAAGTAACACAAATATTAATTTCTCTTCCATTTCAAGGGGACATAGACACTGGAGGAATGTCCAAAAGCAGTCCTCAAAAAAGCGTGGGTAAAATGTATTATACATATGCCTGCACTGAAGCCTGCTGTACCTTCTAGCCAAAGGCAACTCTGCTGAGGAAGCCATATGTACTTGATAGAAGCGGATAAAGGTGTGAATGGAGGACCAGGTGACTGCTCTACAAATCTGTTCCAAGAAAGCAAGGTCTTTAGATGCTCAAGAAGCAGCCCACTGACCTTCGAATAAATATATGACTGTTGGACATAATATTTTAGAGCTCATAAGTGTGTGAAGTTCTGCCTCCCTGGAGTGTATGGGATGAGGGCAGCACAATGGTACAATGATCTCCTGGTTTAAATGAAAAGTAGACACAAAGGCAGATGCCAGAGCACAGCCTTATACTGATAGAAAACAAGGAAGGAGGTTGACAGGAAAGGGCAGAAAGATACCAAAAAAAAAATCCAAGCTGTTTGCCATGTGAGGAGATTCATGGGCAAGGTGCGTAAATGGGGGCTGCGTCAGGGCCAACAGAACCCAGTTGAGGTCCCAACTATGGACCACCGAATTTATAGAAGCCACATGGGCCACCTCTAGGAGGGAGGTCCTTATGTTGTTCCAACAGCAGATTGCTCAGGAAACCCACAAGGTCCTGAGGGAGGCCAAACGGAGGTCTTTGTCAATCCCCTGCAGGAAAAAACTAAGACCTCTGAGTCTTACAGAAGACAGGCCAGCCTGTTCCCTTTGCCCTTCAAGGAAGATGGCTGTCTGGTCTGTTTGGAATAAAAGGAACTTACAGGCCAGAACTGGCAACTGGAGAATGGTTTCTTAGATTTGTTTACAGGGAATAAGGTGTTCTTGCCCATAGTTTCCTGGTTAATGATCTTGTCCTGTTCAGTCCGAAACATACCCTTCCCAGGGATTTTTTAGAAGCTAAATCCACTACCAGTGTTTAAAACAAAAGAACCATTGTGCACCAACAAAGTTGTAAATCATGCAATATGCAAAATCGTGGAAGTTTAACGTAGCAATCATCTTGCCAGAGGCCTGACAGAGAAAATGGAAGGACGGCAGCTTTGCCAAAGCCATCTAAGACTGCCTGACAAATCTATTCAGCCTAGACCTCGAGAAGGCATGACTGACCCATGCCATGGCAAAGGTGGGTCTAACAGCAGAAAAGGAAGCAAAGCACATCCAGTGCATTATGTCACAACCTGCCTTGCCAAAGAATGAAAAACAAACAGGCAAGAGAAGGAGATCAGCAAAAATATCTTAGCCATCTGGGGTAGGGGGAGTGGGAGAAGGTGTACATGCATGACAATGTTGGCAGTGGAGGTGTCAGAGATGATACTTTTCTGCTGGAGGCCAGTTCATAGATGACAGGTCCCCCAGAGAGCCCCTACTTGTGCAGTGAAGCAGGGAGCCAAAGCTTCTGCCATTCTGTGAAGCTCTGTGGTCTCTGGGGGCAGAATTGGAGCTTCTGCCCCACAGCCAACCTGTTAAATTTTTTAATTTGTTTAAAAACTGTGTCTTCCTCAAGAAAAACAGGTGGTATCAGCCTATGTCTTTTTAGTGTCCTTTCCTCCCAGAAGGCAGATTAAACCCTCCCAGTGCTTGTGTCACCCCTGAAATGAAAGTATATTTTCAAATAAATTTTCTAAGACATTTGTATAACATTGACATAAATGTATAATCATATACCTCTTTCAGAGTTGCATTGATAAAGTCATTGAATAAAAAATTCATATTTTCATATTCGTATTTTTCGCCATATAAGACGCACCCAATTTTAAAGGAGGAATATCTAGAAAAAAAAGATTCTGAACCAAATACTGCAAAAGGCAGTGTGAAAAGGACTTACTTGGTGCATAGGCGCTGGTAGGCAGGGAAAGGGGTTACTTGTACTTAACTAATGGCTTGTCCCGAAGAGCTTACACTCTTATTACACAGTTACAATGGCCACTACACTTCCACTCCTACTCACCAATGACTTGCCCCTTGCTGGTCCCATCCTGCTTCCCCAGAACGGCCAGAGACTGCCACTCATGACAAGCCCATCCGTGCCCAATCGCCTCCTTAGAACTACATATCCCAAAATGCAGCGCGACTGGGTTGTACTGAGCAACTTGTGATTGGCCGTGCGGTGATCTTGAGCTGAAGATGTAACACGCACGCACCCCGCCCCCCTGTGGACGGAGGTGAGTGCGTGCGCGTTACATCTTCAGCTTCAGCTCAAGTGTCGGCAGGACAAGTGGAGGGAGGTACGGGGGAGGTATGCGCGATTGAACGGACATGTGTCCATGCGCGCCCGTGCTCACCTCCATTCACGGGGGATGTGTGCATATATTTGTACCGTATATTTGTCGTATAAGACGCACCAACTTTTCCCCCCCCATTTTGGGGAAGAAAAAGTGCGTCTTATACGGCGAAAAATACGGTAATTAATTTCGGATAGCCAATTGAAAATAAAGATACTCAGTGTGGACAGTGTATGTAAAGGAAAGAAAACGGAATGCTTCCCAGTATCTTTCTAAAAGAAAGAAGCCTGTTAGTTCATTGGCATAAACTTGTTAATGGCAGTTCCAGTGAGAAGCTAGATTCAAGCAGTCTTCCCAAGTCAGAATGGCTTGATAAGTACAAATAATTCTTAAATGTGCAAGCAAAATTTCTTTTCTGTGAACATCTGCATAGAAAGAATTTTCTATCACATTTTGGCATGATCATAAAAACAGGAGCATATCCTGCATACTTTTGTATGATTAAGGCAAGTAAGGCAAGAAAAACAGAAATACAAAATCATTATCTAAATCATCATCTAAAATCTGTTGTGGTCATGTAGAAGTTGATGGGAGTTGTCCTAGGCAAATTGTAAAAATCTTTATTTAATTTGTGGTTTTAGAGGTTTTCAGTTTTTTTTACAAAGATCCACAAAGATTTGTAAAAAAATGTAAAAACTATGGAAAATTTGTTATTTTGTTTATGTTCCGCATTTTAATTTGTTCATGCTTTTTTGATTTAGATGTTTTAATAAATGAGTAGACATTTTTGGTAGATGTGTGTGGTTTCAAAAACCTCTAAAACCACAAAAATCAGAATGTTAATAAATCTGCCCCTAACTGTATACTACCTCCCACATAAATGGTAAAATAAATTACATTCTCTAGTTTTTGCATGACAAATCCTGGTCACAGTTGTAACAGACACAATACCAATGTTAGTACAATTCTTACTTGGTTCAGATGAAGATGGAGTTGCTTTATTGGAGATATGGGTTTTCACATTTCTTTTGAACAACTGTACATTATTTGATGTATGCTTAACTAAATTAGGACTGCCAGAAATATCACCAGTTAATGTGGTGCCACTGTTGCTCTTCAATGTAGAAACACTTCCAATGTTGGGTGAATCTGTAGATAAGTGCAAATTTTCTTCCAGAGGAGAGGCATTCACACAGACAGAATCCTGTTCTGGCAGTAAACTTGATTTATTATGCATCTGTTCTGCAAGTTTTTGGCAGTATGTTCTATCACGTTTGCTTTTACTTGGAGAAGAAATCATATTCACAGGACTTTTCTAGAGATAAACAGATAATACAGAATTCACTAGTGCTATAAGTTCCGTAGTTAAAATGTTATAAAAAGACTCAATACAAATACAGTTTTTTTTCAAGAACAGTGATTATGATATCAGAGCTAAATTATGTACAGAATGTCAACCAGAGGTTTTAAGACTTTTTGGGTTCAACCCAAAAACTAAACTCTGTGCCATTTCATGAGGATTACCAAGGGTCATTACACTGCAATGGATTATATACTCATATCTTCCCAAATATAGTTATTTCAGAGCAATATCATTCATCCTAAATATCATTTTAATTGGTCATAAGGCAGGGCATCCAAATTTGCAGTTGTAAACCCTCCAGTCTATAGACCTAGGCATTTAGGAGCACAATGGTGTGAGAGTGTTATGCCTCCAAAGTTAAAAAGTGACCCTTAATGCTTTTTTATTGTACAAGTTTTTTTAAACACACTCTGCTCAATATGGTTCTTACAGTTTCTTGTTCAGGTTCCTTTTGAGAACTCCCACTCGTAACTTGTTCGTAATAACTCCTTCTACTGTTCGTTTCTTTTAGGGATGAATTGCTTGTATTACTAACATCTCTACACGCTTTACTTTGCTGAATTGTTTCTTGAATTCCTTTTAAAGAAAAGAAAAGTTATACTTTAACATTCTTTACAGGAACAGTAAAATCCCTCAGCCTTGTGATTCATCAGATGGGCCAAATTCTCTCCCTTGGCTGGATGGGGCATGTAGTAAAGCTGGGAAAAAGTCAGTCTCTATATACATAGATTAAGAAAAACCATAGTCTTAGGGATTATGTTTAATATGTAATGCAATTTATATAATGAACCAATGAACTGGCTTCCCCATTTATTGTAAAAAGCTCCCTTTACCACATTTTCTCCTTTACAATGCCCCCTTTTTCAATTCTACACACATGGAGTCCATTCAGGTCCCATGTGCAGTTGGTACTTCCCATTCTAGCTGAATAGAGTAGTGTAAAAAGAATAACATATTCGTTTTTAATTTTGAACAATGACTCAACAATTTTTAGAGCATTTTTGTTTTAACTTACTTATCAGTTCCACTGAACACCTTCTTGCTTTAAAGACTTCACAGGGCTCTTCTTTACTTGGTGACTTTGGCTCGTTATATACCCCCCAGAGTTCACTTCTTAAAATAAAATTGGAAACACCAAAATAGTCAAATTCATACTTGAGGATCACAGTTAATTGAAAAAAAATCCTAAATTTCAGTACATACCCCATACCATTAACAGACTGTAAATTTCAAATCAGTCCCACCACACACATGCACATTTACTCATGATCCAGCAAGCTATTGTGATTCTTCAATTAGCTAGATGAAAATAAGTACTTGGAACCAAGCAAGTAACGTGCATATTGCAGTAACTTCAACCAGTGTTGAATCAACTAAGTGGATCTTTATGGCAGCAAAGGTACAAAATGCAACTGAAGACTTCATAGCTGTAAAAGTTGTCATAATACAACCTATGCTTGGTGCGACTTTTGATAATCCATATTCACCTGCTTGTGATTTGTTTATGAATGCAGTTTGAGGAAATGCTGAAACCTAAAAGAAGCAGCTCTTTTCACATGCTACCGTAAGAGAATTAACTACAAATGACATTAGTCTAAAAGTGGCCATACACTGGTGCAGTGTACACTGTCTGACTGACAGCAGTGCAGTTGTTTATACAAGTGGCCAATTTCAACAATTTCAGTGAAAAGGGTTTTTATTTATGTGTGGGATTGATAGCATTGTGCAATCCACACATGACATGACAGACTGAGAAACTTCTAATCCATGGTTCTGGAAGTCAAGCAGATGGCAGTTAGAACTGTACAGTGCATAAACTGTTAAAAGTAGCCATGATAACTATTTTGTTACAGTGCTTACAGATCCTATCTCAAAATCATCATCAGTGCTTAGTTTTCAGGGGAAGCTAGAAAAGGAAAAGAAAACCAAAACAATGGTAATTGCTTTTAACAAGCTATCCTGATCTTTGATTGGGCAGGAAAGAAATGTCAGATGGCTGCCCAGTTATACAAAGAGCATTACGATTACAATTGCTACTACTACTGAGGATCATTTAAAAAAATATATATATTTAAATGAGTTTACCTACGACACCGGTATGGATCAAATTTTGACTGGTAATAGGCATTTGAGTCCTTATTTCGAGTTCTATTGAAAGAGGCATAAGAGGAATCCCCGGGGCGCTGCAATAACGATAATAGTATTAATGACTAAGAATAACTAATTATTTATATGTCAGAATAAACCCTTAACATTCTCCATTAAAAATTCACTCTGTACCTCTTTAGCACAACTTCAAAAATGGCTAAAGACTCTCTGAGCTCTGCAAATCTGCCACACTGGGTTTATAAAAGTCACCATGCGGCAAAGTGTTTGACTACACATGCATATAGATAAGAGAAAAATCATTTTTAAATGTGTCCTGAGGATCATCACCCTGTGCTGTCACCGTTTTCCTAGTTTGAAAGATAATTTCTCTAAATACAGAAATTCAATTCCTTGTTCCAACATTGAAGGAAATGTGCACCATCAGGATAAAGGTCCTATTGATGGGAAGTTGATGGAAGTTGCTCCCTTGATGACCACCCCAGCTTTCCAGTTTCAGACCAAAAAAAGTGAAACGTAACTTCAGATGCCTATTTGCCTCTGTTGAGACTGCAACTCTGGTGGAAGACTGGTCCTTGACAGAGAAGGATCCACTGAAGGCTTTCCGTTACCATGCCAATTACATCCATTAAACAGAAAATTCAAAGCTTGTAAGTGGCCAGAAAACATCTAAAATTTTTAATCATCTAAGCAGTTTTAAGGTCTACTAGTCTGACACAATAGAGACAATATTTCCTGAGGTTGGTACACCCTCAGATAAAAGACATATCCTAGGAGGATCTGGGCAAGCTTTTTCATTTAGTTTATGGGGAAGATTTGGATTGAAATCTGTTCTCCTTAGGAACTTTTTCCTAAACACAGATGAAAATAAGAATGGATGACAATAAAGGGCCAATTCTTAATCTGAAGGAGAAGCTTGCTTTTACATCTAGTCAAGTGTGTTAATATCTTGTCCATTACAGGTATTGAACCTATTATCCAGAATGCTCTTTTGGACCAACGGTATTCTGTTATTTCGATCTTCATACCATAAATCTACTAAAAATTCAATAAAACATGAATTAAACCCAATAGCCTCAAATAAGGATTAATTATATCTTAGTTGGGATCAAATACAAGGTATTGTTTTATTATTACGGATAAAAAGTAACTTGGTTTTAAAAATCGACATTATTTCATTAAAATGGAGTCTACGTGAGACGAGCTTTCCATAATTCCGAGCCTTCTGGATAACAAATCCTATACCTGTACTAGCTCCTTAAACAGTGATAATAAACTAAAGCTGTCCATACAGGGGCTAATCAAATCTAACTCAGCCCCTCCAGACTGAGTCGACAGTTTTTGACCCACAGAGGAGCACAGAAGAGCTTGCCCAATGGAGATCTTCTCAGAAAACAGTTGTATTGGCTGAAATTTGGCCACTGGCCCAAGGATCAATTAGCTTGATTTGGCCCAGTAGGTGAGAGGTCAAATGAGACAGAGATCTAGCGTGAAGGTTTTGTAGATGCGGGAGGCAAAAAAGTCTATTCCCATAAGGAAAGACCATATATGACTGCATCGCTGTAAGCAAGGATAAATCTAAGCACATTAAGGGAATAAGGGATTTAAAAGCTGGCAAGAAACCGGCTTGCTTCTTTTGTCTAAGAAGACTCTCACCTCCTTTCAGAAGACTGACTTTTAACATAAACTTGGGTGCGAATACATATGGCAGACCTGAATAAATTCTACAAAGAGTCCTATACAGACTGTTGCTATATTTTGGAAGCCAGATAGGGGTAAAATAAGCAGCTTTAATCAGCCACGGTCTGTAAAACTACAGGTGTAAGGTGCTGTCAACTGCAGGAGCAAGGGGGTACTGTCTTGTTACTTCTACAAGTTACCCAAAACAGGACTGGAAGAAGAACCAGATTACTTGGGGTGTTGTCCTAAGTGTCAGACATTATGACAAGAACGTTATCAGTTGAATAAGGAAGTTATTCCTTAGGGGGTGGCAGGCAGAAAATGCTCAGAAAACAAATGTTACCAAGTAACTGAAATAAGCAGCAAGGCAGTATACTGGAGTTGTTTACCAAATAAGCTCTACTGAAGGGAGACAAATGAACACAAGATTTTCTGTGAAAAAGCCCTAAAGATAGAGAGGAAGATCAACCAAACAAATCAGCACAGAAAAGAGTGCTGCAACCTACAGCTGAAAAGAATCTGTTACTCTTGGTCAAAAAAGTTGCCAAAGGAAGTAGTGACAACTTTCCAGCTGCCAAAGGAGAACGAAAAAACTAGGGAAACATGTTTTGCAGGTGCCTGCACAGCACATATGGCACAAAAGAAAGGATTGGGTACAGTGGGTTAGTGAAAATGGGCTTAAAACATCAAAGTGTAAAGGCTGTAGAGGTAACTACAGAGGAGAGGAACCCTGCAGTTGTAGGGAGTGGTAAGGATTGTAAAGGGCCCAGCAAAGCCCTAAAAATGAGCAACTTCAATATTGATAAAATAAGTCAACATACCAATGCTTTGGGGCCCTAAATTAAATTTGCTGTAGGGCCCAGTAACATCTAGTTACACCACTGATGCTCAGGATGGATATAGGCAGGAACCAAAGGCAATTGTCCTGTAGTGATGGGGGGGGGGGGGCAACTACAGCTTAAAGGAACAGTAACACAAATATTTAAGTTTTAATATATGCCTTCTAAATACTATTATTAAGATATGTATCTTGGAAAAATTGCAGCATCATAAGTGGTTTTTGAATAATTTATATTACAACTGATTTACTGGGCAAACCTTCAAAAGGCGATACGGCGATTCCTTGGCTTCCGTGCTAATCCGGAAGTTATCTTGCCGCATTCTTTAGAGTCTTCGGGGGTCGTTTTTTGGAGTGATTTATGGTTTTGTTGGGGATTGTGTAGGGAGAGGGATGGGGGATGGAGCGTTTCTACTTGACAGCTAAGACTGCCTGCCTGTAACAACGGATCGCTATGTAAGCCTGCACGGGGAAAGGGAGGGGGAGGAGGGGTGAGCTGCCCGGAAGCTTGCTACGAGAGTTGGAGGAGATCTGCTGCCTGAGTTCAATAAATTAATGGAAAGGTTAATTTTCAAGAAAACCACTTATACTTTTGTAATTTTTCCATGATATATTTTCTAATAAAAGTATTTTAAAAAGATATTTTGAATATTAAAAAATTGTGTTACAGTTCCTTTAAACCTGCTGGCTTTGCATCACATATAAACTAAGAAGCTTTTTTGTCTTTAGTATCCCCTCTACAGCTAAAGCACTTTTGCTTACAGTTTCTGTGCCTCCTAATCAAGAAAAGAGAAATGTGACTTTAAATCTTTATAATATCAATTTGTTTGTTAATTTTTATTTTCAAAGCAACTCAAGCCCGAAAGTTTCAAATGAATTAAATTATCTCCTTAAAGGAGAAGGAAAGGAAATCTCTGGGGGTACCAAATGTTAGACACCCCCACAGTGATTAAGATCGCTTACCTGAAACCCTGGGCTAGTGGCTCCTATTAGCATAAAATCGAAACAGCCTATAGTACATGCAGGTGAGCGATCCTCTTCCATCCATCCTTCTCTTTTCACTGTAATCCTGGGGCCTACGCATGCACAATAGAGTCAAAAAGACAACTTTTTTTTAAAATGTGGCTTTTCGCTTTACTGCACATGAACAGCCAGAGCAAAGACTGAAGACGGAAGAGGATTGTTTGCCTGCATGTACCTGCATGTCCCCTGGCCAGTGTGTTTTTTTTTGCTAACAAGAGCACCAGACCGGGGCCCTGTAGTGCATCAGGTAAGTGAATACAATCACTGTGGGGTGCTTAACATTTTGGCACCCCCCAGTGATTGAACCTTTCCTACTCCTTTAAAAGCTTATAAGATGCTCATAATGATAACATTACACAAAGGACTGTTATTAGCTCTTTTGACTAACAAAAAGTAAAACAGTCCAGTTACCTTTCGGGTAGTTACATTTTTGAAGCTAGGCTCAGTTAATCTTGATAAAGGAGAACTCAAATGAATTTCTTCTGACCAATCATCTGCTTTTTTCTTTGGTATACGAAACTTTAAAAACAAAATAAGAAAATTACACTAATGATTGCAATTAAACATGCAGGTTTATACTAAATTCCATAGCTTTTGCTTTTGTATACATATATAATCAGCCACTTCTGTTAATTTTGTAGAGTTTTAACATATGGGTCAATAAACAGCTCAATAAAGAGATCTTGTACTGAACACACACAAACATATATAAATATATATTCTGGCACTAAACAAGTATATGACGCTAGTTTCACTTTAGTACTTCCTGTCACTTCCTGATCCTGCAGAACCTCTGACAAGCTAAATAATTACTGCTGAAAGGCTGGAAGGGGTTTGCTTTTGCAAAGGTAGATAGGTTGCTTTGAACAAACTGCCCTGTTTTAAAGCAAGGATGGGAGTTAGTTCAGTAAAAATTGCCCAGCTTTCAAATACATGGTTTATAATTGCAAAAAAATGGGAAAACATAATTTTTTTAAAAATATAATAATATTCAAAATGTAATTTCAACACAAGTAATATTTAATGTGCTAATTTTTAGCAAAAGTGTTTGTAGGTGGATACTGTCCTTCAAATGGCAGAAATTACAACAATGTGTGTCCTGCATGCAGATTTTAAAAAGCAGATAAGCTAACTGTGATGACAGATTGAAAGAGTTAGCCGTTTGAGTTCGGTTGAAGGGGCTGAACTTGATGAACTTTGGTCTTTTTTTTAACTCAACTTAACTATGTAATGTAACTATGTACTGTATAACTATGTTTGACCTAACAGCTGCAGAGCCAGATTGGATAATTGTCACATAATACATTACCTTATATGGCCAGCACAAGACGCTGTATATGCACATTTATATATACTTTTTGATGTACAGAAATCCCGGTGTTGCTGATCTTTTTTGGACTGTGTATTATTGCTTTACCATGCACCAGAGTACAAACTTGAAGCGGAATGCCACCATTGTGGTAATATATTTATTTATTTATATTTATTTTCTACAATCTGCTGTGCAGTGTTATTATCTATTTAAAATTTTAGAATAGCAAAAGGCAATGCCTTTCAGTTGTCTTAAGTTAGTGGCACTTTGTAACCCTGTCATGTTGGAGCAGTAAAGGGTTAAGTTTTCAATTTAGAAGTCTGTTTAGAATCCACATTTGAGGGAAACCCTTCACAGTAGGGGGTAATTCACAAATACCCCCTAAAAGACACTGAAGACAGACTGTCTGGCTAGGGGACTGTGAGGTGTGAAGAGCCAGACAGGGCCAAATGAATCAACAATAACTAAATTATCATACTTGTGCTACAGTGGGGTGGTCTATCTCAGGAAAGATTCTTAGCTAATATTTCTTTAGGCTCATAAAATAAATATCTTTTACTAAAGATAAAAATCATACACCCAGCCATAGAGCTCCCCACAGAGTCCAAACACTACCATGTTACGATGATCCATCTCGGGATTATCCAATATTCTGATAAAACTAGAATAATATGTGTTAGGCCTGGTGTGTTTGGTGTCTAAGAAAAGAGAACTCCATTTCCCACATAAAGCTCATGGTTCGATAATTCTGGTGAATACCCATAAGTATTTAAGGCTAGCTGGAAAATAAAAATATCACCAGAACAGCCAGTTACCAAATGTCGCTATTTCTCCATCCCCCTGGAACAGGAATTACATAGGACTTTTGTATCCCTTTTTATTTTATAACTGTTTGCAACTTGTATGTCATTTTGTAACATTAACTGTATTTATATAATATATGCACTGTCCACTTTGGATTCTTAAATATAAAATGTAATAAGTTTGTCTTTGTAATCTAAATTAACTTTTATGCCTTAAGCGGAGTGTGTATGTTAAATGTGTTTTAACCCCTCGCTAGTTAGAAGGAAAGTGTGTCTGCTTAACCCTTTGTTTGCTTGCGGGAAAGTTGTGTGTTGTCTGTAGACTAACTTGCATTGTCTGCTGGAGTGTCTGCTAGAGTGCTTAGCTAGAAAGTCAAGGGTGATTTGCCTCGCTTGTAAAGCGTGAAGTGTGCAATAGAACTTCTAGACTTGGGTGCTTGCGGCCTTTAAAACGTGGTGGCGGCAGTTGTTAAGTTTGGTGGGTTCGGGCTGCTTGGGGTTTGATTGCACAAGTTAGTGAGAAACTGTGTAGTTGATGTGTTAACCATTACAGCCGCCCGCCTGGTCACGTACGTCTGTGGTGGCATTTCGTGACAAACCCATACTTGAAAAACATTTTGGAAAAAGTCAAAATACTGCTAGGAATCAGTCATTTATGGAATGATGTTGCTTGTGGCATTCACAAAAAATGCATAATGATCAACAACCCAAGCATGTGCCCTGGAAGCTGCCCCAGGATTCAGCAAACACTGCACATGCCTGGGCCACCGAGGCGACAACCGAAAGTGATGCAGCCCAAGATGGATGCATGACATTGCTGCCAAATTCTCACCATGGTACAGTCACAGTAAATGTTTTACAAGTTATTAATAATACAGCAAGGCAGGGGTCCTAGAGACTAATGTATCTTGGTGGAATTTATAAAAGGGACATGATGGGTTTTTTCTCCCTATCAGTCTTCTTCTAATGGGGAAGGCTCCCCATCACAAACCATAAAAGGCTCATTTAGGAACACAAGTGCGGTGTTCAACATTTTTTTTACCTGGAATGCCACTTTTTTCCCCTCACAAATCCAGTGTAATTGCAGCCTAATGCAATTGCACCTAATGCATCAAAACATGCACAGCTGTCCTTGTGTTTTTATGCAAACCAAATGCATTGCACTAAAAATTGTCAGGAAGGCGTAATTACCACCAGCTTGTAGTCTATGGATGCTTTAGGGTTCCCCTGCGTCAATAGGCACACTTGCATGCTAATCAGAACAAAAGACACGGACACTACAGGAAACTACAAAGAGGATGTTCGGACACAAGTTCCTTTAATGAATAGTGTCAATGCGAGCAAAAACTGCGTTCATTTTTGTGCAACTGCAGTAGTAAGTGAGCCCAAGTCTATTAAATCCCAAAACCAAAAACGACTCTGAAAAGGGAAGCTTTGGTTCTAAAAAAGGCACAGTGAATCTGTGAACTTGTATTTTGGTTACAGCTGTGAATCCCAGTAGGAGACCAGTCATAGTAAGGGACTTAAATCTAAATCCTGTGTTTATTTAGAGCCCAGGGTGACAAGGGTTTTTGTTTGCCATTAGCTTTTTCCTTTTTTTCCCAATTGAACTGAAAGTATCTGGAAAGCTGAACTTTCAGAATTAAGTTGACATTTTAGTTTTTTGTTTGAAAGAACTGCTTGTTCATCTGACCCTGCTCACAAAGGATAGAATTTGCAGGATATAGGTTCTGGCTCTTTTGTATTGTATACAATCTATATATACAAATTATTCATTTCTACTGTGTATGGTTGTGATTAATTTATGTGATAACTTAAAGGAACAGTAACACCAAAAAATGAAAGAGCTTTAAAGTAATGAAAATATAATGCACTGTTGCCCTGCACTGGTAAAACTGGTGTGTTTGCTACAGTAACACTACTATAATTTATATAAATAAGCTGCTGTGTAGCCACGGGGGCAGCCATTCAAGCTGGAAAAAAGGAGAAAAGGCACAGGTTACATAGCAGATAACAGATAAGTTCTGTAGAATACAATAGTGTTTTATCTGTTATCTGCTATGTGCCTGTGCCTTTTCTCCTTTGAATGGCTGCCTCCATGGCTACATAGCAGCTTATTTATATAAATTATAGTAGACTTTCTGAAGTAAACACACAACTTTTACCAGTGCAGGGCAGCAGCACATTATATTTTAGTTACTTTTATATACTTTCATTTTTTGGTGTTACTGTTCCTTTAACATACGCTTTTTAAAATAATTAAATCCAAACTTACTCAGAGTACATCCTTGTTTAAGTCTGCAACTTACATAAATTTTCTATTTTTTTCTAAGGTATAAGCAGTTTTAAACTGATAATATAATATTTTATCAAGGTCTGAGTTCCCTTTAAGGGCAAGGGCACACGGATAAGCTCAGGCTCACAATCCGCCTCCTATGCTTAAAAAAAATCTTCTAGTTGCGCCTGCACCCGGAAGAAATGAATACACCTGGTTGCAGGCACATGCAGTCGATATCCGCCAAGAAACGCCACGTTTTGTGTTTGTTGGTGGATACTGGCTGGTGTGCCTGCACCCGGACATACTCAATAGTTCCAGGTGCAGACACAACAAGATGATTTTTTTTTTTTTTACATGTAGGGGCAGATTATCATCCTGTGCTATCCACTGGCTGACAATCAGCTCCATGTGACCTTCATAGAACGTCCTATTTATACAGTGCACCTCCCCCTTATTGTAGTACTACTTATATTATGAGTGGAGTCTGAGAGGTCAAGACCAATATATAATACAAGTGCAGTATCGGTTATCATTTAATTCTGATATCAGAATTACTCTAGTTGCCTCAAGGAAAAACTTTAAAAATAATAAGTAGTATGAAAAGATTTGCTCCCTTTTCATGTCTTCATTCCAAAAACTGCATACATCTACATAAAAGAAAAGAGGAAAAGAACAGAGCCATAGAAGATTAAATTAAATATGTTACAGCTTTACATACCACAGAGCCTCTACCACTTGACTGTATTGAAGATGGAGATTCTTGATTGTGTTTTTCCATAATAAAGTTGACCACTGAAAATTAAAGGATGTGTAATTAATTGAAAATAACTCAATTCACAGCATGAATTAAATAATATACAAAAAAACAATGATTAATCAGACACGTGAAACGAATAGGCAAAAGGATTTATCCAAGTAGTGTACATACCAATATTAGGGGAGACCAGATTTTCTCAAACATTTCTAGATCTTTGTCTTACTCTGCCTTTCTTTTCTCCACAAATACTAAATTCATCATCATAAAACCTTAATGCCTAATCTCTTTAGGTGAACACTGAAATTCAGAACTGAATGTAAAGACACTGTTTGTGTTTATGTGTACTTACAAACAGCAGAGATATCGTGTTGGTCTCACCTTTATATGGTGCGTCGCTGAGGCGTTAAAGCGTCAGCCGTTCATACCGAAGTCGTTCTGGAAGAGCATCGCAGCACATAAAAGACTACAGGCTGGCACCATCTGATAAACAAGCATAAGCACATATATTACATCCACGGAACCAACAATATCGGTAAAGAAAGAGACAAAGCTATAGTCTTAAATAACACATCTTCTCTATGTTAGCTCACAGCCTCTACGCAATGATATAACATTTTGTTCGTTTGTGGGGGTTTTTTTTCGGTTTTTTTTTTGTTTCTTTTTTTGTCGCGGATGTGACGTAATACTTTTGGGTTTGACGAGACGCTAAAACATCACGTGGTAAATGTCCTCAGCTGGAGGCGTCACGTGACAACAAGTAGAGTGGAGGCGGAAGTGGCGTGGGTTAGTAGTAGTGTTGTGTTCTTACCTTACTGTGTGTGTAACTTTTCGATTAAGGCACATAGATGGAGTAGTGCAAAAATGGAGTTTGGTGTTCGGTATTCAGCTTCAGCGGCTGCTGTGGATTATGTTTATTGAAGATGTGCTATGGGGATGTTTGTTGTAGTCCTATTTAGAAACTCGGAGCAGATTCTTTGCAAAAGTGAAATTATATCCCATTCACTAGTAAGTTTATACAAAAATTAGGATTTTTTTTTGCATTTTGACGCTAATGAAGATAAGCTTTTAAGTTGCAGAAGGATATTGCTCTGCCTCTTCCCTTTGTAAAGTGACTGTAAACCCTGCAGCTCAGTACGTATCTTATTATATGCATATGTATGGGAGCTAGAGCAACATAAATGGGAGCTGTGGGTAGTCTTTTTTTTTTTTTTTTATAAAAATAACCTTTTTATTTTTTTTCCTTCCTATATTTTTATCATTCTTCCATAATAACTTTGGCATCAAGTATCATTTTTACTGGCCAGGCGAAGATGGCAAACCCAGCTCTCTGATGCAAGCATCATTTTTATAGCACTAACAACAATATGTCAAACTGCCCAACATTTGTACTAGAAAATGAGGGAAAAATTAGATCATGGCCCATTCTTACCTGCTAATGGCCAGCTACATGATTAAGTCCAATGTGGACGAAACGTGCCAGGCGGTTTTAATGTTTTGATGGAAAAGATTTTGAATAATTATAATCCAGTGTGCGAGCCTTCTATAAGAAAAAAAGTAATGGCCAGCTACACCCTGACATTTGCCAGATCTGCTCAAACCTGCCCATTTTTTATGACCGACCTCCTCCTTTTCAGGTCTGCTATACAATGCTGTACTGCAAGAAACTGAACTATTGGAAGATATTTGTGTGCCATTCTTTGTATTCCCAAGTGTCCCTTGTTAGGTGGAACAGCCTCAATACACAAACCCCAGGAAAGGGTGGGCTTATCAAGGAAGTGGATTGGTGTTTGGGTGTATTGTGATCATAAAGGTTCATTTTGTCAATAAGGAGGATTTAATTACAGGGAGTTAAAGCCTCAACTAATAATTTGATTAAGCAGTGCTTTCCCCCATACTGGGAGAAGGTCATTTATTGCCCCATTTGGTTGTCCAGGTCCCAGTAATGCCACACACTATTCTGATTTTTTTTTTATGGGATTGGCCAAGTTTTGTCTAGGTTCTACAACACTGAAGCCCAGAATGACAGTTTTGAACAGAACAGCCTGTATAAAAACTGGACTAGTGTACATACAAATACATACCAAAAATTGAGCTAAAGAGGCTTCTGCTCGTTATAGATACAAGCTAAAATATTTAGATGTTTTTTTTAATGGGATTAAAAACACAATAGGTAAGTCAGGCATTATTTTCTTGAGGGGTGTTTAGTGATGTGCAGCTTCTGTGGGCCACTGCATTGAACAGTAAAAAAAAACTTTCTTAGAAGCTCTGTAAAACAATTATAATTCTCTACAGAAGACACATATGTTCCCTTTACAGAGAACTAAAGACTCCTAGAAAGTAAAAGTACACAAGCAGTAATTTCTCCCCTGAGCACTTCTTGTAATTGTTATTAATTTGTAAAAAGTACTAACATATACTACACTGATGTACAATAAATGGTTTTATACATTGAACAGAATTACATGCAAAGCAACCAATAACCAATACAAGAGGTGAAGAGGGCCCTGTCTTAAAAAGACAATCTATAAGGAGGAGGGGTTGAGACACAAGGTGTGGGAAAGGGCAAGTCCAGAAGTATGCAAGTTAAGAGCAGAGGGTATTGCTTCTAGCAGCACACTGAAGTTAAGCTAAACTAAATGAGGGTAAGTTTCATTACATATAAGTGTTTTTAGAGATATTTTGAAGGCAGAGAAATTGGGACAGTGTCAAACAGAACATGGGATAGATTTCAAGAGAAGGGGTACATCCCTTGCAAAGTTTTGAATGCAAGTGTGTGAGGAGGTATGAGAGAAGAGTAGCATAACTAGCGGTTTGGTGAGTATCTAGAGGTAAGTTTGGAGATGTAGGGTGGGCAGAGTTGTAAACTGCTTTGAATGTGAGGTTCATTCGTTTAAATGTTATTCTGGATGGTAGCAGAAGCCAGAGCAAGGATTGGCAGAGGTATATGAGCCTGGCAGCATTATTCATTATGAACTGGAGAGAGAACAGTCACTGGAAGGGAAGGACAATTAATAGAGAGTTACAGTAGTCCAGCTTTCAAAATATGGTAGAATTTTTGTGTAATTCCAATTTTGATAACATTTCCAAAAAATCCTCTCAAAGCTTCCAGTTTGCAGCATCTTATCTCCCACATATCATTAGGTACCAAGATAAAACACCCTGAATTTAAACACCAGGGGTCCACTGAACAGTTTGATGTCCAATATGTATAGGTTTACCTAAGTATGTGGCATGTAGGGGCCCCAATGTGAACATATCCCCATATGAACTATCATTTCTGTCATTTCAGCTTCTGCAAAATCAACACATTTACATCATTTTATGTGGGATAAAGCTAGTAAAAAGTACACTCACCCCAGAAAGTCATACATTTTTGGAAAGTACACATTCCCTGAAATCTAAAATGGGTACCCATGTCTTTCTACTCCAAAGTACCAAGCTGCAAAACTTTTCTAAATGTAGCAATTTTGATGACATTTTCAAAAATCACCTCAAAACTTCCAATATGCAGCATCTTATATTCTACAGGTCATTAGGTAGCTATATAAAACGCCCTAAATATGAACCCCAGAGGTCTACTGAACTGATGCCCACTGTACATAGGTTTATCAAAGCACATGGCACTTAGAGACCCCAAAATTAACCTGGTGCACACTAATTTCATGGCTTACCTTTACCTAATTCATAAACACATTAGTTTTATGTGGGATAGAAGAAATGTAGGGTGACCCTTGAAAACCATATATATAGAAAGTACACATTCTTTCTACACCAAAGTACCAATCTGCAAAGCTTTCATAAAGTTTGTATGACATTTCAGAAAATAGCTTAAAAATGTTGCAATTTGCTGCATTTATCTCTTGCATAGAAAGGCAAATCACCCCAAATATGAACGCTAGGGGTCTACTGAACAGTTTGATGCCCTATATGCATAGATTTGTGGCGTACAGGGGCACCCAAATAAAAATAGTGCATATGAATTTTCACATATGACACTCCGGCTCGTGCAATTACTGCACCCGGTATGTGTATTATGTGCCATAAGACCCCCTAACAGTATGGAGACCCTAGAAAACCATATAGTTTCCAAAAATACCCATTCTGACAAAACAAAAATGGGTAAATACATCTTTCTACTGCAAATTACCAAACTACAAAGCTATTCTAAACAGAACTGTTATTATAACATTTCTGAAAATAGTTACAAAGCTTGCACTTTGCCCCATTATGTACCCCACATTTCATAACGTACCAACATAAAACACTGTAAATATGAACGCCAGGGGTTTACTGAACAGTTTGATGCCCAATTTGCATAGATTTACCAAAGTATGTGGTGTACAGAAGAAGCCAAATTGAAATACAGCAGACAAAATGTCCACAAGTAACAAAGAACAATATGAAATGCAATAAAATTGCTAACATCCCAAAAAAATCACTAAAATCGGTGTGTTTTTTTCCTAGTGATATCTGCTGTCAGAATCACAGTTTGCATATTTTGGCTTGGGCAAATTAGTTTTACAAAGTCAAGCGAACAACAACTATGCATAACTGAAAATGCAATAAAATGGCTAAAAATGCAATAAAATGACTAAAAATGCAACACAATACACAAAAGGTATTGTGCAGTATGGTTAGCAAATACGCTATCCGCAATGGCAATAAAACATTTTTTTCAGGCAAAAAAAAAAAAAACGATAAAAAAAAAAATTCACAAAATTGCATAAGTGTGCATGTACGCTAGGCAAAATGTGTATTGTTTGTGTGTGTGTGCAAGTAAGTGTAAGTGCTGTGAATGTGTGAAACCCCCCAAACCCCCAAGATGTATGTTTGTGTAAGTATAAATGTGTATTAGTGCAATAAGTGTGTGACTGTGTGTTTGTTTGTGTGTGTGGCACTAACCTGGGAACAAGAAGCTGGAGATCGCAGGGGACGCAGGGACATCTTCTGTGTTGGATCCGGTGAGTTGGCGGCGCAGGAAGGGAGGGGGAGAGCAGGAAAAGCCAGGCATGTAGAATCTACGCGTCTGGCTTTTCCTATGAGGCCCCTAGGCCACTTATTTCCCACCTGTGCTTATTCTCTAGGGCAGTGCTGTCCAACTGGTGGCCCGCGGGCCGCATGCGGCCCTCGACCCCCCTCTTTGTGGCCCCCCACCTGTCTGGCTGCTTTGATGTTTTACCCTTGTGTAAGCTTTAAATGGTATCAGTACTGAGATTAACTGCCCCCCCCCTGAATGGTTCTCACCTCAGATTCAGGCTGTAATCCCCCTGTATTGTTTAAACATGTAATCCCCTGTACTGTTTTTAATCTATGCATTGTTCACCCCTGCAGTGTTCACACCTCAGGCTTGGGCTGTAATCACTCACATTGTTCGTCTGTTCACACCTCAGACATTGTATGTACTGCCTGGCCTATGCTGCCTGTGTGTAGACAGCATAGGGTAGGCAGAGTATGGCACATAGGCAGCATAGGGCAGGGAGGGTATGGCACACGCAGGCAGCATATGGCAGACACAGGCATCATAGGGCAGGCAGAGTATGGCACACACAGGTAGCGTAGGCCAGGCAGAGTGCTGCCTGTGTGTGCCATACTCTTTCTACCCTATGCTGCCTGTGGGAGGTGAACCTGGCAGGGGTTTGTTCTGGGAGTTTGTTAGCAGTTGGAAATAGCCATTAAATGGTCCCTAAGGTGTGTAATTATATGCTGGGGGTTGCTGTGCTATCCACAGGGGAGGAGAAGTCATATGGATTTTAGGGTGTGTCTTAATATGACATAATATAATTATTTCACAAATGAATGATGGTTGATATCCCTGCAGTGAGGACCAAGCATTTGGGTTTTTTCTGCACTAACACCATTGTGATAAAATGGGTGTGGTTTGAAGTGGGTGTGGTTTAAAAGGGGGGAGTGGTCAAAATTGGCTTCCATTAGCGGCCCTCCACCATGTATGCGCGAGAAATTCCGGCCCTCGGCACCGCAGAAGTTGGACAGCACTGCTCTAGGGTGTTCTTTAGCTTGCGCTCGTTCTCTTCACTCGGATTAAGCGGTGAGTGCACAGAACGAGTGCAAGATAAAGAAAACGTAGCTCTGACGTACTTGGCGTCTAATTACTTTTAATGCCAGCACGTAGGAGCTACGTCGTTGGCAGGGAAAGGGTTCATTTAAGGTAGCGTTGGGACAGACAAACAGATATAGCAGACAGGCAGAAAGAGATGCCATTTAAGAGCTCTGGGTTGAGAATTGGAGATGAAAGATAGATTTGATTATTAACAGCATCAAGGTGGATGGAAAATCATGTGGATTTCTTACTATTGAGTGGTATTCTCATGTTTACTGGGAGCTGCTATCTTGCTACCTTTCCATTGTTCTGTTGATTGACTGCTGGGAGGGGGGTGATATCACTCCAACTTGCAGTTTAGCAGTTAAGTTTTACTGAAGGTTATCAGAGCACAGGTCACATGGCTGTGGCACCCTGGGAAATGAAGAATATGGCTAGCCCAATGTGAAATTTCTAAATTAAATATAAAAAAAATCTGTATTTTTGAAAAAATGGATTTCAATGCAGGATTATTCTGGAAAAGCTCTATTAACTGATGAGTTTTAAAAAAAAACATGTTTCCCATTACATTATTCCTTTAAAACTACTTTTTCAGAGCTATGACATCTGGATGTGCTGAATACAGGCTTTTAATTTGGGAGGCTTTTTACATCAACCCCTGGGCAGCTGGCCCTGCAACAATTAAAGCTTTATTTTTATTAAACTGCCGGAGTAGAGTATGTTTCACTTTTGTTTTTTCAAGCATTTAGTTTACGTTTTGAAGGAGTGCCAATGATAAATGATCAATGTAAACTTATTCAGAGTACTTTTCTAAGTAATTTTGCAATTTACATGTATTTTCTATCTTCAACAGTTTGATGATACATGTATGGGATCTGTTATCTGGAAACTCCATTTAATCAAAATATTGAAATTTTTAAAAATGTTCTTTTTCTCTGTAATAATAAAACAGTACCTTATACTTGATGTCAAGTAAGATATAATGAATCTTTATTGAAGTCAAAACAATCCTATTGGGCTTATTTCATGTTTGAATGATTTTTTTTGTAGACTTTTTTTTTTTAGACTTTGTAGACTAAAGTATGAAGATCCAAAAGGGAAACATCCTTTATCTGGATAACAGGTCCCATACTTGTGTTAGACAGTTTGCTACTGCTGGGCAGGCTTCAGGTCAATAGCTCTCAGAGTGTCAGAGACATGTCTATGCATTTTCTATGCAATTCTTGGAATTACTTAACCCCAATTCTCAGATGAGCCAAAAACCTGGCATTAGCATTCTAAATAGAACACAAACAGCTGAAAATAAAAAAAAGAATGTAAACTGCAAAAGTTCTCATAGAAACACTGTATGTAACATTAGGCAAGTTAAATTTACTGAGTAAATAATGTTAAATGTTATTTGTACTAACAATTTATTGTAAAATTTAGGTATGATGGAAGGACTGTTGAGGTTCAAAATGGATGTTGAAATTTCCCAAAACATGGAAGATCTGGAGTACTATTTTAATGAAAATGGTGAACTGAGACACATGCTTACAAAAAAGCCATTTGTCTATAGCTATTACAAAAAAGAACATGAAAGGAACCACAAACGCTATAAAATGCTTGGAAAGTTGATAACCCTTCACGTATATGAACTTCTTGAGAAGGAATGCAATCTTGAGAGGATTCCCATTCCAATCGATGCTAAAGAAGAAGAACCAAAGTCATTTTTTTTCATGAGTAAGGAAGGCTTGGGCGTGCCAACAAGCCTACTTGTCCTTCTTCAAGACAAAGGTGTTATTAGAGCTGGTCAGTGGGGGCAAAAAGTGATATTTCACCATTCTCTAGAAAAGGGAACACAAATTCCATACATTAAAACTGCACTGAGGGAGTATGGGTCTTTGATTGTGTTAAATCCAAATGACAATTTTGTTGAAATGAAAGAAGAGCCTCACTTGATTATTAAAAAGGAAGAAGAGCTATCTATGTCTGTACCCTGTGATGGGAGTGATTTGCTTAGAACGAGCAGAAAGCTGCTTATACCTAAAAGATGTTGTAGTTCCCCAGAAGAGCATACTAGTTATGTTTGGGATCATTTCATTTCAACAAGTGCTGCTAAGAATGTGGCTTTTATTGCACATGGTTATGGGGGACTAGTCTTTCTTGATCTTTTGTGCAAGAAAAGAAAAGAAGTTATGAGCAAGGTCTGCGCAGTAGCATTTATAGACTCAAGGCACCATTCTCAACATCAGGCTAGGACTGATCCTGAAATACAGACTTGGATGCACACAAACTGCCGAAGCTGGGTACTTAGCAACAAGCCATTAGATAGACCTACTGGCTCCCTAATGAAATTTGACTGCCCCAAGGTATCTGCTGGAACAGAAAACCATGAACTTGCACCCTATAAAAGCCTCTCTTCTATCTTCAGATTCCTTACTAGGTCCTCAAAAACCCGAAGACTTTCAAACTTCCCATCTCAAACAATTGTAACTAGAAGAACAAAAAGAAATTAAAGTAATTCCTATACACTGATATACAAATTTGCAAGATTTAGTTCATGCCTGCAAGTGCAGAAAAAAAAATAACTGCAAAATCCATAGAGGTCACATGACATTGCAGAATTGTAAAAGTTGTTTATACATTTTATGCTGTTTAGAAAATTGCAAGGTATCTAAGCATACATATGTATTTGCTGTTGTCATTTCATTGTAATGGTGCAAACAAACTTGTGTGAAACACTGCAGAACAAATTTTTAACCCTATAGCAAGGAAAATAATAAAATTAGACTTAAGCAGCATACAGATTTGCATAATAATTGAGGCTTCATCCCTTATAGCTTCTAAGTAAACAGTAAGAAGTCTTTTCATGTAGCCCAGAGGTATTGATTCTTGTGCATTCTTGGAAGACTGAGCAGGCAAAAAAAGTACCCCCATGTTACGATTTTACATACTTATTAGGCATCACCTTGGTCTTTCGATAGCGACACCTGGGAATGGCAAGTAAAATGCTGGTACAGTCCCTCCTACCCCTGCACTTCCCTGCCCCAACTGTGCTGCTATATTTAAAGGTAAGAGAAGAGCCGGGGAGGGGGGGGAACTATGGTACAACAGACTCCCCAATACAGTTAGTATTGATGTTGGTATATATGGTTTATAGATAGGTCAGTATAAGTTTGTGTGTGCTGTGTTTACTTGGAAGGGTTGAACTTGATGGACTCTTTTTTCAACCCAATGTAACTATATGAGGTAGAGATGAAGTGCAGCTGGCGATTCACTTCTTCTCTTAAAGGAGAAGGAAAGTAAAAATCTATTAAGCACACTATTAAATAGTAGTATTGCTGTGTAAAAACACTATATTCCTGGCTTGCCTAATAAAAGATTTCCAGAGATACACATACTAGAACTTACATACTTGTTTCAGTGAACGGCGCCGCCATCTTGTCCAGCGTGTCTGTATGGGCTGAAAAGCACAAGCCCGCCCCCCCTCCGCTCCCTGCTCCTGCCACAAAGATTCCGCAGCTCCCCGCTCCTGCCACAAACCCTCCCCTTCCTGGGGTCAACTTACTGTTAAGAGGCCTTGGAATCTGAAATGCAGTATGATGATTTCTGTGGTGGCGCTTCGTGATATATATCCCTATATTATGCAAAATAGCAATTTCTTTATTTTTTTGGTAAAAAATATGTAGTTTTGCTAGGCAAACTACCCTTCAGGAAATGCCCCTAAAGTGAAACAACTGTCAGATGAAATGCAAAATTATTACAAGGCTCATGTAGATGTGGGACTGGGTTTGATGGCATACCAACAGTTTCAAAGACAAATTTATAAGAAAATGTAGGTAAAATCCCATATAAAAGACAAATCTGAAATAAGTCTGTTTAAAAGACAAATTCACAAAATGGAGGCTTATGACTAAGGTGGAAAATCCAACAAATCTATCTTTGATTTTATTTTGTCTCAATTTCACTACTTTTGTGAATTCCCCCCTTTGAGTTGTTGCCAAATAAATTGGGGACAGCATTATTTGATGCTGGATTTTGAAACAGCACAAGCTCTCAGCTGTGTAAGGATTTGTTTGCTAAGGGCTCTGGCAATAACAATGTCAATGTAAGTCGCCGGTGGGATGGCACACGCAGCGGCGCGATTTCGCGCAAATCGCCGAAAAATATTTCCCGAAATCGCGCCGCCGCGTGTGCCATCCCACTGGCGACTTACATTGTCGCCGGTGGGATGGCAGGTGAAGGCAACTTGGGGAGATTAGTCGCCCGCGAACAGGTGAGTTTTGTCGCGGGCGACTAATCTCCCCGTGTCCAAAGCCCTAATGCTTCTAGCAGCAGATAGAGCAGAAGGCCCTCCTGCTGTATGATCTGTTGGATAAACCTATACTTGGGCTATGGCTATCTATGTTAAAAAATAATGTACAACAGAAGAGTAGCTGCACCTTCCACAGTTAAGTGTTAGACTAAACCAGATATTAACACTATAATACAAAAGAGACAGGAATGGAGAAAGAAGTCTCCAGATAACATGCAAAGGAAGTATTTAAATACACAAGAAACAAATTAGGAAACTCCCAAGCGGGTGTTCCTCAATAGACTTCAATTATATGCACCGTTATCTAATTACATTGTTAGGTTAATTGATTGTCAGAGAGTATTAGTAGATTAGAAGTTAAAATTTAACCTTTATTAATTTAAAATGAAACCCAAATTAGTAATCACAAACAAAGGAACCCCAATTAAAATTAGCAGGGGGTTGGAATCGATCCAAGTATTGTCCAGGGAGTGTCAGTTGCTCACCACTGATTTATTGAGACTGATATAGGGCATAAGCAAATGTTGCAAGTTCCTAAGGTGTATAAAATGTATCTAGTTTGCTCCACTTCAATTCCAACTAAGCAATAACAGGGAAAGTCCCTCTCAGAATATTATCAACATTTGTAACAACTCGTATCACGTATCAGAAAACTCCTTGTCAGCATTTGCTGCTCTTCATAAAGTATGAAGGAGTGTGGAGTGCTTTTGATACAGCGCTCCTTTGACACAATATATTTTACACTTTCCCCTACAGATCGTCTTTCCTCTACAATCGTTGCAGCGTGTTTCAGTCACCCCACCACTCAGTATAGCATTATTTACGTGAGAATATCTCTCCCTCCCTTATCTTTAGAACGTGCCACCCCCGCATAAAATTGCACATCAATTGTGCACCCTCTCAATCCCACCCCATTACAAAGAAAGCACTCGCATTCACAACCCGACCTCCCCCCAGATCATTGTAAATAATGCTATACTGAGTGGTGGGGTGACTGAAACACGCTGCAACGATTGTACAGATATCCTCAATCTGTAGAGGAAAGTGTAAAATATATGGTGTCAAAGGAGCTCTGTATCAAAAGCACTCCAAACTCCTTCATACTTTATGAAGGACAAGGAGTTTTATGATACGTGATACGAGTTGTTACAAATGTTGATAATATTCTGAGAGGGACTTTCCCTGTTATTGCTTAGTTGGAATTGAAGTGGAGCAAACTAGATACATTTTATACACCTTAGCAACTTGAAACATTTGCTTATGCCCTTTATCAGTCTCAATAAATCAGTGGTGAGCAACTGACACTCCCTGGACAATACTTGGATCGATTCCTACCCCCTGCCAATTTTAATTGGGGTTCCTTTGTTTGTGATTACTAATTTGGGTTTTATTTTAAATTAATTAAGGTTAAATTTTAACTTCTAATCTACTAATACTCTCTGACAATCAATTAACCTAACAATGTAATTAGATAACGGTGCATATAATTGAAGTCTATTGAGGAACACCCGCTTGGGAGTTTCCTAATTTGTTTCTTATGTTAAAAAATAACCTACTGAGTTAAAAATGAAATAAAAACCTTGATATTTTGGGGTAACAACAGAATGAAGTTAGAATGGAACATAATTGATAGAAAGTCACTTAAAATGTTTTACTTGGTAATTTTATTTGAAACATTTTTAAACATGTACTAATATAATAAATACATTTTCTATTTTACAACAAAAGTGTATCAACAAGGGAAATCAGAAAAAAAATCTGATCCTCCACCAATGCATTTATACTAAACACCCTGGTAAAGAAGATCATATCTGGGAATATTTTGAGGGTCTATTGGACTTTGCACAATTAGCTTTCCACGCATTGCTCCACGGTAGATGACTTCAATGAGATCAATAAAATCCTGTTTCGTCTTGAAACTTCCTACAAACTTTGTGTGGTCTGGAGACCTAAAGAAGAAAACAACAGACAATTGTGACTTAGAAAACAAGAAAGTCTGCATTGATACTAAATATTTAATAACTTGCATTTTTCGTTATTTTAATTTCTGATCAGGGAGTTGTGAAGCAGTATACAATAGGAAGTAGTTCAGTAATTGCGACAGTTTCATCTAGTGCAGGCATGGGTACTAGATATAGTTAATCTGGCCAAGGTGTGACTACGAGCCCCAATCCCAAATCTTACTCCCTTAATTCACAGAACATTGACGTGTATGTCATTTCAAATTACCAACAAGTACTCAGCAGTAAGTGAGAAGTGGGGATTTTGCTAGCAACTCCATCATATTAGGCAATTTGTTTCCAGGAATGTCTAATGGGCACCTCCCACCATGATTGTTTATAACTTAAGATTTACTGACATTGTTTAAAAACATCAATTAAAAATGGTCAATTTTGCTGCAGCAGTATGTATATTCTTAACACTAAGTGGGGTGTGTATTTAACTTTCCACTTTCCTGTTTTCCCCGAGACTTGTTTGGGCAATATATTTAGTGTTGACTCTTCACCGCTCCGGGAGGTTGTGGCACTCATATGCACATGATGAGCAGTGCCACAACCTCCCAGTGCAGGTGGCTTAGCGTCGACAGGGACTGTTGTTTCCCCCAACCGGAGTGCTAACCCCTAACAAACAAACAAAGGTATAAAGGCAATTTTATATAATGCACTTACTGCACCTGCCTAAGGGTTCATACTGAAGTGTTTTTCCTGCGTTCCCTGTGGTGGAATGGAGGAGAGCACAGGAAAAAAAAACCCTCATCAGTACAAGATAGGGAACTCCTGGGGAATCTTAAGATTCACTGCTAAAGGGCTATGGTTGTGCTGGGCTGGTACAGAATTTTAGAAATATATATGTGCAATATATTTTTATAGAGACCTTCAGTGTTCAGGGGTATATGTCACAATGTATTTATTTGCATTATGCAGTATCACATCAGTTCAGATTCAAAGTAATGCAGTCCTTAAATTAAGTGTGGGCTATTATTGTCAAAGTTCTCTACCTATAAGAGCCAGATATCAATGAATTGGAATAGTACAGGACCATTTAAAGAAGAGTTCTGCTCTCTATGAATGTGACTATGCCAGTTGTCAGGTCCAAATGAGGCTGTTGCTGGGGTGGGATCTATTGTCAGAACCATAACCTTAGATATGAAAGCAAAAAAGTAGGACCAGTACTCTGAAATTTTTAGACAGGACAATGTCAAGTGTAACCAGTTCCCAGGGCTTTCCATGCATAGGTGGCATATATTGACATCCGTGGCCCTTGCCAGAATTAATCCAGTTTTATCAGAGTGCACAAGAGTTGCCATTAATTATTTCAAGTAATTGGCCAATTTTGGAGTCACATTTGATCAAGGATATAGGCCTATAAAAGGCACAGAGCACTGGGTCCTTCCCTTTTGTGGGAATTAGTACTATATGTGCTTGGAAGTTCAGAGGGTTTCCCGTTTCCAATATTGTTTCAAACAGTGTGGTCAAGTGAGAGGCTATGTCGGTGTTGGTGCATCTAGAGCTTGAGTGTCTCTGGATAGGCAAGGCAGGGGGAAATATTTAAAAAAATAAGAAAAATTGAATTTACCCATAATCGACTTTCATATGTTGCCCATTAAAGAAAAAAATAGTAGATGGAATGTAGCTGATATCAAAGTACCGAGTGTAGACTGGCACCTTATCAACGTCAACAATGTATATAGTTGCCATTTTACTTAGGTCATGGGATGTCTTGGACAGCTGAAAAAAATAAAAAGATAAAGTAAAAAACAGTGCATAATACAAACAATGTTAAATAAATAAATAAAATCAAAACACTTACAATGTCATCCAGCTGAAGACAAACATGATCCTCATCTCTTCCAAATCTGAGAACGAGGACCTTCTCTGATGTAGTTTTTATTGCGTGGTCCACATCCCTTTTGCTGCTCAGTTTTGGCAGCAGGAAGCTCATGATCACTGATGTCTCATTCAGAATAAACTCTGAAAAAAAGACTGTTTTAATTTACTCAGAAAAGTTACAAAAAACACTGTATTAGGTAATACTAACATTAAAAAATGACTTATATAAATAAATTTGTGCATATTAAGATTTCAGAAGGATAGGCTTCCAAATTGCTACACTGGCATCATAATTACTTTTTAAAAACGGTGTAATTGATAAAATGATGGGTCTAATATTTGTGGGAGAAGCTTCACAAAATGTTCCATTTTAAACATCAGACAAAGTTGAGGTACTGTATTGTTCTGCTGCAGAATAATCATGACTATTTAAAAATGTCAAGCACTCAAGGATAGGCTTATAGACAAAAAGCTGCTAAAGTCTTATGGTCCCCATACACGGGCCGGTTGTAGTTGCCGTTATTGGTCCCTTGGACCGATTCAGCAGCTTATCGGCCCATGTGGGGGCAGAAACGAGGGGCCTGCCCGACCAATATCTGGTCTGATATTGGTCAGATATCGATCGGCCATGTTAAAAGATTCAGTCGGATCGGGGACCGCATCGGCTCGTTGATGCGGTCCCTGAACCGTCTGCCCCATTACCGCCAATATAATTCGATCATTTGGCCCCAGAGCCAAACGATCGAATTAGCCTACACGCTCCCCAATATCGCCCACCCGTAGGTGGGGATATCGGGTGAAGATCGCCAAGCGAGCGAATCTTACCGTGTATGGGGCATTTACTCAAGTTGTGTCTAGTGGGCAGACTTACTAACGACTTAAAAGAAACAATAGCAAATCAGTTTAAACCATATCTCAACCAATTAATGATAAGTAGTCTTATTGGCTAGTCTACTGTATCCTGTGGAACTAGTAGCTACTGTTAGAAACCTGTGGTAAATGGTACTGGAATAAACTGCCCCAAAAAATTTATAATGTACAATATTATGAAAAATAAAAGTTAAATAAAGCTATTATTGCATGAGATCCTAGATCTCAAGCACAATGGTTGAAAGTTCTTCTCCTGAAGATCAAGTTATTTTCTGTCACTGATACATGAGGTTTACAAACCTTTTCTTTAATGTTTTGTTTTACTCTGTTTCAGCTAACTCATTGTAATATTCCCCTCTATTCTATTAATGCCATGATCAACATGCCAAAATGCCCAAAAGTGCACTAATCTGTAGAAATTAACCCCTGGGCCAACTGGTGGGTGGAGTCTGTGCCCATATTTATTCCAAAATTAGTCAACAATTCTATTTTGGTTGACCACTTATTGTATTAGTAAAAGCAAATTTGACCAGTTCAGGTGACTTGCCCACAAGCAGGTAACTCCTAGACATTTGTTAGCAGATAGGTTACAATGACATGCCGTTTCAGAAGTGATATTTTGATGCATAACCATGTTTCTGTGTAAACTCACTAAAGGAACAAACCATGCCAAAGGCATGCAGCAAGGCAGCATCATACGCATTTTTAAATCCTAAAGAAAAACTTCAGCCAGCCTGAAAATGTTCTTAAGTAAAGAGACTTACTGGTTGGATTATGGCACTCGGCTACGGCTGCAAAAATACATCTACATCTCAAGTAAAAAAACAAAAACACACGGCTAAACTGTATAAACTTTATAAATCAATTTAAAACGCCTAGGCGTCTCTAACTCAGGTAAATACACAGACAGCCATATAAATTTCACTTCCAGGTTATCGCTATACCTTGTAGGAACAGGAACCGATCTGGTACGGAACGACTCACACATGTTGGAACGCTAATCCGCTGACAGGAAGCGGAAGTTCATGTACTCCTTTACTTGGTTCCCCGTTGCAGCATGGTTGTTTGTAAATGACATGCAGAAGGCTAGTTCTTTTCACCTTGGCAAGGTTGGTGAGAATTGTTGACGGAATTTGCGATATATGGGTCCACATGTCGCAGCACTTTTGGCATGCGGAGACTGGGAGTTATGTTTGCAGGGTTTTTCTCTACATCAGTATCTTGCTGTTAAGGAATGATTACATCCCAATTACAGTAAACTACCAAAAAGTTGCCTGTACTAAGTGAATAGTTCTACCTATAAGTGACATAAATAATAAGTAAACTTTGCACAACGTTCCTCTTGCTGTTGTAAAATTTGGGGTGGCTGGCTAATGAATTGCCACAATTCTCTGGAGTACCTGTATTATTAGGGGGCAGTATCCATTTATGTTTTCTGCAGTTGCATCATATGTGATAGGAAGGGCTTTGAATGCACATTTATTGGGAAAAAAGTAAAAGTGTAATGTATGAAATGTAGCTCTTGTATAGTGGTTTTGACAGTTAAAATACTTAATATATACATATACGCATGCATATATATGATTGTGCTCTGCAATGTATTTTCATGTAATTATATGAATGAAATTGAGCACTCTAAATTTGTCATATTAGATAGAATGTTAAAAATTGCTGTTAACTGAATAAGCACAGGCTTTTTATTGAATGTATCAGATACATCCATGTGTGTATAAAAGCATGACATACAAATTACTTTTTGGGTCACATTCGACCATTCCTAACTTATGCATATTTTTTTTAAAGGTATTGGACCATCTACTAGGTTTGGAAAATGGCATTTGTGAATACACTCTTGCGAACCATTCGATGTTCTGCTGTCCATACTTTGGTGCAGGAAGGTAGAAGCTTGTCATTGTTAAAAGCCTCGCATCAACTCACTCAGTCTAGAAAGATAATGTTATCCAACCACGTGAGGAAAGAAGAAGCTAAGTCAGAACCTAATGAAACATTAGATTTAGAAGAGTGGAAAAGCATCTTGAAATCAGATATTGGAAATGCTGAAATGGTGAAAACAGAGACACAGGAAGATTCCTCTCTAAATGAAATGCGGGAACTTGTGGAAATGTGGAGACTGGCTGGTAGGGCAGTGCCTCAGTCAATCACAACAGAGCAGTTACAAGTGCTCATGGAGCTTCCAACAAAAACAGCTAGAAAAAAGTACTTAAAGTACCTCTCTGTTAGGGAAGTTATGAAAACAAATCGGAAGGAAAAGAAAAAGGAACTCAAGGAAAGTAAGTCTAAGATAGAAAGCTTGGATCAACTAGAAACAAAAGAAGATACCCCTGAAAAGAAAAATACTTTTTTATTACATGTTTGGGATAAGTCTATAGATACAATGCAACGTTGGAAATGTGTCCAAGCAATGAAATTCGGACAACCATTAGTGTTTGATATGGTATATGAAAAAAATATGTCGCGTTATGAGTTAGAAAACACTGTGTGTCAGCTTATGGAGTCTGAAGGCTGGAACAGAAGAAGTACTGATCCTTTCCATATATACTTCTGCAGCCTGCAGCCTTATAGTATGTACCATAAAGAACTTGTAAAGCGCTATATTGGGGCTTGGGATAATGTTTTTGTCACAGCCACAGATAAATCTCATGTTGAAATGTTTCCTAAAGAACAACTTGTGTACTTAACAGCAGATTCCCCCAATGAGTTAAAACATTTTGATCATACTAAAATATATATTATTGGTTCATTAGTTGACAGATGTCAACAAACAGGATTATCTCTAGCAAATGCCAAAAGGCTTAATCTAGCCACTGCAAGACTTCCATTAGACAGATACTTGAAATGGGATGTTGGTGCTAA
Organism: Xenopus tropicalis; assembly: GCF_000004195.4. Classification (NCBI taxonomy): domain Eukaryota; kingdom Metazoa; phylum Chordata; class Amphibia; order Anura; family Pipidae; genus Xenopus; species Xenopus tropicalis. Next base: position 105,142,936 of record NC_030678.2, on the reverse strand, counting down.
AAATCTAACCCTTGACCAAATGATTCGCATTCTGCTGTGTTTAAAGGACACAGGTGACTGGAAAAAAGCTTTGTCGTTTGTTCCAAACAGAAAGCATGATGGTTTTGCAGAACCAGCTGCCTCTAAAAAACGTAACATAAAAAATGATGGAGGTATGGAATATGCAGCTTCCACGAAAAGAAATTTGCAGAAAAATTCTAAAATGTACAAGTTTGGTGCAAGTAAATCATTTATCAAACCAGAAAGGACTGACGATACTTCCATAAGATCAACAAGGAAAAGATGGTGGGAGGAGGAAAATTAATTGATGCAATCTTTAACATTTTGCCTCTTAAAAATAGCACTTGGCAAGGCACTGGCAAAATTCTGCAGTGTTTAAAATGGGACTAGAATTTATCTGAACATTTATTGCAAAAAGGGGGAACCCTGAGCAAATCAGTTCAGGATAAAATGCCCAGCCGCTTTCCAAGTCCACAAACAACTTTATTTGGTGGAGTAAAAATCAGTATACTGGTTATGTTAGCAGATTTAAATTGTACTTTATATAATAAAACTCCTGGCTTCCAAATGAATTAACTACACATAGCACAGCATACACATGAATGTGTCATTCCAGAATGCATATTTTGTTCCATTCAGATTGTGAAATATAGAACAAATTAACCTTGCATCTAAGAAATCTTTTCTGTATGAAGGGCATGTGACCTGGGAAAACATTTTTTTTTCTAATATTGGCTTCCCTTTCACAAACAGAATTCTGTTACCAACACTGGTATATAATAAATATGGTTCAAGAATGTAATACTTCCGTCTTAAGTTTGACTTCTACATCAGCTATATAAACAATGTCTGTTTTTGACAAACTGTTGTTTTTTTCTTTCTTTACTTTGTGTTGAATCACTGTGCAAGCTGCAGTTTTAAAATATGTTATTGTAACAAGGTAAATAGAACTGGTAGCTACAAAGTTGACACACAGCCTGCGGTGACAGATTTATACATCTTAATGCTATCCAAAAATGTAAATAGCTTTATACACTGATTCAGTATCCAGTATCACCAGTGTGGTGCACCCTTAACAGAACACATAATAAAGAATATAGGAAAACCAAGTGAGTTTAACAAGAGGATCTGAAGTAAAAATATTACTACTGGATGTTATCTATGTTTATGATGAACTTTTTATTTAATTACCCCAATAGTTAGTTTCTATTATGCAGGAAACACTACACCAAAAGCTGAACATTCTGCTGTAATGAACTACTTTGTTTCTAAATATGTGTAAAGCCAATTCTGTCTTCCCTGTCAATTATATAGTGAATAAAGTTCACCTTTTTGTAAGATATAAGTCACCAGCACATTCATTAGCATATGGCTTTTATACAGGTCATGGAACTTTGAGCTGAACAGGGGTACTTTATTATATTTATTAGAATACCCAAGTTTCCGTGAGTCGTGTGACAGAAATTGCATCACTAAGCAGTTTATAACTGATGACATCACTAAGCACAGTTTATAAGGATATAATTTACATGATATCCATGGTTCTTGTATTATATGAATCTAATGTTTTGCAAGCAAGCTCGCACAAAGTGACTAAATGTATTTTGCCTGCCCCAGTTTTTTCTTGCTAAAACATGGCATCAAAATAACCCAAATCACATGAGACAGTACTTTAACTTTGGTTGAAGTTTTCACACTCACAGTTTGTATGTATGTATATCTTTATTTATAAAGTGCTACTTATGTATGCAGCGCTGTACAGTAGAATTCATTAATACAGACGGGGGTTAAAAATAATGGATAAATACAAAATGGATAAATACAAAGTACACAATAAATACAAGGTGCAGTTGCAATAAGAGTCAGAAACACAAGATGAAGGAGGTCCCTGCCCCGTAGAGCTTACAATCTATATGGGAGGGGTAACTAACAGATACAAATGGGCAAATATAAGTGCTGTAGGTCACAGTGGGTGACATTACAGTATAAGTGCCAGTTTCCAGATCAGGTGCTGGGTGAGTGCTCCAAAAGGTAGTCTTTAAGTTTAGTTTTAAAAAGACTGAGGGAGGATTCTCTCCGGAGGAAATCAGGGAGGGAATTCCAAATGTAAGGGGCAGCAAGGCAGAAGGGTTTGAGGCGGGAAACAGCAGTAGTAGTGGGGGGCACAACCAAACGGTTGCTCTGCGAGGAACGAAGGAGTCGGCCAGGAACGTACAGAGACACCAGGGAAGAGATGTAGTGAGGGGCAGAGGAATGGAGGGCTTTGAAGGTTAGGAGAAGGAGTTTGTAAACTATTCTTTGTTTAACAGGGAGCCATGATAAGCAGGGGAGGGGCCTGAACTCTCCTGGATGAGAGGAGGAGAATTCTGGCAGCAGTATTTAATATAGACTGTAGGGGGGAAAGATGGGAGTTAGGGAGGCCGGTTAGTAGGAGGTTACAGTAGTCCAGTCGGGATAGGATGAGTGCGTGCATGAGCAGCCTAGCTGTTACAGTAGAAAGAAAGGGCCGGATTTTGGCAATATTGCGTAAGAAAAAGTGACAGGTTTTGACAGTGTTGTTAGTATGGTCAGAGAAGGAGAGACTGGAGTCAAAGATCACCCCCAAAAGTTTGTTAAATTATTGCAAGACTGTTGTTTGTTAATTAATGTAAAGTGATGTGTAACTTTCTGGCACTATCTAATAAACAATGACGGCGATCAAACAAATGTATCTATCTAAATCAGTGAACCGCACTTCCGAGTTTGGGTTATAATGTTTAATTACTGTAGCAAAATGTAAGGTAAATGCCTTTTATCAAACTACAGAATGTGGGATTGGTCTCAATAACTTACTTGAAAGGGCACCTGTCACAAGAAAAAATATTTCCCCCAGAGTCCACACTCGGGTTGGGGAACCAATTCTATTTTGTCCAAAAAATACTAGTAGCGAGTGATATGCAGCGCACTTCTCGTATTTAGTCTCCCAGCTCCTTCATTGTGCACATAAATAATCTGCAACCCTAATGCTTAGCTCCCTCCTGGTGGGGGTGGAATAGCACTCGCTATGAGCATTTTAGGGACAAAATAGTATTGGATCGCCCAACCAGAGTGTGGATTCTTTCAGCCTTGCTCCTTTTGGTAGGGGAAGCAGCTAGGAAGCCTATTGGTCTAACCTGAATACTGACAAACGCAGTACCGCAGCTATTGTTGTTCAAGGAAGGAACCACTCTACATTGATCTCCCGCTTCTCTATGGTGGTTGGGAGGGTTAGGATTGAAGGGAAGTGGTTACGTCACGTCTATGCTGTATTAGCGTCGGAGAAGATGGCGGAGAAGAAGGGGCAAACGGGAGGAGGTGATGCGGAGAGTGTGTGATATTTTTGTGTTCTGTTGTATTTACATGTTGTTGGCTTTATAGCATCGAAATCTGTGTTTGCATTTTGTTTTCTTTTTTTGATGTATCATATGTAAATCTCCATTATTCTATAGATGGAATCGTGGGAATACTTATGCCAGTGTGTATGGTAGAAGAGCTGTGTAGTAGGCTGTAACCAGCATCTTTACCCAGCACTCGCTTGTTTTGTGCTTACGCTAGTACCCGTAGTTACCTCCAAGGCTGATGTACATATATTTTGTGCCTGTTAAATCAGCCTTAACAATTACACTTGTGATCTGTGGGGGATGCTGGGAGTTGTAGACACATGTGTCGGACCAGCCATGGTCTGTATTTTTTTTTTTTTAACACTTTTTTAAAAATTTTGCTTAGGCAAATTGTCTTTTTTTTAATCTTGTTTTTGAACCGTATATATATTTACTATATATTTTTTTCTCTCCTGTAAATGTGGGCTTCTTTTCGATGTAAGGGTAGGACTTTGCATAGGCTTATAATAAGGGCCCTCTTGATATTTTTTTTTCTTTGTGGTTGCTGTTCCCATCGTTTAGCTGAGTAAAAAATGCTCATCTTGGTAAGTTGTTTCAACTTCACCAGGACCAGAAGAAGAGGCAGAAAAAGCAGTGAACACTAAGAATGTTTCTTCCAGCAATGGAGGAGAGAGCTCAAGCCGCAGCGCAGAGAAAAGGGCAGCTGAGGACTCCAAGAATGCACCTCATCCATTTAAAGTTTCTAAAATTGGGTTTGCGATAGGAAATCAGAATCTGAAGAAATCACAGCCCATATCAATAAAACTTGGAGCCAGTGTATGTATACACATTTTGTTATAGCTATATTGCTTCATACGCATCTTCAATATCAATGCCAGATAACTATAACTCAGGGTCACCTCTTGATGACAGAGTAACATTGTAAGTGAGACATGAAATTGTTAAACGGTATCAGTGTTGTTTTGTGTATGAAAAAAAAACAGATTCCCAAATTTACATTAAACTGCACATTGTAAAAATACAATGGTTTTGTTTCCTATGCTTTTGTCTTTCTTTCTATGAAAATGCTTATTGATTCACAGACACAAAGGAAAAGCTTTTACATATATCCATACTTAGCATTTGTATAATACATGTATAAAATGTGTGAAGGAGCTGCTGTGCTTTTTAGTATATGTGACATCACCAGTGTGTTTTCTCATGGTATTAATGCTACACAGACATACTGCATAGTCCACTGGACCCATTACAGAGCACACATTGGTTGTTTGTATGGCCATTGACTCCTAATTGTTTACTTTCATTTTAGAAACCTAAAGAAGTAGCACCAGCCGTGGTTAAAAAAAAGACTGCAGTGGCATCAGTATTTAATGATGATGATGATGTAAGTTACTCCTTTTTAATAGCACCTTGCAATTTTAAAAGTAATATATTACATGAAATTACCTTTACATTTTGCCTTGTATATTACATGAAATTACCTTCACATTTTGCCTTGAATAAAATGTATATGTTGTTATAGTACTTGCTGTCCAGCTCAGCTTTTTATACATGCATTGATTTGGCAAAATGTGTATTCCTGCTAAATCTTTTCTTTGCCCCTAGTGTAATAGAAAGGTTCAAGCATATACAAGCTAGGATAAGTGTATTCATGTGATGGAAGATAGTGGAACAGCTTATAGTAGCCATGCCAGGTAGTAAGATTGTGTTTGAGTGTGTTTCACATGATGGTCAGGCTCTGATGTTTACATAAGTGTATATAAGGCAGGGGATGGGTCTAGTTTACGGCCTTGCAAATCCCAGTTACAATGCAGTATTGTGTGTCCAGAGCTTGGGTGCATAGGCCCATCAGTGGGGAACAGCCCTCTTTAGGACTAAATTCCTAAGATTGCAGCCTTGCTAAAAAAGGCTAGGCAGGTAATCAATCAGTCTCACCAGGAAGGTGTACCACCCCCGTTTTTCCCAAAGCAAGACCCTATGATAAGGGAAGGTTTTGATATTGGTTATACCTTTAAGGGAATCACAGTGCCTTCACAAGTGGGTTGTTCAAGAAAAAGGTTTTTTTTTTTTTTCCAGCAGCTTTTTATTTCTAAAAATTAAAACATTTCTGTTCCACTCTGAAACTGGTGTTTCAGTCTTACAGGTCAGTAATCCAGGCATAGTCTCTGAACTGTTACAATTTGCTACATTAGTTGATACATTACTCAGAAGTACCTATGGGAATGTTTGCAACTATTTTATCAATGGAAAAACACCTGCCTTTAATGAACCTCATGGATTGTTGGATTGGTATTTCCTTCTTCTGTATGTTTCTTATGCCGGCAAAATCCCTTGGCCGGCGCATGCGCTTTAGAGTGAAAAGCCGACTTTGTATTTAAAGTTCGGCTTTTCACTCTACTGTGCAAGCGCGTGAAGCAGGAAGAGGAGACTCTCGCAGCTACCCCTGGCTGGTGTGGTTCTCTCTTAACAGGGTCACCAGCCCGGGGTACAAGGTTAGCGATTAAAGTCACTTGTTACTGTAAGAAACCATTGGTATGGTGAGTTGATTGCACTAGGCCTATAGTAAAAATGAGGAGCAAAGTGTAGCAGCAGTATGCTAAATTTATGAGCCAGATGCAGGTATCTTGTTTGCAAATCTGTTACCCGTTGTAACTACAGGCTTACACGCCTTCAATGCATGTTCATGATTCAGCACCTATTTTCTTTATCTTACTCCTTGATGAGAAATAGTTTATTCTATTGATCCTCTTCTTAACAAGTATGTAATTATACCCATAAACTAACCAGTTAGTAAAGATACATGTACAAAATGTAGTGTGTCATTGTATATTTTTTCCTATTACAGAGTGAGCCTGAAGAAATGCCCCCAGAGGCAAAAATGCGAATGAAAAATATTGGAAGGTATGTAATTTATGTTTATGAAAGCTTACTGTAATGGTTGTTGGCAAGTAAAGCAATATTTTAAATTGTTGCAGTATATGTACCAAATTGCTATATGTATAGGTGTCCAAAATTTTAGCATTGGTGAATAATGTGCAAAGGCTTGATACTGTTTTCACTGGGGGCTTACTGTGACAAGAGTTTCCATGGGAAAGAAGTTTATGGTTTATATCTAAACTTGTTTTCAGTTGCAAAGATATAAAAAATGTGTGTGTGTGTGCTTTGTCCATTGTGTGTGAGCTCTTGGCCATTTGCTAGAGGAGTTCACTCTAACTCATTAATTGTTATATCTCTTTATACCATGTGGGGAAGGCAGAGCTGTTGTCTGGAGCAGAAAAATGTTATTATTCTAGTGTTGTTGGATACTGTATTAACCAGTGTTTTTTGATTACCACGCTAGGGATACACCAACATCTGCTGGGCCAAACTCGTTCAACAAAGGAAAGCATGGATTTTCGGACAGTCAGAAACTGTGGGAACGGAATATGAAAGCTCAGTTGGATAACAAACCTGATGAATGAAACCTTTTGGTTGTGTGTGTGTGTGTGGGGGGGGGGGGGGTTTAGATGAGGCTGTTAAGCAGTTTTTGGTGGTTAATTCTAGGAATTTTTTTTTTTTTTTTTTTTTTTTTAAAGGATGGATACATTTCAAATTGTTTTTTTTAATGATGCTCATATAGCACACAAATAAAAATGCTAAAATACTATCTTGTCTTAGAACATTTGACACATACTGGTAGTTGTGTGGGTTATGTCTGTCAATCAGTACTCCAAATCACATTGTTAACTGGACAGCATAAATGTATTTATGTAAGGCAGGGTCCTCAAACTGCGTCTACAGACAGGTAGTAGCCAGGGGTGAGGATGCAGCGGGGGGCGCGGCTAAATTACCTCTGGGGGCCATAGTTTAAGGATCCCTGATGTAAGGGATACACATGATCTATCATTTTTTGATTCGGCTCAATTCCAAATCTTTCACAATGTTTAACCAAAGCCAAACCCTCAATTGAATTATCACAAAAACAAAAAGCACATAGTCTAGAGAAAATCTGTAATTTGACAGGGTTTGGATTCACCTGAACAACTAGGATTCAGTCTTTTCCAAATTATTATTATTGGTCCAACAAACACAAACCAGTATTGAATTAAGTGGATCCCTAATAGTTTTGTAGGGGGAAAACAAGTCGGTTGAGAGAGAATCCATACTTTTGTGATGGTTATTAAATTGTATAAAAAATAGAAAGTAAGAATGACGTACAGAAATGTAATTTGTAGTAACTGTCACAGAAGTCTTCCCCTCAGTAACAATACTACTGCAGAAAAACCAGTCCATGGCGCCTTTGGCCTTGTGCTTTATGCGGTCATGGAACTCTTTGGTGATTTATAATACATTATTCTCTCTGTGTCATATATCTATCTATATCACAGGCCAGCACCACTGAACATAAATAACATATGAGAATTTTTGGGTACACGTGCAATAAAAGACATCCACTAGTTTAAAAAAAAAAATCATATACCTTCAATAAAGCACAGCACTCCCAATGATGCTCCAATATAGTGGTTTAATAAGTTGACCCCACCATGCTATAAAGAGGTGGTAGACTATTTAGACCAGTGCTGTTGAACTTTTGTGGCACAGAGGGCCAATAATGGAAGCCAGTTTTGACCACTCCCCTTTTTTTAAACTACTCCAACTTCAAACCACACCCATATTATCACAAGACCTTTTAAAACCATACCCACATTAATGGTGGTAGGGCAGGAAAACCCCAAATGGTTGATGCTCACTGCAGAAACCCTTTGTTCTTATGTGAAAAAAAGTTTATAATGTCATATGAAGGCATACCCTTAAATCCATATGCCTCTCCTGTGGATAGCACATTAACCCCCAGCACATAATTAAACCCCTTAGGGACCATATAATGACTATTTCCAAATGTGAACAAACCCCTGCCAGTCATCTCCCACAGGCAGCATAGAGTAGGCAGAGTACGGCACACACAGGCAGAATAGGGCAGGCAGTACATAAAGTGACACAATGCTGGCACTGCTCCTTCAGTCTGTCTGAAGTGTGAACAATGTGGGGGCTTACAGTCTGAGCCTGAGTTGGGAACAATGCAGGTATTAAAAGGTGTGAACATTACAGGGGTATACAGCCTGAATCTGAGGCGTGAGCAATACAGGAGGGCCAGTTAATCTCTGTGCAGATAGCATTTAAAGCTTACACAAACATATACAGTCACAGCAGCCAGACAGGTGGGCGGACACTGGTTGGCCAGTACTGATGTAGACAATTAGGGCTTGACAAAGGGAACGGATACTTCCGAAACGTTATTGTCTTGAATTATGTCAGTCATGGTGGTGTCAACTTATTAAACACTCCGTTAGAGAATCAATGTGAGTGCTGTGCTTTATTGAATATTATATATATGGGTTGAACTTGATGGGCTTTTTTTTTTTTTTTTTTTTTTAATCCAAATTAACATATCACTTGCAATTACAAATAGGAAAATACCATAACCAAGACATTGCCGCAGTTTTTTGGGTTTTTTTTTTGTAAAGCCAATCTGATGTGGTTAGCTAATACTTTTGCAGTGCAAATTAGTGTTACTGCAAGATTTCTGTCTGGGTTTTTAATCAAATTTTAAATAACCCTAAAATTGCTTCCTCCACCAGAGGTGCAGGCTAATAGAGCCTGCACTTTGGTTAGGGAAAACTCTTTTTTTAAAAAAATAAATAAATAAAAAAAAGCCCCCTACAGCACTTTGGGGCAGGCATCCATATTGTGGCACAGACATGCACATAAGGAGTGCCCCACAACTCGCTCATTATGCACATGTGTGACGTACGTGGGTGAGTCGCATCCACCACACGTGTGCACTTCTGGTGCAAGAAGCAATTTCATTGTGATAGGTGCATTTTAAATAAATGGATTTGAGGATGCATAAGGGAACTTAATAAATTATATCAATTAAAATTGTTTGCTTCCATTTTTTTTTTTAACAAATAAGAATTTGAAATGTAACAGTGATTTAACATAATGTCTAAACATCTGTAAGATGTTAATATTCCCCATGTGCCTGCAGTCCTTGTACCCAAGGTCCCCTGATCTCATTAGTCTCTAGGGTTCTGGTCAAGGAGACAGAACAGTGCGAGTAGAGCAGTAAAGTTATTTGTCTACAACAAATGTGCATAGTGAGGTCAGGTATGGGATATGGAAAAGAAACATGTACAAGTATCTGTCCATTAATGTACAAGCAAGAAGAAAAAAAATATTCTGAAGCATAAAAGAACTAAGCTTTATGCCACATTTTATACTGTATTTTCCCCTCAAATAAAAATTCACGCGTGGAAACATTCTTTTGCTCCATAATTGCATTAATACATCGGCTAGAAGCCTTACTGCTATTTTGACAAGACTAACAGCTAAAGTAAAATGGTAAGGCAGCTGTCAGTCATGATAATATGCATCAAATTAAATTCTATATTGCCTCAATAATTGGTCCATTCTTGTTTTCTGCATATTCATTCTAAATGCTATAACATGAGCATAAATGTGATCAAATTGCTTACTCAAACTGAATCTGAGCATATTGGGCAAAATGTATTTTTAAACATCATTTAAACACATATCTTACTTTACACTGAAAAGAAATGTTGGTTTATTTCCACTTTCTGGCAAAAGTAGACAATCCAGAAGCAGTGAGCATTTTCACAAAGACCTTAGAAGAAACAGAACCAATTTTGATAGATTCTGGTAACACAAGAGTAATTATAAAGCCAACTTCTCCAAATAGTTATGGTAGTTATGTCAATGAGGAGATGTAGAAAGGGATTAGTGCTGGTGCATCACAGCACAAAGTCCTGGGTAAGTGCTGAAGTTCAAACATTCTAGTGGGACACGTTTGTGGTCATACCACTTCAGATATTTGTCCAACCTCCACTTCTACAGTCTCTATTTCCTCTTCAGAAATCTTTTGTCCCTGTTGCTGGGAAAGAACATAGTTTACTACTTGCATGATGCTTTGGTCAGAAAGTGATGAAACTGCTGTGCTGTTTGGAGTCTGTGCCATTGCTTCTTCAGCAACCACCACTGTCTCTATCTCTTCAGTAACAATTTCTGCTTGTGGCTCATCGAGATCAGTGGACAATATGCTTACTGCATGCTCAACTTGGGTTCCTTGATTATGGAACTGAAGACTGTCCTTCTCCAGCATTATTTTACCTGGTACATAGTCCTTATGAGTTTTAGTCATGTGCTTTCGTAATGTACGAGCATCGATGTAGCCCTCATTGCACACTGGGCACACATAAGGTCGTTCTCCAGTGTGTGTCCTTACATGGCGTTTAAGGGAACGGGCATCAGCCCAAGCTACTCCACAAGTCAGGCATTCAAATGGTTTTACTCCTAAAAGGGGGGTAAAAATGGGAAAATTAAGCTCCAATAATAAGCCTGCCAGTACAACATATTTTTACAGAAGGCAGATGGGAAAAACATGCATTTTCTGGCTGAAATCGACCTTGTATGCAGAGTAACGGGGGATCCCACGTCTGTTACTACACAAGCAAACCAATAGTGGGTAAAATGCCATGCAACATTAACTTAAGGGTTATATATTTATATATATCTTATATCCAGATTATTTTTCTAGTGCCCTACACAGCATGGTCCTCTATAATAATTCCGTCTTTGTAGATCAAAGACCATATTTGGGGGATGAGTGCATTTACTCATAAGGATTCCTTATTTTAAAATCGTTTTGTAGGGCTTTTTGTTACAACACAGCAGTTATTTTTAAATTTTACCTTTTACAGAACAAATACTGGCTACTGAAGCAAGTTAACAAAACTGGCGAAGGTGGTTTTCAGCTAAAAATGCCTATTACAGCAGAGAAACTGGATGGCCTATATAAGCTGAGAATTGTTTAGGTGATGGATAAAACATGTCTGAACATATTAGAGCAAAAACATGTTATAAAACTAGGTGTTCTGTTTCAAAATAAATATTTTTATATGTACTGAAGAGAAAGGACTTGTATGTTCATAATATGGTGCATTTTCCCTACATATCATACCTTCATGATTGTTTACATGCCTCCTGTATTCTCTAAACTGAGTGAATATTTTCCCACAGTGCTCACACGCTTTTTCAAAATTTAGCTTTGTTCTGCCTTTCTTGCCATGGGTTGCCTTGTTAACATGTCGCCTGTAAAGAGCTTTCTCATAGAACTCTTTGCCACATACACTGCATCTAAAATGGGAAGAAAAGGTTTTCATCATCCATCAATTTGGGGTAAAATATTAAAATCATTTTTACTGTACTCCTCCACACACATTTCAACAGCTGATATCTTCATCAGTTGAAACACTGCCTCCTTTACAGACAGCCATAAAGGTTTAAAGCCAATCTGTGATAAGGTAGTGAAATGCTGGGGAAGGAGGTCATATATAATGCAACATATATGTTGAAGCATTTGGACATGTAAAGCCTACATTTGCCTACAATGTATATCAGTTGGGCATGTCTCCCCCACCCAAATGGCATCATTTGTACTGCATATATCCCCTCCGCTTGCTAGCACCATCACATTTTCCTAAAGCAAACAGCAGCTTTCACCTGGTGGCCATTTTTCCCCTGATACATAATCAGATACATTTAAATCTGCAAACAGCATACACACACAAAGACCTTGATTCAGCATACATTTCATCAAGAATACAGGCTCACACAGCCAGAACTGTCTCTGTTAAAAGTTCTGCTTTGTTTGAGCACTGTAATGGTAAAGCTAAGCTCAGGAGAAAAAAATTGAAGCAGACAGCTAGAACTGAGTTTCTATGGGAACCAGCAATGCCATCTCTTAGTGTGGGGTTTACATGTCCTTTTATTGATCCAGTTCAGGAAAAGGCTGAATTGGCCATGCTGCATGAAATATTGTTAACATGTATTTTTTGCGGTATTCCCCCATTCTGTGAAAGTAGAAGTCCATTTTTACATTATTTGAAGTTCAATAATTTGTTTCACTAAAGATTCTCTATCTACTTTGCTACTTCTGAACTCAACATAAGCCCAAAACTAGCTTACAATCTTAAATATTATTTTCCATTTCTCCACCACGTTGTAAGAGTATTGCAATTTATTTTAGCTTGCACCTTTCTACCCTGAAGGAAACAGACACCAACCCCCCACTGCAGAAAGGAATGTCATTAGTCAGGTACCAGTACAGTAATCTTACAAGATTTATAGTGGTATATTGCAGTTTATATTAGTACATATTTGCAGTTTATAGAATTTAAAGACTGAACTTCCAGTCTAGCTCACCTTAAACCACCTTACTATGATTAAAGAGTTATTCGTGTTAAAATTCCTCAGGAAAATGCACTCACCTGTAAGGTTCTGTTACAGAATGAGATTTTACATGAGAATACCAATCTTTCTTCCAGCTATAGCATTTTCCACAAAACTCGCACTCAAACGGTTTCACACCAAGGTGCTTGTTCATATGTTGCTGCAGATCACGTAATTCAAAGAAACTTTTCTCACATCTACAAGAATGCAACATGAAAGCTATGCATGTGGGACAAAACAGAAGAGGAGACATTTCTGGGAGATAAACTGCTGCACATATACACCAAAACAGATTATCATTTACAACCAATGAAAAGCATTTAGTTTGGGGAGTAATAAAGGAATACTAAGCACTAAATGACAAGCTAATATGATACCAGTGTATTAAAGATATTTGTAAACCTCCTGTTTTTTGTACTTATTGCTAATACTCCACAGAAGTTGCCAAACTAAACCAAAATTGCAGCTGGTGGAACCTCTTGTGAACAGAAACACAGCGTTTGGAAGATGAACTTCTTTCTGTCTGAGACCCTTAGCATTATTCCACTGCATTGTAAAAAAGCATCTGGAATTCTATTGAGTTCCATATTTACAGCTGCTTTCTAGGAATGTTTATGTTATTATTAAAGGAACTTGGAATAACAGCTAAAAAATATTCTGACAAAATCTCCTCAGATCAATGAATTGCTTCCTTCATGCTTTCACTCACTTAAGACAAAAAACTGCTTAAAACCCTTAAGATAAAAACTGCTCTTCCTAACCAGTGACCCCATTCCTCACCACAGGCCCCGTTTTCCGGGGCCCCTTGCAGTCTGCCCCTTTTATCGTTACTGACTGAACTGAAGCAATTTCTAACAACAATGTTCCAATATATAACAATCTCAGTTACTGTTATGACAGCAAAGGCAACTTTACATTAAAACCCTGTCTTTCAGAATGCAGTGTAGTACAAGCAGGTGTATAGATACTGACCATAGAGTTTATACTTAGTGATCTTTAAATCTTTACTTTTGCTGCAAAAAATATGTATATATCCTTCAAAGGGACTGAAATGGTACTCATTTACTTACTTTATGCATCAGCTGCAAAAGTGCAAACTGCACATCATTAACTGATCAGGAACAACTTACATGCATACACTATTGCTTTTTTAATTATTTTTTAACAACTAAGTCAACAGATTGCAAATGCTGCTGAACAGAATGTAATATAAATGTGTTACAGAATAAAGTGCAAAATAACAGATATCCAGACTAAATGCCATACACAGATCTTTACACAAACTTTAGTTTAATATGAAGGTGGGAAGGGGAAATAAAATTATTCTACAACACTAATATTTGTGAACTTACTGTGTACAATGATATCCACGAGTTTCAACCTTTGGTTTGTGTTTCTTTAGGTGCTTGCTTAGTCCAGATGCCCTGTGAAAAGCCTTTCCACATACAGAACAAAGGTACTTTGATTCTCCTTTGGAGGAAAAACAGTTTGCTTACTTGAGAAGGCACTAGGTTTCATAAACTGTATTACTGTAATTAAAACGTTCTAATATTTAAAAGTTATCTGCAGAATGCCAATATAGAAAAAAGGTTGCCTTTGCATTATTTATCAAGGTTGACACTGGGTATGCACATGTGTAAGAAACACTTTGAATTTCTCATTGACCAAGGTGCAGCATTTACCTAAACTTCAGCCATGAAATTAGCCATGCCATGACAGGTTATTCCTTCTGTTTTAACAAGATGCAACGTCCCTGCTAATAAAAGCAGCCACAGCATGATACTACCACCATCATACATTAATGTAGCTATGTACATAATATTGTTGCAGAGAAATCAGTTCATTCAGAAGCTTATATCTGGATTATTTGTTAATTAGCGATACATGATGTTAATTTAATATGTAATTTTTATAAAACAGTATTGCACAAAAAGGGTTCATTACCCGTGTGAGTGCTCACATGTTCCTGGAGACTGCGGTTGGTCACAAAAGACTTCTCACACATATCACATTTGAACTGTTTATGAGATTCATGCAAGGCTTGGTGCATTTTTAACCCATGCTTATGAGTAAAGGTTTTCCCACAGACCTAAGAAATGGAGAAAATGGAAATGTTTAAAGCACATTTTTACCCAAGTACAAATAACCAACCATTCACTTAAAGGAAAAGTGAATTTTATAGTATGTGCCCCCCCCCATTCAAACTGCGCCATGCAGAATACCAAAGATAACCCTGTCTCCCCCTGCCCAATGAAAAAAGCTGTACAGAAGGGTTGAGAAGGGTCAAGGTCTGATGTCACATCTGGTTGCTTCCTTCCACTGTTTGCCAACCAAAAGAATGCAAACCAGAGGAAAGGGAAAAGGAAATATTTAAATAGCGATTTTCTCCCGAAAGACTCAAACCGCTTTAACATGACACCAGGAGATGATTTAAAATTAGGGAATCAAACCAGGGTCTTTAGCACAAGATCAAAGGCTGATCACTTAACTTGGATCAGACCATTCTCCAGTGTTAATGCTCGGTGATCAGTGCAAAGAATCTTTTTTTTTTTTTTTTTTTTTTGCCTAAAAACAAAGTAAAGAAAAGAAAGAGGGGAGAAACAAAATTTAAGGCTAGATTGCAAATCTAATCTGATCATTTTTCATGCACCTCTCAAATTCCACAGTTACTGCTAAAATTAAATCAGCTCAAGAATAGAGAACACTATACAGAATTGTCATTGGGATTACCTCACATGCATGTGGCTTCACACCAGTATGCTTCAACATGTGTATTCTCAGAGAATATAGTTTAGGGAGCGTTCTTCCACAGATGCCACAAATAAATTGCCTTTTTGTCCCACCCTTAGCTGTATCTGCTTCCGTTTCTACAACATTGACTTCTGCTTTGCCTGTTTTGGAGTGTCTGATTAGATGAGCACGTAATGATGCTCTGTACTGGAACTCTTTTGTACATAGCTGTGGGGTAAAAATATAAATCTGTTTCTTACAGAGAAAAAAATGCAATGTTTATCTATCTTGGATTTTATATTGAATTCTCATTATATTGGTCTATACCAGTGCTGTCCAACTGGCGGCCCGCGGGCCGCATCCGGCCCGTGACCCCCCTCTGTGTGGCCCCCCCACCTGTCTGGCTGCTTTGATGGCTTACTCTTGTGTAAGCTTTAAATGGTATCAGTACTGTGATTAACTGCCCCCCCCCCCCTGCATGGTTCTCACCTCAGATTCAGGCTGTAATCCCTCTGTATTGTTTAAATATGTAATCCCCTGTGTTGTTCACACCTTTTAATCTCTGCATTGTTCACCCCCTGCAGTGTTCACACCTCAGGCTCAGGCTGTAATCGCCCATATTGTTCCCCTGTTCACACCTCAGGAGCAGTAGAAACCCACAAATAATCCCTGCATACTACAAAAAGAACATATACTGAGGTGGTATTGCAATTAAAAAGTTTTTTAATATATAGTTATTGTGCAGACTGTAGGAGCAGTGCCAGCATTGTGTCACTGTAGGCTGCCTGTGTGTGCCATACACAGAGGCATCATAGGGCAAGCAGAGTAGGGCACACACAGGCCAAGTATGGCACAAACCAACCAAGAATGGCAAACACAGTGAAAGTATGGCACACACAGGCAGGGTAGGGCAGGCAGAGTATGGCACACACAGGCCAAGTATGGCACAAACCAGCCAAGAATGGCACACACAGTGAAAGTATGGCACACAGGCAGGGTAGGGAAGGCAGAGTATGGCACACACAGGCAGGGTAGGGCAGGCAGAGTATGGCACACACAGGTAGGGTAGGGCAGGCAGAGTATGGCACACACAGGTAGGGTAGGGCAGGCAGAGTATGGCAGGTTTTTGCTGTACTACAACCATTAATATGGGTATGGTCATGTGATAACATGGGTGTGGTTTCAAGTGGGTGCGGTTTCCAAAAGGGGAGTGGTCAAAACTGGCTTCCATTATCGGCCCTCCACCACGTAGGTCGGAAAAATTCCGGCCCTCGGTACAACAGAAGTTGGACAGCACTGGTCTATACAATGTTGTATAAAATGTAACTGCTTAAAGTTCTATAAAGCATCACAAGGCTAGACTACAACTGACACATTAGATAAGATTATAAGTATTCCACAATCCTAATCAAATCAAATTTGTTCTTCAGGATGCATCACTGGTTAAAGGGGTGACATAACACTTTTAAAACAAATGGATACTGATCTAAATTCATACTGACAAGTTCTTATAAAACCCTGCAAAGTAGCTGTATCACGTGTTTAACCACAGCTGTCCTGCTAAGCCATGGCTAGTCCCAAGACCCTCCCAACACCCAATGCCTGTCAGGGAATTCTAGACCAGATTTTATTCTTTAATTTTAAACAAGTAAGTTACAAACAAAAACTTAGAGATACTTACCGGACATTTGAACTCTTTTGACTTTTCATGTTTCACACTATGCATAATCAGTGCATATCGGCGTTGAAACATCATTCCACAATCATTACACTTGAATTGTGCTTCTGCAATTTGTTTTTTTGGTACCATTAATCTCTTTTTCTTCCCTCTCTGAAGCAGTTTCATTGCAGCCTTCAGTTTATGTGCAAGAGAATAGAAAAAATGTCAGAAGAATTCCACACATCCAACACACTCCAAGTAAAGTATTGTTTCATCCCCTTAGTATGACAATAGAAACAACTTACAAGGCTACATTTAATCCTTGTATGTTAAAGGACTGATTTGAAAAAAATAGTAACGGAGTTCTAATTTGTAAAAAGGTAGGACTATTGTAGCTTTTTGATAGGAATATTCCATCCCATAAGACTTTGTTTTAGATTGTGCTTCATATTGCCTTTCAGGGCCATGACCAAACAAGCAGCTTTGTGGTGGCATTGCCTAAACAAGCAATATTGTAATCATGGTTTGCATGGTCAGTTGACATTGTTGGAAACTGTAGAGCAAATGCACAGGGCATTTGCCAGCCCAACTTTCCTTTATTGCCATTTAGCCCGAGAAGTAAGCTTTCAAAAACTGGACTAAGGTGGGAAGGAAAGGTCTTAAGGCAGCCACACACAGACCAACCAAATAAGCTCTCCGTCTGATTGGCCCATAGATGACACAGTATGGCCGCCTTTTTATTGTCTTGATCGTTGTGCAAGAAGCACAAACCATTGTAACAGCAGTGAAAAGGAGCTGCGTTTTTCCTCTCAGTTTCCTCATCTGTCTATGCACCATGAACTGGTCGACACGGTACATTCTCAAAGCTGCTTCATTCCTGAACCAACAAATATTCATAGTACATGGATATCAGTGGGCCATCATACACATACCAATAATTATAAATAGTGGCCAGCTTTACAGGCTTCTTACAACAGTTTTTTTGAAAAAGTACTTATTAGTGGTTCAAATCCTTAGGTTTAGACAACTACCGGAAGGCTTGCTGGTAGTAAAAATACGCAAACTTAATTAGATTAGTACACTTAAAACAAAATAAAATCTATATACTTTTAAGTCCATCAATGTTTAATAAATTACATAAATTAAAATCAGTGTCTGGTCACCTACTCACTGTATATTAACAACAGACACCCATTAGATTTAAAAAACACTGATGGACTTAAAGGTGTAGAGACTGTTTTGTTTTTCTTTTTAAGGGTGAAGACACACTGAGCTACTTAGTAGCAGCTACTCACTACTACGACTACTAAATGCCAAAAAATAATTAGCCATAGACAATGCTGAGAATGGCCTCTGCTAAAACACACGTAGAGACAATTATCAGTAAATGATCAGCACTGTCTATTTTAGTAGCCACAACAAGTAGCTGCTACTAGTAGCTTTGTGTATCTTCACCCTAAAAGCACTCACACTATCCTCAGCCACTGGTAACATATAAAGCATTAGTATGGTCATTTCAAAGCTGTATCATTAATGGGATACTTTTTAGCTTGAAGAGTTTTGCACTGTGTGTGAAAACTTAACAGTACAGATTACACAAACCTTACCTGCTGAACTGCAGATTTAGGATTTGCCTTCCTTTTTTTAAGTGCCTTTTCTTGACCTCTGTGCAGCATAATATATCCACCTTTTCCAACTAAGCAATCTCGCAATTTTCCTTTGTATGTGCACTTTCCACCAGATGGCAGTGTCTCTCTAGTTTCTTTACAGCTTTTTTCTACATCTTCTGGTGACTTACGAGGTCTCCCACGCTTCCTTTTAGGAACTTCACCAATCTTTGCTTCTGGGTCTGGGTCTGTATTTCCAATTACTACATCTTCAGCACAAGTTGTCTCTAGATCAATGACAGAAATGGAAGATTCTTCAGCAACAGGCACACTAACTTGTGGATCTCCATTTGTGCTTGAATTAATTAATTCTTTCATACTGACATCTTTTGGCTGTGGGTCATCTGCAGGAAGCTTTTCTTCAGTGGTAGTGCATGTTACTGACAGCACTTCATCAGGTACATCCATGTTGCTACCTGCAGTAGACTGCTGAGATTCCGGGTGCTCAGCAGTTGTACTGTCCTCTGGAGTATCGCCTAATATTTGCTGATGTTCTTGAACATTTGATACATCTATTACTGCAGGAATGATGACAGCAGGTTGAAGCTCTGAGGACACATCTGAAAGATATATTGCTGTCGTTCCAGTCAATGAGCTGATGGGAATTTCAGGGCTAGTGACAAGCTGCACTGTGGATTCCTCAGATGATTGGGATATTGCACCATCTGTTGAATTTGTAACTGTTTCAGTTGCTGCAGCCTCACACTCCACATTCTCATTATTTACAAGAGATGTTTTTTGGCTGTTTATCACCTCAGCCAATAATTGTGGTGCATTATTCCCTACTGCCTGTAGCTTCACAACACGGCCATCCAACAAACCATTTTCTGATACTACATCAACTTTTTGGCACAAGTTGATTTGATTTGTCTCCATTTGTTTATGAACAGATTCACATATTTCTAGCACTTCATTCATAAAGAGATGCCGAGCCAGCATCGAAATTTCAGCCATGCTACAGAAGTCAAAAACGAGTTCTGATGTGTATGCAAACTCAAGCAGTGGAAGAAAACTGGACTTGCAGAATCCTGTAACATATTTGAGGTAAAAAAAATTTTTTTTTTACTAAGAAATAAAAAGCAAGTGCAATTACATTAAATTTCCCCCTTAAATGGGCAGTTAACTCCGTTATTCAACAAGAGTTCAGTGCATAGAACATGTGCTGAACATACTTTTTGCCTGTTTTACTCATAAACAATGACCAAACATGAAGCAGTTCCAATTTCCCTCTTTTATTTGTTAAGCTCAAGAAATGACAATTTTAGGCATTTCATTATTAAAACAATAGGCACAAACTATGTTTAATACAAACCCTATTCATTGAACTAATGTTAAACAAGGTGGTATGGTGCCCCTTTAAAAGGAGAAGGAAAGTCATTTTGGCATTTTGCTGCCAATAGATTCGCCACATTTGTACCACCTAGAACAATATATTTATTCTGCAGAAAGCATTACCATACCTCAGTAACAGCTCTAGAAGCTTTATCCATTTGCTTAAGACAGCAGCTGCCATTTTAAGTAGCTTCCTGCTTGCAGTCTAGGCGTTATAGCTCAGATCACACATTCCAGATCCCAAAAGGGAGGGGGGAGGGAGTACTTAGTATTCTTGTGGGAGGGGAGAAAGGAGAGAGCTGTGCAGACTGTGGCCCAGGGAATTAACGATTTTTCTGAGAGAGGAAGTCAGACACCCGAACATCAAAAAACAAGTAATCCTGTGTTTCTTTTGAACTCAGTGCAGCTTTCTGTGAATGCTTATGGCTGTATTTACATAGAGCTTTGTGATAAAGATTAATTTTACCTTTCTCCTTTAACTGGGAATAAATGAAGGAAGTATATTTCAAAGGGAAAAGAATGCCTCTAGCACTGTAAATATCAAGCAACAAATTTAGAGAATTAAGTTTGTTTTTTGTTTTTTAACACAAACACATCTATGTTACTTTTTTGTTTAGGCTTTTGACAATGTCATGAAAGCCACTCAGGTTGCCGCTACTTGATCAAACACCCACTACCTGCTATGGGTTGCTTCTCACTGCTATCTATTGCATGTGGCGTTTACCTTAAAAGGCACACAGTCATATTAGCCAGTGTAATAATTGGATATGGGCTGACCTGCAGCACTTTCCAGTTATGTCAAAAGGAAGCAACCAAGTAGTCATTTTGACTGATTATTAGTTAGCATTATGTAGCTATTTCTCTTCTGGGGAAATAAACAAACATATAAAAATGAAAAGTCACCATATTTGTACCAATATGGATGCATCTATTAATCTCGCATTACATATCTCACATAAAATTTGCAATTACTGAAGATGATGATTTAAAAACAAAAGCACAGGAAAGAAATCGCTAGCCAACAGCATTTTATATAGTTTAGATTACAACTGCACAGAATACCTGTTGTGTTGCAACAGGTAAACACAAGTTCTGAATTTTAGGCATTAGTCACATATTACAAAAAATTAATCTACTTACATTCAAAAAATAGTGTTTGCATTGCTCCACGAAAGAGTGCAGTCAAACACAAAATTTGAAAGTTTCATCAACATTTAAAAGGGTAATTTTCATGTTGTCATTAATATGTGCACAAAAACTATTGTGGATGCATCTTTTTTTTTTAGTTACATTTTAGGTTTATTCTTGAGTTTCCTACTGCAAACAACTTAACCATGCTGGTTGTTAGTAAAGCACAACAAATTGCTGGCACATGATGGAATCAGTTTGCAGAAATGCACAGAATGGGTGCATTTGCGACCAGAAAAAAATGGGGTTGAAGAACTTAAAAATACATCAACAAATACCTAAATAACTTTAAGGGAAACAAGATAGAGAGACAAATTGTGAAAAAAGGTTTATGAAATGACTTATTTATGAGCCCATAAGGAGAAAAAATGTCACTAGAAAATATATTCTATACTTATCCTTACCTGAGAGATCAACAAAAGCTTCATGACTTGAAACGGCTCCTTTTTCAATGAAGAGCTCCCTAAAGTACTCACTGCTGGCTGCCAAAACCGCTTTGTGGGCTTTAAATTCTTGTCCTTCAATAAGAAGTGTTACATCACAGAACTGATTATTTAGTCGTTGCTGGTTTAACTGGTCCAAGATTGTCTGTCCATGTTTAGAAGATGACTGCTTAACAATGCCTTTACTATCAACCTAAAACAATAAAAAATGTTTATTGAGCAAGTGACCCAGTCAGTCTCTCCCATGGATTCTGGCCCAACTCACCCATTACTAGTTGATTTATTTGTGGGGTTGTGCATATGCAACAGTAGAAAAAAACAAAGACAACAAACAAGTACATTAGAGGGGATTATAGGCAGTTGGGGGATGTTCTTTTTTCCCATAAAAACAATCAGCGCACCAGAGGTCACACCTATAGATTAGAGGAACAGAGCTTCCATTTGAAGCAGCGTAGGTGGTTTTTCACGGTGAGGGCAGTGAGGCTGTGGAATGCCCTTCCTAGTGATGTGGTAATGGCAGACTCTGTTAATGCCTTTAAGAGGGGCCTGGATGAGTTTTTGAACAAGCAGAATATCCAAGGCTATTGTGATACTAATATCTACAGTTAGTATTACTGGTTGTATGTATAGTTTATGTATGTGAGTGTATAGATTGGTTAGTATAGGTTGTGTGCTGGGTTTACTCGGATGGGTTGAACTTGATGGACAATGGTCTTTTTTCAACCCTATGTAACTATGTAACTGCTTGCAGAAAAGGTTCAAGGCATGGAACCATATTGTTGAATTCTACAAATAAAATTAGGCTAAGAAATTTGTTTGTGTTTTAGACTACTGGTATGGGATTCTTTATGCTGAATGCCCAGAATAACAAGAAGGCCATCTCCAACAGTCCATTTTAGGCAAACAATTCTATTTTTAAAAATGATTTCCTTTTTATCTATAATAAAACAGTACATTGAATTTGATCCTAAGCTGCACAAATTGATATCAGTGGTAAAACAACCCTACTGGGTTTATTTCATATTTAAATGATTTTTATTAGTCTTAAAGGAACAGTAACACCAAAAAATGAAAGTGTATAAAAGTAACTAAAATATAATGTGCTGCTGCCCTGCACTGGTAAAAGTTGTGTGTTTACTTCAGAAAGTCTACTATAATTTATATAAATAAGCTGCTATGTAGCCATGGAGGCAGCCATTCAAAGGAGAAAAGGCACAGGCACATAGCAGATAACAGATAAAACACTATTGTATTCTACAGAACTTATCTGTTATGTAACCTGTGCCTTTTCTCCTTTTTTCCCATCTTGAATGGCTGCCCCCGTGGCTGCACAGCAGCTTATTATATAAATTATAGTAGTGTTACTGTAGCAAATACACCAGATTTACCAGTGCATTATATTTTTATTACTTTTATACACTTTCATTTTTTGGTGTTACTGTTCCTTTAAGGTATGGGGATATCAATTAAATATCCCTTATCCCGAGAAACACCAAGTCCCAAGCACTCCAAATAATAAATCATTTACCTGTACTATATAAACCCCTGTGAATCCAGACCCCTGAACCAAAGAAGCATGTGCATCATTAGGAGAGGGTTGAATTTTAAAAGGTTAGAGTAAATTGAATGAGACTACATACAAACACAAGCTCATGTTTTGCAGTTGGTTTCTTTCTTGCAGGTTTTGGAGTTTGATATGTATTGGATGCTGGATTGCTGCTCTCATCATCTGTCTCATTAGTGTCAGACCGGACATCTAATCCGAGTTCTTCTAGCATTTCAGAGGCATCGTTTGTAGATCGAGATCGGTCTGTTCTTTCTTGGCATTTGCTGCAGTCTTTGATGTAATCTTTCATATGTTTTAAAATACCTGATCAAAGAGGAGAAAACAAGTTAAATAGACAAAAAAAACAAAAACTATTTTGTGTAAGTGGTGGTTCACCGCAGAAGTACAAAATTATGTGGTTCACTGGCATAAATAATGTGGCAGGGATAAACAAGGAGGACCAAGTAAACAAAGGGGTAAGGCAGGAAACATAGTGACAATGGCGGCATGATCTATTGTCACAGGTCAGTGGTATATTCTATCACATCCAACAGTCCTTTAAAAGAAGCACAATGAACATGCAAAAACATCTTCCCATAACCTTTTGCAACCATGTACATATTTCATGACAAACTAGTAGCTTGGTGATGGGCTAGAGGCCATGGCATGTAATTTGATGGCAAGGGCTGGCATCGCTGCAAGAGTATTTAACTGCTGACCAAATATAAAAACAGCATTATTTAATAATCTGCTTATAGTCAGTATAATGGTATCAGACCAAAAACATCTTACTCATTGCCCAAGGGCAGTGGTTATCTGATTTCTTTTTAGTTAAAATACCACCCTGGAGTTTTGACCTTTGGTCAGGGACCACCTTAGCCCATAGCATAGCCATCCAACCATAGTTCCTAGAACAGCAAATAGGCATTTACCCTAACTGACCTTCAAATTACATTTTCAGGTGTATCTAGAAGTGCAAATAGGCATTCTTCTCAAATCGCACCCTTAAAGGAGAACTAAACCCTAAAAGTTAATATGGCTAAAATGCCATGTTTTATATACTGAACTTATTGCACCAGCCAAAAGTTTCAGAATCTTAATAGCAGCAAATATCCAGGACTTTAAACTTGTCACAGAAGCCCCCATCTTGGAAAGTGTCTGAGACACTCAGTGTGGTGTGCTCTGGGCAGCTGTTGAGAAGCTAAGCTTAGGGGTTGTCCCAAAATATCATAGTGAAAATGACGTTTGTCTATCATAGAGGGTGATGCAACAGGGATGATTATTAAATTCTGATGCTAAATGCACTACTACATTACTAATGAGCATTATATTTAATTTATATACAGTATATTGTGCATTGGTCCCTAAGCTCAGTAACTGACAGCAGACAGAGCATGTGCAGTGAATTAGCTGAAAAGAAGATGGGGAGCTACTGGAGGCAGAGATCTTCCCTGCTAAAGGGCTGTGGTTGCCCTGGGCTGGTACAGAACTTATCAAACACATCTTCCTATAGCTGTAATCAGGAGAGTCTGTAGTTAAACAAATCAGGCACGATCTGTGGAAACAATACAGCTTTAATATTTTGTAGCTGCACTTTTGCAGCATAAAGGCATAAATGCCCCATCTTTGCAACTGTTCAGTTGTGGCCCATTCTTTCAGGTAATTTGATCCAAGTTGTCCGTATTAAAAAAAAAAAAATGATGCATGTACACCTCAGTTTCCAAACAGTGCCACAGATTTTCAGTTGGGTTACTTGAAACATAATGGCACTCTTTGGTCTCGAATCACCACAATATAACCTTGATCTTGTGGCTGGAATCACTAGCAACCATCAGCAAAACACAGCTAAAAGTAGTGCTTGGCTAACCCTTAGCTCATACACAGTAACCGATACATGAAAAAATTGCTGCAGCAGCCATTCAGCAATACTTCCAGCCATCCAGCAACACTTCCATCAGCCCCAAATCCCACTCTCTTTGACCTTCACACTAACCTTTCTAGAAGTATTTACAATGGGAAACAGGGCCCACCCAAATCTCGCCCTTACTGCCTTTTAGGCCAAACCCCAGCACCTGCTCCTCCCTCCTCCTGTTTTATTTACATGAAAGAGGTAGTCACATGGCTACAAGGAAAACAGTTGTTATTCAAGCAGAAATGACTATTAGTGCATCATATTAAGTAATTTCAAAGTTACACATCCCAACTATACTAATAAAGATGCCCAGCCATCAGCAATTATTTACAACCCTCATTTAGTGCAAATAACTTGATTTTACATGTGCCTGTTACTAAACCTCAAACCCCCCTAGATACCATGAAAGGTATGCTGGGCTTTTTTGTTATAGGGGTAGTGTACGTTTAAGTTGTCTATGAAGATTTTCATTCATCCAGGTCATGGTATATCTAGTATAAATAAATTTAAAGCAACTGGACTTGTTAAGTAATCATTGAAGACTTTCACTACTCATCCGAGCAGCTTCTTCAGTTCAACTGACTGGTATGGGAAGTCCTCAGCATATATACTCTTCCACTAATCCAATCACAATGGCACTTTGTAACTCTTCAGAAAGGTGACATCTGAAACTCACAGAGGTGTGAATGCTGTGGAGTTACTTTGAAAGGATTACCAAAGTATCATGCAACTCTTCAAAGCAGGTGTTACTTGTTAGAGTTGCATGAATGGATGTGTGAAGAGTTCTGAAACTGCCGGGGTACAGATGTTAGAACAGCATTGTATGTAGCAGACAGATGGTGTCGAAGTCCCCCGCCTCTGTTTAGGGATGGTTTCTCCACTTTGACATGAATGGCCTCTTTTACACCTCTTTCGAACCAGCGGTCTTCATTGTCCAGAATTTGGACGTTGCTATTTTCAAAGGAGTGTTCCTTGTCTTTTAGGTGTAGAAATACAGCAGAGTCCTGGCCTGTAGTGTTCGCCCTCCTATGCTGAGCCATTAGCTTGGAGAGCAGTTGCTTTGTCTCACCAATGTAAAGGACTGTGCACTCCTCGCTACACTGGACTGCGTATACAACATTGCTTTGTTTTTCCTTTGGTGTTGGATCCTTTGGGTGTACAAGTTTTTGTCTCAGTGTGTTGCCAGGTTTGAAAAACACAGGGATGTGGTGTTTGTTGAAAATTCTCCGGAGTTTCTCCGACACTCCTGCTACATATGGGATGACTATATTGCGCCTTCTCTCTGCCTCAGGACGGGTATTCCTTTTGGTGTTCCTGTTGGGCTTAGTTGCTCTTGTTTTGACAAAGGCCCAGTCTGGGTAGCCACAAGCTTTCAGTGCTCCTCTGAGATGTTTACATTCCTTGTCCTTGGACTCTGTATCAGTTGTTACACTTTCCGCCCTGTGGTGTAGAGTTCTAATGACACCCAGTTTGTGTTCCAGCGGATGGTGAGAATCGAACAACAGATATTGATCCGTATGAGTGGGTTTCCTGTATACGTCTGTTTTCAAGATACCCCCCTCTTGAATGGATATCAAACAGTCCAAAAAAGCAAGTTTGTTCTCATGGACATCCTCCCTTGTGAACTTGATGTTGTCGTCCACTGAGTTAATGTGTTCTGAAAAGGCTGCCACTTCGTTGGATCTGATTTTAACCCACGTGTCATCTACATACCTGAACCAGTGACTTGGTGTAGTTCCATTGAATGTGAGTAGGGCCTTCCTTTCCACTTCCTCCATATACAAGTTTGCTATGCTTCCCATACCAGTCAGTTGAACTGAAGAAGCTGCTCGGATGAGTAGTGAAACGTCTTCAATGATTACTTAACAAGTCCAGTTGCTTTAGATTGATTTATACTAGATATACGTTTAAGTTAGCTATATATTATGTGTTTGAATGTTCTATTTAAAACAACTATTTAATTGTTCTGCATTTTTAACAGTCTTGTAATTATTTACCTACCTTTTCTAGCTCTTACTATATTTCAAATGGAGGTCAGTGACTCCAGTAACCAAAGAACTATTGCCTGGTTAACTACTGCCTAGTTCCTATGGTGATTCGGTCCCTAGCATCCAGATAGCTGCTGAAATTCCAAACTGTAAAGCTTAAAGAAAAAATGCTAAGTAATCCAAAAACTTTTAAAAGCTACAACATATTAAAAGTTCATTTCCAGATAAACTAGCCCTTTAAACAGTTTGAGGAGAGCTGAGCAAGTTGGCTGTAGCTCAGTAATGCGGAGTAAAACTACACAAGAAGATGTGTTTGGGAAGCAGGAGGTTTGCACGCTTGGTGCCACACACCTACATGTTGGGTGATTCTGGGAGATGTACAAAGGTGGAAATTAGAAAAGCGTAAGCAACACTGAGTTGCCCTCACCTCTCCACCAGTAGGTCTGTGACAGGACATGCCATGTTTGATGCCGGGTCAGGTGCTCCCCTCCGGTGCCTATGTGCGCCGCTTCTATCAGCCCCTTCCTGCGCTCAGGTTGTAACACGACTTCCAGCTCGGTGAATCCTTCTTTATCCCTTAGCTTGCGCTGGTAATAAAGAGTGCCCGCCCTCACCACATAACAAGCAGCTGCCTTACGGATCTTCCGCTTAGCGTTCCCCTCTGTGCCCGGGGCATAAGGCTCCCGCTCATTGGTCAGGTATCGCAGTATCGCCAGGTAGCTCTCCTCGTTAGACATCCCTGGTAGGGACTATTTAGATAAATTTACTGAGAAACACCTTCCTCGGCTCAAGCGCGCCCTCCCCCGGCCCACCCGTTGCACTCCGGGTGGGGGCTCCTCAGTCCCGCTGCCTTCTCTATCCCCGTTCAGTGTTTGTATCTAAAATTAACACGAGGAACTGCAAGGCTCGGAACGTCTGATGGACTCCTCGCAGAAAGACAAAATGGCTGCTGCACCAGCGGAAGTGACATATGACCATAAGGAGAGATGTTTGGAATCGGAGCGAAGCAAGAGCTGCCAGTGACAGGAAGTTGCTTTCCTTCAGCATTAAACCGGAAGTTACTGGGTTTTGCCCATTTGTATCTTGTTCGTAGTGAATTTCAAAGCTGCAAATATAAACCGATTAGGTTAGGTGCAAGTGGGAAGGGATCAAATCATTCCTCCGCTTTAAGGCGATTGAACGGTGCAGGTCAGTCGTGGGATAGATATGCAACGTATTTAATTCTAAAGCTCAATAGAAATCTGCTGCTTCTTGGAGATTACACATTTTACTTATCTCTGGAAAATGGTGTACTATAGTAAGGTGGGTTGGGAAGACTGTAGCGCTTCTTCAGTTAGGTTTACGCTAAAGCTTGGATCTATGTACATCTACAGCTGGGCTAACAGACTGTTAGATAACGAAAGGTCCATTACCTTTACAAATCACAAGCTAAAATCCTTATTAAAATTCTTCTCCATCAGTTACTTCCTAGACTGGTTTAAAGCAGAATATATCCAGTCAAATGTTACATAATAAATAAATGAATGATTGTTGGATGAAATTTAGGCAGCAATCCAGTTGCATGTTTATATGAAAACTTTGTGCAGTGTGTATATCTGAATAGTAAAAAATATTACATGATAACACTTGTTCTGTGGGTGATATGATCAATCGATATGTGCCATGTTGTTGGGAGAGTGGACCTTTATTATATAGAAAGAATGGCTAAATAATGTTTTATTCTGTCTATAGTTGGGATATCTCCAGTATATGCAAAATTCTGTGTGGATTGCACAGAGAACAATTTTTAAACCTTATACAGTGAAACCTTAATCATACCCTAGATTTAAGTTTTCCCTCATTTTACACTGTTTTTTGTGGTCCCACCAATATAAAAAACATAATAAGTTTTAATATGAAGCCCTGATTTTTAATTTTCCTGGATTTGACACCATTTTTTTGGTGCTCCTGAAAACCATAAAATTAGGGTTCTGCTGCATTTGGAAAGAATGTTTTCTCTTTAGCATTTTAAGAGAGATGAGAAATAAAATGAAGGATTTTTTTCCCAAGTGAGGTTATGTTGTGGGTGTTTATAAATGTACATGTGCATATTATCATCAAATAAAATGATGCAATTGTTTTGACACTTGTGGGCCATTGTCACAGAAGCATTCACACAACATTTAGTTCACAGAACTGAAAATTCTTTATTGTTTTGCAATCCACAGAAAAATGACAACACAAATTAAAGACAAAGAAGCTTTTCAGAGACTTAATTTTCTATACCAGGTAAAGTAAATAATTTCAGATAACGGGACATGCAGTGCCAGTAGATGGAACTATATAGATAAACAGGACATCAAGCCAGCCTGCATTTTCTGTTTGAAGTAGTTTTTAATTTGTTTTTTTTTTTAAATGTATTAAACATTTTGAGTCATTTTACATTTATTTGTAAATGAAACAATCTATTAGAAATCACCTCCATCTTTCTCCACAGGTCTGTTATGCACAAAACCTGCAAAGTATTCTGTTAATTTGAGTTTTGGCTGGAGCAGTAGTCAAGACCAAAGAAAAGTCAGACAGATACTGTTTTAAATAGCTATTACATTTACAAATAAAACCAGGAAATTTTTAAAATAAATGTTAAGAAGGGGAAACTTAGAAATGTTCAAGGCATTGAGAGGAATAAAGTCTTACCTGGTAGGGTGCTAAACAGTGCTACATTGTTTTAGTGGTACATGTAGTCAGAACCAGCAGTGCAGAGAATAGCATAGCACAGACAAATACTGCTTTAAATTACCATTACAAGCAATGTTTAATGAGAAGGAAATGCATTTTGGCATTTTATAGCCAATAGATTAGTGTTCTAGCTTGCACTATAGTGACTATATTTATTCTGCAGAAAGCTTTACCATAGAAGCTCCCTCTATTTGGATATCAGCTGCTATTTTAGCTTGGTTTGACTTCACTTTCCTAGCTGCACACTGCTCCCGCAACAGCTCTAAGCTTAGATTACAAAACAGACAGAGGAGGGGTAGGAGGAGAAGGGAGGAAGATAGAGGAGCAAACATGTATACAGAATAAAAGGAAATAAATGTGTTTATTTTCACTGAGGATTCAGAGCAGCAGTTCTGTAAGTGCTTATGATAAAGCTTGCTTAGTTTATACCTTTCCTTCTCTGTTAAAATTTAAAAAAATAAGGCAATATGTTATTAAGCTATATTGGAACGATGTTTTCATAATACAAAATTTTATATGTGGTTTTACAGCTACATCGAATGTAAGTTATAAGTATTATAGATAGCATTTTTGCCCTTTAAAAATGAAATTCTATGTACATTTTTTTGTTCATTTCCCAAGGCTGCACATTGCGTTTTGGCTCAAAACCCAGAAAATGTAGAGCTGGCTAGATTTTACTGCCATACTGAAAGAATGATTAGCAAACGATTGGTGTTGAGACAGTAAGTTTCTTTTTTTTTTTTTTTTTTTAATTATATTACACTGGTCTGTGTGCCATACTAGAGGTGCTAAGTACTAAAAAAAAAAAAACACAATTTGCTTGTTTTTTGCCATAAGAAAACAATGGGTTTTTTTCTAATCCTTTTATGTCTGCTGAAAGTTTGTGTACAGTGTACTTTGTACCTGCACTAGGTGTAAATAATGGAAAAATAGAGGCAAAAGATTTGAGCCTGTTGGTAAATGTGCAAGTTGCATCCTCATCTTTATGGGCATAATAGATGCAAAAATTTTCACTATAATGTTATAAATCAGTTTTATGCACCAAATCCAGTACTTTGTTTAGGATTCAGCCACTTAGGGCAGATTTATCAAAGTGTGAAATTAGAGTTGCTTTTTAGATATATATCTTTTTATAGGGACCCATCTGTCAAAAGAACTATTTGTAAAAAATGCAGCTCTCTACTTATATCTGGTGTGACTTCAACAGTGCGACAAAAAAGTAAGTAAAATCTGCTTAGTTACTTATTAATATTGAGTTAACTAACTAGTTCCAAATCATAGTAATAATCATAGCAAATGAATAATAAAAAGATTAGAGCTAGTTACCAACAGTTTTCTTAGATATCACCACATTTCACTAAAGCCATTCTCTGTTAAAGGAACAGTAACACCAAAAAATGAAAGTGTATAAAAGTAACTAAAATATAATGTGCTGCTGCCCTGCACTGGTAAAAGTTGTGTGTTTACTTCATAAAGTCTACTATAATTTATATAAATAAGCTGCTGTGTAGCAATGGGGGCAGCCATTCAAAGGAGAAAAGGCACAGGCACATAGCAGATAACAGATAAAACACTATTGTATTCTACAGAACTTATCTGTTATCTGTTATGTAACCTGTGCCTTTTCTCCTTTTTTCCAGCTTGAATGGCTGCCCCCGTGGCTGCACAGCAGCTTATTATATAAATGATAGTAGTGTTACTGTAGCAAACACACCAGTTTTACCAGTGCAGGGCAACAGGACATTATATTTTTATTACTTTAAAGCTCTTTCATTTTTTGGTGTTACTGTTTCTTTAAGGGCAAATTTAGTAAATAAAATTAAAATCCATTAAAAGCAGAATACCAGTGGAAAGCAGTAAATTTACTTTAGAGTTGCTTTGATGTATGATCCATTGCAATATGCCACTGAAATTCTTTCTATATAGGATAATTGGTACTGAAGTAGCCTTAGGCTCTGCTTACTTTTGCTGGAATTTCTTCATTTAGTTTACCCTTCTCCTTTGCCTACTCACAAAGATAACTCTGTAATTGTCCTTTGTAAGCATTTTCATGTTTTCTGGCATTTCTTATGCACTAGATAACTTAGGAGTGTCCAATCTTTACTGCTGTAGGGGGTTTACATTTAGTAACTGTTGCTGTGTGGTTTTTATATTCAACTGAACAATATTCAATTATCTTTCCACCTTTCACGTGTTCTCCAGCCTGACATAACTGACCATATACCCTCAAGTTCATTGATTTAGGAATCTTCTTTTTTGCTAAACCTTGTAACCCTGAGCCTATCTACTATTTTCCAGTGCTTTGATTTTTGCTACGTCTGATCTGAAAAATGGTATAAGGTGAATTGACTGCCATGGTGGCTGTTGGGAAAGCAGTAAATGAGATTAATCATCTGTCTATGGCTGATCCTGGCTGTCAAGGATCAGTTGGACACAATCACTTCACGACCAGTTCTCGGTTGTCAGAATGCCCAAGGAATACCAAATTTGCCAGTCAGTGAACACAAATTGTTTCTACAAGAAAGTTAGGGAAATAAAAAAACTAAAAGCCTATACTTTTTCTCTTCTTCCTAGGATTTAAAGAAATCATTAGTAATATAAATAAGGATTGCTGCCATTGATTGTCTGATTTTCTACTATACAAGCAGTTATTGTACTTTGAATACAAGGCGGTAGAAATTTTACATTAGACAAGCAGAACAGTCACAATCTAAAATGTTAATACAACATTTTTTAAGTTAATCTAATTGAAAATGATTGAATCAGTCATCCCTCTGTCATTATGATTATGACAAGATTATGCCTTCATTTAAAATTGGAACCTGAATGTGCTTCATTTGTACAAAGCATTCATCTCAAAGAAAAAACTGCATTGTGTCAACAAACTATCCTACATGCTCAGGTTAAGGGAAGCAGGCGGAGCTAACAGTTTCTAGACATGTTCTGGTCTATAAACATGTTATTTTTTTGTAGTGTTTGTGTTAAGGTTCTCTTTGTTTACATAAATAGTCCTGACTATTTTTAATCTTTGTTGAAAGAAGACAATGCTACCTATTAGAACTATGCAATCATTGGCTTCTTAGCACACAATTTTAAATTAAACATATAATAATAATAATAATAATAATAATAATAAATGCCGGAACTTATAAGAATAAATAAGAGTAAATTGCTTACATAAT
This sequence comes from Xenopus tropicalis, assembly GCF_000004195.4. NCBI lineage: Eukaryota > Metazoa > Chordata > Amphibia > Anura > Pipidae > Xenopus > Xenopus tropicalis. The sequence continues at coordinate 105,109,923 of NC_030678.2, read as the reverse complement.
GTCTTGCATCCCCAGAACTTCGTGGGCAACGGAAAACTGTTGTTAAATGCCTGACTTGTGGGCTTACTAATCGATTTCTCAGTAACCCAAATTACAAGCTGTGGTGTGAGCAGCCAGAGGCTCTATTGGAAAACCAGCCCAAAACAGATCAAGGTAATAATGTATTTTGTCATGATTTGTTTGCATCAAATCATATATTTTCAAAATTTTGAATTAGCATCTGTACTTAAAACCGTGACCTTCCTCAACAGACCTTGTCAAGATGAGGAGTTAAATAGCTGGGTAATGTAATAAAAGGTGTAAAGTTTGCCCAGATCTGTTAATCCACAGCAACCAATAACAGCTGTTATTTAAACAGCTGATGAATAAATGCACTTGCAAGGGGTCAAGTTCAAATGGAAAATCTACGTAGGTGGGTTCAGGTCAGGTTGTGGGTCTGCCTGGCCAGACCCATGCAGGACTCTACCATATACTGTATTGTAAAGCATAAAAAAATGTTTCTATAAAACAAATCAAGCAATGCTATTGACTACTAACATGGTTAAAATGTTTGGGGTTTTCTTTTTATGTTTTTGATAGATAAAAATCCTGTACATCAAAAGAAACTTTCAAAGGAAAAAGGATCTTCAGTCAAGGTTACAGATGAAAAGAAGCAAGTTTCTTAATCTAGAGTCTGTTGTATTGTACATCTAGATTTTATCTCAAAGCAAACTGATAGGAAACCAGTACTCTAAAAAAAAATATGAGAAATGAACTAATTCAGTTCTGTTTGTGCATGGCAAGAAATCCGTGCCAATATTTTGTTTAAGCTACATGAGACCGCAATGTGGTGTATAGCATTGGTTTGAAGAATTGTATTTTTTTTCTATTTATTGTTTGGGAGAAAGCTGTTTTGGAGATACTGTGAATCAAACAATTTTATAATTGGATACGTTTAAATATTTTGTTAAGCCCTGCACTTTCAAGTTAATAAACATGAGTTTAAAGTGTTCAACCAATATGTAATCCTCCACAAAAATTTGACACCATGTACCAAACTATATCCGAAACTTTTGTAACAAAAAATTGCATCATCTGTGAACAATACTTGCATTCAGATGTCCAGACACATGACTTTTAGGGTTCTGGCGAATATATTGGAGCACTGTCTCTTTCACTAGGGGCAAGATCTGCAAAGGATGGAGAAAGAGAACATATAACACTTTTTTTTCTTTTGCAAGAGCTTATTCAGTTTATATTTAAAAAAAAAAAAAGAATCCATCACTTCACAATGGAAAAGGTGTAAGGAAGGAGTTATATGACATATGTATGTATGTGTGTATATATATATATTTATATTTATTATATATACAGGTATTGGACCCCTTATCCGGAAACCCATTATCCAGAAAGTTCCGAATTACGGAAAGTTCATCTCCCATAGACTCCATTTTTATCAAATAATTGACATTTTTAAAAATGGTTTCCTTGATCTCTGTAATAATAAAACAGTACCTTGTTCTTGATCCCTACTAAGATATAATAAACCCTTATTGGAGCCAAAACAATCCTATTGGGTTTAATTACTGTTTAAATAATTTTTTTAGCAGACTTAAGGTAGGAGATCCGAATTACGGAAAGAACCCTTATCCGGAAAACACCAGGTCCCCAGCATTCTGATAACGGGTCCCATACCTGTGTGTGTGTGTGTGTGTATATATATATATATATATATATATATATATATATATATATATATATATATCAAAATAAAACAGCCAGCACCAAGGGTCTTTGTATTTCAAAAAATCTCTTGTGTATTATAATTGCATGTATAACCGATGTTTCAGTCCCTTTTGGGACCTTGAAAAAGGAGCAGCGGAATTTGGAGTGTGGTGCTGTTGTGTGGACTGTTTTTTTTTTTTATATATATATATATATATATATATATATATATATATATATATATATATAGATAAATGAAAAAATGCCGCACTCACGGGACTTACTAGTAGAAAATGGTGATTTATTTCTCACAGCATAACCCTGACGTTTCGGCTGTGTCCACAGCCTTTCTCAAAGTGAACATAAGGTACAAAGCACTCAACATTTAAACTCAATATGGCGCCAAAAGTTACTGATGACGTCATACATTCCATCAAAGTAACCTCCCAAATGTGTATGTGCCCAAAAGGTACATAAAAGCAAAACAAAATCGTTATATACATAATATATACAAAATAAAATGGCAGAGAATGAACCCCCACCTACAGGAAATAGTGCGAAAGTATAGCCAAAAAGAACAGTGAAATTAAAAAGGATATTGCCCGTAACCTGTATCAGCTGAACTATAACTCACCGTTAAGGGTAGAGATTCATCCAGCACGGTAAAATAAAAGTAGCAGGCGAATTTGTTTGCGTTACTCCTGAGTTAGTAAAGGCAAAGGATCAGTGGACCGAACGTATACCGAAGCGGTAGCGCTAATGAGAGAGACAGGCGCGCTTGTGTTAGCCGCTCAGTAACCACACTGCAAGTTGCGCTCCTCTCAGGTCTCCAGAGGCCGTATACAATCGTGTGTTCCTGCGCACTTAGTACAAAGGCACTGCTCTGTCCCCTTACCATCCATTAAATGGGTGGAAAAAGTCATAGGTCATAAGCGGGGTGTACGGGTATGGAGGGGTGGACTCTAGTTTAGTGAGTTATCGCAGATTATAGCCGCGACCCTCACTTACCCACAAATAGTCCCCCAACCTTTGAATATTAACCCGTGCCTATCGTTGTGCAGAACACGAAGCGGCATAGATACTGGGATTCGTACAGGAGCATAGTTCTTACAAATACATCAGAAGCCATAGTGTTTTCAATTGTTTAAGTAGGGATCGCCAATATATGTTTTGCTAATACAGGTTAGGGTGCTTAATAATCAGATCACCACGTGACAAATTGAATTAAAGTCAAAAGGACGAAAAGGAAAAAAGAAATAGAGAAGAGACAAGTGGATATATAGGAGATAAGACAAAAGAGTATCTAGTTATTAAGGTCACACTTACTGCTGGTATTAATAAAATTCTATGTAGGGAAATACAATCCTATATTCCACAGGTCTGTCCCCAAGATAGTAGCTAATAGTCTAAACATATATCAATACACAGGACACACCTGCATAGAATATAAAAATATTGAAGGGAAGTAGCATAGTTACTAAGGAGTCACAAGTAAAAGTACAATTGTTACAATCTAACCATGATTAGTCCAGATAGAATGCTGAATATGAAATAAGTTCATTTAAGCCAAAAGAGCTTATGGTGTTTAATCGGTGCATCCATCTGAGTTCTCTACGCAGGAGGAGTTTTTCACGATTGCCTCCACGTATCAAGGGCGGGATGTGATCAATGACCATACACCTCAGACTTGCCAGTGTGTGTTTAGGGGATAGAAAGTGGGCTGCTACTGGAGTGCTTGCTTCCCCTGAGGAGAGGGCTGTGCGGATCGCCGACCTATGATTGGCCATTCGATCTCTAAACGTGGTAACTGTCTTTCCAATATACATCAGTCCACAAGGGCATTTAATAAAATAAATGATAAATTTAGAAGTACATGTCAACCTGTGATTGATAGAAATCACTTTACCCGTGTGTGGATGATTAAAAGTTGGTCCTGAAATTAGTGCATTACAAGTTGTGCAGTTCGGGCATCTGTAACAACCCAGTTTCTGGGAAGGAAGCCAAGAGTTGGAGGTACCCGATTGATAGCAGTGGTTGGGATCCGTGTTCATCAGGATATCTCTCAAACTGCGCCCCCTCTTGTAGGCAATCCGTGGACGGTGTCTGAAAATAGGTTGAAGGGTACGGTCTTTTTCCAAAACGGACCAGTGATAAAAAATGGCATCAATAAGAGGTTTTTTATCAGGAGTATATGTGGTGGTGAATGTGAGTCTATCCTCAGTCTTCTTTAGTTTACTTTTTGTTATGGGTTGTAAGACCGAAGATTGTGTTAGAATTGAGACCTTATTAACTGCGGTCTCCAGAATCGATGATGTGTAACCCCTCTGGGTGAAGCGTGTTCTCAAGTCATCAAGTTGATGTTGTAGGGTTGCTGGATCTGACCATCTGTGAGTAAGGGATACTTTGTAATGTATGTGGAGGATGACAGGATGTGAAATGTAACAATGTATTACGATCTGTATCCTTTCTATGTGTGGTTGTGGTGAGAGTGGAGTCCGTTACAGTCAACTTTAAATCCAGAAATACAATTGAAGTATTATCAATGTGTGCTGTAAAGCGTATTGTAGAGGACAGTTGGTTCAAATTGTCCACCATGGATTTGAACTCAAACACGCTTCACCCAGAGGGGTTACACATCTTCGATTCTGGAGACCGCAGTTAATAAGGTCTCAATTCTAACACAATCTTCGGTCTTACAACCCATAACAAAAAGTAAACTAAAGAAGACTGAGGATAGACTCACATTCACCACCACATATACTCCTGATAAAAAACCTCTTATTGATGCCATTTTTTATCACTGGTCCGTTTTGGAAAAAGACCGTACCCTTCCACCTATTTTCAGACACCGTCCACGGATTGCCTACAAGAGGGGGCGCAGTTTGAGAGATATCCTGATGAACACGGATCCCAACCACTGCTATCAATCGGGTACCTCCAACTCTTGGCTTCCTTCCCAGAAACTGGGTTGTTACAGATGCCCGAACTGCACAACTTGTAATGCACTAATTTCAGGACCAACTTTTAATCATCCACACATGGGTAAAGTGATTTCTATCAATCACAGGTTGACATGTACTTCTAAATTTATCATTTATTTTATTAAATGCCCTTGTGGACTGATGTATATTGGAAAGACAGTTACCACGTTTAGAGATCGAATGGCCAATCATAGGTCGGCGATCCGCACAGCCCTCTCCTCAGGGGAAGCAAGCACTCCAGTAGCAGCCCACTTTCTATCCCATAAACACACACTGGCAAGTCTGAGGTGTATGGTCATTGATCACATCCCGCCCTTGATACGTGGAGGCAATCGTGAAAAACTCCTCCTGCGTAGAGAACTCAGATGGATGCACCGATTAAACACCATAAGCCCTTTTGGCTTAAATGAACTTATTTCATATTCAGCATTCTATCTGGACTAATCATGGTTAGATTGTAACAATTGTACTTTTACTTGTGACTCCTTAGTAACTATGCTACTTCCCTTCAATATTTTTATATTCTATGCAGGTGTGTCCTGTGTATTGATATATGTTTAGACTATTAGCTACTATCTTGGGGACAGACCTGTGGAATATAGGATTGTATTTCCCTATATAGAATTTTATTAATACCAGCAGTAAGTGTGACCTTAATAACTAGATACTCTTTTGTCTTATCTCCTATATATCCACTTGTCTCTTCTCTATTTCTTTTTTCCTTTTCGTCCTTTTGACTTTAATTCAATTTGTCACGTGGTGATCTGATTATTAAGCACCCTAACCTGTATTAGCAAAACATATATTGGCGATCCCTACTTAAACAATTGAAAACACTATGGCTTCTGATGTATTTGTAAGAACTATGCTCCTGTACGAATCCCAGTATCTATGCCGCTTCGTGTTCTGCACAACGATAGGCACGGGTTAATATTCAAAGGTTGGGGGACTATTTGTGGGTAAGTGAGGGTCGCGGCTATAATCTGCGATAACTCACTAAACTAGAGTCCACCCCTCCATACCCGTACACCCCGCTTATGACCTATGACTTTTTCCACCCATTTAATGGATGGTAAGGGGACAGAGCAGTGCCTTTGTACTAAGTGCGCAGGAACACGCGATTGTATACGGCCTCTGGAGACCTGAGAGGAGCGCAACTTGCGTCCTGGTTGCCATAGCAACGCGCCTGCAGTGTGGTTACTGAGCGGCTAACACAAGCGCGCCTGTCTCTCTCATTAGCGCTACCGCTTCGGTATACGTTCGGTCCACTGATCCTTTGCCTTTACTAACTCAGGAGTAACGCAAACAAATTCGCCTGCTACTTTTATTTTACCGTGCTGGATGAATCTCTACCCTTAACGGTGAGTTATAGTTCAGCTGATACAGGTTACGGGCAATATCCTTTTTAATTTCACTGTTCTTTTTGGCTATACTTTCGCACTATTTCCTGTAGGTGGGGGTTCATTCTCTGCCATTTTATTTTGTATATATTATGTATATAACGATTTTGTTTTGCTTTTATGTACCTTTTGGGCACATACACATTTGGGAGGTTACTTTGATGGAATGTATGACGTCATCAGTAACTTTTGGCGCCATATTGAGTTTAAATGTTGAGTGCTTTGTACCTTATGTTCACTTTGAGAAAGGCTGTGGACACAGCCGAAACGTCAGGGTTATGCTGTGAGAAATAAATCACCATTTTCTACTAGTAAGTCCCGTGAGTGCGGCATTTTTTCATTTATCTATACATTTTGGTTTTGGCAATACTGCACCCGGGCATTCAGTGTCCTGTTATACGAGAGTGCCGGCTTCCAAAAGACTGTATATATATATATATATATATTTTTTTTTTTTATAAGAAAAAACAAACCTCACAGAGGCTGTTCCGCTGAAAGTCAAAGTAAAGCTCTAAGTAGATATACTTTACAATTAATAACAAAAGATAGCAAGAGAAGCAATATATGCAGTGGTATATAAAAATATTTAACACACAAGAATACAAAGATTTTTATTTGGAAATTAGTTTGTTGGTTGGGTTAAAAATTGGATGCATGCCTTTCTAGCAATCTATTTAATAATAAACAATTATGCCAATGTCACAGAGATGTGTTGTTGCATCTCCCACCCTAGGCTATTTGCCTACCTGGGAGTTTGGTTATGGGCCCTACCAACCAAGCAGTATTGGTCCCCAAACAAGAGAAAAAAAAAAGCCCAACTAAATTGCATGCCTGGGTATGTCCCAATCTGCCCTAGCTACTTGATCTGACAAAGCCTTCTTAATCCCACCCAATTCCTGTCCTGCTTGCAGACCACAAATCAGATCAGATTTATGACTGCAAGTGCATTGTGCAGCCACTATAAATTGGCCACAGTCAGTAGTGTGGAAAAACCCATTCAGTAAATATACTTGCATGAAAAGGTGCTCCTTACACTTCCATATATTTGCACTGGGTGCTGCTGCGTTTTGGCCCTGAAATAAGTGCAACTGCATGTATTGATGCAGGGGGACCTTAAACATGGCAGTAGCGCCATGGGTCTCAATGCAAGTTGCGTCAATGGACAGATGAGGTTAGCACCTAAATAGGGTGCACATATAATTTTAATGGTGATCACTGGAAGTGATGCCAGGCAGAAAAAGTTTCCACAACATTTGAATCTGATTTGTATCACAGTGTTAGCTCAATTGATTTTGATGCATCTGCTGTAATTCTACCTGGAAATTAGGGAGAAAAAAGGCTGCTTGGTGATTGTGCTAAAATTACACTTTGCACACTGTGGTGTTGTTCACCACTTTTTCTTCAGAAACTTGTGACATAAGTGCCTCAAAACTAAACTTTAGATGGCCATACACTATAACAGGAATCCCCAAACTTTTTTTTATCCAGGAGCCACATTCAAATGCAAAGTGTTGGTGAGCCACACAAGCATGAAAAAAGTTCTTTGGGGATGCCAAATAAGGACTGCTATTGGCTATTTGGTAGCCCCATGTGGACTGAAAGCCTGCAGGAGCCTTTGGTTGGAGTAAAACTTTAAGGCCACTGGGAGCAACATCAAAGGGGTCGGTGAGCAACATGTTGCTTACGAGCCACAGGTTGCAGATCACTGCACTAAGGTGGGCAATATTGGGCTAATTCTATCATTATATATCATTAAATTACAATGAAAAGACTAGAAGTCGTCAGAGCAAGGGCCACAGTGACAAGCCAATGTGGTCTTCAATCCCACAGTAAATTTAAACCAGCCCGATTTCACTGGCACATAAGGCCCCCCCTAAACCAGAGGGCCCACTTTTATGTTATCTTATCAATTTTTAAAAAAAAAAAAGTAATTTTAGTTTGAAAAATGACATTATTATTATTAACATTTATTTATAAAGCGCCAACATATTCCGCAGCGCTGTACAATAAGTGGGTTTTATACAGTGGAGATACAAAGTAAAATATGAAGCAATCAATAACTGATACAACAGGTGAAGAGGGCCCTGCCCAAAAGAGCTTACAATCTACAAATACATGGTGCTGTTCCAATATTTTGCTAAAGTGTCCGTAAAGTGTAGTAAGAGGAATGTACACTGGCTTTACAACCAGGAGCCATATTAGGATATATACCTCAAAGGCAGCTGCTTACAGACGGGAGCTGTTTGTTTGTTCAGGTAGAAGGAGAGCTTTGAACAAACAACCATGTTTAGAAGAAAAGAGCGGCTTATTTGAGTAAAAATAACCCAAATTTCAAAGTCATACTTTATAACTGCAAAAAATAAGATTTTTATTTTTTTTTAAACTGAAACAATATGCAGAATGCCATTTCAGCTCGAGTCCTATTTATTGTATTTATTTTCAGCCAAGGTGTTTTCAGGTGTACACAGTGGGGCAGAATATGCACGCCAACATCAGCAGTGATGTTGCCCCTAGCAACCAATCAGAGCTTTGCTTTTGTTCTCTAACTACTACTTTAGCTACTGATTGGTTGCTACAGGGTAACATCTCCGGTAATGTTGGCTTACACAAAACTATAATAAATATGACCCTTCAGAAGTACAAGCATTGTGTTTCTCCAAGCTGCCAGTCTATGTGACCAGTAAACCACTGGATTCTAATTTCTCATTTCAAGCGTTACAATACAACGTCTATATACAACAAAGGTTTCTCTTCCGAACGTATTCCTTACAGACAGAAGCAATCAACAGCGACCTCTGCGTGTAGCCAAGGAGACCTTGACGACACTTCCTGTGCTCCGCCTCCTTTTCGGGAGGTGAAAGGTCAGGGGTGTCACGGTGTCCTCTTGTCACACACACACGTGGGTATCTGCAGGACCATGTTCTCCACACTGTCCCGAGCTCTCTTATCCGCCACACGGGTAGCGGCCGTACGGCCCCAACAGCTGCTGAGCTCTTTGTGCACCGGACGATCCTTCTCACGCTCATTATGTTTGCTCGGGGGGAATCCGGGGCTCAGGCAGACTTTCCTGCATCCTCAACGTGGCTTCCCGGCCGTGTCCTGTGGCTGTGGGGGACTGCACACTGAGGGTAAGTGCTCTCCTGGCCCTTACATTAGTGCGCTATGTAAGGCAGGGTTTTGGTACCATTCCACAACTAAACTGTGAGCTCTTCGGGACATGGATGTACATTTTTTGTCTGTTCTTCGCGTCTGCCTCCCAGACATTTGTATGCCTACATCCACATACTGAAAATGCTTGTTTTTCTTAATGCTTGTTTCGATATCAGATTATAATATAAATGTTTTTTAAATCATTTTATTTCATGAATATGAGATTCATTATATATGAAAAATAACCTTTCTGTAAATTGTTTTGAATCAAGTAATTCTTCACTAGAGCTTTCTCAAGTATGCAGGCTTTGTGTCATATTTTGGACATATTTTTTACATTGTCGGGTCAGTGTTTCCTTTGCCTAGATGGTATTTTACATTAAATTATCCTAAAATACTATGGGACCAGATAAAGCAGGAATATGCACATTACAAATATTTTATTGTGTCATTGTTGAGATGTGAAATGATTTATTAGTGTAATTCCTGAATGATGTTGCATGTGTGACTTTCAGAGTTGTAAGTCATCCCCAATGGAACCAAAACTGTTTTATATACTACCTTAGTGCTCATTCCAAACAAGATACTGCAAACAGTATAACATGAATAAAAATGTAAGATATAGACATATAAGTTATCGGCAAGTACAATATATTCACTTTATTACAAAAAAAAATTACATTTGCAGGATACGTTTGCTATGTCCCGTTTTCTCAAAGAAAATAAAGACTTAATTCTTAAAAGTAGTATAGAATGTGTAATAGGTGTGCATGATCAAGTTGTTTCTTTAGAAGTCTGAAAGCTGATGCACAGTTTTGAAAAATAAGCTTCAAATCCCCCCTAAAATGTGTTGATTTATTTTTTATATTTATTGTAGGTGACAAGGCATTTGCTGAATTTCTCAAAGATGAAATCAAAGAAGAGAGAAAGATCCAGAAACATAAGAACCTTCCCAAAATGTCTGGTGGGTGGGAATTAGACATCAATGGCACAGAGGCTAAACTGGTCAGAAAAATATCAGGTGAAAAGTAAGTGTACTAATGATGGTTGCCTATATCCTAGCATATAGTTAAATGATATGATGAATCTGCCACTTGAGATAAAAATTATATTGTCCTCTTAAGTAAGCCTTATTTTTTTAATCCCCTAAAATTACTCTAAACAGCCCCCAGAATAACACACGTTTTAACCATGAAAATTGATTTTGTTTTTGTATTACAAGCAGCTGCATCTCCTTTACTGACTTGCTTGTCTAATGTGAAGCTCTGCCCTGTTTAGCTTTCTAAGCTCTCCTCTCTTCCACTATGAAGACCTTAAAGAGGTGCTTACTGGGCATGCTCACTGCCTCTGCACACAATAAAATCAATCAGGCATGAGGTCATAGTCGGAGAGAGGAGTGCTCCGAAAGCAAAAAGGGGAGGGGGCTTCCCCCTAGACAAGGAGGTCATTAAAAATGCTGTAGTTGAACTGACTGTAATAGGGAAACTAAAATTTGGATGAGAGAAAGGTATGTTGTTCTGGGGGCTGTACAGAGTTTTAAAAAAAAAAACCTACTTATTTTGACTTGTTCTTTTACTGACCCAATTCATCTTCCTGGGTTGATGTAGAGGCATTTTGTTAAGAAACATATTCTTGCTTCAGTGATTAAACATTGGACCTCAGATATAAGTGCAGTAGAATACGATTGTAATGTATTCACATTAAGCACAAAACCAGAATAATCTGCTATACATGCTCATGTATAGTCCACTAATATTTTAAGACAAGACAAGGAATTCAGGGGAAACATTATCATAATACCTGATTTATGATTCTTAATTTTACCTTTGCAATAGGCAGTAACAAATGAGAATGAAAATTAAATTGGAAGGAAAAGGCATAATCACTGAGGGGTGTCAAAATATAAGTGATTATTGGTGCAAGTTGACTATATTCCTGGATGGCCAAGTTGCTCCTATTCCTTCTTGGTTTACATTGCATTGTGGGGATGAGGTGATGTTCTCGTAGGCAAGATGTTAACATTTGTCCTCCAGCCTATCAGAACATTGTCCCTTCCCCAAGTGTGCTGTCACTCATGAAGATGTTTAACTTCAAGCCATGCAAGTTAGTAAGGGATGAGCTGGAGGAGGCAGGTGGGCACATACATTACAAAAGAATAACAGCACTAGGGTTTATATATTCCTGTTAAAACCTGGAATGTGCCTCTATCCCATTAAGACTTATTTTCTGGGAGTCTGAAAATATATTAAGTGTAGTGACAGCTTATAGATTACCAGCTAACCATTTAATGGCCAAATACATCAATATAATCAGCATGGTGGGTAGACTGGTGAAATCCTATGTAAACATATTGAAGTAGCATCAGTTATAATTACTTAAGCTTGGAAAATATATTTTGTCTTATTAGGATTGCAGTTACTTTCAACACAAACAATAGCATTCCACCAAGTTTTAATGAGGAGCCACAAGAAGGTCAGAAAGCTGAGGAGAATGAGGTAAAGTTGAACTTTTCTAAATTTTTTGAACTTCAAATTATATATAATATTATGCAGGTGTGCCCCCTGCTATTTTCTACAAAAGTTGATTAGGCGCATAGGCCAAGGATATTTTTAAGTTGGAGCCTGGTGCTATTTTTTACTGTATCAGCAAAAAAAATCTCTGATCAGTATAATATGTTTTAGATCAAATTCAATGGCAACTTCAGTTTTTTGGTCTCTGAATTACATTTGTGTAGCATATATATTTGACATTAAAACTTTTTTTTTCATTTTACAGCCTGAGCTTGTGTCTACACCCAATTTTGTTGTAGAAGTTACAAAACTGGATACCAACCACACCCTGGTTCTTGACTGTCACTATCCAGAGGATGAGGTACACACAACTAAAATATAAAATGTTTTGTTTTGCATTTATCTGTTATCCTTTTATATGTATGTACAGTTAAGTCTGCAACCATTCTAATGTCAATGTGAGTTAGCATTAGGACTGCCTGTGCAGCTGACATATTTGGATCTGAAACATCTGTTAAAAAAAAAAAAAAAAAAAAATAAAAAAAAAAAAAAAAATATATATATATATAATATATATATATATATATATATATATATATTAATTAGCTCATAAGTAGACATCAAGCAAGGCAATTTTTTGGGCCTCACTGGGCCCTTTATCAAGCCAGCACTTTACAGTTGCGCAATATTTTATATACTGAACTTCTTGGACCAGCATCTCTATAGCAGCAATGATCCAGGACTTTAAACGTGTCACAGGAGCTCCCCATCTGGGAAAGACACTCACATGCTTGGTGTGCTCTGGGCAGCTGTTGAGAAGCTAAGCTTAGGGGTTGTACCAAATTATCAAGCTGAAAATTATGTTGGTCTATCATAGAGGGAGATGCAACAGGGCTGATAAACACTAGTTTATCACACCAGTGTGCTCTGAGCAGCTGTTGAGAAGCTAAGCCAAATTATCAAGCAGAAAATGAGGTTGGCCTGTCATATAAGCTAATGCTAAAGGTCTGATTATTAAATTCTAATGCTAATTGCAGTGGTTTCAGAGCTGCCATATATTGTATATTGTGTGTCTGTCCCTAAGCCCTAAGTAACTGATAGCAGCACAGAGCATGTGTTGTTAATCAGCAAAAAAGAAAATGGGGAGTTACTGGGGGCACCTTTTGGAGGGCTGAGGGACTGTTTTTGCCTTGGGCTGGTACAGAAGCCCAAAACCTTATTAGAAATCCAGAAGCACACCAATAATTTGAACTGTGTCAAAATGTGATTTATTTATTTTACATCTGCAAAAAGGGCCCCTCTAGGCCTACTTCTTTCATTTGGCTATAGTTCTCTTTTAAGGGTTCTAAAAGAATTGATAGCACTCTTTCTGGTACCCTAGTTTGGGTATGCATGCTCATGGGAATGAAGATCCTGCAGACTACAAACCTTTCCTTCTGTTTATGCAAAGTTTAAAAATCCTGCCTTCCTTCCACAATTTTTCAGTATTGCTTCTCAAGGAATGCTTGTTACTTTTTTCCTGACTATGACTTTATTTATAAACCTCTTTACAAAACAAATGTGTGGTTAAATAAAGTTGTTTTTTTTTCTTGTTCAAAATTAAGGTTGGACATGGGGAAGAAGAGGAAGAAAGTGACATTTTTACTATTCGGGAGGTTAGCTTTCAGCCCACAGGAGATACAGAATGGAAGGAGAACAGCTATACACTTAACACTGATTCACTTGACTGGGTTGGTATAGCTTTTTTAAACCAACATTTTACATTTTCATGTCAAAATCCATGACCAACCCACCTGGTGGGTATGGCACCAAAGGCAGATTTGGGTACTTGAAAACCATGTTTTTTTGTTTTTTTTTAGTAGGCCACATAAACTGCAAAAGCACCCAATGACTTCTGTGTGAATCTCTAACAACAGGCTTTACTTATGTACTTAACTTATTAGTTGTCTGAAAACATGGGAAAGTTGTCTTGCAAGTGATTCGCATAGAAGTCGATAGGTTTTTTGGCTGCTTAAATCACAAATTGTCCTGTGTGCCATAGCCCTTTGCAGGATCTTGTACTGTCTAGAGGTCTTTAGACTGTCTTGAAGCTAGTCTGATATTAAAGCGGAGGGCTTTGTAGTGGTAATATCACTGGAGAGGCTGAGGTATAGATGGTGATGTCATGAGCAGGAAGGGACCTTAAGTTTGTCCTGCAACCTGCCCCATGCATCAGTAATATCTTCTAAATTGGCCTCAGTTTAGCAACCATTTGTTGGTTTAAAATATTGTATGTTAAGTAGACTGTTCTGATGATTGGTTACTGACTTGGTCATAATTGCACCAGTGTCCCTGCTTAAATATCAGGTAAAGACGTTGTGATAACTTTGTATATTAACTACTGGTGTTTGAATCTTTTGTAGGCCCTTTATGATCACTTAATGGATTTTTTGGCTGACCGTGGAGTGGATAATACTTTTGCTGATGAGCTAGTGGAACTAAGCACTGCTTTGGAGCACCAGGAATACATCAAGTTTCTAGAAAACCTTAAAGACTTTGTTAAATGCTAAGAAGACATTGAGAAGCAATCACCTTCTGTTCTAAAGGTTGCGGCCAGAGGAGGATCTTGTTGCATGTCATCTTGCATAATGGACATTTTAAATCTGTGGGATGTGTTGTAAAATCGGACAGATTTAAAATTGTGAAAAGGCAAGAGGTTTTTTTTTTTGTTTTTTACATTCTATAACAAATGTCAAAGTATGTAGAAAACAAAATCATCCATAACAAAAATGGTGTCTATTGATGTAACAAGATTTGCTTAAACCCACTTATGTTTAGACAACCCTTTTGTTTTTTTGCTTATGTAAGGCTTCATCTATTATTTTTTAATAAATATATTTCAGAAACAGATCTAACTTCTTAAAACTTAATTAAGTTTATTTCTGTGTATTGTTTCCTTATATGCCTACACCATTTTCATACGTAAAGGGACAGCATAGACCTAAAAACACCTTCAGTTTTTTTTAGAAAATTTTTTATCTTTTTCCAACTTATAGAACTTTTCGTTATGTCCACGATAATTTCATTAAAATTCCACAACTTTTTTGTGGTTTTCGTTAACTTCCACAGAAAGTCGTATTTTTCGCAAAGAATACAACCATTTCAGAATTCATTCAAGCTTTGGTATCGTGGCTATCTTTTGGCCAGGTTTGATCTGTAGAGTGCCATGGAAGGCTTCCAAAATCATACATTGAAGGTTTCAAAGCCAGAAAGGTTTTTGCGCCGTTTACGAATGTTCAGATCCAAAAATTGTGACTTTCAGAACACAACCACAATATTTTCGTACGACCAATAAACGATTTTCGTGACATTTTCGAACATCAGAAATTATTGTGGTTACTCCAAATTTTTGGCATATCGTGATTTTAACCACAAAAATATGTTTAATGAATGGGCCCCTAAGTGTTGAAATTACATTCTGCCTATAGTTGTAATTAATCAGGGACTTTTCTTTGGACTGGTAACTAGTTTTATCAGTTCAGTAAGTGACAATGACAGGAAGTGAATCTGGCTTCATATTTTTGTTCAGTGCCAAAAAATAACAAACCATAGATTAATTAAAACAATAGGCAAAAAGTATGATCAGCCCTATTCATTTAGCTCATTCTCAAAAGGGATGTACACAGTCTCTAACTACGTGTGGTAGTTTTGCTGAAGGTTTTATTTTCACATTTGCTGCCCATTTTAAAAGGACAAGGAAAGTTTATTAAAGATCTTAACTCCATTGGACAGGCATACCTTTACTGTGCTGTACAATCCCTTCTGTGTGTAACTGTTTAGGTAGGTGATAAAACCCCTTTAGAAAAAAAACTACCTACTGCCTATTAGGAAGATGCACAATTGCCATGTTTGTGAGCATACATTTATTTACAGAAGCCGCAGCGCAGGCACAGCTTGAATCTCAGCAGGCAGAGGAAGTTTGCCCATTAACTTGGCAGCAGCCATTTTAAAACAGCACACATTAAAGCAAGAAAGCACAAGTGAAGTTGGCAATTTAGTATAGCAGGGGGCACTCTGTTATATACTGCAAATGTGTGTTGAAAGGTTTCCTTTTAGAATATCTCATAAAGAGGCCAATTGTTTCTTTCACCAATACCATAGGTGGTACATATAATGCTTTTCTGATGGATGCAAACTTATCTATCTACAACCAAAGTACCAGTATGGCTAATCGAAAAAAAAAATGCATTTTCTAGTGCAGTTGCCTCACCACCTTACGCTAGCTCTAAATACTACAGCAAAAGTTGTGTACAGATACTCCAGCAAAATTAATAGGGTAGGGTATCAGAATAAAAGTTTGGGATGGGGGACAGACTCAAGACATCCGGTCTGCACATGTCTACCATTTTCAGTTACTGTTATTTGGTCTAGAGGGGCAGCAAAGCTTTACTCTTAGCAGTGGAAAAGAACAGAGAGTCCAGCTTTAAAAAGAAGGAAAGTCATTTTGGCATTTTACTGCCAATAGATTTGCCACCTAGAATGCATTATTTATTCTGCAGAAAGCTTTACCACCTGAATAAAGAGCCCTAGAAGCTTGCTTTGTTTCATATTGCAGCTTCCTGCTTGCAGCTTAGCAGTCATAGCTCAGATTACACATTTCTAAGGGTTGGGGGAGAGCAGCACAAACTCTGGCACCTGGAATGAAGAGTTTTTCTGAGTAAGGAAGTCAGATACCAAAGAACATGTTTACAAAAAAAGACAGGCAAATAAATCCTGTTTTTTTTTTTTTTTTTGATAGAGGACTTTTTACCTTTCCTTTAAAAGGTTTGTTCACCTTCAGTGAATACAACTCTAAGAAAACTATAAAGTATGTTCCCCCCAGCATGATAAATCAAGTTGCAGATCCAATTGGTTATAAGCACATGGGAGCATGGGGACATCACAAACCTAGACTTGCCCATACTATAATCTTATTGGTCAGCAGCAGATTAGTTCTCATTGGCTATATACATTAAGCTTTTCTTTACTTGCTCCCAAACAGCTAATGTTAAACAAAAAAGTAAAGAGATGGCATTTAAGAGATAACTGCTTCTGCTTGTCTGGAATACCCACCACTGCAGAACTGAAGGCTGATCTCTGTGACCCCCTCATTCACTCCCTACAGCAGTATGTGTCTGCCAAAGGCATTAGCCTACAAGTTCATGTTGGACATAGCCTCTATAGTTCATGCTATTTAAAATTAAATTGCCCAAAACTTAGCTGCTCACTTAAACAAATTTGTTCACTCCCACACACTAGGTGCCTGATTTTACAGGCACAGAACAGTCTATTACAAGGAAGAGCTGCTACTTACTTTAGGGTAAGAACCCACGGAGCAGTTCAGTTGCCCACGATAGACCTGCTATTGTGGGCAACTAAGCGCTCTGAAATGGCCTTCCACCAGCAACAATAGGAGTCGTTGGTGAAAAGCCCTTTGCATCGCTTAATTTTCCAAAGCTGCCTGCAGGAGGAAACTTTGCCTGACTTCGGATTACTGAAGAGATGCAAAAAAAAAAAAACGCCAACCTCTATAATTGGCGGTGGAAAACCATTTTTAAGAGCAATTAGTTGCCCACGATAGCAGAGATCTATAGCGGGCAACTGAACTGCTCCTTGGGTTCTTACCCTTAAAGATCTTGAACAAATGGGAGGAAAGATATGCAAATTAAGGGAGAAGGAAAGGTAAAAACTAAGTAAGCTTTATGAGACAGGGCTATGTAAATACAGCCATAAGCACTCACAGAAAAGCTGCACTGAGTCCTCTATCAAAGAAACATTAAAACAAAGATTTCTTGTCTTTTGTGTAGACATGTTCTTCTGTATCAGATTTCCAGCTCTCTGAAAAAACCTTCAGGGCATGGGCCTGCTCAATTTGCTCCTCTTTCCCTCTCCCCCCCCCCCCCCCCCTTCTAGGTCTGTCTACTTAGGTATGGTAAAGCTTTCTGCAGAATAAATATAGCGTTCTAGCTTGCACTATTTGGACTAGTTTATTGGCAATAAAATGCCTTTGCCTCCTTGTGGTGGTGGGGGCTCTACTAGCTTCTGCCATAGGAAACCGCTTACTTCACAGGTAAATAGCTCAAAAATGATAATGTATTTGTATGGAAAAAAAAAAAAAAATCTTTTTAAGTAAACAAGTAATTGTCTCTGATAACTGCATTTAGGGCAGTGGTAGACTGGGAGATTAGTCGCCTGCAACACATCTCCCTTGTTGCGCGCAACTAATCTCCCAGATAAGCTTAAACATATATGTTCTCCCAGTAAAAGATTCTTAAATTGCTAAGTGGGCTCTACTCTCTATTTTTAGTACTGAAGCTCAGGTATATATGGAGGAGAGGACGAGGGATAGTGGGGTGATTGGGCATTTTACAGCATGCTTTTTAAGGGGGGAGGGGAAGCAAACAAGTTAATTTCAATGAAGCAACTTTAAAAAAGTATTTCCTTTATTTAACATTTAGAGATGTTTATATATAGAAAATATAAATAAATGTGAACTCCGTGCTAATCAAGTTGTGCATGAAATTTCTTCACTTCCAGGTTATAGGATGACCACCATTGCATCACACGCCTAAAAATCAAAAATATTTATTATTTAAATATTCTGTTTGATGGTACAAGATGAAGTTCTGAAGGTATAAATACCTATAATACACACACTTAAGCAAAGTCAAATGCATATAAAGAGCATTAGTATTAATTGTGGGCTACATTAATGCTCACATGAATTATACTTACATGACAGCTCATTAACAGACTGCCTGCTCCTCCTAGCTCAGTGGCAACTGAAAAAACAGGATGCTCAGTGCAATGGTACCCATGTGCAGTTAGGCTAGACTCCAATAGATAATGCAGTTTTTCTATGCTCATCCCTTGAGACTGAAAATATACATCAAACATGAATCAGGACTACAGCCATGACATGGTAGTGGCATTCTACATGGAAATAAAAGCCAGCTTTGATTTATCAGATATTGCTATAAAAAAATGTTTTTATCTCCAAAGTACAATAACACATTAGTACTTTCTGCTGTAAATAAACTACATGAGTGGTCCAGAATTATAGTGAAGTCAATTATGTCATACCAGGAGATGGGCAAGATGGGGCCCCCATCCCATGGATGGGGACATCAAGGCCTCCAGTTGGACAGCCCTGATCTACAATACACTTACATGAGTAACACAAAAAGGGCAATTTGTAGATGTGTGTGATTTTAGCATTCACTTACAGACAAAAAAAACAAACTACAGTGTATACATAGTTTGTTATGTTTGTGGATTTAGAGGCCCTTGTTAACACTGCAAGGCTAAATATGTAGAGCACTATGTATATAAAAATATATAGACCTACTTACCTGTGTGTTAATGTACACACCACACTGGCAAACTATGAAGCAGCTTGTTACAGTTAGGTAATTCCTGTAAATACACACGTCATTTAACATTCTTACAAAATGTAAATATACATTAACTGTCAGGTTCATTTACTAATACTGGGCAAATTTACACTATTGCACCAACGCAAAGCCTAGATTTATCTTAAGGAGTTAGAATAGAAGTACATATGGCTAAATGATCTCTGCAAAGTGCATATTAACCCAGTATTGGTAAAAAGGCTCATTTAAAAGTAAAGGATGTAGGTTGTACATACCGATTACATACAGGACACACTATTTGATCTCCTGTGCTGAGCCCAACTACAGAGTCTAAACACTGTTCCTCAAACTGTAGGATATTCTCAAATTCATCAACCATTGCTTTTTCTGAAAAGAGAAAATTGGTTTCCCCATGTTACTACTGCATACAGAAACTATTTTGTTAGATATGCCCAAGAGCGGTCCCCGTCAATTTTTTCATTCTATAGAAACTGCAGAAGTGGTTTTCGGGTCCCCAACAGAGATGAATGACCATTATGAAAATACACTGCTATGTGCAATGAATTTAGCAATGCAAGTGGAGGAAACTGACTAAAACGTATGCTGAAAGAGGGAGCTAAAGTTACCTTCCAAAAGAAGCTCTTGCTTTATTTCTTCAAAAGTTGCCAACTCATCAGGATCCTGCATAATGGTTAAAGCCTAAAACCAAAATTAACAGAACAGCTTTACCTCACTAAGAACCGTAAATGAGGATATTAAAAGTCACCTCAGAGATCCATTACCTGTATAGAACAAAAGGCTAGCCCACGATAAGTGCCAAAGAGCACAGAACGCATAAGGCTTTTCCCAAGACAAGATGTCTTAATATTCGCTCCACCCAAGAGTTCTCGTATGAACAAAGTCCTACCTGGCCTACAGAGCATAATACATATTTATGAATCATCAGCGCTTAATCATCTAATCTCCACTAACAGCAGACTTTGTAGTGACAGGAGGAGAGGACCACTGTTCAGAAATGCTTGCTTTACCATTTGAGCAGCCATCCACTTATCAATGCCAAAACTCTGCCTTAGTGCTAAAAATTACTACAAGTAAGAGTATGGGAATAATAGGTGAAGAATGTCAGTGTCAGTTTTAGGTCTGTCTGCATTTAGATTTTTTTGATGTCACATTTCCAACCTCTGAGCTTGAACCGAATTAGTTTGTTGTCAGATATGGGTCCTTTACCAGTACCAATCCCTGCACAAAACACATGATCCACATACTGATGCATTTACATCAAACAGCAGTCTCCAAATCTGGTTTTAACGGATTACCTGGGAGAAGGCCTCTTTCTTCCACATTGATGGAAAGCTCCCATTTTCAAACTGCATCGCCTTCCATTCTTCTTCCATCACCTCCTGCACAAGGAAAGAGCCACCAACCCCTCCATGGATCCTTTCCCCCACCTGCCGAAACTTATCCAGGAGTTTGGAACGGTTACTCTTCAGTCGTTCAACACATCGCTAAATGCCATAAGAAAAAAAAAAAAAACAGCTTTTTGAACACATACTGCATGCCATTTCTGTAGAAAACACTTTCAGCCAAACTGGATCCAAACCCATAGTCATGTGACTTCAAAGCTGGACAACTAATAGAGAATCAGAAGAATTTAGAAGAAACTTGTGAAAGGTTCAGTATTTGGCACATCCATAGTTAATGGGTTGAGTGAAAGCATGTAACATTTTGAAAAAGGAGAAGACCAAGTCCTTTATTGAAAGGGGTATGATAAATACCATATAAATAAAGAGCCTTTGGTTTACATCCTGAGAAATAAAGGGAAACTGATCCTTAAATTATTCACATAAAAGCAGCATAGCATAACATTCAGGATTTTTTTAATTAAATCAAAAAAAGGGATTACCTGCAGATTTCTTTTTACAGATTAGTAGACAGGAAATACTGCTACCTGCTTTACACAGGTACAATGTAACATCAATAGACTGTAGCAGGGGAAGTATTTGTTCCCCAAATAACGAAAACGTTACAACTATGCATTTCAAGCAGTCTTTTAATCAAAAATTACCCATTAAGCATAACGAATTACTTTCCGACACTCTCACACTTCCATGATATGAATAGAAATTGCTGTAGTTTCTCCACGATTTTTGCAGGAGGGTTTCTATTTTAACCTTAGACATGTCAATTCTTTGAGCAAACCAAAGGACAAGCGAACACACTTTTATACCAAGCGCTTAACCATATACGCATAAAAAGGAAACCAACAATAGTCCCGTCACCTTTCTGTAGGTCTCCTTCCAAGGAGGGGTAGTTCCCTTATACAAAGCGCGATGCCTCCTTTCAGCCTCCATCACAATAAACAAATCACCAATAACTTCCAAAAGCGCCGCCTAGTAAAAGCTTTTAAATACTTCCTTACCACGTGACGGTGCTTGATACTTGCGCGGTGTATGACGGATATTGTAGTCTTTATGTGTAGCAACTGTTGTGGCGTGTGTTATTTTTGTTTCTTTAATTTCACGCATGAGCTACTTACAAGTGATTGTTTTGAAAGTTTTGGTTATAATGTAGAATTATATTTTTAGACTACAGAGCTCTGTATTTGAGACATATTGATATCCTGATGTTTTCAGGCAATGCAATATTTTCCCACAATGCAAGAGTATTGTCAGGTACCGCAAAGTACCTAAATATTTAAGCTTGGTGTAGTGGCCGCAAACATTTGTGTTGTTTAGTGAATTGTGTATATTTGGGTACAACGTGCATCTTTGACATTTTGTGTGGCGAGCAGGCAGAACGTGTAATAAACGTGTCAACTACCCCTTTTATTAAGTTAATGCTCGACTCTGGGCATTCCCCATAGGTAATGAAGCCTGCTTCTTCACTTTTATATGAATTGCTGCATGTAATACACCACACATGCGGCAATCCAAGGTAATCGCTCAAAATGCATTTTCAGGTGATTACCAGGGATCGCCCTGGTAATCATTTCTACAATACTCTTGTATTTGTGTTTGTTTTTTACACTGGCTAACACAGTGCTACCTTTTTTGTTTTGTGATTTTCCATGTGGCAATTCACACAACCACAGCAGGGCAGGTAGTGTCAGCTGCTTCATTGCCCATGAGAGTGGAGATCTGCTAGCTAATGAAGCACCCCGTGTGCGAGTACCTTATCAAATTTTCAGGGCAGGAAAATAGATCGTACAGTCCTTAAAAACTTTAATATTAGAGTGTAAGAGATTTTGGAATCAGTCCTTCCTTTATTTCTAATAATAAAAAGCACCTCCAGTCTAAAATACTTCTAATGGAGACTTTGTTTCACTCAATTTAATAGCTATTGCTTAGTTTAGCCAAACAAGCAGTCTATAATTCCTTGTGACAATATACCTTCTGCTAAGCACTGCAGCTATGAAATACGGATGAAGAAAGGGATGTTCCATTTATGTATAATTAAACGCACGCAGAATAATGTCATGACATTTATGCTGTGCAGTACAAATCCCTGCAAATTTAACGGGAAAATATCTCAAGTCCTATGCTAGGGCTCCAGACCAGAAACATACTGGGAGCCCCTATTGGCTGGTTCATTATAGCGCGCATAACTTGCTGATATTAGACAAGGGAGGGTGTTAGAAGCCGGCAGACGCATCTGATTGGTCACGTCCCGCAACGTCACTAGTATTAGCCAGTGCGGGGGTTTTGATGGTGGAAGTGAAAGATGGCGGCGGGGGAACATTGGCAGAGCTCGCTTAGTGAACATGCGCTCTTCTCCCGTCTGAAAGAACGGACGAGGGAAGTCGAAGAACTTAGGGAAGAGGGTGAAAGGCGGACAAGGAAAGACAAGCAACTGAGGAACTTGCTGTGCGTCCTCGATGGAGATCTATTGGTGTGGGACTCGGAGGAGTGCGCCTTTCTCACTGTCAGACTGAGGAGTCTAAGTGTGGAGAGCACAGGGAGCAGTGGTGAGCAGGTAAGTGAGCCAGGTATCATTCCAGCACTTGTACAACTGAGCATGGTAGCTGCCTGCTGAGAGATGTCTATCCTAGGCCCCTTCATTTATTGGTGAACTACTACTGCTATTGTCGTTATAACAGCTAAAAGTTGGTGATGTTGTTGGGCCTCAGGTTCCCCATATGGCTTGGACATTTCTAGCTCCTCTGACCTTCCTTTTTAAAGTAAATAACTTGCTGCTTCATTTACTGAGTGCCCCCTAAGAATGTACACCAATTATCTTCCTTTTGAAGACAAATTACAAATGTATTGTCATGGCTTGTTTTCATTTTTGTCTTGTTAAAAGGAATGGATGGAATTACTTGGGGAAATACTGGCCTCCGTTACCTTTTTTTTTTTTTCCCCCTTATCGCAACCCTAGACACTGGTATTTAAAGGACATGTAAACCCCACACACACAAATTTAATCAGAGAACAGCCTCCTTGAAATCTTTCAATACCTGCCACTCTGGTTGTCCAGAGGTTAATCGTAAGGCTGCAACATCTCCTTAATCACTTATATTTCCTTCTCCTCCTGTAACCCACTCAGCCCCCTCATCAGGAATTTGCTTTGACTTCTGGTTTGTGGGCATGCTCAGTTGTTCTAAGCTCAGATTACTAAACACACACCCCAGTCTAGCAGCCAGAAGAGATGGCATTGCTGGTTCCCATAGAAACTCAGCTCTAGCTGTCTGCTTTAATTTTTTTCTCCTAACCTCTTCTCCTGAACTCAGCTCAAACAAAGCAGAACTTTTATCATAGACAGTTGTGCCTGTCTGAGCCTGTATTCTTGATGAAATGTATGCTGAATAAGGGTCTGTGTGTGTATGCTGTTTGCAGATTTAAATGTATCTGATTATGTATCAGAGGAAAACTGGCCACCGGGTGAAAGCTGCTATTTGCTTCAGGAACATGTGATGGTGCAGGCAAACAGAGGGGATATATGCAGTACAAATGATGCCATTTGGGTGGGGGAGACGTGCCCAACTGATATACATTGTAGGGAAATGTAGGCTTTACATGTCCTTTAAAGTAAGCAGCTGCTCACCAGCCCACTAAATAGTGATTGGCATCTTACAGAAGCCTCTCTGGCATTTGCCAGAACCCACAGTTTGCCTAGTGCAGACTTAGACTTACACATGTGTCTTAGAGTAACATTTGTCTAATGTGCATGCACAAATCTAAGTCTAACCTGAATTTTAAAATGCTGTTTGGTTATCAAATTAACTCTGAGCTGCAGTTAAAAAAGTGCAAACATAAGAGAGAAAACACACACTAAAAATAAATAGATTTGATTTCAGTTTTGTCAATTTAATGGTTTCTTTTCTTATTGTAATAGAAACTGCTTTGTACAAATCCTCCACTTTTTGAAGTTAATGAGGTGTTGCTAAGCCCCACACAACATCATGTTGCTCTGGTTGGAAGCAAAGGAGTGATGGTGCTGGAGATTCCTAAACGCTGGGGAAAGAAATCTGAATTTGAGGGCGGTGAAAAGACAGTGAACTGCAGGTAATGTATCTCATTTATGGTAAAATAACTTTTAGCGATGTAGAAGTAGAACTTGATTATATATATATATATATATATATATATATATATATATATATATATATATATATATGTGTGTGTGTGTGTGTGTTTTTGATTCCTGTTTCTCTTTGTCTTCTGATGTGTATACTAGTCCCCATAGGTACTTTTGCATTGGTTGTAACTGTGCAGAGCTGATATATGTTTGGATAAAAACCAGCTAAGCTTTATGACAAATATAGCCCCTCCAAACCTTTTGTTAATAGTATACCCCAATGCACCATTTACAGCACTTATAGAGACAGATTTATTGTTTTTTATAACACATGGTTAGCAATGGCTGCAAGGAAAAATGTGCATATGTCGACACAACTAATTGACAGCACATTCTTTATTGTCTTTTTTTATTGGCTATATATATATATTTCTTATATATATATATATGTCCTCCCACACATTTGAGTCTGATGATGGCTATGATAGTAGTTGTCCAACCAACTGAACCAAACACCACATTCCTGTCTCTGTGCTGAGTTGTGAAAAACAGCAGATATGTTGATGATAGATGTTTTTGCACTGGGGCAATTTTTCACTCTAGGGTTTAAATTATTACTTAAAGGAGAAGGAAAGGTGGCATCACAGGGGGGTGGCAAAATGTTAGGCACTCCCTAGGCTGGTGCGCCTATTAGCAGACAATTAAACCAGCTGTGGGTACATACAGGCGAGTGATCCTCTTCCCTTCCCCTTTTGCTGCGATCCTGGTGCCCACACATGCATAGTATAGTCAAAAACCAACTGTTTCGTTAAAGTGCGGCTTTTAATTCTACTGTGCATGCATAGCTGGCACAAAGAAAGAAGACTGAAGAGGATCTCTGGCCTGCATGTACCCTGGGCTGGTGCATTTTTTTGATAACAGGAGCACCAGCCAGGGGTATCAGGTAAGTGAATACAATCACAAGGGGGTGCTTAACATTTTGGCACCTCCCAGTGATTCCACCTTCTTTAAAGGGATAGTGACATATTTCAGGTTTTAACAGGACTGTGTCATTATCCTTACATAAACCCTAGTGCTGCTATTTTTTTCTACTGCAAATGCCCCCCCCCCCCCCCCCTTCTTTCACGGCTAAGTGATTACTAACCTGTGTTGGTCGGTTGCGAGGATTGAACTTGAAAACTTCATGAGTGTCAGCACACTTGTGGATGGGACAACATTATGATAAGCTGGATGACAAATGTAAACAGTGCATCAGCCTATGTTGCCCCGCCCCCCACAGCACAACTTAAACCAGGAAGCAGCTCAACATTTAGCCATGAGACCAAACTAAGTTATTTAGTCGTGAGCTGGGGGACGGCAATGGGGCACATCCATTAGAAAAGTATATCATCCCTAGGATTTTTGTTGGCATAGTGACACGTTCCTGTTAAAATTGTAATGTTTCACTATCCTTTTAAGTCTAATGATTTTCAAATCGGACTGGGCAAATGTTTACTTGTTTATTTTATCCCCCAACAGGGCTATCCCCATCGCTGAAAGGATTTTCACAAGCTCTACCTCTTTAGTTCTGAAGCAGGCCCTCTGGTACCCAAGTGAGACCCAGGAACCTCATTTAATTTTGCTGACATCTGATAACATATTAAGGTTTATTATTATTTATTATTATACCATGCCAAAGGTTTTTTTCAGTTTTAGGGATACATATATGTACATGTATCCAAATTGCAGAGAATGCATAGTAATTCTTTTTCACAAACAGGTTCCTTTATCTTTTTCTTAAAGGAGAGAGAAATAATCACTGGAGGGTGCGAAAATGTTAGGCACCCCCTGCTCCCGGTGATTAAAATTACTTCTGTAAAACCTTTGCTCCTGTTTGATGAAAACTGCATGTCTGTTATACTTATTTCATTTAATAGTATTAAGCAGTATACATTTCCAAAAAAGTCCTATTTATTGTGTTTTTGTTTATAGGTATATATAGGGGAATGCTGCCCTTTTAAAGGGGTGTAATATTTATTTGTTTAAAAAAAAAAAACTCCTTGAATCTGATAAGAATAGAGTGCAATCTGGATTATCCAGTCATTTTAATGTAGATCAGTATCCAGCATTTTCTAATGTGTTAGGTATGCATATCTTTTTTTTTTTTTTTTTTTTCATGTTTGTATTGCCATTTACAATATATATATATATATATATATATATATATATATATATATATATATATATATATTTTTTTTAGATTATATAATCTTCACGATCCACTGACACCTGAAAAAGTTATCTCCCTCTCCAGTGCTGAAGAGGAAACCACACTGCCCCATAATGGGTATGCTTAGTAACACTGTTTTGGCTTTGTCCAAATTGAAGTACTATGCCTAAATTTCTGGGTCTTTTTCTATATATATGCCGGTTTTGTGGGATTAATTTTAAGTTATTAGGAAAATTGGTTTAATCTTCTCCTATCCATAGTCCCCCACGATAGAAGGCTGTATTGTATGTTCTACAGGAAAATTTATTTTTTGCTACCATGGCAAGCAAAATGAAATAGAGAATCTAGCTTTAGCTGCATGAACTTAAATACATAATACTAAGAAGTTGGGGAAAGTGTGTATATGTTGCTGGGGTGATAAACTACCTAGACATGTATGCCTTTTGAACATGCTTTTACCTACTTACCAAGCTTCTCGGCTATCATGCCTGCAATGCCTCATTTAAAAGTAAGTGTTGTAATTGTAACTCAGTCTTGTAAAACTAGATGTAGGGTCTTCTGGAGATTTTTGTATTAAGATCATTTTATTATTAAATATGATTTATCCTCTGTAGAGAGTCTTGATTCCATCTTAACATTTAGGGGCAAATTTATCAAAATGTGAGTATAGACCTTAATACATAAAAACTCACCCAGGTTTTTATTCATTCCTATGGGATTTTTAGAAGTGTATCAATGGTTGAAAGTTATAATTCATTATTTGATAAATATGCTTCTAAAAATTCCATAGGAATGAACAGAACGTGGGGGGGGGGGGTTATGTATTAAAGGAGACATATTGTGTGAAAAAAAACAATAGTGTGTTAGAATAGAATGTGATAGAATGTGCTTTAAAAAGTAGTGTTTCAGTCTGATTTATTGAAAGGCTGTGCAGGGGGGCCAGCGGCACTCAGCACACTGCACTGTAGGATAGTAACTATTCAGCAGGTAGGCTGACCTGATGAAGTGAAATGAAGCCCGTCTTTGCTTGTTTGGCTGCAGGGCTGTGATTGGCTATCTCCATCCTACTGTGCTTTTGGCTTTTAAGGCACTCCCACCCCTCACTTGAAACACAGACAGGGACCTGAGAAGCTCCAATAAAGGGGCCATTTTTACAGGTAGTATTAATTTTACACCAAAGTGAAACAAGCACCATATATTGTTCATAATTGCCTACAATTATCCTATATGTCTCCTTTAAGCTCTAAGCTCACATTTTGATACATCTGTCTTTTTACTGTGGGCGTGGCTCCATGTAGATCAGGGATCCCCAACCTTTTATACCCGTGAGCCACATTCAAATGGAAAAAGTGTTGGGGAGCAACGCAAGCATGAAAAGGGTTCCTGGGGTAGCGGTAAGAGCTTTAATTGGCTACTTAATAGCCCCTATGTGGACTGGCGGCCTACAGGAGGCTCTTTTTGGCATTATACGTGGTTTTTATGCAATCAAAGATTGCCTCCTAACCAGAAATTCAAAAATGGGCACCTGTTTTGTCATGCCATGCTGACTTTCCATTCTTCTTTCATTGTGGCAAAAGCTGCCTACAGTAAAGCAATAGTGCAGTGTGCAACTATGGCATACGTCACACAGCTACAAAAGAGATGTCATGATCTTGGAGTGAACAAAAAGGCAGTGGCCAATAATTCAGCCATTTGTATCTTCTACATTCTCACCTGGGAGGTGATCCAAGTGCTGTGTGGGTGTAGTATAATTACTACTAAACTGTTCAGTGTGTTGTCGGACCTTCTCCAAGTCAGTTTAATGGCACTTTAAACAGCGTAAAAGTACGTTTTGTCAAAAAAGTATACCAGGAACCTTCACCAGAACTTAAATGCTTTGTGGTTCCTTTCAACCCCTATCCTGCTGTATTTTTTTTTTTTTTTTTTTTTTTTAATCTTTTCTTCAAGTTGTTCAAGATTCCTGTAAAATCTAAAAATAGAAGGGGTCAGCAAAGATTCTAATTGGTTTATTTTGATATTCACATGCTTTATCCTCTGAACTAGTATACTTAGTATCCACTGTAGCTGACTGTAGAGATGCTGATATATTATTGGAGGGGCTGTGTGACATGAACTGCAGCTTGTGATGTATAGGAGTGTAAAAAGATTTGTGTTTGATTGCAGGCGATCTTATAAAGCCTCCCTTGGTGAGACTGCAGTTGCTTGTGATTTCGGTCCACTTACACCCCTTCCAAAAGGTTTTGGACAATATAATAAGGAAGACACGGTGGCTTATCCTCTTTATATCTTATATGAAACTGGAGAAACCTACCTGATGTACATTGATCTTCAGAAGAGGTGGGACATGTTACTCTACAATAAAATGCAAAAATGGAAAATACAGTACATTAAAACTTTTATCTTAAGAAGCTTAAATGTATGTCTTTTTGATCTTATAAACCACAACAAAGCACTTTATAAATTGTCCAGCATGCTGTAGTGATCATGTACCTAAAAGAAATTAAAAAATTACATAGACTTTCTGCTCTTTTTGTCTCAGCAACATCAAAGTGGGTAAACTTCTAGGCCCACTTCCAATGTACCCAGCTGCAGAAGATAACTATGGCTATGATGCATGTGCTGTGCTCTGCTTAGCATGTGTTCCAAACATAATAGTTATTGCCACTGAATCAGGATTACTATATCACTGTGTGGTGCTGGAAGGCGAAGATGACGATGAGCAAACAGTAAGTAAAATAGCAGCCATTATTGGTCCTTGGTCATATATGCCTTTACAATTTTAGTTTGAATGTAACACTTGTCAATACTATTGTATACAGCACATGATGATTTGTATTTTATACAGTCAAACAAGTCTTGGAATAGCAGCTGTGACCTGATCCCATCACTCTATGTTTTTGAATGTGTTGAACTGGAGCTTGCTTTGAAATTGGCAACAGAAGAGGAAGAATCTATGGAGCTAGATTTTTCATGTCCTATTAAACTTCACAGAGGTAAACAGTCTACTGTTTTGTACCCTTTGTATGATTCTTGCAGCCTAGTGAGCTTCCGGATAAGTGATCCCATATGTATAAATCAGATGGATATCAATATAATAATCTGCAAATATTCTGTTTGTCTAATTAAATACTGTAATAAATGTCATTTTAACAGGTAATAAGCTTATTTCACCAGCCAATAAGTTCATTAGATATGTTGACTATACAGCAGTTAATATGATCTTTATCATTTATTTATGTAGCACTAGCAAGTTATGTAGCCCTTTAATTTATAACAAACAGGTTCTTATAATAATTGAACAAACTAATGTTACAGAATAAAAATATGATCAGAGGGCCCCAGTTATTGATTTAAACAAGTACTGGACTGACAGTGTGGACTGACATTTTCACTAAATAAAACCCTGTTTTATTCTTTAAAAATTGGATTTGATGTGTCCTCCCATAAGTGTTGGAAGGTTGTCGACCACCTAGAAGCACACTTTGTTAGCAAAACAAAAGTACTATTTAGTTATTAATACGTGTGTCATTTGGTGTCTTTCCTAAATTATCTGATTGTTTAGCCGCACATAATCTGTAAAGGACAGTGGAACTTTCAGCTGTCATTCAGCCAGCCTTCAGTAGGACTGCTATCTCGGCATGCTTCCAACTTTAACCTGAGTGATACTAGAACAATTTCTTCAGATTTTAGGACGTTTTTCAGCTGACTCTCTGTGGTTTTGTAGCACCTGGATGGCCATTTTTTCTTGGAAATGTTAAAAGAATTTACATGGACCAGTATGGGTTCAGTAAGGATTGGCTAAATGAAGCCTACTATTTATTTTTTCCCTTTGTTTAATGTAGATATTTTTCACAACATACTATGAATTTATGTTTATCTTCTTTTTATTCTAGACCCTATCTGCCCATCCCGATACCATTGCACCCATGTGGCTGGTGTTCACAGTGTGGGGCTGGCATGGTTCAACAAATTAGAAAAGTTTCTTGGTTCAGGTATGCTTTTCCATGCTTCAAAGGCCTTAAAGGAGAAGGAAAGGCTACCAAAGAGTTAATCTCCAAGCTGCAGGCTTACCTTCAGTTGTCTTAAGTGCCCTTAAGTCTCCCCAAATTGCAATCGTTCAGATGATCAGAAGCCAAACAGGAAAAAAAAAAAGTTGAGCTGGGTAGAGAGGGTTCCCATAATGCATCGGTCCTGCAACGACCTGACGACCAGCACTGTAGGCGGCGCATGCACAAATGACCCTATTCAGGCGCTCCCCTTCAGGAAAAGCAGGCGCGCTCCAGTTGCCATGGCGACGCACTGTCTGCATGCGAGAGGACGCAGCCGGCTTGTGCTGAAGGGGAGCGCGCGGGGGAGAAGGGGAGATTCTGAGACAGTTTGTGCAGTCTGTGCAGGAGCGGGGATGCAGCCAGCGGGGGTGGGGGGGGGGGGGGTGGACGCATGTGGGGACGCATGTGCAGTAGAGAGTAGTGAGGTAAAGGCAGTGGGCATCCCTATTAAAGATGGCGGCACTGTTCACTGAAAAAAGTCTGTAGTATGTAG
Organism: Xenopus tropicalis; assembly: GCF_000004195.4. Taxonomy (NCBI): domain Eukaryota; kingdom Metazoa; phylum Chordata; class Amphibia; order Anura; family Pipidae; genus Xenopus; species Xenopus tropicalis. The sequence goes on along the minus strand of NC_030678.2, from coordinate 105,078,522 downwards.
TAATTGTATCTCATTAAATCTTTCACTAGGCAAGCCAGAAATATTGCGTTTCTACATAGCGATAGTAGTACTATTTAATAGTGTGCTTAATAGATTTTGACTTTCCTTGTCCTTTAAACACAGCCTTCTGCTGCTCAGCTTTTTAAGATAATTCTTTTGATGAAATATGATGTGTGTCTGTTAAAGGTGAAGAAGATAAAGATAGCTTACAAGAACTTGCAGCGGAGCAAAAGTGCCTTGTGGAACACATCTTATGTACCAAGCCTCTACGGTGCAGGTGATTGTTGTAAATCTTTCTTTCTTAGGATTGCATTGCCACTTCAGAAAATACTGTTTGTGCGAAAAGGACTCCTTTTGTAACTTTTTTGACTTAAAGGGATGGTTCACTTTAATTTTAGTATGTTATAGAATGTAAATTGATTTTCATTATTTATTATTTATAGTTTTTGAGTAATTTGCCTTCGTTTTCTACCTGATTCCAGCTTTTATATGGTGGTCACTGACCCCAGCAGCCAAAAACTAATGCTCTGTGAAGCTACAAATTTATTGTTACTTTTCATAACTTATTTTTCTATTCAGGCCCTCTCCCATAAATATATCAGTCTCTCATGCAAACCACTCCCTGGTTACTAAGGTAATTTGGACCCTAACAATCAGCTGCTGAACAAAAAATGAAATAACTATAAAATCTTTTCAGAATATATACATATACGTTTTATTACTTATCTTTCTATTGTCTCTCTTCTATACTTATTCCAATCTCTTATTCAGACCACTTCCTGGGCGTTAGAAAATATAAGACCCTAAGAACCAGATAGCTGCTGAACAAAAGGTTAAATTACTTAAAAACCATAATTTTTTTTTTTTTTTTTTTTAAAAGGGGCAATTACAAACTTGAAAAATATCACTTGTCTATGCTAAAGATTAATTTAAATGTAAACTACCACTGTAATAAAAGTGTTTGTTTTTTTTTTTTTTTGAAGATACTTATCTGATATAAATGCTGCTGAGCTGTAGTAGTACTTTTGTCTCCTCTAGTACCACTCGCATGTTTTGCTAATTGACACTTTTTCCATTTTTTTTTTTTCCTGACGATTTAATAGATTAGCCAGTTGGAATAGATTCTGCATATAAAACACAGCTCTTTCTGAATTAATTACTTTAAAATAATGCTGCGTTGCTGATAAAGGACAGTTATTGTTATGCTGTTGGAGCATTTCCATTCTTGTCATGCCTCTCATTTTGCTTAATGTGGATGCCCTGACAGCCCTGTTTTAAACAGCTACACACCCAGCAACCATCCACTGTTTCTGACTACTATCTTGGGACCTGTACAATGCATCAACAATTTTCGTTAAAATATTCAAATATTCCTCGTTAACTTGATCACTCTCAGCTTGTAGTCTGCTTGATAATAAATTGTGTTAATAGCCAGTGTATTTTCTTTTTCTGTATTCTGTTCACTACTGTAGGCTGCCGTCTCCTATTCAAGGCTTTTGGATCATCTCAGATCTTTCACTTGGCACCTCGATGATATGCATTACATGTGACTTTGAGTGTATTGCAAGGCCATTGCTGTATGTATTTGCAACGTAATGAGAATGAAACTGGGTTTTTTGGAAGTGTTTACATTGATTTTGATGTAGCTATGTTTTTAATTGCATTTCATAATTGTTGCAAAGACAACACCAGAACACCTTTTGTGAAATTTTATATTGTGATTTACCTGCAGAGAAAAGTACAAAGAAACTCTCTTTATTTTGTTTAATGTACAGCTATTAGGCGGGGTGGAGAACTGTGTACATTCCTCTAAACAGGTGTAGTCCTGAAGAAGGAGGTTAATGGCAAACCACATTCGCGTTTTAATGTAGATGTTTGATATTAAATAAAAATATGTTGCCAGCATCGGCGACAGCAAAACAACATGTTTGTGTGTGCATTAAAATTGTGACACCAGGCACAAAGTATTTTTGTCAGCACACCAAAAATTTTCTATGCACAAAAGAGTTTTAGGTGACTGATACCTTTGAACAAGGAAGCAGTATAGTTCAGTGGTTTCCTTGTATGCACCTCTGCCACAGGTGCAACTTCCAATAAAAAAAACAAATTAAAGTAGCAAGAATTGGGCTATTAAGCAGAAAAGGTGCCAAAAAAAAAAAGTGCATTTATTGTCCGCACATGTTTCAATCCTCCTGGGTCTTTGTCAGTGCTACGTGCTACAGTGTTTAATGCTCCAATGTAAAGGCCTTAATGAGTATTGGAGCCTTAAATGTTTTGTTTTGTGATAGACGAAAAGTTCACTTCACTTCCAAAGTGCGTGTGTGTGTGTAATATAAATATATATATATATATATATTCTCTCAGAGATCACATGACCAGAAATAATGCAGCTTAAACTTTAACAGAAAGTAGTGTAAAAGCAAAAGGCAGAACTCTGTCCATTAATTGGCTGATGTGGCCTAGCATGTATGGGTGCCTTGGCTTGTTTGTGTTAACTGTGAATCCTATGATCCCAGGAGGTGGCCCTTAATTCTTAAAATAGCAATTTTCTATTTAGGATTACCCAATAGCACATACTACTAAAAAGTATATTTTTATGAAAATGGTGTATTTAGATGAAGCAGGGTTTTACACATGAGCTTGTTTATGCAATATATTTTTATAGAGACCTACATTGTTTGGGGGTATAGTTTTCCTTTAATTTAAAATTGCTCAGAGTGCTCTACTTGCAATTTACATTGATTATTTTTTCCATATGCTTTTACTACCAAGGATTATTTCCATATAAAAGAATAGTTTAAAATGTAAGGTTCATGCTGTATTAATGTCCTAATTAATGGTTTATTTTTTTTCTTTATCTAGAACCACCATTCGACCACCCTCTCCACCTCTTCTTTGCTTTAAGATTGACAAAAGTTCCACAGAGATCATTCCACATGTCCTAGAAGATGTAAAAGGGCCATTTGAAGAGCACATCAGAGGCATTTTAAGACGCAACTCTGCAAACCCATTGTTGTTGAAGTAGGTGGAACATTATCATTTATGAGTTAACAACAAGGTACCTTTGTAATAGCCCACACTTCTGTAAAAGATCTAAGAGCCAAGAACTGAACTTTTAGGAAAATTTGGTCCATTGTTGTAAAGCACACGGAGAAAGCAAAACAAACAACATGTATGAAAGTCTGAGAAACAGGTTTGACACTGCATCAAGACAAGCCAGATTCTATATATTGTGGTAACCCACCAAACAGGCCAGTCTTCTATCCCTGAGCATATTATGGATGACATTCAATTAAAAATATATCAAATGCAGGGCTTGAGAATCTATGCGAGTAATAGGTTCTTGAAGAACCTATTTCGGTTTGGTTGGGTGCATTACTGACCATTTCAGCCTTTCTGTTGTCCATGAAGTTTATGTAGAATGCATGGTAAGGGGTAGAAAATGTAGATCAGTGAAACTTTATAACATTTGTGTGCTTTCGCTGAGCTAAGATACCTGGCTGGTGAGCAATAGGGGAAGAACAGAATCTCAAAATTAGCTTCTTAAACACCTTAGGAAAAAGGCTGCTCTCCCCAGTGGCCAGTTTCTGGCAATTTAAGAATTCCACCTTCCAGGTTTGAATACCAGATGATGATAAAATAGTGAGTTTTCTCTTTCATGGTAACCTCACTGATGAATGATGTGTAACAGTTGTGGCATAGGAAGTTAGACCATGACCAGAATTTTACGCAGTTCGTTTTCTTTAATATAGTCTTTATAAGGATACTTACTCCCAACTGTTAAGTCTCATACATCACACCCTGTATATTAATGTTCGGGGAACCACACACATAAATTATGTTACAGGCCACCTTGATACTTTAAGTTTGGTTGTCCAGTCAATTAAGTCCTTCTTCAAGCTATGGTCTCTACAACACTAAAAATGTTGCCATCTTGTAGCTCATCAAGCAAAGATTCCTCTCCTCCACCTGAGGAGTGTCTACAGCTTCTAAGTAGAGCTACTCAGGTTTTCCGTGAAGAATACCTTCTCAAACAAGACCTTGCCAAGGAGGAAATCCAGAGACGGTAATATATTTCATTTGTTTCTCATTTTGTGCAATTTATTTTCTTTTGTTCTCATTGCGTGTTCTACTTTTATACTAAACTTGAGAGAGAGAGAGAAAAAAAAGAATTATTTTTTCTAATTTTTTTCTCTAATTAGAGTTAAACTGTTGATTGTTCAGAAAGAAAAACAGCTAGAAGATCTACAGTATTGCAAAGAAGAAAGGTATGTAACTGTTTAAATGAGCATTAAAAAGAACCATTCAATAATCCCATTAAACTATTATAATTAATGCATCCACCCTATGCCGAAACACATACAATTGTATGACTGTGAGGCTGCAATATTATTGTTACTTTTTATTACTTATGTTTCTATTTACCCCCTCTTTTGTTCCTTTCAGCTTCTCATTTAAACCACTGCTTAGCTGCTAGGTAAAATTGGGCCCTTGCAACCAGATAGCTGGCAAAATTGAAAGCTGCTGAACAAAAAGCAAAATAATTTAAATTGTGTGGTTATTCAAAAAACCACAACAATTAAATAAAGACCTATTGCAAATTATCTCAGAATATCACTGTCTACATCATATTAAGTTAAGTTCATTTAACTTAACCCCTTACTTTTCATTGGTTGCTTATGCACTGTAACCAGTTGCATAAATTAAAAGGTCAGTGGTTAATTTCTCATTTGCAATGACATAGGCAAACAGACTCGGCATATCCTAAATTTTACAGACTGTTATGTTAGATTTGCAGTACTCTGTCACAGGCACAGGAAGCAGTAGACTGACAGGAGACACAGCCAATAGGAGTTAACGTCTGCTGCCAGTACTACTGTATGTGTGGCATCATATAAGAAAGTAAAAAGCAACTGTAGTGTTGCCCTACTGACCTACCAGGTCAAGAAGTGCAGAAGTGAAGGATATGGAGAGGGAAGATTGTTCTATTAATGTGAACTGTTAGATTTGTTATTGTACCTTTCCTTAAAGGGGTTGTACATCTTTTTGGACATTGCAGAGATCTATTCAATAAAAAGGATTGCCATTTCATCCCTGTAATGTGAGGTTTCAAGTCTGTCAGATTATGTAGAAATCTTTACACCTCTGTATTAAATATTAATAATAATATATTAACATAAAGGGGTGCGTTGTCCGCATCTAACTGTATTTTTACAGCCTGTCTTCAGCACATATCTAAATTATTGCTAAGTACCAATGCAGGGAATTGTTTTTGCCTAGTTTGTGTCTAGTAATTGATGTTAGCAGGATGGTATTTTAACCCATTATTTCTTGTCACCTGGTGAAGTACTTTGTAACTGTTTGTACAAAAGTTATTTCATCAATGAGTATCAACCTTTTCCTTTTTTGTTAATCTCAAGGAAAAGCCTAACAGAGATGGCTGAACGTCTGGCAGAGAAGTTTGAAGAGGCCAAAGAGAAACAGGAAGATCTCATCAACAGGTAATGCCAATGACAATTTTCTGTGAAGACTGCAAGAAGTCTTAGTAACACTTATCAGTATGCATAACTCAGTCCTGTAAAGTTATATTACCGCTTGGTATTGCTTACTTCGCACTGGAGCAAGTTATATACAGATGCTGCCATGTATGGTGACTTTGTCACTACAAGTGAAACTTTTAGCATAGCTTACCCACAGCATCACACAAAGGGTTTGCTTCTAAACAGCAAGCCAATAAAGTGAACATAACTTTAAAACATGTAGTGCAAAATTAAAGATTTAAATGGCCACTAAAATTTTGCTTGTGTGCTCCTATCACCCTCTTTGTGATCATCCGTTACAATTGTGGCCAAGAATTTTTTTCAAATATGTTACAAAAGTTGACAGTCCAGGGTTCCACGATTCCTTCTTTCACTTTTATGATAAGAGACCTTTGTTATTTCCTCATAACTTAACATATCTTTTCAGGTCTGAAAAAACACACCCTCAATACCTTCTCCTAAGTGCAGTTGTCAGAACTCTCCATTACTGGACAGTGGGATTTAGATATGGACTCGTTATTGGCCACATAACAGTCCAGCATTTTGTCCCAAAGTAAAATTCAAGAAGGAATGGAGTAACCGTTATCTGCAACAGAGACACAGCTTTCTGACACTAGGTTCAATGTTTTGCTCCAAACATCCTGGTAATCTGTTTTTATGAGTTTTCATGATGCCAGGCAACCATCTCAAGGAGCAGTAAATCAACCCCATAATGTCAGCACACCAAATGACAGTAGGGATGGTTCTTTTTTTTTTTTTTTTTTTCCCTGTAAACAAAGATGTGCTTTACCAAAAAAATGTCATGTCAATGTCGTATCAGTGCACAGGATATTCTGCCAGAGTTTTGGCTTTTTAAAGCGTGTTTTAGTGACCTCTAGTCGGGCTTATGTTTCTTTGTTAGCAGTGGGTTCTTCCTGGATCTCCTGCCATACAGCTTTCTTTCATTGAGCTGGAAATGGATGGTGCCAGTTGAAATTATTGTACCTTATGTCTGAGGGTCAGCTTGAATCTGTTTGTCAGTTAAAGATAAAGGCTCTTCCAACACAATTAAAACAGTCCTTCTCTGCATTATTTGATTTATTTTTCCTGTTGAGTCTGTCCAGGCAGAACTGTTCCCTATAATCTGTTCGTATAATCTGCCATGGGTCTTCAACTTCTTGATAACATTGCCAACAGTGGACACAGGAACATTAAGGTCTCTGAAGATGGACTGCTAACCTTGAGATTGTCCAATGGTTCTTGCAGTTCTCTGTCTTGCCTCCTCAGACAGCTGATTTTGTTTTTCTTACACACAACTGTATTACAGTAGCAATAGAAATAGAAACAGACTTTCGTTATTCAGACTGGTTAATTGTGTGCTGCTTATACTGCAGGCAGTAAAATCCTTATATTTCTAACAACTTCTAAAAGGTGCCAATAATTTTGCCCAGTCTTTTTTAGGATTTATATATGGAATAAGATTAAAGGGGATGTAAAGGCAAAGAACAATATTGCATGTACTGCTTGTAAACCTAAAAAGAAACATAATTGTAATAATACTTCAATTTAAAATTCTGCGCCCAGCATCAGCTATTTTAAAGGAACGGTACAAAATTCCTAATTTCTGTTTTGATCCTAAAACTTTCAAATATTACAATAAATCGATTTTGCAGAGTTATGGTAATTAAAAGAGAAGCATTTGTAAACATCTGAAAAGCATTTCCTTTATATTTGAAACAGATTGAAAAGGATACTGCGTTGCTTCAACACCCAGCTCCCAGTTTTATCAGAAAGCGAGAGAGATATGAAAAAAGAACTGCATGCAACACAGGAGCAGCTTCAGCAGCTGGGGAATGCCATTAACCAGGTACACGAGAGAGACAATAGAAGCACATATATCTGTAGTCTTTTTAATCATTTTAGTTCTCCCTCACTCTGTGAGATGCACAACCACGCATACATTTGTACTGAACACACCTTAGACAAAAATTGTGGTAAGAGCTAAAACCCAGGGTGTTAGATTTGCATTGTAAGAATTTATTTTCCATTAACATAGCTCATCTTTCCCAGGAACCACTGTATTTACTACAATAGGGGGGACTTATTTTCATGTGGTCTGCAGGAATGTTGCCTATAGAGTGGCAGTTTTTAATCCCTTTGGATTGTCTCCTATTGAACTGAGCATTTAAGGCTGATTTCCACATTGTATGTGTGTGTATGTGTGTGTGTAATGCAAGAGAGATGCAAAGTAAGCAAACCCCAATAGGTAGTAGCAGGCGGGCACTGTTGTTTTCCTACCTCATGTGCCTTTAGTCCAAAGTGTTCTGCCATTTTGCTAGAAACAATTACTCATGTTTTGTTATTGCATACATCAGGTGAACAGAAAGATGTCTTATCAGGAGAAACAGATGGAAAAGGGAAAGAGCCCTCGGAAATCTAGTCTTACACTCAGTGATTACCAAAAGAAGAACATTAAGGTTGTGTTAAAGGAACAGTAAGTATCTCAAATGTGTTTATTTATATATAACCTGTTTTTTTTGTTTTTGCTGCATTGCTTAATGGTATAATAAGGGATTATAAAGGAAAGGGAAAGGCATTTTGGTATTTTATTGCCAATAGATTAGGCACATTAGTGCAAGCTAGAACACTATATTTATTCTGCAGAAAGCTTTACCAGTAAACAGCCCTAGAAGCTCCCTCCTGTTAAAGATAGCAGCTGCCATTGTAGCTTCCTGCGGCAGCTCTAGCCATTGGTAGCTCAGATTACAGCAGAGAAAGGAAGGGGAAGAATTAGAAAGGAGTGACTGCACAGACTCTGCCCATAGCCCTGCAGGATTTTTCTGAGAGAAGGAAGTCTGATACCAAAGAACATGTGTACATAAAAGAAAAGTAATCCTGCAGCTTTTCTCTGAGTGTTATTGGTTTAATTTACATAGTCCTTTCTGATAAAGCTTATTTAGTTTTTACCTTTCATTCTCTTTTAAAGTCAGTTGTTACACAGTAAAATCTTAATATATAGGCATCTGTAGGGCAGCATAAGCTTATACATGTAAGCTTAAAATGTAACCCTTCCTGTGGAACACTGTGTTCTTAAAGAGGGGGATACTTTTATGCGATTGCACATGCACAGTACCGGCAAAGATACAGAATAGCAGCTACTATTGCAATTGGCCATTTTGAGAGAAGTAGCAGATGTGCTAAGTGGGAAAGTAGTGGGTGAAAATAAAGTACAATCTCTGTGTTTCTGCTTTGTGCAGATTCTATGCCGCTGCGATTAGTCGCTGCAATTTTTAAAAATGTGATTGCGGTGACTGTTCTTGTCTGTCTTCGTCCTAACAAAGCCTGATAATCTACTTGACAGAATTAAGGTGGCCATACACGTAGCAATTCTTATCTTTCCTGCGACCATCGTTTGCTTCCCCACTGATGTTCAGGGCTGAATCATCAGATGTGGAAGTAGAAACAATAGGAATTCTACCTCCACTTGCCAATTTTGTCCGATTTTCAGACAGTTTGTGAATTATTGTCCCGAATAAAACAAAATCTGCATTCAGGACTAAACTACGTTTCATACGATTATGTCGAGGCGTTTATGGCCAGCTTTAGGCTTGTTGCCTTGGGAGCTGTAATAAAGAAGGTGAGGATTGTACTTAAAAGATAAAGAAAAGACTCACAGTGCAGCATTTCAAGCAAACTTTAAGCTTAATTCTTCTTTCTTATCTTTTATGTCTCTTGAATTTTGGAACTACTAATATCAAATATTTCAGGAAATTGAGTTCAATTGTTAAAATACTTTTTCCTTTTTCCCTAGCGGAGAAAACATCCAGGAGATGGTGAAGCAGATAAATAATGTCCGAAACCACGTGAACTTTTAATATGCAGCGTACTAGGGAAGGATTACAAACGGAACTGAACCATAGGATGCCTGCAAGATTACTTTTGACTTTTTGTGGCAATGTAAAATACGAAAACCAAGAAAAGAACTTTTGTAGTGTCAATACCCATTTTAACTTTGGCGTGATTTATAATACACCGCGGCTGTGGCAGGTTTTGTAATATATTTAAAAGTATTATACATTTTGTAGGTTGTATGTATTTTAGTTGTTGGGGGGGAAAAACAATGCTAAAGGCATATTATACCAACTAATTTTGAGAACACAAGTTGTGCGGATTTTCACGTGCAGGACACCAATCACTGCCATATCTTGAAAGATGCTCTATTTAAAACATCACTTATTAAAGTAATGGAAACAGTCATTTATTTCATTATAATACCTTATGAGTAGGGGCACTGTTTGTTGTGTAGGGGCAAGTTTTTATTAACGTATCATACAAGAAGCATTGGGGCAGCCCTCATCCTCTTACCCTTGCAAATGTATTCAAACCATTGACCAATTATAACTAAATAACAGATCCTAAACTGAAATTTGGTTCAGTGATATTTTTGTTTGAACGCACACAGATCTAAAACCTACAGAAGTACAATACTTAGGGGCAGATTTATCAAAATGTGAGTTTAGAGCTTAATGTATAAAAACTCACCCATGTTCTATTCATTTTAAATGTCTTTAGATCCCCAATCAAAAAACAGAAGATATCTTTGGTCATAGATCCCTACATCTCTACTTAACTAATCTACTGAACAGAACCATTGGGGCACAGGTGGTTGTCCCCTATCTTTTCTAATTAAATCCCTTCTGGATTGGTTAAAACTTTCTCAAAACTGATGACCCCTCCCAACCTGCTTAGCACTCTTCTACATGCAGTAGAGTGGAGAAAACATCCTCCTTCCTTTAATTCAACTATTCTGGTCATCCATAAAGAAAAGAAGAATCCAGAGAACTACTGGCCCATCTCCCTGCTGACCTCAAGTAACAATGTATTAACAAAAATACTAGCTGATGAAGGTTGTGATTAAAAAAAATATATATATATATCCACCTTGACCAGACAGGCTTCATACTACAATATATGTATATTATTGACAAATATCCATGCATATCACTTTAAACCAGCCTATCAGGAAAATGTATCTAACAGGGAAGACCTCTATACTCAGTACCTTTGTCACAGGTCTGAATTAATGGCCACCTATGTATGGGATTTACCCCTCTCTCCTATTGGGGGGTGCCTAACAACTTGGTCCCATTAATTCTACCTTTCCACCATTTTTATATTATGGTGTTACTGCCCTTTGCTAAGCCTATTTGCTCTTGCTTCTCTACTGATCAATATATGCCCATTAGACTTGTGGTTGGTGAACTTATTGAATATAGGTAGTAAAACTGGACAAATGACTAACACCCAAGGCCAGTCAAGTGTACAATGTGGTGCGAGTACAGTGCCTGCTGCATTTTCACGGAATCGGTACTTCAGTCGTGAGACAAAGGTCTATTTTTTATGGAACTTTATGGCGTGGAGTTCACAAAAATGTTGTAAGCACAACAAATTCGCAGATGGCACCTTATAGTTTCATGGATTTGCCATAATGCTGCTAAATTTTAAAGAGTGTTGTATACACGGTAAAAAACTGTGCTATGAAAATGTGTTTTGTTCACGAAAAAAATATTCTTTATACAGACATATAAACCTATTGACATTTTTTCCCAACATTTTTGTTATGGCAGAGATCTTTTTGGTGTAAAAAAAAAAAAATGTCATGGGTTTGACTAATTCTCAAAAAGATCATACACAATATCCACGCCCACTTTACTTCGCTAAAAAACTGTCGGTAGAGGCGGAGAAATGACGGAAACTTGGTCTGTGAATAAGTGAGCACACAAATTACATTTTTATACAGTTTTGTGAATTTCCCCCTTAAATTTATCACCAACGTTTGCTATGGTGGCAAAGTGAATAGGAATATTCCCATTTATGGTTGGGACTTGGGAGAAACCACAAATGGACCATGTCAATACCATAATTATTTCACTGAAAAGAGAACAAATGAAAATAGACTCATCAGCAGCTTTTTTTTAATCATCAACACTTTCTTTACAGACACATCTTCAGTACAGTTTACAAAGGATTATATTAGAATTCTGACTAACAGAACCCAATACTCACATTCACACAGAACATCAATGGCTTCAGTTGCTGGAAGATGGTATACCCTTTCAGTTTGTGTAAGTTCTGGTGTTTTTTTTGATAAAATCTGACTTTATCTAGCTTTAAATGAGAATGTTCTGACTAACAGGAAAGAGCATACCACATTATGTCATTGGAAAACTGATGCTCTTACTATAGTAGTTGTCATTTATTGGTAGAAGTCAATAAAACAGGTTAGCAAACATGCTGTAAAACACTTGTTTAACACAGTATAAGATGATACCATTTCACTCTGTGAGAGGGGGTGGACATTAATAAAGCTATGGTTTAATCCAGACCCCTCCATCACCTGAAAGAAACACTTAATGAAACTTGATTTCTTTCATTCTGTATATTAGTCTGATTAATGATTTATACATAGTAATGTGCTACATAAAAGATAATACAGTTGTTAAAGTCCCAGAAGCATTAAGGGTAGAAAGAAATAGGGGTAATGTTTAGCATGACTTAAATCTGTGCAGCAAGGAGGCAAACGTGCTAGTGTTTAGCACTTGTCATTGATCCAGGTCCTTGCACTAGATACCATTTTAGCTGTACATGCAAATGTAACTTACACAATTTGTATAAAATCCATTTCTTGTATATTTTGTGTTACAGACTGTATATTATCAATGTTTCATAGTGCATGGCAATGCTTAAAAAAGCAAGTTTGCTAAGCTTTCCATGTTATTCAATTTTAGCTGTCAAATTGGCCTCTCCAAGCAGAGCTGGTGACTAACTGCTTATTGCCATAAATGGCCCAGTAAGTCAATAGAGGTGGTTTCAAAAGCTCTTTAAGCCAAGAACATTGGCCTGTTCATGCAGTACTCTCTCCATCAGTCCGTATAGGTCCATTTTATGGTGGGAGGGGACAGGGGCAAGCTATCAGTTTAGCCTGAAATGCCCCAGCACTCAGATCTTGCTGTGTTAGTCAGCTTTGCAATCACATGAATGATATTCTAGGCAAGAGCAGTACATGTGCAATCCCCTTAAAAGTACCTAGCATATTCCAACAAGCATAATGATTCCAAGTATTCTCCATCACATAATAAATATTCATCTCTCTCTAAGGTTATGGTTACATTATAATGAAGTAAATGAGCATCATGCCTAGAAAAACTCTTTGAGGCTTACAAATGTTTAGGTTAGCTGTTCTACGGGGGGAGAATTGGGAGTCTTGGAACTATATAAATAGAAAGTGCACCCACACCTAATAGTTAATTACATGTAAATAGAAGAAATTATAATGTTCAAAAGGAATTGTTTAAAAATACTGCTGTAGTTTGATACATGATCGGTAGCCACATGCCCTGCTGCATAAAACATTGCACAGTGGAATATTCACAGGGGGGGCTGATATAGAAACACGTTTCCAGCTTGTAGTACACTGTTCAAAACTAAATGCTGATTGGTTACAACTGGCATCTGCACTTGTGCCATTTAGCAGCTGTTTGTAAATCAGCCCCATGATGCGCTATAGTAAGTATAGCCAGGTTAAAAAATAGTTAGGAATTTGCAGAAATTCTTTTTCTAGTCCAATGATTTTGTTTCTATACAGTGTGATACTAAATGCATTCATACAATGGCCACCAGGTCTGGACTGGGATTTAAGTCTCAGGCCCAATAAATATTGACTAACGCTATGGCATCTTACAGCAGCCCAAGCCTGATTAGGGCCACCATTAGTTAGCTGCTTTTAAACAAAACTATTGTTTATCGTCTATGATCTTTTGTCTCTCTGGTTATAAATATGTTTAGTTGTACTGCACCTTGGTCTGACACAAAGAAGTCCCTCTGATTTACAAGCTAACAAACCTCAGTTCTGGATGTTGGAGGCTGACGTGGTTGTTATCCATACTCACACACAAGCTTCAGGGTTGGGAACAAGCCGACAGCTGACCCGCAGTTATTGAAAGCAAGCAGATTAGGAGGTGTTATTGATAAAAGCACAGTTTAATGAGCGTTTGACTACAGCAGGATTCAGGGATCTGTTCATTTGTTACTAATTAAGCCAAACAGAACAGAGACTCCATTTTGTCAACAAATTCCTGTGTGCTACTGCCCAGCAAATTCAGCTCAACTATGGACAAGCTGGGCTCTTTTCCCCATGGGAAATAACGTTGGAAAGTAAGCAATTTGCAGTAAATGATCCCCATGAAGGGCTGGCAAGAATCACAAATCATTAATCAGTCACAGAAGGCCCCTAGAGCTGCTGTAATTTGTAGGGATGATTGCATTTAATAAGTGTCTATCAGAAAAGAGAAATAAAGACCAGATACACAGGTTTTGTATGGGAGAAACATCTCCATTTATCCAGACACAGTGATGTTGGGTTTCATTAGTGTTCCGAACAATAGAAATTCATCCTTTGCTTTCTCTCCTGATTTGCCTTTCAGGCTGTTGCCAGTCACCATTTCATTCACATTTGTATCATTCTCTGCCTTGAGAAAAGAGTTAAATAATAATTAATGTTACTAGAAAGATGAGTTTTTTTCTTTTTAGTAAAAAAAAAAACTCAGTTAGAGCCTCAAGTCCTTAAAAGAAGAAGAGGGGTCATGTCTCCGGCAGCTGATTTATATCAGTCAGTTTTGTGTCGTTCAGGATAGCACGGATTGCCTCCAATGAGTCCGTCTGTCTAATTCGCTCCAGCTGGACCTAAGAGGAAACAGCATACAATATATGAAAGGACTGCACATTACTTTGAAAAAACTGCAGTGAATTAGACTATTAGTGTGATACAAAATCACTGATCACCTGGGACATAGCACATAGCAGGGCAAGACCTGTGTTAAGGCCCTGGAGATGGGCTAGAGGCATGTTTGCACTTACAGTAGCTGGGTAAAGTTGGTGCCATATAAAGATACAAATAAAAGCCTCTCCAGCACTTTCCTGAAGCCAGCAATGGAAACTGGGAGCTCACTAGTCCAATAGACACAGTCAATTGCACGGGGTGCCCTTACACAAAGCACTGTACTGAGCTCTTCAGCAGGCACAGCCTGCACACTGATAAACCCTAGGTAGTCTAGCACTTAACACCTGCCATAAGCTGCCAGCAGTTAAAAGAGCTCTCTAGTGGTTTAATCCCCTGTTGCTTGTTTCTTGCATAAATGTCAAGGAATGCCCATATGTATCCCATATCCCCCCTTTCTGTAAGCAATGCTGAAAAATGCAGGCATTACCACACACAGAGGGAGATGCAACACTACGTGCACTTTGGGCATGGTACAAACCCTGTTTCGCAATAGAATAACATACCTGTAGAGTTTGTGACAACTTTACAAAGTCCCTCTGCACTTGCTCACTGACGTCTAGCTCAGTTTGTAGTCGCTGGGCCTTGTTTTTCTCTTCAAACACCAACTGCTCAAGACTTGCCTAAGGGAAAATACAGATTGGGATGGACATTACTTATGGCATGAAACTTCAAAAGATGAGGAGAGCACCAAATGCAGTATTACTGCTTCAAAGCCTTTATTGCCAACTGTTTGCCGACTGTAGTCAGCAATAAAAGCTTTGAAGCAGTAATACTGCATTTTGCGCTCTCCTTACCTTTTGAACAACATTTGACTGATTACCTTTGGCATATATTACCTATTCCACTTGTTACTGTCTCTCCATGTGTATGTTTATATGGAAAGAATTACCCCTTAATGCATATGCAACAACATAGAGGGGGTGGCTCTACACAGCCCTCTCTAACTTTTGGCAAACCATCCAGGATCCGAGTGGTAGGTTTCAAGCATGACTTTGCCCCTCCAATGAAAATCTGGTTCCTGCTTATCCACTTTCCTTTTGTCACAACTTTACTTATTCTCCTGCTGCCAGACTACAGCTGAAAATGCTTTTGATACATTTCAGGAGCTTCCCCTTAATATCAAGGGCAATGGCACATGGTTAGATTCGTCACCCGTTGCACGCGACAAGTCTCCCGAAAATGCCTTGCCACTGTCTAACATTGCGATCGCCACAAGTAAAACATAGTACTCGAGGCAATCTGGCTTAATGACAGTAAGCAGTGGAAAGAGGTAATAAATAAAGGATGAGATGCCCAATTTAGTGATAAAGTTAGATCCAGAATTTAAGTTTAAATGCCGCAAGGATTTGTGTTGTCCCTTTTAAACACCTTACTCTCATAATTAATGTGTATGTATAATGAGTACCTTGCCTCCAGTCTCTTTTTTCAGTTGATCTTCCAAGGAGTCCTTTAGAGTCTGTAGGTTCTGTAGCGCCCGGGTCTTTTCTTGCAGGCTGGCCTCTAACTGCATGAGCAAAACAGAATAGTTTTATGGGTTTACAGTCTACCTTCTGTAACACAGGAAGAGACCACACACACGACTACCCCTGCTGGTGCGGCTGCATTCATACTGTATGCCATCTCTGAAGTAATACAAAGAATGGATGTTTTTACAGGGGGGAAAAGACATAATTACAGTAGCACCCCTAGAAATAAAGAGAACATCATGCTGTTACTATTCTCTCACTGATATGTATAATCAGAAAACTACTTATAAGAAAGGGTCCTGTGTTAGGAAAATGGATAAAAAAATGGGTTTATAAATATAGTATATTTGCCATTAATATTAGTATGGTCACTACAGTCAGCCATATTATATAACAATTCATTCATCACAATCCTGCTCCAGCTTTAAAAACCCTTAAAACTGAGATGTGAAAGTCTTACCTGCTCTCTCTCTGCTTTCACTCTGTCCAATTCAAGTTTTAAGCTTGATGTAGAAGCTGTAAATAGAGATAAAGGCAAAATTGGCCGAGCGGAGTCACTTTAAGCTTTAACACTTTACAGTTTAACACTACAGACTGGTCTACCACGCAAGTTGTGATTGTGGGGCTTTATGGAACACTTTCTGGGCTCTCAGATTGAAATCTTTTTCTGACAGAGATAAATGGGGTAGCTTTTCAGGTAACAAGCTGGCCAAAATGCTCAGTCCTGACTAAGAAACATGACAGTGTGTAATGTGAAAGTAATGAAACAAGTAGAGGTGGCTGGGGCATTTATTTACAGGGCAGCTATCCAAAGCACCCAGAGATTTGCTTTCAGCATGCTACCTGCAGCACACTCATCAAAGCTAATTGCTGACTGGTTTCTGTGGCTTACTGCACTGCTGCAAACTGTTCAGTGCTAACAAATGAGCCACACTCCATCACTATTTCATAATTACCAAAGGGGTTAGTAATAGATCAGGGAACACAAAACACAACATTGCACACAATGTCCTTAATAAAGCACATTTACAGTGATGACAAATAGCATTTGCTCCCTTCCTTATTTCCCCCATAATTGCATATATTTGTCACACGGATTTCTGATTATTATACACCATGTAAAATTAGACAAAGGAAATCTGAGTAAGCACAAATTTTTATTAATACATTTATTTACCCATTTTACCCATGTTAAAATAAACTGCCACTTAAAATGAATATCTGGTTGCACCACCTATAGCCACAGTAATTGCAAGCGAACAGTGCCTACAATTTAACATCAGTCACATTGCTGCTGAGAAATTTTAGGCCACTTTTCTTTACAGAATTGCTTTCATTTTTGTCATATTGGTAGGTTTTCATGACCTTTTCAGGTTTTGCCACAACATCTCTATTACTTCAGGCCTTTGACTATTACTGATTCTCCTCAGTAATAGAGGACTAGACATTCTCCCCAAAGGAATTGTTTATCTTCAGATTAACTTTTAGTATGTTATAGCAACTTTTCACTTGGTTATAGTTTTTTTAATTATTTGCCTTTCTCTTCTTACGCTATCCAGCTTTCAAATAGGAGTCACTGGTCCTGTCAGCCAAAAGCCTACTGCTCTGTGAAGCGACAGTACTTTATTACTTATCTTTCTGTTTAAGCCCTCTTCTGTTTATATTCCTGTTTCTCTTTGTAACCACTGCCTGGTTGCTAGGATAATTTGGACCCTAGCAACCAGATAGCTGCTGTACTTCCAAACTGGAGAGCTGCTAAAAAAAAAAAGCTAAATAATTCAAAAACTGCAAATATTAAAAAATGAAGACAAGATGCAGTTGCACTCTACATTATACTTAAAGTGAATTTAAATGCGAACAACCCCTTTAAGGAGTTGCTTGTGTTAGCCCAGTGTTTCTCAGTTCCCACTTAATTCTATGTTGGAGCATATTGGGATTTGTAGTCTAGCATCATATATGAACCAAGGTTAAGGAAGACTTTATATAGAACCTAATGATAGTAAAGGTTTTGTAAATATAAGGACCCAACTCTCTCTCTGTCTTACATCAAGTTGGCTTTTACACAAGTATTCTGAATTCACCCCAACAACAGAAGACAAAAGATCTAGTTAGATTATTGCCACACCACTTTTCCACCTGCGCATAAACTGAGGCAAAAAAAAAAAAGCCATTCCGCTTCATGGTGTAAGAGTGCTAATGCACAATCTTGAATTGTGGGAACACATAGGGAAGATTTCAGGGAGAAAACAGAAAGTAACACCTTTAGATAGGTGTTAGACATAGCATACAATGTGTGGAATTTGGCAGTCAGTGCACTTACATCATAAAGCAGATAAGAATGGATAGTATTTTTTGTAAAAACACAAGTGGAGCAACAGCCTGATGCGGCATTAACCTTAGAAGAGTAACCACAAAGACAGAAGTACTAAGATGGGTGAACAAGGTACATCAGAAGTAAATAGTACCTGTGATATGAGTGAAAAATTGGAAGAAAAAAAAAAAAAAAGAACCTGGATTGCTTAAAGGTGAGAGGTGAGGGATGAGTTCAGAGATAACACAAAATAATGTGGCACTAAAGAAAGAGAGGAATGTAAAGCACACATTACAGCTAGGTATCTTGACTAACACACAACTTCTCCTACCTTCTAAGATGTCTGTGTATTGATCAGTGACAGGAGAAAAAGAAAGAAAAGGATAAGAATAAAAACACGGATAAGAGTAAAAGCACTGATAAGAAAGAGTGTGAATACTGTATTTACTAAGAATAATCATACATATTTATGAACGTATATATAAAAGAAAAGAAATGTTCTTCGTATCCAAGTTACATCTGCAAACGTGACTGTGTATTTAGTGGAAAATACAGAGACTAAATAATTTTTTCAGGTCTTACCTATCTCTTCTTTGCAATTCTCTATTTCAATTTGTAGAGTTTCTTCAATGTTCTCCTTCTGACACTGCTCGGCCTGAATTTGTTCTTTCAGGAAAAGGATTTCTGCCTTCAGTTTCTCCTCAAGGTGGTCTGCTGCAGTCCGGACACTAATAATATCCTCACGATATTTCAAAACGAGGTTCTGAAGCTCCTACAAGCCATGGAATTAATAAAATCATGTTCGTCAGAAGGCTGGGAGTGAGGCACAAATAGCTATCCTTATTTACATAAATAAGTGGGTAATACACCCGAGTGCACATTACCTCACTGGTTTCAGGGAGGCTGAAATTCTCTGCTTGTTGCAGGGACACATGCAAGCTGTGCTTTCCTTGTAGGCTCTCATTGTCTCTCTGTAGTCTTAGGAGCTCCTCAGAGACTTGCTCACGAGAATGCATTAGCACAGCCTTAAAGAACAAATACATGTTAGTTAACATGAAAACATGAAAAGGGATCTTCATATAGATCTAATTTTTCTTTGTAACTCAAGCTGACAATCATTTGTGACTTCAGAGGTTCTTTTGTGGAGAACCACAAACTTTAAAATAATGAGGGCCACTTACCATTTGGGAGCATGGAAATCAGCCCTCAAGAGCTACACCTACAGCAAACATTTCTGTCACACGCTGTGTGCTCTCCATTCATAGAAATCCCTTGTAATTGTCTTATATTTTACAGCAGGGGGTACATTATCACACACACATTATCTCTGTTTTGTGTTCTTTACTTGAATAAATCCAACATTCAGTTAGCTGGAGACTTATTCACTTCCTGAAATATATTTGTTTCACACATCTGCTCCAAACTAACGGACATTTACATTTTGATACATTACCATTTGGTCTTGAATATTCCGCTTTGCCTGTGTGAAGGCTTGTTGTAAGTCAGCTAACAGAGTTTCAGACTGGTTAGTTCGAATGGTAAGTGTTGATATCTAGTTAAAAAACAAAAAGAAAATAATATGAATCATGCTATTTCAGAAGACACAGTTCTAACAAAAACAAAGCTATGGGCATCAATGTGCCTTATTGAAATTATATAAAAAATTATCCTCTACTTCCAAAACTCAAGGTGGGGGAACAGTATTAGACTTTTTTGATATTAAAGGGCATGTCAACCCCAAAAATAATGTTTTGCATAATGAAAGAAAACATAATTCTAAGCAACTTTCCAATATGAAATAATTAAAAATTTGTAGCGCTTTAAACGTTATTTGTAAATGTAATTGCTATTGAAAGCAGCATTTGCTGAACTCCTGGTGGTTACATTTTAAACAATGTTGCAAAGGTCTTGCTTCTCCAGCAATACAGGTCTGTCAGTCTGCTGCCTTGTGTTACATTGTTTCAACAGTCTGAGCCACCAGGGCAGGGAATAGAGAAGGACAGGCAAGCACTGCTTCTAATAGCAATTATAAATAAAAATAACTCAAAAACCATTTCAAACTTGTAATAAATGTATATTGCAAAGCTGCTTAGAATTTTGGTTTCTTTTATTAGGCAAAAAATTATATTTTGAGTTGCCTTTAATCAAATGATTTATCTTTATTAAGGGACATAGAAAAAAAGGGTGCTATACAACAGATGATACCTTTCCTTTTTTCACAGGAAATAAAATAAAAAAATAAATCTGAACACACCTGAGTACTGGTTTCCTCTGTATTTTGCTTCATATAATCCTCTAGATCCTTCTTGTCTTTCAGGGTTTTTTCCAGTTGGTCGTTCACTTGTCGGAGCATAGACTGCAGTTTTTTAACCTTAGCAATAGGAAAACAAGTACAGAAAATATAGTGGTTCAGTACTATTTTTTTTCCTGGAAAGGTTTATTTTATTCCCAAAAGGATCACCGGCCTGGAGAAACATAGTGACTGTCTTACATAAACACCCCCAGTGAGTCAGGTCTTCATTGTCTTTTAAAACCTAGTCTGAGGCTTAAAAGGATAGTCCTCCTCCCAAATACCTTTTACATTTCAGCTGGTATCAGATAGTCAAACCAAAAACAAACTTTTTTTTCCATTGCTTTCTATTTGTAATTTTTAACTCTGGGAGGGGGTCCTATCTTTGGCCCTGCTGAGATCAATGCCTGAATGTTCTAAACGGCAGCTGTTATAATTGATACAATAGTTGCTAATGTTCCATAAATGCTGCTAAAATGTATCAACTAATGTAGCATATTATAACAGTTTAGAGACTGTACCTGAATTACTGAGCTGCCAGACTGGAGAGACAGTAACAAATGTTTAAAGTTTACTTAGATTTTTTTTTTTAACTGCTATTTACTTTTTATTCATTTTTTTCTCTGTTCTCTGTTCTCCTTAAAGAGCACCAGCCCAAAGAAAATGTTTAAATTCCGGATTAATTTGGGGAATTCCAATTATATTTGCCACCTCAAGGGAATCTGGGATTTTTTAACATTTCTTGTCATGAAAACTTTAAACACAAGACACAAATGAAGGCTATTACAGGTAAGGCAACATGATTACATCTCCCTGTATATGAACAGCCCTATGCAAAACACTGTTAGAACAAGATATCAAATATGCATTTCAGTCCTTACTTGGTCTCTGATCTCTGCCTCCTGAGTCTGGATCCCCTGCAGCTGCTTTTCATAGTTTGAGCACATATCACAGCGCCTTCCCAGCTTATTTCCAGCTGTTTGGACCTGAAAACAGCAACAGAGCAAGACTGCTGAAATAGTAACATTACAAATCCTTGAACCATATGTTGGCTGAATACCAAAAAGGGCATTTGACTTATTTTATTACAGAAGTTGTTTGCTAGCCAACAATATTCAATTTATTACTGTAAATGCAATACACATGAGCAGAGCATCTCAGTTATAACTATAAAGGGTAGACAAATATTTGTTGCTATACTCTGTGAAGCTTACCTCCTTCTGAAGTAGGTTCCATTCTGTTTCACTAACGAGACGATAACCAGATGGAGGAACATATGTGCATTCCAGGGTCTGTGTGACACTTGAGAGCAGAGATGCTGTTTCTTCTTGTTCAGGAGTCATTGCCTTGATTGCTTTTTCTTGATCTTTGGTTAACATAAATCCGCTTGGCATGTGCAAAGAACCAAGGGAAGATGTGTCAAAGTTTTCAGAAACAGAATCTGCTCCAACTAATGGTCCAAAATCAGACTCGTCGAGATTTCCAGCAGATTTCGCTTTGTTGTTGTGGCCCAGTGTTTTCGTTTGCATTGGTCCAGAAGCCCCCAAGCTGTCGCTAGACTGAGCTCTTCGAAGTCCATCTTTAAACAAGTCCTCTTGTTTATTAAAAGAATCCCCTTCGTGTAACATAATGTCTGTATCTAATGAATGTATTGAGCCATGTAAACTGTTTATCTGTTCCTGAAAAGAAACAATTGAAGTAGTCTAACTATGCAGTGTCGATTCATCTGCACATTTAAGTACCACAAAGCTCACTGGAGCAACAAAAATGGCTGCAAAGAGTAAAAAACTAAATTTTTAGCGGGATGCTACAATTTGCAGACACCAAAATACCATTTTAAAAACAGCAATAAATAGAACTTTTATAATACACTATGAAAGGAAATGCTTCTTAATGTCAATATGTACCCAATGGTGGATGATTAAGCTAAATCTAGATAAACACTGCATAGGTGTGATGCTAAACATATATTACCCTGCATAAGTACATATAAATTAGTTTTTAATATTCACCCTTAGGGACCTTGTGTCCTGTTTTTGTATAGACACTCCAACCACCAGATTTGCCAGAGTGAATGATTAAAGGGGACCTGTCACCCTAAGAAATAATTCCAAATTGTTTTCGATTGTGTTTGTCAAGTAAAATAACCTTCACTTAGACTATAAAAAATATTTTAATCTTATTTTCTTTAGCCTTGGAATTCACAATTGCAGCAAGCAGTCGCCATTTTGTTATTAAGGCAAGCTTTGTATCTTGCCAAAATCTTATTTCTGTGCCAGTATGGGGGGGCCTAATGCTCATGCCTATGCACTGGTTACAAAATTAGATGGTAAGGAGGGAGGGGGAATATGAGGAGTGCAGCAACATCTAAGAAGTTCTGAATTGTAAGTGAAAGTAACTCTCTGCCCCACCTCTATGCCTGTGGGGCAGGCAATATATGATTGACATCTGGGATTTTTAAATGCTTTTATAATGGGTTTGGATGTGTTAAAAAAATGAGTATGGGTTTCATGTTTAATTTGAAAAGGACTTATATTATACAGCTTTTTATGCCTGGGTGACAGATCCACTTTAACGACAGGACTTGTTGGTGACAACGCACCTCATTAACTTAGAAATGTATGTTTTAGGTGTTAGGAAACATGTATAAAGTGAAGACATTATAAAAATGGCAATTGATTTTAATTCTTGTGTAACAGAAAATAGTCACGCTGTTTTAACTTGTACATATTATAACAAAACAAAAGCCATGTTTCATTTGGGTAGTCTCAAAAAATTTTGATGTTTCAAATTTTGTGTAAACTATGATGAGGCAAGAGGAATACAAAGATGCTGCCATGAAACAAGGGTAGACAAACTGAACTGCAGCCTCTTAAACGATATTTAAAAAGCAAGAAAACCTGGTAATATTGTATTTGGTGACTGAGGAATGTAATATCAGACAATGAGGTCTAAGTATTAGGGCAATGGGACACAGGATGATTAAGGGTGTTTTTTAAATATGGGACAGATGTACTAATATCTGTAAAGAATTGTCACATTTTTCCCATTCCTAAAAATAGTCTACTAGAAGGAAACCTGCATGCAAAAAATAAATAATTAAAAAAAATGGCATGAAATAACATAAATTTGAAAAAAATATTAAGACTTGCAAAAAAAGAATTTAGGCATAACATTTGAATTTGTATTAAAAAAACCTCTACCTTTAGTAAATCTGCCAAAATAAGAGAATATTTCCTGTAACCTACTGGCCCTTAATTCTGCCTTCACATCATTACCAATGTCTGATTAGACAGTGATGGGGTCATTAAGATTTTAGTCCTGTGCCATTCCAGAAAATGAAAAAATTAAATAAATTCTTGAAGATAAAAGCCCATATAGAACATAGAGAATGTGACCTCTAGGCCCTCAAAAATGCTACAACAGATTGGAGGTGTGACCTATAAATTGGGATTGGCAGTATAAAGCAATTGCAAAAGAACAGCTATGGGTACAAAGCAATTTATAATTAGTGTGTTTTACAAAGTAAAAGGTAAAATTAAGCAAAAAGAAAAAAAATGAACATTAGGGAGCACTTAAATTTGAATATAAGTCTAGATTACTCCATGGACTTTTTTTTTACCATTTGTTAGTCTTAGAACATTCAATATAACAGGCCAACTGGCCTCGGACTTTCACTATAGTATCTAATAGAAAAACTACTTCAAAATGTTTCAAGCCTTTAAATTTAGTGTTAAAATAAAATAACCTCTTGCTTTAGATTTGAAACTGATTCCTCCAGGATAACTTTTGTGTATTCTTCTTCTTTTTGCACTGTCTCTTTCTCTTTTCTTTTTCTGGTTCTTTGCTCCTCTTCCTAGGAGTTAATAATAAGTGCAAAGGGAAGGAATTAGAAACACTATGGTCTGGATAAATATTTGTACACTTATTAATTACAATAACTTAAGCTTGTTTAGTGTATTGCAATGAAAAAGGTTATACAGTGGCGATTCGTTCTCCTCTGGCCCAAAGGTGGCCATACACGGGCCAATAAAAGCTACTGACAATGTTGGCAGCTTACTGGCCCACGTATGGTGCTCTCTGAAAAATTGGGCAGATGCCAATTGCGTAGGCTTAAAGGAACAGTAACACCAAAAAATGAAAGTTTTTTTAAAGTAATTAAAATATAATGTACTGTTGCCCTGCACTGGTAAAAGTTGTGTGTTTGCTACAATAATACTACTAAAGTTTATACAAATAAGCTGCTGTTCCACTTCCTGCTGGCTGAATTCTCTGGATGAGCTTGGGAGCCGGCGGCCCTCCATACTTCACTATAAAATAGGAACCAATCAGCAGCTAGGCTGACCTGATAGGGAACTGAAGCCTGTCTTTCCTTGTGGGGGTACAGGGCTGTGATTGGCTATCCCCCTCCTACTGTGCTTCTGGCAGGGACTGTTAGGACACGCCCACTCTCCATTTCAAACTCGGACGGAGAAGTGATACGATCTATAGGGAGCTCCAATAAAGGGGCCATTTTTACAGATAGGATTAATTTTTAGCACAAAGTGAAACCAGCACCTTATATTATTCATAATTGCCTACAAAATTAGGGTTTTCCCATTTATCCTATATGTCCCCTTTAAGTTTGATTTACACCATGAAGTCTGTAATAAACAGCTAGAGTGCTTTAATTTTAGTTGTTCAGGAGAAGATAAAAAGAGCACAACACCTTACTTTTATACATTTTTCAGCAGCAGCTGCTCTTTTAAATTTAACATTTCCTAACCTACCTCTGATAAAGAGAGATCTTAAAAAATTACTAGCAGAAGTTAAAACTGGTGTAACAAACTCATTGTGAAGGTTTGATTTTAATGGAGACTAGTGGTTACACAAAAACGGCAATTCACACCTGGTCTTTCTTTTTGCTTTCTTCTACTTGCCGAAGCTGCTCAGTAGTGAGCACAGACTCCATGCGCTTCATGTCCTGCATCATTAACCGTTGGGATTCCAGAAACTGGTCATTTGCTTTTTGCCAGGTGTGTTTTAGCTGGTTGTGTTGCTGTCTCTCCTGTTCCAGAAGATGGCAAACTAATAACAGAAATAGCAAATGAGAATACATGCACATATACAGATACATGTGTTGATGCCTATTAGCAAAACAAAAACCATCATAATTCCAAATATCTATGGCAAGCAAAAAAAAAAAAAAAAAAAAACAAAACACATCCTCTGCATAGCTTAAGGATGAAAGAAATTTCCATAGAAAATACTAAACTGAATAGTAGAAAACTAAAGCTGCTGTGCATGACCTTTATAAGTGTCAAATGCTGTCAAAACAAGAAATCAACACAGCCCCTGACTTTATAATTAGCTTATTCATAATGAAAGGATCCATAATGAAGGATTCACAACTTAAGATGAACTCTCATTTCAATTAACAAAGTAGACTAAAGGTGGCCATATACACATTGATATTATCCGATAATCAGTGCATTGAATGGTGGGAGACAAGGTGACTGATTTTGGAAAAGCCTTGGATAATGCTCACCTCACTGATCACGCAAGTCCTGGAAATTTTGATTGGGCGCCTTTAAACCAGATAGGGGTAAAGAACTCCTTTATTTTTACCTATATCTGACAATTCAGCTCTTGACGTTAGTAGAGTGGACAAATGATTTTTCTTTTGACCAATGGTCATGGAATAGATTGTATAGTTTATAGTCACCTTAAAGAATAAGTGCAGAGTGAAGCCCCGCCTCCCACTTCCTGTTCAGTTCTCTCTTTAATTCGACAACCTTGTCGGAGTGGGGAGCCTTCTGCGCATGCCTGGAGGCAGCAGGAGCCAGTCTGTGCATTAGCAGGGTTGTTTTTTTTTTTATGAGAGACCTGAACAGGAAGTGGGGGCGGGGCTTCACTCTGCACAAGGAAGCAAAGAGAAAGAACACCTTCTGACTGAGGAAACAGGTCAGAGAGAATGCTGGGACAAAGGTAGGTAATTCTGGAGGCTGTTTAGAGTAATTTACTGATAGAAAAAAAAAAAAGGTTTACTTATTCTTTAAGCAGAGTTCTGCTACAGTTTCATACAGAAGTGTTAAAAGTTTTTTCCTGCTGCTCATCTTCCACTAAGCCAATGCAATGCCACTCATATTATATAAAGCAGGCCTTTATTTAAAACTTACTTAAACTGTCTCAAGGTATGCAGCACCTTATTTTTATTTTATACACCTCTTCTGGACCTGCCCTTAATTTATTTGTATTGGTGCTTTCCTGATCATTCTGAGATTTATTTGCCATTATGCATGTTTATGTTTTTAAAAATAAGGCTTGTTGCAAGATGCAACATGCAACAAGATTTCTTACTGCGGCATGAAGCACCTGTGCAGATTAACATCAGCACTGCCCAGTTGGTTTGTTTAAAAATGAGCCTGCTTTTTTCTATGTGCGGTTATAATCAAATCTAGGAAATCTCTGTGAGTAGTTAAAGCAAAGTTAAAATACCTTCATGTAGTTCTTTCCTCAGTTTTTCGGCATCCTCTTGGAGCACAGATTTTTGAGTATTTAGGACGGCTACATACATTTCTAAGTCAGTTCTGCAAGACTTTTCTGCCTCAAGATAATGGTTCAGCTCTTTCATCTGACAAATAAAAATATAAAGTGTCAAAATAAGCAGAAAATAACCTCCACCACATACGTAAGGTTTCTTACATTATTTCATTAAAACAGAAAATAAAACCAAGACGTGTTTTACTAGTTAACTGTGTGAGCTCTGAGCACGCCTGATCGGCAGATATTCCTGGGGCTGAAAAAGAGAGACGGTTCCATCTCTTCGTTGTTACAAATGGTGCATGATTAAAGGAAAAGTAAAACTAAAAATTTTTAAGAAAAAAATCTATTCTACCCTGCCCCAATAATTGCCCTATCCTGCACACGATTTATTATTCTGAATGCTTTATTAGAAATTACCTGCTAAAACTTGGCTTCCGGTCATTTGAAATAGGGCGATACGGCGAAGCAGGGAAGAATCCACTCCGCTACGATCGATCGATCCTAGCCTTTCAGCAGTTGGACACTAGGGGGCACATTTACTAACCCACGAACGGGCCGTAGAGTTAAAACTTGCGCGAAACGTCGCGCCTTTTAAGTTTTAACGCTACGAAAACCCATCCCATCCGAGTAAACCCAGCACACAACCTATACTAACCAATCTATACACTCACATACATAAACTATATATACTCACATACATAAAATATATATATATATATATTCCCTGTTATAAAACTCTTCAAGTTTAAGAATGTGAATGCTGCATAGAATTTTGCTTAGCTTATTTCTGATAACAGCAAAGGTTAAAAACTAATACAGGTATGGGACCCTTTATCCAGAATGCTTGGGACCTGGGGTTTCCGGATAAGGGGTCTTTCCGTAATTCGGATCTCTTACCTTAAGTCCTAATTGGATTGTTCTGCTCCCAATAAGGATTAATTATATCTTAGGATCAAGTACAAGGTAATGTTTTATTATTACAGAGAAAAAGTAAAGCATTTTTAAAAATGTGATTAAAATACTTGATTAAAATAAAGTCTATGGGAGATGATCTTTCCGTAATTCGGAACTTTCTGGATGGGTTTCCAGATAAGGGGTCCAATACCCGTATAAGCAGCCAGCAATAGCATGTCATAGATATAGAGCAATGTGGAAATTAACAAGCATAGAAGTTTTTTTTTATATGGATTATGCAACCTTTGATGCCTCTAGCTCCTTTATCTTTTCTTCAGCTTCTGTCAACTTTTCTTTTAAAGTCCCAATCTCTTTTTCCATGGGCATCACTACAGAGCGAAGCTTTTCTGCATCTTCTTGTGCCTGTAACAAACAAATACATGTACATGTACTTATGTCTCATCTACTTGTGTACTCCGCTTATCTTAATGATGTCCTTTTAACACCACTATATCATTTTGCAATTTTGGACACATAATTAGCATGCATTTCACCACATTCTCTGATTCAACACTGCCCTTTGACTTCACTGCTGCTTCACTGCTAAATCCTTCTGTTCCCTCATGCACTTTCCCCACTTTCCCCCATGTACATTCTCTATCTCCCACCCCTTCCCCAATCCTACAGATGCTGTTATCCCATTTAAAGGGTAGTTCACCTTTATATTACATTTTAGCACGTTATAGAATGCCCAGTCCTTAGCAACTCTTCAACTGATCTTCATTTTTATTGTTTTTTTAATTATCTACCTTTTTATTCTGAATATTTTCAGCTTTCAAACGGGGGTTGCTGACTCCAGCAACCGAAAAATGATTGCTCTGCAAAGCGGCAATTTCATTCTAATTGTTGCTTACTATTACCTATCTTTCTGTTCAACCCTCTCCTATTTATTATATCAGTCCTGGTTACTTGGGTAATTCAGATCCTAGCAACTAGAGAGCTGCTGGAATTACAAACAGGAAAGCTGATAAACAAAAAGGTAAATAATTCAAAAACCACAATTAATAAAAAATGAAGACTGATTGCAAATTGTGTCAGAGTATCACTCTCTACATCATACTAGCGTGAAACAACAGTTAAACAGAAATGTTGTAGAATAAAATAAAAAAAATATTTTGAGGCCATAAATATTCTGCAAAATAAATATTAAAAAAACATTTTGAGATGGGCATCTCAGCGCACAAGCAGCAGCTTTTAGGCAGTCCCCAGCAAATGTATCTGGTGGCAGATATCTTATCTTTCGGGCATCGTTACCAAGAAACAGGCAAAACCAACACAAGCCACTGCTGCATCTTCAGTCCAACAAGGACCTTGGTTTTTATTGTTTGTAACAGAAAGAGAACATGTTCATCCTTCTGTTTGTGTTACCTAAGACACGTTGAGATACTAGTTTCAGCTACTTTTTCAGGGCTACTGAACTCCAGAATATACCCTGCCATAGACAATACTGAGAATTGCCTCTGCTAAAACACACGTAGACACAATTATCAGTAAATGATCAGCATTGTCTATTTTAGTAGCCACAAGATGTAGCTGCTACTAGTAGCTCCATGCTCACCCTAAATGTTCTGGCTTACTGCTGTCAAAAAAATTGCTTGGCCAGTTATTTCACATAACACATGTTCAAGGGTAAGATTATGATAAAGTTGCAGTGTGCTAAAAAGAGGAGGGTTTAAGCCGATTAGGGTGAGTCTCAGTAATTCTGGCTCATAATCACCTTAGGAAGAGGTCACGGACCACCAGAAATACATTTATGTAGTTATAAGTAGCAGCAAATCCACAGTTAAAAATTTATAAAATTGCAGGTCTGCATTGTCATTTCTGCTGAGACATGCTACAAAAAATTAAAAACCACAACTTAAATTGTAAGAATTAAATGTGCTTGCTACATTTGTGTTTAAAATCATGACATAGCAATATTTATATATATATTTTATATAACCACTATAAATTATCCACATAAAGCTTAAATATTACATGAAAATTATTACATTATTGTATACACAGGCATTTAGGCTAATTTTACTGTTGATTGCAAATTTATTCCTTTTGCATCTTTTAAATTATATTATCATAATTATCATAAGGAAAGCATTGTAGAATTTGTGTGAACATTTTAGGCTTTTGTTTAAGTTTTCAGCTAATGTTCAGTATTTTTCAAATTGCCCATTATTTGATGCATCATAAGTTAATGACTGACAAGTTAAATGAGAGTTAAACCTTTATTATATAAATGTCAAACAATTTCTGCAAAGTTTTTCAGGCTGGCTTGTCCTAATATGTAATATTACTGTGATTAAGCAGGTTCTATCCCAGCCTGGGTGCTATAAATAACAGAAAGCTTTAATAGCAGGGTAGCAGGGAGTCTACACCCATAAAATAGCAGCCTGCTAATGTTGAACTTCAGAATTGGGATAGAGCCTCTAAAAATCTTCTCCATTTTACTCTAGCCTGCTGTCTATGAAATATAGCACTGATAACCATTAAAATCAACATAATGGCATGTTATGTTCAGGTTTGAGACCATAAGTCAACACAAAAATGTCTTCCAGTGTCTTATTAAAAGCTTGTTTGCGCTTGAAAACCCCCATAAATGCTACAATGTTAAAAGCGTGTTTGCACCACCTGTAGTTTGTTGCCTTGAGTTTCTTGCCCCACAGAAACAACTACTCACTAAAATAATCCACTTTCAATGCTACAGGTATGGGACAGGTTATTCAGAATGGTCAGGACAGAGGTTTTCCGGGTAAGGGTTTGTTACATAATTTGGATCTCCATACAATCTACAATATAAATCACTTAAACATTAATTAAATCCAATATAAATATTTTGCCTCTGATAAGGATTAAATATATCTTAGTTGGGATCAAGTACAAGCTACTGTTTTATTATTACAGAGAAAAAATATATAATTTTGAAATATTTGAATTACTCGATTAAAATGGAATCCATAGAAAACAAAAAATAGTCGACTGTTACAACGAGTGTAATGCAAGCGGGGGTTGGCCCCTGCGTGTTTATTCAAAAATAGCACAACGTTTCGGAGGCGTACCCCTTCGCCAGGCATACGCCCCTGAAAACATTGCTGCTATTTTTGAATAAACACGCAGGGGCCAAGCCCCGCTTGCATTACACTCGTTGTACCAGTCGACTATTTTTTTGCTGGACTGTGCTGGGAGTGCCGACTTTCTGGGCTGTGCACCGAGTAAGAATTGTTGGAGGAGGTAAGGGTGTGCTTGGTGAACTTACTTTGTTGTATCCATAGAAAACAGCCTTCTTGTAATTCAGAGATTTCTGGATAATGGGTTTCTGGATAACGGATCCCATACCCGTACCACAGAAACTAATCCACTGGGCAATAGCACACAGGACATTTTTTACTCAAAGCAAACCAGGATACCATGGGTGAAAAGATGTCACTGGCTTCCTTTCCACTGACAAGTTGGGGTACATGCATTTGTACAAATAGGGCAGTGCCCCAGCACTTGCCCAGAGGTTCTTTATAGCCTACTTAATCACTTAATACTATTGTTTTTATCAGAGCCTGCACCAGAGCACGCACCTTGACAGGGGAAACATTTTTTTTGAAAGATAGCTTTTACAGAAAAATCCTCTGCATACCTTTTTCATATCACTCTCCAGATTTTCTTCTTGCTGACCTTCAGAAAGCCTCCGCCTTAGCTCAGCAATCTCTCTCTCCACAGACTCTCGGTATTGACCCCACTGAGCTCGCTCCTGTTCCAGCCTGTGATGGAACTGAATTTCATATTCACGCACAGTGTCTGAGTGGACATACAATGTTTAGAATGGTAACATTAACAAGTTGTCAAAGCATGCTTTGTGAAAATGCATTTTGTTTACCAGTGTTTTCATATATAGAAGTTATTCCTGAACTATAGTGACCAGAGAGAACACACTTGCGTTTTTTTCCCTCAAACTTAAAAATCAAAAAAATCTTCCTTTTGTGAGCAGAATTATCAACACTTGAGTTGGTGTTTTTTCTTAATTCTTAAAAAAATGTTGCAAAAAACTTGAACAGGTATATTTGCACAAGTACTTTCTGGTACCACGTACAGTGGTGGAATTCTTAGAATGCAATATCACAGCCACTATTTTGTTATTAAGATAAGCTTTGCATTATCCCAAAATTTTGTGTATGTGATGTGTTAGATCGGGAGAAATAATGCCCATTCACTGGCTACACAATAATAGACAGTAAGGAAAGAGGGGAAATGAGAGAAGTGAAGTGACATCTAGGAAGTGCAGAATGGAAATGAAAGTAACTGCCTGCCCCACATCTATGCCTGAGGCATAGAGGCAGGACAGGCAATATATGATTGACAGATGAGATTTCTAAATTAGTTTGTAACAGGTACGGATGTTTTAATACAGAAAGAAAGAATCTGTTTTATGTTTAATCTGAAAAGGATTTTTATTATACAGCTTTTTATGTCTGGGTGACAGGTCCCCCTATTCAATTCCCCAGTTTATTAAAACATTTAAGTTTAACATTCAGCCTCTTTGAAAATTATTCTTGCCGGCACGCAACTTTTTTTCTGCAAAAAAAAATGATAACTCAACTACAGGTATGGGATCCATTATCCAGAAAGTTCCGAATTATAGAGAAGGCCATTATAAGCACATAAGTCTAATTTTTAAAGATAATTTCCTTTTTCTGTGTAATAACAAAACAGAACCTTGTACTTGATCCCAACTAAGATATAATTAATCCTTATTGGGGGCAAAACAATCCTATTGGGTTTATTTAATGTTTAAATAATCTTAGACTTATGGTATGGAGTTTCAAATTACGGAAAGATCCCTTATCCAGAAAACCCCAGGTCCCATACCTGTATTTGATTCAGGCCCTTTCTTAAAGAAGCTAGCGTTCCAAGAAAACAAAAAGTGGCATTTTTTGTGCCATGATTTAGGTGAACAAGTACCAATACATTGTAAGAGCTAATTATTCAAAGACTGTATAATATTGTACAATAATCTTATTTTATGTTATGTTCTTTCTTTTGACCAATGGGCATGGATAGCAGTGCAATGAGTGGCATAAATGGTAAAATACTATTATGTAGAAAAAACAGGTAAGCAGATTTGTATTTGCTTTTACTTTATATTATGCTCACACCCCAACATCTGTAAAGGTTATTCCTATTGCACATCTATCGACCAAAGTTTTAGAAGGTTAGAAAAGCTTTCAGGAAACATATTTGACAGCTTTATGCCCCACTTACATGATGTGTTATGTTGGCTAAATATATCATATCAAGAAAATCCTTCGCTAATTTTAAAATCAAGAACCACTTCAAATACAACACTTAAAGGACGATGAAAGGTTAACATAAATTAAAAGTAAGTCTAAAGGCATTCTTACTGCATATCTAAATTCCCAGATCCCTGCTTGCTTCTCTGAGATATGGTGCTGGCAGCCTACAGCAGTGTGAAGACTACAGTGACATCACTGAAATCTCTCTTCCCTTCCTGTAGGCTGCCAGCGGCAGCCTTCCTATTCTCTGAGCATGTGTGTAACTTGATCCTATCGCTACACGTGCCCACCAGCCAATCAGAAGCGGATCTGCAAGAGGGGAGGGGGGAGAGGGAATGAAACACAAGTGCAGTATGAAGCAAGGAGGGAAAGGAAGGGAGAATACCTTTTTAGAGATGGCTGTCTGTTCTAGAAAATGTAAAGTAAGTGTGACTGAGTAAATATTTGATTAGGTGAGCCAAAAGTGTGGCGTTTTTATTAAACAATAGGAGGACTATTGGGCAGTATGCGTTTTAAATTTTGACTTGCATTCTCCTTTAAATGTACTCCCTTAAGGGAAATGCTCATTTATTAGCATTACATTATTTAGTCATAAAGCTAGAGTATACAATTAGATTGAAATGTTTAGAAAAAGTTCATCTCATATAAATTATCTCTGATAAATTAGTAGTTTAGCATGTTAAAGCTACTGTTTAATAAGGAACAGTTACAGCTGGATAGTTGCCCAAACATGAACTATTATACATAGAGCCAGACCTGTGAGTTAGCTGAAACATCTTTTTGGAAAGAGTAATAAGGAATATGACGGATTTTTGGCTGAACAAAGAGATCACTTTACTGACAGACTTTTTGCCATAAGTTAACTCGTGCTGTACCTTTCATGATAGCTTGAAGTGAAGCGACTTCTTCCTGCCACTGTTTTTTTACTTCATCTATGGCTTCCTGCTTGGTGTTCTCAGACACAGTAGCTACGGCCTTAATGTTCTCCATTTCTGCTCGAGCTTGTGATAGGTGTACGTTCAGCTGAACAATCTCCTCTTGGGCTACTTGTATTACAGCTTGCTGACGTTTCAGGTCCTCTGGATAAAAGTCACAGTAAATAAAAAAAATTTAAATTTTAAAGGAATTTTTAAATTTTAAATGAAAAACACTTTAAAGGAGACATATTGGATAAATGGGAAAAAAGGTAATTTTGTAGGCAATTATGAATAATATCCGGTGCTGGTTTCACTTTGTGCTAAAAATTAACCCTATCTGTAACAACGGCCCCTTTATTGGAGCTCCCTAAAGATCCTCTCACTTCTCTGTCCGAGTTTGAAATGAAGAGTGGGCGTGTCCTAACAGTCCCTGCCAGAAGCACAGTAGGAGGGGGAGAGCCAATCACAGCCCTGCACTCCCACAAGCACAGACAGGCTTCAGTTCCCTATCAGGTCAGCCTAGCTGCTGATTGGGTACTATCCTACAGTGCAGTGTACGGAGGGCCGCCGGCTTCCCAGCTTATCCAGAGAATTCAGCCAGCAGGAAGTGGCACAGATGGGCGGGGCTAGTGGGGTTTTTGTGGAATTTCTCAATAAATCAGTCAGAAACACAACTTTTTTAAGCACAATCCTTCTATATCTAGAGGAGTATAATTCACTGGTACATTTTTAATTTTTATAGGATATGTCTCCTTTAAAAGGAGAGTGATTTACTCAAGAAATATCAGAATTTGCTTCTTGTAAGTTATGTAGGATCTGACAGTTATAAGGAATCTGACAGGCACAATGTCCCTAAATACATTTTCCTAATCCTGCTGCTGGGCATCTTCTGTCTCAATTATTCTATATAGTTCAGCAATAAGTAAGATCCCAGTAAGATCTTCCCAGTAAGATTCTGGGAATAATCTGCTTGCTCTTGGATTTGTTTGTATATAGAGAAAAAAACTCTCACAGCACAGACTAGATGTGAAGGTGCATGTGTTCTGTGGTCACCAGTAGTGATGAGCGGGTTGACCCACAAAACATAGGACCCACAGGTTTACTCTTAAGTCACACTGGTTAGGTTTGAAATTTGGGCAACCTTTGTGAGTTTGGGTTGAGTACACTCTTCCTCTGCTCCTGAATTCACCCTGTCTTGGAACCTAAGGCATGCAAAGAAGTAGCGTGCAGAGGGGAAAGAAGCGGTTATGGGTTGGATGCAGGTCCTGCAATGGCAACATTTTGCAGGTCAGGTACTTGTTAAGGTTTTGTGGGTTAGGGCCGGTGTGGGTAAGGTTTTTCCTGACCCACACATCACTAGTCATCAGCTGCAGTCACTCCCACCATGCTGAAGATTCAAAAGATCAGAGCCTGATAATAAATGATTTCAGGAGGAAAAAACTTGTAAAATAGGGTATTTACATGCCCTAGAGAGAGAAGTTTTTAATTCAGTTCATAAAAAGGCACAGAACCATTTTACATATTTTTACATTTTGAGCTGGCATCCATTACTGTATTAGTATCAAAGTATGGCTAATATGCACTAATCCAATAAGTCAGATACCCCCATAAAGGGTGTGGCAAAACAGGTAAAACTTACAGTTATGGTCAAATGATAACCACATACACCTGCTAAACCAGGTCATTGGACTGCCTGTTTTTCAGCAATCAATTTTACCAGCCAAACCAAACATCGATCATTGCATGCTTTAATCACAAATTTACCAACCTGTGCAAAAATATCTGTGAATTTAAAGGCATCTTGTGCCTCCGGCTCAGCCTAGCTGTGTGCTTTCATGGACTATAAAGTGCACTGTTGTTGGTATACTTTCCTGGTTCTGCATCTAGGTTGACTATACTTAGGAGTGATTAAATATAGATCATTGTTATTGGTTTGAATACTATTTATATGCTGTTATGCAATGCATTAAAGCAAGACATTCATCCATAAATTAAACTTTATACTTCTTTTGCTAATGATAAGTAGTGCACATGACTTAGGAAAGCCCAAAACTATTACAAACAATAATAAGTGAAACAACTAGATATACAATATTGTGTAATGAGAACACCTGCAACAGCAAACAGTACAGTAGCCCATGTGCAATTAAAAACACAAAATTTAATCAGTAAACCACAGAATACATTAAAAAAAAGCTACACAAGGCTATTAAATATGCAAGAGCATTAAAACAGTTGCTGCCGTAGAGAATCATCTGGAAAAACCTGTCAGGACACTTTGCCAGTGGGGGAAAAACACACATTTAAGATAAAGGAGATAAAACATTTAAACATATAGTACAGATCAAGTGACAAAAATCTAAGTGACCATGATAATTTCAATGAGCTATTCTGTATGTTCAGTCGTAGATGATACCCCACCTCGGTTGCACAGTTGTGTTTGCAAAGCCATTTAAAATTTTCGATATTTATGAAAAAAAAATGACGCTCTTCCATGCAACACTAAATAATGAGAACCCAAATAAACAAAGAATTTGGACTCCACCAGTCCACTGTAAGGGCAGTGACACATGGGGAGATTAGTCGTGCCGCGACAAATCTCCCCGCAATGCCATCCCACCGGCTAGAAAGTAAATCACTGAGGAAACTTCGGCAAATCGCGGTGCCGATATGCCATCCCACCAGCAATTTACATTCTAAAAACAGGTGTATTTGCTTCAAAACACTACTATAGTTTATATAAATAAGATGCTGTGTAGCCATGGAGGCAGCTTTTCAAAAGAGAAAAGGCTCATGTTACACAGCAGATAAGCTATGTAGAATATATTAGTGTTCTACAGAGCTTATTTTTTTCTGCTATTTAACCCATGCCATTTAGCCCAATTTCAATTTCCTCCATAGATATACATCAGCTTGTTTATATTCACAATAGTAGTTTCTGAAGCAAACACATAACTATACCAGTGTAAAGCAACAGTATATATGATATTATATTTATTTTATTTAAAACACATTTTTATTTTTTTGGTGTTTCTGTTCCTTTAATGTTTGCTTTTACTGGAAATAGCGAACTGTACAATGCATGAAAAATACACACAGACCATTATTCTTTCTATAGCAAACTCTGCATCCAGGTTTACTCATTCAAGCTAGTTACATTTTCCTGGCATCTTAAAACACACATTCATACATCAGACTGCAAGATGGTGAACTGCAATCTTTTAATCAATAGTCCAAAGGCAGTGACCTTTACACCACTCCTCCAGCATTGAATACATCCAGACAAGTAATGGCTCAAGGACTCACCTATTGCCAGCCTAAATTAAAAAGATATTTTTAACAGAAATATTCTCACCTTCCACATTCTCACCTACAACAGTGGGTGTCATCCCTAAACTGACACTGAGCTGACTGACAGCAGACTAAACAAGTGCTGTGCTTAAGCAAAAAAAAAAAAAAAAAGAGATGATACGTTCAGGGGACATCTTTGGGGCTATGAATCTTCCTTACTATAGGGTACAATACCTTTGGGCTGGATCTGTAGACTGGAAGATGAGGTAACATGAAGTAACATTTCTAGTCTAATCATTTGTAAGGCATTAGTTCCCATTTAAAGAGTTATTTAGACTAAGATTTTTCTTTAACTATTAGGGCTCTGGCACATGGGGAGATCAGTTGCCCGCGACAAATCTCCCTGTTCGCGGCGGTGCGATTTCACGGAAATCGTGGAAGTTGCCTTGAGAGGAAACTTCCGCAATTTCACTGAAATTGCGCCGCCACCTATGCCATCCCACCAGCGATTTACATTTTCGCCAGTGGGATGGCAATCCGGGGTGATTAGTCGCCCGCAAACAGGGGGATTTGTCAGGGGCGACTAATCTCCCCGTGTGCCAGAGCCCTTAAGCTGCAAATGTAATCAAGATTGTTATTTTTTTCAGGAACACTAAATTAAAAAAATATTGTTTCTTATTGTGCCCATAACTGTGGGGATTTGTTTTTATTCCAAAAGCATAATTGCAGGTTTTTGTTAATCCTTCTGTGTTTTCTCTCCCAAAGCTAAATTCTGTCATACTTGGGTAAGATTCTATCTATATTTATAGCCAAAAATTAAAAATAGACAAAAATAGCCCTAGTATTCCTATCACTGCAGTAATTTGAGCTAAAAAGAGTCAGTCTTTTCAAATGACTGTTTATAAAACTGTATATAACCTAACAGGAGTACACAAAGTAGACATAAAAATAGTTGTGTGTTATTAGTGTACCTTAAAAAAAGTGTGCACAATAATTACAAATAAGCCCTAAATACAAATAGTATCATGAGATCAATATTTACACTCCTCACTACCAGTGCAGAAAACTTAAAAGAAAAATCTTACCTTCTTTTGCCAGATACAACTCTTTAAATTTGGCCCTCTTCTGGTTAAATTCCAGCTCAAGTAATTGCTTGGTCCGATGAAATTCAGCATTGTCCCTTTCCAACTCTTGAACTCGTTGCTGGAGGGCAGCTACAGGGGGGGGGGGGGGGAGAGAAGTCAACAACAGACAAGGATGATGATGAAAAGTATTTAGAACAGTAAGGCTAATGTCACACATGTCTGTGCCTCGCTGATGCAGACAACTTTTGGGTGTTCATTGCATTTTAGTACAGACAACTGTTGGGTGTTCATTGCATTTTAGTACAGACAACTGTTGGGTGTTCTGTTGGGTGTTCATTGCATTTTAGTACAGACAACTGTTGGGTGTTCATTGCATTTTAGTACAGACAACTGTTGGGTGTTCATTGCATTTTAGTACAGACAATTGTTGGGTGTTCATTGCATTTTAGTATAGACAATTGTTGGGTGTTCATTGCATTTTAGTATAGACTATTGTTGGGTGTTCATTGCATTTTAGTATGTAAAGCATGTTCATTGTTTATTTTGCTCCTTCATTTTGACAGGTTATCCTGGTTATTGTTTTTAGGTTGTCATCATATGTAAGGTGCATTGTATGGTCTTAGGGTTTTAAATCATGTTCATGCTCTCATGAAGTAGGGCTCTATTTATTGAGGATCTGTCCAACCATGGCTGCCATGTTAAAAGGGTTGTTAACTTTCAGTATGTTAATGAATCTCCAATTTTTGGTAATTTTTCAATTGATGTCCATTTTTTTTTTGTTTATAGTTTATGAATTGTTTTTCTTCTACCTCTTTCCAGCTGTGAGATAGGGGTCACTGACCCCAGTAGCCAAACCACTTTGGCTCTGTGTGGCTAAAATTTTAATGGTATTGTTGATTTTCATTACTTACTCTAACTATTCTGGCCCTCTTCTATTAGGGCAGTGACAGATGGGGAGATTAGTCACCGCACGATAAATCTCCCTTGTCGTGGGCGACTAATCTCCCCGAAATGCCATCCCACCGGCTGGAATGTAAATCGATTTACATACTCGCCGGTGGGACGGCATTTCAGGGAGATTAGTCTCCCGCGACAAGGTAGATTTATCGTGTGGCAACTAATCTCCCCGTCTGTCACAGCCCTTAATCTGCCAGTCTCTTATTCAGACCACTGCCTGGTTGCTAGGGTAAACTAGACAATACCAAACAAATAGCTGCTGAAAAATACACGGGGCAATTAGCTGCGGATTCGGTATAAGGGACCGATATCGGCAGCTAGAATTGGCCAGTGTATGGGGACCTTTACTTGTTTAGAAGAACAATTTATGGTGCTGGGGTGATATATCTCTCAGTCTATAGGAATATGAGTTTGATGGTTGAGCAGTTTTACTATATCTGAATTAAGTCATCCTTCTTTAGCATTCTGGGTTGCTGTTTTGTGCATTTTAGCTAACTTATCTGGTGCCAGATACCATCTGTCAATTATGTTTTTGTGGTTTTCATAATGTCATAAACATGAAATAGATTTCTGTTAAGTTGAAAGCTTATTTCTACACTTGTAAAGGGAGTGTCAGAGTCAGTTATCAGTTGGTAGAAATGTAACTATTAAAAATGTTCAGTTTCTAGAAAATTTCAGAAATAATTTGGTCTCCACAAAAAAATATACTTAAAAAAAATATGTCAATATGCTATTTTTTTTCTTATACAGGTATAGGACCCATTTTTCAGAATGCTCGGGACCAAGGGTATTCCAGATAAGGGGTCTTTCCGTAATTTGGATCTCTATACCTTAAGTCTACTAAAAAATGAAAAAAAAATTTATTAAACCCAATACGATTGTTTTGCATCCAATAAGCATTATATATATCTTTTTTTGGGATCATTATTATTACAGAGAAAAAGGAAATAAGTTTTAAAATTCTGAATTATTTGATTAAAATGGAGTCTATGGGAGACAGGCTTTCCGTAATTCTGAGCTTTCTGGATAGCTTGTTTCCGGATAAGGGATCCCATACCTGTATTTATTTTGGTACTTTTGCTAATAACCTAGTTATTAAATTCCCACTATTCAAGCTGGCCTTAATATGCTTCCTGTTAAAGAAATCCTATTGGCCCCCACTTAAAAATGGTCTTTCTGCAGTCAAGTTGATCTCAGATTTCAAGGTATCAAAGTATGATAAGCTGCATAATAATTGATGCATTATATTTGAACACTGCTGTGCCTTTTATAGCAGAAACACAATTTTAATTAATTTTAACATTTTCTGCAATAGAAGCTTTTTATTTCTGTAGTACTCAGGACATGGGGTTTCTGGATAAGGGATATTTACATAATTTGGATCTTCTTACTTTAAGCCTGCTAAAAAGTCCTTTTAACAACAAATAAACCAGATATGACTATTTTGCCTCCAATAAGGATTCATTATATCTTAGTTTAGATCAAGAACAAGGTACCGTTTTATTATTACAGAGAAAAAATCTTTTTTTTTTTTTTTTAAAAATGAGGATTATTTGCTTAAAATTGAGTCGATAGGAGATTGCCTTCTTGTAAGAATAACAAGTTAAAAATAATCTAATTTTTACACTGATAAAATGATTCATTGCATTCTAAGCTTTTGAGGACAGAGCCCTCTGATATTATGTTTATTATGCAACCCTTACACATTAATTATTGTAAGACCCCATGTTTGTTAAATTAATGTAAAGGGCTGCACAACTATGCGCTACATAAATAAACTGTGATGATAATGATACAGTAGTTTTTTTATTTATGTTATTTGACTACACAATCTACTTAATATACACTATATGATACAATTACCTGTATTTTATTCATGTTTGAATATTAATTTATGTACATGCAAAGATTCTATTTATTAGATACATTAATTCACTTTACTGAACATATCACATTAAAGTCCAAGTAATGAGTGTTATGTGTTATACGGTCGTTTCATTTGTAGATCAGTCTCTGCTAATAGGTATATCTAAATTTCCAGAGAGGGAAGTCCTGAGCCATTTACTGTAAGGGACTGGAGAAATGGATAGAATTGTAAGTACATACTGTTTTGTCTGCACTGGGGTTAAAGGACCATTTGGGGCTTATGAAGCTAAAAAATTAGAGAAAATTAGGGGGTATTAAGCATGACTTTTTTGAGTATTTTTACTACCAATTGTGCTAGAGACGTAGACAAATCATCAAAATAATAAAATATTTTTAAGTATGTGGACACAGAAGATAGATGCATAATTTCCAGAAGCCCAAAATGTAATGATCTGTAGGGTGATTCTGCTGGAGAAGCTTTATTAACTGATGCATTTTGAAAAAAAACATGGTTTTCCATGACAGTATCTCTTTAATTTCTATTGTTTCACATAAAAAATTGGGTGTATTTTCACCAATGGTCAACCATCCAGCAATCAACATATCAATGTGATAATTCCACCAACTGACGTGTTTCAGCCATATAAGTGTGTAGTTATTTATTTAGGGAAATGCTGTGACACTTATTTCTAAGTTAAATAAACACCTTAGGTGTAAAAAGAAAAGATCCAATAAGGAAACATTACTCTTTAGTATTAAAGAGTTTATTAATTTGTATTCCTTATCTTTCTATTTTGTCCCTCTTCTATTCATTTTCCAGTCTCTCATTTATACCACTGCCTGGTTGCTAAGGTAAGCAAGACCCTAGCATCCAGATAGCTGCTGAAACTGGAGAGCTGCTGAACAAAAAGCTAAATAACTGGAAAAACTACAAATATAAACCAACTGCAAATTGTCTCAGAATATCAATGCCTACATATTACTAAAAGTTACC
This sequence comes from Xenopus tropicalis, assembly GCF_000004195.4. NCBI lineage: Eukaryota > Metazoa > Chordata > Amphibia > Anura > Pipidae > Xenopus > Xenopus tropicalis. Next base: position 105,036,232 of record NC_030678.2, on the reverse strand, counting down.
CTTTAACAATAGTTTGATACGCCATGGAAATGTACCCTTTCTTTTTGTTATAGCCTACAATGTCCAGTCAAAAAAAACACAATGTCTTTGCCTTTCAGAGAGGGGATTCTTGGTCTAGATATTGCTGTGTTGTGACTCTTGCTTCTTTGTTAATATATTTGGCAAATAAGCCTACGTGTGACTGCACTTTTGTCTTATGACAGGAAGGAAATAATGCCATGTGACTTCAAAGGAATAAGCGTACTTTACTTTAGTGATAACTTTTCAAATTAAAGAAATTGGATGAACTATGCAAGTTTACTTAGTAATGACATTAAATGATGCAACTTGTATACATTAGAACACAAGCTAAAGCACCACAAAATACTAGCATTGTCACGGCATAAGCTGGCACACGCAAAAAAAACCCCAGACAATGCAAACCTTGCACCTGCATGCATATACTGGCACTCATGCAAATATTTCAGAGAATAAAAGCCTTGCCACAGGATAAGCACACTTGATCATATGCATAAAGAATTATGAATGGAGAACCGTATCAGAGCATCCATTTACTATTAAATCAGAAATCAGAAGAGTGCAAGCCGTACAACAAACAATTAGAAAAAACTAGTACACAAAGATAAAAGCATACTCTGAGAGAACCAGCCCTGCCACAACATGCTTACACTAGCATACAGATATATGTCACTGCATACATACAACAGAGCACATATACAATAATGTGTGTGAACGGTAATGGCAAACCAAACAACATTATCACTAACCCTGAAATTTGTCATCTTCACCATAACAAGAATATACACAGACCAAGGAGAATACCATAATGAACACACGTTGGTCAACAAGCATAATATTAGGTACATGTCATCATTGCCACAAGAACCAAAACCACAAACTTCCAAAGCATTATGATTATAATTTATAAAGCTCTGAAAGCAAATTATAGATATTATACATCATTCACAATAGTCTGTGCCCCAGTGAAGCTCAGAATCTAAGGTTACTATCACATATGATACACACGATGGGCAATTTAACCTGCCTGTATGTTTTTGGAGTATAGAGGTAAGGCAGTAGTTGGAGGTATCCCATGTACACACAAACTCCTTGCATACCCAGGTAGGAATAGAATGTAGAACCCCAGCAGTGCAAGGCAGCAATGCTAACCACTATGTCGCTTGGCTTGCACAGTCTCATGTAGGAACCCTCAAAAGTGACACTTTAGCCCCACACATGCAGGCTGTCACTCAAAATAGGTTTATCTATCCCATTTCAATGACTATTTGATACTGCAGGAAGTCATTCCCCAAAGAACGTATACATATGCACGCATGAATTTGTTTAAGAACCCACATTTTGTTTCTGTTCCCCAGTTTTGACAATGCCTTTATAATCTTTACAGTGCCTGGATATTCAACCTGTGGCTGTACTGGAAAGCTGAAGGAACACATGCAGCCAATCCCCCGGTACATTCTACGATCAGCCTTCCAATTGGAATTCCATTCTATTGGCAGCTACTGGGGTTCTGCGCCTATCACTCTGCCCACTACCCCGTTAGGGCTGTCAGGGCGCCGCTCCTCTTCTCTCTTTTTTACAAAACATACTTATTGAAGTTGAACTTACCGTCCGGTCGAACCACATTCCCATACTCCGCCATCCCGACCAGGGGCCGGTCTCACTCAGTGTCCGACACAGGAATATACGGAGCGCGGCCTCAGCATCATACAGCACAGCGTCATCCTGACAGCGCGACAAGTCACGTGGTGACCGTATAGAACGTCAAACGCTGAAAGGGCAATGCTAGCAAGTTGCCATGTTGGTTAAAGGCATACGCGTATAGTAGCGCTTGAGTGGAAGTTGTCACGTCACTGTGCAACGATGCTGCGGTAGACTTCTAATTATACCTGGAGTTAGGCGAATTAATCAAATAGTACTTAACCGGCTCCCTCCTGTATTATTATCTGTCAGCAGCACTCATAGCTTGTCACTATGCATATTATATAGTTAACATGCCAGGATCTGCATTTGCGACTGTAATAGAACATGCTTCCTAGTTCTATAGGAAGTACAGGTATAGGACCCATTATCCAGAATGCTCGGGACCAAGGGTATTCCGGATAAGGGGTCTTTCCGTAATTTGGATCTCCATACCTTAAGTCTACTAAAAAATCAACAAAATGTTAATTAAACCCAATCGATTGTTTTGCATCCAATAAGGATTATTTACATCTAAGTTTGGATCAATTACAAGGTACTTTTTTATTACTACAGAGAAAAAGGAAATCAGTTTTAAAATTCTAAATTATTTGATTAAAATAGACTCTATGGGAGACGGGCTTTCCGTAATTCGGAGCTTTCTGGATAACGGGTTTCCAGATAAGGGATCCCATACCTGTAATATACTTTTAGGACTGGCTACGTCTCAAACCGTATAGAATTATTTGACTGCTAATTTCCATTGCTTCATATTATTTCATAAGGAAAATGTATATATATATTTTTTTTTTGATTGCAAACTTAACAATGTTTTAATCGGCTCAACGGGCCTATTCATTAAAAAACGAGTTTGAATCCCAAATGGGAAAAATTTGGATTGGATACGATCAGGCCCGGATTTGTGGCGAGGCCACAAAGGCCCGGGCCTAGGCTGGCAGAAATTTAGGGGCGGCATGCCATGCCGCCGCAACAAAATTTTGACATTTTGCTCCCATACGGAGCAATGGGGACTTCTCCCCGCTGCTCCGTATAGGAGTTTAAATGCCCACGCATGCGTGCTTGCGTCAGCGCGCCGCGGGGGGAGGTGGGTTTGTTCACATGGGGGGCAGGGCGCGAATGGGGGGCGGCCTAGGGGCGCCCGGATTTGAAATCCGCCGCTGGATATGATAATTTCTGAAGGTTGCGACTTTTTTGTAGCCGCCACAACTTTTTCATATGTTGCGCGACTTTTTCGTCGACGTCACAACTTTTTCATATTGAACGATCGTAAAAGGCGGGAAAACCTTTCCGACTTTGATCCTTCTGTGCATGATTTTGGAAGCCTCCCACAGGACTCAATTGCACTCTGCAGCTCCAACATGGCCCAAGGAAAGTCACGATACCGAAGCTTGAATGAATCCGAAACTTTTGTACTCGGCGTGACAATACGAATTTGTTGCAAAATTTTGTCGCAAAGTACAAAAAAGTCACGACGGCGACGAAAAATTTGCGCAAGATACAAAGCAAATAATTGGCTCTACCATTTAAAATGTTATTTTGGAGCCAACAATGTGTTTTTTAGTTGTAATATTGGTGTGTAGGCAGCCATCTCAGGGCATTGTGCCTGATTCTGAGATCAGAAGGAGCCAGCGCTACACATTAGAGCAGGGATCCCCAACCTTTCTTACTTGTGAGCCACAGTCAAATGTAAATAGACTTGGGGAGCAACACAAGCACCATAAAAGTTCATGGAGGAGCCAAATAAGGGCTGAGATTGGCTATTAGGCAGCCTCTATGCACCCTATCAGCTTACAGGGGCTTTATTTGGTAGGAAATCCTGTTTTTATTCAACCAAAACTTGCCCCCAAGTCAGGAATTCAAAAATAACTCCCTGGTTTGGGGGCACTGGGAGCAAGATCCATGGGGTTGGGGAGCAACATGTTGCCCCTGAGTCACTGGTTGGGGATCACTGCATTAGAGCTTCTGTCAAGTAGTCATACAAACAAGCTATTGTTTCTCCTGCTAAGTATAACTGAAGGAGTCATAAGCAGGATTTTTTTTTACTATTGAATGATATTCTGATATTTACCACTTTTAGCAAAGCAGGTGTCAGGGAGTTGCTATCTTGCTACCTTCCCATTGTTTTGCTGTTCTTGAACCAACAAATGTATTTTTTTAAGTTGTAATATTGGTGTGTAGGCAGCCATCTCAGTGCTTTGAGCTTTCAGAAGGAGCCAGCGCTACACATTAGAACTGCTTTCAGATAACCTTTTGTTTCTCTTAAGGTGGCCATACACCTTCAGATCCGCTCGATTGGTGATGTCGCCAAGTGAGCGTATCTTCTCCCGATATCCCCCACCTACGGGTGGGCGATATCAGCGAATCCAGGCTGTCAGGGAAACGCTACTCACAGACGTGCCTGACACCGGGACGGGGTACAAGGGGGTTACACGCAGTCACCTTTCACACAGGTTAGACTAACCTCAAGCACCCCCAAACAAACCACCGCCCCAAATACAACTATTCGCTGCCACCATCTATCATTAACAGGCGATAGAAACCTAGTTACCCAAATATATCATACACAAACGTTTCTACTGCAGCGAGGGATAGTTCTACTACTTCCACGGTTAATTTACATATACACTGTCCTACTGACAGTCCTCTAGCTACGTAGTATACACACAGCCAAGCAGTTAATACACCTCTAGGCCTGAGCAGTCATACAAGGTACGTGGGAACTGATATAGAGCCAAAGGACAGAACTTATTAAATTTTATATTTAATATTACAAGGGTAAACAGTGCATTAAAAAGATGTTACAAAAGAGACATATACATGCAAAACAGTCAAATAAAAGGGGATAAAAACACAGAGAAATCCTAAGTACGTTACCGCATATTCTTGTGCCCTCCTGAGGCCGGAGTTAGAAACAGTGAACTCACAATCCAAAAAGAACATGGATGCCCCAAAATATGAGTTAACTGGCACCTGGGTCTGTGCCCTTATTTATCCTACTGCTGGGACCCTCCCTCATTACTGTATTCATGAGGAGGGAGTGCCCAGGGGCGTGTTACCGGACCTCCCCTGTAGAGAGCTGTACTTCTCCTGCCAGTTTCTGGTCATATAATATTGGTACTTGCCAGTACCCAATATTATTATGACAATAGGGGCTTGTCTTAACCCATATGGGGGCGATCAAAAGGATACCAAACATGGGGGGTGTCTCATGTCCCAGTTCCCCAGAACCCATCCCTCCTCACTGATGGGTATAGGCAGTCCCTGTTTGGTATCATTGGGAAGCCTGGGGCCTCCTCATAAATCCTATGTGATTTATGAGGATGTAGACCTTAAAGCAGCGGAGATATGGATCCATTTCTATAATCCATATTTTCTGATAGCTGCACCCCCCCCCTGCTGCTCTGGGTCCCCAGCTGACCTCTTTGAGCATAGATCAAAGAAAGCAATAGCCCCAGGTTTCCCGCCCTCCAAATGGCTGGATATGGATAGTCTGCTCCCTCTGCTGAAGTTGTCACCTTCCAGCAGTCCCTGGGTGCATATTTAATTAAGGGTCTCTGCAGGAGACCAGATGGGGCTAGAGGTTAATCCTTTGCCATGCCAGGGCCATATGGTGCCTGGCATGATGCAGGCTAATTCGGTCGTTTGGCCCTGGGACCAAACAATCAAATTAGAACAATGGGTATAGGCGAAATCGGATCAGGAACAGCATCAACGAGCCGATGCGGTCCCAAATCCAACTACATTTTTTAACCTGCACGATCAATATCTAGCCGATTTCAGGCCAGATATCGGTCAGGCAGGGCCGTAGTTAGTGCTCTTACATGGGCCGATTAGCTACCGAATCGGTCTAAGGGACCGATATCGGCAGCTAGAATCGGCCCATGTATGGCCATATTTACTTCTTGTAAGGGCCGTGACAGATGGGGAAATTAGTCGCTGCGAGATTAATCTCCCCGAAATGCCATTCCACTGGCTAGAATGTAAATCGCCAGTGGGATGGCATACGTAGCGCAGAAATCGCCAAAGTTTCCTCTCAAGTCAACTTGGGTGATTTCGCCAAATCACCACGCCGCGTATGCCATCCCACTGGCGATTTACATTCTAGCCGGTGGGATGGCATTTTGGGGAGATTAGTCGCCTCCAACAAGGGAGAAGAACTGGAGAAGTCCGAAGTCAGATTTGGATTTCTTACTATTGAGTGTTATTCTGATTTCTGCTTTGGAGCTGCTATCTTGCTACCTTCCCATTGTTCTGCTAATCAGCAGCTGGGGGTGAAAGGGAGGGGGTAGATATCACTCCAACGTGCAGCTCAGCAGTAAGGGCTCTGGCACACAGGGAGACTAGTTGCCCGTGACAAATCTCCCTTGTCGCGGGCGACTATTCTCCCCGAAATGCCATAGATGGCATATGCGGCGCCGCGATTTCCCTGAAATCATGGAAGTTGCCTTGAGAAGAAACTTACGTGATTTCGGGGAAATTGCGGCGCCGCGTATGCCATCCCACCGCCGATTTACATTCTCGCTTGTGGGATGGCATTTCGGTGGGATGGCATTTGGGGGAGATTAGTCGCCCGCGACAAGGGAGATTTGTTGCGGGCGAATAGTCTTCCTGTGTGCCAGAGCCCTAAAGTGTGAGTTTATCATTGCACTTTACTCATTAGTGACACTTAAAATCTTGGATACGTTTCATTTTTCAACAGCACTATTATTCTATGCAAGCAGTCAGAGTAAAACCAAAGTGATTTAGGAACTAAAAGTTGCCCTCAGTAGGCCATTGCAGGATATATTGAATACTTTTGTGTTACATAGACCACATATTTACTATACTATTTTGTTAGAAACTATATCTTGTTTTAAACCACCAGGAGTCACTAAAGTACTTCCTGTAAAAGTGTGTCAGGGATTGTAGCCATAGGAAAAATGTCTAAATAAGTACAACTGAGAAACAGTGTAGTACAACTAACTTCATTAGGAAGTGGGGGTGGGGCTTCACTCTGCACAAGGAAGCAAAGAAAATCAATCACCTGACTGAGGAACCAGGTCAGAGAGAATGCTGGGACAAAGCTAGGTAATTCTGGAGGCTGTTTAGAGTAATTTTACTGATAGGAAAAAAAGGGTTTACTTATTCTTTAAAAACACTTGTTCATATGAAGACCAGAAATTAAAATGTCTAATGTTTAGTCAGTTATATTGGATTTGCAGTTCTTTATATTATAAATAATAACATTATAAGCATTTTTATGGTGAGTTTGTAATGCACATAGTCAAGGCAGGTTTTTAATGTTTGCTTTTTAATAAAACTATGACGTAATATATAGTGAAATATACAGTATATGGTATTACCATTATCTCTTTTTGTCAATTCATTATGTTCCTTATCACTTCCCTACAGGCGCATGGCCTGTGGATATGGCAAGAGAGAAAAAATAAGACATAGCATCATCTTTCTCTTTAACAGTTCAGTTAGTTTGTGAGCATGCAGGTCAGATTTAAATGCAAACTAAGTGGACAGTTATGTCCCATATGCCCCCCTCAAGTCACTGATTGGTTACTGACTGCTAACAGCTTAGAGAGCTGTAAAGGAAGAAGTAGTGTTCTGGCCATTATGTTAGGTATCTGCCGACTCCACCTTTTAAAGATTACATTTTTTTTATTTTGCTCAGTCTATCTATTTTACACATTTCCATTTTTATACTGAACTATCCCTTTAAGGGTCATAGCTACAAGTAGAGATACTTCTAAAGCTGGCCATACACGTGGCGATGGTCGCACGAAACATCGTCAGATGTGCCACACACCATTCAGGGTTGAATCGGCAGGTAAGGAGGTAGAAACAATAGGATTTCTACCTCCTCCTGCCGATTCAGCGATGAAGGGAGATTTTGATCAGGCGCCTTCTATGGCGCCCGATCAAAATTTTCCAATTGGTCCGATCGGCGAGTCGGCCGACAGCAGCTTCCTGCGATATCGGTCGACTCGCCGACATACCATACACGCACCGAATATCGTACGAAACAAGGTTTCGTACGATATTATCGGTGCGTGTATGGCCACCTTTAGTTAAGCCATATAGCCCTTAAGCATAATAGGTTATTTAAACTGGGCTAAGAAATATTATATTATAATATATTATTACTGCATTTTCCTTGCTGACTAAATAGGGTATTTAGATTAACTTGGTTGTTGGGAGGCAATATTTTTTTCTATCCAAGGCACAATACAGAAGTCTAACCACAACAGGAAGTTTCAAAAGAGGGCTTACATGAATTTCTCCCCGTGCCTCCACTTACATTTTATCATTCACACGAGAGCAGATGCTTGTGTTTTGGGAAAGAGTTGATTAGTCTGGAACACATACTGGAAAGACAAGGTAAGTTGTGTTTCTTCTGCTGGCAACTGGGCATTCAGAAAAGTTTAAACTTAGTGATTTAAAGGTTTATCTAAAGTATTTAGGGTAATGCACAAAAGATGTAGAGCTTAATGGCATATTATTGCTTCTTTAGAGAATTTATCACTTAAACAATAATTCTTGCAGTGTTGTGGTCATGGATTCAGTTATGAGCAGGGTGTTATTTACATTCAGTTTTTATGTCCTCCTGGAGCTCAACTTTCTTACCACACTCCTAAACACTCTTAAAGGAACAGTAACACGAAAAATGAAAGTGTTGCAAGGAAATTCATATATATTATACACTGCTGCCCTGCACTGATAAAAGTTTTGTGTTTGCTATAGAAACCCTCCTATAGGTTTTTTTTTATAAACAAAGCTGCTGTGTAGCTGGGGGGGGGAGCCATTCAAATTGAAAAAAAGGAAAAACGGCACAGGTTACTTAGCAAATACCAGATTCAGATTATGTAGATTCCCATTGTATTCTACGGAGTGTATCTTTTATGTAACCCTTTTCCACCTTAAATGGCTCTCCCCATGGCCACACAGCAGCTTTGTTTATAAAACAACTATAGCAGGGTTTTAATAACAAACACACAACCAGTGCAGGGCAATAGTACATTATATTTTAATTACTGTTCCTTTAAGCTAGGTAACTGGCTTAATTAAACTGGCTCTAGTACATTTTTCCCCAACCAGTGGCTTGTGATCAACATGTTGCTCACCAACCTCTTGTATGTTGTTCCCAGTGGCCTCAAAGCAGGTGCTCATTTTTGAATTTTGTAGATTGTAAGCTCTTTTGGGCAGGGCCCTCTTCACCTCTTGTATCGGTTATTGATTGCTTTATATGTTACTCTGTATGTCCTATGTATGAAACCCACTTATTGTACAGCGCTGCGGAATATGTTGGCGCTTTATAAATAAATGTTAATAATAATAATAATTTCTGGCTTGGAGGCAAGTTTTGGTTGCATAAAGACCAAGTATAATGCCAAAGAGAGCCTTCTGTAGGCTGCCAGTTCACTTATGGGCTATTAAGTAGCCAATTATAACTCTTATTGGCACAACCAGGAACCTTTTTCATGCTTGTGTTGCTACCCAACACTTTTTACATTTATATGTGGCTCACGGGTATAAAAGGTTGAGGATTCCTGTCATGTGCATTTTGAAAGTTGAATAGGGAAATTAGACTGTAAATTGCGTTATGACATAGTTAGTGAGTTAGTGACATAATGTATTTTCAGCAAGGCTTTAGATATAGTATCAACACTATATTAATAAAGCATAATAATGATCATTTTTCCATGGGTGCTAAAGGTGCAACTGCTCCTGATCTTTCATTATATCGGTAAAACACAGTAAAGTACTACCTACATTTGTACTAATAATTGCTGTGTGTTTGCCAAAGGTCAGTGTTCAAAGGTTCAACAGCTGATGCAAAATCTAAGGGGGTAAGATAACAATAACTGCTACTTTTAATGCAGTGGCAGGCAGGGCTCTTCAGGTTCAGTGCCCTTCTTGAATAAACTTTTTGGATCCCCTCTATGGGATTATCATGCTCTGTATAAAGATGGCATGTTAAACAGCATTTTGCAGACACTGTACATCTCACATCAGACATTATATCAGTGGCACTTACAAACTTATTTCCATATCACATTAATACTACACACACTATGGTACATTTCTGTCCAAAAACCCACCTGCCTGTTTTTTGAACATGGGAGGAAATCCAAGTACTCAGATTAAGCCCACATAAGGAATTTACACATTTTTCACAAAGGTTTGAATTGAGCTTTGATCCAAGTGAAAGGGTTGAAACATGACATTAGAGGCTTGGTTTGCCCCAAATCATGTGATGTGCGAAAAGAGCATGCATGGATGCACATGGTTCTTTCTAGTGACAACATACAAAAGATTATTCGGGTGACTTAAACTTGTGACTGTCACTCCAATTTCATGACATTTGTTAGGGCTGAATCCTACCTTTAGGTTCTCCTCAGTGGAAAACAGCCATCTTTTATGCCATTTGGCATATTATCCATGCTTATTGAAGTAAAATTACTTTTAATTAATGTTGTCATTTTAAGTTTCACAAAAGCTCAGGCTCATCAGATTGATTTCCCTATACTCAGTTTTTTATCATAATCCATGCACTGCAATAGTTCCAGGTTTTACAGGCAGTTTCAGTTCCTTTGGGCAAAATAAGGTGTGGCCTGTAAAGAAAGGACTGTAGCTAGGGCCATAAATATATAGATTAGGGTGTGGCCTAGGTCAGATCACTAGGTAGATCATTAGGATCAAAGCAAAGTATATATCAATTTTTTCAATGTCAGTTGTTCCAGGCATAACCGTTTTTTTTACCATTGACAGGAGTATTTATCCATGGACACACCATGGTACAGACAGTACTTCTGGCTTTTGGTATTTGCAGGAATTGTACTTTTTACTGCAATCATCAGCCTAATCATGGTTTGTCTGTGCAGGACACAGTTCTCAAAAGGTAAGTTTAATTTATTTTCATATTTTTATGTTCTTTAATATTAGCAGGATTATGCTAATACTAAGAAAATATGAGCATTTACAGAAATTGTAGCAAATTAAGTTCTGTGCAGATACTGGTTTTACACCTACATAATACACATTGTTCCTTTGTGAAAAAAAACTAACACCTTATACTGTTGAAGGTGTTCACTGCGTGAAGTGACATTTGAACATCATACACATAAACAACTTGTAAAAGACATGCTAAATATGTTGATGATGGAGAAGCTGCTGAGCATTTGGTTTGAGTAATGCACCAACCATTTTATAAAGCGCAAACTTTTGGGATTGCCTCAGACTTTTGGATTTTTCATATTTCACATTGTTTCAATTTAAATGCAAATTCACATTCAAGAGGTGGTTCACCTTTAAGTTAACTTTTAGTATGTTATCTAATGGCCTATTCTAAGTGACTTTTTCATTGGTCTTCATTATTTATTTTGTATAGTTTTTTAATTACTTGCATTCTTCGTCTCTTTGCAGCTTTCAAATGGGGGTTACTGACCCCAACTGACAAACAAATATTGCTTTGTGAGGCTACAGTTTTATTGTTATTATTACTTTTTATAACTAATTTTTCTATTCAGGTTCTCTCCTATAAATATATTAGTCTCTCATTCAAACCACTCCCAGGTTACTAAGGTAATTTGGTCCCTAGAAACCAGATAGCTGTTGAAACTCCGGACTGGAGAGCAACTGGGCAAGAAATCCTTTTTAGAGTATATACATAATTCCTTTTGATGTAGTATTCATATTTATGTTAAAATTGAAAAGGTAGTCATATATGTATTTATAGAAGCACCTCTTTTACTCGTTTCTTTTTACATTTTCACTATTTATTAATCTGTTGGTAAATAAGTGAGTAGATGGGTTTTATTGATTAGTTTTTCAAATATACATATTCTGAACATGTCATTGTTTATTCTCTACAAATTTTAAACTTAAGATATGTCAAATAATGAATTCATATCTTGTTATGGAATGGATTACGACATTCACTTTTAAAAAGTAACTATAACCTTTTACTTTTTTATGAAATTACTGCACATTGTATTCAGGCAACCTACATTCTAGCATTCTTCTGACATGATTTCTATGTTGGTTGGAACACACAGAGAGAGACTAGTATGCTTCATTATTTTACTTTTTCTTTCGTCTTCTATTTTTGTTCTAATATTTTTCTACCTTAATTTATATTTGTAAGATCACAAAAGTTTTTATTGCCTTTTAGGTCTAAGTGCACGTATTCAGAAGTCATTTAGACAGAAATCTAGAAATCAAACACAAAGACAAGCAAACCAAGTAATTATGGAGTAAGTTGATTTATTTTTTTTATTTCAGATACTGAAGCTTCTTTATTCTAACCTGTAGTTCCCAGGATCACCCAGAACCTAAGCTGAACTGGCCAGGAAATACTGGCAGCATAGCTGGCCCTTGGGTTGCTGAGGGATATATTTTGGCAACAGCAAGAGTGTTGAAAATTGCTTATGGCTGATGCATGTTTAACTTTAATATACATCTGATCTGCACACTTATGGTAAAGTGAATAAAATGCCTCTGCTAACAGTCCTTTTAGCTCTGTAGGTCTTATGTTACATCGAAGCTCTGTAGATGCTATACCTGTGCATCGATTTTTAGCAATAATGACAGTTATAAATACAAAAAAAGCAGCAATAAAAATGTTAGAGTCAAGTTATTATAAGGTGTGATGTTGATATTGTATATATTTCAAGCTTTTGGGGAATTATTTCTTAGTTCATGTATGCTCTTTGCTGCTGTATGATAGTAGTGACACTTTACTGAGGACTCTCTAGATTACGTGGTCTACTTATTGCTAAAGTAAGTTGCCCATTATGCCTCTAACCAATTAACCAACAACATGCCACCATTTAAAATCATTTGCAATTGCTTAATGAGTGTACAAACAGTAAATGCAATGGTGAAGAGAAATAGAGGGGAGGCAGCGTTGGCAGAGGCAGAGTTGTGTTGATCGCTCATCATAACTACACACTATTTTTTTTTTACCAGCCCTGCATCCTAAAGTGTAAGATAAACATTCACTTTGTGCAACATCCTGTCACAACTATAAATATCTCTGCATGGCTCACCAAGACAAAGTGTTAAACTCTCTTCTTTTTTTTTCCAATAATAGAATTTAGTGATAGAACAGCAAATATAAAGCTATATGTTATCTTGAAATAAACTTTAGTTTTCATACTTGCCCTTATATGATGGTGACATGGGAAGCAATAAAATACAATTTTTTCCTAAATTAGATTTGTTTTTTACCATATGCATGGGGTTCCTGGCACTTAAATGAATGTGACCTATCAGCAAGCATTACCTAATAATCTGGAGCTGCAAGGCAGGGTCAGTTTAGGTCAGCTTTTTGTTTAGACTTTTATCTTTATTTTTAGAGTTGCTGATTCACCAGCTGAGCACCAGGTATTGCTATTGAAAAAGATACCTTTAGAATAAAAATGTAACCAGCAGATGGTTTCTATCATATTAAGTGGCCTATTAAAGAATCTTACTAAGCTGGAATATATAGCAATAAATATTGCCCTTTTACATCTTTTACCTTGAGCTACCATTTTGTGATGGTCTGTGTGCTCCCTCAGAGACCGCAGCGTGAATTGTATGATTCCCAGGGACAGGCCACCTACAACCACCCCCCCCATCCCCCATGCTTTGGCGTGAATCGGGGGGGGGGGGGGTGCGATGCAGTGGGTCATTGCTCCCACCACTAATGACAAGGGCGGGGGCAGTGACAAAGAAGGAGGACTAGGGGTAGGCAGGAGGGGCTCCTGCCTGGGGCCCCCTAACCGTTGCATCCTAGGCAGCTGCCTCTTCTGCTTACCCCTAGTTCCATAGGGCGGCCCTTAGAATTAGTAAAATGGCAACGTGCACATGCGTCCTCTTCCACTCCGTCCGCATGCATGCACAAAAGCACGATGCGCTGTACACAGTGTTACCTTCTTAGAGGGGGGTGGAGGGCCTAAGTTGCTGAGAGGGATCGATTCTGGGTCAGCGGGGCCACAAGGTCCGACCCTGACCATGGCCCTGGTTAAAAAAATGCACGTATGTCTCCCTTCTGCCAACTCCTAGTTCCATACTTGTACAGTGTCTCCCAGGGTCCTTACTGGGAGGCAGACCTGGGTGCAATCACACCTGGTGCTCCGTAGTTACACCACTGAGAGGTAGCAGGATTACTTCTTGTTCAGAAATGAGGCACTTAATTGGGAATATGTGCTTCATATGGGAAATTTGAGATTTCAATAGACCAGCTACACCCTTTTTTGTTTCATATGATACTGTGTGTGAAAATTCATTTTTTTAAATGCTTATTGACTTACATGACAAGTGGGGACACAAGGGAAATAGCTGTTTAAGTAGGGCTGCTAGATTTAGGATAATGCTCCATAACCATGATTAAGTGCTGGGTAAGCATGAAATGCATTTGCCTTTTGTATATGGGGTGTAAGTAGTTTTTAATTGATTGAAATAAATAAGACATTTTTTAACTAAAGCATTTGTGCAAGAATATTTATTAAATGGTTAATGATCCAGAGGCTTAATACAGGACACAGTATTTGCTGTATGCCACAGTGTTACCCCTCATTTTCTGTTCTTATAGCAGCCAAAACATGTTAGAGAATGGCTTTTTGCCACTTATCACCCTGAACACTGTTAGATTCAGAGTGTGTTTTTGTTTTTAAATACATTTTGATTTTGTTTTTATATTTAACTCAATAAAAATGATGTAAATTGACAGCTACTACACAGAACAACTATTTATGCTCATCTGGTTGCCTCAATTTCTGTAGATGAACCAATAGCAACAGCATGTCATCGGAAGCAAAAGCTGTCATTATTGTTGTTGGTAAATAATTCAGCAAACAATATGGCAGTTCACTCTGTATATGTACCCTTTTCTTTCACAGAGGCTGATATGTAAATAATAACTCAAATCAATATTCTCTTCTGACAGTAAACTATACCCTGCTGCTTACATGTCTTTTAAAAAAATTAGTGAGGGTAAATGTATTTTTAACATTAGCCTGGTTTGTAATATGCCTAAGACAGACATAGCAGAATGGCAGGATTGCCTATGACATTAAAAAAAATTGTTAACTAAAAAGCAATGTTAAATAATGTTTACAACCACACTAAAAACTAAAACCAGATCAGTGATCTAGGTTACTAGGTAACTTCATAGGGCTTTACTACTTTGGCTTGCACAATTGGCTGCACAGCAGTGTGGAGGTGCAAGTACAAATGTTGGTTTAAAAAAACACAAACTAATTTAAGCTAACCCCACCCAACCTGAACCTGCAACGGTCACCCAAATTTCAACCCAAACCTGGCTTGTCGGTTTGGGGTTAAACCCACAAAAAAAATTGATAGCAGATCAGACTTAACCTCCCAGACTAGTCGATCGGCCAGGTAAAAAGATTTTGATGGAGCCCGAGCAAAATCTACGTTCAGGGCTGTATCGCCGGTGGAGGTAGAATTTCTATTGTTTCTACCTCCATATCTGACGATTCAGCCCTGAACATCAGTGGAGGGTGGGAGCGATCATTTGTGCAACCAATGGTCGCACAAAGATTGGAATTGCTATGTGTATGGCCACCTTCACAGTGAAAATTAATTCAAAGTTCATATAATTTTTCATTATTCATACATTTTGACAACCAACTATTTTATACTTGCTGAATGAAAGTGTAATAAGTTATTAATTTTCTCGTACCACATCATTTTTCTGATTTATTTTCAGCAATAGCATTTATACTTCATCACCAAGGATAACGGCAGCTAACCCTGATTCGAGTAAGTATTTTATGATTGCAAAATTTCCAGCATCAAAGTTGCAACAATTTATTTTATGGTTTGCTAAAGCAGATGCGTGCTTTATGAAATAATATTCTGTTACAAGTTATGAATGAGCAAATAATGATCATTGTTATTGTATAATTAGTTTTTAAAATAAAAACCAGGGTACCATAATTAAAAGAAGACACCCAAGGCAATGCATCAGCTCACCCTCCTCCATTCGCATGACAACCCTACCACTTACTTACCTGTCTCCCTCACCATCACGCCCAGGTTGGTCACCTGTCTCCCTCACACTCTGTCACCCTCCAGTTTTAAGCTCTTTCTTTTGTAACCCCCCCCCTACTTGCACCTTTGGCATTTGCCTCTTCTGCCTACCCTTAATAGGGTCCTGGGTAATATTACCCATGAAATAACATTTTTTTCCAAGCAATTTGGTGATTTTCTAGCCTTCATTATCTTTGGTTGGGGTGTAGGCCCATATACTAACCAGTTTGGGTGAACAAATACAGTCAGGACTGTATAGGCCAACAGTAAAATAACTAACATATAGCAGACCCCACAACCACGGGGAAAAGGGAGACCTGTATGGGGTTTCAAGCCACTACCAAACCATGTGGGGTCTAGTAACAAACCTGGGAAGAATTTACTGGAACAACTTTGCTCCAGGTCAAGTAACCTATGTCTTCCAACTGTCACCTGCTTTTATGTGACAAATGGTAAATGTATTTTTCTTGTTTCCCCTCTAACTCTGAGGTCTGCTTTGCTCCAAATGTTTGTTGTTTAGCTAACATTACCACAGCATTAATTAGAATAACTATGCCAATTGTGAGGAAATTCACACCAAGTTTAGGTTCCATGGGAAAAGCTCAGTGATAAAAACCTTTCATTAAGAAGGAAGTACTCAGCTAAGTCACTGGACTCTGACTCATTGTGGGTTTTGCATCTTCATGGTGATCTATGTTAAATGTGACTAAATTACAAAAGATAAATGTAAACCCTAAATGATTCGTGATCATTGCAGATACTGTCAGGAAATGGGTCTCCTTGTCTCCAAAACATCGGACATTGCAAATGTGCTTAGGACAGCACAGTTTCTTGCTTTTCTTTTAATTGGTTTAGTTCTCCATTATCACCCTGGGGCTCAAACACAATACCTAAATGGAAGCTCTGTAGACATTTTTTGCCTGCATAACCTTGTCTTTTAGATTAAACATAGTTTGACTATATAAAGATAACATCAACTAAAAAGTACACACAAAATTATTTATTGTTGATTCAAAGATAGAGTTAAGCTGGCCATACACGCACCGATGATATTGTACGAAACCTAGTTTCTTACGATATTCAGTGCATGTATGGCAACTCGGCGAGGCAACCAATATCGCAGGAGGCTGCTGATATCGGTCGACTAGGCGATCAAGCGGGTTAAAAGATTTTGATTGGGCGCCATAGAAGGCACCTGAGCAAAATCTACGTTCAGGGCAGAAGGAGATAGAAATCCTAATGTTTCTACCTCCATATCTGACATTTCAGCCCTGAACGTCAGTGGCATGGTTGCACGAAAGATCATAAATTGCCACGTGTGTGCCCACCTTTACTACAAAAAACAGCCTTCATTTGTATGTTATCTTTCTTTCCTAACAATCACATTGGCAAGAGGTAACATTTTTTCCTGTAAAAGGGCAGGTGACAACCCTATTCGAACATGGCATGAAAAGATTTTGTTGAGTATTTGTAAACTTCATTTTTTTCTTAGGGGTTGATTCAAACAGACAAGGCCTGCAGCAGAACACATTTCCAGTATATGCAGTGGCAGAGAAGAAGGAGAAACAGCTACAGTATGTAAATGTGGGTAAGTGGGTGATTCATGGTCTATACTTATTAGTCACATCTTCCTACTTTAGGGACAGGAAGCAAGACCTGCATATTTGCATCTGTATAAAGCAAGAAAGCACCCATATTATGCCCTATAGCTAATTACAGGCAGGGTTAATATTGAGGTTTCCTGTGTGGGTAGCAGGTAAGGAAATCTGGTCTTGTACCTTACAAATAGGGGCATAACCACAGAACAAAGGTCAAGATCTGTACTGAAAGAAAACCAAAAAAACACTTGCAGCATAGAATCAATGCCACCAAGCAGCATAGAGAATGAAACACCACTGGTGTTACATTAGTGACAGTATAAAAAACATTAGTGATTTTTTCTTGAATGTCACCCAAAAGGAGTTCTACAATTTCACATGGGAAATAATTTCATAAGGTTTAACTTCCACATTTCAACAATATTGAGGTCAAAATTGCATATTAAGATCTGTAAAAAAATAGCTTTCGCTCCTCATTTTTCTCTTGTTCTGTATTTAAAAAGAGAAGAAAAAACGTTAAAGAATATAAATAAAATAGTGAAGTTTTAAAGCTGAATTTGTGTCAAAGTAGGATTGGAATGAAACATTTTTGTCTGAGCTGTAGTTTTATTAATAGGCAAGGGCTGATAAAATGAAAAAAAATCTTCAAACCTTGACCTTTTACACTTAACAAATGGGGTCTTCATGTGTAATAACCTGTATAATCTTACACATATGTGCATTTGGAACGCAATCAGGAAGGTACAGCATTTAGGGGCTCCATGTCAAAGGGGGCTCCAAGGCGGAAATATGCATTTCACTGGTAGAATGATGTTTTAGCATAATTAAGGGAGTGGCCAGGGTGGATAAGGGACGGGGCATTTTTTCTTCATTGGGTGAGCAGGGCTCACCACCCATGGGGCCCAGGTGACCAGTAGTCCCAGTAGACCAGTGGGCTAATAATTGGGGCCCTGCTGATTAAGTAGTGCAAGGCCCTGCTTGTTAATTAGTATGAGGCCCCATGATTACTTATATTGGCCCTGAGAAAAATCAAGAGATAAAGTTTACATGAATGAAAGTAATGGCATAAAATAAGTGGATCAGACCCCATATTTGTAGGTGGGTCTGAGGCATATGCATCCTGGTACTGTTCTGTTAAAAAGGTAGAAAGGTTATGATTACTGGGTGTGCCAAAATGTTAGGTACCCCCAGTGATTGTAATCACTTACCTGATACCCTGGAGCCGGTGCATCTGTTAGCAACAAACTGCACTGAACCGGGGTACTTCTGTAGGAGCACCATGGAGAGATCATCTTCTTCTGCTTTATTCTACAATGCCCCACTAATGCATGCGCAGAAGAATGAAAAAGCCAGCTTTTTGTTTACAGCTTGGCTTTACTGTGCATACACAATCAAGAAGATTGCAATGTGCTCTTCAAAAGTACCCCGGGCCTGTGCAGTTTTCTGCTAACAGAAACACCGGCCTGGGGTATCAGGAAAGCGATTAAAATCACCGAGCAGTGCCTAACACCCCCCAGTGATTATAACTTTCCTTCTCCTTTCAGCCACTAAGGTAAGGAACACATGTGGTCCACTCTCTTTGTCATGACATTTGCATCCTTGGATCAGTTAAATACCACTGCATACCAATTTTGTAATGGTCTCCATGACTTTTGAAGGGTGTTTCAAAGAACCTGGATGCTGCTATTCTGATGAAGTGTATTAATGTGAAGACACAAGGAGCTACTTAGTAGCAGCTACTTGTTACAGCTACTAAACCCCTGGAAAAAACCCTGCTAAAACACACAGAGAGACAATTATCAGTAAATGATCAGCATTGTCTATTTTTGTAGCCATGACAAGTAGCTGCAACTAGTAGCTCTGTGTGTCTTCACTACTAGATTTTTATGTAATATTGGCATAGCGTCTTACAATATAATTATTCCTTTTCACTTGCTTCTGGTTTATTCCAGAATTTGAATTCAAGCCTGAGAATAATTTCCAAACATCTGTAGAATACAAACAGGAGCAGACTGGAAAAGAATTTGTTAATATTGTTCCAGGTAACGTTACCATGTTAAATGTCTTTCTTTGTAAATATGGGGGGGGGGATAATTATTTTTGTATTTGCCATTTAAAAAAAAAAAAATAATAATAATGTCATGAGGTCAGGATAGTGGAGTGGGTTCTCAGTTCCTTGAGCCAGACAGTATTTTGTAGCCGTTATCTGGCTGATTAGGTTTAGTCGACCTTACCCCCCTGTTTAACATTAACTGAATAAATAGGGTTTGTGTTAAACAAACATTTTGCCTATTGTTTCAGTTAAGAGATATCTATGGGTTTCATTAAAAATTAAATGAAGTCAGTTTCATTAAAAATCATTACAAATATGCTTTTAATGGAGAAGGAAAGGCTAATAAAGAGTTAATCTCAAGCTGCAGGCATACCTTCAGTTGTCTCAATAGTGTCCTTAAGTCTCCCCCTATTTCTCCCATTCAAATGATCAGAAGCGTCATTGGAAAAAAAAATACTGAGCTCTGTAAAGAAAGTTCCCATAATGCCTCGCTCCTGCACCAACACCAAGACCAGTGTACATGCGCAGTTGTAAGATTATGAAGAAGCTTCCTGCTGATTGGCTCAGATCCACATTCCTAAGGGAGGGGTGGAAGTTCTTAGCATTCTTGAGGGAGGGGGAGCAGGAGAGGGGAGAGAGAAGAGAGCTGCGTGTCTCTGGCACAGGAAAACAAAGAGACAACACATCTTTTGACAGAGGACTCTATGAGTGCTTATGGATGTATTTACATAGACCTATCTGATAAAGCTTACTTTACAGACCTTTCCTTCTCCTTTAATAATTTAAAACAATAGACAGAATGTAATTTCAACACATGTCCTATTTAATGTGCTATTTTTTAGCAAAGGTGTTTTAGGAGATCAGGTGTGTGTGGAACAGAGTTAAGGAAAAAGGGGGAGGAACAAAATGTCTTGGGTATGGATAACTAGACAGTGCATTATGATTAATGTGGGAATGGTTAGCTTAGATCCTACTTATATCCTTAAAGTTATCCTTAAGGTCCTCCATCTACCATGAACTTTAGCATTTATATAGTATTTATTATTATTTATACCTGTATGTACAAAGACACCTTGGTCATGCCCAATTCTTCCCGATAATTTGTCCATCTCACCATGTTCTGAACCCTAGCACTGGTGCAACAGGAACTCTTCTTCCTAGGAATTGCTTCTGATTTGATTGTTTAGCTTAGCTCTTCTTGACAAGGTGGTGTCAAGTTCAGGATCAAAATGTTAACATTTGTATTGTTAGTGATGAGGATAGTAAATAATGATATCATTCTTAATGGCTGCCACTGCCACTGCCAGAGTAGCAGACAAGGAAAAGAGCAGGGGAGTATATTCTTGATAAAGAGCCATACAAAATGTATGTGTAAAATATATAGCAGAAGTTGGAAATTGTGCAATCACCATCATCCCACTCATTAGAATGAAGCAACAAACATTGTACAAATTGCAACACTATTGTTCATGCTGGTTCTGAAGATGTGAATTCGTGGAAATCTTTCAGATTCAGCAAAATGAGGTTCCTTGCATAATCCCATTTTTAGAACAGAGCCTATATAAATGGATTGCATCTACAGGGTAAGAAGAGAAGCTGAGGTTTTACGCAGTACTGTATTTTTACTAAGAATATATTTCCTATAACCCAGCACACAGTATTTTTTCAATATGAAGGGGAAATGATGGGATGTATGATGTATACATAAGTGGGAGTCATAGTTCCCAGTATCCAACTAATAATAATAACAATTAATATTGCTGTCAACAATGTATATACACATATACCAAATAATAACCAACTGTAAAACTGTTGTACAAATGGATCTTAACATAGGTTCTAATAGTTTGGCATGGTGCTGCTGGAGGGGCTGAAGCTGTTTTCATTGATTTGCTGGGAGACAGGTTAGGATATGATTTGAATTGAAAGCTTATTTGTTTTCCTCAATAGGACAGTTATGGTGAGATTTGTCATGAACACTTATTCGCTCTCCTATAAAGTCTTTGAACAAGATTGGAATATTTATATGTCTGTAATGTTATTATGAGGTAACTAAATACTTAAGAAGAAGTAAAAAAATAAAGCTAACAATTCTACACCATATATATGTTGGGTTTCTGCACCAGCCCAAATCTAAAACAGCCCTTTGGTAGTGAAGATTTGTATCTACAAAGATGCTTCCACGAGCATCAAGTTCTTTTCTGCTGATTCACAATCTCAGCTGACAATACCCACAGCATGTATTAAGGTCAGACTCGCAATATACAGTATATATACAATAGAAAATTCATGGTGATTAGTAATTAATTCAGATTCAACTTACATTAAGGCATACAGTGGAGGAAATAATTATTTGACCCCTCACTGATTTTGTAAGTTTGTCCAATGACAAAGAAATGAAAAGTCTCAGAACAATATCATTTCAATGGTAGGTTTATTTTAACAGTGGCAGATAGCACATCAAAAGGAAAATCGAAAAAATAACTTTAAATAAAAGATAGCAACTGATTTGCATTTCATTGAGTGAAATAAGTTTTTGAACCCTCTAACAAAAAAAGACTTAATACTTAGTGGAAAAACCCTTGTTTGCAAGCACAGAGGTCAAACGTTTCTTGTAATTGATGACCAAGTTTGCGCACATTTTAGGAGGAATGTTGGTCCCACTCCTCTTTGCAGATCATCTCTAAATCCCTAAGGTTTCGAGGCTGTCTCTGTGCAACTCTGAGCTTGAGCTCCCTCCATAGGTTTTCTATTGGATTAAGGTCCGGAGACTGACTAGGCCACTCCATGACCTTAATGTGCTTCTTCTTGAGCCACTCCTTTGGTGCCTTTGCTGTATGTTTTGGGTCATTGTCGTGCTGGAACACCCATCCACGACCCATTTTCAGTTTCCTGGCAGAGGGAAGGAGGTTGTCGTTCAGGATTTCACGATACATGGCTCCGTCCATTTTCCCGTTAATGCGAATAAGTTGTCCTGTGCCCTTAGCAGAAAAACACCCCCAAAGCAAAATGTTTCCACCCCCATGCTTGACGGTGGGAACGGTGTTTTGGGGGTCATAGGCAGCATTTTTCTTCTTCCAAACACAGCGAGTTGAGTTAATGCCAAAGAGCTCTATTTTGGTCTCATCAGACCACAGCACCTTCTCCCAGTCACTCACAGAATCATTCAGGTGTTCTAGGATGCTTTTTCACCTTTCTCAGAATCATTGACACCCCACGAGGTGAGATCTTGCATGGAGCCCCAGAGCGAGGTCGATTGATGGTCATTTTGTGCTCCTTCCATTTTCGAACAATCGCACCAACAGTTGTCACCTTCTCTCCCAGCTTCTTGCTAATGGTTTTGTAGCCCATTCCAGCCTTGTGCAGGTCTACAATTTTGTCTCTGACATCCTTGGACAGCTCTTTGGTCTTTCCCATGTTGGAGAGTTTGGAGTCTGCTTGATTGATTGATTCTGTGGACAGGTGTCTTTTATACAGGTGACTAGTTAAGACAGGTGTCCTTAATGAGGTTGACTAATTGAGTAGAAGTGTCTAACCACTCTGTGGGAGCCAGAACTCTTAATGGTTGGTAGGGGTTCAAAAACTTATTTCACTCAATGAAATGCAAATCAGTTGCTATCTTTTATTTAAAGTTATTTTTTCGATTTTCCTTTTGATGTGCTATCTGCCACTGTTAAAATAAACCTACCATTGAAATGATACTGTTCTGAGACTTTTCATTTCTTTGTCATTGGACAAAGTTACAAAATCAGTGAGGGGTCAAATAATTATTTCCTCCACTGTAAGTACATAAATAAATCAGTCCTGCAGCATCAGCAGCATGATACATGGGGCGATATACATTTTATGTATATCAGTTGTAATCAGTGGGCCACCAAAATCATGTTATACAATTTTGTTGTTACTTCTATGTCAAGCTTTGAAGGACAAGAATTTGTTGAGGGTGCCAAGATGTTAGGAATCCACCAGTGAATTGAAAGTACTAGGTCATTTTTCCAGGTCGGTGTGCCTTTTTTGGAAAAAAAAAATAAAAGCACCATCAGGTGTCCCTTGCAAAGATGTGCAAAGATGGCGTGGCCCATTAAATTAAAAAATCTACTTCCAAATGTTTTTGGGTTTTGGGTTTTTGCTTAGAAGAATGGGATTAGGAAGATGGAGGTAGGATAGTGACTTGGGTCCCCACTCAATAAAGTGCAACCCCAAGGCAGGTTTGACTTACATAAAAAAAAAATAATATTGATTCTAAAAGGAACACTGCATATTCTGTTGTCAGGCAGTTGTTTTGTATACACTTAGGGGAAGCTTTATTAGCAATGGGGCAGATAGGGCTGCAGCTCCAGGACGCATTGCAATAACAGGCTCATCAAATCTTGGGACTGAAAGACCTATTACAGTACTGCACAAACCATATTATGATATTAATGACTTGCCTTCAAACTTTTGTATTGAAATCAATGTAAGTGTGTAGTCAATGCATTTTGGGGCCATGGGATTAAAATGTAAAGGATATTCTGCTTTGTGGTTGCTTTTTCCTTCGCTGAAACTGAAAGTACATCATAATCTGTACATCATAATCTGTTATGATCAGATTTCTGGCAGAAGGACTAAAGCTTGTACTTGCCAAATTAATATAATAATTAGATAACTCTTTTATACTTTATTTCAATCTTTTTTTACAGAATGATCATATTTCTGTTGCAAAATAAAAAAATAGGCATTCAGTTGCACAGCCTTACAGCTTTCAGGCTTGGTGCACCAATCCCCAGAAGGTGGAGCCGTTAACCTTAGGACTTTTCTCATACGCTCTCTTATCTTTTGCTAAAACTGTTTCTACTGTAAACTTTGACCCCTAGCGGGCACTGGTGCTGCTGTAATTCCCAACAGGAATGAGACTTACATGCATTCATGGCACCACAAGCCAGTTTGTTGTATAATTGTATTACTGTATCCGTTTGTAGTATTATGCAACCAGTCCAGCAGAATCTTTACTTTTACTATGATTTTTACAGCTATTTCCAAATGTATTCCTAGACCTGTAACTCCTATTTTTGTTTTTCTGACAGAATGGGAAGATATGCCAAATGGTGAATATATTGATATCCTCCCTGAAGATGATGACATTAATGAACTGTATGATGACGTGCAGTTTTAGTATCAAATTAAAGTAACTGATGAGCTAATTACACTGTGCAACAAATATAGCCAAGTCCCTTACTTATTAGCAGCATGAGATTAGCTCAGCTTTGTGTTCTGTTAGTAGATTCTCAGTTTGAAAAACCCATGATTTTTCACTGGAAAAGCCTACATTGTTTTAATGTATGTTTTTATGATAAACATGTTTTACTTGTGGGCCTGCTAAGCTTTAGAACATATCCTGAGGATCAAAAGTAATAGATGGCAAATGCAGGCAATAGGTACTTTCAGGAGTCCCATACTTATTTATGGATCGTAAAAAAGCAAAAGTTAAATAGAATCATTTGCAAGGTATGCCAATGTACAATTATCTATTCTATAGGGGAGCTCTCTTAGGGGCCCCTAAGAGGGTCTGAAGGCCCCTGAGGTGGCAGCTTGCTCCGGTGGGCCTTGGATACCCCAACTTGGCCAAATACAGAATCTATTCTGTATCCTTCTGTAATTGGCATACTTTATGGTAATTTGCATGTTATAATCAAAAACAGATTTGCAACTTTTTTGCCACCTTATATTGTTGAGCACTTAGGTCATATGATAAATATACAGGATTCCGTGTGTCCCAGATTGATACCAATGATAGTAATAAGGAAGAGAGACAGAAAAAGAAATAAAAAAACAGAAAAGTTGGGTATTGGGTTACCTCCATGTCTAAATGCTTTGGGTGAAGTACAAGAGTCCTGCTTACCTACCTCTGGCATTAGGGTCTGTTTTATAGTTATTAAAAAAATCATTGAGTGCAATAAATATACACTGGCCTTATAGGGCACAAAGCTGCCACTGCTTAGTTGGGTTTTCTTATATTTCAGTATTTATCTTATTGGGTTGATAATTTACACAGGGTTTCCTGAAAATATGTGCTTTTCTCTTAGGCTGTACTTATCTGCTTAGCTAATTTTATCTGGACATTATTTTATTATTATTTTATTAATTTATTTTAGTATTGTTGTATTTGTATAAACTTCCTCTTTTGTATATCATAATATATGTGGTCACTAACTTCTGCTGTTTCACTGTTATCAATGCTGCACTGATAAAATAAATATTTTTATAAAATACCCATATGTTCTTTTCAATACTTCATTTCTAGATTTGTGGTTTCTTTATTTTTTTCAGCTTTATACCTTCTGTCTTGCAGTTAGATATGTACATTATGAGAAGTAACTTATTTTATTAAAAAATGATACTGGAAGATTCTAAATTGAATTTTAAATATTACATTTAAACAAATATATAGTAGAGTCAGAACTACAATAATAATTTAATTTGCGCCTCTGGAGCCCTGTACAATTTAGGACTCCAAACCTTAATATACAGGGGGATTAGAACAACGATACTCCCGATACTCCAAAATGGTTGATTTTACTTAGTGACCGCCTTCAATAATATTGTGCCCAGGGCACTTATTCATAGTAACCAATATGTGTAAAAAGTGGATGTGACCATTTTATCTGCACTGTGAGTCACAGAACATATTCTCAGAATTACCACATATTCTGCCAGATTTACACAACAAGTCTGTGGCGGCTAGGGAGATTTTTTATTTTTCTTAGAAAAAATCCATTATATAGGCACATAAGGGCCACCCCTATAAAGCTTAGGCACCTCTCGGGTGCCTATATAAAATTATGGCCCTAGTCTAAGTTAGTACAGAATGTTCTGACATTGCAGCCCACCATAGCCTTATAAAGGGGCCGAGCCAAGCCAACTAATGTCATCAAGTCACTACAGTTTTGTTCTATCCTGATTCTAAGCTTAATTTACTGCTTTTTACTTTAATGTAAAATTCAGTATAGGTCATATGCAACTGCCGATGCTGGGTAAAAAAGGTAAGTGCTCATTCAGGTTGGACAGTGTTCCACCCTCACCTCAGGCTGGAATGTAAAGTGCAAGTGGCTATTGGTCCTGTCCTTACTGCCTGCCACAGGGCAGGTGGTAAATACAGGGCCTCATTGCAGACTGAGCACATGTGCTCCCTAACTTGTGTGTTGGCACAAATTAGGGAGTTGACACACAGATCACAGCAGGAAAGGGAAAACTTACATTCCCTCACTTGCCCGTTGGTAAAACTAGACACTAACAGGCCTACAACTGAGCTTCCCCAGCCTCTACTTCCCCCAGAACTGCCATTTAACACTGCTCTCTACAAATTGTCATCAGATCGCCACATTCACTACTGCCATCAGGCACCATGGCAGATGCACCCCCTGGTAGTTATTACATTTATCCACACAAAATAAATGACCCCTAATATTTTATGGGAAACACACTTCTGCTGCTAGGTGGGTAACCACAATAATAGAATATGGCTTCCTATATTTGTTGCTTTCAAATGGAATATGACTTCTGCAGGAATTTATTGGTTAGCTCTTAAAGTGCAACAGAACCTCTACATTCTGTGGATAAAAGGCTAAGTGCCACAGAATATAGGTCCTTTGTCCTGCAGGTCTACTGAATGGTGTATTCTAAATCTGCTCCTTTTTCTCTTTAATTCTCTATTTGTTCCGCCACCCCTAAGCAACAAACAGAAGTGAGGAATGAGTGTGTTCTAAGGTACAATTACCCAGGGGCCCCTAGGCAGTGGCAGAAGTGGAAACTAGTTGGGGATCGCTTACCCCCACCACGGATTTCCTGGTCTCTCTCCCCTCTGCACAGTGCTGCGCTCCCTGCTCAATGTTGTGCATGTGCACATTCATGCACGTGCAGGGGTGGGGCAAGGGGTAGCAGCAGTGGGGATGAGGTGGCCGGATTGGTCGCCTAGGGCGCCCAGCTGGCTTGGCCTGCCTCTGGTTCCGGCAATTTACCTGCAGTCAGCTGCACATAAAGCATTAAAGGTACTTTCACCAAATGTACTCCTTCCACTTCTGTATTGTGCCCATACTGCTCGGTTCTTCCTGCCTTCTGTTCTAAATTAAAGGAAAAGTAACACTAATTTTTTTTTAAGTAAAAAATCTATTCTACCCTGCTCCAATAATTGCCCTATCCTTCCCAGTGTTTATTATTCTGAATGCTTTATTAGAAAATACCTTGTAAAACTTTGCATCCGGTCATTTCAAATATGGCGATACGGCGATCTTCCCTCCGCACAATCCACTATGCGACGATCGACATCTCCTCCTAGCCTTCCTTTTGCACAGGCAAACAATTGACTTCCGGTTTTGGAGTTGGGCTACAAGGAGATGCCGATCGTCGCATTGTGGATTGTGCAGAGGGCAGGCGGCCGCATCGCCGTATTTGTAAAAGTTTTACAAGGTAAATTCGAATAAAGCATTCACAATAATAAACACTGGGAAGGATAGGGCAATTATTGGAGCAAGGTAATATAGATTGTTTACTTAAAAAAATTTGGTGGTACTTTTCTTTTAAGTGCTGCTGCACCTATTGACTCTGAGCATCAGTAAGCACAGCACATTTGCACCACAAGAATTTCATGCACACAGTGCAGAGGCGGTAATTTTGCCAAATTGTGTGCAAATACAGTAAGCACAGCACAACTGAACCAAGCGTATTGCCCCCTTGCAACTGCAATGATGCTGGAATTCTGTGGAAAATGCCACGTTGTGCAAAAAAACCATGGTGATTGTTCTGAAAATTTCACTTTGCTCACCGCACTTGCAGATTTGTGTGTTTGTGTCTGCTTCTGCCTCTATTTCTGGTGCCCTCCAGCTATGCTCCCCAATGCGGTCCTTACAATCATTGTGGTTCTCAGTTCTCAATGCCACACACACACTTTTTACACTAACGCCCACTTATGTACACACACACACTTTTTAGAGCATTTGAGGGTTTTGCACATTTTTAGCCAGTGTGGAAATTATGCATAGCTGTTGCTATATGTTTGTGCTGGATTAACAAAACTATTAAAACTGCAATTTTGACCACCATTCTAACTCTGGCATTCATATTTAGGAAATTTTATCTTGGTTCCTAATGATATGTGGGAGATAAGATGCTGCTTTAGCAAAAAATTTTCAATTTGTTAGAAAGTGTGCTTTCCAAAAATATATGGTTTCCTAGGGTAAACCGACTGTTAGGGCTCTGGCACAGGAGAAAATTAGTCGCGTGCAGTAAATCTCCTCTACTGTGGGAGACTAATCTCCTGAAAATGCTTTCCCACCAGCAGTAATTTAAATCGCTGGTGAGAAAAAATATGTGTCATTTAACTTTTCCAAAGTTGCTTAAAATTGCCTTGTGAGGAAACGTATGTGTCACATATGTCTTCCTGTTGGTGATTTACATTGTTGCTGATGGGAAAGCATTTCAGGAGGCTAGTCTCCTGCAGCAGGTGATTTATCGCAGGCAACTAATCTCCTTGTGTGCCATTAGCAGAATTTTTGGCCTTGCAATCTAAAGTATGCGGATCTCTGGAGCTGTGCTTTAGAAATGTGGTATAGTACTGTCTGGGAGATTTGATCTGTACAAGCCAAAAATATCTATAAAACTATACAGTATTCAAAATCATTGGTAGTTTTGTGCATAAGAAATGTTTCCGATACATTTCCAAGATCAAGACAGACAATGAGCTCCCTCTAGTGTTTAAAATGATAAAGAAACAGTGAAGGCAACTGGTGTTCAAAAGTTAGATTGTGACATACCAGTAGATATTCGTTGCATGGAGAGCTCAGTTCAGATCTGGACTGCCAATCTGTGGATTTGGCCATATGACAGATTGACTGCTGTAAAATGCCTTTGACAGTCACTGTATAATAAGCTTGTGTGGGGCTGTTTGGGTCTCTGTGTAATTTAAATGCCAGGGCCTAATTTGAATCGCAGTCCCAGTCCAGACTGGTTTAGTCTGTTAGTAATAGAGATTCTAATACAACACACAGTACACAGGACCTTTACAAAAAAAGGGTATAATAAAAAATATAAAAGCAAAACATTCTTTTGATAATGCAGATTTATTGTGAGCCAAGTTACATATATGCAAATAATTGAATACGGTGTACTTATGGGTTACAACCATTTTGAAAGGCAAGGTTTCCTGTACTTCAAACTAACACAGTTCTGCTCTATTCCCATCCTATGAATGGTGCATGAGTACCAACTTGTATAGCTGCTTATTTATTATATCACTTTTACTTATTGTGAACATTATCATGTAAATATACATCATGGGGAATACATATTTATATAAAACTGACTCCATCTCTTCAAATGTTTGCTAATATAACAAGATTTTCCATTCTCATCTGTTTCGAGTGGAGTAGTGTTGGTTTTAAAAAGGTTCACTATTTAAAAAGTCTATATAAATTATTTCTTTACAGGTCTTAGCATCAGGTAGTGTGAAACAGAGATGTTATATTACGGATACACTTAGTAAACCTAAAGACTCAGAGGTTGCAGGAGGACTGCGTTTAAAGGGTTTTTTTTACCTTTATGTTAGTTTTTAGTATGCCCTTTATCATGCCCAGTTCTAAGCAGCTTTTTAATTTCAATTTTTGTTTTTAAAATTTGTAAATGATTTTCTTTTTTTGTTATCTTTCTATTCAG
Organism: Xenopus tropicalis; assembly: GCF_000004195.4. NCBI lineage: Eukaryota > Metazoa > Chordata > Amphibia > Anura > Pipidae > Xenopus > Xenopus tropicalis. Next base: position 105,006,148 of record NC_030678.2, on the reverse strand, counting down.
GGTCTCTCCTATTTATATTCAAGTTGGACCCAAACAACTGGATAGCTGCTGATATTCCAAACTGAAGAGCTGCTGAACAAATAGCTAAAAAAAAACTATAACCTATAAGAAGTTGTCTCTAAATACCACAGTCTACTTCATACCAAAAATTAATTTAAAAGTGAACTGTCCCTTTACTGTAAGCAACATGGTGGCTCACATTCATACAGGAATGTTCGGTTTACTCAAATTCTAGTAACCTATGGCCACCAATCAGAAGCATTTATTGCTCACCTGTTTGTAACCAATACCCTGATTGGTTGCAATGGGTTAATAGACCTGGTGTACACTTTGGGGCAGATTTTTTATGTGGTGTAAAAAATGACAACAAAACTGCTGATATTGAAAAATATCTGGCACACAGGTGGTGCAAAATAAGACACACCTTGATAAATTTGCCAATTATTTTACACAGTTTTTTTACACTTTATTTTGGTGTTTTACACAGCATAAAAAATAACAGCCATTGTGTCCGTTACTAAATTCTCCCATAAAAATCTACAGGTCTAATATTTTACTCCAATACCAGACCTTAGGTAAAAATCAACACCCTACACTGTTTAAAGCAAGCGTATAAGATAAGAAACTTATTTATCTTCCAATTTTTCTATTGTTGATCCGCTGCTAGACCTGCACATGCTGTAGGACAACATCTCCTTCAATCTGCAAGGTGTCTATCTGCTGCAGGCTGTGCACACGGTGATTGAAGTCACATATATGGGCTCCATTCACATGCACCTTGAAAGCGTGTTGCTCACATCTTATTTCAATCTGTGAAAAAAGAAACGAAGCAGGGTGATTGCCACTGTAATCCCACGAGTCTGTAATATATACATCATATTATGTATGTGAGAATCTAGGCAGAATTAGAGGAGAATATAGGAAATCTGTGCTGGACCTGTTTTCAGTCAACAAGCTAAAGAATTTTAAAAAAACCTGGTTAAAATAAGAAGTTAGATACAATTCCAGTTTTAAATGGGCAGTATACATCTGTATACATCTCTGCTAAATATGAGCACAATAAATAGAACTTCTGTTGAAAATGTATTCTGTTCTTTTCATTTAAAAAAAGCCTCAGTTTTGCCATTATAAAGCAGTACAGTTATGGGATCCCTTATACGGAAACCAGTTATCCAGAAAGTTGCAAATTACGGGAAGGCCATTTCCCATAGACTCCATTATAAGCAAATAATTCTAAGTTTTAAATATGATTTCCTTTTTCTCTGTAATAATTAAACAGTACCTTGTACTTGATCCCAACTAAGATATAATGTATCCTTATTGGAGGCAAAACAATCCTATTGGGTTTATTCAATATTTAAATGATTTTTAGCAGACTACAGTTATAGAGATCCAAATTACGGATAGATCCCTTATCCAGAAAACCCCAGGTCCCAAGCATTCTGTATAACAGGTCCCATACCTGTAAAAGATTTATTTTAAACAATTCCCCCCAAAATCATATAGAGAATCTTTCATTTACTTACCACAAAGCTCTGTCCTGGTGAAAAGACCATCCCACTTGGTAGATTGCGCTCTTCTTTGCCCCAGCTGCCATTCAGGTGACTGTTCCGTACAATTGTGTGCTCATCAAACCTCGGGTTGAAGTGCAATGCTGTGCCGCCATGGAATTTGAGGTTTAAATGAAACCTGGAAAGATTTATCTTCATCAAGTAACTTGAAGGGGTTGTTCAGCTTTAAGTTAACTTTTAATATGTTAAGTTCTTAGCAAACTTTTCGAATAGTCTTCTTTTATTTTCTAATAGTTTTTGGATTATTTGGCTTCTTTTGCCTCTTTCCAGCTTTTAAATGGGGATCACTGACCCTGGCAATCAAAAAACTCTTTCTGAGTGAGGCTACAGTTTTATTGTTTCTATGGTAATATGGAGTCAAGCAACCAAATAGCTTCTGAAATTCTTAACTGTAAAGGTGCTGAACATAAAGCTAAATAATTAATAAACCACAATAATAATAAAAACTTAACACCAAGTGCAGATTATCTTAGAATATCACTCTCTAGATCATACTTAAAGTTAATTTTAATGTGAACAGGCCCTTTAATATGTGGTCATGCTAAGGCAGGGATAGGCAGTCATGCTAAGGCAGGAATAGGCAGTCATGCTAAGGCAGGGATAGGCAGTCATGCTAAGGCAGGGATAGGCAGTCATGCTAAGGCAGGAATAGGCAGTCATGCTAAGGCAGGGATAGGCAGTCATGCTAAGGCAGGGATAGGCAGTCATGCTAAGGCAGGGATAGGCAGTCATGCTAAGGCAGGGATAGGCAGTCATGCTAAGGCAGGGATAGGCAGTCATGCTAAGGTGACTAAAAATTGAAACTGGCAAATGATTATCTTTTGTTAGAAGTGTATGTTGACTAATTTGACTCCCAGAATAAGGACTACATACTTGATTAGATTGTAAGATCTCATGATCCATCCCCTTTCCACCATTTAAATTTTTTTAAACTGTCTTTTTCAAAGGTTAAGACTGCTTGAGGCCAGGTCTGGATAGTATACAGTGCACTGGCCCTGCCTGCTCTACAGTCACTAATGGGTAGTAATAGGCAAAGGTGCAACTCTCACTACTCACTCACATCAACTAAAAGAGCAGTATCAGTATAAATATCCCTCAAGCCATTGTTGGACTACAGTAGGGCTACAGTTTGCTATCCATGTTTTCTGTATTTCCGCCCAGACTTCATGTAATGCCCTCTGTCTGACTCCTGTATTAGGGAAAAGACAGAGCCATCTGCTAATTCCTGATAGACTGGGTTATTTTCATGCACAGTGTGTGTCATTTACCTTTTTGGGTGTGCAGGGACTGTTCCCCTGACAGCAATCATCTTGGAAGGAAAAAAACCTCCATGGATTTTAGTTTGGTATGGAATTGCCTATACAGCAATAAAAATAAAACTTTTATTTCTTGTAAGACATTGTCTATTACATTTTACAATCTCATATTCTTGACTAAGACATTGTTCCCTGTGCATGTTTAACTGCAGAAATATTATGGGGAGAAGAAATGGAATAGTACATTTGTTCCTATGGGAAAAGAGATGGCTAAGTTGTTGCTACTGGAGAACACATTTCTCAGTTCTACCTATGGGAGAAGAAAAGGCTCATATGCTACTATTGGAGAAGGTAAGTGTCATTTGTTCCTAAGGGAGAAGGAATGACTTAACTGTTCATTAAAGACTGCTATTTTTGCCAGTATAGAGGGGCATTACTGGGTTGGATGCATCTCTGCCCTATCATATCCTAGTAATTCGTTATGAAGGGATCCACCACCCAAAATAATTTTTTGCATAATAAAAGAAAATGTATAAAAATTGTATAGGGCTCTGAGCTAGGGGTAGGCAGACAGAAAAGCTACATGCCTAGCACCCCGCCAGCATTGCACCCTAGGCAAGCGCCTCTTCTGCCACCCATAGTTTTTGGGATTTTTTGTTTGTAATTGCATGAAAATTCTTGCAAAAAAAGAGTATTTGGTATTCCTATACATATTTTCTGCATTTTTATTTATTCATGCTTTTTATATTTAGACTTTTAAATAAATGAGACATTCTTTTTTTTTAAAAAGTGATTTTAGTTGTGGTAGAAAAAAAAATCTAAAATTATATAAATCTGGATTTTGCTAATTTGGCCTCTACAAGTTCATTACATTTTCTTTAATTATGCACAAATAGAATAAAGTGAATACTTACATAAACTTGCGGCTGTAAATAAAGCAAAATGGATCAGTAAATGATAAGAACTGCAAGCACATGCTCTCTATATGGTCACTGTATGTCTTAGTGAATTCTAATCTAAAGTAATTCTAATCTAGTTGCAGTTTATACCACTTGTATACTCTGTATACATTAGGGCAGTGATCCCATGTTGCTCCCCAACCCCTTGGATGTTGCTCCCAGTGGCCTCAAAGTAGGTTATTATTTTTTAATTCCTGGCTTGGAGGCAAGTTTTGGTTGCATAAAAACCAGGTGTACTAACAAACAGAGCCTCCTATAGGCTGCCAGTCCCCATAGGGACAACCAAATAGCCAGTCACAGCCCTCATTTGGCACCCCAGGAACTTTTTGAATGCTTGTGTTGCTCCTGAACTCTTTTTACATTGAAATGTGGCTCACGGGTCAGAAAGGTTGGGGCCCTGCCTTAGGATATGCTGAGATGGAAAACTCACATTGAATGCACCTCCAGGTGGGAATTGTTGAGGAAGGTATCCTGGTTGATGGGGCTGAAAAAAAGTGCAATTATTTATTAGAAATGCAGAAGTGAATAATGTGCAGTTGAACATAATGACATTCTAAATTTTACATTCCAATAGGGACAAATAATATAATGAATTTACAGAAACTACCAAATAAAGCAAACACCAACACAGTTTATAACATACTTTATGAGACTGCCATCTCAAGGCCTATACTTATATTTGAGGGTAACTCCTTTCACAGTCACTAAGCTGACTGTGGTATAATTAGACATCTGAATATATATAAGCTAGGGGGCAGCTGTAGACAGCAGAGGAACATACATCAGTCTGGCATATACTGAAAACAGATCAGCAGTTGTGAATCATCTGACTACATTTTCACACTAGGGCGTGTGAACAAAACAATGCTATCAAGAACAGGAACTTCCCAGTAGAGGCAGGATTTGGCTGCTGTCTCAAAGCCACTGTTGATATAACCAGTGTACAGGGTCATAGTAAGGGTAGTGTGCCACAGGGAGATTAGTCCCCCATAATAAATCTCTGCTGCCGCAGGCAAATAATCTCCCCGAAAAGAGAAGTTTATAAAATTTAAAACAACCAACCACAAATAAAAACTCACACTGAATGTGGGTGCACCAGGAAAGTGTTGAGGAGGGAAGCCACCCTAGAAAAAATACCTTCAAATTAAATTGCTGGACATGAACACCACAAACAGACTTGTATGGTGTATTTAATCTAGGCTATGGGTTATGTTTCAAGGAAGAATATGTGCAGATTTACAAAAAAAAAATTGAACCATGGAAGCCGAAGAATGTAGTTGGTGCAAAAGGTGCTTTGTCACCCACACATTTGCTCTCTTACGGTAGGTGACAAAACATCAGCAAATACCCTTCAATAGGGTCAGTATACATGCATACTGATGCAATTTCAAGCCATAGCACATTTACACTGCAGAACAATTACATGGTTAGCCCATGGAGGGGCAACAAAACACAAAAAGGTGCAGGTAACAAAACACACAGGGTTTAATGTTATTAATGATTTTACAGACATATCAATGCAGATGAATGTCGCTATTCTCCAGAATGTGTTTGATGAACCCTATTCTGTACACTGGGTGAACATACTGAAGCAATGAAGCATATACAAATATCTCTATGATACAAACATGAATATACTGTACAGTATATAAATATTATTATTATTGTCAGTTCAAACATCAGTCTAATGAATGCAATAATCAGGTAATGCACTGGTGTATATATATGCAGTCTGTTTGTAGAATAATATCTTTTGGCAGAGGGAACTGGCAGTTTTTCAACATCTGGTACCTAAAATATTACCTGTTTTTGGACTAGTAATACATTCTCTGCCTAATGATAAGATGTGGTGCATGTTTTAACAACACAGATGGTGTATGTCAGTTCTTTGCTAGTGAAGCTACATTTCATTGTGTTTACAGTAGATGAGAACTTCTGAAGCAGCTGAAAAGTATTTAAGTGCAACACAAGACTACTCAGGACTGTTACTCCTTGGTAATTACACAAACACTGGTATTTACATACCCCTTGCTGTTGTACATGGACACATGTTAAGTTAACACATCCCCCTATGGTCAGTGTATTAACTCTTTGGATTGGGATCCGGTGATGGTATTCCACAAAGTGATTCCTGTTCACAGAAACCTGGGGAGAAAATTTACAATGCTATAAAAAAATATAAAAAATAATCCAAGTATAATGGTAATTTTAGAGCTAATTAAGAAGCTTATTGCTAAGGGCCAGTAAGAACCTAATATGTTATCATTTTACTATTAATAAAGGAAAATGCATAGCAACCATTAACCCATCAAACACCTTAGGTTAGGTTGTAACATATAAAGTCTGTAATGTACTGCAGGATATGTCACCAACATAATGTGCTTCACCTAATATTTCACAAATAAGTTTTGATCACAAATGTGCCTGTATTGGAAAAGGCAAATTTAGTTTATGGTGTATCAGTTTTAGATATGAAATATTTGAAAAATGCAAAGGTAGCTTTTGTGAAGCTCCTGGGGAAGGACTGGGTTAGGAAGTTGCCTGTAGTATAGCAGGTAATATAGTGGCTGGTAGGGCCATCATCAGAGGTGGACAAGCAGGAACACAGTTACGGGCCCATCACAATGATGGAACTGGAAAGGTAGGATGGTTCCAAACCATGGGCTGCAAAAGAGGGCAGCAAGACTTATATGACAACGGTTGGGCCAGGGGTGTGTTCAGGCTGATTATGGCATGGCATTGGCTAACTCTGCCAACTAAGTAGTATGGGGACCTGATGAGTTCTGATGGTTACATGATAGTTAGTATAATATAGTGACATGGTGCCTGTAGAAATGTGGATATTAGCCTCTGGGCAACAGGCAAGATGATGACAGGGTTTCATAATTTTTGTTACAGCTCTGTAAAACCTTCAAAAGGTAAATGTTGGGAGTGCTTGAATACATACGTTGTAACTGTGGTTGGAAACAAGGATCCGGATCTCAAAAGGCTGATGTCTGTGAAAAGGCATTTCCCGCTTATTTTCCTCCCTCCCCCAGCTATTACGCTCTTTGGTGTTGCACACAACAATTCCGCCATCAATGAATCGGGGGTTAAAATGGAAGGCAACATCATCATTCGAAGAGTGACCACACTGAAAGTTTATATTAAACCTGTAACAGACAGCAAAGCCATGCATATCATTTATAATATAGTATAATGCAATCTAATACAGTAAATTTGTAGATTGTAAGTTCTTTTGGGCAGGGCTCTCCACCTCTTGTATTGGTTATTGATTGCTTTATATGTTACTCTGTATGTCCAATGTATGAAACCCACTTATTGTACAGTGCTGCGGAATATGTAGGCGCTTTATAAATAAATGTTAATAATAACAATAATAAATCAAGTCACACTAATGTAAAACCCAGTGTATATATTCATTGCTTAAATGTTCATCAATCATTCATGGCAATTATTACCATTTGTTGTTTACCTTAGCTTTAGGTGGCCTTGACAGCTAAATCTTTTCTATGTCATATGGGAGTAATTGCACAGAGAGTATAGTGAAGGCAGTTGTCAAATACATACAATTAACAAACCTGGATAAGCCCAGCTGCCGAATATTTTGAATAAGAGAGTAATAGACCTCAGTAAAAGAAAGGCATTTGTTGAGGACATTTGTCAGGAGCTACAGTAACAAACAGAATTAAAGGAGACTCATGAGCCTGCTCATGAGGGGGGGTGGACCAGTGACATAAGTATGGGCACATCAATGGTGTAGGAGCGGAGCTATGGCAAATCGTTTGCTTGTAAATTTGTAATACCAGCCTTGATCTGTATTTTACAAGTTAGACAGGTAAAATACAGGCTGGGAGGAAAATTGAACAGCATGACGATCTGACTGAAAGACCAGGCAGGAATAACTAAAGATCCTACTCCTTGACCTTGAGATCTCAGTACTGGGTTAAAATACAAAGGAAACCAGATAAGCAGCTTTGAATCATTGCACAAATCAGTCTAGAATGTGAGCAAGTAAAGTCACTGAGCACACACATTAAACCACTAGGTCAGCGCCACTCATTGACAGCAAGTTGAAAAATAAAATGAATTAAGGAAATGAGGTTTAGGTATGTCTCCATTCCCTGTTTATACTCACTTACAGGAATAATACTACAAGCCACAATAATGGAAATGGAAGAGACATTCACCTGTGTCACAATATGCATTAGTTCCAGGTATCATTGTTGCCAGAAAAGAAGCCATGAAAAACAATGAATTGGGGACACTTATGCAAATAGATTGCATTTGTAGCAAATATCTGGTTACAATTTAACAGAGAGAAAATATGTTGTGCTGAGCAAGCTTTAACTATATATTCTCCTTAGGCCTCCTATCCTCTGACTGTTGTCAGGTCTGACCTTTTTAATTGCATTGCATCAGTTTTATTTATCCACTGTAAATATCTATCCTAATAAATTTTTCACCAACTAAAAAAAATTACATTTTTGAGTCGTTTTATTGCACAATTTTATTCTTTCAGCTGTAATTATTAAACTGTTGCAATTCTATATCTGCCATTAACTCCCTGCAAAATATATCTCTCCTCCCCCCCACACTGCATGTTCTCATATTATATATATATATATATATATATATATATATATTCCATATAGATTGTGCTGCATCTATTTTATCAAACTGGTTAATGTGAACCTCTAAACATGACAGAAACATTCTCAATTGCCCCACGCATAGGGAGATGTTAAAATGTTAAATTGGCATAGGCAAGCCTAGCATAGCAACAGGGGGTCTTATAGGGTTTTGGGTTTATTTCTCTGTCAGGCCATGATTATTCACTCAGTTGCCTGGCTTTCCTTGGTCCTAAGCATGGAATGCTGTACAGACGAGAGCAATGCCACCAAAATAACATGCAAGCTGAAGTGCCATGAGCACCTTGTAGCAAATGTTTTTAATAAATAAACTGAAAAAAATAAAATAGTTCACCTGTCTCCTGAAGGACAGACAACTCCGCTAATGACCACCAAAAACCCATCATGGAGGCCATGGGACAGTGGCAATGTAAAGGGAACAGGCTGGAAAACAAACACAGAATTAGTGAATTAGATATGAAAGCACATAGTGGAACTTAAAAATACTGCTTAACACTACAAATGGATTCAAGGCTGGATCAGGCAATCTTAGGATGTATGCTGCAAACACAAATTCCCATATCTGTGTTACTTATGGTCTGAACTTTAAGACAGAGACCTCTAAGGGACCTTTATCGGTAGCTAGAATCGGCCGTGTATGGGGACCTTTACACAGGCAGATCCTAGCTGCCGATTCGAGTCTTCCAGCCTGGCCCGAAAGGGTTCTGAGCAGGAAAAGTGTCATCAAAGTGTCCAATTCTGCCTTCTGAAATGTTACAGGGGTGCTGAAGGGGTTAAATGATTTTTAGCCACTGATTTACTCCTATATATTTGCAGGCAGGAATGCCCCTGATTGTATGCACCCCATTTTAGCCTGGCCCAATATGTTTCCGGGCAGGAAAAATGGGCATCAAAGTGGGCATCTTTGCAAATTAAATGAGCAACAAGGGGGCTAAAGGGGTTAATAGATTTGGGCCACTGATATAAACCTATGTACTATGCAGTCAGGGATGCCCCCCATTGTATGCATCCAGTTCAACCTGGCCTGAAAAATGGTATCAAAGTGGGCATCTTTGCAATTCATGCTGTTTGAATAAATATAGCATATCTGCTATGACCCTGAGGTCATTAACCTCTTCAGCACCTCTGTTAAAAAGGCAGAATTTTAAAGATGAAAACTTTAATTTCACTTTTCATGCTTGTCAGTACCATTTTGGGCCAGGCTGGAATAAACTGTATATAATGTTGTGAAATCAGAGGTCCAAAGTCATTTAACCCCTTCAGCATTCCTGTATTCAAAACGGCAGAATTGCAAAGATGCCCTTTTAATGCCACTTTTCCTGCCCAGAACTTTTTCTGGCCAGGATGGATGGGGGTGCTTACAATGCAGGGAATCCCTGCCTGCAAATATATAGGTTTAAATCAGTGGGGGTCATTTCTAAAATTTTCACAGTGCAGAATTATTCGGACAGTGAACATATTTTCCCCTGCCCATGTTTATATTTATAAAGCTGGACAAGACTGGTGCATTTAATATGCAAACAAAATAATGTTTTTTTTATCAACAGCTTGAAAGCTTTTTAAATATGGTATATTCACAAATTATATATATTTATGCACGCACTAAGCGTCCACATTACGCCAACTTTGGTGGCGGAAAAAATGTTCGCTAAACTGATTTTGCAAAGTTAAAATTGGTGCTATATTTGCATTCAATAAATACACAAAGCGGGCCTCTCATTTGCAAATTTTTGTGCGCAATTCACATTTCACTGTGATTCACAAAAAAGGAAAGACAGACACAGCAGTGCAAAATTTAAGCGTGTAGAGGAAACCATGCGCAACAACAAAAATTTCCGTGCCAACTTTATAATTGATCCCCCAGTGACTCCAACTAATTTAACCCCTTCAGCACCCCTTTACTTATTCAAATAGGTAGATTTGTAGTGATGCCCATTTTGATGCCACTTTTCCTGCTCAGAAACTATTTGGGCCAGGCTAGAACAATATATTTCTAATGCAGGGAATTTCCCTGTCTGTAAATATATAGGTTAAGGCTAATGCCAGATGGGGTGTTTGGCGTATATTTTCAGCAAGCCGAAAATAGTGCCATATGCCTCCTACCTGTGGCTGACCACAAATAAATGGAATACGCTCAGGTGCAGGCACATGTAGCCAATATCCGCCAAAGATATGAAGTCTCGCATTTTTAGGCAGATATCGGCTACATGTGCCTGCACTCGAGCGTATTCCATTCATTTGGGTGCAGGCACAGGTAGGAGGCGTATGGCGCTATTTTTGGCAAGCGATTTTCGGCTTGCTGAAAATATACACCAAATACCACGTCTGGCATTAGCCTTAAATCAGTAAACTAAAGTCACTTAACTCCTTTTGAACCCCTGTTTGTTTTTCAAAAAAGGCTTATTTGCAAATATGCCCATTTTAATGCTACTTTTCTGTCTCATAACAATTTTGCGCCAGGCTGGAATGGGGGTGCATACAATGTGGGATATCCCATGTGGCGTTTAACCCTTCAGCAACCCTGTAACTTATTCAGAAAGCCTGAATTGCAAAGATACCCACTTTGATGCCACTTTTACTGCTCAGAACCCTTTGGGGCTAGGCTGGAAGAGGATGCATACACTGTGGGGCATCCCTACCTGCAAGTATATAGGTTTCATTTAGCATCTCAAAGTAATTTAACCCCTTCAGCATCCCTTATACTTATTTAAAGAGGTAATTTAAATTATTAGTTATTCATTGAACCGAATACAATTCTCACACCATTTTGGTGCCACTTTTCCTTCCCAGAATCATTGCGGCTGGAACAAGCTGTAGCCTATGTAGGGCACCCCTGTCTATGAATAAGTACTTTTAAATCCATGGGTCATTTCATTCTTTTAAATACCAGCTACTTATTCACTGTCTGAATAAGAAACCATTTTCAAGGCAGGAATAAGAATCTGGCCGAATAAGAAACCAACTTCAGTGGCAGGGACCCCTCTCCCAATGACATACCCATTCCATGCAAGGCTGCACATCATACTTACAGGGTTGTTAATGGGACCGAAAGACATGTTGCTCCCCGGGACACGAGTGCCTGAAACTTGCTCTGATCTCACTGTACTTATAACGGTGAGGGAGTTCAGGGAACAGCCCGAGTCTAAACAAGAGGAGGAGGGGCCTTACAATAGGGAAGTGCCCTGTGATTTCACAGTCACACAAAATAGAGAGAGTGGGATGGGGCTGGTACAGTGGGAAGAATCTATTGTATTCAACTAGTTTGCAAGTAGGAAGTGACATGCTGTGCTCATAGCACTCGTGATTTATGTAATACTTCCCTTCTGTCAAGTCAATTACATAATATAAAGTTCCATTATAGGGTAGAAATGTTCCTAAATGCCAAATAAGACAAAGGTCTTTGTGAAGAATATGCCTACATTTATGTATCTGCTCTACCTGAAGGCTGCAGGTTTTGTAGAAGTCCTTGCTAATAATTCAGAGTTCATAGTTGTCCATATTTGAAAGACTTGCTGGTCCAACTGTATTTAGCATAGTACATAGGAAATGAAATATCTCATTCATTGCAAGACCTAGTAAAAATGTTGCAAAATGCATTATATTTAAAAATTATTAATAAAAAAAATTAACTTTATTTTTATATATATGTATCTCTATCTCTATATCTCTATCTCTAGCATGCAAAAAGTAAATGCCGCACTCACAGGACTTAGTGATGAAAAATAAACTTGTTTATTTCAATGTCAATCTAATGTTTCGGCTGCTACCACAGCCTTTCTCAAAGTGAATAAGCAAACATAGAAACCCACTGATAAACCCAATGTGGCGCCAAATTTGGGCTGATGACGTCACTCAGTCATCAGCCAGTGCCCACCCCCATAGGTGTACATCAAAAAACGAAACAACACAATACAACTTTTTACTTTTTGCATGCTGTAATACTATTTTTCAATACTGCACCCTGGCCATCTTATACTGTATTAGACGAGAGTGCCTGTTGCTTTGGACTTTTCTATATATATACATATATATATATATATATATAGCAAGGTTTTTTTTATTACTCCACGTTTCAGTTCCTTCCTGGAAGTTTCATCAGGGAGACCAATACAGAGTGAATGCAAATGCTTTAAATGTGCATAATGGCTCCAAAAGGATGTTGCTAGGCAACCACCAAGTAAATGTAAATAACAAATTAACCACACAGAAACGAAAAAAAACAGAAAAAATGAAAAAAACTAAATCACTCATGCTTTACAATGTGCTTAGCCTAGAAGCCAAATCAATTACGGGTATGGCCAAATCACACCCCAATCTGTCCCCTGGACAAGACTCTACACGTCATTCTTAGACTAAGGGAATTAGCTGAAATTCCAACTGACTGTCTCTTAGTTACAATGGATGTCAAAAGTTTATATACTGTTATACCGTATGACATGGGTATTTTGGCATCCCGACAGGCACTACTCACAGATACATCATGACGTATACCAATTGAATTTTAAACACAATAATTGGAACTAACTAACTAATTCTTTTTACCTACAAATAGCTGGTACGGCCATGGGTAATGCTCTTGCTCCATCATACGCCAACTTATTTATGTTACAGTTCGAAACTGAACATATTGCACCCTTAATTAGAGACGCCATTTTGGTGTACTTTCGCTATATTGATGATCTGTTCATGATCTGGGTTGAGGGTTTGCTTTCTTTTCACCAATACCTTAACAACCTTGATAATCTGGTTAAGTTGACTCTGAACTTTCAACATGAGAACATAGATTTTCTGGACCTCAACATTTTTAGGGACCAATCTCGACCGTAATTCCATTTTGCATGCCTCTAGTAACCATCCTCCTGCCACCATTAGGGGCATCCCCTATTCACAATTCTTACGGACCATTAGGAACAACAGCACTCCAGAATTAGCCGTAGAACAACTCAGGGATATGTACACTAGATTTCAGCAAAGGGGCTATTCTGACACCATTTTGGAAGCACAGCTTCAAAGAGCTCTTCAACATACACAGGATGATTTCCTGCAGAGAAACAAGGCGAACACTGGGGAACCACCATTAATTTTCACCACTACTTTTACTACAGCATCATCACAACTGACCAGAAGCATCCACAAACACTGGCCAATGATAAATCAGGATGAATCCTTGTCACTATACCTGTCTAACAAACCCTTGATGGGTTACAAGAGGAGGAATAGCCTCAGAGACCTTCTGGTTAGAACGGACTTTAAAGACCAAAGTAGGGACCCCTCAGACTGGCTATCGGCACAAAAGAAATTCGGTTGCTACAGATGCCCGGACTGTGTGACATGTCGATGCTTGCTGTTGGGTCCACATCTAGCTATGTCATCTATATCATTACTTGCCCATGCAGATTGTACTATGTAGGGAAAACAGTAAACATGCTGAAAGAAAGAATTGGAAACCATAGATCAGCAATCAGCAAAGCCTTGAAAGAAGGGAAATCGATTCAGCTGGTTGCTAGACATTTTGCACTACAACGACACCCCCTGCCTACCTTCAAATGTATGGCGATTGACCAACAACCGCCCCTCAGGAGGGGGGGCAACAGGGACTTGGCTCTACTCCGCAGAGAATCTAGATGGATTCATACATTGGATTGTGTAGCCCCTAGGGGCCTTAATGAAACACTATCACTGGGTTGTTTCACTTAGGTCTTCAGGATATACTGTGTAACCGCTCAGCTGCCCTGGGAATCAATTTCTGTTACCATTATTTGTAACTTTGTCTTATCTGCTTCATACTTGCAACAAGTGTGGTTGCTACATATTTTGTAACCTTTATTCTGTTTCTGCTCTCTTCCTCTTTCCCTATCTGCCATATATCTTTGCTAATGCACAGACGCTGTGAAGTGTAGTTTCACTAGACTCTAGGTCCCTTACCTGCCCCCTCACTGACCCCATAGGCACGATGCGGTGGTGGTAGATATAGGGTAGCAAGCGTACCCTTGTTTGTTCCCGGCAGGCTCTCAGAGGATACCCTTACATACGCCCGCACACGGGCTGGTACCTTATACCCTCCAGGGGGTTGTCCTGAAATACTGAGCCACAGCACTATACCCCCTTTGTGAACCCCTTGCTAGACACCCTCTATATGCACAAAACAGATCGATGTGGGGAACTTTGGTCTAATTTACATTGGATCAGTGTTTCCCCATGGGCGCCTGTGAGTGTGTATTCCATTGTTACCAATAGCGCATGGGAGATTCAAAGCGGCGTCTGGTTGCTAGGAGACGTGGCAGGTCCAGCGCGACTGAACTAATGGGGATCGGAGCTTCCGTGTGGCATGCTGTGCCACAAGCTGTGGCTACATGACGGACCGGATACCTTTAGTAAGTGGTTCCCTGCCTCCTCGCATGCATTCCACCCCGCAGCATTGTAAGGCATGAGTGATTTAGGGGCCAGTAAGCTAGGGGTGGTGGGACAATTTGGGTCTTACATGTGGCTCCATGCATTATATTGCTATAGCCTTTCTCCCTTGTATTCTCCCTTGTATTGTCTTGTCTTATTTTTTTTCATTTCGGTGTGGTTTATTTATTATTTACATTTACTTGGTGGTTGCCTAGCAGCGTCCTTTTGGCGCCATTATGCACATTTAAAGCATTTGCATTCACTCTGTATTGGTCTCCCTGATGATCAGTTATTAGCTTTTCTAAGGCTAATGTCAGACGAGGCGTAGGGTGGATTTATTTTTGGCAAGCGGAAAAGCGCTTGCTGAAAATTCCGCCCTACGCCTCTTACATGTGCCTGCACCCGAATGAATGATATACGCATGAGATATGCATAAAAATGCGAGACAATGCAAAGTCTAACATTTTTATGCATATATCGGCTACATGTGCCTGCACCCAAATGAATGAGATATGCTCGAGTGCAGGCACATGTAGGAGGCATAGGGCGGAATTTTCAGCAACCGCTTTTCCGCTTGCTGAAAGTATCCTCCCTACGCCTCATCTGGCATTAGCCTAAGCCAGCTGCAGAATGAAAGCTAACATTTGAAAGATTGCCGTGGGTTACTACCCAGGTGCAAATTTGAGTCCCAATATGTCCAAACTGCAGCAGGTTGCCACTTTACAGAATTGTTTTAGGGAAGGATGAAATGCTAGGCCTAAATGCCTGATGCTCTGGACTGTCCACATTTGAGCCATTAGCCAAAACTGGTGGATGGGAGCTGCCCTGCTCATGTCTGGACACTGCCCCTAGTTTCCAGTCTCCTATATATCTGACTAGTATCAGCCTGCTACAGGTGATAAATACCTTAAGGTACCATTTTTCACATCCCATCACCAATGTTTTCCAGTTTACCCTTAATGGGGCTATGTTAGGCACATCCAGGATGAAGAAGGACCCAGGGGATTATAAACTTGGCTGTAGAGAGCAATGGCAGTCAGCAGATGCAAGGCCAAACACGGTTTTGAGCTGCATTAAAAGGGGCATAGATTTTTTGTCAGGTCAGCGACCTCCTTCTGTAGGTCCGTCACAACTTTATTTTTTCTGACTCCAGGACATGTCTCTCAACCTCTGAAGTGACACTCTCCTTTAGAGACTTAGAGGCAGATTTATCAAAGTACAGTTTTCGTACATTTGAAAAGCTTTTCAAAGTACAAAAAATTCGTATTTGAAAATACGAAAAAAATCGTATCTGATCATATAATGGATGAAAAATATCTGAACGATCGTAAAATGCAGGAAAACTCTGCTGACTTTGATCCTTCTGTGCATGATGTTGGAAGCCTCCCATAGGAATCAATGGCACTCTGCAGCTCCAACCTGGCCCAAGGAAAGTCTCCCATAGGGCTCAATGGCACTCTGCAGCTCCAACCTGGCCCAAGGAAAGTCTCCCATAGGGCTCAATGGCACTCTGCAGCTCCAACCTGGCCCAAGGAAAGTCTCCCATAGGACTCAATGGCACTCTGCAGCTCCAACCTGGCCCAAGGAAAGTCTCCCATAGGGCTCAATGGCACTCTGCAGCTCTAACCTGGCCCAAGGAAAGTCTCCCATAGGGCTCAATGGCACTCTGCAGCTCCAACCTGGCCCAAGGAAAGTCTCCCATAGGACTCAATGGCACTCTGCAGCTCCAACCTGGCCCAAGGAAAGTCTCCCATAGGGCTCAATGGCACTCTGCAGCTCCAACCTGGCCCAAGGAAAGTCACGATACCGAAGCTTGAATGAATCCGAAACTTTTGTACTCAGCGCAACAATACGATTTTGTCGCGTTTTTGTCATGCTTTTTGTCACAAAGTACAAAAAAGTTGCAGAAAAAATGCAAAAGTTGTAACATTTAAAAAAAAAAAAAAAAAAAAAAAAAGAATTGTTTGTATTTGGACCTGCCATACTTTGATGAATGTGCCCCTTAATATCTCTTTCCATATCAAGAATCTTTACACCCTGTTCCAAATCATTATGCAAATTATATTTTTCTTATTTACCAAAATAATTGATGTAAATAACAGTCAGCATAATTCTCATGTTATCAAACCTCCTAATGATAACAGTATTTTTTTTTTAAGAATAAAAAAACTTACTGTGCGTAATAATTTGGGACAGTGCATTGTAAGTTTCAAAACACTTTATAGGTTGTAGAGAACTGAAAATTGTCATTTGTTGTGTTTGCAGCATATTTACTGAAATCAAAAGCTATTTCAATCAAACTTTTAACAACATTTTAACAGGTCACGTTACATTTTAACATAGGACCCCTTATTTGATAGCAGTTTGGCCAGTTGAGTATACATCACTTTCAACTTTTCAATGTATTTTACCTGTTCAGACTAATTACTCCTTTCAGCCTCTTTTACCACAGCTTTAGTGGGCACTTTCACTCCAACTGCCAACTTTACCTCTTTTGCCTTGGGTACATTTGAGGTGCCATCCTCTTGAGACTCTACAGCACATTCACTCAGTAGATGGGGCATACTTCCCACCAAGGATACCCTCTCACTATTTGCCAATACCTTTAGCAGTGAGAATAGTAGATTTCTGGACATGGGACACCAGTTCAGGACACAGCACTTTTTCAAACATAACCTGGTTAGGCCAATGTCCGACCAGGCATATGGTGCATATTTTTGGCAAGCTGAAAAACGCTTGCCAAAAATAGCTCCATACGCCTCCTACCTGTGCTTACACCCAAATGAATGGAATACGCTCGGGTGCAGGCACATGTAGCCGAAATACGATTAAAAAACGGAAGGAGGAAGCGCATCGCTACAGGTAGCTAGCCGTGACAAGTAGCTGCTACTTGTAGCTCCATATGTCTTCACCCTTAAAGTGGGTTCTTACAAATCACTATTAATAGTGACACACGGGGAGGTTAGTCACTGCGCAACAAATCTTCATTGTCGCAGGCGACTAATCTCCCCGCAATGCAATCCCACCGGCTAGAATGTAAATGGCGCCGACATTTGCCGAAGTCCTCAAAGTGGCCAAAGTTGCCTTGAAGTGGGCACTTTTTTCATTTTTAGACTGTGCCATTTGACTGGGCAATTGTAGGATCCTGACCTTGTTTTCAAGTAAGCAAACAGGGGAACTGGAGCTACTCTTTGTTTTGTTCTTGCAAGGTAGATAATTAGATGTACAAATAACCCGCGTTTGACCCTGTTTAGCTGAACAAATAACAAAAACCAAGGATTTTTTTTAAAAAAACTGTAAGCAAAAAATATGTTCAGCACAAGCCTTATTGCTTCTACTCATGTTGAACAAGGGAGTATGCTGCCTCTAGCCTAAATTAATTTCCATCAGTACAGCACGTCTGGCTCGATTTTACTGTTTTTTCACATGAACTGGTAAACCTGTTCTTGAGCCACCAGTGTTTCTTTATTCTCGTGTTCAGGAGAATTATCCTCCTAAAAGATGAACTTTTTCAGATTTTTTTTAGCAGACTGAAACAGGTTCTCGGGCAGTATTTCCCTGCATTTCGCACCATCTGTTCTTGCTTCTATTTTAACATAATTCTAAGTCTCTGTACGATGCTTCCATTATGAAACTTTAGATATGGTTCTGTTTCAGTGTGGGCAGTGTTATGTTTGCAGCTCACACATTGCATTAAACTTAGAACGAAAAGCTCTATTTTGTTTTCATCTGACCACAAAACCTACAGCTTGTACCAAGCTTCTCCAAATGTGAACACAATGCATTTCAGGTTAGGAGTCAAAAGGCCTATGGTGTGAAATACTTCACATGCAAGGTGGGGGAGATAGAGCAAATGCAGATCAGCACAAAGCATTCAGGGTCTGCTGCCACCTGCTCACAGACCTGTTTCTGTACCCATCCCAGGGGAGATGCTGCCACTTGCCCACAGACCCGTTGCTGTACCCATCCCAGGGGAGATGCTGCCACCTGCCCACAGACCCGTTGCTGTACCCATCCCAGGGGAGATGCTGCCACCTGCCCACAGACCCGTTGCTGTACCCATCCCAGGGGAGATGCTGCCACCTGCCCACACACCTGTTGCTGTACCCATCCCAGGGGAGATGCTGCCACCTGCCCACAGACCCGTTGCTGTACCCATCCCAGGGGAGATGCTGCCACCTGCCCACAGACCCGTTGCTGTACCCATCCCAGGGGAGATGCTGCCACCTGCCCACAGACCCGTTGCTGTACCCATCCCAGGGGAGATGCTGCCACCTGCCCACAGACCCGTTGCTGTACCCATCCCAGGGGAGATGCTGCCACCTGCCCACAGACCCGTTGCTGTACCCATCCCAGGGGAGATGCTGCCACCTGCCCACAGACCCGTTGCTGTACCCATCCCAGGGGAGATGCTGCCACCTGCCCACAGACCCGTTGCTGTACCCATCCCAGGGGAGATGCTGCCACCTGCCCACAGACCCGTTGCTGTACCCATCCCAGGGGAGATGCTGCCACCTGCCCACAGACCCGTTGCTGTACCCATCCCAGGGGAGATGCTGCCATGAGGCAAGTTGAGAAACTCGCCTCAGGTGGCAGCAGCCCACGTTACCAGGGGTGGCAAAAAGCAGCTCCTGCTAAGTTTAATTTTTTAAATTGGAATTTTATCTCTGCTAGTGCAGAAAGAGCAATTGTGCTCTATGCACTAGTGGTAATCCCCCCCCCCCATCCCCTCTGTGATGCTGGGAAAACTAAGCGTTGGGTGCAAGGGGGTGGCATTCAAAAGGCCGCCTCAGGGTGGCATAGACCCCAGAAACACCCCTGACCCACCCCCTTCCCCACACTTGCATTGAGTGAAATTTGGCTCTTAAAGTTAAATGAGCTGGTATGGGACTTTAAGTAAAACTGGAAGGATATTTGGAAAGAAAGGGCCTGTAAGAAAAAAGTAGAAAAAGAGGAAGAAGACTGTCACTTCCTGCATGAAATCATGCAGTTTTTTTGCTTTTAACCTTATCTACAGGAAAGTCAGCTGAAATTTGTCACCCGAAATTTGTCACCCGTGGTTGCCCAGCAGGGTCAGACTGGACACCAGGAAAATATTGTGTGGGCCCCAGCGGCTACCCGACCCTATTGCTGCTTCCCCTGTCCACCGATGTTTCACTGCAATCCCGGGCCCACACATGTGCAGCTAAGTAAAAAAGTAGACTTTTTGTGACTTTTTATTCTACTGTGCATGCACAGCCAGCGCAAAGAAAGAAGAGGATCACAGGCCTGCATATCCCCTGGCCGGTGCATTTTTTTGCTATTAATATGAAAGAATAATGCAGATGAGAAATCATTGGCATGGACTTGCGTGGATGCAGATTTACTAATAAAGAATCAAAGGATCTAGGAATAAAATCAGCGAGGGGAAGTAAAAGCAAATTATTTGAATATTGAAGTTAAAATTAGTTTACAGGTATGGGATCTCCTATATGGAAACTGGATATCCAGAAAGCTCTGAATTATAGGAAACACATCTTTTTTTAGGCCTTTTTAATTCTATTTTGTAAAATTACTTCCCTTGTTCTGTAATAATAAAGCAGTATTATTATTATTAACATTTATTTATAAAGCGCCAACATATTCGGCAGCGCTGTACAATAAGTGGGTTTCAGACATTGGACATACAGAGTAACATATAAAGCAATCAATAACCGATACAAGAGGTGAAGAGAGCCCTGCCCAAAAGAGCTTACAAACTTTATATTTGATGGTAATTAAACTCACATAAATACACATTGGTTGCAAAACAATCTTGTTGTGTTTGGCATTGTGTTTTTTTGGCAGAATCAAGGTAAGGTAATTCAAATTACACAATAATGCACATTGAAACTCAGTGGTTCTGATTTGAGATACACAGAGCAAGACAATATGGAAATGAAGGTAAGTGATGCTGTCAACCCAGACTAAGGTAATGCTTGCTACACTTTCTGCTAATAAAATGATTCAATATTTTATCTGGATGTGAACAGTGAAATGTTGAGTAATACATTTCTAATTATGTAGGACATTTATGACAATATTCTCAGTATATATAGTATGTGTGCACGGGGTGTACTTTCTATACTTCTCACAGGGCAGCATAACCTATGTTCTTTATTTACATTCATATCTGTGTTTACGAGGAAGCAAATATACCGGTTCCTCTGACCATTACTGACTGTAATACTAGATACTTTTGTTACCCCTTTATATAAATAAAATCTGCAGTGATCCTATTTTTTTCTTTAACCCCTGTTCAATTATTGTAAGACCCACGTGTTTATGTTCTAAATCACTGTGCAACTTGCTGGCTCTAGATAAATAAATGATTATAAATTATAAATGATCCTAAATTAGCATTTTTACAGATATAATGAACTCTCCTCTTGCAATACATAAAGATGTTAGACTATATAAAGGCACAAGGCTAAGTGCTTTCACATAGGTCATTGTACCCCGATGTGATTTCCAATATCCTCTTATTGTACAACAGTACATTATTTTTGATAATACACACATTTAAATTGGCTGTGTGACACAAGCAATGTCACTATCAGGATCTGCAAATCATTTACAAAAAAATATTTTTAAACCATTTTTTAAAAAATTCAGACCTTTAGCATTTTTACATAATTACAGATTGAAGGGTGTGTTTTACAGCACCATGAATAAAATACCTGTCTACTGAGTTGCTCATTACTGGACTGTCAATATAATTGGCTTTGACATTATTTGGCAAGTTTTACTGCTACGTTGCTTGCAGTTACCTGTAGTTAACCTTTATACCAATGAGGTGTAAAATTTTATATGTAGTGAGACGGATGTCATTTCTCGGATGTTCAAAGATCAGATTATAAGTCGTGCAAAAAAGTCATTGAGGTCCTGAACAGTTTAAGGTACATAAAAATCTACTATACTATATACAGGGTGTGAACCTTGCCTCAGGCGGCAGGGAGCAGCTAGTTACCAGGGGGGCAAAAAGCTGCCTCTGGTAACTTTAAGAGTCAAATTTTCATTTTTTAAAAGGAAAATTTGACTCTGCTAATGCACAAAAGCACTCTCTGCACTAGTGATGCGGCCCCCTCTGGACCCGCTCTGACACTAAAGTTGTAAGTGTGGAGTTGGAGAGAGGGGGCAGCAGCCCCAAAATTGCAGATGACTATATAATATACTAAGGTGCAAATTTATCAAAGTGTGAAATCAGAGCCCACCACAGAAGAACTCCCCCACTTTCTATTCATTCATATGTATTTGAAAAAATGCTATTTACAGAAAGAGATTAAAGGACAATGAAAGGTAAATATAAATTAAAAGTAAGTCTAAAGGTCCCCATACACGAGGCGATTTCACTCGTGCGACGAACGATTATATCGACGAACGTTCGTATGGCGATCGGGTTTCCATCCGATATGCCATCCACGGGCAACGATAATTTGCAAAAGATTTAATCGTATCATTATCGTAAAATACATACGATCGTACATCTACGTACGATCCAATGTCGTGGCGGAAGCGGTATTTATTTATTTATGTTCGTTGACTTCCGCTGCTGGCAATCATGACATGCGCAGAGAACAATTGTTCGAAGACAAATGTCTGACACTCACACCAACTGGCAGATTTTATCGTTAAACTACTAAAATTTTTAAACCTGGGCGATCGATTTTGGGGGCGATAATGTCGGGTCGATTAGTGGGCCGACGATCGTTCGCACACCATCAACTATACGATAACTTAACGATAGTATCGGATTATTTGGGAATCAGTTGTTTGACAGTAAAAAATTGTCCCGTGTATGAGGGCCTTTAAGGCATTCTTTTTAAGTACTTACTGCATATCTAAATTCCCAGATCCCTGCTTGCTTCTCTGAGATATGGTGCTGGCAGCCTACAGCAGTGTGAAGACTACAGTGACATCACTGAAATCTCTCTGTCCTTCCTGTAGGCTGCCAGCAGCAGCCTTCCTATTCTCTGAGCATGTGTGTAACTTGATCCTGTCTGCTGTTCTGAGCTACACATGCCCACCAGCCAATCAGAAGCGGATCTGGCAGAGGGGAGGGGGGAGGGAATGAAACACATGTGCAGTATGAAGCAAGGAGGGAAAGGAAGGGAGAATATCTTTTTAGAGATGGCTGCCTGTTCTAGAAAATGTGAAGTAAGTGTGACTGAGTAAATATTTGATTAGGTGAGCCAAAAGTGTGGCGTTTTTACTAAACAATAGGACGACTATTGAGCAGCATGCTTTTTAAATTTTGACTTGCATTCTCCTTTAAACACTTTTCTGATGACCAGTGTTGTGATTTCCCTTTAGTGATTGAACAATTGAAGGAAAAATAAAGAGACCGAGCAGGTTTGTTTTCTCAGAGAGAATTTATTGACGTTACAGAATCCTATATACCCAAAATTTCATTAGCATTGGAGTGCACTTCTGCTGCTTGCATAACTAATACAGAACCTTTGTTAATACTAACAGTTTCATTAAATTAATAGCAATTCTGGAAGACAAACTCATTTGATAGAAAATATAAAAATTTTACTGTACAAAATTTTACAACACATTCAAAAAGATACGTGTCCAGTACACCATAGTACAGACTCCATTTACATCTAGCACTGAAGTCTCAGCCAATAGAGCAGTATTGTACAGCCAAAATAAACATTTCTACATGTACATGTCTAAAAGGACACAGATTTTACAGTTTTGATTCACTCCCTTACTATACCACAATATGGAAAGATTACTAAAACAATAGTCACATTTAACTTAGTGGTCTTTCAAAAAGTGTGGGGAAAATCTACTAAAAAATAAAACACACTAGTGCATCAAACCAAACTTAAAGCAGTATGTATATTATCCTAGGACTAGGCAATATTTTATCCAAGAACTGGTCAGTGCTCCAATAGGCCTGCAGTTTAATCTTACAAATATATTTCTATTCGCATCAAGTCAGACAGTATAATAATAAATGGAAAAATAAAGCATCCAGGTACAGCACATGATAAAGCCATGTCCAAATGCTGCAAGTCACAGCTCCGTGTATATCCTTGGTTTAAAGAGAGATGTGCCCCACTTTATTTCTAGCGCAGTCTAAAAAATGTGAAATTCAGGATTTGCAGCACTCAGTTGTAAATTTACCACTATATCTAATTAGCTTTAGTATAGAAGCAATATGTTATACTATAGAGGGGTATATGGTAAAAAAGACAATGCAGAAACAGCTGATGCTGTGAAGACTTCACATAAGTGATTTGAGCCTAACCTGTGAGACATGTACAGGAATCCGAATGCCTCAGGACCAGGGTCATTTACTAAAGTATACTTACTCTTGCCTTGATACCTGCATTTTATATTCTCATTAAGAAATGAACAATGGCTAGCTTCAATAAAACACCTCAAAGAAAACAGGCCTTTAGCAAAAATATGCCCGAGTTATAGAACTAAATGGGTAGATAGGTGGCATTTAAAAATGATTACCCTTCTCTTAGTAATATTAGCATTTAGGGAGTGTGAAAAGTACCTTTATATTAAGCAAATGGTAAAGGTCTACACTATGAACAAGCAGGGACATAAAGCCTCTGCATAGACTATTTCGTAAGCCTTGATGTAAGACAAATTTATTTTTTTATCCAGTGACTAAATTAATAATGAAAAAAATCATGTCAAAACTAAATCACTAAAAAGGTCAGGAAATACATGTCCAGGAACCAAAAACACATAAATGCTACTGTAGCTAAATGCTACACTACGTTGTACACCCTATAGTAATAAATAAGTAGAAGAATAAGTTATATGATTTTTAAACAGTAGTTACAGTGTGCAATTAATATTGGTACTTATCTCAACATATTATGCCTATGACTAAGTTTAAATACATTTTTTGATTCTACTTCAACCTTTTTGAGCTACTACAGATGTTTATTTGAGTTCCGGAGTGCCTGCCTTTTTGTTTCGATATTATGTATCCAGAATATCCCTGCCTACTTCCCTATGTGGCTGAGCCAGAGGAATGAATGCCACCTGAGACAGCTGGTTGAGAGATGCAGGGTGGCAATCTGTGGATTGTGGTATATGCCAGAAGGGCTGCTGTAAGGTGCCATAGACAGTCGCTGATTAGAGGGCTGGTGGGGGGGCTGTTTGGGTCTCTTCGTACTTAAAATGCAAGGGCCTATTTTGAAACCCAGTCCAGGCCTGCCCCAAAGTAACACTCATCCGTTACCCGGAAATATTTGGTGATATTTGCTGTTTTCATTGCTGAATATTAAACAAATGAGTACAATACTGCAGTGCTCTCTAGCGAGCATTCCCAGAGCACCAGCAGTGATGCCACAAGGACTGGCTCACCTCTATGCCCACCCTGCCTCCAGGCCAAAAGCTGATTGCTGCCCTAACTCTACACAGTGACCCTAGCAGATGACTAACTTACCCACGTGGCTGTGGCATTATAAGGCAAAAGCCCATTTACAGCAAACAAAACATGTAACAGGAACATTCTCATCTGTGTGCCTTGTTTAGAATTCACATGATTTGTGCCACTGACTGAATCACTAAGCAATGACAAATGGGGGGAAGTGAAATTTGTTTCAGGTGACCTATATAGTTCAGGACTTGTGTAATATTTGTTTGGAAGATTAACGTGAGTCAGTAGTAAGAAGTTAAGTGCAATTTACAGTATATTTATATATATTATGTATATTGTTTCCACCATTTATGGTTTCTAAATAAAATACCTACACACAATAAAAATAAAAAATGGATAAAATCCTAACTGATTTCATTGTTATATTGCAAATGTGTACAGATGTGCTTGAAGTTATAAGCAGTGGTGTAACAATAAAGGAAGCAGACCCCGCAGTCACAGGGGGCCTGGACCACTCTAGTTGCGAAAATTCCATCTCCATAGACCATGTGAATCAGCAGATAATTTGTTAGAAACATGGGAAATCTTTAAAAGTCAAATATTGCTAAAACTAGGATTTATACATCAGAGATCTATTGTGAGTGTGTATTAATATAAAACTAGTTTTGTTATGTAGGTCTATTATTATATTTATCTGCCCATATCACTGCTTTTTATTGCTCCTAAAACACTTCTTATCTAAAGTAGTACTTTGCTGCACCTTCACCTAGGAACTTTAACAGCCCCACCGAGGGAGTGTCATATATCAATAAAAAGATTTATATACAGAACAAAGGAAATCCTTACTTATCCAGGGAACTCCTCACATCTACATAAGAGCACTAAACTATAAATTATTGACCTTCAATGTTGGCTGAAGCTGCAGTCCATCCAGCTATATCAAAGCAAGAGTCTGTATATTGGAAAAGGCAAATCTTTGCATCTCCCAATACAGAGCCTCCTACTTGGCCTCCACTGTATTATAACATTTTGCTTTATCAACATTTTGAAATTGTTTCCTTGAAATTAGTTATGTGGTTTATGTGTGAGTACAGATTATTAAGTAATTTCTCAAACTGCGTGGCAGTAGCTGGGGACACAACCTGAAGGCAAAATTAGGATAAGATTTATGGAGGATACCTGATGTCTATCCAAGGTGCTTCTGGAAGCCCAGCTTTAAGATCAGTTAGAATGGGATTTTGGGTATATTCTTATTGGATATATAGTCTTGGTGTGTTGGCTGTATGGCTTACAATGTTTTCATATATCCCCAACCAAATGTTGCAACGCAAAGAAGCCAAAAACTACAGTAATCTGAGCTCTTGGGGACTACACACACGGGTTCTCTTTCTTTATAACAATCACTCTAACATCATGTTTAGCAGTCTAATTTGGCTAAATCACTTACTTGTTACTTACTTATCTGTGCACTCTAAAAGCAGAAAGCCAAGCACAGTATGTCATACTAATCTGTAGGAGGACACCAATGCATCCAATAATCTGATTTTTATTTGTATGTGCAGAAGGAAGTAATCATTTGAATAGGCCAACAAGGTATTCATTAATAGATAGCATTTTGAAGTCTCACATGTTTTAATTTTTATTCTCCAAAAATGTATATAAACCAAATATAGAAATACCATCAAAACCCAGTACTGGTAAACGCAATCTCATTTATAAATGTTTATGAAAGGTTTGCATAGATTTATAGGATTTAGATCCAATTTATTGGTCAGTGCTTTATTCAGGTTTTTGGGTGGTAAAATTACTTCACATTTAATATTTTCTATTAGAGGAAAAGCATTCACTGTGTTAAAGGGAATCATGCAAAACTCACAGCACATGGACCCATTACGGCACAAAGAGTGCTTTTCCTGGCTAAAAAGTTGGAAATGTCTGACAGCGCCAGTACAAGCACTTTTCAGCCCAAAACCTAATTACAGATTATGGACTGAAAAAAATCTCTAGTGTGGGATTTCATACTCTGCAGCCATCTGAAAAGATCCCCAAATATTATCAGCCCTAGAAACCCTGATATAGAGATTTTAGTATCTCTGTAAAGATCAACATGTATTAAAGGGGTTGTTCACTTTTAAATTGACCTTTAGTATGTAGTATGACATAGACATTGTTATTCTTTATTTACTTAGATTTTTGTTTTGAAGCTCTCCAGTTTGGTATATCAGCAGCTATATGTTTGCTAGGGTCTTGTTTACCATAGCAACCAGACAGTAGTTTGAATGATAGCTGGCATATGAATAGGAGAGGCAAAAAATGGAAAGATAAGGAATAAAAAGTAAAAATAAAAATAAAATTGTAGGTTCACAGAGCAATAGTTTTTGGCTGCAGGGTCAGTGACTCCCATTTTAAACCTGGAAGGTTGTAGCAGAGGAAGGCAAATAATTCAAAAACTAGAAAAAATAAATAATGAAGACATTTTGCAAAGTTACTTAAAAATAGACATTCTATAATATACTAAAAGTTAATGTATAGGCAAACCACCCCTTTAAGGAGACAGAGTGCTTATTAAAATCTAATTAAGAATTGTGCATTTTCATGCAATTATTGTGCTAGGTGTAAAAATTCAACAAATCTCAGCAAAGTTGTGTTTATACACAACAAACTTCAGGCAGATATGCTGTGTGCTCTGTAGAGCCTAATTCCTACTGCTGGTAGTTGTGAGTTGCTCACATTTCCAGAGCAATCAAATACACATTTGAAACGTTTGGAAACGTTACACTATTTGCAGATAACTTATATTATAATATTATTATATTATAGAACACGAGCAAAAAAAAAATTGAGGGTGTGCAAACACAGAGAAATGGCGTTTCACATGCACACACAAAATGCTATAGGGTATATTCTGCATTTAAAACCTAGTGAGTGTACATCTCTAAAATGGGTCATTTTGACAGAATTATTTAAAAGACACTTGAGAGCTCTCTTTCTCTGTTCCGTGAATTTCATGACATTTGTACTGTTGTTAAAGAAAAATCTAATAAAGAGAGAGTTAGGACACCCAACTCAGCTCTAGAATTTCAACAAGGATTTTGTTACCTCTGACCATTGTATTAAAATACATTCATACATGAAAAAGCATAATTCTAGTTATGTGGCAATGACTGCAGGAGTGTAAAAGGGTGACTTAAATTAGAAGAAACCCTGGCCAAACAAACATTATTTCTGTACTGGTTGGTTGTGAAACACAAACAAACTAGCTCTGTTGGGGGTAATCAGGAGCCAAAAAAAAGAACCTATCCAAATGTTACATTAATTATGTGAAGACAGGTTTACAAAGTAATAAAATCCTATGAAAGACACACTTCCGCAGTACAGAGATCTATATCTTACTCACAGCCAATTATGTATGTAATAAGTTGATTTAATTCTGCAAAGAATTTACTGAGTCTGTCAAAAAGAGTTTGAGAGATTAGGCGTTATGAGTCAAAAAGTAAATTATAACCTCTGTATAAAGTTATTGTTGGAATCTTTAGCTTTCATTGGGGATCATACTGAATGTATGATAATGAAATTCTAGCATTTTACTAAAGTCAAAGCAAATAAATGATTTTGCAGCATCCTGAGGCAGGTAACTGCTGGAGCATTATGGTTACCCACCAAAGGCTTACAAACGAACAAAATTGTTTTTCCTTTCACTTCTCATAGCTTATACAGAAGATAAAAAGTCAGTCACATTTATTTAGTTTCATTGATACAATACAGTTTACAAGCCTAAAATTGTATGTAAACATATGTAAACAACATGAAGAGAACATAAAGTTAAGGTTTAAGCCATTCGGCGCTGGAAATGGTAGCCAAGGCACTGCAGTGCTCTTACTCAGTGCAGAATGGGTTAATAAAAATACAGTGACAGAGGGAAAAAAATCCAATACTGAGACAATTTACTGTGCCTGCCTTATGGCTGAAGTCCGAATCGGAGATTTGCTGCACTTTTAGAAGGGGAATTTACAATGACATATTCCATTGTAGGCTACCCTGCTCCAAGATGACCAGGCCAAACTTTTAATAACGGGAGATCATTTTGCTACCGTTAATGCTGAAAAAAGGAGGACAAAACAGACATTTCCAAGTTAGACAGATTAAACCAATTCAAGTTATATTTAAATCTACTTTACAAAATGTAATCATCATCATCATCGCTCGAATGTGATGTAAGATTGTCCAACAAATAACTGAGCAGTGTGATGAACATTTTTCTGTATAAATATTTACTATGCCTTATTAAAAAATTACAAATACGGTTTTCAGCAATAAAACTTATACAAATTGATATGTATGAACTTTTTATGAATTTAGGGATGCAAAATAAAACGATAGCTGCAAAAAGGGAGGGAAGGGGGAATAAAGTCAAGACCAGCTTGCACATTAGCACACTACTCTTAAAAATATTTTACATTACTAAAATGAAATGTATCTGAATACAATTTCAATGGCTTTACTGGCATTATTTGCCAATGCCTGTGTATGTGTATTATATTTGTGTATATATGTATATATACATAAGCACATATATTTATGAATAAAAAAACTAAGAGAATGGTGGCACCTCCCACACAGAGATTTAAGGTCCAATGAGGATACATGGGTAATGTGCACATGGAGTATATATATATACAAAAAGAAAGAAAATAAGATCACAACTAGTGTAACTGTAACAGAACTCCAGATATCTGCACCATTCCCCCAAACATCAAATAGGTGAGTAGGTACCAGGATATAATTAAGACTTTTATTAGTAAAATTAAAATCCCTGTGTTGAATCCGATATAAATTAAAACAAGTAGACGTTATTAATTCATTAGGGGAACTCAAAGGAGGTCACAAAATGAGAAAATCATTCTATCCCTGCCTATCCTGCACTTAATGTGCTACTATCCCTTAAATAAAAGGTGTAAGGTACAAAAGCCAGAAATGGTTAAGGAGGGAAAGAACAGGTGTGACAATGTATCTCTATCTCGCCACCCTTCTGAGACACTTATCCTAATGTTTTCTCCTATCCCACTGGCAACAATAATATCGACTTCCCCACAACTGCGTTTGCGAATTGTAAGTATTACCATCCACCCGAAACAGTTATAATCCTGTGCGCAAGTCACCTTACTTAGGTCTTGCATCCCACATCACATAGAGTAGCCGATATCTAAATTCCACTGTTTAAACAAACAAGTCATAGAACATTCTCCCGCCCTGCCATTCCCACTTGTATCCTAATCACAAGGTGACCCCCATAACCACTGAGACCCAGGATTCATTTACCCACTCTATTAAAAACCCCCTTCAACAACCTCCCCCATTGCTAATGCACGACGTACATTTTGCTCCCCACACAGGAGCTTTGTCAAAGCATTCTGACATTTTGGCGCACAGAATTATAACTGTTTCGGGTGGATGGTAACACTTACAATTCGCAAACAAATTGAATTCAACACAGGGATTTAAATTTTACTAATAAAAGTTAAGTCTTAATTATATTGTGGTACCTATTCGATGTTTGGGGGAATGGTGCAGATATCTGGAGTTCTTTTAAGGTTACACTAGTTGTGATCTTATTTTCTTTCTTTTTGTATATATACATTTATGTATACATTTTTCCAGGTGAATCTCTTTGATTTAAACAGCAGTTTTAAACTGGGCGCAGACTCCTGCATTATTTAAAGTATATGGGATGTTGTTTACAGAAGTGGTTCCTTCTTTATAATATACAGGTATGGGATCTATTATGCCTAATGATTGGAACCTTGAATCTTTTGGATAGGGGGCCATTCCTTCAATTTCAGCTACTAAAACATTAAAAACCCCAGTAGGCCTGCATTGCCACCAGAATGGATCTTTTCTAGCTTATTTACCATCAAGTACAAAGTACAGTACAGTACCGACTATTACAAAAAAAAAATGATGTTACAATATTTTTAAGGATAATAGATCTCATACCTGTATAGTGAATTATATACATAGCCAGTGAATTAAAGTTACCAATACCATTTGCTTGTTGTTATTGCTGGATATTCAAAAGGCTTCAGCACTAGAAGTACTGAAAATAATCTGTCCCAAAACAGTGGCTCAATTGGGTGGTTCAATTAACAGCTACCATTTGTAAATAGTTACATATATATGCATGTCATTCTTGTAAACAATATTTTAATATGCTACACATTCATTAAAAAAAAGTAAAAATTGTTACGCATGTACATTTGCTGGACAATCTTAAACACGGTTAAATTAAAAAGTTATATGACACTACTTTTAAGGACACACACACATAAAGCACTCAGCTTAAAACGCAAATGCTTGTATCCCTACTTCAGAGACAGTTACTTTTGTCAAAAAAAGTGCTTGAGAAAGTAAATATGCTGCTTAGTCCTATGGTTAGTGCCAAGGATATTTTCCCATTGCAGTCAGAATTTGTTATTCAAGCAAATAGCCGACACCAAGAGAAGAGCAGGCAGGAGGAAATCAAAGCATAAGAACATCCAGGGGGTTAAAAAGGATTTCTGTTATTGGTTTTGTGGATGGAAGGCCACTGTCCACGAAGCTGAAGATTAGCAGAAGACATTATGGAAACATGCAAGGCAATGCCAAGTTAGTGTGCCAGCAGCTATAACCTATGGGAAAAAAAACAGAGACAAGAGTTGATCAAAAGTAAACAACAGTTAATCGACAATCCTTAGAGAAGAACATTATCAGTATTAGTAAAGTAAGTCAGAAGTGGCAAAATGGTTTGAATAAATAAAAAGGGGTGTGATGTGGCCTAGCTAAGATCTTTTGAGAGCAATTTGCTGTCATAACAGTACACAGGCAATAAACATACTGGTTCCTTCCTGTGGTATTAGGCAGCTTTCTTCCACCCTCCACTCTGTCACTTACAAGGGTAGGTCTGATCAGATTCATACAGGGAAATATTATAAGGAAAGGGTTAAATCAATACAGGTATAGTTATAGGTATTGTATGGTTGGATGGCTACCTGTAGAAAAGGCAAATAAGTCACCCATATGTGCTACACGTCCTGTATTGTAACCAAATAATGTTATTGTTAACAGCCAGTAATGAAAAACATTTTTGTTTTGTTTTGCTGAACATGGGTAAGAATCTGTTCTCTAGTAAAAAAAAATGTTTCCTTCCTTCTGCTCTATTGGCCAACATAATAATAACTGTTTCATACTTGATACAGCAAAATATAAATTATATTTAGGCTGAACATCATCTGATGAAATAGTTGAAAGTTTCTGAACACATTTTGGACATTATAATTAAGGCATGTTTTGTTTTTTTATGACATTCTTATTTATGGAGAGCGTGCCATACACAAAAATTAGTACAGCAGATGTTTATATACTCCAGAGCCTTACATATTTACATTTTACCTATTTTCACTGCTGTAATTTTTAGGTTTTCAAAAAGGCCTTAACAAAAGTGCAAGGGAAGGCAGAGTAATGAGAAAGGTGCAGTAAGCTATTTGTTAGCCACAGGACAGTGCATTTGAACTCCATGCTGATAGAAGTGGCCCTTGATATAAAAGCGATGCCACTGTCTTCATAAGCAAACATGCAAAATGAAAGCATGCAATAATTCCAGGTACCCAGAGTGGAAACAGTAATGTGTAAAAGTGAAATTATATCCGCGGAGTATGGACAGGCCCCACAGTAGGTTCATGAAGAATGGAAAGAGATGGCACGATGAGAAGAGCAGCAAAATTTAACCAAGAAGGAAAAAGCAAAAATAACATGTTTAGTTAGTTGCACATCAAAAATACAAACTGGTTCACTTGCACATCACTGAAAATTAAATACATCCAGCAATATTTAATATTATGTAAAGAGGATCAAGTCCTTTCATTTATTCTTTTTGAAAGGGAACATCTTTATTGGTATTATCTTAAGAGGCACCAGAGGAGTTCTGTGTAAACCAGTATGCACTTTGTCCTTCCCCCATCCCCTCCCCCCAGCACTGTCAGATGTGAGTCATGTGTCTCATGTGAAAGTAGTGGCATCTGATAGAGAAACATATGCTGTCATTGTGCATTCTATTTAAGTGCAAGTGGGTGGCTCAGAGTATCCACCTTCACAAACCCCTACCTGCACACACGTATGATGAGTATTTAACAATGTCTTAAAAGTCCCTTTTAAATGAGCATTAGTTTCCTTTTGCCCTTGTATTCCTGGTCTAATCCAGTGATAACCAACCCTTCCAGCAACCCCTGAACAGCCAAACAACATCTAAAGAGCTGCAGACTGCATGTCATGTAAAAGCTCTTTTCCTCTCTCGGACTGTCAATGTAACACTCTGTCTCTTTAGAGGCAGGGCACAGGGAAAGAACTGGGCCACATTGCCTGCTGTGGTTTTGTAACAAGCCAAAGAGGCATGGCTGAAATACTCAACATTTTCCTTCAGAACCATAGCCCAAAAGGTCTTGTGCAGGTGCTTGTCCTGTAATTCTTACTGGAAAATGCATACTTTATTTTAGGCAATTTCAATACAGGGAAATAGTTGCATTTTGGTCTGCTTTTTTGCTAAAAGAAACAAGGTAGGTAGAGCCCATAAAATCCTACTATATGTCACTTCCTTTAGACTTTTCCAGTCATTTTTAGGATTCTCTAGACAACTCTTGCACTCAGAAAAGCACTCATACAAAATGCATCATAGCAAAGGGTGATGCTGGCTGAGAGATCAATAGACACTGCCAAGGCTAAAATCAAGATACTCACTCTGCAGATTTCCAGAAGTGACCTGGATGGGACAATCTTCGATTCAGTTTCGGCAGCTTTTCCAACATGTCCATAAGGAGTGTAAAACTTGGTCTTTCATTGACATCAAAAGCCCAACATGCAGCCAAGATTTCCTACAATGCATTAATAAAGGTTCTCATAAAGCTGATTAAATAATATAGAAGAATATACGCTCCATAAATGTAATTTTGAAAGGTATCAAAAGCGATAAAGAATTGTATGTAGAAACATAACACAACACTACTGCCAAAAAAAGAAAGAAATATAATAACTTATCTATGTTAACAGTGTCTAACTAGTAGCCCACTAGCTGATGATGAACTGCAGGAAATATATTTTTCTCTATTTAAAACAAATGACAATATTAACCGAGATACTTACAGTAACTTCTTTCCCTAAACTTATTGTAGACAAGACTTGCTTCATGCCTTCACCACTTCCAATCTGCCAGATTAGGGCCTCAGCTGCTTGTCTTTTCAGGGGCCAGTCTCTAGCCTGAAGTTCATACCAAATGGTGCTGAAACGAAACCCCCACTTGGTTACATAAATGGACAATACTTTTTAATCTACTGATTTACTACAAAGTATTAGTATTTTCAAATAAATGTATAGGGTTTCCTTTATGGCGTTTTCTTGGATGCAGGGCCAATTTGTGCAGCATTGGCATGTAACCCCCTGGGATGTGTCCCCCTGTGGATTAAAGCAACTTGCTGACATTTACATAATACACTGGGTATCAGAAGGCCAGAAAAGTAGCACTACAGAGTAACCTAGTTTGTATAAGAGTACCTATGGCTTTACATATGTCAGAAATGCAGGAAATATGAGTGACAATAACCAGGTAACAAGTTAAAACACATTACAGGTATAAAGAGAAGTAGTATGATAGAGGTAGTATAAGTTTTGAATAATTGTCTTTGTTCGGCAAACACAAATTTTTTTACAATCTGTAGAAAATATTTGCCTTTTGGAAAAAAAAGGAATATAGGGTACAATTAACTGCAACTGACAAAGCTGTACTATTTTTCAGCAGCCATTACTTTATTACTAAATGGGGAAGATAAAAGATAGAAGGAAGTACAGAAGCAAGGGGCAAGTTAACTGCTAAATAACCAAAAACAGCAGATTAGAGTTGTGTAATAAGTAGTACTATGAACTAAATATCTAACTGAGGCCAGCCCAGAATCACATTACTTTGCAAAGCTTCTCAAATTTATTTCCAACTAAATCTTTTTCCAATAAAAACCGAGATGGAATTTGAATTTAAAAAATTCCAGTGCATGGCATTCCAAATACTACACTGAGAAGCCCTTTGGCTGGTGCTGGCCTAAATAATGCAGGAATAAATATTTCTAAAAATAAAATAGCATGGAAATTCAAGCACAAGCCCTATTCATTAAATAGTTTTTAAAGGGAGTATACTGCCCCTTAAATATGCCGTATAATTACAAGCTAAGCAGAGATGGTTCACATTTGTGTTTCTTTTAAACAGAAAAAATGTTATTGACTCAGACACATCCTCAACTGAAGTAATTTGAATTCTTTATAATGTAACTTCCTATCGTGGTGGAGAGATTAGGACTTCTCATGGTCGCCGAGTCCCAGCACTAAACAAGAGGAAAAATGAGCAGTCAGACATGAGAGGGATTGCAGCCTCACCCGAAAGCATAAATGTCAGCAGCTTTGGAGAACGGAAGCGTGTCTTCACCTTTTCCAGGAGTCATCTCACGCACTATTTCTGGGGCCAAATAACAAAGCCAATCGTGGCTCAATTTCAGCTCATTCTCACGTCTAGAATTGTGGGAAGGTAAATAGAAAGCAGGACCCTTAAAATGTGATCAACACTTAATTTCCTGAAAATAACAGCAGGTTCTTTTTCTTGCTGTGTCTGAATACTCACCTTCCCTCCTGAACCACCCCTGAGATGCCAAACAGCCCAAAGTCAGTGATGACAACCTTCCCATTTTCATAGAAAACATTCTTGGATTTCAAATCTTTATGGACAATGCCTTTAGCATGCAGATAGCCCATTCCCTGAAACACAGGCAAAATGGAATGCTATATTAAAGAAATAATTTCAAATATCTCAAACACAAACATCTCTGTTATTGTCATGAAATGATAATGAGGTGTAATTTAGTAAACCCATATAGGCCTGATCCGAGTTATGAAGAGCTCAGCTAAGATGGCAGTAATCCACCAATAGCACCACATTATAACCAGTCTCCAGTACTGACTGACTGCCTTCTCACTCATGGTGGGCTGCCTTCTGGCCCTTAACACAAGACAAATTTTGCATGACTATTCTATACCCACTGAGATTAGCTTTCAGTCATTATTTTACAAAGTGCAACAGTCCTTTCTGGTAAACTTTATATTATTAAATACCTTATAGTAGTCAAAGTTATATAGTAGTTGGATTTAATTTTTCTACTTACAGTTGGCTGGGAAAAAGCCAATAACTGACTGGTTGCCATATTAATGCCCAGGTGCAAATTTCTTCAGTTTTGATAAATGAGCCACAGAGCGTCTATAAATACAGGCCTAACACCTTTGACAGTTACATTTTGTTAAACCTCTATCCTACATTGGTTATGCGATTGTGCAGGGCAATGTGTTGACAGATGGCAAGTTACATTGCAGAAGTGTAATCCATTAAATTAAATTCTACTGTGCCTACAGTCAAACCCCTGACTGACACCCAAGACACCCTAAGACAAACAGTCAATCCAATCTATTATAAACACATTGTTAAGATGGAGATCAGTGATACGGTCTAAAGGTAGCCATACATGCAGCAATAACGATCTTTCCGATTGATGAGATGACCGATATCCGCAGCCTATGCGATACCGGTTGCCTCGACGATCCACCATACACGGACCAAATATTGTACAAAACAATATCAGTGTGTGTATGGCCAGCTTAATACTAATGACCTACATTATCATAATATCATCAAGAAATGGATATTGCATTGAGAAAGTCTTTCTGTTGGCCCCAGATAAGACATGCTAGTGGAATGACATGGTAGGTAATTATTAATCTAGTGTAAAACAAAGCATGACTTTTGCCCAACATAAACCAGCTGTCATTACCAAAGTGCCCTTTGCTCTTAATAATATTGTGACAACAAACCCAAGCAGTAGGTATATCAAGTCAAACAAAAGCTTTAATAGTATAATAAAGTTTATAGATGTACTCCCACTATTTTACAAGAGAAATTACAAGCTGAACATATAGCTTCCTTTCAATAAAACTTGAATCCCTTTTATTCCATGGCAACAAATACCTAAAAAATAATATACAGAGTCCACTGGCAAAGTCTACAGAAATGTATTTGGGTGAGGCAAAGGGAGGGGGGAAAGGGAGGGGCAGAAAAAAAGAGAAGGGCAGGAGGAAAACTTCCAAAAGTATAAATTATAGCAAAAAAAGTAAAGTTTGGCAGAAACAAGAGGTCCTCTGCACTCACCCACTATCAATATATAGACAGTCTGTGCATTAAGCTATTAAGAAATATCCTCCCCTTTAAACAGAACACAGATTGTTTGTCCATATATTGCAAAATATTCAAGTCATGCCCGGTCCGGCCAGTCCTTCACTCACTTTTATCTGATTCATTAAGAATTCAACTGCTTCATTACACATTATTCACACAGACTAAGTTTTACCCGCAATTTGCTTGCTTTCAAGGTTAAAATCCCCACATTTCTCAAAAGGGAAAGCCCTTTTATTGGCCACCACTGGCATCACCTATCTGGAGCTGGGAATGGTTGTAGAAAAACTGTGCTATGAGATTTCCAGATAAGGAAATTTTTGTAATATGGAGTATCATGCCTTAACAGGGGCAGTTTTAAATAGTAAACCACAAATGATGACCTTTTGTCAATTTTTCTATATTCTCTGTTTTTTACAGTTTTTCTGACATTTACTTTTTAAAATGTAATTCATTTTGACATACAAAAAAGCAATAGAAAGCAATTTTAAAAAGTAATTATTTTTCTGTGCAATTTGAAACACCATGGGGCAGATTTACTAAGACATGAACGCTCAGAGCGTATTTTCGCCGAATTTTTCGTCGCTTGCGCGACTTTTTTGTACGATTGTGTGACATTTTCGTATGCTTGCTTGAAAAAATTGGAAAGGTTTTCCCGCTGGTTACAATAGTTCGGTATGAAAATTTTCGTGACTTTCGGATCGCCAATACAATATTATCGTGACTAATGCGATTTTTTCATAAGCATTTTTGTGATATTTGCGATCTTCAGAAATTTTCGTATCCAATCCGAATTTATCCCATTCGGGATTCGAACTCGTGATATGCAATTAGCTAAATCCTGGGGGAAGGTGGTAACCATTCAAAATTAATGCTATTCATTGTAAAATGACTGGGTGCATAGGAAGGACAACTAACTTTAAAAGATTGGTTCACCTTTACGATAACTTTTTGTATGTTATAAAATGGCCAATTCTAAGCAACTTTTTTATTGGTCTATTATTTATTTTTTTATAATTATTTGCCTTCTTCTTCTGACTCTTTTCAGCTTTCAAATGGGGGTCACTGACCCCAGAAGCCAAAAGAACTCACAACAACTACAATTTTATTGTTAGTTACTTTTTATTAGTTATCTTTCTATTTAGACCCTCTCCTCTTTATATTCCAGTCTCTCATTCAAATGTCTCCCTGTTTGTTATTGAATTTTGGATCCTAGCAAATTCCAAACTTGAAAATGTCTAAACAAAAAGTAAAGTAAAATAATTGAAAAAACAATTATAAAAAATAAAGACCAATTGCAAACTGTCACTACATCATACTAAAAGTTAACTCAAAAGGTTAACAACCCCTTTAATAGCCACTGAGGGAAAAAAAACTTAAATTTGATATAGCATCTGTAAACTTTCTCTTTTCCAACAAAATATATATACAGGGCATGTGGGTTTAGTAGGAGTTATGGTGTTGAGAGGGCAAATAAAATTAAAAATATTTATAAGGCACAATAAAATTTAGCAAGCTATTACTTTAAAACATTTGGTGGAGAGGAGCTCTGTGAGTTTTGTAAATTAAAACTGATAAAGAATATGCAATAAAAAGCAAGTAAAGGGGCAGAGGGTAAACTATACATTTTGCCAGATTTAGAATGTGTCTTTGTACCTTGATAATTTCTTGAGCAATCTGTCTTGTTTTGTTGATATCCAGGGATGTTTTGGGGTCTCTCACAAATGAATAAAGTGTCCTCCCTTTGCAAAAGCTAAAAGAAAATAATAATTTGCATACACAGATTTATGTCAAATTATACCACCTACTAAATATCCATTCAAAGTGAAATACATGCTCTTCTAAATACACTTAAAACCAGCTTCAGCATTAGTTAGGGTGACATTTGAGGTGAAAACTTATTTGCTACCAAGATATTCTTGGAACTATGACTGAATAACCAATATACAGGTATGGGATCCCTTATCCGGAAACCCGTTATCCAGAAAGCTCCGAATTACGGAAAGCCTGTCTCCCATAGACTCCATTTTAATCAAATAATTCAGAATTTTAAAACTGATTTCCTTTTTCTCTGTAGTAATAAAACAGTACCTTGTAATTGATCCCAGCTAAGATATAAATAAAATAGAGAAAAACATATGCTCATAAGTAAATAATTTAGTCAGGATCTCACCCGTAGTATAGATGGGCCCAGGTGCTCATGCCCCAGACCTTCAGCTTAAGGGAGCCATCATGGATATATCACAAACGTAGAAAAAAGGCAGGCACTCCAGGATTTCAGTGAAAAAAAGGCAGTTGTTCACGAAAGAGTGAAGTAAAATCACAAAAAGCTTATTGTTCTAACACAGGGGTGGGCAAACTTTTTGGCTCACGGGCCACATTTACTCACCCCCGGGCCGGACCGGGCCCCCTTCTCTCTTTAATTCCGGCGCGCCAATGACACCAAGTCTCGCGTGATGAGACTTGGTGTCGTCGGCGGGCCGGATTAAAAAGGCAAAGGGGCCGGATGTGGCCCACGGGCCGTAGTTTGCCCACCCCTGTTCTAACACATAGTACATTAAAGGACAAGGAAAGTCTAAGTCACTTGGGGGTGGCAAAATGTTAGGCACCCCCAAGTGACTTAAATCGCTTACCTTGTACCCCGGGCTGGTGCCCCTGTTAGGAGAAAACAGCACCAGCCCGGGGTACCTGTAGCGAGCGCTTCCTTCTTCCCTATTCGCGCTGCTGCTTATTGTCCGGGACAGGCGCATGCGCAGTAGAGTGAAACGCCGACTTCTCTGTTGAAAGTTCGGCTTTTCACTCTACTGCGCATGCGTGCACAGAGAAGGAAGAAGGAAGTGCTAGCCCGGGCTGGTGCTGTTCCCTCCGTACAGGGGCACCAGCCCGGGGTAAAAGCTAAGCGATTTAAGTCACTTGGGGGTGCCTAACATTTTGGCACCCCCAAGTGACTTAGACTTTCCTTCTCCTTTAAGCCTTACGTGTTTCGTACCTCACGGTACTTAGTCATAGGCTGAAAGTACCGTGAGGTACGAAACGCGTAAGGCTTAATGTACTATGTGTTAGAACAATAATCTTTTTGTGATTTTACTTCACTCTTTCGTGAACAGTTAACTGCCTTTTTTTCACTGAAATCCTGGAGTGCCTGCCTTTTTTCTAAGATATAAATAACCCTTATTTAAGCAAAACAATCCTATTGGGGTTCATTAATGTTTTATTGATTTTTTAGTAGACTTAAAATATGGAGATCCAAATTATGGAAAGACCCCTTATCCGGAATACCCCTGGTCCCGAGCATTCTGGATAATGGATCCTATACCTGTACCAGTATTTTCTGGTGGGGGCCCTCGCCAAAGGCTGAACCTCTAAATGGGTTTAACTATAAAAGTCCAAAATAGCTGGTCTAACGAGAAGAATCTCGGTGCCGTTTCTGTTTCAATGAGCAGAAGACAAAATGCTCTGAATTGCCCTTCCATTCATTTGAATAGTAATCATCTGGACCTGCATTTGGTGCACTTGGTGGTCAGCCAGTTATTGTTTAGAACCACATCATCAAGTGATTCCGCGTTATAACTGCCTGATTCACCTTGTGCACCTTGCAGGTCCAGGCAATTATCATTCATGCGAATAGAGGCTCAATTCTGAGAGTTCTGCCGCAAACCTGCTGAGCTGGAAATTTTGCAGGCAGCAAACCACAGGGAATCTTCCATGTGCCAGTGCCCTAAGTTTGCACGGTATAGAGAAAGTGGATTAATACCAGCATTTAGCACTTGCAGGGTGAAGCCAGTTGATCTGCTTTAGTGAGGCTGCTAATGGTAAGACACACAGTCTTAACTTTGTGAATAATCCAATGCCTTCAGAGTTCATAATAATAAACATAAATAAAATAATTACATAAAACCTTTATCAGGAAACCCTCATCAGGAATTTATATTTTTTGTACAGTTTTTTATTAAACTGATATTTTATCCAATATATTTTTACATTCAATAAATATATGGCTTACAACCAGAAAAGAAACACCACTGACCTGGTGATGATGGCCAAGTGAGGAGGATGCATGCATGCTCCCATAAACAGAACTACATTCTCATGCCGCGTCTGTCTGTAGTTCATCACCTCCTTTTTGAAGAGTTTTAAGTGATCTTGATTATTTCCATCTATCTCCAATAAACGTATGGCTACCTCACCGTGCCACTTGCCTCTAAACACCTTTCCCCATCTGCCTTGGCCAATGAGCTCCCCAAGTTCTATCTGCTCAAAGGGAATATCCCACTCTTGCAGGTATACACTGGTCTGGCTCGCCTTGCGGATGATCATTCCCCTGAAAGTTCCACTTGTGTATCTGGAGTTAGGAAGCTCATCAAGCTCATCATCGTCATACTCTGGCTCAGATTTATTGGCATCCTGCTCTTCCACCTGTAGTAAATATATAATAATTAGGTCCATATTCAGTTGCATTTGAATATTCAGGCAGTGATCTTAGGTAATAATAGTTTTTTTTAAATACATGGGTATTGTTGCATATACCCTACTTACAGAACTGTACCTCATCCATTATATTTAAAAATGTCTGATAAATCAGTTTACACTACGGCTGCCACTGCATGGGGGGAAGGGGGTTCTCTTTCAAGTGAAAGGCACCTAGCATCATATATTATGATCTATATATATATATATATATATATATATATATATATATATATACTGCAGTCACAATGGCATTTTCTGAATGACCGTGTGCCATTTTGTTCCTATTTGATACAACTGTTGCATGTGCACTGGCAGTAATGTTTCTAGGAGGGATAAAAACAACCTCTCTCTTGAGATGTGCTTCTGGTAGGCTGGAAATCTGGCAACACAGGAATGGTGGCAAGGGATGTGATACCTAATCATTACGAGAAGTCTCCTGAGTGCAGACAACATGAAGCCTTGTAGAGCCCCTTGAGATTTCCCTACACAAGAAACTATTTCTTATTTTAAAGCAATATACCTTCTACTATCATACAAAATTTAGATATGATTTCAAATAATGCTACATTTGGCTCCTAACATCCCAATACATTTATTAGGTACGGAGCACCTTATAATGACATTTATTGTATGCTCCCATTCCATGACTGTACATGATGAGCCACTTTACCTCAGCTTCTTGCTCTTCTGCCACATCAGTTTCCATTTCAGCCTCAGCACTAGGAATAATACAGAATAATATCTCAAAACACATATGTAGTTAGAATAGGTGAATGTTTTGCTGTTGCCAAAGGTAGAATGCCAAATCAGATCAATTTTACGTTTGTAGGAAGCCAATTATTTCTGCTGGGTGTAGAAGGCAGCTTTGATTTGAGGAGTTGACAAAGGGATAGAAACAGCAAAAAAATCTATACAGTGTAGTATTTTCTCTTAACAATACACACTTTGTGGTCCAATATATAATTATACATGTGATCAGTAGAAAAGAGATCAAATCTTTAAAACCAAAAAACTCCAGGAACGATATACAAATCCCTTATCTGCAGTGGTACTGATATATTGGACCACAAAAGGAGAAAATATTACACTACATATATTTTTTTTGCTGTTTCTATCCCTTAGCCAATGGCGCTGAAGTTTTTCTTGTTTGTTTTGAACTAAAAGGATTTGTGGGAAGTCCATCAACTTTGGCAGGGATCGGCTTTGAACTTTTCACACAGACTTATCTAATTTTCTTACTTGATTTGAGGAGTGATACAAGGTATCAGAAGCACATTTAGATACAGGGACACTGTCCATCAATGGATGCAAGGGACACACATTATAATTAATGTTGGTACAGATGCTTCAAAACATTACAGTTTTTAAATGATAAAAGTATTGCTTTTGGATATAATTATTAAAACAGCAATTCAGTTGTATATGAATGTACTCTGAAAATGTAGAATAATAAACATATACACTTTTGTATATGATTGCAGAAAAAAACATGCAATCAAGTAGACTTGCTTCTGATCTAATGTTAAAAATGTCTCCACTGGATCCGCCATATGGCATATACATGACTGAAGGGGCAATCTCTAACAAATGTAAGGAAATGAAAAGAATCATCTGAATTCAACAGCAGTTAGCACATTACCTGGAGTTCTCTGAAGTCTCAGAAACATGCGATGCTTGGGCAGTGACAGATACTTCTACAATAATAAATAAAAAAGACATGCAATCAATACATAATATACAATACATATCTTGTATTAATAGCATCTGTTAAATATAGGAATTTCTCTGTCCTCAAATTAAAAGTTATCTCCACCAAATATACTGTAATTGTTATGGAAAGTAGTTATCTGTCTGCTGCTTTTGAATATACAAAATACTTATATCAATTGCACTTACAAAAACTTTAAAATCATTGAAATGTTTAATTAACGTATATTTGAAGCTTGTTTTCAATTACATTTTCTT
The DNA here is from genome assembly GCF_000004195.4 of Xenopus tropicalis. Classification (NCBI taxonomy): domain Eukaryota; kingdom Metazoa; phylum Chordata; class Amphibia; order Anura; family Pipidae; genus Xenopus; species Xenopus tropicalis. The sequence continues at coordinate 104,962,221 of NC_030678.2, read as the reverse complement.
TCATTATATAAAGAACAATTTTTGGGTGGAGAACAGCACATTAGTGGAATTGCATGGTCATTGTTCGAGTTTGTGCTGTTAGCACCATCAAGTGGTTAACCAAGATTACTGCAACATGAAAATACAATACAAACCTGATGTTTTGGGCCAGATTTAGTTTGGTGAGAAAAGGAGTTTTCACATGAAAACTCATGGAGGAGATTCAATTTAATTTAAAAAACTTATCTCATGGTTTATCACATGAAAACTCTATTGAAGTCTAAGGGAAAAAACAAACTGAACCAGGAGAAAAGTTTTATATCCTTGAATTGAATCTCTTATGCCCCTTCATAAAGACAATTGCATGTAATTGCATCATACAAGTTAAAAGAATTCTTATTGCCTAAAGAAAAACTAAGTATTTTAATTAACTAACAGTATTTTGATACATGTGAACAGAAAACGTTGTTTAGTGAATCACCGTGGCCCCCGTGACTTTGTAGCTAGGCACAGGTGTTCATGTGGCAGATATGTCCATTATAGATAATCAAGCAGACTCAATGAGGTGACTTTGCACCTTTCTGCATAATAAGTGATTCAACAAACATTGGCTGTTTTTTTCCTTTAATTTTGGTCAGTGTAGGTTATCAAGTATATTATCAATATATAATAGGGATAGAGCTAATGCCAGACGTAGAAGTCTTATAGGTTGTGTATAAAGGTAGGCCGATTCACTCTACTCTGCTCACTCCTCTGTCTGCACTGACAAGCACTGCGTTGGCCTGTGTGAACACGGAGAAATATTTAGAGCAAAAATTCATACTCTTGCTTTTTTTTTTTTTTTTAAGAAATCCACTCCGTATGTGCACACAGGACAGTGCAGTGCCTATGAGTGCAGACATACAAGCATTGAACAGCTGTTTATCAACCTACGTTTTATACAAATGCTGAGACACATCTGGCATTAGCCTAACACTTGCTTTTTTGTGTGTCATGTGTCATGTTTGAGCAACCACAGCTCATTGAAAATATATCATAGCTATCATTTCAAGTAAAAACATTCATATTTTGCTATTAAAACCAGTAACAGAATTTTTTTGTTTTGTTTTTCCCTGACCTTGCCCTCCCCTTGCAAACAGCGAAATTTGTTTAAATGCAGACGAACTCTCTATAAACAAACCTGTTCTTTACCTAAGCTGCAGCTTTTGTTAGGCTATGTTGGCTTTGTTAGGCTATATATATATATCACAAGATGGATACCGCACTCACAGGACTTAATGTAAAGAAAAGTTAATTTATTGTTCAAAACATTAAATTGACGTTTTGGCTGTCTCCACAGCCTTTTTCAAAGTATATATATATATAATTATATAGAGGGCTTATACGTGGACTGGTAATTGGCTTTACTACATACTCCTCTGCAAACAGTGACTCAGCAGAACCAAAAGAAGAAAATGTAAGTGGTTTTAATTTCTGTTTTAGCGCAAAGAATAACCATGATATTGCTTATGTAAAACAAAAGGCAAAAATATGTTCAGCAGAAGCCCTATTTATTGAAAGAAGAATAATAAGTCCCTTTAAAGACATAACATACAAATGGTTTGTACTGTATTTCGGCACTGCAAAACTGGGATGCACATATTTCTTACAGCATGACCTGCACTACAACATTCCTAGGCCTTTTTGTATGCAATAATTCCTGATAAAAGGCTACAGGTAATGACAGAAAGCCAGAAGGTTAGCAGAAAAACGATGGTTAGGAGGATTATAGCAGAGAACTCACCTGGGAAGATAAACTGTTGTCTATGCTGAATGTAGTAGGCAGCTTTTAATAAAAGATGACAGCAACCACCCAGGCAGAATGAGAAAAACAACCAGTTAGAGAGCACCAGGACACCTGCTGAAGTCTGCCCCGAATGCATTCATTGAAAGTCCAGGCCACATGCTGTCTGAACACAGCTCAAGTCAATAAAGGTGTTCTCCTGTGTAGTCTGCAGGGAAAAGCTCCCCAGTGAATACAGACTAATCAGATCACTACCAGCTGCCACATAAAGGCGCCTATCTCTGCACTGTAGGCCTGAAAAAAAACAGCTGTGGCTTCTTGTAAGAGGAAAATAAATATAAATAGAAGTAGTTCTAGTTCTAAGTCTGACCAAACAACAAAGCACATTTTGGGGGAACTGAAAATGCCATAGGTCAGTTATTCGTAGAATTCAGAGTGGGCTTTATGTCTTATCAGCATTTTCTCTACAGTATAGGTCTGTAAAATCCATTGAATAGCAACAGCAAAATCTCGTACTTTGCAAATGTAACTTTTTCTAGAACCTCAACAGATAGCTCATTGGGCCAAGTCAAGGACTGAGTGGGTATAGGAGCTGGTAGACTGAGGACCCTGATCTAACAAGAAAATTAAAACCTGCCCAATCTACACTTGCCCAATATTCAGGCAGATATCGACGGGAAAATAAAAACCTGCCCAATCTACACCTGGCTGATTTTTGGAGAAATATTGATCACAGAGGCCCATCAGGGGGCTCCATACACAGGCATATAAACTGACAAATTGGTGTAAAGGTCTTTTTCACAGTTTCTTAACGCCATAAAATACCCTACCATAGACAATACTAAGAATTGCCTCTGGTAATACACACGTAGAGACAGTTATCAGTAAATGATCAGCATTGTCTATTTTAGTAGCCAAAACAAGTAGCTACTACGAGTAGCTCCGTGTGTCTTCACCCTTATATCTATAGTGGCCTGCATAGCTTTCCTAAGGAGAGATTAAGAATTCGCTGGGTGTGTACAGCTGTATTATTAATTAATAACTCAACTTCAAACCAAAATTATACGTTTTAGCTTTTTTTCATTAACGTTGAAACAGTCAGGATCCCCACCCAACTGGGTCAAGTATTAGGTCCCCAACAGGTTACAAGGTGGAAGGTAAGTGCTTGTATCCCCCCAAATCATTCTAGAGAAAATGGGGCAAATTTAACAGAGTGAAATTAGAGCTTGTCACAGTGAAATTCTGCTATTCTATTTTCATTTCTATGGGAATTTCAGAGGCATATTTATCAAAGGTTGAATTCTCACTTTCACGCATTGATAAATAGGTCTTGAAAATCCCATAGAACCAAACAGGAGTAGAGGTATTTCACTGTGGTAAGCAATAACTTAATTCTTTGATAATGCCCCAGTGGTTTGTGCATGCGCAGTAGATACAGTAAGACGGAAAACGTGAAAAAATATGTGCAAAGTTTAATGTTTGCTTTTTTTCTAGTGTTGTAGAAATTTCATATATAACGAAAGTCATTTGAGGTAAAAAGTTAAGGAGTCAGAACAAAAAAGAAGTAGATAGAATGATAACGGATATAAAAGAAACTAGCAGAATAAAGAAGTTACTGAGGAAAAAATAGTGTGGAAAATGGGTCTACAGGCTAAGGCTTTGTGGTGGGCATCTGGCACTGTATATTGTAGGTGCACAGCTCCAAATTACTGGTTCGGTGCTAAATAGGTTTTTTTTATCACTGGCTGTGAACAAGCACTGAATCCAAGGATTCACAGTAAAATTGAAATTACCAATATTCAGCAAAATATATTTTCTTCGTTCAGTTATCAGTTACATTGATAAATGACTGGTGTCTCAGCCAAATAGTATTGTATGAGTACAAAAATAAAACAAAATACTTTTTAAAAAAAAAAAAAGTACTACCAGTGCTAAATATTCATACTGTACTAAAACAATAAATGTTACAAACAATCCTGTTCTAGTGCTGCAATAATGTTGTTTTACTGGGAAAGCACTGGTTAAATGTTTCCTATTACTCTGCTCAAGTGGAATCTGCCTGCTTACCACACGCTAACAAAAGATACCATTACTGGACTATAGAGGAATTTTTGCAATGCAGTGACCTCATCCAAAACGGGAGGCAAATCCATGGAATACAATTTATGCCTTTAAATTTTTGGTAATATTGTGCAAGCATATTCCATATGAGCTGTTTGTGACAGGGAGGCAGGGATGTGCACAGCCATCAGACAGCTGTCTAACTGACTCCACAGTTCTATTTTCTCTTTGGAATGCTGCTTTGGGGCATAATTCTCTTAACCCCTACATTTCTAGGGCTCTATATCTCTATTTCACAGCAGGCATAAAGTTCTTGACTGCCGTTTCACACTGATCCAAGCTGAAGCTGTCCAAATACTTTCAGGTAGTATTCTAATTATTGGCAAAATTATATTTGAATAATGATGCTAAAATAGAAACCTATAGAGATGTTGTGCAAGAAGTGGGTCATTAAAATGCCATGTAGGAGCACATCTGTGAAAAACTGAGGTCTCTTCCACAAAATCCAGCCAAAAGAGTTGCATCCAGTGCATCTTAAGGTGGCCATACATGGTAAGATCTGCTAGCTTGGTGAGGTCGGAAAGGATCTTCTCCCAATATTCCCACCAACAGGTGGGCGACCTCGAAATTAAATGATTGAATAAGCTTACCATGGGCCTCTGATTAGACATCCCTGATTCTAACAATACACACAAGCAAGTTTTCAAGGAGGATAATGCTATGTATTAAACAATACAAAGTTTATAGAGTTGACTGTGGGTCTTAGTATTTTAGCTTTATTCACACTTGGGAGAGGATATGGTATATACACACCAGGCAGAAACAGTACATTGGCTACAATACAACAATTTTCATAAAAAAATAAGATAATTTCTAGTTTTGAGCAACAAAATTAAATTCACAAACATGTTATGGCATATGACAGTTCTCTAAAATAATTTCATCAAACTGGATGGAATTTCTGCTACCCACATATGTTGCTGGGAACTAAGTAGATAGCGTAAATGGCCATAAACATTGCTAGTCTATTTGATTCATAGTACTTCTAAAATAAACCTGTGGTGAATCAATCCTAAAATTGGAGGTAGCTTGTATAAAAAAATCCCCACATTAAAGAAAGAATTACTTGTATATGTTTGTAACTACTTCAGAAAAAGGAAAGTTGAAGTCTAAGCTTAGGGATTCTTGGAACGAACACCATATTTGACTAAAGCTGTGTGGATTTAGATGTAAATGCAATTATCAAGCATGCAGCATGCAAAGATGAAGAGAAGTGCATTACACAAAAGCCAAAAAGTTGAAGACAGTGTTGCTATATTAAAAGCCCTTAATGAGTTCTGGCTCCAGTTATAACTGGGATCTGCCGCTACTGAATCACATTTTTTTAGAGGAATTCCTAATATCATAGTAATATTTTGATAGCATTAAATCCAAGCACAATGATAAAAATATATAGTTTAACTTTTATTTCTAGTCATTCAGGCATTAGAGCCAAAAAAGGTAAAAGGGGTGGATAAACCCACAGCTTTATGTAAGGCACTGCTCTTTTTGAGACACAGAGGATCCAAAAATTGCAAATTAAACAATGGAAGTTGTTTAACATTCACGTAAACATCGTAAACTGAAGTGTTACCTGGGAAATTAAAGCGACTGTCCCTCGGGCCTATTGGGGAAGGGTTTGGGGGTGTTATAGCACTGGAGGGGTTTGAAGACTGGAAGGGTGCTGGAGAAGAAGGTGTGGAGGAAGTGGTAGAAGATGGGTTGCTGCTTGAATCAAGGTGGTTTATTGCTGGAGAATGTTCCTTAAAAAAAATGAAATAATTAGAGAGAGCCTCTTTACCCACACTTTGACCCACTATAAAACCCAAATAAAAAGTAATCATATCAGAAGGCAGAAAGAGAGTAAGACATTTTGGGTTTATACATAGATTGCAGTAATGCAAACCACACCAGCACTTCTCTACCCACTAGAAAGCAGCTCTGCACTGTACATACCTGTGGGATTTTGTGAGTGAGAAAAACAGAGCAAAAGACAGCAAACTGGAGGGTAAATTTATAAATGGGGGCGAGTGGCAAAGCAACAGGGTTTTTTTTTTTAAACACAATGCATTATTACATCTCCAGAGTGGGGCACAAAATGTTACACCTGACTGTTAACCATGGACTGTATGGCACATGGGCATCCTACACATCATTTACAAGGGGGTCACAAAGAGCAGCTTTGAATGCATAGTGCACCTTGAGCCCTACACTTATATGTATATATATATATATTGTTTAAAGTCTCAACAAAGATCCCAGAGAGGACTGAAACGCTGATTTAAGTGTTTAAATGGATCCCTCTGACTGCTCCTTCAAATGGAATTGATTACTAGTAATACAGTAGAAACCGAGTACTGTTTTTGGCATGGAATGCACCTTCTGTTTTGTATTAATTTATCTGTAACCATAGATAACTGTAACAGTCCTGAAGCTGCAGAACAAGGCCTACCTTCTTAGTTAGTGCTTTGGGAAGGGTTCCAAAATGAGGCTCTGCTGGTCTGTCTACCTGATTATTTATGTCAGAAGGAACTGACTCTGTCCTCCTTATTTTGGCTACTGCAAGCAAAGACAAGACAATTTTACCATTTATATACAGTTTAAAGGAGAAAATATTATAACAAAGTTAACTAGTATTTTCTTATTTTATATATTGAACTTACTGTACCAGCCTTAAGTTTTAGCATCTATAAAACAGAAATGTTCCAGGCCTTTTAAGTTGCACACAAGAGCTTCCCATCTTGGATTTTGTTAGGAATGTCAGTGACACTGCACATGCTCAGGGTGTCCTGGGCAGTTGTTGAAAACATAACCTTAGGGTTTGCCTATTACAGAAGCTGAAATAATCACTAAAATGCCTTGTATTTATATTCTATATATACAGGATATTATGAATCGTTATTAAGTTTTAACTCTCCTTTAAGGCACAAGGCACAAGAGAGGTTTCTTACAGGCATATCTAAGCTGGAAAAGAAGAATTCAAAAGCACCTCAGAAATTCCCTACCCTGCCCTTCACTTCATTGTGGCTGGAAGCACAGTGGGACAGTGTTACCTCTAAGCTGTGTTCTGCACACACAACAAATTTTGGTGGACACCAAAACTTAGCATGGATTCTGACCTGAGCACACCATTTTTTTGTGCACATAGCCAAGAAGGTATTAGAGGAAATATTGGCGGGGGTGCCTTGGGCGCCACTTACCCAGCACTGATTGATGGATAATGTAAGCATGTGGTGAAAAAGTATTGTGTCCTTTATCTTTATTCCAAAATACAGATACAGAAGGATATTTGTCATGTGAAACTTACTTGGAAGGAATGATATTCTACATGAAGGAGCATCTTTTGTGCATTTATTGTGACATTTTAACCTTAAAAAATAGAAAGAAGTGATTAAAAAAGCTGTTTAGACTGGAACTATACACACCTTCTGTTAAATTATACCATTACTGGAAAGTCACTTGCGGTAGTCAACTTTCAGTATCTGTGATAACTGTATATCTATGCATAAAATGCCTGCATGTGATGTCACACAGATCTGTGAGTGAATCACTTTATATAGTGGAAAGAAAAAAATCTTGTGTTGCAATGTTATCTCAGGTAACGATATGTCTGCTGATTGCAAGAGCAGATTACTTACTGCTGCAAGTAAAGGCCATCATGTATCACATGCTGGAAAAAGCAAGTGATCAGATATCACGTTCTACACAGTGGAAGCATTAGCCAGAGCTGTAGAACTTGCACCACTACACTGCCTCTACAGTGTTTATCAAAACTGTATCTCCAGACAGTCCACAAACGTGAGCATTTCATATGAGTTTTATACACAGAGAACCATCCTTCGTCTTATTCTGAAAGTGACCCCTAACTCTCTCAATTTACATTAGCTAGCCAAGGGTCTATAAGCAACTTGCTTTTATAAAAGGAGATTTTGGTTCAAGCCCCCCATTAATATCTATTAGTTGGTCAGCACCTGCCTCAAGTTACTGATACATGAAAACTCTGCTGTTTCACCATATGGTGACCATTGACTGGTTTTGCTGTACAACGCTAGAACATTGTTCAGTTTCTGAGCTTCATAATAGCAACAATATTTGTAGCGTGCAAAAAGTTACCAACCTCAGAACAGGCCAGATCAGTAAGGTATATGCTACGTTTTAGGAAGCTTTTTACAGGTTTTGAAGAGTTTAACTATTTAACAACATTGAGTTTCCCCAGAGAATGTTTGGGTTTTACCCTTAAATTTTCCCTAGAATTGTATTATTATAATTTTTAGGCTCCTTTCTGTACAGATTATATGAAAACTTGGCCCTGCTAGGAATAATTCAGTTCAAGGTCTTTTGTATGGCAATGCCCCAAATGACTACTCTTAAAGGGTTGCTAGTCCATTACCCCTTTAACCTCTTGCTATGGCAGTTTTACACAATAGGAGAGCTATGGGATGTGATAAGGAAGACTGTAGCCAGTCAGCTGAAGAGATAATGGCAGCTAGGTCTAGACTACAACAGTAAGCAGACCTCTAACACCTTCATAGAAGCTAGGTAAAGAAGTAAGATGGAAATAGTTACCAATTCACAATTAATACTTTCACACAATATATTAACAAAGAAAATAAAGTATGGTTGCCTTTAAAGGGATCCCAAGCCACTAAAGAACAACTGCCGTGTATGAATTAAAGAACTAGGTTGCTATACTATTCCCCACATATGGCAGGCTACTTTTAATTAAGTCAAAACCACTGACCTCTGCGCTCCTAGTACTTTCAGTGTTGCCTGCATCATCCTTCAAACCAATGCTTGTGGCAGGCTCTTAGTTTTAAAATCTGGTCATAGATGTCACCAAAATAAGAGGTAGCCACCATAACAACAGTTCCTGGATAGTAAGCCACCAGGTGAGTGGCCTTGGTTTTATGTAAACAGTTATATTTTTAGATAAGGTAAAAAACTAGTACAGTCCTGGACCCCACAGTAGAGACAAGCAAGATTAAAATTATCTGGTTTTAATTGGGCCATAACATTTCTGCAGTGAAAGTCTATTTACTTACCTAGTGGAAGACACCTTAAAAACCAATCAGATTCTACTAGAAAAATTAAACATATCCAGTTTGCACTCACTTGCAGTGTTTGCATTTGACCCCAAACATCATACTTTTCTGACAGACATGACACATCTGAGAAAGCCAGGATTTTGTAGAGAATCTGAAAAAGGTTAACGTAATAAGAACATAGACAAACTTTTTAAATTCTTGGCCACTTATATTCAGCTATTTGTCTACACAGTTTTTGGCAAATTTACCATGTCCCTCCCTCAAGGACAGTTCTGCTTTGAGCTTTGACAGTCATTCCTGCCAAGCTCCTACCATAAACAGTAAGCTTCTTGGTAAACCTGTATATACTGCATAGTAACTTAGCATTCCTAGACAATATAGATTGAGCAAGGGTAGACCAAACTGCAGCCCCACTGTCTAAACTTTATCATGGTACAATACTGGAAGTAGCAGGCAAAACCTGTCTGTAGGTACTTTTAGAGGGCCTGTAACTGCAATGTGGTTCTTAAGTTATATGAGAGACAGGCCCAGACTGAGATTTAAAATAGGCCATGGCGATTTAAGTACAGGCCCAAAGAACCCCCCACAAGCCCAATAAACAATGGCTGTCTATGGCACCTTACAGCAGCCCTCTGGCTGTAAAAATGGATAGGCGTATGACTAAAATAAGCTGCTATATTTAATGTACCACATTAGTTACAGTTTTGTAACTGTAACTTTACAGTATTATACTGTAGTCTAGGAATGCTAAGTTACTCTGTGGTTGGCAGATATATCTTTAGATGGTGCAAATATGGGCTAATGTCCAGAGTGCTGCAGCAGGAGTAGGTGGGAATAGTAGGGGGACAGCAGCTATAAATCAAAATGAGATTCAGACAGAACTCTCAGCACCTGATGTCAGCCAAAGGCCATTGTAAGCCAAGTTTTATTTCATCAGCTGTTAAAAAAACTAAAGACCAGGCAACTGTCCTTTCTATTATTTTCCAACTTCTATTCAAGTCAGTCTTGGCCACTGGTGTAACAGCAGCTTGCAATCCAGGACAGAGATTTTAACTAGGGTAGAGCTTTGTTCACAGGTTTGTTCTTATGCTAAGGGGAATATTCATTTTGCTGTTTGTCCCCAGACTGTGCAAAGTATGTGCCACTTTTCACATGTCAGGGCATGTGTTACTGCCTCTCACGGGTAGGAATATTTCAGTATAAAAAGAATAGTTATCCAGAAATAAATATTAAATAGATTTTAATCATTAAATACTATAGAAACGAATGTTACTAATTTGGCTTATATTTAATATACGTGTATATTTTGCACATTTATTTCTAGAATCTGTTGCTAAAAATCATTAAATCAGAATATGCATCTTACCTGTGTGTAACTGAAAGCCCAATATCTCGCCGTACCATCTGTGGGGACCCTTGAGGGAGATCTAGGATAAAGGGAAAACAAAAAAGTTTCTTTACCTGTTGGGACAGCACTAGTTAACAAACCGTCATATTTTATTATGGTCCCAACAGAAAGGGCTGTGATGAGCATAGAAAAAATTGCTGTTAAACAACTTATTAGAAAAAGAAGTCCCAGTCCCCCATTTCCAGAGTTATATGTCAGTTCCTGTGCAAATTCAATTTGCTCTGTGCAATACCCTGCAGTGTGAGAATACTGCTTTATGCTGCAGGAAGTTTTGCTGCAGGCATTGCATTTTAGCAATTGAAAGCATTATATATATATTATATATATACCTGTTATTAAAATTATAAGAATACTAATATTTGACAAGGCATATGCTGATCATATAAACATATAAAGACACAAGGCCTAAGACTGACTGCTCTAATACATGTCATATTTAGGGTTATATTTTTCTTACTATTGACAAGTTTCAGTGCATCATGCATTATCATTATTAACCTATATATCACAGAGGTAATTCATGGTTTCTGTGTATAAAAGACATTAAACTAAATATAGTGAAACTTTAATATTACATCTGCTAATTTTTTCCTGCATTTTTGTAACACATAATACATTTCCCAGATATTACATTTTCCTGTATTTTACACCATTTTTTTCTGATCCCCTGAAAAACATAAAATGGGGGTTCTAACCAAGATCACCTGGGAATAGATTATATTTCCTCATGATTTCTAAATGCCGTGTTTTTGTTAAAATGTCACTTCAGGTCTATGGTTCATGGGGTGCTGTCATGGTAGTTACTTGCACTGGGCAGCCCAAACATGTCTCCCAGCACCCAAAGCCATGCATGTGTGTGTGTTTGGGGTGTAATCAGTTCAAAGCTACTTGCAACACTTCCTAGTGTTGGTAAGTGAATAATGGTACCCATTATAAAAATGTCCCATAAGCCATTGCTCTGTAAGGACCTTCTAACTGTGTCACAAGTTTTTAGATATAGATGAGAAATGTGTCAGCTAAGATATTTTAAATCAGAACAGTTTAAAAATATATAGAATATATAAAGGTAATAAGCTTTATAACCATAAAGTATAAAATGCCAAATAATATGTAAGGAAATCTCATACAATTAATGAAATACATGGTATTTAGCAAACAGTTTATGAGGCTTTCCACTAGCAAGAATTAATTTGCTATAATAGTGAAATTATTAACATATTTGTACAACTTTGCAATATGTTAACTGAATCTATTTTCTTCAATACAAACTTGTCCTTCACAAAAGCCCAAATCAGCAGCTTACCGAACCTGCAAAAACAGAATAAAAAAACAAAAATTATTATTTAGTAAGAAATTAAAATGAACTGTAATTTATGGGTTAAGATATGTTTTTAATCTCGATATTGTTGTTCTGTGACATGTACCAAATGCAATAAATTTGACATGTAACTGATCATAGCAATAACATATAAGATATAACATAAAATAGTACTAACAGAAAATGGACAAATGGCTAAGAAATGAATAAAATGGTTGTATAAGAAAATGGCAAGATTATAATGTACATTTTGGTAACAGGAAGCATAAAAAATGAATACAAATTTCTTACATCATAAATATCTACACAGGAGTCATGCATTATCCACATTTCTACTGTGCAGTTTTTTGAAAAGCATTTGTAATGCGTGTACAGCATTGAAGGTTGTCCACTCAATTACGGAGTACTTGTTATAATTTTTTTACAAAATGTGGAAATCAGAACTATCTGCCTTTATGTAAATTCATAATATCTGTACAGACCGCAGATACAAGCTTCCTTATGTGTCTGATAGCATAGGGGCTGTGCAGAAGAGGACTGCTGATTGGGTATTGCTGCTTCATTAGTACATTTCCTTTCTGTGAAATTGCCAGTTGCATTGCTGGACAACAAAGTATGCATACATAAAAGGAGTTAAACAGTACAAACAGGAAGCGACTGTGAGTTTCCTGAACTGGTTACAAATGAGTTTTTTGGGGTTTTTTTTGTTGCTTACTAAGATTAGTAATCATGTGCACTCTGAAACAGCAAATTGCATTACAAAAATGAAAAATCATAAAAAAAACCATAGACCCTCAACTTGGGTGATCCAGTTAGGGTGAAATTAGATATTTGAGTTAGTTTGCAGTTCTGATCACTCCTGGACCAGTTGCCAAGTAACTGTTACAGTATAATCATCTCTGTCATTGTTATTAGCTAAAGGGAGCCGAGAAAATAGACTACAGAGCAGGGGTGAGAACTTCTGAATTAAACGTTTGATTGTGAACAAAATGGACAGCACTACTGTCTTTCAGTATGAGTTTGATTCCAACAAGGGCAGTATCTGCAAGGGTTTCAAACATGTAGCCCAATATCCTATAAGACTCCAAAATATACAGGTAGGTCAACTGTCTCTTGCCCCTAGAGTGTGTGTGAAAGCAACAGGAATATTACATGGACTGACCCAGGCCTTACCTGCAAGGAGTCTGTATGTTCCTCCCTGGGTTAGGGGCTGATGTGAATGAACAGCCTTTTAAAAAGCACCATGTAACTATATTGGCTATGTCTAAATAAAGGATAATGCTACATTACTATAGGATTGTTTATGTGGAATGTTTGGAAATTTTCAATTGGTCTTCATTTTTTTATTTGAGGGTTTTTTTTTTTTTTTTTAATTATTTTGGAATTTGAGTCCAACTTAACCTAACAACCAGGCAGTGGTTTGAAAGACAGACAGGAACATGAATAAAAAAGGGCCTAATAAAATTGTAGTTTCACAGAGAAAGAGTTTGTTTTTTGTTTTTTTTAGCGGCTGTGGTCAGTGACGAAAAAAACGCATTCGGACACCTTTGGACCATTCGTGGATTAGTAAATCTCCCCCTATTTGTGAATCCTGTTGATGTATGTATATATGTATTTTATATAAATATATGTTTGGTATATATATTTGTTATGTTTGAATCTAATGCAAGATAGTGCTGGTCCTTACCAAACATATGCATTTTTGACTGTGCACCGTGACAGATTATTTGAAGACAAGTGCAGGTACATATTTACATAGATACACATATACATATATACATACATAACAATAAGGCACTTATAGGATTCCAAATTTGTGAAAAACAGTGCAAAAATTTTACTTATAAACCAAATTTGCTCACTATTTTTCTCAACTTTTTGAAGTCCTGTGAGTGCCTTATTGTTATGTCTGCATATTACCTATTCATGATATGCACCCAGGCTTTTCTTTGTTGAGATGCAAGTACAGCTATATCTTGCATTATATATACACACACATATACAAAATATACACACATATATCTATATACTGTATACTCATGTACACACACACAGATGATACTCAGTAATTATTGATTTTGAATTCTGCAGAAAGTGTGACGAGGTTAAACAATGCACTTCGAGTCAAGCTTGTGACTAATCACTGAAACTCCTGGAAATCCCCATGTGTCAACTCTCGGAAAACTAAACCACAGTTACCAGCGCTGACAGCTGAACAGGCTGGTGATATTCACTTAAGCTTGGTTTCCTGCAGTCTTTTAATTACTGTGGAACTTTTGGTGTGTTTCATGGAAATAGCACAGTGTATGTAAATTTTTTAATGAAATACAAAACCAAGGAAAAATTTAAAAACAAATAAAAAAAAAAAAACCCAAACATTATTGGTTGCCTTTTTTTGTATTGTCAAAAAAAGAGAAAAGAAAAGGAGTTATCTTCAGTCTATCTGGCTGCAGCAGGACAATCCCGGATTCAGGGCTATTCTGTTTAAAACTATAAATGATTTGCAACACTCCCAACTGCCAACACTTGGTAAAAAGATGCAAATAAAAGTTGCATGGCCACAGTTTGGGTATCCCTATTTCAGGAGACTTACATAACTTCTCAGTTGTTGGGTTAAAATTATTTTATACCTTGGGTTCATTATACAACAACTTTGACAATAAAAAAGGCAACCTGAATGAATAAATTCATATATGGTAGTAATTCTAACCTATCCTCTACCAATTTCATACTGTTCTGTGTGCCACTGATACTGCATAAGCCATATCCTTTTGGAATGCATTCATACAAGAGCAAACTCATTTACCACTTGAGAAGAAGCAACTACAGGAGTTCTAATGGGTAAAACTTCTAGCCCAAAATTCCAATTTGTGTCTGTATCAGTGGCAGGTGCAAAGCAAGCTCACACTGGTGCTGCACTTAAAGGAACAGTAACACCAAAAAATGAAAGTGTATAAAAGTAATAACAATATAATGTACTGTTGCCCTGCATTGCTACAACTGGTGTGTTTGCCTCAGAAAGACTACTATAGTTTATTTAAGTTAGCTGCTGTTAAGCCATGGGGGCAGCCATTCAAAGGAGAAAAGGCACAGGTTACTTAGCAGATAACAGATAAACCCCCATTATATGGGGCTTATCTACTAGTTATCTGCTATGTAACCTGTGCCTTTTCTCCTTTTTTTCAGCTTGAATGGCTGCCCCCATGGCTACACAGCAGCTTATTTATATAGTAGCTTTTTTGTAGCAAAAATACCAGTTTTTTGCAGAGCAACAGCACATTATATTTTAATTACTTTAAAACACTTTAATTTTTTGATGTTACTGATCCTTTAACCCTTATCTTTGAAATGCTGCATACATTTATGGCTTAACTGTTTTGCAAGTGGAAAGAAAATGTAACATTGCATCTGTTTGGTGCATTTTGCTCCGTGACTGTGCATTTTGCAGTGCTTATATTTATTCTTCAATTCAAGCTCTACTTATGCCCATTGCAACACTGTTGTTATATTACTTGTGCCAGGGCAACAGTGGTAGAAACAGCTCCCAAAAAAAGATTCATTGGATAGTGCAGATAACTTCCTGAGAGGGAATTCTGGCCCAAAAGCCATAATCAGAAGCGGCTATTACATAAGACAGCATGGAGCTGGCGGACTCTCATATAGCTGACAATTATAGAAAAACCATAAAAGTAAAAGCCTCTAAGTAAAAGTGTGTTTTCCAGTAAACATCTAAAGGGAATATGATGAACCTTGTCTTTTGCATCCAATCTCTTCAATGATCAATACATTGTACAGATCCATATCCCAACTCATCCCTCTCTTAAAGGGAAAAGAAAGTCAAAGTCACTTGGGGGTGCCAAAATGTTAGGCACCCCCAAGTGACTTTGACCACCTACCTTTTACCCCGGGCTGGTGCCCCTGTGAGGAGGGAACAGCACCAGCCCGGGGTAGCTGCCGGCGCTTCCTTCCTCTTGTTTCGCTGCGCGCGCATGCGCAGTAGAGTGAAAAGCCGAACTTAAACATTAAAGTCGGCTTTTCACTCTACTGCGCATGCGCCCACTGCTGGCATTCAGGAAGAGGAAGCCAGAACACGGAAGCGCTGCGCTCCAGGTGCCCCGGGCTGGTGCTGTTTTCTCCCAACAGGGGCACCAGCCCGGGGTACGAGGTAAGCGGTTAAAGTCACTTGGGGGTGCCTAACATTTTGGCACCCCCAAGTGACTTTACCTTTCGTTTCCCTTTAAAGAAGGCCAAGGGTAAACAACAAAAAACAAAAAGGAAGAACCACCCAGAATGTATTGAATTTATGTTTCAGTTCTGTCTAGTCAAAGATATTAAGCTGCACAACTCACTGTAATGATACCAACATCAAATGGAAAGTATTATTAAACAAGAATTTATAAAATGCTAACATATTCCACAATAGAAAGATGAAGACATCAGTGATGATACCTCTGCACAGAAATGGCCAAGAAAGGCATTATGATACCAGCACATATTCTAGAAGAATTGTGCAAAAAGCTGTATTTGGTTTTAACAAATATTTTTAGGTCAATGCAACACTGGGAGCTTTTCAATATTCCCTTTGAATTAAAGGGAAGATGGCAGACTACTTATCTGATGATTAAGCAATCCTCTGTAAATTCAAAAGATATATACCTGAATAAAAACTTACTTAAGAGAAGGAACTTCATCTATTCTGTTGCCAAGCTGAGATTCATGAGACTTGCTTCTTTTGAGCGTTGAAAAGTTGGGAAGTAATTGCTGAAACACTTTGCGGCCTGGAGGGGGTGGTGTCCGAGGGGGCTTTAATTTTATGGCCCTCTTTAACTGTGGGGTGGTAGGAGGGGTGATTGTAAATCCATGGGGAGTCCTAAGTGTTAACCTACTGATAGGTGTTGAGGAGGAGAAAGGGTCCTGCAAGTTCTCTGCATAAATATAAGGTCCTTGGCTTGAGGATTCTGAGAAAGGGATGGCAGAAACGGAAATGGAGCGAGGCTGGTGGCTGTTGGTCTTCGGAGGCTGAGAGTTAAGAGTCCATGCTGCTCCAACGGGAGAGGAAATATCAGACGGAACTTGGGAAGAGCTTTCTTTCCTCATCTCTGGTGGATTCCATAATGTATCTTTCATGTCCCCCCCTGTAAAAAAAAAAAAGGAAAAAAGAAAATCAGTTTGGAAAATATTTTGTATGCGCAAAATAAAGAACATTTCTTTAATCTAGAAGTAAATTATGAAATTCTATGTTACTGTCAATAGTCAGTTGCAAATCTTAGGGCTGACAAGATGTAATCTTGTCAATCTCATCTTCTTGCCAAGCTACTTGTCCAACTGGTGGCCTGCAGCCCCCCTCCTTGTGTGGCCTCATTAAAATCTGGCTGCTGTGAATGCTTACATTTGTATAATCTTAAAAAGCATCAGTACTGAGATTAACTTGCCCCCTGCATTATTCACACCTCAGATTCAAGCTGTAAAACCCTGCATTGTTCACACCTCAGACCCTAAGCTTCCCTGTTTCCTTCCCTACTCTGTCTGCCCTATGCTACCTGTGTGTGTCAAACTCTGCCTGCCCTATTCAGTCTGTGAAATGCAGGGTCTTACAGGTGTGAAAAATGCAGGGGCTCACAACTGTGAACAATGCAGGGGTTCACAGCTTGAATCTAAGGTGTGAATAATTCAGGGACCAGTTAATCTCAGAACGGATACCTTTTAAAGCTTACACAAAGGTGGGGGTTAAGGCGCTACCCACAGGGAAGGAGGAGAAGCCTTATAGATTTAAGAGTATAAGTGTATGCTTTAATATGACAATCAACTTTTTTCACATATGAGTGGTGGGTGAGCACCAATCATTCGATTTTTTTGGTGTGCTACCACCATTAATGGGGGTATTGCCTTAAAAGTTCCTGTGATAAAATTGGTGTGGTTTAAAAAGGGGAGTGTTTTTTTGGCCCTCGGTACCACAAAAGTTGTACAGCACTATTCTAATCTAATGTCTTTGATGGATAGCTGAATGAGCCACAATCTGATATCACTAGGGAGTGTATATTTTTAAAATTTTACTTCACAATAGTTTTCTTGCTTATTCACAGCATCCAAAGTCTGCTTTAAGGCAGAAATAAATGATTTGTATTGCTCCAAATGTTGCAAATGTACTCAGCTGGTTGTTCTGTAAAGTCTAGTTTGCTAAAAGTTGTATTTTACCCTTTTTTATGTCCCATTTAAGAAACACGTTCTACAGGTATATATAAACGCTTGGGCTAGGGCTGCCAATATTTAGGAGGTAGCAGGCAGGAATTTAGGCTGTGGCCTTGAAAATATCAAAACCATCCCCAGGATATTAAATCTTGGTGTTATGTAGCAGAAATCATGTTGGGAAACCAGATAGATAGATGATAGATAGATCTACATTTAAACTAACACCCCCCTTCTCTAAGCAGCAGCCTTTGAGCAGCTCATTATCAGAGGGCTTTTCCATGGACTGGTAATTAGTTTTATCAGCTCCTTTGAAGTGCTGTAGGATCAGGATGTGACAGGAAGTATTAAAGTGGAACTGGCTTCATATTCTAGTTTAGTGTCAGATGTAAAAGATTATATAAGTAAGATTAGCACAAGCCTTTTCATAGAATTCTTGATGAAAATGGGTGTGTGTTGTACCTTTAAATTCAGTTATACTGGCCTGGTCTGTCAGCTTATTGAGACCTACACAGGGTTGCCTTATGTACTCAGAAATGCTTTCTACAGAAGGGAGTATTCCCTTTTGGGTGGGTCATGTCCTGTTTTATTATTGTTGTAATGGTACAGGTTGGGAGAGAAATTCTTACCTGAACGTGCTAATTTCTTTAAGCAGGTTAGAGCTCCATTAAGTCTGGAGCATTCTTCTGTGTTGGCTCCACATTTCTTCATGGTTTCTTTTACTTTTAATTCATTCAATTCCAATAAGGCATCTAGTGTTAATTCTTCTGATACTTTCTAAAAACAGATGCAAAACAATTGTCATGTACAACTTTCAAAATGGTAAATATTTGCCATCTTTAAGTAAGGTTAAGGAGGCACAAAGTACTTAAAACTGTTATACATGTGTATCCATTTGCTGTACATCCTCAATTTCCTACATGCTGATCTCTGCCTGTGGGTTTCAGTCACGTGGAAAGAAGTGGATCTGCAACACTCATCATTTCCCTGTAGCTGCAATAACAATGACAGCTTCCACCAGAGTGCAGCTACATAGAGTAGAGCGGCCAAAAATGCCTGCTTTCACGTTTTAGGGCAATTCACTGCTTCCACTCCATTCTGAGTAGCTGCATGCAGGCTGTGATTGTCAGTGCAGCTACAGGGAGATGCTGATAAGAGTGGATCCACTTATACGCCTGATTAAAAATGCTCTGTGTGACCAAAGGAGCCAGACTTCAGCCTCTCATAATGAACTTGCTTTCCCTCTCTCAGAACAATGGGAAGGTAGCAGCTCCCAGTACATATCAGAATAGAACTCAATAGTAACAAATCCAGCTTGGGACCCCTCCAGTTACATTGAGAAGGAGAAACAATAGGCTAAATTCTAATGTGTAGCGCTGGCTCTTTCTGAAAGTTCAGAATCAGGCACCAATATTACTAAAAAATACATTTGTTGGTTCAAGAATAACATTTTAAATGGTAGAGTGAATTATTTGCTATGTAAACAGTGTAATTTAGAAATTAAAAGTACACTATAAGAATCATGTCAAAATCCCTTTAACTGTCTTACAGTTAGACATACAAAACTCAAGAGTAGAATTCAGGCATGATTCGTATATCTGTGTTATAATATCCACACCAGCTCTGAAAATAATAAATTGAAAAACTAATACAGGCATTGCCAAGGTATCTAAGGCAAGAACATATATGAACATGTTTCTTTTTAACCTCTTGTATAGTTTATTTAGTTTTGTAGGCATGTATCTTCTATATGTATGCATGTGACAGATAAAGGCACAATAGCTGCTAGTGCCATTCAGGATCCTGGATGCATCCTGAAGGGATAGTGACCATTAGAGGATTGCAAAAAAGCAGGCAACGTGCATAATTAATTCATTAAAGCTCTTTTACTTCATTTTAATGCAAAATGGCCCGGGCTACCTAGCTTACATAACATACATAGTACAAAAGATGTATACAATCTAGGATTTGGAATTTGGATGCATTCCACAAATATTTGCAAGATTTACATTCAGCTGAATGTTAAGCCCAAATGAACCTAAAACACTGATGAAATGCAACAGTAATGCAATTGTGCATTAACAAATTATGTATTTGTCAACTAAAACTATGCAAATAAAAGGTTTGTTCAATTCTGTATATAGACCAATTTTGTTACATTTACACACAAATCCAAAAATAATTTATTTTCTGCATCCCTATGTAGATCACTATAAACTGTGATGGCTTGTGTTTTATTAGAGGAGAAATTTAAATTGTCCTCCTAAAAAAAAAACAAAAAACCCCATAATTTTTAGTAACTTTTTGTTATACATTCATGAAAGGGCTAGTGACTTGGGGGTGCTACTTTGTGTCATGAAAGGTGCTACTTAGGGGTGCTACTTATAATTGATATAATATATAAATTATATTACAGGTATCGGACCCCTTATCCGAAAACCCGTTATCCAGAAAGCTCCGAATTACAGAATGCCCGTCTCCCATAGACTCCATTTTAATCAAATAATTCAGAATTTTAAAACGGATTTCCTTTTTCTATGTAGAAATAAAACAGAACCTTGTAATTGATTCCAACTAAGATATAATGAATCCTTATTGGATGGAAAACAATCCTATTGGGTTTAATTAATGTTTTATTGATTTTTTAGTAGACTTAAGGTATTGAGATCCAAATTACGGAAAGACCCCTTATCCGGAATACCCTTGGTCCCGAGCATTCTGGATAATGGGTCCTATACCTGTATTTGACTTTACTGAAACTCTGGGATTATGCTCAATGCCAAAAGATACGAAATGTATCAACTAATGTATCAAATTAGAACTGTTTAAAAACATCAGCGACCCACTTGCTGCTCTGGGAATACATAAGAAGGTGAAAATTAAACTTTAAAGCTCAATATTAGAAATACGGTCAAAAATAAAAATAGAAGGCAACTAAAAAAGGTCTTTATTTCTAGAGTACTGTCTGACCTCTTGGACATTCACTACCACCAGTAACTGTGTCTGGAGTACAGGTATGGGATCAAGTTTTCCTGGAAACTGCGAAATACTGCAATATACATCATTTTGATAAATGTGATTTTTCTTTGTAATAAGACAGTACCTTGTACTTAATATCATTATTCTTACCATGTATTTATAAAGTGTCTTATTCCGCAGTGCTGTACAATAAATTGGTAAGCACAATTCCTTTTAAAGAGCATGTACTCCGAAAAACAAAACTTTTCCTAACCTAAAAAAAAAAAATGTATTTCTAAGCAGAAGTCAGCTCTCCTCCCCTCCAGCCGAAACTCAGTTTCATTTATAAATGACTTTATTTACCATTTAAAATTTTATTTTTGGGTTTAGAACCCCCTTATGATGAAGTGTTTTTCGTTTTTTAATAGCCTTAAGGCATTTTGCGCCATAATAAAGAAAGACGATTTATTCAGAAAGCCCTAATTCCCATGCATTGTGAATATAAGATTCCATACCTTTATAAGTACTGGTGCAGCACATCAGGAATTACCACATAACTTGACCAAGCTTCAACACTATGTTGTATGTATGTATGTTGTATTAACCAAATTGTTCTCATAAGCAAAACTTCTGTTCTATAAAATTAGTATTAGTTTAGAGAGTAGACTGTTAGATATGTTCCTCTATCAAAAAGAAAGAGGAACCTGCATCATGAAATTAGACTTCCAGCTTAATACCTGGCAAGTAACTTCACCAAATATAGAAGACACCTCCACCCTTCTACTGAATTTCATTTGTGCATTTTGTGGAACACTATATTATAGTGGGTTATTGTGCAGGTATAAATAACAGAAAGGAGATTAGATTGCAACAGCCCTTATGACCTTGGGGGCCACAGGGCTCAGACAGGCTTTCTAAACCTGCTACTAGTCCCTGTGACACGCGACCAAAGCAGCTAAGCCGAGAGGAAAACAAAGGCTTTCTCTAAACCTCTGGCCCTAAATCTCTAGTTAGAACAACAGCTTCTTATTTGTTTCAAACTTCAGCTAAAGATCATAAAGAGATTTAGGCTTTTGATTGTATCGCGATTCATGTGTACTACTTAACAGAATTAGCTGAAACAGCTCAGAGAGATATCCACAATGAGGGAACCTGCAGAGAGCAGGACTTAATAAAAAGTCCTAACCCCGCCCCCCCAAAAAAAATTACCAAAATTAAAGGTTACTACACCTTTAAATTAACTTTTAGTGGGTGCAGGCAGTCCTATTCTGAGACATTTTGCAATAGGTCTTTATTTGTTTGTGGTTAACATCAACAAAAACCTTACAAAAACATAAAATTGGTGTAAATTGTACTCCAGATTTGTATGGAGAAGGGATGACATTTTAACTCCAAAGTGTACAAAACGGCCTTTTTACAAAATTAGGCTTTTGTGAATCTGACATTCTTTTAACTCCAGTATAACTCCAATTATATTTCATACTCCAGTTTCAGTTTACTCCACTGATGTGAACTCCACTCATTGTGACAAAAGTGATGTCACACATAAAAGTGACATCATGCATAGCAAAAGTTACTTTCACAAGCACAGTTAGGTCCTAAGGTGGCACCAGACCATTTGTCCCCAATCATAGAGTTGCTGTACCATATCACAAATGGTACCGCTCTTGTTCAACTCCCCCATTCTTCCTCAGCAGTATGCCTACACCCCTTTGCCTGTGGTGAAGTGCAAGAGCAAGGTAATACCTCCTGGGTTGCAGAAGATTACTGTGCAGACACACTTGAGCTCTGGGCCCCAGGCTGGTGCACTGCTGAGTGTAAGGTTTACAGGATTAGTGGTCTCTGACTATGCAATATTGAGAAGTCATTACAGGAATGTTTACCCCCCTTCTATCGTACAGGACTGCAGAAAATGTTAGCCCCTTAGATCCTGGAGACGTGGAGAATTTGGTCTGCTTCTCTCAGCCTGCATTTTTTCCTTGGGCTGAGAGAATTTTGCAGTCAACCCCTGCTCCGCTCCACGTACCTGCACTCGGGGGGAAGCTGTACTTTTCAGTGCAGGTACACGAAGCTACATAAGGGAACTGATCCACTTCTCTTAGCCTAAAGAAAAAAATGCAGGCTGAGAGCAGCAAAGCCAATGCTCTGTGTGTCCAGGCTCTTATAAGTACTTCTTATAACAATAATAGTAGTAGTAACATTTGAGTTTAAGCTATAAGAATTAGGGATACACTGAATCCACTATTTGTGGATTCGGCCGAACCCCAAATCCTTTGTAAAAGATTCAGCCGAATAGTGAACTGAATCTGAACCCTAATTTGCATATGCAAATTAGAATACGGGAGGGGTAAAGAGGACTGTGCGCACAGAGCAAATGTTTTTTAAACTTACGTGTTTATGTGACAAAAAGTCGTTATTTTAACTATTCAGATTCAGTTCATCCAGGAGTGTGTATTTGGCCGAATCCTGGTGAAAAAGGCCAAATCTTGGTTGAATCCCGAACCGAATCCCGGATTCGGTGCATCCCTAATAAGAATTATTTAACAGCATATAGATTTGCCTTTTTCTTTTTCTAGTATTCTATGGCACTTATTAGTCCCCTTATCCCTCACTTGTGCAGAACAGATGGAGCAGGGATTAGTTAGGAATCCGAAAATAGCCTGATCATTACTAATTGTTGTATATTCAAAGTGGTGAAAGATTTCCTCTGCTATGGAACCAACAGTGAAGGAACTGACAGTTCAAAATCTGATAGATCTCAGTGACCTGCGCTATCAGTTGTTTGCATGCCCCAATGAATAAAACTTTAGGTACACTGGTACAAGTAAAGATGGAAGTCAAAATGCCTCCAGGAAGGGGGCAAACTGTGGCAACAACTAGCTCCTGTGCCAACTGAAATACCTTGGAGATGTGCAGAAAATCCTTTATTTGTGAGGATGAGCGTGAAAAAACCTGTCACATATCTGATCTGTGAACTATTGCGAGATTCCAGTTTGGCCCCTTCTTCTTTAAGATATTAATATTATAGTACAGGCAACCACATGTGTAACCCCTCCCAGATGCCTATGAAACCTAACCCACAGAAATATTATAGGTATTATGTTCTTTGATCCTTTTCTATTTGGGTACTGGCTATAATGGTCAGACTTGGCAACAGCTGAAGTGATCACACAAGTAAGGCTGATGTAAGGTTAGTGTCAAAGTAAAATACTAAAATACCCATCATCCATGCATGGACATTAATGCAGTGATTTCTGATATTTGAATCAAAAACAACTATTAATACAACCAAATGCAACAAACCACTTAACAGTTAAAAGATATATCAAGATATTACAGAGTCAGCAAGTACAAGTGCTGAAACCACAAAGCTACAGCAAATATAGGGACTGGCTTGATATAGATACTGGCTTGCAGATAAAAGTAGAATAATTCTAGGAAACTACATTTTAAGCCATAAAAACACAGATCTCCAGTGACTTCAGCGATTAGTCATCCTCAATTTTTTAAAACCCCACTCAGGGTGATGGAAAACGCAATCTAAGCAACTAATCTCTGTGCACAAGTATACTAGTCACCGTGTTCAAAATGTTTTGTGCAGGGCTAGTCGTTGTGACTTTTGTGGCAGACGATTAAGGCACCACAACTGTATTTTTAAAATGGTAGCTACGAATTGCCTCTGTCTTCGCCCTTAGGCTAAAGTCCCACAGAGAGATTTAGTCGCCCATGGCAGCAGAACTCTTATCTCTCCAAAAATGTCTTTCCACCAGCAAAAAAGGTAATTGCTGATGGAAAGGCCTACACATTGTTTACAAAATTGCCCCCTGCAGGCAACTTTGTGCTACTTCGAAAAGCCAAAGCAATGCGTAGGCCTTTCTACCAGCCATTCCCTTTGTTACCGGTGGAAAGCCTTTTCCGAGAGGTTAGATGCCGACGGTAGCAAAGATCTATCACAGGCAACTAAATCTCTCCGTGGGACATTATGAAGTCAAACTCTAAGTGGTGACAGGGATGGGTGAAATAATTTGCAGCGCAACAATAAAATTTGCAGCGAGTGGCTTCTTTTGACGTGGACGATGCTTTCTCTGACACGTGTGTCAAAAGAACGACGCACGCGCGTGGCAAATTATTTTGCCCATCTCTACTGGGACATCTGACATAGAGAAGAACTTCCAATAGAGAATATGTATTATCATTATTTCAGTATATGGGAACCTCAGAGAAGCTATTGTTCGCTGAATACCTTAGAATTCTGTACTATGATAATTTGGGGTCAAGGAAGGTAGGACTGCAAAGGAAAATTCCTACTCTTATTTGCTGGAAACAACTCAACAACTTGGAACTTTTTTTTTTTGTTAAAGGAGACATATTGGATAAATGGGAAAAACGCTAATTTTGTAGGCAATTATGAATAATATACAGTGCTGGTTTCCCTTTGTGCTAAAAATTAATCCTCTCTGTAAAAATGGCCCCTTTATTGGAGCTCCCTATAGATCGTATCACTTCTCCGTCCAGTGTGAAATGAAGAGTGGGCGTGTCCTAACGGTCCCTGCCAGAAGCACAGTAAGAGGGGGATAGCCAATCACAGCCCTGCACTCACACAAGCAAAGACAGGCTTCAGTTCCCTATCAGGTCAGCCTAGCTGCTGATTGGTTCCTATCTTATAGTGCAGTGTATGGAGGGCCGCCGGCTCCCCAGCTCATCCAGAGAATTCAGCCAGCAGGAACAGATGGGCGGGACTAGTGGGGTTTTTGTGGAATTTCTCAATAAATCAGTCAGAAACACAACTTTTTAAACACAATCCTTCTATATCTAGAGGAGTATAATTCACTGGTACATTAATAATTTTTATATGATATGTCTCCTTTAAAGCTTTGATATTACCTAATATCTTGTATTTATAAAGCACATCTTTTGAGAGAAACTTGATGAAAAAAGAAAATGTATAGTGTACTTCAAACCTGCACGCATTTAAACAGCCAGTTAATGGATCTACCACTAAAACCCATTATGTTTTGCTTATATAAAATGCTGTTATATGAATTAATGGCCATAAAGTGATGCTGACACTTCACTACTATATATAGGAATTGTGTCAGTACTTTAAATAATGCCCTATGCTGCTGTGTTTTATTTTTATGCAGACTCCTTGGCTACTTCCCCAGCCTTTCAAAATCTTAATCTGCTTGTCTCAAGATTTAGCAGTGCATGCAGCCATCTATTTGTGTAGTGGTCAATGCAAATCTCACAAGCTGTAAACTAATGGAGAACTGTAAAACATAGTTTAAACTCATCAGTGGGGTTGTAAGTTGTCAGGAGACGTTGAATAGCCTGTAACACAGAAATATAACATCTACAGCGGTGGAATTCTGTAACTTTTGTCAGTGCCATTGATGATCATTTTATATATGAACGTACAGCATAATTGTTTAAATTAAAGAATTTTTCCACCCAAAATGTATTTTTTTCTCTCATTATCTAAAAACTGTATTTCCATGGATCTTTCCTTTAATAAAAACCTATGGTTTGTTATTTTTTGGTTTCATTTATCAACTTCCTGGTTCTTGCACGTAATTGTTGGAGGAGTGAACTCCTGCAACAACAAATGGTCAGGGGGTTTGTTTATACAGAGCTCAAGATCTCTATGATTATAGGGAGTGTGTAGCGGAGATAGTAAGCTAAAAAAAAACAGAATAATCCATCAGTGTTTGTGGCTTTTGTGTTAGTGATACTTTCAAGGAATTCCTTTTCTGACTTTACTATGGTGTGCATGCACTGGCATTAGGGTGCATTTGCATTACCCTCAGTGAAAGTTCTGGTGGGCTGCAGGCTCCACCACAATTTGTCCATTGTGGCCACAAGTTTAACTTTTCAACACTGGTAACATTTCTGCTTCCTTACTGTCGTTTTCCAAGACTACAATAAACACCACCTGAATTGTTCAGAATCATACACAGTACAGTTGTTGTGCAGGGAGGGGGGGGGGGAGACCAGCATAGCATCATTCAATCCTATGAATAAATATGCAAATAAAAAATGTTTTATTTTGTTTGCCTATATGTATTGCCTTATATTGTACAATGTGTAGTACAATATATGGCGGTACAAATAAAGAATATATTGTCCCTTTAAAGGAACAGTAACACAAAAATATTTAAATACCTTATAAGTCACAAAACATCTCTAACATTAGGTCTATCCTTTCCCCCTTTGCCTTTTTTAAATGCTTCATGTAGAATTTTAGTGACGAACTGCTCCATAGCAGCACAACGAAAAGGCGACGGGTGCTTGAATTCCTGTGTGCACTGACCCAGAAGTTGTCTTCACATCAGAGGACCTTCGGCACTTAAAGCTTTTTATGCAGTTTAAATTTATGTTTCTATTTCTTCGGACAGTTTAGGGGGTAATGTTGCGATCATAAATTTCAACTACCATAAGCTGATAAAAAGCTTAAGTGCTGAAGGTGCTCTGACACGAAGACAACTTCTGGGTCAGTGCACACAGGAATTCAAGCACCCCTCGCCTTTTCGCCATGCTGCTATGGAGCAGTTCCTCACTAAAATTCTACATGAAGCATTTAAAAGAGGCAAGGAGGGAAAGGATAGACCTAATGTTAGAGATGTTTTGTCACTTATAAGGTATTTAAGTATTTTTGTGTTACTGTTCCTTTAAGAAAAGCAGAATACCAACTGCAGAAAGAACCTCAGTGTTTTGGATTGGCAGAATTACTGAGCTGGAGAAAAGATGTGCAGATGTCAAAGAGCAAACCTTTCCATGCTGTAGAAATGCTAGGCATTTAACCACATGACCCCCTCTCTGCACTGAATACAATAAACAGGAGTGCAGGGTTTTCATAGTAGAGAATATATTATTTCATGCTTGCTCAGAATATGTTAGTGTTTGAGCATGGTGCAGCAAAGCAAATTTACTAAATCTTGTATTGAATGTGTGTAATGTAGCACAGATTATTTGGAATTTAAATAACAATGGGTCAGCACATAAATCTACCCTGTTATACAATAAGAGCATATGCAAAAGTCTGAAACGCACCCAACCTGTAATTTGTGTGTCCGGCATAAACAAAACCAAGCGGTGTGCCATTGTGTATTGTGACCATTCTGCAATGAAAATCTGTACTGTGGATTTGAGTACATCTGACACACAGGATAAAACAAACTATATATCAAAGGAGTAAGATAACTGGAAAAAGAGATTGACAAGAGTTATTGGAAAAGGCTATGGGCTGTTTTCTGTTTTGGAACAAGAAAAGGAAGATCTCCAATGGCAACCTTTTCAAAAAAACAATTGGGACTTTAATTTAATAGTGATGCCCAGCCTGAAGAGCAATAGCCTTTGCCAATCCACCGACAGACTTTGGTGGTCATTTCATGCAAAGGGTTGCAATTTAACAGCAGCTGGAGGGCAGCAGGTTGGACATTCCTGTTAGCTAGCATAAACTAACCCCACCCCACACACTGAGATCATAACTCCTTCGGAAGAAAAAATCCTTGTGAAATCATGGTTTAACTAATCCCGTGCCTTTTCTGTAAAGCATACAGACCAGAAGGCATGGAAAACTCATATTTTTAGGCACACCCATACTAATAATCAACTACATACTTTAAGAAACTTGCTTTACAGTATGTTTCAACCAGGAACAGGGTATAAATACTATGGGTGCTCTCATCATGTTTGTGCAGTTACAATGGCAGAACTGCCAAAGTGGTAAACAAGGGAGAGCACTTGGGCAGCCAAAGAGTGAATTTGCACAATAATACAAAAGCACAGTCCCCCCTAAGACTTTTCCTTGAAAATAAAAGTATAACAATGCCTATGCTGTAGAATACTGTAGCAAGCATAATAATAAAAAGCTGGGAAAGATTCCCAACTTCATATATCAGTTCAAACCTCACACATCATAAAAGTAGCTGGCAGCTAGTAAATAAGAAACCAGTACACAGCTACAAACAGCTATGAAAAAAAATATTACCTTTTAAGTAGAAGCAAAGTGGACACTCCAGAAACATTACACTGAGATCCACACGCAAGATGCACTGCTCATGAAGCCGTTCTCAGCAGTGACATCTGAGAAATGTGTGTGTTTTTAACAGGCTGACGAGTTAGCACAAGCACAGGCGTCAGGAATACTCTTGTACTGCCTCCAGCTCTTCATCCAAATGCAGAGTGTGCTGCCTGTGCTCATGAATCCATCTGAACGCCTACACTGCCACAAGCACTTGCAATGTGCTGCAGACCCCTCTGGCACTGGAGTCTTTCCTCTAAACAGACATTATCTGGTGCAGCTGGTGACTAGGAGACAGAATGAGTCTATCTAATTGATAGGCACTGGCAAAATATCTATTATCTGGGATCTGCATCACTCTAACAGATTGTGTCTAAAAACTAAATAATTTCAGCTGAACACCAGGAAAAACAACTTTGTAAAATACAGTATACAACCTGCATACTTCAGAATAAAATGACATTGTAGCTTTTAAATCTTCTTTTATAACGGAGTCTGATTGGCATATTTCCATTTTTAATTATCATGAAGTTACTGAATTTTTTAACGTGCCTTTTTATCTATTACTGTAGGTATATTTATGATATATTTGTGGATATGTTCCTCTATTTATGTTCTGTAAAATGCCTACTGCAGCAACCATTTTAACGCACTGTTGCATAAAGAGGCATGTATGGTATCTCTGCACAATATTGATGTAATATGGTTCTGCAAGCGGTGACAATAAGTCCTCTGAGTACTTAAGTGAATTCATTTATAAGAATTAATATAATGAGAATGTAACAGACTACTAATATGTATCCAGTGAGCACAATTACATTTAATAATACATTCATAAATAGTTAATACTTACTATTTAATTTAAACTATTTATTGGTGCAGTCATTTGCAGTGGCAAAAAAAATATCCAAAATATTTTTAGCAGGTTATGCAGTTAGCCTAAATGAGCGCCAAAAACTAGCAAGAACCACGGCAAAGTTTGCCGATAGCAGTAACCCATAGCTACCAATAAGATGCCTTATTTTAAATAAGTGACTAGTAAATTCTATCTACTGATTGGTTGCTATGGGTTACTGCTCCTGGGCAAACTTGGTGCCATTTACTACATAACCCCTTTAAAGTTAAAAGTGGTTTCAAGCTGCACTTGAGCTTTTTATTAAATAGCAATGTATTTTCACAGGATGACCACAAACAGATTCAGTATCTGACACATCACAACAGTAAAGCTGCCCATACACATTACAATTACGGTCTTTCCTGTGAAAAGATCGTTCATACCCTCCATTGACGTTCAGGGCTGAATATGGAGGTAGAAACAATAGGAATTCTACCCCTATCTGACAATTCAGCCCTAAACGCAGATTTTGTTGGGGTGCCTTCAGCAGTGCCTGATCAAAATCTTTTGACCCGCTCAATTGACATGACAACTGATATGCAAGGCTTTTGCCAATATCGGCTGTCTTGTCGATCCACCATACACACACCAAATATCATACCAAACCTAGTTTCATACGATCATATTGGTGAGTGTATGGCCAGCTTAAGTCTGATAGTACACTGGATGTGTATGAGATACAGCATTTACAGACCAAAGCCGGCCCATACACACACCAATATTATCGTACAGAACCTTGTGGTGGTAAACCTGCCGATTCAGCCCTAAACGTCTGTGGAGGGTGGGGTGATGTTTTTGCTACGTGTATGGCCACCTTAAAACG
Organism: Xenopus tropicalis; assembly: GCF_000004195.4. Classification (NCBI taxonomy): domain Eukaryota; kingdom Metazoa; phylum Chordata; class Amphibia; order Anura; family Pipidae; genus Xenopus; species Xenopus tropicalis. Next base: position 104,931,703 of record NC_030678.2, on the reverse strand, counting down.
TGACAGTTTTTGTACCCAGTCCGGTTTTCCATTCAGCTCAATATGACAGTCAGTAAAATGTCCTGTGTGCCATAAGCCCAAGTAACCTTTACAGTGGCACCAACCAGCTATACGCAGCCGCATAGTTTGGGAACAATTGCACATATACGTGGATTTAAGAAAGAACAGCTTTTATTTGACAGTGCAAGAAAAAAAGGCATATCAACACAGTCCTGGACCATCAGGTAAGAGCATGCAAGGCAGGTACCTTTCCCTCATCCACCCCCTTTCCCTCATCCACCCCCTTGCCCCCCACCATCCCTCATCACCTAACTACCTCCACCTTACTGAAAACTCACACAACAAATCCTCCATCCGTTTATCTGCTTGCTGATGCACAAGGTTAGTGTTAGAGAATGCAGAAGATGTTTCTAGAGTTTATAGCAACCCCCACAAGGCATGCAGCTCTTCTGCTTACCCCTATTTCTGGCCCTGGATCAACATAAACCATGCACTACATGCCAGACAGATTTAAGAAACTAACCATGTACTGGTGGGTAGTTTTTTTCCTTCAAACACATAAAACGACCCACAATAAGACATACAAAGAACTAAACATGTTTATAGTGACTAATATTGCAGACCAACCTTTGCAGCATGGATTTTCATAGAATGTATGGTGACAATACCTTCACCGTGAAATCATATGCAATATGCATTTTCCAACACACCTTTACATCAGTAGATTTTATGCAAAATAATCCTCTTATGCTTTTCAGTGTGACTGTCTGCTTGGGTTCCATGTTACAAGAACTTGTTGCTTTTGCTTGGTGCAGCACTCTATGCTTTCTGATCAAACTAATGTTCCCACGGATTTAAGTCCAGCTCATTTCAGAGACTGCAGGAGACAGGAGGTTTGCAAACATTAACTGAATCCGCAGGGCTTAGTGTCCAACAATGACTGATGCCAGTCACTGGATAAATATAGGATCTTCTCATGATCAGACGAATCAGCACATACCTTAATATTAGAAGTAGGACTCTATTTGAGATAGTGTTAGCTTTGGGGCATTCCACTATGATGACCTAATTTTAAACTGTCCAGTAAATCTGTGTCAAATAAATCAGCTCATAATAAAATGCTCAGCACTTAGTTACAACTATTACGCTGAAAGATATAGATAGAGATACAGGTTGTTTTTTTTAGGATGATTGAATCCACAGCCTGTATTTAACCAAAACTATAAAATCCCTGACCAAGATCTATTCTTAGTTAAGTAAAATATTAATTGGGAAGCTGGAAATCCTAGGTGAGGAAAGCATTGGAGGTTTATTTAGTCCTCAATCCCTATATGATCCAATAAATGGGCCAGGGACTAATCATTAAAATGATTCTAATCTGACCCACTACTTGGTTGGCCAAAGCATGCAAATATCCAATTGCTGGGTAACCCTGTTGGAGTGGATCTCCAAGTGTATCAAAGCTGCATTAATAAGCAATCAGAGATGGGCAGGCAGATAAGCCTCTGGGACCTGACATCTGGTAATATCTACCCAATTCTTTGTGAAGCTCAACTACTTTGACACAGGTAAAAATATTACGGCTTGCGGCACCCCCCCCCCCCCGCCCCTCACTACAATACAATTAGAGAAACCAACAAAAGCATGTGTCTAGGGCTGGAGGTCATACAAGCAGTGGCCATTTTGAACTAGCAACCAAGACATTATATGATGTCATAACGGATATTATAATGCTTTATTTATATGACACTAATATATTCTGCAGTACTCTATAGACATTATTCATCATTCTCATTAATACCTGCATCACCAGAAACCACAGTCTAAGGTCCATAATACATACCAACACACAATACGAGCTAGTTTACCTGTCAGTAGGAACTTAACCAAGCACAGGGAAAACATGAAAAACCAGGATCAAACCTAGGATCCCAAAGGTAGCAACTGCTAACCACTGCTTTGCTATCTGTCCCACGACTACTAGCATCTGGCCGTTGGTCACTTCTTACCAGAAACTCTGAGACACTAGCATAAACTAAGACCTTTTATTACCGAGACATTACTTTATTAATAAAATGAATGAATTATAAGTATATATTGACTTCTACAGAGAAGTAGTTCATTCACAGGTGCAGTACAGAGATCTGTACAAATTATTACTTAGGCACTTGCAATGCTTTATTTAAAGGAAAAGTAACACTAATATAAGGCGATACGGCGAAGGAAGGAGCAGCATCCACTATGCGACGATCAACTGATCAAGCCTAGCCTTCTTTCTGTATAGGAAGGAGTCAGGCTAGGCTTGATCAATCGATCATCGCATAGTGGATGCTTCCCCTGCATCGCCGTATCACCTTATTTCAATTGACCGGAAGCCAAGTTTAAGCAGGTATTTTTTACTAAAGCATTCAAAATACTAAGTGGTTTGCAGGATAGGGCAGTTATTGGGGCAGGGTAGAATAGATTTTTTTGCTAAAAAATTTTAGTGTTACTTTTCCTTTAACAAATGCTCAGATTCATTCTTTATATGATCTATCTGTAAATGTTGTGTGTTCTAACAAAATACACAAATTTTTATTTTTTTTTAATTACATCCATTACAAATTCAAGAGGCTTGTAGTGGTAAGCAGGGAGATGACACATTTATTGTATACTGATGAAGAAAGAGTACAAATATCTGATGAAATACATGGAACTTATTAATGCTAATTTCACCTCATGACCCATTTATAACATTGGTTGGTGTGTTTTTCATTAAAAAGCCACTCTGTTAGCAATGTTTGCAAGGTGAGGAATATTTGCCTGATTTGGTCATCCAAATTATGGGCTGATGTGATTTTTTGGTCCCAAGGTCAAGGATGGAATCATATAGATATCCACAGTGGTCCTAGCCAGATGGGATTATCCAATCTGTGGATCAATCTAAAATCAGACAAACACAGCTGGTAACAAGTCTTTGAGAACAAAAAAAAAGGTAACTCTGCTAAATTTAGACTTTTGCTACCTATAAACTATGAAACAAAATCAACAAAAGAATGCAATCCCTATTTTACATTTGAAGAACTATATGTGCTTGAATTCACTCCATATGCCAGGGAAAACATTAACAAAAGAAAAATTATAATGGTCCAAATTAAATAATGAGCTGCAAAAGTCTCTTTTCTTTGGAAAACAGATTGCATGTAACAATCAGGAACCAGCGTGCAGCATCCAGCTAGCAACAGTGGTAAGCAAAGCTTGTATGGGGGAGGAGAGGGTGTTAATCAGCCTGAAAGTGCTAATGAATTTTCACAATCTGCAGAAGAAATGGCAAAATGAGGCTTACAAATTCTGTGAGCTACATACATAAATTAAAAAGACATCAGTAGTTTAAATTGCCAGATCTTTTCTAATGCACAGCAATAAACTTGGCAACAAACATGACGTCCCCAGCTTTGGCTGCACATAAAAACTAACTATATACCATTAAAATGCTAGTGTTATGCTTCCCTCTGTGAGAGCAGCGTAAAAACAAAAAACACAGCAAAAACGGTCACCTGGGACAAGCTGCCATATCATTTATTAAGGTCTCAAACTAGACAAACATTAAGTGTACAAGGTTTCGTACGTTATCATCGGTGCGTGATGGCCAGCTTAAGACTTTAAAACAGTATTTTGGTGACAATGATAAAAAGCTAGAGATTGGAAATGTTAAGACACACATCTGCATTAGGTGGTAAAAAATGTATTATTTGGACAATAAATTATTATTAGGATTGATTAAATATGACCAACAGGTTTTTAATGCATATATAATGAAATACCTTAATTCAGAAAAATAAATTATATAAACATACATATACATAAAAAGCAAAGGCAAATATCCATTCTGAACAGACTACTGGGCCTAAGGTAAATGTAAAGTGTAAGGCTCTAAAAAAAATTTTGTAGCAGCAGCAGAGACCATGCATTCTTTTTACACTTTTGGTTGCAAATAGGGGCTATACATGTAGTGGTTTTCAAGAGTGCTGAACTTGATTATGTTATCTGTTTGCCAGCAAAGCTAAGGGTGAAGACACATGGCACGATTAATCAACGCAGCTTCTTTAAAAAGTTGCGGCGACTAATCACGCACTGCAAAACATGTGCGATTAGTCACGCTGACTTATATATTAATCTATGGAAGCTAAATCACAGTGTTTAACATAAGTTTTTTTTTTTTTTTTTTTAAATGTCGCAGCAACTAATCGCCATGTGTTGTCTTCGCCCTAAATGGTTTAAGGCCCAATACTGGGCTTTCATACAAATGACATAATAATATAACATTTTTATAGCACTTTTCTCTAGTGGGACTCAAATCACTTAGTACATTAGTGATGCAAAACATGTTTCCTATTGTAATGAAAAAACTTTCACCCACTGATAAATTTGCTTTTAAAAATCCCATAGAAATGAATAGAAAGTGGGTGAATTTTATGTATTAAACTCACATTTTGATAAATCTGTCCCTGGGTCTCTTGCAGGTGAAAGATAATAAAAAATAAAACACTTACATGGACAACTTCATTTCTCACACTGATAGTGTGTAACCAGTCACTGACTCTTGGGTAGCTGTTCAGTATTTCTGTTCTCTCAACATGAGGCACATGAAGCTTGCATTGTAGCTGCTTGCTTATGTAGTTAATCAGCTTTGCCTGTAACAGTTATACAATAACCAATTAGTTCACAGTGGTTGATAGCATATGTAGCATATGATGAAAGACTGGAAAAAAAAAACAGAAAGAGTCAAAACTTACTACAATGTTAACAATACAAAGTAACATGCAGGAAGGTTTAGATTATGAACTCAGTCTCAGCCCATTGCATGGGCAGATGTGAATGATAGAATAGGTACAAGAACTATATATATAAGGCACTTTATATGTAACCACATTCATAAACAAGTTAAAAAGAATAGTCAGCTTGCCCATTTTGGATCACTCAAAGGTATGACAACCTATGTTAAAGGTAAATATTTTTGATTGTTGATTATAATTACCTTTTACAAATTAATATTTAACTTTCTATATAAACAACTAAGCCAAGCAATGGATAAAAAAGATTAATTCTCAGTTTGTCTAGAATTAAGGAGGAGCTAAACAAACACTTAAAATACCCAAACTCAGTGGAATTGCACCAAAAGGCTATTGTAACTATGGAAACCTCTATACAAAGACAACACTGTGACCTAACAAGCAAAAAGCCTGTGCTTTATAGTGACCAGGTGAAATTGCACCAAAAGTCTATTGTAACCATGGAAACCCCTATACACAGACAACACTGTGACCCAACAAGTGACCCAACAAGCAAAAAGCACTTGCATTATAGTGGCCAGAAATAAGGAAAAGTGCAAACATTCAAAGTTCCACCTGTAACCAGTGTTAAAATGTTAATGTAAAATAAAAGTGAAAGTGTGTAAAGATCCAAAACAGTGTAACCAATGTTAACATTGAGGTACTTTTTCTCAATACTAGGCAAATTTGTACCTGGGCAGTAATACCTAGCAACCAGGGGCTCTGCTACCATGAGGTGAGTTGAGAAACTCGTCTTAGGTGGCAGCGCCCCCAAAGTTACCAGGGGCGGCAAAAATCCACTCCTGGTAACTTTAAGAGCTGAATTTTCCGATCAACTGTGCTCTCTACACTAGCAATGTGGCCTCCTCTAGACCTTTTTCAGCCAGCTGCAGGTAAAACAATGAAAGCTAAATGTTGGTCATTGTTTGCCATTTGCCCCAGTGCAAATATGGGCCTAGGAGAGAAGTGCTTAACTGAACAACAAAGATCACTACTCAGGAATGATTTATAATCATTTTCATTTGCCCTGGCCCCAACTTTTTCCCTATGACTAATATTTGTCTTGCATGTTGAGCTGACATCTTGGACAAATATTGGTAAAATAATATACCTTGTTGTCTGTCTTTTTTAAACATATGTGCCATTACATTAGCCATTGTTCCCTGTGAAGATATCAGCAAGTTGTTCTGTCTTCATAAACAAAATGCATCTTAGGCAACAGACAGTAAGACGAGACCCTGCAGTGTTTTTTTTGTATTTTAATTTAATATCAATGCAACTGGAAGATATGTGGCAGCCACTGAGCAATACATTTGCTAATACTCACATCACTGCACTGCTTGTTGGTTTCTCCAGAACATAGGTTATATTGAGCACTGATGTGTGCCTAGTGGCTTGTCTACACCACATTGTGGGTTAGACTGAGTATTTCTTTCTTTGTTTTGGGTAGAAATTATAGTATAATATTCTTTCTAGCTGCCATTTAACCTTAGAATGAGGAGCTCCTCACAGTTGTATCTTAATTAGTTAGGCCTTGAAAGTTTTACTGTTTTCTCCCTAAAGCTCCTTAGTAAATGCTCAAAAGTTCCCAATGGTATGACTACTCAGTTACATTTACAAAGGTTGGCAATTATGCAAGTATGCTATGCTTACTGACTCTGGTTGCTGTGGGAACCCCACCTTGGAAGTGAACGTAGCTGAAGGGTAACTCAGCATCCATGAATTTAATGAATGGTGTCAATCCAGTGGTGTCAATTCAGAGGCTGGTGGGCAGGTTTGAAAAGCAAAGGGGCAGTCACTGTGGTGAGGGACCCCTAAGGTGGTAGCCCTGGTGGGCCCAGTCCGACACTGACCACAACTGTGTTTGCAGTTGTAAATATATATTTATAAAACTAACAGAAGAAACATACAAAAACTAGGAGGAATCATGTAAAAAAAATTTCAGTCTTCACCCAGTATCGGAGAAACACAAACCATATAACACAAATAATGTTGGTAAGCTAATTATTATTTGCACTGGATATTTCATACTGACATATTTTATCATTATCCTTTATTTATATAGCCTGAACATATTCCACAGATATTTAGACCAAGTAATTAAAATTGTTTAAGCCCTACATCAGATGATACAGTACTACTTCAGTAGCTAAGGGCCACATTTGACTGAGAACTAGAGAAGAGGGCCACATAGTGGGATGCCTATGTCTGCAAAACAGAAGCCTGTCATGGATACCTTGTGCTGTTTTCAAACACAGTAATAAACCAAATTCATGGAAAAAGTGTGACACCATCAACCCCAAATTTCTGTTTTCAGTAGAGCCTGGCAGATGCAGCTCTGAGACAATGCAAATAGCATTTATTATAGCTCTTGTTCTGAGCCCGTATATAGATTGGAAAAAAAATTAGCAGAGGAAAACATTTCTTGCTTGCACTGCATAGAATTTCCTATTCTATCACACTGTCAAACAAAAGCTCTACACAGACAGTGTTCCAACAAATGTAAAAGGGAAGCAAGTACATCTGATGCACTTCTTTCATAAAGGTTCCCATACACCTTAAGATCCGCTCGCTTGGCGATCTTCTCCCGATATCCCCTACCTACGGGTAGTCGATATCGGGAGAATCCAGGCTAATTCGATCGTTTTATTACAGCGGGTATAGGCAAAGTCGATCTGACTAGATTTTTTAACCTGCCCGATCGAGATCTGGCAGATTTCAGGCCAGATATCGGTCGGGCAGGCCCATCGGTAGTGCCCACACAGGCCGGTTAGCTGCCAAATTGGTCTAAAGGACCGATATCAGCAGCTAGAATAGGCCCGTGTATGGGGACCTTTAGGCTGAACTTCTCCCCCCCCAAAAAAATCATAAAGTTACCCAGGCCAATTAGAACTGACAGCATGGCTCTTAAGGGTTTCAATTAAGAAAAATTAAGACTTTTTCCAGCTGAGACATTTAGAGCATCTCAAATTATCCACTTTCTATAATGTTGCTGGAGTACTACTGACTCAAGTGATGTTTTGAACTCCTTCTACAAAAAGTGTGTTAATATGGCTTCTTCTAAAAGTACAGTTTAAATCCTATATAAGCGGTTTAACACACCAGATCGAATAACAGATTGTGAATATATCAGATTATGGGAGTTAGAGAGAGCGACTGGATTAAATTACCTCAGAAAAAGCTTTATAAGCACCGAAATGCTGGAGTCAGGATGTTACTCCAGATAAAATAACAAAATATCTACTAGAGCAGTGCTGTCCAACTGGCGGCCCTCGACCCCCCTCTGTGTGGCCCCCCACCTGTCTGACTGCTTTGATGGCTTAACTTTGTGTTAGCTTTAAATGGTATCAGTACTGAGATTAACTGGCCCCCTGCATGGTTATCACCTCAGATTCAGGCTGTAATCCCTCTGTATTGTTTAAAAATTTAATCCCCTGTGTTGTTCACACCTTTTAATCTATGCATTGTTCACCCCCTGCAGTGTTCACACCTCAGGCTCAGGCTGTAATCACCCACATTGTTCACTTCTTCACACCTCAGACATTGTATGTACTGCCCGTCCTATGCTGCCTGTGTATAGGCAGCATAGGGTAGGCAGAGTATGGCAGATAGGCAGCATAGGGCAGGCAGAGTATGGCACCCACAGGCAGCATAGGACAGGCAGAGTATGGCACACACAGGCAGCATAGGGCAGGCAGAGTATGACACACACAGGCAGCATAGGGCAGGCAGAGTATGGCACATAAGCATCATAGGGCAGGCAGAGTATGGCACACACAGGCAGGGTAGGGCAGGCAGAGTATGGCACATAGGCAGCATAGGGCAGGCAGAGTATGGCACACAAAGGCAGGGTAGGGCAGGCATAGTATGGCACCCACAGGCAGCATAGGACAGGCAGAGTATGGCACACACAGGCAGAGTGCTGCCTGTGGGAGGTGAACCTGGCAGGGGTTTGTTCTGGGAGTTTGTTAGCAGTTGGAAATAGCCATTAAATGGTTCCTAAGGTGTGTAATTATATGCTGGGGGTTGCTGTGCTATACACAGGGGAGGAGGAGGCATATGGATTTAAGGGTGTGTCTTAATATGACATAATATAATTCTTTAACATATGAATGATGGTTGATATCCTTGCAGCGACCATTGCGATAAAATGGGTGTGGTTTGAAGTAGGTGTGGTTTAAAATTGGGGAGTGGCCAAAACTGGCTTCCATTAGCGGCCCTCCACCATGTATGCGAGAGAAATTCCGGCCCTCGGGACCGCAGAAGTTGGACAGCACTGTACTAGAGGGATGGTAGCTCCCAGAGGCTGCTTCTCCTCAGGAACAATAGTTTTCATATGGTAGACATCCAAATAAAAGCAGGTCAGGGATAGTAAAAAATGATTTACGAAGGCCAGGGGCACATGGAGCGTATTGTCTACTTTCCTCCACCAGGTGTACCCAGGTGGAAGAAAGCAGACCCTTTAATGTACTCCTTCCTGTCACTATTTTAACAGGCTTACTTTGAAATAAGGCGTACAAGAAAGTGAGCAAAAAACACTTATTAGATGTTTAGTGGTCCTTCAAAAGTCAATAGAGCTTGTTCTAAAAACAATGCAAAAATGTTTTTATATACAGATGGAGATTTATTTTTATTAGACAATAACAGCCATGACAGCCTGTATCATAACAATGCAAAAATGTTTATTTTCCCATATAAATAGGGATTTGTTTTCATTAGGCATGGGTCACACAGCATACTGTAGTCACCTGATCTAACACAGCTTGATCCAGTTAGGTGCAGCAGAAAGCAAAGCAGAAAACAGCAAAAGGTAGTGGGCAAGTGGATGAGCCTCTGCGATACTGCTTCTTTACTCCAGAGAGATAACAGTTTAACAGGCTGCACACGGTTTCACTTCAGCCTATACCAAATATTATTAACCCAATTTATTTTGTTGGGGCAATAAAAACATCAAAGTTAACACTTTTCTTAGCTGGAACTTGATCGGGTGCTTCAAAATAGGGTAAGCAAGCTACTTTTTTGGTGGTCTCCGGATTGTGGCTGAACAATAAAAGTAGTGCTATGGCACAGTCATGGAAATGATGCAACAACAGGCATAAAGTTTCTGATGGATTTTTGTCAAAAATTTGCACCAAGGGTACAAAAAAAACATTTTAATGTATAGCAAAATGTGGAGCAAATTAGTTAAGCAACTTGAAAAGTTTGTTCGAATGCTCCGAGCGTATTTTCTGCTACTTTTTCGTACCTTGCAACAAAATTTGTGAGACAAAATCATATTGTCGCGCCGAGTACGAAAGTTTCGGATTCATTCAAGCTTCGTTATCGTGACTTTCCTTGGGCCAGCTTGGAGCTGCAGAGTGCCATTGATTCCTATGGGAGGCTTCCAAAATCATGTACCGAAGGATCAAAGTCGGAAAGGTTTTCCCGCTGTTTACAATCATTTGGTACGAAAATTTCGGATCGCCAATACGATATTATCATGACTAATACGATTTTTTTGTAGGCATCTTCATGATATTTGCGATCTTCAGAAATTATCGTATCCAATCCGGATTTTTCCCATTCGGGATTAGAACTCGTGATTTCATGAATGTGCCCCATAGTGTGCACAAGTTTCTTAAGGTGGATGCTACGCAGAAAACTATTTTTTGTCGCAATTTAGTGTCCTTAAAGTTTTAATCCTGTTGTGAAAACTGAAGGCAGATATTATGAATATACATCTATGCACTAATTTTTATCAGGTCCATTCATGACACTATATTAATAAAATCTGTTGTCATGCTCATAGCCATCCTTGATAAATAAAATAGATAAATATATCTATCTCAGAGTGACCTATTTAAAGGAGAAGGAAAGGTTGAATCACTTGTGGGGGGGGGGGCAAAATGTTAGCGCCGCATATAGGGGCATGCCGCCCCTAAATTTATGCCGTCCTAGGACCGGGCCTTTGTAGCATCACCCCCCCCCCCGAATCCAATTCTGGTAAAATAAACATATTTTAGATTTTTTTTTTGTCACTTCAGACAGAACTCTGTCTGTTTGTCTCTTTGATTTGTAATTGCAGTTCCACAAGGAATCCATATCAACACTATACGCCCATTTAAAACCCTGGGGAGGGGTGGCAAGACGTGGTATTAAACTGATGATGAGATAAGTTTCTAAATAAAATCTTAAGCTGTGAGGAAGGCAGCACAATACAATACGCAGATATAATAAATAAATGGCATAGAAGGTTAACTTGACATATAACAAATATCTAATGGTAGTCCCATTCATTTACATTTGAAATAACTACTGTAAAAATATTTACAAAGTGAGAGTGATGGGGTTGGGTGCAAAAAAAAACAAAACAACTCACTTTGGGGCTGGTAGGGGCCATGGAAAAACACAGCAAGCAATGTAGATTGTAAGAGGGAGGAGCATGGAGGGTCCCAAGTGACTTCAAGTGTGTACATAAATACAACATCTAATACTTGCTGTCTTTTATCATAAGGATAAGAGAACTGACCATATTGCATAGGTAGTTGCTATAAATGGATTTTAGCAGTGTGGCAACTGATGAAAGTAATAGTCTGCTAAACATGAAAACAACCAAACACAGGTATGTACTGGTGCTTTTATGCATATTACATATTTAGAAGTGTAAAATATGAACTTTAGTTGTTATGACAATATCACAGAGTGTGTGCTTTAGGCAGCATGTTTCCACAGAAACAGTGACATATGGATAGGGGGCGCTGACATTTCTGGCCTGATTACAGAGACATCCTAAACGACCCATGTGACATTGCCCTAAGGCTGCTTTTGCACATCCAAACTTGCGAATATAGACATTAGCCGACAGTCATGTTACAGCATGCATTTTGCTTACTCACAATTTTAATCTGAGATTTCTCATGGGGATAAAAAACCCTCAAGGGAAGCAGTAAGGACTATTCCAAACAGAAAATATGTCAGTGTGGAATTGGTCTTTTAGTTATCCATTTCTCCTACCAAAATCTAACAGGCACTGTTACATACTCATACCATTAGGCCAGAGGTAGAAACCTTGTAATTTGCTGGTCAATGTTCTAATTGGTCAGTATGACGTCTCTGTTTTGCTTGGTAATGGTCTTTCCCTGAATTAATCCAGTGATGTTATAACACTGTCACATTGTGAAAAGCAAGCAGAAATACAACAGTCATTGTGTTTGTATTTAAAAAATTAAACCAGCCTTCCATCACAATTAAGGCTAATGGCAAACAGGTTGTTTTCCTATCTGATTTATAAATGTGAGCACCCTGTCAGCAAACATACAGTCCAGATTTCAGAGCAAAAAAATCATAATTTCAACAAAATCTGCTCTGTGAGTGCACTTTAGGCTGATACAAGGTGTGGAAGGCAGTGCATCAGCTTTTCTCCACTAACATATATACACCACCTGTGTGCCATAGCCTTAGATTTTTTTTTCTGCCAAACAAGAAAGGAAAATATTTTCTTCATGGTAATACATTCTCTTTAGTTTCTGTGTCAAGGATTTTGGAAGGTCACCTAATCTAGCAGTAAGCTGCTACATCAGGTGCTACTCTCTCTCAGCTAGATGCTCATTAACTAGCCTTTAGCCCTGGCGCAATGGTGACTAGACATTTTTACACACACTATAAACAAGCTGTATTTACTTTAAGGAGGGGAAGAGTCAACTGGTAGAAAGAATGCTGTTTGACAAAACCCAATATGTAGGTCAGTACATAGCCAGACATAACATTAGGACAGTGTTGGAGAAATAAAGAATCTATAAAAAAAAAAAAAGATCATTTGATTAATCTGACAAGATTAATTGGCAGAATGACTTTGAACTGATGAGGTACTGTTATTGCTGCTCTCTTTCTTGGAAAAAAAAAAAGACTCTCACTAGTACTTACAGAAAAAGTATTTTATATGAAAGTTAACTCCTCCCCTTCTAAATGCTTAACTCTCAAATGGTATATGTCAAATAGTGACTTATTCAAATCTAAAATTAAGAAATTCAATATTAATTTGTTTTATTTCCCTTCTTCTCATATAAACTCTTCAAGGCAGGCCCCAGACTTTCTAAACCAGTGTTTTTCAACCTTTTTTGGGCAAAGGCACACTTGTTTCATGAAAAAAATCACGAGGCACACCACCATTAGAAAATGTTAAAAAATTTAACTCTGTGCCCAGCAGCAGTGCCCCCCTAGTACATTGGTGCCAAGAGCAGTGCCCCCCTAGTACATTGGTGCCCAGCAGCAGTGCCCCCCTAGTACATTGGTGCCAAGAGCAGTGCCCCCCTAGTACATTGGTGCCCAGCAGCAGTGCCCCCCTAGTACATTGGTGCCAAGAGCAGTGCCCCCCTAGTACATTGGTGCCCAGCAGCAGTGCCCCCCTAGTACATTGGTGCCAAGAGCAGTGCCCCCCTAGTACATTGGTGCCAAGAGCCAGCCCCCCTAGTACATTGGTGCCCAGCAGCAGTGCCCCCATAAGTCAGTGTGCCCCGTGGCCCCCCCTAATACATTGGTGCCCAGCAGCATTTTACTTCTGCTCTTCGGCGGCTTCTCCGGTGGCTTCAGCAGCATCTTTGTATGCCTCAGGCGCGACGCCTCTGCACTTCTGCCTACACGCGACCGCACACAGGCCCTTTTATAACGTTGCGCCCCGTGCGTACTGACGTCACCCGTACACACGGGGCGCAACCAATGACAGGGCCCGGATTTTATTAAAGGGGCCCGAGCTACTAAGAAAAACTGTAGCATCGCCGGGCCCCCTTTGAAAGTAAAAATTGCGGCCCTGCCTACGGCACACCAGTCAACATCTCGCGGCACGAACAGCGGTTGAAAAACGCTGTTCTAAACTATCTATTTCTAGATACACAATTTTACATTTGCCTGGAGCATCAAAAAACCTGAAAAGCTGTACCATGTTACCCACAAATGGTAAAGTGACACTGTTTATTGTCCAACTGATGCCTGATGAAATCTTGCATGTACCATTTAGCCAATAAAGGTTGCTCTGGGACAGGCTCAAGGAGCATACTTCAGTAAAGCTGCTGAGCAATGTATCAACTAAGGTATCAAATGGTAATGGAAAGTTAATGATCTGGCTAACTGAACAGCTACTGGGAAACTGGAGAAGGGGAAAGTTTATAAATTTTTAAAACTTAAATTTAAGAAAAAATAGTAGAAAAAGGCAACAAAACAGTTTCTGGTATACAATGTGAAATCAACAAGTTTTTGAAGGTGAATTGCCCCTTAATTGATTCTAGAATAAAAGGAATATGGTTGCACACAGTAGTTTAATCGGATCATTGGATGGCAGTGGGTTGCTGGGAGTTATACTGAAAAAAACTCTACAATTTTGTGTGTGTGTATGTATGTAACTATGTAACTATTAGGCTAGAGACTCTAAACAGTAACTAATATTGTACACACTTTTTATGCTCATCCATCAGTACTGCCCTGAGGAGGTTTTTACAAATGTAAATAAAGTGAATTCAGTGATAAAGTCATTTGGGCTTAATATCTTTATGAAGACCACACAGCAAGTATTTGATGTAACAGTTACATCATTTTATAGAAAAATAAAAATAGAAAGTAAGCAACGGAAAGATCACTGAAAGAAATGCAGTTATGTCCACATTGTCAGGTTTATCATCTAAATGTCTACATTTGCACAGCATAAGACTAGACTTATTGAACCAGTGTCCTTCCAGCTGTTACTGCACTGTACCAAGTGGCATGGCCTCACTCACATGATGAGTGGCACAGGTTAGAAAGGCATTGAGAGATTAGCAATTTACAAGATTCATCATATCAAAACAGCATCTCTGAATAAGCTGTCCTTAGCGAAACATGTCAAGCATAACATTACTTCCCATCACAGCAGAGAGTGGATGCGCAGGTGGAATGCTTGAGGAGGGAGATGCTGGCAGAACCCATCTCCTCGTTTTGCAAAGGTTCACCCCATGATCTGCATTATAGTGCTGGAGAAAGTGACTGTTTGATATGAGCTATAAGTGTCACTTATAGTAAATAAATGATCTGAAATTGTACTAATGTACTGTTTTGTTATCAGGTATCTTTTAAGATGCTAAGGGTAGTGCCACACCAGGCGAATGCTTAGCCTGTGAATACACACAGGCCAAGAATCTGTCCCTACGATCCTAACAGCTTTCTTAAGTGGCTGCACCTTGGGTAACTGCATCAGGGAGTGGTGTTTGGCACAGAAATGCTGGAGTATGCATTTTGGCAGCAAAATTCCCTTTGTGTGCCTGCCCCCGAGAGTGTTGGACTGGCCCACCAGGATACCAGGAAAACTCCTGGTGGGTCCGGGTGTCAGTGAGCCCTCCTGTTCACCCAGCCATTTTCCTTGTATGCCTATACCATGGTCATTCCTCATTTCTATATGAGAACAAAGAAAAGAAGGAAGAATAGATAATAACATGTATGGGGAAGTGATTAAAAGATAAATATTGCGAGTGAAGAGAGAAGTAAAAATCTTTGGAGACTGGGCCCACATTCTAAGGTTTTCTGGTGGGCCCCTGGCACCCCAATACGACACTGCTGGCCGATGCACTGGCTCTGGGGCAGGCACATCAGAAAGCTGTTAGGAGTGTAGGTGTTACACTAGCCTATTATTTTTTAAGAAAGCACTACAGCACTCTGTATTAATTACTACAGCACTGTATAAAAACAGAAAAATCTGTGCAAAGAAAAAAACAATCTGAGGGTTTATTTCACATTTAATTTCACAAATATTCTTTTGTCTTGTAATTTTAACTTTGTTGTACATTGTACACTGTTTATTTTATGGTACAACAATTTGAATATATCTTGAACAACAGAGCAGCAATCACTAAAAACATAAGTTCTCCGATCAACCCACTAGGTCACATGCAAACAAAATATAGTTGTTTGTGGACATTTCAAATATAACAGTAATTAAAAGCAAAAACACACTTTATAATGCAGCATTTTCAGCTACATGATTTCTATAGATGTTAGTGGCTGGCACCTGTAAATCATGCCAATCATGTGAATATTTAAAAGCTTAATTTTAAGGGGATTTGAAACCTGAAAACTGAAGATACTGTACGGTAATGACAGACCACACCATCCGCCAAGATGGCTAATAACACTGCATCAACAACTCAGGTTGCCATAGTGACAGCTAGTCTGGATTTTTGGCCTAAGTCCAAGCTTCTCTTGAGATGACTATTTATTTTCTCTATCTGCTTGGAAATGTCTCGATATGAAATATTTTTCTCACATGCATTTAACCAAATGTAACACAATGTTTTAAACAGATATTATATATAACATGTCACACTTATAGACATACCTGTAATGTTATGTAGACTACATTTTCTCTGCTTCAAAGGAAATCAGTAACTAAAGTAGACCAATGAGGTCCCAAATTCCTTACATAAAATAGACACTTCCACACCCATTCGTTCCTTCAACATTTTGACAGAGCTATGCCTTTTCCCACCTAAGATACAGGGGGTCATCTAAATAATATCAACTTCAAAAGTCAACAAGGCCACAGAAAGAAATACATAAAAAAGGCAGAATATATTTTTCTATCAAATATCTAAAGGTTGAATAAATATCTACTGATTTCCAAACATACACGGTTTCCAAACAAACAACGCCACTATTACCTGGCTCTATGTAATATTTAATGAACCTTCACAGATCAGTAAAATGAGACTGCCTGACTAGGCAATCATCCATGGACAAGAGAGCTTATGTGCTGTCACTTTCAATCATATGCCTTGCAGTTATGCCATCTCACGCATTCATTTGTCAGGCAGATAACACAAAGCTGATCCACTTCTCACAGCAATGATATGGAGAAGCTACAAGAATATTGATGGTCTAATAAAAATGTACACAACTTATGTAGCTCAGTATTACATAAAGCATTTAGCTCTTACAGTTACTGGGTACTTTATAAATACAGAGGAGCAACAAAATAGGTTAACGCTGTCTAATTTACAAAGCAACACAGTACAGGGAAATGAGCCATTATACCTTATATCTATCCCCATTTGTGACTAATGAAAATATTAAAAAGTGGAAGTATAATTATTTGTAGTGTTTCCCTAGTTTCTGGGAAGATGTAGATAACTTTGTTATCACTTTCAGGGCTATAAAAGATGCAATTCTCTGAGTTCCTTAACAAAGCACCAGCAGGGGGCATAGTCTGCTAGCCAAGGATGTGATTTAACGTCACTGAATATAACCAGCTAAAACCACTTATAGAATGATATAGGAAAAGCTTTAACGGGGACAACATCCTAAGTTTTATTAAAAATACATGTATTTTGTTGCTGCTACTTGTAAAGCTGAGATTTATTAGATACCATGGGACTGTTTCCAGCATATTATTTCTTGCTCTTAGTCAAATACTAAATATAGTTCTTTTTGACTAAATCTTACGTAGAGATCTTATGTAGAGATTATTGCTGCAACTATGCGAATGTATCTGAAATATTGTTTTATATGAAACATTCTGTTAAGAAGAAAACAAATGGCAAAAAAATAAGATCCAGTGAGCCATTAAAGCAGAATATTTTGTCACTATATAAAATAAAGGACAAAAAAAAAAGAAAAAAAGAAAAACTAAAACCTTTCTGAACTGGAATTTTCTGATACAGGCAATAAAAAGGAAATGTGTTGCAGCTCTCATAAAACTACAGTGAACCAGGAAACTAACAATGTGTTCCGCCCAACTGTCAAAGCTCGGTTTCAGAGTCACTGTATTAAGTCTCTTGCCAGAGGCAAAAGATTGGAAGCTCTGGTATGCAGGCAGATCACATTGCATCTTGTTTTGTTTGGGTGTTACCATGTTCAACTTTCTTACATATTAGAGACACAACAGATAACAGAAACTCTCCTGAGTTTTGAATATGTATAATGCCGGTGCCTGAAACTCCTATAGTTTAAAATTTTTAATATAAAACAAGAAGGGGCATGGGTTTATTTATATTTTTTTTATTTACCCAGCTAAAACAGAATTAAATGAGGTATCAACAATCTCTAACCCTCTAACTGTTGCTGAACTACAACTTCCAGCGTCCCCAAATAGTTAAACAGCCAAATGTTGGATAACATAGTTTAGACTGAACAAAGCACTCGTCCCTAGCACACACAAACTCCCTAAATGCTGACAATTTCTGGCGCCCCAGTTTTTGATAAATTACAGTTCCAAACGTTTTTGGAACACCCCTGCCATTCACAAAGTCAAGGTACAATACTGGGATTTAAAGTAACTTATTTTTAGTTGTTTCTACTCATTACAATTGAATCTGTATGCTTAGGTTCCAGGTGAATGCACGTATATACGCTCACAAACCTGCAATACCTTGACGTGACTAAGTCTATTTTAAAGTGTTTCTGAGAACCTGTTTTCCATTTCTGGTCTGCATTAGATCACACAATTCTGCAGTTCTGGGTGGCTTCCAAAGTTTCATACTAGCTTTACGGACTTACAACAAAAAGGACGGGAGTGAGGGAGCACTCCAAGGCTAAGTAAAATGAAGTGCAACTGATCTGTCCAAATTAACTGTAACATATAAAATTATATGTTAAACATACAGAATTGCATACCAATTCTAAATTTTAAATAAAGCAACCAATAACGGATACAAAAGGTGAAAAGGGACCTGCCCAAAAGAGCTTACAGTATCTGTGCAAGAGCATATAGCTTTAAAAACAGAAACCCCTGTGCATTGATCAATCTTCTTTTTTCTATTTTGTATATTGTAGCTTAACAGTAAATGAGTAAACAACTGACTGACTGTAGAAATATTTAGATTTCAGTGAAATATTGACCTTTTATTATATTTCTGTTAATATAACAGATCATCTACCAAGAGATTATTGCTACTAAACAACAGCTACTGAGTTTCATTGTGAAGATATTTTTAAGAATTTAAAAGAATACAAATATTTTGATAGCAAATCTTTAGTATCAGCATTTTGTTCGCCTAGCACTTGCCTTTTCATGTGGGTGCATGCATGTTACATGAATGTTGATACATGACTTGTGCAATGCATAGAGGGATAAAAAAATTAACCAGTAAAAGAGATCCATTTCATGATATATTTTCAAATGTCTAAATACATAAAACACCCTAAGCAAGATGACATTTCCAGACATGTACAGAGTGGTGTAACTAAAAATTACTTGGCCCCACAACAAAATAATGTCATGGCTAATAAGTTGGAATAAGATATTTTATCATAAATATATCTAGAAACCTTTTATAATCATGCATCTACTTTTGTTGTTTGTTTTGATTTTGTAAAACAAATAAAATCTACCTTTAAAAAAAAAGAAACCTTTTATAAATCAGTACCACTAGGCCCTCTATATCTCTTGTCCTGGGCCCAAAGCAGTCATAGGGCCCAATTCCGCTATTGTTACGGCTCTATGTGGACATACATAGAAACAAATCCCAGTCTGGGAAAAAAGAAATTTAAGCTAATCTTTAAATCCAAACAGCATTGCTTTTGCCATGTTAAACTTTCTATTTCAAAAGCGCTGAGTTATGTGACCCAGCTCTAAGGGAACTTGGGTTATTGTTACTTTGCAAGAGACTGCCATTTATGCACAAGTCAAAGGGATACAATTAGAAAAATTAACAATATAGTCCTTGTGCAAGAAGACTGATTTTGATGACACTTGACCATTCCAAGCTTCAATCTACAGTCATCACAGACAAGGAAACCAGTAAATACATTTGCTGGCTGCTGCTGCTGCATAGCACTGAATTTTACTACTGTAAAATTGTACTTGGCTGGTTGTTCCTACCTTCCAGGCTACGGCAGTTTTATTTACCACAGATATTATTAAGAAATTACATTTATCACTAAGGCAAAACCAAGTTCTCAAAAAAAGGTGCAGCTCTTCTCAGGTGGTATCAATTCATTCATTGATCGTGTGATTATTTAAGTGTAGTTCAGTTCTATAAATCTGCAAGACAACCTGGATGGAACAAATATTTTCCTGAAAATATGCCTCATCTCAGCACAATATGGCCTTTCTGCCTATCACAGCTCTTTCTGCTTTCCCTGACCCCCCCCCCCCCCCCCCCCACTACTCTCCATCTCCACCCCAACTCTTTCCACTGAGTTTTATGCCTTCTCTAGCTCTTCATCTCTCCCTTCCCAATATCTAATAAAACCTTTTTGTGTGTTTTTAGACAATGATTTCACCTGCTCAGTTCCAATGTACATTGCAAGCCCTGTCCAGCAGCATGGAGCCACACAGTGATTGCATAAACCCACACATGTACTTCCTGCTGGTTTGTGTAATCACAGTGTGGCACCATGCTGCAGGACTGAAAATGCTTTCAATCAATACTGGAACAAAGCTGGAATAGTAACATGGTAAACAACAGCCAATGGGGTAACATAAGCTTTGTCTAGGATTTCCTCCCACACTCCAACAACATACAAGCAGGTTAACAGGCTTCAGATGAAACTGATCCATGTGAGTAATGGTGTCCTTAGTTCTGCTGGGGCTAGGACTGATACATAATCTCTGAAAAGTGCTGAGTAAATGTACTGGTGCTATATAAATAACCAATAATAAAGAAATAGTAATTAAGGAAAGTCTTCTAATTATACAACTGAACTTGGACAGCTCGAAGCAGCAACCCTGATGGATCATCAGACTAGTTACTTTTATATCAGAACAGCTTTCACCATAATTGCTTTGTCTATAATACATAATTATAATACTGTTTGCGGCCTGACCTATTTTTCAGTGCTTTCAGGAGACATAAAGTCCTCATGATCCTTAATAGGTCACTAATTTACTTTCCTCATGGGTACATAATGCTGACCAGGCTCTAGGGAAGGAACTTCTATCCCTCTTGTCTTCTAGATGTTGAGGCTGCGGCCTTGTCCATTTCCACCAAAGGTCCTAGGTTAACAATCTGTTGATGTTACATGGCCTACCTAAAATTATTGTTCTGTTCATTCTGTTCAGTTCATTGCATACATCTGACAGAACAATAATCTCAGGTATGCCATGTTGCGGCTAAAGGGAATATGATTCTATTAAAAGGTTTTGATCCTTGAATACATTGTGTCTTTTTAACTATTTATTTATTGCTGCTTTTTAATACTGCACTTGATGATCTTCCCTGTTGTATTGTTTCTAGGAGTCCACAGCTATGAGAGAAGGAGGTGACTCAGCAGTTAGTTGATTGGATAAAGCGGCCTCGAATCAGGAAGTGTTGGCATACCTCAATGGAAGAGTTTGGTGTGCCTTGTGGAGGCCTCAGTTAAGGGTCTTGCAAAGTTCCTTCCAAGTAACAGATCAAATGGAATAGGTGGATTCAGGGAGATATTTACATTGTCTACATAATCATACTTTTCACAACCATCACTTAGACACAAACACTGACACAGGGACATAGCATAAGATCATATAAATATACATGCAAACACATATCCATATGCAGTACAGAAGTTTAATTAAAATGATATAAAATTGTTTCTCAATGGGTCTGCTTACAGGATAGTGAAATATGAAATAACTGTTGCCTTCCCCTAACACAAATTCTTCTTATGTTTTAATCTTTTCACTGTTGCTGAGGTAATATAATTGTATTCTGTACTTCCCTCAGCCCTAAGTGCCTTTCTACTGCTGTCCTAACTTACAATGGCATTTCCTTATGACTATAAAATCTAGTGTGAACATTTGCCTCCTCAAGAAAACAGTCAACATATGCAAAGCTCGATGTTTCCAAAGACAAAGCAAAAGTAACACCAAGTGGCAAAACCACTCGTGAACTGTGTGCAAACCTGTGAAATACCCCCAAACTGTATTGCTGCAAATGTTCTCAACAAAATGATAAATGAATACTTATGGAAACAGAATTTTTCACCGCTAAAATTGTTTCCCTGAATATATTCAGTTTATTTCATCAAGGATGTAATAAAACCATTAAATGCCCTGTGTTTTAAAATTGTAAAACCTAGGTGCAAGCATAAACTGCAAGATGCTGATGCAGAGGTCTGGTAACCATTGTCAGACAAGTCTGCAGGAAACAAAGGTTTTAGTACATATGAGGAAACTAGAGATAAACCACTTTGTGTGCAATCACACGCATTTTCCCCTTGAAAGAAATTCTCAGACTACTGACTACTTTGCATGTTACATTTCACCTACAGCAGTGGCCTTGCAATCGTGTATTCAGAACCTGAGTGTGATTTCACCAAGCACCTGCTCGGGTCCTGCCATCAATGCTGTATGTTCTTTTATACTTACATTATTGTAAATGCAAACAAATGAGTCATGTAGAATTTAGCATCCCTTTAATGCATGTTAAAAAAAGCCAATGCTTCTCCCCAAGGAACCATACTTTTCAGGATTTCTAGCTTCAGAGAATGAGATAAATACATTTCAAGTGATAAGCCATTTAAATGAAATTGCTAAACATGTCAGGATTTGTCAGTGCAATTTCACCCACACATTGAAACATAATATAACTCTCAGATTGTTTGAACATGTCATTTAGAAGCTTAAAAAAGGGAGAGAGAAAGCTTTCCACAAAAGTCTTAGAGCAGAACCTAAGCAAATTGCTAATTTATTGCCAGGAAACAAAGTCCCTTTCACTTGCCTTTGTAGTGACAACAATAGAGATGTGAAGCATCTAATGGAAGATTCTGAAACAGGCACATGTCACAACTCTGAAACAGCAAAACAGAACATCTGAAATGATGGAATGCATTTTTTTAATCGCTGTCAGGTCTATATTTTTAAAGAGCCACTTATTACATAGCTCATCCCTGTGTAAAACACTGCATATATAGTATGTTAAGAAGCAACTGTGAAGCTGCAATAAAAAAATGCAAACATGTTGAAAAACATAGGGGGCTCATTTATCAACAATGCGCAAGTTTGGGCAAATTTGTCCTTGGGCAGTATTATTGGCCCAATAAATAGTACCTATGGCATCTTACAGCAGCCCCTTCAACACTTGCCGGAATCCACATATTGCCTGTCTGGGTCTATTGGTAGATACAGAAATACAGAAAAACACGGAGCTGATGGTGTTTTAATATCAATCAACTACTTTTGGTTTTACAAGCCTAATTTGGGATGGTTCTGGAGTGTCTGCCATCTCTTTAAATACTACAGTTTATCCGCCCCTTTAATTTGCAGGCTCAGAGCAGCACACCTGGCCCCCACTATACTGGGAAGTTAATGTATGCTAAAATGGTTTGTTGCATGAAATTCAAAAGGATAATTTTTTTCTTAAGTCATACCGCTACTTTAACATCCTGTCACAATTGAACAGTTCCACTTTCCACACAGAAAGAAGTATCCATGAATAATTGAATAGTTTCTTCAGTTGCAAAAACAAAAATAAAATGTAATTTTAAAGGAGAAGGAAAAGTAAAAACTAAGTCAGCTTTAACAGAAAGATCTATGTAAATACAGTCATAAGCACTCACAGAAAAGCTGCACTGGGTCCTCTATCAAAAGAAACACAGGATTTCTTGTCTCCTTTTTTGTAAACATGTTCTTACGGTATCTGACTGTAAGGAGCACGGGGAGACTGGCATGCATTCCTACCTCGAGACGCGTTGGTCCCTGGTCTCCTGGAGTGAAGCGCGCTCCTGCACATGGCCGTCCTCGGCGTGCTCTGGCACGCACTGGCCCGAATCACACGCACATGCGCAGTGATGCTGGCAGACACGCTGACGTCACTTTTGGAACCAAATTCAAACTTGCTTACAATTAAATTTTTCGTTTTTTGGGTTAACATTCACCTTAAGCTTGACTGGCAATCTATTAAACTGATGTGGCTAAAATCCGTAGGCCAGATTAATACAGTAAGCATAATACTTATCTCCAAAAGTTATCATACCAGGCACAAAATGTTCTGCTTACCAAGGAATCCAACAAGGCCCCAGATACAGTGTGCCAGAGGAGATCGGGTATGGGAATTAGCACTAAAGATCTTTAAATTAGTTAATCTTTTTAATATAGTGTACTTATAAAAAGTGGAGCAAAAAAGATTTTTGATGGTAGTTCACCTTTAATAGAGGTATGCAATCACGTTATTAGTTTAAGCAATTCCTTATTTAACAGCAAATATGCCTCTGTTACAGCAAAACGAGTTCAACTAACAAAACATACACAGAAGCTATTCAACAGGTACCATCAAATCCAGGTCAAAAGTAACACATTAATGACCCAGGTCATTATTGCCTCACATAATGCTTAAATATAACTATGTTGCTAAGAAACCAACACACTGAAATTCAAACCCCAGATATGGATCATTAGCAAAGTGACTACAATTTGGTTGCCAGAAGTCTATATCTGATTCAAAGTCTGACCTTCAAATGCAGACAGTACAAAGTCACATCTCATATCATAACCAGAAACTGCTCCCTCTGTGTTTTCAGCAGATAATCACGGTGGCTTTGTACTACAATGGCTGGTACACTACTGATTAAAGGGCCAGTAACACCAAAATGAAAAGTACAAATTTGATTTTAAATACCAGTTATTACTAATCTGTAGAAGTTAGGTGATGTCATACAGGGCTGATTCTCAGCCTGAAAAAAAACACAGACTGAGAATCAACCCCTCTGCTGGCTTCAGCCTTTTACCTTGTTTGTGCCCCAGGTGCTGGCAAGGTAGGAGGCTGATGCCATTGGAGGGGCTGATTCTTAGCCTGCACAGCAATGCCATGCCAGGATTAAACAGCTCCCAAGGCAAGCCAGTGATCACCCTTCCCCCTCACCAAGCACATGCATGTGAACAAACGTTGACAAGTGGGGGTTTTTTATGGGAACCAGCAATGCCATCTCTCCACTGGCTGCTAGACTGGGGGCGTGTTTAGTAATCTGAGCTTAAAACAACTGAGCATGCCCACAAGCCAACAGCCAAAACAAATTCCTGAGCGAGGGGGCCGAGTGGGTTACAGGAAGAGAAGGAAATATAAGTGATAAAGGGGATGCTGCAGCCTTACTATTAACCTCTGGACAACCAGTGTGGCAGGTATTGAAAGATTTCAAAGAGGCTGTTCACTGACATTTTTGTGTGTGGGGTTTACATGTCCTTTAAGGCAGAAGTCTTAGCTTTGATTGTTGTGTGTGTCGTAACGGCTGAATTCTGCCACCATTTTTTATTCTTGTCTGCTTTGTGTAATGGAACCTTCCATAATACAAAGTAGAGAGTGGGGACCAAATGCTCTTTATTTTCATTTCCTGTTACAATTCCTTAATGCAGGGACTTTCTTACACATTTCCCAAGAATAATCACAGCAGTGTGCCAAAGGCATGGCTGATAACAGCAGACTAGATCAGACTAAAGGCAATAGCAGGCTCAAGCAGTTTTTCCAGTTAATCTCTTTTTAACTCCACAGTAAGCTTTAAAAAAAAAAAAAAAAAAAAAAAAAGACACTTCTTTTATAACAAATGTTGTAAAAAAAAAAAACAGACACTTCTAGTTCGATGAAAAAAGGGCCTTATTAATAGATGAAAAAGGGGCATTTTTAACAAAAAAAATTAAAGTATATACTTAATATTTACCATAAGCATGTATTCTGTATTACCCTATCTGAGTAAATACAAAACAGTGTTCTAAGGGCTCTGGCACACGGGGAGATTAGTCGCCCGCGACAAATCTCCCCGAAATGCCATCCCACCCGCAAAAATGTAAATCGCCGGTGGGATGGCATACGCGGCATTTCGGGGATATTAGTCGCCCGCAAACAGGGAGATTTGTCGCGGGCAACTAATCTCCTCGTGTGCCAGAGCCCTAAGGAAGGAATACCATGTAAAAACCTGTAAGCTATATATCTAAAACCAGGGCATAGACTTGCAAACAAATATAAAAGATAAAAAGACATTAACCCCCATATGTAATAAAGGGCAAGTTTGCCCATAGCAGCAGTAACCATAGCAACCAGTAAGATGTTTGCTTTTAAACAGGTGACCAGTAAATTCTACCTGCTGATTGGTTGTTATGGGTTCATGGGCAAATTTAGACCCTTTTATATAACCCCACCTATACAGGGCACACTTGTCATATTATGGCCTTAAACATAGCGTATTAATTGCATTTTTATGATTAGTTAAAAAGAATTTATACATAACTAAAGGGTGCCTATCTTGAAAAAAAACTTGTGCAGTCTTTGTGTAGGGGTTGTCTCAAACACACACAAACCAGTTCCTAGGTACTACTGCTAAGTCTGACAGCTACCGATTTGTTCTGTTCTACAGGACTGAAAGCAACAGAAAGAACTGAGGGCAAGAGAGTTTACAGAGTTATTAACCAGAAGGCAGCAAATAAATGCATTACATTTGAATAAAAACATTTCTTTTAAGAAATGTGATTAAAGGTTGAACAGGAAAGTAGATTGTGATGTAAAAAACAGTTAACCACTGTAAGTCTCAATACATTTTATTCTGTGTAGCGTTGTCTCAACTCCACCCACTCAAGCTCATATTCCAAACATTTTTAGCAACAGCACGAATTCTCCATGGTATCAAACAACCCACTCAACAAAAAAATTAGCCTAATTTGTCGCACAGAACTGCAGTCTTCCAGGAGCTCTGTATATGCAGAAAGTGGAAAAACCTATAGCCATTTGTACCAGATGTTTGCTGAACTGCATGAGACTTTGCTGCTGCATTGCGAAAAAAAAAATCTTTGGTCACAGAGAAAACACCAAAAAACCTCCAATTCATTTTTCCTTTCCATTTTATCGAACACATTATTGTTTTAAAACTGAATGAAAAACCCAAACACATGAATACATGCCCAAGTGCAACACTGTAACAAAGCATTCAAGGCTTCCTTCTTCTACACTGGTTCAAGAGACATAACCAGCAGTGCAGAAAGGGACCAACAACTGCTGTACATTGTAATTCAATTTAGAAATAACCACTACAACTTTTTAATGACTGTATTGTGTAGGAAAGTTGCATAGATCTACATTTTCTTTCTTACATGTAATTTGAAAACTTACTATAGTTTCTGGATTATTTTAAAAGGAAATACTCTCTGTGTAGAAATCTAACACCATGGAAGTGCAAACTACCAGTGCTCATCAGGACAAAAACATTGGAGAAAACACTGTTTATTATGGGCAATTGGGGCATCATGCACATCTGCGTTTTAGGTCAAAATAATTTAGAAATAACTCAAATTTTTACAAATTCCAATGAGAATTGAATCTAATAATGTGCTTTCACACATGAGCACTTAAAGGGGTGGTTTACCTTCAGGTTATCTTTTAGTATGTTATAGTATGCCCTTTTCTTAGCAACTCTTCAATTTGTCTTCATTTTTTTGTTTTTTTATAGTTGTTTATATATTTGCTTTCTTCTTCTGACTGTTTCCAGCTTTCAAATGGGGGCCACTGACCCTGGCAACCAAAAACTATTACCCTGTGAGTCTACAGTTTTATTGTATTTACTACTTTTTATTACTTAGCTTATTTATCTATTTATCTATGTAGGCCAACATCTATTCATGTTTCTGTCTCTCTTTCAAACCACAGCCTGTTTCCTAGGTTTAATTGGATCCTAGCAACCATATAGCTGTTGAAATTCCAAACTGAACAGCTGCTGAACAAAAAGTGCAAAAAAAGACCAATTGCAAGCTGTCCCAGAATAGCACTCTCTACATCATACTATTAAACAATTAGGTGAATGACCCCTGCAAAAAATCAATGTACTTATTAGCATATGTATGTATCAGTGTATTTGCATACATATCTAGAAACCAAATTCAACAGGGATATGTATTTATAAGAATGTTCTGACACCAGTTGCACCTGCAGTATGCAAAGGCTATGCAATGTGCAAAAGTTATGCACTGGGCAATTGAACTTTGGATCTTTATCTATCAAAGCGCCCAATGTAAATGTGCTTCCCTGTGTATAGGGTTTATAGAGCCTAACATCAAACACTCAGCCGCAGAAACAGCCGCAGACACCAATTAATTTTGCATATTACACACATAAGAACACTTTCTCATACATGGAGAAAATGTAATCCAAAACAAGATGGGCCTGGCATCAGATGCTTCATAGAGTATGTATAAAATAATTACACTATTAACCATAATTTCTAATAGGTTCATTTTGAAGATGCCAAAGGTATGAAAAAACTGTTAATGGGCCAACACACTGAGATCTTTCAATGTGTTTTAAGGTGTTAACATAGCCTCCAGACCCATGACGCAGAGGTTCTGGATGAAGACACATTTTAACATCTTTTAAGGTTAGATGTGTGGCTTGGCTGGTTTAGCCTTACATTCCACCCAAACCACAAACTAAACAGCCCTTTAATTATCCGTTTCCTTTTCTTAACTGCAACCACTGTAAGATTACTAAGCATAACATAAAAACATGGGAAACCTGTCCAACTACCCTGCACCCAACTTAATAAAAGAACCAAAGCCTAGATACATGCATTGTCAAACCTGCCTACCTACTGTAAATTGCAAGAAACATTTTGTTGAATTACAAAATTCAACTTGCATTAGTCTTCATCCCATTTATTTTTAGTATGCAATTAGTTTTCTTTATGGTTTTTAAACATTAAAAAAAATTCCATTATTTTAAAGTTATCTGTAAACATAATTGCAAATAAAAGAAGTTTTTGTTTATCCCTTTCTGTTCTCTGGGCCTGAATTTAAGGCTAAGGGCACACAGGGCATACAGTCATCTCTCTCTCAGTGCAGCTACAAGGAGCAGAGATTGGGCCAAAAATGCATACTTTTGCATTTTTTCATCACAATTTCTGCTCCATGTAGCTGCTACACATAGGAGCAGATCTGCTTCTCGCAGTGTGCATACAAAACACAGGAGGAGAGAAGTGAACTGTATGCCCTGTATGGCCACTGCATCACATTTTAACCTTTACGTGGAAAAAATCCTAAAGATTTGCAGCAGATGCAGGGTCAGACTAGGGGTTGAAGGGCCCACTGGGGCTCCCACTCCCCCACCCGACGTCCTCCCCCCCACCCGACGTCCTCCCCCGAGCGCATAAATTTAACATGTCAGGGCAGGAGCTGGTTGGGCAGGGGGAGCGCCGGCAAGGGTCGGGTCTGGGTCGCCGGGGCCCACCGGGATTTTTCCCGGTGTCCCGGCGCCAAGTACGACCCTGAGCAGATGTGGTTAGTGTCCTTGAGGTAGAAAAAAAACTAACAATTATTAACAAATCACCAAATTATGCACATTGCATATCATTTAACTTTCTCAAGTAAATCTTACTTACTACAACCTTTTTCTTGAATAAATAATTGACAAAAGGACTGTGGGTGTGGATAAGGAAGAATACTGGCATAATAGCTACGTTTGCAATGACAAAAAGGTTGATTTGGGGCACTTAAAAAATGTATAACAGCTTGTTTGACTGGACATTGCCTGCTCTGTATATACAATGAATAGTAGTTTGGCAATAGGGACTGCCGGCCAATATCCCAATATGTTATGAACTCAATAAAGACCAAGTTGTATTCTGACACTAAGCAGAAACAGTGACTTTGCTGACATAAAAATGTTAATTTTGTCGGGTAGTGCCAAACTGAACCCCATTGCCTACTATTCTAATTTCCTTACAGCACTTGTGCAATGGTCTATCAGGCAATTGTCACTTTGAAACGGGGACTGTCAACAAATATGACTGTGTGTATAGATTTGCAGGATAGTAATTTTTCCTGAAACAGAAATGTGCATGTTGTTATGAAAAGTGACAAACATCATTAAAAGCAAAGTAGTAATTTAAAAATATACTAAAATCTAGTCCATTTATTTAATTTGTTTCATTGTCTTATAGTTGTTTATATCTTTATTAATTTATTTGTGGGTTCCTAAACCCAATATTTTTTCCTGGCTGCAAGCACGGCATGCTGTGAGTGTCTGACAGACTACATCATGTGTCAGCAATATTCAATATATTACTGACAAACAGCATGGCTACATCAAGCGTTTCAAAGTGATATCTACTTACCCAAAAGTGCACAGGCATATTACAGGAGGCTACAATTCCAGTTAATCGTGGACAGACAGGCAACTAAGTCCCCTAGTATAGCCCTATGTGATATTTTTAGCACTGCTATGGTGCAAATGCCAAAATTACACTAAATGATTTTCTATCAAATGTCATGAAAGTCTTCCCAAAGGTTTATACCACAAATGGAGATTGGTAGCTGCTACGTGTAACAGGCTACAATACAGTACATGTTTCATTGTTTCCTGAGGGTGCATAACCAGCTACTTGCCACATATATAATTAAACCTATTAATAGCAGCTACTAATCCTCCTGTGCAACATAAGGCAAAGGACAGACAGGAGATTTAAGCACTGTGTGAATATCTGGGGAAGTGCCCTGCAGTGTGCACACAAAATAAAATCTATGCATGTGTTGTTAATATGAGAATATCCTTGGGTGACCTACAAAAAAACATACAGTTGATTTCCGAACGTTCATTGGAAGAATGTGTATCTCAACGTGCATGGCCAGCTTAAGGAATAATTGCAATGCCCTTGCTACTGCTGAATGGCTTCTTAAATACCTGAGTTTAAATATGCATAGTAAGTACCGCCTTCTACAGCTGCCCACCACTCCCTTATTTTTGAATGCACAAAGCAAAAAGAATCTTAGGGCAACAACTCTAGAATGGGGCCTATATGTGCTGTAAGTAGTGCAATTTTGATGCATTAAGAGAAAACCATCGGCAGCAATTCTTGGTTTGTGTCACCAAGAAAAAAAGTGGTGAAGAAGGCGTGCAACTACATTTACTAATAATTTATCCCAGAAAGTATGGAATATAGTGTAAAATTGTAGATGTTCTCTCCAATTAACAATTAATAGTTGAAAAAAGCTTCTCTTGTTCCTTTCCCATTCAAAGGGTTTCAGTGACAAGACTGATAAGGGAAATATTACTAGAGAAGATGAAAGACCATCATGTATGCATTTGCAGGATTACAAAGTGGCTGACTAAAAGGCAGTAGTGCACTTTAGCCTTATGCTGTCTTGCCTGTACATGAACAAAGCCCAACTGGGCCATATAAAAAGCACATGAGCAATACAACAATTGCCACTAGACAGTTTCTTTCATAAGGTACCTATTTTAATGCATGTGTTATGAACTGTGAAGCTAAAAAAAAAAAACCTTTGCTTAAAGCAATATCCCCAATTTGTAATAAAAGGCACAAAGTTTGCCCAGGTGTGGTAACAGAACACAACCAATAAGAGTTTGCTTACAACAAAATGCTACCTGTTGATTGGTTGCTATTCATGATTAGACATGTACTAAACTTTTCACCTCTTGTTACATAACCGTTACATAACCTCATAAAAATATTATTCAAAGACATCATGTGACTAAAGGTAAAGTATACACAGAAAGTCTGACTTTTCAGAGCTCACATAAAAGTCCTTGGCTATCATCTTTGGCTAATTCAGCAAAATATGCTCCTAAGTGGGCATAAGAAATGACAGTGTGCAAGAAAGATCCAACAAATTCTTTCAAATGCTTGTCATCTAGCCGGCAGATTTTAGCTGCTCACTGCACCTGAACCCATCCTTGTGCATATTTAATACACTTGTGAAGCCTTTTTTCCATACGATTCAATGGACTTTGCTTAGTAATAAATCAACTTCAGGAAAGCCTGGCCTCGATCGGGCAGGTTAGAAAATCTAGTTGGATCGGGGACCACATTGGCTCGTTGATGCGGTCCCCGGGCCAACTTTACGTATGCCTGTCATTATTATTCGATCATTTAGCCCCAAACGATCAAATTACCCTGGATTCTCCAGATATCGCCCACCCGTAGGTGGGGATATGGGGAGAAGATCCGCTCGCTTGCTTGGCGAATCAGGCAATTTTACTCCTTAAAAAACAGAAGCTTATTTCAAACCTATTTGATTAGTTAACTGAACTTTTAAGCTGTTTATGAGAACAAATGGTACACTGGGGGAAAGCACTGCCAGAATATTATGCAATACTTATCATACAACCAAAACACTATTTAAAGAAATAAAAAATGGACTGAAAAAGTGAACAAGCTGGAGAATGGATGACCGCACTGGATAAGAGAGTTTCTCCAGACTATGCAATTTTAGGTTTGCTCAGAATTAGGTTGAGATTTGTTAGAGGTACTGAAACCTGGATTCAGAATTTGTCAGAATCCAAAAAATATTAATTTAATGCATCCCTGCTTTCACTATTAATGATTATTAATTATTACTGATGCAGCAGTAAACACAGCATTACAAAGTCCATCTTCTAGGATTGGGGAGATTGGGGAAGTTAGTTTTTAAATTATCGTGGCTCTAGGACAGGTTACACTCATTCACATTCCCACAGAACTCTTTTTTTTTTTGTATTTTTTTGTACAACCCTTTTTTTTCTCTGAAATCTTTTTGTCCATTTATTTTTGAGCAATAAGTCCAGAGGCAGCACTTATGGCAAAATGTGGCCAAGGCAAAATGTCAGTCTGAAAGCATTAGACAATCCTATAGTATATGCACAAGCATTTATGTCAAAACAGTTTGGTACATGCAGCAGTAAGTACAAATATTAAATGAGAAGTACAACAGATCCAGTAATTACTGCATTCCTGGAACTTTACATACTGACTTGCACATGGAAATCCAAAACAAGCTCCCTATATCTGTATACATTTTATTTGGAGTTCATTATTCCTTAATGAACTTAAAGGCAAGTAAGATTACTAAAAGGAGAACTAAACCCTAAAAATGAAAATGGCTAGAAATGCCATATTTTATATACTGAACTTTCTGCACCAGCCTAAAAGTTCAGCATCTCTATAGCAGCAATGACCCAGGCCTTTACAAGAGTTCCCCATCTTGGATTTAGCTGAAACACTCACATGCTCAGTATGCTCTGAGCAGCTGTTGAAAAGCTAAGCTTGGGGTTGTCAAAAATTACCAAGTAGGAAATGAGGTTTTTTCTGTCATATAAACTGATTCTACAGGCCTTATTATACTAATCAGCCTTATATTGTGACATTTCTATTCTGTATATACAGTATATTGTGCATTGGTCCCTATGCTCAGATAAGTGACAGCAGTACAGAATATGTGCAGTGAATCAGCAGAAAAGAAGACGGGGAGCTACTGGAGCATCTTCAGAGGCACAGATCTTCCCTGCTAAAGGGCTGTGGTTGCCTTGGGCTGGTACAGAAGCCCAATACATAATGTGCAACATTTCTGCCCTACTTCTTTAGTCAAGCTTTAGTTTTCTTTAAAATAAGCCACTATTTATCCTGGGATGTAGGGCCTACATTTGTATAGCAATCTAATTACCTTAGATTGTTGCATCATTTGAAAGACTTAATAAATGTACATTACTGCACTGAGTGCAGCCCTTTCAGCTAAATTTTGAAGTGTCCCCAATTTTTCAAGTGATTTGGTACCCTTACTTTAGAATACAGTAGCTTTGGTATCTAGTATTTCAACCATACGGTGTTTTTCCCCTTCAGGTGATTCTTTCACAACTGGAAGATTTTATTGGCCTGTAAATAATAGCGTAATCTGCCTTTTTAAGATATATGCCTTCAGCTACATATACAGTACTGAGCGGTTATTAGTATAATTATTTTTAAGTGTGTACCGACAGGCAGAGCATCTGCTTTTCACTGCACACTCCAGGCAGATGCTTAAGCAAATACACAAAAGTGTGCACTGGCAGGCACAACATCTGCCTGTACTCAAGGGCACAAGGGAGCGGATCAGAGTTTACTCTGCCAGACATATGGAAAAGCAAATCCTGCATTAACCCAACCCTAGGGTAGCACCAAGACGGACCTAGAGTTTAACTGACACTAGTTTGTTGCCTATTATTTATAGTGCATTAACACATTATGAAAATGAGTCATGTAGTGTATGTTGCTAATGTATGTTGTTCTATGCTGAATAACTTCCTGCTTTCAATGGTTGTACCTTCCATAGTATCAGTACAGCCCTAATCTGAACAACATCATCCACTCACAGGACCCAAAATATGCAATTCACTTGCATCTTGCGCTAAAAATCCTCAACTTTTCCCCAACATTAAAGGGGTGGAACACCTTTAACTTAACTTTTTGTGTGTTATATAATTTCTAAGCAACTTTTTAATGAGCATTCAATATTTAATTTTTTTTTTATAGGTTCTGAATTATTTGCCTTCTTCTTACAACTCTTTGCAAGTTTTAAATGGAGGGTTACTGACCCCAGCAGCCAAAAAACTACTGCTCTGTGAGGCTTCAGTATTATTATTGTTACTATTTATAACTTATTTTTCTCTTCAGGTCCTCCATTATTCATATATTAGTCTCTTATTCAAACAGCTACCTGGTTGCTAAGGTAATAGAGACCTTAGCAACCAGAAACTGGAGCATCCAATAATACTTTCCAGGCATTGTTCTGTATTTACCACAGCCCCTTCCCACAAAGGAGCTTACAATCTAAGGTCCCTTTAACATTCACACACACACACTAGGGTCAATTTCAGAGGCAAATTCTTGTATGTTTTTAGGATGTGGAATACCCAGTGGAAACCCACACAGACACAAGGACATAATACTAACTACAGCAGAGTGTCTCTGGATCAGAATGAAACTCAAAGCCCCAGATATGCAGCAGTACCTAACCACTGAACCACTGTATAACTCTAGGGGAAAAACTGTTTTGTGTGATTTGTTACTAGTCTGGTTTCTTTGTAAATGTCATATATCAAACAATCCTCTCAAGTACCAGAAACAGGGCCCTGTGACCTTCTTTTGATTTGTATCAATGCTTATCAACCACCAACCTTCCTTCCTATTGTACACACTGCAGGTAGTTTTGTACCTATATAGATTGTGATAAAGTAACCATAAAAATAGACATGAAGATACAAATGATTAAACTATTGAAAAAGAGCCACTGCTTTCAAAATATTAGAGAAATACCTTTTCTTTTAAGATTGAACTTGTTATCAAAGTATATAACTTTTACAGTGAGAAACTACCCAAACTTATTTTCCTAAAAAAGATTATGAGATAGACATAAAGAGGATTTTAAAGGGGTCCCTAACCCTCCCCAAAAAAATGTATCCAGAGGGAAAGAATTTGTAATTCTGAGCAACTTTCCAATAAGCATTAATTGAACATTAATGCCCAGAGAACAGAAAGGCATAAACAAACTTTCTTTTAACTGCAATTACATTTACAAATATCTTCAAAACCTTGGAGAATTGCTCAGATTTACATTCAATCATTAAATCATTATCTTGTAGATTGTAAGCTCTCTATTCACATCTTGTATCGGTTATTGATTGCTTTACCAATGTATGAAACCCACTTATTGTGCAGCGCTGCGGAATATGTTGCCGCTTTATAAATAAACGTTAATAATAATAATAAATGAACCACTAGAGGGCTGCCTGAAACAAATTTAATTTTCAAAGGCTATTTACCGCCCCCCCCACCCCAACAATAATTATGATGTTGATAAAAATGACAATCACTTGCCTAAAGTAATGACTGTAAAACCATTCAGTACTATGAAAGTAACTAAAGTCGCTTTAAAGAAATATCCTACCTGCACTACAACTGCTATTGAACTACTATTACCAGCATCCACCATAGAGTGGCCTATGCCTGTACACTAACACAAACATTTTAATCTGATCCATCAAAAAATAAACTTTTCATTGTACATTGATAAAAACATTTGAATGTTTTTTATCTGTAAATGTAATTGCTCATAAAAAATATGAGTGTCTTTTAAAATGAACTGCAGTCCTGGCTCTGACTCCTGAAACAATTTTTCAAGCCTGCTGATAAGGGCTGGTTTAAAAAAAACACCTAGACGCAAACTGACTCGTTACATTGTTTAAAGTATCAGAACAAAAATAACATATACGCACAGGCAGATAGATACTGCTTTCAATTGTATCTACATTTACAGATAATTTTAAAAACACATATATACAAAAAAAAACCCTTTGAGGATGAAGGACTCCTTAATGCTACTCTTTACTTATAAACTAAAAAATCGATCGTTTTGCAATCAGCATCGATGTATGCTTAGTTACCATGAAGTACAAAGTGTAGTCTTATTATTACACTATGCTGTATTTTAGAGCTCTCTGGATAACAGATCAACTTGGAAGAGCCTAAAAGTGCTGCACTGTGCCAGGCTTCTGGGTGCACTGAGGGAGGGGGGGCAAAGGGAAGGCAGTGATACAGAGCATACACCTGTGCTGGGCCATTTCTTCTCTGAGGCTCCTAAAAGTAATGTGTAATTCAGTCAGTAAGTCACAGGAAGAAACTTATGACCCTTCCGTTCAAACATGATGTCTTATGGCGCAATTACACAGGGAACAGAGAGTCAATTTAAAGATCACTGACACACACATGAGCAAATACCCTGCAATCCCAGGACCCCAACATGCCAATTGGGTTTTGTGGGCCTCATTGTCATTCCTTCCCTCCCCACCCCTTGTTGTCATTCCTGTGTCACCCACCTCCAGGGTCCGGATCTCCTGCTGTGTCAGGTCGTTGGAGGCGGCACACTGTGTGCGGAGCCCCCGCAGGTTGGACAGGGAGATGTCAATCATGTTCTGGATGAGCTCGCACTGCTGTCGGGCTGCCAGGGCAAGCCTGCTCTCCCCCCCTGCGCCATCCTCACCCCCCTGCTGCTTCCTCTCTACCATCTTCCCATCGCTATCCATCTCCTCGGCATCGGGAACCGTGCAAATGGGGGGAAAATATCTTCGCAAAAAAAATAATAAAAATAAATCTAACGGTAAGAAGAGTTGTGGGAAGACTGCTTTGCAGCGAATACAAAAATGGGAAAAAAAAAATCAGGCAAACAGTGCAATTATTAAATAGCAAAAGTGACAATGTGCATGAAAAAAAGCTAGTTAATAAGACTCTTTACACAATATAGGGTGGAGGCCTAAATATTGAAGAAAATAAAAGTCCCCCGTGGTCTCTCTCCAGCGTCCCCAGATTGTAAAGCAGTGAGATTAGGAATGCACGGTGGGGTGGTGCAGCCAGCAAGTTGATGGAAATAAAGAGACGCGGCCAAAGTATTAGTCTGACAGCAGCAGCGCCACTGAGTACTCTCTGCTGCCTTCCCCCTCCCTGAGCTTCTTAATATCAGGCAGTGCTCAGGTCAGACGCAGGGGATTCTGGGGCTTGTAGTCTTGGTTCTGAATGCCGCTGGGTGATACTGCAGATGATGCTGCATTCTCAGCTGTGTTTCTGTAAAAGGGGAAATGTGAAGCGAAGGCAAATAGCAGTGAGCTGTGGGTAAGGGGCAGGGAGTCAGGCGTGCTGAAGCAGGGGAGGGAGGGCAGGCAGGCAGGCAGGCATAGCTGGGGGAGGGGGGTGGCCAGGCAGCAGCCTACCCATCCCCGGCCACTAGCCATGAACAAAGGAAGGCAGGGTTTGTGTTAGCTAGGGAAGTGACAAATAAGGGAGGGGGTTATATTCTGCTGGGCTGCCGGTTTGTATCAAGCCTAACATTTTGTTTTGTTGTTACAGGGTCTGCAAATTAATGGAGACTTAATACAGACAGGCCCAAACTGTAGCAACCACAGAGCAACCTGCATCCAAGGCACAAAGGAAGTGCCCAGCTAAAGCAGGAAAGCAGCCACCAGCCAAGAGGCAGGATCCAGCCCACAGGCACAGCAGGAAAATAGTTACCCCTCAAGGATACCATTAGGAGCTCCTGGCTGCTAGTAAGGTGACATGCAAGACTAATGGGGGAAATGCAGTAAAAGTCACAAACAAAACAATAAATACGAAAAAATTGTTCACACAAAGGAACAGAAGTCCACTTTGTACATTTGTTTTTCATTACGACCTTTATTATAGTCACAACTTATGGCTGACTCCTCTGCTTTCTTACCAGCGCACAGGTTGCACTACCTACCCCTGACTACTTACCATTAAATGTGCAGAAGGTCCTGCTCCCGGTCTGATTATTCATGGCCCGGTCCCTGTCCCCACTGTCTTCTGGTCTACCCAGCCCTACCACTCTCAACTGTGAAATGCTGAGAAACAGAGGAACTGGCATCAATTCTGTTTTTAACCAGGAAAAGGGATCAGCCCACTGGACCCCCAGTAGGCAGGTAGGGTTTGTAAAGGGTCAGCCAATATGCAGCATCTGCCCAAGAACTGTATGCAGAAATAGAACTTGCACCAATGTCACTTCCAGTTTTGACTCAGATAATTGCAACTTTTATGCAGTTCTCACTTCCCTGGCCATTAATAATTATTATCAGTGCAGTTTCTCTCACACAAATCCACAGATAGTCTAGTCAAGTAAAAGGTCCAGCCACATAAGATGTAGAGAGGATGCCAGGCTTAGCTTCCACTGGGAGTCTAAGGTGTCATCGCATTCCACTCCTCACAGAGGGAACAGGGTGTCCACAGACAAGTTATCACGCCATGTTACCCATTTAAAAGGGTTTATCGGTCACCTGCAAATTGCTAAGATTATTGTTGTTCCTTTTTACAAAAAAGCCACACAGGGAACTAAGGTCTGAAGGTAAACGTAATTAAAAGGGGAAGCAGAGTGAAACACCACAGAGAGTACCCACAACAGCATCACCAGAGCAAGTGCCCATACCTCACCAATGATGCCAGCTGACATAAGAATCCTCTTGCCAAGCAGAGAGCTGCTGGATCTTCTAAGTCACTTCTGTCACTCACAATTCTTTTGTCTAGTGAGACAAAACTCATCTGATGGTTCAGATTCTGAGAATGGGTCAAGATATACAGACTGGATAAAAAGTATTTATAATTCTACCCCTATCTGATGATTCAGTACTAAAGGTTTGCTGGTGCCCAATCAAAATTTTCCAACCAAAATTTTCCAACCAGGCCAATCAACAAAAACGACCATTATCCAAGTCCTTTGCTGATACTGGTTGCCTCTCCCGCCATAAACTTACATAAATCGTACATAATTAAGTTTCTTACTATTATATCGGTGCATGTATGGCCACTTTTAGGTTCATTTATCATCTGCACTACCCAGAGACCAGCTCAATTAGCTTTGCTATTGATAGTAGTGCATTAAAAGTGCAAATGGTTGCAAATTTAGATATTGAGTCAGCTTCAAATACTTGGGTTGTAAGTTCCGAAACAAATATTCAGTTCATAAATGCCTCCCCATGGGCTTCACAGCTTCATGTTCTTACTTTCAAATGTTCATTAGTATGCTGCATTGGTGCATAGAGTTAAATCTAGCATGACCTGTTTCCCACTTTACCTTGTTGACTTTCTGTTTAGTGGCCCTAGTGTTGAGGAAAGTTACAGCAAACTACTTTCAACCATGCTAGAAATCTAGAACAAACAACAACACAGAAGGGCCAAACTGTTGTCTTTTCTTCCTTTAGTGATGAGTGAAATTTTTCACCAGGCATGGATTTCTGTCGAATTTCTGTGTTTTGCCATTGGTGTTTTTATTTTGCAAAACAGGCGCAAAAATTCGCCACGGAAGAAATTCGCCACACAGCAAAAAACGATGCATGTGTAAAAAAAATGACAAGTCAAAAGAAATTGACACGTGCGCTAAAAAAGTTGCGTTTCACAAATTTTTTTCACAATATCACACATTTTTCAGCAAAGCAAAATGGGACAGATTCGATCATCACTAATGAAGATTGTTACAGAGTCAAGTGAAAAAAGGGACAAAATAGACAAAATAAAGAAAAAATTGCCTTCACCTTAGGGACTTAAAAAACTCAGACTCAAGTACAAGCCTTTTAGGTGGCCATACACAGTATAAATGCTAACCTCCTTTGAAAACATGCTTATATCTAGGGGAGGATTAATTACTAGGCTCAGGAGCAACATGTTGCTCACCAACCCCTTGGATGTTGCTCCCAGTGGCCTCCAAGCAGGTGCTTATCTTTGAATTCCTGTCTTGGAGGCAGAGAAGCTGCCGAATCAGTCTAAACTCTAAAGGACCGATATCAGCAGCTAGAATCAGCCCCTGTATGGCCACCTTTACTTTTTGCATGTGTGTGATTCCTATGGGCAGACACGAGGAGGTAAAAAATCAACTATAGAGTTACCATTTCCTTAGCAGTTCAGGAGGATATACTGTATAGGATTGCCAGTGGCAGAGTCTAGGTACAAGCATTAAGGTCCAGGCCGGGCCCGCTGTCCCCCAGGCAACCCTGTGACTGCAGGGTCTGCTTCCTCTATAGTTATGCCACTATTTGGAAGGGTATTAAATTAATCTAGTTCTACATTACCCCATGCATGAACTAGAGGGGGCCAGCTCAGCGTTAGCAGTTGATAGGTCCTGCAGCATCAGCATTAAGTGCTCAGGTATACTGTATTAAGGGCAGATGGGGTTCATAGAGTTAGACCCATGTAACAATCAGCTCTAGGAGGCACTGGGTGTGGGTAACAGTAGGAGTTTACTCATAGACACATATTTCCACTGGGAGATTTAATATGGGCAACTGCACAGCATGGAGGTAAAAAGAGACATATTTTTGGTGTGCACAAGCAGCTATGACCTTGTGAAGCCAGCCATAATTCAGAAGAAGTTGCTGAATGCAAATTAAGAGCTAGAAGCATATATGTGTTAAATGGTGTAAAAAAATAATGTTACTTACCTTTTGTTGCCACAAGTGTGGGCTCCAGAATCTTAATTTCAATATTGTGTTTGTTTCACTGGTCAGAATAAGCTCTAACTCCTTTTCCAGCCAGGAAGCACACATGGCCTTCTGCCCCTTAAAAGATGCTGCATTGGAACAGAGAAGGCTATACCTGCAGGGAGAGTTATTTGATGGGATTTGTATGAGACAGTCTAGGCTGGAGAGTAAGGAGAACAAACTGACAAGGTTATGTTGCAATCAATTCCCTGAGGGAGAAAAACAAATGTTATCAAAAATACTTGCTAGGAGAGAAAACATACATAGGAATTAATTGTTTTTAGCCTATTATTCTCTTTTTAGCCTTGCTAAATTGTCATATGTCTCCTCCCCAGCAGACTTTATAGAAAAGATAGGAGCATAGGAAGAGAGAATAATATGAGGCAAAGCACTGTGTGTGGGTGCATAACTACACATATACATATCATGAGGCAAATCACCCAGTATAAATATAACACATACTGTAGTGCCACGGCTGTACTGGAGCATATGTGTCTGCCAGGAAAGGGATATAGTGGACAATAAACTCACTACAGAGTCAATATAGTGCAAAACAGGTATT
Source organism: Xenopus tropicalis (assembly GCF_000004195.4). Lineage (NCBI taxonomy): Eukaryota > Metazoa > Chordata > Amphibia > Anura > Pipidae > Xenopus > Xenopus tropicalis. The sequence continues at coordinate 104,890,661 of NC_030678.2, read as the reverse complement.
TTTTACTCTTTGGCCACTTTATTCCCTTGACTGTCCTTAGGCATCTGTTTACTAAAATTCGTAAAAATTGTCTATATACTATTACCTGTTATCACTGCGAATATTGTTCCAACAAAGCCGCTCCCATGTACTACAGAGCAATGCAGCTTTTGAGAAAGTGGCGTGACACCACAAAATGCGTCAAGCGTAAGGTCCTGGTTTTATACATGCATAACATGGTTTCAAAGGACTGAATAAACATTGATTTTTTATACAGCAGTGTTTTGGTTTGCTCCGTATACTTTCTTATGTTGGGCGGATGGATATGCTGTCTGGGTGCCAGCGGTACATGTAGCACACACTGAGCTGTCCGGTAAGTGCTCCTGTGATTACCAGTTACTACAGTTAGATAAGACATATTTGTCAATATTTTTCTGTGTTAATTCTGATGCATTGGGAGTTTTTTGGCACTCATTTAGGTTAACTGCATAATCTGCTTTTTTTCACCACTGCCAATGGCCACATTAATGAATAGTCTATATAAAATAAAATCTATTAGCAATTTATAAATGCATTATTAAATATCTTATGGCCAATAAAGTAATTTTGGGAATCAATTATCTTCACATTATATTAATTATTCTTAATTAATTTAATAATTATACATTTATGAGTATCATTATTCCCCAGTGGGTCACAACATTTTTCTGCTGATGTTTAAATACTGACTTTATATCGCTCCCACTATACAGTTTCGGCTTTGATTCACATAACGCCACTCTCCAGGCGACGATAAAAATTGGCGACAATTTTGCAGATAATCTTTAGTGAACCTTGTGAGACAACTTACATAACATGTAGCAGAGAAGGTACTTGCAGAGTAAGATGCTTCCCTGCACTTCCCTGTAGTTGTGGTTTGTGCCAAAATATGTGTCCCACCTTCTATTCTGAATTTCCAGCAAGAACACCTATTGACACGTGCAAACATCATTTTGACACAGAACGCTGGAAATGACACAATCCTGATTCCAAAAATTCTTAGCGCAATTGTGTCCAATTTATCAGTATGTGCAGGTGCAAACACACACATTTGACACAACTGAATCAGACCTATCTCCCCCTCATGGCTGCAATTACCCTGAAATTATAAGGAAAAATGCTGCATTCTGAGTAAAATACATAGTGAATAATGACCAAACGTCTTGCATTAGCTGTTATAAATAAGCTTTATTGTGTCAACTTAGATACTGAGTTTATGTCACTTAAAGGGCCTGGCCACAGAGGAAATATGTATATATGTGGTTATATAACTCTCAGCTATAATAACACATTCTAATGGGTGGGTAACGGGCCTGACTCGGTCATGGACCACCTGGCCTAATAATGTCATTAGGCTGCAGCACTCCCAAAGCCGGCTGGTGTCTTTTAATTATATACTTTCAAGGGTAAATAAATTATGCAAATGACTGTGTTGTAGTGTTCTACTTCTCTCTTGATGTATGGCAGGCTTTTAACCTATAGGGCCATGCCTCCTCTCTCCAGCTATGCACCAACATCTGAACAGCACCCTGAACACTTAGGGGCCTATTTATAATGCCATGTAAAATAATTTATCTCAGGTAAATGGTGTAAAAATAGTGTGGTACGTTTGATCGCATTTCATAAATAGACCTCTAAATGTGCACATTTCTATGCCACTTAACACTTATGTTTTATGGAGTCCCACTGAGCCATCCTATGTAATGCCTGTGGTCACTATTGAGAGTCTGGCTACTTTTCAACATCAAGTACAGGTATGAGATCTGGCAACTCGTTATCCTGAAATCTCCTAATTAAGGTATATAATTTGAAAGGTTAATTTAAGTAAAGAAAAATTTGAGAACAGTCTGATTCTATGCAATTCAAGTAGTTATTATGTGTATATGTGTGCATACAAGTTCTAACATGAATATTTGGAAACCAATGCATTGCTAACTCTATCCCTGAAATAAAAAAAATATAGAGTTTACCTAGATTTTGCATTTCTGGGTTCCAGGTTAAGTGGGGAAGGTCACGCTGTCACTCTTTGCACACTGTCATGCTTTGCACGTTATGTTCTGCTCTTCTTGCATTGCCCCAGGTCTTTATTACTGCTTGATTGTGTTAGTCAACACTGGATTACTACTGTTCTACTATATAGCGCTATGTGCACTGTAGTACTTTATAAATAAATAAAAATATATATACATACATACTTAATCCCAAATATAAAATATTTTCACATTTTTACATGGTCTTTACGAGGGCTGTATATAGGTCAGCCACCCTAGGCACCAGACCTAACTGCATCCCTATGTTGCGGAAGTGACTTCACACGTATTAGGGATGTGCGTGTCGAGAAATCCTCAACCCATACTCTACCCACACCTGACCCTAACCCAGCTGCTCCCAACCTGAACCCTACCCGCCCAGCAATTACATCACAAAAGGGGGCGGGGCATGCACCTATAAATTAGAGAGCCGGAAGAGGAAGCCAGCAGTGTAAGCTTGCAAGCCGGGAGGGTGAGTGGAAGCGCTCAACCCGAACCCGCCCATGCAGAAAGTTAGAATTATGTTCTGCTGTCATTACAGAAAATGTTGTATTTTTTTTTACAAATCCTTTTCCACCTCTTTGCTTTAGTTTTGTTTATGATACTTGTAAACTGAAACTATGACCATGCTTAGTTTTATTTTTAATTTCAGTAACTGGCATGAAATTCCATCTAGAGTTATATGCCAGGATCGCACGGTAACATTTCCATGGGAAAGTCAATTAAAAAGCTCAGTAAGTTGTCCCTGAGTGGCAGTAGCTTGTTATAAGGGAGAAACACAGCTGAGCAAACTAGAGAATACTAAATGCAGCTGAAAGGGCAAAAATAACATCCAATTGAGTTTATGTAAAAAGGTACTGAACTTTCAAAAAAAAAAAAGAATATATATATATATATATATATACATATACATATTGTGGCTGATTGGCAGTGAAGGAACCAGACAGCAGGTATTGCAGCAGAATGTTCAGCTTTGCTTTAATTCAAGTTCCTGTACATCAAACAACAGGCCACCCCTTTAAGGCTCACACCAAATAAAATTAAAAAAATAAAATCCTAGTCCTGTCTGGAGGCTAACTTAACACAAAGTTTCCCCTCTCTAAAACGCTGGTCAGCTTTTCTGATCCTGGCGTAAAGTAACACAAAGTCAGTATTCACCTGTTTGGCGAATTGTGGCTTTCAGGTCAGAGCAGTTTCACTGAGAAACTACTCTCTCCTCTCCTCTTGTGGCAGACCCCTTTACAACACAGCAGCTATGTTAATTGGACACCAATGCGCCTGCTTACCTGACAGCATTAACCCTAGCACTACTGACAGAAATATTGCTTCTCTTACCCTCAAAATTCCTCATTCTGCCACAATATATCTTTATTATTTTTAGTTTATTTGCTTTGATTTTTTTTAGTGAGGTTTTTACTATTTTTTTTTTATAAGCAAAGATATGGGAATTTGACTACAGTGTAAATTGTACACACTGCAGCTTAATCCCATACGGGGCTTCCAGACCTACATCACCGTGACTGTGAGGATTGGATGAGCAATCAGCACAATTCACAACTGAAGTGGACACCACTAGAGATTTTAGATTCGCTACAAGAGACACAGACCGAATATTATTGGTTGAAACGCCTCTTGATTTGAATGTAAGTAGACTGGCTATAAACTTATACCACGAATTGCTGGGTTTGAAGAAAAAGGAAGTAGATCTGCAGCTCCATGGGGTGTATCTATCTAATTACCACCATCAAAGACTGATCCCTATAGGGTTTCGGATTAATAACATTCCTACAATTGGAAGAAACAATCCAGAATTTTGTGGGAAGTGGTGTGGCATCCTCAATCTATGCTCTTTTGATCTCATCCTCCTGGTGGTAGAAGAGGTTGGGAAGGAACTGGTGGCACTCAGGGAGGAAATTAAAAAGATAGAGGAGAAGTATTTAGAAACTTTGAAGGCAGATAAAACCACAGATTGGTTTGATAAATTGAATACAATCCTTGACAGACACAAGAGTGACTTACGTAAACTACGTAAGGTCTCTGACAACTACAAACAGAAGAGGGTACATGAGTGGTTATATATACTGTATATGGGACTGAAGTCCTTTTGCATCCAGAGAAATGGCAATTACGAGTCAGAGGCAGATTATCAGGGTTTTCTTTCAATCTGTGGAATTATATATGTCTGTGTAAAAAATATATTTATTTTTAGAAGTTCAGATAGTGTTTATGCACCTTTTCTACATTAGCCCAACTGAATGAGTTTATGTCAATAATAGCCTTGCTCCCTGTAAAATAACAAAACTTCCTCATATATCAAGGCCTTGTCTGTCAACCTTGCTTGCTTGCTTGCTTACTAGCAAATTGAATCAGATAAGTTCAGATACAATTTTTTATGTTTGATGAAAAAAACTGCACCATGCCTATAGCGGATCACCTTTCTGATATGAATGGCCAAACTACTGACCTTATGCAGTCAATTTGGATCCTGCATTAGACTGGACCTCCTAGAGCCACTAGTGAACCTAACTTTATTGTCTATGGCAGGGTATTTTCTGACATTTAGTAGCCACGACAAGTAGCTGCTACTAAGTAGGTCCGTGTGTCTTGACCCTAAAGGTTCATTTAAGGTCAGTGGCTACTTTAATGAAAAAGGTTTTGTGTGTTTATTTTGTTCTTCTTTCAGCCCAGACAACAGGCCTTTCTCAAGATCTTGTGAAATACAGATGTAGCAAGAAGTTGTAAACTTGGGTGTTTGATCTCACTATACTTCATGGGAAAATGAGATCATTCTGATAAGAATGCAAAAGAATAAATGTACCAACATGTTTGCTCTATTGCTAAACCTGCCTTGTTTATTTCCAGAGGCCAGTGGCTTACAAGCTGTTGGCTTGCCCTTCTATAGCAGCTCAATGTAATGCTTTGGGGGGTATGTAAGGATTGTAGTCTTTAATATTATTGAAACAGGAGCTGTACAATAGGAATAGTATGGGGACCCAGGAGTGTTAAGGGTCCAGTAAGTTACTGACTTTAAGGTATTGGGGACCCTAAATTAATTTTGCTGTGAAACTCAGTAAGGCTATTTACAAATGCAATCATAAGTGCAAATCACAAAAATATGCACAAAATTGTGTGCAGGTAAGCACTAGTAACAAAAGGACTTGAAATGAGAAATGCTGCTTTAGTCTTGAACCTGGAGAGATAATTGCGCTTCTCTGAAAAAAATAAAATTACACACATATTAGTGCTAGAAAATTGCAGTGTGTTTGTGAGTTAGCAGTGTAGATGCTATTTGAACTAGAAATTCTAGTTAATCCACTGCCTGGAACAATAATGGCTACATTATAATTTTGTTAAGTTAGGATGGGAAAGGGCGGCTTGAACCTTATAATTTTTAAAATATTTGCAATAAATGCTGCATTTTCACATCTTTGGAACTGTAATAACACAAACCCACCCAACCCCAAAAGTGCCTGCATGCCAGCAGATCACACATCAGCCAGGCAAGGGTCTGCTTATTTTGGCTGGCAATAGGTTTATGGGTCTTTTGTTGGTGCATGCCTATTTACCAACTGTTTGTGTGATGAAGGTAATTTGTGTTTCATCTGATTTGCACCTGCTTTTTTATTATAACCTTTTTTTAAAAAATGTTTTCAGAAAAATATTACAGAACAAACCCATCAATAAATAATAGAGCTGACTATGAGACATTTTGTGAAAAAAGAATACCAAAAATGCCACTCCCTATAAATACAACAATGGGGACTAATTTTTTTGTGCAACTGGCACCACTGTAATATGTTAACTGTTGTCTCATTCACAATGTCATGGGTCTAGTAATTAAATATATAACAAAGTGGAAAATAAATGGCAGGTGCTGGGCATGGGGGTCATTCAAATCAGACAGTTCTTCATGCAATATGACACAACAGCCGTTTTTGGAGCCTAGTATGGAGCATTGTAAACAGTAACTGGGTTAGCAAAAACATTTTTATTTTCAGAAGAGTCTTAACCAATATCTATTTCTAGTCTTCAATAAAAACACTGGGTTGTTTTGGTTCTAACTGTACTATTCTAAAAATATAAGTGGTAGGGCATAATTCTTTGGTGAAAATGTCTTCACTGTGTATATAAACAACAAAATCTCTTCAACTTAAATGCCCAGTACTTTTAGCTTGATATCGAGTGAATGATATGTGTTTTCCTAACTCTTTTATTTTTTTGCAGAACTCAAGGTTTTTATTAAAACTGTTACCTAGCTGCTAGGCTCCTTTATTATACTCAGGGTTTGAATAGAAAGATATGTACTTAAAATATAAAATAATAACAACAAATATAAAGAATCTAGATTCATATGTTCTTTCCTGGAAAGAGGCAGAACAAAACATTATACACAATCTTTTCTTTTAAAAATCCATAGATCAGTTTTAAAATATGCAATTATCAGGGTTAGTTACTTAAAAAGTTACAGCTTGAACATTTGCACAGTTCTACATTTTTTATGTCAGCACAAAATGGTTTGCCTACCCTAAATTATTCAGTAAATTATGAAGAATGAGGGTTGCCAGGTCAAAGGCAGGAAATAAGTGAATTGTTTTTTGTGCCCCTTAGGCTGAGGGCACAGGTAGCATTGGCTATCAGCCTGTGTATTTTTGCAGGCTGAGATAAGCAGATTTACTCCCTTACACACCTCAGTAAAACTGCACTGACAAGTACAGCTTTCACCTCCACATCATAAAGTGGAGCCGAGAGGGAATCGGCCCTAAAATGCTTGCTTCCGTATATTCAACCCGATCCCCACTCGACTCTGTTCAGCCTTAGGCTGATGCCACATGGGGCTGATTTTTGGTCTGCGAAAAATCACAGCCCCTTGTAGGGTTACTACCTAGACTGGCCTAGCCTGCAAAACACCTGCTAGGGCCGGTGCTGGTAATACAAATTTACCAGCAATATATCTGCCGGTAAATTTGTAAGAGTGTTAACCCTTCCTATAAATCCCTCCCTTCCTTCAAACCCTACCTATAAATCCTTCCCTTCCTTCATACCCTACCTATCCCTTGCTTCCCTACTTTGCAGGCATACTTGGCGGATGGGTCTGGGCACAGGAAAAGTAGAACATTGATGCCTCATAGGGGCTGATCCTCGACCTGCATTTTTGGCCTGCCAATAAGCAGCTATAAGTGATGTATCAGCAGCTGAACAGAGTATTCCTGCGACAGCTGATGGGATCAGTTTTCCTCTAAATTTTTTACCCTGTCATGTTTTTAATTATTTTGTTTAGTGTATCACATTTAGGGCTGCGGCACACGGGGAGATTAGTTGCCCCTGGGTAACAGAGATCAAATATCTGGTCACTTCCCAAAGAGAACTATAGCTAGTGCTGCAAGTACCTTACCTTATCAGGTCCTTTGATGATCAGCTCCACATGGGATGCTTTACTTTTAATTGCTGCATGTAAAATACATTACATGCAGAGGGTAATCCCTGGTAATCACCCAAAAATGCAGGAGACATTTTTGATTGATTACCCAGGATTGCCTCATGTAGTGCTTTTTACATGTGGCGATTGACAGGAAAGTGAAGGAGCTGGTATTTTGGGTGCTTTGTTGACCATGGGAGAGGAGATTTCCCACCGGGCGATGAAGTGCCCTGTGGGACATCACCCTAAAAGTGCCATGTGATTGTGTTGCCACTATATAAACAAAAATAATAAATAAAATAACCCTCTGCCCACAAATGCAGGACTTTGCAGGACTGATCAACAGTTACTGGATTACTGGAAACATTTGGGTGTAGTCATTGCTGCAACACCAGCAACAAGGGAGGCACACCAGTTACTAATATCTATATAATAGCATAATATCATAATATCATATAATAGTATGTTTTGCTACACACAAATATGTAATTTTGGATAATTTTCCTCAATAAATAAATAAACAAACAAACAACACAAACTTTAATTAACTTGGTTATCACATTTTATGCTTTGCAGGCTACATTTTAGGTCATATTTATGCAGAAAAATTAAAAATTAAAAATGGTCCACAAAAAAAGGCATGTACCAAGGTGAGGAGGAGAAGATTTTCTACAAGAAAAGAGCAAATACTTTTGGCTTAAAAAACAGAAATTTGTACAGGGCAACAATAAAGTGCCTGGGCCTGTAAAGTGACTGAAAGGTTACGGCTAACATGTAACTGTTTTGTAATAATCCTTGCCAACAGATAATGTTTCTAAATACTGAACAATTTTTGTATGGCAGGGACTAGAGATAGCTGTATTACTTCACAGCGCAGACTTTAACAATTTGTTATAGTTAGACTTTAGGATATATTATACATTAGTGACTTGACTGTTGAGTCCAATGCATAAGCATGATATATGAACCTTCTTCTATTTTATAAGTGTGGGATGGGGGTTAGAAAAGATGAGAAAAATACCCCCTTATCCAGAAATCCTTAGCAATCATTCGTAGGAAACTTTAATCAGCTTAGATCAGGTTACTAAAACTTTTGATTGGCTGCTATGGGTAACTAAACTGGGGTAAATTTAAAGCTGGCCATTCATGGTAAGATCTGCCCAGATTCATGATGTCGATCAGGTATGTCCAATTTGGTCAAGTGTGTACATAGCCAGATTGGGCTAAAAATTATAATAATTATTATAATAGTAATTATATGTCTATGAAGATTCTCATTCATCCAGGTCATGATATACAGTATCTAGTAGAATTAAGTCTAAAACAACTGGACTTTTCTGAGTTTTTTCTTGAAAACATTTCACCACTCATCCGAGTGGCTTCTTCAGTTCAAATGACTGGTAGGGAATTCCCCGGTATTTAAACTCTTGATGGTAGTAGAGTCACAGACATCCAATCACAATGGTTCCATTGAACTTGTTCAGTTAGGTGTTAGCTGAAACTGACAGGTGTAAGAAGGTATGATCCAATCACAATGGTACCAAGATTCTCATTGATGAAGGTGTTAATCCTTCAAAGTGCATGACTGGAAGTGTGAACTGTTGTGAAACTGCCGGGGTAAGGATGTCAACGCGCCATTGTATGTTGGCGACAAGCGGTGTCTCTGTTCAGGGATGGTTTTTCCAGGTTGGCATAAATGGCCTCTTTCACAGCTCTTTCAAACCATCTGTCCTCTCGGTCCAAAATATGTACTTTGAAGGATTAACACCTTCATCAATGAGAATCTTGGTACCATTGTGATTGGATCATACCTTCTTACACCTGTCAGTTTCAGCTAACACCTAACTGAACAAGTTCAATGGAACCATTGTGATTGGATGTCTGTGACTCTACTACCATCAAGAGTTTAAATACCGGGGAATTCCCTACCAGTCATTTGAACTGAAGTAGCCACTCGGATGAGTGGTGAAACGTTTTCAAGAAAAAACTCAGAAAAGTCCAGTTGTTTTAGACTTAATTCTACTAGATACTGTAATAGTAATTATAATAATAATTAGGCCAATAATTGGATAATACAGTGGGGCCTGTGGAGATCTATAAGAAAAAGACCCACATCAACATAAAAATGCAGTCCTCGCCCAGTGAGATTTTTATATCTGTGGTCAGTTAGTGGGTCAGTATGCTGCAACTTGTGCTGAAGGGAGTCCACAGCTTTTATTGGCCCATGTATTGCCAATTTAACTCATGTTACTAGATACCTAAAGTACCTAAAGCATTGCTTGGATTGCTGTTCCTGTAAAATATGATCTTTCTTTTTTTCTAGCCAGTACCCTTTAGGAAATAGTGACACTTATTACTTACATGACAATTAACTCACAACGAGGACCACGGGTAGTGCCGGAATACCTGTACCTTTCACTCATCTTGTCCTTCAGTTGTGAGTTTTGTGACTCCAAAAAAAACTGCACAGACTCTTTATTCTAACTTTAGGAGTTTCACTTCCGATTCTTGGTTTCTGACTGCTTTTCCACTGCATGGTTAGAGTGTAAAATACAGAATAGAAATAAGACAATAAATGGAGTAAGACGAGATAGTAAAGTTAAAAGCATCAAACAGGAAAAAAGATTGGAACAGCACAAATAGTTTACACCGAGCCATTTTAATACCATTAGTTACAATAAGTTGCCTTTATATTGTTCTATTGAGGAATGCACTGAATCCACTTTTTTGGATTCGGCCGAATACCGAACACCGAACAGAATCCGAATCCTATTTAGCATATGCAAATTAGACAACAGAAGGGTTAAATCTTCATTAGCGTATGCTAATTAGGTTCGGAAGGGTTACATTTTCAACTTCCGTGTTTATGTGACAAAAAGTCATATTATTTATTGTCAAAAGCAAGTACCTATATAAAGTTGCCCACTAAGTTTATATTTCCTCCTAATTCCAACACAGAGATAAAGATCTTGAAATAGCACAGGGTTTTATGTATACACATTTCTATGATGCGGTCATTTATCAAAAAATCCAAAATCCAAATTGAAAAATATAAACAAAAAAAAATTGCAGAGAAAACAGCAAAGCCATGACTTTTTCTTGAACAAAAACCACCATAAACCACCCCCCGAAAACCTCTAAAACCACTAAGCAAAGAAAGATCTTACAATTGTAAAAGGGTCATTTGCCATTGAGTGCCATTATCTGGTGTATTTTTGCATTCTGAATTGTCACGTTTTTGTGGCATAATAAATTGCGAAAAAATAATGTCAAAAGGAAGTGTTCCTAAGCAATCCCCGACAGAGAGTGCCAGCAGATGCTACCAAAGTAAAGACAATTCTTGATTATATTATAAGGGAAAGTAGTTGAGGTGATTTCCAAGTAAATGTAACTATCCAAAAGCAAAATAATTATGCAGGCACTTATGTAATCCTAGGGTTGCCACCTACCTGGTTTTAACCCAGACAGACCAGCTTACGGGAGGTCTGTTGGTGTCCAATCACCATGTCCAGTTTTCCAAATTAGGGAAACCGGGCAGGACTCTTTAAAATTGATGTGCCGATTGGGAAATCTCCGGTTGTCATGTCAAAACCCCACGCATGTCACCTGCCCATCCCCAACATCACCTGCCTCACCCCGTGACATCACAACCCCGCCCGGGCCCCACACCTGGATTTCAGACAATCAGAAGGTGGCAATCATTTGTAATCCCAAAAGAACTAGCTAGGTAGAATAGTAAACCAGTTGGCAAGGTAACACAAGTCCAGGCTATAGATGTGGGCAGGCAGGGCAGAATCCAAAGCAACCATCTATCAAAACCAGGGAAACCAACAAACAGGGACCAGGACAGGGCACACTTAAAAGCTCAGGATCAAGGCAGGTATTAGACAAGAACTCAGGAACAAAGATCTTCAGGTATAAGGAACTTAGGAGCAGAAACTAGTAATGAGTTTTTCTTAAAACACATCTTTTATGAGGATTAAAGTTGTATATGAGTGGTTCATTGAATAGCTCTTTACTCTGATTCACCAAAGCCTGGGATGCACCATCTCTTGGAATATATAACCTGGCAACTGCAAGTGCAGACACACTAAAGTAGAAGTGATGTTGCGTGGGCTGACATTGTGGCCATATATGATCCTTGAACTTTCACATAGCGGCCCTGACAGTAGTCCCAATGTATCCATCTTGCCTCTTCTGATGAACAAAGTGCAGATGCACTTAGTGAGGCTGGAAAACCTTAGAGATACCACCAGTGAATTGCACCATAAGGTCTGTAGCGTGCAACCTACCTCCTGTCACTCAAAGCAAAAACCCACAACTTCAGCTTCTACCATAAGATAGTAATCATAATAACCACTGAGACAACATAATTAGTTTCTGGAAAAAGAGAGGTCATGTTTATTAAAATGTTACTATAAATTCACCAAAAATGGGCAGGCCCACCACCAGTTTTCATAGTAGAGAAGTATGGGCTTCTCCTGTAGGAAGCAAAACCTGGAAACAAAACCAGTGCCAGTGAGCCCCTGCAGGTGTGGACTGAGATTCAAAATAGGCCCTGGTATTTCAGATACAAAGAGGTCCAAATATGCCCATTAAATAGTGACTATGGAATAGTGTCTATGGAATCATACAGCAGCCCCTCTGGCATTTGCCAGAATCCACAGATTGCCAGTCCAGACCTGCCTCAGTGGTTGCCCCTCTGTTAAAATTGGCTTTGCCTGGTTTATCCCCGAGGCCAGAAAGCGTATCTCAGTTTTTGATGCTTATACTGACTTGGTAATCCTAGACTTGGGAGGGAGGGTCGGAGAAAAATCACAGATTAGTTATGATCCCTCTCTGTGTGCTACCTTTTAAATCCCCCTACACCTATTCCCTCCCTTTAGTTTTTCCCTCCTCTACATATTTGCTATAGCCCTAAAATCTTTAAAGTTTATCTAGTCTAGGCCTCCATGTTCACTTAAACTGCAGAGGCTGCCCTCCTCTTTCTGCTGAAGCACTGGACTGCAAACAGTTGTTATTCTATCACTGGACACCAATATAATGCACTGAATTAGTCTGTGATGGAATCCAAAGGTAGGCTTTCTTGGACAGAGTAATGGGTTGGGAAATTTGGTCTAATTACTCAGCTTTAAGCCAAGCTGACCTGGCGCCCTAGGCAACCCATTCGTCCACCCCACCCCTGCACCCTTCCTCCCCATTGCCCCCGCCATGCAATGACAAGTGGCGGGGGCAATGACAAGGGTGCCACAGACCAGGGATAGGCAGAAGGGGTACCTGTTGTGCCCTAGGCAGGTGCCTCTTCTGCCTATTCCTAGTTCCTAGCCTGTTAGTAATTACATATATTTCATGAAAAATATTTTATAGCACATAATAATTTAAGATGGCCTGTTGGAAATACTTTTCTTTTAGATTTACTTAGCAGATATCATAACCTTGAATACTCAGGTCTCAAGTTATTTGTTCTGCTTCTCCCATTCCAAAATGTTTGAGATATCTTCATGAAAAATAATAACGACTTGAAAAAAGTCAGCTTTTAAAAATATTTATGTTTTCTGATTCTTTTCAGAATAAAATACAGTCATTACCCAGGTTTCGTACAATATCATCGGTGCAACAGTGAGCCTCTACAGTTATCCTTTCTGATCCCCACCTTATTATAGAAGATGCTGTCTGAGATGCTGCTGTATCCATGTGTTTTCTGCTTATCTTTGCCTCAGTGGAATAAATAGATATTTATTTTCTCAGTCTGAATATTTAATTATGTAGGATCATTCTTAAATGATGAAGGACTGTTTCAGTCTAGTGATAAAGGCTCCTGAGACCAAACATATACTATCATTTACCTTACTGTATCAGCTCTGGATCAACAAGCCCAGTTACCAGCTGTGCATACATTACTGCAGATAGTGTTCCTCTTTGTGCTGATTTTATATTTTGTTGTCATGGAGCTTGCATGTACAACTGATTGCAAATATAAATCACAATTTAAATGCAATGTATTCCACTTTTTGGCAAAATACATAGCTCACATTGCTGTCTAGTAATTGCAATGTAGTGTACATTGTATTTAGAATTATTGTCTGGACAGTGCCAAGCCAACTACTATTTGCACCCAAGGTGCAACTACCTGAGCACACTCAATACTTTCTCCCTTCTCTGTGTATTGCGCCGCACAGCAGCTACAACTGCTATAACCTTCCTTACAATAAAGACCAGTGTTTCTACTGATTATACCATAAGGCTCCTCACATTTGATGCCCATGCTGCACTGTTGTATCTCATATAAAGATACGCTGTTGAGTCAGCATCCCCAAAGTTAGCAGGGGTGGCAATAAGCATCTCCTGGTAACTTTCAGACTCGAATTTCTGTTTTTATAAAACAGAAATTTGACTCTGCTGGTGCAGAAAGTGAAATTGCACTCTCTACACTAGTGATACGCCCACCCCTGGACCCCCTCTTGCACTCTAAAGGTAAGCGCTGGGGGGGCCGAGGGGGGGGGGCGGCATCCGAGAAGCCGCCTCAGGCTTCTAGAATATATGCAACAGAGTGATACAAAAAAAGTGTTCACTTTTTTGCTTTTAGATTGATCACTGATGTGCATTATTCCTCACATTCTTAAGCCAGCCATCCATGTAAAGATCCACTCACTTGCCAAGTTCACCAAACAAGAAGATCTTCCATCGATAACATTTTCAACAAACGGATCATATTTGTAGCTATGCAGAACATCCACATTAACCTGTCTCATAAATATCTAGCCAATCTTTATACAGATAGCAAATGGGCAGGCCCGTTGGCTGCTGCCATGCACAGGACAACCAACTGCAGGCTTCATCTACTTATGACTTGCATTTATACATACCCTGTAATTGTCTTCAGGCAGAACATTTTGCATCAGGGCAGACATCTACATCTTGGGGAGACTGCCACTAATAATACATGCTCTTACACACTGTTTTTTCCATTTTATTTTTGGCATTATGGGGCGGACTTCCATTGGGCAGGATTCTCAGCAGTCTCAATACTATCCCATTATTGTTCTTAATGATCAGGAAACAATTAACCATTGTTAAACATTTTTCAAAACAGCTGAATGTATTGGTATGTACAAATGTGTGAAGCTGTGCTAATATAGACACAAATATTGCATGTATTGAAGCCATTCGTTAAATATACTGGGGGCCCAAACACACTCCTTGCACTTTTGCAAAGTTGTAGCTATGGACGCTGCAGAACCCTGAAACTACCGTGGTGGTTATTTTAGGGTTCACACAGTGGGCAGCTCCTAGAAGCATGGGAGAATACACCAATAAATGACATGCCAATGCAGTTTCAATGCCACACTATAAGTGACACAATCCCCATTGTAAAGATGTTCTCTGCAACTTCTACCCAATTTTTGAACACAAACACACATAATTGTTTTATTTCATGCATCCAGCGATACTGCAATAGGTAATAACATGCCAATTTGCATTCAAAAACTGCACTTTACATATTGCACCCAGTTTGTAAATGAACTTTCATGGGAAATATGAAAGGCAATTTGTGCATGGATCAGCTTTTTACAGATGGAATATTTTGGTTAATAACAAGACATAAGGGTCGCCTAATATTCTATTACATAATGGGACATTTCTTCCCTATCAGCTTCCCTCCGTTAGTCTTGTTAGACTTATTTATGTGGTTGCTATTAAGAAAACAAACCCAGCTAAGCTTAATACTCTTCCTGTCTGAGCGTTCTTTTTCCACCAACAGATGCTTTGAATATGACTGAAAATAACATCCACCCGTCAACAAAATTCAGCATGTTCCAGTCAGTTGTGTAACACAAGACAATATGGCACAGCTTGTTATGATTTTCCCCGAAAGAGGTTTGGGATAAAATATACTTGCTCATCACTAAATGTAAAATGTCCTTTTCATTCAATGAAATAAAAAATCAAATGGAAACATAACTAGCAACTATGCTCATTCTGAGTTCAAAATATAGTGTTTGTGTTAGATATACAATGTGTCTATAGTTTTAGTTAAATAATATATATGCTTTTGGGCATACTTCTAGTACTTCTAGTCAGGCCCGGATTTGTGGAAAGGCCACAAAGGCCCGGGCCTAGGGCGGCAAAATTTGGGGGGCGGCATGCCGCCCCGCCGCACCAAAATATTAAAGTTTATTGCGCATACGGAGCAATGGGGAACTCTCCCCCACTGCTCCGTATGCGATTGAAAAGGGCCGAGCATGCGCAATCGCGAGTTCGCACATGCGCGGGGGGAGGTTCGCCGTTCGCGCATGCGCAGGGGGCGTTCGCCGTTCGCGCATGCGCAGGGGGCCATGACAGAGAGGGGGCGGCCTCGGGGCGCCCGGCCAACAAATCCGGCCCTGCTTCTAGTGTTCACTCAATGTCACATATTTGACTCCACTGGTTAATAAACTTCTCCATTCTCCATCTGTAAACCTGAGATATAGACAGCAGCAGAGGTAATAGAAGGTAATAGAGGTAATAGAAAAGTAAAAAATTATCATTTAGTACTTTATATTGAAAAAAATCAGAAAATGTGAAATGTTTTAACAAAAAGAATATTTATAAAGCTATTTTATTTCCAGCCATACTCATATTGAACATAGGTGTACATTACTGCTTTAAAGATATAGTTATAAGCAATTTAGACCCACCCATTGTATATTGCTGCAAATTCTATTAATATTGTCCATCCAACAACCATTGTGCATTTGGTAGAGGTATTATTGAAGACATATATTACTATATCTGCACTGATATAAGAAGAGTATTGTTCTCAATTTGTGTCTCTGCTGTCCCACTGTAGTAAATAAAACCTATTACCATGAATTACTATTCCCCCCCATTCAAATGTCATCTGACAGACCAACTAAAATGTAAACTATACCCTCAGAATGAATACTTAATCAATAGTGGCCTGTTAAAGAATCTTACCAAAACTGTCCTAACATTTTTTATATGCAGCCACCATTTTATGTTGGTCGGTGTGCTCTCTCAGAGGTCACCTGTCAGGAAATAATGTTACTGTAAATATAACAGGAAGAAGTGTGGGAGTAAAAGACAGAACTCTGTCTATTAATTGGCTTATGTGACCTTGGTTTGTTTGTATGCACCATGAATCATATGATCCCAGGGGTCGGCGCTTTATTCCTAAAATGGAAATTTTGCATTTAGGATTATCCAATGGTGCATACTGGTATATTTTTATGAAAATGTTTTTTAGATAAAGGGGGTTTTACATATGAGTTGTTTTATGCAATATATTTTTATAGAGAACTACATTGTTTAAGGGTATAGTTTTCCTTTAAGTAGCAAAACATAAATTGACAGAATTCAGATTGCTTGTGTTATGCATAATCGTATATTTCTATGTTATATGAATCATTGGGACAATATGGTTCATCATTTGTTAAAGCTACTTACTTTTTTGTATCAAATACCTGAGAAAACAAGGCAGAATCATAATTCTATTGTTTTTGTTTATTTTTTTTAATTCTTATGTTATCATATGTAAAAGATATGAGAGGTCTATAACATAAACCCCAGAAAGAATTGCAAGACCATTAGTGTGCACCTTAGTGCTCATTCAAAGTTCACTTCTGACCAGGGTCTGGATGCACTTCAGACAAAGTGCTGATTGTAGTGCAGAGATCTGCAGCAATTCTCCTATGCGCAGGGTAGGGGGCAAAGTAAAAAAAAATGGCATACTTCACCCATTTTGGATCTGGCGACTGCACATAGTTTTATGGCCAATTAAGGATATTGCCTTCTGTGTAAGATATGTCAATATAGTATGCAGTTGTTGCATCAACAGACTTTTTATTTCATTACATTTCTTCTTCTTTTATAACATTTGTGATATTTTGTTAGCCCTATAAAGTTGCATTTTTCCCCTAGTCTTAACAATATTATTTTTCTTTAAAGAGGGGGTGACAGATTTCACAGCTCTTTATTTCACATCCTGCACCTTAAGTCCCTGCCCTAGTGGAGCTCATAATCTAAGGTCCCTATCACATTCACACACAGTAGGGATAGTTTTATCGTGAGATAACTAGCTTCCCTGCATTTTTCCCAAAGGATAATCTTCACAAGCAAAGGGAGAATACACACACTCCTGGTATCAAACCCCAGGACCCCAGTGATGGAAGGCAATAATGCTAACCACAGTGCCACTGTTACACATGACAGCAACAGGAACTAATATAAATTAAGACAGTCAGGTGTTTAGAAAACACTTTCAAGTTACCTCATGAGACAGACTTAGATTTCAAAATATTATTCTCATGAACCACATGAGGTTACTCAGGAGCAAAACCCAAAGTCTTCATGTTAAGTCAAAAGAGGGAAGTGGCAAAAAATGTAATAAAGCTTAAGGCTGCCTGGGCTATGAGAAACCTGTGCCTTCTTTACTGTTTCACTTAGTTTTTATATAGCTCTTACCAAAGTTTATCATATGTATCCTAATAGTTTAATAATATTATACCCCAAGAAAAGCAGTATTTTATAATAGAAAGCAAAATTTCTCATTATAACTGCACAAAAATAATTATAACTGCACAAAAATAATTATAAAAGGAATAAAATTGTACTAAGGGCCAATGCACAATCCCATATATACAGTATGACCAATATAGATAAACAGATGATTCCTACTGCTCTTGTCCAAAAGAGGCATTCATTTCCACTGTTTCCTCCTCCTGAGCAAAGTGCCATTTGCATTGCACCTCATGTCCACCTCATGTCCATCGTCTGGCAAATATCTAACTTCAGTCAGTTATTAGTCTACTATCTTTAATAACACAGACTTGAGGAATTTCTTTATAAGGGAGAATAGGATATTATAATTCTCCCTTGTTTTTGGGAAGCCTTACATTTTTCTATTTTTAATTTGTTTCATTTCTGGGTTAATTGTCCTGT
The DNA here is from genome assembly GCF_000004195.4 of Xenopus tropicalis. Classification (NCBI taxonomy): domain Eukaryota; kingdom Metazoa; phylum Chordata; class Amphibia; order Anura; family Pipidae; genus Xenopus; species Xenopus tropicalis. The sequence goes on along the minus strand of NC_030678.2, from coordinate 104,872,256 downwards.
CTGACGGAAAGCTCCACCCATTACCCAAAGGTGGGTATCCAATTTCTCTATTTTGCAGTTCTGCTCCTATGTTTGTACATAGCATTCATACATTAGCCCTATATAAATTTCTAGACAAACGGGGTATATTTTCTCTTTACAGGGACCAAAAAATCCCCACAAATAAACAGGATATACTTCTTCATTAAATAAAAGAGTGGTTCCTTTCTGAGTAAATACTTTTGTGAACTAAATTGATGAAAGATATCTGCGCTGAGTTCACAGACAGCATTATTGTTTCAGAAAACGGAGTCAAATTCTTATCTTCGTTTATCACAAGCTAAGTGGACACACAGGAAGTGGCCTCATTTTCCTGCCTTCATGCACATCAGATGGCTGAAAGTTGCCTCACCCCTATTACATAAGAAGAAAGATGAAGATCTGAATGACCTTTCCTTATCCTACTTTAGAAAAGGAACCACCAAGACAAAGAAATGGGTTCATGCTTCTTAAAAAAATGGGAATTTGCTCTTAAAAAGGACCGTTACTAATATTTTGTTGTTCTTCTAGTAATTATGAATGGAATTTATATATACTGATTAGGGACCTGCTATCCAGAATGCTTTCAACATAAGCAGACTTCCCATAATTTGGATCTCTATACCTTAACTCTACTAAAAAATTATTTTAACAATAAGTTAACCCAGTAGGACTGTTTTGCCACCAATACAAATTCATGCAGCCTAGTTACCATCAATTACAAGGTGCTGTTATTATTACAGAGAAAAAGGAAACTATTTTAAAAAATTAGGATCATTTGCTTAAAGTAGAGTCTAGGGGAGATGACCTTCCCATAATTCAGAGCTTTCTAGACAACAGATTTCCGGATAACTGATCCCATACCTGTAGTAATATTTCATTGAGAGCTACAGCACACTAGGTACTAATACTGATCACTGATACTTGTGATTCAGTCCAAATCACATTCTGTTGACAGCAATGGAAAGCACTGTTAGCAGATTAAGGATACACACACAAAATATTTATCACATGCTAAACTGCATTCATTTTGATCCATTGGGTGCAATTATGCCAGGTGCTGGAATTTTAGGTAAAATCTTTACATTGTGTGGAAAATCTCACTTCACACACTGCACTGAATTTATAAATATCCTTTTTATTTTTTTACATAGGCATTATATACTGTATGGCCAGGTCCACCCTACTAAAGCAACAATGTGCACAAAAAAAACAATGTTTAATGGTTTATAATGCTTTAAGGTAGCCATACACTGTAAGATGGCCATACACTTTAAGATCCGCCATACACTGTAAGATCCGCTTGTTTGGCGAGGATGCCAAACAAGCCAATCATTTCCTGCTATACCCACCTAAGGTGGGTGATATCAGGCTAAATACAATTAAACCAGTGTACACAGGTTCCGTCAGACTGCGGACTGCATCAACAATCCGATGCAGTCCCAGAACTGATGGAAAATCAAACCTGCCCGATCGAGACATGGCTAATTTTTTTTTTATTCCTTGCCCCATTCACACATCTACACAAGTGTTGTCCAGCTTTCAGGCCTGGATTTGTGGCGAGGCCACAAAGCCCCAGGCCTAGGGTGGCAGAAATTTAGAGGAGGCATGCTGCCCAGCCACACTGGGGGGTCGGTCGGTCGAGGTGGGCAGGCGGCGAAAGGGGGCGGCCTCAGGGTACCCTATTCAGAAATCCGGCCCTTCCAGCTTTGTCCATATAGTTACACAGTTATTTAATATACTCAAGAATTGCTGACTACAAGATTATATTTAAATTATAACACAACATAATTAGTCTGCAGTGCCACTGAGCTAGACATATTGGGGCCGATTCACTAAAGGGTGCAAAAACTAGTGTTATTTATAGCATGCGTTAAAAATATTATCACTTCTTATATTTGGAGAATTAACGATCGATTCACAAAAAAGACACTTGTCTGAGTTAAGAAGCAATGTTATTGTCATTATTTATGTTGATGCCAAAATGACATATTTTTAAGCAATATTTTAAACCAGGCAATACATTTCTGCGTTATTAGCGCACGCTATTATGCACGGAATTGTTACTTTCTGAAAGCTACCATTCTGAAAACTACCATTTCCCTGAAAACTGGAGGATGCATCACTCTAGGAAGATCACATACTTGAAAAAATCTGACTGCAAACTCCATCTTGTCACCACAGACAATCACCAGCTGCAATATTGTTTAGTAATGCCTACTGCTGGGAAGCGTTAAGTTTCACAGTAATTATCGCCACATTTTATGCTTTTAACGCTTAAAATATGTCTGTGAATTATGCGTTAGTATTATTTCTATTAGATAATTACCGCAATGCGATGGAAATAACGCTTTGCGATAATTGTGATTTTTGCGAATGTGATATGAGTACTAACGCATGCAAAATTACTTTGATGAATCGGTACTTAATTATCGAACACTTTTTAATGCATAAAACTATGTGTTAAGTGTTAACAACCTTTAGTGAATCAGCCCCATTGGCCACCTTTTTCATTTTTACAGTGAGCAGCATTTGCCCATTTCTCCTATAGTTTGTTTCTAAGTTCTGCCCTTTTTCTGTGCATTTTAGGTATCCTTTTTCTGCACAAACAAGTTTGGTTACACTTGCAGAGCATTCTGTACTAGTGCAGGGTTGGTGCTGTCCTATCCTCTCTTGTTTGCTTATCCAGAATAAATATTTATAAACGCTCTGGGAACTACACTCAATTAATCTGCCCAAAAAAACTGTATTTCGATTTTAATTGGTCAAATCAGCTTCCTGGTCTCTGGTCTAACAGTACTATGAAAACAATTCTCTTTGTTAAGTATGTTTAGTAGCTGCCTGTGAATTATGATGAACTGATGAAAGCCTAGCACTTTCTTCAGGCAGGCATCTACACCTCATTCCTAAATGTTCATATCCGATATTAGAAATCCAGCCAAATGAACTTAGCCTGAAGATCTGGCACGTGGGATAGAAATGAATCATAATGGTTTTACCTTTCCCTGTGTGGCAAAAGGGAAGGAAATGAGGCAGTCGCTTAATAACAGCAGCATGTCATGAAGCACTGTACATACTTGCATGATTTCCACACCCTGCATAATAGCAATATATGCCTACAGAGTAGGGATTTCGGAGAACATGCATTCACAAAGATAGTAATGCCAATGACTGCAATTGGATTAGTTACACAGGCTTTTATATACAAACCGGATTCCAAAAAAGTTGGGACACTAAACAAATTGTGAATAAAAATAAAACGCAATGATGTGGAGGTGCCAACTTCTAATATTTTATTCAGAATAGAACATAAATCACGGAACAAAAGTTTAAACTGAGAAAATGTACCATTTTAAGGGAAAAATATGTTGATTCAGAATTTCATGGTGTCAACAAATCCCAAAAAAGTTGGGACAAGTAGCAATAAGAGCCTGGAAAAAGTAAATTTGAGCATAACGAAGAGCTGGAAGACCAAATAACACTACTTAGGTCAATTGGCAACATGATTGGGTATAAAAAGAGCTTCTCAGAGTGGCAGTGTCTCTCAGAAGCCAAGATGGGTAGAGGATCACCAATTCCCACAATGTTGCGCAGAAAGATAGTGGAGCAATATCAGAAAGGTGTTACCCAGCGAAAAATTGCAAAGATTTTGCATCTATCATCATCATCAACTGTGCATAACATCATCCGAAGATTCAGAGAATCTGGAACAATCTCTGTGCATAAGGGTCAAGGCCGTAAAACCATACTGGATGCCCGTGATCTTCGGGCCCTTAAACGACACTGCACCACAAACAGGAATGCTACTGTAAAGGAAATCACAGAATGGGCTCAGGAATACTTCCAGAAACCATTGTCAGTGAACACAATCCACCGTGCAATCCGCCGTTGCCAGCTGAAACTCTACAGTGCAAAGAAGAAGCCATTTCTAAGCAAGATCCACAAGCTCAGGTGTATTCACTGGGCCAGGGATCATTTAAAATGGAGTGTGGCAAAATGGAAGACTGTTCTGTGGTCAGACGAGTCACGATTCGAAGTTCTTTTTGGAAATCTGGGACGCCATGTCATCCGGACCAAAGAGGACAAGGACAACCCAAGTTGTTATCAACGCTCAGTTCAGAAGCCTGCATCTCTGATGGTATGGGGTTGCATGAGTGCATGTGGCATGGGCAGCTTGCATGTCTGGAAAGGCAGCATCAATGCAGAAAAATATATTCAGCTTTCTAGAACAACATATGCTCCCATCAAGACGTCATCTCTTTCAGGGAAGACCCTGCATTTTTCAACAAGATAATGCCAGACCACATTCTACATCAATCACAACATCATGGCTGCGTAGGAGAAGGATCCGGGTACTGAAATGGCCAGTCTGCAGTCCAGATCTTTCCCCTATAGAGAACATTTGGCGCATCATAAAGAGGAAGGTGCGACAAAGAAGGCCCAAGACGATTGAACAGTTAGAGGCCTGTATTAGACAAGAATGGGAGAGCATTCCTATTCCTAAACTTGAGAAACTGGTCTCCTCAGTCCCCAGACGTCTGTTGAGTGTTGTAAGAAGAAGAGGAGATGCCACACAGTGGTGAAAATGGCCTTGTCCCAACTTTTTTTGGGATTTGTTGACACCATGAAATTCTGAATCAACATATTTTTCCCTTAAAATGGTACATTTTCTCAGTTTAAACTTTTGTTCCGTGATTTATGTTCTATTCTGAATAAAATATTAGAAGTTGGCACTTCCACATCATTGTGTTCAGTTTTTATTCACAATTTGCTTAGTGTCCCAACTTTTTTGGAATCCGGTTTGTACAATTTAGATCTTCTGCTAAATTATTTTTCGATATATTGCCAATACATATAATACATGTTTGTATACACAGTTTGTCAACAGTAGCAGCTTTGGGTATGTATGGAATCTCCAAGGGGCTAGTTTGACAGAGCATCCTGTGATCCAATTCAGCAAATTAGTCTGTCCAAAGAGAAAATGTTATCTGATGATGTCCCTTCTTGGTACAATGCACATGTATAAAGCACTGGCAGATGCAGAACAGGGAGGGGCAGCAATAATATTTTATGAAAATATGCCAGAAGTCGGTGTTTCCTCAACAAAGCAACTATGGCTTCACCAATGCAATTTAAATATGGTGTTATATAAATAAAGAGTAAAAACATTTCATGTTAAGGAGAATAACAAAACAAATAGACATGGGGCTTTGGCTGAAAAGGGAAGCCATTACACATTCGTTCGGCATAAACAGAACAACTTTACAGCAAGAACCGCACAAAAGGAAATCTTTTAGCATTCAGCAAGGACCCTGTCATACAGGAAAGACCAAAACTGGTAAAAATAGCTTTTTTCTAAAAGAGTTTCCTCATGTTTATTTACTCTCTAAGAAAAGCAAGACAAAACAAGCACCCTGAACAAAGCGAAAATTGCAGAATGATTCAGGAAAGCAATACTGATGTTCCAGCTGGATAAGCTATTGCTTAAACATAATGGACAGAACATCTCATTGCGATCTTGACTTGCATGACTTCCAGTTATGGCCTTTAATGGTTTAAATGCCCTTGACTGATGATGGAACCAAATCTACTGACTGAACTAAGGTCAGTTGCATATTGCACGCACATAGGGGCTGATTTATAAACCTGTGCAGTTTGAAAGGGCACTTTCCAATAGAAACCAATCAACAATCCTTTTTGAACAGTCAGCTACAAGTTATAAAATGTATTTGTTACTATTTGCAACTATTTGTTAGCAAATAAGCCTCTGTAAAAGATAGGTTTGTAATCACTTCCTTGCAACATGCCCACAGAGGTCAGAGAGTTGTAGCACAAACTTTTTATTCCAACTTTATTCACACATCAACAACCAGGCAAATCACATTTTTCACATAGAGCAGCATTTGTATGCACAGTTGGTAAACCACATCCACACCAAGTAGTACATTTCCTGGATTACAGTTAGTCCCAAGTGATCACACACACTGCCCTTCCTTCTGGTTCTTCACCTCTGCCACCTTCAGCATTCAGTACATTTCCTCAGGGAGATTCCACACCCCCCCTCACGAGGTTTTACTTTATGGTACCAGCTTTGCCAGATGCTGCATGCTGGGTCCCTCTGACCCACCTTTTGGGCATTGCCTTAAGCATACTAGCGTCCTTACTATAGCCTAATCTCTCCCATTTGCCCCTAACTTGCAAGATACTCGCAGAGGTACAAAGCCCTTCTTGCTCCTGGGTGGGGCACAAGCTGCCCTTACTAACTGTTCCTTCTCAGCCTCACATCCCTAGGATGTGCTATCACAAAAACTATTCCTTTTCTGACTGCCCAAACCAACTTTCCTGCCTAGTTTCCCCATTGGCCAAAGTAGACCATGCCACCTCCTGACTTCCTTTTTATACCCTGGTGGGTCCTCCCTTTAATACTGTGAGGGAAACCTTCCTCTATTGGTGACTTGAAATAATTACACCCATAACACTAAAATTCTCCGCTGCCATCTATTGGTGAAAAATACACATTACACACAACATAAACATTTAACATTTTTAATCTCTCTCTTACAGCTTTGGACTGACTAATCAGAAGCTGAGATGGCTACAGGTGCGTGTATGTAAAACAGAGTATGTGGGCACATATGTAAAAATGACTGTAGCATAAATTACCAGTCTTGTCATCATATATAGGTTTTAGGCTAGATGCCTTTATTGGACATGGCATTAAAGGACCTAGGGTAAAGATTCTATTTGTGACCAACAGCCGCCCCCCCCAAATACCCTCTTCCTGTGCAATTCAACCTTAAATTTGTATATATTTGAGCTAGACTTTCTTGACATTAAATGTTTCTATAAAATACAGCCTAAACAGATTATTAACTATTTGCTTTATCCTCCCCCCCCAAAAAAAATACTATTTTTTCTGTATAACTCATTTGCAAAATGCTCAATTTTATATCTACATGATTTTCCACTTACCCCAGACCAACTTTTATTGTATTGATCATGTGTGATCTCCAATGATTATGGTGTTTGTTTGTTTGTTGATGTGTTTCCTACTGTGTCAATATTTAACAGTGTTTGTAATGTTTGTTATATTTTTGGTTACATTACTCAGTCCTACAGATGTTTAGGAAAATATTAACAGGAATTCTCTGTAACAATATGTGACGTATTAGCTGGACAGTAGAGACAAATAAAAATAATACTTTGTTTGAAAAATTCCCTTTGTAGGCATGATGTCAAACTGAGGGATCTCTGGCCCTGCATAAATGTATGCCAAAATATATGTCTCATAGGTAGACAAAAGGTAGCAGAACCTGCCACTGTTGGGCTCCCAGAATGGTAGATGATTTATTAGCAAGGAACAACATGAGGGAGTAGTTAAACAACTGCTAGCCTAGGGTGGAATGGGGAAATGGTCCCTGCAAGTTAGAGTATCTCTGTGTAAAAAATATTTAAATGCATTATTTTTTTATTAGTTTATCTATAGCAGTGCTGTCCAACTTCTGCAGCGCAGAGGGCCGGAATTTCTCGCACATACATGGTGGAGGGCCGCTAATGGAAGCCACTCCCCCCTTTTAAACCACACCCACTTCAAACCACATCCATTTTATCACAATGGTGGTAGTGCAGCAAAAACCCAAAAGCTTGGTCCTCACTGCAGGGATATCAACCATTATTCATATGTGAAAGAATTATATTATGTCATATTAAGACACACTCTAAAATCCATATGACTCTTCCCCTGTGGATAGCAGCCCCCAGTACATAATTACAGACCTTAGGGACCATTTACTGGCTATTTCCAACTGCTAACAAACTCCTGCCAGGTTCACCTCCCACAGGCAGCATAGGGTAGCACTCTGCCTGCCCTACGCTACCTGTGTGTGCCATACTCTGCCTGCCCCATGATGCCTGTGTCTGCCATATGCTGCCTGTGTGTGCCATACTCTGCCTGCCCTATGATGCCTGTGTCTGCCATATGCTGCCTGTGTGTGCCATACTCTGCCCTACCCTGCCTGTGTGCCATACTCTGCCTGCCATATGCTGCCTGTGTGTGCCATACTCTGCCCTACCCTGCCTGTGTGTGCCATACTCTGCCCTACCCTGCCTGTGTGTTCAATACCCTCCCTGTCCTATGCTGCCTGTTTGTGCCATACCCTCCCTGCCCCATGCTGCCTAAGTGCCATACTCTGCCTACCCTATGCTGCCTACACACAGGCCTGAGGTGTGAACAGTTGAACAATGTGGGTGATTACAGCCTGAGCCTGAGGTGTGAACACTGCAGGGGGTAAACAATGCATAGATTAAAAGGTGTGAACAGTACAGGGGATTACATATTTAAACAATACAGAGGGATTACAGCCTGAATCTGAGGTGAGAACCATGAAGGGGGGCAGTTAATCTCAGTACTGATACTATTTAAAGCTTATACAAGGGTAAACCATCAAAGCAGCCAGACAGGTGGGGGGGCCACACAGAGGGGGGCCCGCGGGCCGCCAGTTGGACAGCACTGATCTATAGTATTTATGCACCAACTGAATGAGTTATGTCAAAAACCAACTGAATCAAAAAGGGGATTGGTTATAATAATTTTTCTGTTTGCCTGTATAAAAGGCAATGTGGAATCCATATAATTTATACTCTCCTTGTAGAAATTATTTGCTAAAGTGAAAATGTATATAAAATGTACATTATATAAAGACATTCATTGCCATCCTATTTTATCTATTAAGCATTGACATTCTTATTGTAATTTTAAATACGCTCTTAATGGTCAGTAGTACATTCCAGCTATTGGATTGCAGTTATTTTCCTGGGGAAATTTATGATGCCAAAATGGAGAGATTGCTGTCAGTAACCTCCCGTTGTTGTTAATAAGTAAATCTTGACTTATGATTTCCAAGAGTAAATATAGTCCCTCAGTGGAGCTATATATATGAGCTTCCCATCGAAAAGGAAATGGCAGCAGGGTAACACCTCTGTTGGGCCTTCTTATGCTGCACTTTCTCTTACTGATATATTAGTCTTAAAAAACTCTGTATCAATTTTCAAAGTGATCTGATTAGAGAGATTACTAGAAATCACTAGTCCCAAATGCAGTATTAGGCCAATATAGGTCACAGTAGGTTGAACTGATCCACCAGTGCTGCTGGTGGATCAGTTCAGAAAATATATGTAGGATGGACTGAGGGATTAAAAAAATTGCAAGAAGTTGTCTAATGTATTCATTATTCTCAATTTTACAACACCATCAATTAAAGTAGCACATTTACATAAACCTGCCCCAATGGCTTACTACTTTACCCCAGTGGCATAACAAGCTGTTGCAGGGCCCCCACGCAAAGAAAATCTTTAAAGTGATCCAATGAGCACAGTCTGCCACCTGCCTGCTTGCAGCACAGTGGAGAAAGCTGTTTTTTTCCATTTTCTCTCTAAAAACTGTCTGGGGAGGGTGGATTTTTGTGATGCAGACCCAGTGGTCCGGGCCCCAATGTCCCCCGGCCCCCTGCGACCAGGGGGGTCTGCTTCCTCTTTAGTTATGTGCCTGCTTTACCCCATTGGGGAAAAGGTATGTAAAAAAGCAGACTATGTATGTTCATGTAGAAGAGAAATATAACAAGCAGGTGATATTTGAAAGAGTTTCCAAATATTGAGATAGGGGGAATGACTATGGTTTAACATGGCTGGTTACAAGGGATTCCTAAAATGAGTACAGGAGGCCCTAGTAGTATCAACGAGAAGGAGTGGCTGAATTAAACAAAGCAACAAACCTAGCTGCCTTGACTGTAAAGCAGGCAATTATGTAGTTGATTTGATGGGATAGGAGCCAAAAAATGGGATAAGAAGAGAAAAGCAGGAGTTACATTGTGAAGAGGATGAAACCTCTAATAACTGTGTAGAATAGATGACACATGGGAAAGGCAAAAGGCAGGAAGAGCAGAAAGTAGAGGAAGCCATAAGTAAGTCAGGAAGGTAATGAGAGAATATTTTTGCAGTGGGCTGTCAACCTTTTGCAAATTTTGGAGCTAATATGTCATACTTAGGCAGGGCCGCCATCAGAAATCATGGGGCCCCTCACAAGAAAATTTTCTGGGCCCCCCTCCCACCAGTACAAAAGACTCACAGCCAGCAGGCCCCCCCCCCCCCAATACATGGTAGCCAGCAGTAGCCCCCCCCCCAGTTCATTGGTAGCCAGCAGTGCCCCCCCTAGTACATTGGTAGCCAGCAGTGCCCCCCCTAGTACATTGGTAGCCAGCAGCCCCCCCCCTAGTACATTGGTAGCCAGCAGCCCCCCCCTAGTACATTGGTAGCCAGCAGGGCCCCCCCCAAGTACATTGGTAGCCAGCAGCCCCCCTAAGTACATTGGTAGCCGGCAGGGCCCCCCCCCCAAGTACATTGGTAGCCTGCAGGGCCCCCACCCCAAGTACATTGGTAGCCAGCAGGCCCCTCCCCCCAAGTACATTGGTAGCCAGCAGGCCCCCCCCTAGTACATTGGTAGCCAGCAGGCCCCCCCAAATACATTGGTAGCCAGCAGCCCCCCCCCCAAGTACATTGGTAGCCAGCAATCCCCCCCACCCCAAGTACATTGGCAGCCAGCAGGGCCCCCCACCCCAAGTACATTGGTAGCCAGCAGGGCCCCCCACCCCAAGTACGTTGGTAGCCAGCAGGGCCCCCCACCCCAAGTACATTGGTAGCCAGCACAGCACAGAACGGAACAGAACAGCACAGCCCCCGGCGTCTTCAGCGGCAGCTTCGCGTTCCTCCGGTGAGGTAGTTCCTTGGCGAAGCCTCCGCACTTATGAGTGCCGGCAGAAGACAGGCCCTTTTATAAGGTTGCGCCCTGTGCGTACCGGCGTGCATGTACGCACGGGGCGCGACCAATAGGATCACCCGCTGACCACCAATGACAGGGCCCGGAATTAATTTAAGGGGGCCCGAGCTATTAAGAAAACTTGAGCACAGCCGGGCCCCCTTTTAAGATTAAAATTGTCTGGGCCCGGGACGGCTGTACCCCCTGTGCCCCCTTGATGGCGGCCCTGTACTTAGGGGTATAAACAGGTGACTTATAAATGTTAACTGTTGATAGGTTGCTATAGGTGACCAGACCCCTGTTGCACCATTTATTGATGTCTAACAAAGGCTTCCAATAGTGCTCAGGAAGGGTGGTCACCTTTTCTGAAAAATACAGCGTTTCTAAATTTACTTAATATATTTTAATCTTTATTTACAAACAGGTATAATTTTAGCTAGGTAGCAATCTTCGGCCCTGGAAAAATGCCTCATTATGAATGATCCAATCTACTGCTTCCAGTAGTTATGGAACTATAATCCCCATGTAAAACTATGACTATTGCTGTTTGTTCCTAAGACAAGATAAACCAGTGTAGCCCAACTAGATTTCTTTACTTTGCCTTTGATAGAGCTGATGCTCTGAGGTGCCCAGCATAGCAGCCCTTTTTTTTACTGGGTCCCCCACCTAGCAAACACAGCTCTCCCCATAATGCAGAGTATCCTCTAACTCAGGGATCCCCAACCTTTCTTACTCATGAGCCACAGTCAAATGTAAAAAGACTTGGAGAGCAATACAAGCATCATAAAAGTTCATGGAGGAGCCAAATAAGGCCTAAGTTTTGCTATTAGGCAGCCTCTATGCACACTATCAGCTTACAGGAGGCTTTATTTGGAAGTAAATCTTGTTTTTATTCAACCAAAACTTGCCACCAAGTCAGGAATTCAGAAATAACTATCTGGTTTGGAGGCTCTGAGAGCAAAATCCAAGGGGTTGGTGAACAACATGTTGCCCCTGAGCCACTGGTTGGGGATCACTGCCTTAACTCCGCTGTTACTGCGGCTATGCAATTGCTATTGCAATTTATGTCTAGAATTTTTAGAGTGGGAGCTGCATCACTCCCATGGCGAGCAATGTTTGCATCCAATTCACTTTAGCAGGTACCATAATAAATTTCATCAACTTGCTCTCCCCATTGTGCTCATTTTAGAGCATCCACACTTGTGTGTGTGTTTTTAAATGATCCGTATAATCTTTATAGTCACATTCATAGTGAATATGAGTAAATATGCAGGCTTTGCTTTCTAGCTATTTAACTGTTTAACAGTGCAAAGCAGAAGACAGACAATGGGCTAGTTACTGTGCTATGTGGTCATGTGTATCCAAGTGATAATGTCAAAATTAGTGTAGAGTGGAATGCAAAGATCATTAATGCTGAATTGAAAAATATGGAACCCACTGGGAGAAGAATATCTTAGTTTTCAGTTACAGCATTTTTTGAAATATATTTCCTGTTTGTATTCGTGCCACACTTCGCTTAGGTTGAGGAGATGGCTGTATGCCAACTGGTAGCCAAAAAAAAGGAAATGCCTTGTACAACATTGTATGTGACATCCTCTTTTTTTTAACAGCTAGAATTCTGCAACACAAAAGCAAAGACATAATTGGAGGAGATCAACTCAGTGTTAGATCCTTTCCCTGTTGCATGCCTGCATGAATGTTGCCAGGAAAAATAAAAAACGCACACTGTGTATCTCAGTTTAAAATGCACGTAGCCTGACTAATGAAAACTGTAAATACATTCCAAGGGGAACACATAATTATAAGAAATTGAAAGGAATGTGCAGAATTTTTCCAAACACTATAAAATGATGTATTTAAGAAAAAAAGTATTAATTCCACGACCAAGTATGATCGTCAATAAGCAATCTAATAACATTACAACACTTGACTATGTTCTTAAAATATAGCACACTCCCATCTCTTCCTGGGTGTCTGGTGCTTACAAAAAAAAAATAATCTTTTGCTATAGTAAAGGCAGAAGGAGTCAGAAAAAAGCAATATCAACTGAATATTGATATTGACATGTATTGTAAATGCAGGACCTCCACTTGGACCTTCCACACCACTGCCACCCCTGCTGCCATTGGGTCTGCTGTCCCAATCCTGTGTTCTTACATAGCAGAAGTCACTCCAACATTATATTAATTAGAATCACTTATTTTCATGAGGAGTGATTTACTTCTGATGCGAACAGAGCTGCTGTTATCTATAATCCTAGGCTCTGTGTGCATGTTGTGCTATTAACCAGAATGTTAGCAAAACAATAGTGAACAATAACCCAGAGGTTATTACAAATGTCTCAGTATGACCTTCACTGCCTGAATTCCTCAAGACTGTAGGTGGGAGAAGGAAAGAAGGTCACTGGTTGTATCAGTGGTGTCAGGTTTAACAATGGGCACCAAAAAATTAAAAATGCTTCCTGGCAATATTTTCTATTTATTTTCATTATTCAGAATTTTGCAGTGTGTTTAAACTGTTATGTCTAACTGCATTATGTTTCTTCTTCATTTCGTTTAGATCAGCACCAGATTGAGACGTTAAGACATGCTTGTGAATGAAAAGGTTGTAAACTTGGAGGCAGTGCTCACTGCAGTGGTGTAACTAGATGTTACTGGGCCACAGCAAACTCAATCTAGAGCCCCCAAAACATTAGTAAATTGACCCGTTCTACCAATCAGTGTCTGCTTCCTCCTCAGTGGCAGTATTTAGATTCTAAACACAGACAAACACATTTAGTCCACAAGAAAGATCCCATCAACATGAGAGGAACAATCTAAGTATGTGTGTTCTGCTTAAAGTAGTATGGGAAACTTATTTCTATTTTTACTTTGCCCTAGTTTTATATATTTGTGTTAGCTTTCCTCTAGGTGCCAGCTGAGGAATGATGCTCACATGATGCTAAGACAGATCCTGAGCAGTGCCTTTTGCAGCCCCACAACTGTTTTATTTTCAAGGCCTTATCATAAATGTTTTGTTTGTTTCCTGACAAACACTGATAGATTCAAATCAGCCTGTGTTTGTGTTTTTAAACTTTACATGAGACGTACATGTATCCATTATCCACACGTTTAAAAAATATGGCAATCATATCTCCCATGTAGTCCAAAGCAAATCATTATTTTTTTCTCCATTTCTGTACCAATAAACCAGTACCGCATACTGGTAACAAAGCTGTATAAATCCATTACAAATAGAATCCTTTTCTGTAAAACCCCAGACCTTAAGTATTCTGAGAAATAGATCCCAAACCTGTACAGTAAATTTAACCTATATCTAAAACTAATGAAGGTTCTCTTGAAAAATTTTGATTGCATAAAAACAGTTCCAGTATATATTAATTAAGAATTTTTTTTATAGTTATAAAAGAAATTGGAGTTAAAAAGCATTTATATTCTTTTGTACTCTGGTTCTGACTTTTGAAACAATGTGACAGAAGAAAGTTCTCCTCTAGATCAGCCAACATCTCCTATAGGGATTCACTAAATCCATTATTTTTGTATTAGGCTAAATACAGAATCCGCCCCAAAAGACTCGATAGAATTCTGAACTGATTCCAAATTATGATCATAAAAATAAATAAATACTTCACTTGTGAGCAAAAGATTGTTGTGCTAAATTATTCTGAGTTTCAGGGTCACGAGACATGAGGGTTTGGAATCTGTGGCAGATTTAGGATTCAGTCGAATCTGGATCCTGCAAAAACCACTAGGATTCAGGCAAAGTAAATTGTTCAGTTATACAAATTCCTGGTGGTTAGAGCGCTGGAACACAGTGCATGGAGCACAACCAGTCTTATTCATTAAAGGACATGAAACCCCCCACAAAAAAATTTAATCAGTCACAGCCTCTTTGAAATCTTTAAACACCTGCCACTCTAGTTGTTCAAAGGTTAATAGTAAGGCTTGAGCATTCCCTTAATCACTTCTTCTTCCTTCTCCTTCTTAACCCACTCAGCCCCTCCCTTAGGAATTTACTTTGGCTGCTGGCTGCTGGCTACTGGGCATGCTCACTTCCAAGCTAAATCAATGAATCTTCACAGCTCAGAGCACTAAGACTGCTTCCTAAAGTTTAGCCATCAATGGCTCTAGGTGCCTGAAACAATTTTTTTTCTCCAAATCTCCTCTCCTGAATTTAGGTTAATCATTACAATGCTCAGTCCAAGCAGGATTTTATCAAAGTAAGCTCTGCCTGTGTAAGCCTGCATTCTTGATTGTATAAACCTTACACTGAATAAGGGTGAAGACACACAGAGCTACTAGTAGCAGCTACTTGTTGTGGCTACTAAAATACAGAAAGAAATCGCCAGCGCTCAGTCTAACCCACGCTGTAGTGTTGACCAGCTGCTAGAAACACACTATTGTGCCAGCGCTCGGTCTAACCCACAATCTGGAGTTGACCAGCTGCTATAAACGATAAAAAACCATTACCTATACACAAAGAAGAAGAAATTTTGCCAGCGCTTAGTTTGCCTTTAAAAATTATTTTTACAAAAAATGAGGTGTTAGTACCACACTTTGGCCAAAATATGTAAGCTCACGTGCCACGTCAAGGCCCCTCATTGTACGTGAGTCCTACACTGTCTAATGACTTTGAGGCTGTGATGCAATTAAAATAAAGTCCCCCAGCAAACAATGTGACTGAGTATGAAGACCCACTGCACCTACCTTCAGCTCAAAAAGGCTCTAGTGAAAAAGCAAGGAGCTTTTAAGCCCCAGCTCATTAGCACACACATGAAAGTGATTCAATGATTTAAGGCTACATAGCAGCTAGAAGCAAAATTCATACTCAGTCACATTGTTTGCTGGGGGACTTTATTTTAATTGCATCACAGACTCAAAGTCATTAGACAGTGTAGGACTCACGTACAATGAGGGGCCTTGACGTGGCACGTGAGCTTACATATTTTGGCCAAAGTGTGGTACTAACACCTCATTTTTTGTAAAAATTATTTTTAAAGGCAAACTAAGCGCTGGCAAACTTTCTTCTTCTTTGTGTATAGGTAATGGTTTTTTATCGTTTATAGCAGCTGGTCAACTCCAGATTGTGGGTTAGACCGAGCGCTGGCACAATAGTGTGTTTCTAGCAGCTGGTCAACACTACAGCGTGGGTTAGACCGAGCGCTGGCGATTTCTTTCTGTGTTTTGTGTACAAATTGTAGCCAAATTTTGCTTCTAGCTGCTATGTAGCCTTAAATCATTGAATCACTTTCATGTGTGTGCTAATGAGCTGGGGCTTAAAAGCTCCTTGCTTTTTCACTAGAGCCTTTTTGAGCTGAAGGTAGGTGCAGTGGGTCTTCATACTCAGTCACATTGTTTGCTGGGGGACTTTATTTTAATTGCATCACAGCCTCAAAGTCATTAGACAGTGTAGGACTCACGTACAATGAGGGGCCTTGACGTGGCACGTGAGCTTACATATTTTGGCCAAAGTGTGGTACTAACACCTCATTTTTTGTAAAAATTATTTTTAAAGGCAAACTAAGCGCTGGCAAACTTTCTTCTTCTTTGTGGCTACTAAAATAGACAATGCTGATCTTTACTGATAATAGTCTCTACATGTGTTTTAGCAGAAGCATTTCTCAGTATTGTCTATTACAGGGTATTTTCTGGCGTTTAGTAGCCATGACAAGTAGCTGCTACTAAGTAGCTCTGTGTGTCACCCTAAGGCTTTTTGCAGACATGTGCTGTTTGCAGATGTAAACATCACTGATAATGCGTCAGAGGGAAAATGGTCACTAGGTAAAAGCTGCTATTTGTTTTAGGAAAATGTGATAGTGCTGGGAACGGAGGGTATATATATGCAGTACATGATAGAAAATGACTTGGAATTATTTCTTAGGGTGACAGGTCCCCTTCAAAATAAACATCTCCAGAAATTAGAAAGCTTACCCTTTATTTTTTCCCATACACTGTAGCTTAATTCTGAAGGCATTTAAGGAGAGAAAACACTTTTACAAATATGCAATTCTGTGTCACTTGATAACTTTTAGTGTATATCTGGTTTATTGTTAATACTATTAAAATATAGCTGCTTTACTGTTAAGATTACCTTTACTTGGACGCAGAGTGTAATCCCTCCAATATTTACAAACACTTGGATCGGGTTACTGCCAGCAATATATTGAATATTATCATCAAAAAGCATACTTTAGTCTGGTCACAATTCCAGAATGATCAAAGTACTTTCTCTTGCTGAAATTCTCACACTGCAGTGGAAAATAACACAGACACCCTGGGCATAATTATCTCCTAAACTCTGGAAACTATAACATTGGAAAGAATGTGGGTGTGTTCTATGCCAGATATCTGTGAAAACAGAAATAAAGTAAAATTGGAGGCTCTGCAAAATCCTGATTATAGGTGGCCCACAACCTTCAATAGACTTATTCGTAACCCCATGTGTCATTCTCGTCATCTCTTATAGTCTGCAGCCTAAACAAGCCAATTAAACTGGGTTATTACAGCTGTATCAATGGTCATAAAGATCAGGAATCCTGGAGCCTGCACAAGATGTACTCTCTAGACCAGAGGCATAGACTTTATCATTGAAGAAATTACTTTTAGTGGGCTTATACTAAAAAGATCAACCAATGGTGATATTAAAGTGATACTGACACTAAAAACTAGTCTTTAAAATATGAATGTACGTAAAAAGTTACCTATAGGTCACATTGATTATTTTTCACGGATAGGGCTGCTTTTGTAAGTAATTGTTACTTGAAGTTCCTAAACCTGACTGTTTTGGCAACCTGACTGTCCATTTTCAGCCTGTCAGTTATAGCTTCTAAAGGTGCTCATACTCCTTCAGATCCGCTCGTTTGGCGATGTCGCCAAGCGAGCTGATCTTTTCCCGATATCCCCTACCTACGGGTGGACGATATTGGGAGAATCCAGGCTAATTCGATCGCTTGGCCCTGGGGCCAAACGATCGAATTATAATGACAGGTATAGGCAAAGACAGTCCGGGGACCGCAACAACGAGCCAATGCGGTCCCTGATCCGACTAGATTTTGTAACCTGCCCGATCGATATCTGGCCGATTTCAGGCCCGTCGGTAGTGCCCATACACGGGCCAATTAGCTGCCGAATCGGTCTAAGGGACCGATATCGGCAGCTAGAATCGACCCGTGAATGGGGACCTTTATGCTAACGGCCTCCTGCTGCACAAATATGGCAGCCCCCTCATAGAGGAACATGGGGGATCAAATGGGTAATGTAAAAGCATTGGGTAAATACATTTATGGCAAAATTATAAAGATAATGCAAAGATAATGTTATGACAGTTGTAAAAAGGGTTTAATTTCTGGTGTCAGTATCTCTTCTAAGCATTCATTTTTATATATTTGTTAGTCATAGTTAAAAAACTAATGTATATCCCTATCCACAGTGCTGGATTTATATCTGGTGCTGCCCTAGGGATGGCCAACCCAACTGCCCATTCCAGAATCAGCACATACATGGGAACGTCTTGACTCAAGGGATGAGAACATAATTTTGCCCCTTTATAGGTCCCTGGTAAGGCCTCACCTTGAGTATGCAGTGCAGTTTTGGGCTCCAGTCCTTAAGAAGGATATTAATGAGCTGGAGAGAGTGCAGAGACGTGCAACTAAACTGGTAAAGGGGATGGAAGATTTAAGCTATGAGGTGAGACTGTCGAGGTTGGGGTTGTTTTCTCTGGAAAAGAGGCGCTTGCGAGGGGACATGATTACTCTGTACAAGTACATTAGAGGGGATTATAGGCAGATGGGGGATGTTCTTTTTTCCCATAAAAACAATCAGCGCACCAGAGGTCACCCCTTTAGATTAGAGGAACAGAGCTTCCATTTGAAGCAGCGTAGGTGGTTTTTCACGGTGAGGGCAGTGAGGCTGTGGAATGCCCTTCCTAGTGAGGTGGTAATGGCAGACTCTGTTAATGCCTTTAAGAGGGGCCTGGATGA
This sequence comes from Xenopus tropicalis, assembly GCF_000004195.4. Taxonomy (NCBI): domain Eukaryota; kingdom Metazoa; phylum Chordata; class Amphibia; order Anura; family Pipidae; genus Xenopus; species Xenopus tropicalis. The sequence continues at coordinate 104,853,450 of NC_030678.2, read as the reverse complement.
GTTTTTGAACAAGCAGAATATCCAAGGCTATTGTGATACTAATATCTACAGTTAGTATTACTGGTTGTATATATATATAGTTTATGTATGTGAGTGTATAGATTGGTTAGTATAGGTTGTGTGCTGGGTTTACTCGGATGGGTTGAACTTGATGGACAATGGTCTTTTTTCAACCCTATGTAACTATGTAACTATGTCTTTGTTCCTGTACCTGTTAGGAGTAAATCCACTCCTCCCACCTCAAGTTCTGCCTCTAGATTTACCAAAATTTTTTTTTTTTTTTTAAATATGTGTATTGTATACAATATAATATTATTTTGTGGGTTACCCTATAACTAGTCTGTGGATTTTTGTTTAAACTTTGCTAAGATGTAGAGTGTGGCAGTAGATCATACGAGCCTTAGTTGGATCAGTGAGCTTAGTAAATTATGATATAGGATGAACTGATCATACATTGTATGATATTTAAGCCGTACATTTTTTTCAATTATGTGACTAATAAGTATACAGGGCTGCCATCAGTAGAGAACAGGGAGCACAGTTGTCCTGGGCTCAGTGGGTTTTGGGTTGTATGGGGGGCCCGGCAGTGCTGTACTAACTCAGACTAGCAGGGCCCCCTCCTCTGACAGTCAGCTGCAGGCTCAGGTGGGTAAAGACAATCCTGCATCTTCTTTTCCCTACAGAGCCCTCTGTACAGCTCTTTTTTCACAGAAATTAAGTCTTGGTAGATCCACACAGGAACTGGACGCCTGGGAAGAACTTTACCCATCCAACCCTTTGTAACCTAGTTATAACTATGGAGGTCCCTGACCAAAGGTTGGCCCACCAAAGGGGTGCCTGAAATGAAAAAATCAGACAACTATTAAATGATAAGATGATGCCAGTATCACTTTCTAGTTTACGAAATGTCTGCATTTTTGTCATATCTGCCTAAGGCTGGGAGGCTGGAAAAGTTTTAATTCCAGCCACATGTTGTTCCTATAAAAAGATTCTTTCCATTAACAATGACAATGTGAAACTTGTGTCGGTTCCCCCCAACAGCTTAAAGCATTCTTTATAAAATAAAAAATATCATCACTTCAAAACCGTGCCCATTATTTTTGCAAATTGTTTTTTTCATGGTGAAATCTATAAAATGCTGTTAGGAACTGAAAGCTGTAATATAATTTATGATACACATAAGAGTCATTGTTGCAGCACATGTACCGTTTTGTAGTGAAAATATAAGTGATAATTACCAAATTTGATTTGCCAATTCTTTATTTTACCCAGGCATTTTTTTATACCAAGTAGAAATCATAAAAGAAGAATCACAGTGCATTTGTCAACAGGTCAAGTCCCTATCTTTACTTGAGGGGGCTAGATTTTTAATTTTTTTGCACAATTCAGTGGCAAATTCAATTTTGTATTGGGAAAAAAACGATTTTTTATGATTTACTATGCGACAAAACTGCGACAAATCTGAAAGCAAAGATACTCCTGTCAAGATCATGTAGAAACCTATGGCAGATGTTCTTTTTACAAGTGGTACAACTGGTTTTTTTATGTTTTTCTGATGCTGTAATTTGGACAACAAAGTGCAACACACTTTCTTGTGTGACAATAAGAAAAAGTTGCGGTTTTGCACTTTTTGCATCTTTTTTCGATCTTTTGATAAATGACCGACATTCGTGGAAAGGAGTTTAGTCAAAAAACTCGAGAAAGTTACAATGCTTTGGGAGCATCATCATCAGACATGCCCCTGAAATGTTGTAACTTTCTTTTTTGACACTAAGGGGGACATTTACTAATCCACGAACGCTCCGAGCGTATTTTCGGCGACTTTTTCATATTTTGCACAACTTTTCCATATTTTGCGCGACTTTTTCGTACTTTTCAACAAAATCATATTGTCGTGCCGAGTACGTAAGTTTCGGATTCATTCAAGCTTCAGCATCTTGACTTTCCTTGGGCCAGGTTGGAGCTGCAGAGTGCCATTGATTCCTATGGGAGGCTCCCAAAATCATGCACAGAAGGATCAAAGTCGGAAAGGTTTTCCTGCATTTTACGATCATTCGGCGCAAAAATTTAGTAACTTTTCGGATCGCCAACACAATATTATCGTGACTAATGAGATTTTTTCATAAGCATATTCGTGATATTTGCGATCTTAAGAAATTATCGTATCCAGTCTGAATTTATCCCATTTGGAATTCGAACTCGTGTTTTCATGAATGTTCCCCTAAGTAAGGAGAGGGATTTGTACTTATACCACCTTTGATTAAGCAAATACTGCTTATAAAATATCTGTCTTCTGTGATGGTATATAACAAGGTTTTAACATAGCTTACATACATAAGAACACCTCTTAATTCATTTTAAGTACTCTTCAGTTATTTGTTTTCCTGTAATTGATATGTAGTTAACTACAATGGCACACATTGTACAATGGCACACATCGCAGGAACTTGCTGATATCGGACGACTCGCCGATCGGACCAGTTTGAAAATTTTGATCGGGCGCCATAGAAGGCGCCTGACCAAAATTCTCCCTTCAGATCTCAATCGGCAGAAGGAGGTAGAAATCCTATTGTTTCTACCTCCTTACCTGCCGATTCAGCCCTGAATGGTGTGTGGCGGATCTTACGATGTTTCGGGCGACCGATGGTCGTACGAAACATCATCAGATCGCCACGTGTATGGCCACCTTAAGACAAAATATACCACAACTTGCAAACAATTTATTAACTTTAGAGTGATTTTGAAAACAAAGCTGACGCAGAAGATGTTGATAATTTAGTGGAATCAACCAAAACTGCAGAGGAAGAAGTTTTAGTGGCAGAAGAGGACCAAGTAATTCTGGCACCCAAGGCATTATACCATACAGATAGTTGCCTATGCAGGTCTAGGAGGTAATAAGCTACAGAATGGAAGGGTGTAAGTCAACAGCTAAAATTCTATAAAGAGGACAGCAAGGAAAACACTGGAAGGTCTTAAGTCTGTACTACAAAAAGTGACAAGAGAATCTTCTTTAACCTGGTCTAATGTGTCGAACTGTTTTGTGAAAAGAAAAAAAATGCCCATTTGGCAGGATGTTGGTGTTTCTGGAGCAAGTTGTTGTAGGAACCCCTTTGAGGGTCACCTAAAGTCAATAGATATGCTGCACTTGATTCAAAAGGAGGTGAGACAAAGGCAGAATCAGAGCATAAGTGTAATCACTGGGGGTGCCTAATACTGTCCTCCACCCAGTGATTATACTTCTTTCTCATTTATGTGTATACCTCTATAAAATATATATAAAGTTTGAGTTGATTGTGTGCCCTGTATAACAAGAATTTCAGGGACATGTTTTGACATATATGTTGATTGCAGTATCACTTTTCCTCTGTTTTGAAGCAGTGCAAATATGTTCTTGTAAGCTGCAACAGAACACTGCCACAGGCTATGATTTGGGTTGCAGACAAAACAACTCATATTTGAAATTGGAATGACATTAAATGAAACATCCTCCAGAAATTGCTGGCATATTTTAACCAAACATATTCCAGTTGATTTCTCCTCCTGTAGTTCCAATTAATCTAACACAAAAAGCATGAATGATTCACATTGCTGTTTCTGCCATTTTTTATCTCAGCAGTGAAACAGCGGACAAGAGATTTGACCTGTGATAGTGGAATGAAGAAACATACCAGATAACAAAAATTCTCTTGAATAGATGGACTGTATACAGAGCAGCTATGCCGAAAAACAGGTTTATGAATTTGTGAGACATAATATGTGCCTGCTTTAAAGATATTACCATTCATTTGCATGCACAGCTTTTTCCGAGTATAAAACATGTAACCCTGTATTCTTCGTCCCCTGCAATATCTTTTTGGTGGTCATGGTATATAAGCAAGGAAATCAGACTGGTACAGAGTCCACCATGCTAGGGATGGTTTGTTTTACAGTTGTTGTGTTGTTGTTCCTTTCTAGTCAGGACCCCCTTCACACCTTATATACTTTATTTTTCTATAGCCTCTGGGTCTGTTCTCTCTATAGCATTCCCTCTATATTCTGCTTTAGTCCGGTAACAATATATTATATTTATTATGGTTGGAACGGGACATCAGTTTGAATTCATTTCTTTAATAATTCCCATTTGGTGTCTCAATGCTAAAGAAAATGATGGTTAAGTTATTTGTATCATTCTCCAATTCAAATAAAAACGATAAATAAAAACATTGTAGTTTCAAAATAGCCTGAACTATGTACTAACACACTATATCATTAGAATCGTGCCTAGTAGTGCAATACAAAGTTTTTCTGCTGTCTGTTTGAATTTAAAAAAAACATTGCAACATTTTAAGTCAATGTACAGCACTGCCTGTACGATGTGTAAGAAGCCAAATTGTTACTGGTCTGTAGTATGGGGCAGCCCATAGACTGCTAGTTCCAAAAAAGTATTGCTTTTTAACTTTGAATTTGGTGCCAAAGTGACGTCAGTGCATCCACTGATATCACAACGCGGCACTGAGCGGCATCATACCCCTATTGCGTTGTCATGTCTATTGTGTGCCAATGTGTGAGGGAGAGGTGAGTCTGGGGGACCAGTGCGCCTACAAGAGCGCACGCTGGGTTGAGTATTATACAGACGTGTGAGTTAGGGAGCTGCAAAAGACGCAAGCCACTATAGTGTCCTACACTTACTGCCTGCACTATGGCAGGCCAAAAGGCAGGGCTGGCCTGTACCCTCTGACATATGCAGCACAGTATCAAACCAAACAGAAGTCCTGCCTGAATGAGCATTAAAGGGTGTTCTCTTGTGCCCCTTAATGCTTTTGCACCCCTGCCCAGGGGATATGTAAATGACCCATATAGTATTAAAAGCCATGATGACAGACAAACAATTCATTTTGTTTAAACATTCAAGTAAATAAAAATGACAAATCTTTTAACAGATTAAGCTCTTTCTTTAGCTTGGCACCCTCTAGAGCCAAAGTAGCGTTAAGGCACATTAGTAACACATTCCCTTTTTTCAGCTGGTGACCTACAATGAAGAATTATATCATGAGTGACTTGCAGGAAATGAATCACTGTTGCTGTTCCGTGTTGGAGTGCTCCCTTAAACCGGAATTCCCAACAAAGGCAGGAAATATAATATTGAATCCTAAAGGAAAACAGTTATTTTCAGTACATTTATTTAAAAGAGCTTACCTTAAATTCTCTTCTTTCAACAATTTTCCATAGAGGTTCAAAATGCAATCACAGTCTGGCAGTTTCTACGGTAAGGGTGAAGACATATGGAGCTAATAGTAGCAGTTACTTTTTCACGGCTACTAAACTACAGAAAATACCCTGCCATAGACAATACTGAGAATTGCCTCTTCTAAAACACACGTAGAGACAACTATCAGTAAATAATCAGCATTGTCTATTTTAGTAGCCATGACAAGTAGCTGCTACTAGTAGCTCTGTGTGTCTTCTCCCTAAAAAGAATGAATCACCCATTGGAATGTCTCCTTTTTTTGAAAAGTGTCAGGAAAAGCTAGCCTACTGTTTGGGGTTTTTACATTTAACTGCAAATTCGACTTTTTAGTGGTTAAATATATGCAGTGTCTAATATGTTTGCTTTATGCAACAGAAATCTATAATGACAGTTATGGAATTGCTTGAAATCCAATTTCCAGAAAGTCCTGAACTCCTAGAGCAAACCATAGCATCTGTCCTCCACTATAATTAAATAAATGGGGAAATGCACAGACTTCTCTCACAGGGAAGATGTGCAGGCCATTGCTGTGAAAAGTAGGCACAGGGGTGGGCCAAGCTGACCAGGCACCCTAGGCAACCTGACTTTGTGCCTGCAACTCCCACCCCCCATGTGTGTGCACGCAGATGGGCGATACGATCGTGCATTGACCAGCGTTGGTGGAAATGACAAGGGAGTGTGGGCTAGGGGTGGGCAGGAGAGGTACCTGTCTGGTTTGACCCCCCTAAATTGCATCCTAGGCATGTGCCTCTTCTGACTACCCCTAGTTCTGGACCTGAGTAGGCATTGTACAAAGTAATGTGATGAATCAAAACACAGACTTTATTTAGCAGCTTTTCACAGAGGTGCTCACAGAGGTACAGACTTGAGCACTGGAAGCCGGACATCTCAGTATAAATCACTTACACAAATAAACAATTTTCCCGGGGATCCTTACACCTCTCTCTAAAAGCCATCAATGCTATTGTTATGTGGAAAATCGATTAGCCATTGAGGTGGCCTCCTCTCCTAAAAAGCCTTTCCCCATACTTCTCTCATATGTTCAGCAGACAGTGCACAAGCTTTTCCAGATCTGCCTCATAACAGCTCAACTAGCTTCTCAATAACCTACACCTGAACCATTAAATTCCATATTTAATCTTAAGAAAACTTTTTTAGAATTGAAAACATCTCCCTGTGTAAGCCAAACCTCAGGATATTTTCAGTCACCCACAGCAGTTAATAGCACAACATGTCATTTTTATAAGATTTCCTTGGATGGCAGCTTAGACACTCCCTTAGTCCGCTATTGAAGACTGTGTGGGTATGGGAGCTCACTGCATACTTCTCTGTTGAACTGTATTTAATTGCTTATCAGTGTGTTTATAAAATCAACAGGACAGTTCAGAAACATACATCTAGATTTTGAAATTTTGAACCTAAGGTAAAAATCTGCAGTTTCAACTACTAAATATATACATTCAAGGTCATATAATGACTGTAGAACCTGGATTTTTTAAAATATTTGGCTCTTCAAAGGCAATGCCAACACACATCCTCGTGTGCCAAGTCAGCAGATGCTATCATTTACATTCAAATACAAATACCCATCTTAGTATGAATGGATACATAAAGCTGTAGCACATACTGGGGTATGCTTATGTCTCACATAGATTAATAATGGTTGCATCAATATGAGAATATTGCACAGTTTGATGCCACTTTATTTAGCTGCCATAGGGAGCAGGAAGAAGATGGGAAGAATGCTTACCTGCAGAATGAAACAATGCCAAATAATATTACAAATACATTCACAGAAAACAGTTGTTATGCCTTGCATAATATTCAACTCCTTGAATTTTCCCCCATGATTTATGCTAGTGATCCCCAACCAGTGGTCCGTGAGCAACATGTTGCTCACCAACCCCTTGGATGTTGCTCCCAGTGGCCTCAAAGTAGGTGCTCATTTTTGAATTTCTAGCATGGAGGCAATTGTTAATTGCACAAAACCCAGTGTAAAACCAAACAGAGCCTTCTATGGGCTGTCAGTACCTATAGGGGCTACCAAATAGTCAATTATAGCTCTTATTTGCACCCCTAGGAACTTTTTTCATGCTTGTGTTGCTACCCAACACTTTTTCCATTTGAATATGGCTCATGGGTATAAAAGGTTTGGGATCCCTGATCTATGCTAAATAGTCTATAACAGCAAAGTGGGGAAAAAACAACAGGCTTGAAAATGATTTACCAATAAAAAGTGAAAAGTCTTGATTGCTTAAATATTGTTCCCCTTTGCTGCGAAACCACTGAATAAGCACTGCTGCATCTGCCTACCTTTTGTCACATAATCACGCCTGTTCCTGGAAAGCCCCAGACATATCTAAACAATCAGCAGACAATGCAGCTATCAAAACAAGCATGAGAGAAAGCCATGGTTGGATTGTAAAAGAAACTCCCAAACTGTAAGCAACCACCAGAGTACCATGAAATTAGTTATTAGTGATGAGCGAATGCTGCCCGTTTTGCTTTGCTGAAAAAAAATCGCAAATGGCTAAAAATGAGTGAAACATTAAAAATGAAGCATCAAAAAAATTGTCACGCACAACATTTTTTTTTTTTAATTTTTCTGTGGCTACTTTTTGCACCCATTTTGGAAAAAAATCTGCCAATGGCAAAACATGGAAATTCTCTGTGAATCCATGCCTTCCAAAAAATTTTGCTCATTACTATTAGTTATATATTAAAATGATATTTAAAAATGAAAAGAAAAAACACAACAGTGACTGTACCTAGAGAAGTCCAATTCTACAAAAGACTCCCTCTCACATCGCTGGCCTTCTAGCAATTCACCAAGTGCTCGGTAGTGGGAGGATCAGCAACAGGCCTGGACTGGGATTCAAAATGCACCCTGGCATTTGAAGTACACAGAAGCCCATACCAGCCCCATAAATAGTGACTGTCTATGGCACCTTGCAGGAGCCCCTTTGGCATTTGCCAGAAACCACAGATTTCCAGTCCGAGCCTGATCAGAAACCTTCCAGAGAAATATCCAGGTAAAGGTAATCCAGCACTATTGCAGTTAAACTAAGCAAAGTTTATTGCATATAGTGCAATGTTTAGGGGTATGGGTACAGGACCACCTTTAGCTAAGTTTTCACTTTCTTTCTAGGTTAAGTATATATGTGTATCTATTTCTGTCACTAGGTGGCAATATTGGGTGAAATATAGAATAAGCATTTTTGCTGTTTTTTTAAGCTGTAGCAATGTTATGTATGTGCCAATGTAAATTGTTTTAGTTATTATTATTACTACTATTAATAATAATTCCAATCTGCCTCCAGTCATAGCTGTACTTTATACTCTTTATACTCTAATTAGCTGAACTGCTTTAAGGACAAGAAAAGTCAAATTCACTAAAGGCACCTCCAGTGAATTTAGCGGCTATGTTTTTTTCCTGGGCCTGTGTTTTTTTTAGGAAAAGACTTCCTGTTCCCAGGAGTCACTTTTGAAGACTTTCACGTTAGCAAAACCAATGGCAACAACGTAACACAGATTATTTTTAAATACCTCCTAATACAGTGAATGCAGTTCTGCAGGCCTAAGCATTTGTATTCTATATGGAGTACAGCCTGGTAGAGCCAGATTTGCATTTGGGGCGACCAAAGTCTGCCCCATTCAACGTGCCATCTGCACATCCCCCCCCACACACACACTGCGCATATGCGCAGGCACATGCTCTTTTTGCTCACATACAGAGGACATGCTAAAGATTTTTGCGCGTCCAGTCCCCAGTGCTCCGTATAAGAGCAACTTTTACTTGCCGCATGCCACCCCTAGGCCCGGGCCTTTGTGACCTCGCCACAAATCCAGGCCTGCAGCCTGGGGGAAAAACATAATCATTTATTTTAATGGGGGAGCCTAACACATACCTCCAAAAATTCCAATAATGTAAAGAGGACAAAAAATTTTTGACCACACCCTTTTTTGTGACCACACAACTTAAATACCATTCCCATTTTACACATTTTGGTAAGTTATTTAAAGTTTGAATACATTTTTGGGGGTTTTAGGGTCTTGTTTTATGCCTTAAAAAAGGTGAAATTGCCCTATCTAAGTGCAGGTGTCGCCTGTTAAGTTTTCTGGGCTCTCTGCCAAAAGCTTCTTATTTAATTAAGTTTGAGAAACTTTGTATCTTTTTAAGCATTCAGTGCAGGACATCAAAGGGAAATGAGGCACTCATAAAATCGTGAATGTCCTGCGAAAATCGGGACAGTTGGGAGGTATGTTAGCATAATGGCACCCCCAAGGTGAATATGGCTTTCCTTGCAGGGTCACCGCCTTTCCTGGCAGTAAAGCCAGATAAAGAGGGGGGTGATGACATTGGGGGCAGGCTGGTAACATTGAGGGGCATGGAGGTGACGTGGTGGCCAGGCGTGTGATGTTGAAGTGGGGCTATGAAATTGCATGCTACACAGGTACAAAGGAATTCGAAAAACCATGCTTTTCCGTTCAAGACCAGACAGATGGCAATCATATTTCCTTGTCTTTTAAATATAAAGCATTTTAGCAGCCTTTTGACTCCTAAATGGATAGTATTTCTATACATATGGAGAATTTCATTAATATACATAAACAACTTTGATTAATTTTGCTACGACCACTTTGATCCCTGACATATTACAGAACAGCAGAGTTTTAGGCAGTTTTAACCTTCTGAAAAGACTTGTTTTCTGCAGGAAGAGCATATCCTCAGAGCTGTTAGTATTTCAAGTGAAGCATTAGACCAGGAAAGATTGGAAATTTCCAAGGTCTGTAATCTGAGCCAGTGTGGGCTGTTCTAGATACATGGCCATCACATATCTGGGTAGTTATACTTCTGAACAAAGGATACCAGTTTTTTCTTGTTCTGCAAAGGCAAATGAACTTGCTAGAGCCGGAGCAAACTGACACATTAATAAAGACTTTCCCACTATTCAGCCACCAAAGAGCATTTTCCAACATAAAATTAAGCTAAAGTGCATTCTTTTATTTAGTGCTTTCTCCAAAATAGAATAGGACTCTTTTTAAAAAATTTCCATCATCATGAAGGCAACGATCAATATATATGTAAGGCATGAAGATTCTCTGTGTTTTCTTTCCTCATCAAAATATTTTTGTGCCATAACACTTAGGTGCTGATGTGCTGTAATTTATCTGTAGCAAAAAATAGGAAAGTTGTGTTTACAAATAAACTTTACACCCTTAGGTGGAGAAGCAATGAGGCTGTGACCACAAAGTTCATATAGACAGAAACAAGAGGTCCTCTGCACTTACCCATTATCAATATATATACAACATTACGATTATCTGTGAATTAAGCTACTAAGAAATGCCCTCCCCTTAGCAAAAATGGGATTGTTTGTCCATATATTGCAATATATTCAAGCTGACCAACTACATCAAAACCATCCAATCCATGCAATTAGCAAGGCCAGAATGAAAGTTGTCTATTTAAAGGAGAAGGAAAGGCAAAGTCACTTGGGGGTGCCAAATTGTTAGGCACCCCCAAGTGACTTGAATCGCTTACCTTGTACCCCGGGCTGGTGCCCCTGTACGGAGAGAACAGCACCAGCCCGGGGTACCTGCAGCGCTTCCTCCTTTCTGCTTTGTGAGCGCGCGCATGCGCAGTAGAGTGAAAAGCCGAACTTTAACAGAGAAGTCGGCTTTTCACTCTACCGTGCATGCGCCTATGTGTTAGTCTTAGTGAAACGCAGGCGGAAGCAGGAAGCGCATTGCTCCAGGTACCCCGGGCTGATGCTGTTTTCTCCTAACAGGGGCACCAGCCCGGGGTACGAGGTAAGCGATTAAAGTCACTTGGGGGTGTCTAACATTTTAGCACCCCCAAGTGACTTAGCCTTTCCTTCTCCTTTAATAGCAAAAGGTCACCGAGCAGGTATACATTCCTGTGTGACAGACATTTTCCTAGTCAAACACAACAAGGTACATCTTAGAGACCTACTTAAAACCAGCCCTAAATATTCAAAGGAACAAAACATCATTGTATGTACATATGTATGTATATCTTTATTTATAAAGCACTACTTATGTACGCAGCGCTGTCAATAATTTATATAGTATAAATAAAGTTTATTTTGCTGAACTAACATGATAAAATGGGATTTTAAATTATTTTTATAGAGTGACAGGTCTCCTGTCAGTGGGCAGGTGAAGGGGCTGAACTTAGAGAATGTATACTTTTAACTTCATTATTCCATTATTATAATGTATTTGCAAACTGGATGACCTTACGCATTATTACTGTAAAGGAAGGCACATGATACAGAGCTGTCAAGTAACATAACATTCATAACACTATCTCAGTATCTTTTCCTTTCCATATTAGTGCTGTAAAATCAATGAGGCACATGGTCCCGGATCTCTATCTGTTAATCTATGTTACTGGGGTTGGTCAGCTAAGGGCCATGCTCTTGTATTAATTCTGTTGTAGAAACATTAATACGCAAGAAAGGGCATGGAGAAAGGATAGTTTTTCCATGTATTTTTAACCTGCCCATATCTGTAATGTTTGATGGTCTTACATTTTCAGCTATAGTTTGATATAGTTTACAGATTTTACCAATGAATGAAAATGAAGGGAGTTTTCACAGATCCACTTGCTGTGACAAGTCAATTTGCCCCAGTTTGTAACTCTGTATTAAGAATTCTGATGAGTTTATTGTGTCTTAAATATCTGTCCATCTCATCAAAGCCTTATGAAAGGCCAAAGCCAAGCTTGCAAATGTACAGCGTATTTTCTGCTCACAATAATGTACCCTTAACAATACACAATGGCTGAAAACATCTCCATTGTAACAAAAGGAGCCTGTTTGTTACTATTAATAGGATCTTTATTGTTCCACACAAAAATCCTTTGAGTTATGTGAATTAAACATTGTAAGGTAAAGATTATTGTTTCTTAAAACATGTAGTCCTTTGCAGTTAATGAGAAAAGACACACATGGGCATTTTTTCTGTAACCCCCTTTGTTTGGAATTTGTCATAAGCTAAGTTCAAAGTTTGTGTTGTGTGAAGATGATTTCCTGATAATGCTTCTATGCGTTCTGGGACATTAAACACAAAGTGGGCACTGCATTCATACTGTTACCCCAGGGTACGCACTGTCTTTTACTGAATGTGCTTGAGGGGCCAATAATCACTGTCTCACACTGTATATAGTATGCTTGGTGTGTCAGTGCCCAGTGTTTGGGGGCCACATTGTGTCATGAAATGTTGGGGGCCAATGGAACAAGAGAAGTGAAAAGGCAGTTACATGGAGAGCAAGAGGCAGGGACTATTTTCCCACCCCGCCCTGAAATCCTGTGCCAGCTGGCAATACCTTGTGTAAGGGGCCCCACCAAAATGGCCTCAATTGGGCCCATAGATTATAAGACCAGCCCTGAGTAGATGCCTTTAAATGAAACCCTCCCAGGAAATTTCCCAATAGCTTTTGTTCTGGCTCAACTCAATGTCCAAAAGCCTTGGCCTCCTTTTACCCAGTTGCCAAGGGGTAGTCAGTTATATATTGCGACATGCTGTCTGCCTGCACACGTTATTTTTGGGGGAATTAGCTATGGTAGGCAGGTATGCAAAGGATCAGGAACATAAGAGACAGGGATACCACATGTGACACCATGTTTTTCTCTCAAAACATAAGTTTATTTGGGGCAAACTCCTCCCAACATAAACAGTTCATCAGCAAACATGTTCATCAACAATTCATGGTTATGATTTGTCCCTTCTTCAGGGCTCTCACCTTCCAGTGTAACTTCCACACTCTGGAACTATTACCAGGGCTTCTCACCAACCCCAATGACCTTCACACATCCACGGTGACTCTCACACTCGTGAACACTCGGGCTACTTACTCAGCCCTGCTGTCTCTCCCCTCCTGGGATACCAGCTCACCAGCTCTGGCACACTTTGGCTTCTCACTAAGTCTTGCTGAATCTTCTCAGCTCTCACACAGCTGGTCACGACTCCCTCTGCTCCTTGCAGTGGCAGGAAGCACCCCCAGTGTTTCTGGGAGTTCCTCACACAGACAGGCAGCCTTCCTGCCCTGTGCCCCGCTCTAAATGACCCCTCACTCTCAGCGACTCCTTCACACTGAGCAGCGCCCAGCCCATCTCGGTCTATACCAATTACTGTGTAATACCACAGCCCTTTTATTTGCTGCTCACCTGCAGCCTAATCAGGCAGCTCAATACAGCTGGCCAAATGAAAATGTTAACTGGAGTTCAGAATGGGGGTCTTTCCTGCTCTCCCTCCATTCACTCCCAGAACTGGCTTTTCCTAAGCCACTAACAACAGCACTACTTGCTGCAAAACCAGGCATTTACCGTGGTGCTACGTGTATCCCACCTTTAATACTATTGGAAAATGCACCAGTCATCTTATTTACTGTGTCTCTCACAATATATATAGAAACAAAACATTGTGATTATCTGTGTCTTTGAGCACTGAAATCTTTACAGTGGCCTTAAATGGAGTATTTTGCTTTAGTTCTGCTTTACTGTTTTTCTAATCATTTCTTCCTGGTGAAAGTACTTAGGCATTAGGGAAAACTGGCCTCCCAATGTTGCTTAAGGAGGAGATTGTTGTGCAATGCTTTCTGGCCAGCGTTCAAGGCTGACTACACTGATTTATGTCTTCTGGCGAGCAAATATAGGATGCGCTGAGGAATTTAATTTCAGTTAGGTATACTGCCAAGTTACCCCTCTCTGGAGAAATGCAAAAAAGCATGTGATTATGTGGGCAGGAAAGACAGTTTAAGTTCTGGGAAGTCTATGATTTGTTTGGAAAAAAAAAAGTTATAACAGGGATTGATTGATTATTCCAGTGTAAATATGTATGTATATTTGTATAATTTTATAAAGCTTAACCAGCTAGAATAAGTCATGCACGGTGACATGTTAGTAGAACACACCAAATGGCTTCAGGCCTTTCTTTAATTTAACGTAATACCTGAAATCCAGGCCATTGTACACATATACTAAATGAATATAATACCTGAATATAGAAAATGATTATTCACAATGAATATGAGAAAATGAATTAGGGAACTATTCTGTATTCTGTGCCTAATATGAATAATATGCAGAGGTAACCCTAATGCCATAAAAACATCTCTGTGGGATTTGTATGCTGGACTTGCTGCTCACATTTGGGAGTAATTTATGGGGTCAAATATGATTGTTTTTTCCCACACACTTCCCCCATTGCAGTTACATCTTCTATCGGAAGATTTGGTTAGTTTTGTTTTTATATTTCGTTAATTATTTTTAAAAATTCAAATAAACTAATTTCCACAAATGTCTGATATTTACTGAAAAGCCTGAACTGGAAAAGTCAGTGCAGAAAAAGTCACGAATTGTCACACAATTGTTAACTTTTTTGATTTCTCACCCAAAAAACCAGCATCAAAAATCTAAAACCTCTAAAGTCTGGAAACAAAAAAAGGATCCTCCAGAGAAGGGACATCTGCCCTTGACTTCTACGTGATCTCACAACTTTAAGCTGGCAAACTGACGGATTTGGAGTTTTAGCCATTTTGTCGCACAGTAAATCTCAAAAAAAAAACTTTTTTTCTGCAACTTTTAGCATTAAAAATTCCGAATTGGAAAAAAAAAATCAGAGCAATAGTAAATGGCCTCCTGAATGTTTTTGAGATTTGCCAAGACTTACATTACATGAGGCATTTCTTCGGTGGCAGAGAAACAGCTGATTCAGCCCCCTAATGCCATGATTATATGTGCAGTGAAAGGCTTGCAATCTGCCTGCACACAGGTGGGCGGATTTCAGCCAAAAAATGCACTGTACTTGACCAGAATCAGCAGAAAAACACTGCAGGCAACATTACCCTTAGGACTGAAAGGGAATAAAATGTATCACATTTTCATTCAATTGACAAGAGAAAAAACATCTGTTTAAACCGCAGGCAGCAAATCTCCTGCAGTGCAAGTCTGCACAGATTGCCAGTCAAAATAAGGCATGAATTAGAGAGTGGAGTAGTGTGAAATAATGGAACAAGGCAGCATTCAGGGAGCTTGTTCTGTTTCATAGTGAATAATTTGTGATGCAGAAATGTTACAGTTTTGCATTAGGCTTAAATATCCCAATAATCATCTTTTTGCTGCATTATTTATAACAAAGCCTCATGCAAATGACATTTTATTGGAAGTCAAGACAATTGACAAGAATAGTGTGCTCATTATATCCAATGTCTAGTGATAGAAATGCAATATTCTATTGCAGTGATCCCTAACCAGTGGCTCGTGAGCAACATGTTGCTCACCAACCCCTTGAATGTTGCGCTCGGTGCCCCCAAACCAGGTAGTAATTTTTGAATTCCTGACTTGGAGGCAAGTTTTGGTTGAATAAAAACATGATGTACTACCAAATAAAGCCTCCTGTAAGTTGATAGTGAGCATAGAGGCTGCCTAATAGCCAATCTTAGCCCTTATTTGGCACCTCCATGAACTTTTATGATGCTTGTGTTGCGCCCCAAGTCTTTTTATATTTGTCTGTGGCTCACGAGTAAGAATGGTTGGGGACCCCTGTTCTATGGTGTCAGTCAAAAGCTAATCATAGATGGATATTATGCAAGCAGATTAGAACGGACATCTGAAAGACCTCAAAGCAGTTTACTAATAAGTTTCAACAAATATTTACACCCCTTTGGTGACCTATATGCAGATAATTAAAAGTTACACATTGCCTCATTGAAGGGATCCACCACACACAAGTACTGCATTGCCCACAGAGTGTTTTACGAATTCATATAAATCCAATGTCACCTTGTTGTACCTGCTGCAGCAGCAATGACCTCTAGCTTGGGGTGTGCAAAACACCTGATAGAATCAATGTTATCAAGTCTTTTCCCAGACCCAATAGAACTGCTACAGTCATGGCTGAAGTGATGTAAGGGTCCGACACTGATAACTACATGGCAGGCTTAAGAATTTAAGCTGGTCGTACATGGGTCAATATTGTAAGCTAACTCAGCCAAATCTGATTTTTTTGTGTATAAGGCCAAAACTATAAACTCCCCAGTTCAGCTAGATATTAATTTGGGTAAAAACTTAATTCAGGTAAGGACTACATTGTGTGATACCAGACTGGTCTGCAGAGACCTTTATATGATTTGATTATTGTCCTGAGATGCAAACTATTGGCCCAACTTCCTGGTGTTAAAATTTTCTTCAACCCTGGATTAGTGATAGACATTTCTGGTTTGTATAGAAGTAACTTTCCTGTTTTTAAACTATTGGTTATATCATACCTGTCACGTAAAAACAATGACAGAAAATACAATGAGAGTCCTGAAATATCACAGAGTGCCCCTTATTATCTCTAACAGAAGGGAGTTTATAATCATTTTTTTGCAAGACAACATTTGTGTTTCTTCACGTTCACAGAAAGTAGTTATAGCACTTACTGTGTGAAACTGTTAAAAATGAATAGTTATGGTTTGTGTTCTAACACTGAATTATAGATGTTTAATTTGCATGCTGTAATTTCTGTGGCACTACTGTACAGTCAGTGTGTGTGTGTGTGTGTGTGTGTGTGTGTGGGTGTGGGTGTGTGTGTATATATATATATTTTTTTTTTTTTTTTGTCAAGTCCTGGTGTGTGCAGCTTATCTTCTTGCTTTATAATTTTTTGCTAGCACCCTGGGCATTTGAACTTCTATAGGGTGTGCTCCGTTTGTTTATTGCCAATCTAGGCTGTTGGGATGTGATCCTCCAAGTATGACAGACCGCTCCAGAGCTGCTTCTTTTAATGGCACGGTTTTATTATAATCTTCCATCATCCCACCCCCAACATGTAATATGATGAATAACTGACCTATTTTACAGAAAACATTAGGACCAAACTAAATGTTTGAATTTAAAAAGGAGAAGAATGAAAACAAACTTTTTTTTTTTTTAACAAAAAAAAGTATATTTATAGACCTTTTGGCAAAATTCAACAAAAATATATGGTCAGCATTTTGTGCACTGCATACATTCGTTAAACCTGCGAGTGCAAATAAACAGCAGAAGGCAACAGCGAACACTGCTCATCTTTGGCAGCTAACCAAATTAGCCCTGGAAAAGATATTGCTGGGCACAGACTCGCCTGAACACTGGTGCATTGCAATCTAAACAACCCACTTATCACTTACATCCACCATCTACCAAACTGTGCAATTCTTAATAACCAAAGTCATATAACTCAGATGACTAGCAACAGGACTGGGGGGTTGTGAGGAAGTGAAGATTCTAAAGACAAAAAAAAAAACTGTACCATATCCCAATATAGATAGCCCATACAGTTACTAGATAACATACATGAAGGGCTAAAGGTTTACTTTAGCATTAAAGAAAAAAAAATCAAAACACCAAGGAGGGAGTGATTGTTGTTGCTTGCACCTTCTTTGCAAATTCTAATCTTCAGAACCCACTGCCCTGTACTGCGCATCGAACATAACCCAACACAGTGTTTATAACATTCATTTTTAAAACATTCAGACATTCTATAGAAGCCTTATATAAAAGGTCTACATATTTAAGCAATAAAATACACATAGCAGCTTACATTTATATTTACAATTTCACAGTAATACAAAAAGTCTGTCCAAATGTCACATTGAGAATGTAAAACACTTCAGATTTAAAGCTCCAAGTGAATGGAAATGCATCATTTTTTAAATACTGTACTTTAAATATTCAATGAAAATTTGTAACATTTAAAGCATAAAGCTTGTAATGCAGTTAGGGTTGCTGTTGATGTTATCAAATGCAATGTTTTTGTTTAAGTTCCCTACATCGTTTGGTAGGTAAGAAACTCCATGATTTTTTGTGGTATAGGCAGCTTCTTGACTTCATTTGTATTCATAACTCTTCTTATTGCCATGCGACACAAGTGCTGAAGGCTGGAAACATACTTTGGAGTTGACCAGAAATATGCATTTCCATCCTGAGTTCTACAAAGAAGAAATTAGTAAAAGTTAAAAGTTAAGAAAAAAAAACAAAAAACTAAGCCTAACACCACACCCTGGCTGACTACCATATAAAATGCAGCTGGACTACATATTCTTCCACCGTGCAGAGATGAATGAACTATTGTTAAAATGAAGATGCTACTTAAATAACAGTGGCATCAGAGTGCTACAACCAGCAGCATTACCAGTGCAGGGCAACAGTGCATTATATGTTAATTATTTTGAGAAACTTTCATTATTTTGGTGTAACTGTTCCTTTATGTCTTTCAGACAGTTCCCACTGAGCCAGTTCAGTGGGAAACACTGCCTCAGTTCCATTTGTAAAAAATGGACAGCCTACTACATCAAAATCTTCTACACAAGGCCCAGAGCTGGTTACCTTCCAGAAATTGAGACTCGTATAAAGCATTTTCAGGACCCTTTTGCATAGAATATATCAGAAGACTCATATTTCAACTTACCCAGCAGCTAGAACACTGCCATCAGTTGAAAAGGCACAGCAAAGTCCTTTACTCAGAGGAGCAACTTCAACAGGGTAAGATTTGTCAATTCTCCAAAACCTCACCAAACTAGAGTAAAGGAAAAAGCAAAGTTAGTTACAACGTTAGACATAAAATAACTATTGTTACTGGAAACATCTGAACTACAAGTTTTTGTACAGTTTTTTAAATGTACAGTAAAACATACCAACATATGATGACTGGATTTTATTCCATGTGCTAAAGCGCAAACTTTGTATCTAACAATGTTCTCTCTAATATAACATGCCTGCATACAAAATGAGGCCACGCACATACAGCAAATTGTGTTGCCCAGAATAAGGATCAAAAACTTTTTTTGTCTGCAACACAATACAGGATATATTAATTCTACTACTTTATCAGCAGACCATTATGGTAGAATGAGCAATGCATTCATCTCCTATAGCAGCTGGCAGTGAACATATAATACTAAGAAAGTGGCAAGGCAGTTTCCACCAAAGACAGATACGCAATAACTGAAAATATTCTGCTGACAAAAGAGCTCACACTTCTTTTTGTTCAAGGGAAATCAAGTGGAAGATAAATTAAGAGCCTATCTAGTTGCCCCACTTACTTATCATCAGCAAGGCTTGCAATATGTACACCATCATGACTGAAAGAGACAGATTTCACCCAACGACCATTATCACCTCCCGCAAATATGGGTGTAGGTGGAGGAAATAAGTGCCTGCAATATAACAAATCAATAAACTATTTAAAAACTGCACAAACATACATTCATATTTTAGATCTGTAAAAAAATTACCACTTTGCACCCACCGTCTTTTAGATTTATCTTACATATCAACTATCCTCTTTACAGAGTCTTTGGAATGAAAAACAGACAAGTAATCACAAATACACAATATCTGGACATACGCCTAAACACAGACATAGAAATTATCTCAAAAGGTGTTACCAAAAAGTATGAGTTTCAAGAGGAGAATGCTAGACACAATTAAAAGGCAGCATGAAATGCCCATATGACATTGTTTACATGTACCATTCAATTAACACAGAAATCTGTATTAGATTTTCTATCAATTACATAATTCAAGGCAAAGCAAATGTACTTGTTTAAACAAAAATTAGAGATAAAAAGAAAAAAAAAAAATCTACTCACCCAAATTCAAAAAGTATAGACCCAATATGGGGATCCCAGACATATACTCTGGTATCATAAGATGCAGTTGCCAACAAAGCTCCATCAGGGGAGAACTCGCAAGCAACCACATCATTGTAGTGCCCATCTAGCTTACGGATCATGGTATATTTATCCATATCCCAAAGAAACACCTAAAAACAAAAACAAAGCTGTTATAGACGGTGTAGTGATGGGCATGGGACATGTAATTAACTACTGCTATTAAAAGGATCAGTTAACAGATTATTTAACAATTACAGTCTATGCTCAGTGACATACCCAAGTATATTAATAGGGCAATAAAAAAGCAAGCGTGCAACAAAAACAAGTCAGATGCTTTTGTTAAAATATGTTACTGCTATATACAAGTTCTCTTTAATGTACAGTAAAGAATAAATCTAAAATTGTTGCTTGCTTTATACTATATTTAGTGAACAACAGGGTTGAGCAATAAACCCATAGTTGTTGAAAAAGATATTAATGATTATATAAAGTATAATAAAGTTATCATGGTTACTCCAGTAGTACCCCCTTTGAGAGAATAAGTTCCCTTGTTTACAATAGGCGAGTCAGCAACTTGAGCCCAGGAAGAGAAACAGATACTGCAAGAAAAGAGAGAATTGACAGCCAAAAGAAGTCTTTTGGCAAACAAAATATATACTAGCAGTTCATAATATAACACCTCAGTTTATGTGAGAAAAATGTGTCTCAATAGTAATTTACAATGACACATTGAAATCACATTTACAGAATTCACGAAATGCACATAAGCTGTTTACAAGTATAATATATAAATGTGATTTAGGCTGTTTAGCAGAAGGCAGTGCTATCTTTACTAAATGCAAAACAACAACCTTGATGCTTTCAGCAAGAGCTATAAATTCAATAATCTCTAATTATTACAGTGTTCCAAGTTCTATGGAATATGAAGAATATTTAGTAAAGTGCTTTAAACAAAAACAAAAAAAAAAAAACAAACAAACGAAAAAAGAAAAGAAAGAAAAAGCAGAAAGTGGACATCAACCAGCACCTGCGTACGTACAGTACACCTTGCAGTCGTATGCAAGGTTACTTCGTCCTATGGCATTGGTCGTCCCCAGCCTGGTAGCCAGAGATGCCACTCTTTCTGCCCAGCTAACACCACTGTGCGCCTTTGAATGGTGCCCATTTAACCTCAATCACACCCATATTGCTGCCACCACCTGTGACAGGGAAAGCAAGAAGCTTATGGAAAACACACAGCCTATAATAGTACTGGTTAACAATAATGAGAGTGAAAATCCATTAATGTAACATTTTATCTGTCAACTGCTTCTTTGAAGAAAAATGTTGTAAAGTTGTTATCAATTTCAAGCTATTCCCACAGTTCCCTGCATTACCTAGCTGCTCCCACAAAAAATAGGCTTAATAAGCTAAAATAAAGTAAAGTATAATAAATGGTTTTCTAGTCAGCTATGGAATTTTAATGCAATAAGAGTTGCTCTATCAGTTTAGAAAATTTATATTTAAAGGCATACATTAAGCTGTGTGGCATGCTAACAAATCTGTAAGCATGCTCACTGGAAAAGGACCATCTCAAAGTGCCAACACTGTCCTGCTGAAATATGCCAATAGATATAAACCAGATTAGTAAGGAGGCCTCTGTATATGGGCAAGTAAACTGCCAACTCAATATGGAGGGGCTAGGTCGTCATCTTTTTATTGGACCTTGTATGGCCAGCAGTAGTCTTAGCAAGCAGTATTGACCCACCCCATTCTAAGGGGCTGATTTACTAAGACACGATTTCGAATCCGAATTGGAAAAATTCCGATTGGAAACGAACATTTTGCGACTTTTTCGTATTTTTTGCGATTTTTTCGGCGTTTTTACGCAAAAATCGCAAAGACGCCGAAAAAAATCGCAAAATTACCGATCATTACGAAAAAAACGCAATCGGACGCATTCGGCCCGTTCGTGGGTTAGTAAATGTGCCCCCTAAATGTTGGAAATAAAATGCTGCATTTGTATTGCTATAGAGTTTCTTCTGTGGAGGCCAAACAATTTATAAACAAATTGTGAAGCACACATAGGATCCTCTATGCACACACAGTTCGTTACATAATTGGACCAACTCATTCTTTTTAAAATGTGTGTGCTAAAGATTATTTTGGGGTTAGTGGCATAAATAAGAGGGAACTAGTCACCCTTATTATGTTTTAAAGCACATTGAGAGTTCCACAGCTCTGCATATCATTAGTTTTCTGCTGTGACGTGGGTAAGGCATATTACACATTAATAACTGGCACACATAAAAGTGTTGTAGCTGTTAGCAATTTTATAAGCTCAGTAGTGGACTGCTAATGCTATAATAAAAATGCCATCTGTGAATAGATGCACACTTTTTTAATTAGTACAATGGGAACAGAAATCAGATTGTGTATGATATTATTTTCTATATTTTTTCCTTCAAATATAACATTTATGGCAAAAGTCTTTTTAATTTACAGGGCACACCACCAAAGTGGTTTACAGTGGTGCAGTGTTCTAGCTAAAATAACTTTGGGGCGGTCTGGCACCTACTATCAAATTGCAAAAGGGCACACAATTCACTATATCCTTTTGTATTATCGTATTGAATAAATGGAGAATAAATGTATGTATATTTAGCACTCAGTTGAGCTAAAGAGCTTTAAAAGCTTGTTTAAAGGACAAATTAAGTATGTAATAAACACAGGTTATTTTATTAAACATTTAGCTCAGGGCTGTTACACTATGTGAGAGCTCTTTTAGTAGCACAGGGTCACTGGTCCTGGCAAGTGGCACAACAGCTCTATATATGAGTAATTAAAATAACCTATGTTTTTATGGGCTTTAAATGTATTGCAAGCTAGAGAAGTTTATCACACTACATAACTGAGTGTTGTATATGACAACATGTACACGCACACTGCTTATGCTGACCAGATCCTCTGCATCATGCTCATCATTTTTCCCTAATTTTTCCCTAGTTATTAATGAAATGAGCAATTTACTTGGTTTTAGTTTATTAAGCCTACATTAATTTTCGGACATGCTGTTCTAGTTATAATAGTTTTAAATCTATTTAATTAACATGAAATTTAAGCTGAAGTTCAAGTTGCATCTAACAGGAGCAGCACCTGCACTGTTTTCAGTCTGTTCCCTCCACATATCAAATGTATAAATATTATTTTGTGGAATACAGATAGTATCAGTCAGTAACTACAGGACACGTGCATTTTTTAGAACCGTTACATAAATACTAGGATACTGTACATCTTTCATCACACTAGCATACAAACTGAGCAAAGCATACGGTGATAAGATAGAAAAAAAAAAAAGGATATTGATTCTGTGCCCACCAAAATAATGTCTGCAAATGGGACAAGCTTGCCAAAAGCAGTGCAAGTTATTAGAAGAACTGAAATTATAAAAGGCGTTGGTTTAACCAGTCCTGTCATGCATTTTAATTGTAATAATGCAAGGGGCTATGATGCTAAGGACACTGAGCAAAAGCTTAGTTTAAACGATTGCAATGCTTATTCCAATGATTCTGCACAATATATACAAACAGAGTAAGGAACTTTGAAACCTACAGCTTTTCCAGCTCCGACAGAGCACAACATGGAGGAATCAGGAGAGAATGCACAGCAGTAAACCCAGTTTTGATGCCCCCTTAAGACTTTCATCATGTTTCCTTAAAAACAAAAAACAAATTTCAATTAGACTCAATATTATTATAGATAAGAGTGGCAAACTGTGTGCTGAGGTTACAGTGATCACTTAGCAGCATATACATGCTTTAACAGTAATTAAATCACTTGACCAAACGCACAAAGCTACAGCTCTCAAGAAAACTTTGAGCGACTTCAGAAAACCGAATCGACGCCTATGCCATGCCACCAACAATTTACATTCTTGCTGGTGGGATGGAATAATGGGGAGATTAGTCGCATGTGGTAACGAAGATTTATCGTGGAGCGACTAATCTCCCCGTGTGCCACTGACCTTATAGGTAAAACAAATAGCTGTAGCAATGCACCCCACTGAAGTGTGGGCAAAGTAATCTCAAGGATAAATATCAAATTCTCTATTTAGTGTTATAAGGCTTTGTTCAGTGGTATGTAAAAAAAGTGATCAAAACATAAAAGAGGAACAATCTTTAATGACTGCAATTGGTGCAACAATGGTTGCCAAATAATGACATTTAAGCCTATTTTATGTGGAGACATTTTTGTGCTCCATATATATGTAGATACTGATAAACATACCATCATCCTTAAGGTCCCAGACCCTGAGAGTTTTGTCTCTTGAAGCAGAAACAAGAATAAGGCTTCCATCTGGAGCAAAAGTCAAGTCCCGAACAACTTCAGTATGATCCATCAAATTAAGGAGGAGTTTTCCTAGAAAAAATGTAAAAATGTTGATTAATCTCAAGTATATAAATGTATATTACCCCTTTTACATCCACAGAAGATGGGAGAATATTAAAAAGAACGAGTATACTAAAATAACTTAGCTCCCTTCTAACATGTCCATGCTTTAGCTGCATAAATTAAAGTTGAAAAAGTAATTTAACCATGCCCTTCCAGTTTGCGCCGCTTATTTGGATCTGTAATGACGGCAAAAAAAGTTACAGGCATAAAACTAGATATTTATTGGCCAGAAGGAGGACACAGTAGAACACTGCATATAGCTCAGGAGGCTTCTATTGACTTGAATGGAAAACGACAGTGCCAGTGTTGGGCAGTATCAGGCGTTTCCTATTCCAGCCAATCAGAGGCGTACAGAGCAAATATGACCAGTTTTCAGCCAGCTCAAAGTTAATGCATTATTTGCTTGCATATGCCACTGGGTTATCAGGCTGATTGATTTGCAAACATGCAGTGCCAAAGTTTATCAAGAAACTTTTATAAGCCATGTAACTGAACTGCAAACATACAACTCAAACATTCTCGTATACTATTGTGTAAGTGGTGTACACGCAACTTAGTTAAGAAAAGGCATAGCCAATCTGTATACAAATGAATCATCCAATACAGATGTGGAGAAAGAAAAAAAAATGTGTATATTAGAGAGTGATAAATGCTGTGAGACATTAAAAAAATATTTCTGCCTTTCACAGCTTGGCTGGCACTACATACCACCAACTAGAGAAATGATGCAACCTTTGTACTTCTATCAGACATGAACAAATAAATCAAAATCTACTATGTGTTTAACTGCTGATCATGTCTGTATCACCACTAAGAAAACTTCAATACCACTTTATTATTGCCCCCAAACCCACCAGTGAGTTACCCCATTGTTATTTTAGCAACCTGGCACTTTTAAAATTGCTTCCCATGAAGAGCTCATCTGCCAGTCATGCTAGATTTTGTGTGGCAAGATCCTCCTACTGACTGGAGTACTATTTACGTTTCTGCTTCTGCCTAAATATAGATTACACCACTACGGCCCTGCATAACCAACAGGCCCCTTGGAAGTGATACCGATTACTGACCAAAACATCATCGGAGCAAGTATGCAAGATTGGGTATCAGTCTGCTGATGCATTCCAGTCTATGGGCCAAGTGGTCCATTATCATGGAGGATCAGCCAGGATATGGCCAGATGTTACATGGGGTCATTTCCCACTGACACTGTAACTAGCCCTTGTATTGCAACTGATAGTTCCCCCCTTACGGTGGCCATACACGTAGCAATAACGATCTTTCCTGTGACCATTGGTCGCAAAAAAGAGCGTTCCCACGCTCCACTGATGTTCAGGGCTGAATCATCAGATATAGAATTAGAAACAATAGAAAATCTACCATCACTTGCCGATTCAGCCCTGAACGTAGATTTTGCTTGGGCACCTTCAATAGCACCCAATCAAAATCTTTTAACTTGGCCAATAGACGAGACAACAGATATTGGTCGCCTCTTTGAGCCACCACACACGCACCGAATATCATACAAAGCGAGGCTTTAGTCCTCAAGTAAAAGGCTGTATCTGACTTCCTATTAAAGAAACAGTTTTGGGTTCAAGACCCCTTTGCCTAAGATTTGATATTCATGCAAAAGTGTTAATAACTTTTTTTTTAACATTTACATATACATATATTTTCAAAATCTAATTTCATTTGAATACTACAATACTTAGTTTGTACCCAAACAAAATGAATGGAAACAATGTTACTCCAACCTACCATTTAAAAGACCAGTTAAATTTCTGTCCATCTAGCACCTACAATTAACCTATTTCTTGACCTATTTTACATAGGAAACGATCATTCTATAGTTATTATTAACATTTATTTATAAAGCGCCAACATATTCCGCAGCGCTGTACAATAAGTGGGATTCATACATTGGACATACAGAGTAACATATAAAAGCAATCAATAACCCATACAAGAGGTCAAGAGAGCCCTGCCCAAAAGAGCTTACAATCTACAAGTAGTTCATAGGAAACTGTGTTATAATGTGTATAAACTGTTTTCTGTTTTGTAAACATGAGCCTTTTTGCCCTACTTAGCTTGAATGGCTACTTATAAACCTATATTAGTGTTTCAGACCTTGGAGTCCTTGTAGATAATAAACTTGGCTGTAGCAAGCAATGCCAGGCAGCAGCTGCAAGGGCAAACAAGGTTTTGAGCTGTATTAAAAGGGGTATAGATTCACGGGAGGAGGGGGTTATTCTTCCCCTTTGCAGAGCACTGGTAAGGCCCCATCTAGAATTTGCTGTTCAGTTTTGGTCTCCAGTGCTCAAACGGGACATTATTGAGTTAGAGAGGGTCCAGAGAAGGACAACTAAGCTGGTAAAGGGTATGGAAAGTCTCAGTTATGAAGAAACACTGGCCAAGTTGACAAGTGACATGATAACTATGTATAAATATATAAGGGGATCATATAGTAACCTCTCTAATGTTTTATTTACCAGTAGGTCCTTCCAATGGACACGAGGGTACCCACTCCGTTTAGAAGAAGGGAGGTTCCGTTTAAATATTTGGAAAGGATTTTTTACTGTGAGAGCTGTGAAGTTGTGGAATTCCCTCCCCGAATCAGTTGTGCTGGCTGATACATTATATAACTTTAAGAAGGGGCTGGATGGATTCTTAGCAAGTGAGGGAATACAGGGTTATGGGAGATAGCTCTTAGTACAAGTTGATCCAGGGACTGGTCCGATTGCCATCTTGGAGTCAGGAAGGAATTTTTTCCCCTCTGCGGCAAATTAGAGAGGCTTCAGATGGGGTTTTTTGCCTTCCTCTGGATCAACTAGTAGTCAGGAAGGTTATATATAGGCATTATGGTTGAACGTGATGGACGTACGTCTTTTTTCAAACCCAACCTACTATGTTACTATGTAGATGCAAACACATTTGTTTACTGATTTAGGGTAACAGCACATTATATTTATATGCATACAAAACATTTTCATTTTTATATTGTAACTGTTTCTTTAATAAAATGTATTAAGAATGTGAAGGGAGGAAGACTATGTTAAATGAAGTACGCCTACTGCTCCATAAAGTGACCTAAAAAAAAATCTTTGTACCTGTGTAAACATCCCAAATTTTGATGCGTCCATTGCTCAACCCTGTTGCAAGGAGAAGCTGATCTTGACCAAACTTGAAGCGGTGCCATTCTATATTCACACATCGACTTTGCTTTTCCGGTACAGAGGATCCAAATGCAAGGCTCCAGACAATATCTCCACAGTCTATAGTGTGCTCAATTGGCTTGTTTCTCTGACCAAGATCACTGTTCTGCCTGGACAGCCTCCCATTCGTTAGATTAACACCATTCTTTGTGCTGCATGCAGTGCTGAAAATAGAAACAGAACTCCAGCAAAACAAAGTTTGACACAATTTTCAAGATACCGTAGCGGCACCGGTTACACAGTACAATGCATTTGCAGAACTAAAATTTCAAAAAGGCAGAATGCAGTATAAAACTGGCCACACTAATATGGGTTAGCCTATTCCAACCACACTGCCCAAGTAACACTTCATGGCAGTTTTGGCAGAATGAAATCAGCCTAATATCACAGTATCATCAGTACAAAGACTGATGTGACAAGAGAGTGCCAGCAACCTGGAAGTGACACATACAACAAGTCACTTGTGCTCACATGACCCAGCAGATCAATGCAATTAAGCCATCTATGATTATAGCTGAATAGTGCCTATGCTACAATTCAGAAGCTAGAATCCTGCTTTGTGTGCTATTAAATGTACTACTGTTTGTAGTGACAAAATACTAAATAAACTAGTCCAGTCAAAGTGGCAATCATTTTGATTTAAACCAATGTACAAGGGATAAACATAAATAAGAGTCATATGAGATAATTACGCAGTTAGGAATCAATGTGATGGAAGCCATCTGATTTATGTACTTGTTTCAGTCAGGTGACCCAGCTTCTCATTCCCACATGACTCACATATTTACATACATGATAAATCATTCTCCAACTCTTTGCATGCGTAATTACATGTTTTCCAAAGAGAATTTGCAGGCTTTGTGTCTATCGGCTGGCAATGAATTGCAGCAAATATGATTTTACAAGTAGAAACTTTACTTACAAATTCTTAAGGCAACGAGACCAGGGCACCAGTTTCACAATACGATGACCTTGCGACCAAGCAAAGTAGGAACCATCTGGAGCAAACGCCACTGTCCAGTTTTCACGGCCATATTTTTGTTCAAATGGAGAAGTCGGCGTTATAAGTTCCCCAATGGTCCGTGATCTTGCTAATATAAATCAAAGGATTATTAAAGAAGTTAGTGTGAAACAAACACAAAATAGATTTTTCTGAAAGTAGACTATACCAAAAATATTTCACAATTATTTGCCATCACAACCACTGCAATAATAAAATAGGTCTTAGACTTTTTAATGAATCAGGCAGTTGAGATCTGCCACGCGGTTTAACATTTTGCATATTGTGACAAGACAGACATTTGTTATATGCTTTTTGCTAAAATATGTAAACACTATTTTGCTTAGAATGTAGGCGTGCAGCTAAACTGTTTAGTGGCCAAGTGCAAATCTTAGAAATAGTACCAATGTTAATTTTTTAGGAATTAAAAAAAAAAATCAGATTACAAAACTCTAGCAATCATACTTCAGGTATGTGATGTATTGCTAAAAAACAAAGCAACAGTTTTGTGTTATGTTTAGGAATTTATTTTGAACAATTTGCTTTTTCTTTTGTACTTGATGTTATCAAACTAGCATAAATCTGTTTTTTCTCTTCTCTTTGATTGTGAAAATGGTATTAAAAGCATTTAAGAATGAAGCTCCGTGTTAGGGTGAAGACACACTGATCTACTAGTAGCAGCTACTTTTTCATGGATACTAAAACCCTAGAAAATACCCCACCATAAACAATACCGAGAACTGCCTCTTTTAAAACACACTTAGAGACAATTATCAGTAAATGATCAGCATTGTCTATTTTAGTAGCCACGACAAGTAGCTGCAACTAGTAGCTCTGTGCGTTTTCACCCTTAAGGAAAATCTCTTGTTTGGAGAAAGCAACAGGATCAATCATTATGGATAACAGATCCCAACATTGAAGCGGCAAGAATTTAATATCCGCATTTCCCACAACATACATACATCATGCCTAATGATCACTGCTCCCTGCTCCAGAGGAGCTTACAATCTAAGGTCCCTATCACATTCACACGCGCTGTAGACATACAGTCAGGTAAAGTCAGTTAACCTGACTGTATGTTTTTGGGAGTGTTGGAGGAAACCCATGCAGACACAGGGAGAACATACATACATACTAAAAAAACACATTTTTTAATTTCATGTATAATTATCATACAAACATACAGAACTAATGTTGCTTTGGAAAATTGCTGTCAAGAAAACGATGTTCCATTTCCAGCACACAAACACAAGCAAGGCATACTTCTTTGGATTGCACAGAGAGGGTGGTGCTCTGGGATGGGTGTGCATGCCATAGTGTATGTGTCATATGGGGGATGGTAGAAAAGGAGGTGGGCCGGGGGAAGGAACAAATTAAGTGGTCTGGTTGGACGAGTGTCAAGCAGCAGACATGGGTGAAATGAATTCCACACACAGTGAGGGGGAGGGGGGATCTGATGAAATGTGCAGACATGAGAAACACAATATATGCAATGGCAGCCACAAGGCACAATCATAACATTTCTATGGTAACATTTAACTTCTAAGCAAAAACCAACCATCATACCAACGGATAGTTTAAACTATTTGTCATTAAGCCATTTAATAAATAACCACAGACATAACATAAAAATTGGTAGTGCAGCCTGCCGTCCCACCAACCCCTGGCCACTACTGCCACGTCTGGGATTCAAAAAATGTTTTTGGGTTTCTGTGCAGCAACACTATTCCTGAAACACAGACTGTGGATCTGCAATTCCCATGCCATTTTATAGCAAGTTTCACAGCTGATTTGCAGCTGGAAGGTTACCGGTATTAACATTTAGTTTCATTTATATATTAATTTATATATCTAAAAAAAACATATCGGGTACAATTGCAGCACATATTATAATAGTGTATAATATATATATATATATATATATATATATATATATATATATATACACACACACACACACACCAAATTATGCCCATAACATTACACCAATATCCATATACAAAGATTATCTGATGCACTAAAATGGGGAAAACGTTTTTAAGAGCACTGGTTGTACTATTATTACATACTAGTACCACCCAATACTGCCACATGTGTATATAATGTGTGCCTTTGTACATCTACCAGGCAAAAGCAATAACGAACGGGCCAATCCATTCACTACAAATACAGGCGACTCCCCCACACGGTAACGCAGCGCATACTTACCTATTTCATTTTCGTTTACAAAGTCGGGAAAGCTTGCCATCTAAATAGAAACCAGACGTCAAAGGTAGAAGGTCTCACGTGAATTAAGGCTAATGGGAGATTTCAAAATATGCGCTAAATTCCAATTACAAAGAGGAACGCTGTACGGTAGCAGAGCTTCCTTCCCACCTTAACGATAGCACATATGCAACTGAGCTCAAAATGGCTGGCACAGGACGGAAAACCAGGGGAATGGGGAGGGGCGCTACGTCAACGAAGTGTGGGTGTCGGCTGCTCTCTGGGGAATCTGGAAAGATTGCGGCCATATTGGAATTGGGCACACTGTATCCGAATTTATATTGTATTATGAAAATGCAGCATGTTGTGTTTGCTCCCGTTAAGAGTGTCATGTTCGATAGCAAATCTGTTCCATAACAGATCTGGTTTTAATATGAATTACACTATATTTGGACTAGACAGGTAAATGCACTTTAGGAATACAGGTATGGAACCTGTTATCCGGAATGCTCGGGACCTGGGGTTTTCCGGATAAGGGATTTTTCTGTAATTTGGATCTCCATACCTTAAGTCTGCTGATAAATCATTTAAATATTGAATAAACCCTATAGAATTGGTTTGCCTCCAATAAGGATTAATTATATCTTAGTCGGGATCAAATACAAGGTACTGTTTTATTATTACAGGGAAAAAGGAAATCGTTTTTAAAAATTGGAATTATTTGCTTATAATGGAGTCTATGGGAGATGGTGTCTCTGTAATTCGGAACTTTCTGGATAATGGGTTTCCAGATAGGGGATCCCATACCTGTACTAGCACCATATTTAACAGACACTTTTCTAACTGGAATCTCAGAATTCTGGGACTTATTTAAAACATAATTTCTCTTGTTTTCACTATGTAGGAGTCTCCTTTTCTTGCTCCGTGTTGGCAGTTTACCCCTTAATGTAAAGTGGCAGGGCTTATTAGATGTTGTGTAATTACTAAAATACATTTATTTAAAATGATTCATTTGTCCCACATATAAATATAAGTCCTAAAATGGGTTCCTGCTTAGCCTGCGATTGGCTTTGAGGGTTTGTAATTTGTCAGCAATACATATTGGTATGGCTTGCAATCCTACCATAAATGCTTGACAAAAAAGGCAATTAATAAATCAGACAAAATCCAGCCTAAAAATTGCTAAAATCCAGCCTAAAATTGCTGGCTCTGTTTTTTTCCAGTTTCAAACAAATGTGTTTCTTTTTTAAAGGTGATATTTGTGCTGTTTTTATTATTATTATTATTAACATTTATTTATAAAGCACCAACATATTCCCCAGCGCTGTACAATAAGGGGGTTTCATACATTGGACATACAGAGTAACATATAAAGCAATCAATAACCGATACAAGAGGTGAAGAGGGCCCTGCCCTACAATCTACAAGGAGAAAGGGTTTTTGTGTGCTAACTTCATTTTTCCATTAAGTGTGTGACTTAAAGGCAATCCAATTATATACATGTATTCTCCTTTCATGCATCCTGGTCACACCTCTTTGCTATCAGTGTTTGTTTGTATTCAAAAACTGACATAGAAAACACTGCAAACAATAGAATGCCATGTGGTTTTACAGCCCTTGTCTAAAAAAAGGCACAAAGCCAAAAGCCAGGTGCAGTAACCAATAGCAATCTGTTGTTTTGGTTGTTATAGGTGACAAAACTTTTTACTTTTTATTATATAACCACTGGGGCTCATTTGTGGGCAAAAAAATCACAAATTCGTTTCTATGGGTTACTGCCCATGTGTAAAATTTCCCTGTGTTTATAAATGACCCCCACTGTCTTCACACATTTCACATATGACTTCCGCCCCCTTGGCTTCCTCATTCCTTTATTACTAGATCTCCTTTCCTCTCTCTTGCATTTAAATAACACATTTTTTCGTAGCGTTAAAACTTGCGCGAAAAGTCGCGAGTTTTTCGTAGAGTTAAAAAGGTGCGACTTTTCACGCAAGTTTTAACGCTACGAAAAAATTGCCAGATTTTGCGCAACTTTCGGAATGGCTACGAAAAACTTGCGTTTTTTCGCGCAAATCGTATTGGTAACGAAAAAGTTGCGATAATTTCCGAAAAGTCGTAAAGACGCCGAAAAAAACGCAAAAAATACGAAAAAGTCGCAAAATGTTCGTTTTCCAATCGGAATTTTTCCAATTCGGATTCGAATTCGTGTCTTAGTAAATCAGCTCCTAAATGTATCTTCATTTTTAAATACCTGTAGGTGATGTAATCACATTCCGTTTTAAGAAAAGTCTTATTGTAATTTCCAGTTCATCTGATTTTAAATGGGTATTCATATTTTACTTTATACTTGTATCTAAGTAATGGCAATTGACAAGAATATATAAGAGTTTGTTTTGTTGCATGTCTTTTCACTAACTTTTAGGTGTTTCTGACTTGGCTTACATCATTTTTCATGCAAAAATTGCATTATCCTCTGTAATCCCCCCAATCATTCCTATCTCTTGCCAAAGCATTACTCTCCTATATTCATTATACAAAGAACCAATATTGGGGTATGGCATAGGGATAGAGTCCTGCCGAAAGTGGTTTAATATGGCTTAGATCAGTTGAACCAGCAACACTACATAGCTATACTCCTATAGCAGGGATCCCCAACCCTTCTTACTCGTGAGCCACAATCAAATGTAGCAACACAAGCATCATAAAAGTTCATGGAGGTGCCAAATAAGATTGGTTATTAAGTAGCCTCTATGCACACTATCAGCTTACAGAAGGCTTTATTTGGTAGTAAATTTTGGTTTTATTCAACCAAAACTTGTCACCAAGTCAGGAATTCAAAAAGAACTACCTGGTTTGGGAGCACTGAGAGCAGCATCCAAGGGGTTGGTGAGCAACATGTTGGGGATCACTGTCCTATAGTCATTCTCCTTTTAAAAGCACAGTAAAGCAAGATGCCTATATTTTTTATTTGTGTGATGTGATGAACAAAACTACTTTGCAAAAAATAAATCAGTAATTGTGTCCTTTTAGGCAGGCCGAGAACCCGCCCCCTGATAGTTGTTGCTGCACCTGGAGCCATTGCATTGGCCTGTGTGCAGCCGCACTAAGCAGAATTCGGCATGAAACTGTTTGTGTATGCAGTTTTGTGCATAGAGTATAACAGCTTTAAGCGGTATGAAGGACCTTGTGTATTTCCATAGCAGTCACAAGTCATGCTGTCTCTGAATGGCAACAATGTAAAACATGATTATTGAATAAAGGCTGTGTTGTTTTGGCCTAAAGCACAAAATGACCTGTGGTATTTTGACCAGATATCTTGGGACATTAGCTTCTTGTTCAATAAACATAAAGGTTTTTGTATTATTTTGCAGAATTGGCAGAGAATAATAGAGTGAATTCAACAGTGATCACGGATCCCCCAAATCTGACATGATTCAAAAGTACATACATTTTTTGCTCATAATAAAAAGGTTATACATACACAAACTGGTACAGATATAGGATTCATTATCCAGAAACCCATTATGGTGAAAGCTCTGAATTACAGAAAGGAACTCCTTTTAAATCAAATAATTACATTTTTGAAAATTGATTTCCTTTTTCTTTGTAATAATAAAACAGTACTTGATCCTAAGTAAGATATAATTAATCCTTTTT
Source organism: Xenopus tropicalis (assembly GCF_000004195.4). Lineage (NCBI taxonomy): Eukaryota > Metazoa > Chordata > Amphibia > Anura > Pipidae > Xenopus > Xenopus tropicalis. Next base: position 104,819,053 of record NC_030678.2, on the reverse strand, counting down.
GGAGGCAAAACAATCCTACTGGGTTTATTTAATGTTCAAATTATTTTTTAGTAGAAGATATGGAGATCCAAATTACAGAATAATCCATTGTCCCAATTACCCCAGGACCATTTTGCATAACAGGTCCCATAAATTTAACAGGGAAAAATGTAACTTATTAGGATTTAATTATTAGTAACTCAGAATATAACAAGTGATACATTTTGGCATTATAAATAGCTAGAGGGTAAAGCAAACCAAAATGTGTTTTCATTTTGTTTGGCCATACACGCACCGGTAATCTGCCGTCAGGGCTGAATCGGCAGAAGGAGGTAGAAATCCTATTGTTTCTACCTCCTTATCTGCTGTTTCAGCCCTGACGGTGTGTGGCGGATCTGATGGTCGCACGAAACATCGCCAGATCGCCACGTGTGTGGCCACCTTTACTGTCAATCACATTATTTGCCTGTTGAAATTTAAAAGTTATCTTGATCAAAAGGGAAAAAAAAAGAGATACTCTTAATTGACAGAAATACGTATAAAGATAACATTTCTGATTGTTAATGTAAGTTACATAGTATATAGTTACATAGTTACATAGGGTTGAAAAAAGACCTGTGTCCATCAAGTTCAACCCATCCAAGTAAACCCAGCACACCTAACCCACACCTACCAATCTATACACTCACATACATAAACTATAAATACAACCACTAGTACTAACTGTAGATATTAGTATCACAATAGCCTTGGATATTCTGATTGATCAAGAACTCATCCAGGCCCCTCTTAAAGGCATTAACAGAATCTGCCATTACCACATCACTAGGAAGGGCATTCCATAACCTCACTGCCCTCACCGTGAAAAACCACCTACGCTGCTTCAAATGGAAACTCCTTTCCTCTAATCTAAAGGGGTGGCCTCTGGTGCGTTGATTGTTTTTATGGGAAAAAAGAACATCCCCCAACTGCCTATAATCCCCTCTAATGTACTTGTACAGAGTAATCATGTCCCCTCGCAAGCGCCTCTTTTCCAGAGAAAACAACCCCAACCTCGACAGTCTCACCTCATAGTTTAAATCTTCCATCCCCTTAACCAGTTTAGTTGCACGTCTCTGCACTCTCTCCAGCTCATTAATATCCTTCTTAAGGACTGGAGCCCAAAACTGCACTGCATACTCAAGGTGAGGCCTTACCAGGGACCTATAAAGGGGCAAAATTATGTTCTCATCCCTTGAGTCAATGCCCTTTTTTATACAAGACAGCACTTTATTTGCTTTAGTAGCCACAGAATGACACTGCCTGGAATTAGACAACTTGTTATCAACAAAAACCCCTAGATCCTTCTCCATTAAGGATACCCCCAACACACTACCATTCAGTAGATAGTTTGCGTTTATATTATTTCTACCAAAGTGCATAACTTTGCACTTATCAACATTGAACCTCATTTTCCAGTTTGCTGCCCAGTTATCTAATTTTGTCAAATCGCTCTGCAAAGCGGCAGCATCCTGCATGGAACTTATAGTTTTGCACAATTTAGTGTCATCAGCAAAAATAGAAACAGTACTCTCTATGCCCACCTCCAGGTCATTAATAAACAAGTTAAAAAGCAAAGGACCAAGGACTGACCCCTGCGGTACTCCACTAACCACACTGGCCCAATTAGAAAATGTTCCATTTACCACCACTCTTTGTACTCTATCCTTCAGCCAGTTTTCTATCCAATTACAAATATTATGTTCTAGGCCAATATTCCTCAATATGTGGGAAAGGGTTTTAAAAAAAGGGCCTGGAGAGCCACAAAGCAGAAAAAATCATCACAGTTAGGTTGAGAAGAGTTAAAAGGAGCCCAAGTGTTCTTCACAATGCAAGACATGCAGATGTGTATTTATTAATATTGGCCAGATCTTTGCTTTTGTTTCCAACTTGTAGGTGACCATTCAGATCTAATTGCTGATGGGTTGCTAGGGGCAACATCACCGGCGATGTTAATAAATACATCCCATAGTGTAAAGTCTTCTTAAGACAAATGTCCCACAGAGCTCCGAAATGCGTTTCCACTGCCAACAATAGGAGTGGCCAGTGGAAAGGCCTACGCATTGCTTCAGCAAAGTTGCGCAAAGTTTCTGCAGGCAATTTCATTATGAAAATATTTTCATGTTACTTGTCTTTGAATACCTTGGATTGTCTGCTTTTAGCCTTGACTAGATTATAGCATTATACAGTATATGTCACAAGTAATTACCTACAATTAAAACTAATCTAATCTTTTATCTACAAGTTGTAAAGATTCAAATCAACCCATGCTATCCATAATATGTAAACACTTAGTTAAACATTCAGCTAATTATCTTTTTTTGTCAGTATATTATTTCCACCCTAATAATACACATTTGCAGCATTGTGGTATTATATCAATCCACTTATCTGTATTTACAAATTTAGTTGGGAATTTTTGGCATGCTACCAGTGTGCCCCTTCCCCTCACGATAAGTGCTAAAGTATGTCTAAAGGCAGAAAAAATACATATCTGCACAGACACAATGGCATGAAAAACATTATAACGATACTGCTTGGAGTTCGATTTTGTTTTGCATAAAGTTACACTTTAACTATATAATCCCTGTGCTGATGGGGAGGTTTGTGTTCCAATTTGTTACAGCAAAGCTACATACCATTCCACTGATGGTAATTTCCTGTCTTGTCATAAACAAATGATGAACTGTAATGATCCTTTATCACATGTTTCACATATAACTAATGCACTGTAAACCTTAATAACCTTATATTGTGTTTTATACAAAATGGAAAGAAAGCCTACACTTTTAAATGAAAATGATATAATCTATGTAAAAAAAGACAAGTTATGTTGATAAACAGAATCAGAAATTATGATGCAGTTTCCCTTTCACATTATTGGAACTCCCTGACATCACTCCCATCTTCTTTAGCAGAATGGCACACATATTACTTTGTCAGTCGCAAATACACCGGATCACTGGCATTTGCGATCATACATTAAAGTGTCACATTGCATCTGTTTTTTAATCTGATGTAAGGTGTAGGGCACAGCCATTATTCTGGAAGTAAGTACTCTGTGCACTTGCATCAGGGATAATACTAAATTAGCCCAATTTATCATTATAAACATAATGATTGCTCTGTAAATTGGTAAGAATTGAATCTTAGTGAATCACTGTGCAGTGGTACAGCATTCCAAGGACATAGGGCAGTCTTTAAGAAGGCATGCAAATAAGAAAGGACTCTTTGAGTAAGCAGAGAACGTGGCTGGTGGAGGATGGTAAATGTAAGAGTCAAATTAAGAATCTATAGAACTCATTTGCCAAGTGTAAAGCATGGTGCAAAGAGCAGAAAACAGGTTCAAACCACCATGTTTTTTGCACTTTGCGCCCTGCCCAGCACTATAGATGCAGATAAGTGTGCTTCATTTGTTCAGGCCCAGACTGTGAGTCTGTGAATTTTTGGCAAATGCCAGAGGGGCTGCTGTAAAATGTCATAGAGAGTCACTGTTTAGTGGTCTGGTGTGGGGCTGTTTTGGCCTCTCTGTACTTGAAATGCCAGTGGAATCCCAGTATAGGCCTACATTAATTTCATGAATACAGTGCTGCCTCGATGAGGGGCATCCCCTAACCCTACCACTCCAGCTTCATCATCATTCTATGCTACGTTTTGTAGCTGTCCTTTATAAATAGAGCACTGCTGAATGCAGGCAAAGCTGTATTCATAGGAAGGCACAGTTTCTTCCACATTCTGCATGCAAATAAAGCTATGCCTTCAAAGGCAAACAAACAGTATATATATATCTATATATACCCCTGTATCTACTTGCTACATCTGTTGTATTGGCAGTGTCATAGTCAGTGCACTTATGTAGTAATAACTAACTTTAAATTGTATACAGAATAGTGTAACATTGCCTGACCCCTTTTGAGGTTTAGATTTAGCACAAATCTAGTCCTGCTTGCAGGTAGAAAACTCAATTGACGAAGAAGTAAAACCACTTTTCCATTAGCTGAGGTCAAATAATATCACAGAAACACCTAGTAAAACAATAAATCATGTCATGCATTAAAAGGTTACTCCTGCAGGGAAAGGTGATATGATACATGTCAGAATTAAGTTGCAGAATGAAGTCATATAGAGACTAATTCAAATGTACTGTTTTAAAAAGTGCAAAAATAGAATCATTACACCTAAGTGGGAAATTAAGGGCCAGTGCCCAAACCTTTGTGTACTTTTACTCCCAGATTTGAGCCTGTATGTAATTCACCCACTTAGATTGTAAGCACTATGGGGCAGGGACCTTCTTCTTGTGTCTCTTACCATATGACACTCTGTGTATGTATACTTGTTTATTAATTATCCCACTGTGTACTGTTCTACATTGTTAAATTGCACAGAGATTTTTATCCTTATAGCACTTTATAAATAAAGTTATACATACATACATATTACATGATTTATAGCATCAGTTCCTCAAAGTAAAGGATGAAAGCTGACCTTGGTTGGTTGGTGGCAGAGTGAATACAGGGTTTTTGAAAATATCCCTTAGTACAAGTTAATCCAGAGACTGGTCCAATTGCCTTCTTGTATTCAGAAAGGATTTTTACCCCTTTGAGGCAAATTGGAGAGTTTTCAGCCTAGCAGTTAGGCAGGCTTTTTTTTTATAGACATAACAGATTTAACTTGATAGACATGTTTCTTTCTTCAACCTTAGCTACTAATTGGAGTTCATCTGTAATTTACCAAAAAGGGGGTAAAAAAGAATTTTGCAGAAAAAATATGGTCAATGCCACAAGACTGTAATGAAATGATGATTAATATGTATTTATTAAATGATGAAAATATTCTAAAGTCTGTGTCCTGTAGCTTTTGTTGCTGAGCTTATCTGTGTGACTATGCCCTAATAGTGATTGTATTTGGGTCAGAGTGACTCTTTTTGCATTGGAAATGTGTCAACATGCTAATCTCTGCCACTAGTGCTGTTTGAAAAATCTATGTGTGTGCTTTGCATGCTGCCTGTATGCATGCTAATATACAATATATACAATACTAATGTATATTGTATGTTAGAGTCATTCTTTATGACTTTCTATTTAGTGTGCAGGCTGAATTAATGTTTTACTTGGGCAGTAGTTCTGATGTGCTCACCTGTGTACATGCCAATATACATTTTAAAGGGGCAGTATACACCCTTGTGCAACATAAATTAAGTGAATAGGGCTTGTGTGGAACATAGTTTCTGCATATTGTTTTAATCAAACATACATGGAAAGGCAGTGGATTGCAAGTGGAGAAAAACGCTAATGTTACATAGTTTGGCTCCCTCTGTGTTCTTTACAGCAGAGGTACCCAACACCTTTTATTTAACTCATGAGCCACATGCAGATGTAAAAAGTGTTGGTTAGCTGCACAAGCATGGAAACAGTTCCATTTGAATTACTATCCTACATGAGACTCTACTTGGAGCAGAGCTGTTTCTCTGTGCTTCCAAAACTTGCCTCTACGCCAGAAATGTAAAAATTACCACCTACTTTGAGGCCATTGGGAGCAACATCAAAGCAACATGTTGCTCACAAGCCACTGGTAGGGTTGCTGAGACCAATGCTGTGCCTGTGAGTGCAGAGTCATGGTGGAGCAAAGGGTGTACCTTGGCCTCTTTCTACCTGCAGAGTAAATGCAGGTAGAAAGAAGCCGAGGCACAGCCTCCTGTGATGTTAGCCTAAAGCTGGCCATACACGTGGCGATCTGACGATGTTTCGTGCGACCATCGGTCGCACAAAACATCGTCAGATCCGCCACACACCATTCAGGGCTGAATCGGCAGGTAAGGAGGTAGAAACAATAGGATTTCTACCTCCTTCTGCCGATTCAGCGCTGAAGGGAGATTTTGGTCAGGCGCCTTCTATGGCGCCCGATCAAAATTTTCAAACTGGTCTGATCGGCGAGTCAGCCGATATCAGCAGCTTCCTGCGATATTGGTCGACTCGCCGACATACCATACACGCACCGAATATCGTACGAAACGAGGTTTCGTACAATATTATCGGTGCGTGTATGGCCACCTTAAGACAAGGTTGTCAGGAGTCTTTCATGATACCAGAATGATTAGTGCCTGCAAATGCAGACGGTACTAAAACAATAATACTGACCTTGATCTACTAAAAAGCTATCAATAGTAGGAAGTCTTCATAAAACATTGAATTTATTACAGCTTAATCAGTTACCTTTAGATCATCAGAACATTGCTCATGCTCAAATTACAAGCAATGTTGTGAAATAAAGTAACTAGGTCATATATTGTTGACCCTTGAAAACAGCTGATGTCTTTAGGAGACACTTGTGGTGAAAGGCAGAACTTCTATATTTTTCAATATACTGTATATAACCACTGTATATGCAGATATCTACCGCAGAGTTTTCATCAGCAATAATGGATTGTTTGTAATTGGTGGGACAGTGTAACACATTACATAAGCCCTTTTTCCAGATTAACAGTTTGAAAGCACATATTATTTTAGAAATCAGGTCCGTATTTTCCATATTTGCTATATAACAGGTACATGTCTATCACTATGACTATCATCCTTACTGAACTATCCTGCAGATAATGCATTCCCTATCTCAAAGCAGCAAAACCTTTACAATCATGGAATCTATTAACATATTACTTTACAGTGTAACTTTATATTTGGTAATCAAACTGTAATATAACACTAAAGCATGATAATATATGTACCTTGGTCATATAAAGCATAGATGCATTTATTTCTTAAATCTTCTCATCAAACAGTAATGACTAACTGAGCACCACAAGCAATCAAATGGTGTCTCATAATATATGAATTTCAAAAATGACTATTGCCTTGATTCAGTAAACCTATAATACCTCACACTGCTTAATTTAATAAGCATATGCTTGTTGTCTAATAATTTATTGATTTAAGTAACTAGTTATATGTATGACAGAATCCCACTTGAGTACTCAAAACAATTTTAGTGATTATTGTTAGGATCTAAGGTCTAAGAAGTAATTTAAATGTATGCAGTACATGATCAAAGTGAATATATGTCACGATGGGTAACCCAAAACCCAGAACAATTTCCAAGGTCCCAGTCACAGCTCACACTTCTGCCTATAACAGCCACCTTTCGCTTCAGGTGAAGTACTCGGATGCCGCCAGGTCTTAAAGTGAGAGGACCAGGGCAAAGGTTCTGGGTAAGCAAGGGAACCAGATCGTTTGATAAGGACTGAAGGACCTTACTAGAATCAGAGTCAGATAGGCCAGGTCAAAACCAGAACAGTAGGACGGTACAGAATCAGGATCCAGAAGAGAAGTCAAACAGGCAAAGGGTCAGGCCAGGCGGAGTTCACTCGAAGTCAGAATACAGGCAAGGATCAGAACCAAATACACATAATCGCAGCACACCCAGGATCTTTACTAGAAAGACATATAAAGCTAATGCCAGACGAGGCATAGGGCAGATATTCTCTGCAAGCTGAAAATACCGCCCTACGCCTCCTACATGTGCCTGCACTCGAATGAATGGAATACGTTGGGGTGCAGGCACATGTAGCCAAATTAAGCATAAAACGCGAGACTTTCAAACTCTCACGTTTTTATGCGTATTTCCGCTACATGTACCTGCACAGGAACGTATTCCATTCATTCGGGTGCAGGCACAAGTAGGAGGTGTAGGGCAGAATTTTCGGCAAGTGTTTTTATGCTTGCCGAAAATATCCGCCCCACACCTCATCTGACATCAGCCTAACGGCCAATGACTGAGTGCAGAGCAGAGGGTTATATAGGCAGGTTGATTGTTAACACAGAACACCTGTGACCAGATTAACAACAGGTGAAACTAACTATGCCTACATGAATATACAAGGATACCATATCAGGGAACCAGGACATTAGCTGTGGTAAAAAAAATACCATACAGCAACCTGCAGGTTACTGGTTCAATTCCAGGCAGGGTGTTACATTATATTATGATGTTTCAGTGTCTTTAAACTGTTTATAGTTCAAATTTTGCCTTAGAAAGGTTGTAAAGTAATTTCTTTATGATTTCCATAGGTTTTTCTGGCTAGCACACAATTGTGACTCTGCAGTTGTAATCATTTGCTAATAAACTGCAAGTAGCAACACAAAAATTGAAAAACGAACCACACACAATGCTGAAGTAGGCCATTAGCTATTAACTAATTCCATGGTGTGTTGATGGGTTGAGAAAATGCCTTAATGTAAAGTGTATTGATGTAAGAAAATGACTACAGTCATCATAAGAAAACCTGTTATACATGCATTTGTTGAAAGAAGATGGATAACTGAAGTACTTGTAGCCAGGAAAGCAATTATAGAGCCATTAGCTGGCCAAAGGGGCACTTACTTACATTTTTTGACCCAAGGTCAGTTCAGTAAGTATTTCAGTAAGCTTACTTGGGGCATCAGTATTTTCAAAAAAAACAAGAAATAGTGTTTCATTGTGACATGTAACAAGGATTGTGCTAATTCCAGAAGATACATGCATCAGCAACAAAAGGGAGAGCATTCCATATACTTATATATGTACTTATTATATATATATATATATTATATATATACTTATTTTAGGATGAATGAATCAAAATAATGTATTTTTATGTTATCTTTTTGTTATGGAATTGCTCTTCTCTCCATACTCCATAACAAACTTGTAACTGTATGGGAGTACAGAAATTGTCACATTCATTGAAGGTATACTTCAGTAAATATAATCGCAAACCTGGGACTTTGGGTGGCATTCCTCTCCGTAAAAATGCACCGGTGCAGAGTAACTTCCATCTCAGAGCCATGCTGCCACGTTTTTTGTTTTCCTACCGATTCTTTGTGCGGGTGGATACTATTATATTTTTACTTTTTGCTACACTGAATGTGAGCTGGTCCTGGATTGGTGCAAGGGTTCATGGGACAATACTGTACTGGCATGTACCAGTAAACAAACTGGCACCCTCCCAGTGAATCTGACTTTTTCTTATATATATATATTTTAAAAGTACGTTTAGGAAAAATTTGTATCAAATACTAAAATTGCGAAAACTCGTATTGTGTTGTACAAAAATTTTGTGGTACACTCGGAAAGTTCTGAAATTTTTGTATCCGAACAATCATAAACGGCGCAAAAAAAAATTCTGACTTTGATCCTTCAGTGCGTGATTTTGGAAGCCTCCCATAGGACTCAATGGCACTCTGCAGCTCCAACCTGGCCAAAGGAAAGTCACGATACCGAAGCTTGAATGAATCCGAAACTTTCGTACTCATTGCGACAAATACGATTTTGTCACACAAACTGTCACAAAGTACAAAAAAGTTGCGGAAATTAACAAAAAAAAACGTAGATTATACGCACAGTTCTAAAAGAAAAAATATGAATTTTTTGTAATCGTACCCAATCGTACATTTATAAATGGGCCCCAAGGAGAATATAGCTTTCTGTACTTTCACAAACCTGACATCAGGCTATTTATCATGTTAAGAAGTGAGCATGTGGCATTTTCCAGGACTAAGTAAAACTTGACAAGGCAGTTGTTTCCACTTTTTCTTTATTCTTATCCGTGTAGATGTTTGTACAGTTGGCTGTATATTTGTGTAATTTTGCACATAGCCATTTACGTTGTGTGGAGGTCAAATTTGGATGGAGTGAACCAGATCCCGGAAAGATTACTTAAAGCCTAGGACTGCTTGTGTCTTTTTACACTGTGCTTGCTACCAGATCCAAGTCAGATTATTGTGCTGAACCTTTGGTCTGAGAGCTTAATTTCACTAGACAACACTGGGTTGCTCGTTCTGGCCAAACAAACAGATCACAGAGCATCAGAGCCTATCTTGAATCCCAGTTCAGACCTTCCCCCAACCCCCTACTTCTACTAAATCCTGCTGCTTTGGGAGTCTGCTACTGCTCCACCTAAATTGGGACAACTGGGCATAGGTATACATACAAATAGGAGGAGATGGATTAGTTAGCTTGCTCCATTGTTTTACATTGTCAATTTGACACTATTGCAATTTGAGGAAAATCTTTTATTTAGGCCTGGAAGTCCCCCAGATAGTGGACATGGGCTTCTACTTTTCATTTAGGAGTCAGAGTGCAGGCAAAAGCCACCTTGGCCCCCATATATACAGCACAACTCCCTACATCAGCTGAGCTGCTGGTGGAGTGCTGGGAGTTTTGTGCCTGAAGGCGGAGGACCAGATTCACCAATCACTTTCTGTGGATTTAAGAGACCATTTCCTGCCTATCCCAGGTGCTGCAGATATTGCAGTACCTTCTTTCTGCGAGCCGAATAGACTGAGAGGGCGTAAAGCATGAAAAATGAGAAATCAAGTCATCTTAAACTTGTTATTTTATGGGACTTTTGAATCACAATGTTTTCAGTAGCTCTGATTAGAGCAATAAACAGCAAAGTATTCAAGACAGCTCTTTCCAGTCCCATGGCATAGATTTTAAGGAGTTCTATTTATTAGAAAGGTCACATAGCTTTGTTTTTCAGTAAGCCCTTGAGGGGACAACAAATCATTTCTGTATTCCTTCAGCGCAACCCTCCAGACACACCTACACAGGGCACCAATAGGAATGATTTGTGCCAAGAGTTTGTACGCAGATGATTTTAAAGTTGCTTAGAACATGGCAAATACAGAGAAACCCTAAATTAACCCCTTTTTAGCAACCAGTAAGTAGTGGTGCCTTTCTGGATTAAAATCAGTACTACTCAGTTGCTGCTAAAACAAAGTACTGTACCCCTTTCGCCTTGTTAATATAAAAACTAATATACCAGCACATCTTATGGACCTATTACCTAGAGGCTAAAATGAGGCAAAAGGAATGCTAATTGTGTTACCTTAAATAGTATTATAGTCATTTATAGTCATTAAATTTCAAATTTACATTTTATTTCTGTTTGTCTGGAAATTTCTCAAATGTTTCATACATGTGATGCTTGTCACATTTTCCGTTCCACTTATTTTTTATATTTATTAAATAAATGGACATATAAAAAGAGAAAATATTTTTCAGAGGGATTTTGAACGGTAACTTGCCTCCTGTTTTCTGGAGCTGTGGGAAAAAGAGTGTGTCAAGTGGGATCTCTGAGAGACTGCAGGTACTTCCCTTTCATAGAAGGTGAGTAAAGACATGAAAAGCTGAACCAATATATAAGAGAATGGGGTGCAATTTGGCTGAACCCCCGAAGCCAACCCTAAAGGTGCCCATACACTATAAGATCCGCTCGCTTGGCGATGTCGCCAAGCGAGCGGATCTTCACCTGATATCCCCACCTACGGGTGGGCGATATCGGGTAGCAAGGGACTTAAAAAAAATAATCTGATCGTATGGCCCTGGGGCCAAACGATCGGATTACATTTGAGCTTATGGGGCAGTCGGTTCGGGGACCGCATCAACGAGCCGATGCGGTCCCCGATCCGACCGGATTTTCTAACCTGGCCGATCGAGATCTGGCCAATTTCAGGCCAGAAATCGGTCGGCCAGGCAGCTCTGTTCTGCCCATACACGGGCCAATTAGCTGCCGAATCGGTCCAAGGGACCGATATTGGCAGCTATAGTCGGCCCGTGTATGGGCACCTTAAAGGATTCAGCCGAATCCCGACCGAATCCTAATTAATATATACTAATTAGGATTGGCAGGGGTTAAAAAAAAAGAAAAACATTTCCCTGACCTGACCATGTAACACTTTCCAAATGCTAATCAGCATATGCTAATTTATGCTAATTCGATTTCGGTTCGGCCGGGACTGTGGATTCGTCCGAAACCGAATCCTACAAAAAAAGCCTTATAAATAATGCAATAATCAAGTAAAACAAAGTATATTAATGTTTAAATTGTCATTTATATTAATGTGCAAGGCCAAAAGGGAACAATTTGTAAATACCATTGTGTATGGTTTTATTCTATGTATCATGGTTTCATAAAAAATCTGATAAAAATGAGGATATAGGAATTTCATTGGGTAAAAGAGCTACCCTTATTTGCAATTGTGTTTCTTTGTTTAATTAATTTTGTGTCTTTTTTAGAAAATTAACCATCTGTAGAATTCCATTAGAGATGACTGGTGTGTCTGGCTTGCTGATGTCATCTGCCGTATAGTCATAAAAGATCACTATTGTGGAGTGGATTTCAGTCCTTTGTATGGTAACTGTCAGGATGAAAACGCAACCATAATCTCTGATTGCCATTATTTGCGGGTGCAGTATTGGCAGTGGGTCCCTAAACTGAAGTCAATAAGTGTTTTGTCACAGTTTTTGTGTATTTTGTATTAACTGCTCATTAGTGAATATTCAAGTTTACACATTTAGACAGCATACAAGCGGTTATGGGGCTATTGGAGCTTTTAATTCTTTTTAAAAGTTTTGATTTATGAATTTTGATACTGCATGTGTTATGTTGGTAGAATTGTATTTATATTTAATAAAGGGTTTTTGATTTGCTTAATATTTAAACATTTCCAGGTTTACAAGCTCTTTAACCCTGACTTTATAAACTGGGGCTTTTTGTGCAAGAACACTGGCAGCAGCCATCACAAACTGGCAACAACCAGCTGAAAACACCAGGCAGCCAAATCTTACTGCTTTTAATTATGTACATCAGTGCTGTCCAACTGGCGGCCCGCGACCCCCCTCTGTGTGGCCCCCCACCTGTCAGGCTGCTTTGATGGTTTACATTTGTGTAAGATTTAAATGGAATCAGAATTGAGATTAACTGGCCCCTTGCATGGCTCACACCTCAGATTCAGGCTGTAATCCCCCTGTATTGTTTAAAAATGTAATCCCCTATGTTGTTCACACCTTTTAGTTTCTGTATTGTTCACCCCCTGCAGTGTTCACACCTCAGACTCAGGCTGTAATTACCCACATTGTCTACCTGTTCACACCTCTGAGTCGTGCCAGCATTGTGTGTACACAATTGTGTGTACTACCTGCTCTATACTGCCTGTGTGTATGTCACATGCAGGCAGGCAGAGCATGGCACACACAGACAGCATAGGGCAGGCAGAGTATGGCACAAACAGCAGCATAGGGCAGGAGGGGTACGGCAGGGAGAGTATGGCACACACAGGTTGAGTAGGGCCGGCAGCCTATGCTGTCTGTGGGAGGTGAATCTGGCAGGGGTTTGTTCTGGGGATTTGTTAGCAGTTGGATATGGCCATTAAATGGTCCCTAAGGTGTGTAATTATGTACTGGGGGTTGCTGTGCTATCCACAGGGGAGGAGGAGGCATATAGATGTAAGGGTGTGTCTTAATATGACATAATATAATTTTTTCACATATGAATGATGGGTGATATCCCCACAGTGAGCACCAACTATTTGGGTTTATGCTGCACTACCACCGTTAATGTGGGCATAGTCTTAAAAGCTCTTGTGATAACATGGGTGTGGTTTAAAATGGGTGTGGTTTAAAAAGGGGAGTGGTCAAACTGGCTTCCATTAGCGGCCCTCCACTATGTATGCTAGAGAAATTCCGGCCCTCTGCACCACAGAAGTTGGACAGCACTGATGTACATTATCCTGACCCTCCTTAATTATTATACATAGAAGAACTGCAATCTTGCTTAATTCATCTGATTCCTTTTCTTACACTGGAATTTATGAGATTGCTACATGAGTATTAAATGCTAGCTTCAAATGCCTTTTTCTCCATGAAAAGGGAACTATTATCTCTATAAAACATGCACTGAACTTTCAGTGGATTTTCAATAAATTCTTCTTCACAAATAGGCATTTTTATACACATGGGGGGAATTCACAAAAGCGGTGATATTCCGACAAAATAAAAATGGAGATAGATTTGATTTTCCACCTAATTCACACAGTTTTCAGATTTTGTCATTTTCCCAACATTTTTTTATGAATTTGCCTTTAGCTGTTAGTAAATCTGTCTACACAGCTACAGGAGCCTTGGGATACAAATTTTACCAGCAGGATTTTGCATTTCATATGCCATTTGCCATTTCACTTTGGGGCATTTCCTGAGGGGTAATTTTAGTTTGCCCAGGGAGCAATCCGGCCCCCACACCAACAAGCCTGGTGAATAGAGGCCCAACAGGACTAGGGCCCACTGGGTTTTTATCGAGTGCCCTGTTGGGGCCACTCCAACTTTGTACCCCAATATCCCAGTTTGGGTGCCAGTGTGCATGTGCCACCAAGATGGCTGCTGGGAACAGGTGGGGGCCAATGCTGTCAGGCAGCTCTGTAGTTCAGGACATGCTATGGGGGCACAGATAAGTTGGGGCAAATGTCAGTGAAGTGGTTAAAGAGGGGGCACTGCTACTAAAACTAAAAATTTGCCTGGGAGGCTTTACTTTTCCTTTTAATTAAAATGTTTTTAATATATATCCACACAAATGTTATTATTGCCTCATTGATTAAGCTAAAACTAGCATAATCATGCAAATGTGAGGTAAAAACTTTTTATATATAAGATATAAATTAAACTTTTTTTAATCAGTGTTTTACTTGTTTATAAAATGTTAATGAAGTTAAGATGCTAATCACCATTAATATGTTAATGATCCCCCAATGGGGGGGGGGGGGTCTGGGGGAAACAAAACAAAACAGAAGAACTTAGAATTGATCTGACAGAGTTACACTGAGCTTTACTCCATTTTGAAAATGTCGGGAAAAATTCACAAAAGTGTCTGTAAACTGTCTTTCTTTAACCAAAAACAGAAAAGTGGCGGTTGAGTCGGAATTTAGGCGGATTTCTGTTTGTGAATCTGGAGAAAGTGTTTTCCACCAGTTTTTCCACCACTTTTACTCCAAAAAAGGGCCATCTCCACTTTTGTGAATTCCCCCCCATGGTGTATAAACACCCCCTCCAATCCACTTTCTGGTGTGTCTGCACCTGGATACACTGCATCATTCAGTCAGGCCCTGACTGGCAATCTGTTGATTCTGGCAATTGCTAGAGGGACTGCTGTAAGTTGCTATAGACAGTCACTATTTATTGGGCCTCTGTGTACTTGGAATGCCAGGGCCTATTTTAAATCCCAGTCTGGACCTGCATCCTATGCAAGCAAAAGAAAATGCCCGTGTGGAGGGTTGCCACCTTTTTTAGTTTTGATGTGGACAGCCTGCTTTTCATAAGGGTTGTCTGGATCAAAAACGCCTTCTCGTTTTTTAAAAAACATTCACACAAAGTGGGGTCAATTTAATAAGAAGTCAATCAGATAATTAAAATGTAATTACCTTTGGTAAAAAGCTTTTAGAAATGTGAAAATTATTCCACCTACAGGAAAATCACAGAGTTTTACCAGGAAAACCAATTCAGTGTTCAATAAATTGAATCAAATGAAACAAGAGGAACATTGCTGGCAAATCCTTATACATTAGCCCGCAATCAGCCAATGATTAGACAATAGTGCCACCTAGTGTAAAAACTGAAAATAAACAACTGTAAATCGGGTAGACAGAAGGAAAACAGGTTTGGCAAATGTGTATATATATATATACAGAAACAGAGAGGAGCACACCCTTCAGGCAAACAAATGCCCTCGGTGCTGGTCCCTGAGGAAGAGCACAGTTTGGTGCTCGAAACGTCGGATCTCTTTCAATAAACCTTTTTTTTTTATTCATAAAGTCCCTACGTGTGCGGTACTCTGTTTACCTACTATATATATATATATATATATATATATATATATATATGTATGTATGTATGTATGTATGTATATATATGCAAAATAACACTTTTAATGGAATTTTAATGTTATATCCAAGTACTTTAAGTCCATTAGCGTATAAAGGACCGGTATACGTTAACTTTTACTATGCAACTTTTCCATTGGTCTTTTATAAAACTGTAATGGTTTACATTTCTATTCTAATTCTTCCCCTTCAGAGGGGGGGGGGGGGGTCACTGACTCCTTTAGCCAAAAGCATATTGCGAGGCAACAATGTCATTGTTTTTGAAACTTATATTTTTTATATTCAGGCCCTCTCCTGTTCATCATCCAGTCTCTCATTTAATCCAGTGCCTGGTAGCTAGGGTCTGCTTCCTCTGTAGCTACACCACTAAATGGCCCCAAGAAGAAAAAGAATCACAGATTTATGCAAGGCATTGTGGGAAATGAAGTCTTAGCTACAGGAGAGCTGACTTTTTTGCTAAGATTTAATGGTACATGAAGTCAGGACCTGCAATGCAGAGAACAGCAGCAGATAATTACTGCATTCAGTAGCTATTATATTTACAAATAATTTAAAAACACAGACATTTTTAAATGAATGTATACTGGAAACTTGCTTAAATAATTTATTTAATGATAACAAATTTTAGTTTTAGATGTTTTGGCTTGACTACCCTTTACAGCAGAAATGTATACCATTCCAACTGCAACACTGCACACACGGAAACCCACTGGGTATTACACATTTTTACCACTGCTGTGTAACTTTTCCATGCTGTTACTCAATTATCCAGCATGTGGGCTGATCACATTACAAGCAGGCGAGTGCAGTGACCGCTGTGTCCTAAAACAGAGAGGGAATTCTGACGTTGTCTAAACAGGCAGTTTTCAGATTTTGTCTTTTGGATCACATTTTACGGATATATTTTTTTTAAATTTGTCTTTGGCTCTTATTAAATCTGTCAGTGTGCCATCAAACCCAGTCCTACATGCCAGCAGGATGTTGCATTTCACTTACTAGTTATTTCACTTTAGAGGCATTTTCTGAAGGGAAATTTCAGTTTGCCTAGAAAAGCTATACAGCATTTTGTTCAGGACCATCTGTGGTCTCTGTTTTTTCCCTAATATTTGTGTGTAATTCTACTTTTGTAGCAAGATATGATATAAATACAGGAAAAAAAAAATTTCACTTGTTCACATCAAGTGGTATGGTCTACACAACCCCGTCCGCTAGTGATATGCGGGCCCACGTTACCCTCAGGTTCGGGTTGAGAACTTCCGCGCGCCCTTCCCGTCCGTGACCTAACACTGCACACTGCCCCTTCTGGGTTCTGTATTTATAGGTAGTCTGCCATGCTCCGCCCCTTTTGTTGACATCATTGCGGGGCAGGTCGGTTGTGGGTATATAAATTCAGGGCAGAAGCCAGGTCAGTAAGGGTGCGTGTTGGGAGTGGGTGGGTTGAAGTCGGGTGTGGATTAAGTTTTTCTCAACCCGCACATCACTACTGTAAATTCTGCTGCCCCGTCCACATAAAATGGCACAGTCCACACCCCACCCACGTGGAATGGTTAACACCCCTCGTCTGCGTCAAATGGCACAAAAACTCAGTGTAACGCCACCCCATGTGTCAGATCAATTCTCTGCTCATCAGCTCTGCTGTGTTTCCCCCAATATTAATTTCACACATCCTGTAGTTGCCCCCTTTTTACTCACTTCACTGACACTTGGCCTAACTGATCTGTGCCCCCATAGCAGAACTACAGAGCTGATTGACAACACTGACAACCACCACCTTTAGCTGTGTCACTTCTGTTTCTAGCAGTCATCTTGGTGATCAGCAAGCAGCACATGGCACCCAAACTGGGATATTGGGGTACCCGGAATTCAAGGTTGGACTGGCCACAGGGCACTGGGGAATAACCTGGTGGGCCCCGGTCCTGTTGGGCCCAACTTCAACTACCATAACAGGGAGGTAGAGAAGAAGTATTCCTAGTTGAAATCCATGCTGGCATTTTGAAACCCCAAATTAAGGAAACCTTTGTTAGGGACTTTTCAGTAAGAATCCGGGACTGTGGGTTGAGCTGTTAAAATTGGGACTATTCTGCCAAAATTGGGACAGTTGGGAGGTACAATGCATTGAATTTGTGACACATATAAGTCAGAAATCTCTATAAAACTATTCATATTTGGTAATGCTATGGTATTTTGGTATTTAGACCCCCCCATATCTGTACCACAGTGCAGTTACACAAAAATTTTAAAAAAATTAGAAAGCCCAGCATATCCTAAAAAAGAAATAACTGGCAAATGAAATGCAAAATCCTGCTGGTAATATCATTATTCAAAGGCTCATGTAGATGTGGGACTGGGTTTGATGGCACACTGACAGACTTAATAAGAGCAAAAGACAAATTCAGAGAAAATCTCAGTAAAATGTCAACCAAAGACAACTCTGTTGTAAAAGACCAATTCACTAAAGTGAATAGAGGTTTATGAATAAGGCAGGAAATCAGACAAATCTTTATCTTATATTGTCTCAACATGGCGCTTTTTCAAAGTTAAATTCAAAGTTAAAAAACGCTACTTTGTTTATTTCATTGCCTAAGCTGGTTCTAAATTTCTAGATCATAGCTAAAGCCTTGTTTCGTTTGCTCTACTGGTTTTTTGACTCTCAGCCTGGTTTTTGACTTTGAATCTGTGCTGCCTGCCTTTGACCATTGCCTGACTCTGACGTTGCCTCTGCCTGACCCCTTTTGTACCGCATTTTTGCATCAACCTTGGCAGTGTTTAGAATCCCTGTCTTCCCCTCAGCAGAAAGTCCAGGGCCCCAAAAGGGCTTTGGTGGAAACCGAGCTTGCCAGGGCTCTTGTATGTTACCTAAAAGGGGCTGCAAGTAAGCTGTAAAAGAAATGAACAGTGGGATGATCAAGAAGCAGACATGGTTAATAAATAACAAAAGAAAAGCATTTTATGCAGCAGTTTCTGCTGACAATTTTAGAGATGGTATAAGAACTCTCCTTCAGGCTTCTGGATTAGAATGAAACCAAACACCCTGGTGATGGGATTTAAGAAGGACTGGAGGCAAGCAAACTATGTGGGCATTTTACATGATGCTTTTGATTTTGAATATGGAGTGGCTATTGTAAGAATCAGCCAAGGCTTTTAATATCTTTCCGATTCTTTAGTTTAAAGGAGAAAGAAAGGTAAAAACTAAGTAAGCTTTATCAGAGAGGTCTATGTAAATACAGCCATAAGCACTTACAGAAATGCTGCACTGAGTTCTCTGTCAAAAGATTTGTTGTGTCTGTTTTCCTCTGCTAGAGACACGCAGCTCTCTGCTCTCTCCCTTCTCCTGCTCCCCCCCTCCCTCAAGAATGCTAAGAACTCCCTTCCCCCCCTTAGGAATGTGGATCTGAGCCAATCAGCAGGAAGCTTCCTCATAGTCTTACAAACTGAGTACGTACACCGGTCTTGCTCTTGGTGCAGAAGTGAGGCATTATGGGAACTTTCTTTACACAGTTCAGTGTTTTTTCTTCCTGTTTGGCTTCTAATAATCTGAATGGGAGAAATAGGGGGAGACTTAAGGGCACTATTGAGACAACTGAAGGTATGCCTGCAGCTTGAGATTAACTCTTTATAAGCCTTTCCTAACTTGGCGGACTGGAGCAAGAGAGACTGGGTAATCTAGGGTATAAATGTAAATGGCAGAACCAAGCTGAAGGGACATGATATCAATGTGCAAAGGTTTATTGAAGACAAACAACAAAACAGGAATAGGTGCAGAACAAAATATACAGGCCAGAATAATAGAAACCAGCAGGCAGAATTGTACTCCAGAAGTCAGGCCAAGGTCAGGTCAGGCAGCAATCAAACGTAGTCCAATAAACGGACCAAGGTCATGACAGGCAGCAGACAACAGAATCCAAGAACAGGCCAAGGTCAAACCAGGAATCCAAAGAACAGGACAAGGAGGGGCAGGAGTGAAGGAACAAGGCTGGGGTCATGGAACAGGAACAGAACCTCGGAAGGCAGGAAACAGGAACAGAACCTCAGTAGGCAGGAAACAAGAACAAGGACAGGATTATCAGAGGCCAGATCACAAAATCAAGCTCAATGACCAAGAGCACTTTTTTCCTGCAAGAGTTTTGCTGCCTTTTTTTTGAGGAATAGGGCCCAGTGTGATCATGGGCCTATTCTGCTTTTTGCATTTTTTTTGTATAGCTGCTGCTGCATTGTTCCTGTGTCTGCCTGTGTCTATCCTGTGTCCTCAGGCAATCCAGACTTATCTGACTGTCACGGATCACGGTAGTCTGATGAATACTAGCCTCCCCTACGCTTTCCACTGGACCCAAACACTGGAAGTAATGACAGTAACAGGCCCAGCTAAAGAACAGCAGAGGTGCCGTAGGTACCTGAGGGCAGTGAAATCTAAGCCGTGGGAAGGTACACAATAGCAGGAACCAGATGCTGAAGAGAAGGTCACGAAACAGGCAGGGGTCGAAGCCAGAGGATGAATCGAAGAGTAGTCAAAACAAGCCGTAGTCAGAAGTCAAAGGATCAGATCAGGTATACTGGAATGCTCAGTGTCAATTGCAAGCAATACGATCACCTCGCAAAGAGACTAGGCCTGAGCGTCCTTAAATTTGCAATGCGCATGTGCGCAACGTCGGTCGTTGCGCACGGGCACGGCGTGCGTTTAGTCACACCGACGCACACTGTGCTCTGGAACCGACATGCACTCGGACGGACGCTTGTCACACGGGGCAAACGAGCCCGATCCCAACATTGCCCCTCCCCAACACGCGACCTCCTGACGCGTGAAGGTGTTGGTTTGTCTGGATGGTTATTATGAAATAACCTTGTGAGTTGCGGGGTGTGAATATTGGATACTGGCTTCCAAGAATTTTCTTCAGGTGGATATCCTTTCCACTGGACCAAATACTGAAGTTAACCCCTGTTAATTCTAGAGTCCAAGATAGCTTCCACTTCGAATTTGTCAATTCCCTCAATGGCCACTGGAGAAGGAGGATCTATAATTCTTCCTGGGAAAAAGTTCTTAGTTACAGGTTTCCATAGTGCAAAATGAAATACTGGGTGAATCTTGTAGGAGGTTGGCAACTTGAGTTTAAAGGCTACCACATTTATCTGTTGAATAACAGGAAATGGACTCTTCTGTACCAATTTCTTTGAAGGACACAGAAGTTTAGTATGATGGGTAGAAAGCCACACTAAATCCCCAACCCGAAATTCCGAATCTTTTTAGTGTTAAATCCCGAAATTCCGGATCTTTCCTTTGCCTCCAATCAGCAAACATCTTAAAAATTTTCTGAGCTTGAGCTATAGCTTGCTGAATAGCTTGAGTATTCTTAGAGATAAATAAAAGACGATCCTGTACAGCTGGTACTTGAATTTCTTTATGAAGATCGGGGAGAATATGTGGATGAAATCCATAATTGGCAAAAAATGGAGTTTGTTTGGTGGAAGAATGATAAGCATTATTTTAAGAAAATTCAGCTAAAGGTAACAGCTTACTCCAATTGTCTTGTAAAAAAGACGAAAAACAACGGAGATATTGTTCCAATGTTTGATTTGTTCTTTCTGTCTGTCCATTCGACTCAGGGTGAAAAGCGGTAGAGAAGGCCACTTTGATTTTCAATGACTTACAAAAAGTTATCCAAAATCTGGAAGTAAATTGCACTCCCCAATCGGAAATAATCTCATCAGGAACTCCGTGGAGACGAATTATTCTCTGATAAATACTTCGGCAGTTGAAGAAGCGGATGGAGTTCCAGGTAGTGGAATAAAATGAGCCATCTTGGACAGACAATCTACTACAACAAAAATAGTGTTAAATCCTTGAGAAGGTGGGAGATCAACAATAAAGTCAATTGATATAGAACCCCAAAGTGTAGAGGGTACAGTTAAAGGATGTAACAATCCCAAAGGTTTAGTATGGGAATTCTTGAAACAAGCACAAGTCTCACAAGAGGAAACATAAGCTTTGCAATCCTTTGCCATATGAGGCCAGTGAAAAAATCTTCTAGCAAGAGCTAAAGTCTTAGAAATTCCCATATGTCCTGCCAAAGGGTGATCATGCACAAATCGCAAAGTTTCCAATCTAAGGGGTTCAGGTATAAAGATTCCATCATGGGCTTGTAATTCATCAGGCGGTGAAAGTGAAGAAGATACTTCTTTAATCTTAGAGATTAGATCACTTTTTAAAAAGAGAAATTTCCATGGATGAAGAATTGTGTCAGTAAGATCAGGCTTTTCTTCTTCAGAAAACATCCAAGACAGGGCATCAGCTTTCTTATTTTGGCACCCATGTCTGAAAGTAATGTGAAAGTTAAAAAGAGAGAAAAACAAAGCCCACCTGGCTTGATGAGGTTTAAGACGCTTGGAAGTACGGAGGTATTCTAAGTTTCAGAAAAAATGATGATAGGATGGGCTGCTCCTTAAAGAAGGTGACGCCATTCCTCAAAAGCTGCTTTAATGGCCAATAGTTCTCTATCAAACACATTATAGTTCTTTTCAGAAGAAGTACGTTTCTTAGAGAAAAAAGCAACTGAATGAAGAAAGTCTTTACCAATGTCTCTTTGTGATACAAACAGCCCCAACAGTGGTCTCCGAAGCATCAACTTCCAGAACGAAAGGCAAAGTAGGATCAGAATGTTTCAGAATTGGTGCTGAGACAAACGCTTTCTTTAAAAGATCAAAAGCTGATTGAGCTTGGTCCTTCCAAGAGAAAGATCTGGAGGTACAGGTCAAGTCAGTAAAGTGCTATGACCTTGGAAAAATCTTTAATAAACTTTCTATAGAAATTAGCAAATCCGATGAAACTTTGCACCGCTTTTCAAGAAGAAGGGACCAACCAATCAATAATAGCAGAAACCTTCTTTTGATCCATCCGGACCCCATTAGTAGAAATTACGAACCTCAGAAGTTCAATTAAAGATTTATGAAACTTAAACGTAAACGCTCAAAAACCTTCCTCATATGACTCTGATGTTCTCTCTCAGAGGCCGAAAAGATAAGTACATATCTAAATATACGATGAGAATTTGATCCAGAAAGTCTCTGAAAATGTCATTAATAAAATTCTAAACTTTGCTGGAGCGTTGCAAAACCCAAAGGGCATTACTAAGTACTCAAAATGACTGTAACAGGATCGGAAGGCTTCTACTCATCCCCTTCACGTATACGTACAAAGTTATATGCCCCACATAGATCTAACTTAGAAAAGATACTGGCCCCACGAAGGTTTTGGAAAAATTTAGGAACGAGAGGGAGCGGGTAACGGTTTTTAATCGTAATTTGATTTAAATGTCTGTAATCTATTCGTGGTCGTAAAGAATTATCTTTCTTTTCTACAAAGAAGATAGTAGCTCTAAATTTTCATCAGTATCACTTTTTAAGACAGCAAGTTCAGGTTCCGATAATGGATGCATTCACCTAAAAGGAATAGGCGCTCCGGGTAAAAGTTCAATGGGGCAGTCACAGATTCGATGAGGAGGAAGAGTATCCACACCCTTTGCATCAAAGACATCGGCAAAATCATGTAGATAATGAGGTGGGGAAGATTCCTGTAAGGAACACA
This sequence comes from Xenopus tropicalis, assembly GCF_000004195.4. NCBI lineage: Eukaryota > Metazoa > Chordata > Amphibia > Anura > Pipidae > Xenopus > Xenopus tropicalis. Next base: position 104,795,773 of record NC_030678.2, on the reverse strand, counting down.
ATGTCATCAATCTTGCTTCAGGAATGTTGGATGCGGAATGAGAAATACAACATTCAGAGGAAAAATTTATTGATGGGTTATGTGACTTTAACCAAGGAAAACCGAGAATTAACGGAAAAAGAGGAGAGGAAACAACATCATGCTCAGCATGATTAGAGTCAATAATAACTGAGAGTGGCAAGGTTTCCAATGTCACAGGTCCAGAAGAGATCTGAGAGCCATCCACTGTCCTCACTAGAAGGGGATGCTGCTGGAATATTGTTGGTCTTGACAAAGCTAGCGTCAATGAAGCAGCCACAGGCTCCGGAGTCAACGATGACTTGATTCTTTAGAAAACCTTGGGACCACTGTAAGGAGACAGAAACAATTAGCAAAGGAATGTCCTTAGAAATAGTGGGCGTGGAAAAAGAGAAAGGTGGCTTACCCACGGGCCGGGTAGGACAATCCCCAAAAAAGTGACCTGGAAGACCACAGTAAAGACAAAGATTATGTTGTCGTCTGTGGGTCCTTTCCTCAGGAGAGATGGCTGTCCTGATAAGGCCAATCTGCATGGGTTCAGGAGGTTCCACAGTAGTAGCAGGAGTATGGTTTCATGGAACAAAAGGAGTATTAGGAAGAACCCAAGACGTGGAAGACGGATTTGTTCTCTCAGCACGTCTCTCTCTTATTTGAATTACCAGTTCAATAAGATCTTCAAGACTTTCAGGGACTCCCACACGGGCCAGCTCATCCTTTAGGGATCCACTCAGCCCTAAACGAAACTGATCTTTGAGAGTTTTGTCATTCCATTCCGTATTGGTGGCATAGGTACAGAACTGGAGTGAAGTAATCATGGCTTCAGCAGTAGAAGATCTCTTAGGGTCAACATAGAGTTGTCCCATGGCACCAAAAAAAGCATTTGAGTCACTTAACAGAGGACTCCGAACCTCCACCAGCCGATGCGCTCAGGTCTTAGTCTCTACAGACAACAAAGAAATTGCCACCCCAACTTTAGTCTGTTCAGATACATACATCTAGGGTTTAAGAAGAAATAACAAACGGCAATCAGAAACCAGAAAATCTCTCAGGCAGGGGCATCTGGGGTTCAAGGATCGGCGGATGAGTAGTTGCAGTAGTTGCAGGACTCACTAAAGCCGGATTAGCCGTTGCACCTAGGCCCTGGATCTGAGCCTGCAGTTGCTGATAGCCCCCCTGTAGTCCCGTTCTGCTTGAGTAAGTGCTGCCAATTGCTAGGAATCGGAGGAAGAGGCCGCTTGATCACCAGACTCCATGGCAAGGTGATACTGTCACAAATCACGGTAGTCTGATGAATACTAGCTTCCCCTGCGCTTCCCATTGGACCCAAACACTGTAAGAGGATGAATCGAAGAGTAGACAAAACAAGCCATAGTCAGAAGTCAAAGGATCGGATCAGGTATACTGGAACGCTCAGTGTCAATTGCAAGCGATACGATCACCTCGTAAGAGACTAGACCTGAGCGTCCTTAAATTCGCAATGCGCATGCGCGCAGATCATTTTCAGGTTTCTAAGATTTGCAGTCAACAATCTACTTTATCTTCAATGCATTGCCATTCTCTGGTGTGTAAACTGCACTTTTCACTAAGGTCATGGTGACTTTGGTAGCATTGCACTAATTCAGGGGTTTAATGCTTTTTTTGCTTTCTGGATGACCTTTGGTGGGTGGTCTCTTCAAGAGAAAGTTTTAGTCAAGATGCAGGTATCATTAACTGGTCTCGGATCAGTTCAGATTCAGGTGCGCCAATATGTCAGCTTCGACAGCTGACAGGGGCACATGAGATTTCCAAAGCTATTGTGGATCAGTCAATCTTGATGGAATAGGAGCTGAAGAAGGAATTGCTGGGGTGGTCGAAGCCAGAAAGATTAATGAGAAAAACAGATTTATTTAACCTGGATCATTTTTATCACAGGCACCTTCAACTTAGGCTTTGGCAATGTTGGGAAAGCAGTGCAAGACAGTGGATTCTATCTTGCGACCAGCCCTCAAACATCTTATGCCTGGCTGAGAAAAGCGGATCCCCTTTGATACGCCGCTCTGTGAGTGAGTGCACATAGAGTGGAGCGGACCAGCTGTCGACCTGGAAAATGCCAACGCAAACGTTTTCCCTTCCAACCGCCAAACCGCCCCAAAAAAGCCAAAGCCAAAACAAATCTTTCTGCACCTCGCAAATCATATTAGAAAAGGAACTCCCCAAAAGGTATCAATGATTTAATTATGGATTACTATGCACAGCTTTATAATCCCCCCTCAGAGCAGGCAGCCCAACTCATGCAGGTCCTCCAAAATATCACACTTTCCTGTCTCTCACACTCTAAGCAACAGTTTCTGGATAGTCCTCTCTCTGTAGATTAAGTTAAAGGAGAAGGAAAGGCTAGAGTGAAAGCCAAACTTTAACAAAAAAATCAGGTTTTTCACTCTACTACGCATGCGCGGGCCCCGGGATTCAGAAGACAGAAGGAAGAGGAAACACTCGCTGCAGCTACCCCAGGCTGGTGCGGTTTTCTTCTAACAGGAGCACCAGCCCAGGGTTAAAGGTAAGTAATTACAATCACTGCGGGGGTGCCTAACATTTGGCACCCCCAATGATTTTTACCTTTCCTTCTCTTTAAAAGCTCAGTCTCAGCATTCCAAACTGGAAAAACCCTGGCTTTGATGGTATTCCCATAGAATTCCATAAACTTCACCAAGAAAGCATAGCACCTAGATTGCTAAGTGTGTATCAAGAAGTCTTTACTAGCGGTCACCTCCCTCCAACCACACAAGAAGCACTTATAGTACTACTCTCCAAAATCGGGGGTGACAAGGAAGACATCCTTGCACTAAGATTGGTGCAGGTCGTAAAAACACTAACTTATCTGGATCAGACTGGGTTCATGCCATGAAAGGCCACCTCTATTAACATACAGTATGCAGGTTGTATACCAATATTGAATATTTTACCCTCACCCAAAATTCTGGCTCAATAGCGGCACTTGACATTAGCAAGGCCTTTGATTCCTTACAATGGGATTTTTTATGAGCAACAAAGAAGTGAATGGGCTTTGGACCTGACTTTCTTAAATATGCCAAACTGCTTTATACAAACCCTACAGTCAGGATCAAGACTAATGACAAGATATTGTCCCTATTTCCACTAAGAAGGCACGAGACAGGAATGCCCCCTATCCCAATATTTATTTGCTAGTGCAATTAAACCAGTTGCATGAATGATCTGTAATGACCATGACATATGTGGCTGGGTTGTTGACACACTAGAGGAATAGATTTTACCATATGCAGTTGATACCCTTATATACTGTATATATTTATAAGGCACGCACCACTCAACAGGTTGCTACACATAGTTTTGGCATAGCCTCTGGACTCACTCTCAGTTGGTCCAAATCTACCAAATCAATGTATAGATCTGTGCACTTGCTACACTGGACTGTATATACACATTGCTTTGTTTTTCTTTTGGTGTTGGATCCTTTGGGTGTACTAGTTTTTGTCTCAGTGTGTTGCTAGGTTTGAAAAACACAGGGATGTGCTGTGTTGAAAATCCTAGCACTCCAGCTACATATGGGATGATTATATTGCACCTTCTCTGTGTCCCAGTACGGTTGTTTGTTTTTTTTTGGTGTTCCTGTTGGGTTAAGTTGCTGTTGTTCTGACAAAGGCCCAGTCTGGGTAGCCACAAGCTTTCAATGCTTCTCTGAGATGTTTTTGGTCCTTGTCTTTGGACTCTGTATCAGTTGTCACACTTATAGTCATCCCATATGTAGCTGGAGTGTCAGGAGGATTTTCAACAAACATCACCTCCCTGAGACAAAAACTGGTACACCCAAAGGATCCAACACCAAAAGAAAAACAAAGAAATGTGTATATGCAGTCCAGTGTAGTGAGGAGTGAACAGACCTATACATTGGGGAGAAAAAGCAACTGCTCACCAATCGAATGGTTCAGCATAGGAGGGCTAACTCTACAGGGCAAATTCATCTCATATAAAATTTATTGTTTTACACTTACAATGTAAATAAGTTGCATGCAGAAAATTATCTTACAACACAAAATGATATTACAAAATAACTGTAAATGTAATCAGTAATATTTTTGGCCACTACAATGAGCTCCTCATGTTGGCCTCATTTACACCTGTGGTTTCAATAAAAAAGGAGGAGCGCAAATATTCCTCTTTTTGCACTTTGCACGTTACCCCACATGTTGCTTCCCTTCTAGAATTGAGCAAAGAGTTGCATTTCCTCTGAAAGCAGCACTTTATTCTAAAGGGCTTGATGGTGGGTGACATCTATTGGAAACCCCCCCTAGCTTCATCATTAATCCACACAGGATAGGGAGCACCATGGGCCACAAGGTACAAGAGAGTCCTGTATTTACCTCCTGGACCAAAACAGTAGATTCCACAGTCCAAGGCACTAAAACGATTAATTGGATAACTAGAACAATTTAGAAAATATTTCTTAAAGGAGAAAGAAAGGTAAAAACTAAGTAAGCTTTATCAGAAAGGTCTATGTAAATACAGCCATAAGCATTCACAGAAACACTGCACTGAGTTCTCTGTCAAAAGATTTCTTGTGTCTGTTTTCCTGTCCAGAGACACGCAGCTCTCTCCTCTCCTGCTTCCTCCTCCCTAAAGAATGATAAGAACTCACTCCTCCCCTTAGAAATGTGGATCTGAGCCAATCAGCAGAAAGCTTCCTCATAGTCTTACCAACTGAGCGTGTACACCAGTCTTGGTCTTGGTGCAAGAGCGAGGCATTATGGGAAATTTCTTTACAGAGCTCAGCGTTTTTTTCTTCCTGTTTGGCTTCACTTTATTAGCCTTTCCTTCTCCTTTAAGGTGGCCATACATGTAGGAATAACGATCTTTCCTGCGACCATTATTCAGCCGTCAATGAAGATTTTGCTCAGGCCCACCTGATCGACGAGACAACATTATCCAAAGCTTTTGCAATATCGGGCGTCCGTCGATTCGCCAGGCATGCACCAAGTTTCATACAATACTATTGTACTGGGGTACTACCAGACAGATTCTTGGCCTGGGGATAAACACAGGCTGAGAATTTGCCTCCAAAAAGTTTTTGATGTGCCTGCCGCCAGAGCCATTAAGTTGTCCCAGGTGGAGGTACTCAGAGCGGATTTCAGAGCAAAACTACTTGAGTATTTGAGTTTTCAGAGGGCAAATAATTGCAGGCCAAGAATCCACCACTTCTGGCAGTAGCCTTAGCTAAAATTGGTTAATTTAATACCCAAATTCTTTCTCCCAGCAGCCAATGGGTAATTAGCATTTAAACACACAATAGACTAATATAATCCTGTTACAAAAACACACATTTTTCCAGGGGGGTTTTGTGTTATGTGTTATTACATTTTTACTAATTAAATTGCCCTTTAAAGAGGACCTGTCACCCAGACATAAAAAGCTGTATAATAAAAGTCCTTTTCAAATTAAACATGAAATCCAAATTAATTTTTATATTAACACATCCAAACCCATTGTAAAGGCATTTAAAAATCCCTGCTGTCAATCATATATTGGTTGAACAATCATTTTAGCTTTCCATTCAGCACTACCTAGATGTCACTGCACATCTCACTTTTCTCACTTTTCCCCTCCCTCCTCTTCATCTAATTGTGTAGCCAGTGCATGGACATGGGCATCTGGTCCTCCATTCTGGCACAGAAACAAGATTTTGGCATGATACACAGCTTGCCTTCATAACAGTGTCCACAAAATGGTGCCTGCCTGCTTGCTTTGATTGAGTAATTCCAGTACGGAAGGAAACAAGATTTTTATTATTTATATAGAGTAAGTAAAGTTTATTTTGCTCAACTAACAATATAGAAAATAATTTGGAGTTATTTCTTAGGGTGACAGGTCCGCTTTAAGGGCAGTGGCAGACGAGGTGATTAGTAGCCCCATAACAAATCTTTGTCATGGGTGACTAATCTCCCTGCAATTCCATCCAACCAGCAAGTTTGTAAATTGCCGGTGGGATGGCATACGCATGATTTCCTGAAGTTGCCTTGAGAGGAAACACATGAGGTCAGCAGTAGGGTTGCCACTTGTCCGGTTTTAATGCGGACAGCCCAGTTTTTGGAAGGGCTTCCTGGGTCAAAACCCTGCTCGGTTTTCCATATTAGGAAAATGGGCAGGACTCACTGAGATTGAGGCGGCGACTGGGCAATCATTGTGTCACAGACCCGCCCAGTGACATCACTGCCCTGCCTCTTCCACGCCCCCATAACGTGACCGCCTGAAAAAGCCAGCCAAAAAAGCCAGCAGAGGTGGCAACCCTAGTCAGCAGAGTATCATGCAGTGTCACATTTGGCATTCTGGCCTAGTAAGTATTATGTAAGATAATGTCCTATTGTAAAACAGAAATAAAGAAAAATGGGGAACATATTTATTATAATACATACATTTAAATAAGTTGTGTTAAAATTGACATCACTATGGGGCACATTTACTAATCCATGAACGTCCGAAAAGCGTTTTTTTCGTAATGATCGGTATTTTGCGATTTTTTTGTAAATTGTCACGACTTTTTTGTAGCCGTTACGACTTTTTCGCAAATTGTCGCGACTTTTTCGTAGCGTTACGACTTGCGCGAATTGTCGCAACTTTTTCGTAGCCATCGCGCAGAGTACGAAAGTTTCGGATTCATTCAAGCTTCGGTATCGTGACTTTTCTTGGGCCAGGTTGGAGCTGCAGAGTGCCATTGAGTCCTATGGGAGGCTTCCAAAATCATGCTAAGTCTGAAAGTTTTGCCCGCCATTTACGAGCGCTCAATATGAAAAAGTCGCAACATAATACGAGCAAATCGTAACGGCTACGAAAAAGTCGCGACAATTCACGCAAGTCGTAACGGCTACGAAAAAGTCACGACAATTTACGAAAAAGTCATAACAGTGACGAAAAAATCGCTAAAAATACGAAAAAGTCGCAAAATGTTCGTTTTCCAATGGGAATTTTTCCCATTCGGATTCGTGGGTTAGTAAATCAGCCCCTAAGTGTTGGTTATAACTGATGACCTCACACAGCATGATTTCCAAGAATATGATTTCCAGTATATTCATAGCTTTATAAATTATACAACTTATGTAATGATAATTATATAACATTTAGGGGCCGATTCATTAAAACACGAGTTCGAATCCCGAATGGGAAAAATTCAGATTGGATACGATCATTTCTGAAGATCGCAAATATCACGAAAATGCTTACGAAAAAATCGTATGTCACAATAATATCATACTGGTGATCCGAAAGTCACTTAATTTTCGCACTGAACGATCGTAAACAGTGACAGAACCTTTCCGAATCTTTTGCACAAGCGTACGAAAAAGTCGGCGAAAATATGCTCGGATCGTTCGTGGCTTAATAAGTCTTAGATTGGTAATACAAACGACTGATTGGGCCTAGGTCTAACAGAGGATTACCAGGTATCCCCGTTCCAGTCCAACCCAGCTTGTATAACCAATTCCATATGTGCATTACTTGCTACAAATAAGTGTAAAGCAGTTGTATGTTTACAGGCCTTACATAGTACACGAATAGGTACTTTTGCGCTTTCTCACTTGTTTGAATTCTAGAACGTTTACACAATGACAGCACCCTACTTAAAATAACGGCAGTTTGGCATCTATGCTGTTAACTAATGCCTTCCTCCCGCCCATTATCCGTACGAGCCCTGTCACAAATGACACACCCACTAACCAGCCACCAGTTTGGTTTCTCAGCAAAAACTGCGCATGCGCGCTACCTATCCAGCTGTAAGTGGGGCCGAGCGCAGTGATCGCACTTCCGGTCTGGTGTCATGGCGTCTTTGCACTGATGGCCGAGAGGGGAGCGCGATAGCGGGGAAGTGGAGAGGTGGGGGGCGGCGGGAGGTGGCGGCGGAGGAGGCGGTGGTGGTGGAGGGGGGAAGCGGTGGAGGTGGAAGATAATTCATTTGCTATTACTGTCATTTTCATCATCGGCACCTTTCCGGCGGCCTGTGATACCCGGGAGGAGGGGGCGAGGGGCCACCCCAAGCCGGGGCGATGGCGGCTCACAAGCCAGTGGAGTGGGTGCAGGCGGTGGTAAACCGGTTCGATGAGCAGGTAAGCGAGTGACTGTGGGGGGACCATGGGTGGAGATTGCTGGGCTTTGGTGGTGGTGGTGGTGGAGGAGGAGGAGGAGGAAGGGAGTGTTGCTATGGAGGAAGAAGGTGATGGAGTGATGAGGGTCTGTGGTTGCTTTCTTGTTTCAGACATCTCCAGGATTGTGTCACAGTGTTACTGCTGGCCTTCGCTGTTCTTTTCCGTCTTCTTTTTAAAACGTGTATTCGTTGACTTTACATTTCTTTGTGGCATGAAGACATAGCCTTATGTTGTATGTAGATGTGTTTGTATATGTAGCCAATTGCATATAGTGATATGTTTCACTTATCATCCCCATCTGTATGGACCACTGCACCATCACTGGAAAATGTTATTGGGGGGTCGCAAGTTCAGCACTATGTGCATGCCATACAGCAAATTCCAAAGCACACCCTACCTCCACTACATTTTGCTTATCACTCTACATCCAACTGAAACAGTGTTCCATCCATTTTTATAGAATATTGGGTTATTTTATTGTATTTCAAGCAATTGTATTTATTTTCTTGAGTGCGCAGTGTATTGTAGAGCATTTAAATGCATACTGACATTACTTGAGAAAAAAAGACATGCTTCAGTATAAATTAAACATGCTATTTGTTATGGGGTCTTCATTTATAGCCTAGTGGTTGAATGGCAGCTATTGGTTAGTTAACATTTTTAGTTTATGCCTTAAAGGAGTAAATATTCCCTTTTGTGTCCATGATAGCAGTTATTTGTTTGTGTGCCATATCAGTTGCCACAGGTTTAAAATTGAAACATGGTACTATTCTTTTTTTAGAGATGATCATCTGCCTGAAGCCATTTTTATGGGGTCCTTAATTCTTTATACAGTTATATAGTGTTAAGGAACACAGTGGGCAAATGGACGTTAAAATAGCATTTTTCACTTAATAAACAGTTAAGATATACAACAGAAAAGTTTCTATTTACTATAGTTTGCTATATTTTCTATATCTCAGCTCCAACTTGCCAGTATTCTTTCACTTTAAAAGGATTGTGGATGCCATCAACTGATGCTCAACATCTCAAGTGCAGCAGTTTGGTCAACTCATTCTTACTATGTGTTCTGTTTTTTTATTTATTTTTTCCTTATTGTCTGAACTTTAAAGCAACTGGCCGTTGGTTATAGGACTTAATACTGTGAGGTAAAAATATCTTTTCAGTAAATTGCAAATATTATAGTTATATATTAATGAATTCAGATTTTGCAGTGCATAGATTCTAGAATTGGAAGCATCTGTGGGTTTTAATGCATCGAATGTATTGTCAGAAATAACTGACCGTGTGATATTTGACATTTCTTTTTATCTACACTTTTACTTCTTCAATCTATGCTTAATGTTCATGCTGTATTTAGGAACGGAAATGGTCATTTTGCTAAACAATCATGTAGAAGTTTTATATTAAGTTCATATTAAGTGATCATCAGATTTACAGTGTATGCTTTTATTCTCACGCAGTTTGTATTGATTCTGTGACACCGAGTTGTATACCCTGTCCCTGTTTCCTTGCTGTTGATGAAAAACAGCAAATTTTGGAATACCTTGGCAAAAGTTTTGCAGTTATGTGGTCATTTTTTAAGACATTTATAAAAGGAATTGTAGCTTCCTCACTTTTGTTCTCAGAATACTTTTTAAAAAAAAAAAAAAAAAAAAAACGGTGAGTGATGCCTGCAAAAGAAGCCTTTAAAGTATAGACACTATGACAGAAAAACTTTGACAGTAGATTTTGACTCTTTGAGATTATTTGCAGCAATGAATTTCAAGGCATCAATATAGTTTTGTGGTTTGGGTATGTTTTGAGTAAGTTTTGTAGGCTGCAGTGCCCATGGCCAATTTAGGAAGTACGCAATCATTTTTTCAGTAAGTCGTGCAAATACTTTTGTGGGGCTTGTCACCTTACTTGTATGGAAATCTCCTGATATTGGTGACAAACTGATTTTATCTAGAAAATGAGTTATATATGCCTTAATAGTTTACTTGAAAGCTAAGTAGGTCCAGGCCAGGTTGACCTACAACTAGGGGTAGGCGGAAGAGGCAGCTACCTAGGGCGCAGCTTTGTGGGCGGTGCTAGGCAGGTACCTCTTCTGTCTACCCCTAGTCTGGGATCTTTTATCCCATTGCAGGTCACCATGCTTCCCCCCTCCAATGTCATTGTGCATGCACACTCTCGCATATGCGGCTGGCGGCCGGGTTGCCTTGGCCTACCTCTGCTTGCTGAAAGAATGATGCACCAATATTTAGCTTTAAATGTATCCATTTCATGGGAAAAGGGGAATCTGACCAAAACTTCGACCTTCAAGGAATGCTTGAACTGATACAGTTTGACAACCAGCGGTTTCGCAATGTAGACATCACTGCGTCACTACTAATTGAGCTTCATCATATTAGTCAGTCCAGCTATCTCTAGTCCAGATCTCCATTGCACAAGTTTTACTTTGGCTGTAATTATATTCCAATTTTTTGTTTATTGATTTTCTCTGTGCAGTTTCATGGCAGCAATAGGTAAGATTCCAATTTCTAATTGTTCAGTTTTTCCTACTTATGACCTTGGAAAATGCTATTAGCCTAAAGTTAGACCATTGTTGATCAGAATGGCTACTGCAGTATGACCCTATGTATTAAAGTATTATGTTCTCTACAGGAAATGGTAAAGTAAATATACATACAGTAAATGAATCCATAGAATCTATTAAAGAAAATTGATACGCTACATCACTGTAAAGAGAATTTGCAGCCTAACTCTGCAACAAATCACTGTGAAATCTGTTAATTAAAATATAACTTTAATTCAATTTATTTTATAAAAAAAGTTATCCTATAAAATGGAGAGGGGGGGGGGGGGGGGCGGTTAAAAACCTAGAAGTCTCACATTAGTGCAGTTAGTCTCATACTAAACTACAAGGCATTTACCCAAATATATTGGGAAGGAATTCCTACCTATTTCCAGTCTTGTGTCACTGGAACATTGGCCTAGGTAGTGTAAAGTTTTAGGCTGCCATTTGACATCAGAGTGGGAATACTGGAGTGTGTTGATCACTGGTTTGCGTGGTGTCTTTAAAAAAAAGTCCCTTCCTGAGTTTCCTACTTTATAAGAATTTTTTTTGAAAGAAAGCACGTTTGGCCCATGCTACTAATTTGGGTTTACTTTTGTTGGAAACCTTTTATAGAATCTATTGAATAAAAGTTATGTTTTAGTGAGAATAGATTTCCCAGTGATTATTGCAATTTGTAAGCAGGTTTGTTGCAGAGTGCCACAATTATTTTCAAATTAAGGGAGATACCTGTGCAATGAGATACTGATATCACCCCTATAGGGTAAGACCTGGTATAAGATTGTTTATACAGTCCTCTTCTGACAGGTTTGCACTGGACCTTCTGATGTGATTTAGCCATTGGCCAACAGGGTACTACTTGGGTGATCAAACCCCTAGCTATACAAATAACGCTAATTTGTCACAATATATAGTAAAGTAATGTATATAGGTGATTCAGAGATCAAGCTTGTTATTAAATTCCTAAATAGTTGGTCTGATTTGTTGTGGGATTTACCAAAATGGAGAATGAATGAATTATGATGGCTGCAACAAACATTGCATCTGTAATTACATTGAATTCTGGTAAAAAAGCATTTTGGATAAAAAACAGTGATTGTTAGCTGAATTTTATATATTGCACTTCACTTGTTGCAGCTTCAGCTCTTTCAGATCAAGTTGGCAGCTTATCTGCATGTGTATGGACCCTTGCTTACAGATACTTGGCTGGTCTGAAGATCCCACTGGGCAGAGGACAGACACACATCGGCATGCCTGTTCTTGCTATGATCCAATCCTTAGCCTTTGGCCCAAACCATAGGATAAGTCTGATTTGGACCAGTATGTAGGTGGCAAAATCAGGCAAAGAAACATTAATACACCAAAAAAGTGGATCTTAAAGGACAAGGAAAGGCTAGTAAAGAGTTAATCTCAAGCTGCAGGCATACCTTCAGTTGTCTCAACAGTGCCCTTAAGTCTCCCCATATTTCACCTGTTTAGAAGATTAGAAGCCAAACAGGAAAAAAAACCACTGAGCTGGGTAGAGAAGATTCCCATAATGCATCGCTCCTGCACTAAGACTACAACCAGATCCATAGCTTGCACATGCGCAAACAGCAGGAGCGTATGGTTGCCATGGCAACGCAGCCGACAGGAGAGAGAGCAGCGAGTAGCGGTGGAGGTGACATGCAGACCCGGCAGGTGGCAGATGTGTGGAGCGAGTAGCGGTGAGCGGATGGGTCGTGCCGGAGGTGACATGCAGACCGGGGAGCGGGGGTTGCTAAACTCTGGGGGAGCGAATGGGGGGGGAGTGGCGGAGGTGACATGCAGACCGGGGAGCAAGTAGAGGTGAGCGCGGGGGGGTGGGGGTGGTGGAGGTGACATATAGAACTTTATGACATGCAGACCGGTGCGGGGAGTGGGGGTTTGTGGCAGAAGAGGGAGCATGGCAAACGCAAGTGTCAGGCAAACATATGAAGGGAGGGGTTTGTGAGCAGCTGCGGGGATGGGGGACTGGCTTGTGCTTTTCAGCAATAGCCCATACAGACATGCTGGACAAGATGGCGGCGCCGTTCACTGAAACAAGTACTGTATATACTCAAGTATAAGCCTAGTTTTTCAGCACCCAAAATATGGTAAAAAATATCACCCTCGGCTTATACTCTAGTCGGGTGCCATGTGTCCCTCCAGACTAGCACCCTCTGTCCTTTGTGTGCAAATAAGAACACCCGCAACCAGACCCTCCAGTGCCCTGGCCCGCTCCCAAATTCATCTTCATCTACCATCCACCTGTCCCATTCTGCACTAGACATTGCACTTTATATTCTATATAAACTATATATAGTTTTGAAGGATTTTAACTCTTTGTGTTTGAGCTTGGTTGCTGATTGAGCTAAGGGGGTTATACTCTTAAGGTATCCTTGTTGATACCATATTGTTTTTGTTGACCCTCTTCTTCACTTTAGTTTACTGTTTAAATATTTAAAAACATATACCCCACTCATTGAATGTAGTTTTATTGGTATTTATTTTGATTATTGAAATTTAGCAGTAGCTGCTGCATTTCCCACCCTAGGCTTATACTCGAGTCAATACGTTTTCCCAGTTTTCAAAGGTAAAATTAGATACCTCGGCTTATATTCGGATAGGCTTATACTCGAGTATATACGGTATGTGTATCTCTGTAAATCTTTCATTAGGCAAGCCTTTCCTTGTCCTTTAATGTATCTGCACCATAACACATGCACTGTTAAAAGTGCAAGGTGGGTTTTTGGGAGAGGTCCAAGCTTATGTAAAGTATAAAAAAAAAAAAAGCGCTCAAATCTGGCTAGTAATTATGCATTAAACAAATGAATCAATGCTCATTCACTGGCCCCATGTTTTTATAATCTATTGTTTTGCAGGTGCGTTCATTTACATACTGTTATAGGATCTCTTCTGTAAACCCATTATCCAGAAATTTCCGGAATAGAGGTATACTATCTTCTAAAAAGTCCTATTTGACTCCTTTTTCTCAGTAATGCTAAGGGCGAAGACACACACGGTGATTAGTAGGCGCAACTTTTTTTTAAAAAGTCATGGTGACTAATCAGCAAGGGTGATTAGTCGCAGCTACTCGTACTCTAACCTGGGGCAGGAAAGTCGCTGCAATTTATTTTATAAAAAAAAAAGGACTCTGCACATTTGCACCACGTGTGTCTTCACCCTTGATGGTAGCTTAAGCTGCCCATACATGTACTGATAAATTTGTACTGTTTTTGATATGAGGATGCAACCTGGCCAAGCCTGATGAATATAGTTTGTTTTGTCAATTGGGCAGTTTTGAAAATTTCATCTGCTTTTGTACTGTGCCCGCCATTGAATGGCACATCGGTGGATAAAGAAGTGAAGAGCAGCAGAACAATAGAAAGTAGTGTGTTTCTATTAAAGATTAAAGATATTTGCTCACATTATAGTATATAAGGTTTGAAGATTTTCGTTAACAGTGAGGATTGTCCACTGTCCAGTTGTTCGCAGGACCAAGCAGGCAACTACCATATTTTTTACTAGCTTCAACTAGACGATATTGCATGAAATGGTCCTTTTCACTGACTAATCATACTAGTAAATAATAGTTTAAAGATAAGCTTGGTTGTAGGAAAAGTAAAAGATCTTTTAAAAAGCTTCATGTGTATGGCCTGCTTTAAAGTTATCAGGAGGGGATTTTTGCCGCCCCAGGCAATTTGTGGGGTGTTGCCGCCTGAGGTGAGTTTCTGATCTGAGCAAGTATCACCCAAAATTTGTGGACCTAGTTAAGTTACTAGACTCTATGGGGGAGATTTATCAAAGTACGATTTTCGTACCTTTAAAAAGCATGATTTTTTTGTATTGTACTTTTTAAAGTACAAAAAATTTGTATCTTGAAATCCGAAAAAATCGTATCTTATCGTATAATGTCTGAAAAGTACTATTTTCCCGTATCTGAATGATTGTAAACTGCAGGAAAACCTTTCTGACTTCTGTGCATGAATTTGGAAGCCTCCCATAGGACTCAATGGCACTCTGCAGCTCCAAACTGGCCCAAGGAAGGTCAGGATACTGAAGCTTGCATGAATCCGAAACTCTCGTACTCAGTGTGACAATATGATACGACAATCGTCTTGTCGCGCTTTTTGTCACAAAGTACAAAAAAGTGTACGCAAAAGTTGTAACCTTTAATTTTTTGTATTTGGACCTGTCGTACTTTGATGAATGTGCCCCTCTGCCTATACTTTATGGGATGGTTTGTAGGATTATTTCCACCTTACATGTCCTTTGAAACCTCTATTTGCAATTAACTGGAAATTACCTATATGTTTCAACAGCAGCAGCTCATTTGTCAGTTTACTTATTCTTCTTATACCTCAGAGATGATGAGTTTTGGAAAAACTGCATTAGAATTATTATGGTGCAGTATACATTATAAACCCATGATGCTTCTCTTTCTTTGTTGATAAAAATAAATTCATAGTGGTTTGAAGATGTCCCTCATGCATGCTGGCTGTTTAATAGGATTCATGGGCACAGCATGAGCATGTGAGATTCTCAATTTAAAAGGGGATTACAGACTTTTTATGTTAACTTTAGGAGTTGACTATAAAAAATATATGATTTGCTGCGATTAGAACCTCTGAATGCTCGTAATTCACATTAGTTGTAACCACAACATATATCTATATGTATCCTAAGAAAAGTGCGCTGTGTGTTTTAAAGCGATCATGCAGGTTTTGTGGTTTTACGTAATTTTTCTTTTCTCTTTTTTTTTGTGATTTTACAAGTTATTTTATTGGTAGGAGTGGGTATTTATTGACACGGATAATTAAAACGATACTGTTGTGATTTTGATGGTGTAGTTTAATCATTCTTTTGACAATTTTTAAACTTTTATTTTCACTTTCAAAGTAAGGTTTGTTTGTTTTTAGTTTTAATAATAGTTAATAATCATAATGATAATCATTATAATCATTATGCATGATCCTGTTATTGCGGAAACAGCCATCACCGCATCACATATTTCCCTTAAGGCAGCTACTATCTTCACTATTCAGATCTTAGCGTCCTATTTGTCCTGTAGCATGCTTTTCTCACATCCACCACAAGGTTGCACATGGATGCATTTTTATCAGTGCAGATTATTTCTGAGCTGATTATAACCAATTATATTCCAGCCTTTAGGCAATTTGCTTTTTGAAGGGGTAAGGTGGGTTCTGGAGAGTCAGAAAACATTAAAGATCACTGTATATTGAATTTGGGGCTTAAGTTCCTACTACCTTATCGTGTTTAAAGTAGGACCCCTATTTTATATACCTGGATTTAGAGTTTTCCCGGAATTGTCAGTTTTTTCATGGTCTCATACATTCAAGTGGCATCTTTATTTTTTTCCCCCTGTATTTTTAGTTTTCCCAGAATTTACACCATAAATTGGAGTTCTACTTTTATTTATTTGAAGTGCTGGTACCCATTGCCACTCACCGTTTAATGTATTTAGGATCAGGGATATTGTACTTAAAATACACTGTGTATATTTATTTATGTATGTAGTGTTTACTGTGCAAAGAGTCTGAAGCTCATAGCATATGGGACAGTTTTTTAACAGCATGTTTTAGTTGGCAGAGAAGTTCATGATGCCACTCATGCCGCTTCCTATTGGTGTAAAAGTCAGTGGTCCTTTGCATTGCCTTGGTTTGCGAAGTTGCTCTAAGTTACCTCTGGTAGGCATCTTAATGCGATTTTGGAAACCGCCGACTTTTATATTTGTCGGTTGAAACCCCTTTTTGGAGCAGCGATAGCAGCGATCCTTTGCGGGCGAGTTCTGAATGCTTTCCTACCAGTGGTAATTTAAATTGCCAGTAGGAAAATGTATGTGTTCGGCTATCCTAAGTCGCCCGAAGTTGCGTCGCGAGGCCGGTAGTAAAGCATTCAGATGAAATTAGTGGCCATTGCTAGAGGAGATTAATTAACGGGCGACTAATCTCATGCAGTATGGGCCCACTCCCCATCCACTTCAGCCTCACTTCCCCTGACTGTTCTTCTGTGATGTGTCCTGAACTGTTGGCAATAAGACCAGTCCATGGATCAGTCTGTAGTAGGAGCTATAATTAATAATCCTGTATTTTCTCACTTGCCAAAAAAGCCATCCAACCCCATCTTGAAGCTATCTGATGTATCAGTACAACTGATTTAGCAAGAGAATTCCACAACTTCACAGCTCTCACTGTAAAAAAAAAACCCTTTTGGAATATTTAGATTGAACTTCCTTTCTTCTTATCAGAATGGATGCCCTCATGTCTGCTTGGGGACCTACTGGTAAATAAAGCATCAGAGAGATTATTAGATGATCCCCTTATATATTTTTGCTTAGCTATCACATCCACCCTTAAACAACCCCAACCTGGCCAGTCTTCATAACTGAGACTTTCCATACCCTATACCAACTTAGTTGTCCTTACTTGGACTCTCTCAAATTCTAATCTTGTGTCATTGCTATTCCCAGGTTGGATGGTAGTGTTTGGCCATGAGGTGCATACACACTGTCCCGGGATCATGGGCAAAATAAGTGTTTGGAGTCATACTCAAGCGTTCAAAATACTTTGGATTTTGTCTAGTTTTGTATGCATCTTAATAATGTCATTAGACCCATCTGAAGGTTTTGTTTACATGAAACAGCTGCCTTCCGGTCTATCTCTCTTTCCAGATGGTCTTGTTTAAACACAATCACCTGCTATAAGAGTTTTCAGTTTATTAAGGTTAGAGGAAACATCTTATATATGCATACTGTACTTTTGCAGCATTTTCTTGCGCGTAGAGTTGAATTACACTGATGTTACCCGTCGTTCATTGTTTCTACCAAAGGAACCTTAGTATCATGGAAAATGCACAAGACCTGGCCTGGCAATTTACTTGCTTTTTGTCCAGATCAGTGTGGGGAATAAAGCAGCAGAAGTTAGGTGATGTTGCCCTACACCAGTGTTCCGCAATCAGGGGCTCGTGAGCAACATGTTGCTCACCAACCCCTTCGATGTTGATCCCTGTGGTCTCAAAGCAGGTACTCATTTTTGAATTTTTAGCTTGGAGGCAAGATTTTGTTGCATAAAAACCAAGTATAATGCCAAACAAAGCCTTCTGTAGGTTGCCATTCAACATATTGGCTATAAAGTAGCCAATTATAGCTCTTATTGCTACCCCAAGGAAACTTTTTCATACATGTTTTGCTCCCTCTAGACGAGGGAGCAGAACAAATATTTACCCCAAAACTTACCATAAATGACCTTTAAGTGATATTTCCAAGTGGGAGACCCAATCCCCCAGGGGAACCATTGCAGTGAGTTTCTTATAGAATTGATGCAGACCTTCCAGACAAGGAAGTCTTTAGTAAAAATATGCCAGTTTAAGCACCTTCTAGTGACCAACATTTGTAAACTTTTACTATTAACTTTACTGTGCCATTTTAAAATATAACATTGCATACAGTACTTTGCTGAAGAGCATGGTAATACGTTCTCTTGAGCACACATGCCTAGGCCTGTTTGTCTTTGAAAGAAGAAGCACACCAGCCCATGTTACAAGGCTAATTTATCTTCCTTTACTGGCGGTTGCCGGTTTGCACCTTCAGTGTTTTCAATATATTTGTCCTCTTGTCTCAAAGAACACCCCCTCCATGGGTATACTGATGAATAATCATCAGTGTTTATTTTATGGTCTGTTAATATATTTGTATCTGGTTATATATCCTCTTAGTGTGATGGCATATGGGGTATTTTTTAGGCACTGTGAGCTTGCATTTATAAGCAGAATTTAGTAGCCACGGCAAGTAGCTGCTACTGGTAACTTCATCTTTTTTTTTTTTTTTTTAAACTAAAGTTTTTATCATGAATTAGGATTTCTCTTCTCCCAGCTGCCTGAAGTTTCAGCTTGGAGAAGGACATTAGTGCTGGCCATGACACAAAATGAGACTTTCACATGGGACATAAAAATAGATAACTGTGTTGTGCAATCCTCAGACTCTGAATAAAACTATTTTAAAACAAACTAAAAAGTAAGCACTTGCATGGAAATGCTGTAAAACATTGCCGTGGTATGAAATGTTTTCATGTTCATGTTTTCCAAAAGTCTTCTATAAAGCTCAGTGCAACAAAGGACTATTTAAATTTAGCTTAATGGTCTTAAAGAAAATAGAAAAAAAGCAGACAAGGAAACCAGTTGGTCTGTGACCTTTTGAAGAATGCACCCAGTATTATCTAAAACAAAGTCTCCAGTGTTTCTGAAAAGGGATTAATAACTTTGTTCCAAAAAGCAAAGTGCTGTCCAATGGTCAATGACTTTTGCAGTTAAAAATAAAATGGGAGCAGTCTTGCTAAAGGCACATCTTGTGTGCTGCAAGTACCAAAAGCTAAGTAGTGCACCCAACAATATAAAGCAATACTCTCATCCCTGAAATGCACTTCCAAGGTTTGTTTACTTGTAGTAAAGAGACTGCGACTGACATCTCCATGGCAGAGGAATTGCGAATGCTGCAATTGCAAAAGAAACATGAGAATAATATTCCTCTTAAAGAAGACATATATCATGTGGAAATTAAGAATGTACCAGTGCATTATACTCCTAAATATTGAAGGATTGTGCTTAAAAAAATACTGTTTCAGGCTGATTTATTAAGAAATTGCCCCAAAACCCCACTAATCCCGCCCACTGCACTGTAGGATAGGAACCAATAACCAGCTAGACTGACCTGACAGGCAACATGAAGCCTGCATATGCTTGTGTGACTGTAGGGCTGTGATTGGCTATCCCCCTCCTACAGTGCTTTTGGCAGGGACTGTTAGGACACACCCACCCTTCATTTCAAACATGGAAAGGGACCTGAGTGGATCTATGGGGAGCTTCGATAAAGGGGCCATTTTTACAGATAGTATTAATTTTTAGTCCAAAATAAAACCAGCACCATATATTAATAATTGCCTACAAGATTAATGTTTTTTTTTTATTTATCCAATATTTCTCCTTTTAATGATTACATTTGCCTTTGCAGTTGAGAATTCTATGAAAAATGCCAGTGTTTATTTCCAAAGAAGCAAAATAGATATTACCAATGATTCTTGCATGTTGCTGCTGTTGCTTGGTATTCTTTTATAATGAAGTTTTTATTAACTTATGTATTAGATCTAAGGCTGCTTACATAGGCCTTTTTGGAGCCTGTGATTTTTTTTTTTTCCATATAACTTGGGCATTACCTGTGTGAGCTTAAAACTCACTAAGAGTCATTCTCTCCTGTTCACTTATGCTATATACTTTCTTTTTTATGCACAGATATGCCCATTTTTGCTGGTTTGCATTAAATGTTCTCACCAATAAAAAAAAAAGTTTGTTGCATGTATATTGAGGGTGTGACTACATAATTCATAAAGAAAGCAAGAGGGATCCCTGTACTTACCCATGTCAGTATGTTAAAGGAGAAGGAAAGGCAAAGTTACTTGGGGGTGCCAAAATGTTAGGCACCCCTAAGTGACTTTAACCACTTACCTTGTACCCTGGGCTGGTGGAGAAAACAGCACCAGCCAAGGGTACCTGTAGCGGAGCGCTTCCTGCTTCCTTTACCTAAAATGTTAGCGGTTGGCGCATGCGCCGTAGAGTGAAAAGCCGACTTTTCACTCTACTGCGCTTGGAACCAGGAAGGAGGAAGTGATCGTAGCTACCCCGGGCTGGTGCTGTTCTCTCCGAACAGGGGCACCAGCCCGGGGTAAAAGGTAGGCAATTTAAGTCACTTGGGGGTGCCTAACATTTTGGCACCCCCAAGTGACTTTGCCTTTCTTTCTCCTTTAAGGCCATTTGAGATATTTTGTGCTAACACTATTAAACAAGTGCCAGATTGCTTGTCAATATATTTGAGGTTGGGGTTACTCTACAAAAGACATTACTGACTTAGTTAAGGCAAAGTAAAACATTTCCTTCACTTTACATAGTTTGCACAAGGTAATGCCCCCACAAGCATCCCTTTCTTGTTTACATCCGGATAAAGTACCTGTCCTCATCTTGTAGAGCAGCAACATCCAGTATCTAGGCTTCCCAGCATTGCTCGTGATCAATTGCATGAAAGGTGTTCTGGTCTTGGAATCCAGTGTTATGTTCCTGGCAAACAATCAAAGCAGGAATCCTGCACACCAGAGAAACATTGTTATGACTAACCAATCTGCTCTGTGTGCTTAGACCAGGTACTTGGGAGCTGGGTCACACTAAATGCAAGGAAAAGCTTGTTTTATTTGTCTAGTTAAATGTTTATCAATGTATAAGAGAAATTCAATTGGGATAATGGGTTTTACCAGAGCTATAGTTGCAATTTACTATGCAAAGTCTATTCTTCTTACTTTTTATATTTTTTATACATTGGATTAGTGTTTGGGTTAAATGTGTGTATATAGGTACAGTTGGTGAATTTATGCATTTATCCATGTTAAAAATTATTCTTCATTTGCCCTAGGACCTGGAAAACATATTTGCATGTAAGTTGTACAAGCTATTTTTGAGTAACTCTGGTTTATTGGAGCAAGAACAAACTCATGCATCTGGAACTTTAGCATAAGCACAAGAGAAACCAAGCAATGTTTATTATTTACTTTAGCTTTGACGTTGAACCGATTTTCTGAAAGTGGTTGATTATAGAAATATTTACTAAATCGTAATTGTCTGCTTTGCTGTTTGCTTCTTTTATCTTCTTGGAACTTTATTACCCTGAAAATGTATTTGCCTGCCATTTCTCTAGTTACTGGCAGACTTTAATTATTTTTTGTTATTAATGATAACTGTTAAATATTTCTTATATTTAAAAAAGTAAGTACTCCAATGGATTATTATCACAGTATTTTTTTTTTTCTTCTAGCTTCCAATTAAAGCGAGTCAGCAGAATACCCACACCAAAGTCAGCATGGAGCACAACAAAGAGTGTCTCATAAACATTTCAAAGTACAAATTTTCTCTGGTCATAAGTGGACTTACGAACATCTTAAAAAATGTAAACCACATGGTGAGTTTCCTGTGTAAAAGACAATGTATAAACAAGAGCTCCCCCCATATACTTGATTTTCCTTGTAATGGAAAAAAGCTTCCCTTGACCTTTGTTGTTGGGTTTGTAGGATTATATGTATATGTGTATGTATATGTGTTTCAGCACACTAAACCTACATCACAACTGACTTGTGTGCCACGGAAGTTTGCCAAGTTGTATGTACATGAATTGAATTGCAGTGCAGTACAGAATATTTAGCCTTATCAATCTTGTCTAAACCTCCATTGCTGTAAGTGCAATGGTCCACAGGGAGCTAAATCACCTGCGGTTAATTTCTGCTACTGTGGGCGACAAATCTCCTCCCCACAACGTTTCCCCCCTTCAATATAGTAAATCGCTGGTTGGATATACACATTGCTTCATTTTCGAAGTTGTGTTAAGTTTCCCCCTGGGAGGTATGAAGGCATTTCAGGGAGATTCATCGTCCATGATAGTCAAGATTAACTGCAGGCAAATTATTAGCAACCAGGTGCATACCTACTAAGGACTATAACAAGCAAGGAGATTAATTGCCCACAACAAATCTCCTCTGTCACGGGCGAATAATTTCCAAATGTCTTATCAGATAATAATGCGGATTGCCAGTGGCAAAACATATGTATCACTTTGGCTTTCCAAACGTTGCCTTGTGAGTTGCTGGGGGAAGGCATTCTGAGGAGATTGGTCACCTACAATAGAGGATATTTCTATTCTAATCTTCTCATTAGTCATTGCCCTAAAAGCTGACAGCTGTTTAATATCTGAGAAGATGACAGTGGCTAGATATGGCGGCCACCCTCTTCCATGTGCACTGCAGGTTTGCATGGAAGACTAAGGCAAATTTTAGGTGATGTGTTTGGGAAGGGAGCCCTGTGTTGAGGCAAGCATTCGTAACTACAGAAATGTAGTCAGTGACAAAGTTAAGAGTTCTATATAATATCCAATAGTTACCTTATAATATCAACATTATACAAAGAGTAAATGTATTTTGCTGTAGGCTGCTTCAAAGGGGGGCATCTTTAAACGGAACTATATTTGAAATGGCCCAGGTAAAGATATTATAACAATAAAGTCAATTTTAAAACTGGTTAGAGTACCGTGTGGTCTGCAGCCTAAAGCCCATGAAATGTGTTATAAAAGCGATAGGCTCTAAAAGCTATATTGCCTTTTTCTCAAGTGAAAACCTATGTACGATGTTTTACAGCCCTGATTTAGATAAATGAAAACCACTGGTGACAGGTGGTTTTCAGCATGAAAATTGCAAATATCCATTTTTTTGGACTGAAAATCGCCTGTCTAAAGAAAGAGAGAGATTTTATTCCTATGAACTGTTTCCTGATGAACAGAAAAATTATCCAGTAAGTCAGGAAAGTTTGGCACAAAAAAATAAAACATTTTTGGCTCTTTAGATGTGCCACTAGGTCAAAGTTGCTTCAGCTGCTATTGCTGAGGTCAATTCAAATGGTTTTCTGTAAGATTTACACAAAAAAGAACATACTTTTAGTCTATGGATGGCTTTTCAAATCAGTAGAAATGGTTTCCCCTTTAGTACAGATGGTTATGAAAGAAAATGATTTCTAAACTATAACATAATTGCTACCACTCAAAAATAACAAAAAATATTGTCGTCCTTGAATACCCAGTTTCATCCATTCCCCTTATTGCACGTGACAAAAATAGTGAGAAAAAAGTGACACGCATACTGAATTGTTGCATTAAGTATTGATATGTAGCCCCAAGTGTACACTTATTAACACCCTGTATTGCCTGTTACAGACTGATCCACAATTTATGCTTAAAATTAGGCACTGCACTGAGGTTTGAAAGTATGAAACTTTACATTTAAAAAGTAGCTTTTGTTATGTATTTTTACCACAGACCACTTAATTATTGTTTTTTCTTATTTGCAGAGGATATCTGGAGAGACTTCAGAAAAAAATTTATATTTATCTCAGTTGATTATTTTGGATACACTGGATAAATGTCTTGCAGGGGTAGGTATAAAAATCTAGTCTTCATATGTGTGTTGAGAATGCTGATCTTCTTGTGTTTGTAAAGTTAAGATAAACAAATATTCTGGTGGGGGATATTCCCTATGTACCATAGTGCTAAGGTTTTTCACACTGTACTTTTCATCTTCATTTATAGGGACTGGCCTTTTGGAATAAATTTATTTTTGTTGCTTTGTCTGATTTATTTTGATTTTGCCTAACTTCAAGAGGTGCTGCCTCTGAGGCTGTTTCTTGGTTGGGCAATGAAAATGCTTAGAATGTAGTACAGCCAAAGCTGCTCAGTTCATCAAAAGTTTGCATATTCCCTATGCAATTCTCCTGCCTTTAAGTGCAGTTACTCTGCAACTTTTTAAAAATCTTGGGCCCAATAAATGATATAACCCAATGGGCAAATAGCACTCAATGAGCAAATCTTCAGGTAGATTTCTTCATTAAAAGTAGTTTAAGATTTGCTCATAAAACAGTGATATCAGCTTCCCTATCTGAAGGCTTAGGGTAGTGACCCAGATCCTTTCTTTTTCTGTGGCGAGTTGTTGAACACATCTTCTCTTACCAGTAAATGATATACTGTATTTTTAGGGGATGATATTGTCATTAAAGCTAGTTTGTGGAGCCCTTTAGCTATCCACCCAGAGAGCCCTTGTTTATCAGAACCTCTTGAAATACCTAATTCTTCATTACTTTTTCCATGTACTACACCTACCATCCTACCATCTGTTTTTCCTCCAGCAACCAAAGGATTCTATGCGGTTAGATGAAACAATGCTGGTTAAACAGTTACTGCCAGAGATCTGCCATTTTATTCACACATACAGAGAAGGCAATCAGTATGCAGCCGAACTCCGAATGTCTGCTTCGGGGGTACTGTTCTCACTTAGCTGTAATAACTTTAATGCCGTCTTCAGCCGTATTTCTACAAGGTATTTTTTTTGTTTTTATGTTCTTTGAAAGAAAAAAAATATAATAATTGTTATAGGTATTGTGGAAGATATGTTCATCAGTTTTAATTTCCTTAGTCGCTTACTTACTACCAGCCCAATAGTAAAGTGGTACAATCATAGCAGGTCATAGATCCTTGCCTCTTAATATAAATATATATATATAATTATTTATTTATTGTTGGGGAGGGCTTTGCACGTCCTGAAGACGGCTTGAGTCTAAGCCGGAACGTTAAATTAAAAATTTTTTTGCTTCATACAAGTCCTGAGTGCTGTTTGTTTGTGCTCACTAATTATGTTATGTTAACCATGCACCCAGGCAGTACCTGGAGGTCTCTGTGTGCACCATTCCTGGCAATGTGGGTGGTATTGAGTGATTCACCTCCAGTTGGAATACTCGCTAAGAAATGCCTTGTATGCCATCAGCGCCACTAAAAACATTACACCATATGGGGTTTTGTCAAGACAATAGATGACAAGGTGGCTGAACAAAGTACCCTTCACTGCAAATTTCTAGTTTGTATAGTAAAACTGTATATTAGCTTGTGTTACTGTCCCTCAGTTCATTGCAGGCTAAGTGCTACTCCTCTCGTAACCCCATTTCCTGTCAGGGCACATTTCAAATGCTTGAACAGCATCTGGGAAATTCTTTGTACAGATATTCCCTTTCACACAGAAGGAAAAGGTTGCTTCCCTATCCTTATGTAATGACTGAGAAATTTCTGAAGTAATTCATAATTAAGCAGGTTTCAATGCAATGGGAAACCCTAAAAATATTCTATTTTAAGAGGTGTTATTTTTTTTTTTGTTTTTTTTTTACTGACAAAACATTGTATGGATTTGGGTGTATAAATTTGGTGGGTTTATTTGGAAAATGGAGAAATGTTTGCATTTTTTTTTGCAGTATGAATGATGAATTTTATTAATAGTGCTCTTTCTGTATTTAACAGGCTTCAGGAACTGACAGTTTGCTCAGAGGACAATGCTGATGTTCACGATATAGACTTGATACAATATATCAATGTGGACTGTTCAAAACTTAAACGACTTTTACAGGGTTAGTGGAATCTGCCTTTGCAATTATGGATGCATCCACCATATGGAACTTTCTCACATAAGCACAGCATTTTTATTCGTTTAAGATGTCTACATTTATTTATTTTGGAGAATCAAACCCAACTGGTCAAGTTGCTAGTTGTAAATCTTTTTTTTTTTTTTCTTTTCCCAGAAACAGTCTTTAAATTTAAGTCTCTGAAGAAAGTTGCTCAGTTGGCAGTTATTAACAGTCTCGAAAAGGTAACTAATGCCTGATGATTGTATACATTTTTCTACATTTTTGTAGGAGTTAGTGTAAAAGAAATTGGTCTGGCTTTTATCTTAGATGGGCACCAATATTGCCATTAAAAAAGAAAAAACATCAGTTGAAAGAGAAATGTACTGTTCTTTATGAATGACTGAACTTTTAGTTAGCCTACAAAAAAAGCATCTAATTTCCTGATAAATTCCTGTAAACCTTTCTATGACTACCGCAAAATATTAAAATACCAAAACTAACCGCAAAGACCATGTCTTGCTAGAATTGTTGAAAATAGTACCAGACATTACTGTAAAGAAGGGACCCCCATCCTTTTCTTACTCATGAGCCACACTTGAGGCCATTGAGAGCATCATCAAAGGGAGTGGTGAGCAACATGTTGTTTACGAGCCACTGGTTGGGGATCACTATAAAGGTACCAGACACCACTAGTGATGAGCGAATCTGCCCCATTTCGCTTTGCAGACTGACAATATACTACTGTACTGTGTATATAGAATATGAATCTTATGATATAAGGCTAATTAGTTATCATGGTTACATTACATGGCAGCTAAGAAACCATTGTAATTTGCGTCAGAACTTAATACTCAACCTTGTTAATATTTTATGACTGTAGCACTTTTCTGCATGATGATTTGCAACAACCCATAAACTTAGCTTCTTAACAGTTGTTAAGAGCACATTATGCATATGAGTTACCGACATTCCTAAGAAAATCCAAGATGGAAACTCCTGTGACATCTTGGAAGACCTGGCATATTACTATTAAATTAAGGTTGAGATGCTGAACATTTAGGCTGGTGCTCTCAAGTCAAGAATATAAAATGTGGCATTTCTAGTTTATTTGTTTCTTGGGTCTAGTAGTTCTGCTTTAACATCTCGTCACACCTCTCTAGATCAGCGTTTTTCAACCGCTGTTCCTAGTGTGCCGCGAGATGTTGCCTGGTGTGCCGTAGGCAGGGCCGCAATTTTTACTTTAAAAAAAAAAAAAAAATCCGGGCCCTGTCATTGGTTGCGCCCCGTGTGTACGGGTGACGTCAGTACGCACGGGGCGCAACGTTATAAAAGGGCCTGTGTGCGGTCGCGTGTAGGCAGAAGTGCAGAGGCGGCGCGCGTGAGGGGAAGATGCTGCTGAAGCCGCCGAAGAGTAAAATGCTGCTGGGCACCAATGTATTAGGGGGGCCACGGGGCACACTGACTTATGGGGGCACTGCTGCTGGGCACCAATGTACTAGGGGGGCTGGCTCTTGGCACCAATGTACTAGGGGGGCACTGCTGCTGGGCACCAATGTACTAGGGGGGCACTGCTCTTGGCACCAATGTACTAGGGGGGCACTGCTGCTGGGCACCAATGTACTAGGGGGGCACTGCTGCTGGGCACCAATGTACTAGGGGGGCACTGCTGCTGGGCACCAGTGTACTAGGGGGGCACTGCTGCTGGGCACAGAGTTACATTTTTTAACATTTTCTAATGGTGGTGTGCCTCGTGATTTTTTTCATGAAACAAGTGTGCCTTTGCCCAATAAAGGTTGAAAAACACTGCTCTAGATAAGCAATACCATGAAAGTAATTCCTTGAATAGGCCTTAGAAATCTTCAGTGTTCTTGGTTAAAATCTCCCCCCCCACTAAAAAGTTTTGATAGATAGATAAAGATTTGTGTGTGTGTCTGGAAATAAACTATGATTTTACTTTAAGTTGTTTTTCAGTAACGAAAAACATTTATGCTACTTTAAACAGAAGGCGAAAAGTATGTTTGGAGCAAACCCTAGTCATTGAACTAATGTTGAACTGATGTGCTTTGCCTACAGGCCTTTTGGAATTGGGTTGAAAATTATCCAGATGAATTTACAAAGTTGTACCAACGACCACAGACTGATATGGCAGGTAAGAAGTAGGATGTTTACTGGTTAATGTAATAGGTTGCAAGGTTTGCAGCTGATCTACTACTCATAGTTTCCATTAATAAAGTTAACTAGTTGCTGTGATTTAGTAGTTTAGTCTAAATGCAAATGTTACAATTTTCAGATGCTATACAATAACAAAGGCAAAATTTGCTTTAAGTAAAGTAACCCTGTAGAACCTAGTCAGCTGATAGCATTTGATAAAACTGCTTAAAAACAATCATATCATGCACACTTTGTGCCTTGTTTTACGTTTCCCCTCTTTGTAAATTCTGTAGATACAGTATAGTTAGATGACACAATAAGATGTGGCTAGTATCTCTCGGAAATAGTGACCAAAGCCAAGCAGCAAGCCAAGATGCACCTTGCTGCTGGCACAGTGGGTGTTTTATCTGAGCAGTGATGTGTTTTACGGTAGTAAGGCCCCTCTGTAAGGCTACAATTTCAAATTAAAATTGTGATTAAATTTTCTTTAAGAAAACAAAGCTATGCTAAACGCTACAGTATTGTTTCTACTTGCCTTTGCATAGGTTTTTTTTTTGATAGCAAGGATCATATATTGCATCTCCAACCTTATGTGAGCTGCCAAATTATATCTGAATACTTGAATTAAAAATGAAAAAAGCATAAAACCTTTTTGTAAAACAGATTACGCATCCAATTTTGTTGGTTGCAGCTTTTTCAATTCAATATTCCATGACATATCCTTTCAGGAGAAATAATTATGATGACTGTTTGAAATTTTGATACACAGTACAGTACAGTTGTTTTACTTTGTGCGTTATTGTTCCTTTTACATAGACTGTGCAGAAAAGCTTTTTGACTTGGTGGACAGCTTTGCCGAGAGCAACAAGCGCAAAGCAGCAGTCTGGCCACTGCAGATAATTTTGTTGGTTCTGTGTCCTGAAATTATTCAGGATATTTCCAAGGATGTTGTAGAAGAAAGTAAAATGAACAAGGTGAGTGAATCTTTACTAAAAAGGAAATAGATTACATAATGTTCATAGACCATTTTAAAATCTGTTGTACTAAAATTAATAATTCTCTAGTCCCTGTACGCATGAAAAACTGAAAATTACTTAATAGAAGTAGTAAACAACTATTTAAGTGCATAAAAATTTTTTTGCAATTATTATTATTTTAGTTCCCAAACATTTAAACATAGGAAATTGTAATTGTGGCATGTACAAATATTTGTAAATCTTCAGCAAAAAAATATACACAGGAGCACTCACCGGTAGACTGGCTGGCGTGCTGCCTTTTCCCCTTCCCCTCCTGTTTTGTTACCTTGCTTGGAATAAGAGACATGACTGTTGGTGGCAAGGCTTAATTATTTTTATGGGAGGATTTTGTATGACTATTTAAACAGGTGAGGGGGGAGGGTGACTCAGCTTCTGAGGAAGTGGCTAAGGGCCACGAAACGCGTCAAGCCGAGCAGGGTATGTTGTGTGGTTGAGCCCATTATGTTTCTTTGATGCTTTTACTATAATAATAAAGACTTTTGTATTTTTAAACTGACTAGCTGTTGCTCCATGCTTGGGACAAATATTTGTAAACCCTAGTCAGTATTTAGTAACACTGCCTTTAGCACAGATTTTAGGATTTTGTATCCAGCAACAGTCTTTCAATTCTTGTAGGATTTTTTCCCCAGTCCTCCTTGCAGATTGCTTCTAATTCTGAGATCTTCTTGGGCTGTGTTGCATGTTTGAGATCTTAATTCAGTGGACTGTCAGGGCTATTCCCAAACCTTTAGCTTGCTTTTCTTCAGTTCGCTCATGGTGAATTTTGTTATTGTATTTTTATAGGAGCTCAACCATCCCCTTTTCAGCTTCTTACCTGTTTCTTAAATTTGTTCATATTTGTTGAAGTTAATTTTTTCCCTCTACATATGCAATGTTTCCTCTACCACTAGCTGCCACACAACCCCAAAGCTTAATAGATCCACCCAAATGTTTAATAGTTGGCAAAGTGTTTTATCCATCAAATGCTGCCTCTTTTTTCAAAGAAAATCTGTGGTGATTGTGGACAGAGTTTTAACTTAACCAGTCCACAGCACTGGTTTCCAAAATACCTCTGGCTTGTCTAGATGCTGTTTTGCATACCTCAGACGCTGATGTTTGTGATGAGGTCGCAGGTAAGGATTCTCTAGATGACCCTTCCATGCAGATAATGTTTGTGCAAGCACTGCTACACCTTGAAACAGTGCAACACCACTCCTGTGTTAGCCAAATCTTCCTTCAGGTCCTCTGCAGTCATATGGGTTTTTGTCTGCCTTTCTGGACAACAAGCAGTTCTCGTTTAGATCAGTGATCCCCAACATGTTGCTCACCAACTCCTTGGATGTTGCTCCCAGTGGTCTCAAAACAGGTGGTAATTTTTAAATTTCTGGCATGGATGCAAGTTTTGGTTGCATAAAATCCAGGTGTACTGCCAAGCAGAGCCTCCTGTAGGCTGCTAGTCTACAAAGGGGCTACTAAATAGCCAATAACAGCCCTTATTTGGTACCCCAGGAACTCCTTTTGTGCTTGTGTTGCTTCTCAACTCTTTTTACATTAGAATGTGGTTCACAGGTAAAAAAGCCAGGGGGACCTCTGTCCTAGAAAGTGGAAATTGTGAGCAGGAAGCATTTTGCAATCTTTTTATATCCTTCTCCTGCTTTAAAGTCAAAAAGCTTTATTTTCAGACATCATAAATTTGGGGGCTGTCAGGTTTTTTAAGCTCTGCAGTTGTCAACAGATGGAAGGTAAGTCCTAATGGCTATTAAGGGCTACTGAGGTAATTACTACCAGAAAACTTGCTTATCAGTGGACAACTGGAAGATTGTCTAAACTTATTCACATGCCACTATTACTATTTTCTTTGTTGCTTTGTTTTAAAGTTTGTGAAATAAAATCTGGGATATGGGGTGGATGACAGAAGATTTTCAAATATACTGGCAGAGAAAATGCTGGTTGTGACATTAGCTATATCCTAAATTATTGGATTTTGACACTAGAAAACTTAAGAAAGGAAAAGAGAATCAAACTGCATTGTTAATGTAGGGACTACTATTTCACAGGAGTCAAATCAGCACAGAACAAATTCAGTGCTTGCATTTTATTTTGTTGCACCAGACTGAAAGGTATCTTACAGCAGTAGATACATCAGCAGACATACATTATTTCACTTAATATTTAATATGTAAACTGGAATGTGGTATTTCCATGAATAGTATGGCTCTTGGGTGTATTCTACCTAAATTATATACTTTTAGAGACTAACAACTAGCCAACTGTTTAATTTGACTATATTCTTATATTCATATGTTTTTTTAATTGTTGCTTTCTATTTGTTGTTATAATGTCAGAAACTATTCCTTGAAAACCTCAGAAAAGCTTTAGCTGGACATGGAGGAACAAAGTCACTCACAGAAACTGCAGCCATTGCTAGTGTCAAACTGTGCAAAGCCTCGACATACATCAACTGGGAAGATAATTCTGTCATATTTCACCTTGTGCAGTCTTTAGTCATTGACTTAAAGGTAACAATTACAATATTAGTTTTTAAATTCTTGATTGGTTACAGGTAAAATATAGTACTGTAATGTAAAGTTTTGGTTTAAGAGTTTCTTACTGCAGCACTGTGCAGATGTGGTTATCAACTTAAATTAGCAGCAGTATGGAATCTGATACTTTTGAAGCATTTCAAGTAAAGAATAAACATGGCTTATAGATGCGGTACATTGTATAATAATACAGCGCTGCAGAATATGTTGGCGCTTTATAAATAAATGTTAATAATAATAATAAGCTCTCTTTGGAAAATTTGTATAGCACTTCTCTAGGGAGGACAGTACAGTATTATGATTTAGCATCTGTCTATTTCCAATAATATTGCCCTCTGCATAATTAACTATTAATAGTTTTTGTAAAGTATTTGATATCATTCTGGAAGCATCTTTTAGATTGTAAGCTCTTTTGAGCGAGCAGGGCTCTCTTCACCTCTTGTATAGGTAATTGATTGGGTTTCATACATTGGACATACAGAGTTACATATAAAGCACTTATTGTACAGCGCTGCAGAATATGTTGGCGCTTTATAAATAAATAATAATAATAATAAATGCTGATTTATTCCTTGTCTCTTTTCATTAGAATTTGCTGTTTAATCCAAGCAAACCTTTCTCCAGAGGAGCAGTGAGCCAGAATGCTGATTTGGATCTTATGATTGACTGCCTGGTTTCTTGTTTTCGAATCAACCCTCACAACAACCAGCACTTTAAAGTAATTTTTATAAAATAAAGACATGAATTTTCTATGTGATTGTGGCCATTAGTTTAACAATTAAACTTTTACACTTTTTTACACGTTTACATTTATTTTTTTAAAAAAAAAAA